>NC_133138.1:36709763-39209763 GCF_048418815.1 Hemitrygon akajei
TGCAGTGATACTGGTATTAGATAGAGGGGCTGGGATGGCTAACTAGAATGATTGGTCAGATTAGCTGCCTGGGGGAAGAAACCTTTAAGATAGCATGAAGGTTTTTGTTTTTATGGCCTTTTAGCACTTTTCAGATGGCAGCTTCTCGAAAAGGCAGTTTTCTGGGTGGGTACTTCCCATAATGAAATTCCAGCATGCTTCATTGTCCCGGACACACACAAGTCCTGAGGTGATGGTAGATTGCAGCCAATGACCTTTTCTAATGGACAGATGATTCACTGTAGTTTTTGTGTGTGAGAGGACGCTGCACCAAATCAGACAGTAATGACTGATGTGAAGATGCTCTCTGTGATGGCACTGAAGAATTGCATTGGTATGTTCTGGGGAAGGTGGCATTTTATCAACTGTCGCAAGAAGTACATCCGTTTTGGTAATGAAGGAGATATGGTTCTCCCACATGAGGTCCTGGGAAGTAATGATGGGCCAGATGGTCTATTCCTGCTCCTAACGATTATCTTCTTATGTTCCAACAGCATGTTCCATGCTTAAAGCTGTGCTATACATGCTGTCTGCCAAGAAAGCAGAATCAATTATCCTGCCCCACCCCTCTTCCTTGTTGCAATTCTCAGTCTCACAGCACAAACTATTCCCAGACCTGGCCATTGAGATGGCAATATACCAGGACACTCAGGAGGCAAATTCACGTGTATAATGCCTGTTGTGTTTCATTTCTGTTCTCCCATGGAAAACAAAATCCCTTATGGCTTTAATGCAGAGCAGCATTCTAATACATACACCAACACCAGATTGTTAAAGTTTTGAAGTGTTGTGTGCAGTCTGGTCACCTCATTGGAGGAAGGAGGTGAAAGTTTTCTGGATGATGCAGAGGAGTTTTCCTAGGTTGCAGCCTGAATTTGAGGCTATGAGCCATAAGGAAAGGTTGGACAAACTTGGATTGTTTTCTCTGGAGTGTCAGAGACTGAGGGCAGATCTGGCCTGTTGCCGCTGACACTCCGCCCCTCTAACCTGATTCACCAGCCACTCAGTCCAGCCTCGTCACCTGCAGCCTATTGAACCTCGTTTCTCATCCACAGTCCTTGTTCGTTCATTGAGCCAGTTGCTCCTAGCCTTCACTCTCCTTGCTGAAATTTACCTTGTTGCCTGTTGTGCTCCATTTCTGTTCTCGTGCTTTGTGGTTCCTCATGGCTTGTTATTTTGAGGTCTGTTTTTTAAGTTGTCATTCACCGCTGAATCATGTCTGAGCTAAGTTTTTGGATCAAACCTCCTCTACGTTTCCTGACAGGTAGATGGTTATGAGGGGTTCAGACCGAGTATTCAGTTTGAATCGTTCTCCCAGGGTATAAATGTCAAATACTAGAAGGTATAACGTTAAGGTGAGAGAGGGGGCAATTAAAGGACAATTATTGATATACATAGAGAGTGGTGGATATCTGGAACAGTTGACAGGGATAGGAATGGAAGCAGATTTGACATTGCTGTTCAAGAGGTTTGAGAACTGCACATAATTATGAAGTGAATGGAGGGATAACAATTATGTTGAGGCAGAGGAGTTTCATTTATTTTTGCATCAGACTAGTTCAGCAACATATTTGTAAGTCTGCTCTCCACTCTTTTTAGAGCGTTCCAATAGAAGTGATGAAAACTCAACACTATATTTCAAATCAAAATGTTTAAAATATATTTCGACAGCTACATGGATAGGTAAGGTTTAAAGCAGAGGTTCCAAACAATTTTTATGCAAATGAGCTAAGGGGTCTGAGGACCCCCAGTTGGGAACTCCTGGTTTAGAGGAATATGTGCCAAACACAGGCAAGTGGGACAAACACTTTGGTCGGTGAGGATAACATGGACTAATAAGCATGTTTCCATGGAATATAACTCTGTGACTATGTGCATTTAGAATGGCTGTGGAGAATAACAAGCAAAAGATGGGCAATTGGAGACAAGGCTAATGATTAAATCAGGCATAAAGTTATTGAAATCATCTTGGGCAGTCTTTGGGTTCAAGGATAAACTGACTCTGAGGGTGCTGAGGTGGCAAATGAGACCAATGTGGCACTGGAGGCTCCTCCACAGATGGGGAAGGCGGTGGTTAATGTGAAGGGAGTAGGTAATCAGAGTCAGGTTTAATATTAACGTTGTGAAATTTGATGTTATGCAGCAGCAGTACATTGCAATGCATAACAATAAAAACTGTGAATTACACTAAGAGAGAGAGAGTGTGATTGTGTGTGTGTGTGTGTGTGTGTGTGTGCGTGCGTGTGCGCCCTTAACTCCTGGTGAAGTTGTCGTGGGGCTGTCATGACACGCTTTTTGCTCCAATCTTTGGGTATCTGAGACCTGGCGAAGCCCATCCCTCTCCAGGTTTTTTTTAACGAGATTGAGTTGCTAGTTTGACACTCAACCCAGGCACGGATGGAGAGTGTGCAAGGGAGCCGGCTGGATTTGAACTCGGGACCTCTCGCCCCGAAGTGCAGCACTGATGCCACTACACCACCAGATGGCTAAAAGAATAGATACAAAATAGTTAAATTATATATGTAGTGTGAAAAAAGTGATTGAGGTCATGCTCATGAGTTCAATGTCCATTCAGAAATCAGATGGCAGAGGGGAAGAAGCTGTTCCTGAATTGCTGACTTAGGTGCTTTCAGGCTTCTGTACCTCCTCCCTGATGGGAGCAATGAGAAGAGAGCATGACCTGGGTGATGGGGGTCCTTAATGATCAACACCACCTTTTTGAGGCATTGCTCTTTGAAGATCAGAGTTTAAAAGTTCAAAGTAAAAATTATTATTGGAGTACATACGTATCACCACATACAGCCCTGAGATTGGTTTTCTGCAGCCTACTTGGCAAATCTATCGAACAGTATCTGTAAACAGGATCTGTAAACTGTAAACAAACTGTGCAAATGCAGATATAAATAAATAGCAATAAATAACAAGCGAGAGTTAACAAGATAAAAGAGTCCTTAAACAAGTGTAGCTATCTCCTTTTGTTCAAGAGCCTGATGGTTGAGGGGTGGTAATTGTTTTTGAACCTGGAGGTGTGAGTCTGGAGGCACCTGCACCTTCTAGCTGATGGCAGCAACTAGTAAAGAGCATGGCCCAAGTGGTGAGGATCTTTGATGTCGGATGCTGCTTTTCTATGGCAACATTTCATGTAGATGTGCTCAATGGTTGGGAGGGTTTTACCCGTGATGTACTGGGCAAAATCCACTACCTTTTGTAGGATTTTCTAGGCCAGACATCTATAGAAGTTTGTCAAGAATTTCGATGACATGCTGAATCTCCACAGACTCCTGAGGAAGCAGAGGCACTGTTGTACTTCCTTCACAATTATACTTACATGATGAGTCCAGGACAGGTCCTCTGAAATAGTGACACCTGGGAATTTAAAGTTACTGATGACCCTCTCTACCTCTGATCCTCTGATTATTACTGGCTCATGGACCTCTAGTTTCCCTCTCCTGAAGTCTACAATCAGTTCCTTGGTCTTATCAACAATAAGTGAGAAGCTGTTGTTATTACACCACTCAGCCAAATTTTCAGTCTCCCCCCTGATGTCCTGGATGCTGGAGAGGCTAGTGCCCATGATGGAGTTGAGTTTACAACTTCCTGAGCTGAAGCTTAATTTGATCCTGTGCAGTGCCTCCCCCCACCCATCCACCGTACTAGATAGTGATACAGCCAGTTAGAATGCTCTCCACAGTACATCTGTGTAATTTGCACTAACACAGGGCTATACACAGCTTCCAGTGCATATCCTTGTAAATGGTATGCAATTTGATCCTGGGAATATCCCTCCCATATGATTTCCCTGAAAAAAGCTATTAAACAGAAGATTGTCATTGTATTTTAATGAGTACTCTGACAGAAACACAAAGGTCCTGATCCCTGAGAGATGGCTTACGCCTCGTCGAACTTTGAAGCATCACTTTCCTTCTCATCGAAGACTGAAGTGCCAGTAAAAGGTCAAGAGGGTTATTTCTGATTGTTAAATTAAGTTGGTTAATTGATGTGATTCCATCAAACATGTCATTAGAAAGCTTGTCTAATTTGTGAGTTAACAGGCGGAAAGTCATATATCATCTATTGGTCAACTGGCTTTGCTAGGAAGGACAGCATTTGCTTTGCTTCTCCTCACCTTCCTTATTCTACTTCCTCTTCCCCTTTACTCCATCCCCACTTGCCCCTTCAACCTCCTTCTTCCATTTCCTCTTCCATCTCCCTCTTTGTCCTTTCCCCTTTCTTCTTTCCTCTACTTCCTCCCCATCTTCCTCCTTCCACTTCTTCCTATCTTCCTCCTTCCCCCTTCCCAACCCACTCTCTTTTCCCCATTCCAAACTCTCGCATTTGCCATTCACCCTTCCCTTGCCCTACTCACCCTTCCCCTTCACCATTCACCCTTTTCTCTTATTCTTCAAAATTCAAAGTTCAAAGTAAATTTATTCTCAAAGTATGTATGTGTCATCATATACCCTGAGGTTCATTTTCTTGCAGGCATACTCAATAAATTCATCTTCCCCATTCCATTCTCTCCTCCATTTTCCCTTCCTTTTTCTCCCTCCTGCTTCCCAATCCTCTTCCCTCATCCTCTTCCTTCCCCTTTTTTACCTCTCCCTTTTGCTGTTTACCCTCTCCTGCATCAATTCATTCAACCTTCCCCTTCCCCATTCACCCTTTTCCCCTAACCACCCTTCCCCATTCCACTTTGTTTTCCTCATTTCCCCTTCCTCTTTCTTCCTCCCCTTCCCAATCCCTGTCTCCCATCCTCTCCCCTTTCCCCCTTTCGACCTCTACTTTTTGCCATTCACCCTTTACTTTCACCTTCATCCCACCCCAGAACCTTTCCCCTTCCCCGTACAACCTTCCTCTCTTCCTTTCCCCTTCAATCTCCTATTTTCTCTCCCATCTACTAAAGTGTGATTTCTCGCACACAATTTACAGAATGTTATTTTATTTTAGTTCCATTAATTGGGGATGTCAGCCCACACGTTACTCATGGGGTCGACATTGGTCTCTGGATGAATGTTTGGAATTGGTAGATTGTCCATTTCCAGTTCATTATCTAGCTGAAGCTAATGACATGTTTCTTTGAAGCAATTTTCCATCTGCAGCAGAAATACTCGGGAAGAGATGCTTGATGCAACATATCCCCATCACAAGCTTCTTTTTTCTCTGCTTATACTGAGGGATGACTCAGACCATCGCTTCAAATCTTTTTTAACCATGTTTCAAAATAGTTGGCTAATTGCACTCATTAAAATGGAAAAAAAACTAGTGTTATGCATTAAAATTCACATTAAAAATTCTCACCATCAGCACTTCAATAACATTAAATGGTGAATTAAAGTTAACCGTCATATCTGCATTTCCCTGTTCAAGCACTTCTGGTGATTTTCAATGTGTTTTCATTTACAATTATTTTTATCTTAAGTAATGAAAAGTAACCAGTCTAGTATTATTCAACAATTTTGAGAGTTATCAGCTTGGACTTGTCTTTCCTGTCTCTTCTCACTTAGCCGGAATCAGTTCCAAATCTTCCAAAATTGGATTGCCAGATTTCTCTTAATTATGTGCAGTTTGGTCGCCCCTATTATGAGAAGAATGTGGAGGCTTTGGAAAGGATGCAGACCAGGTTTATTAGGACTTATAGTGGAGGAGTTTATGAGTTCAGCCATGGAATCCAAGTGTGTTCCTTTCGAACGGAGATGAGCAGGAATTCCTTTAGCCAGAGAGTGGAGAATCTATGGAATTCATTGCCACAGGTGACTGTAGAGGCAAAGCCATTGGGTGTATTTAAAGCAGAGGTTGAGAGGCTCTTGATTATTAAGTGCATCAAAAGTTACAAGGAGAGGCAGGAGAATAGGGATGAGAGGGATAAAAAATCAGCCATGATGGAATGGCAGAGCTGACAGGATCAGCCAAATGCTCTAATTCTGCTCTTATGCCTCATGATCTTATGGTTGCTGCTTGGAGAGTTTGGACAAATTTGGGTTGTTATCTCTGGAGCATCAGAGGCTGTGGTAGCCTGTAAACTGATGGATTTCAAGTCTGTATATAGTATACTGTATATACTTTAATAGCAAATGTACTTTAAACTTTGATATAAGCTCATAAAATGATGAGAGGCATTGATATGGTGGACAGAATCTTTTATCCCAGGGTAGGAATGTCAAGTAAGATAGAACATACATTTAAGCAGAGAGAGAGGACTATCTTAAAGGAGATGTATGGGGTAAGCTTCTTACACAGAGAGTGATGGGTATGTGGAACAGGCTACTTGGTGTGCTAGTGGAAGCAGATATGATGGCGGCGTTGAGGGGGCTGTTAGAATGGCACAGGAATGTGCAGGGAATGGAGGGGTCTGAATCATGTACAGATTGTAGAGCTTCAGTTTAATTTAACATAGTGTTTTGTGCAGAGTCAGGCGGCGCCATGGAAATCCATAGCGGGGGTATTCCCTTCTGCCGTCGGCGTGGGATGACGAGTCTGTCAGGACCCTGAAGACTTGTGGAAACTGTGTGGTGATTTCTTTTGAACTTATAGTCTTTTAACATCATTGGACTATTTTTACTGTGCCCATGGTCTGTTTTTTTAATCAATTATGCTATTGTTTGCACTGTTGTAACTATGTGGTTTTGTGCATGTCTTGTAGCTTTAGTTTTTGGTCTTGTTTTGTCTGGTGGGATTGGAGCTCCTTTCCGGGGAATGCACTAAGATGGTAGCGTGATATTAATACGCAGCAGCCTCTCCGGACTCTGGATTGGGGATTGCCAAACGTTATGTGGATCTTCTGGTGTAGTCTGTTTTGTCATGTGCTTTTGTGATATCATTCTGGGGGAACGTTGTCTCATTTTTTAACTGCATTGCATTTGTGGTTTCTAAATGACAATAAACTGAATCTGAATCTGAATCTGAAGAGTGCAGACATTTTGAGCTGAACAGCCTGTTCCTGTTCTGTATTGTTCTATAATCTATGGTACCAAATGATTAACTATTAGAAATGCAATCAAGGTTGATTTTTTTGTATGTTGGAAAATCTCTGACTAGAACATTTAAATCATTAAGATAAACACATCAAAACAGAGTCTAATTTTATTTCAGTATCAACAGAAATCCTCCAAGAGGACCTCAAACTTGTGGTGGTTTGGAGGCTTGCATGCCGCAGTGACCCGGAGAGTTCTGCTGGCTGGAGTCAGGGCCTTGGGCTTTGTCATCCATGCCAAACAGGTCGAAGGGTGGAGGTCAGACTAAGGGCTGATTTATACTTGTGCATATGGGCTATGACGTAGCCCTGATTTTCACTTCTGTGTTGCTCTACACCGTAGCGAGCATGCGTTGGTGTGCACCAAAACGCTAGTTGCCGGTGGGGTTTCTATGCCACTGTGTTGAGTTTCTTCATGAGGGACATGGACCAGGAAATGCAGTTCAAACACTTTCACATGTCAGCAGGTAGACTTGATGATTTGGTTCATCTATTTTGCATTGGTGTACAGACACGGCGGAGAAGAAGCAACCGGAAATGCGTAGGAGGAAATGCGATGCTACCAAGCGGACCAATCACAGTTGTTGCGATCTGCATCACCGCGACGCATTAGTTACTTTTTTGGGGAGGTGCACATCACCCTACGGCATAGGGTATGGCGTAGGTACAGTGTAGGGTACGCAGTACCTATGGCATAGTTGCGATGCACAGTATAAATCAGCCTTAAGAGTTGTCCACCGGTCTTCCAGGCTTGGGGGTTCAGCTCAGGGCTAACAATCCTGACAGGTAAAGCAAAATTTTTATGAAAACAGCAATGAAGAATCCTTCTCCAGACAGACAGAGATGGAGGTCCTTCGCCGCTGCCCTAAATGCCCGCAGGCAAAACTGTCAGTAAGTAAAGAATTCACAGAAATACAAACAGAATATGCTGAAAATGTAAAAGTCACTCTCCACTAGTGGTGCCATATTTTCAGCGCCAATATATCATGTCCACATTTCATTAACCTTAATCATCTTTGGAATGTGTGAGGAAACCACAGCACGTAGAAGAAGCCCACACTGTCGTAGGCAGAATGTACAAATTCCTTACAACTGTGCTGGCTAATTTTCACTGCCAAGCACACTAAAGTAATCCTCCATCTTACCTTGGCTGGCTTGGACAGAAGGGTCTGTTTCAGTATTATATAACTCAGATGGTGTCAGCGAACATTCTCAAAACGGTTCAAAAAGCGTTGAACTATTAAGCGTTAAAAGCTATTATTAATGCTTTTTGAGATACTGATTTAGATGCATATCATATTTTTACTGAGTTAAGTATTGTACGTAATTAGTTTTGCTACAACAAGTGTATGGGACATTGGAAAAAAAAGTTGAATTTCCCCATGGGGATGAATAAAGTATCTATCTATCTATCTATCTATCTATCTAAAAAGTAGCCCCTTTCACTTCTTTTGCATCTTCCTTTTATTTTGGATGTGCTTCTGCGACTGTTGAAACCTCTTATCTACATTCTGGTGATGTGTTTTCAGGCCAATCAGGCAATCTGGCACTTAGCTGACTCCAAGAGGGGTCCACGAGACTGCAAGCAAAGCTTGATCGACTCTATCTCTCACCGATCTTGTCAAATGAAGCACCAAGAACGATTGAAATCATCGAGGTGGGTACGGAGGGCGAGGGAGTGTTCAGCGCCATCTACCAGCCTCTTGCTCACTGCTGCTGGAGGAGGGAACCTGCATGTGACGGTCTCTCGCTCCCTCTTGCTCGCTGCTCCTGAAGAAAGGTTGCGTTCAAGTGATCTCTCCCTCCCTCGGTGCTGTTGGAGGGTAGTGCCAGAACAAGGTTAAATCACCGCTGTTTGTGGATTTGAACTCTAATTCACGTTCATGTGGTGCTCTAGTTCTGATCACTCCTGTTTTTGTTAGTATCGGCATTGAATCAGGGTGGCCTGCAGATAATAAACTGAACTGAAATATGTCTTCTGATTTTGCGTTTTATATTCTTTGTTTTTGCTCCTTTATTTTGCTTCTGTTTGCATGATTCTTTTAGCATTAGGGCAAGGGTGGGGGTTTGATATATTTCTTTAAACAAGTTGGTTTCATGTTTTCTTTGTTTCATGGCTGTCTGTGTGGAAGACGCATTTCAGGGTTGTATGTTGCATACAATACTTTGATAATAAATGTACTTTGAATCTATAACTTACTAGCTCCATCAAGAATTAATACCTCTATCCTGGCCATGCATGACAGAAATTCCTTTTACCCATCCCCTTGGTATGAGGACACACAAAAATTGCCGATAGTGGAACCTGGAAGAACAAACATCCTGATGGAGGACGTGGTAACACAGTGGTTAGCATAATGGTTTACACCATTGGTGATAACGGTTCAATTCCTGCCTCTGTCTGTAAGGAGTTTGTAGATCCTCCTCATGAATTTGTGGGTTTCCTCTCTCATTTGAAAAACATATGGATTAGGGTTACTAAGTTGAGAGCATACAGTGTTTGTACCAGAAGCACCAACCTACAGAAAGATGTAAATAAAGTTGAAAGAGTACAGAGAAAATTTAGAAGAATGTCGTCAGGTCTGAAGGACCTGAATTATCAGGGGATGATTCAATAGGTTCAGACTTCATTCCTTGGAATGTAGATGACTGAGAGGAGATGTGATGGACGTATGCAAAATTATGAGGGGTGCAGATGGGTTAAATGCAAGCAGGCTTTTTCCACTGATGTTGGGAGGGACTACATCTAGAGGTCATGGGTTAAGGGTGAAAGGTGAAAGCTTAAGGGGAACATGTAGGGAAAAAGAGTGTGGAATGAGTTGCCAGCACAAGTGGTACATGCGGGCTCAATTTAAAAGGTTAAGAGAAGTTTAGAAAGGTACATGGATGGTAGGGGTATGGAGGGCTATGGTCCAGGCAGAGGTCAGTGGGAGAAGACAGTTCAAATGGTTCAGGCTGAATAACCTGTTTCTGTGCTATACATTTCCATGACTCTATAACTCTAGGCATAGAGACAATTGTGGGCTGCTCCCAGCACATTTTTGGATGGTGTTGATCACTGACACAAACAACAGCTATCACTATATATTTCAATGTTTCAAGTACATACGACAATTAATTAATCTCTCCCTCTCTTTATCTTTAACGGTCTCAGTGGTCCAAGCAGCATCTGTGGAGGGAAATGAACTGTCACGATTCGAGTTGAAAGGGTGCAACAGGACCCACGATCATGGTCCTGTTACAGGGATTCTTCCAAAAACATCGAAATTCCTCTCTGCAGACTGCTCTTTACATGCTATGTTCCTGTAGCAGGTGTTAATTTCCCTTTATGCAAAAGTCCTCAAGTGTATGAAATGGGGGAACCCAGCTCTGTATTTAAGCCAAATGTTTAGAAGCAATTATTGATTCAGTCTGACATCAATTGCTTGAACGATCAAATTCTTGTTCCCTTCCAACATTTAGATTGTGTGTGTATGTTTGGAGCCTGGTACTACCTCAGCAGGACATCTATCAGACCCATCATATAAGTGTAATTGCAAAGGAAGCACAACAGCACCTCTACTTCCTCAGGAGTCTGCAGAGATTGGCATGTCATCAAAAACCTTGACAAACTTCTATAGATGTGTGGTGGAAAGTGTATTGACTGGCTGCATTATGACCTGGTATGGAAACACCAATGCCTATGAGTGGAAAGTTACTACAAAAGTTACTGGATGCGGCCATGTCCATGAGGGGTAAAGCCCTCCCATCCATCGGGAACATCTACACGAAACGCTGTTGTAGAAAAGCAGCATCCATCATCAAAGATCCTCACCACCCAGGCCATGCTTTTTTCTCACTGCTGCCATCATGTAAAAGGTACCAGAGCCTCAAAACTTGCATCACTAGGTTCCAGAACAGTTACTACCTCTCAATGAACAGGCCACTTAGCCGCAGTAACTCTTTCCAGCAATGCGCACAAAATGCTGGAGGAATTCACTGGGTCAGTCAGCACCTATGGAGTGAAATAAACAGTCAGCGCTTCAGGTGTAGACTCTTCATCAAGTGTCCTGATGTGTTATTCAAGATTTCCAGTACCTGCAGAATCTCTTGTATCAGTAATTTTCTCTAGAAAACCCTTCAGGTAACTACACCAAGAAAGTTTTACGAGAGTGCTGCCAGAACTTGAGGGCCTGAGTTATAGGAAGGGGATGGACAGAATAGGACTTTATTCCTTGGAGCATAGGACAGAGGAAGGGTGACCTGATAGAGCTGTGTAAAATCATGAGCAACACTAAATACAGAATAATACAACATGATGTTGTGGCAGCATTTCTACCTACTCCAGGATCAATCTAACCCTTCCTGCCTACATAGGCCTCTAGTTTTCTTTCATCCATGCGCCTATTTAAGAATCCCTTAAATGTCCCTAATGCACTTGGCTCTATCACCATTCCAGCCAGTGCATTCTATGTACTTAACTCACAGCTTTTCAACTCCGTGCCCTGACCAATGAAGGCTAACACCTTCTTGAGGTTGTTAAGAAGATGTATGGTGTGTTGGCATTTATCAATTGTGGGACTGAGTTCAAGAGCCGAGAGGTGATGTTACAGCTATACAAGACCTTGGCCAGACCCCACTTGGAGTACTGAGTTCAGTTCTGGTCACCTCACCACAGGAAGGATGTGGATATTATAGAGTGAGTGCACTATTTTGCACTAATTTAATTTAATTATAAGCTTAGCATAATTCATGTTTCTCTTACTTATTGCATTGTACTGTTGCCGCAAAGTCAACAGATTTCACGACATATGTTGGTGATATTTAGCCTGATCCTGTTTCTGATCTTGTTTATGACTGTGTTGTAGTTATTAAAAATATTACCATTAAATAAATATCAATTGAAAGAATTTTCTGAACACTTTTCCAGGCCTGCACATTAAGTGTTCTTTATGCAAAGTTGAATGGTTCAGATTTAAAGAATCTCTCCCAATCATTCTCTGGTTCGAAATTTGTGGAACCAGGGTGATCTGATTTGAAGAAGAAGATTATTAATCGAGTTCAATTTTCTGCAAAATTCTTAAATCAATATCGATTTGTTTCTCCTTATTGGGCCCAATCTGATAGAGTAGATGAACTTACATGTTTATTCAACCCAATTATCCAGTTTGATCCTGAGCACCAAATACCCAGAGGGTGGACAAAATTACCTGTTGAGAATATTTTGACTTTGCCTGGCCAGTTTTATTAGCATTTGTAGCCGCAATGGAAAGGTTAAATTCCAATTAAACCAATTTATGTAGGAAGTAGTTTGATGTAAAAGATCTTTGTAGTTCCCAAAATAATTTACAGCCAATTTATTCTGATATAAGTTGGTATTACTTTCCTGGCTCTCGTTAGAATATTTTCCACCAGTTGCGCTGATTAAAAATCAAAAATAAATGTGTAATTTTGATTTATAAATATGGATAATTTTGCTTTATATTTGCTTTATGTACAGGAGGTACCTAAGAAGATGGCCTCTGGGTGTATGCTCATGATCTTCTGCTGCTGTAGCCCATTCACTTCAAGGTTCAAAGTGTTGTTCACTCAGAAGTGCTGTTCTGCACACCACTATTGTAACGCATGGTTACTTGAGTTTGAGGTCTTGAGAATTTGAGGGCTCATGCCAAACTTCTTCAGTCACCTGAGGTGGAAGAGACGCTGTTGTGCTTTTTTTGCCAGACAGCCGGTGTGTAAAGTCCACGTGAGATCATCGGTGTGTATACCGAGGAACTTGAAACTACTCACCCTCTCAGCTGCAGACCCATTGATGTTGATCAGGACGAGCCTATCTCCATTCCTCCTGTAATCCACAATCAGCTCTTTTGTTTTTAGGACATTGAGGGAGAGGTTGTTATCCTGGCACCACTGTGTCAGGGTGTCAACCTCTCCTCTGTAGGCTGTCTTATTAGCGCTAGCAATAAGGCCAATCAAAGTCATGACATCTGCGAATTTGATCAATAGATTGGATTTGTGTGTGGCAGTACAGTCATGGGTGTAAAGGGAGTAGAGAAGTGGATGCATAACACAACCCTAGGGGCACCTGTATTAAGGTTCTGAGGGGCACAGGCGAGGGAGCCCATCCTTACCTCCTGTCAGCGATCCGATAGGAAATATAGGAACCAGCTGCACAGGGTGAGGTGCAGGCTGAGGTCTCTGAGCTTCCTGTCAAGTCTGGAGGGAATTATGGTGTTGAATGCTGAACTGTAGTCCAGGAAGGGCATTCTAACGTATATATCCCTCTTCTCCAGGTGAGTGTGAATGGTGTGTAGTACTGTGGCTATCGGTAGACCGGTTCTGTCAGTAGGCAAATAGTACAGGGTTCGGTGTGCATGGTATCATGCTACAGATGTAGCCATTAACCAGTCTCTCAAAGCATTTGCTTATAATTGAGGTGAGTGCGACTGGACACCAATCACCAATACACTGTGTTTGTCTGCTTACACTGTACTTTCTCTGTACAGTAGTATGTAACTAGGGTGCCTAAGACTTATGCACAGTCCTGTATTTGTCAATGTGGTGCGGACAGTTTGTTTGTAAATCTGGTGGGAGCAAAGGATGTTGCTTCAGGTGTGATAGAATCGGAGGGACAAGAAGGGGAGGTGTTGTGTTGCTTGTCAGAGAAAATATTACAGCGGTGCTCTGGCAGGATAGATTAGAGGGCTCATCTAGGGAGGCTATTTGGGTGGAATTGAGGAATGGGAAAGGTGTAGTAACACTTATAGGGGTGTATTATAGAACACCTAATGGGGAGCGAGAATTGGAGGAGCAAATTTGCAAGGAGATAGCAGATATTTGTAGTAAGCACAGGGTTGTGCTTGTGGGAGATTTTAATTTTCCACACATAGATTGGGAAGCCCATACTGTAAAACGGATGGAAGGGTTGGAGTTTGTAAAATGTGTGCAGGACAGTTTTTGCAGCAATACATAGAGGTACCAACTAGAGAAGGGGCAGTGTTGGACCTTCTGTTAGGGAATGAAATTGGTCAGGTGACGGAGGTATGTGTTGGTGAGCACTTCAGGTCCAGTGATCACAATGCCATTAGTTTCAATATAATTATGGAGAAGGATACAACTGGACCCAGGGTTGAGATTTTTGATTGGAGAAAGGCTAACTTTGAGGAGATGCAAAAGGATTTAGAAGGAGTGGATTGGGACAATTTGTTTTATGGGAAGGATGTAATAGAGAAATGGAGGTCATTTAAAGGTGAAATTTTGAGGGTACAGAATCTTTATGTTCCTGTTAGGTTGAAAGGAAAGGTTAAAAGTTTGAGAGAGCCATGGTTTTCAAGGGATATTGGAAACTTGGTTAGGAAAAAGAGAGATATCTACAATAAATATGGACAGCATGGAGTAAATGAGGTGCTCGAGGAATATAAAGAATGTAAGAAGAATCTTAAGAAAGAAATTAGAAAAGCTAAAAGAAGATACGAGGTTGCTTTGGCAAGTAAGGTGAAAATAAATCCAATGAGTTTCTACAGTTATATTAATAGCAAAAGGATAGTGAGGGATAAAATTGGTCCCTTAGAGAATCAGTGTGGACAGCTATGTGTGGAGCCAAAAAAGGTGGGAGAGATTTTGAACAATTTCTTTTCTTCAGTACTCACTAAGGAGAAGGATATTGAATTGTTTAAGGTAAGGGAAATAAGTAGGGAAGTTATGGAAACTATGACGATTAAAGAGGAGGAAATACTAGCGCTTTTAAGGAATATAAAAGTTGGAGGCCAGTGACTAGTGGTGTACCTCAGGGATCTGTACTGGGTCCAATGTTGTTTATCATATACATTAATGATCTGGTAGTAAATTGGATTAGTAAATATGCAGATGATACTAAGATAGGTGGCGTTCCGGATAATGAAGTAGGTTTTCAAAGCTTACAGAGAGATTTAGGCCAGTTAGAAGAGTGGGTTGAACAATGGCAGATGGAGTTTAATGCTGATAAGTGTGAGGTGCTACATTTCGGTAGGAATAATCCAAATAGGACATACATGGTAAATGGTAGGGCATTGAAAAATGCAGTAGAACAGAGTGATCTAGGAATAATGGTGCATAGTTCCCTGAAGGTGGAATCTCATGTGGATAGGGTGGTGAAGAAAGCTTTTGGTATGTTGGCCTTTATAAATCAGAGCATTGAGTATAGGAGTTGGGATGTAATGTTAAAATTGTGCAAGGCATTGGTAAGGTCAAATTTGGAGTATTGTGTACAGTTCTGGTCACTGAATTATAGGAAAGATGTCAACAAAATAGAGAAAATATAGAGAAGGTTTACTAGAATGTTATCTGGATTTCAGCACCTAAGTTACAGGGAAAGGTTGAACAAGTTAGGTCTTTATTCTTTGGAGCGTAGAAGGTTGAGGGGGGACTTGAAAGAGGTATTTAAAATTATGAGGGGGATAGATAGAATTAATGTGGATAGGCTTTTTCCATTGAGAGTAGGGGAGATTCAAACAAGAGGACATGAGTTGAGATTTAGGGGGCAAAAGTTTAAGGGTAACACAAGGGGGAATTTCTTTACTCAGAGAGTGGTAGCTGTGTGGAACGAGCTTCCAGTAGAAGTGGTAGAGGTGGGTTCAGTATTGTCATTTAAAGTAAAATTGGATAGGTATATGGACAGGAAAGGAATGGAGGGTTATGGGCTGAGTGCGGGTCAGTAGGACTAGGTGAGAGTAAGTGTTCGGTACGGACTAGAAGGGCCGAGATGGCCTGGTTCCGTGCTGTAATTGTTATATGGTTGTATGGAATGGTGAGGGCGGAGTGCCACAGGAGGGGATATGAGAAAAGAAGTGCCAGAGGCAAGGGGTGGCCTGGATGCAGACACAGTCAGTTCTGAGACACCATGAAAAGTCATTTGATTCCAAACAATTGTTTTATTGATTATTACAGGATGTCTCTCTGATGCTTCCCTCTCCCTCTCCTCCCCTTCCCCTTTTCCCAACCATGATTCCCCTCTCCCTGCCCCCTTCCCGCTTTCAGTCCAAACAACCAATGTCACAGGAAGGTAAACAGTACAATATGAAAAATAAATGAATGAATAAATAAATAGATAGATATTGACAACATGATTTGTAAAGTCTTTGAAAGTGAGTTCATAGATTGTGGAATCAGTCATTGTTGAGGTAAGTGAAGTTATCTACATCAGTTCAAGAGCCTGATGGTTGAAGGGTATTAATTGTTCTTGAACATGGTCATGCAGGACCTAAGGCTCCTGCACCTCTTTCCCGACGGCAGCGATGAAAAGGGTGCACAGCCTGGATGGTGTGGGTCCTTGATGATGGTTGCTGCTTTCTTGTGTCGGTGTAACTAGTGGACGTACTCAATTGTCGGGAGGGATTTTCCTGTGATGGACTCATCACATTGTGGTTTTTGAATACATGGGCATTAGTGTTCTCACACCAGGCCGTGATGCACCCAGTCACGGCATTCTCTGCAGCTTATACATATAAGTTTTTCAAAATGTTTTCCCTATCAGTAATGTTCATAACTCATTAATAAGTAAAAAGAGCTCAGTTCCATCAATGAAACTTGAAATGAAGCAATAATTAAAGATTTTTACAAAATGACTGTAAATATAATGAGCCAGATTAAATCCATTACCAGTGATATGTGTCACTGGAAGAGCAAGGCAGCTGTTCCCTGACAAACAGCTTGCAGAGCACCAGTATAAAAAGAGACTCGTACTTCGCCTGAAGGCCAGGCAATCTGTCACTGCAACTCAGTGGGCCATTAGTCATGGGAATGATTCCTCGCTGTTTAAAGTTAAAGTTATGTGTGCTCTCTTATGGTAGTTGTAACTCCGACAATCTCAAATTAACTGAAATTCCTCATGGTTGTAGGCAGTTACAAGGCATATTAAGATTTGATTACATATAGACTGAGTTAAGCCAGAGAACATATTTAAGTTCCACAATAGCGGATTGTGAATGGTGAGTTTAAAATGTTGCCTTTAAAACTCTTCCTCCCAAGACTAAAAATTTGAGATTGTTTAATGTCATTTCTAGTACACAAGTGTAAAGGAGAAGAAAATAATTGTTACTCTGGATCCGATGCAGAACAAAAAAAAACGACAAGGTAAAGAACACACAAAAACACAATAAATATAAATACTTAAGATAGCTTATATACATAGATTGATTGTTTGTCTATAAAATGGTGCTAGGCACAGGAGTGTCTGTATATAACGTGAACGTGACAGGAAATGATAAAGTCATGGTGGTGTGGGGTGTGTGGAGAGGTATGTTAGAGGGTGGAGGTGTTGATCAGCCTTACTGTTTGGGGAAAGTAACTGTTTTTGAGACTGGTGGTCCTGGTATGGATGCTAACCTCCACCCTGATGGGGATGGGACAAACAGTTCATGAGTAGGATGTGTGGGACCGTCTAGTGCTGGCCTTTTCTCTGCACCTCTCTTTCGAGTGCTTATAACCATTTGCAGCTTTCTCTAATTATTCCACCATGCATTTGTGATTATGAGGGAGGACAGAAGATTACGCTATTCTTTGTGCCAAGTTCAATTCTGAGCTTCTGCGCTCTCTGCGATATTTGTATATTTATTTTGAGCTGAGACCTCTGCTCCAGGCTTGAAGGCCAGCAATGTGGATGCGGGACAATGGAGTCTATGTTTCCACTATGCGCTCACCATGTGTACGTGGAAGGGTAAAGGACAATATCTATGTTTGTCAGGCCGACCTGAGGAAGTGAGTACAAGGAAAGAATGCCTGTGCAATCATGAGGCAAAGGAGGCATGAGGGATGGTTAATCAGTCTGCATGGAGTTTGAGGTTCCGTCATTGGCTAGTTCAAGGGTCGACACCAAAGACAAAAGCCTGAAGGAAGTCCAGAAGTTGAAGCCTGGAGTCCAGAGACACGAAGTTGAGGGGGTGTGTGTGTGTGTGTGTGTGTGTGTGTGTGTGTGTGTGTGTGTGTGTGTGTGTGTGTGTGTGTGTGTGTGTGTGTGTGTGTGTGTGTGTGTGTGTGTGTGTGTGTGTGTGTGTGTGTGCGCGCACGCTCGTATGATTGGTGGGAGAGAAGAAATGTGTTTGCTTTGTTGTTGTTTTGTTGCTGTTGTGCTTCATTTTGTTGTGTTTTGTGTTGTTCTGTCACCATGCTGCACTTAGTTGTATTGGTTATTGATGCAAATGATGCCTTTCAGTGTGTGTTTTGATGTCATGATCATCATTATGTGCCATGTCGTATGCTGTGGCGATCATGGTCTTTTGACCATGATTGTTCCTAGCAAATTTTTCTACACAAGTGGTTTGCCATTGCCTTCTTCTGGGCAGTGTCTTTACAAGACGGGTGACACCAGCCATTATCAATACTCTTTGAAATTTGTTTGCAGGTGTCAGTGGTCACATAACCAGGACTTGTGAAATGCACCAGCTGCTCATACGACCATCCACCACCTTCTCCCATGGCTTCACGTTACCCTGATTGGGGGGGCTACACAGGTGCTACACCTTGCCCTACACCAGGCTAGCGGAGGAAAGGACCTCCTTTGGTTAAGACTTATCTCCACCCTGCCACCCAATTTAATGTGCATGTGATAAATACTTCAGAATATGAATATAAATATGAAATCTTTTCCTTACAGGTATGTTTCTTTAACTTCAAGATCTTGCTGATGCTGTTCCACAATTAACTCAACCATTGGTCCATTAATTATCAGTTTGAACTTTTGCAATTTATCAGACTGTCCCATTCACAAGATGTCATTTCCCAAGACATCCCCATTTGCTGGTTCTATTCTCCAGATGGTTCACAGTGGGATGTAGGACTATCACAGCTTCTTCACATATTAAGAGTGACAATCATGTGACCTCCCTTCACTGTGTTTCCTCATTCTAGATTCTCTGAATCTCTTTCTAGCCGGAGAGTATCTTCTTCAAATGCTGATGGGATACTTGACATCCCTGGCTGCTACACCACAGGATGTTTTCATAATGTACGCCTCTGTTTTGCACTGTGTCAGGCAGAGACACCTACCAGGTGACATCTCAAAAAGGCGCCATCCATCATTAAGGACCCCCCTCCACCCCCCATCACCTAGAACAGACTGTCTTCTCATTACCACTGCCAGAGAGGAAGTACAAAAGCCTGAAGACACACACACAGTGTTACATGAACAGCTTCTTCCCCTCTGCTCTCTGATTTCTGAATGGACAATGAACCAGCCTATGAAAACTACTTTACTATTTCTGATCACTTTTTGCACTATTTATTTAATTTAATTATATATTCCCATAGCTTATAGACTTTTCATCTCATGTCCTCGATATTTATTGTTTATTTATGGATTATTATTATTGTTTTTCCTTTTTGTATTTGCACAGTTTGTTGCCTTCTGCACATTGGTTGCCACCCAGTTGGTGAGGTCTTCCATTGATTCTATTATGGTCATTCGATTCATTGAGCATGCCTGCAAGAAAATTAATCTCAAGGTTGTATATGGTGACATACATGTACTTCGGTAATAAATTTAGTTTGAACTTTGATTTCTATTGTAATTTACTGTATTTTTATGCATTGCACTGTGCTGCTGCCACAAAGCCACAAATTACACAACATACAGTTTGCCAATGATAATAAACCTGATTCTGACTCTGATTCAGTTGTAGCAATTGTTCCCTGTTTTCCTTGTTCCCTTGTATCACCTCCCATCACCTTCCACCATTATCCACTGCCGTCACCCCAAGCTCTCTCCAGCATTCCCTTTGGCTTTACAAAACATAGAACAGTACAGATTCAGATATTTCAGCATCAGAATCAGGTTTAATGGCATCGGCATATGTTGTGAAATTTGTTGTTTTACAGCAGCAATGCAATAAAATACATGATAAAAAATGTAAATTACAGAATGACTCAGCAGTGAAGAGCTCACCTTTCACAAACAATATATGTCCAGGGTTGGTATGATTTGGAGTTCAAACAAGCAGGGACGTCGGGATGTTCCAATTAAAGGAATTGTGATTTAAGTGACTGCTGTGTAAATACTGCCCATACACAATTATTGGTCAACAAGAAATAACAGATCATATACACTGTATAAAATTATAAAGAAAGTATATTTACAACTTCCAGCTTTATCAAACAGTTAATAGGAAAGAGAAAAGAAATAAATAAAAGGGCGCATTACAGTTAAAACAGTACAATGTGCAGATAAAGTTGGAGCTCACCCTTGAGTTGTCTTTACTTGCACGCAGGACCTACGGTCTACGTGAAAGCCCACACCACATTCGGAACTTTGCTCAAAATCCATCTTGAAAAAATGGGCTCTCTCTCGGGGGTATTGACCCTGCATCCTTGGAGCCATCACCTGCACAAAGCACTTTGTGAAACAGGGACTTGCCTTCCAACAGCATTCTGCGGCATCTTCAAATGCAGCTCCTGCCAAAAGCCCCCAAACCAGACCACTCCCTTCGGAAAACCCCATAAACCAGATTGGCTGACACACGTTCCTAAATTGGATAACAAGTGACCTTATCTTTAGCCAAAGCCAAAATACACTTTCTAGCATGGCACACTGCTTTTACAGAAAACTGCTAATATAAACTACCTTGCAGCAAAGTGGTAGAAATGTTTATCAGGGTATTACATATATATATGTCTGATCCATGACCTCGTTGACAAATGGAGCTCAGCACCACCATTGCCACAGGTGGCAGTGGAGGCCACTCACAGGGAATATTTAAAACAGAGCTTGATAGGTTCTTGATTATTAAGGACATCAAAGGTTACAGGGAGGAGGCAGGCGAATGGGGTTGAGAAGGATAATAAATCTGCCATGATGGAATGCTGGAGCAAACTCGATGGGCTGAATAGCCTAATTCTGCTGTCACATATTATGGTCTTATGGACTTCTGAACCAGAATCCTGATTGAATGATTCAAAGACTCAAAGTTTATTGTTTATTATCAAAGTATGTTGCGGTATACAACCCTGAGATTCAACTTGCACAGGCAGCCACGAAACAAAGAAACACCGTGGAACTCGTTCAAAGAAAACATCAAACATCCAATCCGCTAAAAAAGAGTACAAATCACACAAGCAGCAAAAAACAAGCGAGAAACACAGAATATAAAGCTTCAAACCACGGAGTCATGAAAACAGTCTAGTTCAGTTCAGTTCAAGTTAGCACTGTGTTGTTTGCTGATTGCAGGCTGTAGATCCAGTCCACCCCAATCAAAATCGTATAAAATGGCAATTAGAAAAAGGAGTAAGCAGAAACACATCATAACATGAACTGCAGAGTATAATCCAAATGCAATAAATCCACACATTGATTAAACCCTGCCCAAGACCCAAAACTTCGGCTCCATCCACTGGCAGAGTTGAGTGAGAGGGAGAGAGAGACTGATCAAATGCAGGCAGACAGCACTAAGCACTGACTTGACTAGCACTCTCATCCTCGTTGATTTCAATCTTGCTCAATGCTTTAATCGGTGAGATCAGTGAGAAACGGAGATCATGGGTTTGCACTCCATCTCCAGGCATCGTGACCTCCAGCCTGCACACTGCACTTGAAACCACACTGATGGCTCAATTACCCCGAAACACACCATCAAAATGTAAATCATGGGTTCCAATCGTAGCAAAATCATATTTGAAAGATAAAGAAGTAGTTTTATCAATTGTCTGAAGAGCGTTGCCTTAAGTCTTGTAGTTCGCTGGCACCATCTTCTTCAGCCCGACAGAACAGGCTTTTGCCCACGCTGTTGTGGAAAACTCATTAAATTAGTAATTAAAATCTTAACCAATCTATTCCCTTCTGCCTTAACAATGTCCATATCCCTCCATTCCCTGCACCTCCATGTGCCTATCTAACAGCCTCCTAAATGCATCTATCATATATACCTCAATGAATTATAGGTACCCACCACTACTTATTTAAAAAAACATGCCCTGCATATCTTCTTTGACCTTTCTCCTTTCACCTTAAAAGTGGAATATGAGGGGAAGCTTCTTCACAGAAGGTTGTGAGAAAGTGGAACGAGCTGCTAGTGCAAGAGATATATGTGAGCTTGATTTTAATATTCAAGATAAATTTGGATGCATACATAAATGAGAGAGGTAGGGAGGGCTTTGGTCCGAGTCTAGGTCAATGGGACTAGGCAGCTTAGTAATTCAGTATGGACCAGATGGGCCAAAGGGCTGTGCCTTTCTATGACTCTACAAATGTAATGTAAGGATATACAGTGGGATTTTGCCTCAAATTCTGGTAACAACAGAGCATGCCTACAATATTCAGCGGAACAACATGCAGTGAACGCACAACAAATAGCACCAGCAATGAAACAAAAAACCTTTCCAGGTTCAACAGGACCTCTGGTGTTGTCTGGAGTTTACATACTCACCCTGTGACCACATGGGCTCTCAGAATTATCTCCCAACAGTTTACAGTAAACTGTCCGTTGGCAGGATACATGGCCTCTTTACTGACCACCTGGTGTGTAGATGAATGGTAAAATCTATGGGAGAGGGTGAGGCATTTGATGGGAAAGGGAGGAAGACTAAAGGAGTAAAGGATTAGAATGAATGGGTACTTGATGGTTGGTGTAAACTTAATGGGCCAAAGGGCCTGTTTCTGTGCTGTATATTTCAATAACTCCATAATTCCAACATTTTAAGGCAACAGTGTTAAGGCAACAGTGTTAAGGTAGATATGTATGTGCTTGACATCAATAACTCCTGAACTAGTGTGAATAACTACAATACATGGCCTGGTACAGAAACACTAATGCCCAAGAGTGGAAAAGCCCACAAGAAGTAATGGATACAGCCCAGACTATCACAGGTAAAACCCTCCCCACCATTGGGCACATCTACAAGGAATGTACAAGGTGCTGCTACGAGAAAGCAGCATCCATTATTCAGGCCATGCTCTCTTCCCACTTCTGCCATTGGGAAGGAAATACACACCACCAGGTTCAGGAACAATAATTAACTTCAACCATTGGCTCCTGACTCAGCGTGGACAACTTCACTCACCTCAACGCTGAATTGATTCCACATCCTATGGACTCATCTTCAAGGACTCTGCAACCCATGTTCTCTGCATTATTTGTCTATTTTTCTTCATTTGGACAGTTGATCTTATTTTGCACATTGGTCATTTGTCAATCCTTGCTTGTGTGTAGTTTTTCATTTACTCTCGTGTATTTCTTTCTTCTACTGTGAATGCCCACAAGAAAATTCATTGGATGAGCGCCTTGGAGGATAGACAAGTTGAGCAGAAAGGAAAATTGGTTAAATTGGTATACTGTTATCACGTGTGAAGTGAAAGGGTTTTTTCTGCATGCTAGCCAGGCAGATCATTTCATCACAACACTACATTGAGGGACTACAAGGGAAATCAATAACGGAGTACAGTTACAGTTATAATCATCATTATGAGCCGTGTCATATGACGAAGGCCATCATGGTCCTTTTTCTTACAGAAGTGGTTTACCATTGCTTTCTTCTGGTCAGTCGCTTCGCAGGACAAGTGACCCCAGACCTTATCAATACACAGCAGAGATTGCCTGGTGTTGGTGGTAACATAAGCCGGACCTGTGATTTTCACCAGCTGCTCTGAGGGCTTAATGTGACCCCTGCCCATGACTGAACTGCAAGCTTGTGGAGGGAAGGAATGCCGTACACCTACTTAGGTAAAGACCTACCTCTCCCCTGCCACTCCGCCACCCCACTACTTACAACAACGTTACAATTACAGAGTAAACCATAATGAGGTTGATTGTGAGGCCAAGGGTTCATCTGATCAGATTAGGGAACTACTCAGTGGGGTACAAGCTGTCCTTGAGCCTGGTGGTTCGTGCCTTCAGGTATTTGTATCTTCTGCACGATGGAAGAGAGGAGATACCATGGACCCAAAGGGAGAAAGGAGATATCATGATCCAGACCAGGATATCATGGTCCTGACTGCAATACCATGGTCCCAATGGGAGTGAGGAGGTATCATGATCCTGACCGGGATATCATGGTCCTGACTGTGATACCATGGTCCCAATGGGAGAGAGGAGATATCATGGTCCCAAAGGGAGAAAGGAGATATCATGATCCAGACCAGGATATCATGGTCCTGACTGCAATACCATGGTCCCAATGGGAGTGAGGAGGTATCATGATCCTGACCGGGATATCATGGTCCTGACTGTGATACCATGGTCCCAATGGGAGAGAGGAGATATCATGGTCCCAATGGGAGAAAGGAGATATCATGATCCAGACCAGGATATCATGGTCCTGACTGCAATACCATGGTCCCAGTGGGAGAGAGGGGATATCATGGTCCCAATGGGAGAGAGGAGATACCACGGTCCCAATGGGAGAAAGGAGATATCATGATCCAGACCAGGATATCATGGCCCTGACTGCAATACCATGGTCCCAGTGGGAGAGAGGAGATACCATGGTCCCAATGGGAGAGAGGAGATATCATGATCCTGACCGGGATATCATGGTCCTGACTGTGATACCATGGTCCCAATGGGAGAGAGGAGATATCATGGTCCCAATGGGAGAAAGGAGATATCATGATCCAGACCAGGATATCATAGTCCCGACTGCAATACCATGGTCCCAATGGGAGAAAGGAGATATCATGATCCAGACCAGGATATTATGGTCCCAACTGTGATACCATGGTCCCATTGGGAGAGAGGAGATATCATGGTCCCGACTGAACAGCAGCAGGCATCCAATTCCCCGCAGTATGGTTAGCTGCCCCTGTCCCTTTAAGACTCGGACTGCCAGTTATTGCCTGCCACATTCTATATTTAAAGGCCTCATGGTGAGCACTCAGTATTCAATCACAGGAGTTCCATTTCTAGTAGTAATGTTGACTTTGGATTCTGTACGTGTTCTCTTGTTTATTCAGAGCCAGTGCCAATTCTACATCTTACTCCACACTGGGGTTCACCACCATCCATAACTCTTGTTACAGGAGAAGAAAGAATGTCTGGGGTTTGATTGGACTGATTGCTTTATTAGTTAGTGAAAAGTGTAGAGTCATTGGAGCATAGTCCTGTTTCTGTGAGATATTGCTCGAAGAGAGAGTAAGGCTTAGGTGCTAAAAATGTTCCAGCATTCTCTTCCAAGCTGTATGGTCATTTGCTGCAAAGGGACCATAAGATGATAGGTGCAGAATTAGGCCAGTTGGCCCATCGAATCTGCTCTGCCAGTTGATCATAGCTGATCTATTTCTCTCTCAACCCTGTTCACCTGCCTTCTCCCCATAACCTTTCATGCCCTGATTGTCCAGAAGCAAGCTGAGATAGAACTGACCATCTAATAACAATAGCCTCTCACCATCATTCATCAGCCTGAGTGTCTGTCAGGATCACTAATCATTGCATCGATATCCAGCCACAATGGGTGCAGTCCTCCTTTTCAAAACCCACTTGCTTTAAAGGTAATCAAGTTGCCATAGAAACTGCCTTCAAACGTAAATGGGATGGTTTCTATAACAACAGAGTCAGCAACGGAGAACCACTTGAGGAACCAGCTCTCCAAATAAATGAATTTTAAGGGACAATCTTTATAGCAAATTATCGGAAGACGTGTAAGTATGTTATTCCAGGCTCAGCATTTGCTGTCTGTATTAGTTCCAAGTTAATTGTTACAATTACAATCTGTGCTTTGCAAAGTTCCACCAATACACTGACTAATGTGCCATTCCGTCTGATGCACTTAGAAAACAGCAGCGGTAATTTTCTGCCACATTATAAAATAAAACAGTGCTTGGCATTTTAACATCTGTTAGGTCATGCAAGAAAAATTTTGTGCGCTGTAGTGTCTGTGTTTCCTTCTTGGAACTCAAATATTGGCCCGGATTTTATTGTCTTGGAATTTGAATATTGGCCCGGTTTTATTATCAATGTTGGGGTGACATTGTTCTGAGAACGATTTCCACAGAGATCATATAGTGATACACAAACTCTGCACTTCAGTCCACTCAAGCTCCAGAAATGGTGATGCCATCGAGCTGATAACAAAGAATTGTTCAGCAACACACACACAAAATGCTGGAGGAACTCGGCACATCAGGCAGCATCCATAGAAAGGAATAAATAGTCAACTCTTCGGGCCAAGACCTTTTGTCAGGACATATTAAATGAAAAGAAGAGCGTGTGATATAGGAGGGAAGGGGCTGAACCAAGGGGACAAAGTGGAGTTGAGGTTTGCGGACACGAGTTCAGTGGAGCAGGAACAGGCAGAAGCAATGGCCCTACCCGGACAATCAGACTTGTGGATCTTGGGTAGGAGGTAGAAACAAGCAGTCCAAGATAAGTGACTATGAGGTTAGTGCCAGTGGATGGGAGATCTCCAGAGACGATGAGGTTGATGATTGTGTGGGAGACAATAGCCTGATGTTCCTGATGTCCTGTTCAAAGAGTAAGTGAGAGGAAGTGTCTGAGGGTTGGTGTTTGGCCTCGGTCCACCAGACTACAACTGCAAAATGAATGTTGTTGAGGCTTCATTCAAGATGTGTTTGGTATTGGTCACCCTGCTATAGGATAAATACACTAATCTGGAAAGAGTGCAAAGGTTTCCGAGATGTCACCAGGACTCTAAATTTGGGAGACTGAGCAGGCTGGGACTTTATTCATAGGCAAATGAGGGGTGACCTTATACCAGTGTATACAATCATGAGGGGGCAATAGTGTGTGTGTATATATATATATTGGGTGCCTAAGATCTTTGCACAATCCTATATTTGGCAATGTGGAGTGGAGAGCAAATTTGTAAATCTGGGGGGAGCAAAGGATGTTAGGAATGACAAGTGTGAAGCACCACGGGAAGAGTGTAGGATAGGTGACAGAGAAGGAGACCCCAGGGTGGGGGGGGGATGAATTTTGTGGGTGCAGACACACCCAGCCCTGAGACACCAGGCAATGTCATTTGGTTCCAAACAATTGTTTTCACTGGTGCTTCCTGTTCCCTGCCCTCTCCCTTCCCCTTTTCACAACCATGATTCCACCTCTCCCTGCCCCCTTCCCATTCTCAGTCCACAACAGAGACCCATATCAGAATCAGCTTTATCATCAATTACATGTCATGAAAATGGTTTCTATTTTTTAGCAACAAAATAGTTGGACCTGAAATTATTTTGACGAACTATGAGTGGACAGGCAATATCTTTTCCTAAGGAATGAAATGTCTAATACCAGAAAGCATGCATTGTGAGAGGGGGTAATTTCAAAGGGGATGTAAGGGGCAAGATTTTTACACAGAGGTTTGAAGTTCCAAGTTCGAAGTGCATTTATTATATACAACTTTGAGATCTGCCTCCTTACAGGCAACCACAAAACAAAGAAACCCAGTAGTGCTCTTCTCTTCCTTGACTTCTCTAGTGCCTTTAACACCATCCAGCCCAAGATCTTAAGGCACAAACTAACGGAGATGGGAGTAGACTCTCACATGGTGGATTGGATAGTGGACTACTTGACAGATAGACCTCAGTATGTGCGGTTGGGAGACTGTAGGTCTGACACGGTGGTCAGCAGCACAGGGGCGCCGCAGGGAACCGTACTCTCTCCGGTCCTGTTCACCCTGTACACATCAGACTTCCAATATAACTCGGAGTCCTGCCATGTGCAGAAGTTCGCTGATGACACGGCCATAGTGGGGTGTGTCAGGAATGGACAGGAGGAGGAGTATAGGAAACTGATACAGGACTTTGTGATATGGTGCAACTCAAACTACCTGCGTCTCAATATCACCAAGACCAAGGAGATGGTGGTGGACTTTAGGAGATCTAGGCCTCATATGGAGCCAGTGATCATTAATGGAGAATGTGTGGAGCAGGTTAAGACCTACAAGTATCTGGGAGTACAGTTAGACGAGAAGCTAGACTGGATTGCCAACACAGATGCCTTGTGCAGGAAGGCACAGAGTCGACTGTACTTCCTAAGAAGGTTGGCGTCATTCAATGTCTGTAGTGAGATGCTGAAGATGTTCTATAGGTCAGTTGTGGAGAGCGCCCTCTTCTTTGTGGTGGCGTGTTGGGGAGGAAGCATTAAGAAGAGGGACGCCTCACGTCTTAATAAGCTGGTAAGGAAGGCGGGCTCTGTCGTGGGCAAAGTACTGGAGAGTTTAACATCGGTAGCTGAGCGAAGGGCGCTGAGTAGGCTACGGTCAATTATGGATAACTCTGAACATCCTCTACATAGCACCATCCAGAGACAGAGAAGCAGTTTCAGTGACAGGTTACTATTGATGCAATGCTCCTCAGACAGGATGAAGAGGTCAATACTCCCCAATGCCATTAGGCTTTACAATTCTACCGCCAGGACTTAAGAACTTTTTAAAAGCTATTATTAATGCTTTTTGAGATAGTGATTTAGATGCATATCATATTTTTTACTGAGTTAAGTATTGTATGTAATTAGTTTTGCTACAACAAGTGTATGGGACATTGGAAAAAAGTTGAATTTCCCCATGGGGATGAATAAAGTATCTATCTATCTATCTGTCTATCTTTAAAAAGGCCATCAAACACCCAATGTGCAGCAAAAGAAAACAAATTATGCAAAAAATAAAATGAGCAAATAACATTCAGAACTAAAGTGAGTTCAGAGCCACAAAGCCAGTCATCATTACAGCCGATTCCAGAACCCACTACGGCCTCAGTTCAGTGCAGAGATGAGTAAATCTTGCAGTGCCTGGAATGTGCAGCCTGGTGTGGTGGATGAGGCAGAAACAGTAGAGAATTTTAAGAGACGTTTCAATAGGCACATGAATGTGTGAAAAATGGAATATTATTAAAATACAGGGCTATGGGTAAGCGTAGTAATTTCTAAGGTAAGGGCATGTTCGGCACAACTTTGTGGGCCGATGGGCCTGTATTGTGCTGTAGATTTTCTATGTTTCTGGATTTCTATTATGGGCATTGGGTAGGAAGGAAGAAGAGATTAGTTTATTTAGCCATTTAAATACAAATTTAATTGGTTTGGCACAAATTTTGGGCCAAATGCCCTGTTATTGTGCTGTACCATTCTACGATCTACAAAGTATATTCTATATAACATTAACTCTGTTTCTATCTCCACAGATACAGCCTTCTATGCCATGTAAAAAGGTAAAAATTAGCTTTATTTGTCACATGTACATTGAAGCATACAGTGGAATATGTTGTTTGTATCAAATCAAATCAGTGAGGATGTGTTGGGGGCAGCCCACAAATGCTGCATTTCCAGCAGCAACGTAGCATGCCCGCAATTCATTAACCCTAACCTGTTCGTCTTTTGGAATATGGGAGGAAACCAGAGCTCTCGGATGTTCCAGTTTCCTCCCACGCAGTGATGGGGAGAACTGAAAACCTCCTTACAGATGCCAGCGGAAATTGAGCCCGATCTTACAGCAGGTGGTGTAAAGTATTGTGCTAATCGCTACGCTACTGTGTCACCCAATGTACCGTGTTGATCATGTGCACTCACAGATCGCTTCAGCATCTGAAAAGTTATTGCCTAAGCTAATCTTTCCCCTTCCATTCCAGTGCTGATGAAGAGTCGCAGCCTGAAATGTCTGTTCTTTATTCCTCTCCGCAGATACTGCCTGACCTGCAGATTTCCTTCAGCATTCTGTGTGTGTGTGTTGCTCTGGATTTCCAGTGTCTGCAGAATCTCTTGTGATTACCTAAGCAAATGCAATTCAAATACCAGTGAACATTCCCGCTCCTTCTCTTAATAGAGTCATGGAGTGCTACAGCACAGAAACAGACCACCTCGGACTATCTAGTCCATGCCGAACTGTTATTCAGCCTAGACCCATCTGCCCACACTTGGACCATAACCCCTTTCCGCCATGTACTTAGCTAAATGTATCTTAAATGTTGAAATTACACCCACATCTACCACTTCTACTAGCAGCTCATTCCATCCTCACAACATCCTCTGAGTGAAGTTCCCCCTCATGTTCCCCTTAAACAATTTATCTTTCACCCTTAACCCATGACCTTGAATTCTAATCTCACCCAACTTCAGTGGAAAATACTTCCTTGTATTTACCCTATCTATACCCTTCAGAATTTGGCATACTGATGCACCATCAATAACTCTCGGGGACGTGAGGCAAGATATAGGCTTTTATTCGCTGGAAGAGAGCAGTCAGCAGTAAGAGATCCCCACACGACATCCTGGAGTCTGAGGGAGGAGCCGTGCCTCCAATCGCCTTTATACCGGGGTCTGTGGGAGGAGCCACAGGAGCAGTCAGCAGGGTGGGACGTGTCCAGACAGGTATATGTAGTTCACCACACATACCTCTATCAAATCTGCTTTCACTCTCTGTAATACCGAGTGAAGATCATTACTGAAATCACAGATCGTCTTTGGACTTGAATCTACTCCAAAGAACTGTTGTTAAGATGTCCCGTGTCTGAAATAACTTCCAAAACTTGCTCCTAACTGCCACCTACTGGCCAGAATTTACATCTACATGGTTAATAATCAAGGCACGACTTCAAATCCAATTTATAGACTCCGAATTTGACTTATATATCACTAAGAATATGTGAAATTGGTTGTTTTGTGGCAGCAGGACAGTGTAAAGATGTAAAATTAGTATTAATTACAAAAATAAATAAAAGTGCAAAATAAGGAATAGCAGGGCAGTGTTTATGAGTCTATCGACTGTTCGGAAATGAAGATGCTATACTATTCTGAATTGTTGAGTGCGTGTCCTCAGGCTTCTGTACCTCCTCCCCAATGACAGTAACAAGAAAAGGGTATACATGCACAAGGGAGAGTATGGTAAGGGTCTTTACCTGATGCACCATCAATAACTCTGAGGCGTGGGTTAAGGTAGGCTTTTATTGGCTGGAAGAAAGCACAGGCGGCAAGTGACCACCACACAACATCCTGGAGACTGAGGAAGGGTCTGTGGCTCCAATCGCCTTTATACCGGGGTCTGTGGGAGGAGTCACAGGAGCAGTCAGCAGGGGGGCGTGTCCAGACAGGTATATGTAGTTCACCACATTCACCCCCCCCCTTTGTTTTAAAAGAGAGTCCCCATGGGGCGAAGTTTCTTACAAGTATATTTACAGGTTAAGTCTATCAGGTGGTCGAATCTGTCGCTGCGATCTACGTAGCACCGGCTGTGATTGCACAGGTGCCGGTGGTGATTGCACAGGTGCCGGTGGTGGTGATTGCACCGGAGACGGAGGTTGTGCTGGTTCCGGCCTGACTGGAGGGGTCAGCCCACTAGGAGTCAGTGATCCCTCATGCGTGTGCCTGATATATGCTTGTGCGAGGTGCCCGGTATGGGAGTGTCGTGAGGAGTCTGTGTAGGGCTTGGTGTGCGCGGTGTCACCTCGGGTACAGGGTTCATCGTTACCGTGGAGTGTTCGGGGTAGTGGTCTGCTGCTCCTGCGGGCGCCAGGTCGCGGATGGAGACCGTGTCCTCCCGTCCGTCAGGTAAGACCACGTAGGCATACTGGGGGTTCGCATGTAGAAGGTGAACCCTCTCGACCATTGGGGAGTATTTATTGCTCCTCGCATGTTTCAGGAGCAGCACCAGCCCTGGGGACATCAGCCAAGCAGGTAGGGTGGTCCCAGTGACAGACTTCCTGGGAAAAGATATTAGGCGTTCGTGAGGGGTGGCATTGGTGGACGTACATAACAGGGAGCGGATAGAGTGGAGTGCCTCAGGGAGGATCTCCCGCCATCGAGAGACCGGCAATCCCTTTGACTTAAGGGCTAAAAGTGTGGCCTTCCACACTGTGGCATTCTCCCTCTCCACCTGTCCATTTCCCCGGGGAATATAGCTCGTGGTCCTACTAGTAGCAAAGCCCCTAGCCAGCAGGTACTGGCGCAGCTCGTCACTCATAAAGGAGGACCCTCTATCACTGTGGATATTGCAGGGATATCCGAACAGAGTGAAGAGCTGGCGCAGGGCTTTTATGACGGACGTGGCAGTGGTGGCGGGACAGGGAATGGCAAAGGGGAACCGTGAGTACTCGTCGATAATGTTGAGAAGTAGACATTGCATTTGGTGGAGGGAAGGGGGCCCTTAAAGTCAACACTCAGTCGCTCAAAGGGGCGGGTGGCCTTGATAAGTTGCGCCTTGTCAGGACGGTAGAAGTGCGGTTTGCACTCAGCGCAGATTTGGCAGTCCCTGGTCATCGTCCAAATGTCCTCAAGGGAGTAAGGCAGGTTCCGGGCTTTCACGAAATGGTAAAATTGGGTGACCCCCGGGTGGCAAAGATCTGCATGGAGGGCGTATAGCTGGTCGAGCTGCACGCTGGCACACGCTCCCCGGGATAGGGCATCAGGGGGCTCAATGAGCCTTCCAGGCTATCATAGTTGTAGGTGGAGAGTTTGATTCTCCACCGCAAAATTTTATCATTTTTGATTTTGCCCCGCTGTTGGTTGCTGAACATGAACGCAACTGAGCGCTGGTCGGTCAGCAAGGTGAACCTTTTGCCGGCGAGATAGTGCCTCCAGTGCCTAATGGCTTCCACTATGGCCTGGGCTTCTTTCTCCACCGCGGAGTGCCGAATTTCAGGGCCTTGAAGGGTATGAGAAAAGAATGCTACTGGCCTGCCTGCCTGATTGAGGGTAGCAGCCAAAGCGAAATCGGAGGCGTCACTCTCTACTTGGAAGGGAATGCTCTCGTCCACCGCATGCATCGTTGCTTTGACAATGTCCCCTTTAATGCGGCTGAAGGCCACACGGGCCTCAGCAGAGAGAGGAAATGTGGTAGACTTGAGCAGGGGGCGGGCCTTGTCTGCGTAATGGGGGATCCATTGGGCATAATAGGAAAAGAAGCCCAGGCACCGTCTGAGGGCTCTGAGGGTGGTGGGAAGAGGGAGTTCTAACAGGGGGTGCATACGGTCGGGATCAGGGCCAATGACCCCGTTTTCCACGACATACCCAAGGATAGCGAGTCGGGTGGTTCTGATCACACACTTGTCCCTGTTATAAGTAAGGTTCAGGGCTTTGGCCACTTGGAAAAATCATTGGAGGTTGGCGTTGTGATCCGACCAGTCATGACCACAGATGGTGATATTATCCAGGTAGGGAAATGTGGCCTTCAGTTGGCACTGGTCCACCATCCGGTCCATTTCCCTCTGGAAGACAGAGACACCATTTGTGACACCGAAGGGGACGCGCAGGAAGTGATAGAGCCTGCTGCCCGCCTCAAAGGCGGTGTAGGGGCAGTCCTCTGGGCGGATGGGGAGCTGGTGATAAGCAGATTTCAGGTCTATGGTTGAGTACACCTTATACTGAACTATCTGGTTGATCATATCCGCGATGCGGGGTAGGAGGTACGCGTCAAGCTGCGTGAACCTATTGATGGTCTGGCTATAGTCCACGACCATCCTATTTTTCTGCCCGGTCCAAACAACAACCACCTGGGCCCTCCAAGGACTTGTGCTTGGTTCAATGATCCCTTCCCTGAGCAGCCGCAGCACCTCTGACTGAATGAAGGCCCTGTCCCCCGCGCTGTACTTCCTGCTTTTAGTTGCCACAGGTTTACAGTCGGGGGTCAGGTTGGCGAACAGCGGTGGGGGAGGGATCTTGAGGGAGGAGAGGCTGCAAGTAGTGTCAGTAGTGCAGCTGTTGGCATGGTGCTGGGTGGGATGTGTGGTTCAGTGTGTGTGTGTGGTCAGTAGCGGGGTATATGACGAAGTCCCACAAAACTGAGGATTCCTGACAGTGAGTGGTGGGAGGGGCCCGTCATATGCCATAGTCACACTTTTTGGGTGGCTCTGGAAGTCCAGCCCCAGTAGCACAGGCGCGCACAGTTGAGGCATGACCAGTAGCACAAAGTCCCGATATTCTGTGCCCTGCACCCCCAATGTCGCTACAAAACCCCCCCGGATGTCTGTGGAATGCGATCCAGAAGCCATGGTGACCCTCTGGCTTACCGGCCGTGTCACGAGTCCACAGCGTTGCACTGTGTCCGGGTGAATAAAACTCTCAGTGCTGCCTGTGTCAAACAGGCAGCTAGTCCTGTGCCCCTCCACCAGGATGTCCATCATTGACCTTGCAAGCTGGTGTGGGGCGCTTTGGACGAGGGTTACGGAGGCCAGAGTTGAACTGCCATCTTGGTGCCCGGTAAACACCCGTGGGTCGGAGGCGGGGCAAGGTGGCGCTGACAAATATGGCCGCCCCCATGTTTCGCACGAGGTGGGCAGGAAAGATGGAGGCGACCAAGATGGCCACCCCATGCCTCGCACGAGGTGCTGCTCGACCCCGCTCGTGGTTCAGACTTACAGACCCTGGTGAAATGGCCCTTCTTTCCGCAGCTGGAGCAGGTAGCTTCTCGGGCCGGGCAGCGTTTTCGGGGGTGCTTTTCGAGTCCACAGAAGTAACCCTGCGTGGACTTGCGACTGGCAGCAGCTGTGGTCAGTTTCGGGGAGTTCGTGGACTCGTGACTGGCAGCAGCCGAGGTCGATTCGCTCACGGGTGGCGGGGTCTGCAGTGTCCACGGGACTGGCAGGGGATTGCACGGCTGGACAGCGTCAGCGTTGTGCAGAGCAGCCTCCAGCGTGTCGGCCATCTCAATCACCGAGCGTAACGTAAGATCAGCATTTTCCAGCAGCCACTGACGCACGTACACTGACCTGATCCCCGTAACGAAGGCGTCTCGTACCAGGAGCTCCCCATGCTGTTCTGCTGTCAGTCCCCTGCAGTCGCAGGCCCGCACGAGTGTCTGTAGGGCCCGGACAAACTCAGCACTCGACTCGTCGGTTCGCTGCCGCCACGTCGCTAAGTGATGTCTTGCATAGACGGTGTTCACTGGCCGCAGGCACTGTCTTTTGAGGGTGTCCAGTGCCCCTTGGTAGGTCAGCAGGTCCCTGATAAGGGAATATACTTTCGGGCTGACCCTCGAAAGGAGGATTCTGTGCATAATAGTGGGCTCAGTCACGGGAATCTGTTCCAGGTATGATTGGAAGCATGCAAGTCAGAGTTCAAAGGCAAGAGCTGCTTCTGAGTCTTGAGGATCAATGTCCAATTTTTCCGGATGTAAAATGCTTTCCATGTTTTAAAACTTCCAGCCAATAAAATTGATGCACCATCAATAACTCTGAGGCATGGATTAAGGTAGGCTTTTATTGGCTGGAAGAAAGCACAAGCAGCAAGTGACCATCACACTACATCCTGGAGACTGAGGGAGGAGCAGTGCCTCCAATCGCCTTTATACCGGGGTCTGTGGGAGGAGCCACCGGAGCAGTCAGCAGGGGGTGTGTGTCCAGACAGGTATATGTTGTTCACCACATTACCATAAGAACATAAGATATGGGAGCAGAATTAGGTCAATCAAGTCTGTTCCAGCATTTCATCACATCTAGTCTATTACCCTTTCATCCCCAGTCTCCTTCCTACTCCCGTCTGTTCATACCCTAACCAATCAAGAACCTATCAGTCTCTGCCTTAAATATACGTAAAGACTTGGCCTCCACAGTTGCCTGTGACAAAAGAAATTCCACAGATATGCCATTCTCCGTCTAAGGAAATGCCACCTCACCTCTGTTCTAAAGGGACACCCCTCATTCTGAGGCTGCTCCCTTGGTTTCAGACTCTCCCACCATAGGACACATCCTCTCCACATCCACTCTATCAAGGTCTTTCAACATTCGGTAAGTGTCAATTAGGTCACCCTCATTCTTCTCAGTTCTAGTGAATACAGGCCCAGAGGCTCTTCATGTGACAAGCCATTCAATCCTGGAATCATTTTTATGAACCTCCATTGAACCCTCTCCAGTGTCAGCACATCCTTTCAATGATAAGATGCCGAAACTGCTGACAATACATCCAAGTGAAGCCTCACCAGTGCTTTATAATGTCTCAACATTATATCCTTGCTTTTATATTCTAGTCCTCTGGAAATGAATGCTAGCATTGTATTTGCCTTCTTCTCCGCAGACTGAACCTACAAATCCTGCACAAAGACTCACAAGTCCCTTTTCACCAGAGATTTTTGAATTTTCTCTCCATTTAGATAATAGTCTACTTTTTTATTTCTTCAACCAAAGTGCATAGCCATACACTTCCAACACCGTATTCCACCTGCCACCTTTGCTTATTCTCCTAATCAGTTTAGGTCCATCTGTAGCCCACTTCCTCTAAACTACCTGTCCCTCTACCTTTCCTCTTATTGTCCGAAAACTTTGCAAAAAAGCCATCAATTATGTCATCCAAGTCATTGATACGTAACGTAAAAATAAGTGACCCCAACTCAAACCAGTGAAACATCACTAGTCACTTGCAGCGAACCAGAAAAGACTCCCTTTATTTACCGATGAATGATGCCTTCCTGAGGCATCACATCTTAAGTATGTCCTCGATGTTCATGATGGAGCTGGCAGAGTCTACAAGCCTCAGCGGCCTCTTGTGATCCTCTGCAATGGAGCTCCATAACAGGCTGTGATTCTGGATACATGTACAGATATTTTCAAGAGACTCTGTTGTCCTATTGAATCTCCTCAAATTCATAACAAAGTTGGTGTGCTTTCTGCGTGATTCACAGTCACTTTCAAAGTTAAATGCAAACATGAAGTTTGCGTAGGCATTCCCACCTAAAAATGGACCATCTGCCGTTTGGATTCTTTAGCCAGAGGGTAGTGAGACTACAGAATTAATTGCCACTGACAGCTGTTGAAGCCAAGTCATTGGGTATTTTTAAAGTGGAGTTTGATCAGACCTTGATTAGTGAGGATGCCAAATGTTCCAGTGTGAAAGCAGGAGAATGGGGTTGAGAGGGAAGATAAATCGGCCATGATGCAAAGGCAGAACAGATTTGATGGGCTAAATGGCCTAATTCTGCTCCTATATATTGTGGTTTTCAAGATTCAAGATTGTTTACAGTGCATTCATCCCGCTTGGAAGTTGTCATGTTTTATTGTTTTGCAACATTGAATCATAGTGTATTTAATTTGGCTTCTTTAACACTGATCAACATTTGTGTCAAAGTGAAAAGAGATCTCTACAAAATGATCTAAATTAATTACAAATGTAAAACACACAGTAATAGATTGCATAATCTATTTCACCTCCTTTAATGTGACACACCAAATCATCACTGGTGCAGTCAATTGGTTTTAAAAGTCACATTATGAGTTAAATGGCGATCACCTGTGTGTAGTTAAGGTGTTTCAATTGACCCATATATTTGGAAGGTCCATCTGCTGGTGAGTCAATATCCTGGCGAAAACTACACCATGAAGACAAAAGAACATCCCAGGCAATTCTGTGAGCAGGTTATTGAAAGGCAGAAGGCAGGTGATAGATACAAGGAAATCAGGGGGTTTGATCAAGGGAGGACTGTGCAAGCGCGTGGATGTCAGCGAGCTAGACCAGCATGACGAGTTTGAAAGGAGATTGATTTATAGAGTGGGCATCAGAGGAGTGGGTGACAGAGTACAGGGAGACAGAGGTGTGTCTGTGAGGCCGGTGTTCTGCACCGCGTGTCAGATGTGGGAAGTCTAGGAGACTCCCAGCCTCCTGGAAGGCCACATCTGCGCCTGATGCATTTAGCTGCAGCTCCTTAGGGATCGCAGTAGGAACTGGAGCTGCAGCTCGAAAACCTTTGTCTGGTCAGGGAAAGTGAGGAGGCAATAGAGAGGAGCTATAGGCAAATAGTCACACCGGCTCCCTGAGAGACAGATAAGTGGGTAGCAGTCAAGAGAGGGAAGGGCAAGAGTCAGATACTAGAGTACCCCTGTGGCTGTACTCCTTAACAATAAGTACTCCTGTTTGTGTACTGCTGCAGGGGGGGACAACCTATCTGAGGGAAGTAACAGTGGCCGTGCCCTGGCACAGAGTCTGGCCCTGTGGCTCAGAAGGGTAGGGAAAGGAAGAGGATGGCAGCAGTGATAGGGGACTCTATAGTTAGGGGGTCAGACAGACAATTCTGTGGATGCAGGAAAGAAACACGGATAGTATTTTGCCTCCCAGGTGCCAGGGTCTGGGATGTTTTTGATCGCATCCATGATATCCTGAAGTGGGAAGGTGAACAGCCAGAGGTCGTGGTACATACTGGTACCAACGATATCGGTAGGAAAAAGGAGGAGGTTCTGAAAACAGACTACGGGAGTTAGGAAGGAAGTTGAAAAGCAGGACTTCAAAGGTAGTAATTTTGGGGTTACTGCATATGCTACGCAACAGTGAGGTATGGGAATAGAGTGAAGTGGAGGATAAATGCGTGGCTGAGGGATTGGAGCAGGGGGCAGGGATTCTGATTTCTGGATCATTGGGACCTCTTGGGGGAGATGTGACCTGTACAAAAAGGATAGGTTGCACTTGAATCCAAGGGGGACCAATGTCCTGGCAGGGAAGTTAGCTAGAATTGCTGGGGGGTTGGAAACTGAACGGAAAAGACAGATGAAGGGGCGGTTGGCTCACAAATAAAAAAAGCTTGGAGACAGTGCAAGAGGGAGGATAGGCAGGTGATAGAGAAGGGATGGGCTCAGACCGATGGTTTGAAATGTGCCTTTTTTAATGCAAGAAGAATCATGAACAAAGTAGATGAGCTTAGAATATGGATCAGTACTTGAAGCTATGATATTGTGGCCATTACAGAGACTTTGATGACTCAGGGGCAGGAATGGTTAGAGTGCCAGGCTTCAGATGTTTCAGAAAGGACAGGGAGGAAGGCAAAAGAGGAGGGGGTGTGGCATTGCTGATCAGAGATGATGTCACGGCTGCAGAAAAGAAAGAAGTCATGGAGAGATTGTCTATGGAATCTCTGGGGGTGGAAGTTAGAAACAATAAGGGATCAATAACTCTACTGGGTGTTTTTATAGACCAGCCAATTGTAACAGGGACATCGAGGAGCAGATAGGGAGACAGTTTCTGGAAAGGTGTAATAATAACAGGGTTGTCGTGGGAGATTTTAATTTCTCAAATATTGACTGGCATCTCTCTAGAGTGAGGGGTTTAGAAGGGGTGGAGTTTGTTAGATGTGTTCAGGAAGATTTCTTGACACAATGTGAGTGAGTGTGTGAGAGTAAAAAGTGGCTGTACTTGATCTAGTATTGGGAAATGAACCCTGGTTAGGTGTCAGGTCTCTCAGTGGAAGAGCATTTTGGAGATAGTGGTCACAGTTCTATCTCCTTTACCATAGCGTTGGAGAGGGTTAGGAACAGACAAATTAGGAAAGCATTTAATTGGAGTCAGGAGAGATGTGAAGCTATCAGGCAGGAACTTGGAAGCATAAATTGAGAACAGATGTTCTCTGGGAAATGTACGGCAGAAATGTGCCAAATGTTCAGGGGATATTTGTGTGGTGTTCTGCATAGGTATGTTCCAATGAGTAGGGAAAGAATGGTAGGGTACAGGAACCATGGTGTACAAAGGCTGTTGAAAATCTAGTCAAGAAGAAAAGTTTAGGAAAGGTTCAAAAATACCAGGTAATGATGGGGTTCTAAGAGATTATAAGGCTAGCAGAAAGGAGTTTAAGAATGAAATTAGGTGAGCCAGAAGGGGTCATGAGAAGGCCTTGGCAAGCAGGATTAAGGAAAACCCCCAAGGCATTCTATAAGTATGTGAAGAGCAAGAGGATGAGACATGAGAGAACAGGACCAATCAAGTGTGTATGGAAAACAAGATGTCTTATCCTACTGTTCATGAATGAATACCTCATCATAAAAGTAACTGTGGTAACTAAACACTGATTTTGCTGGTGCATCAGATTGGAATCAATGAAAAGAAATCTTAGTCAATGCTCTACTATTTAAACAGCATAGAATGGAAGGCAGGTGAAAGGTTTTTAGCAATTGCCACCATCAGGAAATGTTGCGAATGCTTGAACTAACAGCAGAGCAGGGAAGACAATTCAGCAATGAACAATAACTTTAATAAACTGCAAGATAACCAACCAGAGAGGCCATAAAATGAGAGAACAAAAACTAAACACAACAGGCAACAAGGTAACTAAAGGCTAGGAGCAACTGATTGAGGCTGGCTGATCCGATCAGTGATCAAGGACTGTGAATGAGAAACTGCGTTTAAATAGGCTACAGGTGATGAGTTGGAATTGAGTGGCGGGTGGCTCCTGTTAGCTGAGTGGAGACTGGGAGGAGCCTGCCTGTGCAGGCCTGGCAGTCAGACACTTACACAATTAGAAAGTTTATAAGACTTTTGGACAGGTATAATAAGCTCTTGGCGTCTGTGCAGAGAGATGGAGGGCATTGGGCTCTGAGGTTTTAGAGCACCTGAATTGGTTAATTATTGCTTAATAACAGTCATCAATCATTGAGAGTTGCTTGTGTTTTTCTTAAGCAACTCGCTCTTTGTATTACAGTCTCTTGGTGTTTTCTGTTTAAACTTGTTAAGTTTACTTTAATAGGTTCGGAGATCCCATGTTATTTGTGTTATATAAGCAGATGCCCGATTAGCGCTAATCACAGGTTCCTAGTTTTTGAGAATGTTATGCTGCACGGTGTGCTCGACTAAGCCACTGATGTTCTGTTGGAATTCTACTGAATAAACTCTGGTTGTCGTCCCTACATCAGTCTCTGTCTTCCCTACACACTTGAGTTCCGACATTGCCAGTACACATCGTGACACCAGGTTTATGTACTGGAAATATTCAGAAGCATCTAGGACAAAGGCAAGTAAATAGGAACACCTCAGAGGCAACTTTGCTGCCAGGCCTCAAGGCCTGTTTCCATGATTTACATAGAACCCCATGACTCTGGGATTTTAATTAAGTATGCCATTTCAATCGTATGTTGTATATCAATGAATTCTAAGCAACCAAAAGGAAAACTGTCTGTCACCTTCATCTGAGGTTGGGTGACATTAGGACCAGAAGGTGAAAGAAGAAATATTTAAGGGGAACATGAGAGGGAACTTCTTCATTAAGAGGGTGGTCAGAGTGTGGAAAGAGCTGCCAGTGGAAGTGGTTTGGTTGCAACATTTTTTAAAGAAGTACAAGGATGGTGGGGACATGGATGGCTATGGTCCAGGTGCAGGTCGATGGAACTAGACAGAACAGCAGTTCAGTACAAGCTAGTGGGCTTACGGGCCTGTTTATGAAACCCTACAGCAAATCTTCCCATCTGCATCTAGGACCCCTGCTGTGGTTAAAGGTTTATAAAGATTAGCTTTATTTGTCACAAGTACATCAAAATATCTGGTGCAATATGTCATTGACATCAACAATCAATAAAGTCCGACTGTGCAGGAGGCAGCCCACAAGTGTCACCACTCTTCCAGCACCAGCATAGGATGCCCAGAGTTCTCCTGTACATCTTGGGAATGTGGGAGGAAACCAGTGCACTGGGAAGAAATATATGTAGTGTGCCAGATGTTGAAGGATGTGAGGGAAGAGAAGTAAGTGCAGTTACTATCACAAGAAAGAAGGTGCTCAAAATGCTGAAAGACCTAAAGGTACATAAGTCACCCGGACCAGATGAATTGCACCCTAGGGTTCTGCAAGAGATAGCATTAGAGATTGTGGTGACATTAATAATGATCTTTCAAAAATCATTGGAATCTGGCATAGTGCCAGAGGACTGGAAAATTGAAAATGTCGCTCCTCTCTTTAAGAAAGGAGGAAGGCAGCAGAAAGGAAATTACAGATGAGTTAGCCTGACCTCAGTGGTTGGGAAGATGTTGGAGTCAATTGTCAAGGATGTGGCTATGGAGTAATTGGTGGCATCGGACAAAGACAGCATAGCTTCCTTCGGGGAAAATCTTGGCTATTGAACCTATTGGAATTCTTTGAGGAGTTTACAATGAGGATAGATAAAGGGAATGCATTGGATGTTGTATATTTGGACTTTCAGAAGGCCTTTGACAAGGTACCACAGGAGGCTGCTTCCCAAGTTAAGAGCCCATGGTATTACAGGGAAGTTACTGGCATGGTTAGACCATTGGCTGATTGATAAGAGGAATTAAAGGATCCTTTTCTGGTTGACTGCCAGTGACTGATGTTCCGCATGGGTCGGGGTTGGGACCCCTTCTTTTTATGTTGTATGTTAATGATTTAGATGATGGAATAGATGGCTTTGTTGCCAAGTTTGCAGATCATACGAAGATTCATGGAGGGGCAGGCAGGTCGTGTTCAGGAAACGGGAAGACTGCAGAAGGACTTGGACAGATTAGGAGAATGGGGGGAAAATGTAGCCAATTAAATGCATGATAGTAGAAATAAATGTGCAGACTATTTTCTAAACAGGGAAAAAATCCAAAATTCGGAGATGCAAAGGGACTTGGGAGTACTGGTGCAGAACAGTCTAAGTGTTAACTTGCAGGCTGGGTCAGTGGTGAGAAAGGAAAATGCAATGTTAGCATTCAGCTTGGGGCTTTGTGGAAGAGCCTCTATATGTCTTTCCCGTGGAATGCATGGGTTTGCCACAGGAGCTCTGGTTTCCTCCCACAGTCCAAAGATGTTCCCGTTCCAGGTAGGTTAATTGGTCATTGTAAATTGTCCCATGATTAGATTAGAGTTAATCATAGTTGTGGGGTTTCCTGGGGTCAGAAGGGCCTACTCCACTCTGTATCAATAAATAATAAAATAAATAAATAAACTCAGGCCTCCAATCCTGGTAATGTCCCCATAAATATATTTGGCTCTTCTCCCAGATTAACTACATCTTACCTACAACAAGATAACCAAAACTGTACACAGTACTCCCAGTGGCACCTCACCAACACCTCATAGAACTGAAAAATAATGTCCTAGCCTCAATGCTCAGTGACCTGATGATGAACTCCAGCATGCTAAATGCTTTTTATCACCACCCTGTCTTCCTGTGACATCACTTTCAGTCAACTATGCACTTGTTCTCCTGAATCCCTCTGTTCTATCACTCTCCATAGTGAGCTACCATTCACAATGTGGGTCCTATTCTAGTTTAATTTTCCAAAATGCATCACGTCACACTTATCTGCATCGAAATCCATTTGCTGCCCATCAGCTCACTTCCCTAACTGACCAAGGTTCCCCTCTAATCTATCATTACCTTCTTCACTATCAACAATCACTCCAAATTTTGTGTCATCCATAAATTTACTGATCAAGGCTTGTATATTCACATGCAAATAATTTTTTAGAAATGACAAATGACTCTAGTCCACGCAGCACAGCACTATTCACTGGCCTCCCTTCCAGGACACAAACCTAATCCACCAGCCACTGCTTCCTACCTTGCAGCTGATTTCAAATCAGCCTAACCAGCCCTTGTCGGTTTTCATCGGCTCTGACCTTCCAAGCAGCATCTTATCAAAGTCCTTGCTAAAGTAAAATTTAAGTAATAGATGGATAAGTATCTATGAGACCATTGAAGAGTGCATCGCATTCTCCTTGGAACACCCCAGTTTACATCCATCAATCAATAGGTATGAGCAATGTACTGGTCTTTCAGTGCTGCACAGGATCGTCAGTCTGGATTTGATGCCCAAAAACCTGCAGAGGGGGCTTGAACACCTTTACATTTCCATCTAAAGAGAAGGGAAATGGCACGCAAGTAATTGATGAACTTAAAGCAGAGGCTGATAGATTTGTGGTTAGTAAAGGTGTCAAAGGTCATGGGGAGAAGGCAGGAGAATGGAGTTGAGAGGGATAACAAATCAGCCATGATGGAATGGTGGCACAGACTTGGTGGGCCAAATGGCTCTATTCTGCTTCAACAGTATGTCTTGTGGTCTTGTAGGATTGCTTTCTGGTTACTGGTATACATAGGCTAAATGTGCAGGCGACACCAAGCTTGCTGGCGTAGTGAGCAGTGAGAAAGGTTATCAAACCTTGCAGCGGGATCTGGGTCAGCTGAAAAAAAATGGGCCAGAAATGCCAGATAACATTTAATGTAGACACATGTGAAGTGTTTTGGGAGGGCACGCCAGGGTAAGACGTACACTGAGTGGTAGGCTACTGAGGAATGAGGTAGTTCAGAGGGATCTGGGAATACAGATCCATAATTCCTTGAAAGTGACATCACAGGTAGGCAGTGTAGCACATTGGCATTGATAAATCAATATACTGAGTACGGGATTTGAGTTGTAAAAGACATTGGCAAGGAAAAAGATCCTGCAGTTCTGGTCACCTACCTACAAGAAAGATTGGAAGAGTACAGAGAAAATTTACAAAGATGCTGCCAGGACTTGAGGACCTGAGTTGCAGAGAAAAGTTGAACAGTTTAGGACTTTATTCCCTGGAACATAAGAGAATGAGGGGAGATTTTATAGATATATTAAAAATTATTAGATCTATAGATAGAGTAAATGCAATTGGGCTTTTTCCACTAAGGTTGGTTGAGACTTGAAGTAAAGGTCATAGGTTAAGAGTGAAAGATGAAATGTTTAAGGGAAAACTGAGGGGGAACTTTCTTCAGTCAGAGGGCAGAATGTGCTGCCAGTGGAAATGGTGAATGCGAGCTCGTTGGCAACATTTAAAAGATATTTGGAAAAATAAATATGCATGGAAGGTGTATGGAGGACTATGTTCCAGGTACAGATTGATGGGGCTTGGCAGGATACCAGTTCAGAATGACTAGATGGGCTGAAAGGCCTTTTCCATGCTGTAGCACTCTATGAATCTATGACTAGCCAAATTATATTTCTGTTTGTCTGGAGGGAGCTGGGATCAGAACAAATGTCCAAAAAACAGGGGAAACTTGAGAGAGGTCTCCATCAACCATAGCAGAAGGGAAGCCACTTTTCCTTGTGCTGAAAAAAGAGAAATTTCAGTGGAGAATTTACCACAGCAGATCTGCCCAATTCTGAAAATGTAGGCAGCTGCCAATTCTTCTAACGTTTAAGTTAGCTGAAAGAAAAAGATTCCAAAAGGAGATGCAGATGGACTGGTGGAAACTAAGGGTATGATGGGGTTGCTGAGGGGAAATCAAAATATTCTGACATGTTTACCACCTATTTACAAGTAATTAGTATCAGCATCAGTTTTAGTATATTGGAATTCAGTTATTTTTGTCACATGTACCAAGATACATTGAAAAGTGTGCCTTGCATACTGTTGATACAATTCAAATCACTACACAGTTCATTGAAGTAGAAGAAGGTAAAACAATAACAATGCTGAATAAAATGCAAAGTGCAGTGCAAGTAAATAATAAAGTTCAAGATCCTAATGCAGTAGATTGTGATGCCAAGTGTCCATATTAATCGTACAAGTGATCGATTCGAGAGTCTGATAACAGTGAGATAGAAGCGGAACCTGTGCCTGGTGGCATGTGCTTTCTGGCTTTTGTATCTTCTAGCTGATAGGAGTGAGCAGAGGAGAGAATGTTCAGCTGGGAACTGGTATTGGTTTATTCTTGTCACATGTACTGAGATACTGTGAAAAGCTTGTCCTGCATACATGCTGTTCATACAGATCAAATCACTATGTAATTCATTGAATGTAAAACAATAACAATGCCAAATAAAGTGTTAACAGCTATAGATAAAACCTGGAGCAGACAAACGTGTAGATGCAGTCTATGGTTATCCCTTATCATGTTGGAAATGAATGGACAGACAGTCCGTAGATGGCAATGAGCTGACTGAGTGTGGTATCATGGCTAGCACTTCCATTATTGGAAGTGTACGCCGTTCACTTGCCAGATTTCACTGAGAGCCTGCAACAAGGGTTGCCAACAGACATAACAAGATACCTGCACTCTAGGTAGCAAAATTCACTTGCCATCCTTAAATGACAGCCTCGAGCCAAAGGTTGTGTCAGGTATTCTAATCTACTGGCCTCATTTGAGTTGAGCAGAACCCTTAACGAGATGCATCTGGCAAGATTTCTATGCTGGTAGCCTTAGTCAGACCATGTCCTGGGTTTAAGCTAATTGAATGGAAGAACCAGGCTGGTTGGGTGTTAATTTCACTGTCTTGGACCAAGCTCAACTTGCAATAAATGTCAACTTAATTAAATTATTGACTTAATTGAATGTGCAAACTGAGGTGCGATTACACTGTGTCACACCCTGAGTAGGGGGTGACTGCAGGGAGAATTGTCACCTTGCGATAAGCACTCTTCCTGTCAACCTACTCTTGGCACCAATAGTTTTCTGAGCTCATCCAAAATATACAAGGTCATCACTTTAGAATGAAGATGAGGAAGAATTTCTTCAGCCGGGGGTTGTTAAATCTGTGGAATTCATTGCCAGAGATGGCTGTGGAGGCCAAGTTTTTAAACTGAAGGTTGACAAGCTCTAATCTAGCTCCTACGTCTTGCGGTCTTATAATCTTCTCCCTGTATTTTGATTCTTGTCATGTCATATTTGCCTTTCATCCTTTTCTGCTTCCTGATCAATGCTGATGGAGGCCCAGTACTCTCTGTAAGGGGTTTGTGACTTTCATCCAGGAGCTCCAGTTTCCTCTCACATCCCCAAATGACATATGGGTTGGAGTTACTGAGCTGTGGACAAGCTATGGTGCAGCTGGAAGTGTGGCCACTCTTGCGGGCTGCCCCCAGCACCATCATCGCTGATTTGATTTGAAGCAAATGACACACTTTACTGCTTGCTTCGATGTACACGTTACAAATTCAGCTAACCTTTAACCTTTTATTGAGTCTTTACATAAGAAATAGGAGCAGGAGTAGGCCATCCAGCCTGTCACGCCTGCTCCACCATTCGGCAAGATCATGGTTAATTGATCATGACCGATTACACTGCATGTTTCAATGTTTTGATGTACATGTGACAACTAAAGCTGATCTCTTTTAAGGATTACCATTTAAAGATTCTCATCCTTACTTTAGAATTCTTCCATGGTTGCACCTGGTTTACCTCTGTCAGACCTATAGCTCTCCAAGGTCTCTGCGCTCCTTTAATTCTGACCTACTCCTCAAGTTCTTCTCTGGATAGCATGGTAACAGTAACTCAGCCGGTAGTGCTGTTGCCTCCCACCTCTAGTGTTCCAGTGACCTGAGTTCAGTCCTGACCAGGTGGAGATTGCCGATCCATTGACCTTAAGGATTGAAACTCTGTAATAAGACTGACGGGTTGACATAAAGTGCAAGGTGAATTTTATGTAAGGTAATATAATGTTATTGACATTGTCTAACATAAATACACACCTTGCACTTTGCGTCAACCTGTCAATCTTCAGGCCATGCTAATATTATGCTGTGACTATATGTGCTAGATTGTAAATATATGTACATTGTTTTGCATCTTGGCGCCAGAGGGACAAAAGTTTGGTTATCTGTATACATGTGTATGGGTAAATGATAATACATTTAAGTACAAGGGTTCTGCCATTAATGGTACCCTGTGACCTGATATATTTGAAAGTGTGGAAGGGATTGATGTTTTGAATGACTATGGGCCTGGTGAAGAGATTATAAATGGAGAGGGAAAAGGTAGTTTTCAATTGGAATATTGTTGGGTATGACTAAGGTACAGTACTGTGCAAAAGTCTTGGGCATGTATATATAGCTTGTGGTGCCAAGGGTGGGGAATAGTGTGGGTACTGACATAACCAGCCCTGAGACACAAGACAAGATCATTTGATTCCAAAAAATTAGTTTATTGATTATATCATTTATATGAGTGATGATAAACCTGATTCTGATGTTGTGTCTCTATTGTGGACTGAGAGTGGGAAGGGGGCAAAGTGAGGGGAATTATAGTTGGGAAAGGGGAATGGAGAGGAGAGAGGGGAGTGAGAAGCACCAGAAAGACATTCTGTAATAATCAACAAACCATTTGTTTGGAATCAACTGACCTTGCCTGATGTCTCAGGGCTGGGTGTGTCTGCACCCCCACCACTCCCCTGCCCTTGACACTTCTTCTTTGCCACCTGTCCCATAACCCTCCCACGGTGCTCCAACCTCAACATTCCCAACATCCTTTCCTCCCATCAAATTTACACTCCACTCCACATTAACAATTGCATTACCGTGCAGATGTCTTAGGCATAAGACTGGCTATATATATGTGCCTCAAAGTTTTGCACAGTCCTGTGCAGTATATGTACTTTGATAATCAATGTACCTTGAACATTGAATCTGAATGAGGAATTGCTAGAATATGGATGGCAGTGTCATCATTCAGATTAAGCTTCCTGAGGGTGAAAGACAGAAATTGGATCCTGAAATGCAAAAGAGACCATTTTAGTCACCCCAGAGTTACTAGAACTCCATGGACAGTCCCAAGCCCAGCTGTGACAGGAGGAGGATTAGGCATGGGGCTCGCAACCCCATCCTGTAAAATCCCAGAGCTGCAGAAGCTCCAAAAGCCTCATCTCTGGAAGAGGAAGGATACACCTAGAAGAAGGGCTGCACCTGAAGACAACATGAAAGACTGGGTGATGGGCTTAATCTTTTTTCCCTCTAAAATCTGCATTACTATGTATTTGGCCATGAGACTTTGAGGAAACCCTGGGTTTGTGAAAGTTGCAAGGTGTCCTTTTTTTCCTTACAGCACGTTAACAGATTTGGTCAGCTGCATCCTTGTATAATGGGTGGGGTTGCCTTGTAGTGCTTTAGAGTCATTAATGCCCAGCATGGGATTAGATCTTCAGTGTTAAATGTTTTATAAGTGTTAAAGTCACATTTTTCTACAGTGAATTAATCACAAGGGTTAACTAGCAGCAGCCAAGCAGAAAATTGCTAATTAAACCAATGATTAAGAGAGAGAGGCTGGACTACGTTAAGTCTAGTAATGGATTTTATATCAGTTTTTACAATCGCGAAACATGAATGCAATTAACGTTGGTTTTAGTACGTTCTACAATATAACCAGAAAGCTTAGTCACACCAATCACTTTTTATTGTTTTCTTCATGTAACAAGCAGTCCTTCCAAGGGCAAACAGAAACACCAGGGGGGAGGGAGAGAAGAAGAATAGTTACACTGTAACAAAAGGAAAGGAGACTTAAAGGAAGACCGAATCTCTTTTGTCTATGCGGAAGCACACGCTATTGTGCTCACCCCAAGTAAGATAGAACAACACTCTCTATTCCTGGAATCAAGTTCCCAAAGTGCACAATCTACTTCAGAATCAGGTTTATTATCACTGACATACAGTGTACCATGAATTTTGCATCTGTGATGGCAATACAGTGCAACACATAAAATATTACTGTAAGTTTGTCGTGAGGCCTGCAGTCTCTATGGCTTGCCATAGAGTGTTGGGCTTCTGAGTTTCTCAAGGACCTGTATTTATTAAATGTTATCTTAACTGGAGCCATTAAGCCCTTGTGCTGACTGTTTAATCTTGTCAAGTTAATTGTGACTGGCACAAAATGCTGGTGGAACACAGCAGGCCAGGCAGCATCTATGGGAGAAGCGCTGTTGACGTTTCGGGCCGAGACCCTTCGTCAGGACTAACTGAAAGGAAAGATACCAAGACATTTGAAAGTAGGAGGGGGAGGGGGAAATGCAAAATGATAGGAGAAGACTTTCTGTCTCCATCTCTGGAGACGGCTTATCTACTGATATCTACTATAAGCCTACAGACTCTCACAGCTACCTGGACTATTCCTTTTCCTACCCTGTCTCTTGCAAAAATGCTATCCCCTTCTCACAATTCCTCCATCTCCACCACATCTGCTCTCAGGATGAGGTTTTTCATTCCAGGACGAAGGAGATGTCTTCCTTTTTTAAACAAAGGGGCTTCCCTTCTTCCACCATCAACTCTGCTCTCAAACGCATCTCTCCCATTTCCTGCACATCTACCTTCACCCCATCCGCCCGCCACCCCACTCGGGATAAGGTTTCCCTTGTCCTCACCTAGCACCCCACCAGCCTCCAGGTCCAACGTATAATTCTCCGTAACTTCCGCCACCTCCAACGGGGATCCCACTACCAGCTGTGTTCCACCAGCATTTTGTGTGCGTTGTTTGGATTTCCAGCATCTGCAGATTTCCTCGTAATTGTGATTGGAACGGGTTTGCAACGTTCTATGATTATTTAAAGGACACTCTTGTTTAGCACTGGAGCAGAGTCCTTCAGTTTATGGAGAGTGATTCCTATTGTGGTGTTGCTCTGTTATGCCTCTGATGCTCTACTGGTATTCCTATATCAAACCTCTGGTTTCCATCTCTCCATAGGGAGCCTCCCATTCCTCCGCTCCTGGGTTGAGTTGATGTTGGCACTCACCGTGACAGCATCTGTCATTTTCCCCCACATCTATGTCTAGTCCTGCCAGCAACCACTGTGACAAAGTTACAATATAAATAAATGTATTAACTAAGTAAATGGACAAACAAAGAAACTGGCAGATAAACAAATAGATAAATAATGAATAAATAGATAAATAGATTAATAAATAATGCAGAGATAAATAAATGGGTACATGTGCATAAAGAAACAAACTAAAAGATAGATGGATGAATAAATGACTTGATACTATGAAAGAGGAATAGCCAGTCAGTGTTCATCAACCGTTCAGAAATCTGATGGCGGAAAGAAAGAATTTGTTCCTAAAATGTTCTGTGTTGGTCTTCAAGCTCAAGTACCACCTCCCTGATGGTAGTAATGAGAAAAGGTCACGTTCTGGATGGCGAGGGCCTTTTGAGACAGATGCTACCTTCTTGAGGCAATGCCTTTGGAGGATGTGCTTGATGGGAGGGGCATTATGAAACTGGCTGAGTCCACACAATCCGCATTTCCAACACAGCAATGATCATGGAAAGCCCTTTGCTGGGTGCAGAGTATTATGAGGAAGTGGGGTTGCTGTAGAAATGCGTGTTGGTCCTGCTGCTTTGGGAAAACTCATAGGTCAAACTCTCCAGGAGACTTTTTATGGGGTGAACACAATATTTCTCTAATGAAAAGGTTTCAGTTACCTTTTGATGACACTGAAGGTAATGAGCTGTAATCCATATCATCTCAATTCTACACTCAGTGACCACTTTATTAGGTACACCAGTACACCTGCTCGTTAATGCATATAGCTAACCAGCCAATCATGTGGCATCAACTCAGTGCATAAAAACATGCAGACATGGTCAAGATGTTCATTTGTTGTTCAGGCCAAACATCAGAATGGGGAAGAAATGTGCTCGAAGTGACTTTGACTGTGGAATGATTGTTAGTGTCAGATGGGGTGCCTTGATTATCTCAGAAACTGCTGATCTCCTGGGATATTTACACACAACAGTCTCTTCAGTTTACAGAGAATGGTGCTGAAATTCAGAAGGATGAGGGGAATCTTATTGAAACCCTTCAAATGTTGAAAGGCCTAGACAGTAGATGTGGAAAGGATGTTTCCCATGAAGGGAGAGTCTAGGACAAGAGGGCACAGCCTCAGGTTAGAGGGCACCCTTTCAAAACAGATGCGGAGAAATTTCTTTAGCCAAAGGGTAGTGAATTTGTTGAATTTGTTGCCACAATCTGTGGGGAAGGCCAGATCATTGGGCGTATTTAAGGCAGAGATTGATAGGTTCTCAACTGGACATGGCATCAAAGGTTACAGGAAGCAAGCTAGGAACTGGGGTCGTGGAGAAGAAAAGGGAAAGGATCAGCCATGATTGAATGGTGGAGCAGACTCAATGGGCCAGTTGGCCTAATTCTGCTCTTATGTCTTATAGTCTTATGGTCTATCCCCTCCCAGCTTATTACTTCATCACCCCACCCCTACCTAACTTGTTTCCCTCTCAAGTGGTCTCACCTATCATCTGCCCGCTTATAGAACCTTCTACCATCTTCTTCTGCCATTTTCTCCTTCCTTTTCAGTTCTGATGAAAGGTCTCTGCCCAAAACATTGACTGTTTACTCCCTTCAATAGATGATGCCTGACCTGCTGAATTTCTCCTACAGTTTGTCTGTGTTGCTCCAGATTTCCAGCATCTGCGGAATCTCTTGCGCTTACCTTTAGTTTGAAAGTTGCAATTGAATCTTATTGCAAATGAATTTTAGATCACAGAAACTTGCTCTGTAAACAAGCTTATTCCTGGGTTTATTTCTTAGCCCATCTTCATTTATTTAGTGATAAGTAGATCCAGGTCTTTTAGTGGTGCCATCCCAGCTACCCTCGACAATCCCAATTTACCCTAACCTCAGCACAGGACAATTTACAGTGACCAATTAACCTACCCGATACACTTCTGGCTCTGCTGAAGCAAACTTTGTTTCTTTCTTTCCACCATGAGAATAGCTTTGAAACTCAAAAAGGGAAAAAACTGCATCGGGTGCTGAGAGTTTTAATAAAAAGAGAGAAAACCGAAAGAATCAACAGGTCAGTCAGCATCCATTGTAATAGAACCAGTTCATATCACAGCAGCAAGACTCTTCATCAGAACTGGAGAAGATCTGTTCAGAAGTATATGGAATAAGCTGCCAGATGAAGTGTTTTAAGGCAGGTACATGGAATAACATTTAAAAGATATTTGGAAGATACAAGGACAGGAAATGTTTAGAGGGCTATAGACAAAACACGGGAAAATAGGCCGAGCTTGAATAGGTAATAGACAAAACGTTGAAGGAACTCAGCAGGTCAGACAGTATCTAATGGAGAGGCTGAAACAGTCAATGTTTTAGGCTAAAACACTTCATCAGTCATCCCAAAACGTCAACAGTTTATTCCTCTTATTTATTTACTGAGATACAGCACAGTATAGTCCCGTCCTGCCATTCGAGCCATGCCACCAACGAGTCCTACAAATTTAATCCTAGTCTAATCACAATGCTCAAATAACCTACCAAGTGGTATTTCCTTGGACTGTGGAAGGAAACTGGAGCACCCTCAGGAAAACCACGCGATCACAGGGAGAACATACAAACTCCTTACTGGCAGTGACAGGAACTGAATTTCACTCGCTGGTAACTATAAAGAGTTGTGCTAACCACTATGCTATAAGGCCACCTTATTACCCATATTATGTGTGTTCCTCTCAATTTGCATCATCTGCAGTAACTCTTGTGTTTATGAGTAGAGCCCTTTGCCGCCATGGACCATTTGGGCTAAATGGTCCAATGCTGAGTGTCTCTCTGATGGAGAGAGGTAAAATGGGTGTTCAGCAGGAGAAAAGGAGTGGTCAGGGCTGAGTAAAACAAAAGAAATTCTGACTCCATAGTTCAAAGCAAAGTTCAGAGGTTCAAAGTTCAAAGCACATTTATTATCAAGGTACATATACGTATACCACCAAAAACAATCCTAAGATTCATTTTCTTGCAAGCATTCACAATAAATACAAAGAAATATAATAGAATCAAAGAAGAAATCCACAAAGACAGGCAAACACCAATGTGCAAAAGATAACAAACTCTGCAAATACAAAAATATAACTAGGTAATAAATATCAAGAACATCAGATGAAGAGTCCTTGAAAGTAAAACCATAGGTTGTGGGAATGATTCATTGTAAAAGTGAGTGAAGTTGAGTGAAATTATCCCCTCTGGTGCAAGAGTCTGATGGTTGAAGGGAAATAACTGTTCCTGGACCTGGTGGTGTGGGTCCTGAGGCTCTTGTACCACCTTCCTGATGGTGACTGCGAGGAGAGAGCATGTCCTGAATGGTGTGGGTTCTCACTGAATGGATGCTGCTTTCCTGCAACAACGCTCCATGTAATGGTGCGTGATGGTGGTGAGAGCTTAACCCATGATGGACTGGGTTGTATCCATTATTGTTTGTAGGCTTTTCCATTCAAGGGCATTGCTGTTGCCATACCTGCCTCCAATAGAAGTTTTCTAGAACTATCCTAAAACTTCTAATAGGAACAGTTATACTAACATGGTGTTTCTTTATTTGTTAATAACAAGGCTGGTGAACATGCCATACTTCAACAGTAACTTTTCAAACTGCTCTTTAACTCACCCTTTAACTTTCTCTGTGTTCAGAACAACCTGAGATTCTCTTGTCTTTCATGAACGTTTTATATACCAAAACTTAATTTGCATTCCTTTTTAATAACTTAAGTTTTACTTGCAATGCCCTCTAAATCCTAGTATTATCTGAGTACAGAAGAAAGCGATGTGAAGTCATTCAGTGCTATTCATGGCCTAGTGACATTTCCGAGCTTGTAACAGTCAATTAAGCACCTACAAATCTGCAGCTATAGTCACTTTCTGAGTATTGTTGGTTGAGAGATAAATATTTGACATCGTCTACATTTCACCCCATTTCTGCTTGGTCAGGAAGTAATTCTGTACGTAAATGCTGTTTAAAAAGCTTTGAACTCCATTCCAAAAAAACATTTCTGAGTTTTGGGTGAGGGCAAAGCAGAAAAAATTGGATTTCAAAAACACAAGGGATTCTACAGATACTGGAAATCTTGAGCAACACACATACCCAGTGCTGGAGGAATTCATCAGGGTCGGCAACATCTACAGCGGGGAATAAACAGTCATCGTTTTGGGCCATGAACCTTCTTCAGAACTACAAAGGAAGGGGTAGAAACCAGAATATGAAGGTGGGGAGGGGAAGGAGTGCAAATTGACAGGTGAGAGGTGAGACCAGCTAAGGAGGAAGGTGGTGGATGGGGGAAGAAGGGAAGAAGCTTGGAGATGATAGATGGAAGAAGTAGAGAGCTGAAGGAGGAGGAATCTGATTGGAGAGGAGAGCAGATCATGGCAGAAAGAGAAGGAGGAGGGAGGGCACCAGAGAGAAGTGATGGGCTAGTGGGGAGAAGAGAAGGGGTGAGAGTGAAAACAGATTAGGGAATGGAAGAAGAGAGGAGAGAAATTACCACAAGTTAGAGAAATTGATGTTAATGCCATCAGGCTGAGGTTGATTTATTATTTTAATTGAATTGAGCATTGATGATAACAGAACACTCTCACTTCTCCCATTGGGCAGAAGATGCAAAAGCCTGAAAACATGTACAGTATAAGAATCAGAATTAGGTTTATTATCACTGACAAATGTCATGAAAATCATTGTTTTGTGGCAGCTATCTGGTGCAGTGCATAAAAAATTAAACGATACAATCAAAAATATAATACATAAATAGTGCAAACGAGGAATAGTGAGGTAGTATTCCTGGGTTCATAGTCCATTCAGTAATATGAGGCAGGAGAGGAAGAAGATGCTTCTGCTTCCAAGATTTTATCCTCCTGTTATGGAGCAGACCCCTTAACCCCACAACCTATCTCATTGTGACCTTACACCTCATTATGTACCTGTGTTGCACTTTCCCTGTAACCTTAACCCTTTACTCTGCACTCTGCTATTGCTTTACCTTGTACTCTCACTATTTATTTAATGAGATACAGTGTGGAATAGGTCCTTCCAGCCCTTCGAGCCACACTGCCCAACAATCCCCTGATTTAACCCTAGCCTAGTCACAGCCCTAACCGGCTGGTGGTGTAGTGGCATCAATGCTGGACTTCGGGGCGAGAGGTCCCAAGTTCAAATCCTTGTACGCTCTCCATCCATGCCTGGGTTGAGTGTTGTCACACACTAGTCAGAGGACAATTTATAATAACCAACTAACCTACCAATTAACTATCAATTAACCTATCAATCATCTCACTGTGAGAGGAAACCAGAGCATCTGGAAGAAACTCACCTTCATCCTTGTCCCCTTAATCCTTGTCTTCCTTATTACCTGTCTGTCTCAGCTTTCGAGATATATTCTGTTACTCAGACTCCCCAAGTTGCTTTTATTGTTATTTCAACCATAAACTTTCCCCTGTACACAGTAAAAACGAAACAACGTTCCTCCAGGAGCCTGGTGCTACATGAAACAATACAAAACTACACTGAGACAGTAAAAGGCTACACTAGACTGCGTAAACAACGTAAAAACTGCACTAGACTACAGACCGACACAGGACTACATAAAGTGCACAAAACAGTGCAGGGCAGTACAATAATTAATAAAAAAAACACAAGGGGGAAGGCATAAACTCCTTACAGGCAGTGGTGGGAATTGAACCTGGAACAGTGGCACTGTAATTGTGTTATTTTAACTGCTACACTACCATGCTGCTCTTGACATACTGATGTGGTGGCATGATCTATATGAAAAAGTATGCAAAACATAACTTTTCCCTGCGCAATAGTAAACCAGTTACTAGCCACAGACGTAAGCCATCAAGTTGTGCTAACCTTTTGAGTAGTCACCACCTCCACCACACTTTCAGTTGTCTGATCCCTACGACTTCCCGAATGAAGAATTCTGCAGATACTGAAAGTGATACAGTCCGGTCCATCACAGCGAAAACCCACCCTACCACTAAGCACATTTACTGTACATGGAATGCCGCCATAGGAAAGCAGCATCCAGCATCAGAGATCCTCGCCACCCAAGTCATGCTCTCTTCTTGCTGCTGCCATCATGTAGAAGGTTCAAGAGCCTCAGGGCTCACACCACCAGGATCAACAACAGTTTCTACCCCTCAGCCATCAAGCTCTTGAACCAAAGGGGATAACTACACTCACTTGTCTCATCATTGAAATGTTCCTACAACTAATGATCTCACTTTAAAGACCATTTTTCTCATTATTTCATATTCTTGTTATTTATTGCTCTTTATTTATATTTACATTTGCACAGTTTGTTATCTTCTGCACTCTGATCATGTTATAGTTACTAATAAGAAGATGAATCTCAAGGTTATGACATGATTGTACTTTGATAATAAAATTTACTCTGAAAAACAAATTCTACAGCCAAATCCAATGGGAATCTTAAACTGAAGAGGTTCTGCAGAGGCTGGAAATCCAGAGTTACACAAAAAATGCTGGTATGACTCAGCAGGTCAGGCAGCATCTATGGAAAGGAACAAGAAGTTGACATTTTGGGCCAAGACACTTCAGTCTAGGGTAGCATGCATCATTTGGGCTGAAGGGCCTATTTCAGTACTGTTATGACCAGGAGGAAACGTTCAGAAAATGACCTCCACATAGATAGAGAAAATGAATAAGGGTGAGAGTATGTACTGTATGCCTGCAGCATGCACCAAGGATTGATAGGATTAGAGAATGGCGCAATAGTTACTGCATTATGCTGTTAGTTTTCTTATTTGTGTGATGAAAGGTCACTCAGCATTCCTAATGAAAAGGCAGCTTGTAGTACATGAAGGTTCAATTAATGATCTGATTTTTGCTTCATGCCGAGACATGGTTTACCCTGCATATTTATAAAATCAAGCCAAGTACCCAGGAGGTGGAGATGCAGTCATTTTTTTTTACTCTAAAGGTCATGAATATACGATTCCTCAGCGGAAAGCAAGAAGGAAAAGTAATTGTACAATTTTCACTTGCATTTGTTTTGAGGGTCTTCAATTATGAGATCAATTACATGCAAAAGCCAGCTGAAACCAGACTGCAGTCTCGTGGTTGGCTCTGCAAAATATCAGGGAGGCTTAGAACGTGAGTTTGCTGAAGGATAATGAAGAGATTTCACCCAGTGGCCATTGTATTAGGCTCATTAATACAAATATCTACTCAGCCAATCATGTGACAGGAACCCAATGCAGGAAGGCATGCAGTCATGGTCAAGAGGTTCAGTTGTTGTTCAGACCAAACATCAGAAGGGGGAAGAAATGTGATCAAAGTGACTTGGACCGTGGAGTGATTGTTGGTGTCAGATGGGGTGGTTTGAGTGTCTCAGAAACTGCTGATTTGAGATTTTCATAAACAACAGCCTCTAAAGTTTACAGGGAATGATGTGAGAACAAAAATCTACTGTTCTGTGGGTGAAAATGCCTTCTTAGTGGGAGGGGTCAGAATAGAATGGCCAGACTGGTTAAAACAGACAAGAAGGTGACAGTAACTCAAATAACCATACATTACAACGGTGTTGTGCAGAAGAGCATCTTTAAATGAACAACATGTCAAACCTTGAAGTGGTTGGGTTACAGCAGAGGAAGACCACAATCATGCATTCAGTGGTCCCTTTATTAGCTATGGAATGTACTTACTGAAGTGGCTGCTGAATGTATATCCGAACACACAAAGTAGATACAAGATTATCCTCCAATATAAATGTAGTCCTGTGTTATAGGGGGTTTGTGGAAGCTTTGATTTCTCCATGAAGTACCCTGGCAATGCCACCATTTTTTGGTTCATCCCTACAGCCCTCTGAGCCGATGAACCATAAAGACCAATCATGTTGATAAGTCCAGAGACAAATAAGGACTTGACCAGGTAGTGTTCTTCCCTAGGACATCAATGGACCAAATGCCTCTTTACAACAATCTGATTGCTTCATGGTTATTCTTAACAAATCCTAGCTTTTTAATCATTAATTAATTCATAGCCCAGATACTCTCTGTCTCTGATCATCAGAATTTTATTAACCTATTTCAAGTCTCCACTCAGCCTCTGATGCTCCAAAGGAAACTGCCAACCTCCCATTCTAGCTCCTGTCCTCTAATCATGGCAGCATTCTGGTTAACCCCTTCTGCATACACTCCAAAGCATTAGCGAATTCTTCAATCTGTCTCATCCTCACTTTGACCTCACCGTGTGGCTTCAGTCCTCCTAGTCTCTATAAAATTCTTCTAATGCAAAGCACTGATTGGCACTGCTAAAACGGGGTGAAATTCTGTCCAGCAAATCTGTCCAGATAGCTAAGCTGCAAAACCATTGAAGCGCAGAGAATTGTTTTTAATTTGTGTTAGTTGATAGGATGTGAATATTAATTCCTGTATCAACTTTTATTACCACTCCTCAATTGCCCCTGAATTGAAGAGGCTCTAAAGAGTCAAATTATAGCAGTGCACCTGCAATCATATATGCCTGTCATGAGTCTTACAGCCTCTGCAGCTAGCCGTAGAGCGTTGAGCTTCTAGGGTTCTTGAGCACCTGTGTTTATAATTGTTATCTTAACTCAAGCCGTTTAGGCCTTGCAAAGTTAATTGTGACAGGCACATGTTTCCTGCAATCTATGACTAGTTAAAGAGGACTCTTGCTCAGTGCCTTAGCGGAGTCACTGTGTTGGAGAGAATGAATTGTCTCGTGATGTCACTCAGTCGTTCCTCCGAATCTCCATTAGTGTTCCTATGACTAACCTCTTGTTTCCATCTCTTTATGAGGAATCAGCTGTTCCTTTGGTCCTGGAGGGTCAAGTCGTTGTCAGCACTTTCTGTGACTGAGTGTCTGCTGTTCCTCCATACTTGGGTCCAGCCCTATGAGTGCACACCATGACAGTGCCATGTCTTTCCATGAGAGAGAATGAAGCCATTCCATCCATTGAGTCTATGCCAGGTCTCAGAACAGTCCCATTCCTACACATACCACCAGTTATCCTGTTATCGATTGATTCCCTCTCACTAATGTTTCTTGATTCAAAGATTAAAGCTTAGCTGAATTTATCACAAAAACATTAAAACATACAGTGAAACGTGTCATTTGTGTCAATAGCCAATACATTTAAGAACGTGCTGGGGGCAGCCCACCGGAGTCACAATCCCTCTGGTGCCAGCATAACATGCCCACTAATTGTTAACCCTAAACTGCCCATCTTTGGGATGTGAGAGATAACCGGAGTACCTGGAGGAATCCCATGTGGTCATGGGGTTCACGTGCAAACTCCTTTTAGGCAGTGGTGGGAATTGAACCACTGATCAATTTTCCAGCTGCCACTGTAAAGTGTTGCACTAATTGACATGCCATCATGTCACACTTCCATCACCTGGGGCAGCATAATGGCATAGCATTTTAACACATTGCTTTGCAGTGCTAGTGGCTAGTGTTCAATTCTCGCTGCTGTTAGTAAGGAGTTTGTACCTATAAAGGCATATTATGGAATTTTGGTATATAGCAAATACTAATTTCAACAGCAGCCACTCATCAGATCTGAATGTGGATTGTAGTCTGAATTTAAAATGTGCTCTGAACAATGGTCTTCCTGGAGCTGTATTTTGCGGTTGATTGCAAACAAAGAAATGCTTCGTTTGATTTCAGATGCCTATGAATAACTATGCATATAGATAAATGTGACCCAGAGCCAGTAGGGATTAATATTCATTTTGGCTGTCTGGAATGTGGGTGTGAAGATGGAGGTTTTTGAAAATTTTATGGAATTCAAAAGGAAGCATTGTTGATACATTGTAACAACAGAATTTAAAAAAACCTTCCCGTCCCTTGTACTCCTTCTCTGCTACCTGTCCTCCACCACTCCTGCAGCATTCTACCCTCATCATTCCCAACATCCTTTGTTCCCGCCAGATTTACAAACTCGCTCTCCGCTCCATTTTGACAAATTGCTATGCTGAATTCCTAGGCACCCTAGCTACATATATATGCCTGAGACTTTTTCACAGTACTGTATATAAAACTATGAGAGCCATAAAGAGGGTAGATAACAAGTACCTATTTCCACTGCTGAGGATATCTAAAGATAGAGAGAGGGAGATTTATGAGAGATCAAATGGGTAGAATTTTCACACAGAGTAATTGGTATTTGGAATTATCTGCCAGTGGAGGTAGTGTAGGTAGGAATAGTAACAACCATCTTGCTAGGTTCCTGACTGATCATGGTTTAGACAGATCCAGAAATAATGCAGGCAAATGGATTAGTATAGGTAGAAAATCATAAACACAGGAGGTTCTGTAGATGCTGAAAATCCAGAGCAACACACACAAAATACTGGAGGAACTCAACAGGTCAGGCATGATGGTTGTCATAAACATGGTGGTTCAAAGGACTTGTTTCTATGGCTCTATGATCACCACACTACTATGTTTCCTTTTCAGGATGTGGGTCACCCAAGTTCCAGTTTCCCAGGTCGTGATCGGATCATCTCCAAATCAATGGGCAAGACTTCAAGATAACAATCGAATACCTTAACTATAATTCTGGGAGGAGGTACTGTATGCTTCCCAGCTGTTTAGTGTTAAGAGCTTCCTGGGCAGATCAGCCTCTCATTGCATAATGCCATCTCTAATAAAGTCTGTCGAGCATAAATACCACACACTGAGCTCCTGAATTGGTTCTTAACCGTCCTGCTGTAAAAGCAGCCATTCTCATTCAAATGAAATGGTGTTTACCACCGTTGTGTACTTGTTTTGCATTAGGTTTATTCCTGTGCAGGGAATTCCAGTGGCCTCAAGGTCATTATGAAACCTGCCATGACTGTTGTAGTATCTTTAAAATCGGCACTGTCAGGAGCTATTAAGGTGGGCGACTAAATGCTTAGTCAAAGTGGTAAGGAGCTGCTTACAGAAACAGAGAAATGGGAGGGAAGGGGTATTTTAAAATTTTATGTACTCTATACTCATTCATTCATCATGTAAGCTACCCTCTCTTGTTTGCACAACTGTCTGAAGGGATGTTCTTTAAATCTGACAATCTGATTATCTGGAGATCCATCAAACCTATGTTCTCATAAGGAGTCAGGAGCACCAAGTTAAGTTCTGGAAGAATGAAGGTGCCTTGCTGCAGAGAGAGCTGCTTTGTTTGGGCCTCAAACTGGAAGTCTGCAATACCCAACAAATTAAGTTTGAGGCCGTTGTTAAAAGGGGCGCCACGGTAGCATAGCTGTTAGCACAATGCCCTTACAGCTGGGGCTTTCCGGACTTCACAGTTTGTTTCTGGTGCCCATAGCCTAACAACGTACCAAGTAGATTAATTGCTCATTATAAATTCTTCTGTGATTAGCTCAGGATTAATCGGGGTTGTGGGATTGCTGGTGTGGTGTGTCTCAAAGGGCAGAAGGACCTACTCTGCGCTGAATCGTTAAAAAAAATCTGGGAATGTTTCTAAGTTTTGGTCATACCCTGGCATGGTTTATTACTGTGCCAGGTTTGTGCCGAATCATTCAATTGTAGAGGCACTAATGTGCCACCTGATGAAGAAACATTAGGTGAGACATTGTACTGAGGAAACAGATCTGATGAAGGCTTACAACCTGTGTAAGGGAAGTCTCCATAGTGAGATCTTCCCGGTCCACTATGAAAATGTCTGTGCATTTGGACTTAATGTTAGCTAGATCAAGGAACTGACTGTGTCTTCGGGAAGAAGATGTTAGGATAGCAAACACCAGTCTTCATTGAGGGGTCAGTGGAAACAGTAATGATCTATCATGGGCATAATGCATTGATTCAATCATAAAGAAATCACACCAGCAGTTATACTTAGTTAGGAGTTTGAAGAGTTAGGAATTTGTTACAAAAAACTATTGCAAATTTCAACAGACGTATAATGGAGAGCGTTCTGGTATGGAGCCTCTAATGTACAAAATCATAAAAGCTTGCAGAGGTTATAGAGTACAACTCCATCATGGGCATAATCCTCTCCACTTTCAAGAAGATTTTCAAAACATGCTTTTTCAAGAAGGCAGCATCTGTCACTAAGGACCCTCACCATCTGAGACACGGAACATTACAGTCCACCTATTGCACTTACCATGGATATATCTCTGATTGTGTGTATTGTTTGCTCTAAGGGCTTGTTTTGTGCAGTCTTTGCCTTCATTCTCATGTATAATTTATGTACAATTCATTGTTCAGTGCTTTGTCTTTATCGGTTTGCCTGTAAATTGCTGCAAACAAGTTTTTCACTTCACCTGTACCTAATTAACAACCATAGCAATGAATTTGACTGAACCATATTCAGTCAAATAGGGTGGTGAGGGTGCCGATACAAATCTAACAAAGGAGGTGTACGATACTCCTTCCCTCCACTAGCCTGCAAGTCATCCTTAAGCAAGGTGCATGCCTGCTTATCACCTCCCACCCCCACCCTTAATCAGGGTCATGTGAGGCCATGGGTGCAGGTGGTCATATGGTACATATTTATGAGACCACACGTGGAGTATTGTGTGCAGTTTTGGGCTCCTTGTTTTAGAATGGATATACTGACATTGGAGAGGGTTCAGAGAAGATTCATGAGAATGATTCCAGGAATGAAAGGGTTACCATATGAGGAATGTCTGGTAGCTCTTGGGCTGTAGTCCTTAGAGTTCAGGAGAATGGAGGGGCGGGGAGCGGATCTCATAGAAACATTCCGATCATTAAAAGACCTGAACAGATTAGATATGGCAAAGTTATTTCCCATGGTAGGGGATTCTAGGACAAGAGGGCATGACTTCAGGATTGAAGGATGTCCTTTTAGAATTGAGATGTGGAGAAATTACTTTAGTCAGGGGATGGTAAATCTGTGGAACTTATTCCTACGAGTGGCTGTGGAGGCCAAGTCATTGGGTGTATTTAAGGCAGAGATAGACAGGTTCTTGATTAGCCAGGGCATCAAAGGGTATGGGGTGAAAACAAAGGAGTGGGGATGACTGGAAGAATTGGATCAGCCCATGGTTGAATGGTGGAGCAGACGATGAGACTTCTACTCCTATATCTTATGGTCTTATATCACCTTGGGGTCCTCGGTGTTCAAATCCATACATCCCTCAAGGTGGCTGCGCAGGTTGATAGGGTAGTTAAGAAGGCCTATGGGATGCTAGGCTTCATTAACAGGGGGATTGAGTTCAAGAGCAGAGAGGTCATGTTGCAACTCTACAAATTTCTGATGAGACCGCACTTAGAGTATTGTGTTCAATTCTGGTCACCTCATTATAGGAAGGATGTGGAAGCTATGGAGAGGGTGCAGAGGAGATTTACCAGGATGTTGCCTGGTTTGGAGAACAAGTCATATGAAACAAGGTTAGTGGAGCTGGGACTTTTCTCTTTGGAGTGTAGAAGAATGAGAGGGGACTTGATAGAGGTCTACAAGATTATGAGAGGCATAGTTAGGGTAGATAGTCAATACCTGTTTCCCAGGGCACCAATAGCAAACACCAGAGAGCATATGTACAAAATTAAGGGAGGGAAGTTTAAGGGAGACATCAGGGGTAAGTTCTTTACACAGAAGGTTGTGAGTGCCTGTAATGACTTTCCAGGGATGGTGATGGAGGCTAAAACATTAGGGGTATTTAAAAGCCTCTTGGACAGGCACATGGATGAAAGAAAAATAGAGGGTTATGGGGTAGCATGGGTTTAGTACTTTTTTTAAGGATTATATGGGTCGGCACAACATGGAGGGCTGAAGGCCCTGTACTGTGCTATAATGTTCTTTGTACATTGAAGCATACAGTGAAATGCATCATATGTGTTAACAACTGACACACCTAAGGATGTGCCATCACACATTCCGATGCCAACACAGCCTATAAAAGAAGAATTAATTTTATTGAAAGACCTCTTTAATGGGGTGAAACCAGACAGAAGCTAGAGAGGAGTTTCCAGTAATAGGATGCCTAACCTTAGGACATGAGGTTTCCCAAATAAGACCAAGATGAAGAGGAATTTCTTTCTCTCTGGAAGATGGGGCTTGAACTTGGGGATTTTATACTCCAGAGGGCTCTGGAGGTCTATTAAATATATTTATCAATGAGTTAGTTTGGTTCTGGGGAATCAAACAAGAAGCTGAATCTGAGGCACAAAATCAGATCAGCCAAGGTTATTCTTGAAGAGTTAAACAGGGGTGAGAGATTGCATGGGTTAAAAACAAGAAGCTGGAGGAACTCAGAGGGTCAGGCAGCATCCATAGAGGGAATTGGCCAATCAACATTATGACTCGAGACTCTTCATTTGAATTTGCATCAATACTCAGAATCAGGAGAATCGTGTTTATTGTCACCTGCATGTGTCATGAAATTTGTTCTCAACTGAAAGACAGATGGGAGGTACCACATAGCAAGAGATGAAGGATAGATAGAGCAAGAGCTAGCAAGTGGCAGGCTGATCCAGCTCGGGGGAAAGGGTGCGGTCGAGGTAGATAGGTAAATGGAGGAGGGAAAAGTGGAAGTAATGACAGAGGCTGAGAGAAAATACCCTCTCCACTTACATAGGCTAAATCTGCTCCTATTTTTCCTCCCTCCTCTGTGTACAGACACCCGAAGAACCATCAACTGTTGCCCAACCACTTGCCAAAGATTTTGGAATATGATCAACAGCAGAAAAATATCTTAATTTCAACGGATGCTGTGCTGAGTGAAGCTCCAATACATTTTGTATCGAGCTGGTTAACCAAGCTGCCCCTGGCTTAATGTTGTATGATTGCTTGCAATAGATTTTAATAGTACTATTGATCATTTTTACACAGGTTTTATTTTGACGCTAGATTTAGCTCATCAGTCTTCTGGATCTGTGTGTTCTTGGTATAAGTGATGAAGTTTAACAATAAATAAGATTATAGCTTCTTGCAGTGCTGAAGTAGGACATTTGTGCCTTGTGACTAGATTGAGGTCTTTGAAAGAATTGCCCACTTGAATCTCACTCACCTCCCCACAGACTTGTATCCAGTAAATGAGCATCACATAGAAATATAAATCACAACTAAATCACTGGAAATCTGAAGTCAAAATCTGATAAGTCTTCAAAGTTCAAAGTTCAAAATAAATTCTTTATCAAAGTACATATATGTCACCATATCCTACCCTGGGATTCATTTTCTTGCAGGAATTCATAGTAAATATAAAGAAGCACAAGAGAATCAATGAAAACCATACACAAGGTGAACAAACAACCAATGTGCAAAAGACAAAAAAGTGTGTAAATACATAAAGTTAAAAAAAAGATAATAATAAATAAGTAAGCAATCATTATCAAGAACATGAGGTCAGGAGAGTCCTTAGTAGGTCAGGCAACCTCTGTGGAAAGCGTCAAAGGATCTCTAACCTGAAATGTTAACTCAGTTCTCTCGCCACAGATGCTTCCTGACCTGTTGAGTTTTGTAGCATTTTCTGTTTTAATTTCCCTTTGTCCATCTAAAATCGATGTTGTATATTTTATATTATCTATTGTCATGACTCAGTCTCATCACTTCTCATTACTATTCAGCCCATCAGGTGAATCCAATTCCTGTTCACTTCCTTTGTAACCTGATCCCTCCACATTCTCCCTTAAATTGGTGATAAGGTCAACAATGAAAAAGTTTATCAAAAAATTAGAGGGGAATCTGGATTAGCTGAGTAAGTGGGCCAAGGAATGGCACCTAGAGTTTAATTCCGGTTTAACGGGAGGTACTGCATTTTGTAAAGTCAAAACCAGGTAGGACTTTCACAATGAACAGTAAGATCCTGGGGAGTGTCGTAGACCTTGAATTTCATGTAGGACACACAAAATATTGTAAGAATGCAGTAGATCAAACATCATCTATGGAGAGGATTAAACAACCAATGTTTTGGGCCACAATCCTTCATCAGTACTGGAAAGGAAGGGGGAAGATGACAGAATAAGAAAGTTGGGGGGAAGGGAAGGAACACAATCAAGCAGGTGATAGGTGAAGCCAGGTGAATGGGGGAGGAGGATATAATAAAAAGCTGGGAGGTGATAGTGGGAAAAGTAAAGGGTTGGAGAAGAAGGAATCTAATAGGAGAGGAAAGTGGACCATGGGAGAAAGAAAGAAGGAGGGCACTGGGGGAGGTGATTGAAAGGTGAGGAGAAGAGGTAAGAGGTCAAAGTGGAGCATTAAAGAAGAGGCAAGAAGAAAGAGAAAAATTACCGGAAGTTGGAGAAATTGATATTCATGTCATCAGGTTTGAGACTATCTAGACTGCATATGAGTTGTTGCTGGAGAGTGGCCTCATCATAACAGAAGAAGAGGGCATTGACCAACATGTCAGAATGGGAATGGTAATAGGAATTAAAATGGTTGACAGCCAGGAAATCCAGATTTTTTTGGATGGAGTGAACATGCTCGTCAAAGCAGTCTCCCATTCCCTTCCCTTGTAAACAACACACACACAGAATGAGATCCTTCAGGGTCTCAGCCCGAAACGTCAACTGTACTTCTTCCTATAGATGCTGCCTGGCCTGCTGCGTTCCACCAGCATTTTGTGTGTGTTGCTTGAATTTCCAGCATCTGCAGATTTCCTCGTGTTTGCCCACCCCTTGTAATCTGATTTCCTTAATTCCCCCATAAAATACTAAATCTGGTCACAGTAAAACATTTTAAAGAGTTCAAAAGTTCAAAGTAAAATTTATTATTAGAGTATACAAATGTTACCATATGCAACCCTGAGATTCTTTTTCCTGTAGCCATAATCAGCAAATCTATAGAACAGTAACTGTAAACAGGATCAATGAAAGAATAAGACCATAGAAGACAACAAACTGTGCAAATGCAAATATAAATAAATAGGAATTAATAATGAGAGCTTGAAATAACAAGCTAAAGAGTCTTTAAAGTGGGAAAATTTATTGTGGGAATCCCAGAAATACAAACACTATGAGTGTAGCAGTTATCCCCTTTTGTTCACTAGCCTGATGGTTGAGGTGCAGTAATTATTCTTGAACCTGGTGGTGTGAGTCCTGAGGCATTTGTACCTTCTATCTGTTGGTAGCAGTGAGAAAAGAGCATGGCCTGGGTAGTGAGGATTGTTGATGATTGATGCTGCTTTTCTATGACAATGTTTCACGTAGATGTGCTCAGTGGTTTTACCTGTGATATACTGGACTGATTCCATTATGTTTTGTAGGATTTTCTGGTCAAAGGCATTGGTATTCCCACACCAGGCTGTAATGTAGCCAGTCAATACAGTCTCCGACACACCTGTAGAAGTTGTCAAGATGTTTGATGACATGCCGAATCTCTACAGACTCCTCAGTAAATCAAAGTGCTGTCATGCTTTCTTTATGCAACCCTCTCACCAGGTCTGTATACATGCTTAGCTCATTAGCTAACTTTGTTCATCCTGTTGGAGGAGCAACAGGATATTCCATCTGGGTAGCCTCCAACCTGATGGCATAAATATTGATCTATCCTTCCAGTAAAACAATATCCCCCTTCCTCTATTCCTCATTCTGAACTTTTATCTCCTCACTTACCCCTGGGACCCTTCCTCCTTCCATTTCTCCTATGGTACATTCTCCTCTCCTATCAGATTCCTTCTTCTCTAGCCCTTAACCTTTCCGACCTACCTGAATTCATCTAGCACCTTCCAGTTAGCTTCCTTCCCTACCCAGCCTCCCACATTTTTATACTGTTGTCCACCCCTTCCTTCTCAGTTCTGATGAAATATCTCAGCCTGAACCCTCAACAGTTCATTCACTTCCATAGATGCTGCCTGACCTGCAGAGTGTAGCCCAGAGGGACACTGAAGTTCAAGTACATAGTTCCCAGAAAGTGGAATTATCAGTGGACAAGGTAGTGAAGGATGCTTTTCTTGCACTGGCCTTCAACAGTCAGCACATGGACTATAACAGCTGACAGTTGACACTACAAAGGATGCAAAAGGGATTTAAAAGGATGTTGCCCAGCCTTGAGGTTCTCAGTTTTTGGACTTTATAGGAATGCCGAAGCAGGCTTGGACTTTATTTGTTGGAGGGTAGAAGAGAGGAGATCATTTCAAGGTGTATAAATAATGAAGGGCATAGATAAAGAGCATGCATGCACTTGTTTTCCAAGTGAACCAAGAACTAGAGGGAATTAATTTACAGTGATAAGGGAAAGATTTAAGACAAAGTGAAGAGTCTAGTTTTTTTACATTATGTGCAATACGCACTGAGAGGAAGTGGCTGAGGCAGGCACAATAACTTTTCAAAATAAGACAAATGGACATGGTGCTTAGACTAGAAAGGTTTAGAACATTATGGGCCAAATGCCAGCAAATGGGACTAGGTTAACATAGAAAGTAGGTGCAGGAGTAGGCCATTCGGCCCTTCGAGCCTGCACCACCATTCAGTATGATCATGGCTGATCATCCAACTCAAAACCCTGTACCTGCTTTCTCTCCATACCCCCTGATCCCTTTAACCACAAGGGCCATATCTAACTTCCTCTTAAACATAGCCAATGAACCGGCCTCAACTGTTTCCTGTGGCAGAGAATTCCGCAGATTCACCACTCTCTGTGTGAAGAAGTTTTTCCTCATCTCGGTTCTAAAAGGCTTCCCCTTTATCCTTAAACTGTGACCCCTCATTCTGGACTTCCCCAACATTGGAAACAATCTTCCTGCATCTAGCCTGTCCAATTCCTTTAGAATTTTATACATTTCAATAAGATCCCCCCTCAATCTTCTAAATTCCAGTGAGTATAAGCCTAGTCGATCCAGTCTTTCTTCATATGAAAGTCCTGCCATCCCAGGAATCAATCTGGTGAACCTTCTCTGTACTCCCTCTATGGCAATAATGTCTTTCCTCAGATTAGGGGACCAAAACTGCACACAATATTCTAGGTGCGGTCTCACCAAGGCCTTGTACAACTGCAGTAGAACCTCCCTGTTCCTGTACTCAAATCCTTTTGCTATGAATGCCAACATACCATTTGCCTTTTTCACCGACTGCTGTACCTGCATGCCCACCTTCAATGACTAGTGTACAATGACACCCAGGTCTCGTTGCATCTTCCCTTTCCCTAATCGGCCACCGTTCAGATAATAATCTGTTTTCCTGTTCTTGCAACCAAAGTGGTAACCTCACATTTATCCACATTAAATTGCATCTGCCATGAATTTGCCCACTCACCTAACCTATCCAAGTCACCCTGCATCCTCTTAGCATCATCCTCACAGCTAACACCACCGCCCAGCTTCGTGTCATCCGCAAACTTGGAGATGCTGCATTTAATTCCCTCGTCTAAATCATTAATATATATTGTAAACAACTGGGGTCCCAGCACTGAGCCTTGCGGTACTCCACTAGTCACTGCCTGCCATTCTGAAAAGGTCCCGTTTACTCCCACTCTTTGCTTCCTATCTGCCAACCAATTCTCTATCCACATCAATATCATACCCCCAATACCATGTGCTTTAAGTTTGCACACTAATCTCCTGTGTGGGACCTTGTCAAGAGCCTTTTGAAAATCTAAATATACCACATCCACTGGCTCTCCCCTATCCACTCTACTAGTTACATCTTCTATAAGATTCGTCAGACATGATTTTCCTTTCACAAATCCATGCTGACTTTGTCCGATGATCTCACCTCTTTCCAAATGTGCTGTTATCACATCTTTGATATCCGACTCTAGCATTTTCCCCACCACCGATGTCAGACTAACTGGTCTATAATTCCCCGGTTTCTCTCTCCCTCCTTTTTTAAAAAGTGGGGTTACATTAGCCACCCTCCAATCCTCAGGATCTAATCCAGAATCTAAGGAGTTTTGAAAAATTATCACTAATGCATCCACTATTTCTTGGGCTACTTCCTTAAGCACTCTGGGATGCAGACCATCTGGCCCTGGGGATTTATCTGCCTTTAATCCCTTCAATTTACCTAACACCACTTCCCTACTAACATGTATTTCCCTCAGTTCCTCCATCTCACTAGACCCTCAGTCCCTTACAGTCCCGGAAGATTATTTATAGATAGATAGATAGATAGATACTTTATTCATCCCCATGGGGAAATTCAACATTTTTTCCAATGTCCCATACACTTGTTGTAGCAAAACTTTATGTCCTCCTTAGTGAAGACAGAACCAAAGTAGTTATTCAATTGGTTATTTCCTGGCAAATGAAAAATTCCTGGCGAATGAAAATGCAGTATTTACACAGCATTCACTACAATTTTCGTTCTCTCATTGGAATTTTCCAACTTTCTTGTTTTGTTAAACCGAAATCATAGTGACGCTAGATGTGTTTTGCTTATTAAAGGTGGCTTTCTTACTGCTGATTCTCGTGCCAGTTAGCAGATTTAGCTAATGAGCTAACTTTGTTACAAGCCATGGTTAGAGGATTACTTGTGGAATTCAGATGGATCTGGAGGCCAGGTCATTGGATATATTTAAAGTGGAGGTTAATAGGTTTTTGATCTGTCAGGTTATCAAAAGTTATGGGGAGAAGGCAGGAGAATGGGCTTGAGAAGGATAATAAATCAGCTGTGATGGAATGATTTGATTAATCTAACCCTCCCCACCTACATAACTCTCTATTTTTTTGAACCTCCATGTGCCTAAGAGTTTCTTAAATGCCCTAATGCATCTGCCTGTACCACCATCCCCTTTATTGAATAGAATTTAAATTCCACAGCCATAAAAGGATTTGAGTCCATCTCCATATTATTAATCCAGGTGTCTGGATTGCTTGTCCAGTTAACTATCCTGAGACTTGCAAGGTCAGAGTTTCCTCAAATATGAATCACTCTCCATATTGCTGGGAATTTTCAACCCACGTCTGAGAAAAAGAATTGATTTGCCCGCCCACAAGCTGTACTGTAGAGAGTTTTCAAATGCCAGCACCCATGGGCTCATTCTCAATTGCTTTGCTATAACTGAGCAATTTGACAAGCATCCAGTCAGGATTCAACACAAGTCATTTAGTGTGTATTCAGACACATCACATCATCACTATGGCTCCTGAAACAGCCATAAAACATTATCTTTACTGACGATCTTCGATCTTCGTAATGACATATTGTGTTCAAGTCAATGACCACTGGCTGAATTAAATAGGATTCCCTTCCCTCTGTTAAATTGGTTTCATTGTGAAAATGACCTGACAACACAACGATTTCGTTGTTTTCTCTAAGGTGTGTTTACTTCTCCTCCAATATCGTACATCCTGAAACATTGGGATGATTAAGCTTCAAGAGAAGGCAGAATGTGCTTCTTTTTCCAATGAAAACCGAGTTCTTTACTTCAATAACTCCATGTTCTGAGATGTGAAACAGGCAATGAATTTTCATTGATATTTGAGAAAACTGCTGGGAATAGTTGACTTGAAATTATTGTACCCTTGTGTCAGGATTATTATAGTTTATATTATTATGGTACATTTATGATCTAAGTATGTATATCATAGACAACCTTGAGATTCATCTTCTTGCAGACACCCACAAAACAAAGCTGCACAATCGATTTCACTAACACACACACACACACACACACACCACACGCACGCAACATATTCTGTTTGCAAAAGTGGTCAAATCACACAAATTTAGAAAATAATAAGAGCACATGGAACATTAACTGCAGAGTCTACAAAAGTGAGCCCACAGCTGCAGAGCCCATTCAGCGCTGAGGTGAATGAAGCCCGTCCAGGAACCCGATGGCTGTAGGACAACAACTGCTCCCAAACCTGGCAGCATTGGACCGAAGACTTCTGCAACTCTTACCCAACAGTAATAGCTGTAAGAGAGGCAGAGCAGTCAAATGCAGGCAGTTGGCGCTGAACGCCTATTTATTTTCCATTCTCATCCATAACAATTTTAATCTTGCTTGACTCTTTAATTGGTGTGGAATAATAGAACAAAGCATGGTTTCATCTACTGTTATCAGGCCTCAATGCAGCGTCCAACCCAAACAATGACCGCCCTACTCATACCTGCCCTCTTGACAGCTTAGTTTGCCAAATTCCCCAGGAGATTGTAAAAGCACCAGATTGTTTCCTTGGTTTAAAAGTACATCTGTAAAAGGGAAATTACAGGTTGCACACTATAGCGATTACAGTTCAAAAGTATATCTACAAAGAGTATCTAGTATTGTGAATTGTCTGCAAAATGTTACCATTGCTCACCAGCACCATCATAACCCATGATGGGTTAGCTAGGCATAGCTCAAATGCCATCTATAAATTTGATGATTATACAACCATTGTTGACAGAAGCTAAAATGGGCATACAGGAGCGACATATACCAACTAGTGGAGTGGTGTCGCAGAAACAAACTTGCACTCAACGTCAGTAAGATCAAAGAGCTGATTGTGGAATTTCAGAAAAGGTAGGATGAGGGAACATGAATCAATTCTCATCGAGGAATCAGAAGTGGAGAAAGTAAACAATTTCAAGTTCTTGGGTGTCAAGATCTGAGGATCTAACCTGGTGCCAACATATCAATGCAGCAATAAAGAAGGCAAGACAATGGCTGTTTCATTAGGAGTTTGAGGAGATTTGGTTTCTCACCTAAGACACTCAAAAACTTCTACAGAAGTACAATGGGGAGCATTCTGACAGGATGCATGACTGTCCGGTATAGTGTGGGTGGGGGGGGGGGGAGCGGGTGATACTGCTCATGATCAAAAGCTACAGAAAGTTGTATAATTAGTCAGCTCCATCTTGGGTACTAGCCTCCATAGTATCTAAGACATTTTCAAGGAGCAGAATCCCAGAAAGATGGCACCAATTGTTAAGGACCCCATTACCCAGGACATGTCCTGTTCTCATTGGTATGATCAGGAAGGAGGTACAGAAACCTGAAGGCACACAGTCACTGATCCGGGAACTGTTTCTTTCCCTCTACCATCCGATTACTAAACAGACACTGAACCCATGAATGCTACCTCAATTTTATTCTTTCTGTTTTTGCACTATTTTTGATTTAACTAATTAATACTTACTGTCATTGGTTTACTTTGTTTTTTCTATATTATCATGTATTGCATTGTACTGTGCTGTTCAGATCACAAATTTCACAATGTATGCGGTGATAATAAACCTGATTCTGATTCTGTTATTGAAACATTTTTATAGGGAACCCTATAAATAGTCAAAAGGAGGAAATTGCAGACCTGTAAACTGTGTCTAACTCATTCAGAGCACCAAGCAAACTAGTGGAGAAACTCAGCAGGTTGAGCAGCAGGAAGGAAATTGTCAATGTTTTGGGTCATTACCCTACATCAGGACTGAGTCCTGTGTCTCCTACCTCATTCAGAGATAGGGCACTGGGAATGGTGTAAAATAGACTCTTGGCCTCACAATCTACCTTGTTACGGTCTTGAATTTGGGACAGCCCAGCCTGCAAGTGTCGCCACACATTCCAGTGCCTACATATTATGCCCACAATGCCTAGCAGAATAACACAATCAGCCTGACAACGACCACAGCAAAACAAGCTCTCCCATGCACGTATACATTCCCAGGACAGGCTGTCTTCAGCCTCAGTGGATCCTCAGACAATGGGCTTTGATTTACCCAGCAGACTTGCTGACTTAGGATATGCACACTGCTGGACCTGTGATTGAACTTTGGTATCAACACCAGGATTTGTGACAAATGAGCATCCCAAATACTAGGCCTTGTATGGTGTTTTCTCTTATGATAGGATCCTAAACACCCGGCCTTGTGACATTATTAAATCAATAATAAACTAATACCAAAACCAGGAGTATGAATGAAACTCCCTGATAGTTGAATTAGTTGGAGCCTGTGATTTTTAAGGTAAATATTGGACACTTTGGAGGCCACTGGTTGAGTCCACAGTCCTATTGGCTACCATAATTCAAGGGCAGTGGACAAATAATGAACTCTCCAGAAAGGATGACAATGAACAATGGGACTTCTTCCTTCTTAATATTATCTTAATAGACTTGGAATTAATTTACTGACTGCATTTTCTGTCTGGCATTATCCTTGCTCTTGTAGCATGTCTGTATAATGAGCTGAACAGGCAGTGTTTTAATGTGATCGATGATTATCTGAAGTTGAAATGGTTCCAGGCACTTAGCAGACGTCCTCCACTGAGAAAAGCTGGTTCATTCACAGTGCCTGACCCTCGCTGCCCCTTCCTGTCAGCACCACTGCCAAACACTTGCTACCGAGTGAGCACTTGCCAGCCTCCCTGTGACTGATACCTAAGGTGCTGTACTAATGCCAGGTCAAGCTCTTCGCAAGTGACAAAGGAGGAGAGAGCGAAAGCAGAGAAGTACAAAGGCTTTTCCTCACACCTGTCATCATCATATAAAGTTTATTGGATCATTTTTGTTTGGGCAACTGTCCAATCAGAAGCAATTAAATTCCTCTATCTGCTCGGATATGAGAACCAGAAACAGGTTTATTATCAGAACTTTGATGAAATGTCCTGAAATGTTGACTGTTTATTCATTTCCAGAGATGCTGCCTGGTCTACTGAGTTCCTCTAGCATTTTGTGCGTGTAACTCTGGATTTCCAGCATCTGCAAATTCTCTTGTGTTCAAGTTTAATATCAGTGACATATGTGGTGAAATGTGTTGGTTAGCAATAGCAGCAATGCAGTACAATACATAAACTATATCATACCTTACAGTGAGAAACAGATATAAAAATGAAGTAGTGCAAAAAGAGAGCAAAAATAGTGAGGAAGCATTTATTAGTTCATGGACCGTTCAGAAGGCTGATGGCATATGGGAAGAAGCTAGGCATTTTAAATGGTCTGGCACAGACTAGATGGGTTGAGTGGCCTGTTTCTGTGTTGTACTTTTCTATGACTCTATGACGTTCTTAAAATGAACTTCAATTTCTCCGTCTTCTAGTAATTTTCTCCTCCCCTTCCCTCTTCTTCAATTCCCCACTCTTAACTCTTACCTTTTCTCCTCACCTGCCTATCACTTCACCCTGGTGCCCCTCCTCCTTCCCTTCATGGTCCACCCTCCTGATCTATCAGTTTCCTTCTTCTCCAGTCCTTTAACTTTTCCACCTATCACTTCCCAGCTTCTTACTTCTTCACCTCTCCCCCAGCCACCTGGCTTCACTTATCACATTCTAACTTATCTTCCTTCCCCCTTCCCAGCTTTTCCCCCCTTCCTTTCCAGTCCTGATGAAGGGTCTCTGCCCAAAATATCAACTTTTTACTCATTTCTGTAGATGCTGCCTGACCAACTGAGTTCCTCTAGCACTTTGTATGTGTTGCTCCAAAAACATTACATAAGAACATAAGAAATAGGAACAGGAGTAGGCCATCCGAGCCTGCCCCGCCATTCAATAAGATTATGGCTGATCTGTCCATAAACTCAGCTCCATCTACCTGCCTTTTCCCCATAACCCTTACTACGTAAAAACCTAGTAACTGTCTCTTAAATATCTAACTGTTTCTTAAATATATTTAGTGAGGAAGCCTCAACTGCTTCCCTGGACAGAGAATTCCACAGGTTCGCCATTCTCTGGGAAAAACCGCTTTTCCTCATCTCCATCCTAAATCTTCTCCCCCGAATCTTGAGGCAATATCCCCTAGTTCTAGTCTCATTCACCAATGGAAACAACTTTCCTACTTTTATCTTATCTATCCCTTTCAAAATTTTGTATGTTTCTATAAGATCCCCTCTCATTCTTCTGAACTGCAGAGTGTATAGTCCCAGATGATGCAATCTCTCCTCATAGGTTAACCCATTTCATCCCTGGAATCAACCTGGTGAACCTCCTCTGCACTGCCTCCAAGGCCAGTATATCCTTCCTCAAGTATGGAGACCAGAACTGCACACAGTACGGCCTCACCAGTACCCTGTATAGTTGCAGCATGACCTCCCTGCTCTTGAATTCAATCCCTCTAGCAATGAAGGCTGGCATGCCGTTTGCCTTCTTAATAACCTGTTGCGCCTGCAAGCAAGTTCATTGGCAACTGACCAATCAGAAGCAAGTTGGTCATTGCTGCAAAATCAAGCTCCTCCTGCACGGGTGTCAATTGAACTTGGTAAGTTAAATAAACAAGATCAAGTTTATTGAAATTTCAACCATATACAGGTATACTGACAAATGAAACGTTTCTTGGTGCACCACCAATCAAAGTGTACAGCACAGTGCATATAACTCACACACGACAACTTAAGTAAGCTTACCACAGATAAATTAACAGATAATAAGGCCTTATTTTGGCACAATTTATCTTCATTTGCACATTGGTTGCTTGTCAATCTTTGTTTTTTTTTATAGTTTTTCATAAATTCTATCGCATTTCTAAAATTAAAGGGAAATCTCACTGAGCTAAGAACAGTAGAAGGCCTCAAGATTGCCAGGTGATTGTGGTCTGCTCCACTAATTGTGGATGTGGACATCAGTGGAAATGTTCGCATTTGCTGTCTGTTACTAAAGACTGGGTAGTGATATCACTCCCAACCAATGGTTCTCATTATCACCACCTTCATTTATCAGCATCTTCCACTTGGAGTCCTTTGTCTTCCTGCTTATCTCCCTACAGCAACTGTGTCCAACCTTTACCCTCTGTGCTTCACACCTCCATCTGCTTCTCATTCTTAATTTTGACCTCTCTCTCTTTGTTTGCTCCCTCCTTTCAGGCACTTGTCAGTGACCCAAAACTCCACCATCACTACTATACCCCTACCAAGTTTCTTTTTATGAGTACATATCTGTGTTCAGCGCCATCATCCCCTCAGTTCTAATTAACAAGCTTCAAAACTGGAGCCTCTGTACTTCCTTCTGCATTGGATCCTCAACTTCTTCATCAGAAGACCACATTCTGGATCCTTGTCTTCTTCATTGGAAGACCACATTGAGGAGAACAGGATGGAAAACTTCTTCATTCAGAGTGGGGACTGTGCTGCCAGCAGAAATAGTGGATGTGGAAATGGTAATAATAATTTCAAAATTTAAGAGAAATTTGGGTAGATACATAGATGGGAGGGATATGGAGGACAATGGTGTATGTGTGGAATGGTATTAACATCTCCAGTCATCACAGGTACAGTTCAAGAATATGTGATTAGTTCATAAGTTCATAAGTCATAGGAGCAGAATTAGGCCATTCAGCCCTTCGAGTCTGTTCTGCCATTCTATCATGACTGATTCTGGATCTTTCACAAACCCATACATCTGTCTTCTTGCCATAACCTTTGATGCCCTGACTGATTAGGAAACAATCAACTTATAAAAGGTCACCTCTCAATTTTGAGGTTGTTCCCTCCAGTTCTGGATACCCCCACCAAGAAAACATCCTCTCCCCATCCACCTTATCTAGTCCTTTCAACATCCAGTAGCGTTCGATGAGATCCCCTGTATTCTTCTAAATTCCAGTGAGTACAGGCCCTAAGCTGCCAAACAATTCTCATATGGTAACTCCTTCATTCCCAGAATCTTCCTTGTGAACCTTCTCTGGTCTTTCTCCAATGACAAAACATCGCTTCTGAGATATGGGACCCAAAACTGTTGGCGGCACTCCAAGTGTGGCCTGACTAATGCTGAGCCTTTTTAAGACACTGGTCAGGCATTTGAAGAATCGTCAACAGTTTTGGGGCCCATATCTCAGAAGGAATCTGCTGTCATTAGAGAGAGTCCAGAGGAGGTTCATGAGGATGATTCTGGGAATGAAGGGGTGAACATATGAAAACTGTTAGACCATTGCTCTACTTTCTCTGCACTCAGGACTGTTGGCTAAACACAGCTAAAACTCAATCTATACACTTGCAGAAGATACCAATGCTGTTGGTTTTATCTTAGATAGCGATGAGAAGGTGTACAGGAATGATATAGATTTGCTGGTTGAGTGATGTTGCAACAAGAACCTTACACTCAACATCAGCAAGACCAAGGAATTGATCGTGGTCCTCAAGAAGGGAAAGTCAGGTGAATACACATCAGTCTTCATCAAAGATCTGTAGCTTCAAGTTCCCAAGCATTATTGTAAAAAGGAATGTCAGCCGTTGTATTTAGTTAGGAGTTTGAAGAGATTTGGTATTTCACCAAAGGTTTCTATACATTTCTATAGATGTACAGTGGAGAAAATTTTGCCTGGTTGCAAAACAGTCTGGTGTGAAGGCTGGCTGCAGGGCATAGGATTGTAAGAGGCTGCAGAGAGATTTAGACAGAGTGATCTCCATTAGGAGAGCAATCGAGAGCATGTTCAAGAGGCGATACCTCAAGAAGGCAGCATACATCATTAGGAATCCTTACCATCTGGACAGTTACTCTTCTCATTGCAACCATCGGATAGGAGGTAGAGGAAACTAAAGACCCACACTCAATGATTTAGAAATAGTTTCTTTCCCTCCGCCATCAGATTTCTGAACGGTCCATGAACCTATGAGCACTCTCTAGTTATTCTTTATTTTTGCACTGTTTATTGTAATTTTATGTATTTTTTTTCTTGCTGCTGCAAAGGGTCTTTTTTGGGTTCTTTTGTGTTTCTTTGTTTTGTGGCTGCTTGTAAGGAGATGAATCTCAAGGTTGAATAATGTATGCATACTTTGATAATAAATGTACTTTGAACTATGAAATGTCATGTGATATAGGTCTGTGATAATAAACCTGATTCTGATTCTCATTCTGATTCAACCTGCCTATCATCTTACACACGTTCTCAGTCCTCCAATAACCTCAGTCGTCTAGTCACCTCTTCAGACCTGCAATCACCTGTCATCCAATCACTTCCTCAGTCCTTCAATTACCTCCTCAGTCCTCCAGTTACCTCAGTACTCCAATCACTTCAGTCCTTCGTCACTGCAGTCCTCCAATCACCTCAGACTTATGTCTCACTGCTCCTCTTTTCCCCTTTATAATTCCAAGTCAAAGTTCAAAGTATTATCAGACTATGTATATCCCACCACAGTACCTTGAGATCCATTTTTGTAGGCATATACAGGAAAATAAAGAAGTACAACAGAATTTATGAAAAACTATTCATAAAGAAAGACTAACAAACAACTAATGTGCAAAAAAAGACAAATTGTGCAAATGAATAAATAGCTAGTTGATAGATATTGTGGATAGATAGTTAAATTAACAAACAGGCAGATAGATAGATAGATAGATAGATAGATAGATAGATAGATAGATAGATAGATAGATAGATAGATAGATAGATAGATAGATAGATAGATAGAACATAGAACATAATAGCAAGGGAACAGTATAATGCTAAATCAAATAAATTAGTAAAGAACTGGCCAACTAAGCTAATCCCTTCTACCTACACAATGTCTATGTCTTTCCATTTTCCTAATATAAATAAATAACACTGAGAACATGAGTTCTAAAGCTCATCACGATCTTGATTCAGGGTCTCGACCAGTAATACCGACAATTTATTTCCCCCGGCAGATGCTGGTCAACCTGCTGAGTTCCTCCTGGGCATTATTTGTCATTCCAAACCAAGAAGGATCTATCAAGCTGATTCCCATTCCTCAATCTTCCCAAACTCTCAGCAGCCTCTCAGGTGTCACTGACTTGATGGATGACAGTAATGTACACATCGACAATGCTAGACACACCATGAAACAGTGGCAATTTGCAAGGCTCTTCTTTCATTACTCATTCCATTGAAGTCCAGCGGCTCAAACTGTTGACCCAGTGACATCAGCCTGACTCTCAGAAGACCTGCTGTGGAGTTTAAATTCAATATATAAAGTCTGGAATAACAAAAAGTATGTAAGCAATATGGAGCAATGGGACTGTTCTTCAAAAAAAATGGAGCACTAATGTTACACCAGGGGCAGTAAGTCATAGACTCATAGAACACCACTGCATACAAATAGGCCCTTGGGCCCATCTTGTCTGTGCTGAACTATTATTCTGCCAAGTCTCATCAAACTGCACCCTCCATATCCCTCCTATCTATGTAACCTTCCAAATTTGTCTTAATTGTTGAAATCATACCACTTCCACTGGCAACTCGCTCCACACTCTCATCATCTTCTGCGTGAAGAAGTTTCCCCTTACTTTCCCCTTAAGTGTTCATCCTTCAGCCATGACCTATAGTTGTCGTCCCACCCAAGCTCTGTGGAAAAAGTCTGCTTCTGTTTACCCTACTATACCCCTTATAACTTTATATACCTCTGTCAAATATCTGCTCATTCTCCTATGCTCCAGGGAATAAAGTCCTTTCCCTATAATTCTGGTCCTCAAGATGTGGCTCTTATTCAATCTGGTCCATACATCACTCCAGACCACTAGTATGATTGTTTTTTTTATTTCTGCCCTTCGACTTCCTCTGAGTTGGAGACATTGTGTGGGTGGGAGATTCAGAGAAATGAGAAGTACATGCTTGCCAATGAATTCCATCTCCCATAAATAACTGAAGAAATTCTTTAGCATGATGAACTTGTTATGTTCTTGCACTTTGTCATTCACTTCCACTATACAAGGGCCAGTAACATCATGAGGATCCCAGCCCCCACCCTGATCATGGAATGCTTGTCCCATCCTCTTCAGTGAGGAGTCTACATACCAGCAATGCCAGGGCAACCAGAGACAAAAACAGCTACATTCCCCAAGCAGTAAGGCTGATCACCACCTGCACCCACTAACCCACCCCTTCACACACACAACCTCCACTAAGTTATCATTTCCTGTTACATTCACCTTATGTAGAGATGCGTAGGTCTCCATTAGTCTCGATAGACCATGGATTTGCACCTTGGAAGGTTTCCAGGGCGCAAGCCTGGGCAAGGTTTTTTTTAATGGAAGACCAGCAGTTGCCCAAGCTGCAAGTCTCCCCTCTCCACGCCACCAATGTTGTCCAAGGAAAGGGCATTAGGACCTATACAGCTTGGCGCTACTGCACCTAAGGTCAAGGCTGATTTATATTTGAGTGTACGGGCTATGCCGCAGCCTACACCGTAACCCTGATTTTTATTTCTGCGTTGCTCTACGCCGTAGCGAGCATGCGTTGGTGTGCGCCAAAACGCTAGTTGGCAGTAGGGTTTCTATGCCACTGTGTTGAGTTTCTTCATGAGAGACATGGACGAGGAAATGCATTTCAAACCTTTTCACATGTCGGCAGGTAGATTTGATGATTTGGTTCATCTATTTCACATCGGTGTACAGACATGGTGGAGAAGAAGCAACCGGAAATGTGTAGGAGGAAATGTGATGCTACCAAGTGGGCCAATCACAGTTGTTGCGGTCTGCGTCACCACGATACATGAGTAACTTTTCTGGTGAGGTACACGTCACCCTACAGTGTAGGGTACGCGTTACCTACGGCGTAGATACGACACACAAGTATAAATCAGCCTTCACTTTATAGACATACAATCTATCTACTGTATGTATGTAACCTTACTTACATATTTACAGTATTGTGCAAACATCTTAGGCACGTATGGGTGCCTAATAGATTAGCTGGGGTGCGTAAAACTTCTGCACAGTACTGTATTTGTCAACGTGGAGCGGAGAGTGAGTTTGTAAATCTGGCAGAGCAAAGGATATAGGAAGTGGAGAGGGTGGGGCGCTGTGGGAGGAGTGTGGGATAGGTGGAAAAGAAGGAGTGCAAGGGGCAAGGGGTGCCACGAATGCAGACACACCCAGCCCTGAGACACCAGGCAAGATCACTTGATACAGAATGGCACTCTGGCTTTTCCCACTCCCTCTCCTCTCACTTCCCCTTTTCCCAATGATGATTCCCCTCTCCCTTTCCCCTTCCCACTCTTAGTCCACAATAGAGACCCATATCAGAATCAAGTTAAGGGACAAAAGTTTAGGGGTAACACGAGGGGGAACTTCTTTACTCAGAGTGGTAGCTGTATGGAACGAGCTTCCAGTAGAAGTGGTAGAGGCAGGTTTGATTTTGTCATTAAAAAAAAAATTGGATAGGTATATGGACAGGAAAGGAATGAAGGGTTATGGGCTGAGTGCAGGTAGGTAGGACGAGGTGAGAGTAAGCAACCGGCACGGACTAGAAAGGCCAAGTTGGCCTGTTTCCGTGCTGTAATTGTTATATGGTTATATATGGTTATATGGTTATCATCACTCACATATGTCATGAAATTTGTTGTTTTTTTTGCAGAAGCAGGACAGTGCAATACTTAAAATTACTACATACTGTGCAAAAGTCTTAGGCTATATATGTACCACAGTACTGTATATACACACACATATAAATATATATATTTCTTATTGTATTTTATAGTTTTTAATATTATGTATTGCACTGTACTGCTGCTGCAAAACAACAGGTTTCACGGCATATGCTGGTGATATAAAACCTGACTTTGGCTCTATGACTAAATGGTCTCTGTCAGTGTGGTTATAAGTACGTGTCTCAGTGGTTATTACTCTGCTCTCAGGCTGATCGTTCTAGGAGCTCTGGAGTGTGTGATGAGCAATGCAGTGTGTTCTATAGCTGACACAAGCCAAATATCCAGAACGACACTTTAAGTACATTTCCTCCCATCCATGCAGGGAATGAGCACCTGTAAACTCGATGATGGTTGAATGATCGGGTGAGAATGATGCATTGGCTGGCTGTTAATTCACAAGTTTACCCTGTTGATGTTGCATGGATCCGGGTGTTTGATCACAAGTGCCTTCATCATTAAATGCGACGCTTATGTCATCCGATTTGACAGATGACAGTTTTTCAGAAGGAAAATGTGTAGCAATAACTGCGGCAGAAGCCGTTGGTTGTGCCTACATTGACAGGGCTGGCAGGCTTAGCCATTTCAGTGCAATTTGTGACATATTCCAGGAACTTGCTAAAAGATTGTAGATTAGATTATATTATATAGGATTAGATAAGATTTGAATTGAATTAATTTGACTTTATTACTTACATCCTTCATATACATGAGGAGTAAAAATCCTTACGTTACGTCTCCATCTAAATGTGCAATGTGCAATTTATAGTAATTTATAAGAAATAGTATGTACAACAGGACAGTCAATATAACATTGAAATACAATTGTATCAGCATGAATTAATCAGTCTGCTGCCCTGGTGGAAGAAGCTGTCCCCGGAGCCTGTTGGTCCTGGCTTTTATGTAATGGTATCATTTCCGGGATGGTAGCAGCTGGAATAGTTTGTGATTGGGATGGCTCAGGTCCCCAATGATCATTTGGGCCCTTTTTACACACCTGTCTTTGTAAATGTCCTGAATAGTGAGAAGTTCACAGCTACAGATGTGCTGGGCTGTCCGCATCACTCTCTGCAGAGTGCTGAGAGTGAGGGAGGTACAGTTCCAATACCAGGATGTGACGCAGCCAGTCAGGATGCTCTCAATTCTGCCCCTGTAGAAAGTCCTTAGGACTTGGGGGCCGATACCAAACTTCTTCAAATGTCTGAGGTGAAAGAGGCACTGTTGTGTTGTTCTCACCACACAGCCAGCATGTACAGACCACGTGAGGTCCTCCGTGATGTGTATGCTGAGGAGTTTAAAGCTGTTCACCCTGTCAACCTCAGGTCCATCGATGTCAATAGGGGTCAGCCTGTCTCCATTCCTCCTGTAATCCACAACCAGCTCCTTTGTTTTTGCGACATTGAGGGAGAGGTTTATTTTCTTGACAGCACTGTGTCAAGGTGATGACTTCTTCTCTGTAGGCTGCCTCATTACTATTTGAGATTAGGCCAATTAGTGTAGTGTCATCAGCAAATTTAATTAGCAGATTGGAGCTGTGGGTGGCAACACAGTCATGGGTATACAGAGAGTGAAGGAGGGGTCTTTGTACACAGTCCTGAGGGGCACCTGTGTTGAGGGTCAGAGGTTAAAGTTCAAAGTAAATTTATTATCAAAGTACATATGGTATATGTTACCATATACAACCCTGAGATTCATTTTCTTCAAGCATTTACAGGAAAAATAATGCAATGCCATAGAATTTACCAAAAAAAAAAATTGGCATAAGCAAAGACTGATAAACAGCCAATGTGCAAAGGAAGTCAGGCTATGCTAATAATAAAAAAATAATACTGAGGACATGAGTTGTAAAAGAGTCCTTGATTGTTTCTGAATCTGGTGTTGTGGGACCGAGGGCTCCTATACCTCCTGCACAATGGTAGCAGCAAGTAAAGTGCATGGCTGGGATGTTGAGGATCCTTGATAATAGATGTTGCTTTCTTGTGACAATGTTCCATGTAAATGTGTTGAAAGGTGGGGATCTCTTTGTCTGTGATGGACTGGGCTGTATCCACCACTTATTGTAGTTTTTTATATACTGGAAAGTGGTGTTTCCATGCCAGGCCACTATGCAACCAGATAGGAAACTCTCCACTGTGCATCCACAAAAAAATTGTCAAGGCTTTTATTGCGACATGCCGAATCTGCACAGACTTCTAAGAAAGTGGAGGCGCAGACGTGCTTCCTTTACAATGGGATTTATACACTGGTTCAATAGGTCCATTTGATGTTAGAGATGCATCCATAAATTATTTTTCTTTGCAAACATCCAGAAAAACAGAGGAGTGCTCCAAAGAATGAATAACAGTTTAACGTTAGAACCCCAAAGCCCCCCCCAGCTTCCTCCTCCCACACACATGCAGCATCAAGGCAATGACCCCCACCAACTAAAAAGCATCAGCGCCTCCCACTCACTCCAGTGTGCAGCAAAGCATCAATAATCAATAAAAATGGAAAAAGAGATGTCCCCATTTCACAGTGAGAGGGGAGACATGTCAAGCAGCTTGCTGATTTATAATGTTGAAAGTTTCTTGCATTACTTTTTCCAAACTCTGAGCCCAGAGAATCGGCCCCGAAAAGGCACAGGTCTCTGGACACATAGCCCATGATAATTAACCTGCTGCTCCCAATGTTCCATGTTCTCCCGCGACACCTCAGTCAGGGGCTCTGTCCTTGAATCAACCCGTTGCCAGAGCCACGGAAATCCAGCAGCTGAAGGTGCGCTAGTCTTCTTGGCCATATCCTTGGGATATCAAAAGTGACCCATCGTGAGGTCCCATTCCCACAAAGAACCGAAGACAGTGTGTAACTCCAGGTCAGCATCTTCAAAAGAACCTTAAAAGGGAAAGAAAGAGATATCAAAAATAGAAATAGAGCTGTTTCTGAAGATGCAAGCAACGGAGTCACCATTTAGCGCCGTCTTGACTTTGCTCCACCCTCCGACAGAATCTCTGATATGTTCGTGCCAAGGAATTAAAAGCTGCTGACCCTCCACACCTCCAAGTCCTCAGGAGGGACTGGCTTGTGGACCTCAAGCTTCTGTAGTCATTAGTCAATTCTTAGGCTTTTCTAAGGTTGAGTGAGAGCTTGTTGTGGCACTTCTCAACCAGATTTTCAGTCTTCCTCCTGTATGCTAATTCATCATCACATGTGATTCAGACAACACAGTAGTGTCATCAGCAAATTTAAGTACAATGTTGGAGCTGTCCTTAACAATACAATCATAGATATATTGTAAATTGAATGAAGGGAGGTAAGTACTCAACCTTGTGGTGTATCTATGTTGACAGAGAGTGTGGAGGAGAATGTATTGCCAATCTGAACTGACTGGGGTCTGCCAGTGAGGAAACTGAGGATACATTTGCGCGGGGAGGTATCAAGCCCAAACCTTGAAGATTAGTAATTAGTTTCGAGGGGAGGTTAATGTTGAATGCTGAGCTGTAGTCATAAAAGAACATCCTGATGTATATTTCTTCATTGTCCAGGCATTCTGGAGCTGAGTGAAGAGCCAATGAAAGGGCACCTGCTTTCGACCTGTGGAACAGGAGGCAAATGGGAATGGATCCAGGTCATTCCTTAGGCAGGGGTTGAAATGCTTCATGACCAATCTCTCAGAGTACTTCATCACAGCAGATCTAAGCGCTACTTACATCAATTCAATAAACTGGTACTTCAGGCTAAATAATGATTCATAGTCTAACCTCAGGCACACGTGCCCCTTCATACAATTCTTGTCTTTGAGTTTAAATTGATGTCAATAACAGGTATTGTAAGTTGAAAAGAAATCCTGAATCTTGAAAGGTTAACATGGCATCAAAAGAAAGGTTAAATAAATAATAGAATGCATCCAATAAATGTCAGTGGCTGCTGAGGTTTGATTTGATTTTGTCACGTTAACCTTTTTATCTACATATACTACATTAAACAAAACTCCTCAGAAGTGACATATGCAGAGATTCCACTTTGCATTTTGAACTGCACCATCAATCAGTAATTAATTTTGGCAACAATCTGTATCCATCACTGAGACACTGCAAATGTAGCTCACAAGAATATTCCTGTCTAAACTAGGGAAACCCGGTTCTTTGAGATACCAGTTGGTTTTCCCAATGGACAACATTGTCTCCACTCAGGGAAGGCACAGGCTGGAAGATAGATTGCAAAGTAAATTTGCAAATCGATTGAGGAGCATCATCTGGATGGAATAGTAGCAAAAATAGAGAAATAAATTAATACACGAGGAAATCTGCAGATGCTGGAAATTCAAGCAACACACACAAAATGCTGGAGGAACGCAGCAGGCCAGGCAGCATCTGTAGGGAGAAGTGCTGTCGACGTTTCGGGCTAAGACCCTTCATCAGGACTATCTTTTCTTTCAGTTAGTCCTGACGAAGGGTCTCGGCCCAAAACATCAACAGCGCTTCTCCCTATAGATGCTGCCTGGCCTGCTGCATTCCACCAACATTTTGTGTGTGTTGAAATAAATGAATAATTAGATAAAGATAGAGGGATTGGTGAATATATATCTGCGATAGGTAGTTATGTAAAAGAGATAGATAAATAGATAGATAGATAGATAGACATACAGATAAATATATATAGAGAGATATGGGTGGATAATTATTAGTGGTAGGTAGATCGATAGATGATTAGAGAGATAGAGAGAGGTGGTGGATATCTATTAGTAGTAGATAGATAGATAAATAAATAGATGAACTGAGTGATCCGGGAGAGTTCAGGTTTGATTCTGAGCTCTGGTGCCATTTGTGTAGAGTCTGTACCTTTGCTCTGTGACCCTTTGTTATTACCCTTCAACTATCAGACTCCTCAGCCAATGTGGATAGCTTCACTCATCTCAATGTTGTACTGATTCCAGAACCTATGGACTCAATTACAAGAACTTTGCAACTCTTGTTCTCATTATTATTTATTTATCCATCTATCTATATATCTATTTATTCATCTATTTATTGATTGATTTATTTACTTATGTATTTATTTTTGCTATTGTTATGATCATTAGTTTCTTTGCAATTTGCTTTTTTTTGCGTATTGATGGTTTGTCCGTCTTTGTGTATATTTTTTCTTTAATTGTATTGAGTTTCTTTGTATTTCCTGTGAATGCCTGCAAGAAAATGAATATCAGGGCAGGAAATGGTAACATATATGAATTTGGACAATAAATTTACTTTGAACTTTGAACTCTGAATATTTTATGTCCATATTATGTCCAATATTACATCTCTTCCAAAAGTCATTATCAGAAGATATACTTTCAGTCAATCTCAGAAATACTAGAAAGTTAGTTGAATTACAGAGATGATTTGCACAGGATTAAGAAAAATGTTTGAAGTATAATAGGAGCTTCAAGCTGTTCACAGGTCAGATTAATATGATGGAACTCTTCAACCTGAAGCATCAGCTCGGTTTTCCTCTCCACAGATCTGGCCTGATCTGCCGAGTATTGCCAGCATTTTCTCCTTTTAGTTTCTGACAGCATGTCTAAAACTCAAAAGGCAAGAATTTCAATATTCTGGTCTCTCCTTGCTGTGTTGAACACAAAAATAATGAACCAAAGGAATTTCAAACAGTTTTAAATGACAGCCTTTTAAGCATCGCTAGCATGGAGTTCCATGTTGTTTCTTCAAGTCTTACTTCAGTTCTGTCTCAACAAACACAAATAACTGGGGTTTATTCAGAATGTTGTAAATGCTCTCCTTTCAAATTTTGATATTGTTGAGTTTATTCCATGCCAGTTTTCAATTCTCTGTCATATTTTTAGAAGGAATATACTTTCATCATACTGTGATAGTCATTCCAACACAATCTAATTACATTACGTGTTGTCAAAATTTCATTAGCAAATCCATTTCATCTTAGCTGGGAGCTGGCAGAGCAGAGCTGCTAAGTGTTGAAGATCATAATGATCAAAAGATTTTGCATTGATATGCTTTCTAGTTTCTATCACATTTTTAAGAGTACAGTACAAGTTCTGCTTGAGATTTCTGTCAGTCAACTGTTCCTTGTGCTGAGAGGTAGATGAAGTAGAAATCAGTGGGACATTCTTCTAGGCAGACTCTCAGAGAGCATGGCAGTAGCAGCAGGAGAAGGGCATTCAGCCCCTCAAACATATCCCATCATTCAATACAGTCATGGCTGAACATTGCTGGCTTCATTCCTCTTTTCTGCCAGACCCGATAACCCCCAATTCCTCAACTATCTATCTCCACTTCAAATATAGAACATAGAACATGGAACAGTACAGCAAAAGAGCAGGCCTTTCAGCCCACAATGTTGTGCCAAGCCAATTAAATTAGTAATCAAATGCCCAAATAAACTAATCTATTCTGCCTACACATTGCCCATATCCTTCAATTTTCCTCATATTCATACGCCTACCAAAACGCCTCCTATAAGTCCCTAATGGATCCACCTTTACCACCACCACAGGCAGTGCCTTCTAGGCTCCCACCACTCACTCTCTCTCTAAAAACCTGTGCCTCACGTCTCCTTTGAAATTATCTTTAAAATGAGATATTAACTGATGAGTTATTAGCTTCAAACTTTCTACATAATCACTCAAAGAGTTGACCTGCATGTGCATGTAACGAGAGCTGTATAACTCACCTCCTTCTACCTTTGGCCACAAACTTATCAATCACCCATCTGAGGACGCTTTCTAGAGGTCCAAGATCCGTATACTCCATGACTGCTGGACTAAGTGTGTAAATGTAGGAGGTGACTATGTTGAAAAATAAATGTGCTATTTTTTTCTGAAATTGACTCCTTCTATCTTTGGCCACGAACTTATCAATCACCCCTCGTACATTGCCTCCTCATTAACTTAGGAAATATATATATTTTGAGTATTTTCCCTCAAATTTTGTCCTTCTTTATTTCTTTATAATTCTTTCGAAAGTCGGTTTTCCTCTCATTTAGACCTCTCATCGCCTAATCTTCAACATTCACTGACACGTGTTTAGCTGCTGGGCTCCGAGGCAATGGAACTCCCTCCCCCTTCCTCCCATTCTTTCTGCTTTCTCAATCCTGTAAGGTGGGGTGCAGTGATGCTGAGGGAAGAGCTGATGTCTCACAGATCTGTCAGACATGTCCTTGGAATAAAAAAAAATGAGCTGTTCTTCCAAATATAATACCCCTTTTCAAATTCAGTTCAAGTTTAATTGTCATTCAACCATACATGAATATCCATGAATACAGCCAAATGAAATAACGTTACTCAGGAGTCAAGATGAAAAACACGTTACCAACAGTCGTGCTCAGCACAAGGCTGGTTTCATGTTGTGGGCACCTCTGAATCATGGCTGAGGGAAGGTCATAGTTTGGAGTTTGATATCAAAGCGTATACTTTGTATGGAAAGGACAGGTAGGAAAGCATAAGTGGTGGTGTGGCTATATTGGTAAGATATGGAATTACATCTGGGAGTACAGTTAGACGAGAAGCTAGACTGGACTGCCAACACAGATGCCTTGTGCAGGAAGGCACAGAGTCGAATGTACTTCCTAAGAAGGTTGGCGTCATTCAATGTCTGTAGTGAGATGCTGAAGATGTTCTATAGGTCAGTTGTGGAGAGCGCCCTCTTCTTTGTGGTGGCGTGTTGGGGAGGAAGCATTAAGAAGAGGGACGCCTCACGTCTTAATAAGCTGGTAAGGAAGGCGGGCTCTGTCGTGGGCAAAGTACTGGAGAGTTTAACATCGGTAGCTGAGCGAAGGGCGCTGAGTAGGCTACGGTCAATTATGGATAACTCTGAACATCCTCTACATAGCACCATCCAGAGACAGAGAAGCAGTTTCAGCGACAGGTTACTATCGATGCAATGCTCCTCAGACAGGATGAAGAGGTCAATACTCCCCAATGCCATTAGGCTTTACAATTCTACCGCCAGGACTTAAGAACTTTTTAAAGCTATTATTAATGCTTTTTGAGATGGTGATTTAGATGCAAATCATATTTTTTTTACTGAGTTAAGTATTGTATGTAATTAGTTTTGCTACAACAAGTGTATGGGACATTGGAAAAAAGTTGAATTTCCCCATGGGGATGAATAAAGTATCTATCTATCTATCTATCTATCTATCTATCTATCTATCTATCTTTAGAAAAAGGTGACATAGGTCAGAGAATGCTGAATCTTTGTGGGTGGAGTTAAGAAACTGCAGGGTACAAAAAACAATATGGGAATCATATTTAGTTCTCCAAATAGTAGCCAAGATGCGGGGTTAAGATTGCAAAGAAAGTTGGGGAGGGCATGTAGTAAAGGTAACATCACAATTGTAACAGGGAACTTCAATATGCAAGAGGATTCGGAAAATCAGGTTGGTCTCAATTCACAGGAGAGAGAATTTGTTGAAAGCCTATGAGATGGCTTTTAGAACAGCTTGTGCTTGAGCCTACTAGGGGAAAGACTGTCTTAGTTTGGGTGTTGTGTAATAACCCAGACCTTATCAGTCAGCTTAATGTAAAGAAACCCTTAGAAGGCACTGATTATAATATGAATTCATGAATTCATACTGCAATTTGAGAAGGAGAAGCATAACTCACATGTACCAGTGTCACAATAGAATAAAGGGAATTACAGAGGCATGAGAGAGGAGCTTGCCTAGGTAGATTGGAGGGGTATACTGGCAGGGATGATGGCAGAACAGAGGTGGCTGAAGTTTATGGAAATAGTTCTCAAGACGCAGGATATATAGTTCCACAGAAGAAGCTCTCAAAGGGCAGGGCTAGGCAACCATTGTTGAAAAGGGAAGTTAAAGGCGGCATATAAAGAAGCAAAAGCGAGTGGGAAGTTGGATGACTGGGAAGCATTCAAAATCCAGCAAAAGGCAACTAAAATAACAATAAGAAGGGAAAAGATGAAATATGAGGACAAATTAGCCAATAATATAAAGCAGGATACTAAAAGTTTTTTTCAGTTATAAAGAATAAAAGGGAGGGGTTCCTAAGGTTGTCATAGCCAGGGGTGGTGGTGGCAATACGCTCCCACTACCTATAAAGTGCTCCAAATGGCATGCAACTCTAACAGCTTCTGACAACCAAGTCCAACTCTTGGCCTTCATGTGTGGATTAGCTATTAGGCCTGGCAGAAATGTTTCTACTGACTAGAGAAGGGACAAAGGCCAACCATAGTGCCTCAAAATCAGTTGCTTCGGGCAGGTGCGGCTCATCAGCCTTGGACAGCAGCCCACCTAGGAGAAGGAAATCTTTGATTTTAAACCTCCACTGCCTTGCAGCCACACTCACCCATGGGAAAGGCTTCAGGAGTAAACCCCAAGGAACAAATCCAGAGCCGGGATCTCTAAGGCAGGTTGATGTTGTTTACAACTTCACTCTGGCAACCTCTGTGACGATACTGTGCCAAGCTGCATCGATGCTTGCCCTTCCTTTGGACTACATCAGTGGTGTGGAGAGGGGGAACCCGCTGCATGGGCAACAGCCAGTTCTTCAAATCTTCCCGCCCAGGCTTGCGCCCTGGAGAGGGCACAGTCCACCAGAGGCACAAACCTGTGATACCCTGGGATAGATGGCTGCCTACTACTAAAAGGGAGGTGACTTGATACTGAACCACTGGAAAATGATGCTGGTGAGATAGTAATGGAGGGAGGAAGAAATGGCAGATAAACTTAATAAGTACTTAGGTTCAGTCTTTACTGTGGAAGACGCTAGCTGTATGCCAGAGCGAGCTACAGTGCCCGGGAACAGGAGTGAGGGCCATTGCTATCACAAAGGAAAAATTGCTGGGCAATCTTAAAGGTCTTAAGGTAGATAAGTCAACAGGACCAGATGAACTACATCCCAGAGTCCTGAAAAAGGATGCTGAAGAGATAACTGATACATTGGTCATGATCTTTCAAAAATCACTTCATTCTGGCATGGTCCCTGAGGACTGGAATATTGCAGTTGTCACTCCACTCTTTACGAAGGGGCCAATAAGCCTAATCTTAGTGGTTGGGAAAGTGTTGGTCTATTATTGAGGAGGAGGTTTCTGGGTACTTGAAGACAGATGATAAAATAAGTCAAAGTCAGCATGGTTTCTGTGAAGGGAAATCTCATCTGACAAATCTGTTTGAATTTTTCAAGGAAGTAATAAGCAGAGTGGACAAAAGAGAGGCAGAGGAAGTCATTTACTTAGATTCGCAGAAGGCATTTAATAAGGTGCCTCACATGAGGCTGCTTAACAAGATAAAATCCTATGGTATTACAAGAAGTATGCTAGCATGGATAGAGTAATGATTCAATGGGCTGAATGGGCTAATTCTGCTCCTATGTCTTATGATCTTATGGTCTAAGGCACATATAGCACATGTAAGATAGCAGTAAACATACAGTCACAAAAAATATAATATAGCCCAAGTCCCTGCATCAATTGATGTTGTCAGCAAGAACAAGCCCACAGCAGTCTGTAGGAGAAAGCAATCCAGCTTGTCTTCCAGCGAGCAAACACTAGAGAGCAGCACAGATAGGAGGTACCACCCTCAATCCAGCATGGACGCCACACCACAACACTTCCAGCGTCCGCTCTGCTAGGCAACTGTAACAGGCATGATGAGGCTTTGTCCGTGCTACAACTGAGGCCACACAGGTCCCGGCCATCGGTCGCTCCAATAAACCAGTGAACCACACTTGTGGTATTTTATAACCCATGTTGGATCTGTCTAACAAGAAACTCAACAGGTCAAGCAACATCTATGGAGGGAAACTGACATTCAGCCCGTCAAGTCCAAACCTTCTAAAATCTAAGTAATCCATTCTGTTACAATCCTTTCCAAAGCAAAGATGAATGAGAATAGAAATATAATTTATTATCACAAGATTTATATGATATGAAAATTAATGCTTTGCAGCAGCAGTATCATACATGGGGATAAATGGAAGAGCATCTCTGTCTTTTGCCTACTTAACCTAGTCTTGATCTATTTCTCTGTAAATCTGACACTTTATTCTGTGTTGCACACGCTATGTCCTGGAGGAACTCAACAGGTCAGGCAGCATCTATGAAGAGGAATAAAGAGCTGATGTTTCAGGCCAAAACCCTTCATCAGTACCGATCGAGTCCATTGAGTCCTGATGAAGGGTCTCAACCCAAAAGATCAGCTCTTTATTTCTCTCCATAGATGCTGCCTGACCTGCTGAGTTCCTCCAGCATGTTGAGGCGTATTACTCTCGATCTCAGCATCTGCAGAGTTTCTTGTGTTTACACATTATTCTGCAGGTTGTTATTAGTTTACCTTGTAATACCTCAATGCATTACTGTAATAAAATAATCTGTGTGTGTATTTAATATTCCAGTAATATTTGAGTAATCTTCTTTATGAAGTGGTTGATTAAACATTCTTGTTCTCTTAAATAATTAACTACAGGTTATTGGTATAAAACCTCCAAGAGGACCACAACTTTGTCATGTTCTGGAGGCTTATATACCACTATGACCCAGTAAGCTATAAGCTATATTCGCTGGAGTCAGGATCTTGTGCTTTGACTCTTGGTAGTGTCACCCTTGTTGGCAGTGTCACCCATGCCAAACAGATCAAAGGGTAGAGGCCAGACTCAGAGTGGTCTACCAGACCTCCAGGTTCAAGGGTTCAGCTCAGGCCTAAGAACCATGACTGGTCAAAAACAATTGTTACGAAACAGCAATGAATAATCTTTCTGCCTCTGCATGCAACAGTATACACAGATGGAGGGGCTTTCATTGCTGCCCTAAATGCCAGCAGTGTAATGGGCAATAACTAACTAGCTATATGTATAAATACATTAAGTATATATGTCATTACACCACCACGTGATACGTGCGTGCCCTGCTTAAAGTAAACACAAAGTTAGACTCACATTTCGAACCATATCTTCCTTTGAAATAGTTTACTGCTTTGAGGTTACAGAACATAGCAATCTGTATGAATGGTATGCACGACAGGCACTTGTCACTCTGCCTTGGAACATGTGACAATAATAAATCAATTTTACTCAATGAAGTTTGCTATTAACATTCTTCTCATTCCAACCCAAGGTGAAGCCTATCCCCAGTAACATCAAATTGCTTTTTTGAAATACTTGGTATCTTTCATGGATGGTGGGGTGGAGATGCTTCTTCTTTCCACTAGCAGGTCACCCTTGGGCAAGGTGTATGTAATGGGAAAGGTTAACTTATTTGCTGATCAAACATTGTTCTGGAAGTCACTCCACATTGCTGGTCAACGATGGCCCCACTCGAGGTATGTAGCTGCCTTCTCATTGGTTAGTTCCTATGCCCTGCTGCTCTGGTTTCCAGTCCTACCTAGGTCACGTACTGCGATACCTGTGACTAGTTTCCGGTTTTCAGGTGTATAACGGTGAATGCACGTGTGCTCTCATTCTCTCTTTCTGACCCCGAGTTCGCTTCAGTCTGTGATCCGGGGGCAGTACCATAGAAACCATTTGGAAAGTGTGTTATTGTTATTAGGGGGAGGGGCTCATATTTTGGGTGCACACCTAGTTAAGTAGCTATTTATTGCTTGTTTCAGCTGGTTGTGTAAATTTGACAGATATAACAAGTATACTAAACGCTTAGTATTTTAGCTTCTGTAGCTTGGGTGACTTGGATGAGTGATTTTTCGACACGTGAGTAAAGTGTTCCATTGCTTGCTTATGACTGAACAGTTGTGCTTCCAGCAATCAGTATCTGCTGTTTCACTAAGCAAACTCACAGATCTGCCTGTACAACAGTGTAGGACATACTCAGCTAACACCCCACCACACCCCTATGGGTCAGGTGGTGGATGGTCATATGAGCAGCTGGTCCATATCACAAGTCCTGGTATGCAACCACTGTCACCAGGCAGATAATTTCTGAAGAGTACTGATAAAATCTGAGGTCACCCATCTTGTAATGACAGTGCCCCGAAGAAGGAAATAGCAAACCACTTCTCCAGAAAAATTTACCAAGAACAATCATGATCATTGGACCATGATTGCCATGTCTTATGATATGGCACATGATGATGATGCCATTATGATACAGCACATGTTGATGACAGTATCTTTCCAGACGTTATATGGAAAACTGCTTTGGGGCATTTTGCAATACCAGAGGGTATGTTTAGAGTTAATACATCCACTGCAAAACCAAAATCATAATTTACTTGAATGTAATAGAATTGGTGGATGGCGGTGTTTTACTGAGTTTCTATTTTTCAATGTTCACCAATGGAGCAGCTGCTGTGAATGAGATTTGTGGCCAAAATGAAAACTTGTGCAATAAGGATATTGTGAACCAAAAAATAAATCAGATAACTAATAGAAAACACAGAATAGTGAAGAATGGCTCTGATTCTAATTGGACAAGTAAGACCTGATACATAACTCAGTTTAATTTCTGAACTCAATCCTCTGCCATCTGTATATTATATAAAATTAACATCCCATCCCTGGTTTATGAAATGACCTGGTGCTTCTCTCTTTAATGTCAGATGCACGTAAGTTCCCAACTCCTGCATTCAATGGCCTGACTGATGAAGGCCAACTTGCCAACAACCTTCATCACTCTGTCGGCCTGCTGTACTCCTTTCAACAAACTTGTCCTGAAGAAGGATCTCGGACCGGAATGTTGTTGGCTTATTAATTTCCATCGATGATGTTTGACTGGCTGACTTCCTCCAGTATTTTGTGTGTGTTGCATAGTTATTTATTGATATAAAATATTCACCATGAAATCCAGTAGAATGTTTAGTTCTTTGCCAAGCGTGCATGCGAATGTGGGATGAGAATTTGCAGAGAGGAGAGGGTGGGTGAACAGCGTAAAGTTTTTGGCAAATTGGCCTTCATAAATCAAAGTATTGAATACAGGAGATGGGATGTTATGTTGAAGTTGCATGAAACATTTGGGAGGCCTATTTTGGAGTACTGTATGCAGTTTTCATCACCTACCTGCAGGAAAGATGTAAATAAGGTTTAAAGAGTACAGAGAAAATTTACAAGGATGTTGCCAGGTCTGGAAGACCAAGTTATAAGGAAAGATTGAACAGGCTAGAACATCATTCCTTGGAACGTAGAAGATTGAGAGGAGATTTGATAGAGGTATACACAATTATGAGCGGTATGGATAGGGTAAATGTAAGCGGGCCTTTTCCACTGAGGTTGGGTGGGACTACAACCGGAGATCATGGGTTAAGGTGAAAAGCTTAAAGGGAACATGGGGGGGGAGCTTCTTTACTCAGAGGGTTGTGAGAGTGTGGAATGAGCTGCCAGCATAAGTGACGCCTGGGAGCTCAATTTCAATGTTTAAGAGAAGTTTGGGTAAGTACATGAATGGTAGGGTTATGAGTGGCTAAGGTCCCTATACAGGTCAATGTGAGTAGGCAGCTTAAATGGTTAGGCATGGACTAGATGGACTGAAGGGCCAGCATATGAGCTGTACTTTTCTATGACTATGACTCTAAATGGAGAGTGGTTACAAGTGATTGAGTCTTCAGTCCACTATGTTCATGCTAACCATTTTGCCCCTCTGTTCAGTGTCGGGGTTGCATCCCAGCTCTCTCATGAGATGCAAGCCAGTAACACAAGCCAGGGCAGTACATGTGGAGAGCAAGCTGCACGTAGCAGGCTTCTCCTCTTCACACAGCTGACGAATCCAAAGGAACAGCAGAGTCTGATACAGTTTGACATCAATAGCATCGCAGGAGTTGCCAGTCAATTTTGAACGCAACATAGGACTGTCTTAAGGACTTCAGTTCCAAATCTTTCCCTTGGGATTTACTCCCAAAGCCTTCCCCATGAGTAGGTATAGCTGCAAGGCAACAGAGGTTTGAAACCAGAATTCCCCTTGTCCAAGATGAGCTGTGAACCAGAGCTGACAAACCCCATCTGCCTGAAACAACTGGTTTTAAGGAGCCAGTAACCCACCTTTGTCCTTTACCCTGTCAGTAGAAATGGTTCCACTGGGCTTAGTAGCTAAGCCACATGTGAAAGCCAGGAGCTGGACTTAGTTGTCAGAGATTATGAGAGTTGCATGTCATTGGGAGCATTTGATAGGCAGTGGGAGTATATCCCCACTACCACCCCCAGGAAACTCTCCACTTACACTAAATGTATTCACACTGTATGTTTGGAATCATAGAGACAGCGAGACATAGAGTGAAACAGCATTAAAACACTTTGGCCCAACTCAACTACGGCAAACAAGATGTCCATTTAAATTAGTCCTTTTGCCTGAATTTGGCCGATATCCCCATAAACCTCTCCTGCCCATGTGTCTGTCCAAATGTCTTACAATGTTATTATTTAGCTCGATTCAGCCTCTTCCTCTGCCAATTGTTTCCACATACAGACCTTTCTTTCTTAGAAGCTTGAGTAGATTTGACATATCACCAAAATCTTTGACAAACTTATTTAGATGCACAGTCGAGAGTACCCTAACTGGTTGCAATGCCACCTGGCATAGGAGCACCAATGCCCAGCAACAGAAAAAGCTACAGAAAGTGATGGATGCAGGCAGTCCATCACAGGAAAATCATTCTCCAGCACTGAGCACATTTACAAGGAGTACTGCTGCATGAATGCAGTGGCCAACATCAAAGACCCCCTCCCCCCACCATCCAGGCTATGCCTCTTCTCACTACTGCCATTGGAAAGGACGTACAGAAGCCTATGTCCCACATCACCAGGCTCAGGAGCAATTACTATCCTGCAACCATCAGGCTCCTGAACCGGCGTGGATAACTTCACTCATTACTACTCTGAACTGATTCTATGATTTATGTAACCAGGAGACCATTGAGTATAATTTTTTATTCTTAAAGTGCTCTTATGTGTTCAACCTGGCAATGCTAAAATGGATGCCTGTGCCTTTAAGAGAAAACAGTGATGTCATTGTGCATGTGGAGAGTTACTATATTCTAGAAATAATGATGAGTACTGATTGTATGATGAGGAAAGGTGAATAATATTTGATAATATCCATGTAAATTCTTTTATACTTGTTTGTAAATCTAGAATATCAGTAATTTGACATGTTATCCATGTGGATGCTTTAGATTTTCGCAAGTAAGCTATTGGCACTGGATAGCATAGTAGAATGAAGTTCCGTATCAGCCTAGTAGATTTGTCTTTCTAGTGATTGTAACTAAAACAATATACTGTAAAAGATTTTGTAAAAGTTTATTTTTGTCTTACTTTATTGTTTTGTGACTGAATGTGAATGTAATGGAGCGATGTGAATGTGTTAATCTTTGTTCCCGTGGTGTGAGCGAGGAGAACTCATGTTTGGAATGTGTGTGCCAAAGTGAGGGTTAAGATGAGATGTGTTTATTTATTTATACTTTTGATGGTGTGTATAATGTATAGGGTTGGTGGGGTTCTAATGTTGTATTAGAATGTTTTATTAGAATTGTATCTAATGTTTTATTAGAATTGCCACTACCATATTGGTTCTGTATATCTTTTTTCATTTATTTTCATACTGTATATGTAACTAGTTGATACACAAGACTGTGGACCGAAATTTAGCTGAGATTGTAACAGCAGGAACTGTGTTTTTTATTGTATTAAATTTGTTGTTTTTATTTTGATACCCTCTTTCTGCATTAAAACATCTAAAATACATAGAGGAATTAAAGACCCGAACAAGTATTTGTTGTTCTAAGTCTGTATTTTTCCCAGGCTAAAAAAATTTATGAACTCATTTTAAAGAATTTCTTACAACTCGTTCTCAGTACTATTTTTATTTGCATAGATTGTCTTCTGCACATTTGTGTTCGTCAGTCTCCGTCTGTTTTGGTATGCAGTAGTTTTTAATAAAACTCTACTGTATTGCTTTTTATCATGTAATGCCTGCAAGAAAATGAATTTCTAGATAGTATATGGTAACATATATTTACTTTGATAAGAAAATTACTTTTAACCGTGAGCTTTGAACCCTCAGCATGAAGAAATTACAGCTCAGCTCTCTTTTAAATCATTCCCCTTTCAGTTTAGACAGTAAGATGAAAGGGGAAAAAAGTAGAAGAAACTGTTGGGTAATTTCCTTGGAAGAAGTCCATGTGCATTCAATGCCTTGCCTCTTTAGTGTCTGTCCTAACACCTCTTAAACACAGCACTTGTATTGGAATCTACTATTTATTTAGCACTATGTTCCAGTTAGCAACTAGCTATCAATATTAAAGAAGGAGAAAGGAACAGGGAAACATGCTGGTGGCTGAGAAAGTTCTCAATATGACCACTTTTCAGAGATGAGACTAATTTGTAAATTTGATTCCTGAGTAGCACAGATTGAGTATGCCTTATCCGAAATGCTTGTGGTCGGTAGTGTTTCGGAGTTTGGATCGTTTAGGATTTGGGAATATTTCCATCTATATAATGAAATAGTTTGGAGATTGGACCCAAGTCTAAACACAAATTCCATTTACATTATGTATACAGCTGGTGTGAAGCTGACAGAGCGAACAGTCCGCAGTCGAAGCACAGTCTGCTGTGATGGAGCATGGACCCTCCTAAGGCCGTCAGAGTCAACTGACCGCCCCCACCAGCACATCTACTACCGACTTTCAGCACTGCAGTTGGCTTCATATCTGCCACCTGTTCATCAGCAACTACGATGGGGCAGGGTAATTCTGCATAATATTTTTAAATTTTGTGCATGAAACAATTACCTGCAACATTTAGATTGTCGGGATAGATATTTTCTTGTTTTATGATCAGCATACCATTAAGTGGCATATATCCTCTCTGATGATGACGAATCCACTCTTTCAATATACAATCATGATCTTCATTTTATGCAGTGCTTCTCTATGTCTTTATTAACTTCTCTTCATTACATATGTAAGGTCACTTCTCAGAACTGTAACAGAGACCTCTGCATCACCTGGGAACCTTCCCAATGCCTTGAGGTATTTTCCATTTGTGACTTTACGTCAGCACTCAAAAAATTTTTAGATTCTGATGGTTTTTCAATTGTGGAATTTCAGATAAGGAGTGCTCATCTTGCATTACTTTTGGGTAAAATTGGTAATACCAGTTAAGAGAGTAAAGTGTTATTTTGCTTGGTAATGCTTATAATACACATATTATATATACAAACATATAGTAAATATATGTATGTTTTTGGTTTTCTATTGCTGTAGCCTATCCACTTCATGGTTCGACGTGTTGTAAAATTCAGAGATTCTTTTTTGCATGCCACTACTGTAACATGTGGTTATTTTAGTTGCTGTTGCCTTCCTGTCTGCTTGAACCAGTTTGGCCATTCTCCACTGATCTCTCTCATTAACAAGGCACTTTCACTAACAGAACTGCTGCTCACTCGATGATTGTGTTTTTCACACCACTCTCTGTAAACTCTAGAACAGGGGTACCTCACCTCTTTTCATGCCATGGGCCAGTACCATTAAGCAAGGGGTCCATGGATCCCAGGTTGGGATCTGCTGCTCTGGAGACCTGTGCATGAAAATCCCAGGAGATCAGCAGTTTCTGAGATACTCAAACTACCCCATTTGACACCAACAATCATTCAGTAGTCAAAGTCACTTAGATCACATTTATTCCCATCTAGATGCTTGGTTTGAACAACTAAACCTCTTGACAATGAAGGCATGCTTTTATGCATTGAGTTGCTGTCAAATGATTGGCTGATTAGATATTTGCATTAATGGGTAGGTGTACCAATGTGCCTAATGAAAAGGTCACTGAGTGTGTACTATATATTGTGCATCATATATATACATTCATTTCCTTTCCTTCTACATTATATAAATATGAACAGTACTAACACCACATTTGGTGTATTTCCTCCTATTCTGCCTACAACATGTTTGGAAAGATGTCCAAGTTTTAAAGAAAACCGATTTGTTGCAGCATGGTTGTGCAGCTGTTAGCATAAAACTTTACAGTGCCAATGATCAGTGACCGGAGTTCAATTGACACTGCTGTCCGGAAGGTACTTGCATGTCGTTCTGTGACCATGTAGGTTTCCTCCAGGTTCTTTGGTTTCCTCCCACATTCCAAAAACGTACAGTTATGGTTAGTAAGTTATGGGCATACTATGTTGGTGCCAGAATCATGGTGGCCCATGAATCAGCATAATCAGACTATGTTAGTCAATAACACAAATAACACATTCACTGCATGTTTCGATGCTTTGACATACACGTGACAAAAAAAACTAATCTTTCTATATTTTCCTGTATCAGAAGAGACTCACTACAATGGTTCAAGGGATTTCAGCTCCAGGATTCAACTGGAGAAGCCACAGTTGTTCTCTTTGAAGCAAAGAAGGTTAGGAGTGAATTTGAGGCGATGCACGAGACCTTGACAGGTTTATAGAGAGTAAGTCTAGGAAAGATGCTCCCATTGACAAATATATTAAGGACCGTAGTGGGTAGATTTAAATATTTGGGCTAAAGTCTCAAGATTCAAGATTCTTAATGTTATTTCCAGTAAATAATAAAATACATAGTACAGGGGAATTAATTAATTGTTACTCCGGATCTAATAAGGCACTAAAAAGAACACAATAAGATTAGGAACACAACAATAATTAAAAAGATACAAAAAATATAAATATGTAAAACAGCTTATATATATGTAGATTGATTGTATGTCTATTAGGTGACACTAGGCACAGGAGTGTCTGTACATAAGGCGACTCTAACAGGAGATGATAAAGGAGGTGTGGAGGGGTGGGTTAGCGGATGGAGGTGTTGATCAGCCATACTGCTTTTGGAAAGCAAAGCAGCTATGTGGAAAAACTTTTCAAAACAGAGCTTGATAACAAACCCACAGCCTGTCAGAGTTTTAGAAAGAGATTCAATCTTATGAAAATGGAATTTTAAAGAATTATTTGACATGCGAAAGGGAAATGGAAGTATTGTATTTGGAGCCTTCGTGAATATGATGAGAGGCTAATTGTCTCTTTCTGTGCCACAGGGATTCGATGATTCTAAGATTCCATAAACAACACAAATTTAAAATGCAAAACAAATAAGAAACTAATTCACCCAAAAAAATCCCCTGTGTTCTTCTATGATTGTTCTGAAAATTGAACAATATTTTTCTCAAAAAATGTCTTGCCTCTCAAAGTGCTTTACATGAAATTAATTAGTTTTAAATTCAGTAGCAAATGGGATAATCTATAATGGAAACCACAGATACCAAGCCAAAGGAAATAATGTTTAAATTACTTGATACACCAAGCCTTTAGCTCTGGGGTGATTTATGAGGGCTTTAGCCAGGGGTGAAGAATTTTTGCACTTGGGAAAATATTTGCTGGGCAGCAGATATTTCCATAGAAAATTTCTGATAGAGGGGGAACTTCACTGTGGTGTATGAAATTATTAACAAACAGATAAGAAGTGCTTACTTCCCTTTGCAAAGGGGTGAAATAAATATGAGGATGAAATAGTTAAAAGTTGAGGAAATAAAGATTTTTAAAAATCCCAGGAAAGTGTAGTGGTTAGCATTACACTTAACAGTACAGGTGGCCCAGTTTCAATTCTGACCGCTGCCAGTAAGGGGTTTTTATGTTCTCATGATCATGTGCATGTCTTCCAGGTGCTCTGGTTTCCCTGGAAGACCACAGTCCAAAGACATACCAGTTGGCAGCGTAATTGGTCATTGTAAATTCTCCCATGATTAGACTAGAGTTAAATTGTGGGAAAGATGTGTGGTGTTGGTTGAAGGGCCAGAAAGACCTATCTGCACTGTATCTCAGTAAATAAACATAGATCAAACTGCAGCCGTGGAGAGAGAAAGAGAGTCAATTTTTTTTCAGATCAAAGTCCCTTCACCAGATCAGGAACAAATGTGAATTAAGATTAAGATTAAGAATACCTTTATTTGTCACATGTACATCAATACGTTGAAGCATACAGTGAAATGCATTGTTTGAATTAATGACCAAGACCAAGACCAAGACAATCTGAGATGTGCTGGGGCAGCCTGCGAGTGTTGTCGTTCTTCCAGTGCCCACGATTAGTTTGCAGAGAGGGTGAGGGATGGTAGAACAGAGAACATGTCTGTGATGGATTCATAGAGTAATGAAGCACAGAAACAGGCCCTTTGGCCCAACTCGTCCATGCCAACCACAGCATCCATCCTGCCAGTCTGAGATGCCTGCTTTCAGCCCAGAGCCCTCCAAACCTCTCCTTTCTTTGTACCTTACAATGCCCCTTACAATTGTAACTGCCAACACCAGTGTTGTTAAAGTAACAACTAATGCGTTTGAGTAGGAGATGATTGCTGAGGCAGAGATGAGGTGCTGTCAGGAAGTTTTGGTGAAAACATTATAAAAAACAGGAAGCGAACCAGAACCCAGTGAGTGTCAAAGAGGGCAGAAATGTAATTGCATCAAAAAGGCAAAAGGTGGAACAGAATTTCTTCAGGGGACATGTATTGAAAGAAAGTGGCATTGAATTGAACAAGAAAATGGAGCAAGAAACAACTGCAGGCACAGTTAGTGCAGAGTTTCTAAAGCCCTCAGCAGATTAATCAACATCTGCAGGAGGTAGGAGACCATGTGACCATAAGTGATAGAAACAGAATTAGGCTATTCAGCCCATAGAGTCTGCTCCACCATTCCATCATGACTGATTTATTATCTTTCTCAATCCCAAAGAGTTTGGGAACACTGCCTGAAAGTCTGGTAGAGATAATGCCTATGCAACAGATTTAGCAGGTACTTGGTTGATTTAAGCTATGGGCTGCTCACTGGAGGTAAGATTAAATTGGGTTGTTTTAGTTTTGGTAAACATGGAAGTGTAAGGCCACATCCTTCCCTACTTTGGAAGTTGTTTGTTCCTGATTTGTGAATAGAACATAGAGCACAGAACAGTACACACAGGGACAGACCATTTGGCCCACAATGTTATGCTGAATCAATTGTTAGTTATCAAATGGCCAACTAAACTAATCCCCTCTGTCTACATAATGTCCACATATTTCTATTTCTGTCAAATTTGAGTGCCTATCTAAATTTCTCTTACAAGTCTCTAATGTATCTGCCTCTACCACCACCCCAGGCAGTGCACTCCAGACACCCATCACTCTCTAAAAAGCTTGCCTCTCACATCTCCTTTGAAAGTACCCCTCTCACCTTAAATGAATACCCTCTGGTATTAGTCATTTCAACATTGGAGAAAAGATTCTGTCTGTCTACACTGTCTATGCCTCTCACAGTACCTGAAGCCTAGACTGACACCTTGCCCTATTGTCCTGCGTATTATTTATTGTAATTCCTGCACTGTTTTTGTGCACTTTATGCAGTCCTGTGTAGGTCTGTAGTCTAGTGTAGCTTTCTCAGCGTTGTTTTTTTTTTTACGTAGTTCAGTCTAGTTTTTGTACTGTGTCATGTAACACCATGGTCCTGAAAAACGTTGTCTCATTTTTACTATGTACTGTACTAGCAGTTATGGTCGAAATGACAATAAAAGTGACTTGACTTGACTTGACTTGAGTACTGTAAATCTCATCAGACCTCCCCTCAGCTGCCATTGCTCCAGACCCAACAACACAAGTTTGTCCTACGATCTTTGGACTATGCATCACTATCAATTATGTTGGACTGAGTGGCTATCTCTTTGGTGCTCCCGACAGGAGAAGGGATGTGAGATATATTGTGCCAATGGCCATATGCTTTTCTTGATTGTGTTTATAATAAACTGAGACTTGGTTGAAATCTCTAGTTTCCTAATTTCTTGTTTCACCAAAGTTAACCAAGAAACATGAATAGTAAAGTTCCTGATGGTGATGTAACACAGTTAATATTTGTGGAAAACTTGCCCCTGCATGAACCTATCTAAAGACAAATACATTTTTCTCATCATTATCATTTTATTATTGTGGGAGCTTGCTGTCTACAGAGTGGTAGCTGTTTTTCCTGCGCTGTGGCAGTGACTACTTTTCATTAGATGTAAAGAGCTTTTGAACATCCAGAGTGACCAGTGAACACCCGTACATCTGCTCATTAATGCAAATAACTAATCAGCCAATTACATGGCTACAACCTGATGCATAAAAGCATGCAGCCATGGTCAAAAGGTTCATTTGTTGTTCAGACCAAACATCAGAATGGGGGAAGAAATGTGATCTAAGTGGCTTGGATCGTGGAATGATTGTTGGTGCCGGACAGGGTGGTTTGAGTATTTCAGTAATTGCTGATCTGGGATTTTCATGCACAATAGTTTCTAGAGTTTAGAGAATGATATAAAAACAGCTATTATCCAGTGAACAGAAGTTCTGTGGGTGAAAACGCATTGTCAATGAGAGAGGTCAGAGGAGATTGGCTACATTTATTCAAACTGACAGAATGTGAGAGTAACCCAAATAATTACGCGTTACAACAGTGGTGTGCAGAAGAGCATCTCTAAATGCACAACACATCAAACCTTGAAGTGGATGAGCTTACAGCAACAGAATATGATGAATATACACTTAGTGGCCACCATTTTTTAAGTACAAGAGGTATCCCTAACAAAGTGGTCACTGAGTGTGATTGATGCTATATAAATATAATTCTTCCTTCTAACATTTAACCAAGCCGTGGCCACAATAAGAGGTCAAGCAGAATGCACCAACATGCCTTTTGAAGATATGAAGCTAAAGGAAAATGGAAGAATTGTGAGAAGTTAAAGTCCCTTCAGCTGTCACCATATATTAATATGCTGCTACAGACACCAGTGCACTGGAGGGATCTAGGTGACTGAACCCATTAATCAACTGAAACAATCAGCAACTCTGCAACGTTGAGTAATTCCTCAGATACACTTGGGGCGGTTTGAGTATCTCAGAAACTGCTGATTTCCTGGGACTTGTTCGTGAAAAACCAAAGAAAAGAGGAGAAAGGAAGGTTCACTTCCTTCACAAGGAAATGAGCAACATTTCATTTCCCTGTTCATAAGACTGGGTGTGCTACAACATTGCCAAGAGTAATCAGTGGAAATAGAGTGCGAAGATTTGAGCTACAAGGCCAGCAGCCCACTGATTTAACCTTAGCCTAATCATGGGACAAATTACAATTGGCTTAACAATTAACTTACTGTATGTCCTCGGACTGTGGGAAGAAACTGGAGCACCCAGAGGAAACCATGCATTCTACGGGGAGGGCATACGGAGCATTCCAGGACTGAACTCCAAACTCTGACACCCCATGCTATAATAGCATCACACACCAACTGCTACACTTCCTTGGTGCCCATTTTATTTGATATCATATCATGATATTTATGTTATCTGATACTGCCTGAATAGCTGATAGTAATAGAACAGTGGGAAAAGGTTTTGCTGCTGGATCTGATGGGGGGTTCAAATCCCACATCAATGTCTTCAGTGGAAATATTAAAGTTGCCTGACTGGTGCTTTACTGAAGGGAACGTTGTCAAAAGTCAAAGTAAATTTATTATCAAAGTACATATCAAAGTTCAAAGTAAACTTACTATCAAAGAACATATATGACACCATAAACTAGAGATTTACTTTCTTGCAGATATTCACCTTATAACAGAGAAATACAATAGAATCAATGAAAACCACACATGTCTAACAACCAATGTGTAAAAGAAAAATTGTGCAGATACAAAAAGGTAATAATTAATAATAAATAACTAAATACATAAATAATGTTGAGAACATGAGCTGTAGAATTCTTAAAAATGAGTCGATAGGTAGCAGAATCAGTTCAGCGTTGTCTAGCTGACATGTCACCATATATTAACTTGAGATTCATTTTCCTTTACAGGAAATACAATAGAATTTATGAAAAAAAACTATACATAGACAAAGACTAACAACCAATGTGCAAAAAAAAATTGTGCATATAAATAAAAAAAAATACTGAAATCATGTGCTGAAAGTCCTTGAAAGTGAGTCTGTATGTCGTGGATTCAACCCATCAACTTTGGGATTAAAAATGTTCAACATGTTATGCATTCAGAGGTGCTCTTCTCCACTCCACAGCTGTAATGTGTGGCTATTTGAGTTACTGTTCATAGTTTAAAGTAAACTTATAAGCAAATGTCACCATATACAAACCTGAGATTCTTTTTTTCACTGGCATGCTCAGTAAATCCAATAACCATAATAGCAACAATGAAAGACTCCACCAAACAGGGTGAACAGCCAATCTGCAAAAGACAACAAATTATGCAAATACAAAATAAAACAGAAGAAATAACAATAATAAATAAAGATACACAATAAATATCAAGAACATGAAATGAAGAGCATTTGAAATGAGTTGTGGGAACAGTTCAGTGACAGGGCTAGTAATGTTTTTTTTATAAACTTTTTTTATTGAGTTTTCAAATAATTACAGAAATAAAAGAAAATATATGAAAAAAAATATATACCCTTCCCCCCTCCCCTTAACCTCTCCCGCCTAACATCCCTATAGAAAAAAGAAAGAAAGAAAGAAAAAAAAGAAAGAGTGCCTGGATATCGGAAGATCCCCACATGCTCCATGGAGTTCGTAATAACTTTAGTATATATATTTCTTTCCCCAAATAACCAATTATTTCATCATCGGAGCACCTATATATTTAATCCTGTCTTTTGTAAATAAGGGCGCCAAATTTTCAAAAATGTTTCATATTTTTCTCTTAAATTATAAGTAATTTTTTCAAATGGAATACAGCTATAAATTTCCTTCTTCCAACGATCTATACTTAAATATGTATCCGATTTCCAAGTAACTGCAATAGCCTTTTTGGCTACTGCCAGTGCAATTTTTATAAATTCTTTCTGATATTTATTCAATTTGGGTTTCGGTTTTATCCCTTCAATATCGCCTAGTAAAAATAATATTGGATTATGTGGAAGTTGTGTTCCAATAATTTGTTCCAATAAAACTCTTAAATTTGTCCAAAAATAATGAATTTTAGAACAAGACCAAGTAGAATGTAAAAAAGTACCGATTTCTTGGTTACATCGGAAACACTGATCGGATAAATTTGGGTTTAATTTATTTATTTTTTGTGGTGTAATATATAATTGAAGTAAAAAATTATATTGCACTAATCTTAACCGGACATTTATTGTATTTGTCATACTATCAAGACATAGTCTTGACCAATTTGTTTCTTCAATTTTAATATTCAAGTCACTTTCCCATTTTTGTCTTGACTTATGGACTCCTTGTTTAATTGCCTGTTTTTGAATCAAGTTATACATACAAGAAATAATTTTTTTACTCTTTCCTTTTTGAATTAAAGTTTCTATTTCATTAGATTTCGGCAATAACATTGTTTGACCTAATTTTTCTCTTAAATAAGCCCTTAGTTGGAAGTAACAAAAAAGAGTGTTGTTTGATACTTTATATTTATTCTTTAATTGATCAAATGACATTAATATACCTCCTTCAAAACAATCTCCTATATATCTAATCCCTTTTTGAAACCAATTATATAAAAGTTGATTATCCATTGTAAAAGGAATAAGTCTATTTTGAATTAAAGATCTCTTTGCTAATAAAGATTTCTTTGTCTCATCATCAACATTTATCTTATTCCATAAGTCAATCAAATGTTTTAATATAGGAGATTCTTTCTTTTCCCTTATCCATTTAGATTCCCATTTATATATAAAATCTTCTGGTGTATTTTCTCCTATTTTATCTAGTTCTATTCTAATCCATGCCGGTCTATCTTTTTCAAAAAAAGATGCAATAAATCTAAGTTGATTTGCTTTATAATAATTCTTAAAATTTGGAAGTTGTAACCCTCCTAGATCAAATTTCCATGTCAATTTTTCCAACGATATTCATGACATCTTACCTTTCCAAAGAAACTTCCTCACATATTTGTTTAACTCTTGAAAAAAATTCTGGGGTAGTTGTATTGGTAGTGATTGAAATAAGTATTGTAGTCTAGGGAATATATTCATTTTTATGGTATTTACTCTACCTACTAATGTTATTGGTAATACCATCCATTTATCAGGGGGCTAGTAATGTTGAATGAAGTTATGCCTTCTGGTTCAAGAGACTCATGGTTGAGGGGTAATACCTGTTCCTGAACCTGGTGCTGTGAGTCCTGAGTTTCCTGCACCTCCTTCCTGATGGCAGCAGTGCAAAGAGAGATGACCTGGCTGGTGGGGGTTCCTGATTATGGATGCTGCTTTCCTATGGCACCACTCCATGTAATTGTGCTCAATGGTTCAGAAGATTGTACCTGTGATGGACTGGGCCTTGTCCAATACTTATTATAGGATTTTCCTTTAAAGAAATTTGCGTTTCCATACCAGGCTATGATGCAGCCAGTCAATATAATCTCCACCATGCCACCTATAGAAGATTGTCACAGTTTCTGCTGTCATGCCAAATTTTTGAAACTTTCTAAGGAAGTAGAGGTGCTGTTGTGCTTTCCTTGTAATCACACTTATGTGCTGGGCCCAGGATGGGACCGCTGAAATGATAACACTGAAGAATTTGAAGCTTCATACCCTATCCGCCCCTGATCCCCCAATGAGGACTGGCTTACGTACCTCTCGTTTCCTCCTTTTGAAGCCAATAATCAGCTCCTTGGCCTTGCTGACGCTGACTGAACGGTCATTGTGGCACAACCCAAACAGACTTTCAATCTCCCTTCTGTATGATGATGATGATTAAACCAGTGCCATTACTGTCATCAGTAAAATTCAATATGCCATTGGAGCTGTGCTTAGCCACACAGTCATAAGTATAAATTGAGAAGAGCAAAGGGTTAAGCACACAGTCTTGTGGTGCACCTATGCTTATGGAGATTGTGGAGGAGATGTTGTCACCAATCTGAATTGACTGTGGTCTACAAGTGAAGAAATTGTGGTTACCAAGGTATTGAGGCAAAGGGCTTGAAGCTTATTGATTAGCTTTGAGGGAATCAGTACTGAATGCTGAGCTGCAGTCGATAAGGAGCATCTTTGCTGTCCAAATGTTCCAGGGTTGAGTGAAGAGCCAATTAACTAATATCTGTTGTGGACCTGTTGTTCCGGTGGGCAAACTGGAGTGGATCCAAGTCATTTCTCATGCAGAAACTGATAGGCTCCAATATAATTGAAGCCTCCTTAACATAGGTGGGTACCTCAGACTGACGAAACGAGAAGTTAAAAATCTCAGTGAACTCTTTTGCCAAATGATTAGCATGAGCTTTTAGTCTTCAGCCAGGCATGCAATCTGGGACAGATGCTTTCTGTGGGTTCTCTCTTCTGAAGAATGCTCTCATGTTGGCCGCAGAGACTGACATCACAATGAAATCAGCAGCTGTGGAAGTTTGTGATGGTTTTAATGGTTAAAGTGAGCATTGAAAGCATTGAACTCATCTGGCAATGAAGCCCTGTTGTCACCTATGTTGCTCAATTTAATTTTGTAAGAGATGATAGCATTCAAGCCCTGCCACAGCTGTCGAGCATCCTTCATTGATTCAAGTTTAGTCTGGAATTGCCACTTCATCTGTGAGATGGCTTTCTGGAGATCATACCTTGATCTCTTGTAACTTTCTTGATGCCAGACTTGAATGGCTTTGATGTGGCCCTCAGCAGTTTTCAGATCTCATGGTCCATCCAGGGCTTCTGGTTGCAGAGGACTAAATGAAGTCCATGGCAATTATGGCGTATTCATTCAGGTACACAGATGAGTCCTTGAGCATGGACCAGTCCACCAACTCGAAGCAATCCCCTGGCTACTGCTCTGCTACCCTTTGTTGTCCTAATTTCTGGAGCCTTGCTCTTTAGCCTCTTTGTGTATTTAGGTAGGAGAAGTGCAGCCAAGTGCCTTCCCGTCAGCTTGAACCAGCTTGGCCATTCTTCCCTGACCTTTCTCATTGACATGGCATTTTCACCCACAGATCTGTGACTCACTCACTGGATGCTTTTCATTTGTTTTCACGCCATTCTCTGTAAATTCTGGCCAATAGACTACATCCAGTGTATATTTTTTTACTTAGAGATACAGCACAGTAATAGGCCCATATGCCTTTGGAGGAAACCAGAGCAACTAAAGAAACCCACGCGGTCATGTGGAGAACATACAAACTCCTTATAGACAGCGGCAGCAATTGAACCCAGGCCACCTGCACTATGAAGCATTGTGCTAATCACTATGCTACCACGCCGCCTACTTACTAAAGGGTCAGCCCTGCATTTCTCTCTCAGTATCAGAATCAGGTTTAACATCACTGGTACTGTTTTCGTTGTGAAATTTGTTGTTATGTGGCAGCAGTACATTGCAAAGCATAGTAATAAATACAGTGAATTACAGTAAGTATATTTGTACGTTAGAAAATTTAAATTAACTGAATAGTTGGAAAAAGAGAAAAAAATAGTGAGGTACTGTTCATTGGTTCAACGTCCATTCAGAAATCTGAAGGCAGAAGGTAAGAAGCTATTCCTGAATCGTTGAGTATGTGTCTTCAGGCTTCTGTACATCCTCATTGATGAGAAGAGGGGTGTTGGGGGTCGTTAATGGTTGCTGTCTTTTTGAGGCATCACTCCCTGAAGATGTCCTGGATACTATGGAGGCTAGTGTCCATGATGGAGCTGACTGAGTTTACGATTTTCTGCGCTTTATTTAGAATGCTCTCCATGGCACATCTGTAGAAATTTGTGAGTGCCTGTGGTGACATACCAAATCTCCTCAAACTCCTAATGAAATATAGCCACTGTCATGTCTTCTTTATAACTGCTTCGATACGTTGGGCTCAGTATGAGATCTAGGGTGAGATTTAAACTCTAAGCTTCTGAGTGCAAGTCAAGACAACTTCTCTGTGTACTTCAGTCTCAAAGACAAGGGATACACTCTGAAAACAAAATGCCTGACAGCAAATTAGACCGAAGAGGGAAATGTGCTGAGATTATTTTTTCATGAGATTCTGATCTTGAGTGATTGGCACTGTGAGGGAGAGGAGATAGACAGGACAGTGCTCTTTGTAGTACCCCAGGCAATAGAGTACTTTGCAAACCATGTTGTGCTATTTCTGACTCTGTTTCATGTGCACTGCATACATCAGAGGCAAAACAAATAGTGCAGGGGAGCCAGTCGTTTCATTCTATTTGTGTCTGACTGCAGGGACAAACTGCAGGATTGCCACCCAGTTACAACATCCAAATCACTTTAAATGCTTGTGTTTGAATAATGTACAGGAACAGCAGCGGTCTGTGCCCACACAAGAACACAATGGGATGCCTTTTATTACAGTATCTCAGCAACTGCAGAGGACAAGATAAAAATTTAACTTTATCTGAGAGAACCATGGAACCTGGCCCTTCAGCCCACAGAACTTGCACTAACCTCTGCTGATGCTATTTTAATAGAAATTCTAGTGCATTTCTTTATTTTCCTGTAAATATCTGCAAGTAAATGAACTCAGAGTAGTTGACATATTCTGTATGCATTTTAATAATTAATATACTTTGATTGATCGTCTCCCACAAATCAACATGAATCCTTAATTAATCAATCAATTAATGAATGAATTTTATTTGTTTGCTTGTTTATTTAGAGATACTGCATGATAACAGACTTTCCCAGCCTAACAAATCTGCATCGCCCAATTACACCCAAGTGACCAATTAACCTTCCAATATCTACGTCTTTGGGAGGTCATGGGGAGAACATGCAAACTCCTTACAGGCAGTGGCAGGATTGAACCCGGGTGGCTGGCACTGTAATGACTTTACGCTACCTTGCCACCCTCTGCTGTTTTACACCTGACAGCCGCGCATTCTCCTGCCTGCCCCCGCTTCCTTTCCATTGTTGATTTGCACATTAAGTGCAATTTACAGAAGTTAATTGTGGATAGAAGAGTTTTCAAGGGGTATCGACAACATTGCTGGCAAATGAGACAAGCTCAGGAAGGCTCTGAGCTCGATGAGGTGGGTTGAAGTGCCAGTTTCAGAATCCGAATCCGGTTATTATTACTGACCTTTGTAAGGAAATTTGTTGTTATGTTTCAGCAGTAAAGAGCAAGACATAAAAATTACTATGAGTTACATTAAATCAATAAAGAATAACATTATTTGTCACATGTGCATTGAAACATTGGGTCTGTGAGTGAGGCCTCTGACAGTCAGTGTTAATCATGGATTTTGGGTCCTAGCTGTCTAGATAGGCAAACTTGGGCAATACGACATGGAGAGCAAGTTGTTGTGCATGTTGTAAGCTCCCCCTCTCTATGTACCTGATTTCCCCAGAGGAATGGCAGAGACCAATGAAGTTTGGTATCAGCAGCATCACAAGAGTTGGCAGTCAGTGTTGAACTCAAAGTAGGACTGACTTAGGGACTCCAGCTCCAGATTTCTCTCTAAGGGTTTACTCCCAAAGTCTTCCCCATGAGTAGGTATAGCCGCAAGACAGCAGAGGATTGAGATCGGAGTTTTCCTTCTCCTAGATGAGATGCCAGCCACAGCTGAAGAGACCCACCAGCTCAAAACAACTGGTTTTAAGGCGTCATTAAGCTGCCTTTGCCCCTTCTTCTGTTTGTAGAAACAGTTCCACCTGTTTAGTAGCTAAGCCACATGTGAGCCCAGGAGTGGGACTTGGTTGTCAGAGGCTATTTGAGGTGCACACCATTGGGAGCATTTAAAAGGTAGTGGGAGCTTGTCCACATTACCACCCCTGGCTACAACAACCTTCAGGGTCAAAGACCAATAAAATCTGAGGATGTATTGGGGAAGGCGCACAAGCGTCATCATACTTCTGCTGCCAACAGAACATTGTGTTAATAATATTATTTTGTGACTGTATGTGCTGTATTGTAACCATATGTGCTGTGTGTGACTGTATGGACTGTGGTTTCCACCTTGGCCCCAGAGGAATAATGGTTCATACAGGTGCATGGTTGAATGACAATAAACTTGAACATAATTTTGAATTTGAACATCACCAAAACTACCAATCCTTACTAACCGGTATGCCTTTGGAAGGTGGGAGGAGACTGGAGCACCCAGAGCAAGCTGATGTGGTTATGTGGTTTCCAAAGTGTATGGGACATTGGAAAAAAAAAGTTGAATTTCCCCATGGGGATGAATAAAGTATCTATCTATCTATAAGGTGAATGTACAAACTCCTTACAGGCAGCGGTGGCGGTTGAACTCTGATCTTACAGCTACCACTGTAAAGCATTCCACTAACCGCCATACAATCATGCTACCTTCAGTAGAAGAAATAGGAACAATTCATAGCTTCACCTGAAAGGGAAGCTTGGTGGGGTAGGAAGAGGTAGAATGCATGAGGAAGAATGTGACTGAGTCATCAAGAGTGGGGTGAAGAGTAGTCAAGATGCTTGTAGGACATTATAGGCTTCGAATTGATATTGCTTACTGACCTACACTATCCCCAGAGGTAGTGAAGTGAACCCTTCAGGAAGTTCCAGAGTGCTTCGCATGCATTTAAGTGCACTTATAGTTATAATGAATGTACTCAAAACCAATTTATGTTCAACAGGGTCCCCACAATTAGAAAGGTAACAATGACCAGATTATCTGCATAGCAATGTTGATGGGCAGAGTTAAAGATTGGACAGGACCCTGGGAGATGAAAAAAATATTTATTGGTTGTAATCAGTGATTTAATGTGCAATATTACTGGGATAATTCCGTTGCTAGCAAAGAACAACATCACCAAATATTTCAGAAACTCGAGATCTAGCTGTAGCCTGAGACTATAGAAGATTGAAATACCTGATTAGGGTCAAAATAAATGCAGAGCATGCATTTAAGATGAGAGGAAGTAAGTTCAAAGGGATCTCAGCAGGTCAGGCAGCATCTGTACAAAGAAATAAAGAGTCGATGTTTCGAGATGAGACCCTTCATTGGGATTGTCTTCCATACTTATTGCTTATTTATTTATTATTATTTCTTCTTTTACATTCCACACTTTGTTTCCTGTATTCTATTTGAATGCCCTAGTTGTGTGGTCTTTCATTGATTCTGTTATGTTTATTATTCTATAGATTTATGGAGTATGCGCACAAAAAATGAATCTCTGCATTGCATATTGTGATGTGTGTACTTTGATCATAAAATTTGAACTTTGAATACTATTCCAAAATCCATTGATCTAGCACAAACTTTCTTTTCAAGGACGCAAGAGAAAAAAGCAGAACTAGGGCATCCAGAACCTTCAAACCCATCTGACCATTATTATGGCTGACCCTCTCCAGGTCTTATCTCTTCAGAAGACACAAAGGAGAGCAGATGCCAAAATCTGGAACAATAAACAATGTGCTGGAGGAACTCAGCTGGTTGAGCTGCATCTAGGGGTGGAAAGAAATTCCATATCTCTTTCTTTTCAATTTCACAGATGCTGCTTGATCTGCTGAGTTCCTCCAGTGCATTTTGTTAATTTAAGTCCCTTTTGATCCAAAAAGTCTGCGTCACCCAATTATACCCATGTGACCAATTAACCATTATATCTTTGCAATGTGGGAAGAAATCAGAGCACCCTAACGAAACTCTTGGGGTCACAAAATGTAGGTAAATCTCCTTACAAATAGTGGTGGGATTGAACCCAGATCACGATGCTGTCAAAGGTAGTAGTGGAGGCAGATACCTCACAGGTGTTTAAAAGGCTCTTGAATAGACACATGAATGAAAGTGCATGGAGGAGTATGGACCTTATGCTGGGAGGAGGCAAAAGCTTAGCTAGATACAGTATTTGATATCTAATAATTTCAGTACAACCTTGTGGGCCGAAGAGCCTGATGTTCTGTGTCTATATGGACAATTTGAAAGTGCGAGTGAGGTTTGATAAAACTTTCAGATTTTGTTTAAATGGAGGAAACAGCTGTACTTACAATAGAAAGAGGTAAAGTATCAAGGTCTCTTATAATCTATATCTCTCATTAAGTTCTGGAGAATATAGATCCATTTCTGAGTTTTTCATTATAAATCAACCCTCTTTGGATCTTTCAGTTAAACCTCAAGTGTGCAAATACAAATTCACATTCCACAATGTGACTTACATTCAACTCACTGAAGACTACTTTATTATAATTTGGTTTTCCTCTTGCATCAGCTGTTATCTGTACAGCTTGACTTAGCATTATATAATTGGTGTTTAATCATGTGCCATTTATTTCACAAGTGGTTTATAGAAAGTTCTCTGAGTGCTGTACATACAGGCTTGAAATGGAAGAGTACATGTGCAGAAACACACACTATCATTTTTTTTTTATCTTTGCAATCAATGGATCCCCTCCAAATTCGCTCAGAACCAAATCAAGATTAAGTGTGAAGGCATCAGCCTTCAATGACACTACACTGATTTCACACATGGGTAAACCTTAATCTAATAAAAAGGCAATTTAAATCTGAGTTTTCTATCACCTCTTCTAAGCAACATTATTCCTTCTGATTATAATTATGGGGAGCTTGCAAACAACTATTTGTCTCACTGAACTATGCCGCAAGTTTCTTCATTCCACCTTTTAAGACCATAAGAGCAGATTTTGGCTGTTCGGCCCATCAATCTGTTCTGCCATTTATCATGGCTGATCTATTATCACTCTAACCTTGTTCTCCTGTCTTCTCCCTGTAACCTACGATGCTCTAACTAATGAAACACTCCTCAACCTGCACATTAAACATATTCAATTACTTGGCTTCCACAGCCATCTGTGACAATCAATTTCAGAGCTTCACCACTCTCTGGCTAAAGAAATTCCTCCTTATCTCTGTTCAAAACAGATACCCTTCTATTCTGAGGCTGTGTCCTCTGACCCTGGACTCCCTCATGAAATAAAACATCCTCTCCATGTTCTTTAAGAGGGGAACCCTAGCTTGGTGGTCATTTATTCTTTCTTTTCTTTTTCAATCTTTTTATTAGTATTAATAATATTATGAACACAATACAATTAATATATTAATAAAGGGATTACAAACATACAAATTCCCATTACACATGAAAGAATACATAAGCAATGAATACAGTATGAATAAGTTTTCCCGAAACATGAACCATATAGTATATATATGAACAAGGTAAATCTAGATATTTCATAATATATAATATAAAAAAAAGAAAAAAATATATATGCAAAGTTGACTAACCTACTAATCTAGTATCCAAGGGAAAAAAAGGAAGCAAAAAAAGAAAAAAAAAGAAAAAATAAAAAAAAGAGAGAAAAAAAGGGTTGTTTATAGTATCTCTCAAGAATACATAAACATCAATGTCGTCAACTCCGATCCTCTCAACATAAATACGATTAAAGCTGAAAAAACTAATAAGCTTGGCACAGGGTCGTATTACATCATATGAAAATATTGAATAAATGGTCTCCATATCTTTTCAAATTTAATAGAAGTATCGAATACACCACTTCTAATTTTTTCTAAATTTAAACATAACATAGTTTGAGAAAGCCAATGAAATACCGTGGGAGGATTAATTTCCTTCCAATTCAACAAAATAGATCTTCTAGCCATCAAAGTGAGAAAAGCAATCATTCGACAGGTGGAAGGAGATAAATGGAGTGAGTCCATCATCGGTAAACCAAAAATTGCGGTAATAGGATGGGGTTGTAAATCGATGTTCAGTACCGCAGAGATAATATCAAAAATATCTTTCCAATATTTTTTCAAAAGCGGACATGACCAAAACATATGAGTTAAAGACGCGATTTCCAATTGACATCTGTCACAAATAGGGTTTATATAAGAATAAAAATGAGCTAATTTATCCTTGGACATATGGGCCCTATGTACAACCTTAAATTGTATTAATGAATGTTTGGCACATATAGATGATGTATTATCATTTATTGATTCTGTTATAATTACTTTTGTACATGGTGATAATAAATTTTACTTTGAACTTTGATTTAGCACAAAAGTATCAATTACTCTCCTGACTAAACTCATGGCCAGTTATCTTCATACAAAACTCTCAATGTCAAAATGGCAGATCTTCTAATTACAGTACAACAGCACCCATACAGTCCCTTCAGCCCAACTAGTTCATGCAGTCTAGCATTCCGATGTAAGTTAGCTCCATTTGCCAATGTTTGAACCACATCACTCCAAAACTTCCCAATCCATGTATCTGTTCAGATGCTTTTAAAATATTGTTTTTATACTTAGCTCAAGCCATTCCTTGGCCAGCTCATTCCATATACCTACCATCCTTTAAGACTATAAGATACAAGAGCAGTATTAGGCCATTCAGCCCATCAATTCTTCTCTCCCCATTCCATCATGGCTGATCTACTATCCCTCTCAACCCCATTCTCCAGCCTTCTCCCCATAACCTTGGAAGCCATTACTAATCCAGAGCCTATCATAATTTCCTTTTGAGTGAAGTTACTCATCAAGTTCCTTTTCAAATCTTCCTGCTCTCAATTTATATCTCTATCCTCTAGTTCTTGTTTCTCCAACCCTGGAACAAAGTCCATGCCCATTTACACTATCTATGGCCCAAGATTTTGAACTCCTCTATAAGGTCATCCCTAAGACTACTGTGCTCCAGTGAATAAACTACCACATTGCCAATCTCTCCCTGTAACTCAGACCCTCAAGACCTTTCCACTTTTTTCCAGTTTCAATATTGTTTTTTCTCTAATACAGAGACCAAAATTCCTAGATGTGACCTCACTGCAACACAATGTCCCAACTCCTTTACTCAGTGCCCTGACTGATGGAGGCCAGTGCATCAAACACCTTCTTCAACACTCTGGAATGGGTCATGGGTTTATAGACCTTGGAAAACTGAAGCTATAAGGGAAGTGTTTGAAATACTCAGTAGATCAGACAGCATCTGTAAAAGGGTGACCAGTTATCATTCCCAATGCAGGTCCCTTTATTAGAAATGTGTCACAAGGGGACATGGAGACTGGACCCAAATGCAGGACACAGGAACTGAAATATTAGGGGCAGGACAGGAACCACAAAAGGATAGAACAAGATGGGGAGACCATGGCATGCAACAGTGATCCTGGGGTTCAGAGAGTTCATGGCAAAGGCAGGACCCTGGCTAGGCTAAAGGATGGGTCTATGGGATAAGGAATGTTGGGAGGATAGCCCCCTGGGCAGGCCACATAACTCCTGGGCAGGGCCCAGCCTCCCAGGCAGGAACACAGGGTCCTGGGCAGGTCACAGGGCACAACCCATCAGAAGCAATGAGCAGGAAAGGGTCAGAGTCCTCAGGGAAGGCCACATAGCTCCTGGGCAGGGCCTCCTGCCAGGCAGGAACACAGGGGCCTGGGCAAGACAGAGCACCTGGGCAGATTGCAGGGCACAACCCATCAGAAGAGAGGGTTAGGAAAGGATCAGAGTCCCCCCCACCAGGCAACAGCAGTCCAGCCTGCTTACCCAACAGAGGCAAGGGATCAGAAGGGAGCTCAGTTCAGTCCAGGGTGACTACAAGAACAGACTTGCAGAACTAGATGATTAACAGTGGGTACTCCAAACCCAGCAGATACAAGACAACCCCAACTAAACTCAGACCCAGAGCCCCTTATATACACCTGCCAGCCAATAGGTCTCAGGAGCACCTCCTTAAGCCAAGATGATCCTATTTGGGCTTAAGGGTGAAAGGGGAGACAGCTACAAGACTCGGAGTCCGGCGTCTGCGGATTGGGTCAAGACCCAGAATGCGGTCTCCGGACCATAACAGAAATGGGTAAGAGACAGAAAGTTATTTTTCAGTAGGAAAGAAGATGGAGGTGAGGATGGAAAGAACAAAGGGAACACCATAATAATTACAGAAAAATTGGTCTGGGGGGGGGGAGTGCCAATATCCTGGCAGGGGTGCTTGCTAAAGCTATTAGGGAGAGTTTAATCTAGAATTGATGGGGGGCTGGGAACTGAACTGAAGAGATGGAGGAAGGCACAGCTGGCTCACAAATAGAGAAAGCTCATAAGCAATGTGAGAGAGAGGACAGTTAGGTGACAGAGAAGGGATGTATGGTTTGAGATGAGTCTATTTTAATACAAGGAGTATTCATGAACAAAGCAGATGAGCTTAAAGCGCAGATCAGTAATTGGAGCTATGATGTTGTGGCCATTACAGAGACTTGGAAGGCTTAGGAGCAGGAATGGCTACTTCGAGTGCCAGGCTTCAGATGTTTCAGAAAGGACAGGGAGGGAGGCAAAAGAGGTGGGGGTGAGTCACAGCTGCAGAAAAGGAGGAAGTCATGGAGGGATTGTCTACTAAGTTTCTGTGGGTGGAAATTAGAAATGGGAAGGGGTCAGTAGCTCCACTGGGTGTTTTTTATAGACCACCCAATAGAAACAGGGACATCAAGAAGCAGATAGGGAGACAGATTCTGGAATGGTGCAATAATAACAGGGTTGTCATGATGGGAGATTTTAACTTCCCCAATATTGATTGGCATCTCCCTAAAGCAAGGGGTTTATATGGGGTGGAGTTCGATAGGTGTGTTGTTTCCTGACACAATATGTAGATAAGCCTACAAGAGGAGAGGCTGTACTTGATTTGGTATTGGGAAATGAACCTGGTCAGGTGTCAGGCCGGTCAGTGGGAGAGCATTTTAGAGATAATGATCACAATTCTTTCTGCTTTACCATAGCATTGGAATGGGATAGCAACAGACAGTCAGGAAAACATTTAATTGGAGTAAGGGGAAATGTGATGCTATCAGGCAGGAATTTGGAAGCATAAATTTGGAGCAGATATTCTCAGGGAAATGTACAGTAAAAATGTGGCAAATGTTCAGGGGATATTTGCACTCTGCGTAAGTACGTTCCAATGAGACTGGTGAAGAATGGGAGGGTACAGGATCCGTGATGAACAAAGGCTGTTGATAATCTAGTCAAGAAGAAAAGAAAAGCTTATGAAAAAAACTTCAAAGTTCAAAAAACTAGCTAATGATAGAGATCTAGAAGATTATCAGGCTAGCAGGAAGGAACTTAAGAATGAAATTAGGAGAGCCAGAGGGGGCCAGGAGAAGGCCTTGGTGAGCAGGATTAAGGAAAATCCCAAGGCATTCTACAAGTATGTGAAGAGCATAAGGATAAGACATGAACAAATAGGACGAATCAAGTGTGACAGTGGAAAAGTGTGTATGGAACCGGAGGAAGTAGTGGAGGTGCTTAATGAATACTTTGCTTCAGTATTCACTATGGAAAAGGATCTTGGTGATTGCAGGGATGACTTGCAGCGGACTGAAAAGCTTGAGCATATAGACGTTAAGAAAGAGGATGTGCTGGAGCATTTGGAAAGCATCAAGTTGGATAACCCAAGAGGACTGGAAGAGATGTACCCCAGACTACTGTCTGAGGTGAGGGAGGAGATTGCTGACCCTATGGCAATGATCTTTGCATCATCAATGGGGATGGGAAAGGTTCTGGAGGATTGGAGGATTGCGGATGTTGTTCCCTTATTCAAGAAAGGGAGTAGAGACAGTCCAGGAAATTATAGACCAGTGAGTCTTACTTCAGTGGTTGGTAATTTGTGGAGAAGTTTCTGAGAGGCTGGATTTATGAACATTTGGAGAGGCATAATATGATTAGGAATAATCAGCATGGCTTTGTCAAAGTTAAATCATGCCTTATGAGCCTGATTGAATTTTTTGAGGATGTGATTAACACATTGATGAATGTAGAGCAGTAGATGTAGTGTATATGGATTTCAGTAAGGCATTTGATAAGGTACCCCATGCAAGGCTTATTGAGAAAGTAAGGAGGCATGGGATCCATGGGGACCTTGCTTTGTGGATCCAGAACTGGCTTGCCCACAGAAGGCAAAGAGAAGTAGTAGACGGGCCAAATTCTGCATGGAGGTTGGTGACCAGTGGTGTGCCTCAGGTATCTGTTCTGGGACTCCCTTCTCTTTGTGATTTTTATAAATGACCCGGATGAGGAGGTGGAGGGATGGGTTAGTAAATTTGCTGATGACACAAAGGTTAGGGTGTTGTAGATAGTGTGGAGGGCTGTCAGAGGTTACAGCAGGACATCAATAGGATGCAAAACTGGGCTGTGAAATGGCAGATAGAGTTCAACCCAGTTAAGTGTGAGATGGTTCATTTTGGTAGGTCAAATATGATGACAGAATATAGTATTAATGGAAGGACTCTTGGCAGTGTAGAGGATCAGAGGGATCTTGGGTTCCGAGTCCATAGGACACTGAAAGCTGCTGTGCAGGTTGACTCTATGGTTAAGAAGGCATACGGTTTATTGGCCTTCATCAAATGTAGGACTGAGTTCAAGAGCCGAGAGATAATGTTACAGCTATTCACTGAAGGTGAATGAGCAAGTGCAGCAGGCAGTGAAGAAGGCTAATGGAATGTTGGCCTTTATTACAAAGGGAATTGAGTTAAAGAGCAAGGAAATCCTTTTGCATTTGTACAGAGCCCTGGTGAGACCACACCTGGAGTATTGTGTACAGTTTTGGTCTCCAGGGTTAAGGAAGGACATCCTGGCTGTAGAGGAAGTGCAGCGTAAATTCACGAGGTTAATTCCTGGGATGTCTGGACTGTCTTACGCAGAGAGGTTAGAGAGACTGGGCTTGTACACGCTGGAATTAAGGAGATTGAGAGGGGATCTGATTGAAACATATAAGATTATTAAGGGATTGGACAAGATAGAGGCAGGAAATATGTTCCAGATGCTGGGGGAGTCCAGTACCAGAGGGCATGGTTTGAGAATAAGGGGTAGGTCATTTAGGACAGAGTCAAGGAAAAACTTCTTCTCCCAGAGAGTTGTGGGGGTCTGGAATGCACTGCCTCAGAAGGTAGTGGAGGCCAATTCTCTGGATGCTTTCAAGAAGGAGCTAGATGGGTATCTTATGGATAGGGGAATCAAGGGATATGGGGACAAGGCAGGAACTGGGTATTGATAGTAGATGATCAGCCATGATCTCAAAATGGCGGTGCAGGCTCGAAGGGCCGAATGGTCTACTTCTGCACCTATTGTCTATTGTCTATATAGGTCCCTGGTCAGACCCCACTTGGAGTACTGTGCTCAGTTCTGGTCACCTCACAATAGGAAGGATGTGGAAACTATCGAAAAGGTGCAGAGAAGATTTGCAAGGATGTTGCCTGGATTGGGGAGCATGCCTTTTGCAAACAGGTTGACGGAACTCGGCCTTTTCTCCTTGGAGCGATGGAGGATGAGAGGTGACATGTTAGAGGTGTATAAGATGATGAGAGGCATTGATCGTGTGGATAATTAGAGGCTTTTTCCCAGGGCTGAAATGACTAACCCGAGAGGGCACAGCTCTAAGGTGCTTGGAAATAGGAACAGAGGAGATGTCAGGGATCATTTTTTTTTACTCCGAGTGGTGAGTGCGTGGAATGGGCTGCTGGTGACGTTGGTGGAGGCAGATACAATAAGGTCTTTTAGGAGTCTCTTGGCTAGGTATATGGATCTTAGAAAAATAGAGGGCTATGGGTAACCCTAGGTAATTTCTAATGTAAGTACAAGTTCTGCACAGCATTGTGGGTTGAAGGGCCTGTATTGTGCTGTAGGTTTTCTAGGTTTCTCTGTTTCTATAAAACAGGTGTTCTGTTGATGTACAAGTTGACATACAGTGCATACATGAAATGTACAGCTCTGTGCAAAAGTCTTAGACGCCCTAGAATTTTCAGCTGGTTCCAGATGATACGAACACCACAGAGCCCTGATCTCAACATCATCGAGACTGTAGAATTACAAGAGACAGAAGCAAGCGAGACAGCCAAAATAGGCAGAAGAGCTGATGCTTGGATCAACCTATCAGATATTTCTTTTATAAAACTGCATGACTGTGTACCTAAGAGAAATAATACAGTTTTAAAGGCAAAGGGTAATCATGGCAAATTTTGATTTGATACATTTTTTTACTGTTTACTTCATTTTACAGTAAATTGTTTAATATTTAGAAACTTTCAATTTCATTATTTTGAAAGTGTCTTTGCTTTACAGATTTTTTTACATGTCCCCAAGACTTTGCACAGTACTGTAATCACATATACAACAGTATTACTGTTACTGCCCCTGTGAGAAATAATGTGTACCGGATGGTAGCAGGGTGGTCAGAAGTCTTACAGCCTCAGGTTACTAAGGCCTGTTACCAGCACAGATACATCATTTGTCACAGTCGTGAGTTTTAAGTCTTGAGGCTGTGGGACAAACATAGAATTACCGCTGTTTCTCGCAAGGTTTTCATTGTACCTGGATGTTGTTTATTTAGATTTTCAGAAGGCTTGTGGCAAGATGCTGCACATGAGGCTGCTAAACAAGGTAAGAGCCTCTGGCATTACGGGAAAGATACTAGCATGGACAGAAGATTGGCTGACTGGTAGAATGCAGAGTGGGAATAAAGAGGAATGTCTCTGGTAGACTACCGTTGAGTAGTGGTATTCCACAGAGGTCAGTGTAGCATCTGCTTCCTTTGACATTATATGTTGATGACTTGGATGACAGAATTGATGGTTTTGTGGCCAAGTTTGCAGGCGATATGAAGATAGGTGGAAGGACAGATAGTGTTGAGGAAGAAGGGAGTCTGCAGAAGGACTTAGATAGATTGGGAGAAAGGGCAAAGAGGTGAAAGATGGAATATTGCATAGAGACTTGTATGTTAGAAGGAATAAAGCATAGATTTGTTCGAACTGGGGAGTAAATTCAGAAATTGGAGGTGTAATGGATTTGGGAGTTCTTGTGGAAGATTCCCTAAAGGCTAATTTTCAGGTTGAGTCATTGGTAAGGAAGACAACTGCAATGTTACCATTCACTTTGAGAGGGTTAGAATATAAAAGCAAGGATGCAATGCTGAGAATTTAGAAGGCAATGGCTAGACCACATTTGGAGTGCTGTGAGCAGTTCTGGACCCCATATCTGAGAAAGGATATGCTGGCATTGGAGAAGGTCCAGAGGAAGTTCACGAGAGTTATCCTGGGAATGAAAGAGTTAATGTCTGAGGAGCATTTGATGGCTGTGAGCCTGTGCTCTCTGGAGTTTAGAAGAACGAAGTGAGGAATTTTATTGAAACTTAGTGATAATTGAAAAACCTAGACAGAATGGAACTGGAGAGGATGTTTCCTATAGCAAGGAATACACTTCGTATTGCTTCATGTACACTCACTGGCGACTTTATTATGTAAACCTGTACACATGCTTCTTAATGTAAATATCTAATCAGTCAATCATGTAGCAGCAACTCAATACATAAAGGCATGCAGACATGTTCAAGAGGTTCAATTTTTGTTCATGCCAAACATCAGAATGGGGAAGGAATATGATCTAATTGACTTTGACTGTGGAGTGATTGTTCATGCCAGACAGGGTGGTTTGAGTATCTCAGAAACTGCTGATCTCCTGGGATTGCCATGCACAACGTTCTCTAGAGTTTACAGAGAATGGTGCAAAATCCAAAAAATTTCCAGAGACCAGTAGTCTGTTGGTTGCATTGCCTTGTTAATGAGAGATGTCAGAGGAAAATGGCCAGACTGGCTCAAGTTGACAGAAAGGTGACAGTGGCTCAAATGACCACGTGTTACAACAGTGGTATGCAGAAGAGCATCTCTGAAGCCACAACACATCAAACGTCGAAGAGGATAGGCTACAACAGCAGGAGGTACTTAATAAAGTAGCCACTGAGGTGATTGAATAAAAGTGCATACAACCATAGGGAAGTTAAACTACAAGAAAAATAACAATTCTGCACAGTAATCCAATAACATGGAGGAGTTGCATCAACTTGATCTGCCTTTGCTGTGTAACTGTTTACAAAGGCCTGTTTAAGTCACACTGAAGGCTACTGACTCTTGTTAATCAGATCAGGGAAAACAGATTGACAGTTATATGAGTTCACCAAGTATTCACTTGTATTATAAATCCTTGCTGAAAACACTTCATTTCATGTCAGTCAGGCAAAAGAAAAAGCTTTCAATGTGCAAGGTTTTTTAAAATTGGTTTACCCAATGCTTTGTGAGGTAGCAATTTAAAATATAACATGTGGAAATCTTTTCCTCACACGTTTTTGTTCATGACATAGGGGCATTACTGACAAGGTCTGCATTTATCCCAATGTTATCTCGGTGCCTAGCTAGACCAGATTGACTACAGTATATGTTCTGGAGTGACGTACACTCCGCACCAGTCATGGACCATGATTTTTGTTTTCTGCTGAAAGGGTCTCAAAAAACAAGTCAAAAATTTCTCAATGCCGATAAAACAAGAAAGGTTGGAATCACACAGCAAGTCAGGCAGTATTTGAGGAAAGAAAGATAGTTAATATTTGGAGCACCATGAAAGCATAGCAATTAGTGCGATGCTAATACAGCTTGGGCTGTCAGTTTTCAGAGTCGTTTCTGGTGTGGTCTGTAAGGAGTTTGCACATTCTCCCTGTGAATGCATGGTTGTCCTCTGGCTGCTCCAGTTTCCTACCACACTCCAAAGCCATACCAGTTGGTAGATTAATAGGTCATTGGAAATTCTCCTGTGATTAGACTACTGTTAATTAACTGGGTTAGTGAGTAGTGCAGATGACTGGGCCAGTAGGGTCTGTTCTGCACTGTATCCCTAAATAAATAAATAAATAAATATTAATTTCAAGTTATTTACACATGCAGCATGACTTCCTGACCCTAATTCTCAATGACCCAACTGGTCAATAGCGGAGAGGGTGACTGGTGACCCAGGAATGATAATTACGATGAATGCTGATCCTTGCCCATGCAGATAAAAATAAACAGTTTATCGATATTTAATGAAGGAGAAGAATAAGAGTTTCCTTTTATTTTTCTTTGCATCACAACTAACAGATCTGCTTTCAAATTGTTAGAACACCTTTGGGAGTGATTCAAAAATTATTTTCCTTCGAGGCATTTTTAAACAGGTTCTAGCATTTATTTCTTAATTCACGTCCAGGAACCATTTGTAATGTACAAAAATAAATTATAAACTTATGTCCAAGTTGCAACTTCAAAACATTGAACAAATTTAAAGAATACATGGGAGACTGAGAATGCAGAATGCTTCGACTTTACTTTAAGCGAGGCGCGTAGGTATCATGTGGTAGCATGATAACATATACCATTAATATATTTTTACATATAACCTGTAATTAATTATTTAAATGAAGAAGAATGCTTAATCAATAAATATATATGTAACTCACTGTAAAGTTTCACTGCTAATGTAATGGTCTCTCTGTGATGTTTCACTGCTAAGGTAGTGGTTGCTCTGTAGCAGCAATGTTTGGGTTATAACTAGAGATAACGGGGGCTTTGGAATGTATATGCCAATGAGAGGCATGTTGTTCTTTCGTGTGGGTCTGGGACCAGGGATTTCGAGGTCTTTGGTTGGTGAGAGATGAAGAGAGAAGACATGAGGGGAGAGAGTTGGTAGACCACTGGACGGAATGGACTAGGAGCAAGGATCCGAAAATCAGCGACTCTCGGAGGAGGTCGAAGGGGGATGAAGGGACAAAACCATGAGCTCTAACGTGCACATCAGACTGTTACATTAAAATCGGTCCTTTTTCTTTTTATTTTCTTTACTAACCCTATAGTCAGAATAAGATTTATAAAGTTCAATCATTTAATTGCGTATGGTATACTGTCTGATATTTTGTGGTTTGGATTTGTAACCGGGTAATACATCACGCAGCATTCACACAAACAAGATTTCTCAGTTTGGCTGAGCCAGAGGCTACCTTCCCCTAGACAAACACATGCTGGCCGAGCCTCAGGGTTACATATATTAAAGATTACTCAAATATTATTGAAATATTAAATACACAACACAAGTGAGGTCATCAATTTGAAATGTGTTTTGCTTTCCATAGATGCATTTTCAATTGTATTTTGTTTTAATTTTATTAATATGGGATGTTGATGGCAAAGCCAGGCCAGTAGTTGTTACACATTGCTTCTTGTCTTTGAGAGGATTGTTACAGATCACCTCAGATCATAGCACAGTCCAGCACAGGAATTTATTTATTGAGATACAACTTGGAACGGGACCTTCCAGCCCTTCCAGACATGCTGCCCAGCAACCCCTGATTTAACCCTAGCCTAACCATGGGACAATTTACAATGACCAATTAACCTACCAATTGGTATGTCTTTGGACAGTGGGAGGAAACCCACACAGTCATAGGGAAAACGTACAACTCCTTACAGACAGCAGAAGGAAAACACATCTGCCTGCACATGATCCATACTCCTCCATATCCTGCATGTTCATGTTCCTGTGTAAATACCGCTTAAATATCTGTGTCTAAAACTATTCCTGTTCCAGGCACCTCCCATTCTCTGTCTTAGTCTCACTGGCTTCTTCCCCCAGGCTGAGAGATGAATGAACACCCTGATATTACCAAGTTCTTGTCACTAGGATAGCAAACTGTTTACAGTTTAGTGGTTACCTGTTCTGCACAAGCCACATACACTTTGACTTACATTTTTGTAATTAATTTCTGATAATATTTTATTTTATGTGCTGTATGTGATATATGTATTGTGGGTGCACCATGGTCTGGAGAAACATTGTTTCACTCAGTTATATATGCACAAACAGATGACAATAAACTTGAACTTCAAAATATTTACTCTTCACATCTCTTTTAGAAGGTTTGTTCATTTAGAACAGAGATTAGGAGGAATTTATTAAGCTACAGGGTGGTGAATCTGTGGAATTCAATACCACAGATCACTGTGGAGACTAAATCAGTGGGTATACTTAAAGCAGAGCTTGATAGCTTTGTAATATCTAAGAGTGGCAAAGGTTATGGAGAGAAGTCAGTAGAATGGGATTGGAGCAGACTCGATGGGCTCAGTGGACTAATTCTGACCCTGACTTATGGTTTTATAGTCTGTGGTCCTCAAAACATTTTTCTCTCTCCTTAAGGCCAAAGCTTTAATATTTCTCCAGTCTGGAGAAAGGACTCTGACTGTCTCCCCTTTCCATGCCTTTCAAAATATTTTCAACCTGTTTCAGGTCTCCAGTCACTTCAGAGAAAACAAACCCCAAGTTTGTTCAACCTCCCCTTATACCTCAGGCCCTGTAATCCATTCACCTTCCTGTTTCTGCATGGTCTCCAAAGCTCCCATATCCTTCCTGCAATGGGGCAGACAGAACTGCACCCAATACTCTAAATGCAGGCTAACCAATGTTTTATATAGCTGCAATCTTGCTGAACCATTCTTCTGGTAGAGTCCCTCCCAGAGTAGTGTTGGATCAGGAGTTCTGGGATATAAAGCCTAATGTAGTGGAAAATGGGATTAGCATTAACAAGTTCTTAATCGGAAGTCTGAATAAATTGGGCCCAATTGTTTTCATATGGTATGATTCTATGACTCTATGATGCTGTATATCATGAGGTTAAGATTCATGCATGTTAATCATTTGAATAATTAGAAAGGAAACATTTGCTCTGCAAAGATTAAACAAGGAGATACGAACACAAGAGATTCTGCTGATGCTGGAAATCTAGAGTAACGCGCAAAATGCTGGTGGAACTCAGCAAGTTAGGCAGCATCTATGGAAGTATTAAACAGTTGATGTTTCAAGACCAGAATAAGAAGGTGGGAGGAGGGGAAGGAGAACAAGCTAGATGCTTAGAGGTGAAACCAGTTGGGTAGGGGAGAGGCATAATGTAAGAAGCTGGGGGATGATAGGTGGAAAAGGTAAAGGACTAAAGAAGAAGGAATCTGAAGAAGGAGATTAGAGTGGACTGTGGGAGAAAGGGAAAGAGAAGGGGAACAGGCAGAGCTGATAGGCAGGTGAAGAAAAGAGAAGAGTTAAGATGGGGCCCAGAGTGGGGAGTTGAGGAAGAAGGGAGGGGGGAAAATTACCTTTGGTTGGAGAAATTGATGTTCATGCTGAGAGTGGCCTCATTCTGGCAGTAGAAGAGACCATGGATCCACATGTCAAAGCAGGAATGGAGACTAGAATTAAAATGGTTGGCCACCGGAGAAATAATCCATTCTCTGAGGAGGGCAGATGGCTCAGATGGACTCTGACTATTCTGCCAGATGATCTACAAGAAACCACACTGGCTGTACTGCAAAAGCAACAGAGGGAAGTATTATGAAATCAAAATGCAGCACGTGCTAGAAATCTGAAATAAAACTAGGAAGTATAGAGTTGGTCAGATAGCATTAGCAGAGAGAGAAAATAAGTTAGGGTTTTATTAATTTAATTAAGCTTTTTAGAGATACAGTATGGAACAGGGTAGTGGGGTGGAGATAGGCATTGTGATAGCATTGTGTTACTAAACACCATGCAACCACCATGCCCCAAATTACTCACAATTCAGTTAGAACTTTAAAGGGAACCTCTGGAATTCTCTATCCTAGGGAGTTGCATCAAGACCTGGTATGGATATTCCAATGCACAAGAGCATGGGAGGCTTTAGGTAGTGGTGCACACAGCCAATTCCATCATAGACACTGCTCTGCCCACCATCAAGGACATCAATAAGAAGCAATGTCTGAGGAAGATAACAACCATTGTCAGAGAACCCCACCACCCAAGCCACACCCTCTTCTCACTGCTGTCATCAGGAAGGAGGTACAAGTGTTTAAAAAACTGCTCCTCAAGGCTCCACAACAGATTCTTCCCCACTGCCATCAGTTTGTGACCCTCACACTACTTAAGACTATACTTTCTTCTCTCTTAATATATATTTTTTCTGCTTCTGCAGAATTTTAATCTATTCAATATACATATGCTGTAATTAATTTACCTATTTATTTATTTTTACTTCTTTCTATATTATGTATTGCAATGAACTGCTGCTGCTAAGTTAACAAATTTCACAACACATGCTGGTAATAATAAACCTGATTCTGATTCTGATTCTTGTGCTACCATGGTGTTTATTTTGCATATATAAAAGTTATCTATAATTTATGTGAATTTAATTTTATGTTAATTTGTGTTTGTCATCATGCACTGTACTGCTGATGTAAAAAGCTGATCTTCAAAGATTCAAAGTACATTTGTTATCAAAGTATGCATACAGAATATAACTCTGAGATCCGTCCTTCTGCAGGCAGACATGAATCAAAGAAAAACCATGGAACCCATTCAAGAAAACATCAAACACCCAGCGTGTAAATAAAGAACAAAATGCACAAATGGCAAAAAGTGAGTGAACAACACATAGAATATCAAATATCCAACCAGGAGTCCAGTTGTATTCAGTTTAGTTCAGCTCAGCACAGTGCCGCTAGCCTACTATAGATCACAGGGCCATTCTTCGCCGAAGCACACCCACCCACCTCTATCACCCTGATCAAACTGATCAAAAACAGCAAAAAACAGTGTAACCACAACCTAGGACACAAGCAACATGAATCTTGCTGATCAGTTCTGGCAACATGGATCCTGCACTTTCTTCTGAGAGCAGCTAGCATGGCAATTATGGCATTTATTCCCTGTGTACGTATGCTATGTGTATGCATGTATACTCTGTGTATATATGCAATTTGAGAGAGAGAAGCATAAGTTACATGTATCAGTATCGCAATGGAATATTCAAAATTAGAGAGGCATGAGAGAGGAGCTTGCTCAGATGGATTGGAGAATGATGCTGGAGGGGATGACAGCAGAGCAGAGGTGGCTGAAGTTTCTAGGAATAGTTCACAAGGTGCAGGATATATACGTCCCCTACAGAGGAAGAAGTTCTCAAATGGCAGGTGTAGGCAACTGTGGCTGACAAAGGAAGTTAAGGACTACATAAAAACCAAAAACAGGGCATATAAGATAGCAAAACTGAGAGGGAAGTTGGATGATTGGAAGCTTTTAACTTCCAACAAAAGGCAGCTAAGAAATCTATAAAAAGAGAAAAGATGAAATATAAGGATAGACTAGCCAATGATATAAAGCAGGATACCTGAAGTTACTTTCAGTTATATAAAGAGGAAAAGGGAATTGAGAGTGGATATTGGAGCACTGGAAAATGACGCTGGTGAAGTAGTAATGGGGACAAAGAATTGGCAGATAAACTTAATGGGTACTTTGCATCTGTCTTCACTGTGGAAGACACCGGCAGAGTGCCAGAGATCCATAAGTGGCAGGGAGCAGGAGTGAGTGCCATTGCAAAAAAGTGCTAGGCAAACTCAAGGATCTTAAGGTGGATAAGTCACCTGGGCCAGATGGACTATATCCCAGAGTACTGAGAAAGATTGTTGAAGATATAACGGATGCATTGATCATGATCTTTCATGAATCGCTTGATTCTGGCATGGTTCCAGAAGACTGGAAGGTTGCAAATGTCACTGCACTCTTTACAAGGGGAGGAAGGCAAAAGAAAGGAAATTATAGGCCAGTTAACCTAACCTCAGAGGCTGGGAAAGTGTTGGAGTCTATCTTTGAGGTTGAGGTTTCGAGGTACTTGGAGATCAATGATAAAATAAGTCAAAGTCAGCAAAGTTTCTGTAAAAGGGAAATCTTGCCTGACAAATCTGTTAGAATTCTTTGAGGAAGTAACAGGCAGGGTAGACAAAGGTTTGCAGAGGATGTGATATACTTGCTTTTTCAGAAGGCATTTGATAGGGTGCCAGCATAAGGCTGCTTAACAAATCCTATGGCATTACAGGAAAGATACTGCCATTGATAGCAGAATGGCTGACAGGCGGGAGGCAGCAAGTGGGAATAAAAGGGGCACTTTTCTGGTTGGCTGCTGGTAACCAGTGCTATTCTTCAGGGGACAGTACTGGGACTGCTACTTTTCACATTGTTTGTGAATGATTTAGATAATGGAATTGATGGCTTTGTGGCAAAGCTTGCGGATGATACAAAGATAGGTGGAGGGTAGGCAGTGTTGAGGAATCAATGTGATTGCAGCAGGACTTAGACAAATTGGATGAATGGGCTTAGAGGTGGCAGATGGAATACAGTATTGGGAAATGTATGATAATGCATTTTTGGTAAAAGGAACAATAGTGTAGGCTATTAACTAAATGGGGAAAAGGTTCAAACATTAGAGGTACAGAGGGAGTTAGAAGTCCTCATGCAAAACTCCCAGGAGGTTAATTTATAGATTGAGTCTGTGGTAAAAAAAAAAAAAGGCAAATGCAATATTGGCATTTATTTCAAGGGGAATAGAATATAAAAACAAGGAGATAATTCTGAGGCTTTATAAGACACTTGTCAGGACTCATTTGGAATATAGTCAACAGTGTTGGGCCCCATATCTCAGAAAGGATGTGTTGTCATTGGAGAGAGTCCAGAAGAGGTTCACTAGGATGATTCCCAGAATGAAGGAGTTAACATATGAGGAGTGCTTGGCAGCTTCAGACCTGTACTCACTGGAATTTAGAAAAATAGTGGTGTGGGGGGGGGGGGGGGGAGTCTCATTGAAACCTACCAAATGTTGAAAGGACTAGATAAGGTGGGTGTGGAGAGGATGTTTCCTATGGTGGGGGTATCCAGAACTAGAGGGCACAGCCTCAAAATTGAGGAGCAGCTTTTTAGAATGGAGGTAAAGAGGATTTTTTTTTATTAGCCAGATGGTAGCAAGTCTGTGGAATGCTCTGCCACAGACTGTAATGAAGGCCAAGTCTGTGCATGTATTTAAGGCGGAAGTTGATCATTTCCTTATCGGTCAGGGCATTAAAGGATATAGCGAGAAGGCAGGTGTATGGGGTTGAAGGGGATCCAGGATCAGCTATGATGGAATATCAGAGAAGATCCAATGGGCTGAATTTTGCTCCTATGTCTTATGGTCTTTTGGTCTTATAAGAATGCTAAACTTCAGCACATGGAGGTTAAGAGCCAAATACTGTACTATCTGTACCTGAATCTGATGATGTGAGACCTAAGGCTTATGTATCTCCTGCCTGATGGTGTGGAAGAAGACAACATGGATGGACATGGGGACTGGGTTTGATGATGGATAGTGCCACTTGTGGCAGGGCTCTGTGTTAATGTACTCAATGGTGAGACGATCTTTGCCTCTGATGGACTGTTCATCATGTTCTTTGATCTTCTGGAGTCTAGAGAAGCCAACAATCCACTGGAAGATCTTTCCAGGTTGAGCAGCATCTGTGGAGGGAAAGGAATTGACATGATAAATTGAAACACTGCTGCAGGATCTGAATTTACATTCACAATCTAGAACTATCATGAATAACTGCACTATTGTAAAGCCAATTTGGTTTATATCAAGAACAGAACTCTCCCATCCTTCCTAGTACAGCCTGTATGTGGCTTAGATCCAGGGAGATCAGATTATTTTTAACGGTGGAGGAGCAACACCTTATGTTCTGTCTGGATAGCCTCCAACCCAATGATATAAATATTGTTTTCTTTTTCCGGTAATTATCATTTTCCTCTCCTCTCCTCTTACTCTATTCTCAACTCTGGCCTCTTACTCCTTCTCATCTGCCTGTCATTTCCCCCTGGGTTCCTCCTTCCATTTCTCCTATGATCCACTCTCCTCTCCCAGCAGATTCATTCCTCTCCTGCCCTTGACCTTTCCCACCCACCTGGCTTTGGATTTACAACATCCACAAACATTCTCAGGTTTGTGACTTTATTATTCCTTTTGTTTTGCACAAATTATTTATCTTGCCCTCTAAAATAGCCAATGTATGCTTTAATTTTCAGGGGCCACTTTGATTTGGCCAAAAAATAGATGAATTATCAAAATTATTCCGAAATGTAGGAAGACGAAGGGTGAAGTTATAGAGGTTTATAAAATGACGAGGGGCATAGATAACATGAGTAGCCCAAGTCTTCTCCTCAAAGTAGAGGAGTCCATAACTAGGAGACTTGAAGTGGGGACTCAACCCAAAATGTCCCTGTTTATTCATTTCCATGGATGCTACCTGACCTTTTGAGTTCCTCCAGCATTTTGTGTGTGTTTCTGTTGCTTTAGAAGCTGTAGGTTTAAAGTGAGAAGGGAAATATTTAAAAGGATCTGAAGGGGGACTATTTCCCTCAGTGTTGTAAGTGCTTGGAATGAGCTGCCAGAAGAAGTGGTAGAGGCAGGTACAATTATATCATTTAAAAGGCATTTGGACTAATACATGGATAGTAAAGTTTTAGAGCAGGGGTTCCCAACCTGGGGTCTACTTTTCTTACTGCCCATTACGACACTGGCGTTTAGGGCAGCAATGAATTTTGGTTTTGGTCTTGGTGGTGTTCATCGTGTTTCTGGCTTCCTCTCAGTCTTCGCTACGGTCACTCATGCAAGTCTTTGGTGGAGACTCAGGAATACCATTGCACACAGATGTAGAAGGATTCCTCATTGCAATTTCTGTAACAATTTTGTTTTACCAACCAGCATTGTTAACGCTGAGCTGAACTTTTGAATCTCAAGTCAAGTCAAGTCAACTTTTATTGTCATTTCGATCATAACTGCTGGTACAATGCATAGTAAAAATAAGACAACGTATTTCAGGACCATGGTGTTACATGACACAGTACAAAAACTAGACTGAACTACGTAATTAACAAAAACACAGAGAAAGCTATACTAGACTACAGACCTACACTGGACTGCATAAAGTGCACAAAAACAGTACCAGCATTACAATAAATAATAAACAGGACAGTAGGGCAAGGTGTCAGACCAGGCTTCAGGTATTGAGGAGTCTGATAACTTGGGGGAAGAAACTGTTATATAGTCTGGTCGTAAGAGCCCGAATGCTTCGGAGCCTTTTCCCAGATGGCAGGAGGGAGAAGAGATTGTATGACGGGTACATGGGGTCCTTCATAATGCTGTTTCCTTTGCAGATGCAGTGTGTAGTGTAAATGTCCATGATGGCGGGAAGAGAGACCCCGATGATCTTCTCAGCTGACCTCACTATCCGCTGCAGGGTCTTGCAATCCGAGATGGTACAATTTCCGAACCAGGCAGTGATGCAGTTGCTCAGGACGCTCTCAATACAACCCCTGTAGAATGTGATGAGGATAGGGGGTGGGAGATGGACTTTCCTCAGCCTTCGCAAAAAGTAGAGACGCTGCTGGGCTTTCTCTGCTCTGGAGCTGGTGTTGAGGGACCAGGTGAGATTCTCCACCAGGTGAATACCAAGAAATTTGGTGCTCTTTACGATCTCTATCAAGGAGGTGTCGGTGTTCAGCAGGGAGTGGTTGCTCTGTGCCCTCCTGAAGTCAACAACCATCTCTTTTGTTTTGTTCACATTAAGAGACAGGTTGTTGGCTCTGCACCAGTCCGTTAGCCACTGCACCTCCTCTCTGTAAGCTGACTTGTCGTTCTTGCTGATGAGACCCACCACGGTCATGTCATCGGCGAACTTGATGATATGATTCGAGCTGTGTGTTGCAGCACAGTCGTGGGTCGGCAGAGTGAACAGCAGTGGACTGAGCACACAGCCCTGGGGGGGGTCCCCGTGCTCAGTGTGATGGTGTTGGAGATGCTGCTCCCAGTCCGGACTGACTGAGGTCTCCCAGTCAGGAAGTCTAGGATCCAGTTGCAGAGGGAGGTGTTCAGGCCCAGTAGGCTCAGCTTTCCAATCAGTTTCTGAGGGATGATTGTGTTGAATGCTGAACTGAAGTCTATGAACAGCATCCGAACACATGTGTCTTTTTTGTCCAGGTGGGTTAGGGCCAGGTGCAGGGTGATGGCAATGGCATCATCTGTTGAGCGGTTGGGACGGTATGCAAACTGCGAGGGGTCCAATGAGGGGAGCAGCAGGGTCTTGATATGCCTCACGATGAGCCTCTCGAAACACTTCATGATGATGGATGTAAGTGCAACAGGACGGTAATCATTTAGGCAGGACACTGAAGACTTCTTCGGCACGGTGACGATGGTGGCGGCCTTGAAGCACGTTGGAATGGTGGCGCTGCTCAGGGAGATGTTGAAGATGTATGTGAGAACATCTGCTAGCTGGTCTGCACATCCTCTGAGCACTCTACCAGGGATATTGTCTGGTCCAGCAGCCTTCCGTGGGTTGACCCTGCACAGGGTTCTTCTCACGTTGGCCACGGAGAGACACAGCACCTGGTCATTCACAGGAGGGGTGGACTTCCTTGCTGCCACGTCATTTTCCGCCTCAAACCAGGTGTAGAAGTTATTCAGCACATTTGGGGAGGAGGCATCACCTGCACAGTCAGGTGATGTAGTCTTGTAATTGGTGATGTCCTGGATGCCCCTCCACATGCGCCGCGTGTCACTGCTGTCCTGGACGTAACTGTGGATTAGCTGGGCATGTGCACGCTTTGCCCCTCTGATGGCTCAGGACAGTTTGGCCTTTGCTGTTGTTAAAGCTGCCTTGTCGCCTGCTCTGAAGGCGGAGTCACGGGACCTCAGTAGCGCACGCACCTCTGCGGTCATCCATGGCTTCTGGTTGGCACGTATAGTGATAGTGTTGGACAGAGTAACATCATCGATGCACTTGCTGATGTAGCTGGTCACTGATGCTGTGTACTCCTCTAAGCTGGTAGAGTCGCCATCGGTTGCAGCCTCCCTGAATGTGCCAGTCAGTGTTCTCAAAGTGTTCTCTGGAGGACTAGAGGACCTTTCTTAGTCAGGCCTCAACCCTTTGACCTGTTTGACATAGGTGACCCTACCAAGAGTCAAAGTACAAGGTCCTGATTCCAGCCAACATAGCTCTCCGGGTCATTGAGGCACACAAGCCTCCAACCGCAATAACAAGTTTATGGTTCTCTTGAAGGCTGGCATACACTGACTGCTTAGTTAATGGTATTGGCTGGGAAACCCCTGGTTTAGTGGGATATAAGCTAAATGCAGAAAAATGGGATTCACTCAGTTAGGCAACCTGGTCAACACAGATGAGTTGGGCCAAATGGCCAGTTTCCACACTGTACAATTCTAAGTCTTTACTCTAACATGATTGAAGAGTCTATCTGCTTCAGAAAATGATTAGGAAGATTTTTACCTTATAAATTAAACAGAAAGTGGAATGAAAAGCAAGAAGCCACTCTATGTTGAGCGTCTTTCAGGATGACAGAATGGATTCAGCAGTGATAAAGCACCTTGACAACGGTAATTATTCATGTCAATTAAGAGGACCATGTGCAGTCTCTGGATTACTTAATTGAAGAAAACAAACAAATTCATTTGGGTTTCTGATGGTCCTTGATGTGTTTCTATCCAGCTTTTGCATGATTCAATACTCTTCTGCTTAAGTGATGGTTTCCTGTACAGTTTGGAATCATGTTCTGCAAAAAAACCAATTATCCCAAACTTTGTCTGGAGAAATGTGATGGGAATTGGCAAACTATACAATATTATAAATGGGTATTTCAGATATTACATAATTCTGGAAATAATAAGAAATAATTGAACCAATAAGTGTTTTGCCTGACATTTATAAGTGCACGGCTAAGATTTCTCACCTCCTAGTGAAATCTTTTGCTTTACTGGAATACTTCAGTCTTGCCTCAGACTTTTTGATGTTGCAAACTGTGCATAAAATTAGGGGGAAGGCCATTCAGTCCAAGCAGCTAGCGTCTCTGGCCAATTTCCTCCTCAACCCTAAACATCTGTATTGATTCTTACCAAAGTCTGAAAATATTGGATTCAAGTAACACTTTTTAACACCTTTGAAGGCAGCAACATAGCTCTGAGGTTGAAAGTTGCTAAAAATTCTCTTCAATTGACATGGGAGATGCATTTAATGATTCAGCTTGATCACAAAGGTTTGAACTTTATGTACATCATGTCAATGGTTCTAGAGAGATACAGATCCATCTGACATTTAGTACAGCTAACTAGGAATAAACAGTATCAGATAAGTATATGAAGCCACTTCACATCTGTACCCTCACTGAGGTGAAGATTGAACCCAGATCTCCGGAACTGTGAGGCTACAGTTCCATTAGCTATACCACTGTGTTGACACATTATCTGAAAAATGTGCTTATGTGTTTGGGATGGAGGTTGGCAGGAATTTAGTTTCTAACAGCTTGTGGATCCTTGCAATTCTCTCCCACAGAGCTATGAAGGTTGAGTGACTAAATATATTCAAGGACAAGATAAACACAGTTGTTCAGTAGCAGAGTTAATGATTAAGTGGGACTCAGATTGCAACAGCAACAATCCAATGGAAGGGCAGAATAGACTAGAAGGGCTGAGTGGTCGACTTCAGCTGCTGTTTCTTAATTCCTTACATCAGTGCCAAAGATCATTTCCACCCAAGAGAGGCATAAAATGAAGAGATCAAATCCTCCAAACATTTTTGTTGACACCATTAATCCACGGATTTCTGCTGATCTCAATAAAATGTTGTTAATCAAATACAGCATCGTTCACATTCAGCTGGAATGAATCTTCCTGCCTCCAAAAGCCTTCAATCGGCTGATGGATTGAATGCAGAAAAGAACCAAATACATTTCTCGTAACTTCCTATCAAAATTATAAATGATGATTTTCCTTCTGATCTAACAGTTGCATTTTTTTGGAGCAGGATTCGTCATCAAGCCTGAAGCCACCAATCATTCTGTAACCAAGGCAACCAGAGTTCATCGTTTCATGCAATATGGACGCAGGCTTGTTTGGTCCATCAATTCCATTCTTAAGCGACACACACAGAGAATGCTGGAGGAACTCAGCAGGTCAGGGAGCAGCTACTGAAAAGAGTAAACAGACACTTTTCAGGCCGAGACCCTTCTTCAGGACGGAGAAGAACGGGGAAGATGCCAGTGTAAAAAGGTGGGGGAGGGGAAAGAGGCTAGCTGGAAGGTGAAGCCAGGTGGGTGTGAAAGGTCAAGATCTAGGTAAGAAAGAATCTGATTGGAGAGGAGAGTATACAATAGGTGAAAGGGATGAAGGAAGGGACCCGGGGGAAATGACAAGCAGGAGAAGAAATGAAAGAAAGATCAGAGTGGGGAATAGAGGAAGTGGATGGAAATTTATTCACTGGAAGGAGGAATCGATATTCAAGCCATCAGATTGGAGTGTATTCAGATGAAATATAATGTTTTATTCCTCCACCCTGAGTGTGGCTTCACCTCGGTACAAGAGGAGGCCATGGATTGACAAGTCAAAACAGGAATTCCCACTTGTGCTGGATAGTGAGGAGGAATTCTTTTCCTATCCTAAAGCCCACTATCAATTGCCCACTTTTGTTTTTCTGCCCCCTCATTCATTCATTCCTCAGCTTCTTCTCACAGCTATTATCAGGCAGGAGGTAGAGAAGCCTTGAGGACTCACACCACCAAGTTCATGAACAGCTCCTTCCCTTCGACCATTCAGTTCTTGAAGCAGTCAACAGGATACTAACTGCTACCTCAGTAAAGCAACACCATGACCACTTTGATGCTTGTCACCACCGTGATCCTTTGTTCATTTTGTTCAAATTGTGTTCTTTCATGTTTAATTCTTTTCAGAGTCAGAATCACGTTTATTATCACCGTCTTACATAATGTGAAATATGTTACTTTGCAGCAGCAGCCGAGTGTGAAGGCATAAAATTACAATAAATTACAAACTAAATCAACAGTGCAAAGAGAAAGGACTAATGAATTAATGTTCATACGTAGATGGAGTATTCAGAAATCTGATGACAGAAGAGAAGAAACTATTCTTGAAGCATTGAGTGTACTTCTTCAGGGTCCTGTACTTTCTCTCTGATGGTAGGAATGAAAAGAGGGCATGTCCCAGGTGGTGAGCGTCCTTAAAGATGAATGCCACCCTTTTGAGGTACCAGCTCTTGAAGATCTCCTTGATGGTGGAGAGGGTTGTGCCTATGATGAAGCTGACTGCAGCCGCTTGCAGTTCTCACCACTGGAGCCTCCCTAACGTCCTGTGATGCAACCAGACATAATGTTCTCCATCATATCTACAGAAATTTGTAGCAGTCTTACATGACAAAGCAAATCTCCTTAAACTCCTGATGAACGAGAGCCACTGGCATGCTTTCTTCATAATTGCATCAATATGTTGGCCCCAGAACATATTGGCCCCAGGAACTTAACCCTTTCCACTGCTGACTTCTCACACAGGACGAACGTGTGCTCTCCAGAAGACCATGATCAATTTCTTGGTCTGGTGACATTGAGTGCTCAGTTATTGTAGCAATATCACTCAACCAGCCAAATTATTTTACTCCTGTAATTCTCCTAAGTATCAAAGTAAATTTATTATCAAAGTACGTATACTGTATGTCACTATATGCAACCCAGAGATTCATTTTCTTGTGGGCATATTCAGTAAATCCAATAACCATAATAGAATCAATGAAAGACCACACCCAATGAGGTGGTCAGGGCTCGGTCCAGTCCAGAATCCGTGTTCCGGGTCTCAATCCGGTCCGAGTGCTCCGGACTCCGGGTCTTGCAGCTGTCCCTCCCGGCCCCTTTGAGCCTGTTAAGATCAGCCTGGATCAAGGAGGCACACCTGTGGCCAATTCGGCTGCCGGTGTTTATAAGGGGCCGTGAGACAGAGACTGAGTGGGTGGGTGGTTGTTTTGCCCTGCTTGGAATCCTGGCCTATCCTGGTTGCTGCCCTGCTTTGTATATGATCTATCTGGTTGGTCTTGTTCCCCTGCTTCTCTTCTGTGTGCTGGTCCTGCTGTTCTGCCTTATTCTCCTTGCCTGCATTTGGTTGCATTTCCCAATTTACCAATGTACCTGGTGGATCACTGTAGTTTTGCTACTTACCCTGGACCCAGCTTCCTACCCGTTGCCTCTGTCGGATGGGTCCGGCCGGACTGCCATAGCTTGGCGGGGGTTCTGCCCCTTCCTACTTGTTGCCTCTGTCGGGCGGATCTGGCCAGACTGCCGCAGCCTGGCGAGGGTTCTGCCCCTTCCACCTATTGCTCCCTAAGGGTTGTGTCCTGCACCTGCCCAGGTGTTCGTGACTGGTCCAGGCCTCTGTTTTCTGCCTGGGAGGTGGCCCTGCCCAGGATCCATGTGGCCCACCCTAGAGACTCCTACCCTTTCCTCCTGTTGTTACCTATGGATTGTGCCCCGCACCTGCCTAGGTGTTCGCAACTGGCCCAGGCTTCTGTGCTCCTGCCTGGGATCCCTGTGGCCCGCCATGAGGAATCTGCCTGCCCCGTCTGAACTCTGGGATCCTCCTGCCTGCCTGCCCCGTCTGAACTCTGGGATCCTCCCGCCTGCCTGCATTAACCCTTACATGCCATGGCATCCCCATCCTGTCCTCCCCCTAGTACTTCAGTGTCTGGTCCTGCGTTTGGGTCCATCTGGCCCCTGTTCCTGACAAGTGGACAACCAGTATGCAAAAAATGTAAACTATGCAAAGAAGAAGAAAAATATAAAAAGAATAAATAAATAAGCTGTAAGTAATGAGAACATGAGATGAAAAGTCCTTAAAAGTGAGTCTTGATTAGTTCATTGATGGGATGAGTGAAGAAGAGTGATGTTCTCGCCTTTGGTTCAAGTGGTTCACAAAGTTATACTCCTGTTTGCTCTTTGAGATTTTGCCAACAATGGTGATCTTGTCTTTGGCATTGACTTTGACATTTCAGTAAAATACGCCCACACACAAGGGCCAATTTCCTGTGGCTAATTAGCTCAGTAACCCACTCATAGCCGGGATGTGGATGGATTCAGGATCATCAGATGAAATCCACATGGTCACAGAGAGAGCATTCAAACTCCTCTCCCTCAGCAGTGAAGATCAAGAGGGAATGCAGGTCAGTGGAGAATAGCTCTGATGCCCCAGCTACAGCCTTGTGAAAATATGGAGGTATTGAATGAAAATTAAAGTGGCTCTGCTGGTAATACTTAATTCCTTATTTATAGAAGAAAGTTCTAGGAGTTATAGTTATAGAGGCAGAATTAGGCCACTTGGCCCATTCAATTATTTTTGTGTTTTATTGCTGTGCTATTTTTGTGCTGCATCAAATCTAGAATAACAATTATTTCATTCTCCTTTACACTTGTGTTCTGGGAATAACATTAAATAATCTTGAATCTTGAAAAATCGACAAAGTTCACGCCAAATGTCAGTGATTATAAATTGAAGCAATACGCACAAAATGCTGGAGGAACTCAGCAGGCCTTGCAGCATGTGTGAAAAAGAGTACAGTCAATGTTTCAGGCCAAGACCCTTCAGCAGGACTATAAATCTGATCTTGATTCCGATGGGCTGGCACTAAGAGTGGTCTAAATTCTAGGTAAACATTTTCCGACAGGTACAATAGTTAAGTCAGAGGATTTGTAGTCTGGAGGCTGTGAATTCAAATCCTGAATGTCCATCTATGGAATTTAAGTTTGCAAGTTAACTTTATTTTGTAAATTTGAATTTGCTGAATTTTCATATGGTCATAGAGTGTGGAAAAGTGCCTTTCTGCCCAGCTTGTCTCTGTCAGCCATAATTCCCACCAAGCCAATTCTATTGCCTCTATTTGGTCCATATTCCTCTAAACAATTCCAATTCTTATATTTATGCACATTTCTTTTTAATGCTGTTATTGTATCTACTTGAACTACTTCCTCTTGCGAATGTTTCATGTACAAATTACTCTCTATTTGAAGAAGTTGCCCCTTAGATAAAAGGTCATTTAGTTCTTTTCCATAGAGAAAGAATTCTGTTACTTTGACCCAATCTGGTCTACATGTGATAGTCAAAGTCCCTGAGTGACTTGTAAATTGATAGTACAACCCTCTCCTATCCAGCCTGTCATTCCATCAGTCAAACACTGGAGGGCAACACTGACAGAAGAGGCCAGCTCTCAACTGAGCATGAGCACCATGCTGCAACGCCTCCGGTACTGCAGCAGCAGGCAAACCTGTGGCTTGAGGCCTAGTCCTTGCTACAATCTGTCCATGGACAATGAGGGTTCATCAACCGCCTCATGTTGAATATGTATAATTGAATTGCATACTCCTTTTCAGAGATCCTTCATAGAAGCTCAAAGCGCTCAGCAGCCAAGTGGTTTGATGTTGTAATTTCTGTAAAGGAGAAGGCAAAACTGTGAATTTGCACACAGAAAGATCTCATAAAAGACCGTAAGATATAGTAGCAGAATTAGGCCATTTGGCCAATCGAGTCTGCTCCGCCATTTTATAATGGCTGATCTATTTTTCCTCTTAACCACAATCTCCTGTCTTCCTCATCCTGTATCCCTTTATGCCCTGCCAGTCAATAATCAAGCAACCTGTGTCTTAAATATACATAAACTCTTGGGCTTTGCCTGCGGCAAAGAATTCCACAGATTCACCACTCTCTGGCTAAAGAAATTCCTTCTCATCTTCATTCTAAAAGGATTCTCCTCTATTCTGAGGCTGTGTCCTCTGGTCATAGATTCTCCATTTATAGGAAACATCCTCTCCATATCCACTCTGTCAAGGCCTTTTGTTATTCCATTGGCTTCAATGAGCTCATCCCTCATTTTTCTAAATCCCAATGAATACAGGCCCAGAGCAATCCAATGCTTTTCATATAACAAGCAGTTTAATCCTGGAGTAATTTTCGTGAACCTTCTTTGAACCCTCACCAGTTTCAGCAGATCTTTCCAAGATAAGGAGTCCAAAACTGCTCATAATATTCCAAGTGAGGCCTCACCAGTGCTTAACAAAGTCTCAATGTTACATCCTTGCTTTTATACTCATCCTCTTGAAATGGCTGCCAACATCACATTTGCCTTCCTCATCACAGATTCAACCTGCAGATTAATCTTTGAGGAATCTGGCAGAAGGACTCCTAAATCCTTCTGCATCTCAGAATTTTATTTTCTCTCCAATTAGAAAATAGTCAACCCTTTAATTTCTTCTACTAAATTGCATGACCATGCACTTCCCGCCACTGTGTTCCATCTGTCAATTATTTGCCCATCTTCCTAATCCAAGTCCTTCTGTAGCCTTTCAGCTTCCTCAAAACTACCTCCATCTATCTTCATATCATCTGCAAACTTTGCAACAAAGCCGTGAGTTCCATCATCCATTGACACAAAAGTAATGTGGTTATACATGTATAATGAAACTGTACTTACTGATTGCCCATTACACCACTGGCATTTAGGGCAGCAATTAAGATCTTCTATCTCTGGCAATGTTCAGTTCTTCCTTACGCCAGTAGCTCTCTCTCAGTTTTCTCTGTCAGTCATGCAGATCTCAGGTAGACACTCAGAAGTTTCGTCACACTTAGAAGTAGAAAAACTCATCATTATTGTTTCCATAACAGTTTTGTTTTACCAGTCAGTGTTGTTAACCCCAAACTAAAGCAAAGCTGGAAGTCTGGTGGATCACTCTTAGTCTGACCTGTTTGGCATGGGTGACCCTACCAAGAGCTAAAGCATAAAGCCATGCCTCCAGCCAGCATAGCTCTTTTGTCATTGAGGCACATAAGCCTCCAACTCATGACAAGGTTGTGGTCTTCATGGAGGATAAGGTGACTGTATTACTGTTTAATGACTATAATAAATGTGTAATGTGACATTATAAACCTGGCCATTGTGTAAACGTGCTGTGCATAAACTGTCTCTATTATTCCATGTTACAGCAAAGCCGGCACCTCAAATCCACCCTATTGGTTGTGAAGTGAGATAAAGTGTTGCAATTAAACAAATTACTCTGTAAATACAACTTGATTCTTTTAGTCAAACAAATGGTTTATCTTATTATCATCTTTTGCATTTTGCAAAAAGGCACAATCAGGCAAGGGGTTTACAATGTGAGGGAGAGAAACAGATTTGGAAACGGAAGTGGTTTATTATTGTCACATGTACCAAGATACATAGAAACATAGAAAATAGGTGCAGGAGTAGGCCATTTGGCCCTTCGAGCCTGCACCGCCATTCTGTATGATCATGGCTGATCATCCAACTCAGAACGCTGTACCTGCTTTCTCTCCATACCACCGATCCCTTTAGCCACAAGGGCCATATCTAACTTCCTCTTAAATACAGCCAATTAACCGGCCTCAACTGTTTCCTGTGGCAGAGAATTCCACAGATTCACCACTCTCTGTGTGAAGACGTTTTTCCTCATCTTGGTCCTAAAAGGCTTCCCCTTATCTTTAAACTGTGACCCCTCATTCTGGACTTCCCCAACATCAGAAACAATCTTCCTGCATCTAGCCTGTCCAATCCCTTTAGAATTTTATATGTTTCAATAAGATCCCCCCTCAATCTTCTAAATTCCAGTGAGTATAAGCCTAGTCGATCCAATCTTTCTTCATATGAAACTCCTGCCATCCCAAGAATCAATCTGGTGAACCTTCTCTGTACTCCCTCTATGGCAAGAATGTCTTTCCTCAGATTAGGGGACCAAAACTACACACAATATTCTAGGCGTGGTCTCACCAAGGCCTTATATAACTGCAATAGTACAAGTTCCTGCTCCTGTACTCAAATCCTTTTGCTATAAATGCCAACATACCATTTGCCTTTTTCACCGACTGCTGTACCTGCATGCCCACCTTCAATGACTGGTGTACAATGACACCCAGGTCTCGTTGCATCTCCCCTTTCCCTAATCGGCCACCGTTCAGATAATAATCTGTTTTCCTGTTCTTGCAGCCAAAGTGGATAACCTCACATTTATCCACATTAAATTGCATCTGCCATGAATTTGCCCACTCACTTAACCTATCCAAGTCAACCTGCATCCTCTTAGCATCCTCCTCACAGCTAACACTGCCGCCCAGCTTCGTGTCATCCGCAAACTTGGAGATGAATTTAATTCCCTTGTCTAAATCATTAATATATATTGTAAACAACTGGGGTCCCAGCACTGAGCCTTGCAGTACCCCACTAGTAACTGCCTGCCATTCTGAAAAGGTCCCGTTTACTCCCACTCTTTGCTTCCTATCTGCCAACCAATTCTTTATCCACATCAATACCATACCCCCAATACCATGTGCTTTAAGTTTGCACACTAATCTCCTGTGTGGGACCTTGTCAAAAGCCTTTTGAAAATCTAAATATACCACATCCACTGGCTCTTCTCTATCCACTCTACTAGTTACATATTCAAAAAATTCTATAAGATTCGTCAGACATGATTTTCCTTTCACAAATCCATGCTGACTTTGTCCGATGATTTCACCTCTTTCCAAATGTGCTGTTATCACATCTTTGATAACCGACTCTAACATTTTCCCCACCACCGTTGTCAGGCTAACCAGTCTATAATTCCCCGGTTTCTCTCCCTCCTTTTTAAAAAAGTGGGGTTACATTAGCCACCCTCCAATCCTCGGGATCTCATCCAGAATCTAAGGAGTTTTGAAAAATTATCACTAATGCATCCACTATTTCTTGGGCTACTTCCTTAAGCACTCTGGGATGCAGACCATCTGGCCCTGGGGATTTATCTGCCTTTAATCCCTTCAATTTACCTAACACCACTTCCCTACTAACATGTATTTCCCTCAGTTCCTCCATCTCACTAGACCATCGGTCCCTCACTATTTCAGAAAGATTATTTATGTCCTCCTTAGTGAAGACAGAACCAAAGTAGTTATTCAATTGGTCTGCCATGTCTTTGTTCCCTATGATCAATTCACCTGTTTCTGACTGTAAAGGACCTACATTTGTCTTGACCAATCTTTTTCTTTTCACATATCTATAAAAGCTTTTACAGTCAGTTTTTATGTTCCCTGCCAGCTTTCTCTCATAATCTTTTTTCCCTTTCCTAATTAAGCCCTTTGTCCTCCTCTGCTGGTCTCTGAATTTCTCCCAATCCTCAGGTGTGCCACTTTTTTTTGCTAATTTATATGTTTCTTCTTTGGACTTGATACCATCCCTAATTTCCCTTGTCAGCCATGGGTGCACGACCTTCCGTGGTTAATTTTTTGCCAAACTGGGATGAACAATTTTTGTAGTTCATCCATGCGATCTTTAAATGCTTGCCATTACATATCCACCGTCAACCCTTTAAGTATCATTTGCCAGTCTATCTTAGCTAATTCACATCTCATACCTTCAAAGTTACCCTTCTTTAAGTTCAGAACCTTTGTTTCTGAATTAACTATGTCACTCTCCATCTTAATGAAGAATTCCTCCATATTATGGTCACTCTTACCCAAGGGGCCTCGCACGACAAGATTGCTAACTAACCCTTCCTCATTGCTCAATACCCAATCTAGAATGGCCTGCTCTCTAGTTGGTTCCTCCACATGTTGGTTCAGAAAACCATCCCGCAATCATTCCAAAAAATCCTCTTCCTCAGCATCCTTACCAATTTGGTTCACCCAATCTATATGTAGATTGAAGTCACCCATTATAACTACTGTTCCTTTATTGCACGCATTTCTAATTTCCTGTTTAATGCCATCCCCAACCTCACTACTACTGTTAGGTGGCCTGTACACAACTCCCACCAGCGTTTTCTGCCCCTTAGTGTTATGCAGCTCTACCCATATCTATTCCACATCCTCCAGGCTAATGTCCTTCCTTTCGATTGAGTTAATCTCTCTAACCAGCAATGCTACCCCACCTCCTTTTCTTTCCTGTCTATCCCTCCTGAATACTGAATATCCCTGGATGTTGAGCTCCCATCCTTGGTCTCCCTGGAGCCATGTCTCTGTGATCCCAACTATATCATATTAATAACTATCTGCACATTCAATTCATTCACCTTGTTACGAATGCTCCTTGCATTGACATACAAAGCCTTCAGGCTTGTTTTTACAACACTCTTAGCCCTTATACAATTATGTTGAAAAGTGGCTCTTTTTGCTTTTTGCCCTGGATTTGCCTGCCTGCCACTTTTACTTTTCACCTTACTACTTTTTACTTCTACCCTCATTTTACACCCCTCAGTCTCTCTGCACTTGTTCCCATCCCCCTGCCACATTAGTTTAAAACCCCCTGAACAGCAGTAGCAAACACTCCCCCTAGGACATTGGTTCCAGTGCAGACCGTCCTGTTTATACCAGTCCCACCTCCCCCAGAACTGGTTCCAATGCCCCAGAAATTTGAATCCCTCCCTCTTGCACCATTTTTCAAGCCACGTATTCATCTGAAATATCCTTCTATTTCTACTCTGACTAGCAAGTGGCACTGGTAGTAATCCAGAGATTATTACCTTTGTGGTCCTACTTTTTAGTTTATCTCCTAACTCCCTAAATTCACCTTGTAGGACCTCATCCCATTTTTTTATCTATATCGTTGGTACCTATGTGCACCACAACCACTGGCTGTTCACCCTCCCATTCCAGAATGTTCTGCAGCCGCTCAGAGACATCCTTGACCCTTGCACCAGGGAGGCAACATACCATCCTGGAGTCTCGTTTGCGGCCGCAGAAACACCTATCTATTCCCCTTACAATCGAATCCCCTATCACTATAGCTCTCCCACTCCTTTTCCTTCCCTCCTGTGCCGCAGAGCCACCCATGGTGCAATGAACTCGCCTGCTGCTGCCTTCCCCTGATGAGACATCTCCCCCAACAGTATCCAAAACAGTATATCTGTTTAGGAAGGAGATTCCCTCAGGGGACTCCTGCACTACCTGCCTACTGTTATGCTGTCAAGTGGCCACCCCTTCCCTTTCTGCCTGTGTAGCCTTTACCTGCTGTGTGGCCAACCGGCTGAACGTGCTATTCACGACTTTCTCAGCATCGCGGATGCTCCAGTATGAATCCAATCGCAGCTTCAGACGCTCAATGTGGTCTGCCAGAAGCTGCAGTTGGACACACTTCCTGCACATAGTCGTCAGGGACACTGGAAGTATCCCTGATTTTCCACATGCTGCAGAATGAACAAACCATGGGGCCGATCTCAGCTGCCATGACCTACCCAATACTTGCCTCAACTTTTGAAACTTTCTCCTTTGAAAGGAACTTACCCGGCCTTACCTCACTTGGAGTGAAGCTCGTCCTCAGCCTCTTCTCATCAAAGCCTCAAATCTCCACTCCTTCACTGGCCCACCAATTCACTGGTCACTTTGTAAGGAGATGTAAGGAGATGCAACTCACTGGTCACTAAGGAGATGATGCAGGAGGGAGGGCTTCATGTTTCTGGACAATTGGGCTTTGTTCCAGGGAAGGTGGGACCTGTTCTGACAGAACGGGTTGCACCTGAACTGGAGGGGGTCTAACATCCTTGCGGGTAGATTTTCTGGTGCTGCTCCGGAGGTGGGGGGGAGGGGATTTAAACTAGATTTGTAGGGGGAGGGGATCCAGAGTGTTAGAGCAGATAGTGAGGTGGAGGAGGATAAAGTTCATGCAAGGACTGCATGTATAGACAGAAATCAAAGGTTTGTTTGTGATAGAAATGTTCTCAGGTGCATCTATTTCAATGCAATGAGTATTGTAGGTAAGGCAGATGAGCTCAGGGTGTGGATTGGCACGTGGGATAACGACATTATTGCTGTTAGTGAGACTTAGTTGCTGGAGGGGCTGGACTGGCAGCTTAATGTTCCGGGGTTCCATCATTTCAGACGTGATAGAGGGGGAGGGATGAAAGGGGGAGGAGTGGCATTACTAGTCAGGGAAAATATCACAGCTGTGTGTAGAAAGGACAGCCTGGAGGGCTTGTCTACAGAGGCCATACGGGTGGAGCTGAGGAATGGGACAGGTGTGATCACACTTAATAAGGTTGCATTCTAGACTGTCCAATAGTCAGAGAGAATTGGAGGAGCAAATCTGTAGAGAGATAGCAGACCGATGTAAGAAACAGAAGTTGTTATAGTAGGGGATTTTAACTTTCCACATATTGACAGGGATTCCCACACTGTGAAAGGACTAGATGGCTTGGAGTTTGTCAAATGTGTTCAGAAAAGTTTTCTAAATCAATATATAGAGGTACCTATGAGAGAGGATGCAATATTTGATCTCTTATTAGGGAACCAGACAGGTCAGGTGACATAAGTATGTGTAGGCGAACATTTTGGGTCCAGTGACCATAATGTCATTAGTTTCAAGTTAATTATGGATAAGGATGGGTCTGGTCCTCGAGTTGAGGTTCTAAATTGGAAAAAGGCCAATTTTGTGGAAATAAGAAAGGATCTAGGAAGAGTGGATTGGGATAAGTTGTTTTCTGGCAAGGATGTGTTCAGTAAGTGGAAGGCCTTCAGAGGCAAAATTTTGAGAGTGCAGAGTTTGCATGTTCCTGCCAGGATTAAAGGCAAAGTTAACAGGCATAGGGAACTTTGGTTTTCAAGGGATATTGGCGATCTGGTTAAGAAAAAGAAATAGGTGTATAGCAGGTATAGGCAACAAGGAACAAATGAGGTACTTGAAGAGTATAGAAAATGTAAGAAAATACTAAAGAAAAAAATCAGGAAGGCAAAAAGAAGACATAAGGTTGCTTTGGCAAAGTGTGAAGGTAAACCCAAAGGGTTTCTACAAGTATATTAAGAGTAAAAGGATAGTAAGGGACAAAATTGGTCTCCTAGTAGATCAGAGTGGTTGTCTATGTGTGGAGCCTCATGAGATGGGGGAGATCTTAAACAGTTTTTTTTTGCATCAGTGTTTACTCAGGAAACTGGCATAGCGTATATGGAAGGAAGAGAAACAAGCAGTAGTGTCATGGAACATATAGAGATTAAAGAGGAGAAGGTGCTTGCTGCCTTACAGTGAAAAAAGGTAGATAAATCCCCTGGGCCTGACTTGATATTTCCTCAGACCTTGAGAGAGACAATTGTAGAAATTGCAGGGGCCCTGACAAAAATATTTAAAATGTCCTTAGCCACGGGTGCGGTGCCAGAGGATTGGAGAGTAGCTCATGTTGTTCCGTTGTTTAAAAAAGGCTCCAAAAGTAAACCAGGTAATTACAGGCCGGTGAGCCTGACATTAGTAGTAGGTAAATTATTGGAAGGTGTTCTGAGAGAGCAGATATACAAGTATTTGGACAGCCAAGGGCTGGATAAGAATAGTCATCATGGCTTTGTGCGTGGTAGATCATGTTTAACGAATCTTGTAGAGTTTTTCAAGGAGGTTACCAAGAAAGTAGATGAAGGAAAGGCTGTGGATGTTGTCTACATGGACTTTAGTAAGGCCTTTGACAAGGTCCCACATGGAAGGTTAGTTCAGAAGGTTCAGACACTAGGTATCCATGGAGAGATTGTAAACTGGATTTGAAATTGGCTGTGTGGGAGAAGACAGTGAGTGGTAGTGGATGACTGCTGCTCAGACTGGAGGCCTGTGACTAGTGGTGTGCCTCAGGGATATGTGCTTGGACCATTGTTGTTTGTTGTCTATATCAATGATCTGGATGATAATGTGGTAAATTGGATCAGCAAGCTTGCCGATGACACTAAGATTGGAGGCATTGTGGGCAGCAAGGAAGGCTTTCAAAGCTTGCAGAGGGATCTGCACCTACTGGAAAAATGGGCCAGAAAATGGCAGATGGAATTTAATGCAGACAAGTGTGAGGTGTTGCATTTTGGAAGGACAAATCAAGGTAGGACATACACAGTAAATGGTAGGGTACTGAGGAGTGCGGAGGAAGAAAGGGATCTGGGAGTTCAGATACATAATTCCCTGAAAGTGGCATCGCAGGTAGACAGAGTTGTAAAGAAGGCTTTTGGCATCCTGGCATTCATAAATCAAAGTATTGAGTATCGGTGTTGGGATGTTATGGTGAGGTTCTATAAGACATTGGTGAGGCCAAATTTGGCCTATTGTGTGCAGTTCTGGTCACCTAACTATAGAAAGGATATCAGTAAGATTGAAAGAGTGCAGGGAAGATTTATTAGGATGTTGCTGGAGTTGAATTACAGGGAAAGATTGAACAGGTTAGGACTTTATTCCTTGGAGCATAGAAGAATGAGGGGGAATTTGATAGAGGTTTACAAAATTATGAGGGGTATAGACAGAGTAAATGCGAGTAGGCTCTTTCCACTTAGATTAGGAGAGATAAATATGAGAGGGCATGGCTTTTGGGTGAAAGGGGAAAGATTTAAGGGGAACATTAGGGGGAACCACTCAGAGTGGTGGGAGTGTGGAACGAGCTGCCATCTGACATGGTAAATGTGGGCTCACTCTTAAGTTTTAAGAATAAATTGGATAGATGCATGGATGAGAGAGGTCTGGAGGGTTATGGACTGGGTGCAAGTCAATAGGACTAGTAGAATAAAGTTTCCGCACAGACTAGAAGGGCCAAATGGCCTGTTTTCTGTGCTGTACGGTTCTATGGTTCTATGTTTCTAGGTTTTGACTTTCTAGAATGAGTAGGCAGTTTTGTTCATATCATGTTCATGCCACATTAACTATCTGTAATATGATCTCCATTTTTCATTCTCCATGGATACTGGCTGACCCTTTGGCCTTTTGTAGGATTTTCCTCTTAGATTCACGATTGAGCAAAGGTTTTGACCAACATTCAATGGTCTCTACCCATCCCCTTGTTTCTGTTTGCTCTCTCTAACTCCTGCAACTCCCCACATTGATCTATCGAAGTACTGAGAAAGAGGGAGGGGAAGAGAGAGAGAGAAAGACAGAGAGAAAATGAATGTAGGAAAAGCTTAAAAACTATATGCAAATAAAGACTGATAAACAACAAATATGCAAAAGAAAATTAATTGTGCAAATAAAGATAAATAAATAATACTGAAGACATGAGTTGTTAGGTCCTTGAAAGTGAGACTGTCGGTTGTGGAATCAGTCCAGAGTTCAGGTGAGTGAAGTTGTCCAGGAGCCTGATGTTTGTAGAGTAATAACTGTTCCTGAACTTAGGGGTGTAGGACCTAAGGCTTGTGTACCTCCTGCCCAATGGTAGTAGAGACAAGGGAGCATGGCCTGGATAATGATGATGGATGCCTCTTTCTTGCAGCGGTGTTCCTTATAGATATGGAAGTTGGAAGTGTTGGGGAGGGTTTAACCTGTGATGGACTGGACTGTATCCATCACATTCTGTACACCTTTCCGTTCCTGGACATTGGTGTTTCCATACCAGGCCATGATATTCCTGTCTGTGGCCATCAAACTTTGCAACTCCTCCCTCGGAGTGTCAGACTCCCTGAGCCAATAGGCTGGTCCTGGACTTATTTCCACTTGGAATAATTTACTTATTATTATTTAATTATTTATGGTTTTATATTGCTATATTTCTACACTATTCTTGGTTTGTGCGACTGTAACGAAACCCAGTTTCCCTCGGGATCAATAAAGTAGGTCTGTCTGTCTGTCTGATACAACCAGTAAGGATACTCTCCACTCTGCAGCTATAGAAGTTTGTTAAGATTGACATGGTGAATCTACACAAACTTCCACCGAAGTAGAGATGCAGTACAGTCATGCCTTCTTTGCATGAGGTGTGTGTGCGTGGGAGAGAGAAATGAAGAGAGAGAGAATGAGAGACAGAGAAAGAGAGAGGGAGAGAAATGGAGAGGGAGTGTGCACGTGAGTGAGTGAGAAATAGAGAGGGAGAAAGAAAGAGACAGAATGCCAAGTATCCTATCAGGATCTGACAGGTCATGGTCTGGCTAGAATGAGGTGCAGGAAACCTAGTAAGGAGAAACACAGTGAAGAGAGGTCACAGTATTGTCACGGTCAACCTAAGACCAGAGCTGAGGTCACCCTACATCCCACTGTGAAACATCTGGAGAACAGAACAAGCAAATAGAGACGTTTAGAGAATTGACCTGTTTTGAAAGGGTCATTCTGATAAATTATAAATGAGTGATTAAAAAACCAATAGATGAGGTTTTTGTGGAATGGGATCAGCAGGTATTTGAAAGAATTAATAAAATATATAAGTTGTAGTTGTAACTGTAGGTGTATCTGTATAACTGGCAATAATGGGCTTACAATGTCTGTAAGGTTTGCAAAAGGTAAACACAAGAGATTCTACAGATGCTGGAAATCCAGAGTAACACACACAAAATGCTGGAGGGACTCAGCAGGTCAGACAGCATCTATAGAAATGAATAAACAGTTGACATTTCAGGACACAAGAAGGATCTTGGCCCAAAAGGTCAATGGTTTATTCATTTCCATCGATGCTGCCTGACCAGCTGAGTTCCTCCAGCATTTTGTATGTGTTGCTCTATATTCAAAAGTGCCTCACAAGATGAGCCACAACAGTGACTCAGAGACCTGAAGAAAACTTTTAGTTAGGAACTAGGAGAAGAACTCTCTGAGATTGAATACCAGACTGGTCCATCAAGAAAGAGTAACCAAACTCAAATCAAAGTAAATCTCATGGTTCTGACTAAATGACAGAGACAACCAAGTTTCAGCACTCCAATTCCCCAGAACATGGTTAGCAGCCACTGGTACTTTAAGACTCTGACTGCCAATTATTGCCTGCTGCATTCTTTCATAGAAAGTCTGTACTTAAAGGCCTCGTGCTGAGTAGTTAGTACATAAGAGCTCCATTTCTAATACTATTGTTTGTGATTTAGCTTTTGGATTTCTTTTGTGTCATCTTGTTTATTTCACGTCTGAGGCTGAGCTAATTCTAGACGGTAGTCTTCACATGGGTTCACCACTATCCATAGGGCTCTCGTTACTGTAAATGTATTATCTACATACATATATGTCACCATATACTACCCTGAGATTCATTTTCTACAGACAGTTACAGGAAAATAAAGAAATACTATAGAATTCATGAAAAGCTACACATAAACAAAACAGGCAAACAACTAATTTGCAAAAGAAGACTAATTGTGCAAATACAAAATAAATAATATTGAGAATATAACTTGTAGAGTCCTTGTTGTAGTGAGTGAAGTTATCCACACTGGTTTAGGGGACTGATATTTGTAGGGTAGTAATAAGACATAGGGGGCAGAATTAGGCCATTAGGCCTATCAAGTCTGCTCCCCCATTTCATTATGGCTGATCTCTTTACACTCTCAGCCACAATCTCTCACCTTCTCCCCATCTAGGGTCTGATGAGCCACAGGCACTCTAAACACTGGCACACTCCAAAAGAATGGCCATTCTGCTTTCACCTGTGCTATTTTTATTGAATTTCTCCTGCTGATTGGTTGCTCCTCAACTCAAAAAACGGTCGCGTAGCTCTGCCTTTTCCTGATTGAAAGCTAGCTCTTTTTACACACTCCCTGATGTCAGTTGTCCAGCTCAGAGAAAAGTACCACAAAGCTCTGCTTATTAAATCTTGAACACGGCCCTGACTGAAAGGTTGCTCTTTTTACGCGATGCCTTCTGTTGATCGGTCGCTGCTCAATTCAGAGAAATTGCTGCAAAGCTCTGTCTTTTAAAGTCTTGATCGCCTTCCTAATTTAAAGCTAGCTCTTTATATGCACTTCCTGATGCTGATTGTCCAACTCAGCTGTTAAAACGTTGTGCCAATCTTTTAACCTACTCAAAGAACAATCTAATAGACCAGTTAGTCTGTTCTCAGTGGTCGGGAAGATGTTGAAGTCAATTGTTAAGGATGAGGTTATGGAGTACTTGATGACACAGGATAAGATAGGACAAAGTCAGCATGGTTTCCCTTAGCGAAAAATTGTGCCTATCAAACCTTTTCAGATTCTTTGAGAAGATTACAAGCAGCTTAGATAAAGGTGATATAATGGATGTATATTTGAAATTTCAGAAGGCCTTTAACAAGGTACCATACATGAGGCTGCTTATCAAGTTAAGAGCCCATAGCATTGCAGGAAAGTTACTGGCATGGTAGGAGGCAGCAAGTGGGGATAAAAAGATTCTGGTTGGCCGCCAGTGACTAGTGATGTTCCACAGGGGTCAGTGTTGGGACCACTTCATTTTATGCTGTGTATCAATGATTTACATGATCGAATGGATAACCTTGTTGCCAAGTTTGCAGATGATATGAAGATTGGTGGAGGGGCAGGTAGTGTTGAGGAAAAAGGTAGGATGCAGAAGGACTTAGACAGATTAGGAGAACGGGCAAGAAAGGGGCAAATGAAATATAATGTTGGAAAATGAATGGTCATGCACTTTGGTAGTAGAAATAAATGGGAGAAATTATAAAACTCTGAGCTACAAAGGGACTTGGGAGTCCTTGTGCAAAGGTTAACTTGCAGGTAGAGTCAGTGGTGAGGAAGGTAAATGCAGTGTCAGCATTTAGTTCAAGAGGTCTAGAATACAAGAGTAGGGATGTGTTGCTGAGGTTTTATGAGACATTGGTGAGGTTTTACCTTGAGTATTATGATCTGTTTTGGGCTCCTCATCTAAGAAAAGATGTGATGGCATTGGAGATGATTCAGAGGAGGTTCACAAGGATGATTGTGGGGGAAAAAAGGGTTGTCATATGAAGAACCTTTGATAGTTCTGGGTCTGGACTCACTGGAATTTAGAAGGATGAAGGGGGATCTCATTGAAACCTTTTGAATATTGAAAGGCCTAGACAGAGTAGATGTGGAAAGGATGTTTCCCATGGTGTGGGAGTCTAGGAGAAGAGGACACTGGCTCACAATAAAGCAGAGATGTGGAGAAATTTCTTTAGCCACAGGGTGATGATTTTGTGGAATTTGTTACCACAGGCAGCTGTGGAGGCCAGGTCGTTTGGTATATTTAAGGCAGAACATGATAGGTTCTTGATTGGACACGGCATGAAAGGTTATGGGGCTGGGTAGTGGGGCTGAGGAGGGAAAAAGAATCAGCGATGATTGAATGGTGGAGCAGACTCGATGGGTTGAATGGCCTAATTCTGCTCCTCTATCTTATTGTCTTATGGTCTAGTCCTTCCCTCTCATATAACCCTCCATTTCTCTGTGCCTATGTAAGAATCTTTCAAATGTTCCTCATCTATTAGCCTCTGTCATCAATCCAGCAGTGCACTTCAGGCCCCCACTAATATCAGTGTAAAAGATCTACCTTTGACATCACCTCCCTACTTTCCTCCATTCACCTTATAAGGATGTCCTCTCATATTAGCCATAAAGGTCCTGGCTGTCCACTACTCTAACTATGCCTCGCATCATCTTATATGTCTCTAACAAGCTGCCTTTCACCCTCCTTCAAAGAGACAAACCTTCCTCTACTCCAGGCAACATCCTGGTTAATCTTCTCTGCACCCTCTTTACAGCTTCCACATCCTTCCTATAATGAGGCAACAATAAGTACAACGAAAAAGGTGAACACTAACAGGTGACACCTGATAAGGACACTTCCTGAGACAGATAGCTGTGACACAAAAGTAGTCCCCACAGTCAGGCATCTCCTTTCCTGAATAACATCGTGATTTTGGCCTCCTTTGCGTCCAGATATCAAACATATTGACTGCTAGACCATTATGTTCTCCAGGAAACTGTGGAACTATATATAACTCAGCTGGTGTGGGTGGATCAGAATTGTACCATGCCTCATACAAATTGGATGAGGTACAGTGGTTATAAATTTCACTGACTCCAATATCCCAGGAGAGTGTGAATGTACTAATGGAAATCTTTTCAGAACTTATTACAAATATAGCAAGAAAGTTGTAAGTAAAGGAAATGAGCCAGAAGAAGTTGTGTATTTATTTGTATTGTGATATAGTGTGTAGCCCCTCCCAGGTGCTCGAGTGGCTCTGCCCCAGTACCCACGACAGCCCTGATTTAACCCAGGCTTGATCACAGGACAATTTACAATGACCAATTAACCTACCTGGTATGTCTTTGGATGGTGGAAGGAAACCAGAGCACCCAGGGGAACCTCACATGTTCCACGGGGAGGATGTACAGAGACTCCTTACAGGGGACACTGGGATTGAACTCGAACTCCGACGCCTTGAGCTGCAATAGCGTCACGCTAACTGCTACACTACTGCGGCACTAGGCAGTGTAATAAAAGACTTGATGCCTGGAGAATTAGAACATAAAATATAGAACATAGAACATGACAGCACAGTACAGGCCCTTCAGCTCACAATTTTGCACCAAACATTTAACCTATTGCAAGATTAATCTAACCCTTTCCTCCCATATAACCCTCCATTTTTCTTTCATCTCTGTGTCTATCAAAGTTTCTCTTAAATGACAACACTGACTCTGAAGACCTTTGGTCTACTTAGAGACAGCACATTCTGGAGTCCAGAGCATAAAGCAACAGGTCAAGTGTTCAGAATGTGGCAAAAGGCAATGTGAGAGGACATTTATTATTATTATTACTTTCTTTTCTTTTGTATGTGCACAGTTTTTTATCTTTTGCATACTAGATGCTCACCTGTTAGATGTATCTTTCATTGAATCTATTATGGTCATTGGATTTATTGAGTATGCCCATAGTGGAGAGTGTATTGACTGTCTGTATCACTGCTTGGTGTGGAAATACCAATGCTCTTGTACAAATAATCCTACAAAAGGTGATGGATACAGCCCTGTCCATCACAGGTAAAGCCCTCCAAACCATTGAGCACATCCACATTAAAAGCTGTCACAGGAAAGCAGCATCCACCACCCAGGTCGTGCTCTCCTCCCACTGCTGCCATCAGGAAGAAGGTACAGGAGCCTCAGGACCCACACCACCAGTTTCAGAAACAATTATTACCCTTCAATTATCAGGCTCTTGAACCAAAGGGGATAACTTCACTTGCCCCTTCATTGAAATGTTTCCATAACCAACGGACTCCCTTTCAAGAATTCTTCCTTTCATGCTCTTGATATTTATTGGTTATTTATTCATAATTTTGTTGCTTCTTTTTGCATTTGCACAGTTTGTCATCTTCTGCACTACCCTAGTTGGATGATCTTTCATTGATTCTGTTATAATTACTATTCTACAGATTTGTTGAGTATGTCCATATGAAAATGAATCTCAGGGTTGTATATGGTAATGTATCTGTACTTTGATAACAAATTTACTTTGAATTTTTTGAATTTTGACGTCTTTTCAAGGTGAGTGACAGTAAGTTAGGGGAGATTTTGCTTTACACAGAAAGTGGTAAGAGCCTGGAATGTGTGGGTGTTGCGGTAGAGCCAGATACATACGAGACATTTAAGAGACTCCTAGATAGGCACATGGATAACAGTAAAATGTGGGAATGAAGGATTAGATTGATAATGTATAAGTTAAAAGTTTGGCTTAATGTCATGGACTGAAGAGCCATGTATAGTTCTGTATTATTCGATGTTCTATGTTCTTAAAACTCTGGCGTGTCTTCCTTGTTATTACATCTGTGTACTGGAGAGGTCAACCAGTATGTTAATGCCCGGGAATTCAAAGGTGCATTTAATACAGGGTCGATTTTGCTTCAGATTTTGGTCAACATTTTGGACACTGCAAATGCAACACCCCTCTGCCTGCACAGATAATGCCCGTTCTGTTGAGTTCCTCCAGCTTGCTATTGATCCATTTACTTTTTCTAAAACATTAACTATCAGGGTTCAGAGACAGCTGAGATTGAAATATTTATTTATTTTTATTTGGAGATAGAGCTCTAAACAAGCCTTGTCTGCTTGTAACCCAACGACTTAACCCCAGCCTAATCACAGGACAATTTACAATGACGAATTAACACATTAATTGGTATGTCTTTGGACTGTGGGAAGAAACCAGAACAATCCCACAAACCTTGCTTACAGAGGACACTGGAACTGAACAAACTCTGTAATAATGTTGCAATAACTGTTAAGCTACAGTGGTGCTTATACAATGGCATAATTACGCTACTGCACTGTAATTATATTTATTCAGGAGGTACTTTGTCACTAAATTCAAAACACTGCAATTTTCCCTCGTGATATTATTGCCTCTTTCCTGTAGTTGAAGAAATTGTGTTGGATCCATCATTATTCAAAGGAACTTCCCACAACATGGATTAGGATAAGACATTTCTAATAAGGCTTTAGGCTTCTTGTTAATGGGATCAAATTGCTTAATTAAACACTGGCCATCTGTTGTTAAGGGCTGCCTCTGGAAGCTGGTGCAACCCCTGCGGAGAAGCTTTGTCAAGAATCAATAGATTCTACTTCCATTTAAAAAGAAACAAGATAATACATGGCACTGTGTACTGTGTACATGTATGCTTTTATGCCTGTATGAGAGAGCACTGATGAATTCTTGTAGGTGAGTGACAATGAAGTAAATGCCTCTGGTTGGTAGGATTACATTCTGGTATAGGAACATCATTGCATGGGAATGCAAGTGGCTACAGAGTGATGTGGACTCAGCTGTTCCTTCAAGGATTCAGCTCTCTCCACCAAGAGGACATCTCCAAGAGACAATGCCTCAGGACGGTGACATCCATCGCCAGAGCCCCCCACCATCAGGGCTATGTCTACTTCTCATAGCGCCATAGAGCCATAGAAAAGTACATCAGAGAAACAGGCCCTTTGGCTCATCTAGTCTGTGCTGAACTATTAAACAGCCTACTCCAATCAACCTGCGGCGGGACCATAGCCCTCCATATCCCTACCATCCATGTACCTATCCAACCTTCTCTTAAATACTGAAATCGAGTTTGCATGCACCATTTGCACTGGCAGCTCATTCCACACTCTCATGATCTTCTGAGTGAAGAGGTTTCCCCACATGGTGCCATTAAACCTTTCAGCTTTCAGAGTTAAACCATGATCTCTAGTTGTAGTTTCAGACAACCTCAATGGGAAGAGCCTGCTTGCATTTACACTATTTATGCTACCCATAATTTTGATACCACTATCAAATCTCCTCTCAATCTTCCATGTTCCAAGGAATAAAGTCCTAACCTGTTCAATCTTTCCTTATAACTTAGGTCCCCCAGTCCAGGCAATATCTTTAGAAATTTTCTCTGTACTTTTTCAACCTTATTTGCATTTTTTCCTGTAGATAGGTGACCAAAATTTTACACAATATTCCAAATTAGTTCTCTCTAAATTCTTCAATTTCAACAAAACTTTCTTGATCCTAAGAAGGCCTGTAGACCATATACCTCAAGGTTGAACAACACTTCTTCCCCACTTACAGATTCTACCTTTGGTCCTCTACCTCCTGACACTCAGAGTCTACCTTTATTCCTCTTTCACCAGAATCACAAACTCGACCTTTGGTCCACTTCCTCCAGACTCACAGACTCAAACTTTGGTCCATTTCCTCCGGACTCACAGACTGGAACTTTGGTCCATTTCCTCCGGACTCACAGACTGGAACTTTGGTCCTCTTCCGCGGGACTCACAGACTGAAACTTTGGTTCTCTTCCTCTGAAATCATAGAATTTGGTTCTCTATTTCCGGATTCTCACACTCAATGTTTGGGTCTCTACCCTTGGACTGGCCACCTTCAGCATCTGATCTTTAGTCTTCTACCTCCATCTCACTGAGCTCTGGATTTTAGGCTTTGGCTTTGTCCTCGGGACTTTGCTAACCTCTGGGTATCAACCCCAAGACTCACAGGTCTTAGGTTTGATCTTCGCGCCTCAACTGCAGGGCTCACCGATCATGGGTTTGTTCTTTGGACCTTGACCGATCTGACCTCCAGAATTGCCTACCTTTGACTTCAAAGCATTTTCATATTTTCCCTTGTTAGGTGATGTTTAGGTGAGCATGCTATCAACACAACAATGATGGAAAGCTCCCGAAAGAATGCTTACAACTTCCTAAGGAAAATACTCACTTTTCTCCTACACTGGGTGATACATAGATCACTAGTGACAACATGTGTCTTAAGGAATATTGCATACTGAGAATCCAGCATTTTCAGACTGTTCATCTATAATTATGCCTATTATTTCAATGAGGTCACAAAACACCTTTTCTGCAATGGTTCCCTGATTTTATTTTCAACTTTGTTATGTAACCAAAGACTCGTGGCAATTTCTACAGATTTACATAGAGAGCATCACCACCTGGTACTGAGCCTCCAAAGCACAGAATTGCAAGAGGCTGCAGCTGGTTATAGACTCAGCCAGCTCCATCATGGGCACGACCCTTCCCACAGTCAAGGACACCTTCAACAGGCACAAGCATCTTCTTCTCTTCCATCAGGTTTCTGAACAACCCATCAGCCAATGAGCACATCCTCACTTTTTGCACTACTTACTTATATTTTTTAAATGATTTTTCTTGTAACTTATAGTATTTTTTTTTATATCTTGGGCTGTGCTGCTGCCACCAAACAACAAACGTCATGACATATGTCAGAGATAATAAATTGGATTTTGATTCTCTTTCTGACCTTGTGCATTTCTTTCAGGTGATCCACTTTCCTCGCACTTTGTAAACTGGTCTTCGTGTTGGAGAGTACCTGGTACTGGGGAGAGTTGACAAGAATATTGAAAACGACATTAATATATTTGTTCATTCATTATGTGCCTTGTCATATGATGTGGGCAATCATATTTTTGACCATGATTGTTCTTGGCAAAATTTTCTACATAAGTAGATTGCCATTGGCTTCTTCTTCCTTCCTTCCTTCTTGTTTTGCAGCAGTTGGCACCCAATTTAATGGTGCATTACCGCCACCTTCTGCTCCAGAGTGTGGATCAGACAATAGACTTACATTCTACGTCACTTCACACACACACACACACACACAGACACGCACATGCACACGCACACGCACACACACACACACCCCCCCCACCCCCACAAACTAACTACACTTTATTCTTCATTGGCCATCTTAGTACCCTATTCCTGCTTACCCATCATATCCTATAAAAAACCCTGTAACCCTTAAGAAAGCTAAAAATACCCTAACCTGTGCTCTCTCACCCATGCCCAGCAACCCTTTTAATGTGAATTCCTGCACCCCCAATTCCCTTAGATTAATTCTCATCATCTCTCTCTGTATCCCATACTTCCTGCAACTCAGAACTACATGTTTTACTGACTCCTCTTCCTGACATTCCTCACACAATGCTGCCTGGTGTTTCCCTATCATTTTCATTGTTTTGTTTAGTGCACAGTGCCCCAGCCTTAACCTAGTCCACACAGTTTCCTCTCTTCTGTATCCACTGCCTACCCTAGTACCTGTAACACTCTTTTGTATTTGATATAAATGCCTCCCCCTCCCCTCTCTGTTCCATCTTTCTTGCCACATTTGGATGATTTTTTTCCCCCAGATTACATACTTAGTCTCTGCTTTGCTGATACTAATGTGCATTTCTATATTTTCTTTCTTTAACACCCTCTTTGTCAACTCATCCACCCTCTCATTTCCCTTCACCCCTTCATGAGCTGGAACCCATAGAAATTTAACCTGACCTCCCTGATTTGAAACTCTTGTGAATGATCAAAGGATTGTCTTCTTCTAGGCAGTGTCTTTACAAGATGGCTGACCCTAGCCATTATCAATACTCTTCAGAGGTTGTCTGCCTGGTGTCAGTGATCACGTAACTAGGACTTGTGATATGCACCAGCTGCTCATATGGCCATCCACCACCTGCTGTCATGGCTTCACATGGCACTGACCTGGGGAGGGGTGTGCTAAGCAGGTGTTACATCTTGGCCAAGGGTGACTTGCAGCTAGTAGAGGGACGAAGCATCTTACACCTCCTTTGCTAGAGATCTATCTCCACCCCACTACCCAAGTATTAATATAGAATTTGTGTAAGTGTGAGGTAGATGGTCGGAATAGATTCAATGGACCAAAGGGCCTGTTTCTGTATTTTAGCCTTCTCAACAAGCTAATCTCCTGTGATTACACATGGAAAATTAACTATTTAGGCTCAGGTTGATACACTTTGAGTTAATCCTCATGCATACTTATGGCTATCTAGTTATCAAGTCAAGATTCAAGACTGTTTAATATTATTTTCAGTAGACATGTAAAGGAGAATTTAATAATTGTTACTCCTGATCTGATACAGTACAAAAAAACTCAGCCAGATAAAGAACACAATAAATATAGCTTACATACAGAATTTGATTGTCTGTCCATAAAGTAGCACTAGACATAGAAGAGTCTGTACATGAGGTGACTCTGACAGGAAGTGATAACAAAGTGGTAATTGGGTGTGTGGAGAGTGGGTTCGTGGGCAGAGGTGTTGATCAGCTTTGCTGCTGGTGAAAGTAACTGTTTTTGAGTCTGGTAGTCCTGGCATAGATGTTACGTAGCCTCCCCCCCACCCCCCCCCCCCCCCAATGGGAGTGGGACAATCAGTCCTTCATGATGTCACTGGGTCGTTTCTGGCACCTTTCTGTAAATATGTCCTTGATGTACTTGGTGTAGTGTAGAAATCACTAAATTTATATTTAAAAGTACTATCTTTCCTGTAGCACCCATTGGACATGTCTTGTCTAAATAACTACTTCCTGGGAGAAACTCTAACTTTTCTAATGATAATATTGAGCTGAATCCATTGACAGAGTACTGTACTCCAATATTGACTAGTCCTAACGGATCCCTCAAGCTAGAGGTGGAAATCATTGAACCATTATTTGCTGGTGTACAAACAACTAGAGAAAGCAGATTCGCGTAGCAATCCCTCTTCTCTAATTTATTTTGACTATTAGCTTTCAGCAGTCTCAGATTCACACAGTGAAGAATGTGATTTATTTGTTTATTGAGGTCAAAGTTAGTCTGTCTCCCGGCGGGGAAATGAAATTGTGTGAATTTTCCACAATCCACATCCTCCACAATGTGTGAAACATTCTGAGATCAGTGACTGTAATCACCATCATATTATCATAAAAGGGAACATTTTCCCTCCGAAATGTGTATTTGATAGCAAGCTCGTGTCAATGAGAGAAGAGGATTCACTCCAGAAATCCCCACAGTCACACAAAGCCAAATAAAATACTATTCTTTCTGTAATTGCCTTTGTTCAATGCTGTTTTTATTGACTATTATGCTTTCATATTAAGAAACATGTTACAAAACATTTTCTACATTGCACATTATTTAGGATACTGAATTGTCTTTCTATCTCAAATTTTACAAAGAGAATAAACTGTCATCCTAGAATCACTCCTGAGTTGTCTTTAGTGTATGGTGTGTGTATGTATGTGTGTGTGCGCATGTTTGTGCCCATGTGTGTTCTTATATGCTGCATATATGTCAGTGTGAATGATTATATATATGTGCATGAGTCTTTTTCTCTGTGTGTGTGTGTGTATGCATGCATCGTGGGGGGATTGATGTACATTTAAGATGAATGATCAGTCTTATTGTTTTAATATGTAGCTATCTCATGTGCAGATAACCAGCAGGCTCATCCAAAGAAAGCAGTATAGTGGTTCAATATAATGAATGCATAGCCCATGAATTTTTATGATTATTGAAGGAAATGCTCAACATTTTATCACAAAATAAACTTCATTCATAATAAACAAATTTATTTACAAGAATAAACATTTCAATGTGTTTTCATTCTTTATATTGACAGTCAATAGGTCCTTACTTAAAGGCTTATTTTGGTGCAAGAAAAAAGGAGAGAGAGTGTGGTGAATTACTTTAGACTGAAGTTTTGGAGCTGTGGTCCTAAAGATCTAATGATACACATCTGCATTCTCTTTTTGTCATTTTTGTTATTTTGTCATTTTTTGCCTTGTAAATATTTTGGCACTTTTTCTGAAAGCTTTTCACCCCTGGCACACCATAAGCACCTTTGCACTGAATGAGCTATTGCGGCCTGCCATCTAATTTTTAAAATACATGCCTTCATAATGGACTGCAACCCTCACCAAAATGGTATGACACACCATTTCATTTTTAGGTTTTATCATCTCTAATGGCAATCTCAAGATGGACCCCACTAAGACACAGGCAGTCAGAGATTGAAACAAGTCTAACTTTTACAGAAAATTCATCAGGAACTTCAGCTCAGTGGTGGCTCCACAAACAGTGCTAACTAAGAAACCCATGGATCCTTTTGATTGGACTACCGAAACAGATACTGCTTTTTCAGAGCTGAAACAATGGTTCACAACAGCTCCCATTTTGGTTCCACCTAACCCAGACCTTCCCTTCATCATGGAAGTGGATGCTTCAGACGTCGGAGTGCGTGCAGTGCTCTCAACGGACACCTTTGGACAATGTATTCATATCAGCATTCAACACCAACATACCTCAGAAACTGGTGGGGAAACTGTCCTCAGTGGGTCTCAACACCTCCCTCTGCAATAAGATACTGGACTTCTTGGCAGCAAGGCCATAGTTAGTCCATATGAGCAGCAACATTTCTTGTCCCATGACACTGAGCACAGGCATTCCCCGAGGCTGTGTGCTCAGCCCACTGCTGTTCTCACTGCTGACACCTGAATCCAGCTCAACACATGTCATCAAGTTTACTATTATTAAGGACACCACTCATCCATCTAGCATCTGCTTTGACTTTCTACCATCAGGCAGGAGACTACGATGCATAAAAAATAGTTAGAATGAGAAACAGTTCCTTCCCCCAGGCCATTAGGTTTCTGAACTCCCTGTCACAGTATATTCAATGTGCCACTGTTTAGTATGTTGCATATCTTACAATAGTTAATATTAACGCATTTCAGTTTGTTATTTATGTGTGATTCATCTGTAGGTTTTATCTTTACCTTCATAAGTTATCATGTGTTATGTGTACAACTGTGCTTTATACCCAGGGTCAGAGAAACATTATTTCATTTCTATATACATTATATGGTTATATATGTGATATACAGGTACATAGTGAAAATGACAATGAACTTGATTTGACTTGACTTGACCTGTGTACGTTCTTCTCCAGGCGGCAACCCTTGGCAGAGCTGAACTATGACACTGGAAATAGAGAGTTAGTCACAGTCAAGTTGGCTTTAGAGGAGTCACTGGCTTCAAGGGGCCAAGAATTATTTTATTGTATGGATAGACCACAAGAACTGGGCTTATATTCAGGAGGCCAAAAGGCAGAATTCCAGGCAGGTCAGGTGGTCTTTTTTCTTTAACCTCTTCAACTTCGTCCTAACCTAACGACTGGGGTCAAAAATCTGAAACCAAATCCCTTTTCTCATCAGATCAACAAACCCAAATGAGGGAGCAGCCTACAACCATTTTGTGATAGCGTCAATTCGTTGGGAAATTGACGCACTTATTCACAAGGCCCAGGAACAAGTGAAGCTTCCCAAGCATGGTCCTCCAGCTCATCTGCTCATCCCAAGTTATGTCAGGTCTCACGTACATCAATGGGGACATGCATTGTTGGCCAGAAAGATTCAAATCAGTGAATTCAAAAGAACCAAGAACAGTGAAAGCAGGCAGACCAATTGTCTTTATTCTTGCCATGAGGAAGGAGATAGAAGCTTCCATTTTATGAAGAAGACTGTGTTTTCCATTTTATGAAGAAGACTGTGTTCTCCATTTTATGAAGACTGTGTTTTCCATTTTTTATGAAGACTGTGTTTTCCATTGTATGTATCAGTCACTTGCCTTGATCAGTGTTTTAAAGATGCCTCAGGTAATCTGCTGAACTAGGGGTTATTTCCAAATCAGAAGTTATTTGTGAGGTGCTCTTCAGTTGAATATAACATACAGGTTTGTGAATATTGGTCTGTGTCTGGTCTTCGTAATTCAAGCTGTTTTCTGATTGAGAGCAAAGAGCTATAAATTAGCGATTGTCACTTGCTGGGAAGAGGGCATTATATGGATGCTGGCCTGGAGCAGAGCCAGTAAAAAGGTGCTAATGATCAGACACGTGACCTACAGCCAATGACATTGGAATGTAATATTTGAATTGATAAGAAATGTATATGAAAGCAGACGCTTTAAGTGTGCCGGTGGTGTTAACTCTGTAGGAGACCAATTACCGTGGACAGATGGAGATTCAAAATGGCCTACAAGGAACATGCTGCCAACAGTAGAAACTCCTTTTTAACTGGTATTATATTTTCTGTTCTTTGTTCATGGAATGTCAGGAATACTTAGTAGGTGTGCACAGAGGTACCTGGTTGTGTAAGTTTGCGTGTTCTTCTATTGAGACAATAAAGATACTTATTGGTAATTACAGTTTCTCTCTATGCCTCACTGATCATTACTACAAGAGGTGTTTCTTGTAGTAACATCAAGAATGACTGCTTACCCAGATATTTCCAGGACTCTCGAGATCGTCAAGAGAAGATACTGGTGGCCTGGAATGGTGAAAGTGGTCTGATAATACAAGCAGGCATGCGAAGTATGCGCCCAGAACAAAGAGCCCACACCCATCCTGAAAAGCTCCTTCACCCTCTACCTCGTTCCAGACAGGCCACAGGCATGCATCTTCATGGACCTTGTCATGGGAAGACTGTCATTATGGTAATTGTAGATCATTTTTTCGAAGGCCTGCAAATTAATTGCCTTGGACAAGCTACCATCTGCAGAGGAGATAGTTAAATTTGTCCTGCACCTGGTCTTCAGGATCAACAGATTTCCAGTAGACATTGTGTCAGATCACGGTCCTCAAATAGCAACATGTTTTTGGAGGGTGTCCTGTACTCTAACTGAGGCAACAGCGAGTCTTTCCTCTGGGTTTCAGCCACAGTCCAACGGCCAGACAAAATGGGGAACCAGGCGATGGGATGAACCCTAAGATGCCTGGCCTCAGAAAAACCAGATGAATGGTGCAACCATTTGATGAGGGCAGAGGTCACCCACAACACTTTACAGCACTCTTTGCATGGGATGTCCATGTTCGAATGCTAATTTGGATATTCTCTGCCACATTTCCCTGAGCAAGAGGCCTAGGTGGAGTTCCTGCACCCTAAGCCTGAAATAAAGGCTAGCCGCAAGAGAAGATGGGGACCAGCTTTAGAGCCTGGGCAACAGGTCAGGCTGTCTACTCCAGATTTGCCTCTCTGGGTGGAGTCTAGGAAGTTGGCACCCAAGTTCATTGGACCTTTCAAGGTTCTCAAGACAGTAAACCTGGAGGCTTAGACCTTGCTGTACCCCAAGACCCTCAAGATCAACCCCACCTTCCACATTTTCAAATGAAACCCTGTAAGCACCAGTCCTTCACCCCCACCACCATTAGCTCCACCACCCAGGTTTGTCGATGGAGAACAGGTCTTCACCATAATAAGAATTCTGGGTTCACAAACTGTTAGGGGTGTTCGGCAATTCCTTGTGAACTGGGAAGGATTTGGACCCAAGGAGCAGTGCCAGGTTCCTGAAAGACGATCATGATCTGGCTGTCATCAATGACTACCACCATCATCTCTCCAAGCAGCTAGGACTGGCAGGAGTTGGCCGTAGGGGAGGGGGTTGCTGTTATGACATGCACCTGACCACACCAGCCTCCAGGGTTTAGACTCTCTATCGCTCTGGCATATGGATAGCTAGTGCACCTCCTTTATAGATTCAGGCCTGCCCCACTAGTTGTCAGCCATGTTTTGGTGCCTGGATTTTTGTATTTAAAGACCACCCGAACTGAGGTTCGGGGTTCAGTCTTTAGCTCAACTTTGGATTCTCATCTAGCATCTAGTTTGGAACCCTATTTTCACTTCAGGCTCAAATTCTGTCTCAATTTTAGTCTCAGATATTTCTGCACTTGCGTCTTAACCATCCACACAGGAGTCTCTTGTCACACACTCAGACTGGCAAAGGAGGGTCATGAAAGGCACAGGAACTCTTTGAGTCTCTCCAACTGAAGCACAGGAAGGACTCATACAAATATAAGGCAATAAGATGCAGGAGAAGAATTAAGCTGTTCAGACCATCAAGTCTGCTCTACCATTCCACATAGCTGATTATTCCTGCAGAACCCAGTTCTCACGTCTTCTCCCCATGACTAATCAAGAACCTATCAGCCTCCACTTTAAATAAATATGGCTCCACAGCCATCTTTGGCAATGAATTCCACAGATTCATCACACTTTGGCTAAAGAAATTCCTCCTCATCTCTATTTTAAATTAATGTCCCTCTTTTTTAAGGTTGTGCCTCTGGTTCTAGACTCCCCACCACAGGAAATGTCATCTCCATATCCATTCTATCTAAAGGAGCACGAGTGTAGGTAACTAATATCTGGTGACCCAAAGTGACAGGAATCAAAAAGGACAGTTGCGGGTGGCCAGGGGGAGAGGAAGGGAGTAAAAGGAGTGTGAGGGAGGAGAGAGACAAGTCAAAGAGACTTGAATGAGAGAGGGAGAGAGAGAGAAGACAAAGAGGAAGGGGAGAGGGAAGGTGAGGCAGGACAAAAGGAGGAGGATAGGAGAGGGAAGACAAAGAAGGAAGGTGAGAGAGAGAAAACAAAGAGGGAGGGAGGAGCAAGGATGTGAAAAAAAGACAAGACAAACTGGGAGAGTGGGAGAGAGAGAAAGACTAAGTGAGGCAAAGGGGAGGGAGAGCAAGACGGGGGGGGGTGAAATATAAAATAAGAGAGAGCCTTTCCCATCAAAGAGCAATTGCCCCAGATGTAGTGATGTCTGCAGCCCTACACTGTGTTCACTAATCACCTCAGAGCCCGCAAAAGCAGAACAGAAGCAATGGAGACATGAGAGACGGTTGGTGCTGGAATCTGGAGCGCCAAAAATTTCAGGAGGAACTCAAGTTCAAGTTTATTGTCATTTAACTGTATACTTGTATATAGCCAAATGAAACAAAGTTCCTCCAGTCTCCGATGCACAACACAGTACATATAACTCACACACAGCACATAAAATATTACTTCAAATAATGAAATATATTCCAGAAGACAGACACTTAGCATATGGTGCACTTATGACGCAAGTTAAAAAGTAAACAGAATAATGCTAATGGCGTGTCATACGTGATGAGACCTGGGGGATGGTAGGGTGTTCAGTAGTGCCTAGGGAAGAAGCTGTCTTCTATGCTAACTGTCTTTGCCCTACTGGAATGGTATCTTCTCCCTGATGATAAGGGGTCAAAGAGTTTATGGAGGTACCATAAATCAGTCAGCTGAGCAGCATCTGTGGAAGGAAAGGAAATGTCGATGTTTCAGGATGAAGCGGACAGGAGAATTTCAGCTCAGACTTACTTCCTTAAACTCAGATGCTCTATTGCCATTTCAGAGAAATAGACATTCAAACCACTGCTTGCTCGTTGGATGTCCTTTCCAATTAGTCTCTCTGCTCATACTTGTTCTCTCTGGCTCTGTGACATTTTCCAAAAATATCTACATTTCTCCATTGGAAATTATACAGAATTTAAAATTGCTTGCACTGCACTTTGAAGCAATCAGGAAGAAGAAAAAAATGTCTTCTGAGCCTCTGTTGAGTATTTTTATACACAAATTTAGCAGCTTGTCATGGAATCAAGTGTACTTTGATTGAGCTATCCAATTATCTCCATTCGAATAAACCTGGAATATCTCTTCTCTTGGAGATGTCCATTCGAAGTATTTTTTTAAAAGTTGTTGTTGAAACAACAGAAGACCTAAAAGAAAAGACCTAACAGAAACTTATAGAATTCTGAGAGGCACAAATGGGTTGGGTAGAAACCTTTTCCCCGGGTAAAAATGACAAAAACTAGAGGACAGATCTTAAGCAGAGAGGGAATCAGAATCCAGTTTAATATCACTGGAATCTGTCATGAAACTTGTTGTCATGCTGCAGAAGTACATTGCAATACATAACATTAAAAATGTAAATTACAGTATCATCATTGTTATGTGCCATATTATATAACATGGCAATCATGGTCTATGACCGTGATTGTTTTTGGCAATTTGTTCTACAGAAGTGATTTGCCATTGTTGCTTCCAGGGCAGTGTCTTTACAAGATGGGTGATCTCAGCTATTATCAATACACTTCCGGGATTATCTGCCTGGCATCATTGGTCATGTAGCCAGGACTTGTGATGTGCACTGGCTGCTCGTATGACTATCCACCACCTGCTCCCATGGCTTCACGTGACCATGATCGGGCAAGTAAGCAAGTGCTACTTCTTGCCCAAGGGTGACCTGCAGGCTAGTGGAGGGAAGGAGTACCATACACCTCCTTCAGTAGGGACGTATCTCCACTCAGCTGCTTAAGGCTAGAGCCCATGATGGAGCTGACTGAATTTACAAATCTCTGCAGCTTATTTTGATCCTGCGCAGTAGCCCCCTTCCCCATACCCGACGGAGATGCAGACAATTAGAATATAGAAACTGGTGTGTCCTTAAAGCATTTAAAGGTGATGAGTGGGGCAAGATACTTACACTGACAGTGATCTCAGGCTTCCCTCCTAATTGAAACATCCTCTCCTTGTCCACTCTATCCATGCCTTTCTGTATCTGGTAAATTTCTCCTCCCTCCGACCTACATCAAGTACAGTCCTCGAAATGTTATAAGCGCCTCAAAAAAAAAAGGAACTGTGGATGGGTAAGTGGGTTAGGGGCAGCACGGTTGCCTAGCAGTCAGCATATTGCGACCCAGGTTCAATTTTGGCCACTATTTGTAAGGAGTTTGTACATTGTCCCCATGACCGCATGGGTTTTCTCTGGGGGCTCTGGTTTCCTCCCACATTTCGAGGAGGTACAGGTTAGTAGGTGAGTTGGTCACATGTGTGTTGTCAGGCAGTGTGTCCTTGTTGGTTCGGAACGTCTTGTTACCGTGCTGTATCTCTAAAGAATACCAACAGAGGACAAACTGGAGACTGCAACGGAAAGCAATAGATTCTGCAGCTGCTGGAAATTCAAGGTAATACACACAAAATGCTGGTGGAACTCAGCAGGTCAGGCAGCATCTATTGAAAGGATTGAAGAGTCAACGATGGGATGGGATGTAACCCTTTATCAAGAGTGTCCTTACTTCATTTTTTGAGGGGTTTATAATGCTTCTCGGCCTGTACTTGATGTAGCTCAGTCTGTAACGTTGTCTGTTTAATATTGTCCAGTTTAAGATGGCACTAGTGAAACACAGGGAGGACTTTCTGTCAGCAAACAAAATTACTAATTTGTTATTCACTCTTTTTTCTGGAAAAAATAATTCTCTGCAATCGATAGCCTGTAAATTCCCTTTCAGAGTTAAGCTTTTGAACCATGTGTGTGATCTGGCATTTTTGCAGTGTGACCTGAAGTCTCAAAGGTGCAGGACAGCTGTGGTGTGGCATGTATGGGTGGAATCGAAGTGGCTGGGCTCAGGCCTGAGAGTGCGGATTGAACCAATATATGGCCATTGCTGGAGCGAACTGAGGCAAAGCAAAGTGAAGGTGCCAGGGCCCAGGTCTGAGAGCAAGGAACAAGTTAAAGTTTAACCAATTTAAGCTCCAGTCTACATTGGAAAAGTCAGGTATGAGTGAAATCAAGTTGTGGGTCTGGGGCCCGGATCTGATTGTGAAGAATGACCCACTGTTTGGTTGATTTAAGCGCTGGGCCAGATTGAAAAGGTCAGGATATCGGAGCCAGAGGAAGGGATGGGCTGGTGTTCTGCTCTCTGCTCGATGAGATTTACTCGTCTTTGCGCTGAACTGAGGTTGTGGCCTACAACTAACAAGATCCTGGAACAGCTGTGACTGTCTTCATGGCTGTGGACTCACTTTCACTAACTTCAGTTCTGAACGTTATTTGCTTACTTTTATTGTTTGCACAATTTGCTTTTTTTCTGCACATTAGGCGTTTGACAGTCTTTTTTAATGGGTTCTATTGGGTTTCTTTGTTTTGCAGCAGCCTATAAGGAGATGGATCTCAAGGTTGTCTATAGTATACATTGATAATAAATGTACTTGGCACATTGAACTGTCCATAATGCTGCCTGACCTGCTAAGTTCCTCCAGCATTTTGAATATAACCATTGCCAAATCGAAGTAATAACAGATTGTAGGCTAGGGAGACTTGGCATTGTTTGATTATTTTTTGTTTTTGTTAATTCTGGTTGATCAACCTTCTGTTCACAGCTCGGAACCACTTAACATTAGCAGTGTCACGATGTGACAGAAAGCCATCTCCTCTGCACGATAATTAATCCCGCTGGAACTACATTAATGAGCTTCTTTAAGTTAGATATGGCCCTTGTGGCTAAAGGGATCGGGGGTATGGAGAGAAAGCAGGTACAGGCTTCTGAGTTGGATGATCAGCCATGATCATACTGAATGGCGGTGCAGGCTCGAAGGGCCGAATGGCCTACTCCTGCACCTATTTTCTATGTTTCTATGTTTCTTGCTGCTCACTTCAAGACCATATCGCAAGGCCAGCATCTTCACTCACCACAATTCGCTTCATCACATGAGGTGAATATTTTGTCACCTCCATCATCTATTCCTACCGAACGCTCTTTTTGAAAAGACGACCCCTTGTGAAGTGCCAAATGATATTTCTACTGAGTCCCATTCTGAAGTTAAACATAGCTCTGAGCTGCCTTTGGGCAAAGACAGATTGCAGTCTTCCTTATCTTAGAGTAAAAGTGCGCTGTATGTAATATTTGTTGTGAATAACAATTCTTGCTTTAAGGGTCTTGGCGCAAAATATCAAATGTTTATTCCCCTCAATAGATGCTGTCTGACCTGCTGAGTTCCTCCAAAATTTTTATTTATTTATTTAGAGATTCAGCATGGAACAGGCCCTTCCCAAAAATCCACCCGGCCCAGCAAAACCTCCTATTCAAACATAGACTAACCACAGGACAATTTTCAACGACCAATTAACTGACTAACCGGTATGTCTTTAGAATGTGGGAGGAAACCTGAGCTCCCTGGGGAAACCCACGTTTCACGGAGAGGACTTACAACATCGGAATTGAACTCTGAACTCCGATGCCCCAAGCTGTAGTGTGGCACCCAGGCTTTGTGTGTGTAGCTTAAGATTTCGTTTGTCTGCAGAATCTCTCGTGTCTGTGATTTGCTCTAATGTGGAGTGAAGGAGTATAAAAAACAATTTCATAGAGGTGTATAAGCTTGTCAGAGATGTGGAAGGTGTAAAGAGCCAGTACCTTTTCCCCAAGGCAGAAATGGTCGATATTAGAGAACGTGCTGGAGGGAGGTTTGGGGTACATGTCAGAGGTAAGATTTTCATGCAGAGCATTCTTCTTCATCTTAAGCCCATCACCGTTATTGGGGCATAAACCACCGAGAGCAGTTCGCCTGAGACCTCAGTCCTAGGCCAAAGTTTGATTAGACCATAGAACATAGAAGAAGAATTAGGCCATTCAGCCCATTGAGTCTGGTCCACCTTTCCATTTTGGCTGATCCTGAATCCCACTTGACCGCATACACCTGCCTTCTTTGGCATACCATTTGATCATAATCATATAACAATCACAGCACGGAAACAGGCCATCTCGGCCCTCCTAGTCCATGCCGAACTCTTAATCTCACCTAGTCCCACCTACCCGCACTCAGCCCATAACCCTCCACTCCTTTTCTGTCCATATACCTATCCAATTTTACCTTAAATGACACAATTGAACTGGCCTCTACTACTTCTACAGGAAGCTCATTCCACACAGCTATCACTCTCTGAGTAAAGAAATACCCCCTCATGTTTCCCTTAAACTTTTGCCCCCTAACTCTCAAATCATGTCGTCTCATTTGAATCTCCCCTACTCTCAATGGAAACAGCCTATTCACGTCAACTTAGATAATCAGGAAACAATCAACTTCTGAAAGGTGGCCCCTCAATTTTGAGGCTGTGTCTTCTAGTTTTGGATAACCCTACCTGTGGTGAACTACATATACCTGTCTGGACACGCCCCTCTGCTGACTGCTTCTGTGGCTCCTCCCACAGACCCCTGTATAAAGGCGATTGGAGGCACTGCTCCTCCCTCAGTCTCCAGGATGTTGTGTGGTGGTCTCTTGCAGCTAATAAAAGCCTATCATTCACCTCCCATCTCCGAGAGTTATTGATGGTGCATCACTACCCGAGGAAATATTTTCTCCACATCCACCTTATCTAGTCCTTTCAACATTCAATAGATTTCAATGAGATAACACACATTCTTCTAAGTTCCCTTGAGTACAAGCCCAAAGCTGCCAAACGATCCTCATATGTTAACCCCTTCATTCCTGGAATCATCCTTGTGAACCTCCTCTAGACTCTCTCGAATGACTACATATATTTTCTAAGATATAGAGCCCAAAATTGTTGACAATACTCCAAGTGCAGCCTGACTAGTGTCTTATAAAGCCTCAGCATTATCTCCTTGATTTTATATTCTATTCCCTTTGAAATAAATGATAACATTGCATTTGTCTTCTTTACCACAGTTTCAACCTGTGAATTACCTGTCTGGGAGTCTTGCATTAGTATTCCAAAGTCCCTTTGCACCTCTGAATTTTGAATTTTCTCCCCATTTAGATAATAGTCTGCACTATTGTTCCTTTTACCAAAATGCATTATCATACATTTCCCAACACTGTGTTCCATCTTCCAATTTTTTACCCATTCTTCCAATTTATTTAAGACCTGCGGCAATCTCATTGCTTCCTGGGCACTACTACGCCTCCGCCTATCTCTGTATCATCCACAAATTTTGCCATAAAGCTATCAATTCCATTTTCTAAATCATTGACAAACAATGTGAAAAACAGCAGTCCCAACACTGACCCCTGAGGAGCACCTCTAGTTACTGGCCGCGAAGCTGAAAACTCCCCCTTTTATTCCCTGTTGCTGCCTCCTGCCTGTCAGCCATTCCACTATCCATGCCAGTATCTTTCCTGTAACGCCATGGGATTTTATCCTGTTAAGCAGCCTCAAGTGTGGATCCAGTGAATTTTCAATGCATTCTCTCTATAGAAGAAGAAGGAGGGATTAAATCGATAAACAGAAGTACTCGATACTCCACAAATGTACAAATGAAAAATAGAGATCAAATTTGTTATACTGTAATTTTTCTGGAAGTTAAAAATCAGATAAACACAAACAAAATGCTGCAGGAGGTCAAGCAGCACTAATGGAGGGAAATAAACTGTCAACATCTCGGGCCAAGACCCTTCCTAGATAGGAAGGAGAAAGAAACCAGAATTAAATCAAGTCAAGTCAAGTCACTTTTATTGTCATTTCGACCATAACTGCTGGTACAGTACATAGTAAAAATGAGACGCTTTTTCAGGACCATGATGTTACATGACACAGTACAAAAACTAGACTGAACTACGTAAAAAACAACACAGAAAAAAAAACTACACTACAGTCCTACCCAGGACTGCATAAAGTGCACAAAAACAGTGCAGGCATTACAATAAATAATAAACAAGACAATAGGGCGGTAAGTTGGTGTCAGTCCAGGCTCTGGGTATTGAGGAGTCTGATAGCTTGGGGGAAGAAACTGTTACATAGTCTGGTCGTGAGACCCTGAATACTTCGGTGCCTTTTCCCAGACGGCAGGAGGGAGAAGAGTTTGTATGAGGGGTGCGTGGGGTTCTTCATAATGCTGTTGCTTTGTGAATGCAGCGTGTAGTGTAAATGTCCATGATGGCAGGAAGAGAGACCCCGATTATCTTCTCAGCTGACCTCACTATCCGCTGCAGGGTCTTGCGATCCGAGATGGTGCAATTTCCAAACCAGGCAGTGATGCAACTGCTCAGGATGCACTCAATACAACCCCTGTAGAATGTGATGAGGATGGGGGGTGGGAGATGGACTTTCCTCAGCCTTCGCAGAAAGTAGAGACGCTGCAGGGCTTTCTTTGCTATGGAGCTGGTGTTGAGGGACCAGGTGAGATTCTCCACCAGGTGAACACCAAGAAATTTGGTCCTCTTTACGATCTCTACCAAGGATCCATTGATGTTCAGTGGGGAGTGGTCGCTCCGTGCCCTCCTGAAGTCAACAACCATCTCTTTTGTTTTGTTCACATTAAGAGACAGGTTGTTGGCTCTGCACCAGTCCATTAGCCACTGCACCTCCTCTCTGTAAGCTGACTCATCATTCTTGCTGATGAGACCCAACACAGTTGTGTCATTGGTGAACTTGATGAACTTGATGAAGCTGGATGGACGGGCAAGAGTACAAGCTAGTAGCTGATAGGTGAAGCCAGGTATGGGAGAAGATGAGTAGGTGGGAGAAGAGGCTGGAAGGAGAAGTTGGGAGGTGATAGGTGGCAGAAGCAAAGGGCAGAAGAAGGAACCTGGTAAGAGAGGAGAGTGGTCAATGGAAGACAGGAGAGGAGGGGGAGCCCTATGAGATGATGGGCAGGTGAGGAGGAGAGAAGGGGAGAAGAGTAACCAGAATGGGGAATAGATAAAGAGAGAAGGAAGAATGGGGAGAAATCACCAGCAGTTAGAGAAATCGATGTTCCTGACATCATGCTGAAGACTACCCATAGGGAATATGAGGTGCTGCTCCTGCATCCTGAGGGTTAGTCTCATTGTGGCAGTAAAGGAGGCCAAGGACAGACATGTTAGAATAGGAATGGGAAGTGGAAGTTAAAATGGGTGGCCACCATGAAATTTTGCCTTTGTGGACAAAATGAAGGTTAAATTTGAAGTTATTTCCATAGACGTAAATAGGGATTGCACAGCTGCCAGGAGGACAAGTGAGTTCCTTATTTTTAATTACTTGTGATTGATGTTATGTTCACAATTGAAAGTGATTTTGTATGTAGGGGTGATTTTTGTTAATATGTTATTTTCTTGTAGAGCCTGTGCCTCACAACTCCAGATACCCAGCTCAATCCTGACCCTACGCTGTCTGTACGGAATTTGTACATTCTCCCTGTGATGTCGAGTTTACCATGAGTGCTCCAGTTTCCTTTCAAATCCCAAAGGCAAATGGGTTGACTAGTTAATTTGCCATTGTAAATCACCCCTGGTTGTAGATCTACAACATATGGAACTTACTTTTTTCTAGAGCATCTGGCTGGGGTGTATGGGGTATCCAGAGAGGGATAGTATCTCTGGTGAAGGGGATTGTCGTGTCTTTTCTGGAGCAGCTCACTCACATTTGGTACCCACCAGATACTCAGCTCTCATGTTGGGCTCCTAGTAGTTACCTGCATGCAATAGCAACCACACCCTGGTGACATAGGGACTTGCCTGTCCTGGCTTGGCTCCAGCGAACTGCGGGGTGAGATCCAACAGCTAGGAAGGTGGCTCTGCAGTGCTCTGTGGAGAGATAAGGTACAGGAGAATGCATGACCATCCACTGCAACCAAGGAAAACCCCAGTTTGTGACATCTGTTTCATGCCACTAGAACCAGACCTCTGAGGTCAAGACCGTGGAACTGCCCCAGTGCAATGGCTTTTCCACTTTAAAAACTCTCTCGCACAGGTTTCCTATCATCATCAGACATGACAGACAACCACAATAGGAGTATCTGGTCAGTAAATATACCCACTTTTGTCTATTGGCTCCACCATCAGTATCATAATATTAAGCAACTTATCTCTAAACTCCTAAGCCTGGGAGTCAGCACCTTCCTTTGTAACTGAATCTTTGACTGCCTGACCAACAGACCATGATCAGTAAGGAGAGGCAGCAACAGCTCCGTCATAACTATCTTCAACACTGATGACCCAGGAGGTTCTATCGTCAGGCCACCACTCCCCTCGTCATACACTCATGACTGCATGACCAGATTCAGTTCTAATTCTGCCTACAAGTTTCCAGATGATACAAACATTTCAAATAATGATGAATCAGAGTACAGGAAAGAGAGAACCTAGTGATATGAGGACATAACAATAACCTTTCCCTTAAAGCCAGCAAAAAAAAAAACAGGAGGGCTGGTCATTGACTCAGATATTGCTCCAGTTAACAGTATTGAAGACAAAAGAGTTTCAAGTGCCTAGCAAGACACGTTTTTCACTAAAGCTCAGTAAATGTGACAATAATAAACCAATTAAGCAACATAAACTATACACAGTTTTCACAATAAATAATATAATTAGATCAAAATAAAACAAGTTTATTTTAAGTGCAAAATGATCAAAGTTATTGAACTGTTGTGTCCAGGGTGGTGGCAGCTTTTTCAAGAAGCAAATGGTTGAAAGAAGTCTCTTTTCTTGAAGCTGGTGGGGTGGGAGTTCAGGTGTCTGCACCTCCTGCCCAATGGTAGCTGTAAGACAATGACAAGTCCCGGATGGAGGGGGTCTTTGATGATGGATGTGCCTTCGTCAGACAGCAACCACCGTAGATACTTCCGATGTTGGGGAGGGAAGTGCCCATGATGTATTGGGTTGAGTCCACTACTCTGCAGCTTCTTTATGTTCCTGCGCTTTCAGATTGCTGTACAAGACCATTATGCAGCCAGCCATAATGCTTTCAATAGTATTCTGTGATTGTATTTGGTGATTAAGTAATTCACAAATAACTTCTTCTACCCTGGCATCACATTTTTGAATGGTCCATGAATCTATGAACACTATCTCATTATTCCATTTTTTGCAGTATTTATTTGTTTTGTCATTTATATTAATTTTTAAATTCATATTATATAATAAAGTCCTAATAAATACACTATGATTCTGATCCTGACTCTCTCCCACCCACCCACCTTCCCCATCACCTGCCTTCCACGATCACCTTCTAGTTTGTGTTCCTCCCTCCTCCCTCATCCCCACCACCTTCTTATTCTGCTTCTTCCTCCTTCCTTTCCAGTCCTGATGAAGGGTTTTGGCCTGAAATGTCGATATTTTATTTCTCTACATAGATGCTGCCCAATCTGCTGAGTCCCTCCAGCATCTTGTGTGTGTGATTCTGATTCTGATTCAAAAAGCTGAAACTCCTTAGCATTCTAAGAATATAAAGATTATTTAAAATGTCGTCATATCATACTGTGCACAAACAGGCCCAATGCCCCACCCCCACCTCCATGCCGACCTATTTTGTCCATCTACACCAATCCTATTTGGCGTACTTGCAATCGCTTCAATTCCTTAGCTGTTTAATTGTCTGTCTAAATGCCTCTTAAACATTGTAACTGTATGTGGTTGCATTGTCTACTCTGGCAGTACATTCTAGATATCAAAGTAAAGTAAATTTACTATGAAAGTACATACATGGCAGCATTTCCTACCCTGCCATTCATTTTCTTGCAGACATTCACAGTAGATTCAAAGAAATATAATAGGATCAGTGGAAAACCAGACACAAAGACGTACAACCAATGTGCAAAACAAGACGAAGTACATAAATACGTAAATAATAAATAGATAGGTTGATAGATGAATAGATAGCTAAATAGACAGATAGATAAATAGATCAATAGATGGATAAATAAATAAATAGTTAGATAGATAGGGAGATAAATAACCAACTAACTAACTAACCTTGAGAACATAAGTTGCAGAGTCCTCAAAAGAAATCCATAGTTTGTGAAATAATTTCTGTGTTGAGGTGAATGAAGTTATCCACACTGGTTCAGGAGCCTAATGGTTGAAGGGTAATAACTGTTCCTGAATCTGGTGGTGTGGGATCTTCTGTGGCTTCTTCCCAATGGCAGCAGCAAGAAGAGAGCATAGCCTGAAAGTTGGTGGGGGTGGGGGGGGAATACTGGATGACAGATGCTGCTTCCTTGTGACAGTGCATCTTGTAGATGTGCTGAGTGGTGGCAAGGACTTTTCCTGTGATTGTATGGGCTGTATCCTACTATTTTTTGTAGGCTTTTCTGTTCTTGGGTGTTGGTGTTGTCAATTACTCTCTGTTAAAAACAAGCTATTTTAGGAACAAAATTAGTCAGCATTCACAAATCAGGACCAGGATTAAGCTGCAGGCTAAAGAGGCATCCATTGCAAAGAGAGGTAAACACTTCATTTTGGAAAGGGTGTCTGTTGGCTGACAAACATGGGGCAGTTTTACCACAGTACATGGAACATACAAATACTTTGATGTTCGGATTTGTATTCAGGGCCTGCCCATGTACATTCACTGATCTCTCAGCATTCATCCATGAACCAATTTCATGGTGACTTAGGGCAGATTTTCAACAACACACCCTACAAAGCAATACTATTGCAATTTAGCAAAGTCACTGCTGTTGTTATAAATGTTTGCGAAATCTATTGGACAAGAGACTACTTCAGAGCTAATCTTTACTTTCCAATTTTTCTCTGATATGTTGTTGGTGGGAAAAAAAACATCTTTGTGAAAATTGTTTCCCATGTATTGGAACTGTTTCAAGGAAACAAAGATTCCAAAAGGTGTTTGATACACAAATCAAGATATCTTCAATTGAATTTTGAGAATCTTAAATCCAAAGGGATTTCCTTTCAGCCATTATCCACTTCCCCCTCCTATCAGATTCCTTCTTCTTCAGCTCTTTATCTTTTCCACCTATCTCCTCCTAACGTCTCACTTCATACCCCAACACCCACCCGCCTACCTTCCCCTTCACCTGGTTTCACCTGTCACTTTCTAGCTTCTGCTTCTTTCCCTCAACACCCCCCCACCTTCTTATTTTGGCTTCTCCCCCTTCCTCTCCAGTCCTGAGGTAGGGTCTCAGCCTGAAACGTCGACTGTTTATTCCTCACTGTAGATGCTGCCTGGCCTGCAGAATTTCTCCAACATTTTGTATGTGCTATTTATAGACTTTTTTTTCTGCTCCACGGCAACAGCTTTCCACCTCCCATGCTACCTAGTGACCAAAAAGATCTCTTTCTATCACAGTATTTCTTATCTCCAGTCCTGCCTCACCTCATCTCCTGCTGAAGACCTAGTTTCTGTTTTAGTTGCCTCTCTCCACGTCTACATATCCAATGTTGAAGCTATGATTGTAAAAGCACAGCCTTGGTGGACAGGGATGCCATACACATTCATAGAACACAGAACATAGAATAGTACAGCACATTCTAGGCCCTTCGGCCCACAGTGTTGTGCCGACCTTCAAACCCTGCCTCCCATATAACCCCCCACCTTAAATTCCTCCTTATACCTGTCTAGTAGTCTCTTAAATTTCACTAGTGTATCTGCCTCCACCACTGACTCAGGCAGTGCATTCCACGCACCAACCACTCTGTGAGTGAAAAACCTTCCTCTAATATCCCCCTTGAACTTCCCTCCCCTTAACTTAAAGCCAAGTCCTCTTGTACTGAGCAGTGGTGCCCTGGGGAAGAGGCGCTGGCTGTCCACTCTGGCTGTCCAATTCAGGATTCCTTGAGCAGTTACCATATAAGACCATAAGACATAGGAGCAGAATTAGGCCATTTAGCCCATCAAGCCTGCTCTGCAATTCCATCAAAGCAGATCCTGGATCCCAGTCAACCGCATACAAATGCCTTCTCACCATATCCTTTGATGCCCTGACAGATCAGGAAACGGACAACTTCCACCTTAAATATACACCCATGACTTGGCCTCCACAGCAGTCTGTGGCAGAGCATTCCACAGATTTACTATTCTCTGGCTAAAAATAATCCCCCTTACGTCTGTTTTAGTGGGTTGCCCCTCAATTTTGAGGAAGTGCCCTCTAGTTTTGGATACCATAGGAAACATCCTCTCCACATCTTCTAAATTCCAGTGAGTACAGGCCCAAAGCTGTCAAACACTCCTCATATGTTAACCCCTTCATTCCTGGAATCATCGTCGGGACTCTCTCGAATGACAACACATCCTTTCTGAGATATATAAAAAAAGTTGACAATAAGTGCGGCCTGCCAAGTGTCTTATAAAGGCTCAGTATTATCTCCTTGATTTTATATTCTAGTCCCCTTGAAATAAATGCCAACATTGCATTTGCCTTCTTTACCACAGACTCAACCTGTAAATTAACCTTCTGGGAGGCTGGCATACAAACTCTTAAGTCCTTCTGTACCTCTGATGTTTGAAACTTTTCCCCATTTAGATAATAATCCACACTATTGTTCCTATTACCAAAAGGCATTATCATATAGGTATTTCTCTACACTATACTCCCTCTATCTGTACACTATACTCCATCTACAACTTTTTTGCTCATTCTTTCAACTTGTCTAAGTCCTGCTACAATTGCATTGCTTCCTCATTGCTACCTACTCCTCCAGCTACCTTTGTATCATCTGCAAACTTCGCCACAAAGCCATCAATTCCATTATCTAAATCATTGACAAACAATATGAAAAGCAGCAGTCCCAATACTCAACCCTGTGGAACACCACTAGTCACTGGCAACCAACCAGAAAAGACCCCTTTTATTCCCTGTTGCTGCCCCCTGCCTGTCAGCCATTCCACTATCCATGCCATTATCTTTCCTGTAACGCCATAGGATTTTATCTTGTTAAGCAGGTTAAGCGGCTGCATGTGTGGCACCTTATCAAAATCCTTCTGAAAATCCAAGCAAATGACTTGCAGTGGCTCTCCTTTGTCCAGCCTGCTTGTTACTTCCTCGAATTTTAACAGATATCTCATGCAAGATATCCCTTCACAGAAACCATGCTAACTGACTTATTTTATCATTAGCCTCCAAGTACCTTGAAACCTCATCCTTAATAATGGACTTCAACACTTTCTCAACTACGGAGGTTAGGCTACCTGGCAAATAATCTGTTTTCTTTTGGTTCCTCACTTCTTAAAGAGTGGGAGTGACATTTACAATCTTCCAGAATCAAGTGATTCTTGAAAGATCATGATCAATGCATCCGTTACCTCTTCAGCAAACTCTCTCCAGACTCTGGGATGTGGTCCATCTGGCCCAGGTGACTTATCCACCTTAAGACATTTGAGTTTGCCTAGCATTTTTTTCCTTTGTAATAGCAATAGCACTCACTCCTGCTCCCTGACACTTACAGACCACTGGCTATGTGTTAGTGTCTTCTACAGTGAAGGCAGATGTAAATTACCCATTAAGTTAATCTGCCATTTCTTTGTCCCCCAGTGCTACCTCACCAGCATCATTTTCCAGTGGTCCAATATCAACTTTCACCTCCCTTTTACTCTTTATGTAACTGTAAAAACATTTGGTATCCTGCTTTATATTACTGCCCTCATATTTGATCTTTTCCCTTCTTAATGTTTTTTTTTAGCTGGATTTTAAAAGCTTCTGAATCATTCAACTTCCCACTCACTTTTGATACCTTATATGCTCTTTCCTTGGTTTTCATGCAGTCCTTAATTGGCTCATGAACTTTTGGTTTCCTCTTGATCTTAACTATCTCCTGCACTGACCTGCTCTACTGTCATTTGGTCTATAGTCTTCTGTGTCTTGGCAAATCATGTCCTTCGAAATACTTAAGATATTGTGATATTGTCTGCCTTCACCACCCACTCTCTGTACAGATTTTTTTTGTAAATGGACACAAGAGCTTCGACGGATACTGGAAGTATTGAGCAACGTACACAAAAACTACCAGAGGAACTTAGCAGGGCAGAAGACATCTATAGTGGGGAATAACAGTCAACACTTTGGGCTGAGACCCTTCATGAGGACTTCAAGCAAGAATCATTAGTCACATCAAATGTTACAGACAACACACTTTTACTCTAAGATAAGGAACCTAAATATGGAATGAAATCTTTCTCTACCCGAAGGCAGTTCAGAATTGTATTTAAATTTAGAAAGGGACTCAGTGGAGAAATGCCAACTCAGCGGGTCAAGCAGCATCTATAGAAGGAAATAAAAAGTCTATATTTTGACCCAAAATGTCAACTGTTCATTCCCCTCCATAAATGCTGCCTGACTTACTGAGATCCTCCAGCATTTTGTGTATTCCCCCTTGTGTCATTTGCCAATCAGAGGTACTCTCATTTCTGCCTTCCTCATGAAATTAAGCCTTTCTCTTAAACGCAGTTAAGCAATTAGCTTAAACTAATCCATGTTCCACATTCTAACTACCGTGTTGTTAAATTCTTTATTGGATTCATTACTACCTGTGTTAATGAGAATGGTTCCAGGAATTGTGCTGTATTGTATTAATGTTCAATATTTTAGCACAATAACAGGCCCTTTGGCCCACTCTGTCTCTGCTGACCACCTGTGGTAACCTGCTCAATTGGCATCTGGTTCATTGCCTTCTATGTCTCGGCAATTCATATGTTCATCTAAACACTTTTTTAAAATTGTGAGAGATTTGTTTGTAGGATTGTTCACTCACCCTGAAGGTTACGTTTCAAACATTGAATCTCCAATCAAGCCAACTCAAGTTTATTGTCATTTAGCTATGTACATGTATGTAATGTATATAACCATGAAATGTAAACAAGACAACATTTCTTCAAACCGGGGTGGAAAGCACAGTGATACACATAACACATGACAACATACGGATAAGCTCAACCGACGAATCACACATTAATGATATCAAACTAACATTAGATATTGTAAGGTACGGAACAAATTAACCAAAGACACTTTGAATGCCATGCATCTGGGAGTTCTGAAGCTTAATGGTCTAGGGAAAGAAACTTGCTCATCCTGACCATTCTTGTTATTGTGCATCGTAGTTTCCTGCTTGATGATAGAATGTCAAAGAGGATGACATAATCAGTGTGCAATTGCGCTTTGTTTCCGCAGAGTGCTCACATTTATATTCGTCCAACTTATTGTTTTGACTGGTTGGTTGTCACACTGGCTCCTGGTCTCCACTGGGTCCCGTCCAACTGGATGACCTCCGCTGGCCCATATCCTTGGTTATCAGTCGTTTGGAGCACTGGTTCCTTGGATGACCACAGCAGACCCATTGGTTCACGAATTGTGTCCAGTTCAATATGCTTGTTATTGGAGTCTTCCACTGACAACCAAGCTTCGAAGAATTCTCTTGATTGCTGGTTTTGTGCTTCTTTTGAGATTTTTGTGGTTTCCCAAATTAACATGCGTTCTTCATGTGTGAGTGACAGAGAATTGTGAATTCTTACGGATAAATGATGTCCGTTTAATCTCGTGGATAGCTTTCTCCCCATCTGTCCAAAGAGTGCTTGAGGCAGTCTCCACATCGGATTTGGTATATTATGTTTATTCTCTCCATGTGGGAGTCTACCTTCACCACCTCCTCTCCATGCAGAGATGATCACCACACATAGACATAAGAGGTTTTGTATTTATTTAGTGATACAGCATAGAGTAGGCCCTTGCTGCACTGCCCCAGTAACCCCACAATTCCAATTAACCATAACTTAATCACAGGACAACTTACAGTTGTCAATTAACCTACCGTGAAAATCTTTGACTATGGGAGGAAACCAGAGCACCTGGGCAAAGCCCATGCATTCTATGTGCAGGATGTACAGAGATGCCTTACAGAATGGTGCTGGAATTAAAGTCCAAACATCTGGTAAGATGATATAAGACCATAAGACATAGGAGCAGAATTAGGCCATTCAGCCCATCAAGTCAGGTGTGTTCGATCGCAGTGGTTTTTATGGGGTCTTTTTTAAACGTATTCTTAATGATCACAAGACCCTGCTGGACATTGACAACTTAAAGTACTGCTGGTCTGCCCCATCAGTGATTCGCTCATTAGCAGACAAAGCAAAAGAGCTGGACTTGCTGTGGATCGTACTTCTGCTTGCATCCAAGAGGCGTCAGAGGTGTCAGCACGCAAATGTGGTGTGCAGTCTAACAGCGTGTGATGGTCTTCGTAATTTTTCTTGTGATCGCAGGACCCTGTTAGAGATTGTTAATGTGGAAGTCCTGTTAGCTGATTAATTGGCAGATGGGTGGGTGGGGGTGAGGGGGAGAGACTGCAAGGCATTGGGTATAGTGAGGACTAGGCCGCAAGCCACAATATTGCCTGTTTACAGTCACCCAGGAGTAATGCATTGCCATCAGTTCGCTCCACTGGATATGGCGTGGTATGGCATCCAAGCTGGAGTTGGTGCTGCCCCCTAGTGTTTGCTTGGCAGGAGACAAGCTGTATTGGGTTCTATTGCAGATTCCTGCTACATTCATGGACTCAAGGTCTTGGACTATATTTTTTCTGTGGGACTGTATTTTACTGCTATCTTATACATGCTATGTGTGTCTTGTACTGTGTGTAACTCTCGGTACTGTGTTTTGCACCTTGTCCCTGGGATAACTTTGTCTCGTTTGGCTGTATTCATAGCTATTCATGTATGGTTGAATGGCAATTAAACTTGAACTTGAATTTGAACTCCAGAATGCCCCAAGCTACAACAACATCGTGCTAATTGCTGTTCTACCATAGCTGCTGGAAATCTTAAGCAACACACACACAAAAATGCTAGAGGACTTCAGCTGCAAAGTTTGACAGGAGGAAGATGGACAAAGGGAGGTTGAGAGTTTGAGGTGTTTCGTGCTGCTGCTGTGTTGGTTGTTTCCTGTGGCTCTGTCAGTTTTCTTCTGAGAACCCCAGTTTCCCCTCACATCCTTCAGGGGCAGGGGGGGGGGGCGGTACGTAAAGATCATAGTACTGTTGGTTCCTGGTGTTTATATGTTCCAGAGGTTCTTTGGAAGTCAAAAATGAAGCATGAAACTTGTTACTTTCAGCCATTTTATTGTATTACAAGAAAAGAGAGCAAACAAGGAAGAGGAGCCAAGAGAACAAAGAAATCGTGGTTATCTTCTACAAGAACACGGTAATGTTAAGGTTATGTTGATGCTATTACAACTTGGGGCGTCAGAGTTCAGAGTTCAATTCTGACGCTGTCTGTACAGAGTTTGTATGCTCTTCCCATAAACATATGGGTTTCTTCCAGGTGCCCTGATTTCCACCCACAGTCCAAAGATGAACCAGTTAATAGATTAATTGATGATTGTGAATTGTCCTGTGATTAGACTAGGGTTAAATCACTGGTTTGCTGGGTGACACGGCACAGTGGGCCTGTAGGGCCTGTTACACAGTGTCTCTAAATAAGTCAGAATGAAAGAACTAACCGTGACTAAAATGGTAACAACATTCCAGTATAAGAATTAGCCTATAAAATATACAGGTTCAGGTAGCATGACACCTGCAGCAGAAAAAAATTTGTAGCTTCTAGAGAAATAAGAAACAGCTGTACCACACTTAGTGGAAAATTCACTAAACAATTCCATGTGTACAGATGATTGTATAAAAATACAAGTTAGCTTAGAAAAATTAAACGTCAAGAAAAATTAAAGGATAGCAACAATTCTATACCTTAATCTATACCTTTTATTTATTTTATTTAGAAATACAGCACAGAACAGGCCCTTCCAGCCCAGTGAGCAATTCCTCTGATTTAACCCCACCCGAATCACAGGACAATTTACAATGATCAATTAATCTGATGTAACTGATGGAAGGAGAGGCGAGTGTCTCTGATGTTAGGGTCTGTATGTATTCTGCAACTAACACTGTTGAAGCAAATAATCACGGAGTTACGGAGTCAGCATTTCACCCACCCAGTCCATGCCAACTGTCAAATGCCCATCAGCACTAATCCCAGTTATGAGCGCTTGGTCCTTCGTCCTTGAAGCCCTGACAATTCAACTGATTATCTTGATAGCTCTTAAACATTGTGAGAGTCTCTGCCTCCGTCACCTTCTCAGACAGTGCGGTCCAAACTCCAGCCACGATCTGGATGCAAGGATTCTTCCTCATTGCCCCTCTGAACTGCTAGCATTTCATTTTCAACCTGTGCCCTCTGGTTATAGACACCAACTATATACCCAGAGGGCATATAACACAGCAAGTTCAAGTTTATTGTTGTCATTAGCATGCATACTCTGGGTTTAAATGTCAAGTAAATCCATTTTTTGCAGCATCATCACAGTATATTATATGATGGGGACAAATATAAATTAACATAAAATTAGCATAAATTATGCAAGATTTACATGTAGTAATAACAATAACAATAACTTATTTATAGAGCACTTTTCATACAGATGTAGTTAAAAATGCTTTACAATGGGATCAAATGCAAACATGAAAATAAAATAAAAAATCAAAATAAACATGAAAATAAAAGACAAAAAGATATTCATTAAACAGGAGGTTAAATTAACAGGTTTTGAGCTGGAGTTTAAACGTGTCAACAGAGTCTGCATCCTTTATAGTTTTAGGTATTGAATTCCATGGTTGAGAAACATAATTGCAAAAAAAGCTGAGCTGCCAATTATCTTTTGAGGGAGACTGTTTAAGTTTAAGAGACTGGTGGAGGAAGACCTCGAGCTCGAGCAGGATTATAAACAAAAATAATTCTAGGTACCCTGATCACAGACCATGTGCGCAAAATACATGAAAAATAAGACTAACATCACTAGTGTAAGACTGATAGAGAGTAAAGATGGACTGAGCAGTATTAAGCTTTTTCAGGTCAGTTCAAGAACATAGTGGCAGTGATGCAGAAACTGTTGTTGAATGTTGAGTGTAGGTCTTCAGGCTCCTGTACCTTATGCATGTTGGCAGAATCAAGAAAAGGGCATGTCCCAGATGGTGGAAGTGGTAGATGATAGATGATGCCTTCCTGACACGTCACGTCTTGTAGATGTCTTAATAGTGGGGACAGCTGTACTTGTGATGGAATTGGTGGGGTCCACCACTCTCTGTAGTCTCTTGTGTTCCTATATGGTAGAATTTTCATACCAGGCATTGATGTACAAAGTGTAAGACCATAAGTTATAGGAGCAGAATTAGGCCATTTGGACCAATAGGTAAGCCCCACCATTTCATCAAGGATGATCCATTTCCCCTCTCAGTCCCAATCTCCAGCCTTCTCTCTGTATCATTTCATGCCCTGACAAATCAAGACTCCATCAACATCTGTCTTAAATATACCCAATGACCTGGCCTCCACAGTCGCCAGTGACAAAGAATTCCACAAATTCACCACTCTCTGGCTATAGAAATTCCTCCTTATCTTTGTTCTCAAAGGACGCCCCTTTAGTCTGAGGCAATGTCCTCTGGACTTAGGCTCCCCCGCCACAGGGAAATTCCTCTCCACATCAACTCTATTGAGGTCTTTCACTGTTAGATAGATTTCAATCAAATCCCCCGCATTCTTATGAATTCCAGTGATTAGAGGCCCAGAGCTATCCAAAGCTTTACATATGACAAGCTTTTTAATCCCAGAATCATTTTTGTGAAACTCCTTTGAAGCAGTGGTCAATCTAGACATCGGAATTTTGAGAGGAGGGGACTTCAATCAGGTTCACTGCTCCTGTATAGAAGTCAGCAGCGGGTCACTACAGCGAAAAGCGCTTTGACCAGCGACCATTCGGCATCTGGGAATGATAAGCAAGGGCAACTTAAAGAAAGGCAGAGGCAACACCATCACAGCGGCTGTCCCCTGAGTGGATAGAGTCAAAGTGGTGATCTTTTTTTTATTACGTAGTTCAGTCTAGTTTTTTGTACTGTGTCATGTAACACCATGGTCCAGAAAAACGTTGTCTTATTTTTACTATGCAATGTACCAGCAGTTATGGTTGAAATGACAATAAAAGTTGACTTGACTTGACTTTAGCTCTTTGAGGCTTCAGTGCAGAGAAACTTCAGTCAATAAAAGAGAAGGAAAGAAAGTCTCAAGGTTAAGTTTCTTTTTCTTTCCCTTCTTTATATTTGCTCAGCTAGGGCAGTCGAGATGCCAGGCAGGATAGTTGAATGCTCCTCTTGCAGGACGTGGGAAAGCAGGGAGACCTCCAAGATCCAGATGCATCTTCTAACAATCTGTGTTAAGGAGTTGGAGCTGGAACTGGATGAACCCCAGATCATTCGGGAGGCTAAGGGGGTGATAGATAGGACATATAGAAAGGTAGTTACGGTTCACAGGAAACTGGGTGACAGGAAGAGGAAAGGGGTGAAGGAGCCAGTGCAGAGTACCCCTGTGGCCATCCATCTCAGCAACAAGTATATCATTGCTGGTTCCACAGGGTTTTGTGTTGGGACCAGTTCTCTTTACATTATATGTGAATGATCTGATCCAAATCATTGACATATAATCATATCATCTTTGTTGCAAAGTTTGCAGATGATATGAAGATAGGTGGAGGGGCAGTTGATTTTGAGGAAGTAGAGAGGCTACAGAAGGATGTAGAGAGATTAGGAGAATGGGCAAAAAAGTGGCAGATGGAACACAGTGTCAGGAAGTGTTTGGTCCTCCACTTTGTTAGAAGAAATGAAAGCATTGAATATTCTCTGAATGAAGAGAAAATCCATCAGGCTGAGGTGCAAAGGGACATAGGAGTCCTTGTGCAGTGTTCCCTAAAGGTTAATTTGCAGGTTGAACCTGTGGTGAAGAAAGTAATTGGAATGTTCACATTCATTTCAAGAGGACTAGAATGTAAAAGCAAAGGTGTAATTTTGTAACTTTATAAAGCACCGGTGAGGCTTCACTTGGAGTACTGTGAGCAGTTCTGGTGCCCTTATCTTAGAAAGCATCTGTTGAAACTGGAGAAGATTCAAAGGAGATTCATGAAAATGATTGTAGGATTGGATGGCTTGTCGTATGAAGAGTGTTTGATGTTCTGGGCCTGTATTCACTAGAATTCAGAAGAATAAAAAGTGACATTGAAACCTATTGAATGTTAAAAGGCCTTGTTGTAGTGGATCTGTTGCAATGAGCAGCAGGAGTAGATCCAAGAGCAGGACACAGACACGGAGATAGCGTTAACAGAAGTATGTTTATAATAGTTGCCAGGAAGGCCAGTGATTAGATGCTAACAGGGACATGAACATTGGACAACAAACCAGACGAGCCTGGACTTGGACTGACTTGGCCCCTGAGCCTGGACTTGGACTTGGCCCCCGAGTGACAAAACCAAATAATGACAGACAATTCGCATCATGGCTCGGAGCAGCAGCAAATGGTCTACAATACTCAACCAGACACAAGACGACAAAAACCAGCAACGACAGTCCATTCGTATCTCGACTCCGGGTAGCACATAAAGCGGCAAACAGCCAGCAAAACTCAGCTAGACGGCAGGCTCTCGACTTGACCCAGGAACTGTGGATGGCAGGCTCTCGACTCGACCCAGGAACTGCAGGCAGCAGGCTCTCAACTTGACTCATTCTTGGCGGCCTGGAATGAACATAACCGGAGTTTTTACGCCGCCGGTTCAAATGAAGATCAGGTGCCCTAATCAAGGAGCCCAGTGGAACACGGGGAAAAGGAAATTAACTGAAATTAGGAGTCAACGTACTGGACCGTGACAGGATCTGGAGAGGATGTTTCCTATGTTGGGACAGTCTAAGACCAGAAGACACTGCCTCAGAATACAAGAGAGTCCTTTTAGAATGAAAATAAGAAGGAATTTCTAAAGCCAGAGACTGGTGAATCTGTGAAATTCATTGCCACAGGCAGGTGTGGAGGCTGTCTTTATGCAAATTTAAGGCAGAAGTTGATAGGTTCTTGATTAGTCAGGGCATGAAGGGATACAGGAGAGGCAGGCAGGAGATTGGGACTCAGAAGAAAAATGGATCATCCATGATGAAATGGCAGAGCAGACTTGTTGGGCCAGATGGCCTAACTTTGATCCTATATCTTATGGTCTTATGTAGTGCTGAACCAATTAAATTAGTGATCAAAAAGGTAGAGCAGACTTGATGGGCCAAATGACCTGATTTTGGTCCTATACCTTATGTCCTTATGGTCTTATTGTCTTTCTAATGTCAGCACATCCTTTCTTAGATAAGGGACCCAAAACTAATCACAATACTCCAAATGAGGCCTTAGCATTGTATTTATGAAAGATCAAAGGAAAGATTGTTCAATAACCTACTATATGAGTGCATGTGGAGAGGATGTTTCCCATAGTGGGCAAGTCTAGGACCAGAGGGCACAACCTCAGAATAGATAGGTATCCATTTGGAGTTGAGATGAGGAAGAATGTTTTTTTAGCTAGTGTGTAATGAATCTGTTAAATTCTTTGCAAAGTCAGCAGTGAGTGTACTTAAGATGGAAGTTGATTGATCCTTGATACGTCAGGGTGAAAGGTTATGGGGAGATGGCAGGAGAATGGGGTTGAGAGCGAAATTGATTAGCTATGATCAAATGGTAGAGTAGACTCGATAGATCAAATGGCCTAATTCTGCTCCAATGTCTAAATCTCCTTAAACCTCTAAGAAAGGAAAGATGCCGATGCAAGAGATTCTGCAGATGCTGGAAATCCAGAGCAGCACACACAGAATGCTGGAGGAACTCAGCAGGTCAGGTAGCATCTATGGAAATAAATAAACTTTCAACGTGTTGGGCTGAGACCCTTCATCCTAATAAAGGGTCTCAGCCCGAAATATTGACTGTTTGCACTTTTCCATGGGGGCTGTCTGTCCTGCTGAGTTCCTCCGACATTTTGTGAGAGATGCTGAGGTGCCTTCTTTGAGGTTATGATGGTCATGAGTACGGGATATTGTTCCTTGCAAAGAACTTCTGTGTTTGATCAATTCAGAAATAACTGCACATTACAAACTGCTGCATAGAGTCAGTCACAGAAGCAGGCCACCTTCTCCATGCTGAGCGTCAGCTACATAGCTGTACCCATCTGATGCTGTGACATTATATTGAGAGGCTTCATCCTCCTGACTGAGAAGGATAAGAGGAAGAGATTTGACTGAGGATGAACAAAAAATTGAAAGGCAAATGATTTGCATTAGCAGAGGAGTCAAGCACCAGAGAAGACAGCTTTCAAGTAATTGGAGAAAGATCTCTGAACTAATGAAGATAGGCTTTATTTAAGCACTGAGGTGATTGGAGGAGATCACTGCCTGGAAGATGGAAATTCAGTCGTTACTAACTTTCAGACGGGAATTGGAAAAAGATTTGAAGGTAAAATATTTGCAGGGTCACAAGTAATGAGCAAGGGAAAGGCACTGAACCAATTTCTCTGTTAACAGCTAGAACAAACTCAATGTCCTAAATGGCCCTCTTTGTGCCATAATTATTACCCATTTAGATTCATGGAGTCACAGAGATATGGCACAGACCCTATTATAGGAAAGATGTCATTAAGATTCAAATTTTAAAGTTCAAATTAAATTATTTATCAAAGTACATATATGTCTGTTAGAGACGTGGGTTAGGACCAAAGAAAAAATGGCTGGAATCGCTAAGTACTTTAGTGCAAGTGTGTTTATTATGTGCATCGAAAATCAGATTTACAAAAATTAGTTAAAATAGAGAAAAGAAAAAATGCAACTGTTTATGAAATGATATCTGCAAGAAAACACAATAATAGCTCAGTACTTATTCTTGTCCCGTGTGAATTCCTGGCAGTTCCCATATCTCCCTCACATACTGAGGACCAAGAGCTCCTTTTATTAGGCACTAGGACATGCCATCTTTAATTATCCACAAAGTTAACTGAAGACGACACATGAATTAGAATATGATGCACCCTAGTATGTAGTTTCAATCATATTAAAGATAAACAGAAGTATCTACCTTAAATACAGTATACAAACAGCATATACACCATGGTAACTTCTACTTTACAAAAAGATTTTATGGACAAAAGCACATCTTTATCCGGGATGGCAAATGATATTTACAATGCAGAGGCTTCCAGGTACCTCGTGCGGCATGGGTGGTGGAACTATATACAATGCATACCAGGAGTGAAAAAGAGCGGAAGTAAAAACCCCGCCAACCCCGGAACCCACCTCTTGTTACCAACAGCTTCCTGATTAGTATTAACTTACGTTTAATAATACTCATATTACAACATACATATTTCCTCATCTCCATTGCTAAAGAAATTGAATACTCTGCTACGTATGACGGAAAAGGCACTATAAAGCCAACCCGAGTGCATCAGCTCGGTTTTGGACCACCAGCATTTTGTGTGTGTTGTTGTCAGTCAAAAGATGAAAGCCTTTCTGAATCAATGGCAGAACTGTGCAAGCTTTCCCAGCACTATGACATTAGAGATGGACTTTCTGATGCACTGAGGGATAGGCTTGTATGTGGAATGCATAGTCAAGGCACTGAAATGAGCCTATTGACAGAAAGAGACCTAACCTTAGTATGGGCATTAATCATTGCAATATTATTAGAGACTGCAGCAAAGGATGCAGCAGGACTACAGAAAAGGAGGTTAGAATGTGAAATGCACAAAAATGTCCCTGAATGATGCAAAAAACCAAAAATGTTATTGATGTGGTAAATTCTCCCATGATGCAAATGACTGTTAGTTCAAAGTAAAAGTCTGCAGAAAGTATCGCAGACAAGGACACATAGTGAGAGTGTGCAAGGCAGACAAGAAGCACAACTGAGTGAAAAATCTCAAAGACAAAACTAAGCAAATGCATTAAGTTACCGAATGTAAAACAGAATCAGATAACATAGAGTCTAACAAAGGTGAACTGCCATGCCTAGAAACTGCATTTTTTTACTGAAGCAGATCCAAATGGATATGTCTGGTGTAAAACTGAAAATGGAGCTGAATACAGGGTCAGATTTGTCTGTAATTTCAGAGGCTGCCTATAACAGCCTGTTTTCTAAGATACCATTAGTGAAGACCTCAGTAATGCTAAAGAGTTACACAGGTGAAAAAGTGTCTCCCAAAGGTAAACTGAAAGTAAATGTGATGTATGGAGCCCAAACACAACAGTTAGAGCTTTATGTATTGAAAAGTGGAGGGCCAGCACTTTTCAGATGTGAATGGTTGAGAAAAATCAACTAGAGTGCCACTCAAAGCCTTAGTGTGGCAATGGCAGCCAAATGGTAGCACTAACCAAAGTCTGGCATATCTGCTTAATGTTAATGTGAGGATGTTTGAGAAAGGGATTGGAAAACTAAAAAGGCATGAAGGCCAGAATTGAACTGGTCAAAACAGCAACACCAAGATTCCACAAAGTGCACCCAGTGCCTTACGCACTATGTCCTAAGGTTGTGCTGAATGGCAGAGGTTGAGGGTGTCTGGAATTCTCTCCAAGACTGAGTGGAGCCATTGGGCCTATTGTCCCAGTGATCAAAAAAACAGAAGGCAGGGCCGTTTGAATATGTGGGGATTTCAAGATGAGCATCAACCCAGTGCTGCATACTGTGTAGTATCCCCTGCCACAAATAAAAGGTATTTTTGCATCTTTGGCAGGCGGGAAGAGGTTTTCAAAGATTAACCTTTCACAAGCCTATCTGCACATGGAGATTGAGGAGTCAAGTAGGAAGTTCCTCACAATCAACACTCACAAAGGACTGTTCCAGTCGAGTTGTCTCGTCTTTGGCATTGCATCAGCTCCAGCAATTTGGCAAAGAGCAATGGAACAAATGCTTCAAGATACCCCGGGAACACAATGTTACCTTGATGACATCATCGTGACTGGCAAAAATGATGAAAAGCACCTCCAGATCTTTGGTAAAGTGCTTACCAGGCTGAGTGAGTGTGATCTGCATGCAGAGAGTTTTTCAAGAATAAAATCTCATATTGTGGACATGTCAATGACAGGCATGGCTTACATAAGTTAATAGAGAAGATTGAAACAGGCAGCCAAACTGGAAAATGTGTCACAACTCCGGTCATACCTGGGCCTTGTAAACAACTACCACTGGTTTCTCCCGAACAGTGCTACAATGCTGCATCCATTGAGCGCACTGTTACAGACAGGAGCAAAGTGGGAAAGGCCAGAAAGATGTGAAAAAGCATTCAAAGAAACAAAGAGGATAATTACATCCAATGAACTGCTCACCCATTATGACCCATCCCTGCCCATCAAACTGGTATGCTTTGCATACCGTTATGGCATTGGAGCCATTTTGTCACACATTATGAATGATGGATCTGAACACCCGATTGTGTTTGCTTCAAGATCACTGACAAAAGGAGAATGGAACTACGCACAGGTCGGCCAAGGGGCCCTTAGTATAGTATGGGAAATAAAGAAGTTCCACCAATACCTCTATGGATAAAAGTTTACTCTAGTGACAGACCACCAGCCCCTTGTATCCATTTTCAATCCCAGGAAGGGAATTCCAGTGATGACTGCTATTCAGTTACAATGTTGGGCACCATTCCTAGGAGCCCTCTCTAATGGCATAGAGTTCAAGGGTGCCAAACAACACAGCAATGCTGATGGCTTGTCATGCCTTCCACTATCGGCAACTGAAGAAGAAACATCTTCATACTGTCACCTAGCAAAAGTGTTCCACACCCCACTGATGGACCAGTTGCTGGCAACAAATTCTGAAATACAAAGGGAAGCAAGGAATGACCCAACATTGTCAAAAGTCTACAAAGTCACCATGTGAGGATGGCCAGCTCATGGTAATCCTCTGTTTCCAGAATTCTCAGCAAGATGAGACCAACTGTCTGTATGTCAAAGAATGCTGATATGTAGATCTCGTGCTGTGGTTCCATCTAAACTGCACACCAGAGTGTTAGAATATCTGCATGAAGGATGTTTGGGTACAGTCAAGATGAGGAGTCTTGCCCGGAGTCACATGTGGTGGTTGGAAATAAATAAACTGATTGAAAACTTGGCCAAAAGCTATTCAGGATGGCAAAAAAATTCAAAATGCACCCCCTCAAGCATCACTACACCTATGGGAGTGGCTGTCATCACCATGGCAAAGAGTACATATTGACTTTGCTGGGCCATTCATGGACCACGTTTCTGACTGCTGTGGATGCTCATCTGAAGTGACGAGAGATTCTACCAATGAAGTCAAGACTGTTTCTGTTCTGAGGACTACCTTCGCCAGAAATGGTTTACCAGTACAAATTGTGAGTGACAATGGATCACAATGCACGTCAGAAGAATTCCGACTGTTCATGAAGAAAAATAGCATCAGACATTTCAAGTCAGCTCCTCACCACCCAGCAACGAATGGGTTAGCTGGAAGGTTTATCTAAACCTTCAGCTAACCCATTAAAGTGATGGACAAGGAGGACATTTCTACAGCACAAGGTGACAATTTCTTTTTTTCTGTATCGGAATTCTGTACATGCAGTAACAAATCAAACACCTGCAATGTTGCTCATGAACAGGAATCTGAGATCTTGCATAAACCTCCTGAAACCAAATCTACAGAGGGAAATACAGAATAAACAGTTCAGTCAGTTGCTAAGTGAAGCAGCAAGGAGCATCTAGGATGGACAGGAAGTCTGAGCATGTGATTACTGAGAAGACAAGTGGAAACCTGGTAGAATAGCTACAAGTACTGGACCACTTGTAGAGATGTAGAGATGTACACAGTGGATGTTAGAGATTAAGCATGTAGACATCAGTGGACCAGATACTGGATGCTGAACTGAAGAACACACTAGAGTTGATTGCAGCCAACAAGAATGACACATTACAATCACTGGACTTGATGATCATGTCATTGACAACAATGTGACACCGGAAACCGAGAACATTGTCTTAGACAAGACACCTGCCAAACCTGATGCCAGTCCACAGGTTCAAAGGTGCAACGAGGACGTTATCATTGACAAGACACCTGCCAAAACTGAAGCCACTCCACAGATTCAGAGGTGCAACAAGGATGTTATCATTGACAAGACACCTGCCAAACCTGAAGCCAATCCACAGATTCAAAGGTGCTACCCTGAAGGAAACAGAGTGCCATTCAAAAGACAGTTTTTAGAACTGTGAAGTTTGTTATGGACTGTTATTGTGAAAGCATGTTTATTTGGATTATGGGTTCATGAAAGGGAAGTTGAGTGTTTGTACATATACAGTTTTATGGTACATTAATCTAAAGGGGAAGGAAGTGTAATGTATGGATCTATTTATTTTAGAGCAAAGACCTCCCCCCTATAGTACTATGTACTGATCTGTTGTCTACGTATGTGCATTGTTCTGTCTCGCTCTCATTGCAAAGTGAATACACCAGTCAAAGCTGTCTCCCGTGCAGGTACTTTTATTTAATTGATATGTAGTTGTGCACAGACACAACAATACCCATTGACTTGGCCTTCACAACTGTCTGTGGCAATGAGTTCCACAGATCCACCACCCTTTCATTAAAGAAGTTAAGAAATTTCTGCTCATCTCTTTTTGAAAGAAATATCCTTCTATTTTGACGCTGTACCCTCTGGTCCTAGACTCCCCACAAAAGGAAAAATTCTCCCAACATCCACTCTATCTGGGCCTTTCAATATTAGATAGGTTTCAATGAGATCCCCACTCATTCTTCTAAACCAGTGAGAATAGGCCCATCAAATGCTCCTTATACATTAATAATTTTATTCCCAGTATCATTCTCGTGAACTTCTTCCAGACCTACTCCAATTCCAGCACATCCTTTGACAAACAAATGGCCCAAAACTGCTCGCAATACTCCAAGTGCTGTCTGTCCAGTGAATAATAGTAACAAATTCATTATGTAGCACCTTTCATACATTAAGATGCAGGCTCAAAATGCTATTCACAGATTGTACAAATAAGTCAAAATTAAAAATAATAAGTAAAGAACTGTGTTGAAGTATGCCATTGTTTAATATTCTTTTTTTACGAATTTTTTTGTTGCCATTCGTGCAATTATTTTTGGATGTGGGGGGTGGGGTTTGATGTTTGATCTTCTTTAAACAGGTTGGTTCTATGGTTCTTTGTTTTGTAACTGTCTGTGGGGAAGACGAATTTCAGGAGTTTTATACTGCATACCTACTTTGATAATAAATGTACTTTGAAGTTTGAATTTTGAACTTTCATTACATAGAATAAAATGTAATCGAATATACCAAATTATATAACTGCAATCAACATCCATAGGCATTAAGTAATCCTCTACAGAGGCCAAATTAAAAAAGTAGTTTTTTAGAAATGTTTTGAAATGCTCTAGAGTACTACCCTGGTGGGTCGCAGTCAATGGAGTACGCCAGATTTTTGGGGTATTAGAGCAAAAGACCACATCACCAGTTCATATATGCCTGGATCTAGGAACACTAAAAAACCAGAATTCACAGATCTAAGTTTATTATTAAGGATGTAAAGGGATAGACACTCTAAAATATATGGAAGAGCTAGATTATTCAGAGCTTTATATATAAAGACGTGTTTTTTAAAAATTGATCGTAAATGACACAAGCAGCCAGTATAGCAACACCAAAACCAGTGAAATTTGCTCGGATTTCTTCTTCTCCTTATAAATTCTCAGTAAATCCCCCCCCCCAGATTAAACCCCTCATCTACACACAGGAGGGAATTTACAGTGCCCTGTTCTAACTCATTGTGAATTGCCTTTATTATGTCAGATTCTATGATTCTTTGGATATCCGCCCAATGTTTAGGCATGCAACAACATTCTGTCTGCTTTGGCAGAGAATAGCTCACTCTGAATAAAATAATCTCCCCCATAAACAGAAACAATTCTCTCCAAAATGAAGCCATTCACTTCAAGCAGTGAAGACTGCCAATGGCACCTGAAATTAATTTGAAAATTCTATTTGTTTCACTGTGAAAAAAAGGAGTGATTCTGACAGAAATCAGTGCTGCATATGAAGTCATTTAGACCATTAAAAATCATTTAAATATTAATGTCAGCCTGCCTACGATTATTTAAAAAAACTGCAAAGATGTTGAAAATTGAAAACTGATGGAGCAGCACCACTCACGTTAAGAAAAATGTAACATTTAAAAACAGCTCCCAGCTCCGTTCAGTAGCTGTACATTTCATATTTTGTTCCAACATAGAATGATGCACATTAAATACATATTCAGTGGCCACTTTATTATGTACACCTCTACATCTGCTTGTTAATGGAATTATCCAATCAACCAATCATGTGGCAGGAACTCAATGCAAAAAACATGCAGATATGGTCAAGAGGTTAGTTGATGTTCAGATCAAACATTAGAATGGGGAAGAAATGTGACCTGAGTGACTTTGACTGTAGAATGATTGCTGGTGCCAGATGAGGTGGTTTGAGTGTCTCGGAAACTACCGTCTCCTGGGATTTTCACACACAACAGTCTCTAGAGTTTACAGAGAATGGTGTGAAGACAAAACAAGCATCAGGTGAGAGGCAGTTCTCGGTTCTTGCTAACAACAGAGGTCAGAGGAGAATGGCAAGACCGGTTCAAGCTAACAAAAATGCAGTAGCATTTCAGATAATCATGCACTGCAACAGTGGTCTGTAGAAGAGCAGCTTTGAACATGAAACACGTCAAACCTTAAAGTGGATGGACTATTGCTGCAGAAGATCGTGATCACACACTGAATGGACTCATTATTCGTTAGAGAAAGTACCTGATAAAGTGTCCACTGAGTGTATATCAGAGCAATCCCATTCTCTGCTGATATTCCCTGTAATCAGTTCTCTTCATATACCCCCTCTTGCTGTGTGGCATCAGGAAGGCTAACAGTGTCGTCAAGAATACCCACCATCTTCAACATTCACTTTTCTCTCTGCTACCTTCTGAATCAGAATCAGATTTATTATCTCTCTCATATGTTGTGAAGTTTGTTGTTTTGTGGTACAGTACAGTGAAAGACATTAAAAATTACTATCAGTTAGAAAAAAATAAATAAATAGTGCAAGGGAAGATTAACGAGGTAGTGTTCACGGGTTCATGGACCATCCAGAAACCTGCTGGAGGATGGAAAGAAGCTGTTCCTAAAATGTTGGGTGTGCGTCTTCAAAACCAAAATATTCAAAGTTCAAAGTAAATTTATTATCAAAGTACATATATGTCACCTTATACTAACCTGAGATTCATTTTCTTGCAGACATTCATAGTAAATACTTATTGACGGCAATAAAAAAAACCTACTAAATACATTATTAATGACACTTTATTAGTAAAGATCACCACTAACAATGGAGAGACAAGTGGGTGTGAGGCAGAGTTGAGCCAGAGGCGGGGTCGAGGTTTCCCCAAGAACAAGGAAGACCTGATGTTTGATTTAAGTGCCAGGTTGAATTTGAATGGTCAGACATGGGCCAAATCATGGCGGCAGGGTCCAAACCTCAGAGTGGTCCAAGAAAGGTTCTGCCCAGTTCTGGTCGCTGCTCTGTGATGTTTACTTGGCTCAGTGCTGTACTGAGTTTGTGGCATGCTCTGGCTGCAGTTGTGTATTTTGCAGAACTTCAGTTCTGAATGCTGTTTGCTTAGTATTGTTTGCAAGAGTTGTTTTACTCTGTGCACATTGAGTGTTTGACAGTCTCTTTTTGAATGGGTTATTTTGGGTTTCTTTGTTTTAGTTGCTGTCTGTAAAAAGAAGAATCTCAAGTCTGTATAATGTATACATTCTTTGATAATGAACAAACATTGAACTTTGATTAAGCAGACTTTGTTGTTTACAGAATTCATTACCGGTTATATGTAAAAGTATGTGAATGACATACGTCATCACACCACCACATCATACGTGAGCACCTCACCAAAGTAAAGACCAAACTAAGACAGGTTATTCCAAGCTCCATGTATTTCTTTGGATTAGTTTTATGTTTTGGAGTTAAAAAAAAAAACAAACGTGAATAAATTATCAAAGTACATATCTTTCACCATATACATTCCTGGGATTAATTAATATCCCAGTAAATAAAAAGATATACAAAAGAATCAATGAAAAATCATGTACAACAAAGACAAACAAACAATTCATGTGCAAAAGACAACAAACTGTGCAAATATAAAAAAGAAAATTAATAATAATAAGTCAATAAACAATAAATATCAAGAACATTAGTTGCAGAGTCCAATATCAATAAGCTACATTTCTCCACAGAAGAATTTCTTTATTATTTGATTTTGTTAAGGATGAAGTTATGGTGTAATTGGTGACATAGGACAAGGTAGGGCTAAGTCAGCATGGTCTCCTTAAGGGAAAATTTTGCCTGACAAACCTGTTAGAATTCTTAAGGAGATTACATGTAGGATAGATAAAGGGGATGTAGTAGATGCTGTATATTTGGCTTTTAGAAGGCCTTTGACAAGGTGCCACACATGAGGCTGCTTATCAAGTTAAGAGCCCATGGTATTACTAATATGGTTAGAGCATTGGCTGATTGGTCAGAGGCAGCAAGTGGAAATAAAAGGATCCTTTTCTGGTTGACTGCCAATGACTAGTGATGTCCACAGGGTTCGGTGTTGGGACCACTTCTTTTTATGCTGTTCATCAATGATTTAGATGATGGAATAGATGGCTTTGCTGCCAAGTTTGAAGATGATATGAAGACGGAGAAGGGGAATGTAGTCTGAGGAAGCAGGTAGGCTGCAGAAGGACTTAGACAGATTAGGAGAATGGGCAAGAAAATGGCAAATGAAATACAATGTTGGAAAATGCATGGCCATGCACTTTGATAGTAGAAATAAATGTGAAGATTATTTTCTAAATGGGGAGAAAATCCACAAATCTGAGATACAAAGGGACTTTGGAGTCCTTGTTAACTCCGAAAACGTTAACTTGCTGGTAGAGTCAGTGGTAAGGAAGGCAAATGCAATGTTAGGATTAATTTCAAGAGATCTAGAATATAAGAGCAGGGATGTGATGTTGAGGCTTTATAAGACATGGGTGAAGCCTCACCTTGAGGCCTCACCTCACCACTGAACCTCCTCTGAACCCTCTCCAATGCCAGCATATCTTTTCTTGGGCTCCTCACCTAAGAAAAGATATGCTGGCATTGGAGAAGGTTCAGAGAAGGTTCACAATGATGATTCCAGGAATGAAAGGGTTATCATATGAGGAACATTTGATGGCTCTGGGTCTGTACTCGCTGGAATTTAAAAGGATGAGGTCTCATTGAAAACCTTCAAATGTTGAAAGGCCTAGACAGAGTAGATATGGAAATGATGTTTCCCATGACGGGGGAGTCTAGGCCAAGAGGGTACAGCCTCATGATAGAGGGGCATCCATTAAACACTGAGATGCAGAGAAATATCTTCAGCCAGAGGGTGGTGAATTTGTGGAATTTGTTGCCACTGGCAGCTATGGACTCCAGGTCATTGGATGTCTTTAAGGCAGAGTTTGATACGCTCTTGATTGGCCATGGCATCAAAAGTTACGGGCAGAAGGCTGGGGAATGGGGCTGAGGAGAGGGAAAAAGGATCAGCCATGACTGAGTGGTGGAGCAGAGTCAATGGATCAAGTGGCCTATTTTTTTCTCCTATGCTTGATGGTCTTATCCTGTATTAGATGGATACACAAAGATGAAGTACCAAGTGTCTGGGGAAAGTAGACACTGGAACAGTTTCACGCTGATCATCCTGGTGTTGAGAAGAGCTCAAATTATTGACCTGCTGTAGACTTGAAGAAAAAATGCCAAAACATACAGTGATGGAAGGAACCTATGAAATCTTTTGAAGGAGAGTACATTGATTATTGTGAGAAAGAGATCGATAACTCCTTTGTGTTCTCAAATTGTCACTCAGTATTGATTGAACTGAAACACATTGGGTCTTGCAAAACAACAGAACATTCTGGCAAATGAATTTAAATGCATTTTCTCCTGTCGTGACATGTCAGAAGATCCATTCTCCAAACTGTTCCTCAATTTTATTCATTCCCATTGAAGAGCTCTGTGAAAACAAAATTTTATTATTCATGTGTTTAACCCATTATCCCAAATGCTGCTTGAGAGAGTTAGAATAATCAAAGGGGAACTGACAAAGGGGGTACCCAAGTTTTGCAATAAGAGATAGATAGATAGATAGATAGATACTTTATTCATCCCCATGGGGAAATTCAACTTTTTTCCAATGTCCCATACACTTGTTTTAGCAAAACTAATTACATACAATACTTAACTCAGTAAAAAAAAATATGATATACATCTAAATCACTATCTCAAAAAGCATTAATAATAGCTTTTAAAAAGTTCTTAAGTCCTGGCGGTAGAATTGTAAAGCCTAATGGCATTGGGGAGTATTGACCTCTTCATCCTGTCTGAGGAGCATTGCATCGATAGTAACCTGTCGCTGAAACTGCTTCTCTGTCTCTGGATGGTGCTATGTAGAGGATGTTCAGAGTTATCCATAATTGACCGTAGCCTACTCAGCGCCCTTCGCTCAGCTACCGATGTTAAACTCTCCAGTACTTTGCCCACGACAGAGCCCGCCTTCCTTACCAGCTTATTAAGACGTGAGGCGTCCCTCTTCTTAATGCTTCCTCCCCAACATGCCACCACAAAGAAGAGGGCGCTCTCCACAACTGACCTATAGAACATCTTCAGCATCTCACTACAGACATTGAATGACGCCAACCTTCTTAAGAAGTACAGTCGACTCTGTACCTTCCTGCACAAGGCATCTGTGTTGGCAGTCCAGTCTAGCTTCTCGTCTAACTGTACTCCCAGATACTTGTAGGTCTTATAATATTGTAAGATATTGAACAGCAAACATACTACAGACAAGAGTATGAGTTAGGAGCAAGATAATGTGGTTCTCATGTGGAGGAACACTATCACCTTCATAACAAAAAGGTTTGGCAGAGGATGTACTTCTTATAGAAGTTGGTAAAATTTTATCTTTCTCCGAACATACGAGTGCAATTCTACACTGCCACCTTGGTGAGCAACATGAATATCTGTCTGGTTTGGTGCAGCATCCTCTCACAATATATGACAACCACATTGGAGAATTAGGCTATTGGAAAGCACCATTAGCTGCAGTCTACCCTCACTGGAAGACTTGTACGCATCCAGACAAAGAAGCAGGCAGGAGAAATCATTACAGGCACATCCCACCCAGAAAACTGCTTTTCCAAAACCTCCCTTCTGGAAAGATCTATAGGGCAATTAAAACAAACTGTTCATGCCATCTTAAAAGTTTCTTTCCCCAGGCAGTTAGTCTGATCAACTATTTTAGTTAGCCATTCCCCCACTTCCATCTATTATCTCAATCATTGCACTGCCCTGTAAACACTAAACCATTTTTATAATGCAGTTTACATTGTAAATACACACTGTATTTATGTATTTATACACATTTTATTCTATGTATGTACTTCAACCTCTATGTTTTTTAATATAATTTTTTATTCATAATGACTGTTGCATGTTATTGTTTGTTGTTGCATGTCACGCCAACACACCACAGCAAATTCCTAATACATGTAAATATATATGGTAAGTGTTGATGCGTGGTCTAGTGGATAAGGCATCGGTCTAGTGATCTGGAGGTCACTGGTTCGAGCCTCAGCTGAGGCAGTGCGTTGTGTCCTTGAGCAAGGCACTTAATAACACATTGCTGTGCGACGACACCGGTGCCAAGCTGCTTGGGTCCTAGTGCCCTTCCCTTGGACAACATCAGTGGTGTGGAGAGGGGAAGGCTTGCAACTTGGGAAACTGCCGATCTCCCATACAACCCGGCCCAGGCTTGGTCCATGGTCCATGAGACTAACAGATGCCTATATATATATATGGTGAATAAAGATGATCCTTGATAAATGCACTCAATCCCTTGTTTGCATCATCGTTCAGTAAAAAAAATGTGATGATCAGATTGTAACCTCAACTCTACATTACCGTCTGCTCAGAGCAATCATTCAACTTTATTATCAGTTGACTACATATATACAATCAAATGAAACAATGTTCCTCCAGTCAATGGTGCACCCTCAAAACATATATCACACATGGTACATAAAAATATTACCACAAATAACTAAATAAAATATAGTTCAAACTGACTGTAGTGTGCAGAATAGGGAGCTTCCTACCTGACAGCATGAACATCTATTTCTACAGAAATTTATCCACCTCCCCTTCTCTCTCCTTCCATTCCCACTCTCTTCTTGCCTATCAACTCCTCCCGGTACCCCTCCTTCCCTTTCTCTGATGGCTAACTCCTATCAGGTTCCTTTTACTTCAGCTCTTTACCTGTTCCACCTATCACCCCAAGTTTTTCACTTCATTTTCCCTCCTCCACTCACCTACTTGCTCCCTCACCTTGTATCACCAACAACCCACGTGTCTGGTCGTGGATATTGGTAGTTCTCTGTCCTGTGGGTGTGATCATCCATTGATTCCATTGTGCTTCTTGTATTTACTGTGATCGCCCGCAAGGATTTAAAAAAATATTCTATTCAATATATGTCATTGATTTTCTTGTTTATTTATTATTACTTTTTTCTCTCTCTCTCTGCTAGATTATGTATTGCATTGAACTGCTGCTGCTAAGTTAACAAATTTCACATCACATACTGGTGATAATAAACCTGATTCTGATTCTGAAATGAACCAGATGGATTAGAGAGCTTAAGGTAAAAGAACCCTGAGGGGCAAGTGATATATGCACTGGGATATGATATATGCACAGCACATTTAGTATCTGAACAGCAGCAAGCATTTTTACAGTGGAGTAAAGGAATTACAGAGGCATGAGAGAGGAGTTGGCCAGAATTATTTGGAAAATAACATTGGCAAGGATGATGGCAGAGTGGCAATGGCTAGAATTTCTGGAAGCAATTCGGAAGGCACATGATATATACATACATACTGTGGATTGTAATGATTTTCCAAGAATCACTAAATTCTGGAAATTGCAAATGTCACACCACTCTTCAAGATGAAGGAGAGGTAGAAAAAGGGAACTATAAGCCAGTTAGTCTGATCTCAGTGGTTGGAGTCGATTGTACATGTTGTGGTTTCAGGGTATTTGGAAGCACCTGATAAAATAGGCCACAGTCAGCATGGTTTCCTCAACAGAATACTTTGCCTGACAGATCTATTGGAATTCTTTGAGAAATAACAAGCAGTAAAGACAAAGGAAATTGGATGATATTGTGTACTTAGATTTTTAGAAGGCCTTTGACAAAATGGCACATATCAGACAACGAGACCATAAGATATAGCAGCAGAAACAGGCCATTTGGCCCATTATGCCTGTGCTGCCAATTCATCATGGCGGATCCAATTTTCCTCTCAGCCCCAACTCCTGTCTTCTTCCTGTATCCTTTCATGCCCTGACCAAACAAAAATCTATAACCTCTGTCTTAAATATACATAAACACTTGGCCTCCACAGCTGCCTGCAGCAAAAAATTCACACAGATTCCCCACCCTCTAGCTAAAGAAATTACTCCTCATCTCGTTCTTTAGGGACGTCCCTCTATATTGAGGCTGTGTCTTTTTGTCTTAGACTTCCACCATAGGAAACATCCTCTCCATCTTTACTCTATCAAGGCCTTTGACATTTCTAAGATAATGGGCCCAAACCTACTCAGAATACTCCAAGTGAGGCCTCATCAGTGCTTGATAATGTTTCAACATTACATCTTTGCTTTCATATGAGGCTGCTTAACAAGCTATGAGGTCATGGTCTTACAGGAAAGATTCTAACTTGGATAAAGCAGTGGCTGATTGGCAGGAGCCCAAGTGTGGGAATAAAGGGAGCCTTTTCTGGTTGGCTGCCAGTAACTAATGGTGTTCCACAAAGGTCTGTGTTGGGACTGATTCATTTTATGTTATATGTCAATGAATTGGATGATGAAATTGATGGCTTTGTTGCAAAGTTTGCAGATGATATGAAGATAGGTGGAGATAGTTTTGAGGAAGTAACATGGTTATAGAAGGACTTAGACAGATCAGAAGAAGGGCAAAGGGATGGAAGATGGAATATTGTTTCAGGAAGTGTATGGTCATGCACTTTGGTAGAAAAAACAAAAGGGTTGACTATTTTCTAAATGGAGAAAAAATGGAGTGCAAAGTGTCTTGGGAGTCATTGTGCAGGATTCCCTATAATGTTAATTTGCAGATTGAATCTGTCAAAAGGAAGGCAAATGCGATGTTAGCATTCATTTCAAGAGGACTAGAATATAAAAGCAAGGATGTAATATTGAGTCTTTATGAAGCACTGGCGAGGCCTCACTTAGAGTATTTTGAGCAGTTTAGGGCATCTTATCCTAGAAAGGGTGTGCTGAAACTGGAAAGGGTTTAAAGGAGCTTCATGAAAATGATTTCAGGATTGAACAGCTTTCATGTGAAGAGTTTTTGATGGATCTGGGCATGTATTTACTGAAATTCGGAAAATGAGGGGTGACCTAATGGAAACCTATCAAATGGTGAAAACTCTTGATAGAGTGCTTGTGGAGAGGATGTTTCCTATGGTGGGAGTGTCCAAGACCAGAGGACACAGCCTCAGAATAGAAGACTATATTTTAGAATGAAGATGAGGAGGAATTTCTTATGCCAGAGAGTGTTGAATCTGTGGATTTTGCCGCAGCAGGTAGCTATGGAGGCCAAATCCTTATGTATATTTAAGGCAGAGATTGATAGATTCTTAACTGGACAGGGCATGAAGGGATACGGGGGGAAGGCAGAAGATTGTGGGTCAGCCATAATGAAAAAGCTTTGCAGAATCGATGGGCCAAATGGCTTAATTCTGTTCTGATATCATATGGTCTTATTGAATCTCAGGGTTGTTCCTGGTGACATATACGTAATTTGAGAGTACGTTTACCTTGAATTTTGAATCTATTACCTTCTGGTTTGTAATTCTTTGCCTTCCCCCACTTCTTAATCTGGCTTCTTCTTCCTTTCTCTCTAGTCCCTATGAAGCATCTCGGACTGAAACACCATCTCTTTATTCCTTTTCATACAAACGTAGATGCTGCCTGAACTGCTGAGTTCCTCCAGCATTTTGTGTGCTTACTCTAGATTTCCATCATCTGCACAACCTGTTATGGTTTTGGTAACATGGGAACATTTTTGGTCACATTGAGAAAGGATTATTCTTGGAGTGAAAAGATTTCAGCTTCTACCTAGCAGATCTTTTTAAACCACAGACCCCTCCAAAAAATAATTCTTCCTCAGCAGTAGTTGTACTTAAATTTGACAATATGTGATCAATAGTCCGGATTTCACTGAGGAAGGAATATATACCACAGATAAAGTGAACTAGTGGGTGTATTAGGAGACTGGAAGACATTTGACAAGGTATCACATCAAAGATTCTTGTGGTAAATGCAGTTCATGATGTAGGAGGTAATATATAGGGACAGATAAAACATTGACTAGCTACAAGGAGGTGGTGTGGGTATGAAAGTATGTTTTATTGGTTAGCATAAAGAAATGAATGATAATTCCATTTTGCAAATTGATAAATGAATTAGGTGAAGCACAAAAGTAATATTGCTGAGCTTTATAATGACACAAAGATCATAGTAAACAACTAAAAAATTGTAAGGATATGAAGAGATAAGTTTAAGCTAAATGAATGGGAAGAGGTCCAGCATATTCAGTATAATGTTGGAAAATGTGTACTGGTCTAATTTGATAGGAAAAGTAGAATAGAGACATACACTCAGTGGTCACTTTATTTGCTTCCTCCTGCACCTAGTAAAGTGACCACGGAGGTACGTTTGTGGTTTTCGGCTGTTGTAGCCCATCCATTTCAAGGATTGACATGTTGTGCATTCAGAGATGGTCTGCTGCACACCACCGTTGTAACACGTGGTTATCTGAGTTACTGTTGCCTTCCTGTCAGCTTCAACCAGTCTGGCCATTTTCCTCTAACTTCTCTCATTAACAAAGCATTTTTACTCACAGAACTGCCACTCACTGGATGTGCTTTTCTTCACATCATTCGCTGTAAACTCTAGAGACCATTTTACATGAAATTCCCAGCAGTTTCTGAGATATTCAAACAACCCTGTCAGGTACCATGAATCATTCCACTGTCAAAGTCAGTTAGATCACATTTCTTTCCCATTCTGATGTTTGCTCTGAACAGCAACTGAACCTCTTGACCCTGTCTGCATGCTTTTTATGCATTGAATTGTTGCCACATGATTGGTTGATTAGATTTTTGTATTAACGACCAGGTGTGCAGGTGTACCTAATGAAGTGACCACTGATTGTAATATATAAATGGTGAAAGACTGCAATATTCTGAGATGCAGAGAGATTTGGGAGACCTATTGAATTATTCACAAAAAAGCTAGGATATAGCAAGTAATTACCTTATAGAATGTTTTTGCTCATTGCTAGGAGAACAGAGTGCAGAAGTAGAGGGGCTATGTCTTATTTATCTATGACAATGGCAAGAACGCATCTTGAGTCCTGTATTTAGTGATGGCCATTGTCGGTCGGGGTCAACCATGGATGTTGCGCCTTGCTGTTGAAGTTTATACACCAGCCAACGCACAAGCCAGGGCAGTATGATTTGGAGAATGATCTTTTGCCCAGACTCCCCTCTCCGTGCAGATGATGAACACAATGGAACGTCAGAGACCGATACAGTTTGGAACCAGCAGCATCACAGGAGTTGCCAATCAGTGTTGTACTCAATGTAGGACTGCCTAGGAGACTCCAGCTCCAGATTTTTCCTTTTGGGTTGACTCCTGAAAACTTTTCCATGAATGGGTATAGCCACAAGGCAGTGGAGGTTTCATAACAATGTTTTCCTCCTCCTAGTTGAGCTGCCAATCACAGCTGATGAGCCTCAACTGCCAGAAGTAACTAGTTTTAAGGCACTACTAGCCCACCTTTGTCTCTTCTCCTGTCAGTAGAAACAGTTCCACTGGACTTAGTAGCTAAGCTAGACATGAAGGCAAGGAGCTGGGCTTGGTTGACAGAGGTTATTTGAGAAGCATGGCATTGGGAGCACTTAATAGGTAGTGGGAGCTTGTCCCACTAACCCCCCATCCCCCATTATTGGTCTCTCTATTCAAGGAAGGTTGATAATATACTGAATGCATTTCAGGAAAGGTATCTGGAACAGATGGATGCGGCCCTGAGGAAGTTTAAACCTCCTCTTCAACAGGAGTTCCATAAGACCCTTTCTCACTGTTCTTTCTCTGTAATCTCTGCTACCCTCCAATTCTTCAAGCACGAGCTCACCCAGACTCACCTCCCATTTCATCCCTCTGCCCTACCTTCCCCCTCACCTGGTCTCACCCGTCACTTTCTAACGTACTCCTCTTCTCCCCACCTTCTTATTCTAGCTTCTTCCCCCTTCTTTTCTAGCCCTGAAGAAGAGTCTCGGCTTGAAACGTTGACTGTTTATTCATTTCCATAGATGCTGCCTGACCTGCTGAGTTCCTCCAGCATTTTGGGTGTGTATTACTCCAGAATAGATATGTTGTCATGTGTGGGGCAGTTGGACTTCTGTCAGCTGTAGTTTCAAAGGGTGAGAAGGATTTTCATCCTAAGAATCTTTGACAGGGTGGGTATAAAGGGGACTCTCCTCTAGACAGTAAAACGTGTTATTGTTTAAAAATAAGTGGCTGCTGGTTTAAGACAGTGAAGAAGCAAAAAATGGCTTTCAGAGAATTGCAAGTCTTTAGAAATCTCTTCTTTCTAAACCAGTGGAAGCAGAGCCTCTGGGTATTTTTAAGGCAAAGGTAGAGAGACCCTTGATAAGCAAAGTGGTGAAAGGTAGACGGAGATGAGGTACCAATCAGATGAGCCACGAGTTGAGCAAGCTTGAGGACCATGCAGCTTATTCTTTCTCCTGCTGGACTCCGTAATTCCTGTTATGATGTGTTTCTGGATGCTCCTTTTGTTGGTTGCTGTTTTATCAGTGTTTGATCGGGGAGGACTAGCACAGCATCCAGCAGATAACAAGAGACGTGGTGCAGGATTGAACTGAACTGAGCCTGAACTCTCTTGATGTCGTTATGATTTGATGTTTTGTATTCTGCGTTGTTTGCTTGTTTTTTTTTTGCCGTTTGCATGATTTGTGCTTTTCCCTGTGCATTGGGGGTTTTCTTTAAATGCATTCCATGGTTTTCCTTTGTTTCATAGCTGTCTGTGAGAAGATGAAACTCAAGGTTGAAAACTGCATGCATACCTTGACAATAAATATACTTTGAATCTCTGAATATTTATATTTGCATGGCTACCAACCATATGCTAATTTAGTCCTCCTCGTTAAATCTGTCTCTGCCTTACATTCCCTTCACATTCAACACTTACAAAATGCTGGAGGAACTCAGCAGGTCAGGCAGAATCTATGGAGGAAAATGAACAGTTGATGTTTCAGGCCAAGTCTCTTCATTAGGACAAACTTTAACTGAAATGATTTCCTCTTTAGATGCTGCCTGACCTGCTGAGTTCCTGCATTATTTTGTGTGTGTGTTGCTGAGGATTTACAGAATCTCTAGAATCTTTTATGATTCTCATCTTGCTCCTTAGCAACAAGCTTTTCACTTGCACTCATTGAGGCTACCTGGAGTGAAGCTTTAAATTCTTCATCATCTAACTCAGCAATTGATTACATTTGTCCAAAGTCTTTCAGCAAAAGAAAGATGGGAAACCATTCCCAGATTTATGAAAGGGGTATAGTCCAGGAAAACCAGGCATAACTTTATAAATCAGATGTTCAGGTGGGAATTTTGGTGCTAAAAACAAACTGCTTGTAGAACTCAGCAGATTAGGCAGCATCTGTGGCAGGTTCCACAACTCTGAACTGATTGTACAATCTACAGGCACATTTTAAAGGACTCCTTTCAAATTAATGTTCTCATGCTTTTTTTTTGCATAGTTTCTCTTCACTGTACATTGGTTGTTTTTCAGTCTTTGCAGCCTTTGTTCAGGAATGTTTTTTACAGTATTTTTGTAGATTTTATTGTATTTCTTTATTTTTCTTGTAAAATGAATCTCAAGCTAGCATGTGATTACATATACACACAGTCATTTATTCCTCCAAGGGGGCCACAATCTTGTTGTAGGGTTTGGAGGCTTGCATGCCTCAATGACCCAAGGGTTAAGCTGCCTGGAGTCAGGGCTTTATGCTTTAGCTCTTGGTAGGGTCAAAAAAGTCAAAAGTTAGAGGCCATTGAAAGAGGAAGAGGAAGAGGGAGAGAGAGAGATGTACGTAGGTATATTTTGGGTGAAGACACCACATGGGCTGAAAGAGTTATAGAACACGGAGTCATTCAGCATGGAAATAGGTACTTCGGCCCATGTCCATCAAAATTAGAGGGAAGATATCCAGCATGCAGAAGTGAGGGGGATGAGGCTGGGGACAAGAACTGGCAGCTGATTGGTGGATCTAGGTGAGGTGAGCTGATAGGCAGATAGGGGAGGGAAGAATAAAAATAGCCACAGAGGCTGGGAGGTGATAGGTGGAGGCAACAGAGGGCTGAAGATCATAGAATCTGATAGGTGGATCATGGAGCCAAATACAGGATGGATGTTGGAGAGCGGGAATAGTGGGGAGAGGGGGAACTTTGGCATTGCTTTCTTATTAATGGAGAGTGATGGTTATTGATTACATGAGGAGGAAACTAGAGGTCCATGAGACAGTCCTCATCGGGGAATCAGACTTGGAGAGGGTTAGCAACTTTAACCTCCTCGGTGGTATCATTTCAGAAGATCTGTCCTGGGTCCATTACATAAGTGCCATTACAAAGAAAGCACAGCATCGCCTCTATTGTGACTGGGTGAAGATTCAGCATGTCATCTAAAACTGGTTTGGTCTGGTATAGAACTTGACTGGTTGTCTGGTATAGAAGCACTAAGGCTCTTAGAATGGAACAGCCTACAAAAAGTAGGGGAATCAGAATCAGATCAGGTTTATTATCACCAGCATGTGACGTGAAATTTATTAACTTAGCGGCAGCAGTTCAATGCAATACATAATCTAGCAGAGAGAGAAAAAAATAATAACAAATAAAATAAAACATAATAATAAATAAACAAATAAATCAGCTATGTGTATTGAATAGCTTTTTAAAATGTGCAAAAACAGAAATACTGTATATTAAAAAAGTAAGGTAGTGTCCAAAGCTTCAATGTCCATTTATGAATCGGTTGGGAGAGGGGAAGAAGCTGTTCCTGAATCACTGAGTGTGTGCCTTCAGGCTTCTGTATCTCCTACCTGATGGTAACAGTGAGAAAAGAGGATGCTCTGGGTGCTAGAGGTCCTTAATAATGGATGCTGCCTTTCTGAGACACTGCTCCCTAAAGATGTCCTGGCAACTTTGTAGGCTAATACCCAAGATGGAGCTGACTAGATTTACAACCATCTGCAGTTTCTTTCGGTCCTGTGCAGTAGCCCCTCCATACCAGACAGTGATGCAGCCTGTCAGAATTCTCTCCACGGTACAACTATAGAAGTTTTTGAGTGTATTTGTTGACATGCCAAATCTCTTCAAACTCCTAATTAAGTATAGCCTGTGCCTTGCCTTCTTTATGACTGCATCGATATGTTGGGATCAGGTTAGATCCTCAGAGATCTTGACACCCAGGACCTTGAAGCTGCTCACTCTCTCCACTTCTGATCCCTCTATGAGGATTGGTATGAGCTCCTTCAATTTACCTTTCCTGAAGTCCACAATCAGCTCTTTCGTCTTACTGACATCGAGTGCCAGGTTGTTGCTGCGGCACCATTCCACTAGTTGGCATATCTCACTCCTGTGCCCCTGTACCTCCATCACAGGTAAAGCATTTCCGCCATGTTGCAGGAAAGCAGCATCCATCTTCAGGGACCCCATTACTCAGGCCATGCTTTCTTTCTTTATTTACTTACAGTGCAGAACAGGCCCTCCAGCCCTTTGAGGAGCACCGCCTAGCAAAGCCACATTTAACTCCAGCCTAATCATGGGACAATTTACAAGGTATAATGAACCTACCAGCTGGTACTTCTTTGGACTGTCAGAGGAAACCAGTGCACCCCGGGGAAAACCCAGGCATTCCACAGGGAGGGCATAAAAATTTCTTACAGAAGGTGCCAGGATTGAACTCCAAACTCCAATGCCTTGATGCGAAGCTACCATGGCAACTTGTCCCACTGCTGCCATCAGGAAGGAAGTACCGGAGCCTCAGGACCCACACCACCAGGTTCAGGAACAGTTATTACCCCTCAGTCATCAGGGTCTTGAACCAGAGGCGATTACCTCATTCAACCCAACACTGAACTGTTCCCACAAACTATAGTTTCATTTTCAAGGTCCCTTCATCTCACATTATTAATAGTTATTGGTTATTTATTTATTATAATTTTTGTGTTTTTTGTTTCTTTGTATTTATTGAATACGCCTATAAGAAAATGAATCTCAGGAATGTATATGGTGACATATATATACTTTGATAATAAATTTACTTTGAACTTTGGTGTGCTCATCTTTGAAGCAATGTATAGCTTTATAAATCAAAGGCACATACCCCAAAGAATAAATGGCACTGTTGAAAGAAGTATTTATGAATCAAGAAATTGCTGCTGAGCATTAAATACCCAAAGTATCCCCATCTGTAAGAGACTACAACATCTTTCCTTCTCTGCCCCACTGGGACCTAACACCATTGTCTTTACTTTCTTATACATGAAGCAACTCAATGTACATTTCTGGAATGTTCTTATTTTATTCCATTGTTTGCAGTATTCTTTTTCACAGTTCGGAGATGTTAGCTCTTGAAAACGTTTTTGTCAAACAATTGTTGAGGCGGAAACAGTGAATTACTTTGTGTTTGCAGAAAGGAACAGTCCCGTGGTGTTGTTTTATTTCTCTCATAATAGCTCGATGGTTCCCAATTCAGGCGCCTGCGTGTTCCCGTTGCTCAGACATTTGAATGTGCGTTAAGTTTGAACAAGCCCACAGCTCAAGAATCATGCATGAAAAATCAGCAAGCATCACTCAATTACAGAGCTTAATGGAGAAAGTGAACTAACAGCTGAAAAAAACAGTTGCCATAGGAACCTCCGTCCATTCCATTTACCCACAATACAAAGCTAATCATTGCTGACTTCCTCCTGCCAACTCAAACTGAACAGACTTACATCTTCCTTAACTAAATATTTCCACTTTGGGGACAAAGCTCATCTCTGGCAATTTGTTAATTAATTTTTTATGTACCTCTCTCCATTGGTTTGCAATTATGGGTCGGCTACATTGGATTAATTATTAATCTGGTCATATCCTCTCTGAAGTGTGCATCGCATTACCTGAGCTTAATTAAAATATGAGTGTTGCAATGCTATTCATGGCATCTTGCAGTCAGTTCTGCCCCTCCAGCCTCCCTTTATAAATTCCTTTAACTATTCCCATGCATGGTTCATGAAAGTTATTATAGCCAGGAGAGGTAATAAGAATAAGCTCCCACTACCTGTTAAATACTTCCAAAGACATAGATCTCAAATAGCCTTCGACAATCAAGTTCATCACTTGGGCTTCACCTGTGCCTCAGCTATTAAGCCTGGCAGATTGTTTTTACTGGCAGGAGAAGGGGAGAAGGCACATTACTGGTGCTTTAAAGCTAGTTGCTTCGGGCAGATGGGGCTTGTCAGCTATAGTTGGCAGCTCATTTATGAGAAGGAAAACTCTGGTCGCAAACCTCAACTGCCTTGCAGCTATACTCACTCATGGGGCAGTGGATGAGGAGAGGATGTTTCCTATGGTGGCAGTGTCTAAGACCAGAGCACACAGCCACAAAATAGAGGGGCATACTTTTAGAATAGAGATGAAGAGGAAGAGAGTGGAGAATCTGTGGAATTTATTGTGACAGACAGCTTTGGAGGTCAAGTCTTTATGTATATTTAAGGCAGAAGTTGATAGGTTCTTGATTAGTCAGGGCATGAAGGGATACAGGAGAGGAAGGCAGAAGATTGGGGCTGAGAGGAAAAATGGATCAGCCATGATGAAATGGCGGAGCAGACTTGATGGGCCAAATGGCCTAAATCCAATCCTATATCTTATGGTCTTACATAGTGCAGAACCAATTAAATCAGTGATCAAATGGCTACCAGATCTCTTCTGCCTACATAATATCCATATCCTTCTATTTTCTTCACATTCAGGGTAGAACATCCTCACATTCATGATAAAACTAATCTGAATAAGGTCGTTAAACATTTACATGATGTTGAAAGGTCGATAATATGACAAAGTATATTCAGCATAGAAAAGAGATGTTCACCTCATTGCTCAATAGATGTTCACCTCTTGCTGGAAGAACTTAGACAGCTTCATACGATCATAAGAGCAGAATTCTGTATATGAGCCGAATTAGGCCATTCTGACTGCCAATTTCTCCATTCGACCATGACTGATCTGTTTACGCTATTTTCCAGCTTTCACACTTACTAATTACTTACCTCTGCTTTAAGTATACCTAATGACCTGGCCTCCACAGCCATCTCTGGGAATGAATTCCATAGACTCACCATCCACTGGCTAAAGAAATTTCTTTCTTTCTCTGTTTCTCTCTCTCTCACTCTCTCTCTCTCTCTCTCTCTCTCTCTCAATGTAATGCTTTCCTCCCACATAGCCCTCATTTTTCTATCATCTATGTGCCCATCTTAAATGTCTCTAAGGTACTGACCTCTACAACCACCAACAGCAACACGTTCAATGAAACCACCGGTCTCTTACCCTTATCTATAACATGCCTCCATTCTTTCCTCCATTATGCCCTCTTGTGAACCAAAGCTTTATAGGGATGCAACATTACATTCAAGAGAGTCATGGAAAAGCACAACACAGACTGAACCATTTGGCCCATCTAGTCTGTGCTGAACCATCTAAACCACCTAGTCCCATCAACCTGCACTAGGACCATAGCCCTCCATACCCGTCCCATCACTGTACCTATCCCAACTTCTCTTAAGCATTGAAATCAAGCTCGCATGCTCCACTTGCATGGGCAGCACATTCCACACTCTCACAACCCTCAGTGAATAAATTTCCCCTCATCTTCCCCTTAAACAGTTCATCTTTCAACATTAACCCATGAAGGTTCCTTGGTAAATATGGTCGTTAGAAAGGCAAAGAGTTTGCAGACAATAGGATGTTGGCCTAACATTCCCATAATTATATTGAATCTTGACAGAGTCAATCAGTGGGCTTTATAAGGCCCTGATGAGGCATCACTTGGAGTTTTGTGAGCAGTTCTGGGCACCTTATCTAAGGAAGGATATGCTGACACTGGAGAGCATTCAAAGGAGGTTCATGAGATTGAAAGGCTTGTCATATGAGAGTGTGTGATGCTCTGGGCCTGTACTCACTGGAATTCAGAAGAATGAGGGGGAATCTCATTGAAACTTAAGTACTTGAAAGAGTGGATGATTCCCATGGTGGGGGAGTCTAAGACCAGATGACATAGAGTCAGAATAGAGGAACATCCATTTAGAATGGAACTTCTTTAGCCAACAAGTGGTGAATCTGTGGAATTTGTTGCCACAGATAGTTATGGTGGTCAAGTCATTGGGTATATTTAAGGCAGAGGTTGATAGATTCCTGATTATTCAGGTCATGACGAGATATGGGGAGAAGGCAGAAGTTTGGGGCTGAGAGGGAAATGGATCAGCCATGATGAAATGGTGGAGCAGACCCAATGGACCAAATGGTTTTATTCTGCTCCTGTACCTTATGGTCATATGATAGCCTGGTCTTGTGGAGTAACTACAATGGAATAAACAAGAGTCAAATATTCCCACGATGCTGTGGTACAACGTCTTATTGTTCCTTCGAGCCTGATGGATTCCTAGAGTTGTACAGCTTAAAATGGGCCATTTTGGCCTACTGGACACCTGTCAGCCTTATTACCGATCTACACTAAATCCCAGTTGACTGTGCAATATAACGTAAGATCGAGAAGGTTACTGTTCTGTCAAATCTGATATATTAAGCCTGATTCTTTCTGATTCTGAAGAAGGTATTTGGCACACTGCCTTTCATGGTGACTGAGTATAGGTGTTGGGACATTATGTTGCAGTTAAGATTAAGGTAAGACTTATACTCAATGGCCGGTTTATTAGATACCTCCTGTACAATCACAACATTTAGAGGAAAGTGGATTAGTATATGGATTGAAAAGATTTGAGCCAAATGCTGGAAAATGGGTCAAGCTGGTATGAATCATCTTGCTCAGCATGGACTAGCTGGTTCAAAGTGCTGTTTCAATGCTCTAAGATCATAAGACATAGAAGCAGAATTAGGCCATTTGGGCTATCGAGTCTGTTCCACCATTCCAATCAGGCTGGTTTATTATCCCCCTCAACCATATTTCCATACCTTCTCCTCCTAACCTTTGAGACTCTTACTAATCAAGAACCTATCAGATGTACCTAATGACTTGACCCTACAAATGTCTGTGGCAATTGTAACTTGGTTATTGTAAATTGCCCTGTGATTAGGCGAGCGGTCTAATAGGTAGATTTCTGGGTGATGCGGCTCTTTAAGCTGGAAGGGCCTGTTCCATGCTGTATCTCTAAATAAGTAAGTAAATAGATTCCTGTGGTCAAATTGTCCGATGGGCCCCAAGGACGAAGGCTGCCTGAACGGATCAGAGATCTATGCAGGCGGGAGGCACGAGGGTCAATTAATCCTCCCACGTCGTTGGAGGTCTGTGCATGTCCTGATTGAGGCCCAAATGTCAAATTTCTATAAACGATGAGCCCTGAGTCGATACCTGGGGGTCAAAAATGGAAGTTGGCAAATCACAAGGTACAGACAGTACAATCGAAGCCCCCGTGTTGGCCTGTTGGGAAGTCCGAGGCTTCATGTCTATGGGGCTGCAACAATGAGTCTGGTCCAGGGTCTGGAGGTTACAGGCCCATTGTCCAAGGAATCTGGAGACAGAGTGTCCAGGGATTAGACGCCTGTCTCTGTGCGTGTGTGAAATGTACGTGTGAAAAATGAATGAATCAGACTCTGAATCTAAGTCTGACATGCTTCCACTCTGCTTTTGTGAGTCTGTTCTGTTCTGACTGATGTGGGTAATTTGGGAGCTGCAGTCTCCTCTACAGATAGGATAAGACAAAGGAGCAGAATTAGGCTATTCAGCCTATCGCGTCTGGTCTGCCATTTCATTATGGCTGATTTATCTTCTCCCTCTACCGCTTCTGTCTTCTCCCCATAAGCTTTCACACCTTCTCTAATCCAGAATCTATCAAGCTCCACCTTAAATACACCCAATAACCTGGCGCCAGTGGCAATGGATTCCACAGATTCACCACCCTCTGGCTTCCTCATTTCAGTTCCCAAAAGACATCCTTCTATTCAGAAGCTGTACCCTCTGGTCCTAGACTCCTCCACTACAGGAAACATTCTCTTCATGTCTGCTCTCTAAAACATAATTCCATGATTTTATATCTATTACCCGATGAAGCAGTAATGAATCTATTTGACGAGATTTGTGAATGATGAAGGGCAAAGGTGTGATCTTTGCTTTTAACATTTGTCAAGTCACTTGAGTGCAGGTTTTGAAGAATTGACTGTGAGTTCTTAAATCAATTTTGAATAATAATAATGGCATTTAATCTCTCAGCACTTCAATTTTTTGGGACTCCTCTACTAGACTTTAAAACTCTTAATTAGTTCCCCAAAGTATTGCAAATCCACCAGATTACTCCATTAATTCTGGCCCACAGACAGCTGGTTGCTGTGGGTAATTCTGGTGCACCTCTGCTCCATGAAATTCAGTGAAACATATAATGTGATGGACCATGACCAACGATTCACTTCTAAGGGAGAAGGTCAGTGTTCCTCATAAGCAGTCCATTGCCACTGGGGATTATTTTGGGAATGATTGGGGGATTAGCATGGGGAGTTAGGGTTTAGGTGAAGGGATGAGGGGGAGTTAGAGGTTGGGGCAATGAATTAAGAATGAGGGGTAGGTGCTCGTGGTCTGAGTCCTGGTCAGAGTGCTCCACGGTTGAAGCCCAGCAATCTTCAGGAGTGGGATTGGCAGACGCTGAGGATGCTGATCAACAAGTTCAGCAGTAACACAGTGGCAAGTATGCTATTACAGCTTGGAGAGTGTCAAAGTTCAGAGTTCAATTCCAGCCCCGTCTGTAAGGACGTCTCCCTGTGACCGTGTAGGTTTCCTCCGGATGCTCCTGTTTCCTGCAAAGAGGTCCTGCAAGTCCAAAAGGTACCAATTGGTAGGTTAATTGGTCATTGTAAGTTAGCCCTTGATTAGGCTAGGGTTAAATCGGGGAGTTGCTGGGCAGTGTGGCTCATTGGGCTGGAAGGGCCTGTTCTGCACTGTATCTCTAAATAAACAAATAAGTAAATAATTTCCTGTGGTCAAGTTGTTTGATGGGCTCCAAGGGCGAAGACTGGGGAGTATCTGCTGCCCTTGGATGGTGAGCACTAGGATCAGAGAACCATGCAATCAGGTGCCCCAGGGACTAGTTAACCCTTTTAGTTCAGTGACTCCTGAGGTCGGAGGTCTGTACATGTCTGGATTGTGGCCCAGAGGAATATCAAATTCCTTGATATGGTGAGTTCTGGGTCAAAGACTGAAGTCAGAGAATCAGAAGGGGTTGGCCAGAAAGAATGACAATCTACAAATTGGTGAATTCAAATGAATCAAGGACAGTGGAAACAGACAGACTAATTGTCTTTGTTCTTGCCACATGCTTGGGGATGGAGGCTGCCATTTTGTGAAGACACTCTATTCTCCATTTTGAAGCTTGACATGCTGGGCTTGAATAATGTTTTAAAGAAGACACAATGATTCTTCAGGTAATCTGCTGGACTGGAGATCATTTCCAAATAAGAAGTTATTTGTGAGATGTTCTTTGGTCGGCTATAACATGCAAGTTTGATGCCTGCCTGAAGTTATTTGAGCTCACTGCTGATTGAGAACAAAGAGCCATAAATTATCACTGTCACTTGATGGGAAGAGGGCAATAACTGGTTGCTGGCTTGGAGCAGAGCCAATAACACGATGTTAAAGGACAAACACATGACCTGTGGCCAATGACACTGGAATGTGATACTTGAATTAATAAGGAATGGGTATAAAAGTGGATGCTTTGTGTGTGCTGGCAGTGGTAACTTTGAAGAATAACCATCACAGATAGAAGTGTAAGTGACCCTGCGTGGAACACGTGGCAAGTGAATCAGGACAATGAGGAACACCTGGCCAGAGTAAACTCTCTTGCCCGGGTAATACCTTTGCTATTCTTTGACTTTTCAGGAGAGCCGGGGATACCTAGCACGTGTGCACACAAGGTATTTAGTGTATGAATTCACATATTTATTAGTTTAAACAAAATGGTACTTGTCAGCAAATACAGACCTCTCTGTGCCTCACTAATCATCATTGTAAGTGGTAAGTATTTTGATTTCAACAAAGGTTAAGATATTAAAGTTGAAGTCTCTGAGTTGGCATTTTGTAAGTCAGAGGCTCGATGTCTATGGGACTGCAACAGTGAGTCTGGGTCAGAGTCTGGAGATTAGAGGCCTATTGTCAGCAAGTCTGAGAGTTTAGTGCCAGAGAACCAGGAGGTGGCCTGTGCTGGGATTGGATGCCTGTGCCTGTATGCAAGTGAGTGGTTGGGAGGATAGGAATGGGGCTTGTCTTGCCCTTGTTTAGGTTTGATGCTGCTCTTTCTGTTTGCCTTTGCTGTCCAGCTGAACATTGTGGGCTTACTACATTGCAACGCGATGTTGGGGGACATTTGCAGGCTGCTGTCTCCATAAGTGTGTTGGTTGTTTATACAAATAACATATTCACATGGACTGTACAGGTGAAATGTACACATGATAAGTCAATGAATTTAACTCTGAATCAGAATCTGAATCTGAACTGAATCTGAATCTAAATCTAAACCTGACATGCTTCTACTGTGCTTTTGTGAGTCTCTTCTGTTCTGACTGATAAGGCCAATTTGGTAGCTGTAGGCTCTTACACTGATAGGTAGACCATAAGATTATAAGACATAGGAGCAGAATTAGGCCATTTGGTCCATCAAGTCTGCGCTGTTGTTTCATCACGGCTGATCTATTTTCCCCTCAACCCCATTGTCCTTCCTTTCACGCTCTGACTGATCAACTTCCACTTTAAATATACCAGGTAACCTGGTTTCTACAGCTGCCTGTGGCAACAGATTCCATAGATTCACTGCCCTCTGGCTAAAGAATTTCCTCCTCATCTCTATACTAAATAGATGTCCCTCCATTCTTAGATTTGCCCTCTAGTTTTAGACGTTTCTGCCATCGGAAACATCCTCTCCACATCCACTCTATCGAGGCCTTTTAACATTCAAAAGGTTTCAAAGAGATCCCCCCTCATTCTTCTAAGCTCCAGCAAGTAAAAGCCCAAGGCCATCAATTGCTTCTCATATGACAATCTTTTATTTCCAGAATCATTCTCATGATCCTCCTCTAAACCCTCTCCAATGTTAGCAGTTGCTTTCTTAAATAAGGAGCTAAAAATGCCTCACAATACTCCAAGTGAGGCCTCACTAGTGCATAATAAACATTCAGTATTACATCCTTGCTTAGAGGGTGTCTGAAGCCAGTTTTGTGAGGTGATGTGGTCTTTCCACCATATAACCCGAGTGGCTATCCCCACCTTTAACTTTACAGTGGAAGTACCAGCTGAAAATAGTTTGATTCAGGACACTACTCTGTGAAAGTTGAAGACAAAGTCAAATTCACTGCTACATACACAAGTACACGTATGCACGGGTTCAATGAAAACACACGTACATCAGTATCACAGGCACAGAGCATCCCAGAAACAGCAATCACAAGGAGAACAAATTAAACCACTAGATGCTCAAAATGTTGAACAATGCACCCAAAATGCAAGAGGAATTTGGCATGTTCGGAAACAGCTATAGAGAGGAATAAATGGTTCATGTTTCGGGCCAGGCCAGGACTGGAAAGGAATGAGCAAGTACCCAGAATTAAACACAATGTTTACGAGAAAGATTGGAACTGGAATTAGTTTATTGTTGTCACATGTTCAAAGGCAGAATGAAAAACATGTTTTGCCTATTGTTCATACATATCAAATCATTATATTCCATCTCTGTCGCCTCCAACCCAATGGTATGAAAATCAATTTCTTGAACTTCTGGTAATTGCCTCGGCCCTTCACTATTCCCATTCCCATTTCCCTCTGTTACCTCAACTCTTTACCTGCCCATCACCTCCCTCTGGTGCTCCTCTCCCTTCCCTTTCCTCCATGGTTTTCTACCTTCTGCTATTGGATACCCCTTTCTCTAGCCCTTTGTCTCTTTTATCTATAAGCTTCCCAGACCTTTACTTCACCTCTCCTCCTCGCCTGGTTTCACCTACCACCTACCACCTTGTACCTCTTCCTCCTCTCCCACACCTTCTTGATCTAACTTCTCATCTTTTTGATGAAGGATCTTGGTCTTGTGTGTGTTGCTTGGATTTCCAGCATCTGCAGTCTTTCCTGTTAGAATATGAAGTATTGTTCTCCCAACCTGAGATTAGCCTCATCATGACAGTAGAGGTGATATGGAAAACACAACACAACTGACCATGCGTCACCACAAAGGTTGGCAAGGACAACTGAGGGGATAATTGTGGGAAATAGCTTCTTCCCTCAGGTTGTGAGACTACTGAACTCCCTGTCACCGCCCAAGTGTCATCACAAATGAAGCAGCAGTAGCATTATACTATTTACTCTTTAACTTGTGTTATAAACGTGACTAATAAATTGTATTTTTTGTGTGTTACTATCACTTTATGTGTTGTGTATGACTTATATGTACTGTGTTGTGCACCTTGCTCTGGAGAAATGTTGTTTCATTTGCTTGTATACATGCGAATGGATGAATAAAAATCAACTTGAAGCAGTGATTTCTGTCTCTGAGGCTGACTTGCTGGTATCCTTCAGGAGGCTGAACCCAGGGAAAGCACTTGGCCCAAATAGGGTACCTGGCCAGGTACTAAAGACCTGTTCTGATCAACTGGCTAGTATGTTCCCTGAGATCTTTATCCTCTCGCTTCGGCAGTCTGGGCTGTCCATCTACTTCAAGCAGGCACCAATTATACTGGTGGCTAAGAAGAGTACGGTAACCTGCCTCAATGACTTCTGGATTGGCACAACATCTCCTCCACAATCTCCATCAGTAGAGGTGCACCACAAAGCTGCGGGTTTAACCCCCCCCCCCCCACTCTACTCACTTTACACTTATGACTGTGATGCTAAGCACAGCTCCCATGGCATACTTACACTTGCAGATGATGTCACTGACATTGGATGAATCAGCATATCGGAGGGAGATTGACAATCTGGCTGAGTGGTGCCATAACAACAACCTCTCACTCAATGTCAGCAAGACCAAGGAGCTGATTATTGACTTCAGGAGGAGGAAACGAGAGGTACATGTGCCAGTCCTCGGTGGGAGGTCAGAGGTGGAGAGGGTCAGCAACTTTAAATTGCGATGTGTTATCATTTCAGAGGATTTGTCCTGGGCCCAGTATGTAAGCACAATTATGAAGAAAGCATGGCAGTGCCTCTACTTAGAAGTTTGTAAAGATTCGGCATGGCATCTACAACTTTTACAAACTGCTATAGATGTATGGTGGAGAGTATATTGACTGGTTGCATCACAGCTTGGTACGAAAATGCCAATGCCCTTGAACAGAAAATCCCAAAACAAAGTAGTGGATACAGCCGAGTTCATCATGGGTAAAGCCCTCCCCACCATTGAGCACATGTACACGGAATGTTGTTGCAGGAAAGCAGCATCCATCATCAGGGACCCCACTGCTCTATTCTCACAGCTGCCATCAGGAAGAAGATATAGGGGCATTAGCAATTACACCACCAGCTACAGGAACGGTTATTACCCCTCAACCTTCAGGCTCTTGAACCAAAGGGGATAACTTCACTCAACTTTATTTGCCCATCACTGAACTGTTCCCATAATGTATGGATTCACTTTTGAGGACCCTTCATCTGACCGCAATATTTAATGTTTACTTTTTTAAATTCTTTCTTTTTGTATATGCACAGTTTGTTGTCTTTTGCATACTGGTTGTCTGCCCTGTTGGTGCCGTCTTTCATTGATTCTGTTATGGTTATTGGATTTATTGAGTATACCAGCAAGAAAATGAATCTCAGGGTTGTAAATGGTGACATATATGTACTTTGATAATAAATTTGCTTTGAACTTTGATCTTGAACTTGAACTTGGACTGACATGTCACAATGGGAATGGGAAGTGAAATTAAACTACTTGTTCATAAACTGAAGAATGTTCAAGATAGGATGAATTTAAAGATTTTATTCACAGCATGTCATCATTTGCATTGTCTAAGCACTTAATCACATATATCAAATTTCTGGTCAAGAATTACTGGTTTTAATTCTGTCGAAATTAACCTTAAAACTGAGTCAGTGAATGTGTGTGCAAAATAAGCAGATTATGTGCAGAGTCAAGTTTAAACTTTATTTCTTGACAAAGACAGGAGGTAGGGGATCATGATTTAAAATGATCTTTGTCTTGACAGTATCAAATTATATCCTCGCTTTAAAGATTTAGTTGGAAATTTGCATATGAATAAATCAGAAGGCATGGCTACCTTTTCACCAAAATGGAAGATTGTGTCAAGGCTGATGTTTCTTTCAAAGTTCTCTGGCATATATCTGGAACACTGTGGCTGTTCTCTCAGGTCTTAGTAAGAGCTGTGAGGATTACTGTGTCTTTATTAACATTTAAACTGTTTTCAGTACCAATATCTTCATGGTTTGATTAACATGCACCCACTGCAAGCAGCAGAAGAGGGGAGATTAACGAAAAAGATTGCTTCGACAAAGTGATCGCAACTTCCTATTAAATAATTTAGTGGATGGATTTCTGCAGCTTCTTTGAGGTGACATAGAGGCATAGCTGATAGACCCACTGCCTCCGTGGATGTAATGGGGGAGTCTTGGACCAGAAAGCACAGCCTCAGAATATGAGGATGTGCTTTTAAAAGAGGGATGAGGAGGAATTTCTTTCATCAGAGGTGGTGAATCTGTGGAATTTATTGCCGCAGTTGACTGTGGAGTCCGAGTCTCTGGGTATATTTGAAGTGGAGGGTGATAGGTTCTTGATTTCAGAATCAGAAACAGGTTTATTATCACCAGCATGTGACGTGAAATTTGTTAACTTAGCAGCAGCAGTTCAATCCAATACATAATCTAGCAGAGAGAGAAAAAAAGTAATAATAATAAATAAAATAAAACATAATAATAAATAAACAAGTAAATCAATTGCGTATATTGAATAGATTATTTTAAAATGTACAAAAACAGAAGTACTGTATATTTTAAAAAAGTGAGGTAGTGTCTAAAGCTTCAAAGTCCATTCAGACCGCAGAGGGGAAGAAGCTGTTCCTGAATCACTGAGTGGTCATTAAAGGTTATGGAGAGCAGGCAGGGAAATAGGATTGAGAAATATAATTAAGTCAGCCGTGATGGAATGATAAAGCAGACTCAATGGGCTGAGTGGTCTAATTTTGCTCTTATGTCTTATAAATCTCCACCTGGACCCTCTCCAAAGCCAGCACATCCTTCCTTAGATACATGACCCAAAACTACTCACAATACTCCAAAAGTTGTCTAACCAATCCCTTATAAAGACTTAGCATTACATCCTTGTTTTTATATTCTAGTACTCTTAATGCTAAATTAATGCTAAGACTACATGTCCCTTCATCGTTCTCCATTTCCTCTGACCTCCCTCCTATTAACACATAACCTCCCACCCAGCCCAGAGACTCCCCTCCTATTACCCTTTTCTCCCTTATCTCCTCATCTGACACTATACCTAGCCCCAGGTTCTTCACCATTACCAGCAACCCCCACCCATGAATACCCCCACTAAGCAATCAGACCTCAGTGGAGGCCTCATCTCTCTGTCCCTACAATCATTCCCCAATGAGTTCATAAAACCAAGCACTTTTTTCAATTCTTCATGGAGATTCAGGATTCATGATTGTTTAATGTCATTTCCAGCACACAAAAGATTCGAAAGGTTTATTTATTATGAAAGTATGAACAGTTTGCAGTATACAACTCTGAGATACATCTTCTCCAGATAGCCAGAGAACAAAGAAAAATGAATGTAGATCAAAGAAAAATATTAAACCCTCTCACACAAAAAATAACAAATATCACAAGCAAAAACATGATCAACCCCCCGAAAAAATGATAAGAACATCAAACCCTGAACCCCCAACTGAAAAAGCAAACAATTTGTGCCAAATGGCAACAAGAACGTCAGACCCAAACCACCAAACACCCTCGCAAAAAAAACTAACTAATCTCACCAAACAACACAAGCATCAAACCCCCAAAGCCCCACACCCTTCCCTCACACAAACAAACTAGCAAATCGCACCAAATGGCAACAAGAGCATCAAACTCCAACCCCTAACACCCCCAACAAAATTTGTCATTTGTTCATGCCAAATGACAACAAAAAAGAACGGCTGAAAGCACAGAACATAATAAAAACTTAGGACTGAAAGAGTCCACAGTCCAATTCATAAACAGCAGAGCTAGATTTATGCAGAGGAGATTTACAAGGATTTTGCCTGCATTGGGGAGCATGGCTTATGAGAATAGGTTAAGTGAACTCAGCCTTTTCTCCTTGGAGCGATGGAGGATGAGAGGTGACCTGACAGAGGTGTATAAGACGATGAGAGGCATTGATTGTGCGGATAGTCAGAGGTTTTTTCCCCAGGGCTGGAATGGCTAGCACGAGAGGGCACAGTTTTAAGGTGCTTGGAGGTAGGTACAGAGGAAATGTCAGGGGTAAGTTTTTTATGCAGAATAGTGAGTGCGTGGAATGGGCTGCTGGCAATGGTGGTGGAGGCAGATACGATAGGGTCTTTTAAAAGACTCCTGGACAGATACATGGAGCTCAGAAAATTAGAGGACTATGGATGACCCTCGGTAATATCTAAGGTAGGGACATGTTCGGCACAGCTGTGCGGGCTGAAGGGCCTGTATTGTACTGTAGGTTTTCTATGTTTCTATGTTTCTAGTTCTGGTTGGGGTGCGGAGAGGTGGGTGAGTGAGTGGAGATATTGATCAGCCTTATTGCTTGGGAAAAATAACTATTTTTGAGTCTAGTCATCCTGGTGTGGATGCTACATAGTGATGGGGGTGGGGTAGACAGTCCATGAGCAGGGTGGGTGGGATCCATCATGATATTGCTCGTCTTTTCCCGGCAGCTTTCTGTGTATGTCCTTGATGGCAGGGAGACTGGTGCAGTTGACTACCCATTGCAAAGCCTTCCTGTATGGTGCAGTGCAGTTTCCATACCAAGCAGTGATGCAGCTTGTTAGGATGCTCTTTCCACTGCACACCTGTCGAGTGACGTGAGTATTGGTGTGCATAGTCCCTCTCGTTTCAACTTGCTCAGAAAGTGGAGCCATTGGTGAGCTTTCCTGATTGTGTAGAATGTGTTCCAAGACCATCAGAGGATGTGTGAGATGTGCACTCCCAGGATGCATGTAATTCCAGCACTGGTAACCTTTGCATGATGTTGAACCATTGATGCTTTATAAGGTACCGGTGAGGCCTCATTTGGAGTATTGTGAGCAGTTTTGGGCCCCTTACCTAAGAAAGGTGTGCTGACAATGGAGAGGGTTCAAAGAATTCTCAAAGGGTTCAAAGATTCCAGGAGTGATTGATGGATCTTGGCCTCTACTCATTGGAAATCAAAAGAAAGGGGGAGGGAAGGGGGAGTGGATCTCATTGAAGCTTATCGAAAGTTGAAAGACCTACACAGAATGGATGTGGAGAGAATGTTTCCAATGGAGAGGGAGTTTAGGACCAGAGGTCACTGCCTCAGAATAGCGTGGCATCCATTTACAATGGAGATGAGGAGGAATTTTTTTTAGACTATAATTCATAGGAGCAGATTGGACAATTCAGCCCATCAAGTCTACTCCACCATTCCATCATGGATGAACCTGGATTCCACTCAACCCCATACACCTGCCTTCTTGTCATACCTTTAATAGTCTGACCAATCAGAAAACTATCAATTTTCACTTTAGATATACTCACAGATTTGGCCTCCACAGCTGTCTGTGGCAGAGCAATCCACAGATTCACTACTCTCTGCCTAAAAATATTCCCCCATACCTCTGTTATAAAAGGCTGGCCCTCAGTTTTGAGACTGTGTATGCTAGTTCTGGACACACCCACCACAGGAAACATCCTCTCCACATCCACTTCATCTAGTCCTTTCAACATTCAGTAGGTTTCAATGAGATTTCTTCATTCCCTCCACCACCACCCCCCAGCATTTTTCTAAATTCCAGTGAGTACAGGCCCAAAGCTGCTAAACTCTCCTCATGTGCTAACCCCTCCATTCCCTGAATCATCATCATGATCCTCCTCTGGACTCTCTCCAATAACAACACATCCTTTCTGAGATATGGGGCACAAAACTGTTGACAATACTCTAAGTGTGTCCTAACTAGTGTCTTATAAAGCCTCAGGATTATCTCCTTGTTTTTATATTCTATTCCCCTTGAAATCAATGCCAACATTATACTTGCCTTCTTTACCACAGAGTCAACCTGTAAATTAACCTTCTGGGAGTTTTGCATGAGGACTCCTAAGTCCCTTTGCACTTCTGATGCTTCAATTTTCTCCCCATTAAGATAATAGTCTGTACTTTTGTTCCCTTTACCAAAATACATTTCACCAGAGAGTGATGAATCTGTGAAATTCAGTGCCTCAGGAGGCTTTGGAGGCCAAGTCATTGGATATATTTAAGGAAGAGGTTGATAGATCATTCAATGGTCAGGACATGAAGGGTTATGTGGAAAAGGCAAGAGATTGGGATGAGAGGGAAAATGGATTAGCCAAGATGAAGTGGCTGAACAGACTCGATGGGGCAAAAGACCTAATTCTGATTCTATATCTTATGGTCTCATTGTCTTAATGTGTGCCTACTTATTATCCACCCAGCTGCCTTCATCTTTACCCTCCCCTTCCCCTACCTCACTCCATCTGCCCTTTTTTGTTTGTCTCCATCTCTCAGTCTGCACCCCTCCTCCTTTCTCACCTGCCCTGTCATCTCCCACCTCTGCTCTGTCCACCAATCACTAACTGAAGAAGGTGATATTGAAATGTAGATGTTTCAGATGCCTGATTTGAAAAGTGGTTTGATTTCCATCTAGTGTTCAGTGTCAGCTGCCTTAAAATGAAAGATTAAAAGTCTTTCCCTACAGACTCAATATTACAAAGCCCTGAATCTGTGTATCTGGAGACCAAACACAATATACAATTCATTTGATTCAAATCCTCATTCTTACAACCACCTTAATCTTTGCAGAGAATTAAACTGAAAGAAGTCTATCAATTCATTTGCAGTGTGATGAATGTAACTTGGGAACTGAATGTACTGATTGAAGCCTTGAAGTTCAAAATTCCAATCTTTCTTTTAAGATAAACAGAAAAAAAACAGAATTCAATGAATACATTTAACTCAAAATGATTTAATTTTGTTTCAGTAGATGAATAATAAATTATATCTTTGTATAGAAAGATATATAGAAAAAACCTTTGGTCAGTATCTCAAAGGAAGAACTTCAGGATTAAGCTTGAAGGTTCATTTCTCAAAGGTTAAAGTTCAAAATTCAAAGTAAATGCATTATCAAAGCACATAGCTGTTACCACATTCTACCTTGAGATCCATTTTTTTGCCTCCATTTATAGGGTAAAAAAATACAATAGAATTTACAAAATATTGTACAACAACAACCAATGTGCAAAAGAAGGCTAACTGTGCAAATAAAAAAACCCACTGAGAACACGTAAAGCATCTTTGAAATTTGTTCTGTAGGTCATGGAATCAGTTCAGAATTGAGGTGAGTGAAGGTAGCCACAATGGCTATAGGGTAATAACTGTTCCTGAAACCTGTGGTGTGAGACCTGCGGCTTCTGTACCTCCTGCCCAATTGTACGAATGGGAAGGGAGCGGGGCTTGGATGGTGGGGGCCTGAAGAAGGACTGGGATGAATAGAAAATATCTGCATTTTAATAATTTCTTTCATGTTCTTGAGACACCCAGAACTCTTTACTATGTTCAGTGAAAGACATTTGAAGTATAATCATTACTATAAGGCTAGAAACCTCCAAGAGGAACTTGAGGTAGGGTTTGGAGGCCTGCCTGCCTCAATATCCCGGTGAGCTATGTTGGCTGGAATCAGGGCCTTGTGCTTTCATTCTTGGTAGGGTCACTCATGGTAAACAGGTCAAAGGATAGAGGTCAGACTAAGAGCGGTCCAACAGTCCTCCAGTTTCAGGGGTTCAGCTCAGAGCTTACAACCCTGACTAGTCAAAAATAATTGTTACAGAAACAGCAATAAAGATTCCTTCTATCCTAAATGCCAGTGGCGTAACAGGCAGTAAGTAAGTAGGTATAAGGCTGGAAATGTGGAACTAAATCAGCGCATAGTAGGATCCCAACATAATAATGTGAAAGTGATGAAGCATTGGAAAGCTGATAGGTATCTGGCAATTGCCGTAAAAAGCTCTCTCATAGCAGAGTATAGTATTACTGTGATAGAGAAAGTACTGTGTAGGCAGAGAGTAAGGACAGACCATGGTGAAATAGATTGTAAGGACAAGAGTTCATCTTCTACATACCAGAGGACCATTCAATAGTCTTACGACAGCATGACAGAAGATTGACTTGTGCATGGTGGTACGAGATCTCATGTATCGCCTGCCTGGGGGGATGGGGAGAAGAGAGAATGTTCTGGGCAAGAGGGTCTTTGATTCTGTTGGCTGGTTGTCTACACTTCTCACTGCTTCAGAAAGAGTCCATGGAAGAGAGGCTGGTTTTCTGTAGTTCTCTGTATTTCCTGGGATCTTTAACAGTGCAATTGCCAAGCCAATCTGTGATGTGTCCAGATAAGATGCTCTTGAAGATGCATCAATAAAACTTGTTGAAGGTTGTTGAGAATATTCAAAAATTTTCTCAGCTCTGTGAGATGCAGGTGCACTTTTTTGAGAATAGTTTCTACATTAGGGGCAGTATGGAGGTGTAATGTTTTACAGTGTCAGCAAATGGAAGATCAGAGTTTGACTGCCCCCACTGTCTGTAAGGAATTTATATGTTCTCCCCATGACAAGATGGGTTTCCCAGGGCAGAAATGACTAATATAAGGGGGCATAATTTTAAGGTGACTGGAAGAAAGTATAAAGGGGATGTTGGAGGTAATCTTTTTACACAGCATGTGGTAAGCACATGGAAGATACATTTAAGAGGCTAAAGGATAGGTACATGGATGATAGAAAGATGGAGGGCTATGTGGGAGGGGAGGGTAGGTTAGGGTAGGTTCAAAAGTCATCACAATATTGTGGGCTCTATGGCCTGTACTGTGGTATAATGTTCCATGTCCCATGTTCTATGTTACACTTATCCATAAACAAATTGTCTCCTCAGTCAGATAAGAATAACTGCAATAAGTCAAGACACCAGTTGGTGTTCTCCTAAAACTTGTTGCATTAGTATAAAGAACAGAAAAGCCTACAAAAAATATTGCGTACAACCCCAGTCCATCACAGGAGAAGACCTCCTCACCATTGAGCACATCTACAAGGAGCAAGGCTAGAAGAAAGAAGCATCTATCAACAAGAAACCACACCATACTCTGTTCTCACTGCTACCATTAGAAAGGAGGTGCAGGGGCCTCAGTCCCTACACCACCAGTTTCAGGAACAGTTATTACCCTTCAACAGTCAAGTTCCTAAACCAGCGTGGATAACTTGACTCACCTCAACTCTGAATGAATTCCACAACCTATGGACTCGCCTTCAGGAACTCTTCAAGTCATGTTCTCAGTATTATCTATTTATTTATGTGTCATTAATTATTTGTTTATTTTTCTATTTGCACAGTTTGTCTTTTGCACACTGACTGCTTGTCAATCTGTGTTTGTGTGCAGTTTTTCATTATTTCCATTGTATTTCCTTGTTCTACTATGAAAGCCTGCAAGGAACTGAATCTCAGGATGATGCATATGTATGCATTTTGATAATAGAATTACTTTGAACCCTTGAACCTTTGAAGACATAACATTAGTGTTAAGGAGCCATAGAGTCAGACACCATTCAATTAGACCCTTCAGCATAACTCATTTATGCCAACCAAGATGCCTATCCCATCTAGAACATAGAACATAGAGCAGTACTGCACAAGAACAGACCCTTCAGCTTGCCACACTGTGCTGAACCAGCTAAAAAGCAAATCAACTACACCCAATGAATTAATCCCTCCTACCTACACAATGTCCATATCCCTCTATCTTTCTCAGATACATGTGCCTATCTCAATGTATGCTGAAATCCTCTAATGTATTTGCCCCTAACACCATACCAACCAGCGTATTCCAGGCATCCACTACTCTCTGAGTAAAAAAAACTTACCCCTCACATCCCTTTTGAACCTGCACCCTTTCAGCTTCAATGCACGCCCTCTGGTATTAGACATTTCTATGCTGGGAGAAAGATACTTCCTGCCTACTCTATCTATGCCTCTCATAATCTTATAATCCTCTATCAGATCTCCCCGCAGCCTCCACCACTCCAGAGAAAACATCCCAAGTTTGTCCAGCCTCTCATGAGAACACATGCCCTCTAAACCAGGCAGCATCCTGGTAAACCTCTTCTGCACCTTAACTGCAACATGACTCCCGTACTCTTACACCGTGCAAAAATCTTAGGCACACATATACTGTCTAACCAGGGTGCCTAAGACTGTTACACAGTAATATACTTGAAAACTTGAACGAGTTTGTAAATCTGGTGGGAGCAAAGGATGTTGGAAATGGCGAGGGTGGAGTGCCGTGGGATGTGTGTGGGACAGGTGGCAGAGAAGGAGTGCCAGGTGTGGGGGTGGCACGGGTGTAGACACACCCTGCCCAGAGACACCAGGCAAGGTCATTTGATTACATACAATAGGTTTATTGATCATTATAAAATGTCTCTCTGGTGCTTCCCACTCTCAGTCCACAATAGAGACCCATATCATAATCAGATTTATCATCACTCACATATGTCATAAAATTTGTATTTCGATTATGGCAGTAGTACAATTAAATGCAAAAGTCTTGGGCACCCTAGCTATATATATTGACTTTTGTACAGAACTATACTTAAAACTTAGACTGAGAAAAGGCGAGCATGTTATATGCCTCTTTGCCACTTGTGTTGTCACTTTCAGGAACCTAAGCAGGACAAATTTAAAAACCTCAAGTATTTTTCTAAACTGATATAGTGAAGATTTCCACCTAATTTGTTCCTTCTGGCAGAGATTTCCACCCTGCCATCACTGATAAAATGTTTTCTCTAATCCTTCTACCACTGATATTAAACCTCCATTCCCTAATTATTAGTCTCTATTGTAAGATAAATGGGTTATTCTCAAATCTTCCCTCCGTTTAAATGAAAGCTACCCATGCTGTTTTAAAATTGCCCTAAACATATCCCACCTCAGACCAACATAAGTGGCAATGTTGTATTAGCAAATGTTGGCTGAATGAATTGTGCAGTTAACTCCCAAATCAGTCAGTGCACCTGTTGCCTGAACAACTATTTGCACTTTTTTTTTAGTTTTCCTGTCAATAAATGTGTTGCTCTCTATCTTAGTAGAACCCCTTTCTTCTTATTTTCAAGTAATAAAATATAAGGCTATAAGACATAGAAGCAGAATTAGGTTAGTAGGAATTAGGCTATTCAGCCCATCAAGTCTGTTCTGCCATTCCACATAGCTGATTTATTTATCTATTTATTATGGTACAGTGTGGAATAGGCCCTTCCAGCCCTTTGAGTCACACTGCCCAGCATCCCCCAAATTTAACCCCAGCATAATCATGGGACAATTTGCAATGACCAATTAACCTACCAACCAGTACATCTTTGGGCTGTGGGAGGAATCCAGAGCATCCAGAGGAAACTCACGGGTGTATGGGGAGAACATACAAACACCTTACAAGCAGATGTAGAAATTGTACCTGGGTTGCTGGATTTCGTATCCCTTTCAAACCCATTCTCCTGCTTTTGCCCCGTAACCTATGATGTCCTGAATAACCAAGAGTCGATCAAACTCAACTTCAAACACATCCAATGCTTGGCTTCCACAACAGTCTGTGGCAAAAAATTCACCACCCTCTGGCTAAAGAAATTGCTCCTCAAGTGACAATTGAAGTGACAATTTTGAGGTTGTGCGCTCTGGTCCGAGACTTAGCCTACTATAGAAAACATGTGAAAGCATGATTAGCCATGTTTGATCTCCTCTATCAGGAGTAAACCACAACTTGCAAGAAATTGTCTTCGTTCAGCATACAGGATCAAGCAGCTAATCAATGGCATGCTCAGTCCTCGAGATAAAAGGGGATAGCATCTGATGAAAGTTTCATCTATGTTAATTTATTTCCTTCACAGAGCATTGGCAGAGATGAACAATGCCATTCCAAGCACACCCACGAAGAACAACACAGCTCTTAAAATACAGGTGGTATGAGAAACAGAGGCACATTTTTCACCTGAGACATTAAATTAAGGTCTTGAGAAACAGACATGAACTGATATTGCTATTGAGCAACAGTTATTGTCACATGCGACTCAACAAATCAGCTTCTTCCCCTCTGCCATCAGATTTCTGAATGGAAATTGAACCCATGAACAGTATCTCACTACTTTTTATTGCTCTGCTCACTTAATTTAACTTCTTAATTATATATATAAAACTATAAAGCCAATCATGCTTTATATAAAAAGCATTTTTATATATAAAATAAAAATAAAAACTGATTTGCAGTAAGTATAGATATTTCTTACTGTAATTCAGTTTTTATTATTATGTACTGCTATTGCAGAACAAATTTTATGACGTATGCCAGTGATACTAAATCTGATTCTGATTCTGAATACAGTGAAAAGTATTTCATTTGCAAGCATGATTTTCAGCATCTGCAGAATCTGTTGTGTTAGAATTTGCATCCCATCTAGGCAGATCATTCCACATGCTGGAAAATTGGGAACTTTATTCATTGTTATAACAAGTACAGAGGTGCAGTAAAACCTTTGTCTTGCTTGCCATCTGACCGAACAGTTCGTTGCAACAGTGCATTTCAACAGGGTAGCTTGGTAGTGCAACGGTTTGTGCAATTACTTTACAGCACCAGTGATCACTGATCAGGGTTCGATTCCCACAACTCTTTGTAAGGAGTCTGGACATTATCCCTGTGGCTGTATGTAATGTGGAAACAGGCTCATGGGTTTGGTGAGTGAGACAGAAAACACCGACTATGAACAAGCATATTAATTATTCATTTACAAACAGTAAAGAATTTGACCAGACATTTAAGTTCCCCCAAGTTACACAGGCTACAAACTAAATATTCAAAAGATACTTAGTTAAAAGTGCACGTGGAGCATCCCTTTCCCAATGGTTCTGTGAGGCATGCCCTAGGAGCAGAAGGGGAGAGCGAGTGAACCTCTTGCATGTGTTATTCTTTATACCCGGGTGTTTGGAGCTGGACACTAGGTGTCATGGCACGCAAGCCAACCAATCAGAAGAGCTGCTGCAGACTTTAAACAGACCAATCAGCAATCAACTCGATGGAAGCAACTTTCGACTGGGTATTAAGTCATGCCCCCACACAAAGTATTATCCCTTGAAAGTCATGATGCTGGAACTATTCAACCCTCCGACTAGTATGACCCTCACAAACTCCCTACTAATCTATATATAAAGCACAAAAGTACAATACCCAGTTCCGTAACCCGGACGGCCACTCCCAGCGTAGTGTAGGAGTTGGCTAGCTCACCTGTGCCCCAAAAGGCCACCTGCCCTCCTCTGGAGTATAATAGTCCCCACTTAATTTTATGCACAAATTCTCAGATGTGATCAGCCAGGTGAGTGATGTTCCCCGACTCATCAGGAATATAGGTGCAGCATTCTTGATTAATATCAGCACAAGCGCCACCTTTCTTGGTGAGCAGGTAATCTAAGGGAAACGATATCAGTTCCTGGAACAGTGTGGCCATACTATGCTGGGGAAGACTATCATTCAAAACATTCCTTCCTCTGTAATACCCTCTTACTATGCTGACCAGCATGGGCAAATGGGCACTGGGGTAGTGTATGTACGGCCGTATACGGTGGTACACCTACACCAACATTCCCTGTCAGGTGGAGCAATGACTTTAAGAGTCAGGACCTTGCACCTAAACAAATGGTATATATGGAAATGCCAGCCCTTAAAGCACTTACTCTACCAAAGGCTACAAAAGCTCAAGTCCCTAAAGGCTGTTGCCATACTCTGGGTCGAAGTTGGCTGGAATAGACTACTCCCTCCTGGCTCCCCCCAAAACAGAGCGTCAAAACCCTAGAAGCCAGATAATTTCTCCCAACAGTCTTTTCTTTGTCACCAGAAGGGATCAACATTAGTGGCATCCCTTCCACGGTGTAGTAAGGAGCCCTCATACAAATGACACATTGGTTCAGTGTGCAAATTCAAACACCATTCTCAGGAATGCATTATAGGATCTCCCAATAAGTCAGCATTCACCACCTTGCCATTCTCTAATGCAGATACAAACACACTCGCTCCTGATTAGTCACTGGGTACTGAGATACAACAAACAAAAACAACAGCTTTTGCGCCCCAAACGCTTATGTCCCTCTGAAACGTAGGAATCGCATATCCAGAATAAAGATGCCCAAATTTGTACCTCATTAACCGACATTTCATATGGCCAGTGTGAAATGTAAGCTTATCCCTAAAACATGGGAATAAGTACCAGACTAAAAAGCACAGGCAACAAATATGTAACAGATTAAAATGCAAGAAACAAAGTAACATTTTAAAAACACAAGAAACGAAAAAGTAACAGATTAGATACAGAAGAAACAAAAATCAAGGCTTCTATTTCTCTTCCTTAAAAAAAACCTTGCATAGATCTGCAAAACTTAAAACAAACAGTTGACTCCCACAGGCATGAAAACACACTTACCAAAGAAGAAAAGGAAAGAAAAAAAACAACTGGGCAAGGTCAAACACATTCACAGTCTCTTAAGTACAAAACCCTCACGCAAACTCAAAGCAAACTAATGTGATGCCACACCTCACACTTTTCTCTGCACTCAGATCATTCACCATCTATTTACAGGGAGCAGGGTCGCAGGTTGAACGACCCTCCCTCGGGGTTGAGGCGCTCACCCCACCAATGCCTTCTGCTACCGGATGTCAGCCATGGCCCTTCGTAATGCCTCCAGTGCAGGGAATCCTGAATGGAATTCAAGGAACCCAGCAGAGGACAAAAAGTCAAGTCAAGTCAACTTTTATTGTCATTTCGACCATAAATGCTGGTACAGTGCATAGTAAAAATGAGACAACGTTTTTCAGGACCATGGTTTACATGACACAGTACAAAAAACTAGATTGAACTGCGTAATAAAAAAGACACAGAGAAAGCTATACTAGACTACAGACCTACACTGGACTGCATAAAGTGCACAAAAACAGTGCAGGCATTACAATAAATAATAAACAGGACAGTAGGGCAAGGTGTCAGTCCAGGCTTTGGGTATTGAGGAGTCTGATAGCTTGGGGAAGAAACTGTTACATAGTCTGGTTGTGAGCGCCCGAATGCTTCGGAGTCTTTTCCCAGACGGCAGGAGGGAGAAGAGATTGTATGAGGGGTGCATGGGGTCCTTCATAATGCTGTTTCCTTTGTGGATGCAGCGTGTAGTGTAAATGTCCGTGATGGCAGGAAGAGAGACCCTGATGATCTTCTTAGCTGACCTCACTATCCGCTGCAGGTTTTTGTGATCCGAGATGGTGCAATTTCCGAACCAGGCAGTGATGCAGCTGCTCAGGATGCTCTCAATACAACCCCTGTAGAATATGATGAGGATGGGGGGTGGGAGATGGACTTTCCTCAGCCTTCGCAAAAAGTAGAGATGCTGCTGGGCTTTCTTTGCTATGGAGCTGGTGTTGAGGGACCAGGTGAGATTCTCCATCAGGTGAACACCAAGAAATTTGGTGCTCTTAACAACCTCTACCGAGGAGACGTCGATGTTCAGCGGGGAGTGATCGCTCCGTGCCCTCCTGAAGTCAACAACCATCTCTTTTGTTCTGTTCACATTAAGAGACAGGTTGTTGGCTCTGCACCAGTCCGTTAGCCGCTGCACCTCCTCTCTGTAAGATGACTCGTCGTTCTTGCTGATGAGACCCACTACGGTCGTGTCATCGGTGAACTTGATGATATAGTTCGAGCTGTGTGTTGCACCCCAATTGTGGATCAGCAGAGTGAACAGCAGTGGACTGAGCACACAGCCCTGGGGAGCCCCCGTGCTCAGTGTGATGGTGTTAGAGATGCTGCTCCTGATCCGGACTGACTGAGGTCTCTCAGTCAGGAAGTCTGGGATCCAGTTGCAGAGGGAGGTGTTCAGGCCCAATAGGCTCAGCTTTCCAATCAGTTTCTGAGGGATGATTGTGTTGAATGCTGAACTAAAGTCTATGAACAACATTCGAATGTACGTGTCTTTTTTATCCAGGTGGGTTAGGGCCAGGTGCAGGGTGGTGGCAATGGCGTCATCTGTTGAGTGGTTGGGACAGTACGCAAACTGCAGGGGGTCCAGTGAGGGGGGCAGCAGGGTCTGATATGCCTCATGATGAGCCACTCAAAACACTTCATGATGATGGATGTAAGTGCAACGGGACAGTCGTCATTTAAGCAAGACACTGAAGACTTCACCAGTTGGGAAAGGGGTTGAAAGATGGCTCTTCCCTGTTAACGGCCTCCTTTTTTTCACTACCCTTGGTAGTACTCCCTCCTTATTGCGTAAAGGGTGGGGGTGGGAATCCCATTTACCTGTTCCTCCAGGACCCCAGCTTTGAGCTACAGCAAAAGCATTTCCTTACAAGCCAAGCGATGTGACCTGCTCCCCATCTGTTTATCCAACTTCTGTACCTGGCTACACATGACTTCCCCATACTCCAAATCTTGTAACAATTGAATTGCTGTTATAGCCGTTGTCCAACTGCTGGTCCTTTTAAAGATAGCACTCCTTCTTTTAAAGGGGAAGCCACTGCGGTAACCAGATGCCCTATCATAGCAGAAGTTAATTCAACATACTCTGGCAGGTAATCGCTACCGCTGTACAATTCTGTAATAAGAGCCCACTGTCGAAGGGCTGTAGTGCCTCTCTCTGCTGTGCTCCATTCCGCGTGTGGTTTTAAATCTACTCAGAGGGAGAGAGCGATATCTGAACCTGACTGCCACTGCTAATCGATCTCATAATGATGCATTATGCTCAGGGGACAGAAGCATCATTCTCAAGGCATTATTGATCGCATGTTGGGATGATAGGCACCCCTATAGCACCCAGCCCTCTATTAGATTGGCTCACTGCAGTACTGACCTTATCCTATAACCTCAACAAGCACATGGCCAGACACTCTTCAGACCTCTGTCTGTACCCATCCCCTAAACTCATTAATTCCTTGTCAGAGATCTTCCTGATCTCTGCTGTCTTGAAGGGGTCCATTGTATCAGCTGCCATACTTTCCTGATCCTCCTCCTCTTCCTAGCAAGAAGAAGCCGCAGGCTACAGAACTAAACATTCAATAAAGAGATGCTTAGTTAAAGGTGCACTTGGAGCATGTCTTCCTGATGGTTCTGTGAGGCATGCCCTGAGAACAAAAGGAGAGAGAGTAATCCTCTCCCTGGTGTTATACCTGGGTATCTGGAACTAAACACTAGGTTCTGTGGTTCACAAGCCAACCAATAGGAAGAGCTGCCGCAGATTTTAAACTGACCTGTCAACAATCATCACAACATAAGCGGCTTTCGACTGGCAAGTAAGCCACTCCCCCACACAACAGTGTGTGGGTTCCCTCCGGGTGCTCAGGTTTCCACCCACGTTCTAAAGACATACAGGTTCAGGGTAATAAATTGTGGGCAATCTATGCTGGCACTGGTAGCTTGGTGACACTTGCAAGCTGCCCCCAGCACTGTTATGACAACCAAAACAATAACCATCTGTGCTATCCACAACACCAGCAAGCTCCGTGTCATCTGCAAGCTCATTAACATAGAATAATATTGTTTTAATTTTCTCACGTCTTTGCTCTGCTCTGCGAGGCTTGACTGAACTAAGGTCCATCGCATTTTGAGTTCATCATCATGGCCTACCATCAGGCAGGGGATACTGTAGCATTAGGATAAGGACTGCTAGGATGGGAAACAGTTTCCTCCCCCAAACCGTAAGACTACTGAACTCCCTGTCACCATCACCTGTGAAGTGCCAGTAGTATTATACTGTTTACTTTTTAACTTGTGTTGTAAATGTACCTTATTATTTGTTAATTTTAAAGTGGTAATATTACTTTATGTGTTCGTGTCTGAATTATAAGTTCAGTGTTGTGCACCGTGGTCCTGAAGAATATCATTATGTTTGGCAGTATATATGTGTACAGTTTAATGGCAATAAACTTGAGGTTGAATTTGTGTTTTTTATACCCTGTGACCCAGCTGAAGCATAACAGTGGTGAAATGTAGAGCCAGCCTGCTCTTGAGTGAAGAATTTGCAAACTGACATCTCACTGATATGCCTGAGCATCACCGTAAAGCTTGTTCATCACTGTTTCTATATCATTTCCCCCGTTCTCCTTGCCACACCATTTGATGCTGACTAATACAGTGAAATAAGCGTGTGATTAATGCCATTTCACTTCATTACGTGCTCAGATGAAATCAAATGAAACAATAGACTTGGACCATTGCCTGCAACACACTCCTCTTGTAAAGCATGACAGGAGTAAATAGATCTCAATTCTTTGTTAGTGCACCATGCTGTGGTACAGAGCCCGACATGTTTCACTTTGATTGACTATCAATGAATGCAAAAATATTATTGATCGCCTTCTCACAGTGATCAAAGTGTATTCTTTGAAAGTCTCACCCATCATTTCCATCTCAGTAACAGTGTCTTTCCTTTTACATTTGTTTCCAGTTTTTCTTTAACTGGTTCCAATCTATATGCATTTACACTGTACCCAAGACAAATGACTTTGTTCTATCACAATACGCAGTTCCTTCCTTAGAGCTGCACAGTGATACAGTTGTCTGACCACTGCAGCTAACACTCTTCTCATCTGCTGTACTTGTGGCTGTTGCTGGGTCAGCCTGGCTGTACTGACAATGATCCACACCTCATAGCAACTTCACAATTGCAGCTTGAAGAGTCTCCTGTGAACCTTTTGTAACATACGATAGCTTTGAGTAGGAGCACCCACCCCTACGGGCATTAATCCTTCAACCTTCCCACCTCCTCAACACAAGGGTTGCTGCAGATGCTGGAAATCCAGAGTGCCACGGTAGTGTAGTGGTTAGAACGATGCTACTACAGCTCAGGGTGTTTTGGAGTTCAGAGTTCAATCCCGGCGTTCCCTGTCAGTATCTTTGTATGTCCCTTCCCATGTGCATGTGGGTTTCTCCCTCAGTCCAAAGATGTACCAGTAGTAGGTCATTGTAGATTGTTCCATGATTAAGCTAGGGTTAAATCAGTGGCTTGTTAGCAATGCAGCTTGAAGTGCCAGAAAGACCTATTCCGCACTGTCTCTAAACAATAAATAAATAAATAGATGGACAGATAGATAGATAGATAGATAGATAAATAAATATATAATACACACAGAATTTTGGAAGAACTCAGTAGGTCCTGAAGTAGTTATGGAAATGAATGAACAGTGGGCATCTTGGGCTGAGACTGTTCTTCGGGGCTGGAAAGGAAGTGGGAAGATGCCAGAATCAAAAGGTGGGGTGGGGGGGGAGGCAAAGGAGGATAGCTAGAAGGTGATAGTTGAAGCCAGGTGTGTAGGACAGATAAGGGGCTGTGAGATCTCAGCATGGAGAGGAATCAATAGTTTTGGGCTCAGCCTCTCTTTCTTGACAACCAGCCAGGCAGATCCATGTGGCATGTTTTATTTGGTGGAGCTGTGGCTCCTGACAACATAATATGTAAAGTTCACAAAGGGCTTCATGTTTTTTTTGTTTGTCCTAACTGAGCTGTGTCCTGTAGAATTAATATTTAATTTATCAACTTTATTCACCATATATATTTATATATATTAGGAATTTTTCATGCAGTTTTGGACATGATGTGACATGCAACAAAAACAATATTCAACAATTATAAAGAATAGACAATAACATGAAGAATAATGTTAAAGGTTAAAGTATGGATATGGAATAAAATGTAGATAAATAGATAAACATTTTGCTTCATTTAGAGATACAGCATGGTTACAGGCCTTCTAGCTCAACAAGCTCACAGCACCAAATTTCACCCATATGACCAATTAATCCTTTTGAGTGAATATGAGAGAAACTGGAGGAAACCCAAACGGTCATGGGGAGAAGGTTCAAAACTCTTACGGACAGGGGTGGAGTTGACAATCGTTGACTGTAGTGGTGTAACAGCATTACACTGACAGCTACATTGCCTTGCTGCCCTGCTGCCCCGTCTTCTCTTCAGTCTTTCCAGCTTTCCTGTAGCAGGATGACCAAGTGCAGGTTTAGAACCCTGCACGGGAGCCTAATGGGTGCATGTGCATTGGGGGGGGGGGGGGGCCTGCACCTTCCAAGAAAGAATTCTCTAGGTCAGTATGCACAACCGCTCTTCCCTCCTCATCATCCTCAACATGGGCTAACGGTGACGTATCGCTGACATCAGCACGCTGCCGTTTTGTGCCCTGAAGCATCAGCATCAGCAACCGGATCTGATATACCGCCCTGTATGCACAATGCTATCACTCATAAAGACACACCAGTGGCTCTACTTTGTTAGAAGCCTGGAGAAATTTAGTCTGTGACCAAAGAGTCTTGGAAACTTACAGAGAAGTAAGGTGTAGCGCATTCTGACTGATTGCATCATGGACTGGTATGCACCCCCAAAGCAAGTTTGCAAGAGGCTGCAGAGATTTAGCCAGCTCCATAAAGATCACAACCCTCCCCACTATCAAGGACATCTTCAAGGACAATGCCTCAAGAAGAATTCATCCATCACTAAAGACCTTCACTATTTGAGACATGCTCTCTTCTTGTTACTGCCTTCCAGGGGGTGGGGGGGGGAGGTACAGGATCTTGAACATCTATGCTCAGTAAATTCAGGAACAGCTTCTTTCCCTCTGCCATCAGATTTCTGAACAGACCATGAACCCATAAGCTATACCTTATTATTCTAGTTTTTCACTACTTATTTATGTAATTTATAGATTTTCACTGCTGTTACAAAACAATATTTACGTTTATTTATTATGCATACCAAGAAGAAGAGAGTGAATTGTGTCATTTGTGTTAACAATTGACATAACAAAGGGTGGGGGAGCTGCAAATGTCAGCATGCGTTCCAGCGGTAACATACCCACAATGCTTAGCAAAACAACACAGAACACATCAAGCAACAAAACAACAGCTGCAAAACAAGTCCCACTCCTCCCTTGAACGCACAAATTTCATACCATGTTTCAGTGATAAAAACTCTGGTTCTGTCTCTGCTGTGATGCTGCTGCAGATAAGTTTTTCATTGCACCTGTGCATACATGCAAACTTAACTTTGACTTTTGACTTTGATATATATTTCTGTCCTTGCCAAGAAAGGGTTAATATATGCTCACAACTTTTAGCCAATGAGATCATTGTGACATTTGTTTAAAATTGACCTTAACAACCTGCTGTAGTTTCCTTTTAAGAAATTGCTTGTACACTGCAAATGGTATTTATATTGTTGTTCTGGTTCACCTTCAGGTCAATGATAGTTATTTCAACAGCTCATGCAGAAGTGTTAAGGTTCCCTTGAATAATATGGCTCATAGTTCATTTGTTTCTCTATCCACAGTGTGAATTCTGTACCAAGTGGTACTGCGCAGGTTGTTCAATACCGATGGATGCGTTCTTAATTGAACCTCTTCCTTGCTGTGGTCACTCTCAAGTGTGCATAATGATCCAGGGCTCACTGCAGAGAACGTGAATAGGCAGCATTATTCAGAACTGACATTTACCTTGCAGCTCAGGGAAGTAAAATACACCTACTATCAAAGGTCAGAACACTGCCTGGGCCCGTTCCGCTGTGTGCATGCAGGCATGTAATGGATTGGTCTACAGCAGAATTACTGCTCTAATCAAAGAGCTCGAAGATGGTGGTGGGTCCCCTAGTTTTCTTAGAGATTGTCAGTCTTGTCTGCTTGGCTTTTAAAACCTCACAAAGGATCAAGGATCAGCGATCAGATTAATTTTCCATATATATAATTACATTTATTAGGAATTGTGTTCACCATATACATTTACATGTATTAGGAAATTGCTGTGGCATGTTCGCGTGACGTTCAACAAAAAACAACAGCATTCAATGATTATACAGAATAAAGAATTATATAAATGTCAGAATCACTGGCATATGTTATGAAATTTGTTGTCTTTGTGGCAGCAGTACAGTGCAATACATGATAATAGAAAAAAGTGAATTACAGTAAATATATATATTAGATATAATCATCTGGTCTGACACCAGTAGAGAAGTGGTTATTGGTGAACTCACAGCCCCCTGGGAAGACAACATTGATGAAGCCCATGAGTGCAAGTTAACCAAGTATGCAGAATTAAGATCAGAGTGCAGAGACAGAGGCTGGAAGGTCTCATGCTATCCATTCGAAGTAGGGTGTCTTGGCTTTATTGCGTTCACTTTCCAGAAGTGGCTGCGTGACCTTGGCTTCACTAGAAGAGAGATCAAGTCAACCAGCAGGGCTGTAGCTGAGGCAGCAGAGGCAGGATCATCATGGGTGTGGACTAAGTACGTCCAGAGGGGCAGATAGTCGGACAGTGTATCCATCTTTTGTAAACTCTTCAGTAGCTGCGTAGATACCTGAAGAGTAGACTATCTGTTGGATGGAAGCGACCAATAACTCTGATAGAGGCAGATGCCAAGTTGTTAAGCTCATCAGTGGGAGGTGGTACTTTAGCACTGCTGGCCCACCACCTCGAGGGAGTCTTGATCATAAGCAGGCCGAAACTCCTGAGGACAGGTGGCAGATCAACTGATGATAGCACAGGACAGTTAACATCTTAGTCCATGTGTATTTTCAATTCAATTCTTAGAAACAGAATAGATATATATATATATATATATATATATATATATATATATATATATATATATAGAGAGAGAGAGAGAGAGAGAGAGAAATTATTTAAAATAAGTAGTGCAAAATAGAAATAAAAACTAGTGAGATAATATTCAGGGGTTCAATGTCCATTCAGAAATTGGATGGCAGATGGGAAGAAGCTGTTCCTGAATCATTGAGTGTGTGCCTTCAGGTTCCTGTACCTCCTCCCTTATGGTAACAATGAGAACAAGGCATAACCTGGGTGATGGGGATCCTTGATGATGGATGCCACCTTTGAGAGGCATCGCTCCTTGAGGATATCCTGAACATTACAGAGGCTAGTGCCAAGATGGAGCTGACTGAGTTTACAACTGTCTGCAGCTTATTTCGATCCTGTGCAAAATATTTAAATATTCCCAAAGCCTTGTTGACTGTGGATGTGTTGCTGATAAGTTGAAAATGGAATTGAAGATGGTGCAGTCGTTAGAGAGCATCTGACTGAAAGCTTGACAAGGGTGCGGAAGTTCATTGATACTGTCTGGATTGGAGGGTATGGAATGGAAGGGAAGCCCGTCACAAAATGTAGAGGAGATTTGACCCAAAAACAGAGCTGCAGAGACAATTTGGTGTGAATAATAACTTTAATAATAGCCTGCAAAATAATAAACCAGGAGGGACTGCAGATGAAAAGAGAAAAGAAACTAAACGTAACAGGCAACAAGGTAAATTTTGTCAGAATGTGTGAAGGCTAGGAGCAACTGGTTTGAGGCCGGCTGATTCAATGAGTGAACAAGGACTGTGGATGAGAAATGGGGTTAAATGGGCTGCAGGGGATAGACAATAGACAATAGATAATAGGTGCAGAAGTAGACCATTCGACCCTTCGAGCCTGCACCGCCATTTTGAAATCATGGCTGATCATCTACTATCAATACCAGGTTCCTGCCTTGTCCCCATATCCCTTGATTCTCCTATCCATAAGATACCTATCTAGCTCCTTCTTGAAAGCATCCAGAGAATTGACCTCCACTACCTTCCGAGGCAGTGCATTCCAGACCCCCACAACTCTCTGGGAGAAGAAGTTTTTCCTTAACTCTGTCCTAAATGACCTACCCCTTATTCTTAAACCATGCCCTCTGCTACTGGACTCTCCCAGCATCTGGAACATATTTCCTGCCTCTATCTTGTCCAATCCCTTAATAATCTTATATGTTTCAATCAGATCCTCTCTCAATCTCCTTAATTCCAGCGTGTACAAGCCCAGTCTCTCTAACCTCTCTGAGTAAGACAGTCCAGACATCCCAGGAATTAACCTCGTGAATCTACACTGCACTTCCTCTACAGCCAGGATGTCCTTCCTTAACCCTGGAGACCAAAACTGTACACAATACTCCAGGTGTGGTCTCACCAGGGCCCTGTACAAATGCAAGAGGATTTCCTTGCTCTTGTACTCAATTCCCTTTGTAATAAAGGCCAACATTCCATTAGCCTTCTTCACTGCCTGCTGCACTTGCTCATTCACCTTCAGTGACTGATGAACAAGGACTCCTAGATCTCTTTGTATTTCTCCCTTACCTAACTCTACACCATTCAGATAATAATCTACCTTCCTGTTCTTACTCCCAAAGTGGATAACCTCACACTTATTCACATTAAACGTTATCTGCCAAGTATCTGCCCACTCACCCAGCCTATCCAAGTCAACCTGAATTCTCCAAACATCCTCATCACATGTCACATTGCCACCCAGCTTAGTATCATCAGCAAACTTGCTGATGTTATTCTCAATGCCTTCATCTAAATTGTTGATGTAAATCGTAAACAGCTGTGGTCCCAATACCAAGCCCTGTAGCACCCCACTAGTCACCACCTGCCATTCCGAGAAACACCCATTCACCGTTACCCTTTGCTTTCTATCTGCCAACCAGTTTTCTATCCATGTCAATATTTTCCCCCCAATGCCATGAGCTCTGATTTTACCCACCAATCTGCTATGTGGGACCTTATCAAATGCCTTCTGAAAATCGAGGTACACTACATCCACTGGATCTCCCCCATCTAACTTCCTGGTTACATCCTCGAAAAACTCCAACAGATTAGTCAAGCATGATTTACCCTTGGTAAATCCATGCTGGCTCGGCCCAATCCTATTACTGCTATCTAGATATGCCACTATTTCATCCTTAATAATGGACTCTAGCATCTTTCCCACCACCGATGTCAGGCTGACAGGTCGATAGTTCTCTGTTTTCTCCCTCCCTCCTTTCTTAAAAAGTGGGATAACATTAGCCATTCTCCAATCCTCAGGAACTGATCCTGAATCTAAGGAACATTGGAAAATGATTGCAAATGAATCTGCAATTTCCAGGGCCACCTCCTTTAGTACCCTAGGATGCAGACCATCAGGACCTGGGGATTTGTCAGCCTTCAGTCCCATCAGTCTTCTCATCACCGTTTCCTTCCGAATGTCAATCTGTTTCATTTCCTCTGTTACCCTATGTCTTTGGCCCATCCATACATCTGGATTGCTTGTGTCTTCCTTAGTGAAAACAGATCTAAAGTACTCATTAAATTCTTCTGCCATTTCTCTGTTTCCCATAACAATTTCACCCAATTCATTCTTCAAGGGCCCAACATTGTTCTTAACTATCTTCTTTCTCTTCACATACCTAAAAAAGCTTTTGCTATCTTCCTTTATATTCCTGGCTAGCTTGCGTCCGTACCTCATTTTTTCTCCCCATATTGCCTTTTTAGTTAAGTTCTGTTGTTCCTTAAAAACTTCCCAATCATCTGTCCTCCCACTCACCTTAGCTCTGTCATATTTCCTTTTTTTCAATGCTATGCAATCTCTGACTTCCTTTGTCAACCACTGTGGCCCCTTTCCCCCCTTTGAATCCTTCCTTCTCTGGGGGATAAACTGATTTTGCACCTTGTGCATTATTCCCAAGAATACCTGCCATTGCTGTTCCACTGTCTTTTCTGCTAGGCTATCCACCCAGTCAACTTTGGCCAGCTCCTTCCTCATGGCTCCATAGATTCCCCTGTTCAACTGCAACACTGTCACCTCCGAGCTGACCTTATCCTTCTCAAATTGCAGATAAAAACTTATCATATTATGATCACTACCTCCTAATGGCTCCTTTACTGCAAGATCGCTTATCAAATCCTGTTCATTACATAACACTAAATCCAGAATAGTCTTGTCCCTGGTCGGCTCTCGTACAAGCTGTTCCAAGAATGCATCCCGTAGGCACTCTACAAACTCCCTGTCCTGTGGTCCAGCACCAACCTGATTCTCTCAGTCCACCTGCATGTTGAAATCCCCCATAACTACTGCGACATTACCTTTGCCACATGCCAATGTTAACTCCCTATTCAACTTGCACCCAATATCCATGCTACTGTTTTGTGGCCTGTAGACAACAGCCATTTGGGTCCTTTTGCCCTTACTGTTCCTCAGTTCTATCCACACAGACTCTACTTCTCCTGACCCTATGTCCCCCCTTGCAAAGGACTGAATCTCATTCCTCACCAACAGGGCCACCCCACCCCCTCTGCCCACATTTCTATCCCTACGATAGCACGTATACCCTTGTACATTCATTTCCCAGGTCTGATCTCCCTGCAGCCATGTCTCCATTATCCCAACAACATCATAGTTACCCATTCGCACCTGGGCTTCAAGCTCATCCGCCTTATTTCTGACACTTCGTGCATTCAGATATAGAATTTTTAGCCCATTTCTCCTCTCTCTGTTTGAATTGGTGCCTATTGTGCTTAACCCAGCTCCCCGAACTCCCATCGGGCTATATGCCCCTAGAATTTTGTTGTCCTTCCTAAATTTACTTATTCTTTCAACACATTTAACTCCATGTTCTGTCAGACCATCCCTCTGTACATGTGTCCTCCTTATCACTTGTTCCGCCTCACCTTTCTCTACTACACACTTAATATTCCGGAACCGTGTAGTCCCCACCTGTCCTTTATTCTTCCTCTCGCTATCCTCTCTCACATTCTGGATCCCCGCCCCCCGCAAATTTAGTTTAAACCCCCCCCAAGAAGCACCAGCAAACTTCCCTGCAAGAATGTTAGTACCGCTCCAGTTCAGATGTAAACCGTCCCTTCGGAACAGATCCCACCTTCCCTGGAACAAGGCCCAATTATCTACAAACCTGAAGCCCTCCCTCCTGCACCATCCTCTCAGCCACGTATTAATCTTCATAATCTTTCTGTTCCTTGCCTCACTCGCACGTAGCACAGGTAGCAATCCTGAGATTGTTACCCTGAAGGTCCTGCTCTTCAGCTTCGCACCTAACTCCCTGAACTCCCTACTCAGGACCCCCTCACTTATCCTACCCACGTCATTGGTCACTACATGGACCACAACATCTGGATTCTTGCCCTCCCTCTCGAGAATAACCTGCACCCAATCTGAGATGTCTCGGACCCCGGCACCAGGGAAGCAACATACCATCCGAGACACCCGATCTTCCCCACAAAATCTCCTATCCGCCCCCCTGACTATAGAATCCCCTATCAATACCGCTCTCTTCTCTTCCCTCCTCCCCTTCCTAGTCACGGGTCCAACCTCAGTGCCAGAGACAGGACCACTGCAGCTTGTTCCTGGTAGGTCATCCCCACCAACAGTATCCAAAACGGTATACTTATTGTTGATGGGAACGGCTACAGGGGTGCTCTTCTCTCTCTGTCTGCTCCCCTTGCCTCTCTCGACTGTCACCCATTTGCCTACCTCCTGTCTTTTCGGTGTGACTACCTCCCGATAACTCTTATCTATCTCTGCCTCTGCCTCCCGAATGATCCGTAGTTCATCCAGCTCCTGCTCCAATTCCCTAACTCGGTCTGATAGGAGCTGCAGCTGGATGCACCTATTGCAGGTGTGGTCATCAGGGACAACTGTGTTGACCCTGACCTCCCACATACTGCATATAGAGCACACCACTGCTCTAACCGTCTCCCCCATTACCTGATCCCAGATTAGTCAGAATAAATGAAAAGCAGGCTTCTTGCCGAAGTCCTCTTGCGCCGAAGCCCGCTGAGCCAAAGCCCAGCACTCTGCTGCCCACTCCTGAAAGTGGGCCGCTTTTTAAAGCCCGCGCTCGCTGCTGACATCACCTGCGCTTGCGTAACTTTACCTTCCTCCTCAGGTACTCTCCAGGTAGGTCCGAGGGTCTCGGCCTACCTACAACGGCTGATCCTCCGATCTCCAGTCGTCTTTCGATCACGAAAGAATGGGATGAGCGGCAGGTGAATCCTGTTAACTGGGTAGAGACTGGGAGGTGTCTGCATGTGCAGGTCTCCTCTCAACCCTTCACACTACAGAAGTTGAGGGGGAGAGTGGTCGACTGTCATATCAGGCCATGACAGGAAACCTATACAGGAGAGATCTAAAGTGACAAAGCCATTGCACTGGGGCAGTTCCACTCTCTCAAGCTCAGAAGTCCAGATCTTGTGGTACAAGTAGTCATCTCAGCTGGGACTTCTTTGGTTGCAGTGCATGCTCACGACTTCTCCGTCTCATCGTGCCCTTCCTCTTCATGGAGTGTTGCAGAACTGCCCTTCTGGCCGTTGGATCTCACTGTAGATCCCAGTCTCCAGACCCCTCCCTTTCTCACTGGGACACGAGGCCCGCCAACTACCCTCACCTGGATTAGCCCATCTGTCGAAGCAGTGTACTGGGATGTGGCCGCTGTCACATATAAGCAGTTACTTGGAGCCACAGGTGAGAGTTAGATGTCCAGTGGGGACTAAAGTTGAGTGAGCTGCCCCAGAATAGACATGCCAGGCCCCTTCACTAGAAGTGCCACCCCTCCCTGGGCACACCATACACCCCAGTGAACTGATAGAAGTTTATAAGAGTTTGAGCGGCATAGATGGGGCAGACATTCCAAGCCCTTTTCCCAAGGCAGAAATGTCAAATATGAAAGAACGTGTATTTGAGGTGAGAGGGGGAAAGTTTAACAGAGATTTGTGGGACAGGTACTCCACACAGAAAGTGGTGGGTGTCTGGAACAAGCTGACGAGATCAAGTCAAGTCAAGTCAAGTTTATTGCCATTTCAACCATAAACTGCTGGTACAATACACAGTAAAAATGAAACAACGTTCCTCCAGGACCATGGTGCTACATGAAACACAAAACTACACTAGACATCACAAGGCTACACTAGACTACATAAAACAACATAAAAAACTGTGCTAGACTACAGACCTGTATAAGACTACATAAAGTGCACAAAACAGTGCAGGGCAATACAATAATTATATAAACAAGACAATAGGCACAGTAGAGGACAAATTACAATATAATAATAAATGGTGGATTATAATAATATGTGGTGGAAGCAGATAAGAGGTATTTAAGAGTCTTTTAGATATTGTCATGACTATGCAGAGAATGAAGTGAAATGAACCGTAGAAGACAGAAGATTGTGGTAGAGGGTTGGTTCTCTAACTAGAGGTCTTTGATCAGTCATGCTGCATAGGATCAGTGCTAGGACCCCTAATGCTTGTAACAGGAACTACATAGATGAAAATATACAGTACTGTGTAAAGGTTTTAGGTATATATATGTAGTTAGGATGCCTAAGACTTTGGCACAGTATTGTATTTATCGAAAGTGGAGCAGAAAGTGAGTTTGTAAATCTGACAGGAGATAAGGGTGTTGGGAATGGTGAGGGTGGAGCTCCGTGGGAGGGGTGTGGGACAGGTGTCAGAGAAAGCATGCCTGGAGTGGGGGGGGCAGTGTGGTTCAGACACACCCAGCCCTGAGTCATCAGTAGATTCCAAACAATTGGTTTATTGATCACTACAGAATGCCTCTCTGGTGTTTACCACTCCATCCACTCTCCTTTCCCCTTTTCCCAACCATTATTCACCTCTCCCTGCCCCCTTCCCACTCTCAGTCCACAAAAGAGACCCATATCAGAAACAGGTTTATCATCACTTTCATCTGTCATGGAATTTGTCATTTTTTTGTGGCAGCAGAACAGTGCAATACATAAAATTACTACCATACTGTGCAAAAGTCTGAGTCACCATTGCTATATATACCTTATGTGCCTAAGACTTTTGCACAGTACAGTAACCGCTCTGATTCATATGCCTGCATGAAACATGGAGATTGGTGGCATTGTAGATACTGAGGAAGGCTATCTAATGATGTAGCAGGATTTAGAGCCGTGGGAAATTTGGGTAAATGCAAACAGGCCTTTTCCATTGAGGTTGGGCAAGTCCAGAACTAGCAGTCATGGGTTAGTCATGATCCACAACTTCTGCAGTTATGTTTTTGTGTTTTGAGTCATGGGTTAGGGTTGAAAGGTAATATATTTAAGGGGTGCCTGAGGGGAACTTCTTCACTCAGAGTGTGGTGTGCGTGTGGAACGAGCTGCCCGCAGAAGTGGTGGCTATAGGTTTGATTGTAGCATTTAAGAGGAGTTGGGACAAGTACATGGATGGGAGGGTTATGGAAGGCTATGTTGCTGGTGTACGTCAATGGGACAAGGCAGAGTAACAGTTCAGCATAGACTAGGTGGACCAAAGGGCCCAGTTCTGTGTTGTTTGCTCTCTGACTCTATGACACTGAGGAGTATTGACATTTTTTGGGATATTGAGGTTCATATCCATAGACTCCTGAAAGATTCAAGATTCAAGATTGTTTAATATCATTTCAAGTAAACAAGTGTAAAGGAGAATGAAATAATTGGTACTCTGGATATGATGCAGCACAAAAAAAATACAATAAGGTAAGGAACATAATAAGAATTTAAAAAATAAATACAGTACTGTGCAAAATTCTCACTGTCCTTTTGCATAGTACTATATAAATATGTAAGTTAGCTTATATAAATAGATGGATTTTATGTTCATAAAGTAATGCTGGGCACAAGTGTGTTTGTACAAAAGGTGACTGACAGGAACTTAAAGTCATGGTGATTGGGGTTGTGGGGAGGTGGGTTAATGGGTGGAGATGAAGATCGGCAAAGAAGACAACTTGCATGTTTGCCTTCATTGGTCAGAACAATGAGTGAAAGTCATGATGCAGTTATATAAAATTTTGATTAGGCCAACTCTGGAGTATATTGTGCATTTCTGGTCACCATCCTACAGAAAGGCTATGAAGGCTTTGGAGAATGTGTCAAAGAATATTTTGCCTGAATTGGAGCATGTTAGCTATAAGGATGCTGAGAGGAGACCTGATGGAATTCCATTAATATTATGAGAAACGTAAATAGGGGAGACAGTTACAGTTTTTGTCCCCATTGTGGAAAAGTGTAACCTAAACCTAGATGGTTCAGGTTTAAGGGGAGAGTGTGAAAGTTTATAGGGGATTTGTGACAGAATTTGTTTTACACAGAGAAGGCAGGTGCCTGAAATATACTACCAAGTGCAGTAGTTCTGCAGCTTTTGGGTTAAGAAATTGGAATCTATCAGGTCCCTGGTGGGAACTTGTTGAGTTCATTACAGGAGTTAGTGGATGCAGTTCAGTCCAACACAGCCAAAGTCCTCCCCACCACTAAGTATATTTACATTAAGTGCTGCCATAAGAAAGCAGAATCCATCATCAAGGCCCCCTACTATCCAGGCCATGCTCTCTTCTCACTACTACTATCAAGCAGCAGTCTTTAGTTCTCAAACCAATAGGTTCAGAAACAGTTATCACCCTAAAACCATCCTGAACCAGTGTGGATAATTGCACTCACCTCAATGCTGAAATGTTTCCATAACATATGGACTTACTTTCAAAGACTCTACAACTCATTGTTGTCAGTATTATTTATTCTTTTACTTGCAGAATTTGTTTTCTTTTGTGCATTGTTTCAGTCAATAGTTCAATAGTTCCATTTAATATCAGAGAAGTGCATGCAATGTACAGCCTGAAATTTTTGCTCTTCACAGACATCCACGAAAACAGAAGAGTACCCCAAAGAATGAATGATAGTAAAAATGTTAGAATCCCCAAAGACCCCCTACTCCCCGCTCCCACGCACAAGCAGCAGCGAAGCAACAGCCATCCCTATCCCTGAGCACTTCCGCAAAAGAAGCATCAGCACCCTCCACCCACCAAACAAGCAAAAGCAAAGCTCCAATGAAAGACCATGATCTGCAGTACAGCAAAAACTGATCACTCACCCAACAAACTGTCATACCACAGGCTCCCTCTCTGTCCCCGGTAAAGGCACAGAAACGTGTCCCCTTTCACAGCAAGAGGGGAGACATAACAAAATAACTTACTGATTTACAATGATAACGTTTGTCACGTGGCTTTTTTCCAAGTTCTCAGACTCGAGAATCGGCAACAAACTCTCCCCCAGCAATGAGAGAAAGAGAGAGAGTGTAATTCACCGAGTACAAAGCCTCCACCAGCTGATTCACTGCTCCTGATGGTCCATTTTTTACCTCAAGACATTTCATTTGGCAGCACCAGCATAGAATCAGCCTGTCTACAGGTTTGCAAAGCCTTGGAACCCCAAACATACATCTGTCCTCTAGGCTGTTTCCTAAGGATCTTGAAAAGCAGCTTGTCATGTACCCCTGGAAGCGAGTCCCACCACCACAAAGAACCAAATTCTGAGAGTAACTCCAGGTCAGGGTCTTTAACAGAACACCATCTACCCTGAAAGGGCAAAATAGAGATATCAAAGGTAGAGATTAAACAATTTCCACAGATGAATTGGAAGGAGTATCTGCTTATGAAGATTTTCATAAATTTTTTCACAAAGATTTTTTATCATCTTCCTGTGAGTGCTTAAAAGAAAATGAATCTCAATATAGCATATGGTAACTTAGATAATAAATTTATTTTGACCTTGACTTTGACTGAGGGTGAGTACCTTTGATGTTAGAACAAGGAAAAGACTGAAACACTCAGAGGGTCGGCCAGAATCTGTGGGAAGAGAAACTACATTTCAGGTTGCCATCTCATCAGCAGAATGGAGAAAGGGAGACCACAAAGTCAATTTAGGGTGCAGGGAAAGTTGCATAAGGGATGGATAAAACAAAGGGATTAACTGTGATTGGGTGATGGCAGAGCTGATGTGAGTTGAGTTATGGAATGTGGTCTATCAGATGCTTTTTAGGGGCACTTAGGAACATTTACATAGCTAGATAAGGTTTTTTTCTGCTTTTCAGCATCTGTATTTTTAATATTGTCAAATGTTTGAAAATATTGGGTTCAAAAATGAATTGGTAAATTGTTTCTGTATTATCACATATGCAGGGGTACAGTGAAAGATTTGCCTTGCATACTGTTCATATTGATCAATCCATTACAACAATACATCGAGGTAGTACAAGTGGGACATCTGACTCTGAAATGAGTAAATTTGTAAATTGATTAATTATTGTCACATGTTGGGTGGTGAGGTTGAGATACATCTCTACAAAAAGGGTGTAAGGTGTTCCTTCTGTCCACTATTCAGCAGGTCACCCCTGGGCAAGGTTTAGCACCTGCCTAGCCGCCCCCCCCACCCCCAATCAGGGTCAATGAAGCCATGGGAGCAGGTGAGGGATGGTTGTATAAGCAGCTGGTGCAAATCACAAGTCCTGGCTATGTGACCACTGACACCAGTCAGATAATCTCTGAAGAGTACTGTATTGATAATGGCAGCGGTCAACCGTCTTGTAAAAACACTGCCCAAAAGAAGGCAATGGCAAACCACTTCTGGAGAACAATTTGCCAAGAACAGTCACGGTCATGGAGACCATGATTAGCTATTCTATACAACATGGCACATAATGATCATGATGACTGTCACATATACTGAGGTACAGTGAAAAACTTGTCCTGCATTCTGTTCATACAGATCAATCCATTGAGTCCCGAAGAAGGGAGTCAGCCTGAAAAGTCGAACATCTATTCATTTCCAGAGAAGCTGCTGGACCTGCTGAGTTCCTCCAGTATTTTATGTATGTTGCAATCCATTATTACAGTGCATTGAGGTAGCATATTGGAAAGAAATAACAGGGTGCACAATAGTGTTACAGTTACATAGAAAGTGCAGAATGAAGTGTCACAGTTACACAGAGAGTGCAGAATAAAATGTCACAGTTACATAGAGAGTGCAGAATAAAGTATCACAGTTACATAGAGGGTGCAGAATAAAGTGTCATAGTTACATAGAGGGTGCAGAATAAAGTATCACAGTTACATAGAGGGTGCAGAATAAAGTGTCATAGTTACATAGAGGGTGCAGAATAAAGTGTCACAGTTTCACAGAGGGTGCAGAATAAAGTGCTACAGTTACATAGAGAGTGCAGAATAAAGTGTTACAGTTACACAGAGAGTGTAGAATAAAGTGTCACAGTTACATAGAGAGTGCAGAATAAAGTGTCATAGTTACATAGAGGGTGCAGAATAAAGTGTTACAGTTACACAGAGAGTGTAGAATAAAGTGTCACAGTTACATAGAGAGTGCAGAATAAAGTGTTACAGTTACACAGAGAGTGTAGAATAAAGTGTCACAGTTACATAGAGAGTGCAGAATAAAGTGTCATAGTTACATAGAGGGTGCAGAATAAAGTGTCACAGTTACATAGAAAGTGCAGAATAAAGTGTCACAGTTACATAGAGGGTGCAGAATAAAGTATCACAGTTACATAGAGGGTGCAGAATAAAGTGTCATAGTTACATAGAGAGTGCAGAATAAAGTGTCACAGTTACATAGAGAGTGCAGAATAAAGTGTCACAGTTACACAGAGAGTGCAGAATAAAGTGTCATAGTTACATAGAGAGTGCAGAATAAAGTGTCACAGTTACATAGAGGGTGCAGAATAAAGTGTCACAGTTACATAGAGGGTGCAGAATAAAGTATCACAGTTACATAGAGGGTGCAGAATAAAGTGTCACAGTTACATAGAGAGTGCAGAATAAAGTGTTACAGTTACACAGAGAGTGTAGAATAAAGTGTCACAGTTATATAGAGAGTGCAGAATAAAGTGTCACAGTTTCATAGAGGGTGCAGAATAAAGTGTCACAGTTACATAGAAAGTGCAGAATAAAGTGTCACAGTTACATAGAGGGTGCAGAATAAAGTATCACAGTTACATAGAGGGTGCAGAATAAAGTGTCATAGTTACATAGAGAGTGCAGAATAAAGTGTCACAGTTACATAGAGAGTGCAGAATAAAGTGTCACAGTTACACAGAGAGTGCAGAATAAAGTGTCACAGTTACATAGAGGGTGCAGAATAAAGTGTCACAGTTACATAGAGGGTGCAGAATAAAGTATCACAGTTACATAGAGGGTGCAGAATAAAGTGTCACAGTTACATAGAGAGTGCAGAATAAAGTGTTACAGTTACACAGAGAGTGTAGAATAAAGTGTCACAGTTATATAGAGAGTGCGGAATAAAGTGTCACAGTTTCATAGAGGGTGCAGAATAAAGTGTCACAGTTACATAGAGGGTGCAGAATAAAGTGTCATAGTTACATAGAGAGTGCAGAATAAAGTGTCACAGTTACATAGAGAGTGCAGAATAAAGTGTCACAGTTACACAGAGAGTGCAGAATAAAGTGTCATAGTTACATAGAGGGTGCAGAATAAAGTGTCACAGTTACATAGAGGGTGCAGAATAAAGTATCACAGTTACATAGAGGGTGCAGAATAAAGTGTCACAGTTACATAGAGAGTGCAGAATAAAGTGTTACAGTTACACAGAGAGTGTAGAATAAAGTGTCACAGTTATATAGAGAGTGCAGAATAAAGTGTCACAGTTTCATAGAGGGTGCAGAATAAAGTGTCACAGTTACATAGAAAGTGCAGAATAAAGTGTCACAGTTACATAGAGGGTGCAGAATAAAGTATCACAGTTACATAGAGGGTGCAGAATAAAGTGTCATAGTTACATAGAGAGTGCAGAATAAAGTGTCACAGTTACATAGAGAGTGCAGAATAAAGTGTCACAGTTACACAGAGAGTGCAGAATAAAGTGTCACAGTTACATAGAGGGTGCAGAATAAAGTGTCACAGTTACATAGAGGGTGCAGAATAAAGTATCACAGTTACATAGAGGGTGCAGAATAAAGTGTCACAGTTACATAGAGAGTGCAGAATAAAGTGTTACAGTTACACAGAGAGTGTAGAATAAAGTGTCACAGTTATATAGAGAGTGCGGAATAAAGTGTCACAGTTTCATAGAGGGTGCAGAATAAAGTGTCACAGTTACATAGAGGGTGCAGAATAAAGTGTCATAGTTACATAGAGGGTGCAGAATAAAGTGTCACAGTTACATAGAGAGTGCAGAATAAAGTGTCACAGTTACATAGTGAGTGCAGAATAAAATGTCACAGTTATATAGAGAGTGCAGAATAAAGTATCACAGTTACATAGAGGGTGCAGAATAAAGTGTCATAGTTACATAGAGAGTGTAGAATAAAGTGTCACAGTTACATAGAGAGTGCAGAATAAAGTGCTACAGTTACATAGAGAGTGCAGAATAAAGTGTCACAGTTACATAGAGAGTGCAGAATAAAATTTCACAGTTACATAGAGAGTGCAGTGCAGGAAGACAATAAGTTGCAAGAGCATGACAAGATAGGGTCTAGAATCCATCTTATCTTACTAGGGAATCATTCAATTTTCTTATAACAGAGTGATAGAAGCTGTCCTTGAGCCTGGTTGTCCATGCTCTCAGGCTGTTGTATCTTCTGTCCAATGGAAGGGGGGTGCACAGGATGGGTGGGGACTTGGATTGCTCTGCCTGCTTTACCGGGGCAGCAATAAGTGCGGACAGACTCCATGGATGGGGGGGGGGGGGAGGTGGAGGGGCTGGTTTCCATGATGTGAGGAGCTATGTCCACTTCTCTCTGTACTTTCTTGTAGGTACTTGAATAAGGGTTCGGTTGATCACACTGTGTGAAGATGAGGGTTCGGGTGATAGAAATGGTGTTGGCCATCACATAGCTTGTTTCCAATTTTCATCCGGCTTCCTATACCTTTACATCACCCCAGCAATGAAATATAACTGTTTTTCTTCAACAGTTTAGTCCTGATAGATTTGGACTGGTACAGATGCATTGGTAATCATTGTATCCTAGTGAAGCTCTCAGGCTTCACATTAAAGTCATAATGAATGAAAATTTGGGGTTTATTTGTGATTATTATACTACAATATTATAATCAGGTACTTAGCTCCTATAGTAACGCACAAGTCCTCAATCATTATTAAATCAAGATAATACTTCAAGGCATTTGGTATTATTGCTTTAATAAAAATGCCTTCGACCATCCATCATTCTTTAATAAATATACACGCTTCGCAACAGCTTTAATATATGAAGCTCTTAAATAGACAGGTGCTGGATGATTGTCTGCCTAGCTGTTAACGCTGTTTAGAGACCCTGGTCTCTGGATACCTCCAGCAGTAATTGGTGTTATATTACACAAAGTATTGATTTGCTTGCTCTTGTGCTGTGAAACAGTTTACATTTGCCAAGCAGAATATGTTCCTCTCCTCGCATGACAGTACATGAAGAACCTTTGCTTCCTGCTATGTGCATTGACAACTTTTCATCCTCAAACTCTGCAAACTGCATTTTTTTCTCGACAACACCAGAAACTCTGTGCACTTGATTCTATCTCCCATCTCAGTCAACTTGTTCTAACTCCATTATTAATCCACTCTCTTTCATTTAATCCATACAGCTCTGCCAAACCCCTTCTGTTACACTGCAGTCTCTCTCTAATACCATCTTGCTTTCAAAATCAGAATCAGATCAATTATCATTGACATATGTCAGGAAATTTACTGTTTTGCAGCAACAGTACAATGCAATGCATAAAATAAAATATACTGTAATTTATTTTATATATATACACACACACGCACACATATATATATAAATTATATATATTATACACACATATAATAATTATATATGTATGTATACAAAAAGGGAGTAACAATACTGAGGTGTTTTTATGGGTTCATTGTCTGTTCAAAATTCTGCTTGAGGAGAAAAGGTATGGTTCCTAAAATGATGAGCGTGTCATCTCTCTGATAGTAGTAACGTGACGATGGCATGTCCTGGATGGTGGGGGTTCTTAATATTGGATGCTGTCTTCTTTCCAGAGGCATCACCTATTTAAAATATCCTTGGAGCTGGTGATGCCAGTGCTCATGATGGAACTGGCTAAGCTTGCATCCTTCTGCAGCTTTTTCTGATCCTGTGCAGTGACCCCTCCATACTAGATGATGATGCAACCATCCCTCTCCCTCTGCAACCACCATTTATTCCTTTCTTTGTCTTCTGTAAAACGTTCTTTCCTCCAGGTTCCTAGTCTCCCCTATTCCTCCAGTATGCTACATAGTCTCTCTATTTTACCATCTCACAGGTTTGCCCTTCTGCTAGGTTCAGCTAAAACTGAATCATTAAGATCACTGCAGATATAATAGTTGGTGGCCTCATCAACAACGATGATGAGACGACATAGAGAAACGAGGTAGTGCGGTTTGTAGAATGATGTGAGTACAACAACTTAGGTCTCATTTATCATGGATTCAAAGCTTCAAATTACACTTATTATCAAGGATGTATACAGAATAATACTCTGAGATTTTTTTTCTCCCGCTGGCAAAGAGAAACTATGGAATCTGTTCAAGAAATATCAAACACCAAACATGCAAGAAAAGGACAAATTGTGCAAATGACAAAATGTGAGCGAACTACACAGAGAATATCAAACATCCAACCAGGAGTCCAGCTGTATTCTGTTTTGTTCAGTTCAGTGCTGCACCACTAACCTACTGCAAGCCAGAGAGCATCCTTCACCAAAGCACACCACTCCACATCAATCACCAGTCAAACCACTCAAAAACACCAAAAATCACGATGATCATGGACTTTGGGAAGGTGCAGGCTGACCACTCCTCACTGCATATAAATGGCTCTTCCATGAAGAGATTTAGGGGCACCAAATTTCTGGGAGTGCCCATAATGGACAATCTCACCTGGTCCTTCAACACCACCTCTTTATCAATGAGGCACAGCAGCATTTCCACCTCCTGAGGAGATTGAGGCAAGCGAGGACTCCCCCTCTTCTCAGACCCTACAGAGGGCCGTGAGGACTGCTAATAGGATCTTCTGAGTCTCTTGTTCACCTATCTGAGACATTTACCAGGAGTACTGCATACACAGGACCCTTGGCATTGTCAAACATCCCTCCCTTATAACCAACAATCTCTCTGAACTCCCACAATTAGGGCAAGGTTCTTCCTCTGTGAAACGACTGAACTCCCTGCCACCACCCAGGTCTCATTACATAAGAAGCACCAGTAGTGACAAATTGTTCACTTTTGAATTTGTGTCATAAATGCACTTATGCTAAATGTCAATCCTCTGGAATATATTTTATTATTTATTAATTTAAGAGCATAAGATATAGGAGCAGAGCTAGGCCACTTGGCCATCAAGTCTGCTCTGTTATTTCATGGTGGCTGTTCCAATTTTCCTCTCAGCCCCTATGGTCATCTCCTGCCTTCTCCCTGTACCACTTTATGCTGTGAACAAACAAGAATCTAGCAACCTTTTCCTTAAATACATAAAGACTTGACCTTCACAGCTGAAAGAAATGCTTTCTTATCTCCATTATAAAGGACACCCCTCTTGCTTTTATATTTTAGTCCTCCTGAAATGAATGATAACATTGCATTGGTCTTCCTCACCACAGACTCAACCTGCAAGTTAACCTTCAGGGAATTCTGCACCAGGACTCCCAGTCCTTTTGTACCTCAGTTTTTTGTATTTTCTCTCCATTCAGAGAAAAGACAACACCTTCATTTCTTCTTCCAAAGTGCATGCTCATACATTTCCCAACACTGTATTCCATTTACCACTTCTTTGTCCATTCTCCTAATCTGTCTGTCCTTCTGTAGCCCACCTACTTCCTCAATACTGTTTTCCCCTTCACCTATCTTCATATTGTCTGCAAACTTTGCAGCAAAGCCATCAATTCCATCATCCAAATCGTTGACGTACAACGTAAAAAGAATTGGTCCCAGCACAGACCCCTGTAGAACACCATTAGTCACAGGCAGCCAACCATAAGAAATTCCCTTTATTCCTACTCTTTGCCTCCTGCCAATCAGCCACTGCTTTATCCATGATAGAATCTTTACTGTTGTACCATGGGCTCGTAGCTTGTTAGGGAGTCTCATGTGTGACACTTTTTCAAAGGCTTTCTCAAAATCCAAATGCAAAACATCAACCAATTCTTCTTTTCCTATCGTGCTGGTTATTTCTTCAAAGAATTCCAGCCGATTTTTCAGGCAAGATTTTCTCTTAGGGAAACCATGCTGACTATAATCTATTTTATCATTTGCCTCCAAGTACCCTGAGACCTCATCTTTAATAATCAACTCCATCATCTTCCCAGCCACTGAGATAAGACTAACTGGCCTATAGTTTCCTATCTTCTATCTTTTATCTCTCTTCCATCTTGAAAAATAGTGACATTTGCAGTTTTCCAGTCTTCTAGAACCATTCCAGAATCTAGTGATTCTTGAAAGTTCATTACTAATGGTTGCACAATCTCATCGGCATTTTCAGATTTCACAATTTCAGAACCCTGGCATGTACACTAACTGGTGCAGGTGACTTATCTACCTTCTGTCCTTTCATTTTCTCAAGAACCTTCTGTTTAGTTAAGGTAACTTCACACACTTCATGGCCACTGACACCTGGAACTTCCACCATACAGCTAGTGTCTTCCACAGTGAAGACTGCTGCAAAATACTTATTCAGTTCATCTACCATTTCCTTGTCCCCCATTACTAGTTCTCCAGTATCATTTTCCCACAATCCGATATCCATTCTTGCCTCTCTTTTACACTTTATGCATCTGAAGAAACTTTTGGTATCCTGTTTAATATTATTGGCTAGCTTACTTTCACATTCCATTTTTACCTTCTTAATGACTTCTTCAGTTGCCTTCTGTTGTTTTCTCAGTCCTCTAACATCCCACTAATTTCTGCTCCATTATATACCCGCTTTTGGTTGTTATGTTGGCTTTGACTTCTCTTGTTAGGCACGATTATGTCTTCTTTCCTTTAAAATGCTTCTTCCTCTTTGATATGTATATAACCTGTGCCTTTTGAATTGCTTCCAGAAATTCCAGCCATTGCTGCTCTGCTGTCAGTCTTTTCTAGTGTTCTCTTCCAATCAACTCCTCCCTCAAGGCTCTATAATTCCATTTATTCCCTTGTAACACAATTACATCTGACTTCAGCTTCAGGGTGAATTCAATCATATTATGATCACTCTCCCCTAAGGGTTCTTTTACCATAATATCTCTAATCAATTCAGGTTCATTTCACAACACCCAATCCTGAAAAGCTGATCCCTTAGTGGGCTCATCCACAAACCGTTCTAAAAAGCCATTTTGTAGGCACTCCAGAAATTCCCCCTCCTGGAATCCAGCACCAACCTGATTTTCCCAATCCACCTGCATATTGAAATCTCCCGTGTCTATTGTGTCCTAGGACATTAAGCTCCCAACTATAATCTTTCAGCCATGATTCAGTGATAACTATAACATCATACCTACCAATCTGCAACTGTGCTGCAACTTCATCTATCTTACTCTGTACACTGCGTGCATTCAAATATAATACCTACAGTCCTGTATTCACACTTCTCAATTTTGTCCGCCTTTTACGTTGCAACTCATCCCGTTGACTGCAATTTAGACCTATCAACAACCTCTACTCACTACACATTGCCTCTGTTTGTGAAGTAGCTACCTCACCTTCAGCACTATTATCTGCCTTCCGTACGATACTTCTTGCATTGAAGTATATACAGCCTAGGACACTAGTTGCACCATGTTCAACTTTTTGATTCCTAACTTTGTCTGAGGTTTACCAACATCTGCATCCACAACCTCTCCAGCAGCTGTTCTGGCACTCTGGTTCTCAACTCCCTGCAACTCTAGTTTAAACCCACCAAGCAGCATTAACAAACCTACATGTGAAGATATTAGTCCACATTCTGTACAGGTCTCACCTTCCCTGGAAGAGAGACCAATGATCACCTGTGTGGCACGGATTGCAATCCTGAGATCACAACCCTGGAGGTCCTGCCCTTTAACTTAGCACCTAACTCGCTGAACTCCCTGTGCAGAATCTCATCACTTGTCCTACCCATGTCATTGGTACCTGCATGGACCATGACTTTTGGCTATTCACCTTCCCACTTAAGAACTCTGAGGACTCCATCCAAAATGTCTCAGACTCTGGTACTTGGGAGGCAACATACCAAACAGGAATCTCATTCCTACCCACTGAAACTCCTGTCCATTTCCCTAACTAACGAATCACCTATGATCACAGTATGTCTCTTCGCCCCCTTCCCTTCTGAGTCACAGAGGCAGACTCAATGCCAGAGACCCATCCACTGTAACTTCCTTTTGTTATCTCTACACACCCCCCCCCCCCCAGAAGTACCCAAGGTGATATGCCTATTGTTGAGGGGGATGACCATAGGGATACTTCACTCTGGCGCCTTGACCCCTTTCCCCTCCCTGACTGTCACCCATTTCTCTGTGTCCTGCACCTTGGGTAACTACCTCTCTATACGTTCTATCTATCACCTCCTCAGCCTCCTGAATGATCCGGAGTTCTTCCAGTTCCAGCTCCAATTCCTTAATGCGGATTGTTAAAAGCTGCGGCTGGATGCACCTCTTGCAGTTGTAGATGTCAGGGACACTGGAGGTATCCCTGCCTTCCTGCAAGAGGAGCTTTCAACTAACCTGTCTGGCATCTCTTCTGTCCTAGCTGAGCAGATATAAAGAACAGAAGGAAAAAAAACCTTTGGGGTAATAATACTTTATATGTTTTGTGCTAGTACACAGTCTGTACTGAGTAATACACAATAGTCCGGAGGAACATTGCTTCATTTGGTAGGATACATGTATAGGGCTGAATGATACAAAACTTGAACTTTAACAGAGCTATTTGTTACTCTCTCTCTCTTCCACCATTCCTCATCTTCTCTCCCTTCATAACCCTACTTGCTTCCCTACCTGGTTGAGTGAGCCAGGGCTTTTCTCTTGGGAATGAAGGAGGATGAGAGGAAATGATAGAAGTGGAAATGTCGAATACATAAGGGCATAAGTTTAAGGAGATTGGACAAAAGTATAAGGGGATGTCAGAAAGTGGAGAGGCTAAAGAAAGTAAATTATTGGCCAATTAGCTTGACTTTAGTAGTTGGGAAGATGTTGAGGTCTTAGGGTTCTTGGAGGCACATGATAAAATAGGCCATAGTCAGCATGGTTTCCTCAAGGGAAGATCTTGCCTGACAAATCTGTTGGAATCCTTTGAGGAAATAACAGGCAGGATAGACAAAGGGGAGTCCGAATATTATTTACTTGAATTTTCAGATACTTTTTGACAAGGCTGCTTAACAATATAAGAGCTCATGGTATCATAGGCATGGATAAAGCAGTGGCTGACAGGCAGGAGGCAAAGAGTAGGAATAAAAGTGGAATTTTCTGGTTGGCTGCTGGTGATTAGTGTTGTTTTACAGGGGTCAGTGTTGAGACTGATTCTTTTTACGTTATATGTCATTGATTTGTTTGACGGAATTTGGTGACATTGTAGCCAAGTTAGTCAGATTTGGAGAATAGGCAAAGAAGCGATGTATGGAATATCGTGCAGAGAAGTTTATGGCTCTGAATAAAGGCATAGACTATTTTCTAATCAGGGAGAAAATTCAAATATCAGATATGGAAAGGAATTTTGAAAGACTTGTGCAGCATTCCCTATAGGATAACTTACAGTTTGATTTGGTGCTGAAGAAGGAATTGCAATGCTAGTATTCATTCAGAGAGAACTAGGATATAAAGGCAAGACTGTAATGCTGAGGCCAGTATGACATTGGTCAAACCACACTTGGACTATTGTGAGCAGTTTTGGGCCCTTTATCTAAGTCAAGTTATGCTGGCATTGGAGAGGGTCCAGAAGTGGTTCATGAAATGAAGGAGTTAATGTATGCAGAGCATTTGATGCTCTGGGCCTGTACTCACTGGAATTTAGAAGAATGGGGGGAACTTCATTGAAACCTATTGAATATTGAAAGGTATGGATAGAGTGAATGCGCGAAAGGATGTTTCCTATAGTGGGAACTAGACAGCACAGCTCAGAACAGAATAATGGCCTTTTAGAACAGAGGTGAGGAGGAATTTCTTTAGCCAGTGGGTGGTGAATCTGTGGAAATTATTGCCACAGAAAGTCATTGGGTATATTTAAAGAGGACATTGCTAGGTTCTTATTTAGTCAGAGTGTCAACGGTTATGGGGAGAAGTCAGGAGAATGGGGTTGATTAGGACAATAAATTAGCCATGATGGAATTAAGAACATAAGAACTAGGAGCAGGTGTAGGCCATCAGGCCCATCAAGACTGCTATGTCATTCAATCAGATCATGGCTGATCTGGCCATGGACTCATCTCCACCTACCTGTCACTTCCCCATAACCCTTGATTACCCTACAATGCCAAAATTTATCCAACTTTGTCTTTACCGAGGTAGCCTCCAATGCTTCACTAGGCAGAGAATTCCACAGATTTACCACTGTCTGGGAAAAGCAGTTCCTCCTCATCTCCAACTTAAAATTGCTCCCCTGAATCTTGAGAGTATGTCCCATAGGAGCAGACTCAATGGGCCAAATAGCCTAATTCTGCTCCTATGTCTTATCGTCTTCCATCACCTCTCTCTTCCTCTGTCCCACATTCCCTCACTCCTCATATTCTCTCTGCTAGGTTCTTAGGTAAGCAGTTATGATTAGTTTAATATGACACCAATTATTAAAACAATAGTAATAAGTGAAGCCGATTAAATTCCATCTACTTGAGCAGAATATCACAGAATATCCTAAGGCAGGTTGGAGACTAATTCACAGGCATCATGGATTATGTTTTAAGAGGCAAGAGCAGAGAGATGTAGGCTCTTTTCTGTCACTTCTCATTTCTTTCAATCCTTTTTCTTGCTGCTGTTTTGTGCATTTTTTTTTTAAAAACTGGGGTGAACTCACACTGCAGCCTATAGATAGCAAGAGCTGTGGCACTGGATTGAACTAAACTGAATATAACCAGACTCTTTTCATGTCTTTGTGATTTGGTGTTTTGTATTTTGTGCTCTGTTTTGCCATTTGCGCAATTTGTTTTTTTTTCACATTGGGAGTTCGATGTTTTTTTAAAACATGTTCCATTGATTTCTTTGTTTTCTGACTGTCTGTGGAAGAAGAATCTGTGTTGTATACTGCATACATACTTTGATAATAATTGTACTTTGAATCTTTAAAGGTATTTTCAGTGTTAACTATCTTGGTAGTTGAGAGATCTACCCTCCAATCATAGCACAAGTACATTTGGGGTTGAACAGAAGATCAGAGTTGCCCAAAACAAATAAACAAGAGTGCTGAAGAGCTTGCAGATGCCGGAATCCGGATCAAAATGCAAGATATTAGATGAACTCATTGTGTCAGGCAGCATTCATGGTGGGAAATGGGCATCTCATGTTTTGGGTCAAGACTCTTCATCTCAACTGAAAAGTAGGCAGTATAAAGTGATGAAGGGAAGGGGTGGAGCAAAGAGCTGGCAGGGGATAGGTGGATCCATACGAGGAGGAACGATTGACAGAGGGAAGAGAGTGAAAATGGCAACCTAAATCATAAAACTATGAGAAGCAGGAGCAGAATTAGGCCATTTGGCCCATTGAGTCTGCTGCACCATTCCATCATGGCTGATTTATTATTCCTCTCAACTGCATTCTCCTGCCTTCTCCCCATAAACTTGGATAACATTATTAATACTCACAATAAAATGAACCTCAGGGTTGTAAATAGTGATGATAAATTTATTTTGAACATTCAATTTGAACTTTAAGTAGTTAGATAAAATAAAAACAAGTAATTAATTGTTAAGCGGCAAAGAAAATAACAATTAAACCATCCAATCTAACAACTTGATAGCAGGATTCAATTCACAGATAGAGGTGCACAACAGGCCCTTTGGCCCAACTTGTCCACGATGACTAAGTTCCAAAGCTAATTGAGTTAGTCCCATTTGTCTGCATTTGACACATTTCCCTTTAAACCTTTCTTGTCTATGTAATTGGCCAAATACATTTTAACTGTCATAATCGTATCCACCTCTACCACTTCCTCTGGCAGCTTGCCCTACATGCTCCCCTCCCATCTGGGTGAAAATCCTGTGTGGGGTTGAGAGGGAAAATAAATCAGTCATGAACAAACAGCAGAGCAGGTTCAATGGGCCAAATGGCTGAATTCCTTTCCTTTCTGTTCTGGTCTTCTAACAAATTACTATCGTGTCCCTTTTAAATCTTGCCCCTCTCATTTTAAACCTCTGTCTCTAGTTTTGGACTGCCTTACCCTGAGGAAATGGCCTTTCACCTTATCTATGCCCCTCATGACTTTATAAACTTCCACGCTTTATAAAACTTCAGTCTCTTCTGCTCCAAGAGAGAAAAAATTCTGAACCTATCCTGCCTTTCATTATAATTCAACCCCTTAAATCTCACTTATCCAAGCTTCTTGAATAACCATGAACACAATAGTAAGTGAATTATTTCACTGATAAGTTAATGGTCTCCTTCTGTTTGGTCTATTATTCCATGATCAAAAAATCTCTAATTAAACCAAATCTCATCGCTGAAGGAACAAAAAACATCTTTATTAACCAATTTAAAACTATTTATCTAATGAACCTGAATCTCTTTACTAATCTAAAAAAGTTTATCCATTAAACAAAAGCTCTTCACTAATTGATCAGCAGTCTTCATTAGTTAACATAAATGACACATTCACTGTATATTATCAAAAATGAATGTCATCAATACATCTGATTCTGAATCTAAACAGACTAAACTTTACAAATAATCAAACCAAGTTTCTTCACTTATCTAACAAAACCTTTTTCATTTAAACATCTAGACGTCTTCACTTCTCAAAACCAAATACTTTCCTTCATCAAACATCATCCCAGAAAAAAATCTTCATTAGAGTGCAGATTGGAGCACAACTTGGTCAAACACCTTCAATCCCTTTGCTGTAGAAGACAGGATCTCCAAGTGTCCACCAATTTCAATTCGTCTTCCCTTTCCCATTATGTCTGTCCACAGTCACTTCTAGTGTCCTGATGAAGTCATGAATATCAATTTATTCAAATCCAGTAACTTCTTCCCCTCTTTTCTCATTCCCCATTCTAGTTACCCTCTCATCCCATCTCTTATTGAGACCTGCCCATCACCTCCCTCTGGCTTTCCTCCTCCTTCCTTTTTTCCCTCCTCCTATTAGTTCCCTCCTCATCAGTACATTATCTCATCCATCTATTCCCTTCCAGTTTCTTACTTCACTCCACCCTCCTACTCATTCACCTTTTCATTCAACGGGTTTGACCTGCTAGTTTGTATTCCTTTGCCCAACCCCATCCTCATATTCTTGTTCTGGCTTCTTTCCACTTTCTTTCCAATCTTGTTGAAGATTTCTGGCACAAAATGCTTCTTCTGCTTGTAAAGTTTGATGGTGGTTGACAGAACAACACAAGGTGTTTTAATGTCACCTACTGAACTAGAGCATGGAGCAAAGACACAGGAAGTATATCCACTAAATCCCTCCCACCCAACAAAAAATCAAATAATATCAAAAAGTTAATGCTTTACAAAATGTCAAATATGTACTTATATACGTTCCAATGACAGTGATATCTTAGTAAACTTTCCATGTTAACTCAATTTGTCCAAAGATCTCAATTTAGCAATTAAATGTTTCCTTTGCATTCAAAGAATACTTGCTGTACCATTACTTGACAAATGCACTCCCTATAGATGCCAGTATCATGCATATTGATTATTAACAGGGAATTATTCAGTCTAGTATGTCCAATACATAACTCCTTTCATATCCACTCCCAGTTGAGCTGCCACCCTCTTCTGAATTCCATCCTTTCTTTAGATACTCAACTTGCTCAGTCCTTCCAGTTTTGTGTGCTTTGCTTAAAATTCCCAGCATCTGCAGAATCTCTTGTGCTAAATAAATCTATTAACAATGTAATCAATCCTAATTATTAATATAAATAAACCTTTATGCTGATACAACCAAATCTAATTGCCAATCTATCTAAATTTAAACAAATTACCTTTCTAATCAAACTAAAACATTTCACTAAACCAGTCAAAACTCTACTAATCCATTCAAATCTTTTTGGAGTTTATGTAAACCTCAACACTAATCAAAGTAACTTTATTTACTTATCCAACTGAACCTCATTGATATTCAGGTAAACCTTGCCTGTACAAAAGTGACTACTTTGTAAGTATTTCAGTCAATGGAAAATACTTCAGAGTATTCAGAGGACATCTTAAGGTGCAATATAAATCCATTCTTGTTTTCGTTAATCTTCATTCGGTCCCCCAACAGCATTGTTCAGCATAATATATGCACTGCACATTTAGCACCTGGACAGCATCAAGCATGTTTGCAGTGGAGTAAATTAAGTTACAGAGCCATGAGAAAGGAATTAGCCAGAATTGATTGGAAAAGAACACTGGCAGGGATAATGGCAAAGTTGCAATGGCTGAACTTTCTGAAAGCAGTTTGGAAGGAACAGGATATATACATCACTAAGTGGAAGTAGTATTCTAAAGGCCAGATGACACAACCATGGCTAACAAGAGAGGTCAAAGCCAACATGAAAGGCAAAGAAAAAGCATATTTAATGGCTCTGGGCCTGTATTCACTAGAATTCAGAAGAATGCGGGTTCAATCTCATTGAAACTTATAGAATGGTGAACCTTGATAGAGTGGATGAGGGGAAGTCTAGGGCCAGAGGACACAGCCTCAGAATGAAAGAGCGTCCTTTTAGAATGGAGATGAGGAGGAAGGTCTTTAGCCAGAGAGCAGTGAATCTGTGGAATTCTTTGGTCATAGGCATCTGTGGATGCCAGGTCTTTAAGCATACTTAAGGCGGATGTTGATAGACTCTTGACAGATCAGGGCATAAAGGGATATGGGATGAAGGCAGGAGATTGGGCTGAGAGGAAATTTGGATCAGCCCTGACGAATGGCAGAGCAGATGTGATTGACTAAATGGCCTAATTCTGCTCCTATATCTTATGGTGTTATGGTGTTATGACAATACATACAGTGTATGATGACATATATGTAATTTGATAATAAATTTACTTTGAACTTTGTACTTTAAAGTTAATGGAAACTGATGGGAGAGGAAGCTGGAGCCTGAAACCGAATAGGCAAGGTGAGGAGAGCTGGGGCAGGGGATTTATTGCGAACAGTGCATGAGGATTGGCAGATGGAGTGAACAGAGAATGGGAACAAGAAACAAGAGAAGGGTTGTAGTGTATAAGAAGACTAGAGGCAGGCTGGTGAATCTACATCAGACATGGGCTGCCAAGCCTTGGCCAGAATATTAAGGTCAAGACACATTGGGTGCTTCGGTTTCCTGTCGCATTCCAAAAACGTACAGGTTAGGGTTAAAGAGTTGAGGGCATGCTAAGCTGGTGTCAGAAGCATGGCAATACTTGTAAGCTGCTCAGCACCATCCTTGCTGATTTGATTTGATGCAAACAATGCATTTCACTGTATATATTCATGTACATGTGACAAAAAAATCTTTATCAATTTTGTTTTTCCTGTAAATTCTGCATGCCTGATGATATATGCCTGTGATGCTTCTGTTTGCATCATACCTCTGCATACATATACTTATGCATATGACAATAAACTTGACTTTGACCCTGATACCAAAGGAAGTCACTACCAATAGCATGGCTATCCTTCAGAATCAGTTTCCAGTTAGTTTGTTGTCATATACTGCAGGATGAAATTCCTTTCTCACATGAAGTAAAAGAGTAATGGTGGTGATAATATTTCTACCCTCCACTACGTCAGTGAATTCCAACATAGATGAGGGAGGTGTCCACTTTATTGATCACCTTCATTCTGTCTGCCACAAAAGGCTGGACTTGATGGTGGCCACCCATTTCAATTTGATTTCTCATTTCCATTCTGACATGTCACCCATAGCCTCCTCTTCTGCCCGAATTAATTGAATTTTGTAATTTTACACATTGATCAATAGGGTTATACAGAAGTGATGCAACCACTGATGCCCAGCAGTTAATCCCTGAACTGCATTGATAATGGCTGGGGTCCCTTATCTTGTAAAGACACTTTCCAGAAGAAGGTAATGGTAAACCATTTTTACGGAAAAATTTGTGAAAAACAGTCGTAGTCATGAGATCATGATCGCCCATGTCACATGACATGCCACATATTGAATGAACAATTTTCATATAACTCCGGAATAGCCCGAACAACAACAACAGCAATAACAACAATAATAATATGATGATGAATTGAAAGAGGAAATTGAAAGACTACGTAACATGAACAGGGTATACATTGTCGCAATAGTAATATCTACAACTAGTATCATCCGAATAGCACTATACTATAGCATTAAGCAATTAGGGCTATACAGCAATATCTATGCAAATCTCCAGAAAGCCACAATACTAAACACCACTAGAAAACTTGCAAAGTTCCTGACAATTAAGCAATAAGCATGCTTGGTTATGCCCACACCTCAGGTTTTACTAGCTTGAATTAAGGAAAACTGAAAAAATAATGATAAGCAAGTAAGTAACACATAATGAGGACATTGAGTCTATTTACTTGTATTATACATGCACCTTTTAGTAAAGACAAAAAAAGATTTGCAGCCAATTGAAGAAATTTGCAGTGCAGTCTCTTCTCCATTGGAGGAAATCTTTTAATCCAAGTAGCAAAACTAATACGATGGTGAGTATTTGCCTCCCATGAGGTTGGGACGCTTCACCGCTTCACAGCAGTTGCTTCTCTAGCTGGCAATGGGTTATCAACTTTCATATCCACTACTATCTGTAACAGTGTGAGATTGTCCTGGAGAGTGGATGCCTGCTCAGCTCCACACATTCATGTGATGATTCTGAATAAAGAGAGATGCTTCCTAAACTTTGTGAGAGAATCTCCTTCCACCGCCTCCTCAGCTGTGCATTCTTCTGGCGTAAAAGGGAAATACTGAGACCATCTTTCAACAGAGAAGAGTTAACGGGTGAGACTTTTCATTAGTCTATAGTGCTTTATTGATTAAATATATTTTCTGCAATTCCACTCAGTACCAAACACCCAGCTATACATCAGAGACCTTGGCACTTTCATGCATCTTTAATTATTTTGCAAATCAATTTTAAATTAAAATTCATGATGGTTACGGACTGCAACAGCAAACAATTTGTTCTCCTAACTTTGCCTAATTGCTAATTTTGATATTTCCTTGCTAACCATTCCCCTTGGCTCTGTTGTATTTAATAAATGACAAATTTGATCGCAGTAGTGAGTAAATAGGTGACAACTCTCTCATTGCCTCCACACACTCAACCAACTTGCCCTCCTCCAACAGCTCAACTTTAAATTAGTTTGTCAATAATGGTAGCACGATCTCTCGAGTTGAGAATGGTGTTCTCATAGAACATGGAACAGTACAGCACAGGAAAAGGTCTTTCAGCCCACAATGTTGTGCCAAACCAATTAAATTTATAATCAAATGACCAACTAGACTAATCCCTTCTGCCTACTCATATAACCATATAACAATTACAGCATGGAAACAGGCCATCTCAGCCCTTCTAGTCTATGCTGATGCTTACTCTCACCTGGTCCCACTGACCTGCACTCAGCCCATAACCCTCCATTCCTTTCCTGTCCATATACCTATCCAATTTTACTTTAAATGATAATATTGAACCTGCCTCTACCACTTCTACTAGAAGCTCATTCCACAAAGCTACCACTCTCTGAGTAAAGAAATTCCCCCTCGTGTTACCCCTAAACTTTTGCCCCCTAACTCTCAACTCACGTCCTCTTGTCTGAATCTCCCCTACTCTCAATTGAAAAGCCTATTACGTCAATCCTTTCGATCCCCCTCATAATTTTAAATACCTCTATCAAGTCCCCCCTCAACCTTCTATGCTCCAAAGAATAAAGACCTAACTTGTTCAACCTTTCTCACGTAACATTCTAGTAAATCTCTTCTGTACTCTCTCTATTTGGTTGACATCTTTCCTATAATTTGGTGACCAGAACTGTACACAATACTCCAAATTTGGCCTCACCAATGCCTTGTATAATGCCCATATCTCTCCATGTTCCTCACATTCATGTGTCTATCAAAATGTCTCTTAAAATCCCAAATGTATCTGCCTCTACCACCACCCCAGATAGTCCTTTCCAGGCATATACCACTCTCACATCTCCTTTGAAATTACCCCCTCACCCTTAAACGAATGCCCTCTGCTATTAGCCATTTCAGCCCTGAGAAAAAGATACTGTCTACTGTATCTCTGCCTCTCATAACCTTTCATAAATCTCTATTAGATCTCCCCTTAGCTGTTGCCACTCTAGAGGGGACAACTCATGTTTGTCCCAGCTCTTATTAGTTTCTCCTAAAGAGTTGTCTATTGTTGGGCTCTCAGGAAGCTGTGGAGGTCAATTCTGGTGCAGTGTGGGTGAGAGTAAGTGGTGGCTGTGGTTAGTGGTTGGGTCTTTTGGTTGTTCAGCCTCTCCTTTCACAGCTGCCGCTTGTTCTCTACAGCACAGTGTAGGTCATTCTCATGTAGTGCAGCTCCCTCTTGATCAGATTTCCTCCAGATGTGTCTGAGTGCAATGTCTTCTCAGTTTTGAGATGTAATGTTGAATTTGTTCAGGATGTTTTTGATGTTATCTTTGACATGCTTCCTTTGCCCACCAGGGGCTCACTAGCCTTTCTTCAACTGGGTGTAAAAGATCTGTTTGGGGAGACATGAGTTATGGAGACATCCAGATGACATGACCTATCCATCAGAGTTGGTGTTGCTTTATCATGGTGGAGATGCTGTTCATGTTGACCTCCCCCAATATGCTGGGGTGAATGTGTCAGTCCAGCTGATCCTCAAAACCCTTTGTGAGGACCTTCGATGGTATTGTTCCAGGGTACTCAGATGCCTACAGTAGGTGGTCCATAATTCTGCTTTACACACAACTGTTCTATAAATCAGTATGTCATGACTGTCAGTGTGTTATTAATACATCATGCAGCCTAATTAGTGATGGCTGAGATCTTGGTCCAGCATAACAAGTGTTTCAGAATTTACAGTGAAGCTTAACTACTATATTGTGCATTGCCACTTCTCTCATAGTCACTGAATACTTGGAAGCATGGCATCTTCATAGTAAAGGCAGTAGTGTAGCATAGCAGTTAGTGTAATGCCAAACAGTGCTAGCAATCAGAAGATTGGGGTGCAGTTCCCACCTATAAAGAGCTTGTACATTCTCCCCATGACTATGTGGGTGTTCTCTGTGTTATCCAGTTTCCTCCCACATTCCAAGAGGCGGATTCGAATTAGGCTTAGTAAATTGTGGTTTTGCCTGTTGACATTTGTGGGCTGCCCCACACATCTTTGGGCTCTGTTGGTTGTTGATAAAGAAAGAATGCATTTCAGAATCAGGTTTATTATCACTGGTATGTGTTCAAGAAATTTGTTAACCCAGCAACAGCAGTACAATACAATACACATGATAATATAAAAAGAAGAAAAAATAAATAAGTAAATCATATATATCTCTCTCTATATATAGATAGGCATTGAAAATAGATAGATTAAAAATAGTGCAATAAAGACATAATATATAAAGAAATGTGAGGTTGTGTTTATTGGTTCAATGCCCATTTAGGAATGGGAGCGGGAAAGAAGCTGTTCTTGAATTGCTGAGTGTGTGCCTTTAGGCTTCTGTACTTCCTTCCTGATGGTAACAATGAGAAGAGGACATGTCCTGGGCACTGATGATGCACACTATATGTTTACCACTGTACGCCACACAACCAATGGACCTACTTTCAAGGACTCTTCATCTCATGTTCTCGATAGGTATTGTTTATTTACTTATTATTAGCAGTAGTTGTAATTCTTTGTTTTTATTTTTGACTTTGTACAGTTTGTGTCTTTTGCACACTGACGTCCACCCTGTTGGTGAGATCCTTCCTTGATTCTATAATGGATATTGGATTTATTATGCATGCCCACAAGTAAAAGAATCTCAAGGTTGTGTATGCAATACATGAGTATTTTGATAATAAATTTACTTTTAACTTTGAACTTTGATGTACTGTACATGTGACAAATAAAGCCAATATTTGGAATTAATTGCCACAGATGGTTATGGAGGCCAATTCAATGTTAGTAAGGGTGTCAAAGGTTACGGCGAAAAGGCAGGGAAATGGGGTTGAGAGTGATAATAAATCAGTTATAAAACTGCCAAGGGGGTCACTAGGGTGTCTATCCCCCCCACCCACCCGATTAGGGACATTTAAGACAAAGGGCCCGATGATTTGTTGAATATCCAACCACCCATCCCACAAACCCTTTGTCTCACCACCATCTGGAAAGGGGTACAGAAGCCTCAGGACTAGAATTGTCAGACTGGGTAACAGCTTCTTCCCTCTGGTTTTCGGACTAATGAATACCCTGTCACCACCAAAGTCTTGTCACTAGGTCAGTGTGCTGTTTTCTGTTTACTCCACTGTATATTGTTTACCTATACTGCGTGCATTTTTAATTATATTTTATTATCTTGACTATGGTAATATTTTGGTTTATGGGCTGTGTGTGATATATCCATTGTGGTTGCACTGTGGTCCAGAGGAACATCATTCTGTTTGGTTGTTTACACACAGTCAAATGACAATAAACTTGAATTTGGAATGGACAAGCAGACTTGATGTGCAGAATGACCTAATTATGTTCCAATGTCTTCTGATCTTATGGTCTTATGGTTTTATTCCCTTATTTATTATTCTTTAGACATGCACCATGGAACCAAACCTTAACCCTTCCTAGTCCACACTGACCCAATAGTCTCCTATTTACATTGTTCCCATTTTCATTCTCCCCATGGCTAGTTGAATGGATTATGGCAAAAGTTTAGTGGGGTATTGAGAGTACTAGGATGCGGAGGATGGTGTGTCCAAGGAAGAGTAGCATCTCTAGTGAAGGGCTTGTCCTTTCCTTTCTGGGCATCTCACTCACAGTTGATACCCACCAGGAACTCAACTCGTCTGTGAGTTCAAGTACCTGTTTGCAAGTGATCATGACCACACCCAGGTACACCACTTCGACAGCTTAAACCAGGTGAGGGTAGACGGTAGGCCTCATACCCGATGAGATAGGGAGATGCCTGTGTTAGCATGCAAAGTCAGCTCAAGCGGACTGGCCGGGTGAGACAAACAGTGAGATCGACAGTCAGGAAGGCAATTGTGCAACACTTCCTGGAGGGTGAAAAGCATGACAAGGCACAGAAGAAGTCATGGTCTTCCACTGCAACCAAGAAAGACCCCAGTTTGTGACAACTACTACTACCACTGGACCTGGAATTCTGAGGTCAAGACAATGGAACAGACCCACTGCAATGGCCTTTCACTTCAAAACCTCCTGTTTTCCCCATTGTTGTTTGTATTCGACCATGAGATATAGGAGGAGAATTAAGCCTTTTGGCCCATCAAGAATCCTTCACCATTTCATCATGGCTGATCCATTTTCCCTGCCTCCCCACCTTGTATCCCTTCATGCCCTGACCAATCAATAATCTATCAACCTCTGCCTTAAATATACATAAAGACTTTGTCTCCACAAATTCCTATGGCAATGAATTCCACAGATTCACTAGTCTCTGGCTAAAGAAATTCTTCTTCATCTATTCTGAGACTGTGTCCTCTGATCTTAGACAGAAGCATCCTCTCCACATCCACTATTTCAAGGTCTTTTACTATTCAACAGGTTTCAATTAGGTCAACCCTTATTCTTCTGAATTCAAGTGAATACAGGCACAGAACCATTAAACTCTCTTCATATGACAAGCCACTCAATCCTGGAATCATTTTCAGGAACCTCTTTTCAAACCTCTCCAGTTTCAGCACATCCATTCTAAGATAAAGGGCCCAAAACTACTCACAATACTCCAAGTGAGGCCTCACCAGTGCCTTACAAAGTCTCAACATTACATCCTTGCTTTTATATTTTAGTCTTCTTCTTGAAATGAATGTTATCAACACATTTGTCTGCCTAACCACAATCTCAAGCTGCAAATTAACCTTCAGGGAATCATGCACAATGACTCCCATGTCCCTTTGCATCTCAGATTTTTGTATTTTCAGTCTATTTAGAAAATTGTCAACCCTTTCATTTCTTCTATCAAAGTGCATGACCATACACTTCCCAACACTTGTTCCACTTACCATTTCTTTTGCCCATTCTCTTAATTTTTCTGTCCTTCTGTAGCCTCTCTACTTCCTCAAAACAACCTGTCCCTCCAGCTATCTTTTTATCATCTGCAAACCTTGCATCAAAGCTATTAATTCCATCATTCAAGCCATTGACATATAATGTAAAAGAATTAGTCCCAACACAGACCCCTGTGGAACACCACTAGTCACCAGCAGCCACCAGAAAAGGCTCCCTTTATTCCCACTCTTTACCTCCTGCCAATCAGCCACTGCTTTATCCGTGCTAGAATCTTTCCTGTAATAACATTGGCTCATAGCTTGTTAAGCAGCATCAAGTGTGGCACCTTGTCAAAGGCCTTCTGAAAATTCAAATACAGAACATTAACTAATTCTCTTTTGCTTGTTATTTCTTCAAAAAATTGCAACAGATTTGCAATTGCAAGGGATTATTTTCCCTTGAGGAAACCAAGCTGACTACAGTCTATTTTATCATGAGCCTCCAAGTATCCTGAAACCACATCCTTAAAAATCAACTTCAATATCTTCCCAACCACTGAGGTCAGACTAACTGGCCTAGAGTTTCCTTCCTTCTGCCTCCTTCACTTCTTGAAGAGTGGAGTGATATTTGTAATTTCCAGTCTTCCAGAAACATTCCAGAGCCTGCTAATTCATGAAAGATCATTACTAATGCCTCCAGAATCTCTTCAGCCACCTCTTTCAGAAATCTGGGGTGTACACCATCTGGTACAGGTGACTTATCTACCTTCAGACCTTCCTGTTTCTCAAGAACCTTCTCCCTAGTAATGCTAACTTCACATACTTCATTCCCCCTGATACCTGGAACTTCTACCATACTGCTAGGGACTTCTACAGTAAAGACTGATGGAAAATACTTATTCAGTTTATCTGCCATTTCCTTGTCCCACATTACTATCTCTCCAGCATTGTTTTCCAGCAGTCTGATATCAACTCTCATCTCTCTTTTTTAACTCTTTATATATCTGAAAATACCCTTTGTATTGTGGCGACCCACTTCCCAGCGCACTCGAACCAGCTCACAAAGCAGCGCACGCCGACATTGAGGCCGGTCCCAAAGAGGGCGCCAAGCCTGCTTCACCAGCAAGGGGAAAAGCCCGCGTGCGGGACAGGACTGTGAATACGCGCCCCCCTACAGCATTCCCACCCGGGGAGGGCGGGATCAGGAAGGCTTTAAAGCGAGGCCGCGAAGTTTGAATAAACCTCTTTTGTAACTGCAGCTCACCGACTCCGCGTCGTTATTGCAGCGCTGCGTGTAGCACACGGCTCTTTAAATATTATTGACTAGATTACTTTTGTATTCAATCTTTACCTTATTGACTTTGACTTTGCTTGTTAGCCATATCTTTCCTTTAGAATACTTCTTTCTCTTTAGGATGTATATATCCCGTGCCTTCCAAATTGCTTCCAAAACTTCAAGCCATTGCTGATCTGCCATTATAGCCACCAGTGTATTTTCCCATAAATTCTGACCAACTCCTCTCTCATGCGTCTGTAATTCCCTTAATTCCATTGTAATGCTGATACATCTGACTTTGGCTTTTCCTTCTCAAATTTCAGGGTGAATTTGATCATATTATGATCACTTGCCCCTAAGGGTTGTTTTACCTTAAGGTCTCTAATCAATTCCAGTTCATTGCACAACACCCAATCCAGAAAAGCTGATCCCCTAGTGGTCTCAACCATGAGCTGCTCTGAAAAGCCATCTGGTAGGCATTCTAGAAATTCCCCCTCTTGGGATCCAGCACCAATCTGATTTTTCCAATCTACCTACATTTTAAAATCCCCCATGGCCATTGTAACATTACTCTTTTGGCAGGCATTTTCTATTTCCCATTGTAAATTGTACACCACATCCTTACAACCATTGTTGGTAGAATCTCAGATGGTGATGAAAGGGTGTACAGGAGTGAGATATGCCAACTAGTGGAATGGTGCCACAACAACAACCTGGCACTCAATGTCAGTAAGACGAAAGAGCTGATTGTGGAATCAGCTTCTGGAAGGGTAAGACGAATGAGCACATACCAATCCTCATAGAGGGATCAGAAATGGAGAGAATGAGCATTTTCAAATTTCTGGGTGTCAAGATCTCTGAGGGTCTAACCTGGTCCCAATATGTTGGTATAATTATAAAGAAGGCAAGACAGTTGCTATACTTCATTAGGAGTTAGAAGAGATTTAGTATGTCAACAAATACACTCAAAAACTTCTATAGTTGTACCATGGAGAGCATTCTGATAGGCTGCATCACTGTCTGGTATGGGGGGAGGGGAGGCTACTGCCCAGGATCTAAACAAGCTGCAGAGGGTTGTAAGTCTAGTCAGCTCCATCTTGGGTACTAGCCTAAAAGTACCCAGGACATCTTTAGGGAGCGGTGTCTCAGGAAGGCAGCGTCCATTATTAAGGACTTCCAGCACCCAGGGCATGCCCTTTTCTCACTGTTACCATCAGGTAGGAGGTACAGAAGCCTGAAGGCGCACACTCAGCGATTCAGGAATTGCTTCTTCCCCTCTGCCATCCAGTTCCTAAATGCATATTGAACCCTTGGACTCTACCTCACTTTTTAAAATATATAGTATTTCTGGTTTGTTTGCACGATTTTTAATCTATTCAATATACGAATACTGTAATTGATTGATTGATTTTTTTTCTTCTTCTGTATTGTGTATTATATTGAACTGCTGCTGGTAACTTAACAAATTTCACATCACATGCCGGTGATAATAAACTGATTCTGATTCTGTTTAGTAGCCTGTGTATACTGTAGATCCATCAGGGAATTTTTTAGCATTGCAGTTTCTTAGCTCTATCCACAACAATTCAATCTCTTCCAAACCCATGTCACCCCTTTCTAATGATTTTATTTTATTTTTTATTAGCAGAGCAATTCCACCCCTTCTGCTTACCCGTCTGTCCTTTTGATATAATGTGTATCCTTGGACATTAAGCCCCCAGCTATTGTTATGACCCCAGCCCCCTCCTTTGTGAGATTCGCAAGAGCCCTAGTCAAGGGGGGGTCAAATGACCCAAGAGAGAGAGGGAGACGTGCTGAAGACCACGTTCCCCCAGGAAGCAGAATAAAGCGACTCTTTGACTATTGTCTCATGAAGACCACGTGTAAAGCCCTCGGGCAAAGTGGGCTGGTCGCTCAACAAGACAAAAGCCTCGGACATAGCCATTGTCTTGGGAGACACCTTTGTGGGATAAGGAACTGGCCTACGTGCAAAATCTCAGGGCCATGTGAGGTGGGTGATGGGGGAAGGATTGCCTCGCCCCCCCCACCCTGATGGACATCTACAACCCTGCCAGTCCAGATAAAAGGTGGGCTGCCGAGGCGGGGCGCCAGACGCACCAGAAGATATGCGAGAATTCCTGCGACAGCGTTTTGAGAGCGACAGCCGGTGGTGGGGTTCGTGTGCGTCCTTTCCTTGCCTGGGATTGGCGACCTCACCACGGAAGAATGGCCTAGCTACAGGGGAAGCCACAGATGAGAGTCCATTCCCCAACGAGACTTCCGACTACCTCCTACAGGTTGGAAAACCTGTCGAGTAAATGTTTCATTCTCTCTCTCTCTTTCTAACAAAAGTGCACCAACGCGACACCACGACAACGGCAGCGGGTGGAACTGCAGTGACCGCAAAAAGAATTTTAAATATCCAGTAAACAATATATATCTACATTACCCCTAGACAACGATAGAGCTTATTTCTGATTGATTATTACTATACCTGTGCTTTAGATTGAGTTGTGACGACGTATATGATCTGAATGTTTTGTATTAACCATACGTTTGTGCCCCTTTATAAATAAAAACATTTGAAAATAGTAGCATCAGGCTTCGGTGGACCCATCTATCTTTGCTGGAAAATTACCCAGTTACTGGGGAACGTAACAAGTGGGTTGCTCGTCCCGGATTTGAAACCAAAGGGGAGGGTCAGTGAATCGGGCTGTAAGTCCAAACTTAAATCTGGTTACGCAGGTAGCCAGACAGGAAACCAGCAAAGATGGATGTGGGTGAATTTATGAGAAACCCGACTGTAGAGGCACTAGGGATGGCTACCAAATCAGACTTGGTAAATCTGGCAAAGGGGTTAGGCCTCACAGAGGTGAGGTCATCAATGAAAAAGCAGGAAGTGCAAGGGGTCATAAATCAGTATTACATTGAAAAGGAGGTGTTTGCAGCTGAGGATTTGGAAAATATCCCCGAAAAGAGATTAGCGAGTGGGACAGATCAGGTAGAGTTGGAGAAAGTAAGGTTGGACCATGATCTTAAAGTAAAGCAGCTAGAAGCAGCTGAAAAGGCTGCGGAACGAGCTGCAAAGGAAAAGGCGGAGGAAAGGGAGCAGGTGTTCAAATTAAAGGAATTAGAGATGAAACGGGGTCATGAGCTCCAGCTAAAGCAGCTAGAAGCAGAAGCAGAAGAGAAAGAGAAACAAAGGAGCCATGAATTGGAGCTGGACAGGTGAAAGCAAGAGTGAAGAGCTCAAGGGCAAGAGAGAGAGGAGGGGTTTGATGTTAGTTGGGCGTTGAGGTTGGTCCCCCCGTTCGAGGAGACGGATGTTGATAGTTATTACTTGCTTTTTGAAAAGGTGGCAGTGAATCTGAAGTGGCCCAGAGAGCAGTGGGTGGCGTTGTTACAAAGTGTGTTACAAGGGAAAGCACAGCGGGCATATGCCGCATTGCCCCCAGAAGGGGAAGGGAATTATGATCAAGTAAAAGAGGACATTCTCCGAGGTTACGAGTTAGTGCCTGAGGCGTATAGACAAAGGTTCCGAAATTTAAGAAAAGGTTGGAATCAAACGTATACCGAGCTAGCCCATCAGAAGGTTGTGCTCTTGGACCGTTGGTGCACCGCGGAAAAGGTGGCCGAGAATTATGGGCGTATCAGGGAGTTATTTTTGATTGAGGAATTTAAAGGTTGTGTTCTGGAAGAGATCCGGATGTATTTGAATGAGAGGATGAATCAGTCCATCTCAGAAATTGCTAGGTTCGCAGATGAATATGCCCTAACCCACAAGACAAAGTTTTCCTTGCCAAAAAGTTACCAGAGAGACCGTGGGAACGGTAGAGAAAGTCCGCCGGCTGAGGCGGAGATCCTGCTGGGAGCTAGTGGTAAAATTGAGGAGGAGAGGCAAGACGGCAGGAGAGGTCCTGGCTTGACCTGTTTTAATTGTGGAAAGGTGGGTCATATTGCATCTAAATGCTTTGCTCCGAGAAAGGAGCCAGAGAGAGGGAAAGCAGCGATCCCTATCGGGTGTGCAGTGGTAATCAGAAAATCGGCAAGAGGGTCCCAGGGGAGCAGAGAGACACGGGGGCGGAGCTATCATTAATTAGCCGTAACGTATTACAATTCGGACCTCCGACGGGCGAGGTAGCCCTGAGAGGAATAGGAAAAGGGACAGAAAGGGTGTCTTTGTGTAGGGTCATTTTGGATTGTGAGCTGGTGTATGGATCAGTTGAAATGGGGGTGCCATCAGAATTCCCGAGAACTGACGTGGATGTCCTCCTTGGGAACGATTTAGCAGGAGGAAAAGTTTGGTCGGCCATGACTATGACCCGCCGACTGGTGCGTGTTGAGGCCCCGCCCATAGAGTCCCCGAGCTATCCCGCATGCGCGGACACTCGCAGCCTGTCGAGAGCGGCAGCTGAGAACGATAGCAGTTTAAAATTGGCCAGTTTTGATTTGGCCCAAACGTCTTTACCGACCCTGTGCCACGAGGGATTCGAGGGGGGTAAAACAAGGAATAGTAACGTAAAAGGGGGTAAGGGAGAGAAGGTAGATCTTCCCTTAGCGAAGAAAAAGGTCCTAGAGGTAGGAAATAAAGATGAGAAACAGATAAAGCTGTTAAAAGGTCCAGGGTTGGACATGGATGATTTGTCTGGTTTGGCAGGACTGTTTGAAGAAGCTGAAAATTCTAAAGGTGTTCCCGATAATTAAATGAGGGCAGTCCTAGATGAAAAGGATGCCATTACCTTGAAGAAGTCTGCTGGGTTGGCAGATGGGGTTGTTTCAGCCTGCGGGGTTAAGTTTACTCCGGAAATGAGTTGCCCAGAGAGTAACTGGGAGGATCAGGGGAATTTAGAATTTGAAAAGGGTATGGGTATTGAAAGCCTGGAAGAGGCCAATGCCCCGTTTGAGTGTGTCCAAGATGGGGATGCACGTGGTCCTGAACCTAGTCACGGAGCTCAGAAAAAATCTGAGGTATTTGACTCAGCTGGACGAGACGGTCATCCTTTTGGAGCAGATAGACTTGGTTTGGGAAAAAAGGGGTTAACCTTGGGAAGTGTGAGTTCCCAGACGGTTGTGCTGAAGGGGGTGTTCAGAGTTAATGTGGAGTTTACGAATGGGGAGATAACTGTTGTTGCGGAGGAGAACGGTAAATCTGTAGTTCCCAAATCGAATGAAAAAAAGTTAAAGTCTAGATTGATGCCTGCGCATCGATTACAGGTTGATTTGGAATGTAAGGGTGCCTCACACGCTATTGTTATTCAAGAAAGCGCTGTGAGGAAGCCAAAATTTAAATGCGGCCGGAGAAAAAGGTTCGAACTGAAACACATCAGCCTGCATGGTCTTGACAAAAGGGTTAACTACCTGTGTAGCATTAAAGAATTGGGTGGAAATTCCCATGATGGACTAGGTTAGGGACACGGAGTTAAGAGAATAACACTCGTGAAAAGAAAAGGCGGGAGAGTACCTCGCCAAATTACTCAAGTTCCCCACGGGGAGACTCTCCGGAAAAGAGGCGATGGTTAATAGAAAATGCCATTTTTAAACAGCAACGCCGGTTGTACGGGTTTGCGCCAAAGCCTGTGACTAATAAAGACAACCCCTTTGGAGACCTGTCGATGAAATAACACGACCGAAACGATTAGTATTTGTATAAACTTTTGTAGATGCACCTAAGCTAAGATCACACCTCCTTAGTTTTGTTGCTGAAGAAAATAAATAAATAAGTGGTTATTGAGCTGAAGTTTGATGCTACCAGACTTTAGTACGGTACGCGATGTTAAGATATTAAAGAAAGGGGCACTGTAATTGTTACCTGTTTAGATACTGACTTGAATGTATAACTGTAGTACTCTGTGAAGAGAGGAGCTTGTGTATTGTGTTAGAATAAAAAATCCTATAAGACTCTGCACCAACTTGTTTTTAACCACTGGTAAAAAACTTTTAAGAGGGGAGATGTTATGACCCCAGCCCCCTCCTTTGTGAGATTCGCAAGAGCCCTAGTCAAGGGGGGGTCAAATGACCCAAGAGAGAGAGGGAGACGTGCTGAAGACCACGTTCCCCCGGGAAGCAGAATAAAGCGACTCTTTGACTATTGTCTCATGAAGACCACGTGTAAAGCCCTCGGGCAAAGTGGGCTGGTCGCTCAACAAGACAAAAGCCTCGGACATAGCCATTGTCTTGGGAGACACCTTTGTGGGATAAGGAACTGGCCTACGTGCAAAATCTCAGGGCAATGTGAGATGGGTGATGGGGGAAGGATTGCCTCGCCCCCCCCACCCTGATGGACATCTACAACCCTGCCAGTCCAGATAAAAGGTGGGCTGCCGAGGTGGGGCGCCAGACGCACCAGAAGATACACGAGAATTCCTGCGACAGCGTTTTGAGAGCGACAGCCGGTGGTGGGGTTCGTGTGCGTCCTTTCCTTGCCTGGGATTGGCGACCGCACCACGGAAGAATGGCCTAGCTACAGGGGAAGCCACAGATGAGAGTCCATTCCCCAACGAGACTTCCGACTACCTCCTACAGGTTGGAAAACCTGTCGGGTAAATGTTTCATTCTCTCTCTCTCTTTCTAACAAAAGTGCACCAACGCGACACCACGACAACGGCAGCGGGTGGAACTGCAGTGACCGCAAAAAGACTTTTAAATATCCAGTAAACAATATATATCTACATTACCTCTAGACAACGATAGAGCTTATTTCTGATTGATTATTACTATACCTGTGCTTTAGATTGAGTTGTGACGACGTATATGATCTGAATGTTTTGTATTAACCATACGTTTGTGCCCCTTTATAAATAAAAACGTTTGAAAATAGTAGCATCAGGCTTCGGTGGACCCATCTATCTTTGCTGGAAAATTACCCGGTTACTGGGGAACGTAACACTATAATCTTCTTTCAACCATGATTCAGTGATACCTACATCATACATGCCAATCTGTAACTGTGCTGCAAGTTCACCCACCTTATTCTATACACTGTGCACATTCAAGTATAACACCTTTGGTCCTGTTTTCACCCCTTTCAATTTCTTTCTGCCTTTTACATTGCAACTCATCCTGTTGACTGCAGTTTTGCCCTATCGTAGGCCTCTCCTTGCCTGGAGCCTCACCACACATTGCCTCTGTTTGTAAACCTCTACCTCATCGTCGGCACTGTCACTCCCGTTCCCATCCCCTGTTCTGTGTTGTTCTGCTGAGACTTGTGCGCATGCTACGTTGGTGCCGAGATTTGTGGCAGCCCTTGTGGGCTGCCCCCAGCATGTCCTTAAGTTGAGTTGGTTGTTAATGAAATGACGCATTTCACTGTATGTTTCAATGCTCGTGTGGCAAAGAAAAATGAATCTGAGTTTGACTCATCATATGCCTATTCTTTAAAGTGTATTTTTTTCCATCTAAAGGAAGTAAAAAGTGCTGTCATTTGAAATGTTAACATGAGCTTACTGGTTCTTCCAATTCTTAGTTTCTTTGTCTAACTTATAATTTCAAATTTGCATGAACCTGTTAGTAACCAGTGTTATCCAAAATGATGAGGGGCATAGATAGTGTTATGGGTGGCGGTGTGGAGATTCTTCTCTACCAAAGGAGGTGTAAGGCACTCCATCCCTCCGCTACCCTGCAGGTCACCTTGGTCCAGGTGTAGCACCTGCTTAGCCTCCTGATCAGGGTCACATGAAGCCATGGGAGCCAGTGGTGGGTGGCCATATTAGCAGCTGGTAGATATTATAAATCCTGGTTATGCGACCACTGATGCCAGTCAGACGATTTCTGAGGACTATTGAAAATGGCTGGGGTCGCTCGTCTTGTAAAGTTGTTGCCCAGAAGGAAGGACTGACAGACCCCTTCTGCAGACAAATTTGTCATGATCAATAATGGTCATGGAAAGACCATGGTCACCTATGTTAAAAGACACAGAACGAACAAACAAATTATTAAGCTGGTTCTTCAGAGAAGCCATCAGTTTGCATCAGAAGAATGCACAAAGAAAAGAGAGGAATTTGAAAGTGCTGGAGGAACTCAACAATTCAGGCAGTTTCTATGGATGGGAATAAACAGTCGATGTTTCAGGCTGAAACCATCGTCACGACTGTGTATATAAATGTTAATATAATAGTGTAAGCCTAAGGAAAGTTCAAGTTTAATTATCATTATTCAACCATAAATGAATGTAGCCTAACAAAATAATGTTTCTTTGCAACCAAGGTGCAAAACACATTATAATAGAACACAGCACACTTCAAATTTCACAAAGCACGAACAACGCATATGGTTATGATTCCAGAAAAGCATACAGTCAGAAAACAAAGAAATAATATAGCCCAAGTCCCTGAGTGGCATGACTGTAGATTTCCCTGGTCCAGCTCGCTCTTCTACTGAGTGAACACTAAAGGGTAAAATGCAGAGCTCTGATTGGTGAACTACTTCTTTATTCCAGTCAGATTTTATAGTTCAAAATGTTCGAAGATTGGCATCAATCCAAGATATCCATTAAAATGTTAATGACTCTTAAGTGTCCTGAGTGAGAACATTAGTCAAATTATATTGGGGGTAAGAGTGGAAATTGCAGGGGAAGCAGTCATCAACAGATGCATAAAATTGTAGCTTAGTTATTTTTATTATTTACTTTTTTGAATCTGTTTATTACTGGATATACAGTGCTAGTGTTATAAAGAATCACAGAGTCGTACAGCAGGGGAACCAGCCAATGAAGATTCAAAGTTCAAAGTAAATTTATTATCAAAGTGCATATATATTACCATATACAGCTCTGAGATTCATTTTCTTGTTGGCATTCACAGTAAATACAAAGAAACAACAAAAAAAAACATTTAGAGCATGAGATGAAGAGTCCTTGAAAATTAGTCCATTACTTTGTGAGACAGTTCAGTGATGGAGCGAATGAAGTTGAGTGAAATTATCTCTACTGGTTCAAGAGCCTAATGGTTGAGAGGTAATAACTGTTCTTGAACCTGGTGGTTTGGGATTTGAAGCTCCTGGACATCATGTCACAATGTGCGTTGGTAATATTGGAACCTATGCGTGGAGAAAAGACAGACTCTGGTGAAGTGATGGCGCCAAGAGTTTATTCCTAATAATACCGAAAGAACGTTGTTGGCCCAGCCGAGCACCCCTTGAGAGGTAACATTCTTAAAACCAGGACCCAGCGATTAGCGCTAATTAGGCAGCCACTAAAATAATGCAAATAACATGGAATTCTTGAGCCTTTCAAAATAAAGGAGACTGCATTATGAAGACCGATTTGCTCGAGAAAAACATGGGCACTCTAAACGATTAATGACTCTCATTAAACAACAATAAAGCAATCCAGGTGTGCTAAATACTTCGGGGCCCAATGCACAGGCCCGAGGAGCTCATTACTCCTCCTTCCTGATGGCAACAGTGATATGAGAACATGCCCTGCACTCGTGAGCCAATTCCATTTGCATGCTTTTGGCCCATCCGTAGGTAAACCTCTCCCCTCCACATATCTGCCAAAATGTCTTTAAAGTCCAACTGTACCTGCTTCTATGACTTTTGTTCATGGGTTCTTGTTAAGACCATAAGACATAGGAGCAGAATTAGGCCATTCAACCTAGGCCAAAGTCTGCTTCACCATTCCATCATGGCTGATCCTGGATCTCACTCAATCCCATACACTTATCTTCTCACCATATCCTTTGACACCCTGACCAATCAGGAAACTAATCCACTTCCAGCTTAAATATACCCATAGACTTGACCTCCACTGCAGTCTGTGGCAGAGCATTCCACAGATTCACTACTCTCTGGCTAAAAAATATTCCTCCTTCCCTCCATTCTAAAAGATTATGCCTCAGTTTTGAGGCTGTGCCTTCTAGTCCTGGATTCCCCCACCATAGAAAACAGCCTCTCCACGTCCATCCTATCTAGGCCTTTCAGCATTCAATAGTTTTCTATGAGATTCCCCCATATTCTTCTAAATTCCAGTGCGTACAGGCCCATTGCTACCAAATGCTTCTCATGTGTTAACCCTTTCATTCCCAGAATCATCCTCATGAACCTCCTCTGGATTCTCCTCAATGACAATGCATCCTTTCTGAGATATGAGACCCAAAACTGTTGACAATACTCCAAGTGTGGCTAGACTAATGTCTTATCAAGGCCCAACATTATTTCCTTGCTTTTATATTCTATGCCCTTGAAATAAATGCCAACATTGCATTTGCCTTCTTTACCATAGACTCAACCTGTAAAATAACCTTTGCGCCTCTGATGTTTGAACCTTCTCCCCATTTAGATAATAGTCCGCACTATTGTCCCTTTTACCAAAATGCATTATCATACATTTCCTAATACTATATTCCATCTTCCACTTTTCTGTCCATTCTTCCAGTTGTTTAAATTCTGCTGCAATTGCATTGCTTCCTCAGCACTACCTGCCCCTCCACATACCTTCGTATTAGCTACAAACTTTGCCACAAAGCCATTAATTCCACTACCCAAATCATTGACAAACAATGTGAAAAGTAGCGGTCCCAAAGCTAGCAGGCCAATAATTCCCTTTGTTTTGCCTTCCTCCTTCGTAATAAATGGAGCCTTTAAGATTTGCAATCTTCCAGCCCTCTGGGAGCATGCCAGAATCAAGTGAATCATGAACGATCATCACCAATGCATCTGCTTTCTCTTCAGCAACCTCTCTCAGGACTCTGGGGTGTAGTCCATCTGGTTCAGGTGACTTATCCACCTTGAGACTTTTGAGTTTGCCTAGCACTTTTTCCTTTGTAATAGTAATGGCACTTACAGACCTCTGGCAGTCTGCCAGTGTCAACCTCAGTGAAGATAGATGCAAAGTACCCATTAAGTTCATCTACCATTTCTTTGTCCTGCATTACTACCTCAGCAACATCATTTTCCATTGGCCCAATGTCCACACTCATCTCACTTTTACTCTTTATATAATTGAAAAATCATTTGCTATTCTGTTTTATATTATTGGCTAGTCTGTCCTTGTATTTCATCTTTTCCCTTCTTATAGCTTTTTCAGTTGCCTTTTGTTGGATTTTAACATCTTCCTAATCATCCAACTTCCCACTCACTTTTGCTACACTATATACAATTTTCTTGGCTTTTATGTAGTCTTTAACTTCCTTTGCCAACCACAGTTGCCTATTCCTGCCATTTGAGAAATTCTTCATCTGTGTGACATATCTATCCTGCGCCTTGTGAACTATTCCCAGAAACTTCAGCCATCTTTGCTCTGTTGTCATCCCCTCCAGTATTGTCCTCTATCCATCTGGGCAAGTTCCTCTTTCATGCCTCTGCCATTCCCTTCATTCCATTGCAATATTGATACATGTGACTTATGCTTCTCCCTCAAAATTGTGTATGAATTCAATCATATTATGATCACTGCCTCCTAACGATTCCTCTGTGTTAAGCTCCCTAATAAGATCTGGGTTATTACACAACACCTAATCTAAGAAAGACTTCTGAGTAGGCTTAAGCACAAGCTGCTCTAAAAAGCCATCTTGTAGATATTCAACAAATCTCCCCTCTTGCCATCCAACACAAACCACACGAGCAGTATGCCTTATGTTGTAATGTGTGAAGGAAGAGACGTGGGTGCAGTTACTGTTACAAGAGAGAAGATGCTCGAAAAGCTGAAGGACCTAAAGGTACATAAATCACCCGGACCAGAGGAACTGCACCCCAGAGTTCTGAAAGAGGTAGCATTGGAGATTGTGGTGGCATTAAAAATGATCTTTCAAAAATCATTGGACTCTGGCATGGTGGCAGAGGACTGTAAAATTACAAATGTTACTTCACTCTTTAAGAAAGGAGGAAGGCAGCAGAAAGGGAATTATAGACCAGTTAGTCTGACCTCATTGGTTGGGAAGATGTTTGAGTCAATTGCTAAGGATGAGGTGATAGAGTATTTGGTGACACAGGACAAGATAGTACAAAGTCAGCATGGCTTCCTTCAGGGAAAGTCCTGCCTGTTGGAATTCTTTGAGGAGAATACAGGTAGGATAGATAAAGGTGATGCAGTGGATGTTGAATATCTGGACTTTCAGAAGGCCTTTGACAAGGTGCCACACATGAGACTGCTTACCAAGTTAAGAGCCCATGGTATTACAGGAACGTTACTAACATGGTTATAACGTTGGCTCATTGGTAGGAGGCAGTGAGTGGAAATAAAAGGATCCTTTTCCAGTTGGCTGCCAATGACCATTGGGATCTGCAGGAATCAGTGTCGGGAGCACTTCTTTTTATGCTGTATATCAATGATTTAGATGATGGAATTGATGGCTTTGTTGCCAAGTTTGCAAATGATATGGAGATTGGTGGAGGGGCTGGTAGTGTTGAGGAAACAGGTAGGATGCAGAAGGACTTAGACAGATTAGAAGAATGGACAAGAAAGTGGCAAATGAAATATAATGTTGGAAGTACATGGTCATGCACATTGGAGGTAGAAATAAATGTGCAGACTATTTTCTAAACAGGGAGAAAATCAAAGAATCTGAGATGCAGAGGGATTTGGGAGTCCTTGTGTAGAACACCCTGAAGAACAACTCAACTTGCAGGTTGAGTCGGTGGTCAGGAAGACAAATGCCATGTTAGTATTCATTTCAAGAGGTCTAGAATACAAGAGCAAGGATGTGATGCTGAGGCTTTATAAGGCACTGGTGAGGCCTCACCACGATATTGTGAACAGTTTTGGACCCCTCATCTTAGAAAAGATGTGCTGGCATTGGAGAGAGTCTAGAGGAAGTTCACAAGAATAATTCCAGGAATGAAAGGGTTATCATATGAGGAACGTTTGATGGCTCTGGGTCTGTACACGCTGGAATTCAAAAGAATGAATGGTGATCTCATTGAAACCTTTCAATGTTGGAATGCCTAGACAGAGTAGATTTGGAAAGGATGTTTCCCATGGTGGGAAAGTCTAGCTCAAGAGGGCACAGCCTCAGGATAGAGGGGCACCCTTTCAAAGCAGAGATGTGGAGAAATTTCTTTAGCCAAAGGGTGGTGAATCTGTAGAATATGTTGCCACATGCAGCTGTGGAGGTCAGGTTGTTTGGTGTATTTAAGGCAGAGATTAATAGGTTCTTGTTTGGACATGGCATCAAAGGCTACGAGGAGAAGGCCAGGAACTGGGGTTGAGGAGGACATTAAAAAAAAAGAATCAGCCATTTTTGAATGGCAGAGTAGACTCAATGGGCCAGATGGCCTAATTCTGCTCCTATGTCTAATGGTCTTATGATAATCATAATCATAATTATAATTATATATAATCATAATTCACAGGTTTTTATTATTATATATTGCACAAAACTACAGATTTCACAGCATATACCAGTGATATTAAACCAGATTCCGATTCTCCTTTGGAGTTGCATGTTGACAAAACACATGGAAATGAGGCAAGGCTATCTAGCCTCAATGGGCTGAATGGCCTTTTATTGTTTATTTTGACATCTGAAAACTGCTTCAAGGAGATAGAGCAAGCTTACCACAAATTTCAGATCAAAACACTTAGCAAAGGAGAAATGGTAGATCTTAAGCAGTGCGAAGATATACCGGTAAATAGGATAATTGTTCTTTGGAAAATGTCCTGTGATTAGGCTGGTGTTAGACAGGTGGGTTGCTGGGTGGTGTGGCTCTTTCTGTTCTGCACTGCATCTTCAAATAAATAAATACATAAAAACTGTAGAAGTGGATGTCGCCATTTCGGAAAGATAGAGATTACATTGGGATCAGGAGAGAGTCCTGGCCAGTGTGAGCTCCTATTCCCCTCCTGGCTATTAGATTTTCTGTTCTGTTTGACTGTTTAGAGGGGATCAGGGAAGCACAGTGAGTGTACATACACATTTAATCTTGTGTGAACTGCATGCTTGGGTTTAACCAAATTGCATGAATTAAAATGCTGTTTTTAACAGAATCAGCAAAGCTAATCATTAGTTAATGCAGATTCTCTTTGTGACTAACCAGTTATTGCTGCTGAGGGGTCAGAGCAGACAGCAGAGAGGAAGTGAGGATAATTGGATAGTTCTTTCACAATGATGTTCTGTAGTCTCCTTAGAGCAGGGGTTCCAAACCTAGGGTCTACAGACCCTTTGGTTAATGGTAAGGCTCCACGGTATGAAAATGGGTGGAAATCCTCGCCTTCAAGTCATGGAGCACTACAGACCTTTTGGCCCATCTAGTCCATGCCAAACTATTATTCTGTCTAGTACCATCGATCTGCACCTGCACCATAACCCTCCTATAACACATCCAACGAACCATCTACTTATCCAAGTCTCCTTTAAATATTGAAATCAAACCTGCTCCCACCACTTCCGTTCACTCCACAATCTCACCACCCTCTGAATAAAGAAGCTCCCCTCAGTTCCTCCTTAAACGATTCACCTTTCACCCTTAACCTATAGTTCTTGTCTGATTAAAACTCGGTGGAAAAAGCATTAACCCGATCTCGTTCCTTTGTTACGTGCCATGTTATATGACACGAGAGATCATGGTCTTTCTATGACCATGATTGTTCCTGGCAAATTTTTCTACAGAAGTGGTTTGCCATTGACTTCTCTAGGCAGTGTCTTCATAAGATGGGTGACCCCAGCCATTATCAATACTCTGCAGAGATTGTCTGCTTGGTGTCAGTGATTGCATAATCAGGACTTGGAATAGCACCAGCCACTCAAAAAACTATCCACCACCTGCTCCACGGCTTCACGTAACCATGATTGGTGAAGCTAAGCAGGTGCTACACATTGCCCAAGGATGACCTGCAGGCTGGTGGAGGGGAGGAGCACCTTACCCCTCATTTAGCAGAGACGTATCTCCACACCACCACCCATGACCCTCTCTATACCCCTCATAATTTTATATAACTTTATCAAATCACCCCTCATTCTCTCACACTCCAAGTAAAAAATATACCTTACCCGATGACTCGCGGCCGTAAGTCCTGGAAACATCCTTGTAAATTTTTTGTGCCCTCTTACTCCTTCCTTATTCAAGTTCAAGTTTATTGTCATCTGACTGTACATATATATGTAAGGGGTTTCTTCTTTATGTTACTGTGTATGTTAATCAAAATGGCTTCTTTGTTAAGTTAAAAGTAAGAACGCTTCTTTGTTATGGTAAATGTGACAAAGTGCTTTCTCTCGCAGCTTGTTTGGGTTATAATTACTGATAACAAGAATTGTATTCATTTGTTAACCAATTGGGATAGATGTTACTCTTTCTTGTGAGTCTGTAAGCTAGTGTTGCGTGGGCTTTTGGGGAGTTGGAGGGGAGATTGCGAGGAAGGAGGACGTGCTGGATGTGCTCTGGTCGATCACCGAGGCTGGTCCCAGACGGCGGGTCGAGGAGGTCGGAGAAGATTGAATAGTGGACCGAAGACTTCGATAGTTGAGCTCCAATGGTTGTGCACGAATTGACGGAACTCTGATAAGTTTTGGTGCCTTTTCTTTCATATATATTGTATCGCTATTAATTACCTAGTTCTAGTAGGATTTATAAAGTGTAATTTGTGAAATGTACATTGTGTGCTGGCTGATGATTGATGTTTGAGGCCGTATCAAGTGGCATTGCACAGCAACTGACGCAACCGTGAGACGAGGTTGGGCGGGGGGGCGGAGGGGTGGGGTCTCCCCTAGATACGTATGAGCCGATATAGCTGAGTGTTACATGTACAAGAAAGCAAAATACATTCCTTCACATCATGGTGTACCTGGTCTCCTGAAAATACGTTATAGAGAAATGTAGGTGAATGGGGCCCACGGGATTGCTTTGAGAGCCACCATGGACTATGTGGGCTGAATGACCTCTTTCTAAAGTGGGATCTCTTTCCAAAATGGCATTAATAAGTTTTTTATGAAAATCTTGGAATTTCCAGATTAAATTTTGGATTTATATTCCCAACTCATCTAACTAACTAAATATAAATTTCTAATTACTGTGGTGATGAGATTTATATTTATGCCTTTGGATCATTAGAACTGAAGTGATTATCCCAGAAATAAGATCATTCTGTTCCTGTAGTTACACTGCCTTCTCGCTAACTCCCTATTGAACAAAACATGCTTTGAGCAAGGATAAAGAAATTAAGCAAGCCCAGCAAAAATGCTGGGAGAAGATTGCACAAAAGGAATAGACAGCCTGGTAAAGTAGTGCTTAGCATTTACAGCACCAGCGATCACCAAGCGCCATTCAGTTCCTACCACAATCTGTAAGAAACTTGTACATTTTTCCCATGACCACATGGGTTTCCTCTAGGCGTACCAGTTTCCTCCCACATTCCAACGGCGTATGGGTCAAGTTTAGTAAGTTGCAGGCATACTACGTTGGCACCAGAAGCATGCCAACGCTCGCGGGGCTTCCCAGCACAATTCTCACTGATTTGATTTGATACAAACAACACTACCTTACTATTTTTGCAATCTTTTTGCACTATATATATATATACACAAGTTAATATTCTAATTCTCTTTTCTGCCAACCAAAAATTTCCCCAAAGCTATTCTCATTTGCCTGTATTTGACCCACACCCTCTAAATCCTCCCTATCCATGAACCAGTCCAAATGTCTTTTAAATATTGCTCTTGTACTCACTTCCAACATTTATCTGGTGTTCTAGGAGCAGCTTCTTCCTTTCTGCCATAAGATTTTTGAACCGACCATGAACCCATGCACATTACTTCACTTTTGCTCTTTTTTAGCTCTACATGCTTATTTTTATATTTCTTATTGTAACTTGCCAACAGTGATGACAAAACTGGTTCTGATTTTGATGTTTTGTGCTTGTTAATCAGACTATTCTGTAGGAGAGTGTCAGCTTTACCAGAAAAAAAACAATGGCCAACATATCAGAAAAAAATCCTTCTAATTACAGTGAGAGTGTAGCTTTTTTGTATGCGTGTGTTACTTCAGATTTCCAACATACTCAGAATTTCTTGTGTTTACATTTAACAAACCAGTCTTTTGAACTGCCCAAGCATATCGGCCAGCAGAAGAGATGAAACAGTGACTCAGGGAAAATGAGCCCTATCAGTTCATTAAACAGCAGTGGGATGATACAAGTCACAAAGGCCCTCTCTGAGGTCGTCCTGTTACTCATCAGAATCAGAGTAAGAGCCAGGCTTAATTACAGAAGAAGTTCTCAAATGGTAGGCGTAGGCAGCTGTGGCTAACAAGGAAAGTTAGGGAATGCATAAAAGCCAAGGAAATGGCATATAAGGTAGCAAAAGTGAGTGGGAATTTGTATGATTGGGAAGCTTTCAAAGTCCAACAAAAGGCAACTAAAAATGCAATAAGGGAAAAGATGAAATATGAGAGCAAACAAGCCAATAATATAAAGCAGGACCTATTTTTTTTTCCAGTTATATAAAGAATAAAAAGGAGGTGAGAGTTGATATTGGACCACTAGAAAATGATGCTGGTGAGGTAGTAATAGGGGACAATGAAATGGCAGATGAACTTAATGGCTACTTAGCATCGGTCTTCACTGTGGAAGACACTAGCAGTATGCCAGAAGTCTGTGAGTGTCAAGGATTCAGGAATAAATGTCATTGCTATTATAAAGGTAAAAGTGCCAGGCAAGTTCAAAGGTCATAAGGGGAATAAGTCACCTGGACCAGATGGACTACACCCCACAGTCCTAAGCGAGGTTGCTGAAGAGAAAACAAATGCATTGGCCATGATCTTTCAAGAATCACTTGATTCTAGCGTGGTTCTGGAGGACTGGAAGATTGCAAATGTCACTCCACTCTTTAAGAATGGAGGAAGGCAAACGAAAGAAAATTATTGGCCAGTTAGCCTAAGTGGTTGGGAAAGTGTTGGAGTTCATTATTAAGGATGTGGTTTCGAGGTATTTGGACACTAATGATGAAATAAGCATGCTTTCTCTGAAGGGAAATCCTGCCTGACAAATCCGTTTGCATTCTTCGAGGAAGTAACAAGCAAGATGAACAAAGGAGAGGCAGTGGATGTCGTTTACTTGGATTTTCGGAAGACATTTGGTAAGGTGCCTCACATAAGGATAGTTAACAAGATAAAATCCTATGACGTTACAGGAAAGCTATTGGCATAGAGAGAGGAATGTCTGACAAGCAGAAGGCACCAAGTGGGAATAAAAGGGGCCTTTTCTGGTTGGCTGCCAGTGACTGGTGGTGTTTCTCAGACGTCAGTATTGGGACTGTTACTTTTCATATTGTTTGTCAATAACTTAGATAGTGTAATTGATGGCTTTATGGCTAAGTTTGTGGATGATATGACTGCGACAAATTGGAAGAATAGACAAAAAGTTGCAGGTGGAATACAGTGTTGGGAAATGTATGATAATGCATTTTGGTAAAAGGATCAATAGTGTAGACCAGTGGGGAGAAAATTCAAACATCAGAGGTGCAAATGGTCTTAGGAGTCTTTGTGCAAGACCCTCAGAAGGTTAATTCATAGGTTCAGGCTGTGGTGAAAAAAGGCAAATGCAATGTTTGCATTTTTTTCAAGGGGAATAGAATATTAAATCAAAGAGATAACACTGAAACTTCAAAAGACACTAGTCAGGCCGCACTTAAAATATTGTCAACAGTATTGGGCCCCTTATCTCAGAAAGGATAAATTGCCATTGGAGACATTCTAGAGGATGTTCATGAAGGTGATTCCAGGAATGAAGGAGTTAACATATGAGTAGAGTTTGGCAGTTTTGGGTCTGTACTCACTGGAATTTAGAAGAATGTGTGGTGGGGGTGGGGGGCGGGTTGCTGGTGATCTCATTGAAACCGAAGAAATGGTGATAGGACTAGATGGGTGGATGTGGAGAAGATGTTTCCTATAGTCAGGGCGTCCAGTACTAGAGGGCTCAACCTCAAAATTGAGGGGTAGCCTTTCAAAACAGAAGTAAACAGATTTTTTTTTAGCCAAAGAGTAGTGAATCTGTGAAATGCTCTGCCACAGGTTGTGGTGGGGGTCAAGTCAGTGGGTATAATTAAAGTAAAAGTTGATAGTTTCCTGATTGGTCTGGGCATCAAAGGATATGGAGAGAAGGCAGGCGTACAGGGTAGAGTGGGATCCAGGATCAGCCATGATGATATAGCGCATTGGACTTGTTCAGCTGAATGGCCTAATTCTGCTCCTACATTTTATGATCTTACAGTCCAAAATCAGCAGTTCAGATCAGCAGTTTGCAGATGATACAACGATAGGTAGAAAGGTAGGTAGTTAAATGTGATTGCAGCAGGACTTAGACAAATTGGTAGAATGGCCAACAAAATGGCAGGTGGAATACAGTGCTGGGAAATGTATTGCAATGCATTGTGGGAAAAGGAACAATAGCACCGACTATTATCTAAATGGGGAGAAGATTCAAGCATCAGAGATGCAGAGAGACTTGGAAGGCTTCGTGCAAGACTCTCAGAAGTTTAATTTACAGGTTGAGTCTGTGGTAATGAATGCAAATGCAATGTTGGCATTTATTTCAAGAGGAATAGAATATAAAAGCAAGCAGAGCCTTTATAAGATGCTAGCTAGGCTGCACTTGAAGTATCAACAGTTTTGGGCCCCATATGTGTTGTCTTCGGAGAGACCAGAGGAGGTTCACGAGGATGATTCTGGGAATGAAGGGGTTAACATATGAGGAGCATTTGGCGGATTTGGGCCTGTACTTACTGGAATTTAGAAGAATGCGAGGTAATCTCATTGAAACCTACAAAATGTTGAAAGGACTAAATAGGGCAGATGCAGAGAGGATGGTTCCTATGGTGGGGGTATCCAGAACTAGAAGGAACAACCTCAAAGTTGAGGGGTGACCTTTTAGTATGGAAGTATGGAGGATATTTTTAGCCAGCAAGTAGTGAATCTGTGGAATGATCTTCCACAGACTGTGATGGAGACCAAGTCTATGTGTATATTTAAGACAGAAATTGATAGTTTTCTGATTGGTCAGGGCATCAAAGGATATGGCCAGAAGGCAGGTTTATTGGATCTGGGATCAGCCATGATGGAATGGCGGAGTAGACTCGATGGGCTAAATGGCCTATACTTAGTGGTCTTATCACCAGCGTATGCTGTGGCAGCAGTACAATACAATGCATAATAATAGAAGAAATGTGAATTATTGTATTTATATATTAAGTAGATAAATTAAATAAGTAGTGCAAATATAGAAATAAAAGATAGTGAGATGGTGTTCATAGATTCAATATTCATTCAGAAATCAATGGGAGAGGGGATGAAGCTGTTCCTGAGTCACTGAGTGTGAGCCTTCAGGCTTCTGTACCTCCTACCTCAGGGTTGCAATGAGGGCAAGGAATGACCTGAACGATAAGAGTTTCTTAATGATGGATGTCATTTTTTGAGACATTTCTCCATGAAGATGTCCTGAATACTATGGAGGCTAGTGTCCATGATGGAGATGACTATGTTTGCAACTCTCTGCAGTTTATTTTGATCCTCTGCAGAAGCACCTTCTTACCAGATGGTGTTGCAGCTAGTTGGGATGTTCTTCATGGTACACCTGTTGGAAGTTTGTGAGTGTCAGAATCAGAATCAGGTTTACTATCACTGGCATGCATCGTGAAATTTGTTAGCTTAGCAGCAGCAATTCGATGCAATACATAATATAGAAAAAAGTGAAAATAAATAAATAAATAAGTCAATTACAGTATATGTACATTGAATAGATGAAAAGTCATGCAAAAGCAGAAATAATGTCTATTTAAAAAGTGAGGTAGTGTTCATGGGTTCGATGTCCTTTTCGGAATCGGTTGGCAGAGAGGAAGAAGCTGTTCCTGAATCGCTGAGTGTGTGCCTTCAGGCTTCTATACCTCTGCCCTAACGGTAACAGTGAGAAAACGGCATTCCCGAGGTGCTAGAGGTCCCTAATAATGGATGCTGCCTTTCTGAGACACTAGACTTTCTGAGTCTTTCTGTGTTCTTGATGACATACCAAATATCCTCGACCTCATAATGACATGCAACTGCTGCTGTACCTTCTTTGTAGATGCATTGATATGTAGGGTCCAGGATAGATCCTCAGAGATGATGTCACCCAGGAACTTGAAATTGCTCACTCTCTCCATTTCTGATTCCTTTATGAGGACTGGTGCGTATTCCCTCATCTTACCCTTTCTGAAGTCTCCAATCAGTTCTTTGGTCTTACTAATGTTAAACACAAGGTTCATAACCTCAGCATTCCAACTGTACCCACACTCTGGCATGTGTAAATGCTCTTGAGTTTGATGCCAGCTCTTGTGAGTGGAATGAAGCTGGCAGGCTAAGTGCCAGAGGGGAAAAAGATAATACCGCAATAAAGCCAATTGTCAAGCGAATCATACTGATTTTAGTTTTCATGTTCTCACCTCCCATGGCTGATGTTAGGCCAGCTAATCTGACCTCTGTGGTTTGGAAGATGTTGGACTTGATTATTTGTTCTATACTGTTGCCTCAGTAAAGCAGCTGATGTAACCAAAGATTCCCCACCCCACCTGGATATTCTCTCTTACAGTCATAGAGCACTACAGCACAGAAACAGGCTCTTCAGCCCATCTAGTCATTCTGCCCAGTCACTCTGACCCTCGCCTGGACCATAGCCTTCTATGCCCTCCATTCCATGGACTTGCGCATTGTTCTCTTAATTGTTCCCCTCTCCCATCAGGCAGACGATACAAAAGCCTGAAAGCACACACCACCAGGCTCAAGTTCAGCATCCACCTACTGACTCTAAAATGGATGTTTTGTATAAGATGAACTCTTGCCTCTCAGTCTACCTGGATCTTGCACTTTATCTGAATTTCACTTTTTCAGTACCTTTTGCACTTTATTCTGCAATGCTATTGTTTTACATTTTTCTACCTCAATGCATTGTGTAATGATCTGATCTGCATGAACAGACTACACAACAAGCTTTTCACTATATCTCAGTATGTGTAACAATATCAAACTAATACCATTACCAATTAGCAGGGATGATAGCAGGCTGTTTCCGTTAGCCATCACTCTGTAACCACTGAATTTAAACCACATATACTGCTCTGCAAATGTACAAATATTCTTGAAGCATATAATTATGAGTAAAATAATGATCTGAGTGTGTGTGTGTATGTGTGTGTGTGTGTGTGTGCGCGCGTGCGCGCGTGTCCCTTGGTTGTGCAAGTACTGTATGTCTGTTTGCACATGTATATGTAAGTGTTTATGTGTGCATATGTGTATCTGTGTCTATTTGTGCCTTTCTGCACGTATATGTCTATGCCTGTGTGTATGCACATCCGCGACTGTGTGTGCATGTATATGTGAGTGTGTGTGTATGTGTGTGCATGTGCATTTGTATGTGTAAGTGTGTGTGTGTCCGTGTCCACATGTGTGTGTGTTTGTGTATATGTGTGTATGTGTGTCTGTGTGTATGTGCATGTGTGTCTGTGTGTGTGCGTGTGTGTGTGTGTCTGTGTGTGTGTATCTGTGTGAGTGTGTGTGCATGTATTTGTGCATGTGTGTGTGTGTGTGTGTCTGTGTGTGTGTCTGTGTGTGTGTGTGTGTGTGTGTATGTGTCTGTGTGTGTGTGTGTATCTGTGTGAGTGTGTGTGCATGTATTTGTGCATGTGTGTGTGTGCGTGTGTGTGTGTCTGTGTGTGTGTGTGTGTGTCTGTGTGTGTGTGTGTATCTGTATGAGTGTGTGTGCATGTATTTGTGCATGTGTGTGTGCGTGTTTGCATTTGTAAATCAGTGGTTTCCGCTGGCAGCTACGCACGTGCCACTGTGTCTGAGAATCAGTATTCCTGCATCACTGCCTATCTCTAGTTGCTTTAGTCTCCCCTGAGATCAGACCAAGACTTCACTCTGTCAAGTCTGTGAGAGAAATGGTGAACAACAGTTGCCTGACATGAGAAGATCTCACACACGGATGACATGCACTCCACAATATGAAGTCTGACACCTGTGATGTCAGGACCTTCACGGACAGTTGCATCAGTGACAGAGTGGAAACTGCACTGCTCTCGCAGCCTGGGGACTCACATGGCTCAACACTGACCTTGCCATCCTCAGTTACGGGTGTCAGAAGACATTCAGTGACCCAAGAGACTGCAGATGTTAGAATCTGCACAACAAGATTCCAGTAACTTCTCCGACTCTGTTCCCCTTTCCCCTTTGCCTCTCCTCCTAATCAACATGGCCACCATTCACTATATCCCTTTCTCCTCCTCCACATTAGCCATAACTCACACAGTCCTCCCCTCACTCACTCTTCCCATCTGCTCATCCCCCTCCTTCCCTCTATCCCACACTATACCTTCCTCTCCTATCCAATTCTTTCACCTCCAACCCTTTGTTACTCCCGCCTATCACCTCCCAGCCTCACATGCTATTCCACTCTACCCTCTCCCATTTTCCTATTGCACACCAGCCTCGCCCTGGATCAACTGGATCAACCTATCTCCTCCCAGCCTCTTACGGCAATTACACTCTACCCTCCCCCATTTGCTATCACAAACCAACATTAACCCCCTCATCTGGATCAAACTATCTACTCCATGACTCCTGCACCATTTCCAGATTCTCCTATCCCATTTTCCAATCAGCCACCAATGCCATCACTTGGATCCATCTACCATCTGCCACGTCTTTTTCCACCTCTGTATTCTGGCTATCTTCCCTCTATCTTTCCAACCAGATGAAGGGGCTCAACCTGAAACATTGACTGTCCATTTCCCTCCATAGAATCTGCCTGACCAGCTAACTTCCTCCACTATCTTGTGTGTTAAAGCCCTTTGGTGCTTCTTTTTTTAAATTTTTCTAATCTTTTCCAACCATCTCATCTATTATCGTACATTTTATTATTCAGCTTCACTTAGAAGAACATAGAACATTGGAGCACAGTATAAGATAAAACCATAAGACCATAAGATATAGGGGCAGAAGTAGGCCATCCAGCCCATCAAGTCTATTCCACCATTCAATCATGGTCTGATCCAATTCTTCCAGTCATCCCCACTCTCCTGCCTTCTCCCCATACCCTTTGATGTCCTGGCTAATCAAGAACCTATCTATCTCTGCCTTAAATACACCCAATTACTTCGCCTCCACAGCCACTCGTGGTAAAAAAAAATCCATAGATTCACCACCCTCTAACTAAAGTAATTTCTCCGCATCTCAGTTCTAAATTAGACGTCCTTCAATACTGAAGTCATGCCCTCTTATCCTAGACTCCCCTACCATGGGAAATAACTTTGCCATATCTAATGCGTTCAAGCCTTTTAACACTTGGAATGTTTCTATGAGATCCCCCCCCCCCCCATCCTCCTGAACTCCAGGAAATACAGCCCAAGGGTTGCCAGACATTCCTCATACGGTAACCCTTTCATTCCTGTAATCATTCTTGTGAATCTTCCCTGAACCCTCTCCAATGTCAGCATATCCTTTCTAAAACAAGGTGCCCAGAACTGCACACAATACTCTGTGTGGTCTCATGAGTGCCTTATACAGCCTCAACATCACATTCCTGCTCTTATATTCTATACCTCTAGAAAGGAATGCCAACATTGCATTTGCCTTCTCCAACACTGACTCAGCCTGGAGGTTAACCTTTAGGGTATCCTGCACAAGGACTCTCAAGTCCCTTTGCATCTCTGCATTTTGAATTCTCTCCCCACCTAATAATAGTCTGCCGATTTATTTTTTTCCGCCAAAGTGCATGACCATATACTTTCGAACATTGTATTTCATTTGCCACTTCCTTGCCCATTCCCCTAAACTATCTAAATCTCTCTGCAGGCTCTCTGTTTCCTCAACACTACCCACTCCACCACCTATCTTCGTATCATCAACAGATTTAGCCACAAATCCATTAATCCCATAGTCCAAATCACCCTTGACAGATATCGTTAAAAGCAGCGGTCCCAACACTGACTCCTGTGGAACTCCACTGTTAACCAGCAGCCAACCAGAATAGGATCCCTTTATTCCCACTCTCTGTTTTCTGCCAAACAGTCAATGCTCCACCCATGCTAGTAACTTCCCTGTAATTCCATGGGCTCTTATTTAGCTAAGCAGCCTCATGTGCTGCACCTTGTCAAAGGCCTTCTGAAAATCCAAATACACCACATCTGCTGTGTATCCTTTGTCTACGCTGCTTGCAATTTCCTCAAAAAATTACAGTATGTTAGTCAGGCAGGATTTTCTTTTCAGGAAACCATGCTGGCTTTGGTCTATCTTGTCATGTGCCTCCAGGTACTCCATAATCTCATCCCTAACAATTTATTTCAACAACTTCCCAACCACTAATGTCAGGCTATCAGGTCTATAGTTTCCTTTCTGCTGCCTCCCACCCTTCTTAAATAGTGGAGTAACTTCTGCAATTTTCCAGTCATCCAGAATCTATTGATTCTTGAAAGATCATTGTTAATCCCTCTGCAGTCTCTCCAGCTACTTCTTTCAGAACCCGAGAGTACATTCCATCAGGTCCAAAAGATTTAGCCACCCTCAGACTATTAAGCTTCTTGAGCACCTTCTCAGTCGTAATTTTCACTGCATATACTTCACTTCCCTGAAACACAGGAGCATAGAAACATAGAAAATATACTACAGCTGTTTTCCACTGTGAAGACTGATGCAAGATGTGCATTTAGTTCCTTTGCCATCTCTGCATCTCTTATTACAATATCTCCAGTGTCATTTTGTATTGGTCCTATATCTACCCTCGACTCTCGTTTATTCTTTATATACTTAAAACAGCTTTTAGCATCTTCTTTGATATTAGTCAGCAGCTTCCTTTCATAACTCATCTATTCCTTCCAAATGACCTTCTTAGTTTCCTTCTGCAAGTTTTTAAAAGCTTCCCAATCCCTTATCTTCCCATTAGTTTATATGCCCTCTCTTTTGCTTTTATTTTGGTTCTGACTTGTCTTTCCAGCCATGGTAGTGTCCTTCTTCCATTCAAAAATTTCATCTCATTTGCAATATAACTGTCTTGCACTTCCCTCGTTTTTCATAGAAACTCCAGCCATTGTTGCTCTGCTGTCCTTCCTGCTAGGGTCCCTTTCCAGTCAACTTTGGCCAGTTCCCCTCCTATGCTATTGTAACTTCCTTTATTCCACTGAAATACCGACACATTGGAATTTAGTTTCTCCTTCTGAAGTTTCAAAATGAACTTGATCATATTTTGATCACTGTTCCCTAAGGGTTCCTTAGCCTTAAGCTCCCTTATCACCTCCAGATCATTGCTCAGCATCCAATCCAGCACAACTGATCTGCTAGTGGGCTCAACAACAAGCTGTCCTAAAAAAGCCATCCCTGAGACATTCTACAGATTCTCTCTCTTGAGATCCAGTACTGACCTGGTTTTCCCAATCCACTTTCATGTTGAAATCCCCAACAATTATCACAACATTGCCATTCTGACTCGCCTTTTCTTTCTCCTGCTGTAATTTGTAATCTGCATCCTGGCTGCTGTTTGGAGGCCTTTATACAACTGCCATTAGTGTCCTTTTACCCTTGTGATTTCTTAACTCAACTCATAGAGACGCTACACCTTCCAATCCTACGTCATCCCTTTCTAATGATTTAATATCATTTTTTATACACAATGCTCCACCACCTCCTCTGCCTACTAACCTATCTTTCTGTTACACCGTATATCCTAGGACATTCAGCTCCCAATGGCAGCCATCCTTTAGCCAAGTTTCAGAGATTGCCATGACATCATACTTGCCAATCAGTAGCTGAATTTCAAGATCATCCATTTTATTTCTCATGCTGCGTGCATTCAAATATAACACTTTCAGTCCAATATTTATTGCTTTCTGTTTTAACTGCACCACAGCTCTATTGCCCTGTAATTCACCCCACCTGCTGTGATTATGCCTCATCTCCTGCCTGTCCCTCCTATCATCTCTGTTGCACGCTATCTTTGATTTATTTCTGCTTTTCCCTTCCTCAGCCCTATCACTCCAATCCTCAACCTCTGCCAAATTAGATTAAACCCTCCCTAACAGCTCAATTAAACCTGCCTGCTAGGATATTGGACCTCTTTGCGTTTAGGTGTAACCCATGCTTTTTGTACAGGTTGTACCTCGCCCAGTGATCCAGGAATCTGAAGCCCTGCCCCTTACACCAGTCTCTCAGCCATGCATTAATATGCCTGATTATGCTATTCTTGCAAACGTTAGCACGTGGCACAGGCAGCAATTCTGAGATTACTAACCTGGAGAATCTGCTTTTCAGCTTCCTGCCCAAATCCCTGAATTCTCTCTTCAGGACCTCTTCCCTTTTTCTACCTATGTCTTTGGTACCAACGTGTACCAAGATTTCTGGCTGTTCACCCTCTCCATTCAGAATACTTATCAGGCTGACAAGAACCCCTCACTATGGAATCCCCTATGACTACCGCATTCCTCATCTTATTCTCTCCCTTCTGCATCATGGAACTAGGCTCAGTTCCAGAGACCCGATCGCCATGGTCGTCCTCTGTCAGGTCACACCCTTCAACAGCATCCAAAATGAGATAATGATTACCGAGGGGGGATGACCACACGGGTGTTCTCTATTATCTGAGCTCTTCCCTTCCCTTCCCTGACCGTCACCCGCTTATCTAACTCTTGCACCCTCGGGGTGACTAACTCCCTATATCTCTTCTCTATCTCCAGCTCACTTTCCCTAATAAGCTGTAGGATCCCTAACACGGTCTCTCAGGAGCTGCATTTCGGTGCACCTGGTGCAGATGTGGCCATCTAGGAGACTGGAAGATTCCCAGGATTCCCACATCTGACACCCAGTGCAGAGTACTAACTCTGTTCCTCAGAAAATGCCAGGATAAAACCAAGTCCATTTACCCACTTACCTCGCCGAAGCACGAGAGATTTACAATTACATACAGAGACTTGCAATTGATTTATATTTTAGACTGTTGAATAATTATTTTTTCTTTCTCGGGCTTTTCGAATTTCAATACTTTTTGTGGTTATATCGTCTCTGTGGTGCACAACGTTGTGCCAAGCTTTGAGCCTCTTCTAAGATCTTCCATTCCATTTCTGCTTCGTCCATGTGCCTATCTAAGAGTCTTTCAAATAACCTACATGTATCTGTCTCCACCACCACCTCCTATCCTACTCTTTCCTCCAATTTCATTAAAATTATGAATTAGGGAGTATTAGCTGCAAGGACAGCTTGGACCAACTCAGATTGTTTTCTCAGGAGGGTCAGATGCTGAGCTGAGACCTGATAGAAGCAAATAAACTGATGAAAGGCATAGGAAGAATAGACTGAATCTTTGTCCCGGCAGGAACTGTCAAATATTAGTGACCCTTAATATGGGAGGGGAAAGTTTAAAGGGGATTTGTTTGACAATTTTGGTAAGTGGTAGATGTCTGGACCTGGTGACAGGGTTACATTCAATCAGCCTGTTTACACCAGACAACACATTCAGCATGCCCTCATAAATCAATCAGACACCTTAAAAGTCACTCTTCATTCATTAGTCCTCTAATGTCTGGACACAATATTTCTTGGGCATATAAAGCACATTAATGTTTATATAGATAAACAATAAGCCTGAATCCAGACAAACAAACCACTTGACGGATATTCTCAGTGTTTACTTACTAACAGACATTCACATTTTAATGGTTATTGATTGATTATTCTACAGACCTACAGACCCCACATGCAAAGAGTTCTGAAAGAGTTAAATTGTCACTTTACCTGACAGACATTGATTCATTGTTTTACAAGTTATAATATGCCGCATTCATGGAACACGCTGGCAGGGGTGGAGATAGAAGCAGATAGATTAGGGGTGTTTAAGATAGGCACATGGATGAAAAAAAAGCAGTGGGCTCTGTGAGAAGGAAGGGTTAAATTGATCTTGAAGTAGGTTAAAGTGTCAGCACAAGATCTTAGGCTGAAGGGCTTGTACTGTTCTCTATGTTCCAGGTTCTATATAGCATTTATCCATAAACAGATACCTTAATATCCTCCCCAGTCAGTTAAGAATATGCCACAATGATTAAGGTGATTGGAGGAAAGTATAGAGGGTTTATTACACAGAGAGTGGTAAGTGTATTGAACACGTCCTGGGGACGCCGGTAGAGGCAAATACATTAGAGATGTTTAAGAGATTCTTAGATAGGCACAGGGATGGTAGAAAAATGGAGGGAAGGGTTAGATTGATCTTGGAGAAGGTTAAAGTGTCAGCACAACTTTGTGGGCCAAAGGGCCTGTATTACACTGTACTGTGCTGTGTTCTAATTGTAAAAAGTGTGACAAGACGTACAGCTCACAAAGAGTCATCACACTTGAGATTTCCAAAAGCTCTGGCATTATGACAAGCGCTGCATAAGTTCTTTATTTTTCTTCATTTAGTTCTTTTCTCAAGCTTCATTCCAACTTTTTCATAAACTTAGATATGTTTCTTCCATGCCAACTTTGTCATTCATCAATGGCAAATGCATGTTTTGCCCCGTTGCTTGCATCTCTCAAAATATTCCTATCATGTTTTGTGTAAAATATAATCTAATCTGTTGTGCAGCAATTGAGCAGACTGTTCCGCTTCTGTCTCAGGGAACGCAGGTTGACTAATTCTGAATGTTCTGTTTCTCTGAAGCACTCAGGTGAATTCCCTGGGATCGCAGAAGCACAAAATAAAATTAACCTTTCACTGCACAGCACTGACAACAGAGCTGCTGGGAAGCAAAATGAATATAGATTGCAACTAAGACAGCCAGAGGAATTACAGTTGCTAAGTTATCCTGGAGTTTTAGACTTTGCTGGAGGAATAAATGGAGTAAGCTTATGGAGTGGCACACAGAAAACGCTGGAGGAACTCAGCTGGTCAGGCAGCATCTGTGGAGGGGAATAAACAGTCAACATTTCAGGCTGAGACCCTTCATCAAGCCAAGTCAAGCCTCTTTTTATTGTAATTTTGACCATAACTGCTGGTACAGTACACAGTAAAAATGAGACATTTTTTTCAGGACCATGGTGTTACATGACACAGTACAAAAACTAAACTGAACTATGTAAAAAAAACACAGAAAATAAACTACACTAGACTACAGACCTACCCAGGACTGCATAAAGTGCACAAAATAGTGCAGGCATTACAATAAATAATAAACAAGACATCAGGACTGGAAAGGAAGGTGGCAGGAGCTTGAGTATGAAGGTGGAGTTGAGGAAAGAGTACAAGCCTGTTATTTGTTATTCTTAAACACAAGAGATTCTGCAGGAGCTGAAACCCAAAGCAACACCTGCACAAAATGCTGAAGGAACTCAGCAGGTCAGGTAGCATCCTCGGAGAGGAATGACAAGCCGACCATTTCAGACCAAAGCCCTTCATCAGGATTTTGTGTGTGTTGCTTGTTATTCCGGCGTCTGCCCCCTTTCTTTCCACTCCTGATTCAAGTTCGTGCTGCCATCGCTCATCTTGCCCTGTGTCAGTAGCAGATGAAGATGACCCATTTTGTTTTCCAGGGAGTGAACTCTGGGAGAGTGGGCCTGCGGGGGTTAACCTTTCACCTCGCACCGCTTCTGACACCGGGGGGGGGGGGGGGGGCTGTAACAAGTGACACCACAGAATGATGACCATGCAAGTCTACTTAGCTCTAACAGGTAGATACTTTATTGATCCCAAAGGAAATTACAGTGTCAGTAGTATTACAAGTGCACAGATATAAATATTAGAAGATAAGTAGAAAGATTAAAAGAATACGTTACCACGAACAGTCTAACAAGAGATGACATCACTTCCCCGGCTATATGTTGACATGTTGACTCACTATACAGCCGAACAGCCAGGGGTAAGAATGACCTCATATAGTGCTCTTTGGAGCAGCACAATTGTCTTAGTCTATTACTAAAAGCTCTTCCGTTCAGCCAAGATGGCATATAGAAGGTGAGAAACAGTGTCCAGAATTGTCAGGATTTGACATAGGGTCCTTTGTTCTACCACAGCCTCCAGTGTGTCCAGTTTGACTCCTATGACAGAGCCAGCCTTTCTAATCAGTTTATTGAGCCTGTTGGCATCACCCGTGTTAATGCCATTACCTCAGCACACCACCACATAGAAGATTGTACTGGTGACAACAGATTGTTAGAGCATGTGAAGGAGAGGCCTGCATACCCCAAAGGACCTCAATCTCTTCAAGAAGTAGAGATAACCCTGGCCCTTCTTATACACAGCCTCTGTGTTGGTGCTCCCCTAAAGTCTGTCATCCAGCTGCACCCCCAGGTACTTGTAGGTCCTCACCATCAACAGTAACAGGGAACAATGTAGGTGTAGTCTTTCTAAAGTCCATCACTATCTCCTTTGTCTCACTAATGCTGAGTTGCAGATGATTCAGCTTGCACCATTTGACAGAGTCCTTCACTAGAGCCCTGTATTAATCCTCCCGTCCTCCCTCTATACGCCCAACTATCACTGAGTCATCAGAGAATTTCTGCAGATGGCATGACTCAGTGTTGTATCTAAAGTCCAAGGTGCACAAAGAGGGAGCCAATACAGTCCCTTGTGGGGCCTCTGTGCTGCTTATATCCATATCTGACACACAGCTCTGAAGCCACACAAACTGTAGTCAGCCAATCAGGTAGTCCATTATCCCGAATGCAATGAAAGTGCCAATCTGCACTGAATAGAGCTTTCCCCCCCAGCAATGAGGGCTGTATGGTATTGAAGGCACATGAGAAATAAAAAAAAACATGATCCACACAGTGCCCTGCTTATCAAAATGGGAGTAGCTCTGTTCAGCAGGTAGACAACAGCATCGTTGACTCCAATATGCTCCTGGTAGGAAAACTGCAAGAGGATCAAGGGCTGACCTGACCAGAGGTGAGCCAGGACAAATCTGTCTCAGGTCATCATGATGGGTGAGGTCAGGGCCACTGGACACTAGTCATTCAAGACTTTTGGTTGGCCCTTCTTGGGTACTGGGACCACACATGATGTTTTCCCACAGTCAGGACCCTTTCCAGGGTGAAACTGGGAATGAAAATGCACTCAAAAACTCCACACAGCTGCTCAGTACACTCCTTCAGGACCTTGGGGTTCACACCATCTGGTCCCAATGCTTTGACGTTCTCACCTGCTCTGCAGTAAAGGTGTGTCCATGACTGGGGATTTGATAGAAGGTGGAGGATGGGGGAGTGAAGATTGGGACGATAGCAGTTGGTATGTAGAGGTGTGTATGGTAGGATAAGAAGAGATGTAGACAGAGGTAGCCTGTGTTCTTCATCCATGTGTTGAATTGGAGGGGAGGGGGGAGGCGTTGGTGCTGAGGGTGTATTGGATACCTCTGCATCTGGACAGGTGTGCTGAGGGGTTGTGAATAGGAGGGCAATTGTCAAACCCATTGAAGAATTACTTTAGCTTATTAGCCCATTCAAGGGAGGGGGCCATTGGGGTTCTGCCAATCATTCCTTTTTTCTGATTCATGGATGTCAGCAAAGAGTTAAAATGTCAGGTTGCATACTGTATACATTCTCTGCTATGAATGTTTTGAACCAAGGAGATAATCCAAGGATTAAAGAGAAAAAAAATAGAAAGAGTTAAAATGAGACAAGGAGGGTGATAAAGAAAGATAAACTGAAGTACAAAGCTTAAAGTTCAAGGTAAAATTGATTATCAAAGGTTTCAAAGGTATATATAATGTCAGGGAAATGTATAGAATATACATCCTGAAATGCTTTTTTTTCGCAACCATCCATGAAAACAGAGGAGTGCCCCCAAAGGATGAATGACATTTAAATGTTAGAACCCCTTAGTGCCCCCCAGTTCCCCTCTGTCCCGTGCATAAGCGGCAGCAATCAACGACTCCCCCTCCCCCTACCAGCAAAAAAAAGAATTAGCACCCACCACTGAGCACTCAAGTGTGAAGCAAAGCAACAGAAAAGACATAGACTTGAAATACCCCAAAGGCTACTCATTCACCCATTATACGACATACCACAGGTTCTCTCTCTCCCTAATAAAAATGGCTCCATTTCACAGCGAGAGGGGAGACATAACAAACAACTTGCCGGTTTACGATGATTAAAGTCCATTGTGGCGCTTCTTCCGAGCTCTGTACCCAAATCTCAGATCACTGGGCACACTGCCGAAGGTGTGTTCTTCCGACCCCCATGACACTAGACATCCCATTATCTACAATTTGAGAGGGAGAAGGGAAAATCGGAAGTGTCAGTATTACAGTTGAACAAAGGGGACTATGGAGCCATGAGGGAGGAGCTAGCCAAAGTTGACTGGAAGGATACCCTCGCAGGGATGACAGTGGAACAACAATGGCAGGTATTTATGGGAATAACTCAGAAGGTGCAGGATCAGTTCATTCCAAAGAGGAAGAAAGATTCTAAGGGGAGTTGGGGGCGACCGTGGCTGACAAGGGAAGTCAAGGACAGTATAAAAATAAAAGAGAAGAAGTATAACATAGCAAAGATGAGTGAGAAGCCAGAGGATTGGGAAACTTTTAAAGAGCAACAGAAGATACGGGGAGAAAAGATGAGGTACGAAGGTAAGCTAGCCAAGAATATAAAGGAGGATAGTAAAAGCTTCTTTAGGTATGTGAAAAGGAAAAAATTAGGTAAGACCAAAGTTGGGCCCTTGAAGGCAGAAACGGGTGAATTTATTGTGGGGAACAAGGAAATGGCAGACGAGTTGAACAGGTACTTTGGATCTGTCTTCACTAGGGAGGACACAATCTCCCAGATGCAATAGTGACCAGAGGACCTAGGGTAATGGAGGAACTGAAGGAAATTCACATTAGGCAAAAAATGGTATTGGGTAGACTGATGGGACTGAAGGCCAATAAATCCCCAGGGCCTGATGGTCTGCATCTCAGGGTACTTAAGGAGGTGGCTCTAGAAATCGTGGAAGCATTGGTAATCATTTTCCAATGTTCTATAGATTCAGGATCAGTTCCTGAGGATTGGAGGACAGTTAATGTTATCCCACTTTTTAAGAAAGGAGGGAGAGAGAAAACAGGGAATTATAAACCAGTTAGCCTGACATCAGTGGTGGGGAAGATACTGGAGTCAATTATAAAAGATGAAATAATGGCACATTTGGATAGCAGTAACAGGATTGGTCCAAGTCAGCATGGATTTACGAAGGGGAAATCATGCTTGACTAATCTTCTGGAATTTCTTGAGGATGTAACTATGAAAATCGACAAGGGATGTAGTGTACCTGGACTTTCAGAAAGCCTTTGATAAGGTCCCACATAGGAGATTAATGGGCAAAATTAGAGCACATGGTATTGGGGGTAGGGTACTGACATGGATAGAAAATTGGTTGGCAGACAGGAAACAAAGAGTAGGGATTAATGGGTCTTTTTCAGAATGGCAGGCAGTGACTAGTGGGGTACTGCAATGCTCGGTGCTGGGACCACAGCTATTTACAATATACATTAATGATTTAGATGAAGGGATTAAAGGTAATGTTAGCAAATTTGCGGATGACCCAAAGCTGGGTAGTAGTGTGAAATATGAGGAGGACGTTAGGAGAATGCAGGGTGACTTGGACAGGTTGGGTGAGTGGGCAGATACATGGCAGATGCAGTTTAATGTGGATAAATGTCAGGTTATCCACTTTGGTGGCAAGAACAGGAATGCAGATTACTATCTGAGTTCAGAAAAAGTTAGGAAAAGGGGAAGTACAACGACATCTATGAGTCTTTGTACATCAGTCACTGAAAGTAAGCATGCAGGTACAGCAGGCAGTGAAGAAAGCTAATGGCATGTTGGCCTTCATAACCATAACAAAGGGAGTTAAGTATAGGAGGAACGAGGTCCTTCTGCAGTTGTACAGGGCCCTGGTGAGACCACACCTGGAGTATTGTGTTCAGTTTTCGTCTCCAAATTTGAGGAAGGACATTCTTGCTATTGAGGGAGTGCAGCGTAGGTTCACAAGATTAATTCTTGGGATGGCGGGACTGTCATGTGTTGAAAGATTGGAGCAACTGGGCTAGTATACACTGGAATTTAGAAGGATGAGAGGGGATCTGATTGAAACGTATAAGATTATTAAGGGATTGGACACCCTAGAGGCAGGAAAAATGTTCTCGATGTTGGGGGAGTCCAGAACCAGAGGCCACAGTTTAAGAATAAGGGGTATGCCATTTAGAACAGAGTTGAGGAAAAACTTTTTCACCCAGAGATCTATGGAATCCTCTGCCTCAGAAGATCTCTGGATGCTTTCAAGAAAGAGTTAGATAGAGCTCTTAAAGATAGCGGAGTCAAGGGATATAGGGAGAAGGCAGGAACGGGGTTCTGATTGTGGATGATCAGCCATGATCACATTGAATGGCGGTGCTGGCTCGAAGGGCCGAATGGCCTACTCCTGCACCTATTGTCTATTGTCTATTGACACACCGATCTCCTGCCGGGACACTGACTTTCCATCTGCCCGCCTCCAGAGCCATGAGATCTTGAACCTCCGAAGGTGATCTAGGCTCCTAGGCTGCGTCCTTGGCATGTCGAATAACGGCCTACCGTGAAACCTCGAGAGCGTGCCCCATTCCCACAAAGAACCGAAGTCAGCCTGTAACCCCAGGTCAGGGTATTCAAAAGAACCCTGAAAGGGAAAAATAGAGATATTAAAGAAGGAAATAGAGCTGTTTCTGAAGATGCAAGCAAAGGAGTCACCGTTTGGCACCATCATGACTAAGCTTCACCCTCTTCTGAATGCCCTTCTGAATATCAGAGTACATACACGTCACCATTTGCATGACTAAATTGTTATTTATTATATCTTCTTCCACCACCTCCTCAGGCAGTACATTTCAAGCACCTCCCACTCCCTGCCTTAAAGCTCCATAGTTGGCACAACCATCCCCACCACTGAGAACAACTTCAAGAGGTGGTGCCTCAGGAAGGCTGCCTGCATGAGTAAGGATCCTCACCATCCAGGACAAAGTTCAAAGCAAATTTATTATCAGAGTACATAAATGTCACCACATACCACCCTGAGATTCTTTTTTGGCGGGCATACTCAGCAAATCTATAGAACTGTAACTGTGGACAGGATCTGTAAACTGTAAACATCAGGAACTATATCTGTAAACAAACTGAGCAAATGCAGATAATAAATAAAGAGCAATAGATAACGAGCAGGAAGTAACAAGATAAAAGTGTCCTTAAATGAGTGTTGTTATCCCCTTTTGTTCAAGATTCTGATGACTGAGGGGTGGTAACTTTCTTTAAACTGGTGGTGCAAGTCCTGAGGTTCTTGTACCTTCTATCTGACGGTAGCAGCAAGAAAAGAGCATGGCCTGGGTAGTGAGAATCTTTGATGATGGATACTGCTTTTCCACTGAAATGTTTCATGTAGATGTGCCTCAGTGCTTGGGACAGTTTTATCTGTGATGTACTGGGCCAAATCCACTACCTTTTGTAGGATTTTCACTCAAAGGTTTTGGTGTTCCTATACCAGGCTGCAATGCAGCTGGTCAGCACATTTTCTACCACACATCTATAGAAGTTTGCTAAGGTTTTTGATGACATGCCGAACCTCTGCAGAAGTGCTATTGTGCTTTCTCTGCAATTATATTTATGTGATGGGTCCAGGACAGGTCCTCTGAAATAGTGACACCCATGAATTTAAAGTTACTGACCCTCTCCACCTCTGATCCTCTGGTGATTACTGATTCATGGACCTCTGGTTTTCCTCTCCTGAAGTCTACTGCAGTTCCTTGGTTTTATTGACATTGAGTGAGAGGTTGTTGTTATTACACCACTCTGCCGAATTTTCAGTCTCCCTTCTGTATGCTGATTCATCACCATCTTTGATACAGCCCACAACAGTGGAGTCATCAGCAAACTTGTATATGGTGTATATGGTGTTGGAGATAAACTAGGAAATAAAACAATAAAAAGAGAGAGAAATGAGAGAGATATAAAGATTGAGTAGTGTTCCAATCTAGTCCTACAGTTGATCTAATAATTTAAAATCTATTTTTCTCCTCTATTCCAGGACAACAAGCTGCAATGCATTTTTGGGAAGTGAAACTAGGTCAGGACTTCCATGGTGAGCAGTAAGGGAGTGTTGCAGAGCAAGAGAACCTCAGAAATTGTTCTCTGAAACTAGTGTCGCAGGTAGGCAGGGTGATGAACACACAGGCCTTCATTATTATATTGTTGCCTGTTGTATTTAGTATTTTCTTTCTTGTTTTGAGGACCCCATAGCTTCTTATCTTTGCTGTCCATTATTAAAGCTATCATTCAAGTTCAAGTTTAATTATCATTCAACCACACATGAATGTAGCCAAACAAAACTGCATTCCTCTAAGGCCAAAGTGCAAAACACATTACCAGCAATATTGCACACTACACATATCACAAATAGGACATATGATTACGATTTCAGAACAACAGTTACAAAGAAAAGTAAATTAATTGCTGAATTGTCTCCACTTTTCTGCTTTTGGGTCAAGCCTCCTGTACTTTTACTAACAGGAATCTCTGAACTTTGGAGAGGGATAGGAACAGCAAGTTAGGAAAACATTTAATTGGAGTAAGGGGAAATATGAGGCTATCACGCAGGAACTTGGAAGCATACATTGGAAACAGATGTTCTCAGGGAAATGTACGGCAGAAATGTGGCAAATGTTCAGGGGATATTTGCATGAATTTCAACATAGGTACGTTCCAATGAGATAGGGAAAGGATGGTAGGCTACAGGAACAGTGGTGTCCAAATGCTGTTGTAAATCTAGTTAAGAAGAAAAGAAAAGCTTATGAAAGCTTCAAAAAAAATGATAAAGATCTAGAACATTATCAGGCTAGCAGGAAGGAGTTTAAGAATTAAATTAGGAAAGCCAGAAGGGTCCATGAGAAGGCCTTGGTGGGCAGGATTAAGGAAAACCCCAAGGCTTTTTCACTCAGGTTGAGTGAACTCAGCCTTTTCTCCTTGGAGCGACGGAGGATGAGAGGTGACCTGATAGAGGTGTATAAGATGATGAGAGGCATTCATTGTGTGGATAGTCAGAGGCATTTTCCCAGGGCTGAAATGGCTATCACAAGAGGGCACAGGTTTACGGTGCTTGGAAGAAGATACAGAGGAGAGGTCAGGGTTGAGTGCATGGAATGAGCTGCCAGTGATGGTGGTGGAGGCGGATATGATAGGGTCTTTTTAAGAGACTCCTGGATAGGTACATGGAGCTTCAAAAAATCGAGGGCTATGGGTAACCCTAGGTAATTTCTAAAGTAAGTACATGTTCGGCATGGTATTGTGGGCCAAAGGACCTGTATTGTGCTGTATGTTTTCTATTCTATTCTATACGGTGACTAAGATGAGGTCACTCAGTGATTCCGGAATACCTTTGCTATCAGGGTTCTGAATGAACATTGAACCCATGAACTCTACTTCACAGCTTTACTTTCTCTTTTTGTACTACCTACTTCATTTTTTTTAACATATATATACTTCTTACAGTAATTTACATGTTTTCTTATTATGTATGGTGCTGTAGTGCTACTGCATAACAACAAACTTCACGACATATGCCAGTGATATTAAACACGATTCTGATTTGACAGAAAACGATGAAGTGACAAAGTGGCTTTTGGCAAAGTCAACTCTTCTATGTAGCAGCAGGGCATATGAAAACACAGTAGGACAATGACAACATCAGTGTGGGTAACACATGTGGAGTGTAAACATAAAGTGACAGTGCATCAGTTGATAAAGAGTCCTGAGAAGCTGTGGAGAGGAGAGGCTGATGTGGGTGTACTGGGCAACATCCTGCAAACAAAATTGATTCCCTCTAGTTCAATATTCCCATGCCCTGTTGTAAAGAGTCGCACTATATATATATATATTCTATGACTCTTATAAACTTCTATAAGGTCACTACTCAGTCATCTGTGGTGCAGTGAGAATAAACCAAGCCTGCCCCATCTCTCCTTATCACTATAGCCTCCCATTCCAAGCAACATCCTGCACCCTCTCTGTTTCTACCATCACCTTCATGTGGTGTTCAGATCAGAATAGTATACAATAGCAGATTAGAACAAAGAACATAGAATGTAGAATGTTACAACAGAGTACAGACCATTTGCCTCACGATGCTGAGTGACTTAAGATCAATCCACCCCTACCCTCCTTCATAGTTGTCCATTTTCTATCATCTATGTGCCTATGTAATATTTTCTTAAGTGTCCAAGATGATCTGTCTCTATCACCACCCAGCACTCTGTAAAAAAACATACCTTTGACATCCCCTGCATACGTTCCTCCAATCACTTTAAGATTACCATGTATTAGTCATTTCCACCTGGGGAAATGTATCTGGCTATCCACTTGATCATTTGATTTATCTCTATCAAGTCACTTCTCATCCTCCTTCACTCCAAAGAGAAAAGCCCTAGTTTGCTTAACTCTCATGCTCTCTAGTTCCGGTACAGTGCTGAAAATCCTGTCATTAACTCTGAACACTACCTTCAAACTTGACCTTTCGAAATGAATCACTTCCCACTTTCTTGATTGATCTCCATCTGCCTGTAAATTTTTACCTAAAGCTCTTGTTTAGCCTTTTGACCTGACTTTGTCTCACTCACATCAATGGCTGAGCTCATTAAGACTTCACTTGGTTGAAATACCTTGTCATTAAACTTTCCAGATGCACATGTAAAGTTGTACCTTGGAAAAATTGCACTGTTCTTGCAATCTGTGTTTTAACTCTTCACTGCACTTCAAAGCAACCTGTAAGGATCTCATGTACCAGGTCAGGTGCTAAGTGAAATATGTTCAGTGTGTTCATTTCTCTGCCATTTTTTAATTGCTGCACAGCAGTTAGTTATTTGTAGGGGCACATCTGTATGCAACCCCATGGCCAAAACTCAGTGCTCAGAGTCACAATAGAGTCATACAGAATGGAAACAGGCCCTTCAGCCTAACTGGTCCATGCCAAACAAGATGTCCATCAAAGTTAGTTCCATTTGTTCATGTTTGGTCCTTGTCCCTCCAAACCTTTCCTATGTACACTCAGTGGCCACTATATTAGGTATCTCCTGTACCAAATAGAGTGGCCATGGAGTGAATGTTCAACATCTTCTGCTGCTGTAGCCCATCAACTTCAAAGTTTGATGTGTTGTGCACTCAGAGATGCTCTTCTGCACACCATTGTTGTAACGTGGTTATCTGAGTTACTGTTGCCTTCCTGTCAACAAGAACCAGTCAGGCCAATCTCCTCCGACCTCTCTCATTAATAAGGCATTTTCATCCACAGAACTGCCACTCACTGGATTTGCTGGGAGGTTTTTTGTACCATTGTGTATAAACTCTAGAGACTGTTGATGAAATTCCCATGTGAACAGCAGTTTCTGTGATAATCACAGCACCCCATCTGGCACCAACAATTGCTCCACGATCAAAGTTATTCAAGATCACATTTCCTCCTCATTCTGCTGTTTGGTCTGAACAACAGCTGAACCTCTTGACCATGTCCACAGGCTTTTATGGATTGAGTTGCTGCTACATGATCGGCTGACTAGATACTTGCATTAATGAGTAGATGTACAGATGTACCTAATATAATGGCCACTGAGTGAACATCCTTATCCAATTGTCTTTTAAATGATGTTAATGTACCTGCTTAATGTATCTAATGTTAGAATGTACTTTGCTAATGTGCCATGTGTTAGAAAGGCACAGAAGGAGGCATTTGGAACATTTAATTCCAGCTCGCTACAGAACAATCCATTTAGTGCCATTCCCATGTGTCCTGAGTATTTACTTTCCTTGTGTGAATCCAATTTCTTGCAGTAAGATCCAGGTCATTACCACTGACTGGATTTTGTTCCAAATCAAAAACAAAGAAATTATTCCAGACCTCCCTCTGTACTGTTGCCCACATCTTAAATGTACACTTAGTGTTCAATTCAGTAGGTATACCTGAACACTAGCTCGTAATGCAAAATATCTAATCAGCCAATCGTGTGGCAGCAACGCAATGCATAAAACCATGCAGACATGGTCAAGAGGTTCAGTTGTTGTTCAGACCAAACATTAGAACGGGGGCAGAATGTGATTCAAGTGATTTTGACCGTGGAATGTTTGTTGGTGGTTTGAGTGTCTCAGAAACTGCAGATCTCCTGGGATTTTTGCACACAACAGCCTCAGAGTTTACAGAGAATGGTGTGAAAAACAGAAAAAGATACATCCAGTGAGCAACAGTTCTGTGAGTACAAATACCTTGTCAATGAGAGAGGTCAGAGGAGAATGGCCAGACTGACAGGATGGTGACAGTAACTCAAATGACCATGCATTACTGTGCAGTGGAACATCTTTGAATGCACAACGTGTTGAACCTTGTCTTGGAAGGGCTGTAGAAATAGAAGACCACACTTTCTTATAGAATATAGAACAGTGAAGCACATGATGGACCCTTCAGCCCAGGATGTTATGCCTACCCTTTAAACAACTCTAAGATCAATCCAGTCCTTCCCACCTGCACAACCCATAACTCTCTATTTCCTTAGTCTAAAAGTCTTTTAAATGCCCCAATGTTATCAGCCTCTACCACCATCACTGGCAGCATATTCCAGGCACTTACACTCTCTGTGTAAAAAATCTACCCCTGACATCTCCCCTAAATGTTCATTCTTAAAGAATGTCCTCTGGCATTAGCCATCGCTGCCCTGGGTAAAGGTGCTGATTATCCATGTCTATGTACAGTAAATATATCCTAATCACCAGACTAGCTAACGTTACACAGGCTTTACAACATTAGCTGCACATCACTCAGACAGTGATGCTTAACTGCCCCATAACAATCATACATCTTTCATCTTCTCACAGAGTTAAAGAGTTATAGTGTTATACATCATGGTCCCAGATGAATACTGTTTTGTTTCACTGTTTTTGTGTATGGTTAAAAGGGAATTTTAACCACTGGCAATTGTACCCACTTCTACCACTTACTTCTCCAGTTCCAGTAACAATCTCATGAATTGTGAATCATTTCTGGAACCTTTTCCAGCTTAATTAGATACTTCTTGTTGTTGGACAATCAGAACTTCACACAATTCTCCAAGGGTGTTCCTGTATTTGGGCTCCTTATTTAAGAAAGGATGTGCTGTCGTTGCAGAGGGTTCAGAGAAGATTCATTAGAATGATTCCAGGAATGAGAGGGTTAACATATGAGGAACGTTTGACCGCTCTTGGACTGTACTCCTTGGAGTTTAGAAGAATGAGGGGGGACCCCATAGAAACATTTTGAATATTAAAAGGCATGGACAGAGTGGATGTGGCAAAGTTGTTTCCCATGGTGGTGGAGTCTAGTACAAGAAGGCATGAATTAAGGATTGAAGGGCGCCCATTCAGAACAGAGAGGCGAAGAAATTTTTTTAGCCAGAGAGTGGTGAATCTGCGGAATTTGTTGCCACAGGTGGCAGTGGAGGCCAAGTCATTAGGTATACTTAAGGCAGAGATTGATAGGTATCTGAGTAGCCAGGGCAACAAAGGTTATGGTGAGAAGGCGGGGGAGTGGGACTAAATGGGAGAATGGATCAGCTCATGATAAAATGGCGGAGCAGACTCAATGAGCCGAATGGCTGACTTCTACTCCTTTATCTTATGGTCTATTTCTAGTTCTCTCTGACCTACAACAGTGTCCAGGACCGTACCATTTACTGTGCAATCCCTGACCTGGCTTACTGACCAGGTTCACACCAGCAAGCTTAGGAACAGTTACTAGTCCTCAACCATCAGGCTCTTGAACTAAAAGGGATAAATTCACTCAGCTTTACTTGCCCCATCATTGAAATGTTCCCACAAGCAATGGACTCATCTTCAAGGACTCTTCATCTTACTTTCTCTATATACATTATTATTTATTTATTTATTTATTTATTTATCTGTTTATTTATTTGTTTGTTTGTTTATTTATTTATTTATTATTTCTTCCTTTTCTATTACAGGTTACTGTCTTCTGAACTCTGGTTGATCCCCCTAGTTGGATAGTCTTTCATTGATTATGATATGGTTATTATTCTATAGACTTATTGAGTATGCTCACAAGAAAATGAATCTCAGGGTTGTATATGGTGACATATATGGACTTTGACAACAAACTCTTTTTGAACGTTCAACTTTGAGGTCATGCACATTGGTAAGAGCAATCAGCATCACATTCTTTGCACCTCAATGACAAATCCATTTCATTTTTGTTTCTCTAATCTGGAATTCATTTGCTCTAATGCCACAAATGCAAACAGTGTTTAACAAGGCAGTGTAGCAGTTAGTGTAATGCTTTACAATGCCAGTGATCTAGGTTCAATTCCCATCTCTGTCTGTGAAGAGTTTGTATGTTGTCCCATTGACTGTGTATGCTTCCTCTGTGTGCTCCGGTTTCATCCCACATTCCAAAGTCATTCAAGTTGTGGGCGTGCTATTTTAGCAAAGGAAACATGACCACACTTGGGGGCTGACTCGATCACATATCCAAACTGTGTTGGTGGCTGACACAAATTACACATTTCACAGTATGCTTCAATGTGTATGTAACAATAAAGATAATCTTGAATCTTTAAGGATGAATTATTGAAAAGGGGAAAGAAGTCAGAATCTGACTTTAAAGAGTAGATGAAGGGAGCAGGTAGGATAACCCGAAGCCCAGGGACTCATACAAAGGGCCAAATGGCCTTTGTTTAACATTTCATGAAATAACACACCAAGGCATTAATGACAAGGAGCACCACGGTAGCGCAGTAGTTGGTCTGCTGCCTCACTTGTCCAATGACCTGGCTCAGTCCTGATCTTGAATGCTCTCTTTGTAGAGTATGCATGATCTCCCTTGCGGGGGTTTCCTCTAAATGACCTATTTCCCCCCCCCAAGATGTATGACACTGATATCAGAATCAGATATATTGTCACTGTCTTATGCCCCTACTCCTCCCCTTTCTCCCCTGGTCAACTCTCCTCTATTAGATTCCTTCTTCTCCATCCCTTTACCTTTTGAACCAATCACTTGATCCCACTCTCCCACACACCTTCCAATTTATATTCCTTCCTCTGATCCCACCTTTTTAATCTGGCAAACATCAGCCCTTTGTCCGTCTTATGAAGGAACTCGGCCCAAAACGTCGATTGTTTACACATTTCCATAGATGGTGTCTGGCCTGCTGAGTTCCTCGAACACCTTGTGTGTGTTGCTCTGGATTTCCAGTGTTTATGATGTGAGATTTGTTGTTTCGTGGCAGCAGTACAGTGCAAAGACATAAAATTACTATAAGTTACAAAATTTTAAAAAGTACAAAAAAAATAATGGGGGCAGTGTCCATGTGTTCACAGACTGTTCAGAGATTGTTGGTTAATGTAACTTGCCTTTAACATGCAGGTAAGTGGTAGACCCTACAGGGATGGAGGTGGATAAGGGGAGAATAAAAGCAGATTAGAGTGGGAATACTATAACTACCTACATCAAGGTCAGTATAGACAAGATATGAAGGGTGAGTTTCTATGCTGCATGACTCTATAAGTTCAAGATTCAAGATTCAACAATGAAGGGATGTTGGCTTTGTCCTGATAGCAGATCATCAGATACACTTGTCAGCACAATCATGATTAAAATGGTAGTTGTGTTAGAAACACATTCATGAAACATAGAACGCTACAGCACAATACAGGATCTTTGGCACATGATGTCATGCTAAAATGTTAACCTACTTTAAGATCAATCTAACCCTCCCCTCTTAGATAGCCCTCCATTTTTCAATCGTCTATAGTACTGTCCAGAAATCTTTTGCATATATGCTGTATATAGCACATGATGAGACCTGGGTGGTAGCATGGAGTTTAGTAGTCTCACAGCCTTGGGGATGGAGCCATTTCCCATCTTAACAGTCCATGTCCTAACATTATGGTACCTCCTGCCTGATGGTAGAGGGTCAAAGAGATTGTTAGGTGGATGGGAGCAATCATTGACAATGCCAAGAGATTTGGTAAATATCACAGATGGGTGGAAGAAAGGTGCCATTGATCCTGTCAGCAGTATGCACAATCCTTTGTCAGGTCCATAAGACCATAAGACTTAGGAGCAGAAATAGGCTATTAGGCCCATCAAGTCTGCTCCACCATTCGATCATGGCTGATCTTTTTTTACCCCCCTTAGTCCCACTCCACGGCCTTCTCCTCGTAACCTTTGATGCAGTGTCCAATCAAGAACCTACCAAGCTATGCCTTAAGAACACCCAATGAGCTGCCCTCCACAGCTGCCTGTGGTAACAAATTCCACAAATTCACCACACTCTGGCTAAAGAAATTTCTCTGCATCTCTGTTTTAAATGGACGTCCCTGTATCTGAAGCGGTACCCTCTTGTCCTAGACCCCCCCCCCCCACCATAGGAAACATCCTTTCCACATCTACTCTGTCTAGGTCTTTCAACATTTGAAAGGTTCCAATGAGATCCCGACCATCCTTCTAAATTCCAGTGAGTACAGACTCAGAACCATCAAACGTTCCTCCTGTGACAACACTTTCACTCCCAGAATCATCCCTGCAATACTCCTCTGAACCTTCTCCAAAGCCAGCATGTCTTTTCTTTGATGAGGAGCCCAAAACAGTTCACAATACTCAAGGTGAGGCCTCACCAATGCCTTATAAAGCCTCAGTATCGCAGCCCTGCACTTGTATTCTAGACCTCTTGAAACGAATACTCACATTGCCTTTGTCTTCCTCACCAGCAACTCACCGGCAAGTTATACTTTAGAATGTTCTGCACAAAGACTCCCAAGTCCATTTGCATCTCAGATTTTTGGATTTTCTCCCCATTTAGAAAATAGTCTGCACATATATTTCTACTACCAAAGTGCATGACCATGCATTTTCCAACATTGTATTTCATTTGCCACTTTCTTGCCCATTCTCTGAATCTGTCTAACTCCTTCTGCAGCCTTCCTGTTTCCTCAACACTATGTGCCCGCCCACCCATCTTTGTATTATCTGCAAACATGCCAACAAAGCCATCTATTTCATCATCTAAATCATTGATATACAACATACAAAGAAGCAGTCGCAACAACAACCCCTGCAGAGCACCACTAGTCACTGGCAGCTAATCAGAACTGGAACCTCTTATTCCCACTCACTGCCTCCTACAAATTATCCAATGCTCCACCCATGCCAATAACTTTCCTGTAATACCATGGGCTCCTAACTTGATAAGCAGCCTCATGTGTGGCCCCTTGTCAAAGGCCTTCTGAAAGTCCAGATATACAATATCCACTACATCCCCTTTATCTATCCTACTTGAAATCTCCTCAAAGAATTCCAGAAGGTTCATCAGGCAGGATTTTCCCTGAAGGAAACCATGCTCACTTCATCCTATCTTGTTCTATGTCACTAAGTACGCCATAAATTCATCCTTAAGAATTGACTCCAACACCATCCCAGCCACTGAGGTCAGGTTAACTGGTCAATAATGTCCTTTCTGCTGCTTTCCTCCTTTCTTAAAAGAGTGGAGTGACATTTGCAGTTTTCCAGTCCTCGGGCACCAAACCAGAAACTAATATTTTTGAAAGATCGTTACTAATCTCTACCATTATCCCTTTCAGAATCCTTGGGGCAGTTCATCTAGTCTGGGTGACTAGCGTACTGTTAGGTCTTTCAAAGGATACATCTATCCAGCACCTTCCACATTTTTCCCAGAAATTCACACCATTGCTGCTCTGCTATCATCCCTGCCAGCATCCCCTTCCAATTTACTTTGACCAGCTCCTCTCTCATACCTCTGTAATTTCCTTTACTCCCCTGAAATACTGATACATCAGACTTTACTTTCTCCCTCCCTTTTCAAGTTGAACTCCATCATATTGTGATCACTGCATCCTATAGGTTCTTTTACCTTAAGCTCCTGAATCACCTCCAGTACATTATATAACACTCTATCCAGTACAACGGATCCCCAGTAAGCTCAACGACAAACTCCTCTAAAAAGCCATCTCATAGGCATTCAACAAACTCACTCTCTTGAGATCTATTACCAGCCTGATTTTCCCAAACTACCTGCATGTTAAAATCTCCTGTGACTATCATAACATTGCCCTTTTGATGTGCCTTTTCTATTTTCTGTTGTAATCTGTGGTCCACATCCCAACTACTGTTGGAAGGCCTGTATATAACTGCCATCAGGATCCTTTTACCCTTTGCAGCTTCTTCACTCAACCCACAAGGATTCAATATCTTCCAGTCCTATGTCACATCTTTCTACTGATTTGATGCCATTCCTTACCAGCAGAACCATACCTACCTTCCTATTCCTCCAATACAACGTGTAACTTTGGACATTTAGCTCCCAACTACGGTCATCCTTCAGCCATGATTCAGTGATGGCCACAACATCATATTTGATAGTCAGTAATAGATCAACAAGATTATTCACCTTATTTCTTAAGCTCCGTGCGTTGAGATATAACCCTTTGACTACTTTATTTGCTACCCTTTTTGATTCTTCATTTCTAATGCATTGCAGTTAGATGCCCTGCAATTCCTGTAACAGACAGTGTCCATTCATATTATATCATATTAATCCTTATGCTTAAAAAAGGCCACTATAATGACTTATATGTGTTAACATATAGACACAGATATGCAGCGATTACAAGCCTCATCACTTTAGTCTTGTCGTTTCCAAAGGGACGGTGAATTTTATCTCTACAGGAATACAATCCATTGTTTCCTGGATATGCATTCACAGATGATGGTTAGTGCTTTTCTTTTCTGTGTCTTTACAGGTCAAGTGTTCTTATATTCAGCGTGGAATTATCTCCTCTGTGCTCTTGACAGTGCCAATTAACCCTCACCTCAGCAACCTCCCTTACAGAACAGGCATGTCATTTTCGCTTCACATGCATTGTATCACTGTGTCTTTTGCCCAGCAGGGTTCCTCCGTTCAAGCTAGTTAGCACTATGCTGCAAGGTAGTTCTGAGCTGTCAATATCTGTCCTCAAGGAATAGCTGACTTTATTTGTCTTCTGAACTCAAAACAGCCAGCTGAGAGCAACCATCCATTACTTTTTCGCCAGGGATGAGTCTTGATGCACTGTGACCTATTTGTGCAGCAGAGAATAAAAAAGATAGAGGAAAAGAAAGATGGTTTGAAGCATTATATCGGGGACCTGTGTCTAAAGCAGCTATGACAGAACCTTTGGCACCCTTTTGAAGAACAAGGGAATTCTTCTCAAGCTTACAGTTATATCTTGATCAGCGTCAACTGCTGACGGAGTGACATCATGGTGCAGCTAATGTAGCTGCTGTTGCCTACACGGAGTCAGAGACACTTGGACAGGAAATGTTTGGAGGGAAATGAAAGGCTGTTCAACTCAAGGCCTATCTGCCCTTTGCACCATTGGCACTTAGGGCAGAAATGAAGGTCCTCCATCTCAGGCGGTGTCCATGGCTTCCTTTAGCGCGTCAGTAGCTTCTTCTCAGTTTTCACTACTGTCACTCATACAAGTCCCAAGTGAAGACTTGGGGACGCTGCTACAATCAGCTGCAGAAGAGTTCTCCGTTGTTGTTTCCATAACAGTTTTGTTTTACCAATCATGGTTGTTATCCCTGAGCTGAACCCCAAACCTGGAGAAATGGTGGACCACTTTTAGTCTGACCTCTATCCTTTGAGCTGTTCAGCATAGGTGGCCCTACCAATAACCAAGGCATAAAGCACTGACACCGGCCAACATAGCTCTCTGGATCACTGAGGCACGCAAGCCTCCGAATCACGACAAGGTTGTGGTCCTCTTGGAGGCAAGTCAGGGCACTATTGCAAAAAATAAACAGATTCACAGATAAGTCAGTGGTAGTGCAAGAGGTGGATCCGTAGACCTAGTCTGCATGTGACTGCGCGAAACTGCAGAGATTTGTGGATGCTGCTCAGCGCATCACGGGAACCAGCCTTGCCTCCATGGACTCTGTCTATTTTTCCTAGTGTCTGAGTACAGCAGCCAGTACAATCAAAGGTCCCACCCATCCCAGACATTTCTCTTCACTCCTCTTCAGTTGGGCAGGAGATACAAGTCTGAAAGCATGTACCACCAGGCATTAGGACAGCTTCTGTCTCGCTGCTTCAAAACTATTAAATGTTTTGCTATATAAGATGGAATACTGACCTTGGAATCTAATTCATTTTAATCCAAATCATTGTTTATTTGCATTGTACTTTTTCTGTAGTTGTTAAACACATTGTTCTGCATTCTGTTGTTGTTTTACCTTATACTAGCTCAATGTGTAATGCTGCCTGGCCTGCTGAGTTCCTCCTGCATCTTGCGTGCGCTGCTTGGATTTCCAGCATCTGCAGATATTCTCGTCTTAGTGATTTGATCTGTATGGACAGTATTCAAGACAGTTTTTTCACTGTATCTTGGTACATGTGACAATAATAAACCGATACAAGCACCAACACCAAATGCAAGTAGTAACATCAATCCTGGTAGTTCTCTCTACCAGTCTATAGGTTGAGGAGCTTCAGCCATCAGGCTCCTGAACCAGCATGGGTAACTTCACTCACTTCAACACTAAGTTGGCTTTGCACCCTCTGGACTCACTTCCAAGGACTCTACAGCTTGTGTTTAAATATTATTATTTAATTAATTAATTGATTGTTTGTAATCTGTGTAATTGAACAGTTTATCTTCTTTTGCACATTGGTTTTTCGTCAGTCTTTGTGAGTAGTTTTTCATTGATTCAATTCTATTTCTTTGCTCTACTGTGAATGCCTGAATGAAAATGAACTTCATTAGTTCTGCTTGTGGAGTTGCTGAGATGCCAGACCAGCTCATTCTTGACTGCAAGGCATACTCCATGATAACAATATCCACCTTCTAGTTAGTTCCTCCAACAAAAGATACACCCGTTGGCTTGATCACATGAGATGGTAGAGGAACTCAGTGGGTCAGGCAGCATCGTTTGAGGGAAGCGGATAGTACAGGTTCTAGACTGAGGCTGAAAGATAGAAGGGAGTTAACCAGTATAATAAGGTGGAGGGAAGTGGTGGAACAAAGGCAAGCAGGTGATAGGTGGATCCAGTTGAGGGAGAGAGGTGTGTGATACTCAAATGGAGGGGACAGAGAAAATAGCACAAGAGGCTGGTTGGTGCTACTGAAATGCATGTCTATTTCTCTATTTACTATTAATTAATTTCCATGAATAAGCATGCATATTATCCATTTGTGTGACTACTGTTGACTATGAGTGAAAGTACTTAGCTCTACCCGCACAGTTACTAGTAGGAATATCAATCCCAGTAGCACGCACACAGTCTATAGATAAGTGGAATGCTTCACTGAATCACCCTATTAAACGTGTTAGGATAAATATATACTGGCAACTAAATTGAAAATGATGTTGGCAACCATGATTTAGACAAAAAAAAAACACTTCTTAGTTTAATAGTGCAATAGAGTTTGATTCCAACTAATGGAATGGAAAATATGAGTAATATTGTCAGAAGTCATGGTTAAAAAAGGAGTTTCACTGTGTGATATGAATTTTCACACCTCTTTTTTCTGGGGGTTTTCATCACAGCGAGTGTTAAATTAGAAATTTTTGATGCTTGGGGCTCATTTACCAGCCGCTATGAATTCATTTTGTTTGGAAATTTCAACAGTTATAATCAAACACGACCTCATTCTCAGAGATCAAAATGAAAATTTATGCAATGAAGCCCAAATTGTTGAAGATGAAACAGTAAAGTTTAGATATTATGGTTCCTAATTCTTAGAAAGGTGTTTTGATTTGATTTATAATGCACAGGCATACAAAAGACCTATCAGCAGCATGGTAGTATAGCAATTAGCACAACCGCTTTACAGAGCCAGCAATCACTGATTGGGGTTCGATTCCTGCCGCTGTCTGTATGGAAGTTCTACATCTGACCACATGGATTTCCTCTCACATTCAAAAGGTTAGGGTTAGTAAGTTGTGAGCTTACTAACTTTTACTGAAAATACATTCCAGATTAGAGAAATAAAAATGAAATGGATTGGTCAGTGAGATGGAAAGAAGTTCATGACCTCAAAGTTCAAAATTCAAAATAATTTGTTTTATCAAAGTACATATATACAGCTCTGGGATTCTCCTTCTTGTGGACATACTTAATAAATCTACAAAATAATAACAACAAACTGACAAATACAAAAAGAAAGAAAGAATACTAATAAATAAATAGTGCAATAAATATCAAGAACATGAGATGAAGAATCCTTGAGAGTGAATACATTGACCGTGGGAACATTTCAATGATGGTTTGTCACTCTGAACCCATGTGCTATGAAATAATTCTATGCTGAACCTGAGGCCCTATATTGTACATTAAGAGTTAGATTAATTTTACTCCAACACAAAGGAGACAGGATAGAAAGGCAGAGAGAAATGAAAACCAAGGGGCAGAGGTCAGATCAAAGTTTACAGTTCAAAATTCAAAGCAAAATTTGTTGTGATTGTATACAATCCCAAAATTCATTGTCCGCGGGCTGCTCAGCAAATCTAGAGAATAGTAGCTACCACAGTATCAATGAAAGATAAATTAGACTGCAGAAGACAAAAAACTTTGCAAATGCAAATATAAAGAAGTAATAAATAATGGGAACATGACATAACAAGATAAAGAATACTTAAAGTGAGATCATTGGTTGTGGGAACATGTCAATAGATGGGCTCCTTGGTTCAGGAGCCTGATGGTTGTGAGGTAGTAGCTGTTCTTGAATCTGGTGGAGCAAGTCCTAATGATCTGTCATGATCTTATTAAATATCAAAAAAGTTTCAAGAAGGCTTACTCCTGGTCACATTTCTGGAATGCAGGTATGCACAGCAATAAGGAAAATCAACAGAATGTTATTGCTTATTGGAGGGGTATTGAATATAAAGGTAGGGAGGATATGCTTTAGTTATATAGGACAGTGTTGGGACATTATGTGGAGTATTATGCACATAGTACTCCACAGTTTGTTGTTCCAGATTGCAGCATCTGCAGTTTCTTACATTTCCATTGGCCTTAAGGAACAACACAGCACATTACAGGCCTTTTGGCCTACAAATTTGTGCCGACCCTTTAAGCTACTTGAGGATCAATCCCATAAGACTATAAGATGATAGGAAAAAAATTAGGCTATTTGGCCCATCGACGCTGCTCTGCCATTTCATCATGGCTGATCCATTTCCCTCTCAGTCCCGATCCCCTGCCTTCTCCCCATAGCCCTTCATGCACTGACTAATCAAGAATCTATCAACCTCTGCCTTAAATATACCTAACGATTTGATCTCCACAGCCACTTGTGGCAACAAATTCCTCAGACTCATCACTCTGGCTAAAGAAATTCGTCCTCATCTCCATTCTAAATCTATGCCCCTCTTTTCTGAGGCTGTGCTTCTGGCTGCAAAGACTCCATCATATGAAGCTTCCTCGCCACATCCACTTTATCGAGGCCTTTCAACATTTAATAGGTTTCAATAAGATCCCTCCCCCATTCTTGTGAATTCCTGTGAGTACAGGCCCAGAGCCATCAAGTGCTCCTCATGTGATAAGCCAACAGTTTTGTGAACAGCCTTTGAATCCTCACCAATGGCAGCACATTCTTTCTTAGATAAGGAGCCCAAAACTGATCACAATACTCCAAGTGAGGCTTCACCTGTGCCTTATAAAGCCTCAACATTACTTCTCTTCTCTCTATATAGCCCTCCATATTTCTTTCATCCTTGTGACGATCTAAGTGTCTCTTAACAGTTCCTAATGTATCTGCCGCTACCTCCACCTCTGGAAATGCATTCCACACACTTCAGCCCACCCCTCCCCTCACTGTCTGTGTACAAACTTACTTCTGACATACCCCTTTACTTTCCTTCAAATACCTCACAGTTATGACCTCTTGCATTAGTCATTTCTGCCCTGGGGAAAAGTCTCTGGCTGTCCATTCTCAGGAGAAATTATCTTTAATCCTGGTAAATCTCCTCTGCACTCTCTCTAATCTAAGCATCCTCCCTCTATAGAGGTGTATTGAACTGAACACAATGGAAAGAAAGGAGCTGTTAATGTTTCAGGCAGAAATAGCCTGACTGGTCAGTGGGTCCTATTACAGGATTTCAACCCAAAATGTTGACATTACCTGTGCTCCCATAGATACTGCTCGACCCATTGAGTTTTTTTCTGGCAGTTTGTATTGTATTCTTTGTTCTACTGTGAATGCCTAGAAATAAGCAAATCACCGGATAGTACATAGGGACATTCACATACATAGATGTTCAATTTCTTTTGAACTTTGAGATGATTTGCTTATCCAATAAAAATCTTGGTCATATACTGCTCCATTACCATGCTGTTCAATGGTCTTTGGGATAACTTCCTTTTAGCATCATATATTAATTAGTTCTCAATTTTTTAAAACAGTATTATGCAAAAGTCTTAGGGACATATATAAAGCTAGGGTGCTTAGGACTTTTGCATAGTATTGTATTTGTTAAAATGGGGTGGACAGCGAGTTTGTAAATCTGGGGGGAGCAAAGGATGTTGGGAATGGTGAGGGTGGAGCACAGCAGGGAGATGTGGGACAGGTGGCAAAGAAGGAGTGCTAGGAGCAGGAGGAGAGTCACAGGTGCAGACACACCCAGCCCTGAGACACCAGCAAAGGTCATTTGATTCAAAGCAATTGGTTTATTGATCATTACAGAATGCCTCTCAGATTCATCTCACTCCCTCCCACTCCCCAAATAGAATTCCCTAATCCCTGACCCCATCACACTCTCATTCCACAATAGAGACTCATCAGAATCAGGTTTATCGTCACTCACTTATGTCATAAAATTTGTTTTTTGGGGGGAGGGGAAGCAACAGTACAGTGCAATGCATAAAATTGCTACAATCCTGTGCAAAAGTCTTAGGAACTCTAGATATACATATGCACCTAAGACTTTTGCACAGTTTTGTACACTATTGTTCCTTATTTCATTTGGGCAAAAATATCTCTATGACAGTCCAGAAGTCCCATGTGAAAGCTTAGATTGTCAGCTTGGATTGTGGATGTCAGAGTGTGGAATTGGCTTTGATCACTCTCCTCTCTGCCCTTTGCAACCCTCTCAGCAAAGCAAACCATCTGTTCTGAAATGCTCTCCCTAGCATCCTTCTTAACCTTTCACTTGGCATGCATTAACAAGGGCATGTAACAACGATAAGGGTCCACCTTAATCACATCTCCAGAAGGCTGCAGATCTCATGGGAGCAAGGACAGTGTTGCATGTTTCAAACAAGCAACCCAAGCATTGAATTCCATTCCTGAAAGAATGAATGGAGAGCTGATGAAGAGTTTAAGGGGATCACCAAGGTAAATGTTGGGACAGGAGGAAGAGTCTGAACGTAGTGAGGTACAATCCCAGGATAAAGCATATAGAGATGAAACAGAAACAGATGAACAGAAATTTGTTGTTTTGTGGCATCACTGCAGTACAAAAACAAGAATTTAAAATATATTACAACAATAGTAAATAAATAACACAGAGAAAATGTATAATAAGGATTTATGAACTGTTTGGAAATCTGATGTTGGAGGGGAAGAAGCCATTCCTGAATCACTGAGGGTGGATTTTCAGGCTCCTCTACCTCCTATCCAATATTAGTAATGAGAAGAGGTCCTATCTTGGATGGTGAGGGCCCTGAGTGATAGATGGAACCTTCTTGAGGCACTACCTGTTGAAGCCATTCTCAACAGTTTTGCAATTAGGGTACTTTTAGGTGAGAGTGTGAAAGTTTAAAGGAGATTTACAGAGCAGGTTTTTCTTTACACCGAGGTGCCTGGAACGTGCTGCCAGGGGAAAAGTGGAAGCAGATGTCATAGCAATGGTTCAGATGAATTAGTCAGGCACATGGATAAGCAGGGAATGGACAGTACTGTGCAAAACTCTCAAGCCCATATATACAGCTAGGGTGCCTAAGACTTTTGCATAGTAATGTAGTGATTTTATGTATTGCACTGCACTGCTGCCACAAAAAGAAAACAAATTTCATGACATATATGAGTGATGATAAACCCAATTCTCATATGGGATTTCTAGAAACATAGAAACATAGAAAACATACAGCACAATACAGGCACTTCGGCCCACAAAGCTGTGCCAAACATGTCCCTACCTTAGAACTATCTAGGCTTTACCCATAGCCCCCTATTTTTCTAAGCTCTATGTAGCCATCCAGAAGTCTCTTAAAAGACCCTATCGTTTCTGCCTCCACCACAGCTGTTGGCAGCCCATTCCACTCACTCACCACTCTCTGTGTAAAAAAATTTACCCCTGACATTTCCTCTGTAAGTACTTCCAAGCACTTTAAAACAATGCCCTCTTGTGCTAGCCATTTCAGCCCTGTGGAGAAGCCTCTGACTATCCACACGACCAATGCCTCTCACTATCTTGCACACCTCTATCAGGTCACCTCTCATCTTCCGTTGCTCCAAGGAGAAAAGGCCGAGTTCACTCAGCCTATTCTCATAAGACATACTCCCCAATCCAGACAACATCCTTGTAAATCTCCTCTGCACCCTTTCCATGGTTTCCACGTCTTTCCTATAGTGAGGTGACCAGAGTTGAGCACAGTACTCCAAGTGGGGTCTGATCAAGGTCTATATAGCTGCAACATTACCACTCAGCTCCTAAACTCAATCCCACAATCGATGAAGGCCAATGCACCATATGCCTTCTTAACTACAGAGTCAACCTGTGGAGCAGCTTTGAGTGTCCTATGGACTCGGACCCAAGATCCCTCTGATCCTCCACACTTGCAAGAATCTTACCATTAATGTTATATTCTGCCATCATATTTGGCCTACCAAAATGAACCACCTCACACTTACCTGGGTTGAATTCCATCTGCCACTTCTCAACCCAGTTTTGTATCCTATCAATGTCCAGTTGTAACCTCTGACAGCCCTCCACACTAGCCACAACACCCCCAACCTTTGTGTCATCAGCAAATTTACTAACCCATCCCTCCACTTCCTCATCCAGGTCATTTATAAAAATCACGAAGAGTAGGGGTCCCAGAACAGATCCCTGAGGCACACCACTGGTGACCAACCTCCATGCAGAATATAACCCATCTACAACCAGTCTTTGCCTTCTGTGGGCAAGCCAGTTCTGGATCCACAAAGCAATGTCCCCTTGGATCCCATGCCTCCTTACTTTCGTAATAAGCCTTGGATGGGGTACCTTATCAAATGCCTTGCTAAAATCCATATACACTACATCTAAGGCTCTACCTTCATCAACGTACTTAGTCACATCCTCAAGAAATTCAATCAGGCTGTTAAGGCACCACCTGCCCTTGATAAAGCCATGCTGACTATTCCTAATCATATTATGGACTAAGAGTGGGAAGAGGGGCAGGGAGAGGGGAATCAAGGTTGGTAAAAGGCGAAGGGAGAGGGGAGGGAGCAGAAAGCACCAGAGAAACATTCTGTAATGATCAATGAACCAATTGTTTGGAACCCCATTCTTTATTTATGATCTAATTCTCTTATTCCAGGTTCAAAGTTTCATTTTATTGTCAAAGTATGCATGTACAATACAACTGATATTTGTCTTCTGCAGATAGCTATGAACTACAGGCAGACCATGGGGTTTGTTCATTAAAGGACATCAACTGCCCCCCTACGTAAAAAAAAAACTCAAATCCCAATCACCCCCACCCCCTTACCCACAAAAAAAAGCAATAGCAACAACTCCTCCACCCCTCCGTCTTAGTAAAAACAGTGACACAACAATCCCAATTCCCCCATTCGCAAAAAAAGAACAGCAACAGTAGCATCAAAATCCCTAAACCCCCTTCCAGTACAAAATTTAACACATCACTCACCTGCTAATCAGCTACAAGAAAGCACCAAGAAACTGAAGGAGGGCAATAAAAAGAGAAGTCTAATAATCACATAAATCTCAAAATATCGAAACATCTTTCCCTCATCATACGAGGAAAGCAGCCACACAAACTCTGTCCTTCCATGAAGAGTGACCGCCACTCCAGGTCCAAATGCCACCAACCCAGCTGCTGACCATTGTGTCCATGGTGACCTGCACTGGGAACATTGCTGACCCCCTCACATTCACCTTGAAGCTTTAATCTTTCTTGCTGCTTCTGGATGAAGTCGTTCATGACCCCACGCCCCTGGTGTCAGTAGTGTAAACATGATTTAGAAGCATTGAGAGGGATTCAGGCCAAACAAATAAATGGGACTACCATAGGCAGACATTTTGGTTAGCAAGGAGCAATGGGCCTAAGAACATGTCTTTGTGGTGTCTAACTTTATGAATCATTAATATTTTTCCTTAAATAGAGGATAGATTGAGCAAGCTGGGGCTTTTCTATTTGGAGAGAAGGAGGGCGAAAGGTGATTTGATAGAGGTATACAAGATTATAGGAGACATGGGCAGCATAGCAAATAATTTACAGAAGAGATTATGCAGAGTAACTCATCCAAATTCCGGAGGAACTCCACAGGTCAGGCAGCATCTGCGGAAATGAATAACCAGTCGACATTTCAAGCAGAGCCCTTTCAGGACTGAAGAGGAAGGGGAAAAATGTCAGAATAAAAAAAGGTGGGGAGGGGGAAGAAGGATAGCTAGAAGGTGATAGTTGAAGCCAGGTGGGCAGGAAAAGTAAAGGGCTGGAGAGAAAGGAATCTGATAAAGGAGAGTGGACCTTAGGAGAAAGCAGAGGAGGATGGAACCCAGTGGGAAGTGATAGGCAGGTGAGAAGATGCATGAGTCAGTGTGCGGAATAGAGGGGACGTGGAGGGATTTTTTTTCTTTTTAAAACCAACACCTTTTTCCCAGCACAGTAATGGCTAATACGAGAAGGCATAATTTTAAGGTGAATTGGGGAAAGTATAGGAGATGTCAGAGTCACAAGTGCATGGAACACAGTGTTGGGGATAATTGGGGACATTTAAAAGAGTCTCAGGCACATGGATAAAAGAAAAGCAGAGGGCTATGTGGGCAGTGTGCTTGATCTTGAAGTAGATTAAAAGGTCACTACAACATGGTGGGCCAAAATGCCTGTAATGTTCTATGTTCTACATTCTCCCCACAGATGCTGCTCAACCAGTTGAGTTCCTTCAGTTTTCTGTGTCTGCCTGTACCAGATAACCTGCTTCAGTGATGCTGGTTTGATGCAAGTATTGGCTAGTTCTTTAAACCTGAGAAAGTACTGACAGGGTTTGGTTCAAATCCACCAGAACAACACATGAACCTGGACCACAGAAGAGTACCGTACAAAACAGGTTCTTTGGCCCACAATATTTTGCCAAACCAATTAATGGCTAGCTAAACCAATCTCTTCTACCTACGCAATATCCATTTTCCTCACATTCATGTACCTATCTAAACATCTCTTAACATTCCCCAATGTATCTTGCTCAACCATCACCACAGGTAGTACATTCCAGCCACCCACTATTTTTTAAAAAATCCCCCTCACAGCCCCTCTGTAATTACCCCTCTCACCTTAAATACATGACCTCTGGTATTAGACATTTCAACCCTGGGAAAAGATACTGTCTGTCTACTCTAACTATACCCCTCAAACTTATAAACCTTTATTGAATCTTCCCTCAGCCTCTGTCACTCCAGAGCGAACAACCCAAGTTTGTCCAAACTGTTATAGCACATGCCCTCTAATCCAGGCAGCATCCCGGTAAATGTCTTCTACCACCTCTCCAAACTCCAAAGCCTCGACACCTTTCCTATAGTGGGGCAACCAGAACCTTATGCAACACTCCAGACGCAGCCCAACTAGAATTTTACAAACACGAGAAAGTCTGCAGCAACACACACAAACTGCTGGAGGAATTCAGCAGGTCAAGCAACATTTATATTGGGGTTTAAAATGCTGGAACATAATTTCCTGACTTTGGAACTCAGTGTCTCAACTACTATAGCCAAGAATACCATATACCTTTTTAACCACCCTACTAACCTGTGCAGTCACTTTCAGGGAGCTATGAACTTGGACCCCAAGATCTCGCTGCTCATCGACACTGAAGGATAATGCTTTTAACAATGTACTCTCTTTATGTTTGACCTTCCAAGGTGCAACATTTGACATTTGGCTGGGTTAAACTCCATCTGCCATTTTTATGAAATTATTTTACTACATAAATGCTAAAATGCAGAGGTATACTTTGGGTCATCAAAGAAAGAAACAAAACAAGACTGTTCAGTCCATCAGCTCACTGCTTTTTTTTTAACAACTCTTTTGGACTATTTGTTTCACTCAAAATTGTCACACAGTCCAATACATAAAACAAGTCTATTCAGCCCCTCATCTCTCTGCTGGCTCTCTGCCACACCTTTGCACCAGTTCCCCTTCAACCTTGTAACTTACTCCCATTCTCATGCCCACCAACTTCTCCTGACACACACTAAGATAAAAGTGACTAGCTTTATTTCCCCCTTGTTCATCAAAATATCAAAACAACAAATTGTTTTATTAACATATTAACAACCAAAAAGTCTGAGGATGTACCATACATCTTGGGACTGTGGGTGGAAACTGGAATACCTGGAGGAAACCCACATACTCATGGGGAGAGCATACAAACTCTTTACAGACAACAGTTTGGATGTGTGGGGGGTGGGTGGAGGGAACCAGAGCATCTGGGGGTGGGGAGAGGTTGGGGGAGAAGGGGACCATGCAGTTGTAGGGTAATATGCAAGCTGTGCACAGGCAAAAGGAGAGATCAGGAATGATCTTGAATCTCAGGAGTTGTGATGCAATGGCACCGACCACTGTACCAGTAGTAGCCACATCCCATAAACTGATGAACACACAGTTATCAAGCGTGAAGCATTTTCAGACAACCAAAGTAACGCCAGACTGTAGGATTTAATCATGAAGATGACCTCAATGCACTGGGAGTTAATTGAACAATTAGAAATTGTACGTCTGTCTGACAGCATATCCTTCAATATTTTCTTCTCTTCACTAAAGATCTCAAACATTTCCTCACACTCTCAAACATTCACCAGAGGTTCTAAAATGCACGTGCTACGTACTTCCATTTTTAGAATTATTTATTTTTAGAATTATTTATTCTTAGTATTATTTATTATTATTATTACCTGTATCGAAGTTCAAAGTAAATTTATTGTCAAAGTACATGTACATCACCATATACAACCCTGAGATTTATTTTCTTGGATACACTCAATAAATCTATTGAATAACCATAACATAATCAATGAAACTCTATTCAACTAGGGCATTAAACCAGAGTATAGAAGACAACAAACCATGCAGATATAAAAGAAGAAATAATATTAAGAACATGAGATGAAGAGTCCTTGAAAGTGAATGCATTGGTTGTGTGAATTTTTAATGTTAGGGCAAGTGAAGTTATCCCCTTTGGTTTAAGAGCCTGATGGTTGAGGGAAAATAACTGTACCTGAACCTGATGGTGTGAGTTCCGAGGCTCCTATACCATCTTCCTCATGGTAGCAGCGAGAAGAGAGCGTGTCCTGAGTGGTGGAGGGCCCTGATAATGGATGTTGATCGGCAACAATACTTGCTCAATGGTATTTTTATATTTTCAGATTGTCTGCTTTTGCGTGTAGTTCCTAAATAGACTGGAGTCCTAACAGAACTTTACTTTGAACTTTGGACTTTTCCTTGGATTCATTGAAAAGCAGATATTTTGAATCAAAATAGGAATCAGGTTTAATATCACTGGCATGCATCATGAAATTTGCTGTTTTGTGGCAGCAGTACATTACAACACCTAATAATAAAAGCTATAAATTACAAGCAGATGTATATATTAAAAAAATTAAAAGTAAGTGTGCAAAAAGAGGGGAAAAATAGTGTTCATGGGTTCATTGTCCGGACCAAAATCTGACGGTGGTCGGAAAGGAACTGTTCCTGAAACATTGAGTGTGTGTCTTTAGGCTTCTGTCCTCCTTCCTGATGGTAGCAATGAGAAGATGGTATGACCTTGGTGGTAGGTGTCATTAATGATGGATGCCACATTTTCGAGGCATCACCTTTTACAAGTGCTCTGGAAGCTGGGGAGGCTAGTGTCCATAATGGAGCTGGCTGAGATTACAACCTCTTGCATCTTTTTCTGAATCTGTACAGTGGCCCCTCCATACCAGATGGTGACACAACCCATTAGAATGCTCTTCATGGCACATCTGTAGAAATTTGCGAGGGTCTTTGGTAACAAACCAAGTCTTCTCAAATTCCTAATGAAATATAGCTGCTGTCATGCCTTCTTTGTGATTGCATCAATATGTTGGGCCCAGGATAGATCCTCAAAGATGTCAACACTCAGGAAATTGAAACTGTTCACTCTTTTCTCTACTGATGCCTTGATAAGGACTGGTGTGTGTTCCCGCGACTTGACCTTCCTGAAGTCCGCAATCAATTCCTTGGTCTTACTGAAATTGAATGCAAGGTAATTGCTGCGACACTACTCAGCCAGCTGATCTGTCTTTCTACTGTATGCCTTCTTGTCAACATCTGAAATTATGCCAACAATAATTGTGATTTGGCAAATTTATAGATGCCATTTGAGCTGTACCTAGCCATACAATCATGGGTGTAGAGAGAGTAGCGCAATTGGCTAAGCACACATTTTTGAGGTACGAAAGTGTTGATTTTCAGCAAAGTAGAGATGTTATTTCTGATCCGCATAGACAGTAGGCTCTCTCTAAGGAAGTCAATGATCCAGTTACAGAAGGAGATTCAGTGGCCCAGGTTTTGGAGCTTGTTGATTAGAACCAAAGGTACAATTGTGTTGAACATTGATCTGTAATCAATAAGCAGCAGCTTGATGTAAGTATTATTATTGTTCAGGTGATCCATGGCCAAGTGGATAACATTCCATTTAGCTGCAACATCATTCAAAGTCCCTTATCACTTATTTTAAAATGTAGATTCAAACTTATATTGTCAAGAATATGTGTATGACCTAGGGTCCTGAAGGAAGATGGAAGGAAAGCCTGCCCATGAAATATCTCCATACTACAGATCCTTTCACATGACATTTACTAAAGTAGTACTGAAAGCTACGTAAGTTTACATGGTGGTAAAACTTTTTTGCTTTTGTTCATCAAGGCAGTGAGCCCAAGAGTCATGATGCAGCTTTATAAAACTCTGGTATCTGATTCTAGAGTCATGCATTTATTTCTGTGTCCTCATTATAGGAAGAATGAGGAAGATGTGCAGAGACCCCAGAAGAGGTTTATTAGGATATATGCCTGGATTAGACTGCATGTGCTTTATGGAGTGGCGTAGTAAGTGCCGTCACAAAGACACAACAACGCTTCTACTTTCATAGAAGTTTGCATAGATTCAGAATGTCATTTAAAACTTTGGCAAACTTCTATGGATACACAGTGGAGAGTTACCTAACTATAAGACCATAAGACCATAGGACAAAGCAGCAGGATTAGGCCATTTGGCCCATCGATTTAGCTCCGCCATTCAATCATGGCTGATCCTCAGACCCATTCCCCAGCATTCTCCCCATAACCTTTGAAGCCATGTACAATCACAAACCTATCAAGGTCTGCCTAAAAAGTATACCCAATGACCTGGACTCCACAGCTGCCTGTGGAAATAAATTCCACAAATTCACCACTCTCTGGCTAAAGAAACTTCTCCTCATTTCTGTTTTCAATGGATGCCCCCTCTATCCTGAGGCTATACCCTCTTGAGCTAGACTCCCCCACCAAGGGAATCATCCTTTCCATATCTACCATGTTTAGGCCTTTTAACATTCAAAAGATTTCAATGCGATCCCCCTCATCCTTCTATGTTCCAGCAAGTACAGGTCCAGAGCTATCAAATGTTCCTTGTATGATAACCCTTTCATTCCCAGAATCATCTTTGTGAACCTATTCTGAACACTCTCCAATGCCAGCATATCTTTTCTTAGATGAGGAGCCCAAAACTATTCACAACACTCAAGGTGAAGCCTCACCAGTGCCTTATAAAGCCTCAGCATCACATCCTTGCTCTTGTATTTGAGACCTCTTGAAATGAATACTAACATTACATTTCCCTTCCTCACCACCGACTCTACCTGCAAGTTAACCTTTAGGTTGTTCTGCCAAGTCCCTTTACATCTCAGATTTTTTGATTTTCTCCCCATTTAGAAAATAGTCTGCACATTTATTTCTTCTTCCAAAGTGCATGACCACGAGTTTTCCAACATTGTATTTCATTTGCCACTTTCTTGCCCATGCTCCAAATCTGTCTAAGTCATTCTGCATCCTACCTGTTTCCTCAACACTACCTGCCCCTCCACCAATCTTTGTATCATCTGCAAACTTGGCAACAAAACTATTCCATTATCTAAGTCATTTCTATACAGCATAAGAAGAAGCAATCCCAACACTGACCCCTGCAGAACACCCCTAGTCACTGGCAGCCAACTAGAAAAGGATCCTTTTATTCCAATTCTACCTCTTACCAATAAGCCAATGCCCTAATTATGCCAGTAATTTTCCAGTAATACCATGGGCTCAGCCTTATGTTTGGCTCTTTGTCAAAGGTCTTTGTCAAAAGTCCTAATATATAGCATCCACAGAATCCCCTCTATCTATCCTACTTGTAATCTCCTCAAAGAATTCCAACAGGTTCATCAGACAAGATTTTCCCCAAAGGAAACTATGCTGACTTTGTCCTATCTTGTAGTCCATAACCTCATCCTTAACAAATGACTCTAATAACTTCCCAATCACCGACATCAGCCTAAATGGTCCATAATTTCTTATCTGCTCCTTTCCTACTTTCTTCAGAATCAGAATCAGAATTAGGTTTATTATCACTGGCATGTGACATGAAATTTGTTAACTTAGCTGTAGCAGTTTAATGCCATACATAATCTAGCAGAGAAAGGAAAAAAAAAGATAAAACATAATAAATAAACAAGTAAATCAATTCCGTGTATTGAATAAATTTTTTTAAATGTGCAAAAACAGAAATACTGTATATTAAAAAAAGTGAGGTAGTGTCCAAAGCTTCAATGTCCATTTAGGAATCAGATGGCAGAGAGGAAGAAGCTGCTCCTGAATTGCTGGGTGTGTGCCTTCAGGCTTCTGTACCTCCTATCCGATGGTAACAGTGAGAAAAAGCCATGCCCTGGGTGCTAGAGGTCCTTAATAATGGACGCTGCCTTTCTGAAACATTGCTCCCTAAAGATGTCCTGGGTATCTTGTAGGCTAGTGCCCAAGATAGAGCTGACTAGATTTACAATCTTCTGCAGCTTCTTTCGGTCCTGTGCAGTAGCCCCTCCATACCAGACAGTGATGCAGCCTATCAGAATGCTCTCCACGGTACAAATATAGAAGTTTTTGAGTGTATTTGTTGACATGCCAAATTTCTTCAAACTCCTAATAAAGTATATCTGCTGTCTTGCTGGTGCGTGGCCTAGTGGTAAGGCATCGGTCTAGTGATCTGGAGGTCACTGGTTTGAGCCTGAGCTGAGGCAGCGTGTTTGTGTCCTTGAGCAAGGCACTTAACAACACATTGCTCTGCAATGACACCGATGCCAAGCTGCTTGGGTCCTAGTGCCCTTCCCTTGGACAACATCAGTGGCGTGGAGAGGGGAAGGCTTGCGGCTTGGGCAACTGCCGGTCTCCCATACAACTCTGCCCAGGCCTGTGCCCTGGAAACCTTCCAAGGCGCAAATCCATGGTCTCACGAGACTAACGGATGCTTATTTTTAAGTCTTGCCTTCTTTATAACTGCATCAATATGTTGGGACCAGATTAGATCCTCAGAGGTCTTGACGCCCAGGAACTTGAAGCTGCTCACTCTCTCCACTTCTGATCCCTCTATGAGGATTGGTATGTGTTTCTTCGTCTTACCCTTCCTGAAGTCCACAATCATTTCTTTGTCTTACTGATGTTGAGTGCCAGGTTGTTGCTACAGCACCACTCCACTAGTTGGCATATCTCACTCCTGTACACCCTCTTGTCACCACCTGAGATTCTACCAACAATGGTTGTATCGTCAGCAAATTTATAGATGGTATTTGTACTATCCCTAGCCACACAGTCATGTGTATACAGAGAGTAGATCAGTGGGCTAAGCACACACCCCTGAGGTGCGCCAGTGTTGATCGAAAGCGAGGAGGATATGTTATCACCAATCCGCACAGACTGTGGTCTTCCGGTTAGGAAGTCAAGGATCCAATTGCAGAGAGAGGTACAGAGGCCCAGGTTTTGCAACTTCTCAATCAGGATTGTGGGAATGATAGTATTAACTGCTGAGCTATAGTCGACGAACAGCATCCTGACGTAGGTGTTTGTGTTGTCTAGGTGGTCTAAAGCCGTGTGGAGAGCCATTGAGATTACATCTGCCATTGACCTATTGTGGCAATAGGCAAATTGCAATGGGTCCAGATCCTTGCTGAGGCAGGAGTTCAGTCTAGTCATGACCAACCTCTCAAAGCATTTCATCACTTTCGATGTGAGTGCTACCCAGCGATAGTCATTAAGGCAGCCCACATTATTCTTCCTTGACATTGTTATAATTGTTGCCTTTTTGAAGCAAGTGGTAACTTTTGTCAGTAACAGAGAGGTTGAAAATGTCCTTGAATACTCCCACTAATTGGTTGGCACAGGTTTTCAGAGCCTTACCAGGTACAGCATCGGGACCTTCTGCCTTAAGAGTCATAAAGAGTGGAGTGATATTTTCAAGTTTCCAGTCCTCTGGCACCATGCCAGAGTCCAATGGTTTTTGAAAGATCATTACTAATGCCTCAGCATTCTCTACCGCCACCTCCTTCAGAACTCAAGAGTGCAGTTCATCTGGCTAGGTGACTTATGTATTGGTTGCATCTTCACCTGGTATGGAAGCACCAATGTCAAGGAATGGCAAAGTCTTCAGAAAGATGCACATATAGCCCAGTGCATCACAGCAAAGCTCTTACCACTATTGAGCATATTTGCAAGCAGCATCCATCATCAAGGACACCTATCAATCAGGCTGAAGTTCAAAATACATTTATTATCAAAGTATGTATGCAGCATGCGACTATATGATTCATCTTTCCCACAGACAGCCATGGAACAAAGAGACACCATGAAACCCCTTCAAAGAAAACATCAAACACCCAACACACAAAAAAATGAGTAAATCACACAAATGGCAAAAATTGAGCGAGAAACACACAGAATACTAACAATCAACCTACAGAGTCCTTGAAACAGTCTAGGAATTTTCAGATTACTTCTCTTTTTGCTGCTAACATCAGGCAGAAGGCACTGGAGCCTTTGGTTCTGCTCCACCAGGCTCTGACCAGATATTACCTAAGCCCATCAGGCTTCTGAACCAAAATGGATAACTTCATTCACCTCAACAGTGAACACCTCAACAATCTATGAACACACACAAAATGCTGGAGGAACTCAGCAGGCCAGGCAGCAACTATGAAAAAAAGTACAGTCAACGTTTCAGGCAGGACTGGGTAAAAAAAGATGTGTGTTGCTCAGATTCCCAGCATCTGCAGACTTTCTCTTGTTTGTGATTTGATCCCGCAGCCTATGAACTCACTTTCAAGGACTCTACAACTCATGTCCGCACTATTATTTATTTATTTTTTATCTGCATTATTTTTTTTGCACTTCAGTTGTTTGTCAGCCTTTGTTTATGTATGTTACCATAAATTCTATTATAATTCTTTATTTTCCCATAAATGTTCACACAAAAATTAATCTCGTTGGTAAATTTAGATTGATAAGAAATATACTTTGACTTTGAGCTTGGATGGGTAAACATTCAAGTCCTTGAATGCTCTCACCAGTTGGTTGGCACAGGTTTTCAAAGCCTTACCAGGTATACCATCGGGACCTTCTGCCTTCCTTTGGACTGCAGAGGCTGACGGGAGACCAGATAAAAATTTATAAGCTTATGAGTAGCATAGGTAGATCAGATATTCTGAGTGTTTTCCCTCAAAATGTCTAATACTAGAGAACATGCATTTGAGGAGAGAGGGAGAAAGTTCAAAGGAGATGTTCAGGTCGTTAAATTCTTTTACACAGAGATTGGAGAGTGCTTGGAATGCCTTAATAGGAGTGTTGGTAGAGTAGAGATGATAGAGGTGTTGAAGAGGCACATGAATATTCAGAGAGTGGAACAGGACATTTAGAACTAAATAAGTGGACTGGGCAATTATAATAATTATAGGAATATATGACAGATTGGGCTTGATTTCATAGGCTACGTGGAATATCTCTCCGCTAAGTCTCACAAACAGAATACTAACACTGAGTTTATCTTTATCAAACACTTTTATTCTTTATTACTTGCATGGGGCAAGTTCACCTGCACTCACACCAGGGATGATAGGGGGCTTCTAAGCATAATTTGACAAAAAGTTCCATTTATAAATAAAAAAGAAAACTATTTCCAGTGAGCTCAGTCCTTCTGATACAATTGTTTTAGTCTGCCATCTGCAGTTGATTCATCTCTGCTACTTCCTTTCTCTTACACGACGTTCAGTACACTGGGTGCTGGCAGTCACATATTCCTTTAGCATGCACATTTCTTTAAATGATGTACAGATATTGCAACATGTTAGTTTAACATTCTGGGATTGTCTACGACTCCATTTTGTCACATTAAATGGTTACAGAAACTACATATTTCCACAGGTACCTCATTATGATCCTGTGTCTTATTGTTTACCTGCACTACACATTTTCTGTACCTGTAACACTTCATTCTGCATTGTTACAGTTACCATTTCGGGCCAAACCTTTCAGCAGGACTGGAGAAAAAAAAGCTGAAGAGTAGACTTAAAAGGTGAGGGGAGGGGAGAGGGAAACACCAGGTGATAGGTGAAACTTGGAAGGGGAGGGATGAAGTAAAGAGCTGGGAAGTTGATTGGTGAAAGAGACCCGAGGCCATGGAAGACATGTTCCTAGAAAGGATACCTGGCTGTAGTAGTGGGTCTGGATAAGCATGTGGTCAAAGAGTTGAAGAGCAGTAAGAGAGTGTTTCACTGAACTCCCGCTCTTTACTTCAACCCTCCCAGTCCAGGTTTCATCAAACACCTGGTGTTTCTCTTTCCCCTGCACACACCTTTTAAATCTACTGCTCAGCTTTTTTTCTCCAGCCTGAAACATCAACTGTACTTTTCTCCATAGATGCTGCCTGGTCTGCTGAGTTCCTTCAGCATTTTGTGTGTATTTCTCAGATTTCCAGCATCTGCAGACTTTCTCTTGTTTGTGATTTGATTACCACTCTGCAAAGTCTCTTCCGGGGTGCCTACCCTGAAGAAGTTTAAATCTTCCATTCGACCAGAGTTCAGTGAAACTCTCTCTCACTGCTCCCCTGCTGTGACCCTTGCTGCTCTTGAATTCTTTGACCACGTGCTTACCCAGACCAGCTACTACAGCCAGGTATCCTTTCTGGGAACATGCCTTTGATGGCCTTCGGTCTCTTTCACCAATCAACTTCCCAGCTCTTTACTTCATCCCTCCCCATCCAGGTTTCACCCATCACCTGGTGTTTATCTCTCCCCTCCCCCCCCCCCCCACCTTTTAATTCTATTCCCCAGCTTTTTGTCCCAGTTCTGCCAAAGGGTTTCAACCCGAAACGTCAACTGTACTTTTTTCCATAGATGCTGCCTGGCCTGTTGAGTTCCTCCACCATTTTGTGTGTGTTGCTTGGACTTCCAGCATCTGCAGATTCTCTCTCATTTGTTCCAATTTTACCTTGTTCTACCTCAATACTGTGTAATGATCTGATCTGTATGAACAGCAGGCAAGACAGGCTTTTTACTGTATCTTGCTACGTGTGGCAATAATAAATCAAAACCAATACCATTGCTTCTATAAATCATAAATTGGAACCCTCTGGACAAAGGGAAAGGAGGTTATATTTTCCACTTTACTGCTCAGGGATGAAGAACATGGTAAGGATGTCCTTCATTAAAATGGAAGGAAAAGTTGTATGAACCAGTTAGAGACCAAGACTAGGTAAATAAAAAAAGCCTACTTCTCTGAGCAGTGAGCTCATCAGACCCAAAGCAGCTGGAAAAAGCAGTGTTTCATGCATTTCTTCACTCTGCGAGAACTGGAGGTCTGGAACCCATTTCCTGATGGAGCAGTGGAGACAGAAAAAACCTGCACCTGTAAGCAATGCCTGAATGGTCACTTGGATGTGCTTCAACCGCTAAGAGGAGGTGCCAAGAGCGAGGGAAAGGAATAAGCCAGTCTCCTCTTTCACATCGCCTGCCCAGTGGTGCGGCTATACTCTTGGACTCTAACTCCCCCTCTCCCCGTTATTCTGTAATTATAACATCAATATCTTCCAGGAAGGCACGTTAGCATACCAGTTAGCGCAATGCATCTTTTGCACCAACGACCCGGATTCAGTTCTTGCCACTGTTTGTAAGGAGCTTGTACATTCCCTCTGTGACCTCAGGGTGCTCTGGTTTACTCCCACATTTCAAAGATGTACCAGTGTGTAGGTTAATAGTTAATAGTAGGTTAATAGGTTAATTAGTCGCAAGGGTGTAATTGGATGGTGGGGTCTTGTTGAGACTGACGGGCCTATTAGCAGGCTGTATCCCCAAATAAAATAAACTTCTGAACAATGACAGATTGTAGGGCAATCTTTGCATAATTCTGCTGCCTTGAACTTATTGTTATATTTATTGTGTATTTATTATTACCTACATTGTTTGCTCTGTGAGTTTTGTGCACACAAGGAATTTCATTGCACCCTGGTGCTTATGACAATAAACTAGTCTGATCTAATCTAATCTAATTCTACATGTCATGTGTAGACTGAGTATAATACTAAAATAAAAACAAGAACAGACTGCTTATGGTTTTTATTAAGCTGCATAAATCTCTGATCATGTATGAATCAGAATCAGAATCAGGTTTATTATCATTGATATACAGTATGTCGTAAAATTTGTTGCTAGATAAAGCAAGCATATAATAAGCACACAGGCAGATAGTCAGACTGGATAGGTCTGACTTCTCTTCCCTGGAGTGACGGAGACTGATGGATGTACAGTATACAACATTGTAAGGGGCATAGATCGAGTAGAGAGTTTTCCCTTTTAGAGGAAATACCTCACACAAGAGGGCAAGATACTAGTCTGTATAATGTCACTTCCTGTACACAAGTGTAAAGGAAAATGAAATAATTGTTACTCCGGATCCTGGCATTCATAAATCAAAGTTTTGAGTATAGGAGTTGGGATGTTATGGTGAAGATGTATAAGACATTGGTGAGGTCAAATTTGGAGTGTTGGTTGCAATTCTGGTCACCTAAATATATGAAGGATATCAGTAACATTGAAAGAATGCTGAGAACATTTATTAGGACGTTGCCGGGTCTTCAGGAGTTGAGTTACAGGGTAAGATTGAACAGGTTAGGATTTTATTCCTTGGAGCATAGAAGAATGATATTTGATAGAGGTTTGTAAAATTATGAGGGGTATAGACAGAGTAAATGTGAGTACGCTCTTTCCACATAGATTGGGAGAGATAAATATGAGAGGACTTGGCTTTAGGGTAAACGTGGAAAGGTTTGGGGGAACTTCTTCACTCAGAAAGTGGTGGGAGTGCAGAACGAGCTGCCATCTGACATGGTAAATACGGGCTCACTCCTAAATTTTAAAAATAAATTGGATGGATACATGGATGGGAGAGGTCTGGGTGCAGGTCAATGGGACTGGCTGAATGGCCTGTTTTATGTGCTGTAGTGTTCTATGGTTCCATGTTGCAGCACAAGAAAACACAATAGTGAAACAAAATAAGTATAAATACATAAAGTAGCCTGTAATGTATGAACCTATGTCTTTTAGAGCAATAACTCCCCTTTGCACTACGTATGGCTGCTGTCTATGCGTGCATATTGATCTCTTCTCGAAGCATACCATTCATCCGTTATCTACAGAGGTGCTTTGTACTCTCTCCCTCTCTCTCTCTCTCGCTACAATCTGAAAAAGCCAGTTAAAGCCATCACTCATGTGTGTGCTTTTATTTAATTGATATGAAGCTGCACAGCTGCAACAAATTGGCGATGAGTACAAAGCTGAGTGTCAGAAAATCTCACAAACTGCACCAGAGATTACTGGATGAGACAGCGAGAGGGACGCGTAAAACAGTACTGGGAAGGCTGTCACAGGTGCTAACAAAGTGACGCCTGAGTACAATTAGTGAATGTAAGTTGAAAATAATCTGCTGATAGCTTCAGTTGGGAAAGTTGACAAATGAAGGCTGGGAATCGTATATTGATAGGGTGGAATTGTATTGTAATACAATGATAACATTAGAGAAGACCTCAGTGACGCTAAAGATCTACACATGTGAAGATGTGTCTTCCAAAGGCAAACTGAAGGTGAATAGGATGAATGGAGGCCAAACACAGCAACTAGAACTTGATTTATTAAAAAGTGGAGGGCCGCACTTTTTTGGACATGAAAAGTTGAGAAAAATCCAACTGGTCTGTCACTTAATCAAAGCTCTCAGTATGGCATCAATAGGCAAATGCAGTCCAAATGGTAGCACTAACCAGAGACTATCACAACTGCTTAATGCTAATGAGAAGGTGTTTTGAGGCATTGGTAAACTCAAAGGCATGAAGGCTAGATTTGAACTGGATGAAGCAGCAACACCAAGATCCAATTAAACACATCCAGTAACTTACACACTACGTCCTAAAGTAAGTGCTGAATTGACGCTCACAGCACTTCCAGATTAATCATCTCATGTTTAGCGTTGCATCAGCTCCAACAATTTGGCAAAGAGCAATAAACCAAGCGCTGCATGGTATCCCAGGAACACAATGGTACCCTGGTGACATTATCGTGACTGGCAAGACTGATGAAGAGCACCTCCAGAAACTTGGTAGAGTGTTTACCAGCAAACACGAGGAAATCTGCAGATGCTGGAAATTCAAACAACAACACACACAAAATGCTGGTAGAACACAGCAGGCTAGGCAGCATCTATAGGGAGAAGCGATGTCGACGTTTCGGGCCGAGACCCTTCGTCAGGACCAGTGTTTACCAGGCTGCCTGAGTATGGTCTGCATGCAATGAGAGAGAGATGTGAGTTTTTCAAGAATGAAATCTCATATTGTGGATAAGTCATTGACAAGCATGGCTTATGTAAGTCACAAAAGAAGATTGAAGCAGTGCTACAGGCAACCAAACCAGAAAATGTGTCACGACTTAGGTCATACTTGGGCCTTGGTTTCTCCCAAACATTGCTACAGTGTTGCACCAATTGAACGCTCTGTTGCAGGCAGGAGCAAAGTGGGAATGGTCAGAAAGATGTGAAAGAGCATTCAAAGAAACAAAGTGACTAGTAATATCCGATGAACTGCTCACTCATTTTAGGACACGTCACTGCCTGTCAGAGTAATGGCATTGGAGTTATTTTGTCATAATTATGAAAGATGGACTTGAATGTCCAATTGCGTTTGCTTCAAGGTCACTGACTAGCACAGAATGCAACTATACACAGATTGACCAAGAATCCCATAGTCTATTATGGGAATAAAGAAGTTATACCACTACCTCAATGGACAAAAGTTTTCATTAGTGACCAATCACCAGCCCCTTGGCTGGCTGGTGGTGCAATGACATCAGCGCCAGACTCCAGAGCGAAAGCTCCCGAGTTCGTATCCAAGTCTGGCCAACCCCGAGCACGTTTTCCATCCGTGCCAGGTTAAGCATTGAGCTAGCTATTCGGCCTCGTAAAAAAAGGGTGGAGTCAGGAACGTTCATATTATGACCCGGATAATCCGAAAGGAGACCAATCCTGACACCGCGTGCCAGACAAGGATGGATGACTGTCTGGTGCGACATGCTAAAAAATACAGCCCCTTGTATCCATTTTCAATCCCAGGAAGGGCATTCCAATGATGACTGCTACCCGGTTACAATGTTGGGCATTGTTCTTAGGAACCTACTGCTATGACATAGGGTTCAAGTGTACCAAAAAACACAGCAATGCTGATGGCTTGTCACGTCTTCCACTGTTGGCAGCTGAAGAAGAACAATCTTTATATTGTGACTGAGCAGGGGTGTTCCACCCTCCACTGGTGGACCAGGTGCCATAACAAATTCTGAAATACAAAGGGAAACAAGGAATGAACCAACATTATTAAAAGTCCATGACTTCACCGCATAAGGTTGCCCAGCTCATGGTAAGCCTATGTTTCTAGAGCTCACAGTGGGGTGAGACCAACTGTCAGTATGTTAAAGAATGTTAGTGTGGATCTCGTGTTGTGGTTCCCCTAATCTGCGCACTAGAGTGTTGGAGAATCTGCAAGCAGGACACCTAGGTAAGTCTTGCCCAGAGCCTCATGTGGTGGCCGGGAATAGATAAACTGACTGAAAACTTGGCCACTGGAACCGTTACACACCAACCAAACCTGATGCCACTCCACAGGTCCAGAGGTGCTATAAGAACATTATCATTGACAAGACACCTGCCAAACCTGATGCCACTCCACATTTCCTTTTTGCCTTATTTGCCAACTTACTGACTCACTGATTCATGAGGAGGCATACAGGAGTGAGATCGATTGACTGGTTGAGTGGTCTCACAACAACAAACTGAAATCTAATGTCAACAAGACCAAGGAAATGACTTGAGAAAGTGGAAACCATGAGAACACATACAAGTCCTGTTTGAAGGGTCAGCAGTGAAAAGGATGAGCAGCTTCAAGTTCTTGGGCGCCAACATCCTGGGCCCAACACATCGATGCAATCATGAAGAAGGGTATACTTCTTCAAGAGTTTGCAATTTTCTAGGTTACCATAGATTTTGAAAAAAGTGTATACTGGAGGACATTCTGATTGGCTGCATCACCACCTGTGATGGAGGCTACAATGTGAATGATCAAAAGAGGCTGCAGAGGGTTGTAAACTTACCCAGCTCCATCATTGGCATCAAGAACATCTTCAAGACGTGGTGTCTCAGGAAGGCAAGTGTCCATTATTAAGAACCCTCATGATCTAGAACATTCGCTCTTCTCATTACTATCATCAGGAAAGAGGTACAGAAGCCTGAGGACCCACACTCAGTGTTTTAGGGGTACTTTCTTCTTCTCCATTATCAGATTTCTGAACGGTCCATGAACCAACAAATGCGACTTTGTTATTCCTCTTTGGCAAAATTTATTTTATAATTTACAATAATTTTATGTCATTCACTTACAGCTACAATAATGCCTCCAGTTTCAGGCTTTGCCTCTGGTTCCCTGTTACTACATTAGCGAAATCCACCTCACTATTTCCTTGTTATTAGCCCTCACTATTATATCCCCTGTAGCAATAGGCATAAAAGCGGAGGGTATAAATGTCAAGAAAAATATTTTTTACAGCAGCAGCACATTGCAGTGCATATTTATGTTCAATACTGATATACTTATTAAATCACTTCAACTGCTTATCTAAGGTAAAAGCAGATCTAACATTAAAGAGGATAATTTTGAAGTGATGTTTGACCGGATCTCATTGGATGGGAAAGTGATTTGATGAGACTGAGGCAATGAGGGGAGAGGGTGGAGGGTGTAATGTTAGATTTATAATGGCTGGTTTGCGTAGAAACAAGTCTGTATTGAAATACTATTCATCTTGATAAGGAAAAAAATTCCTTGCTGAAGATAGTTGTCTGCATTCATGAGATAAAAATACTGTACTCAAACTAGAACCAGACAGATATGAATGATCCCCACAGGCATCCAGGGATACATCAAGGATTAAGAGCCAGTTAAAAGATGTCTCCTTTTTGCAAGGAGGAAGAATGGTGATGCTGAAGCTACTGAAACATAATAGAATTTTTTTTAATCCGTAATTAAATCTGGCTTTATATCCAAGAGAACTGGAAATAATGAAAATGTGAGCTAGCTAAATACAGCCAAAAAGCATTCGTTGACTGATGACATAGAGTCATACAGTCACAGATCACTATAGCACAGAAAGAGGCCCTTCAATCTATCTAGCCCATGCTAACTGGCCTTCAGCCTAGTCTCATCTACCTGCACCCAGGTAATAACCTGTTGTGTATTTAATACTTCAGTAATATTTGAGTCATACTGTAAATAAATTGTTTGATTAAGCATTCTTTGTTTGCTTACATAAGTCATTATGGGTTATATGTAAAAGTACTTGAATGGCATACATCATAAGTCATGCTCCTTGCCAAAGCAAAAATGAAACTAGACACATTATCCCCAGCTCCGTGTTTTTCTTTCGGTTAGTTTTATGTTTTGTGGTTACCAAACATAACAGTGGCAACAAGTAAGTTTTAAAACAAACCCAGTTGAGTACCTACCAATAAGAGTGCAATATATGTCCTTTCTTCATAAAGGGGGGGGGCGAGAGAAAAATATTCAAGTTTTTTTTAAAATCCAGCATGTTTTTATTTCCCTTTGGAAGCATGGCGAGACATCGAGTTTAAAAAATAGGCACAAAGTGGATAAAATTCACACTCTCATAAACAGTGAGTACTGAGTGATAATAATAATAAATTACAAAAGAATAACAGAAATGGCTGGTTACATCAGAAAGATAGAGACGTTCAATTACATAAGAGATAACTGGGTGATGTATACTGAGCGAATTGAGCAGTATGTTAAAGCAAAATGGAATAGCTGATGAGAAACGGATGCCAATTTTGCTGAGTGTAATTAGTGGCAAAACATATAGTTTGCTTCGAAGTTTAATTGCTCCAATTAAACCAGTCGAAATGAGCTTTACTGATATAGTGAACAAAATCCAGGAGCATTTAGAACTGGAACCAGTGCTGATTGCAGAATGCTTTAGGTTTCATCAGTGGAATCAAAAGGCAGGTGAGTCCACTTCAGCTTACTTGGCTGAATTGAAGAAATTGCCTGAGCATTGTCAGTTCAGTGATGAGCTTAATGATGCACCGAGAGATTGTTTACTTTGTGGAATCTTACAAGAGAGGATTCAGCAACATCTCCTAAGTGACGCACAACTCACATTTTAAAGAGCTGTTGAAATCACTGTATCAATAAAAACAACAGCCAGAGGCACAACTGTGTTGCAGCCAGGAATGAAAGTGAGCATGAACAAAACTGCAACATCTAAACAAAAACCTGCCTGGCCTAATAAATTGTGCTACCGTTGTGGCAGTGGCTCACAAACACCAGACCAACGCTGGTTTAAAGGCAAAACTTGCAGAAAATGCCATAAAATAGGACACATACAAAGAGCGTGTCAGGCAGACAAACGTAAACTGACTGCACAGTTAAGTTGCTGTTTTAAAAGGAGCACTGATCTGCATGCTGTTGATGAAACATCTGATAATGATGAGATACAGGATTGGGTTGTCTTGATATTTACAATGTGAAAACTAACAAGTACACCAGCTCTATTTCTATCTTTGATATCTCTTTTTCCCTTTCAAGGTTCTTTGGAAGACCCTGACCTGGAGTTACACGCTGACTTTGGTTCGTTGTGGGAATGGGACCCGCTCTCAGGGTATGCCAAGGACACGGCCTGGAAAACTAGCATGCCTTCAAGGAGCCGGATTTTTGTGGCTCCGGAGATGAACTGTTTCAAGGCTGGTGTTGTCACTGACTGATGCGTCATAGAAGAACATGGAAGATTGGAAGCAGTGGGCATGCTGCTGACTGTGTGCTCAGAGACCCGAGATCGTTGGGCATGGGGCTCAGAAAAAGTGACACAGCAAACTTTTAAAACCATAAATCAGTGAGTTGTTTGTTATGTTTCCCCTCTCGCTGTGAAACTGGGACACTTCTTTTTCCCTTACTAGGGAGAGAGAGATCCTGTGGTATGTCAAATACTAGGTGAATAAGTAGTCTTTGAGGTACTGCAAGTCTGTGTCTTTATTGATGCTTTGCTGTATGCTTGAGTGCTGGGTGGAGGGCGCCAATGCTTTTTTGCTGGTGGAGGAGAGGCTGGCTGTTGCCTTGCTGTTGCTTGTGCGTGGGAGTGGGGGCTGGAGGCAGCTTTGGGGTTCTAACATTTAACCATCATTCATTCTTTGAGACACTCCTCTGTTTTCATGGATGTTTGCGAAGAAAAAGAATTTCACAATGTATATTGTATACATTTCTCTGACATTTAATGTACCTATTGAAACCTTTTGAAAGGAAATATGGCTTATGCCAGAAGTGAACAGCAAATGAATTAAAATAAAATTGGACACTGGCTTGGCTGTTTCAGTAATTCAGTCATTCTACAAAATATTTTTGAATGGCATTTCAAAGATACTGAACTGAAGCCTGCAGATATCTAACTAAGAAATTATACTGGAGAAAAGATAACACTTGTGGAAATTATATTCATAGGAGCCACGTCGAGCTTGTTTGTGGTAAAATCAGAAGGACCCAATTGTGGAACCATGGTTGGCTAAGACAGCCACAACTTGACTGAAGATCCTTCTACCATTGGCATGCCACATCTCCTGCAAGAGTCAACTGAAAATTCATTAAGAAAGGTACTGGATGATGCCACTGCAGTATTCAAGGATGGCATTAGAAAACTCACACGTATCAAGAGTAAAATAGTGTTAAATAAAAATGCCACACTCAAGCTTTACAAAGCCCATCCAGTTCCTTACACCATCTGTGATAAAGTAACCAGTGAGCTCGACTGCATGGAGGCTGAAGGAATTCTTTCCAAGGTTGAGTGGAGCCCATTGGTAATGCCAGTGGTCCTAGAAGCCAAGAAGACCCCAGGCTCTGTGGTGATTTTAAGTTCATCATTAACCCAGAGCTGAAAGTAGAGGATACCTTTGCAAATCTTTCTGGAGGAAAACACTTCAGCCAAGTGGACTTAGCTGAGGCCTACGTACAGATGGAGTTGGAAGAAGAGTCCAAAGTGTTTCTTACCATAAACACTCACAAAGGGCTTTATCGCTATAATAAGTTTATTTTTAGAGTAGCATCTGCACCTGCTCTCTGGCAGAAAGCTATGGACCAGGTTCTACAGGACTGTCCAGGCACTCACTGTTACCTGGATAACATCATTGTTATTGATGTGGTTGACAAGGAATTTATCTGCAAAATCACAGGACAGTGATAAAAAGATTAGGCAATTATGGGCTTAGAGCACTATGCAACAAGAATGAATTCTTTAAACCAAGCATCACTTACTGTGGTCACGCCATTGTCGCATTAGATTTACACAAGTGTGCTGAGAAAATTCAAACAGTGGTGGATGCCCTAAAACCAAAGGACAAGTCACAGTTGTGGTCCTTTTTAGGATTTATCATTTACTGTAACAGATTCCTGCCAAGCCTGGCTGTAGAGCTCCACCCCTTGAACTCGTTCATACAGTACCCTGATTTATGAAGGCCAAGTCATACAGATTGGGAAGAAATTGCAAAGTAGTGTGAGGTGGTTTTTCAAAAGACAAAGGAAATGGAATGATCAGACACTGGACTCTCACCAGTGAAGTTTGCCTATAACACTTCACCTTATGGCATACAGTAAGTGTAGTCATGTCCACATAATGATGTAAGAGAACGCCCCATAGTCATGCATCATAAAAAAAAATATGCACAGATTGACAGAAGAGCCTTGAGAAAAGCCTTGGTTTGGGACATAAAATGTTTCAACCAGTATTTGTATGGAGAGAATTTATACTGATCATCAGCGTGTAGTCAAAATGAAAGCATTGGATCGAAGCTTTGTCTGCTGTCCAGAGATAGATCAGCAGATTAAACAACTTGCCATGCACCTTTCGGGCTGCTAACATATCTAGAAGATGTCAAAAGTGGAGCCTCTCCACCCCTATAAATGGCCTGTATTGTACTTAAACAGGATTCATGTGGATTTTGCTGGACCACTCATGAGCACAAATTCATTGCTAGCAGTTGACACGACTACAATGTGGCCAGAAGTGTTCACAGCAGCCTCCACTACAAGTTGTTACACTGTTGATGTGTTGAGAAAACTTGTCTCAAGGGCTGCTGTTCCAGAACACTAAGTCAGTGACAATGGACCACAATTCGTGTGGAACTGTTCCTAACTCAGTCCCTAGAGTTCTGGCAACATCTTCATCACATTTTACTTACAGACACAACCACAAATTTTAACAAGTTGATCAGATATAACAAAAATTGAAAACATGCTGCCAAGACTTAAGGACTTGAAAATGAATGAATAAGACATATTATATTTGCACCATACAATCCAGCCACAAATGGCTTGGCAGGAAGATTTGTTGAGAGCTTAAAGAATGCGTTGCGACCAATGTCAGCAGGACACACTACACCGATACTGAATCAGAAGCTCGCCATTTTCCTTCTTGCATATTGTAATGCAGCACACTCCACAACCAGCAACTCACTAGTTATGCTATTCCTGGATCTCCCCTTGTGACCACACTTGGATCTTCTCAAACCCAGTCTCAAAAGGAGGATGCAGGACAAACAGCTGAGACAAATTGAGGGCTCTTCAAAGAAAGAGGTTCAATGTTTCACTCCTGGAGAAGTAGTCCTAATGAGGGACTACAAACATGATCAAAAATGAGCAATAGGAAAGATTAAGGACAAACTGGTCCACTCTCCTGCAGATTAGAGGTTGTGTCTGATGTTATCTGGAGACAGCACATCAATCAGTTGAGGTGACTGGAGTCAATTGTTAGAGAAGAAAAGCTTCCAGAGCCATCAGAATAATTTCTTGCAGTCCTAGAGTCAACTCCAACAACCACCACAGAGGAGGACCCAGAACCTGAGATTATTTCAGAGGCATAAGTGTCACCTGCCAGACAGAGTGACCCCCTTAGTCAAGAAAGATGATATCCTATAAGAGCAGGAAATCCTCCATGGGCTTTCTTTAAGCCTGAATGGGGCAATTTAAAATTTACTATGCTGTGGATGTCTATACTGAGTTGGAGTTTATAACTAAGCAGGGTGGAGTGTTGCGTATTTAATATTTGAGTAATTGTAAAAAATTGTAAAAAAAATTTAAGCATTCTTTGTTTGTTTGTATAATTATTTACAGATTATATGTAAAAGTCCGTAAATGTCACATCATTACGCCACTACCTTATAAGTGGCATGCCTCACTAAAATAAAACTGAAACTAGACACATTGTCCCTGGCTTTGTATTTTTCTATCGATTAGTGTACATTTTGGAGTTACAAACCATATCATAACCCTCTGTACCTCCCTCAACCATGTATCTATCTAAACTTCTCTTAAATCTTCAAAAGGAAGTGTCTCAAGAAGGCAGCATCCATCATGTAAACCCTCACCATCCTGGACCCTCACCATCCACCCTCTTCTCCTTACTGCCATCAAAGAGGAGCCTGAAGATGAAAACTCAATGTTTTAGTAGCAATTTCTTCCTATTCACCATCAGATTTCCAAATAGACATTTATCACTTAACCGCTCTCTTAATACACTATTCATTTTTTTATATAACCATATAACAATCACAGCACAGAAACAGGCCATTCCGGCCCTCCTAGTCCGTGCCGAACTCTTAATCTCACCTAGTCCCACCTACCCGCACTCAGCCCATAACCCTCCACTCCTTTCCTGTCCATATACCTATCCAATTTTACCTTAAATGACACAACTGAACTGGCCTCTACTACTTCTACAGGAAGCTCATTCCACACAGCTATCACTCTCTGAGTAAAGAAATACCCTCTCGTGTTTCCCTTAAACTTTTGCCCCCTAACTCTCAAATCATGTCCTCTCGTTTGAATCTCCCCTACTCTCAATGGAAACAGCCTATTCACGTCAACTCTATCTATCCCTCTCAAAATTTTAAATACCTCGATCAAATCCCCCCTCAACCTTCTACGCTCCAATGAATAGAGACCTAACTTGTTCAACCTTTCTCTGTAACTTAAGTGCTGAAACCCAGGTAACATCCTAGTAAATCGTCTCTGCACTCTCTCTAATTTATTGATATCTTTCCTATAATTCGGTGACCAGAACTGTACACAATAAATATTTTAAATAGTACACAGTATTTTATTAATATATTCTTACTGCAACTTATAGCAATTTTATGTAATGCACTACACTGCTGCCAAAAACAAGAAGTTACATAGCATATGTCATTAATAATAAACCTATTTCTGATTTGGAGATGTTACAATTCATTCTCGATCTACCACATCCGCTGGCAGCTTGTTTCACACCCACACCACCCTCTGAGTGAAAATGCTCTCTCTCAGATCCCTTTGAATTCAAGTCAAGTCAACTATTATTGTCATTTCGACCATAACTGCTGGTACAGTGCATAGTAAAAATGAGACAACGTTTTTCAGCACCATGGTTTACATGACACAGTACGAAAACTAGACTGAACTACGCAATAAAAAAAAACACAGAGAAGGCTATACTAGACTACAGACCTACACTGGACTGCATAAAGTGCACAAAAACAGTACCAGCATTACAATAAATAACAAACAGGACAGTAGGGCAAGGTGTCAGTCCAGGCTTCGGGTATTGAGGAGTCAGATAGCTTGGGGGAAGAAACTGTTATATAGTCTGGTTGTAAGAGCCTAAATGCTTCAGAGCCTTTTCACAGACGGCAGGAGGGAAAAGGATTGTATGAGGGGTGCATGGGGTCCTTCATAATGCTGTTTCCTTTGTGGATGCAGCATGTAGTGTAAATGTCCATGATGGCAGGAAGAGAGACCCCAATGATCTTCTCAGCTGACCTTACTATCCGCTGCAGGGTCTTGCGATCCAAGATGGTACAATTTCCGAACCAGGCAGTGATGTAGTTGATCAGGATGCTCTCAATACAACCCCTGTAGAATGTGATGAGGATGGGGGGGTGGGAGATGGACTTTCCTCAGCCTTCACAAAAAGTAGAGACGATGCTGGGCTTTATTTGCTATAGAGCTGGTGTTGAGGGACCAGGTGAGATTCTCCGTCAGGTGAACACCAAGAAATTTGGTGCTCTTTACGATCTCTACCGAGGAGCCGTCGATGTTCAGCAGGGAATGGTCACTCCGTGCCCACCTGAAGTCAACAACCATCTCTTTTGTTTTGTTCACATTAAGAGACAGGTTGTTGGCTCTGCACCAGTTTGTTAGCCACTGCACCTCCTCTCTGTAAGCTGACTCGTCGTTCTTGCTGATGAGACCCACCATGGTGGTGTCATTGGCGAACTTGATGATATGGTTCGAGCTGTGTATTGCAGCAGAGTCATGGGTCAGCAGAGTGAACAGCAGTGGACTGAGCACACAACCCTGGGGAGCCCCCGTGCTCAGTGTGATGGTGTTGGAGATGCTGCTCCCGATCCGGACTGACTGAGATCTCCCAGTCAGGAAGTCTAGGATCCAGCTGCAGAGGGAGGTGTTCAGGCCCAATAGGCTCAGCTTTTCAATCAGGTTCTCAGGGATGATTGTTGAATGCTGAACTGAAGTCTATGAACAGCATCTGAACGTATGTGTCTTTTTTGTCCAGGTGGGTTAGGGCCAGGTGGAGGGTGGTGGCAATGGCATCATCTGTTGAGCGGTTGGGACAGTACGCAAACTGCAAGGGGTCTAGTGAGGGGGGGGGGGCAGCAGGGTCTTGATATGCCTCATGATGAGCCACTCGAAATACTTCATGATGATGGATGTAAGTGCAACAGGACGGTAGTCATTTAGGCAGGACACTGAAGACTTCTTCGGCACGGGGACGATGGTGGCGGCCTTGAAGCACATTGGAATGGTGGCGCTGCTCAGGGAGATGTTGGAGATGTCAGTGAGAACATCTGCTAGATGGTCTGCACATCCTCTGTGCACTCTACCAGGGATGTTGTCTGGTCCAGCAGCCTTCCGTGGGTTGACCCTGCACAGGGTTCTTCTCACGTCGGCCACAGAGAGACACAGCACCTGGTCATTTGCAGAAGGAGTGGACTTCCTCGCCACCATGTCATTTTCCGCCTCAAACTGGGCGTAGAAGTTATCCAGCGCATTTGGGAGGGAGGCATCACCTGCACAGTCAGGTGATGTTGTCTTGTAATTGGTGATGTCCTGGATGCCCTTCCACATGCGCCGCATGTCGCCGCTGTCCTGGAAGTAACTGTGGATTAGCTGGGCATGTGCACGCTTTGCCCCTCTGATGGCTCAGGACAGTTTGGCCCTTGCTGTTGTTAAAGCTGCCTTGTCGCCTGCTCTGAAGATGGAGTCGCGGGACCTCAGCAGCGCACGCACCTCTGCGGTCATCCATGGCTTCTGGTTGGCACGTATAGTGTTGGTCTTGGACAGAGTAACATCATCAATGCACTTGCTGATGTAGCTGGTCACTGATGCTATGTACTCCTCTAAGTTGGTAGAGTCGCCATCGGTTGCAGCCTCCCTGAACATGTGCCAGTCAGTGTGCTCAAAGCAGTCTTGAAGAGCAGAGATGGCTCCTGCTGGCCAGGTTTTCACCTGCTTCTGAACTGGTCTGGAGCACCTGACGAGTGGTCTGTATGCTGGGATTAGCATAACAGAGATGTGGTCTGAGTATCCGAGGTGGGGGCAGGGCTCTGCCCGGTACGTGTCGGGAATGTTTGTGTAAACCAGGTCCAATGCGTTCTCCCCCCTCATTGCAAAGTCCACATAATGATGGAATTTGGGGAGCACTGACTTAAGGTTTGCGTGGTTAAAAACACCGGCGACAAGAAACATACCATCAGGGTGTGCATTCTGCAGTTCGCTAATAGCCCGTACAGTTCACAGAGCAACTCCTTAGCATTAGCGCTGGGGGGAATGTAGACACCGAATATAAGGACAGAGGTGAATTCCCAGGGCAAATAAAATGGCCTGCATCGAACTGCCACAAACTCCACTAACGATGAGCCGTGTCTGGAAACCAGCACAGAGTTCTTACACCATTCCGTGTCGATATAAACACAGACACCGCCACTGGGGACCTTACCGGAGACAGCTGCATCTCTGTCCGAACGAAACAAAACAAGCCCATCTAGCTGGATGGCAGCGTCCAAAATCCCATCAGTGAGCCATGTCTCTGTGAAGACATACGCGGAGCAAACTCTGTACTCCCGCCGAGTATTACGTTGGAATCGGATGTAGTCCATTTTATTGTCCAGGGAGCGGACATTGGAGAGCAGAATGGACGGGAGAGCCGGCCGGCTAGGGTTCGCTTTTAGCCTGGCACGGACTCCTGCCCATTTGCCTTGCTTCTGCTTCCTCGCGCATTGCTTTCGACGTCTCCATCTCCGGCTCCCAACATCAGGCAAGTCTGAGGATTGTAGGCCCGTTCCCCTCAGCAAGCCGACGTCACGTAATTCAGCCAGCAGATCTTTGTGAAGGTTTGTTTTTGGGCAATCTCTGTATTGTAGTAGTATCTGGCGATGGTAGATAGCCGCTCTGTTACCCATGTGTCCTAATCGAGAATTGTGTATCAAACTTAATATAGAAAATTAAATTAAAGTAACACCAAGTCTAAAAGGCTGCTGCTGCTGTGCTGCGCCTGCCCCATGAATTATTTCACCTTTCAGCCTAAGTTCATGATCTCTAGTTCTAGTCTTAGCCAACTTGAGGGGAAAAAGTCTGCATGTATTCACCCGATCAATACCTCTCAAAATTGTGTAAATCTCTGTGAGATCTTCTCTCATTCCCCTTCACTCCAAGGATTAAAGTCCTAGCCCATTCAGCCTTTCCTATAACTTAGGTTCTTAAATCTCAGAAACAACTTCATAAGATTTCTCTGACCTCTTTCAAGTCTATTGATATTTTTCCTGTAGGTAGATGACCAGAACTACTCCAAATGTGGCCTCGCCAATGTCTCATGTAACTTCTGTACTTAATGCCCTGATTTATGTAGGCCAATGGACAAAGACATAGTAGGAACACTACTACTAACTTGGTTAACTATCTTAGAATCATAAAATCATAGAGCACTACATCTAGATAGTACCGAACTATTATTCTGTCTCATCCCATTAACAAGCACCCAGACCATAGCCCTCTATTCCCCTCCCATCCATGTACTTATACAAGCTTCTCTTGAATGTTGAAATTGAACCCACATCCACCACTTCTGCTGATAGCTCGTTCCACACTCGCCCCACTTTCTGAGTGAAGAAGCTTCCCTTCATGTTTCCCTTCAACATTTCACCTTTCACACTTAACTTTAGTTGTAGTCCCATCCAACCTCAGTGGAAAAAAGCCTGCTTGCATTTACCCTGTCTATATTCCTCATAATTGTATGTGCCTCTATCAAATCTCTCCACAATATCCTGTGCTCCAGGGAGAAAATTCTAACATTCAACCTTTCCCTGTAACTCGAGTCCTTAAGTCCTGGTAACATCATTACCAACTTCGTTATATGTTGTTCACTTGTTAAAGTTTGTGTTTTGTTTCTGTAAGTAAAATGATGAAGATGTTGCCAGGACTTAAGGACTTGAGTTATAAGGAAAGGTTGAACTCCAGGGGCTGAGTTAGGAAGAGAATATGACCAGACTGCGACTATCTTCATTGGAGCACAGGAGAATGAGGGATTGGATGGTGTTTGTCCATCTTATCCAACAATGAGAGTGGGGCAGTTCCACTCTCTCGATCTTGGAAGCCTGGGTCCAGCGGTATGAGTAGTCATCATAACTGTGGTCTCCTTTATTTGCAGTTAATGACCATGACTTCTTCTCACACCCTTCGCTCTCCACAAAGATTTGTAAACACCTACCTGGTCATTGAATCTCACTGTTGACCTTATCCACCCAATCTGCTGCATCTAACTTCACATGTCCCTGTCTCACCAGGATCAGATAGGCCCACCAGCTACCTTCACTGCTTCATCCTAAGCAGTGGTTGCTGACACGTGCAAACAGCTACTGGAGCCTCAGGTGAGGATTGAGCATCTGGTGGGGACCAGAGATGATTGATACCCTAGAATAGACACAACATTCCCCTTCACCTGTCTATAGGGTAGACAGGGTCTTTTGATATTGTGTTCACCATCATTTGTTATTTGCACTATTTTTTTGTGCATGCTGGAGACTGACGTTTTTCTTTGAACTGCTTTCACTGTGTTTCTTTGTTTCCTGGCTGTCCGGAGAAGATGAGTCTCAAAGATGTATACTTTGATAGTAAATGTACATTGAACTTTGAACTTTAAAACCTTGAGTGAATGTATCAGGTTGCAGACCTATCAGGAGAAACGGGAAAGGTTTCATTATTTTACTTCCCTGCTTTTCAACCTGAAATGTTAACCATTTCTCTAATTACCTATGTTAACGGAAAAGAATAATGATTATAGCTATTCTATGTGAAATGCATAAAAAATTATTCAAGGCTATATAATTATTCTTTCAAGAGATGTCAAACAAAAAAAAAACAAATCTGTGAAGCTCAAGTTGATATTTGACAGGAATTAAATAGATTGAATCACTGAAGAGGTATTTTTCCTTGATAAATGTTGTTGACTTTGTAAGTACCATATAATTTGGCTGTTACTGCCATTAGTTAAAATGGATTCAGACTTCAAGAAAAATGGAGGGCTATGCAAGAGGGAAGTATGACCAAAGCAAATGCAATGTTAGCATTCCTTTTCAAGTACTAGAATATTAAAGCAAGCAAGGAATGCTGAGGCTTTATAAGACATTTGTCAGACTGGATTTGGCAAGTGGAGAGCCCCTTATCTAAGAAAAGATACGCTGGCAATGGAGGACTTCCAGAAAAGGTTCACAAAATTAATCCCAGGAATGAAAAGGTTAATGTATGAGAAGTGTTTGATAGCTCTGGGCCTGCACTTACTGGAGTTTAGAAGAATGGGGGAGGATCTCATTGAAACCTACCAAATATTGAAAGACCTAGAGAGAGTGGGTGTGGAGAGGGTGTTTCCTATAGTGGCCGAGTCTAGTACTAGAGGGCACAGGTTTAGAACAAAACAACATCCCTTTAGAACAGAGATGAGGAGGAATCTCCTTAGGCCGAGGGCTGTGAATCCATGGAGTTCATTGCCATAGATGACTGTGAAGGCCAAGTCATTGGGTATATGTGAAGTGGAGGGTGATAGATTCTTGATTAGTAGGAATGCCAAAGATAATGGAGAGAAAGCATAATGGATGAGAGGGATAATAAATCAGCCATGACTGAATGGCAAAGCAGATTCGATGGGTCGAAGTAACTTAATTCTGCTTTGATGTCTTGTGGTCATATAGTTTTATGGTAAAAGGCTAGCCCAGCATCATGGGCCAAAGCTTGTACTGTGCTGTACTGTTCTACATTCTAAATTGTCCAACATTAAGATTTAGTCCATTCACTGTACAGCCAACTCTCTTGTATAGATGGTCACTGTTACATTATAGAAACATGGAAAAACCTACTGCAAAATACAGGCCTTTAGTCCCATAATGCTGTGCTAAACATGTATTTATTTTAGAAATTACTTAGGGTTACCCATAGCCCTCTATTTTTCTAAGCTCCATGTCCCTAACAAGAAGCCTCTTAAAAAAACCCTATTGTATCTGCCTCCACCACTGCCCATTCCATGCGTTCACCACTCTCTATGTAAAAAACTTACCACAACATCTCCGCTGTACCTACTTCTAAGCACCTTAAACCTGTATCCTCTTGTGGCAGCCATTTCAGCCCTGGGAAAAAGCCTCTGACTAGCCATATGATCAATGCCTCTCATCATCTTATACACCTCTATCAGGTCACCTCTCATCCTCCATCGCTCCAAGGAGCAAAGGACAAGTTCACTCAACCTATTCTCATAAGGCATGCTCCCCAATCCAGGCAACATCCTTGCAAATTTCCTCTGCAATCTTTTGATAGTTTCCACATCCTTCCTGTAGTGAGGTGACCAGAACTGAGTACTCCAAGTGGTGTCTGACCAGGGTCCTATATAGCTGTAACATTACCTCTCGGCTCTTAAACTCAATCCCAGGATTGATGAAGGCCAATGCACCATATGCCTTCCTAACCACAGAGTTAACCTGCACAGCAGCTTCAAGTGTCCTATGGACTCAAACCCCAAGATCCCTCTGATCCTCCACACTGCCATGTCTTACTATTAGTACTATATTCTGCCATCATATTTGATCTACCAAAATGAACCACTTCACAATTGTCTGGGTTGAACTCCATCTGCCACTTCTCAGCCCAGTTTTGCATCCGAGCGATGTCCCACTGTAAACTCTGACTGCCCTCCACACAATCCACAACACCCATAGAACCATAGAACAGATTTATCACTATGTTGCACCAATGTAGAATCTCAGCTAGCCACCTCTTGGCAGGATTCTTCCTTCTAAGGAGCATTCTAAATGATGTTTGTCCATGGGATGGCATTATTTCCCAGCAGCATGCCTTTTAAAGCATTGTGAGAGAATGAAATTAGAAATTATATAACCACTCCTGAGACAATCATGATTTAGCAGTGCAGCTCGGGATTGGGACTCTTAAATGCTGAAATCAAGCTCACATGCATTACTAGCGCTGGCAGCTTGTTCCACACTCTCACGACCCTCTGAGTGAAGAAGTTTCCCATCATGTTCTCCTTAAACTTTTGACCATTTGACCTTAACTCATGACCTTTAGTTGTAGTCCCACCCAACCTCAGTGGAAAAGTCCTGCTTGCATTTACCCTATCTATACCCTTCATGATTTTGTATACTTCTATCAAATCCCCCTCAACCTTCTATGTTCCAAGGAATAAAGTCTTAACCATAGAACCCACAACCATATCATTGATACGATTGATTTTTCCTATCAATTATAAGTAAATGTACTGCACTTAAGAAAATATATACAATTGTACAACATGCGCGCACACACACACACACACACACACACACACACACACAATGCTGGAGGAACTCTGCAGATCAGACAGTATCTATGGTGGGGAATAAACAGTATGTATTTCAGATGAAAACCTTTCATTAGGTCTTCTGATGCATTTGTTTCCATATTCAGTTGTAGAAGATTTGACCATGTGAATTGAAGAGGATCAATAACAGTAATCTGCAGAACCAACAAGAAACACCAAGCAAAATGCCAGAGGAACTCAACAGATCAGGCAGCATCCAGAGGAGAATATACAGTTGTCATTTCAGGCTGAGATCCTTCACCAGTATTGGAAAAGAAGATGGAAGAACCTAATGGCAAAATTCCCAGCCTGCTCAACCATCTTTACCTGTTCTCCATTCCCCATTCTGGTTACACCCTTACCTCTTTTCTTCTCCTCACCTACACATCACTTCCTTCTGGTGCCCAACCTCCTTCCCTTTCTCTCATTGTCCTCTCCCCTCTCCTAGCAGATTACTTCTTCTTCAGCCCTTTTCCTCTTCCACCTATCCTCTCCCAGATTTTCACTTCATATCCCCTATCCCTCCCATAAAGCTCCCCCCTCACCTGGTTTCACCTATCACTTTCTGGCTTGTACTCCTTCCCCTCCTCCCCACCTTCTTATGCTGATTTCTTCCTCTTCCTTTCCAGTCCTGATGAAGCATCTGGACCCAAAACATAGACTCTTTATTCTTCACCATAGATACTGCCTGACAGCATTCCTCCACCATTTTGTGTGTGTTGTTCTGGATTTCAAGCATCCTCAAATATATTGTGTTCCACCAAGAATATCTCAGCTCAATCTAATGAATCTCCAGAATGAGCACCCAAATTTCACCTTGCAAGTCTATCTAGGTATAAATATTTGAGTAAAATGCATTTGGTGATGCTTGACTGTTCATACTGACTGAAGACTCTTGCTGGAAAGGGGGAGCTGGGCACTCAGAGGAATTTTCTGCATGTCCGGTAATACACACGTATTCAATGAAATAGACTTTTGCCTCTGGTGCAAAAGTGCCTGCCATGCGATTTTCATACAGAGTTTTGCAGGATCATAGAATCTTTGAATTGTTCTGGTACATAGGAGGCTACTGCTTCAAGAGGGAACCACAGATGATCAATGATCCGCACCCTCCAGAGCATGCCATCTTCTCAGAGTCACCATCAGGCAGGAGATACAGAAGCCTGGAGTTCCACACGCCAGGTTCAAGAACAGTGTCTTGCCTTCAACCACTCTAATCATAAACTGAGCAACAAGATGCTCATCACTATGGTTAGTAACTGTGTGACCACTTTGATCACTTTGCACTTATATGGACATGTTTTTGTTCTAATTGTGTTTCCTTGTAAAAATTGTATATAATTTCTACTTAACTAATGTTTCTTTGTGAATACTACTTATTGTCACCATGCTGTCAGCTTGAACAGGTCTGAACATTCTCCTCTGACCTCTCTCATTAACAAGGCATTTTCACCCACAGAAATGCCACTTACTAGATGTCATTTTTTTGTCCTTTGCACCATTCTCTGTAAACTCTAGAGACTGTTGTCCTTGAAAATCCCAGGAGATCTGCAGTTTCTGAGATACTCAACCCACGCTGTCTGGCTCCAGCAATCATTTCTAATTGTAAGGGGGTTTCTTCTTTGTGAGGGTTTTGTTGTGTAAGGGGGTTCTTTTGTTACTGTGTATGTTAATCAAAATGGCTTCCTTGTTTTGTTAAAAGTAGGAATGCTTCTTTGTTATGATAAGTGCTTTTCTCACAGTTTTGTTTGGGTTAAAATTACTGATAATAAGAATTGTATTCATTTGTTAACCAATTGGGATTAATGTTATTCTCTCTCTTCTGAGTCTGTAAACTAGTGTTGGCAGGCTTTTGGGGAGTGGGTGCGAGGGGGTGAGAGAGAGAGGACACGATGCTGTAAACTAGGAGATGGAACGGACCCCGAGCGGGGATCCAAGGCCAAGATCTTCGGCGAGGAGAGGAGACGAAGACAGTCGTGCTGGGGGTGCTTGGTTGATCACTTCGGGTGGTCCTGAGCTGCGAGTCGAGAAGGTCTGAGGGGATCGAATGGTGGCCGGAAGACTTTGTTATTTGAGCTCCAACGGTTGTGCATGAAGTGGTTTGGACTTTGATAAGTTTTGGCACCTTTTCTTTATTTTATTTTCCTTCATATATACTGTATCATTATTAATTACTTAGTTCTAGTAAGATCTATAAAGTGTAATCATTTAATCATATACGGTGTACTGTCCATTATTTGGCGTGTTGGGGACATCACACAGTATCCACACAAGCTGATTACCCAGTTTGGCGGGGCTGAAGGCTGCTCCCCCAGATGGAAGCGAGCTGAGCGAGCCTGAGGCTTACCAGGGGGCTACATAATAAAGTGGCTACCTCCTTGTAACTTAAATCTTGGAGTCCAGCAGGAATTTTGATAAATGAATAATACACCCCCACCAAGAAAAATATGTCCATCGAGTCAAGACGTATCAGGTACAATGATAAACTTGCTGATAGCAGCAAAACTGGCGTGCACATTCAGACAAAGCAAACAACACACATTATACATAAATTATTTATTTTATTTAGAGACACAGCACAGGCTCTTCAGGCCCAATCGGGCCCTTTTGGCACAACAAGCCAGTGTTGCCCAATTATAACCGTTGTGACAAATTAACCTACTAACCCATAAATCTTTGGAATGTGGAAGCAAATCAGAGCACATGGAGGAAAACCCATGCATCACATGGTGAACATGCAAACCCTTTGCAGATTTGAAACTAGATTTGCTGGCAATGTTACAGCATTACATTGGTCGCTAGGTTACCATGTCACCCGAGGCAGCGGAAGGCATGAACGAAAAGACTGGTTCAGAACATGACATTAGAACAAAATACATAGAAAAAGTTTAGTTCCTCATACTGCAGGAGGTGCTGCGTAGTATTCCCTTGTTGAGCAACACCCAAGCACACTGGAGGAACTCAGCAGGTCAGGCAGCATCTGTAGAGGTAAATGAACAGTCATTGTTTCAGGCCGAGAACCTTCATCGGGACTCACTCGAGATTTCTCTTGTGCAAGTCGGTTCAAGAACTTGATGTTTGTAGGAACATAGCTGTTCCTGAATCTGGTGATGTGGGACTTCAGCGTTTAATCAATTAATTAATTTATTTATTGTGATGAAGCGTGGAATAGGCCCTTCTGGCCCTTCGAACCATACTGCCCAACAACCCCCAATTTAATCCTCATCTAATCATGGGCCAATTTACAATGACCAATTAACCTACCATCTGGTATGTCTTTGGACTGTGGGAGAAAACCGAAGTACCCAGAGGAAGCCTACACAGTTATGGGAGTTCTACGCAGGCAGTGGGGGGAATTGAACCCAGACCACTGCTACTGTAAAGCACGTGCTAGCCATTATACATAATGGTAGCAATAGGAAGAGCATAGTGCAGATGGTTGAGATTCTTGATGAGGGATAAGGATTAAAGATTAGCTTGTCACTTGTACATTGAAACATACAGTGAAATGCCTTTGTGTGAATGACAAACACAGTCCCAAGCTGTGCTGGGAGTAGCCCAGACTGACCAGCACCAACATAACATGCCCACAATGCTTGACAGAACAACACAAAACAGCAAAAAAGAAACAATAACCAACAAAACGAACAACTGCAAAACAAACCCCATTTGTTCAATGATGGGGCAAGTGAAGTTGAATAAAGTTATTCCCATTAGTTCAAGAGCCTGATGGTTGAGAGGTAATAGCTGTTCCTGAACCTGGTGGGGTGAGTCCCGAGGTTCATGTATCTTTATCCGGATGGTAGCAGTGAGAAGAGAGCATGTCCTGGGTGGTGGGGATCCCTGGTGATGGATGGCAGCAGTGAGAAGAGAGCATGTCCTGGGTGGTGGGGGTCCCTGACGATGGATGGCAGCAGTGAGAAGAGAGCATGTCCTGGGTGGTGGGGGTCCCTGACGATGGATGGCAGCAGTGAGAAGAGAGCATGTCCTGGGTGGTGGGGATCCCTGGTGATGGATGCTGCTTTCCTATGACTGCAGGATGAGTCTGTGGTGAGGAAGGTAGATGTAAAGTTAGCATTCATTTCAAGAGGACCAGAGTATAAAAGGGTGTAACGCTGAGACTTCAGAAAGCACTGGTGAAGCCTCACTTGGAGTATTGTGAGAGTTTTGAGCCCCTTATCTTAGAAAGGATGTGCTGAAATTAGAGAAGCTCCAAAGGAGCTTCAGGAAAATGATTTGATGATTGAATGGCTTGTCATATGAAAGGGTTTGACGTCTCTTGGCCTGTATTCACTAGAATTCAGAATGAAGGTAACCTCACTGAATGCTATCAAGTGGTGAAAGGACTTGATAGAGTGGATGTGGAGAGGATGCTTCCTGTTATAGGAGAGTCTAAGCAGAGGACACAGCCTCAGAATAGAAGGGTGCCCTTTTGGAACGGAGACTAACAGGAATATCTTTAGCCTGAGAGAAGTGAATCTGTGGAATTCTTTGCCACGAGCAGATGTGGGGGTCAAATCTTTATATATATTGAAGACATAGGTTCTTGATTAGTCAGGGCACGAAGGTTTCAATAGGTACATTTAATGTCAGAGAAATGTATACATTATACATTCTGAAATTCTTCTCATCACAAACATCCACAAAAACAGAGGAGTGCCCCAAAGAATGAATGACAGTTAAACGTTAGAACGCCAAAGCCCCCCCCTCCACAAGCTACCCCTCCCATGCACAAGCAGCAGTAAGGCAACAGCCACCCTACCCCCACCAGCAAAAAAGTATCGCCACCCTCCACCGAGCACTCAAGCGTGCAGCAAAGCATCAATAAAGACACAGACTTGCAGTACCCCAAAGACTACTAATTCACCCGGTAATTCGACATACCACAGGCTCACACTCTCTCCCTAATAAGGGAAAAAGAGGTGTCCCCATTTCATAATGAGAAGGGAAATATAACAGACAACTCACTGATTTATGATGTTAAAAGTTTGCTGTGTTGCGTGTTCCTAGCTCTGCGCCCAGACAGTCAGGTCCGTGTCTGGACATGCAGCCCACGCTAGCTAACCTGCTGCTCCCAATGGTCCGTGTTGTCTCGTGATGCCTCAGTTAGGGCTCTGGCCTATAATCAGCCCATCTCCAGAGCCGTGAAAATCTGGCACCTTGTAGGCATGCTAGTCTTCCAGGCCACGTTCTTGGGATATCAAAAAGCGGCCAGTCCTGAGGCCCTGAGAGCGGGTTCCATTAACGCAAAGAACCAAAGTCAGAGTGTAACTCTGGGTCAGGGTCTTCAAAAGAGCCTTGAAAAGGGAAAAGAAAGAGATAACAAAGATAGAAATAGAGCTGTTTCCAAAGATGCAAGCAAAGGGGTCACTGTTTAGCGCCATGATAACTTCACTCTGCCTCTCCTAGAAAGAGATACAGGGAGAAGGCTGGAGACTGGGGCTAAGAGGAAAATTGGATCAGCAATGTTGAAATGGAGGAGCAGACTTGATGGGCCAAATGGCCAAATTCTGGACCTATTATGGTCTTTACATGAAGATGTGCTCAGTGGTTGGGAGGGCTTTACCTGTGATGGACTGGGCATGTCCACTACTTTTTGTAGGATTTTCTGTACAAGAACATTGGTGCTCTTATAACGTGATGTAATATGATTTGATGAACATGCAATGAACAAACTTGAATCTTGTAAGTTTTAACTTGTAACTTTGCCTCAGTACTATGTCAAGAACAAAACTCTTAGATGGTGTCTCTGATTGTTCAAGCATTTTAATTCTGAAGGAGTGTAAAGTGTTGCAATTCTGGAACATCCAAAAAATTTTGAGAGTCTCAGTTTTATTCTCCACATTCAGAAATAAATAAGAATCAGTACAGGCCAATGATTGCCTTGATGAGCACCACGGCATACAAAATATTGTGCCTTATTTTAGAATGTTATTAGGATGTGGTGATGACATTCTCAAAATGGAAAATGTCATTTAACGATACCATCAAAATAACATTAAGTGTTCAGTTCCACCTCACCCGCTTCAACAGAAAAGAAATAAAATGAAGAAATCTTTTTGAAAAATATTGCCTTGAGATCAACATTAAAAAAAATTAACTGAGCTGTTGATGATTGTGTCTCCTGCAGTCAAACTCATTTGTGACAACGCAAGAAGCAAAGTACATGCCCGTTGCACAGTTAGATTTTGTTGCTATGGAAATACACGGTGAAATAAGACCATAACATTGAGGAGCAGAATTAGGACATTCAGCCCATCTAGTCTTCCCCATCGTTCCATCATGGCTGATTTATTATCCGTCTCAACCCCATTCTCCTGCCTTCTCCCCATGGGGTGGCACGGTAGCATTGTGGTTAGCACGATGTTTTACAGACCAGTGACCAGGATTCAATTCCTGCCACTACCTGTAAGGAGCTTGTACATTCTCCCTGTGACTGCATGGGTTTCCTCCCACAGTCCAAAGACATGCTCGTTGGTAGGTTAATTGGTCATTGTAAATGGTTTTATAATGAGGTTGGGGGTTGTTGTGTTCTTTATATTCCTGCGTACCATGGGTTACTAATAAAGAAACATCTGCTGGAAGAAAGAGAACTTTTATTTAACAACAACCACGATGTTTTTACAATAGCATGTTTCTTGATCTTTCTATCATTCCTGCAGGGCTGCTGCACAGTGCATCTCGATCAGCTGGAAAGGCAAATACCAGGTACCCATCACTGTTTATGTAAACAACTTGCTCTACACCTCTCCTTTCAACTTTCCCATCGCACCTTCGATGCATGCACTCCAGTACTTGATATTTCTGTATTTCTTTGATCGTCTTCCCTTTCTGCACCCCTCATCACATTTTAAACCTCTATCTCCTCTTATTACGTTATCTGTTAAGGGACATCACAATCCTGTAGCAGTTAGCAAGATGCTCCAGCAGTTCAGGTGTCAGAGTTCAGAGTTCAATTCCACTGCGCTCTGTAAAGGGCTTGTACACCCTCCCCGTGAACATGTGGGTTTCCTCCGGGTGCTCTGGTTTCCTCCCACAGTCCAAAGAGGTACCAGTTAGTTGGTTAATTGGCCATTGTGAATTTCCTTGTGACCAGGCTGGTGTTAAATGGGTGGCTGCTAGGCATTGTGTTTCATTGGGCCGGAAGAGCTTGTGCTGCGCTGTATCTCTAAATAAAACAGAAATCATTGTTTGAGTAAGCTTGGTGAATATCAATTGGCCTCTAAGTTACCTACTCTGCAACAGGGTCTACAGCTTAAATGGAGCTCCTTCTCTATACTGCCTTAAGATTGCTAAAGGGCAGTTTATAAATGCAAGTCTTCTTCCTCAGTGTCACATTTAACAGCAGAAAGAAACATAGCAGAATGCATCATGATTGTGTACACAGCATGTGCTTGAGCTGGGAACATCTTCGAGTAAAATAAATACATTCCCCTGAAGAGACAAAGATTAATGTGAAGCTTATAGTTATAATTCTCGGGTAGTCAATACGCTATTGGATGTTTGAACTGCTATGGAGTGACTACAGAAGAACTTTTTTTTCAAAGTTGTGCCAAGCTGAGGTCTATATTGAGGTCACAGCTCAGACTCAGATTTTTTTTTAGGTATTTTTCTTTGTAGGGTGTGTTTGGGGTGCAGAGAATGGACTTAGTGGTTAGGTTAGGAATAGAGATGTGGGGGAATTAGAGAACACACCAAAGTCTAAACCTCTGCTCAGCGTCCTAAGGCTAGTGACGTGGATTGGGTTGGTTCTCAGGCCAGAAGAGACTGGGAGGGCCCCTAGGTTCATGAGTCAGCAAGATTGAAGTTAGAGGCCTCGTGTTCGGCATCCTATCATCAGCAAGTCCACAACTCAAGGCTTGGTGTTTGGGTCCTCATTCATCATTATCAGTGACAAATGTGTCGATACTTCGGTTATGTCAAATAAAAGAGACCATTTATTTGACATAACCTCAGAAAAAAAGAGGGCATTGGTTTAAGGTAAGAGGGGTAAAATTTTGATTAGATTAATATAGGTTTGTTACATATATTACATGTACATCTAAATAAATAGTGATATACATTTTTTGCATCAATAACCAACACAGTCCAAAGATATGCTAGGGGCAGCCCACAATCAAACTTCTGGTGCCAACATAACATGGTCACAATTCGCTAACCCCAATCCGTACATCTTCGGAATGTGGGAGGAAAGCGGAGCACCCAGAGGAAACCCATGCAGTCATGGGGAGGAAGTACAACTCCTTACAAACACCAGCAGGAATTTAATCTAATCACTGGCTCTGTAAAGTGTTGCCCTAACCACTACATGAGACAACTTTTTTACATAGAGTGTGATATAGTGGGTGACCTAGAACATACTGCTAGGGAAGGTGGTACATGCAAACTTTACAAGACACTTGACCAGACACAGGAAGGGTAAAGAGAGACACAGAATGTGCAGGCAAACTGGATTGGTTAGGTTGGCATCATGCTCACCACGGACATGATGGGCTGAAGGGTTTAATTCTGTGCTGTTCTCTTCTTTATTTCTAGGACAAGCACATCCTGTGAACAAATAGGGAAAAATAATTGTTCACTAACAACAGGCTTATCCTTGAAGAGCGGCTGAAGAAAGCAATTGTGATAGCTACAGAGAGCTGCTGTTGGGGGCCATGAAAATTATCACTTGTGAGCAATCAAACTAAAGCTAAATCTAATGATATAATAGCTTAATACAAAGTTTCACAACAATACATGTTCTTAGGGTTGTTCCAATTGGACATTCATGCTGTGCAGTGTGTCTCTAGTGCAGAGTTTCCAAAACTGGGGTCAGCGATCCCCTTGCTTAATAGTATTGGTCCACGACATAAAGAAGGTTGGGAACCCCCGATCTAGTGCATCAAGTAAGGATGACAATTCATAAGGATATAAGAAATAGGAGCAGGAGTAGGCCATCTGGCCCATCAATAAGATCACAGCTGATCTGGCCACAGACTCACCTCCACCTACCTGACTTTTCCCCATAACCCTGAATTCCCCTAATATGCAAAAATCTAACCAGTCTTGTCTTAAGTATATTTACTGAGGTAGCCTTCACTGCTTTATTTTGCAGTGACCCTCAACACAGGGGCCCCTCAGGGCTGTGTCCTAAGCCCCCTCCTTTACTCTCTCTGTATACCCATAACTGTGTCGCCACCCACAGTTCCAATCTGCTAATTAAATTTGCTGACGAAACTACACTAATTGGTCTAATCTCAAATACTAATGAGGTGGCCTACAGAGAAGAAGTCATCACTCTGACACAGTGCTGTCAAGAAAACAACCTCTGCCTCAATGTTGCAAAAACAAAGGAGCTGGTTGTGGATTACAGGAGGAATGGAGACAGGCTAACCCCTATTGACATCAATAGATTTGGGGTTGAGAGGGTGAATAGCTTTAAGTTCCTCAGTATAAACATCATCAAGGATCTCACAAGGTCTGTAAATGCTGCCTGGGTGGTGAAAAAGGCACAACAGTACCTCTTTCACCTCAGACATTTGAAGAAGATTGGTATGGTCCCTCAAATCTTAAGAACTTTCTACAGGGGTACAATTGAGAGTACCCTGACTGGCTGCATCACTGCCTGGTATGGGAGCTGTACTTCCCTCAATCGCAGGTCTCTACAGAAAGTGGTGCAGACAGCCCAGTGCATCTGTAGATGTGAACTTCCCACTATTCAGGACATTTACAAAGACAGATGTGTAAAAAGGGCTCAAAGGATCATTGGGGACCTGAGTCACCCCAATCACAAACTGTCCCAGCTGGTACCATCCAGGAAATGGCACTGCAGCATAAAAGCCAGGATCAACAGGCTCTGGGAAAGCTTCTTCCACCAGGCCATCAGACTGATTAATTCATGCTGATGCAATTGTACTTTTATATTTTATTGACTGTCCTGTTGTACATGCTATTTATTATAAATAACTATAAATTGCACATCGTACATTTAGACGGAGACATAACATAAACATTTTTATGCCTCATGTATATGAAGGATGTAAGTAATAAAGTCAACTGAATTCAATTCAATTCTACAGATTCAACACTCTCTGGGAAAAGTAGATCCACCTTATCTCCATCCTAAATCTACTCCTCTGAATCTTGAGGCTATAACCCCTAATTCTAGGCTACATCCACACTAGACCGGATAATTTTGAAAATGCTGGTTTTGCATAAAATCAATAGGCGTCCACACTATGCGTTTTCAAAAATATCTCCGTGCACATTGAAACGGCGATTTTGGCAAATCTCCTCCTGCTGCGCATGCGCAGGACACATCTACCGAAAACAAGTGACATGTTTAGTGTCAAATCTCGCCGTGAAAGTGCGCGTTTGTGCAGTTACAGACTAGAAAAATTTAAACACCGGGCAGCTGCTGGCTCTGGCACAGGAGGACTTAAAAGTAAAAAAAAAATACTGGAGCGTATGGAGGCAACCGACAGGGAGTTCACGGACAGTATGAACCGGCTGACGACGAACATTGAAAAACTGACTAACTCTGTTACATTAATAAAGCACCATGTTAAATGTGTAAAACATGTCTGCATCAGTATTATCTTGTATTTCCATACAATGTTACATTAGGCTGTTACACATCTATTGTCAGAGAAGTACTTGCATAAATAGGTAAACCACCTTCATATGAGCAAGGACAGAAAACAAGGCAAAGTGAGTATACTTATTTATTCAGTAAGTTATGGGTCAAAGTATTTGGTGAGTACATTTCTAACTCTTCTGGCTTCAGTCTCGTTGCCGTATGTTCTGAAATTGTTAGGTTGCGTTCAAGAAAACAATGAAATGGCATGCTGCTGTCTAACAGCGTTTTCAGATTCCTCCAGTTACCCTGTCCACACTGATCTGCCGGAGTGGCATTTTCAAAATTACGCACTTTGGAGAGCGTTTCTGAAAAGCTCCGGTTTCGGGGGACGAAAACGCTGTTTTAGTGTGGACGGAGGGTAAAAACGAAGAGAAAAAGCTTCTGTTACGGATTTATCCGGTGCAGTGTGGACATAGCCCTAGTCTCACCTACCAGTGGAAACAACTTTCCTGCTTCTAACATCCATTCTTTTCATAATATATATGTTTCTATAATATCTCCTCTCATTCTTCTGAATTCCAGTGAGTACAGACCCAGGTGACTCAATCTCTCCTCATAGCCTAACCCCCTCATCTCTGGAATCAACCTACACTGCCTCCAAAGCCAGTATATTCTTCTTTAAGTAAGGAGTCCAGAACTGGACACAGTGTACAGAACCCTGTACGGTTGCAGCATAACATCCTTGCTCTTAAATTCAATCCCTCCAGCAATGAAGGCCAACATTCTATTTTCCTTTCAACATTCCACACGTCCCTCCCCACAGAACTCCCACCTGGCACTTATCCCTGCAAGCGCAAATGCTACACCTGTCCCCACACCTCCCCCCTTACCACCATTCCGGGCCCCAGACAGTCCTTCCAGGTGAGGCAACACTTCACCTGCGAGTCTGCTGGAGTCGTCCATTGCATCCGGTGCTCCCGGTGTGGCCTCCTCTACATCGGCGAGACCTGACGCATACTGGGGGACTGCTTCGTTGAGCACCTACTCTTCGTCCGTCACAATAGACAGGATCTCCTGGTTGCCACTCACTTCAACTCTGCCTCTCATTCCCAACTAGATATGTCCATACATGGCCTCCTCTACTGCCATGATGAGGCCAAACTCAGGTTGGAGGAGCAACACCTCATCTACCATCTGGGTAGCCTCCAGCCTGGTGATATGAACATTGAATTCTCTAATTTCCAGTAATTCCCTCCCCCTCCCCCTTCCCCTATCCTAGGTCCCTCTCTGCCTCTCTCCCCTTTCAACTTTCTGCTTCTTTATCTCTACAGTTCTTTCATGCTTATCCCCTCCCCTCCCCCCTTTATCTTTCCTTGGATTGGTTTTCCACCTGGCGCCTCTAGGCCCTACCCCCTCCCCTATCTCTATTACTGGGCTTTGGCCCTCTCTTCCCCCCCATTCCTGATGAAGGGTCTCGGCCCGAAACGTTGGCTACTGTTTTCTCACGGATGCTGCCTGACCTGCTGAGTTCTTCCAGCATTGTGTACGTATTCTATTTGCCTTCTTGATAGCTTGCTGCACCTGCAAACCACCCTTTAGTGATCCATGCACAAGTCCCTCTGCACAGCAGCATGCTGCAATTTTTTACCATTTAATTAATAACCTGCTCTTTCAATTTTCCTTCCAAAACGATGACCTCGCGTTTACCAACATAGTATTCATCTGCCAGACTCTTGCCCACTCACTTAACCTATCTATATCTCTCTGCAGACTCTCCGTATCTTCTGCACAATTTGCCTTTCCACTCAATATAGTATCATCAGCAAACTTAGATACACTATACTCAGCCCCCTCTTCCAGATCGTTAATGTATCTCGTGAACAGTTGTGGGCCCAGCGCTGACCCCTGTGGCACACCGCACACCACTGTTTGCCAACCAGAGTGATACCCATGTATCCCAACTCTGCTTTCTAGTAGTTAAGCAATCCTCTGTCCATGCTAATACAACACTTCCAACTCTATGCATCCTTATCTTATGGATAAGTCTTTTATGTGACACCGTATGGAATGCCTTTTTGAAATCCAAGTAACTAATGTCCACCTGTTCCCCTCTATCCACTGCGCTCATTATATCCTCAAAGAACTGCATTAACTTTGTCAAACAGGACCTGCCTTTGCTGAATCCATGCTGAGTCTGCCGGATGGATCCATTTCTTTCCAAGTGCCTCGCTATTACTTCTTTAATGATAGCTTTTAGCACTTTCCCAACTACAGATGTTAAACTATCTGGCCTATAGTTACCTGCCTTTTGTCTACATAGTTTTTTGAACAGTGAACAAGCTCAAGGGCTGAGGCTCCTCCAGCACTGAGGCTCTCTTGGATCCCACTACCAGCCTCACTGGCAGTCGCACTCACTTATCCCTCACGACAGACCGAATTTGAGGCAGCTAAATTCCTAGCAACTCCTTTACATATTAAAACTGAGGACGGAGTTCCTTGAATTTTAGCTTTAATGACCAAGGCACTTGGATTGTATATGAGGTGGGCAAAATTACTGAAAGGGTACAGGATTTATTTGGACTTTATTCCTTGCAGTGTAAGAGAATGAGAGGAGATTAGATTGAGGTATACAAAATTATGAGGGGTATAGATAAGGTAAGAGCAAACAGGCTTTTTTACACTGAGATTGGGTGAGATGAAAACTAGAGGCCGAAGGTTAAGGGTAAAAGGTTAACATTTTTTTAGGGGAACATGAGAGAGAGCTTCTTCACTCAGATGGTTGTGTGAGTATGGGACAAGCTGCCAGCAGAAGAAATGGCTGCAGGTTTGATTTCAACACTTAGGAGCAGTTTGGACAAGTGTATGGATGGGAGAGGTATGGAGGGCTAAATTCCTGGTACAAGTCAATGGGATTGGGCAGCACAACAGTTCAGCATGGACTAGATGGGCAACAGGGCCTATTTCTGTTTTGTAGTGCTCTATGACTCTATGACACTATGATTGGTGATTGCTATTGGAATAATTAATCTCCATCTAGGAAGTGGTTTGGCTGGACAATTTGAACACCCTGGTCTGAATATAAGCTTATATTTACTGTATGTGCTCTGTTATGCAGAATAACCTCTGAGGCTCATAACGTGTAACCAAAGTATAATGTGCACTTTGGCAGTAAGTAATGAACCTGTATGGGTGGTGAAAGCAGATTCAGACATTGAAAAAGAACTTGGGTATATAATGGAAAAGGAGGGAAATTGATGGACTGCAGCAAAAGGCCAAGAGTTCAGCACTAATTAGAGAGCTCTAGCACAGAGCTGGCACATGCTTGATATGCTACATGGCCTAATGTCTTAATGTGACAGGTGATCTTTAAGAAATTAGTTTTAAAGTGCTTAATTGTATATCAGAATGAATTAAAATACCATGTACATGGCATCCCCTGAGGTTAGGGAGTGGGGAGGGGAGACCTGTCTAAAAAATATATGAAATAGGGTTTGGCAGCTTAGCCAACCATCAAAGCTGTCAAATCCTATGAATGTTGCTGATATTTGTAGGTATACAAATACTATTAAAATAATTTGCATTAAATAAATCTATTAAGAAAATGCAGAAGCTAAAACACATTCAAAATTGTTCAACTAATTAAAAATAACCTCAAATCGGTCACTTTTGGCTCATAATGGGGTTTCTCTTTTGAAAGTAATCACAAAGACTCCCTGGGATCAAAATTTAATTTATTGGCATATGTATAAGCACATGTATAGTACACATGCCTGTGGGTGCAATGAAATACTTACGTACAGGACCATCTCAGGTACATAGCATCAGATAAGCAGCAATCACATGAATTAACTACACTGAACATCAAATCTTTTTTGAAAGTGTTGCATTCTCAGATTTTGTTTTGTGTGGTTATGATAGACTGCTTGAAGCAGAACATAAATTTAATTTCAGACTACTTGTATCACGTGGGAATTTGGAGAAACATGAAATTAACATTTATTAAATACAATGCATTTAATCGCATAACAGTGCTGATGCTTTGCAAAAGTTCATCTAAGCTAAAAATGTTTTGTTGTTGATTTTCATTTGTACTCAGTGTATAAAGTTTCTTGCTTCAGGGTCTAACAATAATCAGCCAGCATTGATGGATTCCAATTGTTCTGGTACCCTTTCTCCATGACCGCAATGTCCGAGTGAAATCATCACTGACAGAGCTATGATTTGAAGGGAAGACGTCTAAATGGAAATGCAGAAAATAAATCCTTAATGACATGTTGCACTTCATGGTTCAGTAAGCTTAAAGCACATGGTCAACCAGCTGCATGTAGTTTGGTGCTCCGCAGTTGACACAAAAACTTTCAACATTTTTAAATGCCTTCCATGCAATTTTCTCCCGAGCCCTCTAGAATTTCTTCGAATTGCCTGTCGTTGATAACCTTAATGATTTGTGCATCAACAAAAATGTCTTCCTTAATCTTAGCATCAGAAATTCTGACTTGAATTACGAATTGAAATCATAGATATAGGCGATTTCACAAACTGGTGTGTGATAGGGAAACTTCATGGGCAGCCCAAAATGCATACGATACACCCAAAAGTATTCAGGAAGCAAATTCGTTATTGTCCAGTGCTATTAACCATGATAAATCGCCACAGGCTGGTGAGAATTGGTCTTATGGATTCCTCGGTAAAAGCATGGGAAATCTCTGCAACTTTGTTTGCAAACAGTGTGATGGTAGCGTAGTGGTTAGTGTAATACTTTACAGCACCAGCGATCGGGGTTCAATTTTGACATGTGAGGAGTTCCTCTGTGGTCTCCAGTTTCCTCCCACATCCAAACATGAATGTGTATGTTGTGTCAACACTTGTGAACTGCCCCCAGCACATTTTCAGACTGTGTCAGTCATTGACACTTTTACAATATATTTCACTGTGTGTTTTGATGCTTCTTAGTACTTATAACAAATAAAGCTTCACTTTAATCTTTAACACTGAACGTAAGGAAAAGTCAAACGCCAGAGCAGTTACAAAAATTCTGCTGGCAGCACCCACCAAGATCAGCTAGATGTACACAGTCACCTAGATATGCAGAAAAGATAGAAATAAATGGCAGCATATTACATATTGATCCTCTCTGTTTACAGAAAGAAGCATCAACAATTTAATTCAATGGCCATTTTCATTAAAAAAAAATTTGGAAGTCATCATTCACCGAAGTTTCCTTTATTTCATCTCCCAAATTTATATTTGTCCGTAAATTTCGGATAGTACAGAAACAGACCGTTCGGCCCAACTCATTCATGCTATCCAAGATGCTAATCACTTTTGTCTGTGCTTGGCCTAAATCTTCCTATCCATGCACCTGTCTGTCTCCAAAATGTCATTTTACCTGCCTCTACCACCTTCTCTTTCAGTACTTTTGGATGTGGCCCAAGTGCCAAGAGTGAGGGAGAGAGAGAGACACTGAAGCGGGTCAATAATTCACTGACTTTAACGGGAACAGAGTGAGGGAAAGGAAAACAATAAACGTCAGGCCAAACAGGGCCGTTGACTATTACTCTCAAAAGGAAACTGAACCTAACACTGTGACTGAAAGGAATAACTAAGTACAAAATGAACACCTCTAGTCTTCAAAGCCAGTTGATTCAGGCAAAACCGAATGCAAGCAGGGAGCAAAATGTTGATGTGCTTTGCTCAAGTCCTGACAAGCGCTAAACAAAAAGAATGGAGTTAAATACCATCACAATGAAATAATATTTAGCTGACACGTGCATGTTCACTAGCGCAGTTGCCATATCTGCTGCACTGCCAAATCCATGGTTGTGACATTTTCACAGCTACCATGAGGCAGGAGATATGAAAGCCTGAAGTCTCACACCACTTGGTCCCAGAATAACTACTTCCTTTCAGCCATTGCTTCTTGAACCAACCAGCACAACCCTAATGACTAGAGTCTAGAAACACTGTGACCACTTTGTATTAAAACAGTTTTGCTCTAATCGTGTTCTTTCTTGTAAAAAAAAGTGCTGAATTTTAAGTTTTTTTAAGATTAGTTTTACTTGTCACATGTACATTGAGACATGCAGTGAAAGGCATCGTTTGCGTCAAATCAAATCAGCAAGGAAGATGCTGAGCAGCCCAGGGCGTCACCACGCTTCTGTTTCCAACATCGCATGCTCACAACTCATCAAACCTCACTTGTATGTTTTTGGAATGTGGGAGGAAACCCACCCAGTCACGGAGAGCATATGCACACTCAGCAACGGGAATTGTAACCCAGTATTACAGTTGGCACTGTAACGCACAGTGCTAACTGCTACACTACTATACCAGCCTAAAGAAAGATATTTTCTTTGTGAATGCTGAGTTTATGAAGCAAGTTGCCTGTGATGCTGACACAAGGGAGGTTTTCATTGCACCTGTAGACTATAAGATATAGGAGCAGAATTAGGCAGTTGGCCCATTGAGTCTGCTTTGCCATTTCATCATGGCTGAATCATTTCCCTCTCAGCCCGTCTCCTTCCTTCTCCCCGTAACCCATTATGTATATGTGTATATTACAATAAACTCAACATACCCTCCAGACTTCTACTGAAAACTGTCAAATTATTTTTTCTGAGAGACCAGCTTCACAAACCTACTGAGGCACCACAGTGGCGTAGCGTTCGCGCAACAGCTCAGGGCGTCTGAGTTCAATTTCATCGCCGTCTGTAAGGAGTTTGTACCTTCGCCCCTTGACAAATGGATTTCCTCTGAGCGCTTCAGTCAACAACAGTCCAAAGATGTATGAGTTAGTAGGTTAATTGGTCATTGTAAATTGTCCTGTGATTAGGCTGCTGTTAAAAATGTGAGTTGCTGGGCAGTGCAGCTTTTTGGGCCAGAAGGGCCTGTTCCCCATTTTACCTCTAATAAATAAGTCAACAAAATGTCTACATTTGACTCTACACTTGAAACAGAAATATTGATAGATTTTTTTAATGACTTAATATACATTCAGCAAGATAGATTAGTGTGCGGCACAATTATTTTTTAATGGCAAATTCATCCAGTGAATAAGTACTCATGTAAGTAATGAGAAACCCAATCTTATCTGGCTCGTGCAGTTTGATGCTTCAATGAAACCTTTGAACACTCATTTATTTGCCACTAATGGGAAGCAGAGAAGGGTCATTCTTTCTGTGTGTTTCAATTGAAAAGATCATTACCATTGTCAAACCCGACAAACTGAATGCACAGAATGCAAAATCCATTTTCCAATTCTTACAGTGTATAGATGAAAGGTACCAAGACTTCAGTAACACGGGGAAACATTAAAGACTGCGATTGTTCTTCTTTGAGCAGAAACTGAACAGAAGTGAGCAAGATGATGAAGAATTTGCAAAGAATGAGGTAGGGTCGATAAGAAAAGGATGCAGATGGAAATTAATTGGCAAAAGCTCACGAGGAGAAGTTCTTTCATGAGGCAACTTTTTAACCAAGTCTGAGATGTTAGTAGGAACAGATTCAGCTGCAATGTGCATAGGAGGATTGGGTGTAAAATGAAAATAAGTTTACATTTTATGAAGAGCGAGGCAGACAACCAGGACATGAAGAAGAACGTATTTGTACCTGTTGTGAAGAGGGAGGGAGATTAAATGGGCATAGTTTACTACAGAGTGGCCAGAGGCACAGCTGATTAAATGGCATCTATCTTTGTTATTACACTGGATGATTATTATATAACATATATAACAATCACAGCATGGAAACAGGCCATCTTAGCCCTCCTAGTCCGTGCCAAACTCTTAATCTCACCTAGTCCCACCTACCCGCACTCAGCCCATAACCCTCCACTCCTTTCCTGTCCATATACCTATCCAATTTTACCTTAAATGACACAACTGAACTGGCCTCTACTACTTCTACAGGAAGCTCATTCCACACAGCTATCACTCTCTGAGTAAAGAAATCCCCCCTCGTGTTTCCCTTAAACTTTTGCCCCCTAACTCTCAAATCATGTCCTCTCGTTTGAATCTCCCCTACTCTCAATGGAAACAGCCTATTCACGTCAACTCTATCTATCCCTCTCAAAATTTTAAATACCTCGATCAAATCCCCCCTCAACCTTCTACGCTCCAATGAATAGAGACCTAACTTGTTTAACCTTTCTCTGTAACTTAAGTGCTAAAACCCAGGTAACATCCTAGTAAATCGTCTCTGCACTCTCTCTAATTTATTGATATCTTTCCTATAATTCGGTGACCAGAACTGTACACAATATTCCAAATTTGGCCTTACCAATGCCTTGTACAATTTTAACATTACATCCCAACTTCTGTATTCAATGCTCTGATTTATAAAGGCCAGCATTCCAAAAGCCTTCTTCACCACCCTATCTACATGAGACTCCACCTTCAGGGAACTATGCACTGTTATTCCTAGATCTCTCTGTTCCACTGCATTCCTCAATGCCCTACCATTTACCCTGTATGTTCTATTTGGATTATTCCTGCCAAAATGTAGAACCTCACACTTCTCAGCATTAAACTCCATCTGCCAACATTCAGCCCATTCTTCTAACCAGCATAAATCTCCCTGCAAGCTTTGAAAACCCACCTCATTATCCACAACACCTCCTACCTTAGTATCATCGGCATACTTACTAATCCAATTTACCACCCCATCATCCAGATCATTTACGTATATTACAAACAACATTGGGCCCAAAACAGATCCCTGAGGCATCCCGCTAGTCACCGGCCTCCATCCCGATAAACAATTATCCACCACTACTCGCTGGCATCTCCCATCTAGCCACTGTTGAATCCATTTTATTACTCCGGCATTAATACCTAACGACTGAACCTTCTTAACTAACCTTCCATGTGGAACTTTGTCAAAGGCCTTGCTGAAGTCCATATAGACTACATCCACTGCCTTACCCTCATCAACATTCCTTGTAACCATACTGTGTCCACTGTGTATTATGACCATACTGTGTCCACTGTGCTAATTTCCAAGAGTACAGCTGAGAAGGGGCTTGGTTTATAAGTCAAAAGCAACTTGATGTACCTTACAATTGCTCATTTTATAACTGAACAACTTACAAGTTGCTTGGAATGATGGCGTCCACCACCAGAACTATTTTTCTCACAATGACCAAGACTTTCGCCTCCTCACTGTTCTCCGGCCTGACTTTCTGACTACTCTTCTGCTCCATAATGACATTCCCTACTCTCTCACTGTGTCTCCAAAACCTGCATTCTTCTTACAAAACTTGCCTTTTAAACTCTGGGTACAGATTGAGACTGTGAACAACTCTGTCACCAGTTCTTAAGTCATCAAGCCTACTTACCTGGTACTTGACACATCTATGTATGTCCCTGCTTTCTGATTATGCAACCTCTTGAAATCATGAGTCCACAAGTCTCCTAGAGAAACGGGTCCTGACAGCAGCCTGTCCTGGGGCTGGGGGACTGTTTGTGTGTAAGGGGGAGGGAGGAAAGGGGCTGATTTGCTGTTGTTGCTTTATTACTGTTTTTCTGTTGTTGTTGTTGTTGTTGTTGTTGTTGTTGTTGCTTGTGTTGTTCTTCTCAGCACTGTGATCATGGCATGTTCCTATTGGTATGTGTGATGACAATTACGAACTGCCCCAGCACATCCTTGGGTTGTGTTGGTTGTTAATGCAAACAATATGCTCCTGCTGACCCATAACTGTGCTAACACAGCTTGAACCACATCATCAAGTTCGCCGATGACACGACCGTGGTGGGTCTCATCAGCAAGAACGACGAGTCAGCTTACAGAGAGGAGGTGCAGCGGCTAACAGACTGGTGCAGAGCCAACAACCTGTCTCTGAATGTGAACAAAACAAAAGAGATGGTTGTTGATTTCAGGAGGGCACAGAGCGACCACTCCCCGCTGAACATCGACGGCTCCTTGGTAGAGATCGTAAAGAGCACCAAATTTCTTGGTGTTCACCTGGCAGAGAATCTCACCTGGTCCCTCAACACCAGCTCCATAGCAAAGAAAGCCCAGCAGTGTCTCTACCTTCTGTGAAGGCTGAGGAAAGCCCATCTCCCACCCCCCCCCCCCCCCCATCCTCATCACATTCTACAGGGGTTGTATTGAGAGCATCCTGAGCAACTGCATCACTGCCTGGTTCAGAAATTACACCATCTCAGATCGCAAGACCCTGCAGTGGATAGTGAGGTTAGCTGAGAAGATCATCAGGGTCTCTCTTCCCGCCATCACGGACATTTACACTACACGCTGCATCTACAAAGGAAACAGCATTATGAAGGACCCCATGCACCCCTCATGCAATCTCTTCTCCCTCCTGCCATCTGGGAAAAGGCACTTTTGCTTGGGGCGCTGGAGTTTGGGGTTCAATTCCAGCATCCTCTGTAAGAAAGTTTGTCTATTCATCCCATGAGGTGTGGATTTCCTCCAGTTGCTCCGGTTTAAGACCATAAGACCATAAGATATAGGAGCAGAAGTAGGCCACTTGGCCTATTGAGTCTGCTCTGCCATTCAATCATGGGCTGATCCAATTCTTCCAATTATCCCCATTCCCCTGCCTTCTCCGTATTCCCTTTGATGCCCTGACTTGTCAAGAATCTATCTATCTCTGCCTTAAATAAACCCAGTGACTTAGCATCCACAGCCACTTATGGCAACAAATTTCACAGATTTACCACCCTCTGATTAAAGCAATTTCTCCGCATTTCTGTTCTGAATGGACGTCCTTCAATTCTAAAGTTGTGCCCTTTTGTCCTAGATTCCCCTACCATGGGAAATAACTTTGTCATATCATTCAGCCTAGAAGCATTCAGAATGTTTCTATGAGATTCCCGCTTATTCTCCTGAACTCCAGGGAATAAATCCCAAGAGCTACCAGATGTTCCTCATATGGTAACGCTTTCATTCCTGGAATCATTCTCCCAAGTTCCTTTGCATTTCTGAATTTTGAATTCTCTCCCCATCTAAATAATAGACTGTGCATTTATTTCTTCCACCAAAGTGCATGACCATACACTTTCATTTGCACTTCTTTGCCCAATCTCCTAAACTATCTAAGTCTGTCTGTCTCCCAAACACTACCTGCTCTTCCACCTATCTTTGTATCATTGACAAATTTAGCCATAAATCCAATAATCTCATTGTCCAAATCATTGACACACATCGTAAAAAGCAGCAGTCCCAACACCGACCCCTGTGGAACTCCATAGGTAACCAGCAACCAGCCAGGATAGGATCCCTTTATTCACATTCTCTGTTTTCTGCCAATCAACCAATGCTCCACCCATGCTAGTAACTTCCCTGTAATTCCATGGGCTCTCATCTTGCTAAGCAGCCTCATGTGCGGCACCTTGTCAAAGGCCCTCCGAAAATCCAAGTACACCATGTCTACTGCATCTCCTTCATCTACCCTGCTTGTAATTTCCTCAAAAAATTTCAATAGGTTTGTCAGGCAAGATTTTTCTTTCAGGAAAACATGCTGGCTTTGGCCTACCTTGTCATGTGCCTCCAGGTACTCCGTAATATCTAACAATCGATTCCAACAACTTCCCAACCACTGATATCAGGCTAACAGGTCTATAATTTCCTTTCTGCTGCCTCCCACCCTTCTTAAATAGCGGAGTAATATTTGCAACTTTTCAGTCATCTGGTACAATGTCAGAATCTACGATTCTTGAAAGATGATTGTTAATGCCTTCGCAATCTCTCCAGCTACTTTTTTCAGAACCCAAGGGTGCATTCCATCTGGTCAAGGAGATTTATCCACTCTCAGACCACTAAGCTTCCCGAGCACCTTCTCAGTCGTAATTTTCACTACACAAACTTCACTTCCCTGACACTCTTGAATGTCCAGTATACTGCAGATGTCTTCCTCTGTGAAGACTGATGCAAAAGACATATTCAGTTCCTCTGCCATCTCTGTGTCTTTGATTACTATATCTCCAGTGTCATTTTCTATTGGTCCTATATCTACCTCGAATCTCTTTTATCCTTTATATACTTAAAAGAGCTTTTAGTATCTTCCTTGATATTAATTGTGTTTCCTTTCATAATTCATCTTTTCCTTCCTAATGACCTTTTTAGTTTCCTTCTGCAAGTTTTGAAAAGCTTCCCAATCCTTTATCTTGTATGCCTTCTCTTTTGCTTTTACTTTGGCTCTGACTTCACTTGTCAGCCACGGTAGTGTCCCTTTTCCATTTGAAAATTTCTTCTTACTTTAGAATATATCTGTCTTGCACTTCCCTCATTTTTCACAGAAACTCCAGCCATTGCTGCTCTGCGGTCCTTCCCACTAGTGTCCCTTTCCAGTCAACTTTGGCCAGTTCCCCTCTCATGCCATTGTAATTTCCTTTATTCCACTGAAATACCGACACATTGGAATTTAGTTTCTCCTTCTCAAATTTCAATTTTTTCTCCCATAGTCAAAGACATACTGGTTAGTAGTGTAAATTGTCCTGTGGTTAGGCTAGGTGAAATTAATGGGTTGCTAGGCAACACAACTCATTGGGCTGGAAGGTCCCATTCTGTCCTGTATCTCTAAATAATAGAAAATATTAATTTTATGCACCTCTATAAGATGACCCCTCATTCTTCTTCTTTCCAATAAAAAAGTCCCAACTACTCAACCTCTGCAGGTAAATCATCATATTGACCAGTGAGAAGTCTTGAGAAACTGATTATCCTAATCCTGTTCCTATTTTCTTTTGTTCCTAAACATCCCAGCCTCTCCATCCCCTTCTCCTTTTAGATAAACAAAGGAGCAAAGGAGGTGTGAGTCACACCTTCCCTTTACTAGCAAGGCGTAACATTTTCTTAGCGGCCTCCCCCCACCCCCCCCCCCCACCCGATCAGGGTCATGTGAAGCCATGGGAGCAGGTGGTGGATGGTTGTATGAGCAGCAAGTCCTGGGTATGTGACCACTACCCCCAGGAAGACAATCTCTGAGGAGTATTGATAATGGCTGGGATCATAAAGACACTGCCCAGAAGAAGGCAATAGCAAACCGCTTATGTAGAAAAATTTGCCAAGAACAATCATGGCCATGAGACATATAATGTTGATGATGATGATTATTACTTGATATATTTACTCTGGAATGTATCTTGGAATGTGTGGGAGTTAAATTGAACCTCACTAACATGTCTTATGCCCAGCTGGTGGCATAGTGGCAATCAGCACTGGACTTCGGGGCGAGAGATCCGAAGTTCAAATCTGGCCGGCTCCCTTGCACGCTGTCCATCTGTGCCTGGGTTTAGAGTTGGTGATCTCTTAAAAAAAACTCACCCAGCAGAAGGCAAAGGCAAACTACTGCTGTAGCTTCCCACGTACATGATTTCCCAATATGTCAGAGTGACACGGAGGGAAATCGTCCACCAACTGGAAATTCCAGATGCGACTTACTGACGATGATGAACGTATCTTATGTTCTTATAGTCTAACATAAGAATTAATCAGTGACTTTAGTGAAGGGGAGGCACCCCATGAATTACAAATTGCCCCAAGTAATAGTCCAATTTGAACCAATCTGCTGTTAGTTTCATGATAACGGCATTGCACACATAAACTCACCATGAGCTTGATGGAGTTGTTGCATTTGCAGATTAATTGTCCATTAAATTTGCCACTGTCTTTTAAACTTAATTGTCAGTTAAATAAGTTCACCTTCAATAACACTGTTCATTAAAAACTCAACAATAGTGAGAAAATTAGAGGAATTAGAACAGGTTGGAAAAGTAGTCACCCGGGAGCATCTAGGTAAGAATGATCTTAATGCATCTGGGTTTAGGATGAAGACTTAAAAGATCGTACTTGAGCCATAGGTGTTGGTAATAATTTGAGTAGAAATTGATGGGGATATAGGACCAAAGCTATGATATATAAGTTGAAATAATATTGAGTATTAAATTGTAAAGGAATTTAAAAATAAAGAGTGAAGTTTCTAAAATGGAGCAACAGAGGGAAATAGTCCAGACAGCAAGAACATGTTCAATTGTATTGATAAATGCTGAATAATAAATAAGGAAAGTGAAAAGTGCTACAACAATAATGGTGATACCAAGTACAGAAATGTGGCTCCAGGATAACATCCCATACACCTTCAATCTGCAGGCTACACTCTGTCTATAATTGGCAACTTTGGCTATATACTTTTATTGTGACTGTATATATTATTGCTATTATAATTATATGTGCTATGTGTGAGTGGGACTGTAGGTACTGTGATTTACACCTTGGCCTCAGAGCAACGTTGTTTCATTTGGCTGCATTCATGTGTGTGGTTGAATGACAATTAAACTTGTACTTGAACTGTACTCTGTCAATCAAGCTGAAGCTGAATGTGGGGAGGGCATTTCCATGGTGCCTACAAAGAGAAATTATAGTGTTTGGTTCAATTTCAAATTCAAGTAATTGTCGTTGGGCCATACATGAAAACCCATGAACACAGCCAAATGAAATCGTGTCACCCGAGGGCTAAGGTGCACATCACAATACCAACAGTCACACACAGCACAAGGCACACTTTGCACATATAAAATAGCAAGCACATATAACAAACCAGCAAAATATTGTCCAGGCCCCTGATCCATGAGTATTACAGCAGTCTGCAGTCAAACACATTATGGTTTGTCTTCTGCTAAGCAAACACCGGGGGGGGGGGGGGTGGGCAGCACTGACTCCCACATGGACACCACGCCACACCACCTCCGGTGGAGCACACCAACTCTGATGCTTCTCTCCTTGGTGGCTGTAAACTGGCAACACCACAGCTTGAGGCCTTGTCCTTTCTCTGGTTCAAGGCTCTCCTACTGAAGCTGTCCAAGAGAGGAAACAGTGGAGGCAGTGTGGTGCAGTGGGCATCCACAGCTCCCCCACTACAGCCATGGCTGAGACAAGGAGTTCATCCTCAGAAGATGGTGACCTGAGGAATCCACTACCACAGAAAGCTTTGGAAACCAAGTACTAAAGATATATTTTTGAAGGAGATAAAGTAACTTCCCCTCCAACAGGACTACAATGTTGTCATAGACTGGAGGCTTGAATGCCTCAATGACCCAGAGAGCGATGTTGGCTAGAGTCAGGACATTGTGCTTTGACTCTTGGTAGGGTCACCCATGCCAAACAAGTCAACGAATAGAGGCCAGTCAAGTAGTGGTCTAGCAGACATCTAGGTGCAGGGGTTCAGCTCACGACTAACAACCCTGACTGGTAAAATGGAATTGCTATGGAACAGCAGTGAAGAATCCTTCTACATCTAGGTGTGATGGTATTCCTGAGTCTCCACCCGGGATTTTTATGACTGACAGTAATAAATTCTGAGAGGAAGCTACTGACATGATGAAGGAAGCCCTAAACATCATCAGAGATGGAGAAGCTGCATTTCGACCCTAAAAGATAACGGCGTAATGAGCAGTAAGTCAGAAAGTAAAAAGGCATTTCCAGTCACAAAAGACATCAAGGGCCAGAGAGGACAGTGAAAACATGGTACTGAGACAGACTATCAGGTGTGATCATGTTGAACAGCAGTGCCACCCCGAAGAGCCAAATAGGCTATAGTTATACAGCATGGAAACAGTACTTCAGCACAACTCGTCCGTGTTGACCAAGGCACAGGCAATGATAGGTGGAAGCAAGAAAAAGAGGTAGCTGGAACCATGTTGAGGAGAGGAGAAGAGGAAACATTTCAGCATCTATGCTCTGTTATACTCCCTCTCTCCCCTCATTTTAAGGGCCCTACAACTCATGTTCTTCATTTAATGCTTATTTTATTATTATTATTATTATTATTATTATTATTATTATTATTATTATTTTCTTTTTATTTATTTGCACTATTTGTTTTTTTTGCACATGGGTTGTTTGTCCATCTTTGTCATGTTGATTCTATTGCGATTTTTTGTACTTACTATGAATGCCCACAAAAAAGTGAATCTCAGGGCTGTATTTGGTAACATAGATGCACTTTCATAATAAATTTACTTTAAGGGTTGAATTTTGTACTTTATACAGGCTATCTCCCCACTCCACTCACTCCTGATGCAGGGTTTAAACCCAAAACACACAGGCAGTTACAGACTGAGCCAGCTCTATCATAGACACACGTTTCCTGCCACTGAGGACATCTTCAAGAGGCAGTGACATAATGGCGCCATCCCCCATTCAGGATTTCAACATCCAGGACATGTCATCTTCTCATTACTACCATCAAGAAGAAAGTGCAGGAGCCTGAAGAGACAGACTTAATATTTTAGGAACAGCTTCTTCCCCTTGCCCATCAGATTTCTGAATAGACAATGAACGTATGAACACTACCTCAATAGTTTTCTGCACTTTCTTTCACTACTCATTTATTTTTTGTATATTCTTCTTATTATAATTGATAGTATATTTTATGAATTCCACTGTGCTGCTGCCACAAAGCAACAAATTTCATGGATAGAATGACAATGTTAATAAACCTGGTTCATTTTGATTCTGATTCCAAGACAGTGGGGAAACAATTACTGTAGATTCCGGATTATAAGCCGCTACTTTTTTCCCACATTTTGAACAGCTTTGAACTCTGCGGCCTTTAATCCAGAGCGGCTAATACATGGTTTTTTTTTTCATGCCGCCTCGTAAACATTTTGCCTCGTAACAGTAGACCAATAAAATTGATGAGTAGTTCACAGAGGTCCAATGAAATTGTACGATAAATCAAGCGCACTTTCACAATTAAATTATTGTAAATCAGCCATTTGTACTCACCCTCATCAACATGGAAAATACTCGAAGAAAAGCAAGACCCGAGCGCGTCAGACCCGAGCGCATCAGACCCGATTAGACCCGATCGCGTTATGCAAGCGCGTCAGACCCGATTAGACCCGATCACGTTACGCAAGCACGTCAGACCCGAGCGAAAACGCTGCTTTTAAGTTAAAGGCGATCAATAACTTTTCCTGGTAGGCTGCAGTATATATATTTTTACCAGTCGCTAGGAGATATTGGAATGTTGTTCGTGCTGTTCAGTAAAAAAGTATATGCAACGTAATTTGTGTTACCGATACGTATGTATATTTAAAAGTAGCGGTGCGGCCTAAAATCCGGTGCGGCCTTTACAATTAAAAAATTGATTTTATTTCTAAAATTAGAGCCAGCGGCTTTTAATCAGGTGCGCTCTGTAGTCCGGAATCTACGGTAAATAAGAAATAACAGAAGAATAGTGAAAATTTTGGATTAGGGAGCATCTGTTCTCGGATGGTTGACTCCCCTGCTGATGTTAGCTTGTAAAGAAGTTTGTTCTGAAGGTAATCACTGGTCTCCATGTGAGTCCTTTCCATCTACACACACTCTCAGTCCTGTTGCTGTGTCTCGACCCATAACATCAACCATCTCTTTACCTCCACAGATGCTGCTCGAGCGGCTGAGTTCTTCCATCTGTTTAGTTTTTGCTTTGCTTCTGGCTATTTATTGATTTTATTTAGAGATGCAGCCCTTCCAGTCCAACAAATCACACCACCTAGAAACCCATTGATTTAACCCTAGCCTAATCACAGAACAATTTACAGTGACCAACTAACTTACTAACTGGTACATCTTTGGACTGTGGGAGTAAACCAGAGCACCTGAAAGAAACCCACGTGGTCATGGGGAGAGCGTACAAACTCCTTACAGACAGTGCTGGAACTGAATGCTGAAATCAAGAATGTCCTGAGTTGTAATATCATTGCACTAACCCTGTTGCCGCTACTATTTTGTACAAAAAACAAACCCCATAACTCTTTGATCTGTTGCAGTATCTCGATCTGAAATGTCGTCCATCTCTTTGCCTGCACAGATGCTGATTAACCAGCTGAGTTCTTGGCATCCTTATCATTTGCACAATCAACCAACTCCACAAATATTTGTGAGTATGTCCTATTTATCTCTGCAGTATGACCAAAAAGGACAAAGAAAAACAACCCCTCCATTCATTTAGCTGATCCGAGTATAACCGTATAACCATATAACAATTACAGCATGGCACCAGGCCATCTCGGCCCTTCTAGTCCGTGCCGAACACTTACTCTCACCTAGTCCCACTGACCTCACTCAGCCCATAACCCTCCATTCCTTTCCTGTCCATTAATTTTTCTTTAAATGACAATACCGAACCTGCCTCTACCACTTCTACTGGAAGCTCGTTCCACACAGCTACCACTCTCTGAGTAAAGAAATTCCCCCTCGTGTTACCCTTAAATTTTTGCCCCCTAACTCTCAACTCATGTCCTCTTGTTTGAATCTCCCCTACTCTCAATGGAAAAAGGCTATCCACGTCAACTCTATCTATCCCCCTCATAATTTTAAATATGAGTAAATTCATTTCAAATCAATAGTGGATAAATTCATTGGCTCTCCAAATCTGCAACCAACCACTGATAAGGCTGCACCATTGACTTCTAGAATTCTAAAGATAGTTTTATTTAAATTACTTAGTGGCTGGGAGAAATTGAAAGATCTTTTTTCCTTCTCAGAGGATTTTTTGAACAATGAATGCTTTATTGTGGCATAAATGGCAGCTTCATTTAACAGGAGCTCAGAGAAAGAGTAGGAAAATAGGACTAAATTGTACCAGTCCAGTCACTACCTTGGGAAGGAAGGCACTAACTGTCCACTATACACCTCTACCAAGTTACCTCTCATCCCCTTTCACTCTAAAAAGAGCTCAACCTATCCTCATAGAACATGCTGTCTAATCCAGACAGCATCCTGGCAAATCTCCTCTGGACCCTCTCTAAAACTGCGACATCCTTTCTGTAATGAGGCGACCAGAACTGACCACAATATTCCAAGTGTGATCTGACCAGAGGTTTATAAAGATGGCTCTGGAATATTTTAATTAAATGTGGATTTCAGGTTAGGTCTGTAGGTTACTTTGCCAATGTAACTGATAGGTGGGCAATAGAATGGATGGGAAGGCATCGGAAATAGGGGTGTTAAATACAAGAGGACAAAGAATTAAACCAACAGGATGGAATTTTAAAGGGAATCTGAGGGTTTAAGTGAAGAATGATTGCTACCTGGAATCTGCTACCAGGCGAGATAGTGGAATTACATATAATCACTATACTTAAGAGACATTTTAACAGACATTGAAATGGCGAAGACATAGAAGGATATAACTTACGCTCTCAGTATTTTTTTTTATTTGCACAGTTTGTCTTCTTTAAACTTTCCTCCCTCACCTTAAATGGATGACATTTCTACCCTGGGAAAACACTCTGACTGTCCACCCTATCTATTGTCTATCATAATTTAAAAAACTATCCTACCTATTCTTTCTCAGCTTCTGAGATTCCAAGAAAAGCAATCCAATTTTGTCCAACCTCCCCTTATAGTAAAAATCCCTCCAATCAAGGCAGCATCCTGGTCAACCTCTTCTGCAACTGCTCCAATTCCCCACATTCTTTCTATAATGGGACATCCAAAACTGCACACAATAAGGGTCTCAACGCAAAAGTTAACTTTACAGGTGTTGCCTGACCCACTTTGTTCCTCCAGAAACTCATTTTATTCCTCTACATTCCAGCATCTGCCATCTCATTGTGTCTCTTATTTCTAAATTTGAGGCATTTAGGAAAAAGACCATTCTGACTATTTTAAGGGCAGGTTGTTAACAAAACTTGGCATAGATAAATGTATGAGCTAGGATGTCTAAGACTTTGCATGTTACTGTACATGTCAATGTGAAATGGAGAATGAGATTCAAATTAGGTGTGAGCACAGGCTGTTGGGAAAGGTAAGGAAATGGAGTCCTGTGGGACAAGGTGGCAGAGAAGGAGTTCCAGGGGTGGGGGATGGTGTGCGTGTAGACACACCCATCCCTGAGACACCAGGCAAGGTCATTTGATTCCAAACAGTTGGTTTATTGATCAGTCCACAATAGAGACCCATAATCAGAACCATTATGGTCATAGAAACATGAGAAGTAGGAGCAGGAGTAGGCCATCTGGCCCGTCGAGCCAGCTCTGCCTTTCAATAAGATCATGGCAGATCTGGCCATGGACTCATCTCCACCTACCTGCCTTTTCCCTATGACCCTTAATTCCCCTATTTGCCATGAAATTTGCTTTTTTGTGGCAGCAGTACAGTGCAATACATTAGATTTCTACATTATTGTGCAAAACTTTCGAAAGTCACGGGATGACGGGTACAGTCCGGTTTACATTAACGGAGACATAGTGGAGAAAGGGTCCAGTTTCAGGCTTCTGGGAATACACATCTCAGAAGACCTTACATGGTCCACTAACACCACAACAATAGTTAAGAAAGCACAGCAACGCTTGTTTTTCCTCAGGACGCTGAAGAAAGCTGGTCTACCTGAACAGATGCTGGTGACCTTTTACCGTTGCACCATAAAGAGCATCTTAACATACTGCCTCTCTGTGTGGCATCTCAGTTGTACAGCAGCTGATGGGAAAGCACTTCAGCGGGTCGTCTCTAGCGCACAGAAGATCATCCGGACACAGCTCCCAGCCCTGGAGGATGCCTACAGCTTACGCTGCCTAAGGAAAGCTACAAGCATCTGTAAGGACAATACACACCCATGTAATTATCTGTTTGAACTTCTTCCATCTGGAAGACGTTATAAGATTTTCCATGCCCGCACTTGGAGACTGAAAAATAGCTTTTTGCCAGAGCTATAACTGCTCTGAACCAGTCAATCAAGCATCATCCATAAATTTGTTAAATTGCTACTTTTAATACTGGTTTTATGGCTGCCATGCATCTGAGTTGCGCTTTTGTACTGCTGGACATCGCTTGTACTGGCTGGTTACTTGATTTTATTTATTGTTTATTTATTTGTTGTTTTATAGAATTGAGTACGAGAGTTGCAAACTCATTTTCACTGTATTGGTGCATGACAAATTGTACTATGCAATGACAACAAAGATATTTCATTTCATTTCAAAAGTCTTAGGCACTCTAGATATGTGTTTCTAAGACTTTTGCACAGTACTGTAAGTATGTATCCTTCAAGAAGACCACAAGCTTATTATGGCTTGCATGGCACAATGACCTGGAGAACCATGTTAGCTAGAGTCAGGGCTTTGTCTCTTGGCAGGGTCACCCATGCCAAATGGATCAAACGGTAGAGGGTAGACTAAGACCGGTCCTCCGGTCCTCCAGGTTCAGCTGAGGGTAACAATCCTGAATGGTAAAACAAAATTGTTATGAAAATGGTAATGAAGAATCCTTTTACATCTGAGTGTGATGGTATTCCTGAGTCTCCACCCAGAAAACTGAGAGGAAGCTACTGACACGATGAAGGAAGCTCTGAACACCGCCAGAATTGCAGGACCATCATTATTACCCTAAACACCAGCGGCATAATGGGCAGTAGAGATAGAGAGTAAGTATGCATATGTTACATAACTCCAGACAGTATTGCAGGTCAAGATCAACCGCAGGTTGCCAGAGCCGTGAGGTATCAGCTCTACTTGTTGAACCACTGTGCCACCCCAGATATAACATTACATTTGCAAATCATATAATTATAACAGTCTGAGCAGCACACTTAGCCTGTAGCAAGTAGAGATAGTGTCTAATACATCTTGAGTGCTGCAGTGTTATTGTAGAACAGGGCAATCTTCATTGTTCTGCTGTGCTGGCTCATTATAATAGAGTACAGAAGTCACTGCATTCAGACTGTCTGCTTATGAAAGTTGTAAACAGGCAATTTAGGCAGGAAAATAGTGTCGCAGGGAGATCGAAGCTTGTAGCTGATCTCCTGTGTTCGCATATCAACTAATTAGGCAAAGAGGGAGAGAAAAAAAACTGGCCTCAAATCGGAGGCTGGAATAAATTGAAAAGTCTGCTGGCAACAGCATATGCTTTAGGCCAATTAGAAGAAAATTGGCCATGTTTTAAAGGCCTTATTGAGAGTATAACCACAATGCATGTAAGAAGACAGGGAAAAGGGAACTCAAAGATCAGTGATCTGACATTAGCAAGCACAGCCTGTCTCCTGGCTACATAGCACAGTGAACAAATTCTCCCATCCTTTTAGCTTGAGTTGTTTAATCTTCAATCTGTGAGCTGTATTTTTTGTCTCTCTTCTATATTTGCAGAGAATGCAGGAAATGCTGAGCAGGCCCAGCAGAATTTGTAGAGAAAGGAAGAAAGTTTCTGGTCCATGATCTCTCATCATCATCTTTGAATTTTATTCCGGATTTTTAGCAGCTGCAGGCTATTTTCTGCTGCTCAATAATAGACATTGAATGTCATAAACATAAACAGTCCAGATGATGGGTCTCTGCCCGAAGTGCCAATTGTTTATCCATTTCTATAGATGCCTAAACTGTTGTGTGTGTTGTATCACAACACAGTACAGTGCCAATATTTTAACCTGCCTTATGATCAATCTAGCCCTTTCCTCTTACATAGCCCATAGAAATGGTAAGTTGAGGGAACACACACCTATCCTCATGGAGGGATCAGAAGTGGAAAGAGTGAGCAATTTCAGATTTCTGGGTCTCAGTAGAATCTAACCTGGACCTAACATGTCGATGTAACTACAAACAAGGCATGACAGAAGTTTCAGAAGAAGGCATGTTTCCAAAACTACTCAAAATCTTCTACAGCATTCTCTAACTGGCTGCATCACCGTCAGCTAATGGGGCAGGGGAGGGGTTACTGCACAGGATTGAAGTAAGCTGCAGAGAGCTGCAAACTTGGTCAGCTGCATCATGAGCACTAGCCTCCATAGTATCCAGGACATCTTCAAAGAGCGATGCCTCAAAAAGGTGGCATCCTTCATTAAGGATCCTATCACCCAGGCCATGCCTTGTTCTCACTGTTACCATCAGGAAGGAGGTACAGAAGCCTAAAGGCAAAAATAGATCGATTCAAGAGCAGCTTCTTCCCCTCTGCCATCCGATTTCTGAATGAACCTTATACTCATAAACACTACCTCACTACTTTCTTTGGTTCTAATTTTGCATTACTTATTTAATTTAACTATTTAGTACATTTTCATATATATATATATGAACAGTTTTTTTCTCTCTATTATTGTGTTGTGTTGCTGCCACAAAGTCAACAAATTTCATGACATATTCTGATATTCTGATTTGCTTTCATCCATGTGCCTATCTAAGAGTTTCTTAAACGTATCTGTCTCTACCACCAACCCTGGTAAAGCAATCTGCATATCCACCACTCCCTGTGTAAAAAAAATATTCTTTCAATAGTTTAAAATAATGATAAAATAATTTGCAATATACTATATGATATCAAGAGGAGCATAGATGGGCTGAATACACACACAAGAAAATCTGCAGATGCTGGAAATCCAGAGCAACACACACAAAATGCTGGAGGAACTCAGTGGGACAGACAGCATCTATAAAAATAAATGAACAGTTGACAATTTGCGTTGAGATCCTTCATCAGGACAGGAAGGGAAGGGGGATGATGCCAGAGCAAAAAGGTGGGAAGTAGGGAAGGAGGACTAGCTAGAAGGTGATCCTTCCTTGAAGACGCACAGCTCCCTTCCGCCAGGGTTGGAAAATTAAGTGGGGATGGGGGAGAGATTCAATAGGAATCTGAGGGGCAACACTTTCACACAGAGGATGATCAGTATATGGAATGAGCCGCCAGGGGAAGTGGTTGAGCCAATTACCCTTAACAACATTTATTTTTACTTTATTCTTATTTATTTAGAGATACAACGTGGAAGAGTCCCTTTCAGTCTAACGACCTGCTCCATCCAGTAACCTGTCGATTTAATCCTAGACTATTCCCAGGACAATTTACAATGACAAATTAACCTACTAACTGGTAGGTCTATGGACTGTGGGAGGAAACTGAAGCTCCTGGAGGAAACCCACGTGGTTACAGGGAGAACAGGCAATCTCTTTGCAAATGGTTATGAAAGGTTAAGAGCAGGGGTTCCAGGCCTTTTTTTTTGCCATGGGCCAATACCATTAAGCAAGAGGTAACGGCTGAAACAGGTACAATCACAACATTTAAAAGGCACTTGGGCTGGTACATGTATAGGAAAGGATTAGAACAGGGATTTCCAATCTGGGATCCAAGGACCCCACGGTTAACGGTAAGGCTCCATGGCATAAAAAAGGTTGGGAACCCCTGGATTGCAAGGATATGGACCAAAGGTAAGCAAGGTGCATAAGAGGATTAATGGTGCCTAACGGTGACTCCTTTGCTTGCATCTTTGGAAACAGCTCTACTTCCATCTTTAATATCTCTATTTTTCCCTTTCAGGGTTCTTTTGAAGACCCTGACCTGGATTTACATGCTGACTACGGTTCTTTGCCAGAATGGGACCCGTTCTTGAGGTTTCAGGAATGGCCGTTGTTCGGTGCCAAGTGCTTGCCCTGAGAGCTTCGCTCACCTTCAGAGGACCGAGATTTTGTGGCTCTGGAGACGGGAAAGATGGGGGGGGGGTTTGAGGTCGGTGCCTCTACAGGAGATCGGTGTGTTGTTAGAGATGGAAGATCTCTGGTTGTGTGCCCAGAGCTTGGATAAAAGCGACACAATGGACTTTTAACATCATAAACCAGCAAGTTGCTTGTTATGTCTCCCGTCATGCTAAGAAACGGAGACATCTTTTTCTGCCTTATTAGGGAGACAGAGAGCCTATTGTATGTTGAATACCGGGTGAACAAGTAGTCTTTGGGGTTCTGCAAGTCAATGTCTTTGCTGTTGCTTTGCTCACACTTGAGTGCTCGGTGGCAAGTGGCAATGCTTTTTTTTTGCTGGGGGAGAGGGGGATTGTTGCTTGCTGCCGCTTACGTGCAGGAGGGGGGAGCTGGGGGGGACTTTGGGGTTGTAACATTTAACTGTCATTCATTCTTTGGGGGCACTCTTCTGTTTTCGTGGATGGTTGCAAAGTAAAAGCATTTCAGAATGTATATTGTATACATTTCTCTGACATTAAATGTACCTTTGAAATCTTTGAAGTGAGACTAGCTTAGATTGGAACCAACCTCTTAGGTTGGTTCCATGTTGAATGTCTGAGTAACCCTATGACTTTCAAATATTCTCTCTTATGGAATGTAGGGGAGGGATTAGGAAGCTCTTAAATCCAGAGGACTGGTTACCACCCAAACTACCAGCTGTACATTTCCCTCCACAGAATCGGAATGACCTGCTGAGTTCCTCTGGCAGATTGTGTCTAAATTTCAGCATTTGCAGTCTCCTGTGTCGATGGCTCTTCAATCCTGTTTTTATTTCCATTTAGCAAGCTCACAGCAAGCCCAATTCCTGAGTTACCAAATGATCTGGCCAATTTAAAAGAATCTATTGGTCCAGAGATTCAGACACCTCTGGTGCTGTCTGGAGGGACTTCAATGTTCTCCCTTTGTGTCTCCCTTGATTTGTCTGGTATTCCTCCCACATGCTGGCAGCCTAATTGAATCGTAATCAAAATCAGGTTTATTATCACTGACATATGTCTTAAAATGTGGTGCTTTGTGGCTGCTGTACAGCACAAAGCATAAAAATACTACAAATTGCAATAAAAACTGAAATACTTAAATAGTGCAGGAAGTGAGGTAGTGTCAATGAGTTAATAGACCGTTCAGAAATCTGATGGCGAAGCAGAAGAAGCTAAAATGTACTGTGTACTTTCAGACTCCTGTGCTTCCTTCCTAATGATAGTGATAAGCCAATGGGCAACACTGAAACATTTCCACAACCTATAGACTCACTTTTAAAACTCTGTAATGCATATGTATTCTCAATATTTATTGCTTATTTATTTTGTATTATATTATTGTTATTAGTTCTTTTATGCTTTTGCACAGAATGACCCAGGACTCAGAAGGGCTGGTGCTTACAGGATCCCTTGTGAATGAGGAGCAGCATATATCAGCCAGAGGGGACACATGGTGGAAACCCACACCAAGGAGTATAGGCAGTGTATCTGTTTGGGTTACCCAGAAAAATCGGCGGTAGCAGAATATTGCATTGAAACTTCGACGGCACAAAACTACTTTTGGGCCTGCCTGGTGAGGGAAGCCATTGAAGTAAAACTAGAGGAAAAGAATTTTAACCAAGATGAAGGTCTCACTCTTTAAAATAGCAAGTCCATTGTAAACAAGGTGGGACAGCAGAAACTTAATTGGAATCAAGAGGGACAGACAATGGGGGTATAAATACTACCAGACTAGACATGCCCAGGCATCAACCCTGATAAAGATGGCAGAGTTTGTCATCGAAACGTTGGGTAAACTTGATACCTGTACCCGACTGGAAGGCAGAAAATAATTTATTTGCCATATACATTGGGAAAGCGGTTCTTTCCTTAACTTCTATTGTTCGATTTATCACTTCATTACTCTTCATTGCTGTAATACTCTTTACCCAATTCTGTCTATATTTTCTCGCTGTATCAGTACAGCAGCCTGCAGCAAAAACACCATCCACCCCATACATTCTCTCTGCTACCCTCTCCCATCAGACAGAAGATACAAAAGCACGAAAGCATATACCACCAGGATCAAGGATAGCTTCTGCTCTATTGTTACAACACTGTCAAATGGTTCCCCAACACAAGAATGCTGGAAATCCAAACTAACATACACAAAATGCTCAAGGATTTTGGGTGATCAGGCAGCATTTATGGAGAGAAATAAACAATCAATGTTTTGGACCCTTCATTTCCCTGGTATGTTAAGATAGAATCTTTACCGCACAACCTACCTCATTATGACATTGTCAACCTGCACTGCACCTTATTCTGCATTCTGTTATTGTTTTACGTTGTTCTGATCAATGCACAGTGCAATGATTTGATCAATACAAACAATTTTTTTCACTGTATCTTGGTACATTAGAATAATAAACAGATTGCAATACCAATACTAAATTGAAAGCAATACTTTGCCAGATTGAACTTGGATCAGATGGGTAGTGACACTGAGTGAAAGGTCACACAGACAGTAAAGTGACTTATTAATAGTCTGACTTTAAAGTATTTAGTGAAGCAGGCATAAAGGAAACAAATGGCAGAGTAGTGCAACCCTCAAAGAGGACCACAACAGGGTCGTGGTGTGGATGTTCGTGTTTGCACCTAGGACTCAGAGAGCTATGATGGCCAGAGTCAGGGTTTTATGCTTTGGCTCTTGGTAGGGTCACCCAAGTCAAACGGGTAAAAGGGTAGAGGCCAGACCAAGGGTGGTCCACCAGTCCTCCAAGTCTGGGGTTCAGCTCAGGGCTAACAACCCCTGACTGGTCAAACGAAATCTGTAACAGAAAGAGAAATTAAGAATTCTTCTACATCTGAGTGCGGCAGTTTTCCTGAGTCTCCACCCGGTACTTGCGTGGCTGAGAGTAGTGAAAACTGACAGGAAGCTACAGACATGATGAAGGAAGCCCTGAACACCGCCAGAGATGGAGGACCTTCATTGCTGCCCTGAACACCGCCAGAGATGGAGGACCTTCATTGCTGCCCTGAACACCACCAGAGATGGAGGACCTTCATTGCTGCCCTGAACACCGCCAGAGGTGGAGGACCTTCATTGCTGCCCTGAACACCGCCAGAGATGGAGGACCTTCATTGCTGCCCTGAACACCACCAGAGATGGAGGACCTTCATTGCTGCCCTGAACACCGCCAGAGGTGGAGGACCTTCATTGCTGCCCTGAACACCGCCAGAGATGGAGGACCTTCATTGCTGCCCTGAACACCGCCAGAGGTGGAGGACCTTCATTGCTGCCCTGAACACCGCCAGAGATGGAGGACCTTCATTGCTGCCCTGAACACCAGCAGTGTAACAGGTGGAAAGTAGAGCAATGTAACAGTTAATCTAATATTATTACAGTGTCAGTGACCTGGGTTCAGTTCCACTGCTGTCTGTAAGGTGTTTGCACATTTTACCTATGACCATGTGGGTGCTCTGATTTATTCCCTCATTCCAAAACTGAACAGGTTAGTTGGTCAAATGTGTGTAATTGGACACTCTGGATATGTTGGGCCAGAAGGGCCCGCTACTGTGCCTTATCTCTAAATATAAAACATATACACCAAAGTCCAAAAGCATTGGTTGCAAATGTACGCCTGACACTAATGAGGAGAAATATCTTTGGCTAGAGAGGAAGGCTGAGGTAGACAGTGCAGTGGTCTGTAAAATATAAAGAATAAACATGAGGGAGAAAGGTAGAAGAAGTGATGCTGATGGCTTTAGATTAGGAAGGGTTGGAGGTGTCTTCCATGAAGAATAAACACTTGATAGATCATTTGGACTGCATGGTGAAGTGTATTCCATGCAATGTTAAAAATGATTCACGCTTCTTAAACAACCTGCTCAAGGCTCGCTGTTTGATTTCTGCAGCTGCCAGCTTAAAAATGAGACTAACAAGTAAGACATAATAAAATTTCTCAACACGGAACATTCTTACTTAATTCCAAAGGAATTTTAATTGGGATTGAGAATGTCATTGTGTGACAACCTTGTGCTAAGGTTACAGAGAAAGTTGACTGAATGAGGCCATTGATTATGTGTCATCTCCACAGTCCTGGTACATTTTGAATAACTCAGACACTCATGTTTCCTTACCTCACAATAATAGAAGGCAGTGAGCAGAAGCAACTCACCCCTTTCAGTGTTTTGACAGCTCTTACCAGATCACCAAGACTTCCTTCCAGCTGATTTTGTTAATATTCACAACCCCGTTAAAACTGTCGAGTTGTCCACTTCAGCCAAAGAAGCAGCAATTTATTCTAACTTTCCTACAGCTTTAGCTAGTTAGATGTTCCCATCATCTACAATGAGAGGTTTGATACTGCGAGGGAGATGAGTGCAGCAGCATTATGATCCAGTAAAGAGAAGGGGTAGGAAATGAGACAGTGACAAGAGCTGAAGTCGCATACTAACAGCTGTGGAATTAAATTTCAAGTACATAATTAAGCAGTGTAAGTTCCTCTCCAAGTCAGACACTGTAAAAAATTTAGAAATAGCATATTCTCCTCCACCATCAGATTTCTGAATGGACAATGAACACATGTACACTACCTCAACATTTTATTTTTGCTCTCTCTTTTGTACTGCTTATTTAATTTAATTTTCTAAATTTATTTCTTATTAAAATCATGAGAAAGTCTGCAGATCTGGAAATCCAAAGCAACACACACAAAATGTTGGTGGAACTCAGCAGGACTGAGTCCTGAATAGGGGTCTCAGCCCAAAACGTCGACTGTTTATTCTTTTCCATAGATGCTGCCTGACCTGTTGAGTTGCTTCAGAAATTTTCATGTGTTGCTTTATATTTCTTATTGTAACATATAGTTTTTTATTATTATGTACTGCAGCATACTGTTGCTGTACAACAATAAATGTCAGGACTAATGCAGTGATATTTAAACAGATTCTGATTCTGATTCTGATATCCCTGTTGGAATAAAGAACAGTACAAAACAGGAATAGACCCTTGACGACGGGTCACTTTACCCACTCACTTGACACAACTCAGAAAGCATGACAAAAAGGGAAAAGGCAGAAACATCAGGTTATTCCCTAGGTTACAACAGATTCTGGTTTCTGTGAATTATAATCCAAGCAGCATACTTTGGTAGTGTAGCTTTTAGCACAGTGCTTTGAGGCCCAAACTGTAAGATCAAAGTTCAAAGTTCAGAGTGAACTTATTATCAAAGTATTTATATGTCACCATATATTACCCTGAGATCCATTGTCTTGCAGGCATTTTCAGAAGAACAAAGAAACACAATGCAATCAATGAAAAACTACACACAGACTAAGACCAACAAAGTACTAATGTACGAAAGAAGACAAATTGTGCTAATACAATCATAAACAAATAATGCAACATACTGAAAAACAATAAATTTCACAACATATGCTGGTGATATTAAACTAGGTTCTGATTCTGATATCCCTATTGGAATGTAGAACAATACAAAACAGGAACAGGCCCTCTGATGGGTCTCTGACAGATTCCTGGAATTTTACCCACCTAACTCAAAGAAGTGCAAGTAAACTGCACTCAAACAAAGACTGACAAACAACTAATGTGCAAGAGAAGGCAAATTATGCAAATATAATCATAAACACATTTGACATAGTTATAGATATAAATATATAAATACGTATATTTCCCTGCTCTTCTGTAAATGCCTGCAAGAAAGTGAATCTCAGGAGTGGTATATGGTGGCATATATGTACTTTGTACCAACCAGTTTTAGAGTCAGAGTCCTACAAATTGTATTATGATTGATCCGTTATTACAGATAGGACAATCTATAATAACCATCTGGATATAATAATACAGGATAAACAAGCAAGAACAAAATTACTTAGTAGATATGGCCATTCCAAACACATATACAGAAATCAGTAAGTGAAAAACACCAGAAATATGCTGAACTAAAAGAGGAAAAAGAAAGATTATGGAACATGAACAGGGTATCACATTAATAATATCTACAACTGGTATCAGCCCAAAGTTACTAGACAGCAGCATTAAACAATTGGCCTACTCAGCAATATTTATGTAAATCTCCAGAAATCCACAATACTAAACACCACTAGAATAGTCCGAAACTTCCGAGTAACTGAGCAATGAACGTGTTTGGCTTTGCCTGTACCTCTTGAGCTGAAAATAAAAAAATAATAATAAATAGGTAACTAAACAATACTGAGAACATGATTTTTCAAAGTGAGTCCATATGTTGTTGAATCAGTTCAGTGTTGAGGTGAGTGAAGTTACCCACACTAGTTAGAGCCACTGAATCATTGGTGTTCAGTGAAGATCAAGATTCAATTGCTACCGATGATTGTAGGGAGATTGTATGTTCACCCCACGGCCATGTAAGCTTTCTCCAAATGCTCTTGTGTCCCCCACACATTCTAAAGATGTATGAGTTAGGTTTGTAAGTTGTGGGAATGTTATATTGGCACTGGAAGCATGGTGACACTTGCGGGCCCCAGTACATTCCCGAAGCAAGCAACACGTTTCAGGGTATGTTTTGTTGTTTTAATTTACCTGTGACAATAAGGAAATAAAACTAAAATCCGCAAGAATGTTGCCAGGACTCAAGGGAATGATTTATGGGGAGAAGTTGGGCAAGTTGGGAGTTTATTCCCTGGAATGTAGAGAACTAAGAGCTGAATTTAGAGAAGTAAAGATTAAAGATCTAAAGATAAGCTTTATTTGCCACATGTACTTCAAAACATTAGTGTATGTGCTGGGGGCAGCCCACAATTGTTGCCATGCTTCCTGTGTCAGAAGAACACACCCACAACGTATTAACCCTAACCTGCACGTCTTTGGAATGCGGAAGGAAGCCAGAGGAAACCCATACAGTCACTTACAGAACTTCTCACAGGCAGCAGTGGGAATTGAATCAGAATCAGGTTTCATACTGATATTCAGACTGATTACACAAAAAGAGAGAAAGGAAACCTCAAAAATGAATAATTTTGATACAAACAGAAAGAGTGAGTTATCAAAGTTGTAGAATATGATATTGAGTACTGCAAGCTGTAACATGCCCTGAAAGAAGAGGAAATGTATTTACATTGGACCACATTGTATTGGGGCAGGGTGTCACAGTCAGTGCGGTTATATTGAGAGAAGGTGGGGAATTAAAGTGAGGTCAGAGTATACATGTTGATGCAGAATGCACAGGATATGCATACCAAGTCCCAGAGATCTGGTATGTCACTAAAGACTCTTGCAAATTTCCACAGTGGAGAGTATTCTGACTGCATGCATGATTCACTGGTATGGATGGTCTAATGCACAGGATCACAACAGGCTGCAGAGAGTTGTAGATTTAGCCAGCTCCATGACAGACACAACCCTCCCCACCATTGAGCACATCCTCAAGAGATGGTTCCTGAACAAGGCTGAATCCATCACTAAAGACCCTCACTATCTGGGCCATAACTTCTTCTCATTGTAGAGAATCAGAAAACGCTGCAGAAAGTTGTAAACTCGGCCAGCTCCAACATGGGCAGTAGCCTCCCCAGCATCAAGGAAACTTTCAAAAAGCAATGTCTCAGAAAGGTGGCCTCCATCAATAAGGACTCCCATCACCCAAGACATGCTCTCTTCTCATTGCTATCATCAAGGTGGAGACACAGGAGCTTGACGATCCACACTTAATGTTTTAGAAACAGCTCCTTCCCCTCTGTCTTCAGATTTTTGAATGGTTGATGAAACCAGGAAGACTACCTCAGTATTCATCTTTTCCACTATGTACTTATTTTTCAGATTCAGAATCAGGTCAATATCACCAGCATATTTGTTGTTTTGAAAGAACAGTATATTGCAATATATAGTAATAAAAACTATAAATTAAAATAAGTCTATAGGAAAAATGAATTAAATATATTGTGAAAAAAGTGACAGAAAAATGCTGAGGAAGCGTTCATGGGTTCATTTTCCTTTCAGAAATCCAATGCCATAGGGGAAGAAGCTGTTCCTGAACTGTTGGGTGTGTGTCTTCAGGCTCCTGTATCTTCACTTTGATGGTAGCAGTGAGAAGAGACCGTGTCTTGGGTGATGGGAGTCCTTAAAGATGGATGCCACCTTTTAGAGGCATCATCTTTTGAAAGTTTCCTTGATGCCGGGGAGGCTACTGCCCATGTTGGATCTGGCTATGTTTACAACTTTCTGCAGCTTTTTCCAATTCTCTGCAGTTGCAGGTCCACACCAGATGGTGATGCAATCAGTTAGAATTCTCTCAATGGTACATCAGTTGAAATTTGTGAGTGTCTTTGATGACATACCAAGTCTCCTCAAACCCCTAATGAAATATAGCTGCTGTCATGATTTTTTTGCAACTTAATTCTTATAAATCCTCATAACTTCTAAGCCACAAAAAAAATTTGATGGCATATGTTAATAAACCTAATTATGAAGGTAGTGATTCTGCAAATCATTCAGCCAGTCCGTGGTTGGTGTTGCCAGACCAGAAGAGGACAAGTTGTGAGCTCTGAATGAGTACGCTGGAAGCACAAAATGAATTGCTGCTTCACCTGGAGAATTTCCTTAGGTCCCAGAGTGGTAGGAATGTTAGAGTTAAAAGGCAAATGGAGATGATATGGAAAACAGTGAGAAAATAATGCTGTTACTGTGAGATACAAAGCAAAGATGCAAAGTTACTGGAAACCTGAAATTAAAAAGAATGTTGTAAATCTGGTTCAGGCAAGACAGCATCTGCAGAGAGGAAAGTGTACTTTACATCAAATTCTCCAGATTTAAGATTGTTCAATTTCGTTCCCAGGACACAAGTGCAAAGGAGAACAAAGTAATTGTCACTCTGGATCCGATGCAGCACAAAAAAAACACAGTAAGACAAGGATCACGATAACACAATAAGTAAAAATATATAACATAACTATGTACATAGGTGGCAGGGTGATGATACAGGGTGCTTCATCCCTCCACTAGGTCGCCCTTGGGAAAGATGCAGCACCTTCTTAACCCACCGATAAGGATCATGTGAAGCCATGGGAACAGGTGGTGGATGGTCGATTGAGCAGCTGGTGCATACCACAATCCTAGCTATGTGACTGCTGACACCAGGCAGATAATCTTTCAAGAATATTGATAAAGGCTGAGGTCACCCATCTTGTAAAGACACTGCCTAGAAAATGGCAGCTCAAACCACTTTTGCAGAAAAATTTGCCAAGACCAATCAGGGTCATGGAAAGACTATGCTCACCCATGTCATATAACATGGCACGTAATGAACAAACTATATACATAGATTAATTATATGTCCATAGAGCAACTCTAGGCATGAGGGTCTGTGCATAAGATGACTGACAGGGAATGATAAAGTCGTGGTCATTGGGGATGTGAAGGGGTGATTAGTGGGTGGAGGTTTTGATTAGCCTTGCTTGGGGTAAGTGCTGTAACTGTTTTTGAGTCTGGCGGTCCTGACATGGATGTTACACACCCTCCTCATTGATGGAAAGAAAGAAACACTTTCCTATTCAAAGTCAAAGAAAATTTATTATGAAAGTATGTAAATGTTACCATATACTTGAAATTCATTTTCTTGCAGGCATTTAGGGGAAAATAAAGAAATACAATAGAATTTATGAAAATCGATACATAAGCAAAGACGTGTAATTGAAGTGCAAAAGACGACAAATAGTGCAAATAAGAAAAATACAGAATACTGAAAACAAGAGCTGTGGAGTCTTTGAAAGTGAGCCCATTGGTTGTAGAATCAGTTCAGAGTTGCAGTGAGTGAAGTTATCCACGCCGGTTCAGGATCCTAATGGTTAAAGGGTAATGACTATTCCTGAGCCTGGTGGTGTGGGACCTGAGGCTCCCATACCTCCTGCTTGATGATAGTGAGAAGAGATCATGGCCTGGATGGTGGTGGTCCTTGAAAATGAATGCTGCTTTCCTGCAAAATGTGCTCAGCAGCTCAGCTACAATTGTATGTGTATGCCATTCTGATTGCCCAGGACTTCCTGCGGAGCTGGACAAAGAACCACAATTGTTGCTTCTCTAATAAGCTCAAATAACATTACTGGTATAACAAAGGGAGGCTGGTGAACAATAATGAATGGATCTGTCTTTATTTGTGTGGTGTGCTCACAAAATGTGCTGAACGCAACATCTCAGCAGCTAAAGAAACGGTTCCATGGTTTATTTCCTCTTTATTTTTCATTCTAAACAACTGTAACCCCTCACTCACCGGCACAGACTCATGGAATTTCAACCTCTGATAATATCAGAATCAGAATCAGTTTTATTATCACTGGCAAGTGACGCGAAATGTGTTAATTTAATAGCAGCAGTTCAATGCAATACATAATATAGAAAAAACAATAAATGAAATAATAATAATAAATAAGTAAATCAATTGCAGTATACGTATATTGAATATATTTTAGAAATGTCCAGAAAACAGAAATACTGTATATTTAAAGAAAGTGAAGTAGCATCCAAGGGTTTAATGTCCATTTAGGAATCAGATGGCAGAAGGGAAGAAGCTGTTCCTGAATCTCTGAGTGTGTGCCTTTAGGCTTCTGTACCTCCTATCTGATGGAAACAGTGAGAAAAGGGCATGCCCTGGGTGTTGGAGGTCCTTAATAATGGACACTGCCTTTTTGAGAAATCGATCCTTGAAGAAGTCCTGAGTACTTTGTAGGCTAGTCCCAAGATGGAGCTGACCCTCTGCAGTTTCTTTTGGTCCTGTACAGTAGCCCTGCCCCCCTCCCATACCAGACAGTGATATAGCCTGTCAGAATGCTCTCCACGATACATCTATAGAAGTTTTTGAGCCTATTAGTTGACATGCCAAATTTCTTCAAACTCCTAATGAGGTATAGCCTCTGTCTTGCCTTCTTTATGACTACATCAATATGTTGGGACCAAGTTAGATCCTCAGAGATCTGATCTCTCCACTTGTGATCCCTTGAAGAGGATTAGTATGTGTTCTTTCCTCTTACCCTTCCAGAAGTCCACAATCAGCTCTTTCGGCTTACTGATGTCGGGTGCCAGGTTGTTGCTGCGGCACCATTCCACTAGTTGGCATATCTCACTTCTGTACGCCCTCTCGTCACCACCTGAGATTCTACCAATAATGGTTGTATCATCAGCAAATTTGTAGACGGTATTTGAGCTATGCCTAGCCACACAGTCATGCGTATATAGAGAGCAGTGCAGTGGGCTAAGCACACATCCCTGAGGTGCACCACTGCTGATCGCCAGCGAGGAGGATATGTTAACACCAATCCACACAGATTGTGGTCTTCCGGTTAGGAAGTCAAGGTTCCAGCTACAGAGGGAGGTACAGAGGCCCAGGTTCTGCAACTTCTCAATCAGGATTGTGGGAATGATGGTATTAAATGCTGAGCTATAGTCGATGAACAGCATCCTGACATAGATGTTTGTGTTGTTCAGGTGGTCTAAAGCCGTGTGGAGAGCCATTGAGATTGTGACTGCCATTGACCTATTGTGGCGATAGGCAAATTAGAATGGGTTCAGGTTCTTGCTGAGGCAAGAGTTCAGTCTAGCCATGACCAAACTCTCAAAGCATTTAATCATTGTTGATGTTAGTGTTACCGGCTGATAGTCGTTAAGGCAGCTCACATTATTCTTCTTAGGCGCTGGTAGAACTGTTGCCTTTTTGAAGCAAGTGGGAACTTTCGCCCATAGCAGTGAAAGGTTGAAAATGTCTTTGAATACTCCTGCTAGTTGGTTGGCACAGATTTTCAGAGCCTCACCAGGTACTTCATCGGGACCTTCCACCTTGCGAGGGTTCACTCTCTTTAAAGACAGCCTAACATCAGCCTCTGAGACAGAGATCACAGGGTCATCAGGAGCAGCAGGAATCTTCACAGCTGTAGTTATATTCTCCCTTTCAAAGCGGGCATAGAAAGCGTTGAGTTCATCTGATGGTGAAGCATCGCTGCCATTCATGCTATTGGGTTTCGCTTTGTAGGAAGTAATGTCTTGCACAGCCTGCCTGAGCTGCCATGCATCCGATATTGTTTCCAACCTCGTTCAAAACTGTCTCTTCGCCCTTGAAGTAGCCCTTTGCAAATCATACCTGGTTTTCTGATAAAGATCAGGGTCACCAACCTTGAATGCCATAGAGCTAGCCTTCAGCAGACAACATACCTCCTGGTTCATCCACTGTCATAACGACGGATTCAGCAGCAAAGACAGACAGACAGACAGACAGACAGACATACTTTATTGATCCCGAGGGAAATTTGGTTTCATTACAGCCGCATCACCAAGAATAGTGTAGAAATATAGCAATATAAAACCATAAATAATTAAATAATAATAAGTTAATCATGCCAAGTGGAAAAATAAGTCCAGGACCAGCCTATTGGCTCAGGGTGTCTGACACTCCGAGAGAGGAGTTGTAAAGTTTGATGGCCACAGGTAGGAATGACTTCCTATGACGCTCAGTGTTACATCTCGGTGGAATGAGTCTCTGGCTGAATGTACTCCTGTGCCTAACCAGTACATTATGGAGTGGATGGAAGTCGTTGTCCAAGATGGCATGCAACTTGGACAACATCCTCTTATCAAACACTACCGTCAGAGAGTCCAGTTCCACCCCCACAACATCACTGGCCTTATGAATAAGTTTGTTGATTCTGCTCGTGTCTGCTACCCTCAGCCTGCTGCCCCAGCACACAACAGCAAACATGATAGCACTGGCCACCACAGATGCATAGAACATCCTCAGCATCGTCCAGCAGATGTTAAAAGACCTCAGTCTCCTCAGGAAATAGAGACGGCTCTGACCCTTCGATACGGCAATTACGCTTGTGAATATGCACGACAGCTAATTATTATTTCATTGTGATAGTATTTAACTCCCAGTCATTCTGTCGAAGTATTTGTTGAGACTTGGACGCTTTGCTGCCTGCTAGCATTTTGTCTTGCCTGAGATATCAGACTGTCGAGTCAACTGACTGAAGACTAGCGGAATTCATTTTATGTTTTGTTGTTCTTTTCAGTTGCAGTGTAGGCTTTGTTTTCCATTGAGAGTTTTAGTTAACAACCCTGTTTCGCTTAGTGTTTATTGTTTTCTTTTCCCTTTAACATTGTTAGCATTAAAGTCTGTGAAATATCGACTTGCTTCAGTGTCTCTCACTCCACACTTGGGCCATATCTGAACCACGGTGACAGCAAGTCTCGACCCCACAAAGATGAACCCAACGGAGACAGAGCAGCTGACCTTGGCCATGAGATTCATTGGTCAGAGTGATTCGTCGAGGCAACAATGTTCCGTTGGAATTCCTATGTATGAACTCTTGTTTCCGTCTCCAGTGTGACAGAAGGATCTTGCCAAGTAATGGACCCAGCAAAGTTTGAACAGTGACGGTTTGACATTGGTGGGTTCAGGGAGGGTGCTTTTATTCTCAGTGCATGTCCTGGCTCTTGGAATGTAAAGACCCGAATCTACAGACTGAGCTTCTCTAGTCTACATCGAGTTTCTCCAGTATCTATTCTAAGCTTTTCAAGTCACAAGTACACAGCTTCCCAGCTTTGTGGTCCCGTGACTCAGGTCTGTTTAACAAATGAGCACTGCAAGCAAGCTTATCAATTGATTCAACAAATCATTATTCAAGTCAATAGTGTAAATTCTAGAAGAGCCCTACTCCAAAAGCTGATCCCTGGCTGGAGTGTGCAAAAACACAAGTGGAGTAACCCTATTAAGAGTATTTTTAACCCCTTGATGAAAGTCATGGTACAGACTGGGAAAATTGAACATTCATGCAGCAAATTAAACAGATCTACAGAGAACCAGCTAGCTTGGCAATTAAAAAAACCTGTCTATGCTGTCTTGATCTGTAAAATTGAGAGTATATCCTAATTACCTCTGGAAAAAAAATGTGAAAGATAAAAAACCGTGAGCAAAATTTGAAAAGGTTCCTTCTCTAGGTTTCAAATTTCATGTTTTTAAGGTTTCCCAAGGAATTTTCTCTGTGTTCCCAAAGTTTTTATTTTTCCAATTGTTTCCAAGGCTTATTCAATGTGTTTAGGGTTTCTCACTGTCCTCCCCATCTTGAGGACTCATATGAGGCTTCTTCATCTCAGTCTGTTGGGGTTCCCAGGTCTCTCAGGATTCCCCGGTCTCTCAGTCTGTTAGGGTTCCCAGGTCTCTCAGGATTCCCCGGTCTCTCAGTCTGAGGTTCCCAGGTTTCTCAGGATTCCCCGGTCTCTCAGTCTGTTGGGGTTCCCAGGTCTCTCAGGATTCCCCAGTCTCTCAGTCTGTTAGGGTTCCCAGGTCTCTCAGGATTCCCCGGTCTCTCAGTCTGAGGTTCCCAGGTTTCTCAGGATTCCCCGGTCTCTCAGTCTGTTGGGGTTCCCAGGTCTCTCAGGATTCCCCGGTCTCTCAGTCTGTTGGGGTTCCCAGGTCTCTCAGGATTCCCCGGTCTCTCAGTCTGTTGGGGTTCCCAGGTCTCTCAGGATTCCCCAGTCTCTCAGTCTGTTGGGGTTCCCAGGTTTCTCAGGATTCCCCAGCCTCTCAGTCTGGGGTTCCCAGGTCTCTCAGGATTCCCCAGTCTCTCAGTCTGTTGAGGTTCCCAGGTCTCTCAGGATTCCCAGTCTCTCAGTCTGTTGGGGTTCTCATTCTCTCAGGATTCCCCAGTCTCTCAGTCTGTTGGGGTTCCCAGGTCTCTTAGGATTCCCCGGTCTCTCAGGCTGGGGTTCCCAGGTCTCTCAGGATTCCCCGGTCTCTCAGTCTGAGGTTCCCAGGTCTCTCAGGATTCCCAGTCTCTCAGTCTGTTGGGGTTCTCATTCTCTCAGGATTCCCCAGTCTCTCAGTCTGTTGGGGTTCCCAGGTCTCTTAGGATTCCCCGGTCTCTCAGGCTGGGGTTCCCAGGTCTCTCAGGATTCCCCAGTCTCTCAGTCTGTTGGGGTTCCCAGGTCTCTCACGATTCCCCAGTCTCTCAGTCTGTTGGGGTTCCCAGGTCTCTCAGGATTCCCCGGTCTCTCAGTCTGTTGGGGTTCCCAGGTCTCTCAGGATTCCCCAGTCTCTCAGTCTGTTGGGGTTCCCAGGTTTCTCAGGATTCCCCAGCCTCTCAGTCTGGGGTTCCCAGGTCTCTCAGGATTCCCCAGTCTCTCAGTCTGTTGAGGTTCCCAGGTCTCTCAGGATTCCCAGTCTCTCAGTCTGTTGGGGTTCTCATTCTCTCAGGATTCCCCAGTCTCTCAGTCTGTTGGGGTTCCCAGGTCTCTTAGGATTCCCCGGTCTCTCAGGCTGGGGTTCCCAGGTCTCTCAGGATTCCCCAGTCTCTCAGTCTGTTGGGGTTCCCAGGTCTCTCACGATTCCCCAGTCTCTCAGTCTGTTGGGGTTCCCAGGTCTCTCAGGATTCCCCGGTCTCTCAGTCTGTTGGGGTTCCCAGGTCTCTCAGGATTCCCCAGTCTCTCAGTCTGTTGGGGTTCCCAGGTCTCTCAGGATTCCCCAGCCTCTCAGTCTGGGGTTCCCAGGTCTCTCAGGATTCCCCAGTCTCTCAGTCTGTTGAGGTTCCCAGGTCTCTCAGGATTCCCCAGTCTCTCAGTCTGTTGGGGTTCCCAGGTTTCTGAGGATTCCCCAGTCTCTCAGTCTGTTGGGGTTCCCAGGTCTCAGTCTCTCTGGATCACCAAGTCTTCCTGCCTCTCGAGTTCCCCGTGTCTCCCTCTCAAATTCCTGAGGTCTCTCAATTCATTATTGGGTCTCATGTTTTCATGTCTTACTGGGTCATCAGGTGCCAGCTATAGGGAAGGGGGCTCCTGTAGTGACTTCTTTAGGGATGTGCATGGCATCAGAGAGCATTATGCTCTGAGGTTTTTATAGCACTTGAACTGGTTAATTGTTGCTTAACAACAGTTATTAATGCTTTAAAAGTTCCTTGTGTTTTTCTCAAGTGACTCGCTCTTTGTAATGCAGTTTCCTGGTGCTTTCTGTTTAAGTTTGTTAAGTTTATTTTGAGAGGCTCAGGGATTATGTGTTAGTTTTATTGTTGAAGCAGATGCCCGGTTAGCTCCAACTGGAGGGTCCTCATTTTAAGAATGATCCATTTCACAGTGTTACTTGGTCGAGCTATCTCTGTAAAAGCTCCTGTTTCTGTCTCTACATGGACGTCTTTGGCTCCAATGTTGGCAGTGCACACCATGGCACGTATCTACCAGCATCACTGAAGGACATCTTGGACAAGTCCCTCACCCAGGATTTCCAGTGGACACAGGTCTGTGGTGCATCAGGGTCTGCGCCCAGAGAGGGGGGCCCTGTCACCACCACGGATTCGGCAACACAGCAGATATGGCAATTGTGCTTGTGAATATGCACACGTCAGCTAATTATTATTTCACTGTGATGGTATTTAACTCCATTCATTCTGACGTAGTATTTGTCGAGACTTGGACACTGCCACATTTCACTGCCTGCTTGCCTGAGAAATTGGACTTTCGAGTCAGCTGACTCTGAAGACTAGCGGTATTTGTTTTATTCTTTTCAGCTGCAGTGTAGGCTTTGTTTTCTATTTGAGAGTTTCAGTTAACAGCCTTCTTTGGCCTAGCGTTTATTGTTTCCTTTTCCCTTTAATATTGTTTGCATTAAAGTCTGTGAAATATCGACTTGCTTCAGTGTCTCTCACTCCACACTTGGGCCATATCTACACCAGGTGACAGCCACGGCTTTTGGTTTGGGAATGTACAAAAGGTCTTTGTAGGCACACACTCATCCACAGAGGTTTTAATGAAGTCAGTAACAACTGCAGCATGCTCTTCCAGGTTCAAAGATGAATCCCTGAATACAGTCTAGTCCACTGATTCAAAGCAATCCTGTAGGCGCTCCTGTGCTTCCCTTGCCCATACCTTCTTGGTCCTCACTACTGAGGCAGGGAAGTAAGGAATATCAGAGAGGTGGGAACAGTAGCCCATGTGTAATCAATTCTGCACTTGGAACATAGTGTTTCATGAGACCATGAGACATAGGATTAGAATTAGGCCATTTGCCCCATCGACTCTGCTCCACCATTCAATCATGGCTGATCCTTTATTCTCATCATCAGCACCACTCCCCAGCCTTCTCCCTGTAACCTTTGATGCCATGTCCAATCAAGAACTTATCAAGCTCTGCCTTAAATACATCCAAAGACCTGGCCTCCATAGCTGCTTATGGTAACAAACTCCACAAGTTCACCACTCTCTGGCTAAAGAAAATTTTCCTTATCTCTGCTTTAAATGAACACCCCTCTATCCTGAAGCTGTGCCCCCTTGTCCTAGACATTCCCACCATGGGAAATATCCTTTCCACACCTACCTGGTCTAGGCCTTTCAACATTAGAAAGGTTTCAGTGAGATCCCCCGTTATCCATCTAAATCCAACAAATACAGACCCAGAGCCATCAAACATTCTACATTTGATAACCCTTTCAACCCTATTATCCTCCAGTGAACTCTCTCCAAACCAACTCATCATTTCTGAGATGAGCAGCCCAAAAGTGTTTACAATACTGAGGCCTCACCAGTGCCTTATTAAGTCTCAAAATCACTTCCCTGTGCTTGTATTCTAGACTTCTTGAAATGACTCATCCTGTAAACTAACTTCTGGGTGTTCTGCACAAGGATTCACAAGTCCCTTTGCATCTCAGATTTTTGGATTTTCTCCCCATTTAGAAAATAGTCCACACATTTATTTCTACTACCAAAGTGTATGACCATGCATTTTCCAACATTGTATTTTATTTGCCACTTTCTTGCCCATTCTCCTAATCTGTCTAAGTCCTTCTGCAGCCTACTTGTTTCCTCAACACTACCTGCCCCTCCATCGATCTTCGTACCATCTGAAAATTTGGCAACAAAGCCACCTTTTCCATCATCTAAACCATTGATATACAGCATAAAAAGCAGTCCCAACACCGACCCGTGTGGAACACCATTGGTCACTAGTGGTCAACCCTAAAAAGGATCCTTTTATTTTCACTCACTGCCTCCTATCAACCATGCCAGTAACTTTCCTGTAATACCATGGGCTCTTAACTTGGTAAGCAGCCTCACGTGTGACACTTTGTCAAAGGCCTTCTGAAAATCCAAATATACAACATCCACTACATTCCCCTCATCTATCCTACTTGTAATTTCCTCAAAGAATTCTATCAGGTCCGTCAGGCAAGATCTTTCCCATAAGGAAACCATGCTGACTTTTTCCTATTATGTCTTGGATCACCAAGTACTCCCTAACCTCAGACTCAACAATTGACTCTAACATCTTCCCTACCACTGAGGTCAGGCTAACAAGTCTATGAAATCCTTTCTGCTGCCTTCCTCTTTTCTTAAAGAGTGAAGTAATATTTGCAACTTTCCAGTCTTCTGGCACCATGCCAGAGTCCAATGATTTTTGAAAGATCATTACTAATCCTCCATAATCTCTACTGCTAACTCTTTCAGAACTCTAGGGTGCAGTTCATCTGGTCCAGGTGAGTTATGTACCCTTAGGTCTTTCAGCTTTTTGAGCACCTTCTCCCTTGTAACAGTAACTGCACCCACTTCTCTTCCCTCACTTTCAACATGTGGCACACTGATAGTGTTTTCCACAGTGAAGACTGACACAAAATATTCATTTAGTTCATCTGCCACCTCCTTGTTCCTCATTATTTCTCTGTCCTTATTTTCTAGTGGTCTTATATCCTCTCTCATCTCTTTTTTACTTTTTACATACTTCAAAAAGCTTTTACTATCCACTTTGATATTGTTTGCTAGTTTGCTTTCATATTTCATCTTTTCCCTCCGATTGATTCTTTTAGTTGAGCTCTGTAGGATTTTAAAAGCTTCCCAATCCTCTATCTTCCAGCTAATTTTTGCTTTCTTGTGTGTCTTCTGCTTTACTTTTACATTAGCTTGGACTTCTCTAGTCAGCTATTGATTTGCTATATTACCATTTGAACATTTCTTTGTTTTTGGAATACATCTATCCTGCACCTTCTTCATTTTTCCCCAAAACTATCACCATTGCTGCTCTGCTATCAACCCTGCCAGCACCCCCTTCCGATTTACTTTGACCAACTCCTCTTGCATACCTCTGTAATTTCCTTTACTCCCCTGAAATACTGATACATCAGACTTTACTTTCTCCTTCTCATATTTCAAGTAGAACTCCAGCATATTGTGATCACTGCCTCCTCTGGGTTCTTTTACCTTAAGCTCCCGAATCACCTCCACTACATTACATACCACCCTATCCAGTACAGCTGATCCCCTAGTGAGCTCAGATCCAACTTCTCTAAAATACCATCTCATAGGCATTCAACAAACTCACTCTCTTGAGATTTGCTACCAACCTGATTTTCCCAAACTACCTGCATGTTAAAATCTCCTGTGACTATCATAGCATTGCCTTTTTGACGTGCCTTTTCTATTTCCTGTTATAATCTGTGGTCAACATCCCAGCTACTGTTGGGAGGCCTGTTTATAACCACCATCAGGATCTTTTTACCTTTAGCTTTGACTTCCCTTGTCAGTTACGGTTGTACTATTTTGCCACGAGTATTTCTTTGTTTTTGGAAAACATCTATCCTGCACCTTCCTCATTTTTCCCAGAAATTCATGCCATTGCTGCTCTGCTGTCATCCCTGCCAGCATCTCCTTCCACTTGATTTAGCCAACTCGTGATTGCACTGGTACCAACAGACTAGTAGAACAGGTGAAGGAGAGGCCTGCAAAGTCCAAAGGACTTCAGTCTCCTCAAGAAGTAGAGGATCTCAGAAATGTAGGGATGTAGATCATATACTGACAGAAGAGATTTCACTTAATTCAGCATCATGATTAGTATAGACTTTATGGACCGAATGGCCAGTCCTTGTGTTGTCCCGTTCCATGTACTATATGTAACGTAGAAGAACTGGTCAGTTCTGACATAAACTGGAAAGGCTAGTTAACTGAAATTGCTAAATTTGGTGTTGAGTCCCGAGGCTGTGATGTGCTTGTTCATATGTGGAGCCCCACTGGAACTGTGTACAAGGCCATGGGATTATGCTTTTGTGATTTACTCCATGACATGGTAGCATAATGGTTACCATAATGCTACTGCAGCACCAGTTACCCAGGTTCAATTCTCACCGCTCTCTGAAAGGAGTTTGTACATGTGGGATTCCTCAGGGTGATCCGGTCTCCTCTCACATTCCAAAGATGTACGGGTTAGTAGGTTAATTGGTCACATGTGTGTAATTGGGCAGCACAGGCTCGTTGGACCATAAAGGCCTGTTACCGTGCTGTAAATCTCTAATGAAGGAGAAAATCATCAAAGGCTCTTGTTTCAAATACAGCATTTGCCACAGATTAACAACGTTATTTTAGATTTCCAGCAGTATCCCTTCAAATGCGGAATAGTTTTTATGGGAACTTTTTAACCTGCTTATGAAAAAATCATTTCCATAAGGGAAAGAAATGCAAATTGTCTGCTTTTGAGAAACACTGATTTTTAAAGGAGGTATTGTCTCGACGCTGATTAATTTCCATATATTTTAATGTGAAACAGGAAAAGTCAGAGAGAGAATTTGCTTCTTTATTTGCATAGTTGTTATCCAGAAGTGAACCAAATCCATTATTTGCCTGGCAGATGTAAGTATTTTACACAGCAGCAGCTCTGAGCTTCATTTGCATGAAGATCCACACTTGCAAGTAGAGGCTATGAGAATAGTCTCTAGTTAAGCATGCAAGCAAGGCCGGCTGCCATGGCAACCAAAGGTGGCTACCTTTAGGATTTATGCAACACTTTAAACCACTCTTGGACATCCCAAAACTTTTAACAGCAGTTTGAGGAGATTTGGTATGTCATCAAAAACACTTGCTAATTACTACAGTTGTACCGGAGAGAGCTAGCAGCATCACTGTCTGGTATGGAAGGGCTACTGCACAGGCTCGAAGTAAGCTGCAGAGAGCTGTAAACTTCGTCAGCTGCATCATGGGTACTAGCCCCCATAGTACCCAGAACATATTCAAGGAGCGATGCCTCAAAAAGGTGGCGTCCATCATTTAGGACTTTCCTCACCCAGGTCATGCCGTGTTCTCATTGCTTCTGATAGAGAGGATGTATAGAAGCCTGAAGGCACACACTCAATGATCAGGAATAACTTCTTCCCCTCTGCCATTCAATTTCTGAATGAACATTGAAACCATTATCATTACCTCTATAAGCACTACTTATTTAATTTAACTATTTTATATATCTATATATATATATGTATGAATATACATTAAAAAACTATGCATTACAGTAAATATATATATTTACCATAATTCATGTTTTTATTATGTATTGCAATGTACTGCTACCACAAAGACAACAAATTTCGTGACATATGCCGGTGATATTAAACCTGATTCCAATTCTGATTCTGAAGGGTCACAGCCTGAAACATTGACTGCTTCTCTTTCCACAGATGCTGTCTGAGCTGCTGAATTATTCCAGCATTTTAAAATTTCATATCTGCATTTTTCATTACTTTTGTTAGCAGCCTACAAAGTGGCTTCAAGGTACATTGGATGTTAGGTGCCTGCTAATTTGTATGTAGCAAGCTCTCTCTAATAGCTGCATGACAATAACCCTGTCTGTGGCTTTTTTTTCAGTTGTAAGTTGCTGAATAAAAATTCAGGAATAACTATCCCACTTTTCGTCCAGAAATTAGAGAGCATGGAGCTATACAACAATATACAGCCCTACCCGTCCATGCTTGATTGAGTGATTGTCAGTAGCCTTCATTTGGTGCATATACCTGTAAATATTTCCTATCCATTTGTGTCATAATTTATCAATTCTACTATTTCCTCTGATCTCTCTCTACTGCCCCTTACACCACTGGTGTTTAGGATGGAAATGAAGGTCCTCCATCTCTGTCAGTAGCTTCTTCTCAGTATTCACTACTGTCAGTCATTCAAGTACCGGGTGGAGAGTCAGGAATACCGTCAGACTCAGATATCAAAGGATTCTTCAGGAATAATGTCAGACGCAGATATCAAAGGATTCTTCATTGCTGTATCTGTAACAATTTAGTTTTACCGGTTAAGGTTGTTAGTCCTCAGCTGAACCCCCAAAATGGACCATTTTGATCCTTTTGGCATGGGGGACCCTACTAAGAACCAAAGCATAAAGCCCTGATTCCAGCCAACGTAACGCTCCAGGTCAATGAGGCACGTAAGGCTCCACACCCCATGACCAGATTGTGGTCCCCTTGTAGTTCTTCTTCTGGTAGCGCGTTTCACATACACACGACCTTCTGAGTGAAGAAGTTGCCCCCCAGGTCCTTTTTAAATCTTTCGCCTCTCACTTTACATCATAGCATGGAGGAGCATGGTAGCATAAGAATAAGTTTAATGCTTTACAGTGTCAGCAGTGAAATAACCATAGAACAACATATAACCATATAACAATTACAGCACGGAAACAGGCCATCTTGGTCCTTCTAGTCCATGCCGAACGCTTACTCTCACCTAGTCCTACCGACCTGCACTCAGCCCATAACCCTCCATTCCTTTCCTGTCCATATACCTATCCAATTTTACTTTAAATGACAATACCGAACCTGCCTCTACCACTTCTACTGGAAGCTCATTCCATACAGCTACCACTCTCTGAGTAAAGAATTTCCCCTCCTGTGTTACCCTTAAACTTTTCCCCCCAACTCTCAAATCATGTCCTCTTGTTTGAATCTCCCCTACTCTCAATGGAAAAAGCCTATCCACGTCAACTCTATCTATCCCCCTCATAATTTTAAATACCTCTATCAAGCCCCCCCCTCAACCTTCTATGCCCCAAAGAACAAAGACCTAACTTGTTCAACCTTTCCCTGTAACTTAGGTGCTGAAACCCAGGTAACATTCTAATAAATCTTCTCTGTACTCTCTCTATTTTGTTGATATCTTTCCTATAATTCGGTGACTAGAACTGTACACAACACTCCAAATTCGGCCTTACCAATGCCTTGTACAATTTTAACATTACATCCCAACTCCTATACTCACTGCTCTGATTTATAAAGACCAGCATACCAAAAGCTTTCTTCACCACCCTATCCACATGAGATTCCACCTTCAGGGAACTATGCACCATTATTCCTAGATCACTCTGTTCGACTGCATTCTTCAATGCCCTACCATTTACCATGTATGTCCTATTTGGATTATTCCTACCAAAATGTAGCACCTCACACTTATCAGCATTAAACTCCATCTGCCATCTTTCAGCCCACTCTTCTAACCGGCCTAAATCTCTCTGCAGGCTTTGAAAACCTACGTCATTATCTACAACGCCACCTATCTTAGTATCATCTGCATACTTACTAATCCAATTTACCACCCCATCATCCAGATCATTAATGTATATGACAAACAACATTGGACCCAGTACAGATCCCTGAGGCACACCACTAGTCACTGGCCTCCAACCTGACAAACAGTTATCCACCACTACTCTCTGGTATCTCCCATCCAGCCACTGTTGAATCCTTTTTACTACTTCAATATTAATACCTAACGATTGAACCTTCCTTACTAAATAGGGGCTCAATGCCCACTGCTGCCTGTAAGGAGATTGTATGTTCTCCTCGTGGTCACGTGGGTTTCCTCCATGTGCTCTGGCTTCCTCCCATTCCAAAGATGTATGGCTTATTAGGTTAGTTTGTCACCAGGGATTAGGTTAGTGTAAAACAGGTGTGTTGCTGGGTGGTGTGGGTTCATTGGAACAGAAGGGACTGTATTCCCCCAGAGTGGTGAATCTGTGGAACATGTTGCCAAAGGAGGCCATGGAAGCCAGGTCATTAGATATATGTATTTAAGGCAGAGGTTGATAGACAATCGATTAGTCTGGGCATGAGGGTTATGGGGAGAAAGCAGGAGGTTGGGGCTGAGAGGGAAATGGTGGAGCAGACTCGATGGGTCAAATGGCCTAATTCTGTCCTTATATCTTATGGTCTTATGGCAAAAAGAAAGCAGAATAGTAATGTAGTGTTCATGGGATCTTAGTCCATTCAGTAATGTGATGGGGGAGGGGAAAAAGCTGTTCCAAAATGATTGAGTGTGTGTCTTCATGTTGCTGTACTTTCTCCACAATGGTAGCAATGAGAAGAGAGCATGCCTTGGATAGTGATGGTGCTTAATGATGGATGCCGCCTTTTTTGAGGCATTGCCTTTGAAGTTGTCCGTGATGCTGGGAGGGGTATTGCCCATGATGGAGCAAGCTGAGCTTACAACCCTCTAAAGCTTTTTCTGATCCATACTATGGCCTCTCCACACTAGCCAGTGATGCAACCAGTTAGACTGCTCTCCACAGAAATTTGCAGCAGTCTGGTTCTTGATACCCTAATACTAATGCTTCAGTCTACATAACAAAACAAATGTTTACAGGAGGAATGGAGACTGGCTAACCCCAATTGACATCAATGGATTGGGGGTTGAGAGGGTAAACAACTTTAAGTTCCTCCATATCACCAAGGACCTCACATGGTCAGTACACACCAGCTGTGTGGTGAAAAAGGCACAACAGCGCATCTTTCACCTCAGATGGTTGAGGAAGTTTGGTATGTTCCCCCAAATCCTAAGTACTTCCTACAGGGGCACAATTGAGAACATCCTGACTGGCTGCATCACTGCCTAGTATGGGAACTGTACCTCCCTTAATCACAGGACTCTCTGCACATCTGTAGTTGTGAACTTCCCACGGTTCAGGACATTTACAAGGACAGGTGTGTAAAAAGGGCCCGTAGGATCATTGGGGATCCAAGTCACCCCAACCACAATCTATTCCAGCTGCTACCATCTGGGAAAATGGTACCACAGCATAAAAGCCAGGACCAACAGGCTCCAGGACAGCTTCTTCCACCAGGCCATCAAACTGATGAACTCATGCTGATTTCAGTGTACTCTATATTACATTGACTCTTCTATTTATTATAAATTATTATAAATTACTATGATTGCACATTTAGATGGAGACGTAACGTAAAGATTATTACTCCTCGTGTATGTGAAGGATGTAAGAAATAATGTCAATTCAACTCAATTCAATTTCATGCTAAAATAATAAGTGACCACTACCGCATTGTAACTGAGAAGAGTGGCACAATAGCACAGCACTTAACAGCTCCAATGACTTGGGCTTAATTCCTGCCTCAGTCTGTAAGGAGGTAGTACATTCTACCCATGACCAGGTGGGTTTCCTCCGGATGCTCCAGTTTCCTTCCATATTCCGAAGACGTACGGGTTAGTATGTTAATTGGTCACATGGATGTAGGTTGTGGAAGGGCCTGTTACTGTGCTGTATCTCAAAATAAATATATATAGCTGGTAGCTGGGTAGTCTGCATTGTAACAGTCAGTACCCATCATAAAATGAAATGTTCTTTTTGGCAATTTCAACAGGAAAAGCTATGATTCTCTAACAATAAGATAGGAAAAAGAATGTCATTTTCGGAACTGAGTCAAAAGACATTTTATACATTTTAATTGTTTCATGTAACCAAGCTAACCACTGAATCTAAAGTGGGTTTTAAATTATTTTGAGAATGCCACACACGACTTCCAAAGTAAACAGCAACGTTGCCATTTTTATCTTTCATTTGTGATTTTTGCTTCACTGAGCTGTTAAGTCATTATTCATTTCCACAGAAGAGCTAAACAAATTAAATACATGGTAGAGTTCATGGCTGCAAAAATAATGAGTTCAAATCCAAATATAGGCCACCAGTTCTGTTTACACAGGAAGACTTCGTTCCCCCTCAATTGTATTAATCCTGCAGATCTCTGATGATTGAGCCACCTGTTAGAACATAGAAAGATCTCCACTTTTTCATCGTCCAGGTTACGAACACAGAGCAGTCATCTGTTAGAACATTGAAAGATCTCTGTTTTATTTTGAGTCCAGGTCATGAGCACGGATTGGTCATCTGCTAGAACATCAAAAGAACTCTTTTCACTTTGAGTCCAGGAGTGGTCATCTGTTATCTGTTTTTCTTCCTGAGTCCAGGTCGTGTGCATGGAGCTGTCACGTGTTAGAATAATGAAAGATCTACTCTTTTTTTATCAAGTCCAGGTTGTGTGCATGGAACTGTCATCTGTTAGAACATTGCAAGATCTCCTCGTTTTCATCCTGTGTTCTGGTCGTGTGCATGGAGCCATCACGTTAGGTCATTGAAAGGTCTCCTCTTTTTCATCTTGATTCTGGGTTATGTGCTCAGAGTAAGGGCTCATTTCCAAATGTAATCTCAGTACCTTAAGAGATAATTCATAGGATATCCTCACTGTGAACAAAGAGAGAGAAATTATCACTGGAAATTATTATGGCCAATACTTATGGCTGGATCATAGAACATGCACGTGGTGGTCACTTTATTAGGAGACTGAAGTCTTCTACTGCTGTAGTCCCTCCATTTCAAAGTTTGGCATGTTATGTGTTCAGAGATACTCTTCTGCACATCACTGTTGTAACACATGGTTATTCTGGCCTCAAACTATTCTGGCCATTCTCTTCTGACCACTCTCATTAACAAGGCATTAATTAACAATAATTTTCTCTTGGTTTTTTCTCTTGCCATGCTGGTATTTGGTCTCCAACAACTGATTTTCTTGACCATGTCTGCATGCTTTTATGCATTGAATTGTAGCCACATGATTGGTAGATTAGTTATTTGTATTATCGAGCGGGTGTACAGGTGTGCCTAATAAAATGCCCACTGAGTGTAGAGCTGTGCAGCACCAGAACAGGCTCTACAGTCAATGATGTTGTGAAGAATTAACTAAACTAATGCTTAAATGGCCAACTAAACTATTCCATTCTGCCAACACAATGTGCTTTTCCCTCCATTCTCTGACCAAGATGTCCAACAAACATATATCCCTCAAACTGGTTACTATTCATGTACTTATCCAAATATCTTTTACATGTTGTTATTGAATCTGCACTAACCTCTTCCTCTGACAGCTCATTTAATGTTCACATCACTTTCTCTGTGCTTCCTTAAGGTTGTCATAGGCAGGGGTGGGGGGTTGGTTACTGGGGAGAAGCTCCCACTGTGGATTAGATGCCCCCAACAGTGTGCTTCTCAAATAGCCTCTGGTAACCAAGTCCAGCTCCTGGCCTTCACATGTGGCTTAGCTACCAAACCCAGGGGAACCATTTCTACTGACAGGAGAAGGGGCAAAGGCAGGTTACTGGTGCCTTAAAACCAGTCACCTGCCTTTTTGCAGATGGGACTCGTCAGCCATAATTAGCAGTTCACCTGGGTGAAGGAAAACTCTGATCTCAAACCTCCACTGCCTTGCAGCTATACCCGCTCATTTAGAAGGCTTCAGAATAACCCCTGAGGGAAAAATCTAGAGCTGGAGTCCTGGAGTTCAATACTGATTGGCAACTCTTGTGACTCTGCCGGTTCAGAACTGTATTAGTCTCTGCTGGTCCTTTGCATTCATCGGCTGCATGGAGAAGGGCAGCTTGCTCTCCATGTTATACTGCCCTGGCTTGTGTATCGAGACAGGTAGGATGCAACACCCATTGTTGACCCTGACCAATGGAGGCCTTCACTTCCAGTGTAGACATTGTACCTCAGGTCCCTTTTAAGTATTTTCTCTCTCACCTTAGACCTATGCCTTCTAGTTTTTAGCTCTATTTCTCGGGCAAAAATAGACTATGAACATAAACCCCATCTTTACCCTTCATGATTTTCTACACCTCTATAGGGTTAATAATATAGTATACTCAAAAATGTTGCTTAGCAAAATACACTCAATCAACCTGATATTTGAGATAAGCAATTGATTACCAATTGGCAGTTTGAAGATAAAGATTAGTTTTATTAGTCACATGTAAAGCATAAAATACGGTGAGATGTGTTGTTAGCATCAGCAACCAACACAGTGTGAGAAGTGCTGGGAGCAGCCTGCAAGTGCTACCACACTTCCAGCACCAACATAGTATGCCCACAACCTACTAGCCCAAACCCGTACGCCTTTTGAGTAATTTGGGAGGAAATTGGAGCATCTGGAGGAAATGCATGCAATTATGGGGAGAAGCAACAAAGTCCTTACAAGCTGTGGTGCGAACTACACCCCGACCTTACAGCTGGCACTGTAAAGCACCATGCAAACCTCTACACATAGTTCCACACTCTCTGTGTAGGAACGTTTGCTGACCCCATTATTTTGTGGATTCTTTTTTTCCCAGATTTCTCAAAACAGCAGAAATAGTTGTTCTCCATTGCCAGTCAGTTTATTAAGGAGTATACTGCACATCAAAAACACAAGGGATGCTGTAAATCCAGAGTAACACACACAAAATTCAGAAGAAACTCAGCATGTCAGACAGCATCTATGGAAATTAATAAATAGTCGATGCTTCTGGCAAAAATCCTTCATCAGGTTACACATCAAGGTTTGATGCATGGAATGGCTCCTTTATGTTTCTGTTTGACCAGAAATTCTTTTGCAAAATCATTGCCATACCTGTAGATGAACAATTTACAGGCTCTGGGTCTGTACTCACTGGAGTTTAGAAAAATGAGCAGGGATCTTATTGAAGCCTATTGAAAATTGAAAAGCCTAGATAAAGCGGAGGTTAGGCAAGGCCATACAGCCTTCCTTTTTAGATTTTTGAAGGTGAGCTTTATTAAGACTGGAATGTTTGCCCTTCCATAGATAGGACGAAATAATAGAATCTAACGAATCAAAAAAAGCTTTAGAAATAAAAATCGGTAAAGGCTGAAATAAGTATAAAAATTTAGGAAGGATCTACATTTTAATAACATTAATTCGAACTACCAGACACATGGACAAGAGTGACCAATGTGTCAAACTCTGTTTTGTAGAATTTTAAAAATTAGCAAAATCTTCTCGAAAAAGATTCTTGAAGTTGCTTGTTACTGTAATACCAAGGTAAGTGAATTGATTATTAACTACTTTAAAAGAGAGGTCATGAAACACTAATGCTTGTGCTTCTCTATTGATTGGGAAGAGTTTGCTCTTGTGTAGATTAAGTTTGCAACCGGAAAGCTGACTAAATTGATTAAGAAGTGAAAACATTGGGGGTAAAGAAGTAGATGGGTTTCATATAAAAAGTAAAAGATTGTCAGCATCAGGAGAAACTTTAAGCTCAACACCTTCCCTCCAAATCCCCATCAATTCAGCACAGCTGCGAAACGCAATCACCAGTGGCTCTATGGCCCAATCAAAAAGTAAGGGACTTAAAGGGCATCCTTGTCGGGTGCCACGTTTAAGGCTAAAAGACTGGGATTGCTGAGAGTTGGTCAAAACAGAAGCGGTAGGACATGAATATCACAATTTAATCCACGAAATATAACTTTGTCCAAAATCAATATTTTCTAAAACCGCAAAAAGGTAATTCCACTTCACACGATCAAACGCTTTCTCTGCATCAAGAGAAATGACACATTCAGGAGTCCCAACTGAGGGTGAATAAAAAGATATTTAATAGACACTGTATATTAAAAAAGAGAAGGCGATTTTTAATAAAAGCAGTTTGATATTCAGAAATAATAAAAGGCTAAGTTTTCCAATCTACAAGCCAAAACTTTAACATCGACATTTAACAAAGAAATCAGCCTATATGAAGAACACTCTGTTGGATCTTTACCTTTTTTGGCTAAACGAATGATGCATGCCTCATTAAATGATGCTGCCAACTTACCATGTTTAAATGAATCAGATAGAACTAAGAATAATTGAGACAAAAGCAGTGTGCAAAATGACTTATAAAATCCTGCAGAAAACCCATCAGGTCCAGGAGATTTACTTGATTGCAGTGCAGAAATGCCAGAGGAAATTTCCTCTAGTGATAATGGCTCATTGAGTTTTGCTTTAAGGTGGGAAGAAAGCGAAAGAATATTTAAAATGTTAAAAAAATGCTCAACAGAGATATTATCATTTAAAAATTCAGAGGTATAAAGTCAAGAGATATTATCATTATCGTGGTTTTATCTTGACATTAGTCCTGTTTGTGACAAGTGTAAAGGTGGCGAGGCTTCTCTTATTCATATGTACTGGGCTTGTCCTAGTCTAAAGAAATTCTGAAGAGAAGTTTTTTTTAATCTTTATCCCATATTCTTAATTGCCACTTAGAACCTAGCCATCTGATTGCTCTTCTTAGCAACTTGAGTGAAGCAGACATGCATTTGAGTCAGACTAAACGTCGAGCATTATCTTTTGCCTCTCTTTTGGCTAGACACTTAGTTCTTCTCAAGTTAGTTCTGCTCAATGGCTTAGTGATATTATGTCTTGTTTAGACCTTGGAAGAAATTCATTATTCACTTCTCAATTCGGACATAAATTTTCACAAGGTGTGGGGACCTTTCATTTAATACTTTCATAACTCCTCTTTAGACTGTTTATTCTTTTTTGTACCATAATCCCTTACTTTAAAAAAGGAGGGAGAGAAAAACTGGGGAATTATAGACCGGTGAGTCTGACATCGGTGGTGGGGAAAATGCTAGAGTCGGTTATCAAAGATGTGATAACAGCACTTTTGGAAAGAGGTGAAATCATCGGACAAAGTCAGCATGGATTTGTGAAAGGAAAATCATGTCTGACGGATCTTATAGAATTTTTTGAAGATGTAACTAGTAGAATGGATAGGGGAGAGCCAGTGGATGTGGTATATTTAGATTTTCAAAAGGCTTTTGACAAGGTCCCACACAGGAGATTAGTGTGCAAACTTAAAGCACATGGTATTGGGGGTATGGTATTGACGTGGATAGAGAATTGGTTGGCAGACAGGAAGCAGAGTGGGAGTAAATGGGACCTTTTCAGAATGGCAGGCAGTGACTAGTGGGGTACCACAAGGCTCAGTGCTGGGACCCCAGTTGTTTACAATATATATTAATGATTTAGACGAAGGAATTAAATGCAGCATCTCCAAGTTTGCGGATGACACGAAGCTGGGCGGCGGTGTTAGCTGTGAGGAGGATGCTAAGAGGATGCAGGGTGACTTAGATAGGTTAGCTGAGTGGGCAAATTCATGGCAGATGCAATTTAATGTGGATAAATGTGAGGTTATCCACTTTGGTTGCAAGAACAAAAAAACAGATTATTATCTGAACGGTGACTGATTAGGAAAAGGGGAGGTGCAACGAGACCTGGGTGTCATTGTACACCCGTCATTGAAGGTGGGCATGCAGGTACAGCAGGCGGTGAAAAAGGCAAATGGTATGTTGGCATTCATAGCAAAAGGATTTGAGTACAGGAGCAGGGAGGTTCTACTGCAGTTGTACAAGGCCTTGTGAGTCCGCACCTAGAGTATTGTGTGCAGTTTTGGTCCCCTAATCTGAGGAAAGACGTTCTTGCCATAGAGGGAGTACAAAGAAGGTTCACCAGATTGATTCCTGGGATGGTAGGACTTTCATATGAAGAAAGACTGGATTGACTAGGCTTATACTCACTGGAATTTAGAAGATTGAGGGGATCTTACTGAAAAGTATAAAATTCTAAAGGGATTGGATAGGCTAGATGCAGGAAGATTGTTTCCGATGTTAGGGAAGTCCAGAATGAGGAGTCACACTTTAAAGATAAAGGGGAAGCCTTTTAGGACCGAGATGAGGAAAAACTTCTTCACACGGAGAGTGGTGAATCTGTGGAATTCTCTGCCACAGGAAACAGTTGAGGCCGGTTCATTGGCTATATTTAAGAGGAAGTTAGATATGGCCCTTGTGGCTAAAAGGATCAGGGGGTATGGAGAGAAAGCAGGTACAGGGTTCTGAGTTGGATGATCAGCCATGATCATACTGAATGGCGGTGCAGGCTCAAAGTGCCAAATGGCCTATTCCTGCATCTATTTTCTGTGTTTCTATGTTTCTATGTTTACTTTCAGCTTTTTTCTGTATGTTTTATGGTTTTTTTGAGTTATAGTTTTGTTAGTAGGCATTATATTCTTTTATATACATTTACAGCTCTGTGGGGTCGAATGATCCAATTAATTTTTCTTTTACATATTGTAATGGTTGACCTTTTGTAGTGGGAGGGTGGGGAGGATAATAACTTTATATGATTTTATTTTGGGTGCTTTTTCCTTATTGTTATGAATTATATATTACACACATTTGTTTTGCACTGTATTAATCTCCATTTTTTTGATTTTTTTGTAGTTGTAGAAACTCATAAAAAAATTAATTAAACAAAAAGTGGATGTAAAGAGGATGCTAGCTATGTGGGGGAGTCTAGGACCAGAGGACACTGTCTCAGAATAGAGGGATGTCAATTTAGAAAAGATGAGGAGGAATTTCTTTAACCAGAGGGTATTGATTCATTACCACAGATGGTTTTGGAGGACAAGTCATCGGGTCTATTTAAAGCAGAAGTTGATAGGTTCTTGATTAATCAGTGTTTCAAAGGTTACGGGGAGAAGACAGAAGACTGGGACTAAAAGGGATAATAAATCAGCCATGATAGAATGGCCTAAACTCTGCTCCTATGTTCTATGGTCTTACGTGTTTATAAACATCAAGGTGGCATTGTAAATGAAATCAATCTCTAACCCATGAACACCCCTTTAAGACTTTCTGTACCAGGAGAATACAATGCTGTTGTTTTTGTTTTCTAAAGCTATTAGCCACATCAAGTGGTCAAATATCTGCATTGCATGCTATTTTATAGCAACCAGCAATGCTTAAGAACTTGATCCCACAAACATACCTTCATTTAATAGCTGGTTATATTGAACTTTGCTACTGAGTTGGTTTCAAGAGACGGAAGACGTTCGTCGAGCTTGTTCTACTGCTTGCTGAACATCTACAGCATCTCTGCTGCCATACTAAAGAGAATATATAGAACATGAAACATTACGGCAGAGTGCAGACCCTTCGGTCCATGATGCTGTGCTGACCTTTTCGTCTACTTCAAGATCAATCTAACCCCTTCCCTCCTACGTGACCCTCCATTTTTCTAACTTTCACAGAAAATGTGAAGGAAAAGTAAGTTGTAGATACAGTGGACTTAGTTCACCACTTCACGGAGTCACACCTCCACACCATCAGTAGTATCTCTAGGAGGGACTGCCTCAGGAAAGCAAAATCCACCATCAAAAATCCCCACCGTCCATGCCATACCATCTTCTCACAGCCACCACTGGGCAGGAGGTGCAGAAGCCTAAAATCCCTCACTATCAGGTTGAAGAAGAGTTGCTTCCCTTCATCCACCTGCTTCTTAAGCCAATCCATACGACTCTAATCACAACATCAGGAACACTAGCCACACTGGCTGCATAAGGTTGTCATAGGGCTGGTTGCTTCACTCCACAATGGACCTTGCTTTTCTTTTTCTAATTGTGTCCTTTCTTGTAAAAATTATGTACAATTTACATTTAGACCAAAAGACCATAAGACATAGGAGCAAAATTAGGACATTTGGCCCATCAAGTCTGCTCTGCATTTCATCTTGGCAGATCCATTTCCCTCTCAACCCCACTCTCCTGCCTTCTTCTCATACTCCTTGATTCATCCCCTTCTGTCTAACGAAAATGCTCCTCATCTCCTTTCGAAATAGACATTCTGTTTTTCTGACCTGTGCCCTCTTGTCCTAGACTCCCCCACTATTGGAAACATCTCACTATATCCACTCCATCTGGGTCTTTCAAATTTGGTAGGTTTCCATGATATCTCTCCCTCCATCTTAAAAATTCCAGTGAGTACAGGCCCAGAGTCATCAGATGATCCTCCTACAATAAGCCTTTTAGTTCCCAGAATTACTCATCTCTGAGACCTCTTCAATGTCAGCATATCCTTTCTCAAATAAGGAGCCCAAAATTGCTCACAATACTCCAAGTGAGGTCTCACCAGTGCCTTATAAAGCCTCAACAATACATCCATGCTTTTATAAATAAAAACACAAAATGCTGGCAGAACTCAGCAGGCCAGACAGCATCTATGGGAGGAGGTAATGACGACGTTTCGGGCCGAAACCCTTCATCAGGTGTGAAGTAACATGGGATGGTTGAGATTATAGTGAGGGGGGAAAAGAGAGAGAAAGAGAGCCAGACTAAAAGTCGTCACTACTTCCTCCCATAGATGCTGTCTGGCCTGCTGAGTTCTGCCAGCATTTTGTTTTTATTTATTTCCAGCATCTGCAGATTCACTCGTGTTATCCATGCTTTTATATTTGTTTTCCTTGTGAATGCTGTTTACCTGATGCTGGAAGTGGGTTTTTCATCAGACCTGTGCATACATGACCAAGGAGATGGTGGTGGACTTTAGGAGATCTAGGCCTCATATGGAGCCAGTGATCATTAATGGAGAATGTGTGGAGCAGGTTAAGACCTACAAGTATCTGGGAGTACAGTTAGACGAGAAGATAGACTGGACTGCCAACACAGATGCCTTGTGCAGGAAGGCACAGAGTCGACTGTACTTCCTTAGAAGGTTGGCGTCTTTCAATGTCTGTAGTGAGATGCTGAAGATGTTCTATAGGTCAGTTGTGGAGAGCGCCCTCTTCTTTGTGGTGGCGTGTTGGGGAGGCAGCATTAAGAAGAGGGACGCCTCACGTCTTAATAAGCTGGTAAGGAAGGCGGGCTCTGTCGTGGGCAAAGTACTGGAGAGTATAACATCGGTAGCTGAGCGAAGGGCGCTGAGTAGGCTACGGTCAATTATGGAAAACCCTGAACATCCTCTACATAGCACCATCCAGAGACAGAGAAGCAGTTTCAGCGACAGGTTGCTATCGATGCAATGCTCCTCAGACAGGATGAAGAGGTCAATACTCCCCAATGCCATTAGGCTTTACAATTCAACCGCCAGGAGTAAGATATGTTAAAGTGCTGGGGTTGATTGTATTTAATGTATCTAAGTAAACTACTTAAGAACTTTTTAAAAGCTGTTATTAATGCTTTTTGAGAGAGTGATTTAGATGCATATCATATTTTTACTGAGTTAAGTATTGTATGTAATTAGTTTTGTGACAACAAGTGTATGGGACATTGGAAGAAATGTTGAATTTCCCCATGGGGATGAATAAAGTATCTATCTATCTATCTATCTATGTATTTGTGCAGATTAAATAAACTTGGCATGTGGCCAAGTGATTAAGGTGTTGGTCTAGTGATCTGAAGGTCACTAGTTTGAGCCTCAGCTAAGGCAGCATGTTGTGTCCTTGAGCAAGGCACTTAACCACACATTGCTCTGCGATGACACCAGTGCCAAGCTGTATCGGCCCTTGCCCTTCCCTTGGACAATATCGGTGGTGTGGAGAGGGGAGACTTGCAGCATGGGTAACTGCCACTCTCCCATAGAGCCCTGCCCAAGCCTGTGCCCTAGAAACTTTCCAAGGTGCAAATCTATTGTCTCTCGAGACTAAGGGATGCCTATAAATAAACTTGACTTTGAAAACTTGGCGGTAATGGAGAAGGGGAGAGTCTGAGGTAAGAGGTGGAAGTCACATAGGGCGGCACCTGAAAGAATTTGATGGGAGGACAAAGACTACCCCACTTCTCTTATTTGATCCCATGTTTCACCTTCCTTTCCTATTTGCTCTTCATCCCTCCTGACCAAACATGATGCCAAATTAAACTAACTTTCTTCTGCTTGTAAATGATCCATATTCCTTCATTCCCTTCACATTCTTGTGTCTATCTCTTAAATGCCACTATTGTGTGTGTTCTACCACAAATCCTGCAAAACTGTTCCAGACACCTACCATTCTCTATGTATAAAAAACTTGCCCCAAATGTCCCCTTTAAGCTTTCCTGAAATGCATGCCCACTAGTACTTGATATATTCTGACTGTCCGCCCTATCTACAACTTCCGTACATTTACAAGTCCCTGTCAGGCCACCCCTCAGTTGCCAATACTCCAGAGAAGACAGCCCAGGTTTGTTCAGCTCATTCCCTCTAAACCAGGCAGCATCCTGCTGAATCTAATCTGCACCTTTTCCGAAGCCTCAACTCCCTTCCTTTCACACTGTCAATTCTGCATTGAACTTAAAGAAACAAGGAGGCAGAAAAGAAGCAAAAAGATTTCCTTTTACAACCTCAAAAATGTATCATTTAGTGTATGTGTGTGAGTGTGTGTGTGTATATAGTACTGTGCAAAAGTCCTTAGGCACATATATATGGCCAAGGTGCCTAAGACCTTTGCATAGTACTATATTAGTCAACGTGGAGCAGAGAGTGAGTTTGTAAATCTTACGGGAGCAAAAGGATGTTGGGAATGGAGAGGGTGGAACACCGTGGGAGAGGTGTGGAGCAGGTGGCAGAGAAGGAATGTCAGGACCGGGGCGGAGGGGTTGGTGTGTGGGTACAGACGCACCCAGCTATGAGACACCAGGCAAGGTCATTTGATTCCAAACAATTGGTTTATTGAGCATTATAAAATATCTCTCTGGTATTTCTCCCATTTTCCCAAACACAATTCCCCTCCCACTTGCCCCCTTCTCACTTTCAGTGCAGAATAGTATCAATTATCATCACTCATATATATCAGGAAATTCGTTTTTTTGCAGCAGTAGTGCAGTACAGTACGATACATAAAATTACTACAGTACTCTGCAAAAGTTTTGAGCACCATAGCTATCCATATGTGCCCAAGACATTTGCACAATACTGTATAGATATGTGTGGTGTGCGTGCATGTGTTGGGTTGGGTGAGTGTGTGTGTGTGTGTGTGTGTGGGGGGGGGGGATGCGTGTGTGTGTTTGGTGCCATCTGTGTGCGTGTTAAATGAGATGGATCTTCACACTGTGACAACTGAAAGTGCTATGGTGCCCCGTGTGCCCTTCAGCCTAGTGACCCCACCTCAGTACTGAATCACAGAACTCCATCTGTTACCGACCTGCAGCAACATTTCCAAAGCAGTCACAATGCTCCCAACAGCACAGAGAGGTTTATTCAGCTATGTACCCCTTCCAGTATGAATACAGCCTGCAGCACAATGCAGCTTCATCTACAACAACACCAGACCCACAGCACCACCATCCAACGTTACACTGAGGACAGACTACACCACCTGCCAACCTGCCATGTTTGGCTCCTTCCCAGCTGCCTGTCAACCTTGCAGGAGTCAAAAGTTTTCACCAAACTTTTTATAATTAAAACAATTGATAAAACTAGTGCAAACAAATGATTTCTGATATGACCAATATCATTTCACACAGAGTATTTAATACATGAACACTAGAAGCATAAAACTATAAAAGATAGGAACAGAATTAGACTATTCAGCCCATTGGGTCTGCTCTGGCAATGGATCATAGCTGATTTATTATCCCTCTCAACCTTATTCTCCTACTTTCACCCCATAGCCTTTGACAGCCTTATTAATCAAGAACCTATCAACCTCCACCTTAAGTATACCAAAAGACTTGGCCTGCACAGCAATCTGTGGCCATAAACTCCATAGATACACCACCCTCTGGCTAAAAAAATCTTTCCTCACCTCTGTCTAAATGGACATCTCTCTATTCTGAGGCTGCACCCTCTGATCCTAGACTCCCCAAAAATAGGTAACATCTTTTCCATGTCCACCCTTTCAATATTCAATAGGTTTCAATGAGATTTATTCTCATTTTTCTAAACTCCAGTAGTACAGGCCCAGAGTCATCAAATTCTCCTCATACGTTAACCTTTTCATTCCTGGGATTATTTTCATCAACCTCCTCTGGACTGCCTCCAATGCCAGCACATCCTTTCTTAGATAAGGGGCCCTAAACTGCTCACAATACTCCTAGATGCTTGAGGAACTCAGTGGGTCAGACAGCATCTATGGAAATGAATAAACAGTCAATGTTTCGGGCCAAGATCCTTCATCAGGACTGGAGCAGAAGAGGGAAGAAGCCAGAATAAGAAGGTAGAGGGAGGGGAAGGAATACAAGCTGAAAACTGATAGGTATAGTCAGGTTGGTGTGGGAGGAAGTAAGAGAGGTGATAGGTGGTAAAGGTAAAGGATTAGAGAAGATGGGATTTCCAGCATTAGCTCAATGCTATTACAGCTCATGAGATCGGAGTTTGGTATTCAACTGAGACACCATCTGTAAGAGATTTGTACATCCTTTCCATGAGTCTGTGGGTTTCCTCTAGGTGCTCCACTTTCCTCCAACAGTCCAAAGAAGTACCGATTAGTAGGTAAATTTCTCATTGAAAAATGTCCCATGATTAAGCCATGGTTAAGTAGGTGGTTGCTTGGCAGTGAGACTCATTGGGCTGGATCTCTGTGCTGTATCTCTAAATAAACAAATACATAAAATCTATTGTGTTCACAATGCTTCAAGTGTGGTCTGGCCAATGCCTTATAGTTACAAAGCAGGAAAACGGGGCCTTCAACACAACTTGTTTATGCTAACCAAGATGTCTATACCAGCAGTCAGTCCCATTTGCCTTTGCTTGGCTCATATTCTTCTAAACCTTTTCTACTTCTATCCACATATTTATCTAAATGTCCTTTAACCATTGTTACTACACCCACTTCGACAGCTTGGTTCACATACTCTGTGTGAAAATGCCTTCCCTCAGGTACCTTTTAGATCAGGGATTCACAGTCATTTTTATGCCATGGACCAATACCATTAAGCAAACGGTCTATGGACCCCAGGTTGGGAAACACCTGGTTTAAATCATGTTTCTCACTTTACCTCTATGTCCTCTAGTTTTACTAAAAAGTGGAGGGCTGGAGATATGTCTCTAGCAAAGGTGGTGTAATAACTTCCTTCCCTCCGCTGGACTGCAGGTCACACTTAGGCAAGGTGTAGCACCTGCTCAGCCCCCTAATCAGGGTCACGTGAAGCCATGGGAGCTAGTGATGGATGGTCTGACAGAACCACGGATTCGGCAGCGCAGCAGATTCGGCAATTGCGCTCGTGAATATGAGTATGCACATGTCAGCTAATTATTTCATTGGGATAGTATTTAACTCCATTCATTCTTTTGTGGTATTTGTCGAGACTTGGACACAGCGGTGCTTTGCTGCCTGCTTGCACTCCACCTTGCCTGAGAAATGGAACTGTCGAGTCAATCGACTCAGAAGACTGGCAGTGTTCATTTTATTCTAAGTTGTTCTTTTCAGCCGCAGTGTAGGCTTCGTTTTCCAATTGAGAGTTTTCGTTAACGGCCCTGTTTGGCCTAGCGTTTATTGTTTTCTTCTCCCTTTAATACTGTTCACATTAAAATCTGTGAACTATCGACCTGCTTCAGTCTCTCACCCTGCACTTGGGCCATATCCAAACCTATGAGCAACTGGTGTATATCACAAGTCCTGGCTGTGTAACCACTGATGCCAGACAGATGTAAGGGGTTTCTTGTTACTTGCTAAGGCTAATAAGATGGCTTCTCTGTAATGTTAACTGCTGAGGCAGTGGTTCCTGTAGCAGCATGTTTGGGTTATAATTAGTGATAACGGGACTTGTATTCATTTGCTAACCAATTGGGATAGATGTTATTCTTTCTGTCTGTGTGAAAGCTGTTAGTTTGCGCGGGCTTGGGGGAGAAGGCGTGACGAAGATGAAGAGAGAAGATGTGACTTGAGGAGACAGTTCCCGGACTCGGGGTGGGGGCCCAGGGGCCGACTAGCGAAGGAGGATCAGCAGAAGGGAACCCATGAGCTCCAACGTTTGTGCACTGGACATGTTTATGAGATTATTGGCGTTTTTTATTTGTTTTCCTTTTCTTTCATTTCTCTACTAACCCCATACTTAAATATAAAATCTTAATCGTTTAACCACACATTGTGGACTGAATGTTATTTCGGGTTACTATTGTTACACAGGGGACACATGCAGCATCTACCCAAACAAGAGTGCTAAAGTTTGGCCGGGGAGGGGGCACCACCCCCGAGATCATGCCACTAGAGGCAACGAGTCTTACACAGACAAGCCTTAAATGGGCCTTGAACAATTCTGATTCTGGTTGTCAATTCCAATGCATGTCAATGTCAAAGCTGCAGAGAGTAGTGCACTCAGTCAATACATCATAGGCACATCCCTGTCTATCACTGGTAGCATCTACGTACATGAAGCCCTGCCTAAAGAAGGCAAAACGCATCACTGAAGATCCCCAGCGTTCAGGCTATGCCATCTTCCCACAGCTATCACCAGGCAGGAGATCCGGAACCCACAGCTCTCACTCCACCGGGTTCAAGAACAGATATTTCTCTTTCAACCATCTGGTTTAGGAAACAATCCTAAGCACAACACTAGAACCGCATTATGGCAGCACGCACAAAATGCTGGAGGAACTCAGCAGGCCAGGCAACATCTATAGAAAAGTATAACCGTTGAGGTTTTGGGTCAGGTCCTTTCAAGACTGAGTTTCTCCAGCATTTCATGTGCATTGCTTTGGATTTCTAGCATTTGTAGATTTTCTCATGTTTGTGATTTACTTCTCCACTGCAAAGTCTCTGAGGAATGCCTACCCTGAAGAAGTCCAAATCTTCCCTTCGATGGAATCTGATTCTGAGTCCAGTGAAACCCTCCCACAGCTCCCCCTTTGTGATTTCATGTCCTGATGAAGAACCTTGGACCAAAACGCCAACTGTTTGCTCTTTTCCATGGATGCTGCCTGACCAGTTGAGTTCCTTCAGCATTTTATGTGTTGCTTGGAGCATCTGCAGATTTTCTCATGTTTACAGCAACACTATGGCCAGTTTGCAGAAGAACGGGCTTTATTTTGTTTTAATTTTCTTTCTTGTAAAACTCATGAATAATTTGTTTAATTTATATTTTGTTGTGAATGCTGCTTATATAATGCTATGTGCCGGTGATGCTGCTGCAAGTAAGTTTTTCATTGCAGCTGACAATAAGCTTGACTTTGACCTTGATTTATCTGTGATTCTGAATAATGAAAATGTTAGAAGTTAGAATTCTGACAATACTCCAGTGAGGTGGTACCGCAGAAATTGCCTAAGGAAAAATTGTTGAAGTGGTAACTCCAGTTCTACGGGTTCACATGTGACTGATAAAGCCAAAGTAGGACCTACTAACTACCATGGCTGTGCTAGGACGTTTATGACAGAAGAGAAGAGGGTGGTGGGGGGAGAGGGGAGAGTGTGTGGAAAGTAGTTGTTGAAGAATTGGCCATTTTTAGCACCATTTACATTGGCTGTCATATGTCCTGATGCAATTTCATGTTTATTATCATGGGCATACATATCCAGGGTATAAATGCCAAGAAAATTCATCTTTTTGCAGCAACAGCGCAGTACACTGCAAACATCACTTAACAAACCTAAATTAACATTAATTACATGACATTGCATACATGACAAAAATAAAGAAAACAAACATAATGACATTAGTGCAAGTTGATCAGGAGGCAAAATATATATAAATAGAACAGGACAGCTGAGAAATAGGCCCTTCAGCCCACAATGTTGCACTGAACTGGCTAAAAAGTAAATTAAAAAACCCAACAAAATAATCTCTCCATAATGTCCATATAATGTCCATATCTACATACATAATCTTCATATCCCTCCATCTTCCTCTGGGGAAGTTTGAGGAACAGTTAAGGTTTTTCCTGTTTAAGAAAATGAAGAAGGGGGAAAAGGCTTTTGTTGCGGTGTTGATCTTCAGGCTCCTGTATCTCCTGGCTGTTGACAACATCAGAGAAAGGGCAAGGCCCAGGTAACGTTCCAGTTTCTTTGGCCTGACTCAACAATGCTGACTATAGATCTCTCTCAGCTAATCCATTTGCTCCATATCCCTCTCACCTACCTGTCCAAATGTCCTCTCTGTCAAGAGCACTACCCTCTGACCCAGACTGTTTGACCCTCTCCCATCAGGGAGAAAGTTACGTAACACCCACACCAGGACAACCAGACTCAAAAAGTTACTTATTCCAAGCAATAAGGCTGATAAACATCTCCACCCACTAGCCCACCCCTCCACACTTCCAACCACAACTATGCTAGAATTTCCTGTCAGAGTCACCTTATGTACAGAAACTCCAATCCTGAGCATCAGTATTGGAGTTTCTGTACATAAGGTGACTCTGACAGGAAATTCTAGCATAGTTGTGGTTGGAAGTGTGGAGGTGTGCAGTATCACATGACGTAGGTTATCATGATCTCATAACCATGATTGATCTCGGCAAATTTTTCTACAAAAGTGTTTTGCCATTGCCTTCTGGGCTGCATTTTTACAACTCCAGTGACCCCAGCCATTACCAATACCCTTCAGATATTGTCTACTTAGCATCAGTGGTCAGTCAGGAGTTGTGATATGCACCAGCTGCACATATGACCATCTACCTCATCCTGCCATGGCTCCATGTGACCCTAATCAGGGGTAGGGTGATGCTAAACAGGTACTATACCTTGCCCGAGGGCGACCTGCAGGCTAGCGGATGGAAGGAGTGCCCTGTACCTCCTTTGGTAGAGACGTATCTCCACCCCGCCACTCTATATACTATCTTACATATTTATATTTATTGCATTTATTATTATTATTGTTTTCCTTATTGTTTTTGTTTTGTGCTGCATCGGATCTGGAGTAACTATTATTTTGTTCTCCTTTACATTTAGTACCGGAAATGACATTGGATCTTTAATCTTGAATTTACTGAAACTAGATTGCTACTTCAGGATCCTGGAAGAAAGGTAGAACATACAACGGAGAATATAGAACAGTATAGCACAGGACTAGGCCATTCTGTCCACAATATTATGCCGAACCAAAAAGCACCCAAACACTAATCTCTCCTATTTACACCATGTCTCTATCCCCCCAACTACCTTAGATCCGTGTGGCTATCCAAACATCTCTTAGATAGATAGATAGATAGATAGATAGATAGATAGATAGATAGATAGATAGATAGATAGATAGATAGATAGATAGATACTTTATTCATCCCCATGGGGAAATTCAACTTTTTTTTCCAATGTCCCATACACTTGTTGTAGCAGAACTAATTACATACAATACTTAACTCAGTAAAAAAAATATGATATGCATCTAAATCACCATCTCAAAAAGCATTAATAATAGCTTTTAAAAAGTTCTTAAGTCCTGGCGGTAGAATTGTAAAGCCTAATGGCATTGGGGAGTATTGACCTCTTCATCCTGTCTGAGGAGCATTGCATCGATAGTAACCTGTCACTGAAACTGCTTCTCTGTCTCTGGATGGTGCTATGTAGAGGATGTTCAGAGTTATCCATAATTGACCGTAGCCTACTCAGTGCCCTTCGCTCAGCTACCGATGTTAAACTCTCCAGTACTTTGCCCACGACAGAGCCCGCCTTCCTTACCAGCTTATTAAGACATGAGGCGTCCCTCTTCTTAATGCTTCCTCCCCAACACGCCACCACAAAGAAGAGGGCGCTCTCCACAACTGACCTATAGAACATCTTCAGCATCTCACTACAGACATTGAATGACGCCAACCTTCTTAGGAAGTACAGTCGACTCTGTGCCTTCCTGCACAAGGCATCTGTGTTGGCAGTCCAGTCTAGCTTCTCGTCTTGAAAGCTTCTAATGTATTTGCCTCTACCATCATACAAGGCTGCACATTCCAGGCATCCACATCACTCTGAGTAAAATTTGCCCCTCTTATCCCCTTTGAACCTACCCCTCTCACCTTCAATGCATGCTCTCTGGTATTAGACATTTCAACCTTGGGAAAGAGATACTCATTGTCCACTCTATCTATGCCTCTCATAATCTTGCGTACCTCGACCAGATGTACCCTCAGCCTCTGATGTTCCAGAGAAAACAACCCAAGATTACCCAGCCTCTCGTGACAGCACATGGCCTCTAAACCAGTAAGCATCTTGGTAATCCTCTTCTACGCCCTCACCACAGCCTCAACATCCTTCCTATAGGTATCTTTTTGGAGGCAGAATCCTAAACTTCTACACATGTACTGTGGAGAGCATTCTAACTGGCTGGATCAACACCTGATATGGGGGGTGGGGGGAGTGGTGGGCGGACACTGCACAGGATTGACGTAAATTGCAGAAAGTTGTAAAATTAGCCAGGCCCATCATGGGAACTAAGTTCTATAGTATCCAGGACATCTTCAAGGAGCAGTGCCTCAAGAAGGCGGTGTGCATCATTAAGGACCCCAACCACCCAAGAAATGCCTTCTTCTCATTGTTCCCATTAGCAAGAAGGTACAGAAGCCTGAGGAACTATTTCAGTGATTCAGAAACAACATTTTCCCCTCTGCCATCCAATTTCTAAATGGTTATTGAACCCATAAACACTACCTCACTACATTTTTTTATTTCTGTTTTTGCACTACTTACTTTAGCTTAACTATTTAATATACGTATATATACTTACTGGTTCCAAGGTTGTCAAGCCAAGGAGTGGTAGTGGGGACAAGCTCCCACTACCTAAAAGTGCTCCTCATGGCGTGCACCCCAAATAGCCTCTGACAACCAAGTTCAACTCCTGGCCTTCTCGTGTGGTTTAGCCTCTAAGCCCGGCAGAACTGTTTCTACTGACAGGAGAAGGAACGAAGGTGGGTCCTGGCACCTTAAAACCAGTGTTTTGGGTAGATGGAGCTCATGAGTCCATCTAAGAGAGGGAAACTCTGATTTCAAACCTCTGCTGCCTTACCCACTTATGGGAAAGGTTTCGGGAGTAAACCTTGAGGACAAATCTGGAGCTGGAGTACCTAGGGCAGTCCGACGTTGTCTTCAACCTCACTCTGGCAACTCCTGCGACGACACTGGTGCCAAGCTGTAACAGCCCTTGCCCTTTCCTTGGACAACATCAATGGTGTGGAGAGGAGAGACTTGCTGCTTGGGCTTCCATACAACCTTGCCCAGGCCTGTGCCCTGGAGAGGCTGAAGCAAGGCTTTCCAGGTGCAGATTCATGGTCTCGCGAGACTAACGGATGTCTTCCATATACTTACTGTCATTCAGATTTCTTTTCTCTGTATTTATCATGTGTTGGATTGCTGCTACAAAGTTCGCAAATTTCATGATATAAGCCGGTGAGGTTAAACCTGATTCTGATTCTGAAGTTCCATGTTCAGCGTTCAGCAATGCAAACACTGACTGTGAGAACAGCGCTTTCAAAGCACCATTTTCTAGTAAACAAAGTCTAACATTCATTGTAATCAGAAAGTAATAGTGACAATGATTCATGGTTCATCATTGCAAACATGCAAAGAGTAACTCATGCAGAGGAGATAAATGTGAGAAGGAACAATGCACACTACCCATTATGCCTGTTGAAATAGCTTTTAGACAGAGCTATTTCCATCTACCTTCATGTTATCGTTGCTTTAATATCTACCCCTACTTTTTATATGAAAAGTAACTTTTTTTTACGAGTTGCTTCTGTTTTACAGCGTGACTCATTTCTGATATATAGAAATGTGTAGCGGCAGAGGAAAGATTCTAAATGAACCAGTTGCTTTCAACCTGGGGGCATTTCAAACCTAATGTAACATCATGAATAAGCACTTGGACAGTGAGGAAATGCGGGCACTTAGGAGGTGGTTAGTGGGTATGATGGCAGTTGGCATGGCGACAATCTGCAGTACGGTGGAAAGGCAAGAAATGTCCCGTCTTGGCGTAATGAGAAAAAAATGTTTTCGGTTTTTGGTTCAAAGAAGATCACAGTTAACTGCTTAGTATTATTTATTTGTTTGTTGGTGGTGAAAGGAAAGGCAATCATTTATTTACCAGAGATACAAGAGATTCTGCAGATTCTGGAAGTGCACAACGTTCTGGAGGAACTCAGCAGGTCAAGTCGCATTTATGGTGGGGAATGAACAGTCGACATTTTGGGCCAAGGTCGTCCATTAGGGGTTTGAAATTGCTGCATTTATTTTCCATTCTTGATTGCCCTACAGAATGGTTTATTGGTGCTGCTTCTGATGACAGTTAGGAGTGATACCGTCATAGAGCCACACCACACAGATACAGGCCCTTCGGCCAAACAAGTCCATACCAAACACAGTGCCCACAAAAGAAGTCACAGTTTCCAGCATTTGGCCCATATCCCTTCAATGTACCTATCCACATGTTATTATTATACCTGCCTCAACAACTTTTTCTGGAACATATACTCACCATCCTCTGCGTCAAAAAGTTGCCCCTCTGGATCCATTGATCAGAAGATATGAAGTGGACCAAATTATTTCCCACTGCGTGTTATACTTCCTGTGATTCTGAATTAAAACCAGAATCAGAATCAGAATGGTTTATTATCACTGACTTACATTATTGTGCAAAAGTCCTAGGCATGTATATATATAGCTAATAACTTCACTCGCCACAACACTGAACTAATCACTGAACACAATCTATGGAATCACTTTCAAGGACTCTACAACTCATGTTCTCAGTATTATTTATTTATTATTATTTTGTATCTGCAATTTGTCTTCTTTTGCACATTGGTTGTCAGTCTTTGTGTGTAGCTTTTCATTGATTCTGTTGTATTTCTTTGTTTTACTGTGAATGCCCACAAGAAAACGAATCTCAGGATGGTGTATGGTGACATATATACAGACTTTGATAATAAATTTACTTTGAACTTTGTACGTTGAATAATAAGAATGCAGAATGAAGTGTAACAACCACCAAAAACAGTGCAGTACAAATAAATGCTAAAGTACAAGACCATAACAATGTAGATTGTAAGACAAAAGATCCATTTTATTGTCACTTGATCATTGGGAAGGATCAAATACTGCTGAAGAGATGACTAGTGTATATGATAGGCTAACCTCAACAACCAATTATAGTATGGCATGTTGTTGAATTGTACTATTGTTGAACAGTGTTATTTGTTGATAATTAATGTCTCTGGGCATTAGCACAGTTTGTTGATTTGCTTGACTGTGAAGACTTGCAATTAATAACTTTATATTTAATGTTGCAGTCGCACTTCCCAAGAAATGCCAGCAACAATTTCTGACAAAACAAGGTAATGTTGCAGGAAGATTGCTTCACAGAATAGTTACAGTAAAGGCAGGGGAACCTTTTAGCCATTAGAGAATAGTTTCCAATTCCTACTGACCTCTGGCAATTATAGACTTTCCTTATTTTAATCACTTCACCACAGGTAGCCAGGCCCTTAGCAAACAAAGTCTGATTCCCCCTCCTTCAGACTTATTGACTCTCCACTTCTTTAAGCCACTCCTTAAAATCTGTCTCCATCTGTCTTAATGACTTTGCTGTTGGCTCAGTTTCAGACTTCACCTGAGGACATTCCTGAGACAGTTTGGAAAGCAGGTTCAGGAGTTGGTCATTTAACTCTTTAATTGTGATCCACATTCAACACCAGATTGGATTTAACTTTTAGACCCTAACACATAGGATCAGGAATAGGCCATTCAGACTGTCGAATCTGCTTCACCATTCCATCATGGCTGATTTATTAACTCTCTCAACCCCATACTTCTTCCTTCTCCTCTCCTTTGATAGTGTTACTAATCAAGAACCTATCAACCTCCACCTTCAATATACTCAATGACTTGGCTTCATCAGCCATCTGTGGCAATGAATTCCACAGAGTCACTATCCCCCGACTGAAAAAAATCCCTTCTCATCTCTGTTTTAAATGGAAATTCCTCCATCCTGAGGTTGTACCATTGGGACTAGACTCACCCACCACAGAAAACTTCCTCCCCACATCCACTCCATCCAGACCTTTCACTATTTGTTAACTTTCAATGAGATCCCTCCTCATTCTTCTAAAATCCAGCGAGGACAGGCCCAGAGCCATCAAAACCTCCTCCTAAGTTAACCCTTTCATTCCAGTACCTTCTCGTGAAACTTCACTGGATCCTCTCCAATGCCAGTACATCTTTTCTTACTTAAGGGGCCTAAAACTGTTCACAATACTCCAAGTGTGGTCTGACCAGTGCCTTATAAAGCCTCAATGCGTCATCCTTGCTGTTTTATTTTAGTCCTCTCAAAATGAATGTTAACATTGCATTTGCCTTTCTTACCACTGACTCACGCTCAGAATCAGAATCAGTTTATTATCACCGATACGTGTCGTAAAATCTGTTAACTCAGCAGCAGCAGTCCAATACAATACATAATATAGAAGAAAAAAACAAAATAAAATAGTAATAATAATACATAAATAAGCTAATCAATTACAGTATACATATATTGAATAGATTAAAAAGTGTGCAAAAACAGAAATAATATGTACAAACGTTTGTATTAAAAAAGTGAGGTAGTGTCCAAGGGTTCAATATCCATTTAGGAATCAGATGGCAGAGGGAAAGAAGCTGTTCCTGAAACACTGGGTGTGTGCCTTCAGGCTTCTGTACCTCCTACCTGATGGTAACAGTGAGAAAAGGGCATGCCCTTGGTGCTGGAGGTCCTTAATGATGGATGCTGCCTTTGTGAGACACCTCTCCTTGAAGATGTCCTGGGTACTTTGCAGACCAGTACCCAAGATTTAGCCGACTAAATTTACAACCCTCTGCAGATTCTTTCAGTCCTGTGCAGTAGCTCCCACCCCATACCAGACAGTGATGCAGGCTGTCAGAATGCTCTCCTCGGCATATCTATAGAAGTTTTTGAGTGTATTTGTTGACATGCCAAATCTCTTCAAACTCCTAATGAAGTATAGCCTGCTGTCTTGCCTTCTTTATAACTGTATCGATATGTTGGGACCAAGTTAGATCCTCAGAGATCTTGACACCCGAGAACTTGAAACTGCTCACTCTCTCCGCTTCTGATCCTTCTATGACTTCAATTCTAATCCCTGCAAGATAACCTTTTGCAAATCCTGCACAAGAACTTCCAAGTCCATTTGCAGCTCTGATTTTTGAATTTCCTCCATGTTTAGAAAATAGGCTGCACCTTTATTTCTTCCACCAGTGCATGAACATGCACTTCACTGGACCATATTCCATCTGCCACTTCTTTGCCCATTCTTCCAATCTGTCTACGTCCATCTACAGACTTCCTGCTTCCTCAACATTATCTGCCCCTCCATCTGTCTTTGTATTGTCCACAAACTTGGTCACAAAGCCATTAATTCCATCATCCAAATCATTGACATATAATGTAAAAAGGAAACAGTTCCAACATCAACTTCCGCAAAGCACTACTACTCACTGGCAGCCAACCAGAATAGAACCCATTTATTCCCACTCTTTGTCTCTTACCAATCAGCCAATCTTCTATTCATGATTAGTATCTTTCCTGTAATACGTTGGGAAATTAGCTGCTTCATGCACATTACCTTGTTACAGCCCTTCTGAAAATCCAAGAAAGCAACATCCACTGACTCTCCTTTGTCTATTCTGCCTGTTATTTTCTCAAAGAATTCCAGCAGATTTGTTAAGCAAAGATTTTCCTTGAAGGAAACCGTGCTGACTTTCTCTGACATTATCACGTGCCTGCAAGTACCCCAAACTCTCATCTTAATAATGGACTACAACATTTTCACAATCACTAATATCAGGCCAACTGGTCTATCGTTAACTTTCTTTGGCCTATCTACTTTTTTAAAGAGTGGAAAGGTATTTGCAATTTCCAGTCCTCCGAAACCATGCCAGAATCTACTGATTCTTGAAAGATCATTACTAATGCCTCCACAATCTTTTTAGCTACCTCTTTTGGATCCTGGGGTGTAGATCACATGGTCCAGGTAATTTAGCTACCTTCAGACCTTTCAGCTTCCCAAACACCTTTTCTCTATTAAAAGCAACAGCTCAAATTTCTGCATATTGCTAGTGTCTTCCACAATGAAGACTGATGCAAACTATTTATTAAGTTTATCTGCTATTTCTTTGTCTCCTAATACTACCTGTACAGCATCATTTTCCAGCAGTCCAATATCCACCATCATCTCTCTTTAACTCTTTATATATTTGAAAAAAAACTTTTGGTATCCCCTTTGATTTTATTGGCTAGCTTACCTTCATATTTCATCTTTTCTCTCCTTATGGCTTTTTAGTAGCCTTCAATTGTTTTTTAAAGGCTTCCCAATCCTCTAACCTCCCACTATTTTTGCTCTTTTATATTCTCTTTCTTTTCCTTTTATGCTGTCTTTGACTTTCCTCATCAGCCATGGTTGTTTTTTTCTCCTTTTAGAATACTTTCTTCATCTTTGGGAAGTATCTATTCTGTGACTTCTGAATTACTCCCAGAAACTCCATCCATTTCCATTTTGCCATCATCCTTGCCAGTGTTCTTTTCCAATCAACTTTGGCCAGCTACTCTCTCATGCCTCTATAATTATCTTTAATCCACGGTAATACCGATACATCTGACTTTATCTTCTCCCTCTCAAGCTGCAAGGTGAATTCTATCACATTATGATCACTGCCTCCTAAGTTCCCTAATCAAATAAGGTTTTCTGCCTCCTGAAGTCAATAATCATCTCCTTGCTCTTGCTGACATTGAAAGAGAGGTTGTTGTTGTGGCACCACTCAGCCAGATTTTCAATCTCCCTTTATATGCTGTTTCGTCACTACCTTCCGCCAACAACTGTGGCGTCATCAGCAAACTTAAATATGGCATTGGAGCCATGCTTAGCCTCACAGTCATAAGTATAAAGCGAGTAGAGCACGGGGGTAAGCAAACAGTCTTGTGGTGCACCTGTGCTGATGGAGATTGTGGAGGAGATGTTGTTGCCAATCTGAACTGACTGGAATCTGCAGGTGAGGAAATCAAGGATTCAGTTGTACAAAGATATATTAAGATCTATGTCTTGAAGCTTAATGATTAGTTTTGAGGGGATGATCTATTGAATGGTGAGCTGTAGTCAATGAAGAGCATCCTGGTGTATGCATATTGCTGTCCAGATATTCCAGTGTTGAGTGATGCTAAGCAAATTGGAGCAGTTCCAATTTGTTTCTCATGTGGGAGTTGATATGTTTCATCTCCAACTTCTCAAACCACAGCGGATGTACTGCAAGTGCAACTGGGCAATAGTCATTGAATCAGTTTACTATGTTTTTCTGAAGCACCGTTAAAATTGAAGCCTGCTTGAAACAGGTGGGTAGCCCCAGACTGGTAAAGCAAGATGTTAAAGATCTCAGTGAACATTCCAGCCAATAGATCCATACAAGTCTTTAGTACTTGACTAGGTACTTCATCTTGACTGGTTGCTTTCTGTGGGATCACCCTCCCGAAGAATGCTCTCACATCTGCCTCAGAGACTGAAATCACAGGGTCATTGGAGGGCTGTGAGAATTTGTGAAGGTGCCTTCATGCTTTGATGGTCAAAGTGAACATAAAGGGCTTTGAGTTCATCTGGCAGTGAAACCTTGTCACTTGGTTTCACTTTGCAAGCCCTGCCACAGCTGTTGAGCATCTTTCAAAGATTCAAGTTTTTCCAAAACATGACACACACAAAATGCTGGAAAAACTCTGAAGGCAGAGTCTAGACTCTGCTTGTATCCTTATCATAGTATAGCAGTGGTCAAGTGTGTTGAAACCTTTGGTTCTGCAGGTGATATGTTTGTGTTAATTGGATCAAGATTTCTTCAAACAAGCCTGATTGAATTCCCCAACAATGATTTGAAAGGTTGTACAAGAAGTCAGAGTGAAGACATTTGGAATATTGTGTTCAGTATTGTTCATACTGCCATTAAGCTGGAAAGAGTGCAGAAAAAATCAGATTTTTTAAGAGATAAGGTTCATTGCTCACCTATACATGGAAGCATTGAATCATGCAGTGAAATGAGCTGTTTGTGTTAATGACCAGTGCAGTCTGAGGAAGTGCTGGGGGCAGACCGCAAGTGTCGCCACACTTCCAGCGCCAATATAGCATGACCATAATTTACAAACCCTAACCCATATGTTTATTTGGAATGTGGGAGAAAACCAGTGAAACTGGAGGAAGCCTAGGTGGTCACAGGGAGAACATACAAAACAGTGTCCCAAGTTTGTGGAATCAAGAACTAGAAGGCACAGATTCAGGTTGAGAGAAGAGAGATTTAATAGGAACTTACACAGCAACATAGGTGGTGGGGTGGAGATATGTCTCTATCAAAGGAGGTGTAAGGCATTCCTTCCTTCCACTAGCCTGCAGGTCACCCTTGGGCAAGATGTAGCACCTGCTTAGACCCCTGATCAGAGTCACGTGAAGCCATGGGAGCAGGTGGTAGATGGTCGCATGAGCAGTTGGTGCATATCACAAGTCCTGGTTATGTGACCATTAACACTAGGTCGAACATCTCGGAAGAGTATTGATAATGGCAGGGGTCTCCAGTCTTCTAAAGACTCTGCACAGAAGAAGGCAATGGCAAACAACTTCTATAGAAAAATTCGACAAGAGAAATTATGGTCATGAATCCATGATTGCCTATGGCACATGACACGGCAGATAATGATGCTGATGGTGACGCAGCAGCATTTTCTGCCTAAGGGTGACCTGGACACAGAATGAGCTGTCAGATGAAGTGGTTGAGGCACTTACTTTAACAACATTTAAAAAGCACTTGGACATGGACGGGAAAGGTTTAGAGCAGGGGTTCCCAGTTAATGGTAGGGGTCCATGGTATAAAAAAGGTTGGGAACCTCTGGAGGGATATGGACCAAAAGTGAAGCATTGAGACTTGCTTAGATGGGCATATTGGTCAGTATGAAGGAGTTGGGCCAAAAGGCCTGTTTCCGTGCTGAATGATTCTATGCCTTCAGGTAGGTTCTTGTTAAGGTAGGGGATGTAAAGGTATGGTTGGCAAGTATATGGAGTTAAGTTTACAATCAGATCAGCCTTGATCATATTGAATGATGCTGCTATCAAGGGACTGAAACACCTACTCCTTCTCCTAATTCATATGCCTGCATGTTTTTTGACATATAAAGCCCAACTTTCCATTACCCTTTCTGATTCTTTGCTAAGCAATTCTGTGACATTTTAATGATATTTATATAGTGAGCCCTCTCTGGGGTCTCCCCTGCCTTTCACCATTTTAAAAGCATTCTAATATATCTCTTTCAATCCCAACCAAGCTAACCTTACAATTGTTGGGACTGGGCTCTGTGTTGGAATAATGCTTTATTATTGGCTAGATTATAAAAATGCCATTTCAAATCAACACCATCTTGAAGTAAGTTGGAAAAGATTTAATTTTAGATTTCAGTTCTTTTCTCTGCATTTATTCCTCTTGTATCTTACTTCTGCTTACCCTAATCTTCACCAACCATTGCATTTTGGCTGAGAATAATGAGGATGTGTAAGATTTTTAAAGATTGAAGATTAGCTTCATTCATCACATGTACATTGAAACAAAGAAAAGTACAATGGAAAGTGTCCTTTGTGTCACTAATGTGCTGGGGGACAGCCTGAGGGTGTCAGCAAGCTTCTGGTGCCAATATAGCATGCCCACAACTTACTATCACTAACCCTTATGTCTTTGGAATGTGGGAAGAAACCAGAGATCTAGAGGATATCCACACAGTCATAGGAAGAACAAATAAACTCCTTACAGGCAGTGGCAGGAATTGAACCCTGATTGCATCGTGCGTTGTGATAAGAATCTGTGCACTGACAATAAGGAGCAGAATTAGGCCATTTGACCCATCAAGCCTGCTCCATCATTCCATCCTGGCTGATTTATTACCCCTCTCAACCCCATTCTCCTGCCTTCTCCTTGTACCATTTGGCACCCTTGCTAATCAAGAACCTATCAACCTCTGCTTTAACATATTTCATGACATATGCTGGTGATATTAAACCTGACTGTGATTCTGAAATATAGCCAATGACTTGGTCTCCACAGCTGTCTGTAGCAATGAATTCCACAGATTCACTACCCTCTTTCTAAAGAAATCCTTCCTCACCAGGGAGGCACAAAAGTGCTATGACTGCTTAGAGCAGGGCTTCCCAATCTTTTTCATGCCATGAATCCATGTCATTAACCAGGGGGTCTCTGGACCCCAGGATGGGAACCCCTGGCTCAGGGTCACTCTGGGAGTGCACAGACTAATGTTAATAAAATGAATACTCCAATTGAGAAACTGCGGTATTCGCACACTTTGAAATTCAATTTTCTATACTGTGCTACAATATAGATTTAATAGTCATTAAAGAGCTTGCATAATAAATCTGTTTTGAAATTCTACAGATTTGACTGTTTATTTCACAAGGTGCTGTTGCCCCCAGGAGAATGACAGCACTTCACCGAGTATCACAACTGCGAAGTGAATAAATTCATCACATGTACCGCAACCGGCCCTGAGCAGCAACTTAGGGGCTTGTTTATTTATTGATTTACTTACTGGGAAAGGGTGCAATGGTCCCTGTCGAGGCTATTCCTGAGCAGCAGCATAACAAAACTGATTTCCAAGCTCTTCCCAGGATGCATATTAATTCAAGCAAGAAATAGAACATAGAACACAGAACAGTACAGGCCCATCAGCCCATAACATTGTGATGAACGAGTTAATTTAGTAATCAAATAGCCCATTAATCTGTCAAGGAATATAGGGAAGGCTTGTTTCAAAAGCAGAGCAATGGAGATGATTTATTAGTGAAGGATAACTTTTAATAATGGATGACAAAATGACAATCCATGAGGGGCTACTAAACAAGAGAGAACAGTAGCTAAACGCAACAGGCAATAAGGTGAACTTTCAACGGGGACAGTGCCAGCTAGGAGCAACTGGTTGCAGCCAGCTGGTTCGATGAGTGAACAATGATAATGGATGAGAAATGGGGTTAAACAGGCTGCAGGTGATAAGTCTGAAATGAGTGGCAGGTGAATTCTGTTAACTAGGTAGAGACTGGGAGCAAACATGAGGAAGACTGGGAGATGTTTTCATGTACAGACCTGATATAAACTAATCCCCTCTGCCTACACAATGTATATATCCTTCCATTTTTCTCACATCCATGTGCCTATCTAAATGTCTCTTAAAAGTCCCTAATGTATCTACTTCTACTACTACCAAATACAGCCATTCTAGGCAACCACACTCTGGTGGATACCCAACACTTGCCCTCACACCTCCTTTGAAATTATTCTCTCTCCCCTGAAATGCATGACCTATGGTATTAAACATTTCAACCTTTGGAAAAATGATTCTGTCTGTCTACTCCATCTATACCTTTCATAATCTGATAAACCTCTACCATTCCAGGGAAAACAAGCTGTGTTTGTCCAACTTTTTTAGAGGGCACACGCTCTCTAAAACAGCCAGCATCCTGGTAAACCAGGACCTCTCTCATCTGCCCCTATCCAAAGCATCAACATCCTTCATACGATGCAATACTCCAGACGTAGCGTACTGCTGGAATATCAGAATCAAGTTTATTATCACTGACATATGCCATGAAGTTTGTTGTTCTGCAGCAGCAGTACTGTGCAATACATAAAAATTATGTAACCATCTACGTTTTGGGCTGAGACCCTTCATTAGGACCTCAAAGAAAGGGAGATGAAGCCAGAATAAGAAGGTGGAAGAGGGAAGTTTCCTGTTCAGTCCTGAGGAAGGTTCTTAGCCCAAAACATAAATGCTTATTCCTCTCCATTATTGTTCCTCTGGATTTACTGAATCCACAGAACATCATATGCTTGCAGCATCCCATAAGCCTTCTCTTTTACAGATCCAAGTGATTCTGCAAATGCTGGAGATATTGAGCAACACATGCAAACTGCTGGAGAAGTTTAACAGATCAGAAAGCATCTCTGGAGGGAAATAAACAGTCAACCTCCTTCATAAGGACAGACTGTTCATGGATACTCAGAATTCATAGAAGCTGCCTATTTTGCTGAGTTCTTCTAGCATTTTATGTGTTGCCTTTTCTGAATTCTCTGTTCCATTAATTCCCCAGGGCCCTAGCATTCATCATGAAAGTCCTACCTTTATTTGACTTCCCATATGCACTTACCTAGTTCGAAGATTAAATCTGATTGTTGTTACAATTTGCTGAAGGAACTCAGCAGGTCAAGCAGCATCTGTAGGACAAAAGGAATTGTCAGAGTTTTGAGTCAAAACCCTACATTGGGTTGCATTGGGATATGCTCTCTACTTGGCAGGAGTTCCCAACCTGGGGTCCACAGACCCCTCAGTTAATGGTAGGGGTCTATGGCATAAAAAAGGTTGGGAACCTCTGATTTAAGGAGTGGCATCTGAGCAGAGCAGTTAACATAACGCTTTAAATGTCAGCCATTGGGCTTCAATTCCCACTGCTCTCGTAGGGAGCTTCTACATTCTCCCCATGAATGCATGACTTTTCTCTGGGTGCTCTGGTTTCCTCCAACATTTCAAAACTGTACAGGTTAGGGTTACTCAGTTGTGGGCATGCTAAGTTGGTGCCAGAAGCATGGAGGAACTTGCAGGCTGCTTGCAGACTGTGATGCAAATGATGCATTTCACTGCTTCACGGAAAAGAGAGCTTTGGGGCGGACTTCAAGTCAGATTGAAACATTGGGGCCGAGAGCGGAAAATTAACCGGTGATCAGCCCATGTAGGTCAAGATTCCCTCACCTAGGCCCCACCCGTCAGCCTGCATCTGATTCTTTGCCTTCTATTCTCGCTGCTACCGTTGGGTGGAGAGGTACCAGAATCTTGGTCCCATGCCCCCAGGTTCAGGAGCAGATTTTGCTCTGCAGCCTTCATGCTCCAGGTCCAGCTTCACTCACGTCCAGGATGAACTGACTCAGCAGCCTGTGGACTCACTTTTGAGAACTCTGCAGCTCATCTTCTCAGTATTATTTATTTACTTTCTTTTATTATTTGCACGGTATGTCCTCTTTGCACAATGGACGTCTGCTGACCTTTGTTGTGCGTAGTTTTTCATAGATTCTTTTGTATTTCTTTATTTTCCTGTTATGCCTGCAAGAAACTGAACCTGAAGGTTAACTATAGTATGCATACTTCCATAATAAATTTACTTTGTACTTTGTATGTTTCAATGTATTGATGTACATGTGACAAATAAAGCTAGCCTTTATCTATTTCAGTCTCCGCAGGTGATGCCTGATGCATTGCCAACCAAATGTATTTAATGGAGAGACATGGATGGAATGTATTCACTGTGTATACATTATGAAAAAGGGATTATTTCTGAAATAAAGGACAGCTAGAGTTTCACTGAAAGCAACCCGGCGCAGACAAGAATGCAAAGTCCAACTGTGATGGGCAGATTAAAAAGTTCCAGGCTTCCAGTGAGACTTTGATCATTTCATATCCTAAAGGGAACAATAAACTTGTCATTCTATGAAAAACAGTTCAGCTTTGCCCACGCCATGTAGAATAGGGAATATAGCAAGGGACAATCACCATTCAACAGAGAGGACCATTCAAAGACGAGAGGAGGTAATGGTGTAGATGTGCACACAAGCATGTGCACCCAAGGGGCTAGTTACAGGCAGAAAGAAGATGAACACGCTTTTGTTTAACTGTGTAGCTGAACTTGACTCCCATTCATTAATTTTACTCTAAGGAGAAAGAATTGATGTCTCCTAAAAATTAATTAATGGCCCTTGCCGGCTTAAAAGGAAGGAGTTTTGCACTTTAAATTCCTCTGTTGCATCATTAGGAAAAACGAGGCAAAATCTTCGATTCTCCAGGTGGGTGTGGTGACTGACGAAGTGTGGAGTCATTTTAAATCTATTAAAGAAAGGAAGGATGAATGAACCTCCCTGGGTCACATTCACTAATTTAAAATAAATGCTAATTGAAGTTCCTCGTTATATCAGTGGCACACATGGGGCTGAAAAGGGTTATTTTTTTCTCTCTACAATCCTATTGGCACCTCAAGGAAGTGGCATGCCCTCTTCTTGTTGCTACCATCAAGGAGGAGGTAAGAGAGCCTGAAGACACACACTCAATGTTTCAGGAAAAGCTCCTTCCCCTCTGCCATTAGATTTCTGAATGGTGAATGAGCCCATGAACACTATCTTAGTATTTTACTTTTATTTTGGACTACTTACTTAATTTAACTTTATTTTTTTTAAATTCCATGCTGAGGGTGGAGTGCCATAGGAGGGTTGTGGTACAGGTGGGAGAAGAGGAATGCCAGGGGCAGCAGGTGGCGAGGTGTGAACACACCCAGCCTTGAGACACCAGGCAAAGTCATGTCATGAAATTATTTTATTTTGCAGCAGCAGTGCAATACAATACATAAAACGACTACAGTACTGTGTAAAGATCTTAGGCACCACGTCTACATATATTTGCCTGAGACTTTTGCACAGAACTATACATCAAAACATAGAGTGAAATGTGTTGTTTGCATTAACAACCAACATACCCAAAAAAGTGCTGGTGGGAAATGTGGACTGGAAAGAAAGAGGGGAAGGAGCAATTATAGAAAGGTGAACGGAAGGGGAGGAACAAAAGCAGATAAACGATAGGGGCATCTAGGCAAGGGGGAGATAGAGAGATGAGAGAGGAGGAGAGGGCCTGTGGACAGGATCCTGATGTTGGAAAAGGGGTCAGAGTGGTGTTATGGTTCAGAACAATAGTGGTGAAGAAAATGGAATGGTACATGCCCACTCATTTGGTAATTCCCCAGTCCCTTTAACCTCACTGGGTTCACTGGAATATTTCTTAAATTACTGCAGAATAGGTAGTAGATATAGCCCAATCCATCACAGATGAAGTCCTCTCCGCTATTGACCACAACTGCAAAGAACATGTTGCAGGAAAGCTGCATCCATCCCCTGCTATCTGAACAATGCTCTCTTCTCACTGCTACTATCAGGAAAGAGATACAGGAGCCTCAGGATCCACACCACCAGGTTCAGGAACGGTTATTATCCCTCAACCATCAGGATCTTGAACCAGAGTGGGTAGCTTCACTCAAATTCACTCATCCCAACGCTGAACAGTTCCCCCAACCTATGGACTCAGTTTCAAGAACTCTTCATCTCATATTCTTGATATTAATTGTTTATTTATTTATTATTATAGCGTTTTTGTATTTACAATTTGTTGTCTTTCATACATGGTTGTTTGTCCATCTTGTGTGTGGTTTTTCATTGGTGTTTCTTTGTATTTACTGTGAATGCCCACAAGACTGCTGAAAGGATAATTGGCGTCATTCTTCCACCCATCCAAGGTATTTATCAGGAATGCTGTGTATGCAGGGCACATGGCTTTGTCAAGGATCCTTCCCATCTGTCCCACATTCTCTTTGCCTTCCTGCCATCAGCAGGTGGTATTGTAGCATTAGGACAAGGTCTGTCAAGATAGGGAGCAGCTTCTTTCCATAGGCTGTGAGACTTCTGAATCCCTGCCACCACCCAGGTCTCATCATGTATGAAGAGCCAGCAGATTTATACTGTTTACTTTTTAACTTGTGTGGTTAAATGTCCTTTATGCTAAATACCACTTCTGAAATATATTTTATTACTTGTTAGTTTATTTATGGTAATACTGCTTCATGGGTTGTGTTTGAGTTCTATGTACTGTGTTGTGCACCTTGGTCAGGACGAATGTTCTTTCATTTGATAGTATACATGAATACACAGCTGAATGACCATAAACTTGAACTTGATGGTTGAAGGATAATAACTGTTCCTGAACCTGGTGTTGGGGGACTTAAGGCTCCAGCAACTCCTTCCCAATGGCAGCAGCGAGAAGACAACATGGGGGTGTTCTGATGGCCCGCAGCCATTGTCCTACATTTGGTGGTACAGTTAGCACAGCAGATAGAGTGCAGCTCACATCGCCTGGAACCTAGGTTCGATCCTTGTGTTTGGCACTACTTGTCTGGAGTTTGCATATTCTCTTTGTTGGTTTCATCCAATTTCCTCCCAACCCTGAAGACATGTGGGCTGGTTGATTAATCGACAACTCTGGTCAAATACTGGGGACATTGATGAGACTGTGGGGAGAATAATGTATTGGGACTTGTGTCTGTGCACAGCTACGTACATATTAAATAAAAGCACTCAGATGCCGAGAGAGAGAGAGCAGAACAACATGCAGCATAGACAACAGGTCAAAATATAGTGCTAAGCGGTGTGGGTCATTGCTCTAAAATAAACAGATCCATATTTTACAGGATTGGTATTGGTTTATTATGGTCACATGTACCAAGATACAGAGAAAAGCTTGTCTTGTAGACTGTTCATACAAATCAGATCATTACACAGTGCATTGAGCTAGAACAAGGTAAAACAGCAACAGTATAAAAGCTGCAGAGAAAATGTAGTGCAGGTAAACAATGAAGTTCAAGAGGTAGATCTGTTCATTTGTTACACGCTCTGTCATATGACATAGGTGATCATGGTCTTTCCATAACCATGATTGTACTTGACTTATTTTTCTACAGAAGTGGTTTGCCATTGCTTACTTTACAAAATGGGTGACCCCAGCCATTATCAATACTCTTCAGAGATTGTCTGCCTGGCACCAGTGGTTGCATTACCAAGACTTATGGTCTGCACCAGCTGCTCATACAACCATCCACCACCTCCACCGATGGCTTCACATGACCCTGATTTGGGGCCTAAGCAAGTGCTACACTTGCCCAAGGGTGACCATCAGGCTAGTGGAGGGTTGGAGCACCTTTGGTAGAGTCATACCTCCACCCCATCATCCCAAGAGGTAATTTATGAATGAAGAACTCGTTTCATCATGCTTACTGGGGTAGTGAGAGGTATAGACATAGAAAGAGGGGAGAATGGTTTCCATGATATGCCTGAATCTCTCTGCAGTTTCTTGCATTCCCTTGCAGAGCAGTTGCCATACGAAGCCATTATCCATCCAGGTAGAATACTTCCTATAGTGCAACATTAAGAATAAATACTTGATGGTCAGCATAGACTCTGTGGAACGAATAGCCTGTATGACCAAGTGACACCACTCCCTGTGTATTCTTCTACTGCTGTGTAATAAAACTTAGCTAACTTTGAATCCAGTCCCCTTCCACTGAAATACACTCATCAGCTCTATTCTTCTTAGTTTGACTCTGTCACTCAAGTGCTCTTAAATCATGATTATTTATTAACCCTAGGGCTCTCAATCAGACATTTTTTTCCATTGCAATGCAGAAGTAATTTGACATATAACATTTTATCCCTGGGTCAAAATTTTACTTGTGTCAAAGATTACAGAGCTTTACACTGGAAAATTGGTTAATTTGCACCTTAAGTCCCTTAATTATTCACTCTGCAATAGACCTGAAATGAAAAGCTGCAGGAAATGATATTTAAAAAAGAATTACCCCTTCGCAAGAAGGTCTTAATCAGGAAATGTGCAAATATGCCTTCAGGCCTAATTAGGCTGACAATATTCAGAGTGCTATGCTCTGACAACATGACTAATTGGGGCAATTTCATAGCTGAATCAGGATTAAGCCAGGAAGTATTATCCCTTCAGTTTAAATTCTGGATAATGCAACTGAAAGAGTATTTTGATATATGCTGTTCTATTCTCTGGAAAGAATTACACATACATTCACTGGTGACTATGCTGTGCTGAGTGGCTTAAGTCCATTGACAGATTTGTTTTAAGAAACCCACTGCAAAGTTGTTTGAAGCCTTAGGCAACAGGTGTCACGACAAATACCAGTGATATGAAACCTGATTCTGATTCTGAATTGAGCTCTGGACTCCCAAAGTTAGGACATCTTGTGAGACTCGACAACATAATGTTCGACAGATTGCTGCTGAAGGAATCAGATTTATGAATTTAGATGCTGGAAACCTTGAGCAACACACAAAACAGTGTCTATATAATCTTGTTATGTGCGCACACTGTCTGCACAAAGCATCAGAACAGAAAAAGGAAGGAATGCACATAAAATGCTAGAGGAAATCAGGATGTGGAGATGAACAATCAGTTGGTGTTTTGGGCCAAAACCCTTCATTTGGTCTGGAAAAGGAGGGGTGCAGAAGCCAGAATAAGAGGTGGGTGGAGAGGAAGGAGTACAAACTGGCAGGTGACAAGCGAAACCAGGTGAGAGGAAAGGTAGCTGGGTGAAGGAGGGGGAAGGGGGAATTAAGTCAGAAGATTAGTATTCTGCCTTCTGCCACCCCCTCCTTTCCAGGCCATGATGAGACAAGTTGTGATGAGCGAAGCTGGAGAAATTGCTTATACTCTTTCCCTTCCCCTGGCTTCTTATTCTGGCTCCTACCCTCTTACTTTCCTGTCTGATTGAGGGTCTTCGACCATAGTGTTACTTGTTTACTCTCCTCTATAGATGCTGCCTGACTTGTTCGGTTCTTCCAATATTTTGTGCGTGTTATAAATAAATTTAGAGTAAATTTCTTAAGCAGGTCATTGTACAAATAATTGGTGGTTCTGCTACATCCATTTGATGTCCTTGTCCATTACTTCAGGATCCTCCTAATATTGGGCCGTGAATCCACAGTGCAAACCCTTTCTTCTGGGTCAAAATATGGACTCACTTTCAAGAACACAAGAGATTCCGCAGATGCTGGAAATCTTGAGCAACACACACAAAATGCCGGAGGAATTGATGAAGGGTCTCAACGAAGGGCTTGAGTCTAAAACATAGACTATTTATTCTGCCAACACCCCATCATAGATGCTGCCTGTCTCACTTTCAGGGACTCTTCACAACTCATGTTCTCAGTATTATTTTTACTTGCATAGTTTGTATTTGCCTTCTTTTGCACATTGATTCAACGTCAGTCTTTGTTTACGCGTAGTTTTATTGGAAAATTTGATTGTATAGCTTTGTTATCCCCATAACTGCCTGCAAGGAAATAAATGTTAGATTAGCATATAGTAACATATATGTGCTTTGATAATAAATTTACTTTGAAATTTGAACTTTGAAAGTCAATATTCCAAGTCACCACTCCAGAACACCATTAGCTAAATATTCACCTTTGTGCAGTGAAGCTCCCTGACAATGCGAGAACATTGTACTCCTAAAGAAATCTGGTTAAATTGACTTCCCTGAAGCAGATTACCATGCCCAGCCATTATTAGGTAGTGTGTAGACCCAACATAGATTGGGGGACTGCTTCGTCGATCGCCTTCACTCTGTCCACCACAAGAGGTAAAAATTCCCATTTCAGTTCGACTTCCCATTCCTGTTCTGACACATCATAACCACTTCCACTGCCATTTTGGAGGAGAAAACACCTCATATTCCTTTTGGGTAGTCTCCAGCTTGATGGCATGAACATCAGTTTCTATAACTTCAGTAATTATTCCACCCTCTTCTCTTCTCTCTTTTCCATTCCTTATTCTGGCTCCCCTCTTACCCCTTCAGCTCACCTACCCATCACCTCCCTCTGGTGCCCCTCCTTCCAATTTTTCCTATGCTCCATTGTCCTATCAGTTTCCTTCTTCTTGTCCTTTATCTCTTCCACTTATCGCCACACAGATTCTTACTTCATCCCTCTAACCCATCCACCCACTTTTCCCTTCACCTGGTCTCACCTATCATCCGCCAACTTGTCCTTCTTCCCCATCCCTTATTTTAGCTCCTGCCCCTTCCTTTCCAGTCGTGACGATTGGTCTTGTTCAAAACATCAGCTGTTTATTCCTTTACATAGATGCAGCCTGACCTGCTAGGACCCTTCAGCAATTTTTGTGCATTGCTCTGAATTTCCAGCATCTCCATTTTTTTTTTGCATTTACGTAGTGTTTTAATGCTACAAACCTGGCCTCACCTAACCAGAAATATTCATCTAGTCCCATCCATCCCTCCCAATATTTCTCTACAACATAAAGTGAATGTGCTCCCTACTTTCCCAAAGTGTCTTTTGCTCACATTTGCTCACTTTCTTTTTCCAGAGACTCCTGATCAAAATTCCCAAACAAAATATTGTAGTGTAGTGAGTAATATGATCATTTGAGTTGAACATGTTGTTCTCCTCAGGGGTTATGTTAGGGTGGATTCCCTTAATGGAGGACACCTGTGCAAGATTTTGTTTAAAATGGAGAGGCTAATGCATGGGCAGCCAACACATGGTCCTTGACAGATTGGGGTCTGGGTCCAATGACAGGGAATGCAAGATGACTGGGGTCCTTCACTGCTGCAACCTTCCTCCGCCTTCACTGACATTGTGATACGTCATCATCTTCTGCCAGCTCCGGTGCTGAAGTCTTGGTTGAATAGCTCTTTGTCTGCATTCACCCCCTTGATCTTACCATCATGGTTGAACCTAGCAGGAGCTACGCTCCAGATGGCCAAGTTCCAGCTGGCATCACTCTGTGGCTCTCATGAACTCAGAAGCCTCTCCACTACAACAAGGTGACAATCCTTAGAGAAGTAAACAAAGAGTATCCTCTCATTTACTGGAAGTGGGAGGTAGTTCCTGATAAACTATGCAGCAGGGAAATTCTAAGCAGTTTCTAGAGTAGTTTACATGGTTGGCACAACATAATGGGCCAAAGGACCTGTAATATTCTATAGATTTCTACATTTATGTTCTAAACCACCACTATCTGAGAATAGCCTCCAAAATTCTGACTTGAAGCTGTAGGAGTAAAGGCATATTTATAGTCTGTACCAAGTTTTCTGAAAAGCTACATTAGCAAATATTTGACTGACTAAACATCATGAAAGTAGCTCTGCATGTAGCTATTTATTAACTCAGAACATCCCACAGAGAGTCGAAGGGAATGATCTGCCTTTACCTTGCAAATAAAATAATGACCAACATGTATACAAGTTCCAACAGAAATCAATGTGGCAAAGTATCAGATTATTTGTTCTAGGTCAAAAACCCTGATGAGATATCAGCAAATAGAAACATTAACACTCTCAGCCAATACTTCCTGACCTTAGCATTTCCAACATTTGCTGTTCTTATTAGATTTCAGGGTAAGTTCAGATGCATATGTCAACCAAAGAGATATCTTGCCCTTTGTAGTAAAGTCTTCGTATCTTTTGTTATCTTCCTCAAGGGAATCAGCAAGGTCAAATATAGCACAATCCATTTCTATTTAAAAGGATGTGATGGTTAAGAAAATTTTGCACACTGTTCTCAGTATTTCTTATGAGCAATGTCATTGATCAAAACTGACATTTGTTGACATGTCAGAAGTGTATGATGGTTCAAATGTTGAATGTGCAGCAAAAGGGTTCCATACTCTTTGAAGTTTACAAGACTGAGATGATCTTATTGAAACATGTACAATCTGATAAAAGTTGATAGGATGGATATCAAAAAGATGTTTCCTCTTGAGGGGGTATCTTGAGATAGTCAGCATTGTTTCAGGTTAAGGATCATCATTTAAAACAGTGAAGAGGAGGAATTTTTTCTCACTGTTTATAGAGTAGTTTGGAACATCCTGCAGACATGAAAGACACCATATCTAAGAAAGCACAGAGACAAAATGCTGAAGGAACCCAGAAAGTCAGACAGCATCTATGGAAATGAATAAACAGTCAACATTTCAGGCTGGGACCCTTCCTCAGGATCGTATCTAATCCTAAAAAAGGGTCTTATCTACTCCTATCTAAGAAAGGAGTGCTGGCATTGGAGAGGGCCTAGGGGAGTTTTACAACAAAGATCCTTAGAATGAAAGGGTTAACATATGAGAAACATTTGATGGCTCTGGGCATGTACTCGCTGAGTTCAGAAGAATGAAGGGGCATCCTATTGAAACCCTCTCAATATTGAAAGGTCTGGATAAAGTGGAAGTGGAGGGGATATTTCCTGTAGAAGGAGAGTCCAGAACCAGAGAGCACAGCCTGAAAATAGAAGGATGTCCCTTTAGAATAGCGATGAGGGGAAGTTTCTTTCACCAGAGGGTGATGAATCTGTGGAATTCATTGCCACAGATGGTTGTAGAGGCCAAGTCACTGGGTATATTTAAAGAGGAGTTTGATAGGTATTTGCTTAGCAAAGGTGTCAGAGGTTATGGGGAGAAGGCAGGAGAATGGGGTTGAGAGGGAAAATAGATCAGCCATGATGGAATGGTGGCCTAATTCTGCTCTGTGCCTCATGGTCTTATGATTGGAGGAAAGCATAGTGGGATGTCTGACTTAGGTTTATTTTTCATCCATGTGACTGCCTAAGTACCTCTCAAATATCTCTAATGTACCAGCCTCTGCTACCGCCCCAGCAGAGCATTCCAGGCACCAACTATTCTCTGTGTGAAAAAACCTACTTCTGACATCTCCCATTAATTTTCCTTTGCTCACCTTAAAAGGACGTCCACTGGTATTAGCCATTTCCGCTCTGGGAAAAAGGTGCTGGCCATCCACTCTATCTATGCCACTTTTCATCTTAAACACCTCTGTAAGTCACCTCTCATTCTCCACGGAAAAACATGTTCTCTATATTATTTACTTACAGCTTATGTTCTCAGTACTATTTATTTATTCCTGAACCTCGAGGTGTGGGACTTAAAGCTCCTGTCACGCCTGTCCGATGGTAACAGCGAGAAGTGAGCAAGGCCTGAATGGTGGGGTCCTTGACGACGGATGCTGCTTTCTTGTCACAGCATTTAGCATTGTCAGTTAAAGTGCACAATCTCATAGCACCTAGAGATAGGCTATCAAATAGTAAACACAAAGGGGAAAAGAGAGAGACAGAGAGGGGAGGTGGAGGGGGGAGAATGTGACAGTGAGGCGAGTGTAGCCGCCAATTTAATTGCTGCTTTTCCTCCATCTGAACACCTAAAGTAATCATACACTAAATGAACCATTTATTATAACCTGATAGAAAAAAAAGCTAATTTACTGCAGAGCTGGACAAAGAAACACAATTATTGCTTCCCTAATAAACCTTAGAGAGTTTCAAATAACATTACTGGTATGACAAAGGGAGGCTGGTGAACAATAATGAATGGATCTGTCTTTATTTGTGTGGTGTGCTCACAAAATGTGCTGAATGCAACTTCTCAGCCGCTAAAGAAATGGTTTCATGGTTTATTTCCTCTTTATTTTTTATCCTAAACAACTGTAACCCCTCACCCATCGGCACAGACTCATGGAAATTCATCCTCTGATATTATCGGAGAGGCAGTGTACAGCAGGCAATGTGTACTGTCTTCTATACTTGGAGCATGGTGTTCAGTTCTAGTTGCCCTAATACAGGAAGGATGTGGAAGCTTTGGAGAGGTCGCAGAAGAAACTTCAACATTCAAAGTAAATCTATTATTAAAGTATATATATGTCATCGAGTCAGGTTGAAGTTCAAGTTATTGCCATTCAATTATTGTGGGAGCGACCATTGTTAGAGTGGACCTGAGTTAGAATGGGAGTCTTTGGTTTAATAGGCTTTGGTGAGAAGAGGCAGAAGCTAAGGATGCACTTTAAGCACTGCAAGTGTAAGTACTACCTACACCTGTCCCTACACCTCCTCTCTTACCACCATTCAGGGCCCCAAACAGTCCTTCCAGGTGAGCCAACACTTCACTTGTGAGTCTGTTGGGATCATCTATTGCATCCAGTGCTCCCAGTGCGGTTTCCTCTACATCGGTGAGACCCGACGCAGATTGGGGGACTGCTTTGTTGAGCACCTCCGCTCCGTCTGCCACAACAGACAGGATCTCCTGGTTGCCAATCACTTCAGCTCTGCTTCACATTTCCATTCAGATATGTCCATACATGGCCTCCTCTACTGCCATGATGAGGCCAAACTCAGGTTGGAGGAGCAACGCCTCATATACCGTCTGGGTCGTCTCCAGCCCCTTGACATGAACATTGAATTCTCCAACTTCCAGTAATTCCTTCCCTCTCCCTTCCCCCATCCCACTTTCACTCTGCCTCCTCTTCTAGCTGCCTATCACCTCTCTCATGATTCTGCCTTCTTCTACTACCCATAGTGTGTTCCCCTTACATTCCTTCTTCACCTCTCCTGCCTATCCCCTCCCCCACCCCTTGATCTTTCCTCTGATTGGTTTTTCACCTGGCATGTTAAACCCTCCCCCACCTTCTTTATAGGGCCCCTGTCCCCTCCTTCTTCAGTCCTGAATGGAGCTTCTCTCCCAGCAATGAGGGCTGTACAGTATTGCAGACACTTGAGAAATCAAAAAGCATGATCCTCACAGTGCTGCCCTGCTTATCCAAATGGAATAAACTCTGTTCAGCAGGTAAATGACAGCACCATCGACTCCAATGTGTTCCTGGTAAGCAAACTGCAAGGAATCGTGGACTGATCTGACCAGGGGCAGATGTGAGCCAGGACCAACCTCTCTAAGGTCTTCATTATGTATGAGGTCGGGGCTACTGGACGGTAGTCTTTCAAGACTTTTGGTTAGCACTCTTTGGTACCGGGACAACACATGATGTTTTCCAAACCGTTAACCCTTTCCAGGCTGAGACTCCGATTGAAAATGCGCTGGAGAACTCCACACAGCTGCTCAACACACTCCTTCAGGGCCCTGGGTTCACACAGTCCGGACCCAATGCTTTGCCATGTCTGAGTGAAAAAATGGCCACTGAGAGCTCAAATGTTCAAAGCTTCATTTATTATGAAAGCATGTATCCATTGACAACTCTGAAATTTGTCTTCTCCAGATAGCCAAGAAACAATGAAAGAACATGAAAGTTGTTCAGAAAGAAACATCAAACCACAAAAAGAATGGCAACCCGATCACCAACCCCGTCCCAAACTCCCCTCTCCCTACACAAGACGGAACAAGAACTTCAATCCCTCCCCATACAAAAAAAAATAACAGAATACTACAGAATATCAACACCCAAGTCCCCCTCTCTCATACAACAAAACAGAAAAGCAATGGGCGATAAAAACATAGAATATAAAAACTTTAAGTCTGAAATAATCCACAGTCCAATGTATATACTGTATTGTGGCAAACATTTGGTCCATAATGGCAGACAAGGAAGCTCGTAGAACTCAACAACAGGTTTTATTGTGATAGACACAAAACAGACTGGGCACCATGACCCAGAGAGTGAACCCAACCAGCCTCACACAGACGGGGAGGTGACCATCAGTTACAGTTAGGGTAACCCACAAATACACAAGCGAATAACTGTATAACCCAAGCTAAAATATAACAATAAATGAACTGGAACTTCCCACCATAATCCCACAAAGGCATTTTAACACAAGAACAATAAACAGTACTGGTCATTAGAAATGCAGGGGCAGGCTGTCGACCACGCCCCCCCAGAGTGCCACAATATAATAAAAATAAAAATAAAAAAGTTAATGAGAGTATCTATTATAAAAGTATTGGTCAGAAGAGGAATTATAAAGTTCACCAAGTTTAAGAAATCATCTGGGTTGCACTTTGAGGTGATGGCAGAACTGTCATGAATCCTTGATAATGCTTAGCCCTTATTGTCATCGTAAGACGAGTTCTCATTTCACTGAGATATTCAGGAGTAATTCCTTTCAGTGGAATCCCTGTTGCATTATCAGTCAAACCTCGTTAAAATGCTTGAAAGCAATAGTGCGGGACACAAGCCGAGATTCTAAGCAATGTGAGCTGTCAAGTTGACAGGAATTTGTGCGACGTCTTATAAAGGTAATTAAAAGAGGAAATGTTGGAGCCGGTCTATTGGAATCTGAAGAAAAGAAAAGACAGTTAATACATCAGGGGCAGACCTTATATCAGAATTGAGGACAGGAGAAAGCCCATTAATAGATCTTATTAGCACAACGATTGTGGCATATCAGGGCAAGTGGGTCAAGAGGATGTTATAGAAAGGTAGAAATAGATGAATGTGTTGTAAGATGAGAAAAGAGCTATTGTCCATTTATATAATGGCTTTACAACCTCAGGACATCCCAGAGCACTTCACAGCCAATTAAGCACTTTTAAAGTGTAGTCAATTTTGTACCCTCGGTTAACACTACTCCTAATTGTGCACAGCAAGGTTCCCTGAACTGTAATGAGGTAATGCTCAGATAATCTTTTTTAAAACCATTCACTGAAGGATAAAAGATGGTCAGGAAAGTGGGAAAATGATTTTACTCGCTGGCTGCCAACATCGGGACAGAAAAAGGAAGAAAGAATAGCACACAGAATGCTGGAGGAACTCAGCAAGTCAGTCAGCATCTGTGGAGAGGAATAAACAGTTGACATTTTGGTTCGAGAAACAGTTTGTTGGCCTGAAATATTAAGTGTTTATTCCTCTTCAGTCCATGTAAGATATGAAAAGAGAGGCTGACTTAAGGTCCATTGAAGAGAAACCAGAAACCCTGAAACTCACCTGCGCAAGTATCAGATTCAAAATGAAGGTTATTATCAGCACATACAACACGCTGGAGGAACTCAGCAGGTCGGGCAACATCCATGGAAACGATCAGTCAACATTTTGGGCCAAGACCCTTCGTCAGGACTGAAGAGGGAGGGGGCAGGGGCCCTATAAAGAAGGTGGGGGGAGGGTGGGAAGGAGAAGGCTGGTGGGTGCCGGGTGAAAAACCAATAAGGGGAAAGACCAAGGAGTGGGGGAGGGGAAGCAGGGAGGGGATAGGCAGGAAAGGTGAAGAAGGAATGTAAGGGGAAAGTACTATGTGTAGTAGAAGAAAGCAGAATCATGAGAGAGGTGATAGGCAGCTGGAGGAGGAGGAGGCAGAGTGAAACTGGGATGGGGGAAGGGAGAGGGAGGGAACTACCAGAAGTTGGAGAATTCAATGGTCATGCTTTGACCACAGCATCTGCAGTGTACTTTGTGAAGGTTATTATCGCTGACATACCGTACATCATGAAATTTGTTATCTTACAGTGGTAGCACAGTGCAAGAGATAAAAATTACTATAAATGACAAATTAAATAAATAATGCAAAGGACAATTAATGCAGTAGTGTTCATGGTTTCCTGGATCTTTCAGAAATCCGATGGCAAAAGGGGAGAAAGTTATTCTTTAAACATTGAGTGTGGGTCTTCAGGCTCCTGTGCTTCCTCACTGATGGTAGTAATCCAAAGAGAATATGAGACTGCAGATGCTGGAAAGCTAGGGCAACACACAAATGAGATGGACAAACCTGACCCACAGAGGTCCTCCAGCCCTTTTGTTTGTACAGAAATTTCACAGGACAATGGGCCTTTATTCAGCATTGTGGTTTTGTGTCTTAGAATTACAGTACAGTAAATTACCTTTCTGGCCTAATGATCTCATGCTACCCACTCACACCCATCTGGTTAATTAGTCCTCCAATCCATGTGACTTTGGACTGTGGAAGGAAACCCATAGGGTGAACATATATATTTCTTACAGACAGCGATGAAATTGAACCTGGATCATCAGCACTGCAATAGCATTACGCTAACCGCTCATGCTACCGTGCCAGCCCCAAGTTTGTCGAATGAGTGGTCATATGCCTGCTCTCTATCCCAGGATATATGTGGTTTATGTGGGCAATGCCACCTGTAGGTGGTATACCAAAGCAGCAACCTCAGTTTAATCCCGGACAGGTTTTACCCCACTGTTATAGGACTGTCAAATACAGTAGATTCTGATTAATTGGGCCATCGAGTAATCAGGTCCATCATTTATTTGGGACAACTCTTAAGGAACTAAAAGTAATCATGAAAGTAACTGGCATTTCCTTCATTTATTAGGGCCACTATACCCCTTAACTGGGGCAGGAGACTGTTGGAAAACACTTTCTCACCAGCATCAGTCATGTGCACTTGCGTAGCCATTAGACACCACACCGTCAATTGTGTATTTCTCTGTTTAAATTTCAGAGATTTTGTCACTGGTAGTAGAAACATAGAAACATTCGGCCTTCGGCCCACAATGTTATGCCAAACATGTACTTACTTTAGAAATTATCTAGGGTTGCCCATAGCCCTCTGTTTTTCTAAGCTCCATGTACTTATCCAGGAGCCTCTTAAAAGACCCTATTGTATCCGCTTCCACCGCCGTTGCTGGTAGCCCCTTCCACACACATACCACTGACATCTCCTCTGTACCTACCTCCAAGCACCTTAAAACTGTGCCCTCTCATCTTAGCAATAACAAGAAGTTGTCAAGTTGTCAAGAATTAAACAGTAAGCAATTTGCCACTGCAGTTTCAAACATTCAGGCATGGAGACCACAGAAGTGGCCAGGAGTGAAAATGAAATGAGTTCACCACATCAAAACGTTAAGAATTATGAAGAATTTGAAGGTATCGACAATCATCGTGAATGTTACAATGAAAATGAAGATTTGAAGGATGTAATCATTGGAAGCATCGTATGAAGGCAGTCCATTACTAGTGTCTATGATGATTTTGTTCTTTTATAGTCAATCAGAAGAACATGGCAGCCTACACGGAATGGATTCTTCCAGTGATAATTATTAGGAATTAATATACAGTTTTATAATACTCTCGTAGCATTGATAGTGTTCTCCTTGGTTCTGTATTTTATTTAAATACATAATTACTTAATCAGTTAAATGATAGCTTGTCTTTTTTATATCCTTTTCAATATTTCCTTGAAACTTTGGGTATTTTTGGCATCCATTTAATTGGACCAAAATGTACTGATCCCAATGTGTCCCAATGAACCAGAATCCACTTGAGTCCCTAGAGTGATACACTGAATAAATTATTCTTCCTGTGTGAAGTCATTCTCAAAGACCTTTATATAGTGTTCTACCTCACTGAAGTATCTCAAAATGTTCACACAATGAAATGAAGTACTGTTGAACTGAATAAGCAACCTGCAATAGTCAAGACTGACACTGTACATTCATATTGCACCACTAGGTGTTTGGACGCTTCCAAGGAGCTTCACAATAAGATTTGACAACAGAAGAAGATTTTTGATCAAAGCAAGCTGCATCATATTGAAAAGATAAAAGTAGAGAGAGGGAAACATTTAGTGCAGAATGGGTAAGGAGAGTGATCCTGGAACATTACAGGAACTTCTCAAGCTGTGTGTGGCGACATTTGCAGGATGCCCCCAGCACGTCTTTGGGTGTGTTAGTTTTTATTGCAAACAACACATTTTCACTGACAAAAGAAAATCTGCAGATGCTGAAAATCTGAGCAACACAAACAAAATGCTGGAGGAACTCAGCAGGCCAGCCAGCATCTATGGAAAAGAGTAGGGTCGACATTTCGGGCCAAGACCCTTCGCACACACACACACATTTTCACTGTATGTTTTGATATACACATAATAAATATACTTGAATCTCGAATTTTGATGGACAGTAGCAATTATAGAATGATTTATAGAGTCATAGAAAGTCCAGCACTGAAACATGACCTTCGGACCATCTACACAGAAATATAGAAAATTTACAGTCCAATACAGGCCCATCAGACAACAAAGTTGTGCCAAACATGTCCCTACCTCAGAAATTACAAGGGTTACACATAGCCCTCTATCTTTCTAAGCTCCATGTATCTATCCAAAAGTCTCTTAAAAGACCCTATCGTATCTGCCTCCACCACCATTGTCGGAAGCCCATTCCACGCACTCACCTCTCTCTGCATAAAAAACTTACCCCTGCATCTCCTCTGTACCTACTCCCAGCCACCTTAAACCTATACAGGTTTATTGTGGCAGCCATTTCAGCCCTGGGAAAAAGCCTCTGACTATCCACACGCTCAATGCCTCTCATCATCTTGTACACCTCTATCAGGTCACCTCTCATCCTCCATCGCTCCAAGGAGAAAAGGCCGAGTTCACTCTACCTGTCTTCATAAGTCATGCTCCCCAATCCAGGCAACATCTTTGTAAATCTCCTCTGCACCCTTTCTATGGTTTCCACATCCTTCCTGTAGTGAGGCAACCAGAACTGAGTACAGTATTCCAAGTGGGGTCTGACCAGGATCCTATACAGCTGCAACATTATCTCTCGGCTCCTAAGTTCAATTCCACAATTGATGAAGGCCAATACACCGTATGCCTTCTTAACAACAGAATCAACCTGCACAGCTGCTTTGAGCGTCCTATGGACTCGGACCCCAAGATCTCTCTGATCCTCCACTGCCAAGAGTCCTACCATTAATATTATATTCTACAATTATATTTAATCTAGTCCACACTGAACCTTTTAAACTGCCTACTCCCATCGACCTGCACCCAGACTATACCCTTACTATCCATCTGCCTATCTAAACTTCTCTTAAACATTGAAATCCAGCTTGCATGCACTGGCAACTCGTTCCACATGCTAATGACCCTCTGAGCGAAGAAGTTTCTCTTTGTGCCTTTCTTAGGATTTTGAGAAGGAAAATATTTATAAAATGATGGCAGGGAGCTAGTAACTTTACTTTGAACTTTGAACTTTGAGACTCACAACTCTAAGATTAAGAGTCTGATGCTCTACTGGTTGAGCTAGCCAGTCCAATTACTGACTAACAAAAGTTAAATGAACTAGTTCAGAAAGGGAAGACACCAGGTTTCCTCTCTCGATTGGAGTTGATGAACCAGATTTTATAACAATCCCATTGTTTTTACATAAAAACTCATAATTTTACATTCCAGATAGGTTTAATTACCAGAATCTAAATTTTCTAACTGCCACACTGGCATCCACTCAGATTTCCAATCAATAATCCTGGTCACAGGAACCTGGAATACTAGCATAACCATCACATTACTGTACCAGAGTACATTAAAACACCTTAAAGTTTTGAAAACTATCTAGGACATGCTAACGTCTTTTCCTTACCTGTGGCAACACATTTTGTGATTTTTTATTTATTACTTGCTATCATCTTCTTCAATAAATCTGCTGCACTAATTTATTGGATTTAGTACTAAGTAAAGAGCTTAACAAAAAAATTGTTTTCCAGCACATAGTTTGTGGGGTAAACCCAGTAGGAATTCCTGCCAATACAATTAGTCTTAAGATCCATATCTGTCCTCTGAAACCACTGTCCCAAAGATAATTGCCTGAATCAATTTCTGCCTAAGTGCATGCTGATACCAGAAGGTAATCTCCATTGACCGGTTCCTGGTTGCCCTGGCTCCTCAACTACATAAGACATAAGAGCAGAATTAGGCCATTCAGCCCCTCGAGTTTGCTCTACAATTCCCTCATGGCTGAGTTATTGTCATTCTCAATCCCATTCTCCTGCCTTCTTCACGTAAACTTTGACACCCTTAATAATCAAGAACCTGGTGAAAGAAATTCCTCCTCATCTCTGTTCTAAAGCGACGTCCTTCTGAGGCTGTGTTCTGGGATTCTAGACTCTCCCACTGTAGGGGACATACTCTCCACATCCACTCTATCTGGGCCCTTCAAAATTTCAGGGGCCACTTTCAATGAGTTCCCCCCTCCCCATTCTTCTAAATTCCAGTGAGTATAGGCCCAAAGATGTCAAACACTCCTCATACTTTAATACTTTTGCGAGCCAGTGCCAGTGTATCTTTTCTTCGATAAAGGGCCCAAACTGCTCACAATATTCCAAGTGCAGTTTGACCAGTTGCCAACTAAAAAGTTGAAGCTGAGGAATCACATGAACACATAATCCAGTCACCAACCGCTGCCATCCGGTACTCTTGCCCACACTGCACCAGAGTACGTAAATCCCAGATCAGCGACAAGAGCCACCTGAGCACCCACCAATAGACAATCCCACAGGAGAACATCAAACATGACTAGAGTGACTGCATTACCGATACTTGTACTGTTAATCCGCAGCATTAAATCCTTGCTTTTATAGTCTAGTGATCTCAAAATGAATGCTAACAAAGAGAAATCAATCATCCAACTAACTGTAAGGAAGAGACAGTCAGGAGCCACTTTATTAGACACCGACTGTACCTAATATAGTGGCCACTGAGTGTAAGTCTGAGGTTGTCTGCTGCTGTACCCCATCCACTTCAAGCTTCAGTGTGTTGAGTGTTCAGACATGTTCTTCCATGCACCGCTGTTGTAATGTGTGGTTATTTGAGTTACTGTCACCTTCCTGTCTGCCGTCTGGCCAATTTAGACCATAAGAGCATAAGATAAAGGAGCAGAAGTTGGCCATTCAGTCCACCATTTTATCATGAGCTGATCCATTCTCCCATTTAGTCCCACTCCCCCGCCTTCTCACCATAACCTTTGATGCTCTGGCTACTCAGATACCTATCAATCTCTGCCTTAAATATACCCAATGACTTGGCCTCCACTGCCGCACGTGGCAACAAATTCCACAGACTCACCAACCTCCGGCTAAAACAATTTCTTCGCATCTCTGTTCTGAATGGGCACCCTTCAATCCTTAAGTCATGCCCTCTTGTACTAGACTCCACCATCATGGGAAACAACTTTGCCACATCCACTTTGTCCATGCCTTTCAACATTCAAAATGTTTCTATGAGGTCCCCCCTCATTCTTCTAAACTCAAAGGAGTTCAGTCCAAGAGCAGTCAAACGTTCCTCATATGTTAGCCCTCTCATTCCTGGAATCATTCTAGTGAATCTTCTCTGAACCCTCTCCAATGCCAACAATCCTTTCTTTTGACCTCTCTCATTAATCAGAGTCAGGTTTAATATCAATGGCATATGTCGTGAAATTTGTTAACTTTGTGACAGTAGTGCAATGCAATACATAATAATAGAGAAAAACTGTGAATTATGGTATATATGTATATATTAAATAGTTAAATTAAATAGGTAGTGCAAAAAAAAGAAATGAAAATGTAGTGAGGTAGTGTTCATGGTTTCAATGTCCATTCAGAAATCTGATGGTAGAGGGGAAGAAACAGTTCCTGAATTGTTGAGTTTGTGCCTTCAAGCTTCTGTACCTCCTTCCTGATGGTACTAATGAGATGCACGTCCTGGAGGATCCCTATCTCCAGGATATTACTGTGGGTGTTTTTGCCCATATAACTGCCGCTCACTGGATTTTTAAAATGTTTTTGCACCATTCTCTGTAAACTCTAGACTGTTGTGTATGAAAATCCCAGGAGATCAGCAGTTAACAGTGCAGTGAACAGCAGCACAGCTGTTTAACGGTGCTACACTTTACAACATGCATTTTGAATGATATTTTATGAACTTTTATAGCACAATATTTTGTAATGTATGTAAGGTGGATGCATCATCAACTGGAAGAATGTTGTTTCGTTTGGTTGTATATATGTACAGTCAGATGACAATAAACTTGAACTTGAGTTTCTGAGATACTCAAACCACCCCATCTGGCACCAACAATCGTTCCACGGTCAAAGTCACTTAGATCACATTTCTTCCTCATTCTATTGTTTAGTCTGAATGACAACAGAACCTTTTGACCATGTCTGCATGCTTCTTTGTATTAAGTTGCTGCTACAGGATCAGATACTTACATTAATGACCAGGTGTACCAGTATATCTAATAAAATGGCAATTGAGTTCATGTTCCATGCTTACTGGTGAGTGAACTGATGGTGACAGAAAACTAAATGTTTGTGTTTAAAGGTTATGGCTTTGATCTCTCCTGTTTAAAACCTGCAGTGTAACCATCTCTGTGATAACATTCATCAAGCCTCCCATTTAAATCTTTCTGTGAAGTGCCATGTGGAGTAAGCTGTGATATTTTTGGCTGAATTGTCACTGTAGATCCCCCCATGGGAGCCAATCAGGAAGGCTTGGCATTTCCACGTTATTCTTCACTGCAACATATCAGGCAGCCGAGTGTGAATGGACCTACAACCACACAGAGCTCCACTGACAAACAGCTTCACCGTGCCAGGCAGATTGCGTTAATGGGCGGCTGGAGGTTGAGTGGAGGCAGAGGCATTGGATCTGTTCCCAAGCCTTCTCAGCATGTTCCCTCTGCCTTGTGCAATTAATGAGGGAAGATCTCTCCGGAACAACCCAGCTCCTCAAGGGGCTGTACTCATTTACATTCAACTTTTAATTTTTGTTTACATTTTCTCACAAGCTTTGACCATCCAAGAAATAATTAGAGGGCTGGAATGCCTACCAGCTGGTGAGATCTATTGATTTTGTGTAGGTAGGGGGCACATTAAGTGTAGGTCACAGAGTGTCTGAGCAACTGGACTATTTTCTGATAATTGATTTGGGAATGTGTGTTTAAATCCCACTGAACCAATGAGATTAAGTTCTGTTCATGAAATAAGTCTGGAGAATTATTTTTTCTAAGAAGCTAGAATTGGCAACAATGACCAAGGAACTGTAGGCTTGTCTTTAAAGAATTTTCCTGCTTCAGCTGAATTTTCCTGCTGTAACTGAGTCCACTAAAATCAGAAGAGGGCTGTGGACACCGCTCAACACATCATGGAAACCAGGCTCCCCTCCATGAACTTCTCATTGCCTCAGTAAAGCAGACAAAATAAGCACAGCCCAGCCTCTGGGATGTCTTCAAGGAGCAATGCCTCAAAAAGGCATTCCATCATTAACGATCCCCATCATCAAGAACTTGCCCTCTTCTCCTGCTACCATCAGGTAGGAGATACAGGGGCTTGAAGGCACACACTCAATGATTCAGGAACACCTTCTTCCTTCTGCCATTTGTAGTGTAGGCGTGAGACTTATTGCAAGTTGAAAGCCACTTCTGTCATGTCGGCCATTGATTGGTGCATTTAAAAACTGCCACTGCTCTTTCCCATTGATTGGCCTGTGCACCACAGAAACTATTTCCGAGAGAAACTATTTCTCTCTCTCTCTCTCCCTCCCTCCCTCTCCTTCTCTCTCTCTCTTTCTCTCTCTCTTTCCCTTTATCTCCAGGGCACAGGACACAGAACCATTGAGAAGATATGATGAGCACACTGTTAGCTAAGTAGCTGTTTGTTTAATACTTAGTTCTGTAGCTTGTATAACTTGGGAGAACTTAAATGTTTTTACTGTTTGTAAATAAATGATTCATATACTTAATCATTATGTGCTTTCTGTCTCACTCACCAAACCCGTGAACCTGCTTCAACATTAAATCATTTCGGAATGGACATTGAACTCATGAAAACTACCTCACTACTTTTTTTTCTCTTTCTGCAGTACTTAATTAAGTTAACTTTTTAAAATATATTCTTACTGTAATTTCCATTTTTTATTACATTTATGGCAATGTACTGCTGCCACATAACAACAAATTTCACAACATATGCCAGATTCTGATTCTGATTTTGACCCCAATGTGCTAGACATTCTCTCTCCTCCCCTCTCCCATCGGGCAGGAGATGCAACAGTCTGAAAGCAGGTACCACTAGGCTCAAGGACAGCTTCTATCCCACTGTTGTAAGACTACTGACATACAATATGACATACTGTTGGCCTCACAAATGGGAGTAATGTAAATAAATGATACTTGGAATTGGATTTAGTGTTAAAAGATTATGAATTTTTTTTGTTTTGATGTGATGATTGACACCAAATATGTTTTTGTATAAGTAAGAGGGGTAGGTGTAATAAGCTATAGCTTCAGTCTACACCCTTTTGGTCTATTTTAAAGATTTTTATTATTTAGTTTTGTCTTATGAAATCATCGTTGAAAATGATGCTTTTTGGTATGTTTGCAATGACCAAAATAAATAAAATTTCATTCATTCATTCATTCATTTACAATCTACCTGTTTATGGCCTTGCAACTTATTGTCTGCCTACACTGCACTTTCTCTGTAACTGTAAACTTTATTTTGAATTTCTGAATATGTACAGGTTAGGGTTAGTAAGCTGTGTGGATGTTATGCTCTGTACATCATCTGTGTCTGTCATTGATGCAAACAACACATTTCACTGTATGTTTTGATGTACATATGACAAATAAAACTCATCTTTTTTTTAATCATTTGATACACAGCAACATCCATAATGTTGTGCCAACCTTTTAACTTACCCTGTGATCAATCTTACACAGCCCATAACACTCCATTTTCCTTTCATCCATGTCTTTTTAAGAGAATTTTAAATATTTCTAATATATCCTCCTATACCATCACTCTCAGCACTGTATTCCAGATGCTTATCACTCTCTGTGAAAAAAACCAAACTCTGAAATTTGCACTATACTTTCCTTCACTCGTGTTAAAAGGAGGCCCTCTGGCATTAGCCATTGCCACCCTACCTATGCATCTATCATCTTGTACACCTCTGTAAAGTTATCTCCTCATCCTCCTTTGCTCCAAAGAGAAAAGCCCTAGCTTTGTCAGCCTATCCACATAAGACATGCTCTCCAATCCAGGCAGCATCCTGGTAAATCCTCTCTACAACCTCCTTAAAGCCTCCACATTCTTCCCTTAATGAGGTGACACACTATTCAAGTGTGGACTCACCACAGTTTCATAGAGCTACAACATTACCTTACAGCTCTTCACTCTGCTTTAAATATATCACTGAATCTGTTTACAGTGACTTTAACCACTAAAACATACCTGCTTCGGTATTATAGATAACAACCCATTCCCTAAGAGAGTTGGGAAGGTATAACAAGCTATCTCCTGAGGCAGCCACTCTCACAGTACGCCCAGACTGTAGACCAAATGATTAAGAAAGAAAAAAGATCTTTCTTGCCCCTTCCTTTCCAGTCCTGAGGAAGGGTCTTGGCCCAAAGTGTCAACTGTTTATTCATTTCCATAGCTGCTTTCTGACCTGCTGAGTTCCTCCAGCATTTTTTATGTGTTGCTTTGGACTTCCAGCATCTACAGAATCTCTTGTATTTATGAAGAAAGAAAGATTAGCTTATTGGTCACATGTACTTCAAAACATAAAAGTATACAGTGAAATGTGTTGCTTACATCAACAAAGAACACAGTCGGGACATGTGCTTGGGCAGCCTGCATGTGTCGCCATGCTTCTGGCTCTAAATTGTATGCCTATAACTTATTAACCCAAACTCTTTGGAATGTGGAAGGGAGCTGGAGCACCTGGAGGAAACCCACACAGTTACCGAGAAAACGTATAGACTCCTTACAGACAATGGCGGCAATTGAACCCTGTTCTTACAACAGGAGTTGTAAAGCATTACACTCACCACTTTCGACTGTGCCAGGGCATATAACTGTGAAGGAAAAGCAATATATTTCCTCTGCAACACTTGCAAAATGCTGGAGGAACTCAGCCTGTCAAGAGGCATCTATAAGAATGAATAAGCAGTCGACGTTTCTGGTCAAGACCCTTCTTCAGGACTGGAAAGGAAGGGGGCAAGATGCCAGAATGCAAAGGTGGGGGGAAGGGATGAGGATAGCTAGAAAGTGATAGGTGAAGGCACATGGGTGGGAAAGACAAAGGGCTAGGGTAGGATGGAACCTGATAGGAAAGGGGAGTAGACCGCAGGAGAAAGGGAAGGAGGAATGGACTCTGGGGTTGGGGAGGGGTGATCGGCAGATGAGAAGGTAAGAGGCCTGAGTGAGATAGAGAAGAAGAGGGGACAGGGAGGGAATTTTTTTCACTGGAAGGAGAAATTGATATTCACGCCTAGCTGCACAGCACGAGTGGTGCTGACAGTACACAGTGACATTTTGCGGCTGCTCACGAAACTGCTACCTATACTTTTTTTCCTATCATAGTTCTTTGTTCTACTGTGATTGCCCGCAAGAAAGTGAATCTCAGGGTACTGTATGATAACATAGACATACTTTGATAATTAATTTACTTTGAACTCTGAACTTTGACTTGGAATTGATAGTCAATTGCTATTTCTTTGCTCTTTGCTGGAATTTCAACCGTTCATTACATGCCATGTCGTATGACGTGGGTGGTCATGGTGCTATGACCGTGATTGCTCTTGGCAAATTTTTCTAAGAAGTGGTTTATCATTGTCTTCTTCTGGGCAGTGTCTTTACAAGACGTGTGATCCCAGCCATTGTCAATACTCTTCAGAGATTGTCTGCCTGGCATCAGTGAATACTGAGCTTCACGTGACACTTAGTGGGGAAATATGCAGGCTCTACATCTTGCCCAAATGTGACCTGCAAGCTAGGGGAGGGAAGGAGCTCATTACACCTTCTTTGGTATATCTCCAACCTGCCACTCACGGCTGGAGTTTACCGTGAGCAAGTAAGCTCGCAAGTTTCTCACGTGACAACAATGACTACACTTCAAAATTACTTCATTAAGTTATAAAGTGTTTTGCAATGGCTCAAAATTGTGAAAGGCACTGTGTATTTAATATTGAATTAACTTACTCATTTTTAAGGCCTCTCCATCGTAGATAAGAGTGTATGATTATAGTACTGTAATTGTACTGGTTAATAAAATATATTGGCACAATTGATGTCGGCACCATGGAGGCATAAACTAATCCCAAATCTTTGTGAAAGAAAACTATTTGATCTCGTTAATCTATCATAGTGTGTATTTTCAAGGGTCCACTGTTACAAATTATTTTCTTCCATAATTGGAAAATATAAAACTTACCCGTACTGGCAAAGATTACATTTTTAATTAAATATCAAAGATGGCTTTGTTTGGAAACCTTTATGATTAATACGTATCAGCAGAATGTATAATAGTGAGGGAGAAATAATGATTGCCTTCTTCACATTGAGCGAAAAAAAAAATGTGGATTAACTCTTCAAGTGCTGACTGGATTTGTACAAGCAGAACAAAGAAAATTCACACCCTATCTCCTCCATTTCCCAGACATCCACCCTCACTACATCTTCCCTCTACCACAACAGGGATAGAGTTTCCCTTGTCCTTACATACCACAACACGTGCCTCTATATTCAGCAAATAATTCTCCATAATTTTGCCATCTCCAATGAAATACTGCCATGAATCACATCTTTCCCTAACCCCCCCCCCCCCCAACTCTCTGCTTTCTTCAGGTATCACTCCCTCTATAATTCCCTTATGTATTTCTCCCTTCCCACTAATCTCCCTCCTGACATTTATCCCTCCGAGTGGGACAACTCAGCTTCTCCGTCACCACCAGTCAGGACACCAGACAGTTCTTCCTGTTGAAATGACAGTTGACCTGCAAGTCACTTGGGGTTGTCTACTGTATCCAGTGCTCCTAGTGTGACCTCCTCTACATCACGGAGACCCAATGTAGATTAGGGGATCGCTTTGTAGTGTAACTTCAATCCGTCTAACACAAAAGGTGGGTTTTCCTGCACTGCCACGATGAGGCTACTCTCATATTGGAGGAGCAACATCTTATATTCTGTCTGGATAGCCTCCAAACATCAGTTCCTCTAACTTCTGGTAATGACTCCCCCCTCTCCCTTCTCTCCTTTTACATTCCCCATTCTAGCTCTCTTCTATTCCTTCTATTCTTCTCACCTGCCTATCATCTCCCTCTAGTGCCTATGCTCCCCCCCCCCCCCCTTTCTCCCATGGTCCACTATCCTCTCCTATCTGATTCATTTCTCTTCAGCTCTTTACCTCTTCCATCAATCACTTTGGAGTCTCTCACTTCATCACCCCTCTCCCACCCACCTATTTTCCTCTCACCTGTCAGCTGCCTTTCTGTACACCTCTCCTCCCCAGTCAGTCTTATATGGGCCTCTTCCTCCTTCCTTTCAAGATTGTTTAATGTCACTTTCAGTACACAAGTATAAAGGAGAACAAAATAATTGTTACTCCAGATTCAATGCAGCACAAAAAAACACACTAAGATAAAGAACATGATGAAAACACAATTAACATAAATACATAACTTAGCTTATATACATAGAATAATTGTATGTCCATAAAGTGATGATAGGCACAGGAGTATCTGTACATAGTCTTTCCACAAGGCAGTGTGGGCTTCAGATGGGTTTGATTGTAATGGAACTACACTGTTCATGATGCTCTTCCTTGACTTTAGGTGGTTGTAAGGAAATGAACAGTCAATCTTTTGAGCTGAAACCATAAATCAGGACTGGAAAGGAAGGGGACTAGTTGGAGCGCAATCTAGCAGGAGATAACTGAAACCCAGTGAGGGAGAAAGTAGGTGGGTGAGTGAAAGGGAATGATGTAAGAACATGGGATGTGATAGGTGGAAGAAGGAAAGGGCTGAAGAAGAAAGAATCTGATAGGAGAGGAAAGTAACTAAGGAAAAAAGGGAAGAAGGTGGCAAACCAGATGGAGATGGTGGGCATGTCACGAGGATAGAGGGGAACAGGAATGCTGAGAGGATCACAGCATAGAGGGAAAATAAAATGAGGGGAAATGGAAAAAGAGGAGAGTGGTTAGCTGAAGTTAGAGAAATTGATGTTGATGCCATTGAATTGGAGAGTACGCAGACCACACCACAGAAAGCATCTCATCAGGATGCATCATGGTTTGGTAATCCAACTGTTCTGGCTGCACCCGCAAAAAAACTGCATAGTTGTAGGCACAGCTCAGAACATCGTGGGAGATGAGATTGACAATGTTTTTGGCCTCATTGTGGTAGTAGAAGGGGACTGTGGACAGCCATGTCACAGAGAAAATGGGAAGTGGAATTGAACTGGGTGGGTGTCTACCAGGCTGTCGTGGAGGGCAGAGTGAAGATATTCGATGAAGTAGTCCCCTAATCTGCACTGTGTCGCACTGATGTAGAGGAGGCCACATAAGGAGCACCAGATGCAGATAAACTGTCTCCTCTTTAGGGTTCTGAATGTTGGTGAGGGAGGAGATGAAGGGGCAGGTGTAGCTGTTGGCATGGTTGCAGGGATAAGTGCCAGGAGGAAGATCCATGGGGAGGAGCAAATTGACAAGGAAGTCATGGAGAGAGCAATCTCTGTGGAAAGTGGACGGGGCTAAAGGAGGGATATGCTTGATGGTAGGATATTATTAGAAATGGGCATAATTTACAGAGAATCATGTCTTGGATGCAGAGGTTCATGGGATGGTGGGTGAAAATAGGGGGATCCTACCCAGGTAATGTTGGGGGAGCATGGAGTGAGGACAGAAGTATGGAAAATAGAGGAGATACAGGTGAGGACTGCATTGATAGTAATGGAAGGGAAATCCTGTTTCTGGAAAGCCGCATTCAGAGAATGAATGCCATAAAGGCCGAGGAACTAAGAGAAGGTAATAGCATTCTTACAATTAACAGGATGGGAAAAGGTGTAGTCAAGGTAAACATGGAAGTTAGTAGGTTTATAAAAAATGTTGGTAGATAATCTGTCTCTGGAGATGGAAACAGATTGGCAAGAAAAGGGAGAGAGATGTTTAAAGTGGACCAAGTAAATTATGACAAAAATAACAAAATAACATTGCAGCAAATTTGAGGTAGAATTAGGATTTTTCAGGTCATTTCAATAACTGATAGTAGTGAGAAAGAATAAATAGTTGAATTTTGAGAAGGTCAGCATGGAAAGAGGTTCTGCAGCCTAAACCAATTTCGAGGTTTCACATGACCAGGATCAGGAACATTTATTACCCTACAACTATCAGGCTTCTGAACCAGACTGGATAACTTCATTCACCATAACTCTGAATTGATTCTATAACCTATAACTTTCCTGAACTTTTTACAACTCATGTTCTCAGTATTTTTTTTTATTTCCAACATTTTATCTTCTCTTCTTTTGCACATTTTTTTATCAGTCTTTGCCTATTTATGTATAGTTTATTTTTGTAAAATTCTACATATTTCTCTTTTCCCTGTAACTGCCTACAAGAAAATGAATCTCAAGGTAGCATATGGTAACATGTGCATACTTTGATAATAAATTTACTTTGAATTTTGAACTCTGAACTGTGAAGATACTCTCTGATTATTTTGCTTTGTATGCAATCAAGACATATCACTGAGTATATCAAATCATCGGGATTCTAAACTCTGATTCAAGAGCATTATTTTGATGTACTCAATGATGTGTCTTGATGGGAAGACAACACACATCTTGTCATGCAACACAAAGCTCACCCCAACAGTGAACTGTTCCCACAACCTATAGACTCACTTTCAAGGACTTTTCATCTCACATCATTAATATGTATTAGTTTTTTTGTATTTGTGCATTGGTCATCCGTCCATATGCAGTTTTTCATTGATTCTAATGTGTTTCTTCATATTTACTGTGAATGCCCACAAGAAAATGAATTTCATATATATGGTGACATATATGTACTGTAATAATAAGCTTACTTTGAACTTTGAACATTGAAGTATTGAAAAGAAAACAGAATGCAAGATATAGTGTTACAGTTACACATACTATAAATGTACCATAGATGGACTGATAAAGTACAAGGGCTATGATAACGTTTTTTGTGAGATTTTAAAGTTCAAGAGTTAATCTTATTAGCATTTAAGAGGTCCATTCAAGAGACAGACAACAATGGGATATAGTGAAATAGATGGGCGAATCAGCCTCTACGGCTTTGGGGAAGGTCTCTATGCTTCTTTTGGTACAGTTATTTGTTAAGAGACAGATATTCACTGATGATATTTTCATGGATGACTTAACATTGCATGTAAGGATTGTGTTTTGAATAATTGGGATTTTCCTGATGTCACAATGACCTCTTATTATTCTCTGCTTCTCTGAGAGCTTCAATGAACAGTTGGAAGTCTCAAGGGGAAAGAGGAGATTAAAAATTTTGTATGTACAGACATTTCACGTCTGCCTATTCCTTGTGTCTGACAATATTGAGTGAACCTTTCTGCTGAAAATGATTTAGTAAAACATATGTTCAAAGCAGAACAGTTAACAGAATTAATAGGAAACTAGTCTCGGAACCAGATGGTCATGATACGCTTCAGGTTCTCTCAACAGGCACTGCTGAGTGAATTTTATCAATTATTCTGCTGATTATTGGGGAAAGAATATTTATAGCTTTATGAAACGGGTTATTTAGATTCAGATTTATTTATCACATATACCTATTAACATACAGTGAAATGCTTTGCTTGTGTTGCCAAGCAACTCACCTCGTGATGTGCTGGGGGCTGCCTGCAAGTTTCAGCACACATACCAGCGCTAACATAACATGCACAAAATGTTCGGCAGAATAACACAGAACACAAACAGCAATAAAACAACAACAACAAAACAAGACCCTTTCGTCCCTCTTATCATCCCTCCAACTGCTCCCCTCCCCCATCCCCCACATGGACAATCCTCCAAGTCCAGTATAGGCCCCAGCCCTTCATTCTCCAGTCTCCAGGCTTCTGCCACTGGGCTTCAACTTCCAGACTTCTGATCGATCTTCAGACTTCAATCTTTTGTCCCCAGCCCAATCCTCGCTGATTTGATTTGACACAAATGATGCAATTCAGGGCATGTTTCAGTGCACCTGTGACAAACAAAGCTAATCTGTTTATTTTCAACCAGATTGAAAAATGCAAAACATAGGTAGGGTAGATGGTTTCAAGGGTGTAATGATGAGGCTTTATAAGCACTGGTGAGGTCTAACGTGGAGAATTGTGAGCAGTTTTGGGCCCATTATTTACAAAAGGATGTGCTGACATTGAAGAGCATTCAGGGAAGGTGAATGGGAGTGATTCTGGAAATGAACTGCCTATCATAAGAGGAGTGTTTGAGGGCTCTGGGCCAGTACTCACTGGAATTTAGAAGAATGAGGAAAATCTCATTGAAGCCCATCAAATGTTGAAAGGCCTAGAAAGAGAGGATGTGGAGATGATATTTTTTATAGTGGAGGAGTCTAGGACACAGCCTCAGAATAGAGGGGTGTTCATTTAGAACAGAGATGAAAAGGAATTTCTTTTGCCCAATGGTGGTAACCCTTTGGAATTTCTTGGCACAGGCAGCTATGGAGGCCAACTCATTGGGTGTATTTAAAGTGGAGGTTGATAGGTTCTTGATTAGTCATAGCATGAAAGGCTATGAGAGGGACGAATGATCTGAGAGCAAAATGGATCAGCCATGATGAAATGGGGGAGCAGATTTAATGGGCCAAATGGTCTAATCCTGCTCCTATGTCTTATTGTAAGGAACTTATTCTCATGCTAGAAATAGTTATGTCCAGAAAGTATGTGCTCAAGGTGAAGTGAAAGGGATTTAGAGAGGACCAGAGGAAGATTTTTCTTTAACAAGATGGTGGCTGAAAACCAGAACAGAATGATTGAGAATGTGGTGAAGACTGAAGCTCTCAGTACATTTATGGAGCTTCTGAATGAAAAGTTGAATTGCTAAGCCATAGTGTTCTAGGTATTAGATCCAGGTAAATGGAATTAGGATAGATGGGTAGTTGATGGCCATTGATTGCATGAACCGATTCACATCTCATTCTATTAACCAGTTGGTTCTTCTAGTTACTGACCCTTCAACCACTGGTTTACATATTCTACCAGCAACCATGCGGAGTTCCTCTGAGTGCTTCATTTTATCTCACATCCAGAGGGTAATTGGCCACTGTGAATAGCCCCCTGGATGAAGTCAGGGGGTAGGATCATAGGGAGTTTAGCTAAATGTGGGAGAATACATTACACAGAGATTTAGTGAAGGGATGAGATTAATGTGTGATGCTGCCCAGATTCACCGTGGTTAACGGTCGCACCCAAGTCATGAGGATATTTGTAAGCAGCTTACCTGTTTAATATAACTCTTTAGAGCACAGAAATAGACCATTCAGCTCTTATTTTTCCATATGAAATCCTGCATAGTCCCATCAATGTGCACCTGCACCATAGCCCATCATACGTCTCCCAGCCATGTTCAGATCCAAATTTCTCTTAAATGTTGAAATTGAACCAGCGTTCATCACTTCCGCTGGCAGCTCATTCCACACTCTCACCACCCACTGTCAGGGTGTCAAACCTTTCCCATCAAATGTCCGTGCAGCCATCTGTGCTTTGAGGACAAGTATGTATCTCCACTCTCGTTCAAAGGCAAGCTGCTAGAGGAACCCAGCCGGCCAGGGAAAGGGATGGTCCACGTTTGGGCCAATCTCCTGCTCCAGGAATGAAAACGCAGAGAGAAAATATTCAGCATAAAGCAGTGAGAGGGAAGACCATAAGACACAGGATCAGAATTAGACCATTTGGCCTATCGAGTTTGCTCTGCTATTCCATCATGGCTGATTCATTATCCCTCTCAGCACTATTTTCCTGCATTTTCCCCATAACCTTTGACACCCTGACTAGTCAAGAACCTACCAGCCTCCACTTTAAATATATCCAACAACCTTGTCTCAGCAGCCATCTGCAGCAATGAATTCCACAGACTCATACCCTTCCACCATCAGGCCCTTGGAGTAAAGGGAATAACTTCACTCAATTTCACTTGCCCCATCACTGAAATCTTCCTGCAACCAATGGAGTCACTTTCACAGACTCTTCTTACCTTCTTGATATTTATTGCTTATTTATTATTATTATTTCATTCTTTTGCATTTGCAGTTTGTAGTCTTCCACACTCTGATTGAACATTTAAGTTGGGTGGTCTTTCATTGAGTCTATTATGGTTATTATTCTATAGATTTATTGTTCTCTAGAGAATGAATCTCAGAGTTGTATATTGTGACATATATGTACTTTGATCATAAAGTTTGCTTTGAAGTTTGATCTTTGAAATGCCTGCAAGAAGGTGAATCTTGGGGCAGTATTTGGTGCATTATATATGTTTTGATAATAAATTTACCTTGGCCTGAATATTTGTTGTAGAGTCTAAAGCAAAATAGTTCAGATGCTGGAAAGCTGAAATGAAATGAATCAGAAAATTCTGGAAATACTCAACAGGTCAAGACAGCATCTGTGGATCAAGAAGTAGTCCATAGTGTAGGTGAATGATCAAGACCATTCCTGCTTTATCTCTGACTGCTATCCCTCCGCCAGTTTTGTATCCTTGCTGCTTCTGGACCTTTAATCTCATGGGCTTTCATTTTCACTAATACATCCAATCTGTGATTCTTTACCAAATGCTTTCTGAATGCCTCAGGCACCAGTTGCACAGCACTCAACTCTCCCCTCTGTCACCTCATCAAAAAGCTTAATTATGTTAGTCAACCACAATCTGCACTTAACAAATCCTGGCTTGCTTTCCTTTATTAGTCCACGCTTGTGAAAGTGGCTATTAATCTTCTCCCTGATTATTGTTTCTAAAACTTCCATACTCTTGTTAAACCAGCTGGCCTAGAAATGCCAAGACAATCTCCTATGGGACCAGCTGGCAAAGTTTGTGATCCACCTGTACTCTGGAATCAACTCCCTACATGAATCAGAATCTAAATCAGATCCAGCTTCAATATCACTGATATATGTTGGGAAATTTGTTGATTTGTGACAGCAATGCATATAAAAAAAACTATAAATTACAGTAAGAAAATTAAATAGGTAGTGCAAATAGAGAGCACAACTAGTAAGGTACTGTTTATGGTGGGCAATGGAGTGGAGAAACGTCTCTACCAAAAGAGGTGTAAGGAGCTCCATCCCTCCACTAGCCTGCAGGTCACCCTTGGGCAAGGTGTAGTACCTGCTTACCCCCCGATCAGGGTCACATGAAGCCATGGGAGGAGGTGATGGATAGTCGTATGAACAACTGGTGCATATCCTAAGTTCTGGTTATGCGACCACTGACACTAAGCGGATAATCTCTGAAGAGTATTGATAATGGCTGAAGTCACTCATCTTGTAAAGCCACTGCCCAGAAGAAGGCAATGGCAAATCACTTCTGTATAAAAATTTGCCAAGAACAATCATGGTCATGAATAAGACCATGATTGCCTATGTCACACTACACGGCACACAATGATGATGATGTTCATGGGTTGGTTGATTGTGTTTGTAGAAATCTGATGGTGGAAGCTGTTTCTGAAATGTTGAGTGTGTGCCTGGAGGCTCCTGTACCTCCTCCTTGATGGTAGCAATGAGAAGAGAGCGTATCTTGAGTGATGGGGGTCCTCAATGATGGATGCCACCTTTTTGAGGCTTCACTGCTTAAAGATGTCCTGGGTGTTGAGAAGGCTGATGCCCCTGATGGGACTGACTGAGTTTACAACTTACTGCAGCTTATGTCAACCCTGTGCAGTGCCATCCCCATACCAGACAGTGATAAAACCAGTTACAATGCTTTCCGTGGTACACCTGCTGAAACTTGCTAGTGTCTTTGGTGACATAGCAAATCCCCTCAAACTTCTAATGAAATTAAGCTAATGTTGTCCCTTCTTTGTAACTGCATCAATATGTTGGACCCAGAACAGATCCACAGAAATGTTGACACCGAGGAATTTAAAATTGTTCACACTTTCCACTTATGATCTGTAAGAGGATAGATGTGTGTTCCTACATCTTACTCTTTCTGAAGTCCACGGTCTTACTAGCTTTATACCTGCACAACTAGCTGGTTTATATTGTACCCTTATGCTTTCTTATCACCATCTGAGTGCCACCTTTTAGGGCATAACCTTTTGAAGATGTTCTTAATTCTGGGAAGGCTGGTGCTCATGATGGAGCTGGCTGAGTTCACAGTTCTCTACACCTTTTTCCAGTCATGTGTAATGGCCTGTCCATACCAGAGAGTGATGCAACTTGTCAGAATTCTCTCCATAGTACAACTGTAGAAATTTGCTTTCATCTTGGGTGACATATAGAGGCTGGCATCCTCAAGTACCATCCTTCTATGTGACTTGGCTGCATCACTTGTATCATCCTTGTAACACTTTCTATACAGGATGCAAGCCATCTGGAATCAATTAGGATTAATACTGGCTTTCTTGTGTATCTAATGTTACCTTATCCAGTAACAAGAGAAAACCTGCCAATGCTGGACATCTGAATGACATACACACAAAATGGTGGAGGAGCTCAGCAGGCCAGGCAACATACAGTCAACATTTCGGCCCCAAATGTCGACTGTACTATTTTCCATAGAGGTTGCCTGGCCTGCTGAATTCCTCCAGCATTTTGTGAGTGTTACCTTATCCCGTACTCTAGCAACTTACCACAGAGCTCAGATTTTAAATATGCTTTCCATTAAGATTGATTTCTTCTGGAGATCTACACAACTCGCTCTCAGCCTCTGATATTGGAAGTGAGATAATAATTTCACAAGAACATGCACAGTGGATGGAATGGATGAACAGAGGGCAGATAAAATTGCAAGAGACATTTTGGTGAGCAAGAAAGATAAATAGTACTGGGCAATTGGTATTGCTTACAAGAGGCTGACACTCAGAAGAATCTGAATACATTTTCCCATGATTCTTTGAAAGTATCAGAGCAAGTCAACAACGGAGTTAATAAAGCACATGCAATCCAGGGCTTCATTAACAGAGGCACAAAGCAGAAAAGAGTTTACTAAACCAGCAAGGACTACAAGAATTATAGTTATTAAATCATACAACATGAAACCAGGCCTTTCAGAAAAATTGGTACACATCAACCAAAATGCCCATTCAAGCTGGTACCATTTTCCTGCATTTGCCCCACATATCTTTAATCCTTTCCCATCCTTGTACCTGTCCAAAGTCTTTTAAAAGCTGTTATTGTCCCTACCTCAACCAATTTCTTATTCCATAAAGTCAGAGGTAAAATCTCCCTCCTAAGTTCCTGTTAAATCTTTCTTCTCTCAGTTTCAACCTGTGCCTTCGTGTTCTTCATTTCCCAACCCTAAGGAAACTAAGTAAAAGAGAAAGGTTGGTGGGAAGTTTATAGAATTGTTATATCAGGTAAAACTTCCTGAGATTTGCGTTCCGGTAGCAGATTTTAGAGACAAAAGCTGTTGTCAAAGTCAGTGTCAAATTTATTGTCACACTGCCCTTTGCAAAAATGTTAGGCACATATATGTAGCTAGGGTGCCTTTGGAAAGTATTGTATTTGTCAATATGGAACGGAGAGCGAGTTCATAAAGCTGGTAAGAGTAAATGATATTGAGAAGGGTGAAGGCAGAGCATCGTGGGAGGGGTGTGGGACAGGTGGCAGAGAAGGAGTGCCAAGGTGGCGCAGGTGGGGGTGCACACCATGCAAGGTGATTTGATTCCAAACAATTGTTTTATTGATCATCATAGAATGTCTCTCTGGTGCTTCCTGCCCCCTCCACTCTCCCATCCCCTTTTCCCAACCATTGGCCTTTTCTTTTTGGCACATTGGCATTCATAAATAAAAGAACAGAGTACAAGAGATGGGATGTGTATTTGTTGAAGTTGTATAAGACAGTCGTGAGGTCTAATTTGGAATATTGTGTGCAGTTTTGGTCACCTAACTACAAGTAAAATGTAAATAAGGTTGAAAGGGTACATATAAATTTTACCAGGTTGTTGCTGAGATTGGAGGACCTGATTATAAGGGAAGATAGGACTTTATTTCTTGGAATGTGGGAGATTAAGGGGAGATCTGATAGAGGTATACAAAATTATGAGCAGTATAGATAGGGTAAATACTAGCAGGCTTTTTCCACTGAGGTTCACCATAAGACCATATTTTCCTTGGAAGGGAAAATATGTCTGTTATTGTGTATGTCTTCACAAGGTAGGAGGAATAAGACCATAAGACCATAAGGTATAGGAGCAGAAATAGACCATTCAGCCCATTGAGTCTGCTCTGCCATTTAATCACAGGCTAATCCAATTCTTCCAGGCATCCCTACTCCCCTGCTTTCTCCCCATGCCCTGACTAATAAAGAACCTGTCTATCTCTGCCTTAAATGTACCCAATGACTTGGTCTCCACAGCCGCTCATGGCAACAAATTCCACAGTTTACCACCCTCTGACCGAAGTAATTTCTCTGCTTCTCTGTTCTAAATGGACGTCCTTTAATATTGAAGTCATGCAGTCTTGTCGGACTCCCCTATCATGGGAAATAATTTTGCCATATCTAATCTGTTCAGGCCTTTTAACATTTGGAATGTTTCTTTGAGATCCCCCCTCATTCTCCAGAACTCCAAGAGCTGCCAGAAGTTCCTCATATGGTAACCCGTTCATTTCTGGTATCATTCTTGTGAATCTTCTATAAAACCCTCTCCAATGTCAATATATTCTTTCTAAAATAAGGAGCCCAAAATTGCACACAATACTCTAAATGTGGCCTCACGAGTGCCTTACAGAGCCTCAATATCACATCCCTGCTCTTATATTCTATACCTCTAGAAATAGATCCCAACAATTCATTTGCCTTCTTCATAACCGACTCAACCTGGAGGTTAACCTTTAGGGTATCCTGCGCAAGGACTCCCAATTCCCTCTGCATCTCTGTATTTTGAATTCTCTGCCCATCTAAATAATAGTTTGCCTGTTTATTTCTTCCACTGAAGTACATGACCATACACTTTCCAACATTGCATTTAATTTGCCACTTTTTTGCCCATTCCCCTAAACTATCTATGTCTCTCTGTAGGCTATGTTTCGTCAACACTACATGCTCCTCCACCTATCTTTGTATCATCGGCAAATTTAGCTACAAATCCATTAATGCCATAGTCCAAATCATTGACATACATCCTAAAAGCAGTGGTCCCAACACTGACCGTTGTTGAACTCCACTGGTAACAGGCAGCCAGCCAGAACAGGAACCCTTTATTCTCACTCTCTGTTTCCTGCTGACCAGCCAATGCTCCATCCATGCTAGTAACTTCCCTGTAATTCCATGGGATCTTATCTTGCTAAGCAGCTTCATGTTCAACACCTTGTCAAAGGCCCTCCGAAAATCCAAGTACACCACATCTACTGAATCTCCTTTGTCTACCCTGATTGTAATTTCCTCAAAAAAAATTCAGTAGGTATGTCAGGCAAGATTTTCCTTTCAAGAAACCACGCTGGCCTTAGCCTGTCTTGTCATATGCCTCCAGGTACTCTATAATCTCATCTCTAACAATTGATTTAAACAACTTCCCAACCACTGATGTCAGGCTAACAGGTCTATAGTTTCCTTTCTGCTGCCTCCCACTCTTCTTAAAAAGCAGAGTAACATTTGCAATTTTCCAGTCATCCAGTACAACGTCAGAATCTATTGGTTCTTGAAAGATCATTGTTAATGCCTCTGCAATCTCTCCAGCTACTTCCATCAGAACCCAAAGGTGCATTCCATCTGGTCAAGGAGATTTATCCACCCTCAGACCAGTAAACTTCCTGAGCACCTTCTCAGTCGTAATTTTCACTGCACATACTTCACTTCCCTGACACTCTTGAATGTCCGGTGTACTGCAGACGTCTTCCACTGTGAAGACTGATGCAAAATACACATTCAGTTCCTCTGCCATCTCTGCATCTCTCATTACAATATCTCCAGTGTCATTTTCTATTGGTTCTATATCTACCCTCAACTCTCTTTTACCCTTTATATACTTGAAAAAGCTTTTAGTATCTTCTTTGATATTTATCACCAGCTTCCTTTAGTAATTCTTCTTTTCATTCCTAATGACCTTCTTAGTTTCCTTCTGCAAGTTTTCCTAATCCTCTGTCTTCCCACTGGCTTTTGCTTCCTAGCATGCCCTCTCTTTTGTTTTTACTTTGGCTCTGACTTCACTTGTCAGCCATGGTAGTGTCCTTCTTCCATTCAATAATTTATTCTTATTTGGAATATATGTGCCTTGCACTTCCCTCATATTTCACAGAAACTCCAGCCATTGCTGCTCTGCTGTTCTTCTTGCTAGTGTCTCTTTCAAGTCAACCTTAGCCAGTTCCCCTCTCATGCCATTGTAATTTCCTTTATTCCACTGAAATATTTACACATTCTCTTTCTCAAATTTCAAAGTGAACTCAATCATATTGTGATCACTGTTCCCTAAGGGTCCCTTAACCTTGAGCTTTCTTACCACCTCCAGATCATTGTACAACACCGAGTCCAGCACAGCCAATCCCCTAGTGGACTCAACAAGAAGATGTTCTAAAAAGTCATCCCTTAGACATTCTACAAATTTTCTCTCTTGAGATCCAGAGCTAGCCTGGTTTTCCCAATCCACTTTCATTTTAAAATCCCCAACAATTATCATGGCGTTGCCCTTCTGATATGCCTTTTCTATCCCCTGCTATAATTTCTACCCACACCAGGCTGCTGTTTGGAGGCCTGTATACAACTGCCATTAGGGTCCTTTTACCCTTGCCATTTCTTAACTCAACCCATAGAGACTCTACACCTTCTGATCCTATGTCATCCCTTTCTAATGATTTATTATTTCTTATACACAGGGACACACCACCCCCTCTGCCTTCTAACCTATCTTTCCGTTACACTGTATATCCTTGGACATTCAGCTTCCAATGGCAGCCGTTCTTTAGCCAAGTTTCAGAGATGGCCACAACGCCATACTTGCCAATCCGTAGCAGATCTTAAGGGGAACATGAGGGGAAACCTTCACTCAGAGGGTTGTGAGAGTATAGAACTAGCTGCTAGTGCAAATTATGCATGCAAGTTGGCTATCAACATTTAAGAGAAGTTTGGATACGTACCTGGATTGTAGGGGTATGGAGGTCGATGGACCCTGTGCAGGGTGATGGCTCTAGGCAGTTTAAATGGTTTAGCATGGACTAGATAGGCCAAAGGGCCAGTTTATTGCTGTACCTCTTTATGACTCGACGGGTCCCCGCTCCCCGCTCCCTGCCCCATTCGCACTCTTTGTCCACAATATAGACCATATCATTATCAAGTTTATCATCACTCACATATGTCACAGTACTGTATGTACAGGTGCAATGAAATACTTACTTGCATCAGCATCACCGGCACACAGCATCTGATATGCAACATTCACAAAAGAAACATAGATATAAATTATGCAAAACTTTTACAAAATCAAAATCTATTTTAGTACTATGTGATCAAAGTAATTGCACTGTTGTTGTACTGAGCTTGTGACTAAGGTTTTATCAGTTGGTTCAAGAACTCAAAGGTTGAAGGGAAGCAGATTTACTTGAGCTTGGTGTCTTGGTACAGACTTCTGTACTTCCTGCCTTATGGTGTCTGTGAGAAGATGGTATGGCCCAGATGGTGGGGATCTTTGTTGCCTTCTTGTGCCAGCACCCCCTGTAGTTACTACAGATTGTGACAGGAGATGTGCCCATGATGTATTAGGCTGACTCCATTGAGTTCTTACATTCCTGTGCATTCAAGTTGTCATACCAGACCATATATATATATATATATATCTATATATACACACACACACACACACACACACACACACACACACACACACACACACACACACATATATATATATATATATATATATATATATATATATATATATATATACACACACATATATACACAGTAGAAGTTAGTGTGTGTGTGCTCTATGCATGCTGAACCTCCAAAACCTTCAAAGAAAGTGAACAGCTTTAAGTTCATCAGCATACTCACCACTGTGGAATACACATGGCCTGTACATATTGGATGTGTGTGAAAAAAGTACAACAGTGCCTCTTTCACCTCAGACAGTTGAGGAGATTTGGTATAGGCCCCCGAATCCCAAGAACTTTCTACAGGGGCACAACTGAGAGCATCCTGACTGGCTGCAACACTGCCTGGTATGGGAACTGTACCTCCCTTAATCACAGGACTCTGCAGAGAGTGGTGTGGACAGCCCAGTGCATCTGTAGATGTGAACTTCCCACTATTCAGGACATTTACAAAGATAGGTGTGTAAAAAGGGCCCGAAGAATCAATGGAGACCTGAGTCACCCCAACCACAAATTGTTCTATCTGCTACCACCTAGGAAACAGTACTGCAGCATAAAAGCCAGGACCAATAGGCTCCGGGACAGCTTCTTCCATTGGGCCATCAGACTAATCAATTCATGCTGATCTAATTGTATTTCTATGTTATATTTACTGTCCTGTGTACATACTATTTATTATAAATTACTATAAATTGCACATTGCACATTTAGATGGAGGCATAATGTAAGATATTTTACTCCTCACATATATGAAGGATGTAAGTAATAAAGTCAATTCACCAATTCAAGATGCTGGAAAACATTCTTTGAGAGAGGTGTGGCTAGCACATGGTCATTAGCAGATTGACATTGGATTGAATGAAGGTGAGGTCTACATGCATGGAGTTCCTCACACCCACATCCCTGGGCTCTTCTGCTTCTTCCTCTGCCTATTCAAGTTCAAGTTTAATTGTCATTCAGCCATGCACATAAATATAGTCAAGTGAAACAGCGTTCCTTCGGGGCCAAGGTGGAAAACATACTGCCAGCAGTCACACACAGCACACAACACATATAGCAAATATTATTATGATAGCAGAAAAACATACAGGTACAACAAAAATATAGTCCAAGTCCCTGAGCATGTTTCAGCTGCTCCTCATCTCACACACAAGTGCAATCGCGGATGAACACAATCTGCCTTGATTTCCACCGAGCAAACACTGGAGGCAAGCAGTGCTGATGGGGAGGGGGGGGAGTGGGGGGGCAGGACCCAAGCCTTCACAGAATATATTCCACACTTCCTTTGATCCACCATTAGATTTCCTTCAACTGTCTTGGACACAAGCTTTGGAAATCCTTTGCTTATTCTCTGTGCCTCTCCAGCTCTCTGTCTTTCTCCCCATCTTCAATCCTAACCCTTCAAGGTGTCTTGGTATCTCTTCACAAGATTTAGTATCAAACATTGCCTATAAACTTTATGAGGATGTCCTACAGTGGATAAGCATGTTTTACAGTGTTAATCATGTTCTAATAACACCCATTGTTGTTACAATTGCATGTGTAAATTTCTGTGTGCAAAAATTCTCTAAAAAATGTCCTATCATTTCTCCTAGAGATTAATAATATCCAGTCATTTGCAAAAGTCAGATCTTGCTGGTGTTTCAGTCTGTGTCCAGCTATTAATGATCTTGTCCTGTAGATGACTCCCATTAAACCGATTGTTTGTCAGATCTCATGAATGCTTTATGAGTAACTAGAATATATTGAAAGAGAATTTATCGTAAGGTAGGTTTTTAATTTTTGATGCCTTAAATTCACATTTGATGGCTGGGACAAAATGGATTACAGTCAGTTTCTGCGAGTATTGAATTCATTCCTTGTCCACTAATGAAAAGAGCTACTGAATATATTATGAAAGTAATTATAAATTTATCATACACTTGCACAGCCTCTGAGTGACTCAAAAAGTTGGAGAGCAATGTTAAAGAATGGTGTGTGCTCCACTAAGTTAACATTATTTCTCAGTTTGTCTTTGCATTGGTTTCAAGGGCATGGGAAGAGACCAAGCAAGCTATTTGATTGAATGGAAGTGGGGCATCTGAGTATCACCAAATATTCCAGGCTTGAGGTAGGGGCATTACATTTCGGGCCAGGGATCAGTTGAGACAACGACATGTCAGTCATAAAGTCAGCACAGAAATAGACCCTTCAGCCCAAGTCATCCATGCCGACCAATACATTCTCTAAGCCAGTCCCATTTGCCCCTGATGAGCCAATATCCCTTTCAACCTTCCGTATCCCAGTACCTGTCCAAGTGTCTTTTAAATATTGCTATAGTATATGTCTTAACTACTTCCTTTGAAAAGTCACTATATGTAGATGTCACCTTCTTTGTGAAAAGGTTGCTTCTCAAGGCTCTTTTTAATCTTTCCCTTCTCATCTCTTAGATCTACACTCTGTACTTTGTGATTCTCTTTCCCCAAGGAAAGGATTTGTGCAATCACTCTAACTCTGCCCTTATGATTTTATAGAGTTCTGTAGGGTCAGGCACAGTACAAGTAGTGCATTGAAGCTCAATTTTAATGTTTAAGAGATGTTTGGATAGGTACATCGATGGTAGGTGTATGGAGGTCTCTGGGCCAGGTGCAAATTGATGGAAGTAGGCAGATTAAATGGTTCAGCATGGATTAGATAGGCTGAAGGGCCAACATCTGTGCTGTTCTTTACTATGAGTCTATGACTCTCTCCCATAAACTCCTATGCTCCTATGAATAAAGTCCTAGTCTGCCAACCTCCCTCTGTCTCAGCTCCTCAAGTTTTGGAAATATTCTCATAGATCTTCTCTGTACTCTTTCCAAAGTAGTGATAATTGTCCTAACATTACATAACCAAAGCCGTACACAATAGTGCAAGTACATCCCCAGGGGTGGAATGGTATGTTTTTCTCCCATTCAAAAGGACTGTGGGAATGCTATGTCAGTATCCGAAGCATAATGACACTTGCGGGCTGCCCCAACACAATCCTCATTGATCTAAACAATGTACTTCACTGTATGAATCGATGTACGTGAGATAAATAAACCTAAACTTTAATCTTCAGACAATTTTGGAACTGCACCATCAATATGTGAGACATGTCACTCAGGGACTTGGGCTATATATATTTTTTTCATGACTGTAAATGTGCTCACTATCTTGAATATGTAATGTATATTTTGCACCTCAACCACAGAGAAATACTGTTTTGTTTAGTTGTATTCATATATAGCTAAGTGATAATTAAACTTACATTTGCATTTGATGTCTTGTACAAGCCATGTCATGATTAACTCTATGAAAGTAATTGAGTATTGTGGAGATAATTTTTTAATGTAAGACACAATCATTGGAGTACTGATGATGGAAGCAGATCAGATATCATGAAGACCTGCATTCAGAGTCCACTTTATTAGGTACCGCCTGTAACTAATAAAGTGGCCACTGAGTGTATGTTAATGGTTTTTGCTGCTGCAAGACCATTCACTTTGAGGTTTGATAGGTTGTGCATTCAGAGATGCTCTTTTGCACATCATTGTTGTAACATGTGGTTATTTAAATTACTGTCAACTTGCTGTTGGCTTGAACCAGTCTGGCCATTCTCCTCTGACATCTCTCATTAACAAGGCATTTTTGCTCACGGAATTGCTGCTCACTGAATATCTTTTTGCTGTTTTTTGCATAATTCTCTGTGAACTCTAGAGACATTGGGCATGAAATTCCTAGAAAATCAGCAGCTTCTGAGATACTCAAACCACACCATCTGGCACCAATAATCATTCTACGGTCAAAGTCAGTTAGATCATACTTTTTCCCCTTTCTGATGTTTGATCTGAACAATAACAAAACCTCTTGACCATGCCTGCATGCTTCTATGCATTGACTTACTGCCACATGATTGGCTAACGAGGTATTTGTATTAACAAGCAGTTGTACCTAATAAAGTGGCCGGTGAGTGTATTCTCCTTCAAGTCATATCCAATCCTAACTAGGAAATGCATTGCATATCTTTATCAGATTAAGGTGAGATCATCAATTCTCATTTAAATTTGTGAAATAGGCTGTTGATGGAGTACTGTATGCACTTTTAGTCTCCACACTATAGGAAGAAAGTGATTGAACTGGGAAGGGTGTGGAGGAGATTCGGCAGGATGTTTCCTGGATTGGAGCATCTTAGTTATAAGAAGAGATTAAACAGTTTTAACAGGATCAGAGAAGGTTGAGGGCTGACTTGATAGAGTTATATACAATTATGAGGTGGATAAAGGGTTGAAATGTCAAATACGAGAGAGCATGTCTTAAAGAGAGGGGCAGTTTAAAGGAGATTAATTTACATATTTATTGAGATACAGCACAGAATAAGCCTTTGAGCAATGAAACCCAGCAACCCCCCAACCCAATTTAATCCTAGCGTAATCATTGGACAATTTACAATGACCAATTAACCTACCAGCTGGTACATCTTTGGACTATAGGAGGAAACTGGAGCTCCCGGAGGAATTCCATGCAGTCACCGGGAAAATGCACCCACTCCTTACAGGCAGCATGGGAATTGAACTCAGTTCACCTGTAGTGTAAAGTGTTGAGTTAGCCACTATGTTACCATGCCACTATTTGGGTCAAGTTTCCTTTCACAGTGGGTGGTGGGTGACTCAAATGCACTACAAAGGATAGTGGTGCAAGCAGGTACAACAGTGGTGCTTAAGAGGCTTTTAATCAGGCACATGAATATTACAGGGACTGGATACACATACTCAGCGATTCAGGAACAGCTTCTTTCCCTTTGCCATTCGATTCCTAAGTAGACATTGAACCCATGAACACTACCTCACTATTTTAATATTATTTCTGTTTTTGCACTACTATTTTTGCAAAACTATTTTACAGTAACTGATTGATTGTTTTTTCTATATTCACCACGAATTGCATTGAAATACTGCTAAGTTAACAAATTTCATGACAAATGCTGGAGATGTTAAACCTGATTCTGATTCTGCTTCAGATTCCGGTGGGATATGGATCCAGTGTTGGCAGAAGGAATTTATATTAAATTGGCATTCACCCTGTGACCACATGGGTTTCCTTCGGGTGCTCCCGTATCCTCCCACAGTTCAAAGATGTATCAGTTGGTAGATAAATTGATCCTTGTAAATTGTTCCATTAGTAGGCTAGGATTAAATAGGGGGATTGCTGGGTGGCATTACTCAAAGGGCCAGAAGGGCCTATTCTGCTGTGTATCTCAACGAGTAAATAAATAAAATCTCCTTTAAACTATCCACCTCTCCTCTTTAAGACATGCCCTCTAGTATTTGACATTTCAACCCTTTATCCACCTCATAACTTTATATAGCTTAACCTGCTAAACAAACCTAGCCTATACAATCTCTTCTTGCTTGTTATCATAAGCTGAAGGGCTTGTTCTTGTGCTGTACTGTGGGTTTGATTTTCTAAATAGGGTAGATATTAAGAATTTCTTCCCATGGACTGCATGACCAAGATAAGGGGGCATAAGTTTAAGTTGTAGAGTAAGACATTTAGCTGGGATCTGAAGGGAATTTTTGTCACCCAGAGGTTAGTTGCAAGAGGGTGATAAAAATTTTCTTCAGATCTGTTTGGGTCAAGCTGAAGTACTACATACAGTTCAATTCACCACACCTTGGAACAAGGATTCCCAACATGGAGTCCATGGACCTTTCGGTTAATGGTACGTGTCAATGGCATAAAAAAGGCTGGGAACCCTGCTCTAGAAAGAATGTGAATGTAATGAAGACTCAGACAAAGTGATTTACCAAGATATTGCTAGGATTCAACAGTAATGAGGTCAGAATGGATACACAGAGCTGGAGGAACTCAGAAGGTCAGACAGTATCTAAGGAGGGTAATGAACAGTTGATGTTTCATACTGAGACCCTTCATCAAGACTGGAAACATTAACTGGATCATGCTGCCTGACCTGCTGTGTTCTGTAGCATTTTGTGTACATTGCTTGAGACCTCCAGCATCTGCAGAACCTCATGTGTCTAAGGCATTGAGTCCTTTGAGCACAGATGACCCTAGGTGCCAGTTGAATGCTCAATCTCATGCTGCTGGACCTGCTGTGTTCGCCAACATTTTGCATGTGTTGCTCAAGATTTCCAGCATCTACAGAATCTCTTGTGTCACCAGATAGATGGATTTGTTTTCCCTTGGGGCAGCAGGGACTAAGGGAGTCCTAATGGAAGTGTAGAATATTATGAAGGGCAAAGAAAGGGTCGATAATACAGAACTGTTCATCATAATAGAGATGTTTAAAGCCTAAGGGCAAACATTTAGATGAGAAGTGAGGGGAAATGATTTAACTCAGAGGGTGGTTGGAGTCTGGGATGCACTCCCTGAGAAGGCATGGAGGAATAAATCAAGTTTATTACAATGAATCTACTGTATATTGTTAAATATGTTATCATGTGTCAGCAATATAGTGCGATACATAAAAAATTACTGCAAGTTACAAAGATAAATACCAAGTGTGAAAGAGAAATAATCAGGTAGTGTTTATGAGTTCATGGACGATTTAGGAATGTGATGGCTGAAAAAAAGCTGTTCCTGAAACACTGAGCATCAATCTCCAGGCCCAACATATTGATGCAATTACACAAAGGTGTTGTAACAGGCGACTGAAACGAACCCAAGTGCAGGATACAGGCACGAAGATTGAGTTTGGATGTTTACACGGGAGTAAACGCCGAACAGCAAGCAGGAGGGATCTTGACACGGAGCCCTGAAATGGAACCTTGCCACAGAGCCTTGACTCAGAGAAATTGAGTCTCATAGGTACCTTGAAACTGGAGCTAAACTTAGAACAACCAGCTGTAAGCAATCAGGAAACATAGTTTACTCACAAGAAAAAAGACCAACAAACTGGCAACTAGTGGCTGTGACATAGATGTTCTTATACTGAGCCTTTGATGGAAACCAGGTGTGCCATCATTAAAGAGAATTGGAAGCAATTTGGGACATTAACGATCTGGACCATGGCATAATCAAATTAAATTAGGAGCAAGATAGGGAATTAATGATCACCAGGGAGTCCTCCAAGCTCTGACGTCCCACCTTCCCTGATTATTAGATGATTACTTTCACTGGTGTCTTGTTTTAGTTAACAGTGCAGCCATGCCTTGTTTTGTTTCTCTATTTAAATTCCCCCTGTTTTGTTTGTCTTTGCTCAGTCTTGAATGTACTTACCCTGTGTGGTAATTCTTACAACCTAGCCTGGGCTTTCTACAAATCCATCCCCAAATTAGGATTCTTTGTTCAGCTCTATCCTCAGCTCTGGTCTCCTCTGCACTTGAGCTCACCTGGGCAACTTCTCTCCTTGTAGTTCAAAGGTTAAAGATATGGAACTTCACCATAACAACCCCAGTTTTACCCAGCCAGGCAACCACCTTCATTGCAGCATGGGAGGGTACAAGTAGGTTCTAGTATAAAGGTTTAGTATAGATGGGATCTTCACAGTCATCATGTTATTGTGCTGAATAATTCACATAGTGTTTTCATTGGTGGAAGTCATAGTTTCATAAAGCTGTAAAGCATAGACTAGTTTGGGTGGAATAATTGGGCGTGCAGTACCATAGCGGTGAGCACTATAATATACAGCACTGGAGTTCAGAGTCACATTCCGGCACCACCTGTAAGGAGGTTTGTACATTCTCCCTGTGCGTGTGTGGGATTCCTTCAGGTGCTACAGTTTACTCCCACAGTCTAAAGAAGTACCAGTTATTTGAGCATTGTAAATAGTCCTGTGATCAGGCTAGTGTTAAATAGATGGCTTGTTGTGCCATGAGGGCCTGTTCCACACTGTGTCTCTAAATAAATAAACAAATCAGTAAGTGTTTCTGGATTTATGAGAAGATAATCATTGTGAAGAGATACATCGTCTAATTTTTTTCGCCATGGATGTAATCTTCTTCTGGAATGGGGACCAAACCTGAGGAAGGAAAGTTGGCAGCGACCCCCAGCCATTATCATTACTCTTCAGAAATCGTTTGCCTGGCATCATCTATCACTTGTGAGGTGCACCAGCTGCTCATACGACCATTCATCACCTGCTCCCATGGCTTCACGTAACCATTATTAGGGGGATAATCCGGTGCTGTACCTTGCCCAAGGGTGACCTTCAGGCTAGAGTAGGGAAGAATCACCTTACACCTCCGTTGGTAGAGATGTGTCCCCACCCCATCACCCATGGGAAGAGTACCGGCATAAAATGGCCACCGATAAGTCCAAAAGATAATTCAAAGGAAACATCTTCGTCTTAGTCTCATTACCCAATAATCATCTGCTAGGCACAATAAATGTTTATGTTGATAATGGAATACTGGTACTTTAAAACAATTTGCGCTCAGCTTACAGAATAAACGAGGTTCTGTGAGTAATAATTATGTCTCAATATCTGGGATATTCTGGAATGATATATCTGCAATAAAATGCAGAGGAAAATAAGTCTCTACATATTTAATTTGCTGCTTTCAGTTGGAAGTGCTAACATTTTTGCAGATTAGCATATCTTTGGCAATAAAATTTCTGCCAAGGGATAATAGTTTTTGACTAATTCATTGAGCTGCAGCTCCTCACGGACCGTGTTACAGAACTGGATGACCTTCGGCTCCTATGGGAGAATCTGGAGGTGATTGATAGGAGCTATAAGAGTTAGTCATCTCTAAGTTGCAGGAGAGAATTAGTTGGGTGACTATCAGAAAAGGGAAAGAGAAGAGGCAGGCAGTGCAGAGTTCCCCTGTGGCTATTCACCTCAATAATAATTATACTGCTTTAGATACTACTGAGGGGAACCAACCTACCAGGGGAAAGCTACAGCGACCAGGGCCCTGGCTCTGTGCCTCAGAAGGAAAGGGGGGTGGGAAGAGGGCTGCAGTATTTATAGGGGATTCCATAGTTAGAGGAGCAGACAGGAGATTCTGTGGACATGAAAAAGACACTGAGATGGTTTATTTCTTCCCAGGTGCCAGGATCAGTGATGTCCTAGATCATTCTAAACGGGGAGGATGAACAGACAGAAGTCGAGGTCAGAAAAAGGATGAAGTCCTGAAGAGATTATAGGAAACTAAAAAGAAACTCTACAAAGGTAGTAATCTATTGATTGCTGTCTGTGCCATGTGCCATATGAGGGTAAGAATGGAATGATTTGTCAGATCAGACTCAGGTTTAATATCACCGTCATATGTCGTGAAATTTGTTCTTTGCGGCTGCAGTGCAATGCAATACAAGATAATAGAGAAAAAAATTGAATTAAAGTAAGTATGCATATATTAAATAGTTAAATTAAATAAGTAGTGCAAAAATAGAAATTAAAAAGTAATGAGATACTGAAAAAGTATCTAGTGCTATCCTAGCGCATATGACAAATAAATTTTTCTCAGTCTTCCAGACAGATACAGGTACCAATTACTGTATAATGAACATTTCAATGACAAACTCAACCATATTCTTCAGAGATTATGCCTGGGCATGCCTAGTCCTGTAGTATTCATACCACTGTACTCTGTCCCTCCTGATTGGTTAGTTCTCATCCAGTCAGGTTTCTGCTCTCCCACCTTGTTTACAACCGAATTTCAGTTCTTACTTAGAGTGAGACCTTTATCTTTGTTAAAATATTTTCCTAGAGTTTTATTTCAATAGCTTCCTTTACCAGGCAGTCCCAAAAACCATTGGCATGATGCAATAGTTTTGGGCCATCAAAGGCAATCCTATGGCCATTGTAAATGCAATGGTCTCCAGGTCCAAATGGATACACCTACTGTGCTTCTTGATGTGGGTTTCCACCGTGCGTCCCATCTGGCTGATATACGCCCTCGGAGCAGACAGGTGTGAGTTCCTTCATCTTACCCTTTCTGAAGTTCAAAAACAGTTCTTTTGTCATAGTGGCATTGAGTGCAATGTTGCTCCCATGACACTACTCAACTCATAGATAAGTCTTGTTCCTAGACGCACTCTCGTCACCGTCTTGAAATTCTATTAACAATAGATGGCTGAAACAATAGAAAGCTGAAAAACAGGACTTCCAGCAATCTAGGAAATCCTCCTGGATTGCTGCCTGTGAAATGTGCCAATGAGGACAAGAACAGGGTAAGAATAGGGTAATTTAGCAGGTGAATGTATGGCAGAGTAACAGGTACAGGGGACAGGGGTTCAGATTTTTGGATCATTGGGATCTCTTCTGGGGAATGTACGACCTGTATAAAAGGGGCAGGTTACATCTGAACCCAAGGAGGTTCTTTTAAAGCTTTTTTAAAGCTAGTATTAATGCTTTTTGAGTTAGTGATTTAGATGCATATCATATTATTACTGAGTTAAGTATTGTATGTAATGAGTTTTTGCTACAACAAGTGTATGGGACATTGGAAAAAATGTTGAATTTCCCCATGGGGATGAATAAAGTATCTATCTATCTATCTATCTATCTATCTATCTATCTATCTATCTATTATTAAAGGCAGGTTGCTAGAGTTGGTCAAGAGGGTTTAAACTAATTTTGCAGGGGGATGGGAACTGGAGTGATAGTGCTGTGGGTAAGGTAGTCGGTTTACAAACAAAGTAATGCATAGTGAGGCTCCTAGTAAGGAGTGGCTGATGTTAAAGCGAAATTGCTGTCAACAAGATGAGTTGAAAAGGGTGAAAATGGGACTGAAGGTGTTATGTTTGAAAGTGTGCAGTATATGGAATAATGTAGATGAACTTGTAGCGCAGTTACAAATTGACATATATGACTTTGTAGGCATTACTGAATGATAGCTGAAAAAAGATTATAGCTGGGAGCTTAACATCTAAGGATACACATTGTATTGAAAGGACAGACAGGTAGGCAGAGGAGGACCCTGATAAGAGTTATTTACAGACGCCCAAACCGTGGTCTACAAATTACAATGGGAGATAGAAAACACATGCCAAAAGAACAGTGTCATGGGGGATTTCAATGTGCAGGTAGAGTTGGAAAATCAGGTTGGTACTGGATTTCAAGAGGGGGAATTTCTACAATATGGGGCCCAAAACTGTTGACAATACTCCAAGTAAGGCCTGACTAGTGTCTTATTATGCCTCAGCATTATCTCAGATGGAAGACAGAAAAGACATGTCAAAAGGGTAATGTTACGATCGTCATGGGGACTACAGTATGCATGCAGATTGGGAAAACCAGGTTGGTGCTGGATCACAAGAGAGACAACTTGCAGAATTCCTGTGAGATGGCTTTTCACAGCAGCTTGTAGTAGAGACCATGAGGGGATCAGCTACTCTGGATTAGATGTTGTGTAATAAACCAGGTTTGATTAAGGAGCTTAAGGAGGCAGTGATCATTATATGAAAGAATTCACCCTGCAATTTGAGAGGGAGTAAGCTAAGGTCAATGTATCAATATTAAAGTGGAGTAAAGGGAATTGCAGAAGCATGAGCGAGGAGCAGACCAGATCTGATAGGAAGGGGAAATGACAAAATGGGAACAATTCAGGAGGGGCAGGATAAATGTATCCCAAAGATGAAGCAATACAATTATGGCTGACAGGAGAAGTCAAAGACAACATAACAACAAAAGAGGGGGTAAATAATGCAGAAAAATTAACCCAAAGTTAGAGGATTGGGGAACTTAAAAACCAAAGGAAGACAATAAAAAGCCATAAGGAGAGCAAAGGTAAAAATGAAGGTAAGCCAGCCAATAATATCAAAGAGGATACCAAAATTTTTCTTAGATATATAAGGAGTAAAACAGAGGTGCGAGTAGATATCAGACCACTGGAAAAATACAATCTGGAAGTAGTAATGGGGGACAAGAAAATGGAGGATGAATTGAAGAAGTATTTTGCATCAGTCTTCACCGTGGAAGATATGAACAGGAACTGGAAGTTCAGAAGTGTCAGGGGGCAGAAGTAAGAGCAATTTTTATTACTAGGGAAAAGGTGCTTGGGAATCTGAAAGTTCTGAAGGTAGACAAGTCACGTGGACCAGATGGACTACACACCAGGGTTCTAAAAGAGATAGCTGAAGAGATTGTGGAGGTATTAGTACTGGACTTTCAAGAAACAATAGATTTTGGCATGGTTCCAGAAGACTGGAAAATTGCAAATGGCACTCCACTCTTCAAGAAGAGAGGAAGGCTGAAGAAACAAAATTATAGGCCAGTTAGCCTGATCTTAGTGGTTGGGAAGATGTTGGAGTTGATTGTTAAGGATAAGGTTCTGTTGTACTTGGAGGCGCATGATAAAATAAGCCAACGTCGGCATGAATTCCTTAAGGGTAAATCTTTTCTGACAACCTTTTATAATTCCTTGAGGAAATAACAAGCAGGATAGACAAAGAAGAATTGGTGGATGTCATGTACTTGGATTTTCGAAAGGTCTTTGACAAGGTGCCACTCATCGGGCTGCTTAGCAAGATAAGAGCTGATGTTACTACACTAGAGGTGCTAACCTGGACAGAGCTTTGGCTGACTGGAAGGAGTCAAAGAGTGGAAATAAAGGGAACCTTTTCTGATTGGCTGCCTGTGACTAGTGGTTTTCTGCAGGGTTCAGTCTTGCGACCATTTCTTTTCGCACTGTATGTTAATGATTTGTATGATGGAATTGATGGTTTTGTGGTTAGGTGTGTGGACAATACGAAGATAGGTGGAGGGGCAGGTAGCATTGAGGAATTAGGAGACTGAAGAAGGACTTTGGCAGATTAGGAGAAGGGGCAGCAAAGTTGCAGATGGAATATAGTATTGGGAAGTGCATGGCCATGCTCTTTGGTGGAAGGAATAAAAGCGTAGTCAATTTCCTAAACAGGTAAAAAAAAAATCAGAAATCCGAGATGCAAAGGGATTTGGGAGTCCTCATGCAGGATTCTCTAAAGGTTATCTTGCAGATTGAATCAGTGGTGAGGAAGACAAATGCAATATTAGCATTCATTTCAAGAGGACAAGAATATCTTGTAAAAGCAAGGATATAATGCTGAGCCTTTATAAGGCCTCACTTGGAGTATTGTCAATTGTTTTGAACCCCATATCTAAGCAAGGATGTGATGATATTGGAGATAGTTCAGAGGAGCTTCACAAGATTCCAGGAATTAAAGGGTTATTGTATGAAGAGTGTTTGATGGTTCTGGGTCTGTACTCACTGGACTTCAGAAGAATGGGGGAATATCATTGAGAGGGAAATGGGTCTGCCATGACGAAATGGTAGAGCAGACTAAATTGGCCAAATGGTCTCTTTCAGCTCCTATATCTTATGGTCTTCTAATCTTATGGTTTAAATCCATTCCTGAACATTTGTACTGAGGAATTAACAGGAGAGATGGAGGAAGAACTGATCTCCCTCCAAAATGACTGAGCTGAAGCCAAGGTTCAGACAATGATATCAAGACTTCAGGTTGCAGAAATAAGTCTCTGAATGTTATCTTGCACCATGGAAAAAGGTCAAGAGCTTCTTTATTGCCTTCCCAAAATTATATTTAGTGGAGCACAGTTTCAGTGCATTCATCAATTTCTTTCAAAGCAGCGAAACAGACTGCAAATTACTGAGCAAGGAGATCTGCGACCCTTCTAAGCGACATTCCGCCTGATGTTGAGAAGCTGGTATTGCTGCACCAAGTCCATCCATTTCATTCAAAAGTAAAAAAGCAATCAAGTACTGAATATTGGAATATTAAGTACACTCTAAAATTGTTGATCAGAATTTTTTTTACTAATTAAATAAAGGAATTTTATTTGTACCTTTAAATAGATTTAAATAATTTTTGCAGTTATTTGTCACTGCTTTGAATTTGCAGTTCCTGATTTCTTTCCCTGTGCATTGTAAATCAAATTTTTAATGGTTGTTATTTTATGGCCAGAAAGGGAGAAAGGGACTCTGGGGATGTGGGCTGTGAGCCAAGGGGGTGAGAAACCTAAAAAAGTTTGAGAACCATTGGTTTAAACTAATTTGGCATGGTTGGGACTGGATTGATAGGGTTGTAGACAGAGCAATTGGTATACAAGGAGAAGCACTGTGAGGAAAGACAGGCATTTGAAAGGGCAAAACTACAGTCAGTGGGATGGGTTGAAATATGTCTTTAAGCTAAATAGTAGGTGCAACAGTTCAATAGTTTGGAAAAATAAGGATAAAATGAAAGAGGAAGAGAGTGCAGGAGATATTACAAAAGTCTCCAGAATAAATTAAAAAATCAAAAATATTAGAAAGGGATAAGAATTTAACTTCCAGTAAATTGAGAGTCAAAATTGAAAAGGTTGATGAGTACAGGACTGAAAGTGATATATTTGAATGCACACAGTATACAGAATAAGATAGATGATCTTGTAGCACAGTAAGAAATTGGCAAGTATGACATTGTGGGCGCCACTGAGTCATGGCTGAAAAAAAGGATCATAGTTGGGAGCTTAACATCCAAGGATACACTGTCTTGAATGGATAGGCAGGTAGGCAGAGATGAGTGGGTGACTCTGTTGGTAAAATCTATGAATGTGGAACAAACAGCCAATGTTTCGAAGGGTTGCTGCATGGAATAATCATTGTTTATTTTCCTCTATAGGTGCTCTCTGACTTGCTGAGTTCCTCCAGGATCTGCAAAATCTCTTCTGTCTAGAATCAGACCAAGGCTCTATATTCCTGAAGCTTTGTATGGCAACTCTACTAAGAAGTTAATGTTGATTCAGGACTCTATTTGGAATTCAGTTTGTATCACTGGCCTGGCTATTACTGATTTATGTGCATAAATATTCAAATAACCTTATTCTTTCACAGTTCCTTTCTCTCCTGATTAAAAATATAGTTTGATGACATTTCTTGCATCAAAAACATTTCTTGGCTACAATATGGACATGCATTGTGGTTAAGTTTCTGGGCAAGTATTCAGAAATTAGTGTTTCTGATCCAGAGGTATCAGACCAAATCTCACAGCAGCTGGGAACTTCAAAGTCTGCCAAACCCTGAATATTAATCTAGGAACACACATAGAAAGTGCTGGAGGAATTCAGTAATGTGCTGAGTTCCTCCAGCACTTAGTGTGTGTCGCAGATCTATGATCTGCAGAATCTCTTGTATTTATAGCATTAAGCCATGAAATGGTTGTCTTTATACATGAAAGCATTAAGTTCAGAAAAGGCTCAGGATCGCAAGAGGCTGCAGAGGATTGCAGATTCAACAAGGTCCATCATGGGCACAACACACCCTACCATCAAGGACATCTTCAAACTTCGAAGTTCAAGGTAAATTTATTATCAAGGTACATATATGTCACCAAAATTCTACTTTCAGATTCAATTTCTTGCAGGGATTCACAATAGAACAAAGAAATGCAATAGAATCAATGAGAAACTACACACAAAAAATGACAAGCAACCAATATGGCAACTGTTCAATTGCAAATAAATAAATATGCATACATAAATAAAAAATATTGACTATATGAGTTGTAGAGTCCTTCAAAATGAGTGTGTAGGTTGTGGAATCAACTCACAGCTGAGCTGAGTGAAGCTACCATACCTCAAGAAGGCGGCATCCATTATTAAAGACTCTCACCACCCAGGGCATGCCAAGGAGCCTGAAGACCCACACTCAGTATTTTATGAACAGCTTACTTCCCTTCACCATCAGATTACTGAAAGTCCATGAACCATGAACACTACCTCAGTATTCTTCTTTTCATTACCATCATCACTATGTGCCATTTTGACCATGACCATTATTGATTGATCTTGGCAATTGCCTTCTTCTGGGCAGTGTCTTTACAAGATGAGTGACTCCAGTCATCATCAATACTCCTCAGAGATTGTCTGCCTGGTGTCAGAAGTGGCATAACCAGGACTTGTAATATGCATCAGCTGCTCATACAACCATCCACCACCTGCTTCCATGGCTTCACATGACCCTGATCCGGGGCTAAGAAGGTGCTACACCTTGATCAAGGGTGACCTGCGGGCTAGTGGAGGGAAGGAGTTCCTTACACCTCCTTTGGTAGAGATGAATCTTCACCCTGCCACACAAATTCCTCTTTTATATTACTTATTTATTTTGTGCTCTGATTTTTATGTTTTGCTATGCTACTGCTGCAGCAACACAACACCTTTCTTGACATACAGTATGTCAGTGATAATAATCCTGATTCTGAATTAACTCAGCTGGCATGACCTGGTCCACACATGTTTCCAGAGCTAACAATATAACAGAGCTATGGGGTCTCAACTAACCTCTGGAAATGGCCCAACAAGCCACTCATTTCAAGGGCCAAGAAACTAGCCTAATCAATCATAAATTCCTTATATAAATCTACATCTCCAACAGTTTTACCTTCTAATCCATATGTCCCTTCTCCATTCTAACCAACTCATCTAATGTACTGGAATCTTGTCCGGTTGCATTATGGTCTGGTACAGAAACACCAATGCCCAAGAATGAAAACGCCTACAAAAGGTGATGGATACGGTCCAGTTCATCAATAGGAGAAGCCTTCCCCACCACTGAGCATATCTACAAGGAGCGTTGTCACAAGAAAGCTCCATCCATCATCAAGGACTGTCATCATCCAGCAGGCCGTGCTGTTTTCACGCTATAACCATCAAAAAGAGGTGCAAAATCTTTAGCTTTCTGACTACCAGGTTCAAAATCAGTTATTATCCTACAATAATCAGGCTTCAGAACCAGCATGGACATATTCACTCAGCACAACACTGAACTGATTATTGATTCACTATCAAGGACTCTACAACTCATATTCTCAGCATTATTTATTTATCTACTACTCATTGATTTTGCATTTGCACAATTTTTCAGCCTTTGTAGGTTTTCATTGATTTTATTGTACTGTTTTGTTGTATTGTGAATTCCTGCAAGGGTAGTATTTGGTGACATATCCATACTGTGTGAAAGTCTTACACACAGATATATATAGCTAAGGTGCCTAAGACCTTTTGCACAGTATTGTAATTGTCAACGTGAAGTGGAGAGCAAGTTTGTAAATCTGGCGGGAGCAAAAGATGCTGTGAATGGTGAGATGGACTACTGCTTTAAACGTACCCAATGAATTGTTTATGGCAATTAATTCTTTAGATTCACCCTCCTCTGGCTAAAGAATTTCTTCATCTCTATCCTAAAGGGATGTGCTTCTATTCTGAAGTTGTGTCCTCTGGTCCTAGATCCTCTGCCAGTAATGGAAACATCCTCTCCACATTCACTCTTTCTAGACCTTTCAATATGTGGTAGGTTTCAATGAGACTCTTCTGAACTCCAGCAAGTACAAACCCAGAACCATCAAATGCTCCTGTATGGAAACCTTTCCATTCCTAGGGTCATTCTCATAAAACCCCTCTGGACCCAAACAGATCACAATTCTGTAAATTTATAGCATTAAATCCTTATATATCCTTTTCAAAGTTCTATATATTTCTATAAGGTTTTCTGTCAATCTTCTGAGTATAGTGTAGTCCCCGGTCACTCAGAAGGCAAAACTAACAACCGGCATATTTTTGGGATGTGGGAGTAAACAGCAACTCTATAAGTAAACACATGTAGTCATAAAGAGAACATGCAAACTTCGCACAGACAGCACCAGAACCAGGAATTATTCTAGGTTGCAGAATCTATGAGGCTGCAGCTCTACTAGCTGTTTAAATGCTCTGCACTGTAAATATAAACACTTAATTTATATTTATATTGTATATTAATTATAAATATAAATTACAGTACTGTGCAAAAGTCTTAGGTACACATACACAACTAGGATGTCTAAGACTTTTGCATAGTGCAGTATTTGTCAATGTGGAGTGGAGAGAAAGTCTGTAACTCTGGCAGAAGCAAAGGATGTTGGGAATGGTGAGGGTGGAGTGCCACTCGAGGGGTGTGGGACAGGTGGTAGAGAAGGAGTGCCAAGGGCGGTTGAGGGTAGCACAAGTGCAGACACACTCAGCCCTGAGAAACCAGGCAAGGTCATTTGATTCCAAACAATTTGTTTATTGATCCTTACGGAATGTCTTTCTGGTGCTTCCTTCTCCTTCCCTTCTCCCTTCCCCTTTTCCCAACCTTCATTCCCCTCTTCCTACACCCTTCCCATTCTTAGTCCATAGCAAAGACCCCTATCAGAATCAGGGTTATCATCACTCAGGCATGTCATATTTTTTTTTATTATGGCAGCAGTATAACACAATACACCAAATTAATACAGTACTGTGCAAAAGTCTTAGGAAAACTTGCTATATATAGATATGCCTAAGACTTTTTCACAGTACTGTATATATGTATGGTAGCCTATATATAAGCACCTCTCTTTTAACTTCAGCATGCAACCATTTCCATCCTAGACTTCAAAAACTGAGATCTCCTTTTGAAGCAGTTACAGAAACTCCACAAATCAAGGTTGGAAAAATTATAACCCAAATGAGGAGAAGACAGGACATTGTAACGTTTTCGTCCTGGGCACATTTCCTTTACAGAAATTGATTCATTACATTTCATACCAGCTCATTTTGGTCGTTCTGATTTATTCCAGTAAGAATTCCGTGCAATATATTGGCTGCAATCACTGCCAAAAACAACTTGTCAGTTTAAGTCAACATTAACTGCTTAGACCAGTTGAGGATTGTTTCATTAAGATCTTAACCTGATTATTTATTTAACTGCTGGGTGTAGCAGACTGACATATGGCTGCTTAATCTTGATATACGTCCCACTATATTAAATGTGAAGGACTTTAATGAAAGAAAAGCGAAAATGGTATTTCAATTATTTCAGTGCTCAGTTGGAATGGGCACTTTTATTTATTTCTTTGTTTATTTGGTGATACAGTGTGGAGTAGGTCCTTTGAGCCACAATATCCCATCAACCCCCAACAACACTGGTTTAACCTTAACTTACTTACAGGAAAATTTACAATGACCAATTAACATACTCGGTACGTCTTTGGACAGTGGGAGGAAACCAGCACATCCTGGGAAAACCGATGTATTCCACGAGGAAGACATTCAGATTCCTTACAGGACAACGCCAGAATTGAACTCCAAACTCCAGAACTCCTGAGCTGTAATAGTGTTGTCGCACTGACTGCTCCCCACTGCGTTGCATCGTGGCAGGTTTGGATGCAGTCCCTCCCATGGGATAGGTTTGATGACGTGTGTCAGACGGAAGTATAAATGCTCTGGACACTGATGGTCTGTCACAAATCTGAAGCTCACCTACATGTTCAATGAAAGCATTTCTAAACATGATCAGGAACCCTGGAGTTTTCAAATCTGATGTAGATAGTGAACCCAGGAACACTAACTCACTGTTCCTCTTTTGCATAATTTATTTATTTTTGTAACTTGTAAAAACTTTTCTGTCTTGCACTGTATTGCTGATACAAAGTGATAAATTTCATTACAGTTGTCAGTTATAATAAACCTGATTGTAAGTTACGAGAAAGAAGATAATTTTCTGAATATAGGAGATTCTGCAGACACTGGAAATCCAGAATAATACACACAAAATGCCAAAGGAACTCAGCAGGTCGGGAAGTGAATAAACAGTCAAAGTTTCAGGCCCAGACTCCATATCAGGACTGGAAAAGAATGGGGGAACGTGGCAGAACAAAAAGATGGGTATAGGGGAAGGAGGACAAGCAAGAAGGTGATACCTGAAGCCAGATGGGTGGGAGAGAGGGAGGGATGAAGAAAGAAGCTGGGAGGAGATAGTTTGAAAAAGTATAGCACTGGAGAAGGAGAAATCTGATAAGAGAGGAGAGTGGACTATGGGAGAAAGGAAAGGAGAATGGGCACCAGAGGAGGTGATAGGCAGATAAGGAAGTAAGAGGCTAGAGTGGGAAAATGAAGAAAAGGGATATTTTCTGAACTTGGATTTCAGATTGGGAAGTGCATGAATAGATTTTGTGGAATATCTTACTCTGATCTCCCAAGATGTTAAAGAGATGCCAGAGTGTTAGAAAATTACAAATGTGGCACTGTGCAAGGAATGGCTTAAAGATATTCCTGCTAATGACAGCAAAAACCCATTGTAATGAGAGCCTGATAACATTACGGAGATGCTTCAACCTTTCATCTGAATGGATCCAAGCCTGAAGCTGTGTGCAGATCTCAAATCCAACTACTTATCAAATGCTTTATGGTCTGAGAATCTGGTCCAGCACCACCCAGCAGAGAATGGAGACTGATATCACCATCGAGCAGAATCAGGTTTATTATCACCGACATACGCTGTGAAATTTGTTGTTTCATGGCTCAGTACATTGCAATACATAAAATATAATACAATTACTGCAATAAATATATATTAAAATAAGTAGAGCAAAACTAGCAAGGTAGTGTTCATGGTTTCATGGACCATTCATAAATAGAGTCTTCGATTTATAGATTTCTACAGCATATAAGCAATACCTATCCAAATTTATGTTAAACGTTGAAATCTACCTTGCATTCACCACTTCCCCTGGCAGCTCGTTCTACACTCTCACCACCCTCTGTGTGAATAAGTCTCCCCCTCATGTTCCCCTTAAACATTACTGGTTAGCACAATGCTTTACAGTACAGATGCCCTGGGTTCGATTCCCACCACTGGTGTTTGTATATTCTTCCCATGACTATATAGGTTTGCTCCGGATTGCTGGCCGGTGTGGTTTGAAGAGCCAGAAAGGCCTATTCCACGCTGTACCTCAATAAATAAATAAATTGTACCTTTCACACTTCATCCATGACCTGTAGTTCTAGTTTCACCCAACCTTAGTGGAAAAAGCCTGCTTGTATTTAGCCTATCTATACCCCTCATAATTTTGTATTCCTCTATCAAATCTCCCCTCATTCTCTTATGCTCTAGGGAATACAAGTCCTAACCCATTCAACCTTTCTCTATAATACAGGTGCTCAAGTCCTGGCAAAATTCTTTTAAACTTTCTCTTGATTTTTTCAATGTTTTTGATATATTTCCTGTAGTTAGGTAACCACAACAGCACGTAATACTCCAAATTAGACCTCACCAACATCTTCTACAACATAGCATCCTAACTCCTGTACTAAATTCTTTGATTTATGAAGGCTAATGTGTGGAAAGATCTCTTCATGGCCCTATCTATCTGTTCCACCACTTTCAAGGAATTTTGGATTTGTTTTCCCATGTTACTCTGTTCTACCGCACTCCTCGGTACCCTACTGTTCAGCATGCATGTCCTACCCTCGTTTGTCCTACCAAAGTGCAACACCTCTTACATATCTGCATTAATTTCTATTTGCCATCTTTCAGCCCATTTTTCCAGCTGGTCCAGATCCTGCTGAAGTTTTGACCGATTTCCTCACTCTCCACTACACCTCTAATCTTGGTGTTATCTGCAAATTTGCTGATCCAGTTTACAACATTATCATCCAGATCATTGATATAGATGACAGACAGCAACAAGCTCAGTCCCAACTCCTGCAGCACACCACTAGTCACAGGCTTCCAGTCAGAGAGGCAACCATTAAATACCACTTGCTGACCTGTTGTAAAGTCAATGTCTAATCCAATTAACCACTTCATCCTCAACACCAAGCACCTGAACTTGAAATCTGATTCCAGAGGCAAGAGGCTTTTCTGGAAATGTTAATGGCAGAACCATGCATGGATTAAACACCATCCACAGACTAAAGCAGTGGTTCCAGGTGAAGCAACGATTCACTCATACCTCTTCCAGCCCATTGCGATGTTTCTAAAATCATCTCCTCTACACTGGAAAATCAGCCATAGATTGTGTAGGACCTGAAATTCCTGTTACCTTTCTCTTTCCCACTTTGACCTATGAGGGAGTGAGATGGAGAACTAAAGTGTCCTCCTGTGTATAATTTTTATGTTCTCTTGTGAATGATGTTCGTCTGAGGCAATGTGTTTGTGATGCTGCTGCAAGTAATTTTTTCAAGATGTCTGTAAATGTGCTTGTGTATATGACAATAAACTGACTGTTGATGACAAGAGTTCAGGGATACCCAAGTGCAGAGGGAGAGGCACAGACGCAGATGAACTGTTCACTGAGTTTTCATAAGAATTGTACAGAACAAAGGAAAATAATATATACTCGGCCAAAAGGGATACTAACTAAACACTCAGACTAACTAAAAACTAACATCACTGCAGCTTGAAAGCAGTAACCGAGAACTAAATTAATACTGCTCCTTTGACAGCATCTATCTAAATCACTAATCTTCTGTCCCAAAATGTGGACTAAGGTAAGCAAGGAACATTGTCGTCACTGTGCCTCAATTAAGATTTGGCAAGACTGAAACAAAAGGAAGAGAGTTAAATACGACTACAAAGGAACATAATTGGCTGGAATATGAGCATCCTTACATGCGTGATTGCAGTCTTCTAGCTGTCCGCATGGGAGAGTGCCCAGACTCCATGTCAGTGTCCGCGTTTGTGACAGTTAACTTTCACTTTGACTTTAACCTGCTACTTAATGGATTTATCTTTAATTGATCAATCTCCTGTAAAAAAGTGCTTTGCACATTCATTGTATATACACTACTCATAGTGAGTCAAATTTCAAAATAAGTTTATTACAAAAATACAAATGTCACCATATATGACCCAGAGATTCAGTTTCTTGCGGTCAAACTCAGTCAAGAAACACAACAGAATCAATGAAATCAATAGAATCACCCAGCAGGACAGACAAACAACCAATGTGCAAAAGATAACAAACTATGCAAATACAAAAGGAAAAAAATAATAGTAATAATAAATAAATAAGCAATAAATACCAAGAAAATAAGATCATAGGTTGTGGAAACAACACACACAAAATGCTGGTGGACCATAGGTTGTGGGAACAGTTCAGTGTTGGGGTAAGTGAGGTTATGAGAAGTTATCCACACTAGTTCAAGAGCCTGATGGTTGAGGGTTAATAACTGTTCCTGAACCTGGTGGTGTGGGTGTTGAGGATCCTGTACCTTCTTTATGATGACAGCAGCGAGAAGAGAGTATGGCCTAGGTGATGAGGGTCTTTGATGATGGATGCTGCTTTCCTGTGACACCACACCATGTAGATGTGGGGAGGGTTTTACCTGTGTTAAATTGAGCCGTCTCTACTATTTTTGGTGTGGGTTGCTCCAGATGTCCAGCATCTGCAATCTTTCTTTTGTCTCTTAATAGATATCTAGCCCTGTGATTTGGTGTAGTCACACCATACATTCTTGACATTGGCTCAAGATGTACCAGTGTTCAAGTAACACCTGTACCATGAATATTTTAAGCAAAGAAGCATCAAGTCTAGGCAGCTGCATGTTCAGTACAGTACAAATCTGATAGGATAAATCCTGATCAAAGAGATTCTGTAGATACTGGAAATCCAGAGTAACACACACAATATGGTGCAGGAACTCAACAGGTGAGGCAGCGACTATGGAGAGGAATAAACATTTACGTTTCACGTCTTCATTAGGATTGGAAAGGAAGGAGGAAGAAGCCACAATAAGAAGTTGGGGGGTGGGGGTGGGGGGGGGGGGGGAAGAAGACTCCAGTCTGGCTGTTGATAGGTCAAATCAGGTGAGGGGGAAGGAAAATGGATGAAGTGAGAAGCTGGGAGCTGATAGGTGGAAAAAGGCAAAGAGCTGAAGATGAAGGAATCTAATTGGAGAGGATAGTGGCCCATGAGAGAAATGGGAGGAGCACCAGAGGGAGGACATGGGCAATGAGGAGAAGAGGAGGGGTATGAAGGGAGTCAGAGTGGAGAATGGAAAAAGAGAGTAGTGGATGAGTGAAAAATTAACAGATGTTAGAGAAATCTACATTCATGCTGTCAGTTTGGAGGCTACCCGGGTGGAATATGAGGTGTTCTTCTCCCACTTGAGTGTGCCTCATCATGGCAGTAGAGGACACTAAGGGCAGACATATTGGAATGGGAATAGGAATAGGAATAAATCCTGATCACTTTCTGGAAATCTTTCAATCACTGACTGACTCTCTACATGTGAAATCAATTTTCCATCCACAAAAGTACTTTTATTTAGATTTGGTTTAAACCGCTAACAATGTACAAAATCATTGCCTATTCATCTGCCATAGACGGTCTTCAGTGCAACTATTGAATTGTTTTCAAGAGAAGGTACACTGCATTGAAATGAGCATTATTCCAAACTGTTGGTGGACATGCACATTGCTTAAGGTATTAAATCTTGTAGAATCTGCTGATCTCTGCACATAACTGCTGCGCACATCAAGGATTGATCAATTATCTATCTTTGCATAAAACCTACAGAAAATATTTCATTAAGCAGATTGTTAGGTGCTTACAGTTGGAAGGAATTACTGTTTAGCTAAATAGCCCACATTTTGTTACCAATGTGACAACACAGTTAGTGATCCTGGTCTTAATATTTGAGGAAAATTATTCAGCAATTTAAAGCAGGAAGGCAGATCCACTAAATATCTAAAACTTACAATTTTTTTGCCCTTGTTAGTCAGGGTTGACTCTCCACTGACTGTGATATGCAAGCCAAGCAGTACGATATGCAGAGCAAGCTGTGGACCATGCAGCAGGCTCCCCTCTCCACAGCTGATGAATCAAAAGGAATGGCAGAGACCGATACAATTTGGCAGCAACAGCTTTGCAAGAATTGCTAGTCAGCATTGAACTCAGAGTACGACTGCCTTAGCATCTCCAGCTTCAGACTTTCCCAAAATCCTTACCCATGGGTGGGTTCGGCCACAAGGCAGAAGAGGTTTGAGATCAGAATTTTCCTTCTCCTAGATAAACTGCCAACCATGGCTGACAAGCCCCATCAGCCTTAAATGATTGGGTTAAAGGCACCAATAACCCACCTTTGCCCCTTCTCCGGCCAGTAGACACGGTTCTGCTGAACTTAGTAGCTAAGCCACATATGAAGGCCAGGAGCTGGACTTGATTGTCAGAGGCTATTTGAGACATCTGCCATTGAAAGCATTTAATAGATAGTGGGAGCTTATCCCCAGGTACTCCCCCCAGGTACAACAACCTTAAGGAAGCAATGTTCCTCAAATACCTCGAGTTGCATTGCAAAGGTGCATTGGATTACCTAGATCATTAAAGAAGTTGCATTGAAAAGAGTAAAATTGCTGTGCTTTAGTGACAAATACAAAGCATATACATTATTTCATAATATAACTAAACAGTCAAGTGCTATTAAGAGATATTTTTCTCCACAAATTAAGTGGCACAATAGAGAGTGTTCAGCATAATGCGATTAGAGCACCAGCGAGCCAAGTTCAATAGGACACTATCTGCAAGAGGTTTGTATGTTTTCCCAATGACTGCATGGGTTTCCTCCACATGCTCTAGTTTCCTCTCATATTCCAAGTATGTATAGGTTAAGGGGTCAAATTGTCACATGTCTGTAATTGAATGGGGCGGGCTTGTTACCATGGTCTGTGTCTGAATAAATTAATCAGTCAATTAATTAATACTATCAATATATAGATATATAAATTAATTTATTGCCTAATTGTCAATTTATCAACACTAGTTAATTAGTTAATTAACTTAATTAATTAATTTTTTTGATGGAGTTATGACCAAGGTAGATAAAAGGTGAAGCCAGTCCTATTACAAGGAGCTGGATAGGATATCTGGTTGAGTGGTGATGCAAAAGCAAACTCTTAATCTATGTTAGTAAGGTGAAAGAATTGATTGCTGACTTCAGGAAGGGGAAGGAGAAGGAGAGTGACCATTTGGGATTTGGCAGTAGAGAGATCTATAAATTTAAATTCCTGGGTATTAACATGTGAGATGGCCTACTCTGGGCCCATCACGTAGAAGTGATCATAAGGAAAACACACCAATATCCTTTTGTCTTAGGAGGCTAAGGAGTGTTCACCTTGTCACACAGCATGCTAACAAACTTCTACACATGAACTTTTGGAAGTATCCTGACTGGTTGCATTATGATCAATGTAGCAGCTCTAATGTGCAGGAGCATATAGTCAGTGGCCAATTTCTTTGGCACAGGAGTGGGATCCAATGTGGTTTTCTGATGCTATAACCCAACCATTTCAAAGTTCAACATGTTGTGCACTCAGAGATGTTCTTCTGCACACCACTGTTGTAATGGGTGGTTATTTGAGTTACTGTTGCCTTCCTGACAGCTTGAACCAGTCTGGCCATTCTTCTCTGATCTCTCTCATTAACAAGGATTTTTTTGGCCACAGAACTGCTGATAATTGAACCTTTGTTTTCACACTGTTCTCTGCAAACTCTGGAGACTGCTGTGCATGAAAATCCCAAGAGATCAGCAATCTGTGACATACTCAAACCACCCCATTTGGCACAAACAACCATTCCACAGTCAAAGTTACTTAGATCACATTTCTTCGCCATTCCAATGTCTGGTCTGAACCACAACTGAACCTCTTTACCATGCCCGCATGCTCTTTATGCATTGAGATATTGTCACATGATTGGCTAATTAGATATTTGTGTAATGAGTAGGTGTACAGGTGTACCTAATAAAGTGGTCACTCAGTGCAAAAAGCTGCAGCAGGTAGTGGTCTCTGGATAATGTATCACAGCCACATCCCTCCCCACCATCAATAGTATCTACATGAAGCACTGTTTCAAGAAGGCAACAATTATACTGGAACTATCTGAACCATCACATCTTCTCATTGACATGTATATATATACATCCTTGCTCTCCACTCCACCTTGATAAATACAGTACTGTGCTAAAGTCTTTGGCACCTCAGATTTCTGATATGGTTTCAGATGGTATGGCCTCCACAGAGCCCCGACCTCAACAGCAAATGATAAAGTGCAAGATCATAATGAGGTAGGTTGTGAAATCAAAAGTCCATCTTATCACACAGGAGGTCCATCAAGAATGTAATAACAATCCTTGAGCTAATGGTACGTGCTTTCAGACAGTTGTATTTTCTTCCCAATGGGAGAGAGAAGCATCTGAGGAAAAGAAACAGAGTTAATACTTCAAGTTGAAGATCCTTCGTTAAACAAAGGGAGAGACTATATTGTAAAGTTAGTTTTATGACCTTCACACCTAAATATTCATCTAGGTTCAAAGACCAGCATTTCATGAGGAACAAAGAAGATTTTACAAAAGCTTCTACAATTTTGATCGGGATAGACTAGGGTTGTATACTGCACACATACTTTTGATAATAAATGTACTTTGAACTTTAAAATAGCAGAGACCAAGTAAATACTGGAAAGACCGTCAAAACAGATCCATGGGAGATTGATGAGTTCACAAATGATTGACTGAATCAAGGTATGTATTTGCTGAAATATAACTGTTCTGATCCTGAGAGTTCTTCGTAACCCAGGTAGTTTGCATATCAGAAAAGTGGCCACCTGCCAACATAGTTAAATAAAGACACGAGCCAACTAAAAGAAAAGCTGTAATTAAACCAGGTTGTTTAATGCTCCATTCAGATATTGCCATAGAAGAGGCATTGAGGAGATTGAGGAGAGCACATTGGCAGCCTTTAAAAACCTTCTGGATAAGTACATGGAGATGAGAGTTTTCAAGTTTCATGAGCCAAACATGGCCAGGTGGGACTAGATCGCTAGGCATTACCGTCAGGATGGATGAGATGGGCCAAAGGGCCTGTCTCCCTGCTGCATGACTCTGCAGTGTTGGGAATGATATTGATTTATTATTGTGACTTGCATCAAGATCCAGTGAAAAGTTTCTCTGCATACTGATTATACAGGTCAAATTATTACACCGCATATTGAGCTAGAATAAGATAAAACAATAACAACATAGTATAAACTGTAAAAGCTACAGTGAAAGTGCAGTGTAGATAAACAATAAGTTAGGATCATAATGAGGTAGATTATAAGGGCAAGAGTCCCTCTTATCATACAAGGGGTCTTTTCAAGAGTCTGTTAGTCTAAACCTGGAGGTACAAGCTTTCAGGCTTTTGTAGCTTCTGCCTGATAAAGGGAGAAGAGAGAATATCCAGGATGTGTGGGGTCTTTGATTACGCTGGATGCTTTACCAAGGCAGCAAGTTGTATAGACTCACACCACAGAGGGGGAGCTGGCTTCTGTGATATGCTAAGCTATGCCCGTAACTCTCTGCAGTTTGTTGTGGTCATGTGCAGGGTAGTTGCCATACCAAGTGGTTATGCATCCAGACAGAATGGTGCATCGATAAAAATCAGTAAGAGTCAACAGGGACATGTGGGATGTCTCCTGAAGAAGTGGAGGCATTAATGAGATTTCTTGGTTATGAGATTGAGGTCAGACAACGACAGGTGATGTTCAAACCTAAGAACTTGAAGCTCTCAACACTGTTGAAGCAGACAATGGTGACTTCATGCCTGAAATACTGCAGCAGCTGACAAATCCAACCTGCCGGAGGCCCAAACACTTGATTGTATGTACAACTGTATGCAACTCGAACATTTGTAACTTGGGTAGGACCTTATATCTATTTCTGTGAGCCACAGTGGTCTGCTGATCCACAAGGTTTACAATCCCACAAGGTAGTATCAACTACCAAGCTTACCTCTATCCCAAAACTCTTTGGAAATGAAAATGCTCAAATCCAATTGAAATGAACCATTCATCAGCCTAACAAAATATTGATAAGTCCAATGTTTTCCCATCAAACATCTTTGCAGGACAATAGATTAATATCATTCAGCATAATTTCCTAATTACAATGGGTGGCTTAACTCAGTTGATCAATTCATTGACTTAAAGTTCAAAGTTCATTGTTCAAAATAAATTTATAATTATTGTGGGCATTTGCAGGTAAAATATACATAATAAACTTTATGGAAAATTATAAATAAACAAAAAGTGACATTTTAAGAATTTTATTTAGGGATACAGCCCAAAGAGAAACACACTTATTTAACCCTAGCCTAATCAAAAGACAACTTACAATGGCCAATTAACCTACTAATCAGTACATCTTTGGACTGTGGGAGGAAACCCACACAGTACACAGGGAGAACATACTAACTCTTTACAGCCTGCTCTGGAATTGAATTCCAACACCCTGAGCTGTAATAACCTCATGATAACCACTACGCTACCATGGCACCCCATGTGCAAAAGATGACGAACTTTGCAAATATAAAAGTAATACTTAGAATATGAGTTGTAAAGAATGCTTAAAGTGAGTCTATATGTTGTTGAGGTGAGTGAAGTCATCCACGCCAGTACAGGAGGCTGACGGTAACTATACCTGAACCTGGGTGGCGTGGGATAACAGAGAGAGTACAAAAGAGATTCACTGGGATATTATCTGAATTGGATGACTTTAGTTGACAGGCAAACACATCACTTGATGTACTTATCACATGAAGTGCAACCTAATTGTAGGTCTATTGAATAGTGCTAAGACAAATGTGAAGCTGACAAAAAGATAAGATAACAGTTCAAACTGAGTTCTTGAGCACTCAGGATCAACTTGTCTGGAGATATGGAAATCAACAGTTGTGGCTTGCAGTCTGGGGATACATTGATGAAGGGGGAGCAGGATTCAAATTTCAAGATTCAAGATTGTTTAATGTCATTTCCAGGACACACATGGAAAGGACAACACAATAATTGTTCTCCAGATTCAATGTAGCACAAAAAAACCCCACAAAGCACAATAACAATTTTAAAAAGCACAAGTATAAATGCACAAGATAGCTTTTATACATAGAACGATTGTATGTCCATAAAGTGATACTAAACATAGCAGTGTCTGTAAAATCAAGTCAAGTTTACTGTCATTTAACTATATACACGTATACTGTCAAATGAGACAATGTTTCGCTAAACCAGCATGTAAAGCACATAGCACATGTAACACACAATAACTTAAAAAGTTTAGGATAAAATCTACAGTTGAATCATGCATAAATAACAAACTAAAGTATATAAATTAAATATTGTAAGGTACAGAACAGATTAACCAGTGACACTATGAAAGTGATGCTGCAGGGAATTCAGAAGGAAGCAACTATTTTCCATCCTGACCATTCGTATTTTTATGCTTTGGAGTCTCCTGCCTGTTGGTAGAAAGTTGGAGGATGCTGGATAGATGTGTGGGATCCTTGATAATACTAAGGATCCTGTGTATGCAGCACTCTTGATGAATGTCCCCGATCCACTTTGATCCTCTCAGCAGTTCTCTTAGTCCTTTGTAGGGACCTCCAGTCCAATGTTCAATTGCTCCCATAGCAGAAGGAGATGCAACTTGTCAGGACACTCTCAGTGGTGCTGCTGTAAAATTCAATTAAGATGGCAGTGGAGGGGGGAGGGAGAAGAACCTCACTTGCCTCAATCTCCTTAGCATCTGTACACTGGAATCAAGCATCTGTGAATGACAGACAGGATATGACAAAGTAGCGTGGTTAGGTGATATGGTGGGCGAGTTAGCGGATGGAGATGTTGATCAGCCTTATTTCTTGGGGAAAGTAACTGTTTTTGTGTCTGTTGATCCTAGTATGGATGCTACGCAGTGGGAGTGGGACAAACAGTCCATGAGCAGGGTGTATGAAGTCCTTTATGATGTTACCGACCATTTTCTAGCATCTTTCTGAATAAAGAAAAAAGAGAAGCTCACCTGTCTGGAGGAGGTGTATGTACAGAGAGATGAATACTAGAGAGATACACAAGGAAAGGGCAGAATGAGAGGGAGTTCAGATGGTGGCAACTAAATGGACCTTTCTCAGCTTAATAAATTGTAACTACACCCTAACCTATTCTCCATGATAAACAGCTCATGGAGAAGTTTGGAGTTCAATTTTAGTGCTGTCTGTAAGGAGCTTGTATATTTTCTCTCTGACCATGTGAGTTTCCTCCTGTAGTCTAAAGATGAACAGGCTATTGTAAATTGTCCTGTGATTAGGCTAGGGTTAAATAGTTGGGTTGCTGGGTGGTGCAGCTCACTGGGCCAGAAGGGCCTGTCTGTGCTGTATCTCTAATTTACTGCCAGAGCCTCAGCATTGGATGAATTGTAGACAAATGTGCAGACACTTCTAAGGTTGACTGAAAACAGACAAGAGACACAACAGACTGCAGATGCTAGAATAACAGGTCTATAAACTGTTGGCATGAATTATCCAGAACTGTTTCCTGTCTTTTCTCTCTTCACCTGAACTATGCAATTCCTCCTAAACCCACCTCCAGTCCCCACCATCCTATTTCTTTCTCCACTTTCATCCATTCCATCACCTTATACATTTCAAGAGTTATGCTAATGATTGGGGTGACAGAAGTCATAGCTTTGTGGCCATATTTGTGGGTGATTACAAGAATAGGTGGAGGGCAGGTAGTGTTGAGGAACTAGGGAGTCTGCAGAAGGACTTGGACCAGATAAGGGGAATGGGCAAAGACAGAATAAATTATAGGGAAGTGTTTGGTCATGCACTTTGGTAGATGGAATAAAGGTGTAGACTACTTTCTAAATGGAGAGCAAATTCAGAAATTGGAGTTGCAAAAGGAGCTAAGAGTCTTGTGGAAGATTCCCTAAAGATTAACTTGCAGGTTGAGTCAGTAACAAGAAAGGCAAATGCAATATTAGTATTCATTTTGAAAGGACTAGAATATAAAGATAAAGATGCAAATCCGAGGATTAATGAAACATTGGTCAGACCACATTAAGAGTATTGTGAGCCATTTCTGGCCCCATATCTAAGAAAAGATGTGCTGGTATTGGAGTGGGTAAAGAGGAGGTTCAGTCCTGAAATCATTCTTGTGAAAGGGAATGAGAAGGATTTGATGGCTCTGGGTCTGTGCTCACTGGAGTTTAGTAAAATGAAGGGGAATCTCAATGAAACCTATTGAATATTGATAGGCCTAGACAGAATGGACATGGAGAGGATGTTCAATAGTGAAAACATCTAGGTCCAGAGAGATGTCCTGATGAAGGGTCTCGGCCCGAAACGGTGACTGCTCGTTTCCACAGATGCTGCCTGACCTTCTGTTGTACATGTTGCTAGGTCCAGAGAGTGCAGCCTCAGAATAGAAGGATGTTCCTTTAGAAAGTAAATGGTGAATCTGTGGAATTCATTGCCAGGGTTCAAGTCAAGTCAAGTCAAGTCAAGTTTATTGTCATTTCAACCATAAACTGCTAATACAGTACACAGTAAAAACGAAACAACATTCCTCCAGGACCCTGGTGCTACATGAAACACAAAACTACACTAGACAGCACAAGGCTACACTATACTACATAAAACAACATTAAAAATGCACTAAACTACAGACCTGCACAGGACTGCATAAAGTGCACAAAACAGTGCACGGCAGTACAATAGGTATATAAACAAGACAATAGGCAATAGGCACAGTAAGGGACAAATTACAATATAATAATAAATGATGTAGATGTCAGTCTGGACTCTGAGTATTAAGGAGTTTGATGGCTTGGGGGAAGAGACTGTTGCACAGTCTGGTCATGAGAGCCCGAATGCTTCGGTACCTTTTGCCAGATGGCAGGAAGGAGACCAAATTATTGGGATCTGGAAATACATATCCATAATTCATTGAAAGTGGTGGCACAGGTAGATAGGGCTATAAAGAAAGCTTTTGGCACATTGCCTTTCATAATTCAAAGTACTGAGTACAGGAGATGGGATGTTATGTTGAAGTTGTATGAGAAGCTGGTGAGGCTCAATTTGGAATATTGTGTGCAGTTTCGGTCACCTACCTACAGGAAAGCGGTAAAAAAAGATTGAAAGAGTACAGAGAAAATTTACAAGGATGTTGCCAGTTCTGGAGGACCTGAGTTATATGGAAAGATTGAATAAGCTAGGGCTTTATTCCTTGGAACATAGAAGATTGAGGGGAGATTTGATAATGGAACGCAAAATTATGAGTGATATAGATAGGTAAATGCAAGCAGGCTTTTTCCACTGAGGTTGGGTGGGACTATAACTAGAGGTCATGAGTTAAGGTTGAAAGGTTAAATGTTTAAGAGGAACATGAGGGGAAACTCCTTCACTCAGAGGGTTGTGAGAATGTGGAACAAGCTGCAAATGCAATTGGTGCACGCAAGCTCTATTTCAACATTTAAGAGAAGTTTGGATAGGTACACGGATAGTAGGGGTATGGAGGGCTATGGTCTCAGACAACAGGAGTAGACTGTTTAAATGGCTCATCCTCTTTCTGTGCTGTACTTTTCTACAATTAATGAGGTTGAGAGGAAAAATAAATCAGCCATGATGGAATGGTGCAGCAGACTCAGTGGCATGAATAGCCTAATTCAGCTTCTATTTCTTATTATCTCATGGTCTAATGACTGGGCTAAGGTAATTAGGACTATGAGTGTCAAGGCAAGGTTTTTCTTGAATAGGGCACTTAGTGAACCAAGTCTTGTCTAACTGCTAGTGTGGGGTGGAGGAGCCAGTAAACAGAAGGCAGGAGGATTGATACTTGCAGTTCTGGCTTTGGCTTAATAACTTCATTAGTTTGAGACCCTGAAGACCAAGAATAGGTCTGTTGCTACCCATGGCTAAAATTCAGTCTCTTTGCCATTTATGCTTGATTGGTTAGTCATCTTTTAGGTGTCTTTGCATAGACTAAGAGTATTATTATAATGTGATAATTATAGTAACTATCATTTTGTTGTGATCAAAGACGGCTATGGTACTCCTCAACTTTGGAGTCTTTAGTAAAATTAGTACCCTACACCAGGTCTATCAGGTTGCAGTATTGTCCTGATGAAGGGTTTTAAACCCGAACATTGGCAATTTCTTGTGCCCCTCACCCCCCACAGATGCTGTTGGATCCACTGAGTTCCTCCAGCAGTTTGGGTTTTATTTTGCAATATTGTGACCTGTAAATTTATTCATTCATCCCGATTTTGCAGTTTTCGCTTGAGATCAGCTTTTTTTGTTAATTAAGAGGAGATGGTAAAGCTAGGTTCCACAGGCGGCCAAGGATAAGGCAATATCCAAATATTTTCTCAAAACCAATTCCCCACCTGTCCCTCAGCTCACTGCTCTGATTGCCCTACTTGTTCTCTGGCCTTGAACCATGAAATGTATTGACATATTTTACCATATTAATGGCACTGTGCAAGTTCAAACTCTCATTGGAATTATTGATAAAAAGTCAAATCAGGAGGGATGAGTTGTGTGAAAGGATAGCAGAGATGACCTGAAAAAATCCAGAAATGCTGGAAATACTCAGCAGGTCCTGAGTAGAAGAAAACTAGGTTAACATTTAAGAAGAAACCAAAAAAAAGATCCACTTTACTGCAATAAGACAAAACGTTTGAGAAACGCAGGAAGTCAGACAGCATCAACTGATGGAAATGAACTGTAAACAAAAGGAAATCTGCAAATGCTGGAAATTCAAGCAACACACACAATATGCTGATGGAACACAGCAGGCCAGGCAGCATCTATAGGGAGAAGCACTGTTGACGTTTCGGGCCGAGACCCTTTCTCAGGACTAACTGAAAGAAGAGATAGTGAGAGATTTGAAAGTGGGAGGGGGAGAGGGAGATCTGAAATGATTGGAGAAGACAGGAGTGGGAGGGATGAAGCTAAGAGCTGGAAAGGTGATTGGCAAAAGGGAGACGCAGCTGGAGAAGGGAGAGGATCATGGGACGGGAGGCCTAGGTAGAAAGAAAGGGGGAAGGGAGCACCAGAGGGAGATGGAGAACAGGCAAGGAATGATTGTGAGAGGGACAGAGAGAGAAAATAAAATAAAGGAAAATAATAAATAAACAAACAAACAAACAAACAAACAAATAAATAAATAAATAAATAAGGGATGGGGTAAGAAGGGGAGCGGGGCATTAATGGAAGTTAGAGAAATCAATGTTCATGCCATCAGGTTGGAGGCTACCCAGACAGAATATAAGGTGTTGTTCCTCTAACCTCAGTGTGGCTTCACCTTGACAGTAGAGGAGGCCATGGATAGACATATCAGAATGGGAATGGGACGTGGAATTAAAATGTGTAGCCACTGGGAGATCCTGCTTTCTCATGAACCGTCGATGATTTGGGCCAAGACCCTCCATCAGAACTAAGAGGAAAGGTGAAAAAACCAGAATAAAGTTCGAAGTTCAAAAAACATATTACAAAACTACAAATATGTTACCATATACAACCCTAGGATTTTTTTTTTTGCATTCTGAATAAATCTCTAGAATAAAAACCATAACAGAATTGATGAAAGACCACACCAGAGGGCAGATAACTAGTGTGTAAAAGGCAACAAACTGGGCATATAAATAGATAAGCATGCAAGCAATAAATATTGAGACCATGAGCTAAAGTGTCCTTGAAAGTGAGTCCATACTTTGTGAGAACAATTTAGTGATGGAAGTTCATGAGCCAGTTTGTTGAGGGGTCACACGGTTTCTGAAACTGGCATTCAGTCCTAAGGCTCCTGTGTCTTCTTCCTGATGGCAGCAGCAAGAAGAGAGCATGTGGAGGAGGTTTTCATGATGGATGCTACTTTCCTGCAACAATGCTCCTTGTAGAAGTGTTCAATGATGGAGAGGGTTTTAGATGGATTGGGGTGTATCCATTATTTTTTGTAGGATTTTCCATTCAAGGGCATTGTTGTTTCTATACCAGGCTGTGATACAGCCAGTCAATATACTCTCCACCTCACATGTCTTGAAGTTTGTCAAAGTTTTACATGACATGCAAAATCTTTGCAGACATCTAAGAAAGTGGAGGTGCTGCCGCGCTTTCTTCATAATCGTACTTCACAGGGCCCGGGACAGGTCCCCTGAATTTAAAGTTGATGACCCTCTCCACCTCTGAACTTCCAATGAGGACTGGGTCATGGACCTCAGGTTTCCTCTTCCTGAAGTCAATAGTCAGTTCCATGGTCTTGCTGCTGTTGAGCAAGAGGTTGTTATGGCCCCACAGCCAGAGCTATAATCTCCTCCCAGAGTGCTCAAAGTGGTCACAGTGTTGCTAACCTGTCGTGTTTAGCATTGTGTCAGTAGGTTCTGAAACTGAATAGTTGAAGGGAATTAGCCGTTCTTGAACCAGTGGTCAGGACTTCAGGTTTCTGAAACTCCTGCCTGATGGTAGCTGACACAATGTGGGACAGCCCGATGGTGAGGACGTCTCATGATAGACATTGCATTCTTAAGGTAGTGTCTCCTTGAGTTACTTCCAATTGTGGGAAGGGGTGATGTATTAGGCAGAGTGAACTATTCCCTGAAGCTGCTGACACACTTGTGCATTTGAGTTGCTATACCAGACCATCATGAAACAGTATGTTCATTTGTTATGTGCCATGTTGTATAATGTAGGTGAACATAGTCTTTCCATGACCATGATTGTCCTTGGCAAATTTTTCTACAGAAGTGATTTGCCAATGCCTTCGGGCAGTATGTTTACAAGGTGAGTGACCACAGCCATTATCAATACTCTTTTGAGATTGTCCTCCTGACATCAATGGTTGCAGAACCAGGACATGTGATATGCACAATCTGCTCCTATGATAATCCATAAAACTATGAGTTGTAGGAGAAGAATTAGATAATATGGCCTATTGAGTCTGCTCAGCCATTTCATTCAATTTTCCTCTCTGCCTCAGACTCCAGCCCTTTGCCTGTATCCCTTCATGCCTTGACCAGTCAAGAATCGTTGAACCTCTGCCTTAAATATACATAAAGACTTGGCCTGCACAGCTGCCTGTGGCAAAGAAGTCCACAGATACACCACTGCCTGGCTAAAGAAAATCCTCATTTCCATTCTATAAGGACGCCCCTCTATTCTGAGGCTGTGTCCTTTGGTCTTGGACTCTTCCACCGTAGGAAACATCCTCTCCACATCCAGTCTATCAAGGCCTTTCACTATTTGATAGGTTTCAATGAGATCATCCCTCATTCTTTTGAATTTCAGTGAATACAGTACCTGAGCCATCAAATGCTCTTCATATGACATGCTATTCAATCCTGGAATTATTTTGGTGAACCTCCTTTAAACCCCTTCCAGTATCAGCACATCCCTTTGTAAGGAAAGGGGCACAAAAGTGCTCATATGCTCCAAGTGAAGCCTCCCTAGTGCTTTATAAAGTCTTAGCATTACATCCTTGCTTTTATATTCTAGTCCTCTTGTAATGAATGCTAACATTGCATTTTCCTTCCTTACCACAGATCAACATACAAATTAACCTTTAGGGAATCCTGCACAAGGGCTCCCAAAACCCTTTGCATCTCAGATTTTCATCTTTTCTCTCTACTTAGAAAATAGTCAAACCTTTTAATCCTTCCACCAAAGTGCATGACCATACACATCCTGACCATGTATTTCATCTGCCATTACTTTACCCCATTCTCCTAATCTGTCAAAGTCCTTTTGTAGCCTCTTCACCCTCAAAACTACCTGCCCCTTCACCTGTCTTCACATTGTCTGCAAAGTTTGCAACAAAGCCATCAAATCCATCATCCAAATCATTGACATCGGTTCCAATTCAGACCCCTGTGAAACCCCACCAAGAGCCAACCAGAAAAGGCTCCTTTTATTGCCACTCTTTGCCTCCTGCCAATTAGCCACTGCTTTATCCATGCTAAAATCTTCCCTGTAATACTGTGAGCTCGTGCCTGTTAAGCAGTCTCACCTTGGCACCTTGTCAAAAGCCATCTGAAAACCCAAGTACACAACATCAGCTGATTCTCATTTGTCGACCTTGCTTGATATTTCGTCAAAGAATTCCACTAGATCTGACAGGCAAGATTTTCCCTTGAGGAAACCATTCTGAATATGGTCTATTTTATCATACGCCTTCCTGTGACCTCATCGTTAATAATCAACTCCAAAATCTTCCCAACCACTGAGGTCAGACTAACTGGATGATAGTTTCCTTTCTTCTGCCTCTCCCTTCTTGAAGAGTGGAGTAATATTTACAATTTTCCAGTTTTCCAGAACCATTCCAGAATCTTGTGATTCTTGAAAGATCATTACTAATCCCTCCACAATATCTTCAGCTACTTCTTTCAGAACCATGGGGTGTACACTACCTTGTCCAGTTGACTTATTTACTTTCCCACAAACCTTCCCTCCTGTTATGGCAACTTCACACACTTCATGACACCTGGAACTTCCATCATACTGCTAGTGTCTTCCACAGAGAAGACTGTTGCAAAATATTTCTTTTAGTTCATCCGCCATTTCATTGTTCCCCCATTACTTCCTCTCTAGCATCATTTTCCAGTAGTCTGATATCGACTCTGGCATCTCTTTTACACTTAATCTATCTGAAGAAACTTTTTGAATCAACTAACATTATTGGCTAGCTTGATATTGTAATCCATCTTTACCTTCTTAAATTATGTTTTAGTTCCCTTATGTTGGTTTTTAAAAGCTTCAATATTGTCTAACTTCCCATTAATTTCTGCTCTTTTATATGCCTTCTCTTTGGCATTTATGTTGGCTTTAACTTACCTTGTTAGCCATAGCTGTGTCACTTTTCCTTTAGAATACTTATTCCTATTTGTAAAGTATATATCCTGTGCCTTCCAAATTGCTTCCAGAAATTCCAGCCATTGCTGCTGTGCTGTCATCCCTGCCAGTGTTCTTTTCCAATCAATTCTGGACAACTCCGCTCTCATGTCTCTTTAATTCCCTTTACTCAGTTGTAATACTAATACATCTGACTTTAGCTTCTCAAATTTCATGGCAAGTTCAATCATATAATGATCACTTTCTCCTAAGGGTTTTTCTACCTTAAGCTCTCTAATCAATTCTGGTTCATTACACGACACCCAATCCAGAATAACTGATCCTCTAGTGGGCTCAACCACAAGCTGCTCTAAAAAGGCATCTCGTAAACAATCTAGAAATCTGTTTTCATCCACCACCTGCTCCCGTGGCTTCAAGTGATTCTGATCGGGGGTGGCTAAGCAGGTGCTATGCCTTGCCCAAGGATGAACTGTAGGCTAGCAGAGGGACAGAGCACCTTACACCTCCTTTGGTAGATACGCACCTCCATCCCGCCACCAGTCAGGACAAGAAGTTGAAGTTGCAGAGAAATAGGAGAAATGCAATGAGAACAAAACGGAAGGTTTGTGAAAGAGTATGAGTTTGCAGGAGGACCCACTGAGATAAAAAGAGACAGCAGCCCATGCTGAACACATTCTTGGTTTGCTTTCTTGTAAATGCACTCAAATTTCCAATTTCTCCCTTCAGTCAGAGCAACCTTGAAATCACAGTCTAATTTTTTTTTAAAAAGGCACTTGGAGGAAGATTAAGTTCTGAAGTGTTGAATTTTCACTCATGTCCATTATTTTCAACAAGACCGGTGGAGGTCTGATCTCAATTTTGTGGCTTTAACTCACGTTCAGCTCAAAGACAACCCTCAGATTGTCCATGGTCTCAATAATTAGCACATAACAGAATGCTTCTTCCATCCATTCCATGCAGTACTGAGTTTAATTGGAATTTCTTTGCTGAAGAGATAACAAAACTCATTCTGAACAGGATTGAGTCAGGTGCAATTCCGGCCTTTTAAGTAGCTAGTTCTAAAGCTGTAACCTTTACCACCCTCTCGCTTTCTCTGTAAAGCAAGCAGTGAAAATTATGCACCTGTTTCATATAATGCCAGTGTGAAAGGTCGACAGTGTTATTATTGGAAAGAGTTTCAGCTATAATGGCTAGAAAAAAGGAATGGGCTACATTGAATAGTAATGCTTTTCTCAGACACTAGATCTGTCAACAGTGCCTGGTGCTTCAGTCAGTAACATCCAAATTAGCGCAGCCTAGCTCCAAAATACAGGAAAGTTACCTTAATATCCAAATCCAGTCAAGAATAGAAGACAGGTGAAAACAGAAGATTATACTTGTGAAACACAAACGTGGATTTACGTACCTTTACACTCAGTAGCAACTTTATCGAATAAAGTAGCAACTGAGTGTTCGTTCATGGTCTTCTGCTGCTGTAGCCCATCCATTTCAAGGTTTGATGTGTTGTGTGTTCAGAGATGCTCGTCTGCATCTTTCCTCTGGGTGCTCTGGTTTCCTCCTTCTTCTGACTGTTAATGGCGATCGGCAATCCAACTTAAAGGAGCATTACCACCACCAACTGGACTGGAGTGTGGTGCAGAGAGTTGGGAAGTAAAATGTCTACTAGTTCTTTATCAAATGAAAATTAAATTACCCCAAAGAGCTTTATAGATTGTAAATAATGAAAGACAATATTGTGAATTAAATTAAAGTCACTTCCATAACTTAAAACTTTAAAATTAAAACTATAAAAACCCCAAAAGATAGAAGTGCTGCCTGCATTTGCTTTCTTTCACCTTATATGCTTCACATTGTAATAAAATGTTTTATGATGATGACAAAAATCTACACACCCTAGAGTGATGTTTTCCAACAAGATAAAAGGAATAATTAACCATAGTATGCCCACTTCTAAGTAGAGTCAATATAATTCCTTCCCTTCTTGTTCTGCCCCCTTCTCCCATCAATCCAACAATTTTATGTATTCTGTATAGTGTCTCCCCTTATGCCAATTATCCCACAAGTCTTGCCATAATCCCCAAATTCTTAGCCCCACCAACCTCTTAGCTTCTGATTTGCAAAGTGTAAAGTCTATGTCCACAACTGAAATTTTAACAGCTTTTTTGGCCAGACAATCAACCCACTCATTCCCTTCAAAACCTCCATGTGCAGAGATCCATAAGAGAAAGACATTTTCACCACTTTCCTCACCATGGCCTGTGCCCATTTATACTTAGTAAAGTAACCCAAAGAGTGATAATTCTGAACATCCAGAAACATCTTATTTCTCTCCATAATTGCCTCTGCACAGTCCACAATGGTACAGCTTTTCACTATTAATGACCTTTTTAATAGGAATCACTTCCACCACAGTTTGATGATAATGTGACATAACCTTTCATTGCAAAATCTTCATCATCTTCAGCATTCAGCCCTGACAGATGTTCATCAGATAAAACCGATAAACTTCTCCCAATTTGATTTACCAAAATTCCACCTCTTAAAAGAGGCCACCTGTCCCCCATATAAATCCAAACCTAAACTTACAAATATAGGAAAATGTCACTCCCCGAAGTTTCATCTCCCATGACATCCCAATCACTCACAGTGACTCCAGCCAGAATGTTGGAAACTAAAGTTAAATCTATCGCAGTTTTTGAGCTATTATGAACATTAACTCTCATACAGCGGTAATCATTAAGACACACAAGATGGTAAATATCTAAAAACTCTTCTGCAAGCAAATGATTGCCATCATTCCACAAACAACCCCACTGAGAACTATAAATTCTCCACACCATACAATCCTAAGTGAGCTAGAATTAAACATACTTTCCAACAAATCAAAAGCTTTCCATAAGGGGTTTAAAAATTTACCACTTTAATATCCTAGCTGTTGAATCAAACATTTCTACTACAAATGCCTCAAACACTTATTTCACATCCACAACTCTATATCCTATCCCTTTCCGTATAAAACTTGCCACATCACCCCCTCTACCAACTAACCTATCATACCCAATTAGACCACAAGACCAAAAGACATAGGAGCAGAATTAGGCCATTTGGCTCATTGAGTCTTCTCTGCCATTCAATCATGGCTGATCATTTATTTCCCCCTCCCCAGTCTCACTGCATGTAACTTTTAATGTCATGTCCAATCAAGAACCTATCAAGCTCTGCCTTAAATATACCCAATGACCTGGCCTCCATAGCTGCTTGTGGTAATAAATACCACAAATTCACCACCCTCTGGCTAAAGACATTTCACCACATCTTTGTTTTAAATAGATGCCCCTCTATCCTGAGGCTGTACTCTCTTGTCCCAGCCTCCCTCACCATGGGAAACATCCTTTCCATGTCTACTCTGTCTAGGACTTTCAGTATTCAATTATTTTCAGTGAGATCCTCCTCATCCTTCTAAATTCCAGTGAGTACAGACCCACACCTATCAAACATTCCCTGTATTATATCCTTTCATTCCTGGGTCATCCTTATGAACCTCCTCTGAACCCTCTCCAATGCCAGCACTTTTTTTTTAGATGAGGAACCCAAAAATATCCACAATGCTTATGGGAGGCCTCACCAGGGCCTTATAAAGCTTCGGCATCACACCCCTACTCTCGTATTCAAGACCTCTTGAAATGAATGCAAACACTGCATTTGCCTTCCTCACCACTAGGTCAGCCTGTAAGTTAACCTTTGGGATGTTCTGCACAAGGATTTCTAAGTCCTTTTGCATCTCAGACTTTTGGATTTTCTCCCCATTTAAAATGGAGTCTGCACATTTATTTCTACCATCAAAATGCATAACCATGTATTTTCCAACATTGTATTCCATTTGCCACTTTCTTTCCATTCTCCTAATCTGTCTATGTCCTTCTGCAGCTTTCCTGTTTCCTCAACACTACCTGCCTCTCCACCAATCTTCATATCACCTTCAAACGTGGCAACAAAGACACCTATTCCATCATCTAAATCATTGATATACAGCATAAAAAGAAGTGGTTCCAACACTGAGCCTTGTAGAACACCACTTCTCACTGGCAGCCAACCAGAAAAGGATCGTTTTCTTCCCACTCACTGCCTCCTATCAATCAGCTAATCTCTAACCATGCCAGTAACATTCCTGTATTACCATGGGCTGTTAACTTGGTAAGCAGCCTCATGTGTGGCAAAGTCCAAACATATAACATTCACTATATCCCCTTTATCTATCCTACTTGTAATCTCCTCAAAGGATTCCAACAGGTTCATCAGGCAATATTTTCCCTTATGGAAACCATGTTGACATTGTCCTATCTTGTCCTCTGACACCAAGTACTCCATAACCTCATCCTCAACAAATGACCCCAATGAGGTCAGGCTAACTAGTCTATAATTTACTTTCTGCTGCCCTCTTCTTTCTTAAAGAGTGGAAAGACATTTGCAATGTTCCAGTCTTTTGGCACCATGCCAGAGTCCAATGATTTTTGAAAGATCATTACTAATCCTCCATAATCTCTGTCACTACCTCTTTCAGAACCCTGGGGCATAGTTCATCTGGTCCGGGTGACTTATGTACCCTTAAGTCTTTGAGCACCTTTTCCCTTGTAATAGTAACTGCACTCTCTTCTCTCCCCTTACACCCATCATCATCTGACACACTGCTAGTGTCTTCCTCAGTGAAGACTGATGCAAAATACTCATTTAGTTCATCTGCCATCTGCTTGTCCCCCATTATTATTTCTCCAGCCTCATTTTCTAGCGTTCCTATATCCACTCTCATCTCTCTTTTATTTTATTACATACTTTAAAAAGCTTTTACTAACCACTTTGATATTGCTTTCATATTTGATCTTTTCTCTCCTAATGATTATTATAGTTTCTCTCTGGAGAGTTTTAAAAGCTTACCAATCCTTTATCTTCCCGCTTATTTTTTTCTTTTTTGTATATCTTCTGTTTTGCTTTTACAATAGCTTTGACTTCCCTTGTCAGCCACAGTTGTACTATATTGCCATTTGAGAATTTCTTCATTTTTGGAATACATCTATCCTGCACTATCCTCATTTTTCCCAGGAACTCACATTTTCCCTGCTCTGCTGTCATCCCTGCCAGCATCTTCTTCCAATTTACTTTGGCCAACTCCTCTCTCATACCACTGAAATTTCCTTTACTCCACTGAAATACTGCTACGTCAGGATTATATTACAATATAATCCTGCAAAGAAAAACTTTAATGCAGTAACAACCAGGTTTCCTGAATACATATAACATTGGGTGGATTTGATAAGTCAGAAATAAACTTCCTAAAATCTTGACCTTTAGAAATCAGGCTTCTCATATTCCACTGCAATATTCTTAATTCTATTATGTACCTTCACAACAAGACTGAAATACAGATACCCCACTCATCAAAGCTTCATTTACAGCTTCCCACATAACATCAGCTATACCCAAACAGTTTTCAGCAGCTTTCATAACAGTTTTAATTTTCTCAGTACAACTAGATGTCTGAGCAGTACAGTTCATCACATCCATGATAAATATCACAAAATTAATTTTATCAACTAATAAAGTATCTTTAATAAGAGAACTATGGTGCCAACATATAACCTCTGACTTCACATTCTGTTCTCTGACTGGTAATACTTTCTCAACATTCATTTTAATTTTTGCAAGGCCTCTGTGTATGACACAGCGAACTGTACTTTAACCTGCTGCACTTCAGCTACCTTCTTTAGCACTTCACAACCTTTATAAGCTGCACTGTGTTCTCCTACACAATTACAATTAAGCTTTACATCTTCACAATCTTCATACTTATGTTCCCTGCCACATTCCAATAGTATGTATCTTTTTGCGTTTTCCAGATCTGGATTCAACTTTATTCCAGCCTCCTCCCACTAACCTGTACTCACCCAAACCCCGTATTCTCAGTTCCTTTTCCTTAACCTCCCCGCTCCCTGAACCTACACTGTTTCCCAACATCCCCACACCATTCACATCCAGCACCACCAACCGCCTCTCCTCCGAGCCAAACCTCAAATCGCAATTCGTCCAGACAGCCTGTTCTGATTTCCTCCCTCATTCCAAAGGATTGAGCTGCTGCCACATGATTGACTGATTAGATATTTGCATTTACAAGCAGGTGTACAGGTGTACCAATTGGTCCAATGGGTGCTCTTCCCTAGGAGATTTAAAGAGATACAGGATAGGTCTGTGAAGAAAAAATGGTTGCAGTAATAGTTTTGGATTAAGCCTGAGTGACACTGGCATGGACTGATTAGGGCAAACAGGCTCTTTCTGTGCTGCATTTCCTAGATATGTAACACATTGCAATACATAGAGTTGAATATCCTCTCCAACCCTATATATTCCAATAGATTTCAATGCAGAGCCCAACAACCACGATGAAGCGAGGACCTCTGTCGGTCAGAGATGACCATGGATATTGCGTCCTAGCTGTCTAGATATGCAAGCCTAGGAAGTATGATACGGAGAGTAAGCTGTTGCCCATGTAATAAGCCACCTCTCTCCATGCATCTGATGATCCCAATGGAATTTCAGAAACTGATACAGTTGGTACCAGCAATGTCACAGGAGTTGCCAGTCAGCATTGAACTCAATGTAGGACTGCCTTAGGAATTCCAGCTCCGGGTTTTTCCTTCGGTGTTTACTTCTGAAGCCTTCCCCATGAGTGTGTATAGACACAAGGCAGTGGAGGTTTGAGATCAGAGTTTTCCTTCTCCTAGATGAACTGCCAACCATGGCTAATGAGCCCCATCTGCCACAACCATATTGAGAGGGATCCATTTATTTATTTATTGAGATACAGTCTGGTACAGGCCCCTCCAGCCTTTCGAGCCACGCTGCACAACAACCCACCGATTTAACCCTGAACAAATCACAGGTCAATTTACAATGGCCAATTAACCTACCAACCGGTACATCTTTGGATGATGGGAGGAAACTGGAGCACCCAAAGAGAACCCACATAGTCACAGGGAGAACGCACAAACTCCTTACAGGCAGTGTTGGAAATTGAACCCGGTTCGCCTGTAGTGTAAAGCGTTGTGCTAACCACTACGCTACTGTGCCACCATGAATCAACATCAATACCCTTGGATACCAGTCCAAAAACTTAACCATCCCACAGTGCTCTATAAGATAAATAGTGTCAGGTGGTCCATAAAAAGAGCAGGGAAACACTCATCACATAAGAGTTGTTCTTCTTCTGGTAACTTTTAGAGTGATTTCCTGACTTTTGTTAATTAGCTCACAAAGGGGAGTGTGATGTGGACTGTCTCTTGTCTCCCTGTTTTAGATGTCATGCTGAATCTTTTTATTCAATTATAAAGCATTTATTTAAAAGCTGCTCAATCTCCTGAACAGACTGCAGTGATTTTGAAAGCTCATGTGTGTTGAAGAAGAGATATTGGTGTAATAAATGACATCAATTAGCGCCATCTGTCCTTTCTACTGATTGTAACAATGGTGCCTCCTGCATATTCACTATATGCCCCAACGGTTGATGGCTCACAATTAATAATTGGGATGAATGTTTCTGCCTTTCAGCAGAAATGTCTCAAAGGCACTCCCAGAATTTTATCCTGACCTGTGCTCCTTTCATTGTGTCAGTCGTCTTCCAATTTGAAAAGAGGGAAACAGCTTTTATGCACACAGATTCTCTTTGACTCATTGAAAACATAGACATGTGGTAAAATACATGCAGTGGCCACTCATTAATGCTCAGTAACCTCATCAGCCATTCATGAGGTAGCAACTCAATGCATGAAGACATGGTCAAGAGGTTCAGTTGTTGTTCAGGTCAATGATTAGAATGGGTAATGAATGTGATCTAAGTGACTTTGACCATGGAATGATTCTTGCTGCCAGAAGGAGAGGTTTGAGTATCTCAGAAACTGCTGATCTCCTGGGATTTTCACACACAGCAGTCTCTAGAGTTTACAGAGAATTGTGTGAAAAACTCAGAAATCATCCAGTGAGTGGCAGTTCTGTGGGTGAAAATGTCTTGTTAATGAGAGAGGTCAGAGGAGGAACCATACTGGTTCTAGGTGACAAGAAAGCGACACTGACTCGAATAACCACATGTTAAAACAGTGGTTGCAGAAGAGCATCTCTGAATGCACGTCGCATTGAAACTTGAAGCAAATGTGCTACAGCAGCAGAAGACCACAAACATACACTCAGAGGCCACTTTATGAAGTGCTTTCTATACCTAGTAAAGCGGCCAATGAGTGCAGTTTAAGCTTCAATGCCAGAGTCATACAGAATGGAAATGAGCCCTTTGGTCCAACTGGCTAAGCAAACCAAAGTTCCTGTCTAAGTTAGTCCTATTTGCCTGTGTTTAGGTGTATATGCTTATAAGGGGCATACAGAGAGTGGACTGCCAGTGCCTTTTTTCTTGTGGTAGTAATAGTTAATACTAGAGGAGATGCTTTAAAGGTGAGTGGAGGAAAGTTTAGGGGAGATGTCAGAGGTAGGTTTTTTACACAAAGTACCTGGAATACAGTGCCAAGGGTCGTGGCAGTAGCTGATGCATTAGGGATATTTAAGTGTCTTTTAGATAGGCACATGGTAAGCAAAATGGAAGGTTATGGGCTAGGTAGCAGGGAAGGGTTAGATTGGTCATGGAGTAGATTAAATGATTGGCACAACATTGTGGATGAAAGGGTCTGAATTTTGTGTGGAGCGTTGATGAGAACATGAACTTTCAGTTCCTCTCACTGTCCATCTGAAAGCGTTCAAAGTGCTGAGCCATCAGGTACACTAGATCAGCCAAAGCCAAGCATACACACAAGATACTGGAGATACTCAGCAAGTCCGACAGCATCAATGGTGAGAAACAAGCATTTCAGGCTGATCTCCTTCATCAGGACTGAGCAAAAACCAGAATAAAGTGATGGTTGGAAGTACGAGTACAAGTTGACAGGGGATAGGTGTGCCCAGGTGAGGGGGAAGATAGGTGAGATAGGGAGGGGGAGATGAAGTGAGAAGCTGGGAGATGATAGATGGAAAAGGCTGAAGAAGAAGGAATCTGATCAGAGAGGACAGTGGATCATTGAACACAAAGAAGGACCTTGGGGAACCAGAGAAGACATGGACAGCTCAATCAAAATTTAAGAGTGTCTGATGTCATTTCCAGGACACAAGTATGAAGACAAACAAAATAATTGTTACTCCGGATCCCATGCAGCACAAAAAAGAAGCACAGTAAGATAAAGAACACAATAAATATAAATATGAGTTGTTACAATATAAACGTGAAGACTCGGCCGAAACAACACTCAATTGCACACTCATGATATCATCTCGACTGGTGATGAAACATTTACAACTTAGCCTCCAGGCGTGGTGAACAACCCTACAAACAAATATAAATACATTAGATAACTTACATATTTTGACTGAAACACACAGGAGTGCCTGTACATAACGTGAGTGACAGGAAATGATTAAGTAGTGGTAGTTAGGTGTATGAAGGGGTGGGTTAGTTGGTGGAAATGTTGATCAGCCTTACTGCTTGAGGAAAGTAACTGGTTTTGAGTCTGGGGGTCCTGGCATAGATGCTACGTAGCTTCCTTGCTAATAACGGTGAGACAAACAGTCCATGAGCAGGGTGATTAAGATCCTTCATGATGTTACTGGCCCTTTTCTGGCACCTCTCTATATTTATGTTCTTCATGGCAGGTGGGCTGGTGCCAGTGATTTATTGGGCAGTTTTAACTACCTGTCTGCTGCAGAGGAAAGGAGAAGGGGAGAGATAGTAACCAAAATAGGTTATGGAAAAGGGGAAGAGGGAGTGGGGGTTTGAAATAAAGCTTAAACTTATCATCTTCAATCCAAATGATCCATTAATGTTGAGTCCTTAATACACACTGAGGGAATTAAAGAGAAGTTCAAGACATTCTTGTCATATTGAGAGGAGGACAATCATCTATGAGAAACACAATCCTTCGACTGAAATTTTTTGCTGTTTTGCCAGTCAGATACCAAGTTGCATGAGGAACAAGGAAGTGATGCTCTTGACGTTTGGATGCTTTGAAAAGACTGTTGCATAGATGACAAGTCACAATGAACTGGAAAATGAAATCATCACTCTCGCCGAGCGGCAGGTTAACATCCCCAATGTAAAATTCTAACTGCGCTGCTAATGGGGAAGTAATGATGAGGAACAATGTTTACAGGCATCACTGAGCATGTGCAGAATTTATCCACTGCTCTACAATGAAAGCTCGCTTACAGTTTTCACTTCACACATTCTCTCCAACAACCACCCATCTTTCCCTTCCCCACCCTCATCTGAGATGATCTGTCACTTGAGGAGAAGGAGTTCTAGGTTTGGTTAGAAGTACTTTGGTTCAGTCATACAAGGGGTCATTCTATGGCATTACAATCAAACAAATCCAGCCCTTAACTCATTTTTCATATGCCTGAGACTTCCAAGAATATTAGAACAATACAGCACAGTATAGACCATTCAGCCAATGACATCACAGCATCTTATAGAAACACCAATGCTGTTGAATGGAAATTCCAATAAAAAGTGGTAGATATGGCCCAGTACATCATGGGTAAAGCCTTCCCAACCACTGAGCATATCTACATGAAACGTTGTTATAGGAATGCAGCCTCCATCATCCGGGACCCTATCACCCAGGAAAAGAGAGCCTCTCTTTTCACTGCTGCCATCAGGAAGAAGGTACAAGAGCTCCAGGACTCACACCACCAGGTTCAGGAACAGTTATTACCCTCAACCATCAGGCTCTTGAGCCTAAGGGGATAACTTCACTCAACTTCATTTGCCCCATCATTGAACTGTTCCCACAATCAATAGACTCTCATTCAAGGACTCTTCATCTCATGTTCTCGATATTTATTGCTTACTTATTTATTACTATGATTTCTTCTTTTTGCACTTGCACAGTTTGGTGGGCGGACTTTCAATTATGCTATTATGGTTATTTATTCTATAGATTTATTGATTATGCCAACAAGAAAATTAATCTCAGTGATGACGTACAGTGGCACGCAGAAGTTTGGGCACCCCTGGTCAAGATTTCTGTTACAGTGAATAATTAAGTGAGTAGAAGATGAACTGATCTCCAAAAGTCATAAAGTTAAAGATGAAACATTCTTTTCAACTTTTTAAGCAAAATTAGTATATTATTTTTGTTTTGTACAATTTTAAAGTGAAAAAAAAGGAAAGGAGCACCATGCAAAAGTTTGGGCACCCCAAGAGTTTTGAGCTCTCAGATAACTTTTACCAAGGTCTCAGACCATAATTAGCTTGTTAGGGCTATGGCTTATTCACAGTCAATGTTAGGAACGGCCAGGTGATGCAAATTTCAAAGCTTTATCAATACCCTGACTCCTCAAACCTTGTCCCAACAATCAGCAGCCATGGGCTCCTCTATGCAGCTGTTGAGCACACTGAAAATTAAAATAGATGATGCCCACAAAGCAGGAGAAGGCTATAAGAAGATAGCAAAGAATTTTCAGGTAGCCGTTTCCTCAGTTCGTAATGTAATTAAGAAATGGCAGTTAACAGGAATGGTGGAGGTCAAGTTGAGGTCTGGAAGACCGAGAAAACCTCAAGAGGCACAAGCTGAAGGTTTTGCCATCGTCCTCACAATACCCCGACCTAAACAGCATGGAAAATCTGTGGAAAGACCTCAAAAGAGCAGTGCATGCAAGACAGCCAAAGAATCTCACAGAACTAGAAGCCTTTTGCAAAGGAGGAATGGGTGAAAATCCCCCAAAGAAGAATTGAAAGACTCTTAGCTGGCTACAGAGAGCGTTTACAAGCTGTGATACTTGCCAAAGGGGGTGCTACTAAAGTGCTGACCATGCAAGGTGCCCAAACTTTTGCTTCAGGCCCTTTTCATTTTTTGTTATTTTGAAACTGTAAAAGATGGAAATACAAAAAAGTAATCTTGCTTAAAATATTAAAGAAATATGTCATCTTTAACTTTATGCCTTTTAGAAATCAGATCATCTTTTACTCACTTAGCTATTCACAATAACAGAAATCTTGATTGGGGTGCCCAAACTTTTGCATACCACTATATGTATACTTTGATGATAAAATTTACTTTGAACATTGATGTTGTACAAACCCTTTTTATCTTCTCCTAGATCGATCCAGTGCTTCCTTTCTGCATTGCCCTCCATTTTTCCTTTATCCATATATGGATCAGTAATAACATCTTCTCGCTGACTATCAACACAGGTGCACCTGAATGATTAGTGCTTAGTCCACTGCTCTACTGTCTCGACACTCATGATTGTGTGGCTAGACACAGATCAAACACTATCTATAAAAAGTCTGAGACACTGCTGTTGTTGGTATAATTTCAATTGGCAATGAGAAGATATACAAGAGTCAGATACAGTAGATCGGATGGGTGAGTGTTGTCACAACAACTACCTCGCTCTAAGTATCAGCAAGACCAAGGAATTGATAGTGAACCTTGGGAAGAGAAATTTGGAGAACACACACGAGTCTTCATTAAGGTGTTAATGATGGAATGGGTGAGCAGTGTCAAATTCCTGGAGTGTCTGTATTTCAGAAGATCTATCCTGGGCCCAGTGACTGACATAATTATGAAAAACTCATGCCAGAGGTTTTACTTCATTAGGAGACTGAGGAGATTTGGTATGTCAGCAAAGACTACCATAATTCTATAAATGGACAATGAAAAGCATTCTAACACTCTGGAGGCTCTATGCGCAAGATGGGAACTTGCCAGATTTGTCACAGGCACAACGCTACCCACCATTGAGGACATCTTCAGGGGGTGGTGCCTCAAGTAGGCATTCTCCTACGATCCTTACTGAGTTTATTGGTATCTCTCAGCTCTTCTCTCACCTGCTTGGAGCACTTGAGTTCATCAACCCTGTCAAAGCATTTCACATCTTGAGGGCGTCCATTTGCTTACTTCTTCCTCTGTGTACTTTTTAGAACCATCCGGAACTTACAAGTTAACCTGTTTAATCAGTAATAACCCAACATCTCTGAAGATCTGTCCTGGGCACAAAAATATTGATGCAATCACAAAGAGGGCCAATCTGCATTGGGAGTTTGAGGAGATTTGGCATGATACCAAAAAATGTTGCTGCACCCACTGAGTTCCTCCAGCACACTACTTGTTGCTCCAGATTCCAGCATCTGCAAAGTCTTCTGTCTCCATTTTCAGGTAACCTATTCTCCACTGGCTTAATCAGTGAGTCTTAATCAGTGTTTGTTCAGATCCTCGTCTAATTTTTCTCATGACAAACTAGTCTATGCCTACATATATCAAGAGCTGGACAGCATCCAAACTGGACTGATACTTAGCAGCAATATTGGAGACAATGATTATGATTCAATTCAATATAATGTACTTACACGAAATGAAGTAATGGACAAAGAGCATAAAGTTTCAATGAGAGATAAGCATAATTTTCTAGATTGAGATTTCATCAGTAAAATTGGGCTTGAAAATAGTTTCTTGAAGATTAATCTGTGCCAAGGAAATTTCAGGAAGACATTACAAGGTTTCAAATCAAATATTTTACCATCAATTCAAAATATTCATTGTTCAAATATGTTCAAGGTTTCAAAATTAAAGTTCAAAGTACATTTGTTATCAAAGTATGTATATATTATACAACCTTGAAATTCATCTCTTACAGGCAGCCACAAAACAAAAAAACCCAAAAGAACCCATAACAAAAGAGGACCATCAATCACACAATGTGCACAGAAAAAAGACTAATAATATATGCAGTAAAAGTAAGCAAGAAGCATTCAGAATGAAAATAAGTCCACAGACATGAAGCCCAGAGCAGCCACAGACTCATTTCAGTGCAGAGGCAAGTTAACATGGCAGAACACCGAGCAGAACTGGCCCAAACTTCACCTCTGGTCCCAAGACCCTGCCTTTTCAATCTTACCCGTTGGTTAGATCATCCAAACCTTGGGTTGTTCGTCTCTTTAGAACTCAAGCCCTGTTGCTTCAATATTCTCTAGACCTGGACCCTGCCGCTATGTTTCAGTTCGTACCCAACCTTTCCAAACTGGCCTGATGATAAGATCGATTAAACCTTGGGTCTTTCTTTGCTTTCAGTTTTGGTGGACGGGCCTCAACTCTGCCTCACTTCCATTCGACCTGACTCTGCCGCACACTTGCTTTCTTCAACACTCATCTCTGTCTCACTTCTGCTCGCCTCTCCATTGTTTGCAGTGATAATTTACAAGAAATTTTGCCAGGAAAAGTGTTATTAATGAAGTATTTAGTTGTATTCTTTGTTTTGTTCGCTGCCGATGAGTAATCATTGGGCTTCATTGGAGCCAGCTTAAACCAGATGTGGAAATTTAAATGAATTATTATTGTTTCATATAACATATAAGACATAATATGTAGGAGCAAAATTAGGCTATTTTGTCAATGGAGTCTGCTCCACCAAAACCAAAAATGGGAAAAAAATCCAAAAACGATCCTCATTTCCCATTCATAACTTCTAAAAGCATTTATGAGGAGAAAAATTTCCTAACTTCATTTCTGTATGGCCCATAAGACTATAAGACATAGGAGCAGAATTGGGCCATTTGGCCTATCGACTCTGCTCCACCATTCAATCATGGCTGATGCTTTGTTCCCCTCCGCAGCTCCATTCTCCAGCCTTCTCCCTGTAACCTTTGATGCCATGTCCACTCCAGAACCTATCAAGCTCTGCCTTAAATGCTCCCAATGACCTGGCCTCCACAGCTACCTTTAGTAACAAATTCCACAAATTTGCCACCCTCTGGCTAAAGATATTTTTCCAGATCACTGTTTGAAATGGACACCTTTCTATCCTGAGACTGTGCCCTCTTGTCCTAGACTCTCCCATCATGGGAAACATCCTTTCCACATCTACTCTGTCTAGGCCTTTCAACATTTAAAGGTTTCAACCTGATCCCCCCCACCCCCATCCTTCTAAATTCTAGTGTGCAGACCCACAGGCTTCAGATATTCCTCATATGATAACACTTTTATTCCCGAACTCAACCTCGTGGACCTCCTCTGAACCCTCTCCAATGCCAGCAAATCTTTTCTTAGATGAGGAGACCAATACTGTTCACAATACTCAAGGTGAGGCCTCACCCATGCCTTATAGAGCCTCATCATCACATCTCTGCTCTTGTATTTTAGACCTCTTGAATGCTAACATTACATTTGTCTTCCGCATCACTGACTCAACCTACAAGTTGACCTTTAGCGTGTTCTGCACAGGGACTCCAATTCCCTTTGCACCTCAGATTTTTGGATTTGCTCCCTGTTTTTTTTTGTAATTATATCCTCAAATGGACTGCCCAGTCTTCTTTTTTTTGTTTGTTTTAGGTAAGTTTAGTGGGGGGTTTTTTCTTCTCGTAATAGGAATTTTGAGTCTTTTTTTATGAATTGTTAAGAGGAATTGTGGTTCCTTTTATGTATTAGCTCAATATTACATTATACATGATTCTGACAGTGTATATTCCTTTGTTTGTACTCTTATTGAAATATGTATTTGATATAACTTCTCCTCTGATTTGTATTTAAACTTATTTTTTTAAATCAATAAAAAAGACTCAAAATGAGAAAGTAGTCTGCACATTTATTTCTACTACCAAAGATCATGACCATGTATTTTCCAACATTGTATGTCATTTGCAATGAACCTTATGTACTGACGTTCATTGGAACACTACATTTTGCATGTCATCCATATAGATACACACATACAATAAGTACATTGAGGTGATGATGGCTGATTCATCACTTGCGAACATAGGAGGGTAAAAGAGTCCTTAGCAGCAACGGCATGATCATTGTTGACTGTAGAGGCACCCCTTCTCCATCTCTTTAGGACTTCTTTGCTTCCAGCCTGTGTTGTGCAAGTTTATAGTGAGGACTGGTGCATGCAGACTGATTCCACTCTTTGGAATGGGGGACATTTCACAATGGCACAGTAACCTGCGATGACTGAGGCAACTGCAGGGTTGTAGATTGAGTATCAGATTTTCCTCCTCCTAGACAGACTGCCTGTGAAGGCTAATGAGTCTCATCTACCAGGGTTTGGAATCAGAGTTGTCCTTCTCCTAGGCTGGCTGCTAACCAAGGCTGATGAGTCTAACCTGCCACTGGATACGAAGTCGTGCCATAACATAGCAAACTCAATAAGAACAGGGACACCTCGTGAAGGCGTTGCTGTGGGCACAGTAGTGTAGGAGGGGCCACATGCGAGTAATCTCTTACATGGCAAGCCAAACAGTGGTCCTGCGGTGATCACTACATCTGGAAAGGAGAGGCTATGGAAGAAGTTTCACCTTCTTTAAGTGAACAATATGTCCAAAAGGAAAACAGGATGCAGAAAATAGTGTTATAGTTACAAAACAAGAATAGTGTAGGCAGACAAATAAATGCACCGGCCACAATGAGGTAATTGGGAGGGGAAGAACTCTACTATTAGTACAAATTAAGGGAAGTTTACAGCAAAAAGAGTGAAGGATTGTGAAAAGTGCAGAGAAGGCATCACAAAGCTGTTTGCAAATAAAATCATGATAAAGATTTCAATGGCAAGGAAATAACAGAAAAGGGAAGTGTGTGGAGCTCAAAGTAGCATGTCCTTGGAATGGAATGACTGTTATTATGTATGTCTTCACAAGGTAGGGGGAATAAGACCATAAGACCATAAGATATAGGAGCAGAAGTAGGCCACTTGGCCCATCGAACCTGCTCCGCCATTCAATCATGGGCTGATCCAATTCTTCCAGTCATCCCCACTCCCCTGCTTTCACCCAATACCCTTTGATGCCCTGGCTAATCGAAATGTCATGGTCCAGTCCGTGAAGTCCGTGTTCCGGCTCACGGTCTAGTCCGTGGACTCCAGACTCCGAGTCTTCCGGCATTCCCTTGTCTCATGTGGCCTTAATCATAGGCACCTGATTCTCGTCTTGGGGCCGGGAATATAAGTTGCCCTGGGTTTGAGGCTGGTTGCTGGTTTAGCTTGTCAGTATCATGTCCTTGCCTCTGTGTGGGATTGTTCTGGTGATATCCTGACTTTACCTCTATGGGGTAAGTCAGGCTGTCCTTGCTGTTACCCTATGGTGATACCTGTCCCTTCTGGTCCTTGCCTCTGTTGGGTAAGTCAGCCTGTCATTGCTGTTACCCTGAGGCTAGACTGTTCCCTTCCTTCCCTCTGGGGCCCTGCCCTGCAACCTGTGCCTGGGGCCTTGCCTGTGTCTGGAGCCTTGCCCTGTTTGGAACTGTCTGTCTGTGTCCATGCCTTTGCTAGGTAGGTCCAGCTGTTTTGCCGCTACCTAGCATTGGGAACTGTTTTGTTGTGTTCAGTGTTCTGTGCAATGAGTCCTGGCCCTATGTCCTGTACCCAAGGAGGGGTCCTGGCTCAGTGTTCTATGTTCCTGTCTCTCCCTTGACTCTGTGTTCTGTGTTCCTGTTCTTCCTCCACCAGGGTTCTGTGTTCTTGTCTTGTTGATGTGCCTTGCCTAGCCCAGGAGTACCTTGCCCAGCCTGGTGCTGGGATTCCCTTGTCCTGTCCAGGAGTCTCATGTCCAGTCCTGTGCCTCTCCTTGTCCTGTAGCCACATCTTGTCCTCGCCTGATTCTGGAGTCTGAGCCTGAGTCAAGACCCAGGTTCTGCCCAGTGTCCTTTCTTCCTCATTTCCCTTGCTTCCTTCTCATGCCTAGTCCTGTTCCTGGTAGTTCAGTGTCTGTGTCTTGCTTTTGGGTCTGTTCCCAATGCCCTCCTTATGACACAAAAACCTATCTATCTTTGCCTTAAATATGCCTAATGACTTAGCCTCCACAGCCCTTCATGGCAACAGATTGCACAGATTTACCACCCTCTGACTAAAGTAATTTCTCTGCATCTCTGTTCTAAATGGATGCCCTTCAATCCTGAAGTTGTGTCCTCTTGTTCTAGAATCCCCTACCGTAGGGAATAACTTTGCCATATCCAATCTGTTTGGGTGTTTTAACATTTGGAATGTTTCTGTGAGATCCCCCTCATTCTCCTGAAGTCCAGGGAGTACAGCCCAAGAGCTGCCAGATGTTCCTCATACAGTAACCCTTTCATTCCTGGAATCATTCTTGTCAATCTTCTCTGAACACTCTCCAATGTCAGTATATCGTTTCTAAAATAAGGAGCCCAAAACTGCACACAATACTCCAGGTGTGGTCTCACGAGTGCCTTTATAGAGCTCAACAACACATTCCTGCTCTTGTATTCTATACCTCTAGAAATGAATGCCAACATGGCATTCACCTTCTTCACAACTTTAGGTATCTTGCACAAGGACTCCCAAGTCCCTTTGCATCTCTGCATTTTGAATTCTCTCCCCATCTAAAAAATAGTCTGCCTGTATATTTCTTCCAGCAAAGCGCATGACCATACACTTTCCAACATTGTATTTCATTTGTCACTTCTTCAAACATTCACTGAAACTATCCAAGTCTCTCTGGAAGCTCTGTTTCCTCAACACTACCCACTTCTCCACCTATCTTTGTAGATTCAGCAAACTTAGCCACAAATCCATTAACCCCATTGTTCAAATCATTGACATATATTGTCAAAAGCAGCGGTCCCAACACTGCCCCCTATGAAACTCCACTGGTAACTGGCAGTGAGCCAGAATAGGATCCCTTTATTCCCACTCTTGTTTTCTGCTGACCAGCCAATGCTTCACTCACGCTAGTAACTTCCCTGTAATTCCATGGGGTCTTATCTTGTTAAGCAGCCTCATGTGCAGAACCTTGTCAAAGGCCTTCTGAAAATCCAAGTATACCACATCTACTACATTTTCTTTGTCTACCCTGCTTGTAGTTTCCTCAAAGAATTGCAGTTGGTTTGTCAGGCAGGATTTTCCTTTCAGGAAACCATGATGGCTTTGGCCTATCTTGTCATGTGCCTCCAGGTACTCTAATCTCATCGCTAACAATTGATTCCAAAAACTTCCCAACCACTGATGTCAGGCTAATAGCTCTATAGTTTCCTTTCTGCTGCCTCCTATCCTTAAATAGCAGAGTAACATTTGCAATTTTCCAGTCATCCAGTACAATGCTAGAATCTATCAATTCTTGAACGATTATTGTTAATGCCTCGGCAATCTCTCCAGCTACTTCCTTCAGAACCCAAAGGTGCATTCCATCAGGTCCAGGAGATTGATAATTTTCACTGCACGTACTTCACTTCCCTAACACTCTTGAATGTTTGGTATACTACAGACATCTTCTACTGTGAAGACTGATGCAAAATATGCATTCAGTTCCTGTGCCATCTCTGCATCTCTCATTACAATATCTCCAGTGTTGTTTTCTATTGGTCCTATATCTGCCCTCGACTCTCTTTTACCCTTTATATACTTAAAAAAAGCTTTTATTAGCTTCTTTGATATTAGTCGCCAGCTTCCTTTCATAATTCATCTTTTCCTTCCTAATGACCTTCTTAGTTTCCTTCTGCAAGTTTTAAAAAGTTTACCAATCCTCTATCTTCCCACTAACTCTGGCCCTCTCTTTTGCTTTTACTTTGGCTTTGACTTCACTTGTCATCCATGGTAGTGTCCTTCTTCCCTTTGAAAGTTTCTTCTTATTTAGAGTATATCTGTCTTGCGCTTCACTCATTTTTCACAGAAACTCCGGTCATTACTGCTCTGCTGTCCTTCCTGCAAATGTCCCTTTCCAGTCAACTTTAGCCAGTTCCCCTCTTATGCCATTGTAATTTCCTTTATTCCACTGAAATGCCAACATGTTAGATTTTATTTTTTCCCTCTCAAATTTCAATGTGAACTCAATCATATCGTGATCACTGTTCCCTGAGGGTTCCTTAACCTTAAGCTCTCATATCACCTCCGAATCATTGCATAACTCCCAGTCCAGCACAGCCAATCCCCTAGTGGGCTCAACAAAAAGATGTTCTAAAAAGTCATCCCTTAGACATTCTACAAATTCTCTCTCTTGAGGTCCAGTACTGACCTGGTTTTCCCAATCCACTTTCATGTTGTAATCCCCAACAATTATCATGACATTGCCTTTCTGACATGCCTTTTCTATCTCCTGCTGTAATTTGTAATTCACTTCCCAGCTGATGTTTGGAGACCTGTATACAACTGCCATTAGGGTCCTTTTACCCTTGCTATTTCTTAACTCAACCTATAGAGCAGTGGTTCCCAACCTTTTTTTGGCCATGCCCCACCTAATCACCTCTAAAATCCTGATGCCCCCTGTGGTGATATATAATTCTTATTATTCAAACAGTGAACTCCTATTCACCTGGAGGAAGCCTAAAAGACCATTAACTTGGTTTTAACAAGCTTCCAAAGAACATGGCATTCATGAAAGAGAAAAATAAAAGAACCAAAGGACTGTTAAAGTTCTGAGGAAGAAATTACTAAGAAATTGTAAAAAAAAGAACATTAAGTGATATTAAAATAATAATAATAATAAATAAATAAAACAATGCCGATTTGTTTCTACAGCATACAAAGACAGATATACCGTTTAAAAGAGATGACGCAATGTACACACCTTCACACCACCAAGAACCGAAAGCTACTGCAAAAAGCAGCATTGGCGCGACCTCGTACGAGTTTCTTACGCGTTTGGACTTGTTCATTCGTTCCTTCCTACATCAGTCAATTCATTAATTTAATTATGATGGTTGTAATGATGGTGATACACTATATATACAGTACATACGCAATTACACATGTACATACACACAAGTATTTTTATGTATGCATACTGTATATACACATATGTATCAACTCGCACACACACTCATACTCACACAGACTTACTAGAAAAAATTCACTGTTAATAACTCATTCTCGAATTGCCCCCCTTAAAAATCAAATTGCCCCACGTTGGGAACCACTGCTATAGAGACTCTACACCTTCCAATCCTATGTCCTCTCTTTCTAATGATTTAATATTATTTCTTATACGCAGAAACACACCACCCCCTCTGCCTAACAAACCTATCTTTCCGATACACTGTATATCCTTGGAAGTTCAGCTCCCAATGGCAGCCATTCTTTAGCCAAGTTTCAGAGATGGCTACAATGTCATATTTGCTGAATTAGCTGAATTTAAAGATTGTCCATTTTATTCCTTATGCTGCATGCATTCAAATAGAACACTTTCAGTGCAGGATTTGTTGCTTTCGGTTTTAATTGCACCATGCCTCTATTGCCCTGTAACTCATGCCACTGGCTGTGATTAAGCCTCATCTCCTGCCTGTTCTTTCTATAATCTCTGTTGCACACTATCTTTGATTTATTTCTGTTTTCCCCTTCCTCAACCCTATCACTCCAGTTCCCATCACCCTGCCAAATTAGTTTAAACCCTCCCTTACAGCTATATTAAATGTGCCTGCTAGGATATTGGACCCCTTTGGGTTCAGGTGTAACCCGTCCTTTTTGTACAGGTCGTACCTCCCCCAGAAGAGGCCCCAATGATCCAGGAATCTCTAGCCCTGCCCCCTACACCAGTCTCTCAGCCACATATTAATACGCTTGATCATGCTATTGTTGGACGCAATCACGAGGAAATCTGCAGATACTGGAAATTCAAGCAACACACACAAAATGCTGGTGGAACACAGCAGGCCAGGCAGCATCTATAGGAAGAATTACAGTCCGAAACGTCGACTGTACTTCCTATAGATGCTGTCTGGCCTGCTGTGTTCCACCAGCATTTTGTGCGTGATGCTATTCTTGCACTTGCTAGCACATGGCACAGGCAGCAATCCTGAGATTACTATCCTAGAGGTCCTGTTTTTCAGCTTCCTACCTAACTCCCTGAATTCTCTCTTCAGGACTCCTCCCTTTTTCTATCTATGTCATTGGTACCAATGTGTACCAAGACTTCTGGCTGTTCACCCTCTCCCTTTAAAATACTCTGCACCTGATCTGAGACATCCCATACCCTAGCATCTGGGAGACAACACACCATGCAGGTATCTCTATCAGGCTGACAGAACCTCCTGTCCATTCCCCTCACTATGGGGTCCCCTGTGAATACTGCTTTCCTCATCTTCCTCTTTCCCTTCTGCATCAGAGACCCGATTTTCATGTTCGTCCTCTGTCAGGTCATCCACCTCAACCGCATCCAAAACGAGATAACGACTACTGAGAGGGTTGGCCACAGGGGTCCTCTCTACTATCTGAGCTCTTCCTTTTGCTTCCCTGACAGTCACCCACTTAACTAACTTCTGCAGCTTTGGGGTGACTAACTCCCCGTAGCTCCTCTCTATCTTCTGTTCACTTTCCCTAATAAGCTGTAGGTCATTGAGCCGCAGCTCCAGATCCCTAACATGGTCTCTCAGGAGCTGCATCTCAGTGCACCTGACGCAGGTGTGGCCATCTGGGAGACTGGAAGATTCCCAGGATTTCCACATCTGACACCCAAAGCAAAATACTAATCCTACTGGCGTGCTCTCTATTACTCAAAAAAATGCAAAGGAAAACCAAAAACAAAGTCCACCTACCCACTTACCTCACCAAAGCCTTCTTTTGCCAAAGCCTGTTGCTTCTGCTCTCACCACTGGCCTACTCCCGACAATGGCCGCTCTGCTTATCCCTTCTGTACTTTTATTTAGTTAGTCAAGCTCAGTTGCCGCCGCTGATAGGCCCCGCACAATGAATGATGGAATGATGGAGGTTTAATGGTTACTGGAAAAGTCTGTAAATATTAGATAAGAAAAATGATTGATCTAAGTACAACGAATTCCAGACTATTAAGAGAAGGAAGAGAAGAAATAACAGAGCCAAATCTTCCCAATTCTCTACATTGGTGAGACATGATGTAAATAAGAGGACTAATTTATTGAGCACCTCCCTTCTATCGGTAAAAAACGTAAAATTCCCAGTGATAGTCATTTTAATTCCTATCCCCATTTCCATTCTGAAATGTCTGTCCATGGCCTCCTCTTCTGCCACGGTGAGGCCACTCTTAAGCAACATCTCACATTCCATCTGGGTAACCTCCAATTTGATGGCATAAATATTGATTTCTTCTTATGATATTTTTACCTCCCCCTTCCCTCTTCTGTACCCCTCCTTGGCCTCTTACTACTTTCCCTCACCTGCCTATCACCTCCGCTGGTTTACCTCTTTCTTCCCTTTCTGCCATGGTCCACTTCCCTCTCCTATCAGATTCCTCCTTCTCCAGCCCTTTGCCTTTTCCACCTATCATCTCCCAGCTTTTTACTTCATCCCCCTCCCCCATCCACCTACTTCCATCTATCACCTCCTAGCTTGTCCTCCTTCCCCTCTCCCTCTCTCTTTAGTGTGGAATCTTCCCCCTTCCTTTCCAGTCCTGAGGAAGGGTCTGAAACATCAACAATTTGTTCATTTCCATAAATGTTGCCTAACCTGCTGAGTTCTTCCAGCATTTGTGTGTGTTGCTCAAAATTTCCAGTATCTGAAGAATCTCATGTATTTCCAATTCTTTACAGAATTTAACTTTCTAATTTTTTAAGCATCTCTCCCATCAGACAGAAGATACAGAAGCCCAAAAGCACATACAAGCATTTCACTGTTATCAGACCCTTGAACGGATATCTTGTACAATAAGTTGGACTCTTGATCTTACAATCCACTTCATTATGACCTTGCATCTCATTGTTTATGGACTTTGCACTTTTTCCATAGCTTTACACTTTATATTGCTTTGTTATTATTAATAACACAAAATAATATTGCGTTATTCTACCTCAATGCTCAGTGTAATGATTTGATCTGTAGGGACAGAATGCAAGACAAACTTTTCACTGTATCTTGGTACGCATGACAATAAAAAATCAAAAGCAAACATTCAAAGGTTCAAAGAATCCAGACTTATTCAGTTCAGATCAATTCTAGTTCAATCTAGCACTGTTTGTTCATTGTCTGCAGGCTACCCCATTCAAAATTGCCCAAAATAGCAACAAAATAAAGGAGTGACCAGAAACCAAAAACACATCATATCAGAGTCCAATCCACAAACCATGTTGATTAAATCTTGCCCATGACCCAGAACTTTGTCACCACCCTCTGACAGTATCAAGGAAGAGCGAGAGACCATGGAGCACAGGGACCTTCATCTGGGAGCACTGTGTTACGATTTGATCTGTATAAACAGTGTGCAAGACAAGATTTTCATTTACCTTGATAAATGTGACAATAATAAACTAATACCAGTACCATAACCAATACTAGAAGGATTTTAGCTGTGCAAGAAGGTTGTAGTTAGAATTGGACAATAAATGCTTACCTTAGTAGCAATGCCAACATCCCAATTATTAACCACAATGGGCATCCCAAATATTAATCAAATTCATTCTGGAAAAAGGGAAAAGCATTTGAAAAGGAATAAAAAATAAATAGGTACTGAGTTATCCAGAAACACGTGACCTTGGAAGTCATGCTCACAGGTAACAGACTAGCAGGCAAGGTCATTGACACTGGATGCAAGATGCTTTCCTTTAATAGCTGAACCACAGAATTAAAGACCAGCAAAGTTCTCTAGAAACCACAAACACAAATAGGTCCACTAGTCTAGAAATGCCAAATACTGCAAGATTAAAGTGGCAGAAGTTGAAAGGAGATTTACACAGCAAGTTTTTTACAAAATTAAAAGTAATAATTAGTCCTTAAATAATTTACTCTGATGGAAGATCATAATCCTGGTATTTTCTCACGGTTGCTTTCTCCACAGATGATATGTAGCAAACTTAGTATGTACAAACTAGCAGATGTTAAAATCCTGAAATAAAACCAGTAAGAGCAGGGAATACTAAGCAGCTTTTGCTCTCTAACCTATAGAATCTTTTCTGTTTCATCCTAGTTATCTACAGTATGTTTGCCAATAATTTATTTGGAAATATTCTTGTCTTTCAGGATTGCAGGCATCCATTTTATAGACATCTCAATGCAGGTCTCTATCCACCTAACTCACTTCAGACTAAGGTGGATAATCAACTCCCTGTCATAAAGCTGAGAACATGAGACTTGGGCTGACACATATTAATTCAGTTCTTGCAGGTGAGCGGTTAAGCCAATGTCTTATCTGCTCCCTTTGATGGATGTATGGTATATATCGAACAATGCTATTTCAAAGAAGAATTATACTTTCTGATGTTCTCTATCAGCAGCACCTTGTCATTTATCTTATTGGGATTGTGTTTGAGGAAGCTTGCTGTAAGAAATTGGTGACTGCACTTCAGTATGACAGACTTATATTTCATTGGTTCTGGAGCACTGCGGGATAACCTAGGGTTAGAAAAGTGATACATAATTCTTTATTAACTTTCTTACAGGAATATGTCAATTAATATCCTACATTTATGTACAGTAGAACTTCCCAGATGTCAGAATGTCCTGAATTAATTTAGGATCATAGAAGTATTTTTGCACAGTGACTTCTGAAACTTAATCTTGAAATAAAAAGAATTGAATTGTCTTATTTTTCTCCTGTGTTTTATTATCATTAAGTACAGTACACAAGGATGCCTGCCTTTGATCAACAGTTCAGAGTCAATGTGATGTCAATAAGAGCCTGTGTAGTTGTATATCAAAACCCACAAAAGTGCTTCAGATGACAACTGACTGGATGGCAGTTTCCATTTTTAATACAGGAACCTGCATATCCTTAAAGTATGTTCTATTTATTTATTTATTTATTTATTTGTTTAGAGATACAGAGCAGAACAGGCCCCTCCGGCACTTTGAGCCGCATCTTCCCACAACATCCGAGAAGCCTGATTCAATGCTAGCTAATCACGAGACAATTTACAATGACCAATTGCCCTACCTGGTACGTCTTTGGACTGTGGGAGGAAACCGGAGCACCTGGAGAAAACTCATTCATTCCAGGGGGTACAGAGACCCTTTGCCAAGGACACCATGATTGAAGTGCCCCAAACTTTAATAGTCTCGTGCTATTCATTGTGCCCTCAATATAAACATGGAAAACATTAACACTACCTTCGACTATATGATATTTTTTCTCTGTCTCGACCTTGCGTTAGTGTTGTTACATTAATTGTACTGCTCATTGTGAACAGGTGTAAGCTCCAGGACTGTGTCAAAAGTCTTGGGCACATATACGTAGCTAGGGTGCCTCGGATTTTTGCACCATACTGTATTTGTCAATATGGAGTAGAAAATGAGTTTGTAAATCTGCCAGGAGCAAAATGAGGTTAGGAATGGCGAGGCTGGAGCACCACAGGAGGGGTGTGGGACAGGTGACAGAGAAGGAATGCCAGTGGGGTGGGAGGTGGCTCGGCGCGGGTGCAGACAAACCCAGCTCTGAGGCTCCAGGTAAGGTCATGTGATTCCAAACAATTGGTTTATTGATCATTACAGAATGTCTCTCAAGTGCTTCCTGATCTCTCTTCTCTCCCAACCATGACTCCTGCTCTCCCTGACTCCTTCTCACTCTCAGTCCAAAACAGAATCAAGTTTATCATCAGTCACATATGTCATGAAATTTGTTTTTGTTTTGCAGCAGCAGTAAAGTGCAATACATAAAATTACTGTGGTATTGTGCAAAAATCTTGCGATCCTAGCTGTATAGTTATACTTTTACATACTGCTGGATGAGACTTTTTTACTTAGAGATACAGCACTAAAACAGGCCCTCCAGGCCCAATGAGCCCCCGCCGCCCAATTACACCTATGTGACAAATTAACCTACTAACAAGTGCATCTTTGGAATGTGGGAGGAAACTGGAGCACCTGGAGGAATCCAAAAAGTCACAAGGAGAACGTACAAACTCTCTACAACAGCATCAGAACTGAACCTGGATCACTGGAACTGTAATAATATTATGCTAATCACTACCCTACTGTGCTGCCATGATCTACTAAATAATAAATGCTTTTATTATTTTTTCATATAATATATATTTCTGTTTCTACTTAAAGGGCAACGCATCACAGACCTAATAGCATCTTCGAAGTTCTTTTATTTCTTAACCAGCTCTCCTTTTTCGCTCAATACCTATTGCAAGAACCGTCACATTCCTTCTGTCCAGCATAAACCTCATGTGAGATTTAACACTGCACTTAATCCCCCGGATTTGGAGTCTTAACATGATTCCATCAAACAGGCCCATTCTCTGAAGCTCTAGGGACAGGGACTTTGAGTGCTATCTGCCCCAGAATTGAGTTTTTAAATCCCCACACTCTCTCATGAAAGAAATCTATCAATCCTTTTGAAAAGCATCTCAGTATTCACTGCATTACGGAGGAAGATCACTTTATGAATTCAGATTTTTGCAGCCATGGTTTAGTTTGGCTGACAGGCTTATAATTTTGAACTCCATTTTTCAAGTCCTGTAGTCCCAGTTCAATTAAAACAATTTATTATCATGCTTTTTATCTTCTCATTCTTTTTTGTCCTGATCAGAATAATTATCTTGTCTTCTTGACACAAAATGATCAAAGTCTGAAAATTATCCTCCTCACAGTTCCCTGCTTCTTTGCTAATGCTGTAAGGCTTTTTTCAATGTAGAAGCGACCTAGTGATCAATACCGAGATATTCTATGCTGTATACTTTTGATGTATTGTAGAATTAATACAGCATTTAGGCCCCAAGATTGCTGACATGTTCTTACTTATTAATCACTCTATCGGATCAGTGAAATATTAATTAACAATAATCTAGAACATGTGTAAATTTCTTTCTTAATCCACCACCTTCATCAAGGTATAACAATTCCCATTTTGATTAAACACCTCAGCTACTACATCAATGCCAATGAGGAGTCAGATAAATTATTTCAGTCTTTCAGCTACATCACATTCCATTTTACTATCCCAGCCCACTCTCATCTGCATTTTCAATGGTCCAGTCACATCCATGTCTAGCCAAGTGGATGGAGAATGTAAGAAGTTATAAAATAAAATAAGATAGATTTAGCCACATTGACCCATCAGTGAGACTGAGTCAGTTCTGTGAGCTAACTACATACACCTCTCAAAATCTCATTTCCCTTATCTTTGGGGAACAAAGTTTCAGTTAATTAAAATTAATGACTGACTGAGTAACAATCCTCATTTGACATTCAGAACTTCTAAAAGCATTTATAAGAAGAAAAGTGTCCTAACTTCATTTCTGTATGGCCCATAAGACCATAAGACATAGGAGCAGAATTAGGCCTTTTGGCCCATCGAGTCTGCTCCACCGTTCAATCATGGCTGATCCTTTTTTCCCATCCTCAGCTCCATTACCCAGCCTTCTGCCCGTAACCTTTGATGCCATGGCCAATCAAGAACCTATTAATCTCTGCCTTAAATATACCCAACAACCTGGTCTCCACAGCTGCCTGTGGTAGCACATTCTCCAAATTCGCCACCCTCTGGCTAATGAAATTTCTCTGCATCTCTATTTTAAATAAATTCCCCACTATCCTTTAAATAAGTTTTCTTTAAATAAATTCTTGAAGTTTTTAGTAATTGTTACACCTAGATATGTAAATTGACTTGTAACAACTTGGAACAGAAATTTGGCATTTGATGACATTAGGTCATTTAAAGGAAATAGCTCACTTTTATGTAAGTTCAGCTTATATCCTGAAAAAAAAAACTAAACTGGGAAATTAAAGAAAGAACCGAAGGTAAAGAAGTTTCAGTGTTAGAGATAAAAAGTAAAATATCATCAGAGTATAACGAAATTTTATGAGTCATACCTTCCCTTAGTATACCAGAAATGCCCTTAGATTCTCGAAATGCAATTGCTAAGGGTTCTATAGCTAAAGCACCCACTATCCTGAGGCAGTTCCCTCTTGTCCTAGACACCCCCACAATGGGAAATATCCTTTCCACATCTACTCTGTTCAGGCCTTTCAACATTATCAAAGTTTCAATGAGATCCCCCTCATCCTCCAAATTCCAATGAATACAGGCCCAGAATCATGATACATTCCTTATATGATAACTCCTTTATTCCCAGAATCATTCTTGTGAAACTCCTTTGAACCCTCTCCAATGCCAGCACATCTCTTCTAAGAAAAGGAGCTGAAAACTGTTCACAATTCTCAAGTTGAGGCCTCACCAGTGCCTTATACAGCCTCAGCATCACACCCCTGCTCTCATATTCAGGACCTCTTGAAATGAATGCTAACATTGCATTTGCCTTCCTCACCACCGACTCAACCTGCAAGTTAACATAGAACATAGAATAGTACAGCACAGTACCTGCCCTTCAGCCCACAATGTTGTGCCGACCCTTAAACCCTGCCTCCCATATAACCTTCCACCTTAAATTCCTCCATATACCTGTCCAGTAGTCTCTTAAATTTCACTAGTGTATCTGCCTCCACCACTGACTCAGGCAGTGCATTCCACACACCAACCATTCTCTGAGTAAAAAACCTTCCTCTAATACCCCCCTTGAACTTCCCTCCCCTTACCTTAAAGCCATGTCCTCTTGTATTGAGCAGTGGTTTCCTGGGGAAGAGGCGCTGGCTGTCCACTCTATCTATTCATCTTAATATCTTGTATACCTCTATCATTTCTCCACTCACCCTCCTTCTCTCCAAAGAGTAAAGCCCTAGCTCCCTTAATCTCTGATCATAATGCATACTCTCTAAACCAGGCAGTACCCTGGTAAATCTCCTATGTACCCTTTCCAATGCTTCCACATCCATCCTATAGTGAGGCGACCAGAACTGGACAAAGTACTCCAAGTGTGCCCTAACCAGAGTTTTATAGAGCTGCATCATTACCTCGTGACTCATAAAATCTATCCCTTGACTTATGAAAGCCAACTTTCTTAACTACCCTATCTACCTGTGAGGCAACTTTCAGGGATCTGTGGACATGTACCCCCAGATCCCTCTGTTCCTCCACACTCCCAAGTATCCTGCCATTTACTTTGTACTCTGCCTTGGAGTTTGTCCTTCCAAAGTGTACCACTTCACACTTCTCTGGGTTGAACTCCATCTGCCATTGCTCAGCCTTCTTCTGCATCCTATCAGTGTCCCTCTGTAATCTTCGACAATCATCTACACTATCCACAACACCACCAACTTTTGTGTCATCTGCAAACTTGCCAACCCACCCTTCTACCCCCACATCCAGGTCGTTAATAAAAATCACAACAAGTAGAGGTCCCAGAACAGATCCTTGTGAGACACCACTAGTCACAGACCTCCAATCCGAATGTACTCCCTCCACCATGACCCTCTGCTTTCTGCAGACAAGCCAATTCTGAATCCACCTGGCCAAACTTCCCTGTATCTCATGCCTTCTGAATTTCTGAATAAGCCTACTGTGTGGAACCTTGTCAAATGCCTTACTAAAATCCATGTACATCACATCCACTGCACTACCCTCATCTATATGCCTGGTCACCTCCTCAAAGAACTCTATCAGGGGCTTGTTAGGCACGATCTGCCCTTCACAAAGCCATGCTGACTGTCCCTGATCAGAGCATGATTCTCTAAATGCCCATGGATCTTATCTCTAAGAATCTTTTCCAACAGCTTTCACACCACAGATGTAAGGCTTACTGGTCTATAATTATCCGGGCTATCCCTTCTACCTTTTTTGAACAAGGGGACAACATTCACCTCCCTCCAATCCTCTGTTACCATTCCTGTGGACAACAAGGACATAAAGATCCTAGCCAGAGGCTCAGCAATCTCTTCCCTCGCCTCATGGAACAGCCTGGGGAATATTCCGTCAGGTCCCGGGGACTTATCTATCCCAATGTATTTTAACAGTTCATCACCTTAATATCAACATGCTCCAGAACTTCAACCTCACTCATATTGTCCTCACCGTCATCAAGTTCCCTCTCATTGGTGAATACCGAAGAGAAGTATTCATTGAGGACCTCGCTCACTTCCACAGCCTCCAGGCACATCTTCCCACCTTTATCTCTAATCGGTCCTACCTTCACTCCTGTTGTCCTTTTGTTCTTCACATAATTGAAGAATGCCTTGGGGTTTTCCTTTACCCTACTCACCAAGGCCTTCTCACGCCCTCTTCTTGCTCTCCTCAGCCTCTTCCTAAGCTTCTTTCTTGCTACCCTATATTCCTCAATAGATCCATCTGATCCTTGCTTCCTAAACCTCCTGTATGCTGCCTTCTTCCACCTATCTAGATTTTCCACCTCACTTGTCATCCAAGATTCCTTCACCCTACCATTCTTTATCTTCCTTACTAGGACAAATTTATCCCTAACATCCTGTAAGAGATCCCTAAACATCAACTACATGTCCATAGTACATTTCCCTGCAAAAACATCATCCCAATTCACTCCACAAGTTCTAGCCTTATAGCCTCATAATTAGCCCTTCCATAATTAAAAATTTTCCTGTCATCTCTGATTCTATCCTTGTCCATGATAATACTAAAGGCCAGGGAGCGGTGGTCACTGTCCCCCAGATGCTCACCCACTGAGAGATCTGTGACCTGACCCAGTTTGTTACGTAGTACTAGATCTAGTATGGCATTCCCCCTAGTCGGCCTGTCAACATACTGTGACAGGAATCCGTCCTGGACACCCCTAACAAACTCTGTCCCATCTAAACCATTGGAACTAATCAGGTGCCAATCAATATTAGGGAAATTAAAGTCACACATAATAACAACCCTGTTATTCTTGCACTTTTCCAAAATCTACCTCCCAATCTGCTCCTCAGTATCTCTGCTGCTACCAGGGGCCTATAGAATACTCCCAAAAGAGTAACTGCTCCCTTCCTTTTCCTGACTTCCACCCATACTGACTCAAAAGAGGATCTTGCTACATTACCCACCCTTTCTGTAGCTGTAATAGTATCCCTGACCAGTAATGCCACCCCTTTTCCCCCATCTATCCCTTTTAAAGCACTGAAATCCAGGAATATTGAGAATCCATTCCTGAACTGGTTCCAGCCAAGTCTCCGTAATGGCCACTACATCATAATTCCATGTATGTATCCAAGCTCTCAGTTCATCACCTTTGTTCCTGATGCTTCTTGCATTGAAGTACATGCACTTTAGCCCTTCTACCTTACTACCTTTACACCCTTTATTCTGCTGCTCTTTCCTCAAAGCCTCTTTATAAGTTAGATCTGGCTTTACTCCATGTACTATACTAGCAGTTTTTGCATGACCTTTATCGTCCTCCACCTCACTATCTGTTCAAACACTTTTTTCCTATCCCCCTGCAAATCTAGTTTAAACCCCCCCCCGCCCCCCCCCCCCGGAGCAGTACTAGTAAACCTTCCCATAAGGATGTTAGTCCCCCTCCAATTCAGTTGCAACCCATCCCGTCGGAACAGGTCCCACCTTCCCTGGAACAAAGTCCAATTGTCCAGAAACATGAAGCCCTCCCTCCTGCACCAACTCCTTATTTATTCCTCCCCTTCTTACCCCATCCCTGATATATTTAGTTTTCCCCCTCCCTTTTTTTTTCTTTCTCTCTCTGCCCATCACTCTGTCTGTTCTCCATCTCCCTCTGGTGCTCCCCTCCCCCTTTCTTTCTCCTTAGGCCTCCGGTCCCATGATCCTTTCCCTTCTCTAGCTCTGTATCCCTTTTGCCAATCACCTTTCTGGCTCTCAGCTTCACCCCACCCCCTCTGGTCTTCTCCTATCATTTCACATTTTCCCCTCCCCCTCCTACTTTCAAATCTCTTACTATCTTTCCCTTCAGTAGTCCTGACGAAGGGTCTCGGCCTGAAACGTCAACAATGCTTCTCCCTATAGATGCTGCCTGGCCTGCTGCGTTCCACCAGCATTTTGTGTGTGTTGCTTGAATTTCCAGCATCTGCAGATTTCCTCATGTTTGCCTTATTTATTTAGCTGCATTATCTTCCTATTTCTAGCCTCACTGGCACGTGGCATGGGTAGCAATCCTGAGATTGCAACCCTGGAGGTCCTGTCCTTCAACTTTGCACCTAACTCCCTAAACTCTCTTTGCAGGACCTCCTCCTTCTTCCTGTCCACGTCACTGATCCCTACGTGGACCACGACATCTGGCTGCTCACCCTCCCTCCTGAGAATACTAAGAACTCAATCCAAGATATCGCAGACCCTGGCACTGGCGAGGCAACACACCATCCGGGATTCCCGATCTCTCCTACAGAACCTCTTATCTGTCCCCCTTTCGAATCCCCTATCACTATTGCTCTCCTCTTTTCCCTCCTTCCCTTCTGAGCCTGGGGTCCAGTCTCGGTGCCAGGGACGTGACCACTGCAACTTGTCCCTGGTTAACATTTCAGGTGTTCTGCACAAGGACTCCCAAGTCCCGTTGCATCATCTCAGATTTTCAGACCAGACATCAGAGAAGGGGAAGAAATGCGATCTGAGCGACTTTGATCATGGAGTAACTGTCGGTACCAGATGGAGTAATTTGTGCATCTCAGAAACTGCAGATCTCCTGGGGTTTTCACACACAACAGTCTCTAGAACTCATAAAGAATGGTGCAAAGACAAATCAAAACATCCATTGAGCAGCAGTTCTGTGGATAGAAGTGCCTTGCTAATGAGGGAGGTCAGAGGAGAATGGGCTGACTAGTTCAGGCTGAAAGGAAGGCAACAGTAACACAGATATCCATGTGTTACAACATCGGAGTGCAGAGGTGCATCTCTGAACACATAACATGTTGATACTTGAAGTGGATGGGGTACAGCATCAGAAGACTACAAAACACACACTCAGAGGCCACTTTACTAGGTACAGGAGGTATTTCTTTTTAGTTATTGAGATGCCTAATAAAGTGGATACTGGAGTGTATATGGTAAGGAGACATGAGGTGTTTTAGCCTCCAAGGGAATCAAAGGAAATGCAAACAAGTAGAAAAACAGGCCAAGTAAAGAACAGCCATAATTTTATCTAATATTGCAACAAACTCAAAAGGTTTTAGGTTCTATTTCTGGTCCTACTTATTAAAATCATTAATTTAGTATGATTTTCTGAATGTACCATCTGCTCCTCAGAGTCAAGACAACCTCCTGCTGAGCAAAGCTTCTTTCATTGTCAGTTGTCAATCACTAATTTTTTATCGCTCTAACCAATCTGCAGGTTCATCTTCAGAATGCAGAAAGCATACTCAATGGCTTGACATAGTCAAAAGATAGAAATAGAACAGGGAGATCAATCACATTGGGTGATAAGCTTAAGATCATACTTCTGTTGAGAGAGGAATGAGGGACTGTAAGACAACATGCACAGAAAAAAAGGACACAAAAGATTCTGCAAAAAGCTGGAGAACACAGCAGGTTGGGCAGCATGATACAGGGAAATAAACAGTAGATCTTTCCCATCCTGATGAAAGGTCTCAGTTTGAAATACCAGCTGTTCATTTCCCTCCATAGATGCTGCCCGACCTATTGAGTTCCTCCAGTATTTTGTGTGTGTTGAGCAGGAAACTATACACAGTGGTTACTTTATTGGTTATCTCCCATAGCTAATAAAGTGGCCACTAAGTGTATGCTCATAGTCTTCTGCTGCTGTAGTCCATCCACCTCAAGCTTCAACGTGTTGTGTGTCCAGAGAACCTCTTGTGTACATCACTGTTGTAACACATGGTTAGTTGAGTTACTGTCGCCTTCCTGTCATCCTGAACCACTCTGGCCATTTTCCTCTGACCTCTCTCATTAACAAGGCATTTTTGCCAACAGAACTGTCAATCAGCGGATTTTTTTTTTGCTTTTTCAACCATTCTCTTTATATTCTGGAGTCTGTTGTGGGTGAAAATTCCAGGAGATCAGCAATTTTAGGGATACTCAAACCACCCCATTTGGCACCAAAAATCTTTCCAGGGTCAACATCACTTAGATGACAGTTCTTCCCCATTGTAATGTTTGGTCTGAACAACAACTGAATCTCTTGACCTTATCTGCATGCCTTTATACCTGGAGTTGCTGTTACATGATTGGTTGATTAGATATTAGCATTAAAGAGCAGGTGTAACTAATAAAATAACCACTGAGTGTATTTCAATTCATTTTATTTGTACAGCTGAAATTATTTGTCTCAAGTTTCTCCCTTGTCTAGCTGAGCTGGACCTGATGGTCATTCCCTGCAGTTGTCCATTTTCTAGCTTCTTTTGTTTGTGTACTTCCTTCCTAAGAACCCCACTTTGGTTGGAAGGGCAACAACTCATATTTCAACTGTGCAGTCTCCAATCTGATGGCAAGAACATTGCTTTCTCCAACATCTGGTAATTTTTCCTGCTCTCCCTTCTCTGTTTTTCTATTTCACACCCTGTTGGAGATGTCCTCCTTCTTCAAAGAATGGGGCTTCCCTTCTTCCACCATTGATGCTGTCATCACCTGCATCTGCTCCACTTCCTGAACATCCACACTCTCCCATTCTTCCCACAGCCTTAACGGTGATAGTGTTCCTATTGTCCTTACCTACCGACCCATGATCCTCCACTTCCAACACATCAATCTCCATAATTTCAGCCATCTCCAAAGGGATCCAACCACCAAACAGCTATTTACCTCCCTCCCTCTTTCTGCTTTCCTCAGGGATCACACCTTACAAGATTCTCTTCTCCATTCATCCCTCCCCTCTAATCTCGCACCTGGTACTTATCCCTGCAAGTGGCCAAAGTGCTATGCCTGCCCATTCACCTCCTCCCTCATCTCCATTCAAGGTGCCAAACAGTCCTTCTGGGTAAGTCAACAATTCATCTGTGGATCTGCTGAGGCTGCCTATTATGTCGGTGTTTCTGATGTGGCCTCCTCTACACTGGTGGACCACTTCATCCACCAGAAACGAAACTTGCCAGTGGCCATGCATTTAATTCCCATTCCATTTCCATTCCAACATGTCAGTCCATGGCCTCCTTTTGTGCCACATTGGGGTTACCCTCAGGGTGATGTAGCAACACCTTATATCACATCTGGGTGGCCTCCAACCTGATGGCATGAATATCAATTTCTTCTTCTGGTAAAAATTTTTCCCTCTCCCTCCCCTCTTCTTCTTTTACTCATTCTGGCCTCTTACCTCTTCTCACCTGCTTATCGCCTCCTTCTTCCCTTTCTCCCATGGTCCTTTCTCTTCTCCAGTAAGATTCCTTCATCTCCACCTCTTTACTTTTCTTACCTACCTGGCTTGACCTATTACCTTTCAGCTAGCCTTCTTCCCTTACCCCTACCTTCTTATGTGGGCATCTTCCTCCTTTGCTTCCAGTCCTGAGGAAGGATCCAAAACATCAACTGTTTTATTAATTTCCATAGATGCTGTTCCTCCATCAGTGTGTTGCTATGTATTTCCAGCATCTGTAGAATTTTTCATGCTCATGATTTCCCCTCTTATCCCTTCTCTTCTTTTTTTTTCCCTATCACGTCCCTCTGGTGCCCCTCTTCCTTCCTTTTGTCCCATGATCCACTTTCAACTCCTCTCAGATAACTCTTCTCCAGCCCTTTACCTCTTCCACATCACCTCCGAGCTTCTTACTTCACCCTCCCTCCCCTACCCACCTACCTTTCCCCTCACCTGTTCCCACCTCTCACCTGCCAGCTTGTACTCCTTCCCCTCTCCTACCTTCTTATTCTGACTTCTTTCCCCTCCCTTTCCAGTCCCAATGAAGTGTCTTATCCCAAATTGTCAACTCTTTATTCCTCTCCAAAGATGCTGCCTCACCTGCTGAGTTTCTCCAGTATTTTATGTGTGGTGCTCCAGATTTCCAGTATCTGCAGAATCTCATGTGTTTAAAAAAATCCCATGTTTCATTGTTTTTGTTCCTTTGTGTTCTTTCTCTAAATATCCCTAATAACCTACCAACTAGATAGATGACTTAACTAACAGTTTATCCCCACTGCCATCCTGCCCTCAGCCTCTCAGAGATATCTCATTTATCCCACACATCCAAACCTCACCTTCCCTGCAGTATTACATTAACTTCTTTTCCCTCTTCCCCACTTCTAATGTAAAGTCTTCAAACAGAAACACTGAACTTATTGCACTTGTACCCAACACTCCACGATAACATAGTGGTTAGTGTGATACTGTTACAGCTCAGGGCATCAGAGTTCACTCCCAGCATCCTCTGCAAAGCGTTTGTACATCAGCCCCATAGAAAAAAAAGAATAAAACTTTATTGTCATTGCTCAAGATAAGGAGCTTGTGGTACTACTCCAGTCCATGCAAAACAGATATCTACAATGGCTTAATGTTTTTTAAATCCCATATTTACATGCAACAAGTGACTTTGATAGACCATAACGCTCAAAGGCCTTTGGAAATCCGGGGTGCAGCATTATTCAGCTATACAACAGCTCTTGGAAGAAGCTATTTTTCAGTCTTGCTGTCTGGGCTAAGATGTTTCTATATCTCCTACCAGATGGCAGGAGATTGAATAGACAGTGACCAGGGTGGAGTTGGTCTTTAATGATGTTATGAGCATGCCGTAGGAATCCCAATAATTGAGTTGAGTCCCAATGATGTGCTGACCCATCCTAATCACCTGTTGGAGAGCTTTGTGATCTGTCTTACTGCAGCTAGCATACTATACTCATACATGGAATGCTTCCTCCGGGTGCTCCGGTTTCCTCCCACAGTCCAAAGACATCCTGGTTAGTAGGTCAACTGGTCATTGTAAATTGTACCATGATTAAGCTAGGGATAAATTGGAGGGTTGCTGGTAGTGTAACTTCAAGAGTCAGAAGGGCTTGTTCAGCACAGTATCTCTAATAAAAATTAAAATAAATTTAAGAACACATTGCTGTAATCACAAAGAAGATGTGCCCGAGGGTTTACTTCATGAGAAGTTTGAGGAGATTCAACATGTCACCAAAGACTCTCACAAATATCTATAGATGTATGATGGAGAACATGTTCTTATTCTGGTTCTGTTCCTTCCTTTCCAGTCCTGTTGAAAGGTCCTAGGCCAGAGCTTTGACTGTTTATGCCCTTCTACAGATGCTGCCTGCGTTGGTGAGTTCCTCCAGCAATGTGTGTTTATTGAGGATCCCTTGGCTTTGCCTGTTCTCCTACAAATGCATTCCCTGCTCTGAATTGGACTTGCCACCATTCTACCCACCTGCTCTCTTCCTCAATATCTTCCAGCAGCCCAGATTTTTCTCTCTCATTTTCCACTACACAGCCCGTTCTTGTATTTTTAACAAGCTTCTTATCCGTGACTTTTTTTGTGATAATGTTTTCTTTTGCTAGTATTTTCCTCCAGTTAAGCAAAAGGACCTGGACTTTATCCATAGGGCCTACTTCCAACGAGTTATTCTGTTCATCCTGATCCTTCATAATACTTCCATCTATTTTATCCCCTGAAGTGCTTATCCTGTCTTTAACAGTTCAATGCATTTGTCATCAGTATTAAACCTGTCAAATAGATAAAAAAAATATTCGCTCTCCTATCTCTATGAATCATGCACACTTAAAGAACAATTTAAAATCAATGAATTGCCAACAGAATTATGTGTTGACAGAGCTGAGGGGCTGAAAAGTGTAGCTGAATCCTTCGAAGATTTAAAATTGTATAAACTTAGACAGCGACTAGTGTCACTTATTAGAGGATGTGATGATGTAGTGGTTATATTACTGGATTAATGAGAGTTGATAAATGAGCTGGACACAAGGAAAAGAGAAATGGTTGGAAATACATAACAGGCCTAATTAATTCTAATGCAAGGCCTTCAGCCTGAATTTTTTTTTTTCACAACTGCTGCTTGAGTATTTTCAGCATGTTCTGGAAGTCCAGAGCGAAGCCCAAAGATTATTTGAAGGTCCAAATTGAAGCTTGAAGGTCCATCAAAAGTCCAGGTTGAGGCCCAAAAATGGCCAGAGCCCTGAGTTTGTGAATCTGCTGAGAAAGCTGGGGCCCAGTGTCAGTGAATCCATGAATCTGCTGGAGACTAAATCATAGATTCACCTCCCTCTGGCTGAAGAAATTCCTCCTCATCTCTGTTCTGAAGGGACATCCTTCTATTTTGTGGCTATGGCCTCTGGTCCTAGACTCCCCCCCCCCCCCAACATAAGAAACATCCTCTCTGTGTCCACTTTTTCTAAACCTTTCAATATTCAATGGGTTTCAACGAGATTCTCCCTCATTCTTTTAAACTCCAGCGAGTACAGTCCCAGAGCCATCGAATGCTCCACTTAACCCTTTCATCCTTTGGGGTAATTCACAAGAACCTCCTCAGGTCCGTCTCCATTGCCAGCACATCCTTTTTTAGATAAGGAGCCCAAATTTAAAATTTTAAACAAAAGGTACAAATGCGAAATAACCTAAAACTTATCTTATGCAGAGAGCAATGGGGACTTGGGAGTAGCTGGAAACTGAATCAATCAAGGCTTCAATAAGTCTAAAGATAAGATGCTTCCCAATCCTCTTCATATCCCATGTTCATCATATAGGTTCTTTGGAAGAAGCAGAGATTGATTGCAATAGAAGTAAATTTAGCAACCTTTCCCTCTTCAATGGATATTGAAGCATGGAGTTTAAGTGCAAATAAAACAGATCAATTTTCCCAATCCAGAAATCTGATCATTCCCCTTACTTATTCATTAATGAAGACAAATTGTTTTTACAATCTGCAGCTTATTAAAACTATAGTAGCCATTCTCACAAGTATCTTGTTTCCAGGTCACATTTTAATATATTTTTGTCATTTCCTGAATTAATCCTCCTTTGTTTGAACTAACCTCACTTGCCAATGTATTTTACATCTATTTCCTACTCTTTGGTGGAGTGAGAGAGGGATTTCTCTTGCAAGATGTCCAGGTAAGAAGTCACATTAAAAAAATAGAAATGCTGCATTAGACTTCACTTGGAGTATTATGTGTAATTCTACAGGAAGGATGTGGAAGGTTTGGAAGGAGTGTTGAAGAGATTTACCAGGACACACTGTTGAGCAATTGAATTCTAGAGGACTTGTCAAAATTGATGAGGAGAATTTTTCCCCCACGTTGAGGAGTGCCTCGAAACAAGGGGAAGGCCATTTAGGACCACGTTGAAGAAAGGCTTCATTCAGATGCTGGTGAATTTTTCAACTTCTTTACCCTGACTGTGAAGCCTCAGTCATAAGATTCCTTCAAGACTGGTAGGTTTCTGTTTATCAGGGGAATCAAAAGGTGTGGATACTGAGAAGGAAAATAGTGCTTGTGTGAGAAGGTCAGCATTATCCAGTTCAGTCCTGAGGGGCCAAATGGCTGAGACTAGATCTACTCCTTATGTTCTGATGAATTCTGTTTTTTACTGGTACCTGTTTTCTCTCCGTTTTACTGCTGGCACTTAGGTCAGCAATGAAGGTCCTCTATCTGTGGTTCATCAGTCACTGAAGGTGAATGAGCAAGTGCAGCAGGCAGTGAAGAAGTCTAATGGAATGTTGGCCTTTATTACAAAGGGAATTGAGTACAAGAGCAAGGAAATCCTCTTGCATTTGTACAGGGCCCTGGTGAGACCACACCTGGAGTATTGTGTACAGTTTTGGTCTCCAGGGTTAAGGAAGGACATCCTGGCTGTAGAGAAAGTGCAGCATAGATTCACAAGGTTAATTCCTGGGATGTCAGGATTGTCAAACGCAGAGAGGTTAGAGAGACTGGGCTTGTACACACTGGAATTAAGGAGATTGAGAGGGGATCTGATTGCAACATATAAGATTATTAAGGGATTGGACAAGATAGAGGCAGGAAGTATGTTCCAGATGCTGGGAGAGTCCAGTACCAGAGGACATAGTTTGAGAATAAGGGGTAGGTAATTTAGGACAGAGTTAAGGAAAAACTTCTTCTCCCAGAGAGTTGTGGGGGTCTGGAATGCACTGCCTCGGAAGGCAGTGGAGGTCAATTCTCTGGATGCTTTCAAGGAGCTAGATAGGTATCTTATGGATAGGAGAATCAAGGGATATGGGGACAAGGCAGGAACTAGGTATTGATAGTAGATGATCAGCCATGATCTCAAAATGGCGGTGCAGGCTCGAAGGGCCGAATGGTCTACTTCTGCACCTATTGTCTATTGTCTATTGACACTGCTAGGTTTAGAGGGTTTGATACCTCTTTACCTCCTGAATACTCCCTTGTGTTCAATTCCCTCCCTTGCAGACCCCAGTGTTTATATTGACAACAATCTCCCTCAGCACAGATGCACCACAAGGCTGTGTGATTGGCCCTCTGCTCTACTTGCTTTATACTTATGATGGTGAGGCTAAGCACAACCCCAAAGCCATAGTTAAATTTGCCAACAACACTCCTGTTATTGGCCAAATCAATAGTTGTGTGTATTTAATGTTTCAGTAATATTTGAGTAATCTTGCGTATATATTGTTCGATTAAGCATTCATGTTTAGTAAAATAATTCAGTGCATGTTATATGTATAAATATGTGAATATTCACGTGTCCGTCGCTTAAAGTAAATTTGAAATTAGACCTGCATTTCGGACTCCCGTGTCTTCCTTTTGAATTAGTGTATACGGCCCAGTCCATCACGGGTAAAGCACTCTCCACCATTAAGCACATCTACATGGAGCACTGTCACAAGAAAACAGGATCCATCATTAAGGGCCCCCATGCCCCTTCCCCCCATCATCCAGGTCATGCTCTCTTCTCACTGCTGCCATCAGGAAGGAAGTACAGGAGCCTCAGGAACCTCACCATCAGGTTCAGGAACAGTCATTACCCCTCAATCATCAGGCTCTTGAACCAGTGGGGATATCTTCACTCAACTCCACTCACCCCGTCACTGAACCGTTCCCTCCGAACTGAACTCAATATCAAGGATTCTTCATCTCATGTTCTCTACATTTATTGTTTATTTATTTATTATCATGATTCCTTTTTATTTTTCTCTATCATTTTGTATTTGCACAGTCTGTTGTCTTTTTTGCATGTTGATTGTGTCTGCCCTGTTGGGTGTGGCCTTCCATTGATTCTATTGTGTTTCTTGTATTTAATGTGAATGCCTGCAAAAAAGTGAATTTCAACATCGTATGCACTTTAATAATACTTTTACTTGGAACATTGAACTTTGAGAGACAAGGAAAAGGTAGACAAATTTGAATTGTTTCCGCTGGAGTTGAACAACGGGAACTATGGAGCTATGAGGGAGGAGCTGGCCAAAGTTCAATGGAACAATACCCTAGCAGGGAAGACAGTGGAACAAAAATGGCAGGTATTTCTGGGAATAATGCAGAAGATGCAGGATCATTTCATTCCAAAGAGGAAGAAAGATCCTAAGGGGAGTAAGGGGCGGCCGTGACTGACGAGGGAAGTAAAGGGCAGTATAAAAATAAAAGAGAAGAAGTATAACACAGCAAAGATGAGCGGGAAACCGGAGGACTGGGAAGCTTTTAAAGAGCAACAGAAGATAACAAAAAAGGCAATACGCCAAGAAAAAATGAGGTACGAAGGTAAACTAGCCAAGAATATAAAGGAGGATAGTAAAAGCTTCTTTAGGTACGTGAATAGCAAAATAATAGTTAAGACCAAAATTGGGCCATTGAAGACAGAAACGGGTGAATTTATTATGGGGAACAAGGAAATGGCAGATGAGTTGAACAGGTACTTTGGATCTGTCTTCACTAGGGAAGACACAAACAATCTCCCAGATGTAATAGTGGCCAAAGGAACTAGGGTAAAGGATGAACTGAAGGAAATTTATATTAGGCAAGAAACGGTGTTGGATAGACTGTTGAGTCTGAAGGCTGATAAGTCCCCGGGACCTGATGGTCTGCATCCCAGGGTACTTAAAGAGGTGGCTCTAGAAATCGTGGGTGCATTGGTAATCATTTTCCAAATGTTCTATAGATTCAGGAACAGTTCCTGCTGATTGGAGGGTGGCTAATGTTGTCCCACTTTTCAAGAAAGGAGGGAGAGAGAAAACGGGGAATTTTAGCCGTCAGTGGTGGGAAAGATGCTGGAGTCAATTATAAAAGAGGAAATTATGACACATTTGGATAGCAGTAGAAGGATCAGTCAGAGTCAGCATGGATTTATGAAGGGAAAATCATGCTTGACTAATCTTCTGGAGTTTTTTGAGGATGTAACTATGAAAATGGACAAGGGAGAGCCAGTGGATGTAGTGTACCTGGACTTCCAGAAAGCTTTTGAATAAGTCACACGTAGGAGATTAGTGGGCAAAATTAGGGCACATGGTATTGGGGGCAGAGTACTGACATGGATTGAAAATTGGCTGGCTGACAGGAAACAAAGAGTAGTGATTAACGGGTCCCTTTCGGAATGTCAGTCTGTGACCAGTGGGGTACCGCAAGGTTCGGTGCTGGGACCGCAGCTGTTTACAATATACATTAATGATTTAGATGAAGGGATTAAAAGTAACATTAGCAAATTTGCTGATGACACAAAGCTGGGTGGCAGTGTGAAATGTCAAGAGGATGTTATGAGAATGCAGGGTAACTTGGACAGGTTGGGTGAGTGGGCAAATGTATGGCAGATGCAGTTTAATGTAGATAAATGTGAGGTTATCCACTTCGGTGTCAAGAACAGGAAGGCAGATTACTATCTAAATGGAGTCAAGTTAGGAAAAGGGGAAGTACAATGAGATCCAGGTGTTCTTGTACATCAGTCAATGAAAGCAAGAATGCAGGTACAGCAGGCAGTGAAGAAAGCTAATGGCATGCTGGCTTTTATAACAAGAGGAATTGAGTATAGGAGTAAAGAGGTCCTTCTGCAGCTGTACAGGGCCCTGGTGAGACCCCACCTGGAGTATTGTGTGCCATTTTGGTCTCCAAATTTGAGGAAGGACATTCTTGCTATTGAGGGAGTGCAGCGTAGGTTCACAAGGTTAATTCCTGGAATGGAGGGACTGTCATATGTTGAAAGATTGGAGCGACTGGGCTTGTATACACTGGAATTTAGAAGGATGAGAGGGGATCTGATTGAAACATATAAGATTATTAAGGGATTGGACACACTGGAGGCAGGAAGCATGTACCCACTGATGGATGAGTACAGAACTAGAGGCCACAGTTTAAGAATAAGGGGTAGGCCATTTAGAACAGAGATGCGGAAAAACTTTTTCACACAGAGAGTGGTGGATATGTGGAATGCTCTGCCCCAGAAGGCAGTGGAGGCCAAGTCTCTGGGTGCATTCAAGAGAGAGTTAGATAGAGCTCTTATAGATAGCGGGGTCAAGGGATATGGGGAGAGGGCAGGAACGGGGTACTGATTGTGTATGATCAGCCATGATCACAGTGAATGGCGGTGCTGGCTAGAAGGGCCGAATGGCCTACTCCTGCACCTGCTGTCTATTGTCTATTGTCTATTGTCTATTGAGTGCCAGAGGCTGATGGGAAAGCTGATAGAAGTTTAGAGGCAGTCAGAATCTTTTTCTGGTTTAAAAATGTCAAGTACCAGAGTTACGGTGAGAGGGGGAAGTTAAGGCAGGTTTTTTACACAGAGACTGGTGAGTGTCTGAACTGCACTGCCAGGGGCCGTGGTGCAGAGAATGGAGTCAAATGAAACAGAATCAGATTCCTTATCACTGATACATGACAAGAAACCTCTTCCGACAGCAGTACAATTCTATGATCCATGTGGCTCAGTTTCAGTTTCAAATCTGGTTCAGTTTCCACTCTCTGAACTGTAACGTAGGAACCAAGTTTTACACATGTGTGCTGTACTGAGAGGAAGCTGGATTTTCCTTTGGTGGCTTTATTGGCTCTCAACCTATAACTCAGGTGCACATAAAGATTATGGAGGTGAACTTCATTGAAAGGAATATTTTATTTTGTTTAGAGATACAGTGTGACCCCCCACCCCCCACCCCCGATTTAACCCTAGCCTAATCATGGGACAATATAAAATGACCAATTAACCAACTAAGCAGTATGCCTTTGGTCTATGGGAGGAAACCAGACCTCGCAGAGAAAACCCCACGTTCCATGGAGGGGCTCGTGCAAACTCCTTACACAGGATGCCAGGATTGAATTCGGAACTCTAATGCTACAAGTTGTAATAGCATTGAACTAACTGCTACACCACCATGCTGCTCAGAAGAACCTCCCTTTAATAAAGAGTTGAAAATGAATTTCTTTAGCCAGAGTGTCATGAATTTGTGGAATTCATTGCCACACGGCTGTAGAGGCAAAGTCATTGAGTATATTTAAAGTGGCGATTGATAGTTTCTTTACTGATACGGGCTTCAAAGGTTACATGGTGAAGGGAGGAGAATGGGGTAGAGAGGATTAATAAATCAGCTACAATGGAATGGTGGAGCAGACCTGCAGGACCAGATGGCCTAAATCTGCTCCAATATTTTATGGTTTTATAGGAAGAGTTGTTACCCAAGACATTCTGACTAATAATTAGCCCCAGGCCAACATCTCAAGTCATCATCTTCTTGTGGTTTGTAGGACTTTGGTGTGCGTAGCTTTTTGCTGAGTTTAGCTCATTAACACAGAAACTGCACTCTAACAAATATTTTACTGATTGGGATCCACGACAGGCTGCAGTCAAAGTCACTTTGTTGTGTGTGCTGCTTAGAAATCTAAGACTTCCTTTCCTTTAATTATCACCACCAAATCAATTTGTCAGGTCAATTTCCCATCAGGAAGCTTTTTCTCACAGAGCTGTTCAGTATGAAAATGGATTCCTTGGCCCATCGCATCCATGCTGAACACAATACTTAACTGTACTGATCGCATTTTCCTGCATTTGTTCCAGAGACATCTGTACAATGGTGAATGAAGTTGCGTTTACTGTCATGAGCGTAAGTACAGTGAAGTAGAGGTACAACAAAAAACTCACAGCATCTCAGTGCACATGGCAAGAATAAACCAGTTCCAAAGTCCAAGTCAAATAAGTTTATTATTATAGTACATATATGTCACCATATACAACCTTCAGATTCATTTTCTTGCAACAGAACAAAGAAATACAATTTAAAAAACTACACACAATGATACATGCAAAAGTGGACAAACTATGCAAATAATAAATTTAAAAATTGCTAAATAAACAAACAAACAAATGCATAACTAAATAGATAGATAACTAAATGGATGGATAGATAGATAGATAGATAGATAGATAGATAGATAGATAAATACTGAAAATATGAGGTGTAGAGTTCCTGAAAGTGAGTCCATAGGTTGTGGAATCAGTTCAGAATTGAAGTGAGTGAAGTTATCCAGGCTGGTTCAGGAGCCTGATGGTTGAAGGGTAATAACTGTTCCTGAACCTGGTGGTGCGGGACCTAAGGCTCCCATGCCTCCTTCCCAAGAAGAGAGTATAGCCAGGATGGTGGTGGTTTTTGATGGTGGATGCAACTTTCTTGTGGCAGCGCTTCTTGCAGATGTGCTCAGAGTTGGGGAGGGCTTTTCCCATGATGGACAGGGCCATATACACTACATTTTTAATTTTTGGACATTAGTGTTTCTATACCAGTCCAGGAGGCCACCAGTCAGGATGCTCTCCACTGTGCATCAAGAAAATTCCAAGCAGATATCCAGTCTGTTTCGGTACTGTATGACTCTTTGCTCTCTCAACAAATTATAGAGGAATCTCTGTTAGGAAGTTCTAATTGAATCTGACATCCAGCAATCTTTCAGCAGTGGACTGTGGGCAATAAAAATATTTTTCATGAATATTTTAATTACTTTTTCATTCTCTTGGTGATAAGTACAGTCACCTGCCATTGACTCTTCCGTACAGACACCTGCATTGAAATGAGTTGCTTGTGCAAGCACTGTTGACAGGGGAGCCATGCAAAATATCATCTCCATCACAAGAACTTCTAATTTTTATTTGGATCGCAAAAGGGAAATTTGAAGAATGAAGAGCAACCATCAAAATGCTGGGGGAACTCAATGGGTCAGGCAACATCTGTGTAGGAAAATGAACAGTCAACACTTCAGGTTAAGACCCTTCTTCAGGACTTGGGAATAAAGAGGGGAGAGAGCCAGTATAAAAGTGTGGAGGTGAATTGCAGGTGATAGGTGGATCTAAGTGAGAGGGGGATGATTGGCAGTTGGATAGAGGGACGCGAGTGGAATTGATGCCCATCAGCTCTCACTCCAAATCCCTCCCCCTAGAATATGTGGTGACACTTCTGTGCTGCCCCCAGCACATCCTAGGGGTGTTGGTTGTTAATATGAACAATGCATTGTGATGTACATGTGATAAATAAATATGAATCTGAACCTGAATCCCCCCAATCCTCTTAGACCAGCTATCTTCCCTCTTTTTTTCCAGTGCTGAAGAAGGATTTTGACCAAAAATATCAACTATTTCCCTCCACAGATTCCAGCTCTTTGTCTGTGTTGCTCCAGATTTCCAACACCTGCTGAATATCATGTATCTCCATCTAAAGTGTGAACCCTGTCCATGAATTGTGCTCTCTGGTTCACATATGTAAGTATCATATATTCCAGAATATATCAGAATATATTCCACTTTCATCAACAACTTGGAGAACAAATGGCCACTATATAAACGAAACATTTTAGCAACAAAGCAATTTGATTTATGTACTTCTCTATCTCATGAGCAATGTGGTTCCTGAAATAATATCCTCAGTATGGGATAATGAACTAAGAGTGTATTATAGCTTTGCCATCTAAGTGCTTTCCTGATAATGACAACCAATAATCTAATTTGGCTTTCACTGTAAGGCATAATTGTACCCTTAAGGTAATAAATTCTTCATCAGATACTCTTCAGTCTAATCTCTGGTTCCTGTCATGTTTCATGATACCCAGCATCGTAACAAAGGGCTACTCCGGAACCTGCTAGGGGGTTATTTGAATTTTTTTTTCCTTTCATCTATTCCATTGTAGAGCCTTTCCTATCAGAAAGTGGGAATAAAAAAACCCTTGGTTCTCTCAAGACTTCAGAACTCGGGTCCTATCCTGGTGCATGTCGGTTTGGTTTGACAAGAGCTCTGCCCGCAATGGCAAGAAACTGCAGAGAGTTGTTCACCAAAGCCAACCTCCTCTCCATAGACTCTGTCCACATCTTTTTACAGCCGCAGTAAAGCAGACATCATAATCAAAGACCCTATCCATCCTGGACATTCTTTCTTCTCCCCTCTCCCATTGGACAGTCAATCCACAAGAAATGCACGAGAAATGTGCATGGAATGGGCTGCTGGTGACGGTGGTGGAGGCAGATATGTTAAGATATTTTAAGAGATTCCTGGATGGGTACATAGATCTTAGAAAAATAAAGGGCTATGTGTTACCCTAGGTAGTTTCTAAGGTAATGGCATGTTCAGCACAGCTTTATGGGCTGAAGGGCCTGTATTGTGCTGTAGGTTTTCTATGTTTCTATGTTTCTAAATTCTGCCAAGTTCAAAGTTTGAAGTTTAAAGTAAATGTATTATCCAAGTACATATATGCCACTATATACAATTCTAAGGTTTATTTTCTTGTGGGCATACTCAACAAATATGTATAACGCCCTGTTATGCTGTAGGTATTTTTACTGCTATGCTCTAGGTATTTCATTTAGCAGCTCTGCAAGAGCAGTCTGTTCTGCTTTCAGCTTGTTTGGGTTATTGTTGAAGATAAGGAATGATGAGGAATGCATGTCATCCAATTAGGATGGTGGAACTAGGAGGAGGTTTTAGTGAGGGACATTAAGGTTGGTCTTGGGCTTTTTTTTCAGCAGGAGATGAAGAGAGAAGATGCTAGAGAGAAAGAAATGGTAGGATTCGACCTGGTGGGGGTCCGTGATTCAATGGAGCCAGGTGCTGAGATCGACTGAGGATCGGTGAAGCGTTGATCTCCAACTTGTGCACATTTGACTGTTTAATGATAATAGACACTTCCTTTGTTTTTCTTTACTAACACTTTAGTTAAGATTCATAGTAATAATTCTATTAATTGTATGCAATGGACAGCCCCAACAGATTCGCAGATGAAGTGTTGCCTCACTAAGAAGGACAGTTTGGATACAAAAGCATGTACCAACAGGCCTAAGGACAGCTTCTACCCTGTCGTTATAAGATGCCCAAACATTCACTAGTACATTAAGAATGGACTCATGACCTCACAATCTACCCTGATCTGATCTTGCACTTTAGAATCTACCTTTCTCTGTAACTGAAAATCCTTAGACTCCTGATGAAGGTTTCAGCCTGAAACACCAACTGTTCACTTATTTCCAAAGATACTGTCTGGCCTGCTAAATTCCTCCAGCATTTTGTGTGTGTTGCCCAACTAAACTGATCCCTTCTGCCTACACAATGTCCATATCCTATTTCTTGCACATCTATGTAAGAGCCTTGAACATCTGTATTGTCTTTGCTCCCACTACCATCCCAGGTAGCATAGTCCAGGAATCATCAATGTTTTAGGTTGAAACACTGCATCAGGACATAGAGTGGAGAGGGAGATGGTCAGTATAGAGATGTGAGGGTGTTAGATCTGAAGGTGATCTATAAAGTTATCTACAGATCCAACGTGATCCTCCAGATGATCTAACTGGAGATCTGTAAAACTCTGGTTAGACAACAGATAGATTATTATGTTCCATTGTGGTCCCCTCAGTATAGGAAGGACGTGAAAGCTTTAGAGAGGGTGCAGATGAACTGAGGTAAAAGGTGATAAGCATGTCATGCCAGGCAGTGGGGTGAAAAACCAATCCATCTGAATGAATGAATAAGTAAAACAAAGACATCTCAGGCACTCTCAGTTCCATGACAGAAACACAGGACAGATTTTTGAGTTCAGATCCTTGAATTCACAACATCTGGTGAAATTGCCAGTGTTGCTATTTAGCCCAACTCGCTGTCTGAACTTACACGTACGTAATTCCCCAACATTTAATGCCCACTTTTAGAAACACTGAATCATCAAAAAAATTCCTGCTTATTCAGAATCAGAATTATTTTATTACCAGTACGTGAAACATACCAGAATTGATAGTGATTCGGTGCCAAGCATAAACACAGAATCATACCATGACAGACAACACAATAGCAACCAACAATTTACAAGACAATAGTGCAAACAGTCATGAGCAATCAACATTTAGCAGAACGGTCACACGTGCAAACATCAATAATCAAACTTAAATAAATATGAACAGGTGAACAGACTCAATAATTATGAACAGAACAAGGACAGCAGTAAAGACCATTTAACAGATGTTGTGCTGGGACATTTAGGGTATTACACATGGGTGAGTTCTGTTGAGAAGCTGGATAGCTACAGGAAAGAAGCTTCAGAGGTGGCATGTAGTACTGGTCATGATGGACTTTTGTAGCATCTCCCTGATGGCAATTTGGTGAATAGGTGACTACTGGTGCTGGTGGAGTCAGCAGTAATTTTGTCAGCTCTTTTCTTCACTCTGGCGATGAACAGGTCTTTCTCTTTCTGAAGGAACCTCTTCAGTGTTTTACGACGGGTCCATAAATCTCCATGCCAAAAGTTGAGTGAATACTTCTCTGTGTAGTTTATCAGAAGGATGCTTTGAAGATTAGTAATGGAGAATCATCCTGCCTTTGGTCAGATTTCATAAAATTTTGAAAAGATGAAAAGAAAATGATTTCTTTTCCCTGAGATTTGTATTTAAGTTTGACAATTGTACGGATAAAAGGAAGCTTTAAAAGCGGCAGAAAAATTTGCTCAAATTGCAGTGTAATGTAGTTTAAAGTAGGAAAGTCAATATTTTAATAATACCTAGGACAGCGACTTTCAGCTAGAATGCTTTGAAGTGCTCAGAGCAATTAACTGTGTTTGCGCTTATTTTAGTTATGGTGATTCAGGCAAGTTTTTAGCTGAAATAAAACAAGAAATGTTGAAAATACTCCATAGGTCAGGTAGCACCTGTGGGACAGCACAGTAGCGTAGTGGTTAGTGTAATGCTTTACAGCATCAGGGCTCCGGGTTCCATTCTGCCACTGCATGTTCTCAACATGACCACATGGGTTTCCTCTGCGTGCTCCGGCTTCCTCCCACATTCCAACCACGTATGCGTTAGTAGGTCAAAGCTCAAACTTAATTTATTATCAAACTACATGTATGCCACCAAATACAACCTGAAATTCACTTTCTTGTAGGCATATTCAATAAATCCATAATAGAATCAAGGAAAGCCTGCACCAACTGGGCGTTCAACCAATGTGCAAAAGACAATAAATTGTGCAAATACAAAATGAAAGAAATAATAATAATAAATAAATAAACAATAAATTATCGAGAATATGAAATGAAAAATCCTTGAAAGAGAATCCATACATTGTGAGAATATCTCAATAATGGGTTAAGCAAAGTTGAGTGAAGTTGTCCCCTTTGGTTCAAGAGCCTGATTGTTGATGGATAATAACTGTTCTTGAACTTGGTGGTGTGAGTCCTGACACAAAGAAACAGAAAATCTGCAGAAACTGGAAGTCCAAGGAACACACACAAGATGCTGGAGGTGCTCAGCAGGCCAGGCAGCATCTATGGAAAAGGGTAAACAGTCGATGTTCTGGGTCAAGACCCTTCATCAGGACTGGGGAAAAAAGATGAGAATTCTCAGTAAGAAGGTGAAGGCAGGGAAGGAAGAAATATAAGGTGATAAGTGAAACCGGGAGTGGGCGGGGAGTGGGTGAAGTAAAGAGCTGGGAAGTCAATTGGTGAAAGAGATAAAGGGCTGGAGAAGATGGAATCTGATAGAAGAGGACAGAAGGCTATAGAAGAAAGGAATGGAGGAGGAGCACCAGAGGGAGGTGATGGGCACGTAAGGAGATAAGGTGAGAGAGGGAAATGGGACTGAGGAATGAAGAAGGAGGGGGGCATGGTGGGGAGGGTAGGGGGGCAGGCCACCACTGCAAGTTCGAGAAATTGATGTTCCTGCCATCAGATTGGAGGCTACCCAGACGGAACATAAGGTGTTGTCCCTCCAACCTGAGTGTAGCCTCGTTGCAACAGTAGAGGAGGCCATGGAGGCAATAGTCCTGAGTCCTGTACCTTCTTCCTGATGGCGGCTGTGAAAAAAGAGCATGGCCTGGATAGTGGGATCCCTGATGATGGATGCTGCTTCCCTGCAACAGTGATTCATGTAAATGTGCTCAATGATGGGGAGGGTGTTACCCGTGACAGACAATTGGTCATGTGGGTGTCATTGGGCAGTGCAGCTCATTGGGATGATAGGGCCTGTTACCTTACTGCATCTCCAAATAAGTAAATAAATAAAATGAAGCTAAAGATGACTGACCTGAATTGCTAAATGTTTTTCTCTCTCTCTCCACAGATGCTTTCTGACCTGCTGACTGTTCCCTGCATCTCCTGTATTACTTCAGCTTAATACATCCACTGGTTCCTGTTAGCCTTTCTTCCTTTTGGTTGTATCTTCAGACACCTCTGCTAGATTTTGTCAAAGACAATTTTCCATTCAGAAAACCATGAGTGTTCTCTCTGGGTGCTCTGGTTTCGTCCCACATTCAAAAGACTAATGGGTTAGTAGGCTAATTGGTCGCGGGGCTGTAATGGGTGGCATGGGTTCAATTGGCCAGAGGGGCACGTTGCCACGCTCTATCTCTAAATGAATAAAATAAAATCTTGTCAACCTGCTTAATTATATTGTTATTTTCTAAGTGCTTATTGCTGGCTGCGCAGCTGGCAGAAATTGCATGCCCAGTTGGTTACCCACAGCTTTGCTTCAAGGACATCTGCAAAAAGGATCTGAAGCTAGCCGACATCAAAGTGAACAACTAGGAAGACTTAGCAGATGACCAGACCACCAGGAGTCTGGCAGCTTGAAAAGGCACACAAAGAGCAGAAAGTACCCACATCAATGAGCTGGCTGCCTAGAGACCTCAATAGAAGGAGATGGCAGCTCTAACCAGATGCCCGTCTTCCTTCAGCTGAAACCAATGTGAAAAAGACTGTCACTCCACAGTGGGATTCCACAGCCACCCTAGGAGGTGCACCGTCAAGAGCTGAATTTTCTTGTGTACTAAAGGAAGTAGCTGGAGAGATTGCGGACACATTAATGATGATCTTTCAAGACTCAAAAGATTCTGGCATTGTACCGGATGACTGGAAAATTACAAATGTTACTCCACTATTTAAGAAGGGTGGGAGGCAGCAGAAAGGAAACTATAGACCTGATAGCCTGACATCAGTGGTTGTGAAGTTGTTGGAGTCAATTGTTAGGGATGAGATTACGGAGTACCTGGAGGCATACGACAAGATAGGCTAAAGCCAGCATGGTTTCCTAAAAGGAAAATCCTGCCTGACAAACCTACTGCAATTCTTTGAGGAAATTACAAGCAGGGTGGACAAAGGAGTTGGAGTGGACATGGTGTACTTAGATTTTCAGAAGGCCTTTGACAAGGTGCCACACATGAGGCTGCTTAGCAAGATAAGAGCCCATGGAATTACAGGGAAGCCACTAGCATGGGTGGAGCCTTGGCTAGTCGGCAGAAAACAGAGAGTGGGAATAAAGGGACCCTATTCTGACTGGCTGTCGGTTACCAGTGGAGTTCCACAGGGGTCGGTGTTGGGACTACTTCTTTTTACAATGCATGTGAATGATTTGGACTATGGTATTAATGGATTTGTGGCTAAATTTGCCAATGATACAAAGATAGGTGGAGGAGTGTGTAGTGTTGAGGAAACAGCCAGCAGAGAAATTTAGATAGTTTAGAGGAAGGGGCAAATAAGTGGCAAAAGAAATACAATGTTGGAAAGTGTATGGTCATGCACTTTAGTCGAAGAAATAAACAGGCAAACTATTATTTAGATGGGGAGAGAATTCAAAATGCAAAGATGCAAAGGGACTTGGGAGTCCTTATGCAAGATACCCTAAGGTTAACCTCCAGGTTGAGTCAGTTGTGACTTCTGGGCTTCAGGATTGAAGGACATTCATTTAGAACTGAGATGTGGAGAAATTAATTTAGTCAGAGGGTGGTAAATCTGTAGAATTTGTTGCCACAAGCAGCTGTGGAAGCCAAGTTATTGGGTGTATTTAAGGCAGAGATAGATAGGTTTTTGATTAGCCAGGGCATCAAAAGGTATGTGGCGAAGGAAGGGGAGTGGGATGACTGCTGGAATTGGATCAGCCCATGATTTAATGGTGGAGCAGTCTTGATGGACTGAATGGCCTACTTCTGCTCCTATATCTTATGGTCTTATGGTCTAACCCCTGTCTTTCGAAACAGAAGGATGCCAACACATTATTACATATATAAAGATTCAGTATGTTTCTGACAACTGATGTCAGGCTAATGAACACAGTTCCCTTTTCTTTTCATTATATCTTATTATATTATATTATTATTAATAAAATATATATTATTATATTTTCAATAGGCACACAACAGTTGCCATCGTCCAATCTACTAGAATTGTTACAAAACCTTAGTGCGTCAGGAATATCTTCAAGGTAGCTGTCACAGAAGCCACCAGTTTTTAGGGTCCTGGAATAGTGTCCAAAGGAATTGGTTCATATTTTCTCCCTTTTCTTCACTTATTTTCATGACCCCATATTTGTCAGTGTCATAAAATGAATCAGTCCTTCCATTCCTGAAATGGCAGGACTTGGGAAAACCAGATTGAGCAGAAGAAAGCCAAATACCAGGAGCTGGTAGAGCAGTGCCACAGACAGGGGTGGACGGCGTAATGCGAGCCTGTAGAGATGGGCTGTATAGGTTTTGCTGAACCTATTCTCTCCTTGGCATTCACTATGCAGAACCTACCCTTTCCTTGGTATTACAGGGTCTGTGAAAAAAGAGCTATCAGAACAATCACTTAGGCTGCTGAGCGAGACTCCAGGTGGCTGTGGATCAAGAGGTATGACCCATGGACCAATACTGCTGGGACACAAGCCAGGGCCTGATCAACCCCTGGCTGGGTCACCCAGGTTACATCATTGATAATGAGTCCCAATGCATCCTGGGATGTAACTCAGCATCATCTTCTGCACTGTAGGTGGAGACACAATATAGACTTAATCCTTGAGACAGGTCACTTTTCTGATTGGCAAGTAACTCTTAGAAGTCCAAGACTGACTGAACCGGGAATGGCTGATCCTATGGCTCTCTTTGGTGGACAGATGGCTCTTTAAATTGGCTGGTTAATGTATCAATGGGTTGAGGATCAGTCGAGAGCTGGGTCAGTGTAGAATGGGTCAATATTGGGTGTGAGAGTGGGTGACAGGATCAGTGGGTGTGTGGGTCAGTGGTTTTGTGTATCGCTGTTAGATGGGACGATGCTTCATGAAACAGTAGGTTTGTCAGTGCTGGGTGTGTCAGTGTTAAGTGTGTCATATTGCTTATGACAGTTGAGTCAGTGTTTGATGGGACAGTGGGTGCGTCAGATTTGATTGAATAGTGGGGGTGTTTGTAGGGTTGTTCACTGAACCTGCAGGTTAGGCCACAAACAATTCATCACCAGTGTGCAACTGAATGTTGCTTCTGTCGAATGCTTGAATTTACATTAGTATAGCTTGCTCTGATTGGTTGACTGATATGCTGGCCACCTATCTCCACCTGCTCCCAGCCAACTGGATAGCTGAGTGATCTCCAGTGGTCTCTACCTCCGGTTATCAGCTGCTGTCAGCATTGGTTCCTCAGGTGTCTGCAGCTCATCCCCTCAGTCCTGATCCCGCAGATGCATAGGCTTGTGTCAATTCCTTGTTAATAGAGTCTTCTATTGAGAACCAAGCTTCTAAGAATTCTCTTGATTTCTGGTTTTGCGCTACTGCCAGGATTTTTGTAGTTTCCTTCTTGGTCTTCATGTGCTGAGATGAATGACAGAGAATCGTGTCTTCTTACAGATAGCTGATGTTCATGTAATCTCGTGAATTGCTTTCTCCTCATCTGCCCTACAGAGAATTTAGGGCGGTCTTCACATTGGATTTGGTATATTACATTTGTTCTCTCTATTTGGGCTGTTGGATCTTTGGGTCTCGAGATGAGAATTCTGATGGTTGTGCTAGGTTTATGTGCTACATTATTCTGTGTGCCTAGAACAGTCTTTCCAGCATTTTGGAACTATTTCTGATGAATGGGATGGTTAGCCACTTAATTATCTGTTCAGTAGGAATTAAAAGTTTGTTTCTCCAGATGAGACACCTTCTGATGAAGTTCTTTGGATAGCTATTGCATGTGAGTTGTTTGTTTTGTCTTCCCTCTCGCTGTGAAATGGGGACACCTCTTTTTCCCTTATTAGGGAGAGACAGAGAGCCCCTGGTATATCGAATACTGGGTGAACGAGTAGTCTTTGGGGTACTGCAGGTCTGTGTCTTTATTAATGCTTTGCTGCAAGTTTGAGTGCTCGGTGGTGGGTGCCGGTGCTTTTTTTTGCTGGTGGAGGAGGGGATTGTTGCTTTACTGCTGGTTATGCATGGGAGGGAGGAGCTGGGGGGTTTTGGGGTTCTAATATTTAACTGTCATTCATTCTTTGGGGCACTCCTCTGTTTTCATGGATGGTTGCGAAGAAAAAGAATTTCAGAATGTACATTGTATACATTTCTCTGACATTAAATCTACCTTTGAAACCTTTGAATACTTTGAAAAGGTGATTTTCTATTTTCTTCTTGTGGTCCGCAGTACTGCCATGTGTTTGCATTCAGTTGACTAGCATTCAGACGCAACTTGGTTTGTGGTTTTTGGGGTAATTGCTGTAATGAATGAGGATTTGGTCCATTTTCGTCCCTTTCCGGTAAACTGATTTTCCAAACTTCTGTCCGCATTCCTCCTAATCTTGGGTGTTCATGTCAGGTGGGACAGGTCTTTGACTGGATAGTGGGGCCCAGAGGTAGCCTGTCCTGAGTCCTGTCTGAGTGTGAGTGGGAAAAGGGCTTGTTTTGCTGTTGTTCTCTGATGTAGTTTTGTATTTGTTGATGTTTCTGCTGCTTGTGTTGTTTCGCTGAACATTGAGGACAATGTTGGTCCTGGAATGTGTAGCAGCACTCGTTAGCTGCCCAAAGAATGTCCTTGGATGTGGTGGTTGTTAATCCATATGATGCACATATTGTATGTTTCAATGTTGATGTAACAAATAAATCTGAATCTGGATAGTGGGTGGGTCAGTGTTTAATGGGACAGAGGGAGGGTCAGTTTTGGAATGAACAGTAGGTGGGGATCCATCTTCCCCTCTATCCAGATGAAGTATCTGTTTCTCTCCACAGATTTTGTCTGATCTGATGGTTTCCACCAGGGATTCAAGATTCAAGATTGAAGATAATTTATGGTCATTCGTCAGTATACAAGTATAAAGGAGAATGAAATTGTTACTCCAGATCCAATAAAGCATTAAAAGTCACAATAAGCAAAGAGAATACAATAAAAAGAATGAACAAAAGGCACTCTAAATAACATGATTGGAGTTTCCTGCAATTGTAAACTTCCTGAGCAGGTAATGTGGCCGTGGTTATTCCTAAAAAAAATCCTGCTTTTCTACCTATGGCCAACACACCACTCATTTTAAATGATTAGATTATATTTAGTTAGCTCTTTGAGTAATTACTTGCTCAGCTAGATGTGTTTTGATCATATGCATGGTGCTTTCTGACTGCTTATCAGCTTATCAACAAAGTGCTTTCTCCAACTCTTAAAATTAGTCATTACAACAAATGTTAAATGAATATGTTGTTGTGTATGCACATTCCAGGGAATGTCACTAATACAAATGAAGAGAGATTGGGGCTATCGTTCTCCATTAGAATCAGCCATACACAAGCTGGCAGGTCACAGTCGTCAGGGGATCACTTTGCTCACTGGAAGTTTTGGTCAGTGCACCCCCTCATGAATGTCTTATTCTGTTGTCATTTTCACAAACAAGAGAAAATCTGCAGATGCCGGAAATCCGAGCAACACACACAAAATGCTGGAGGAACTCAGCAGGCCAGGCAGCATCTATGGAAAAGAGTACAGTAAACATTTTGGGCTAAAACTCTTCAGGAGAACTGGAGAAAAAAGGCTTAGGGTGTAAATTTAAAAGGTGCGGAGTAGGGAGAGAGCAACACAAGGTGTTAGCTGAGAACTGAAGTGGGAAGGATGAAGTAAAGAGCTGGTGAAAGAGACTGAAGGCCATGGAAGAACAAAAAGGGGGGAGGAGTACCAAAGGGAGGCGATGAGTAGGCAAGGAGATAAGGTGAGAGATGGAAAAGGGGATGGGGAATGGTGAAGGAGAGGGAGTGGTGGGGGGAATTATCGGAAGTTCGAGAAATCATTGTTCCTGCCATCAGGTTGGAGGCTAACCAAATGGAACATAAGATGTTGTTCCTCCAAACTTAATGTGGCCTCATCATGACAGTGGAGACTGCCATGGATCAACGTATTGGAATGGGAATGGGAAATGGAATTGAAATGGGTGGCCACTGGGAGATACCAGTTTTTCTGTTGGATGGAGGGTGGGCGTTCGGAGAAGCAGGCTCCCAATCCATGGTAGGTCTCACCAATATACAAGAAGCCACACCGGGAGCATGGACACAGTATTTTGTGTGTGCTGTTCTAGTTTTGTTTTACTTCCTGTGTGTCTGCAGGTGAATTGTGGAGTATTGGGCCCCTTATATAAGAAGGAATAACTCACACAAAAGGAATAAACAGTTGACATTTCAGGCTGAGACCCTTCATCACACTCAAGTTGAAGAAGCAATGCCCATTATTCCATCTAGGGAGCCACCAGCTTGATTGCATGGGCATCAATGTTCCTAAATTCCAGCAATTTCTTGGTATTGCCCCTTCTATTCTCCCCTCCTCAACCCACTCATCTGCCAGGTTGTATTTCTTCCATTCCCCTCACCGTCTTATTCCGGCTTCTGTCCCCCATTTTTTCCAGTCCTGATTGACTACTTATTCCACTCCATAGATGCTGCCTGATCTGCTGAGTTCCTCCAACATTTTGTGTGTGTGGTGCTGGATTTTCAGCATCTGCAGAATCTTGTGTATTCACCAGAGGAGGACTAATTTTCACTTCTTTAAACTAGTATTGAGATAATAGTATTGATAATAATTGGAAACACAACTGCCCTTCAACAGAAAATCCTACAAAAAGTCGTGGATATGGCCCAGTCCATCACAGATAAAGCCCTCCCCACCGTTAAGCATATCTACATGAAAGATTGTCATGGGAAAGCAGCATCCAAATCCAGGGACGCTTCCCCCCCACCCCAGGACAACAGAACTCACACCACCATTTTCCGAAACAGCTATTACCCCTCAGCCATCAGGCTCTTGAACCAAGGAAGATAACTTCACTCAACTTCAGTTGCCCCATTACTGAATGGTTCCCACAATGAATTCACTCACTTTCAAGGACTCTTCATCTCATGTTCTTTACTTTTATTGCTTATTTATTTATTATTATTTCTTTCATTTTGTATTTGCACAGTTTGGTATCTTTTGCACACTGGTTGAACAGCCAAGTTGGTGAGGTCTTCCATTGATTCTGTTATTCTATGGATTTTTTGAGTATGCCCACAAGGATTATGCATGTTTATATACAGTATATGTATGACTATGATAACAACTTTACTTTGAACCTTATAACACCTCAGAATGTGTTAAAGGCACAATGTAAAAGTTATTGTAACACTTCTAGAAGGAAGACCAGTAATAATTGGGAATGAATCCTCAATCAAAATGTCTGTCTCAGCATTATGAATTTTGTTAGTGATTTATGATGTTTTGCACCTTTTAAGTTTCTCTCTTCCTTGCCTGCATTATCACCATCAAAATTATTAATCATCTGCAGGATTAAGGAGTTTGTAAATGCTGAATCTGCACCTTATGTTCCAAGCAGCATTTTCTCATGCTAGTAAATTCCGTTAAAGTGTTTGCCACCTCACCTTTACTGACCTTCTCCTAAAGACCAAACCCAATGTCACACCAAAAGTTTCAGGAAATGAGCATCATGATCACTTTATTCACATTATCCTGCTTCCCATACTGGATACTCATTAATCCTTGTTAACTACTATGCGCCTGTAGATAATTACCTTAAATAAATGACATTAAGGTAATAATGTAAAAGGAGGAGGATACTTTCAATCATTTATGGGCTTTAAATTTTTATGTCTTTCTCTAGGAATCTTATTTGGTGGAAATGATTGAGAAAATGGAGGTCTTAATGAGTTGACTGCTTTTTATTCAGTCATTCTTTGTATTAACAATGAGTGATTTATTCAAACCGGAACTTTAAACTGTTTAATTTTTAATTATTATGTTATAGTGCTGCAGCAGGAGGTGTATTTCACTCCTAGATAAACCCAGTAGAGGCTAAGGTGGCTGGATTCCTGAAACACATATCCCTGATTCTCAGACACACCCTAGCAGAGTACAAATTTGTTGAATCTTTGTAAATAAGAGTCTCAGAAACAAAAGAGAAACTCAATGATTATCTGAATGCATAATTTATGATGTAGGCATTATAATTGGTCATATTCAAATCTAAATGAGCAGCAATGAAGCAATTGAGCCCAAGTGTTACTTTGGTACTCAGAGAACCATCTTTGGTCAAAGCACAACTTGGATCTCTACAATTGCCTCTTTCTCCAGTGTAAAGTTGGGATGGCAGGGTGGAAATATGTCTCGATCAAAGGAGGTGTAAGATTCTCCTTCCCTCAACCAGCCTGCAGGTCACCTTTGGGCAAGGTGCAGCACCTGCTTAGCCCCCTAATCAGGGCCACATGAAACCATGGGAGCAGGTGGTGGGAGTTCGTATGAGCAGCTGGTGCATATCACAAGTTCTGATGCCAGGTAAACCATCTCTGAAGACTATTGATAATGGCAGGGGTCACCCGTCTTGTAAAGACATAGCCCAGAGGAGGCAGTGGCAAACCATTTCTGTCAAAAAGTTTGCCAAGAACAACAATGGTCATGGAAAGATGATGATCGACTATGTCATAGAACATTGCACATAATAATGAAGATAAAAGTTCTTAATTGGTTCAGACTGAAATGGATGATAAGGATGCGGTTAGAGTGTTGAATCCCATTTTGAACTGTATCTTTTCGGAGGGACATGAAAGCCAAAGAGGGAAAACAAGATCCTGATGAAGGGACTCAACCTAATATGTCAGCTCCTTATTCTTCTCCATAGATGCTGCCTGACCTGCTGAGTTTCTCCGGCATAATGTGTATTTTACTCTGGAGTTCCAGCATCTGCAGAATCTATTATGTTTGTAATTAAATCTGAAAGGCTTTAATTATGAGGAGGAATAAAGACATATTTTTATCATTAAAGTAATGATGAAAACAAGGAAGCCCAAAGAAATGTTTTAAATTATGAGGGAATCTAGATGAAACAATATTTAGGAAATTATCTTCCAATGATCTGTACCTACAAGGCCTCATTGTTTTAGTCGCTTTTCTTGTGATTGTAAGACCCTGTTAAACATTGTTAATGCGGAAAGCTTCAAGTCTAATTCACTGATTTACTTGCAGACAGAAGGGGCAGTCAGTGGGAGAATGTGTGATAGCAAGGACTAGGCCTCAGGCCACATTGTCGTCGGTTTACACCCTCCCAGGAGAGAGAGGTAAGAGTCAGTCCGCTCCACTGGAGCTGGTATGGTGCGGTGTCTAAGTTGGAGTCAGTGCTGCACCCCTGTTCACTCAGCAGAAGACTGCAACATTCATGGACTCAGCGGCTTGGACTATATGTAACACGCTGTAAGGATTCACTGGTAATGTAATGGCTTCTCTGTAATGTTCACTGCTGAAGTAACGGCTTCTCTGTAGCAGCAATATTTGGGTTATAGCTGGAGATAACAGGACTGTGGTATGCATGTTAGCCAATCAGGAAATTGTTGCTCTGTCTTGTGAATCTGGAAGGAGATTTTTTGCGGGCTTTTTGCCTGGGCGAGATGAGGAGAGAAGATGCGAATGGAGAGACTTGGTAGACCGCCGGACGGGGTGGACTTGGAGCAAGGGTCCGACGGGCAGTGACAATCGGAGGAAGTTGATGGTGGAAGATCGACTTATCAGTGAGCTCCGACTTTGCGCAACAGACTGTTTATAAGATTGGGCCCCTTTTTTTTCTTTTGTTTTTCATTTCTTTACTAACCAGATAGTCAAAGTAAGAATTATAAAGCTTAATTGTTTAATCGCATATTGTGTACTGTTTGTTATTTTGGGGTACTGATTTGTAATGGGGACACATAGCGCAGCATCCACACAAACGAGATTTCTTAAGTTTGGCCAGGCCGGAGGTTATCACCCACTAGCTGCTAACCATTAAGCCACTAGCCAAAGCAAGAGTTGCATATATCTTTAGTGTGACTGTATTTTGCTGATATTTTATATGCATTTGCTATCTTATATGTGCTATAAGTGCTTTGTGCTGTGTAAGACTTCTCGTACTGTGTTTGATGCTTTAGCCCTGGATTAACACTGTTTCATCTGGCTTTATTCATGAGTACTCATATATGGTTGAGTGACAATCAAACTTGAACTATTTGAACTATTTAATAGGAAACGTTTAGAGGGATATGAATAAACACAGGCAAATAGGGTTATCTTAGATGCTCAGACTAGACCAGGTAAGCCAAAGGGCCTCTATCTATGTTGTACGACGCTATGCCCTTATGACGCTGAGAGTGACATATTTACAGTAACAACTCAGACTAGGTTAGTAGAGCTGTTGTCTTACAGAACCTGAAATCTAGGATTCAGTCCTGATCTCTGACCCTGTCTGGGTGGAGTTTGCATGTTCTCCCTGTGAAAGCATGGATTTTTCCTGGATCTGTTTTCTTCCCATCTCCCAAAAATGTCTGTGCGGGTAGGTTAATTCTTCTTCTTCTTCTTCTTCTTCATAAGCCCATCACCACTCCTGGTGGACAGGCTGCTGATAGCTGATTGCCACAGTCCTCTGTCCTGGGCTGAAAGTTGATCAGCCCTGTGGCTTCTGCTTTCACTACATGACTTCATTCGTCTTCTAGATGAAGATCCTTCCTCTCCCAGGGACTTATGAGTTTCTGTTTGCACTTCTGTAGCTCTGGGTTTTTATGTGATTGGGTTGCTAGCCGCAGACCCAACCATCCACCTTTCACAGCCATATTTGGGGCCATTCATGATGGAGTTTGGTAGGTTAATTGGCCACTGAAAACTCCAAATCCCATCCTGAATTAGAGAAGAATGGAGAAGCTGGCCAGAGTTGACAGGGACATGAGGATAAAATTTTGCATGGATGTTGCTGGGAATTAAGGATCTAAGTTACATGGGAAAAGTTGAATAGGTTAGGACTGTATTCCAAGGAGCTTAAGAGAATGAGGGAAGATCTGATAAAAATAGAAGAAATTGTGAAGGATATAGTTAAGGTAAATTCAAGCAGGCTTTTTCACGCAGGTTAGGTGAGACTAGAAATGAATGATATAGGTTAAGGGTGAAAGGTGAAATATTTAATGGGAACGTCTTCACTCAGTCACTGGCGTTACTGATATTCCTGTCACTGGTGTTAGTGTGGGATGAGCTGCCAGTGTAAGTGGTGGATGCAGGAACGATTGCAACATTTAGGGGAAGCTTTTAAGAATGTGGATAGAAGGAATATGAAGACTGGTTGATAGGACTAATTAGTGTAATGATTTGGTATGAACTAGATGGGCTGAAAGCCCTGTTTCTGTGCTGCTTTGCTCCATGACTCGATAAGAATAAAATGCATATGGGAGTTGATAGTCCGTATGGACTTAGTGGGGCAAAGGGCCTGTTTCTGTGCTGTGTCTCCCTGTGGTGTCAGAGTTCTGTGACTTCAATCCATTTTCAAAACAACTTAAGAATCTAGTTAATCTAACTCAGAAACAGCATCATCTTTGGGTCTAAATATTGGAAGAACAAGTATTCAGGCTCTTGGAATATCACCACTTACAGCTTCCCCTCCAGTCACATTCCATACTGGCTTGGATATGTATAATTAATTCTTCACCTTCTATCAGAATCAGAATCAGGTTTAATATCTCCAGCATATGTCATGAAATGTGTTGTTTTGTGGCAGCAGTAAAATGCTGCCCTTGCCCCAAACACTAGAATTTCTGTAATGAAAGATAAACACAAGAGTCTTTACAGATGTTGGAAATCAGGAGTAACGCACAGACAAAATGCTGGAAAAACTCTGAAGATCAGGCAGCATCTATGGAAAGGAATAAAGAGTTAACGTCAGACATGGTCCAGATTTATCTTAGATTTTATTTAGAGATACAGTGTGGAACAAGCCCTTCGGCCCAATGAGCCACATATCCCAACAACGTACCTATTTAACGCTAGACTAATTACAGATAAATTTAAAATTACCAATTAACTTACTAACCGGTATGCTTTGGACTGAGGGAGGAAATTGGACTACCTAGAAACCCATGAGTTCATAGGTTGGAATATAGAAGCTCCTTACAGATGACATTGCAATTGAACTCCAAACTCAAACTGTAACAGCATAGCATTAAACGCTATGCTACCATGGCACCTGATGAAGGGTGTCGGCCAAATATAGCAATTCCTTATTCCTTTCTACAGATGCTGCCTGACCTGCTGAGTTCCTCCAGCATTTTATGAATAATACATGTTGCTGAAATGCTGTATTGACTTTCTAAACATTGTGCTAATCTGGCATCTTTAGCACAGACAAACTGCCTAAGGCACTATATAATGTTATTGTCAGATTGAGCTTGGTTCTGTTCAAAATAAAGACATCCTGTGACAGGCAACTTAGCAGAGTTTTTCAAAGTTATAGGGAGGGGTAGATGCAATACAGTTGGAGAGAAAGATGGAATACAGAGTCAGAAAGTGTATAGCCATGCACTTTGGGAGAAGGAATAAAAACATAGCTATTTTCTAAACAGGGAGAAGATTCAAAAATCTGAGGTTCAAAGGGATTTGGGAGCCTCATGCAGAATTCTCCAAACGTTAATTTGCAGGTTGAATCAGTAGTGAGGAAGGCAAATGGAAGGTTAGCACTTATTTCAAGAGGGCTAGAATAAAAGAAGCAAGGACGTAATGCTGAGGCTTTATAAACACTGGGGAGGCCTCACTTGGAGAATTATGAGCAGTTTTGGGTCACCTATTAAAAAAAACAATGTGCTGACATTGAAGAGGGTTCTGAGGAGGTTCACAAGAATGATTCCGGGAATGAAAGCAATTGAAGGGTTAAGGCCTATACTCGCTGGAATTTAGAAGAATGAGGGATGGATCTCATTGAAATGGATTGAGAGTTGAAAGTCCTGGATATAAAAAGGTTATTTCCTTTGACAGGGGACTCTTGGACAAGCGGGCATAGCCTCAAAATAGAGGGACACCCATTTAGAACAGAGATGAGGAGGAATTTCTATAGCTAAAGGTTGGTGAATCTGTAGAATTCATTGCCAGGGGTTGCTGTGGAGAAAAGGTCTCTGGGTGCATTCAAGGTAGTGGTTGATAGGTTCTCAATTAGTCAGAGCATGAAAGTTATGGGGAGAAGGTAGGAGAATGGGATTGAGAGAGAAATAGATCAGCCATGATGAAATGGTGGAACAGACTTAATGGGCCAAATGGCCTCATTCTGCTCCTATGTCCTATGGCCTTATGGGTAGAGAGTGTGTAACATCACGGAGTTATTGCCAGGCTAGACAAAAAAGAGGCAGTGGATGTCATTTATTTGGATTTTCAGAAGGCATTTGATAAGGTTCCCACACATGAGTCTGCTTAATAAGATAAAATCCTATGGTATTACAAGAAAGATACTAACATTGATAGCAGAATGGCTGACAGGCAGGAGGCAGCGAGTAGGAATAAAAGGGGCCTTTTCTAGTTGATTGCCAGAGACTAGCGGTGTCCCTCAGGGGTCAGTATTGGGATTGCTACTTTTCGCATTGCTTGTCAATGAGTTAGATAATGGAATTGATAGCTTGTGGTAAATTGGTAGATGATACGAAGATCGGCGGAGGGGTAGGTAGTGCTGAGAAAGCAATGTAACTGCAGCAGGACTTGGATAAATTGGAAGAATGGGCAAAAAGAGTGGCAGAAAGAATACAGTGTTGGGAAATATGATACATTTTAGTAAAAGGAACAATAGTGTGGACTATTATCTAAATGAGGAGAAGGTTCAAACATCAGAGGTGCGGAGGAACTTAGGAGTCCTCGTGCAAGGCTTCCAGAAGGTTACTTTACAGGTTGAGTCTGTGGTAAAGAAGGCAAATGCAATGTTGGCATTTATTTCAAGGGGAATAGAATATAAAAGCAAGGAGATAATGCTGAGCCTTTATAAGGCACTAGTCAGGCCACGTTTGGAGTATTGTCAACAGTTCTGGGGCAGCTAGGCGCGACTCGAGTAGCAGCAGACCTCTCAATGGATATGATTAAATATTCCCGTTTCAGCCTGATACAGCTACAAAGTAGAACTGCTTCCAAGGTCAGTACAGTCAACAAAGATGCCTTAATGCGTTTAAATGAACTATCACTGCTTAAAACTGACAGCAACAACATCAGTTGTGGTTGGAAGTGCCCACAGAGGACACCTCGGAGGAAGCACAGGTGTAGATTGGGGTTACAAGTGCGTTTAAGGAAACAGGATTTTAAACTCCCTATACTGACTATCTTAGAAACATAGGAAACCTACAGTACAATACAGGCCCTTCAGCCCACAAAGCTGTGCCGAACATGTCCTTACCCTAGAACTACCTAGACTTACCCATAGCCCTTTATTTTTCTAAGCTCCATGTACTTATCCAGGAGTCTCTTAAAAGACCCTATCGATTCCGCCTCCACCACTGCCACCGGCAGCCCATTCCACACACTCACCACTCTCTGCGTAAAAAACTTACCCCTGACATCACCTCTGTAACTACTTCCAAGCACCTTAAAACTATGCCCTCTCGTGCTAGCCATTTCAGCCCTGGGGAAAAGCCTCTGACTATACATGATATCTTGCTGGTGAATGTAAAGTCTCTGGTGATTAAACTCGATGATCTCAGAGCCAGGGTGCTGAATCAGAGGGACATTAGGAACACATGTGTCCTTTGTTTCACAGAATCCTGGTTAAACCCTTCCGTATAGGATGCAGCAATCCAGATCCAAGGATTTACTACACACCGCCAGGACAGATCTATAGAATGTTTCAAAAGCAGAGGTGGAGGAGTATGCCTCATGATCAACTCCTCTTGGTGCACAAATATATCAGTGTTGTCCCAATTCAGCTCACCAGACCTGGAATATCTAGCAGTAAAGTACCGACCTTTTTACCTATGCGGGAGTTCTCTGGGGTCATTTTGGTAGCAGTATATATTCCACCTCAGGCCAATGTCAAGCAGGCTTTAGATGATCTGAGCAATGGGATCAACATGCACAAAACAGTGCACCCTAATGGTTTCATCATTGTTTTGGGAGATTTTAACCAGGTCAGTCTGAAAAAATTAAGCAACTACCATCAACAGATTACTTGCAACAGCAGAGGAAACAATATACAGGACCATTGCTACACCACCATCAGGAATACTGTGCTATTTCACGTCCTCACTTTGGAAAGCCTGATCACCTGGCTGTACTTCTACTCCCTGAGTATAGGCAGAGACTGAAGACTGCAGCATCAGCAGTGAGGACCAAGAAGGTAAGGACAAGGGAAGCACAGGAGCGCCTACAGGACTGTTTTGAATCAGTGGACTAGACTGTATTCTGGGATTCATCTTCAAACCTGGATGAGTATGTTGCAGTCATTACTGACTTCATTAAAACCTGTGTGGATGAGTGTGTGCCCATAAAAGTTTCCCATACATTCCAAACCAAAAGCTGTGGATGAACCAGGAGGTACGTTGTCTGCTGAAGAATAGATCTGTGGCATTCAAGTCTGGCAACCCAGGCCTACCAGAAAAACAGGTATGATTTGCGGAGGGCTATTTTAAGGGCAAAGAGACAATTTTGAATGAGGTTGGAGGTGACATCAGATGCACAGCAACTCTGGCAGGGTCTGCAAGACATCACTTCCCACAAAGTGAAACCTAATAGCATGAATGACAGTGATGATTCACTACCAGATGAACTCAATGCCTTCTATGCATGCTTTGAAAGAGAGAACACAACTACAGTTGTGAAGATCCCTGCTGTACCTAATGACTCTGTAATCGCCGTCTCAGAGGCTGATATTGGGCCGCCTTTAAAGAGAGTTAACCCTTACAAGGAGGAAGGACCTGGTGGAGTACCTGTAAGGCTCAGAAAACCTGTGCTAACCAACTAGCAGGAGTATTCAAGGACATTTTCAACTTCTCACTGCAGTGGGCAGAAGTTCACACATGCTTCAAAAACAGAATAATTATACCAGTGCCTAAGAAGAATAATGTGGGCTGCTTTAATGAAGATCGCCTGCTAGCACTCACATCAACAGTGATGAAATGCTTTGAGAGGTTTGTCATGACTAGACTGAACTCCTGCCTCAGCAAGGACGTGGATTTGCCTATTGCCACAATAGGCCAACAGCAGACACAATCTCAATGGCTCTTCACATGGCTTTAGACCACCTGGACAACACAAAACACTTATGTCAGGACCTGATGAAGGGTCTCGGCCCGAAATGTTGGCTACTCTTTTCTCATGGATGCTGCCTGACCTGTTGAGTTCTTCCAGCGTTGTATACATATTCTTTGATCCACAGCATCTGCAGTTGTATTTTTGTGTTTTTATGTCAGGATGCTGTTCATCAACAATAGCTCAGCATTTAATACCATCTTTCCCACAATCCTGATTGAGAAGTTGCAGAACCTGGGCCTCTGTACCTCCCTCTGCAACTGGATCCTTGACTTCCTAACCAGAAGACCACAATCTGTGCGGATTGGTGATAACATATCCTCCTTGCTGACAATCAACACTAGCACACCTCAGTGGTGTGTGCTTAGCTCACTGTTCTACTCTCCATATACACATGACAGTTGGCTAGGTGTAGCTCAAATACCATCCATAAATTTGATGATGATACAACCATCATTGGTAGAATCTCAGGTGGTGACGAGAGGGCGTACAGGAGTGAGATATGCCAACTAGTGTTGCCAACTGCAGCAACTAGGGGTGCTGCAGCAACAACCTGGTACTCAACATCAGTAAGACGAAAGAGCTGATTGTGGACTTCAGGAAGGGTAAGATGAAGGAACAGATACCAATCCTCATAGAGGGATCAGAAGTGGAGAGAGTGAGCAGCTTCAAGTTTCTGGATGTCAAGATCTATGAGGATCTAACCTGGTCCCAATATATTGATGTAGTTATAAAGAAGGCAAGAGAGCGGTTGTACTTTATTAGGAGTTTGAAGAGATTTGGCAAGTCAACAAATTTGTTCAAAAACTTCTATAGTTGTACCATGGAGAGCATTTCTTTTGTAATTTTTTTTTATTCAAGTTCATCAAACAAACACTTCCATAAGATGTATTTCAGACATTGTACATATATATCATATATCATATAATCACAAAATCTATATATATATATATATATAAGTTCAAAAATATATATCACAAAATCTCCACAAAGTATTTATCTGGGGTATGCACTTATAGAAAAGAGTGGAAAGAAAAAACAAGCAAAAGGAAAGAACTATGTACAAGTAGGGACTGATCTTTTTTTTTACAACAGATCCATTGATTTGTGAGAATAAAATCAGGCCTATGAGGCATTATGTAGTTAAACCATTTTTCCCAATATAAATCAAATTGTTCCAGCTTATGATTAACAGATGCTGTTTTCTTCTCCATTTTGTAAATGTCCATTGTAATTTCCATCCATGTATTTAAAGTTGGGCTCTCCTGTGATAACCATTTCCTAGTAAGAGTCTTTTTACCAGCCACCAATAGAATATTCATTAAAATTTATCTCTTTTCACCCATTCTTGAGGTATATATCCAAAATATATGGTCTTACTCTCCAAGGGTATTTCACATTTAAAGATGTCTTGTAGGGCATTGTGTATCCCCCTCTAATAGTTTTTGATAACAGGGCAGTCCCAAAAAATATGATAATGATTTGCATTTTGATTTCCACAATTTCTCCAGCAAACAGGGAGGTTACTATCATAATGGGATTTCTGAGAGGGTGTAATAAAATATCTTATCAAGTTTTTCCATCCAAACTCCCTCCATTTCTGTGAATTGGTACACTTCCATTGATAACTCCATATTGTTGTCCATTCTTCCTCACATATAATTATCCCTCCTTCCTTCTCCCATTTTGTTTTAATGTATGAAGTCGAATGTGTTTTAAGATTTGACAACCACTTATACATGCTTGAAATGATTCTACTACCATTATCTGAATTATATGCTTTTCTAAAGAGCTCTATCAAGCATGTATTTGCCTTGGTTACATTTTTAAGTGCCTTATTAACATATTGTCGCTTCTGTAAATACCGATAAAAATCTTGCTTTTCTAATAAGTGTTTCTCTTTAAGCATTTCAAAACTGACCAGTGTTCCTTCTTTCATTAACAGGCTGCATCACTGTCTGGTATGGAGGGGCTACTGCACAGGACCGAAATAAGCTAAAAAAGGTTTTAAATCTAGTCAGCTCCATCTTGGATACTAGCCTACAAAGTACCCAGGACATCTTTAGGGAGCAGTATCTCAGCAAGGCAGCATCCATTATTAAGGACTTCCAGCACCCAGGGCATACCCTTTTCTCACTGTTACCAAGGTAGGAGGTACAGAAGCCTGAAGGCACACACTCAGTGATTCAGGAACAGCTTCTTCCCCCTCCATCATCCGATTCCTAAATGGGTATTGAATCTTTGGTCACTACCTGACTTTTTTTAATATACAGTATGTCTGTTTTTGCACTCTTGTTTTTAATCTATTCAATATACATAATTGATTTACTCATTTATTTGTTATTATTATTATTTTTATTTTATTTATTATTCTTATTTTTTTCTCTGCTAGATTCTGTATTGCATTGAATAGCTGTTACTAAGTTAACAAATTTCACGTCACATGCCAGTGATAATAAACCTGATTCGGATTCTGATTCTGAGTTTTGAGCCCCACATCTCAAAAAGGATGTGTTGTCATTGAAGAGAGTCCAAAGGCAGTTCATAAGGATGATTCTGGGAATGAAGGGGTTAACATATGAGGAACATTTGGCAGCTTTGGGCCTTTACTCACTGGAATTGAGAATGTGGGGTGGGGAGAATCTATTTGAAACCTACCGAATGCTGAAAGGTTGTGTGTGGGGTTGAGTGGAATCTGGGATCAGCCATGATGGAATGGTGGAGCAGACTCATTGGGCTAAATGGCCTAATTCTGCTCCTATGTCTTATGGTCTTATGGGAATTAGGGGGCCCCTTGAGGTAGAATTAGGGTTTTGTCAATTGAAGACAAAGCCACTAACAATGGAGTGAAATAAACCAGATGTACAACAGACAAATGTCACAAATAACTCACCATAAACACAAGGGATCTGCAGATGCTAGAAATCCAGAGTAGCACACATAAAAGTGTTGAGGAACTCAGCAGGTCAGGCAGCATCTATGGGAATGAATAAACAGTCGATGTTTCAGGCCAAAACCCTTCATCAGGACTTGAAAGGAAAGGGGAAGAAGCCAGAATAAGAAATTGTGGAGAGGAGAAGGAGGACAAGCTTAAAGGTGATAGGTAAAGCCAGCTCGGTTGGGGAGGGTGTCAAATAGCAAGAAGCTGGATGGTGATAGGTGGAGGAGACAAAGAGCTGAAGAAGAAGGAATCTGATAGGAGAGGAGACCAAATAAACATATGATTTACCAAGATTGTTGAGACACCACTTCCAAACCCACAACCTATACCAGCTAAATAGACAAGGGAAGCAAAAGCATTATGCCCATATCCTTCTAAATCCTTTCTACTCATCTAACTGTCCAACTATCCAAGTTATTGCTGTAACTACGCTAACAACTGGCTCTGACAGATCATTCCACAGGAAGCAAAATCAGAACCAGAATCAAGATCAAGTTTATTGTCACTGACTTGTTATGAAATTTGTTGTTTTATGCCAGGAATACAGTGCAATACATAAAAATTACAATAAGTTACATTAAGAATATCTAAAAAAAATAGTGCTAAAGAGAGCAAAATAGTGAGTTAGTGTTCATAGGTTTGTTACAGTGGATTCTAGATATATGACATATATCAAAAATTAATTTCAACAGCAACCACTTTTTAGAGCTGAATAAGGACAATGGTCTTCCTTTATGCTGCAGACTGGGGTTGGTGGCAAATCACAAAATACCTATTCACCTGAGACGTCTGCATATGCATGAATGCAACTCAGAGACAGTGGTGATTAACATGCATTTTAAGTGTGTTGTGTTAAGATCTTGGTGTATGTAATTATGTGCAACTCAAGGGAAACATTATGGATGTAATGTACCTATAGAAATTGTCCTGTTGTTACCTTTGTTCTTTCACATATGAAAATGTGATATGACATTGGGTCAGGGAGACTCTTCTTCTAAAAGAGTCTCCGAAGATGCTTACCTCTTGTGCTAAATATTAACTTCTATATCCACCAACTTTAGTGTCTCTGGTTACTTCATTCAAAGTCACAAGTTCATTGTATGTTCGGAAGTCTGAACGTATGGGGGATGATGTTGTTCCTTCCTTATCTTCTCCCTGATGATAGTAATGAGAAGAGACCATAAGACCATAAGAAATAGGAGAAGTAGTTCATTCGGCCCATTGAGTCTGCTCCACCATTCAATCGGGGACTAATCCAATTCTTCCAGTCATCCCCACTCCCTGCTTTCACCCCATACCCTTTGATGCCCTGGCTAATCAAGAACCTATCATCTCAGCCTTAAATACACCCAGTGACTTGGCCTCCACAGCCGCTCATGGTAACAAATTCCACTGATTTACCACCCTCTGACTAAAGTACCGTAGATTCCGGACTACAGAGCGCACCTGATTTTAAGCCGCTGGCACTAATTTTAGAAATAAAATCATTTTTTTAAATGTAAAGGCCGCACCGGATTTTAGGCCGCACCGGATTTTCGGCCGCAGGTGTCCCACGTTGTAATATGAGATATTTACACAGAAAGATATTACACGTGAGGATTTTTTTAACTTTTAATTAAATCCATATGGTAACAAAAACAAATACATATTGCAAATGCTTTTTTTCGAACCGTGCCCGTACGAGGCTACTTTTAAATATACGTTGCGTATACTTCTTTACTGAACAACATTCCAATATCTCCTAACGACTGGTAAAAAATATATATACTGCAGCCTACCAGGAAAAGTTATTGATACCTTTAACTTAAAAGCAGAGTTCGCTCAGATCCAAAGCCGCTCGCGTAATGCGCTCCCCCCCCCTTTCCGTTTCATCGCAAACGGCATTTAAAAGCAGATTTCGCTCGGATCCAAAGCCGCTCGCGTAATGCGCTCCCCCCTCCTTTCCGTTTCATCGCAAACGGCATTTAAAAGCAGAGTTCGCTCGGATCCAAAGCCGCTCGCGTAATGCGCTCCCCCCTCCTTTCCGTTTATCGCAAACCGGCGTTTTCCCACAAGACACCGCGAAACCGGGTGTGTCGTCATAGCATCCCGCGATGTAGTACAGAAAACAAATATAGTTTAAACTAAGTAGGGTAGGTAGCACAATGCTTCGAGTGTTTTCCATGTTGATGAGGGTGAGTACAAATGACTGATTTACAATAATTTAATTGTGAAAGTGCGCTTGATTTATCGTACAATTTCATTGGACCTCTGTGAACTACTCATCAATTTTATTGGTCTACTGTTACCAGGCAAAATGTTTACGAGGCGGCATGAAAAAAACCTTGCATTAGCCGCTTCGGATTATTGGCCGCAAAGTTCAAAGCTGTTCAAAATGTGGGAAAAAAGTAGCGGCTTAAAATCCGGAATCTACGGTAATTTCTCCACATCTCAGTTCTAAAAGAACATCCTTCAATCCTGAAGTCCTAGAATCCCCTACCATGAGAAATAACTTTAAGAGGGATTAGAAGTGGACAGAGTGAGCAGCTTCACGTTTCTGATTGTCAAGATCTATGAGGGTCTAACCTGGTCCCAACATGTTGATGTAGTTATAAAGAAGGCAAGACAGCTGCTGTACTTTATTAGGAGTTTGAAGAGATTTGGCAAGTCAACAAATACGTTCAAAAACTTCTATAGTCCTGGATGATGATGGTCCTTCATGAATAATGTCACCCTCTTCAGGCATCGTCTTTTGAAGATGTTCTCAATGCTGGAGAGGCTAGTGCCCGCTATGAAGCTGGCTGAGTTTACCGCCCTCTGCAGCTTTTTACAATCCTGCCATATTTTACAATTCATCCATACCAGATGGTGATGTAACCAGTTAAAACGCTAGTGTATTTCTATAGAAATTTGCTAAGTCTTTGGTGACATACCAAATGTGCTTTAACTCCTAATGAAATATAACTGCTGGCACGCCTTCCTTGTAATCACATCAATATGGATACTGTCCAAAAAAGATACCCTCAAGTTCCTATTGAATCTCTCCACTCTCACCTTAAGGTTATAATCTCTCATTCTTGATTTCCTAAACCTGGGGTAAAAATGACTGTATGCATTCACTCCATCTATGCCCCTCATGATTTTATTCATATTTTTTTTCAAATGTGCAAGAGTTTATTCAAATACAAAATATATAAAATGTTCAGGAGGTTACAAAACTGTTAATAATTTCAAATTAAAATGCAGTGAATATTTCTGCAAAGCACTCAATTCCCAGGGCATTTACTATTCTCAGATATCCCTCACTGTACCCACAGAAATCACAAACTACATCTCCATGGAAACCCAAACACGAATGTAACCCCAGATGAGGGGCAGGTAGTCAGCTCAGGCAAAACCCTTGACTGTCCGCTGCCTGGGCCCATGAATTGTCTTCTTGGCCAGGCCATGAATTATTCACATCCATGTCTAACCACTATAGTGGTTCAATCTAAAGTCAGGTCATCTGACAAAAAAAGTACACCTTCAATCTCAGACAGCAGTGTCAGTGAGAATACAATTTGGAAGCAAATTTTTTAAAAAACAGCTATTAAGTCATGGAATCAAAATAGAGCCATAAAGGGCTCACAAAAGTTAGAGTAAATCTATTAAAACACTTTCTCTGAGCACTGTGTTCATTCTTAACTCTACCAGTCAACTTTTGCCATCCATTCAAAGTGGACTAGGTTTTAAAAAATGAAGAACACTTAGATAGTTACCAATTAACTGATAGAAGTCAAAGTGTAGGATCAAGGGGCAGCTTCTCAAAGCTTCGAAGGTATTAATGCATTTATTGAACTATTTCCTGTAGGCTTATTGTTCTGCCTGTCTAGAGAAATAACATTTGAAGGGGAGTTTAACAAGAATTCTATGAGGATTTTATGAATAGTGGTTGGAGAATCAATATTAAAGAATCCTATTAACTATGTAGACAATTTGCAGGCACTTAATCAGTTAAGGTTATTCAAAATCACTACTGAAGATGAATCACAATGTTAGTTAGAAATGAGATATTAGAAAGAAGTTGTTAGAAATGAGATATTTCATTATATTTTAATCAGACATATTATAATAACTTGCAAAGAAAGCAAAATGCCATTCCAAATAATTTGCAAAGCAGTCAATTTATATTTGCCTTTAACTCAATAAATTGGTAGTTGAAGGGAAGCAGTTATAAGGGCAACTGTTGCTTGAAGGATTAACTGTAGCAGGGTCTGATTGAAAGAAAAAATAGAATTTGCATTTCTGTATTTAAAAGCAGAAAATGCACCACAGGTCAGGCAGCATCCATGGAAAAAGAAATTGGGTTAACATTTCAAATTGGTGAAATCAGAATGATGAAACCTGTGAGCAGAACTAGAATAAGTGAAAAATCAAATATGTTTAATTTGTGGAGAAGGGATTGGTTTGGTGGAGAGTGCAAAGGGAATATTTCAGATGTCTGTTAGGGCATATTCTGGGATTATGGAATTGAGCAAATATTAATTTCAATGGCAACCAGTCCAGAGCTGAATGTTGATTGTAGATTGAGCTTAAGATGCAGTTTAGAACTATGGTTTTCCTGTAGCTGCAGACTGGGATTGATTGCAAACCAAGAAACACTCTATTGGCCTGAGATGTCGGCATATGCATGAATGCAATGAACATACAATTCAACTGAGATGTCTGCATGTGCATGAATGCTGCTCAGAGACTGCAGTGTTTAGCACTCATTTTGGATGTTTTGGTGTGAAATATAGAGGTCTGAAAATTATAGGTAACTCAAAGGAAGCATTATTAATGTATTGTAACTATAGAATCGTCCTGCTGTTACTTTTGTTCTTTAGCATATAAAAATGTGATGTAATGTTGGGTCAGGGAGTCTCTCTCCATAGTGACTCCAAATGAAGTCAGATTTTGTCTGCTGAATGAGGATGTTTTTGCTTCCAGCTGTATGTCTCTCTGGTGGCTTTCATTAACAATGGAGAGGAAGCCAAGTGAAATTGAATGTCTTTCAGCATGCAAACATGACCTTCTGATCTACACCAAACAATACTCCCATCAAAGCTAATCCTACGTGTTTGGCGCATATCTCTCTAAACCTCTCCTATCCATGAACACGCCCAAGTGCCATTTAAATGCTGTCAATGTATCTGTCTCAGCCACTTCCTCGGGCAGCTCATTTCCATATACTTGCCACATTCCAGGTTTCTATTAAATCACCCCCCCTTCACTATGAACCTTCACATAGTTCTTTATTTCACAATCCTTGAGCGGAAATGTTATACACATTCATCCTATCTATGCCCCCTATAATTTTAAACTTCTCAATAAGTTCGCCCCTCATTCTCCTATGCTCCATTGAAAACTATCCCAAATTGTTCACCCTCTCCAAAACTCAAATTCTTGAGTTCAGGTAATATCCTCATAAATCTCCTCTGCACTCTTTCCAGTTAAATGGGATCATTCTTATGTCATCCATTTATTCATTCTTTATGTTCTGTGTTGTATAATGCAGGTGATCATGGTCTTTCCATACCCATGATTGTACTTGGAAAATTTTTCGACCGAAGTGGTTTTCCATTGCCTTCTTCTGGGCAATATCTTTATGAGCCATTGTCAATACTCTTCAGAGATTGTCTCCCTGGTGTCAGTGGTCACATAACCAGGAGTTGTGATATGCACCAGCTGCTCATACCACCATCCACCACCTGCCCCCATGGCTTTACCTGACCCTGATCAGGGGGCTAAGCATGTGCTACACCTTGCCCAAGGGTGATCTACTGGCTAAAGGGGGGAAGGAGCACTTTATACCTTCTTTGGTAGAGACATATCTCAACCCTACCACCCACTTCCTCCATACTACTACAATGACATCGATTCAGGCCTAAGGGGCCAGGGTCGGGCAAAAGGCAGAAGGCACTTCCCCTATCAGTGCAAGCAAAGCTGAACAAACTATTCCAGATGCGGCTTCACCAACATTTTGTACAACTGCAACAAAACATCCCAACTTCCAGAACATAGAACATAAAAAACAGTCCACAAGATGTGCCAACCTTTTAACCTACTCTAAGATCAACCCTTCCCTCCTACATTGCCCTGTATTTCTCCATCATCCCCATGCCTATCTCAGAGTTTATACTTGCCCCTACCACCACCCCTAGCAGGGCATTCCACACACTTACAACTCTCTTACCTTTGACATCCCCCTATACTTTCTTCCTAATCACCTATAAATTATGTCCCCTGGAATTAACCAGTTCCACCCTGGAAAAATGTCTCTGGGCATCCATTTGATCTATGTCTCTTATCATGTATATCTCTATCAGGTTGCCTTTCATCCTTCTTCATCCCCAACTCGCTCAACCTTACCTCATAAGGCATGCTCCCTAGTCAGTGCCCTGACCCTTCTTTACCACAATGGCTATCTATAATGCCACTTTAAGGGAACCATGATTAATTATGATAGGAGAGGGTACTGAATCCTTGTCAGCTGTAGCTGACCTATTTACACCTGTGGGAGGTGTAAATAGAGGGACAAATTAGAATGGTAGAGAGAGATGAGGAAATTCTAGACTTATGAAATGTAGAACATGGCTTCTAGAAATCCAACAGAATGCTGAGAAGCATCAATGAAGAGTAAATATTTGAATTAATAAGGCATAGAAGTAGGTATTGGCCATCTAGCCCATTGAGCATTCTCTGCCATTTCATCACTGACTTATTATCTCTCTCAACCCAATTCTGCCTTCTCCCCAAAACCTTTAACACCCTTACTAGATAGGGTGGATGTGGAGAGGATGTTTCCTCTGGTAGGGTATCCAGAACCAGAGGACACTGCCTCAAAATTGAGGGGCAACCCTTTAGAACAGAGTTAAGGAGGAAACGTTTTAGCCAGAGAGTAGTACGTCTATGGAACACTCTGCCACCGACTTCGGTGGAAGCCAGGTCCATTTATATATTTAAGGCAGAAGTTGATTTTTTCCTGATCTGTCAGGGCATCAAAGGATATGGTGAGAAGGCAGGTGTATAAGATTGAGTGGGATCCAGGATCAGCCATGATGGAATGCCAGAGCAGACTTAATGGACTGAATGGCCTAATTCTGCTCCTATGTCTTCTGGTCTTATTATTATTCAAGAACAAATATGCTTTAAACATACCCAATGACTTGGGTCACAATGAATTCCACAGATACACCACACAATGTGGGTGAGATTAATGTTAGAGGCTGATAACTTTTCAGAAGAACTGATGAAAAGTGGTTGGGAGGGAGGAACCAGGCTAGTCTTACTGCCGTTTCGTTGCTTGTTCTGTTCTGTTTTCTGGTGTTCTGCGTTGTCCTGCTGAACATATTGGGCATGCCGCTGTAACTGAAGGCTGGCAAAGACTGGTTGAGGCTGCTGGGTTCATATGAGCAAACAAGCATTGTGAATGAGAGATGGGTTGAAATGAGCTGCAAGTGATGACTCCTGTTAGCTGCGTGGAGCCTGGGGGTGACTGCCTGTGCAGTCCTGACTGGGGTTTGTTTTGCTGTTGGTGCTTTGCTGCTTGGTATGTTCTGTTTTCTGGTGCCCTGTGTTGTTCTGCTGAACATTGTGGGTACGCTCAGTTGACACCACAAGGTATGACAACATCTGTGGGCTGTCCCCAGGGTACCTTTAGGTTGCGTTGGTTGTGTTTCGATGTACTCATGATAAATAAACCTGAATCTCAATCTGAGAACTAGTCAATACTAAAACGAACTGGAAAGCAGGTTATTTGAGAGCACTGAATTTAGTGTTGATTCCTGAGAGCTGTAATGTGTCAGGTGATAAGATGATATTCCTTCAACTTACACTTGACAATTAGAATAGTGCACACAGCCAAAGGTGGTGAGTGGGAGGCACATGGAAAACTAGATCCTGAATGGAAGTGTTCTGAAATATGTTCATCCAAATCAGGCTCTGAACGTGAAATTTATGCTGAATGGAAAGAACTACAAATTGCCACTTCTCCTGATAACCTTCTGCTCATTTGTTTGTATAGTATTTATTGACAAATAAATATTACAATATTCCTGTCAGCTTGAACCAGTCTGGCCATTCTCCTCTGACCTGTCTCATTAACAAGGTGTTTTAGTTAGTTTCAATAACTGCCACTCACTGGTTTTAAACTCTCGACACTGTTCCATGTGAAAATACCAGAAGTTCAGCAGTTTCTGATATACTCAAACCACCCCATCTGACACCAACAATCATTCAACAGTCAAGGTTACATAAATCACATTTCTTCCCCATTATTATGTTTGATCTGAACAACAACTGAACCTTTTTATCATGTCTGCATGCTTTTATGAACTGAGATGTTGTCACATGATTGGCTGATTAGATATTTGCATTAATAGGCAAGTGTACAGATGTACCTAATAAAGTGACCACTGAGTGAAAAGCTTAAACATGGTTTCTCAGTTAAAAGAAAACTATTTATTAAATAGTTCATGTCATACTCTTCTGATTCATTATTTTGCTAATATTAAACATGAGTTACAGCTTTTGTCATACTTAATATTTACACCTATTGACAATATAGCAAGACATAGTTGAGAAAAATCATTTCAAAATGCCAATTTGCTTAAATTATTTCTTTTCTCATCTTTGCAATTCATTTATGCTCCAATTGCTCCAATTTTTTAACAATTCCAGAAAGCAATTAGCTGCTCTTTTACATTTCTAGATGGTTTAGAAATAAGTATTAGTGCATAGACTTCACTGTGGAGGCTGCCTTTGCAATTTGATGGCAGGTTTACACATCTGCACAATGTCTCCCTGTCCCTCCAACATCTCCTCATACACTGAGTGTGGCAGGCGGTATGGAGAACGCACACACCAGTTCTCATGAAGGGGTCAGCAGTGGAACGGGTGTCAACATCTCTGAGGATCTGTCCTGGCTCTAACATATTGTATTGATACAGTCACAACAGAGGCATGCCAGCAGCTCTGTTTCATCAGATGTTTGAGGAGCTTTGGTGTGTCACCAAAGACTTTTGAGAATGTTTACAAATAAATTGTGCAGGGCATTCTGTCAGGTTTCATCGCAAGCTGATATGGAGCCTCCAACACAAAGGATTGCAGGAGCCTACAGAGGGGTGTAGACTCGTCCATGCCTGTCAGACACAAATCTCTCCACCATTAGAAACATCTTCAAGAAGTGTGCTTCAAGAAAGCAACATCCATCACTAAGGAACCTCACCATCTAGCAGGGGTTTCCAATCTGGGGACAATGGAGCCCTTGGTTAATGGTAAGAGTCTATGGCATAAAAATGTCTGGGAATTCCTGATCTAGGACATACCCTCTTCTAATTATAATCATCAAAATGGAAGTACAGAAGTCTGAAGACCTACACTCAATGGTTCTGGAGCAGCTTTTTCACCTGTTATCAGATTTCTGAATGGTCCATGAACTCATGAATACTAGCATATTATTCCTTTTCTTTGCACCATCTCTTTACACTCAGTGGCCACTTTATTTGGCACACATGAATCCCTGCTCGTTAATGCAAATATCTAATCAACTAATCATGTGGCAACAACTCAACGTGTGAAAACATGCCGACGTGTTCAAGCAGTTTGGTTGTTGTTCAGACTAAGCATCAAAATAGGGAAGAGATTAGATCTAAGTGACTTTGATAGTAGAATGATTGTTGGTGTCAGACAGAGTGGTTTGAATATCTCAAAAGCTGTCGATCTTTCACACACAGCAGTCTCTCGAGTTTACAGAGAAAAGTGTAAAAACAACAATCATCCAATGAATGGCAGTTCTGTGGATGAATAATGAGAGAGGTTAGAGGGGAGTATCCAGACTGGTTCAAGCTGGCAGGAAGGCAACAGTAACTCAAATAACCATACGCTACAACAGTGGTGGGCAGAAGAGTTTTTCAAGCATCGAACCTTGAAGTGGATGGGCTACAGCAGAAGTCCACAAACACACACTCCATAGCCAGTTAATTAGATATAAGAGGTACCTAATAAAGTGGCCACTGAGTGTATTTTGTAGTTTATAATAAGTTAATGTATTTGCATTGTACTACTGCTGCAAAAAAAAAACTTCAAGCCATAAAAGACAATAATCTTAAACTGGGGATTCTGATTCTGAGAAGATGACAGGAATTAGTCTGGTAACACCAAGTACAGGGTATATGCTGAATAGCAGAAGCAGTGTTACTGAGACAGTTCAACAATTCACAACCAATGCCTCATTACTGCTGAAGGATCTGTGGGCAAAGGCTGAATTCATTATGAATCAAATTGCAGGTGACTTTAGAAACTGATGAACCGTAACTCACCCAATCTTTCTCTGATCAGTGAGACTCGGCCATATAAACTTGGCTAATAACAGTTTCACACTGAATTAGCTACCACCGACCCAGAAGGGAGCAGAGTTTTCAGAGCACATAACATGGAAGAGTGCAGCATGGGATCAGGCCTTTCAGCCCACAACGTCCTTGTTGACCATGATGTTAAATTAAACTAATCCCATTGTACTGTACATAATCTATATACCTCCAGTCACCACCTTGTCTAGTATCTGTCTAAACGCCTCTTAAATGCTGCTGTTGTATCAGTTTGCTCTCTTCACGACATGCTCTCTTCTCGTTGCTGTCATCAGGAAAATGGTACAGGAGCCTCAGGACTCACACCACCAGGTTCAGGAGCAGTTATTATCCCTCTTCCAGCAGGCTCATGAAAGGGGATAACATCACTCAACTTCAACGCCCCCATCATTGAAATGTTCCTACAACCAATAGATTCACTTTCAAGAACTCCTCATCTCATGTTCTCAATATTTATTATTAGTATTACTATTATTATTGTTGCTGTTGTTGGTGGTGTTGTTATTATTATTTCTTTTTATATTTGTATAGTTTGTTGTCCTCTGCACTCTGGTTGAAAACCCTATTTGGGTGGTCTTTCATTGATTCTATTACAGTTATTATTATCTAGATTTAGTGAGTATGCCCTCAAGAAAATAAATGTCGGGGTTGTATATGGTGACATATATGTACTTTGATAATAAATTTACATTGAACTTTGAATTTTTGAGTTTCTACCAAGTCCACTGACAGCATGTTCCAGGCACCTTCCACTATCTGTGTAAAACACATTTGCCTTGTAAATCTCTTTTAATTTTTGCCCCCTCATCTTAAAGCCCTGGTATTCCACAATGTAAAATCTGACCACCTATGCATCTCATAATTTTATAAACCTATTTGAATCATTTCTTTATTTATCCATTTACAGGAAGTGGGCGTCGCAGCTAAGCCAACATTTATTGTCCATTCCTAGTTGCCCTTGTGAAAGTGGTGATGAGCTGCCTTCTTGAACCACTGCAGTCCCTGAGGTGTAGGTACACCCACAGTGCTGTTAGCAAGGGAGTTCCATGATTCTGGCAAGATGTTTCCAAGTCAGGATGGTGAGTGACTTGGAGGGGGTTTCCAAGTGCTGGTGTTCCCAGGTATCTGCTGTTCTCGTCCTTCTAGTTGGTAGTGGTTATGCGTCTGGAAGGTCCAGGAGATGCGGTAATAAGTGTACAAACACAACAAAGTGACTTAAGCCTACTTTATTATTATAAAACAGAAAGCACAAATAAACCACACTAAATACTACATAGTAAGTTACAAAGATTTCCAAAGATTTCAGGGATCACAATTCTCAGCTGCCACTTGATATTCAGGGGAGCTCTGAATTCAGATTCATCAAATCACCCTGGATCCATCCTAGACACCTATCAATTGTAATCCTTGGTCCAAGTGAATTCCCAATAACCGAGTGAAAGGTGCCTCAATAAATAGGGGTTCAATCCACCAGCATTGAGAGACACATAGAGACAGATAAATTCTTTGGCCTTTTGTTCTTATACCACGTGACTGAGGCTAAGAAAGAATCCAGAGGCTATTAACAAAGCTATAGTGCAAGAATACAGCCTCTATTAGCAAACATTTAACAAATCTACAGTGTTTAACTTGCAGAGACACCTTACTTGCTGTGAGCTCACAAAGAGCTAAAGTTTCACTTGGAATTGTTCAAATATTTTTACAAAATTTAATACAACACATCAGTTACCCCTCAGCCTCCAGTACTGCAGAGAAAACAACCCAAGTTTGTCCAACCTCTCTTAACAGCTAGCACTGTCTAATCCAGGCCACCTCCTGGTGAATTTCTTCTGCACCCGCTTCGAAGTCTCCATATCCTTCCTAAAATGACCATAAGTCCATAAAACGTAGAACATGGGCCATAAGACAATTAGACATTGGAACAGAATTAGGCCATTTAGCCAGTCGAGTCTGCTCCACCATTTTATCATGGCTGATCTATTGCCCTCTCAACCCCATTCTCCTGCCTTCCCCTTCTATGCCCTGACTTATCAAGAATTTTTCTCCATTTTAAATTCTCTCAATGTCTTGGTTTCCACAGCTGCCTCTAGCAAAGAATTACACAGATTCACCATGTTCTGGCTAAAAGAAATTCCTCGTTATCTCCGTTTTAAATTGAAGTCCCTCTATTCTGAGGTTGTGCACTCTGGTCCAACACTCCCCACTACAGGAAGTACTCTCTGCTCATCGACTCTATCTAGGTCTTTCAACATCCAATAGGTTTCAATGAGATTTCCCCTCATTGTTCTAAAATCCAGTGAGTACAGACACAGAGCCATCAAAAGCTCCTCATATGATAAGCCTTTCAATTCCGGATTCATTTCATGAACCTCCTTTGAAACCTTTCCAATATTAGCACATTTCTTCTTAGGTAAAGGACCTATAACTGCTCATAATATTCCAAGTGAGTTCTTACCAATGCCTTATAAAGCCTCAGCATCACATCGTAGGCTTTATATTCTAGTCCTCAGAGTTAATGCTAGCCTTCCTCACCACCGTCTCAACATGCAAGTTAACCCTTGGGAGCAGAAATAGGCCATTTGGCCCATCAAGGATGATTTATTATCCTTCTCAACCCCATTCTCCTGTCTTCTCCCCATAACCTATGATGCCCTGACTAATCAAGATCATGTCAACTTTCACTTTAGATATAATGAGGAGACCTGAACTGCATGCAATATGGAAAGTTTTACACAACTGCAACCATCTACACATATCTAGACCGCTTTTTACTTGAACCATTTTATTTTGCTTGTTTCTTGTAAGTGCATGGATTGTGTGAATATCCATTCTTTTTAGATTCTAGACATGTCTAGGGGCCCCGAGGCCATTGACCTGTGTCCTTTGTCACGTTCACATCTCAAGCGTGGAATGGAGACCTGGAATTTTGATGGTCCTTCATCCCACATCCACATCACTGTCCCTCAAATGTGCAGTGGAGGCTCTGACTCCAGATGTCTGCGTCTGAAGTGAAATAGCATGGTTAATTTAGCAGAAGCCTTGGTGATGGATTTTGCTTTCTTTAAGCAGCAACTGCTGTAAATGCTACGATGGAGGGGAGTGATGTATCGGTAAAGTATTGGACTGAGTCCTCTACTCTCTGTCGCTTCAAGTTCCTAGGGTTGAACATTGCCATAGTTCATCCTAGCCAACCATGTAGACACCACAATAACACCTCTACTTCTTCTGGAGGCTAAAGAAATTTTACATGTCCCATGGACCCTTACCAATTTTTATTGATGCACCATAGAAAGCATCCTATCTGAACGTATAATGAACAAGAGAAAACCTGCCGATGCTGGAAATCCGAGCAACACACACAAAATGCTGAAGGAACTCAGCAGGCCAGGCAGCATCAGTCCTGCCGAAGAGTCTCGGCCTGAAACGTCGACTGTGCTTTATTTCATGATGTTGAGTTCCATTTTGTGTGTATTTCTTGAACATATAATGGCTTGGTATGGCATCTACTCTTCCCATGACTACTAGAAACTGCAAAGAGTTGTGGACACAGCTCAGCACTTCACAGAAACCAGCCTCCCCTGCATGGACTCTCCCGTTACATTCACTGCCTCAATAAAGCAGCCAGCAGAATCAAACTCTCCACAAACCCTGGACATCCTCTCTTCTACTCCCACCTATCAGGCAGAAGATACAAAAATTTGAAAGCATTTACTACCAGACTCAAGCACACGTTCTACCCCACTGTTATAAGAATAGTTTCCAATTACAAAAAGTTGTACTCTTGAGGTCAAAATCAACCTCACCATAATCTTGAACCTTATTTTTAACCTGCACTGACACTTTCTCTGTAGCTGGTACACTTTATTTTACATTTGTAATTTTTTTACTTGTTCTAGTCACAAATTTCTACAGATGTACCGTGGAGAGTATTCTGGCTACCTTACCATCTGGTATGGGGTGGGTGGGGTGCTACTGCACAGGATCAGAAAAAACTGCAGAGCTTTGTAAACCATCAGCTCCATCATGGGCACTCGCCTCAAAAAGGGTGATATCCATCATTGGCGACCGCATCACCCAGGTCATAGCTTGTTCTCATTGCTACCATCAAGAAAGAAGTACAGAAGCATGAAAACACACACTTAAGGATTCATGAATAGCTTCTTCCACTCTGCCATCCAATTTCTGAATGGCCATTGAACCCATGAACACTACCTCCCTACTTTTTTATTTCTTATTTTTGCACTACTATTTTATATATAAAATGACATAACAGACCTTGATACAACAAAGATGTGGAAACCATAGAAAGGGTGCAGAGGAGATTTACAAGGATTTTGCCTGGATCCGGGAGCATGCCTTATGAGAATAGGTTGAGTGAACTCAGCCTTTTCTCCTTGGAGCGACAGAGGGTGAGAGGTGGCCTGATAAGATGATGAGAGGCATTGATTGTGTGGATAGTCAGAGGCTTTTTCCCAGGGCTGAAATGGTTGCCACAAGAGGACACAGGTTTAAGGTGCTGGGGAGTAGGTACAGAGGAGATGTCAGGGGTAAGTGTTTTACTCAGAGAGTGGTGAGTGCGTGGAAGGGGCTGCCAGCAACGGTGGTAGAAGCGGATACACTAGGGTCTTTTTGGATAGATACATGGAACTTGGAAAAATAGAGGGCTATAGGTAAGCCTAGTAATTTCTAAGGTAGGGACACGTTCAGCACAATTTTGTGGGCTGAAGGGCCTGTATTGTGCTGTAGGTTTTCTATGTTCCTATGATCAGTAATGTATGTACTGATCTTTGGGATGGAGTATTAAACCAGAACACAACTAAGTCATAGATATTCTTACAACATTTATAAAGAATAACAGGGGGTAGGTGCACTTTGTTGGCCTGGTGATCACTCAGTCAACAGACCTAAGTAACTGATCACGTGGTCTCATCTATTTGCTGCTTCTGGGAGCTCGCTGCATACATAATTTTAGAGACTGCATCAGAAATAATTACCTGGGTGTAAAGTCCTTTGAAACATCCTTCAAAGAATATGAAAGGTGCTACCTGAAAGCATGCTATTGCAGTGTAGCAGTTAGTGCAATGCTTGTACAGCTCAGGACGTCAAGTTCTGCCACTGTCTGTTAGGAGCTTGTACGTCCGCATTGTGACCACATGCGGACTTTGGACTTTGGATAACAGTCCAAAGACAGTTGGTGAATTGGTCATTGTAAAGGTTAAATAGTTGGGTTGCTGGGCTGTGCGCTCCTTAGGCCAAATGGACCTGTCCTGCGCTGTATCTCTAAATAAAAATATTTATTATAAATAAATGAGTGTTAACCTTTCTGTTCTCAGTTCTAGTTTAGACTGTAAGATCAGTGTTTTTTTTTTCAAATCATTCTGTGTTATCTTTGTCTGATGATGTTGATAAGAATATATTTTAACATAAATCGGAATACTCACACCAGCAAACCCATGAAAAAAATAGACACAGCACATAGTAATTAGCATGGATGGTGTCCTCACTTTGATTAATGGAAGTGCGTCTTAATTCAGCTCTGCAATCTGCACTCGTATTCTGTGCATGTCGTACAGAACTCAATTACCATCATTGACAGTGCTGCCATTTGCAATGTACCCTCCTGTCATGTTCACTGCAGTCGGCAGCACTCTTTGCATTTCTACGTGATTCGGGCAATTATTGAGGTGCAGGAGTGACATAGCTACCAATTGTGGATCACCTGTTTGATTTGCAGCTGGAACGACTGAGCCAAGTCAGCCAACTTTGTTCGTTTCAGGATAACTTTCAGCATTAAGGTAAGTTACACTTCTTTGAACAACAATTTCTTTAACTTCTAGTAATTTCTACCCCCTCACCCCTTCCCTCTGTTTGCACTCCTCATTCTGGCTCACCTCTTACCCTTTGTCTTTTCCTCACTTGCCAAACACCTCCCTCCGGTTTCCCTCCTCCTCTCCTTTCTCCCATGCTCCACTCTCCTCTCCTATCAGATTCCCTGTTTCTTATTTCATTCCTCCTCCCCACTCACACACTTACCCCCTTACCTGGTTTTACCTAACACCTACCAGCTTGTACTCCTTTCAATCCCGCCACCTTCTTATTCTGGCTTTTACTCTCCACCTTTCCAGTCCTGATGAAGTCCGAACCATTAATTGTTCATTCCCCTCCAGAGATGCAGTCTCACCCTGCTGAGTTCCACCAGCATTGTGTGTGTGTGTTACATTTCTTTACCTTTAATGCAATGAAACATCCTGAAATAGAAAAGAAGAGTAAAAGGATGAGGAGCAGGAAGAGGCCATTCATCCCTCATGCCTGTGCTGCCCTTCAGTGAGATCAGGACTGAGCTAATCATTGTCTTTCTACATAATCCACACACCCTTGATTCACCCTTGACTCTACAAATCTGCCTGAGAGGGAATATTTTCTACGGTATTGGAACTGGTTTGTTATTGTCACATGTACCAAGATACAGTGAACAACTTGTGAGTAGGCTACGGTCAATTATGGATAACTCTGAACATCCTCTACATAGCACCATCCAGAGACAGAGAAGCAGTTTCAGTGACAGGTTACTATCGATGCAATGCTCCTCAGACAGGATGAAGAGGTCAATACTCCCCAATGCCATTAGGCTTTACAATTCTACCGCCAGGACTTAAGAACTTTTTAAAAGCTATTATTAATGCTTTTTGAGATGGTGATTTAGATGCATATCATATTTTTTTACTGAGTTAAGTATTGTATGTAATTAGTTTTGCTACAACAAGTGTATGGGACATTGGAAAAAAAGTTGAATTTCCCCATGGGGATGAATAAAGTATCTATCTATCTATCTATCTATCTATTGTGTACATAGTGTACTGAACTAGAATAAGTTAAATCAATAACAATGTAGAATAAAGCTTGAAAGTTACCAAAAGAGTGCAGTGCAGGTAAACAATAAGTTTGTGTGGCCAAGAGTCCATCTTATCATACAAGAGGTCCTTTCAGGAGTCTGATAACAGTGGGATAGAAGGTGTCCTTGAGCCTGGTGGGATGTGCTTTCAGGTTTTTGTATCTTCTGCCTGATGGGAGAGGGGAGAAGAGAGAATGCCCTGGGTGGGTTAAGTATCAGGACATGCTCTCTTCTCATTGCTACAATCAGGGAGGAGGTACAAGAGCACACTCAACAATTCAGGAATAGCCCTCTGTCATCAGATTTCTGAATGGACATTGAACCCATGAACACTGCCTCACTACTTTTTTTTCTCTTTTTGCACTACTTATATAATTTAACTTTGTAAATATATATAACTACTTATTGTAATATACAGTTTTTATTATGTATAGCAATGTACTGCTGCCACATGACAATGGATTTCATGACATATGTTAGTGATATTAAAAACTGATTCTGATTCTGATTCTGAAAACATAGTCACATATATATAGCTAGGGTGCCTAAGATTTTTTCACAATACTGTAGTTATTTTAGGTAGTCATTTTATTGCAATTACTGAAGCCACAAAAAAAATCAGATTTCATAGTATATGTGAGTGATGTTGAATCTGATTCTGATATGGGTCTCTACTGTGGACTGAGAGTGGGAAGGGGTCAAGAGAAGGGAATCATGGTTGGGAATAATGAAAGGCAGAGGGAAGGGAGCAGAAATCACCAGACAGACATTCTATAATGATCAATAAACCAATTGTTCTGAATCAAATGATCTTGCCTGATGTCTCAGTGCTGGGTGTGTCTGCACACATGCCACCTCCCCCCCCCCCATCTGTCTCTCTGCTCCAAATACAATACTGTGCAAAGGTCTTAGACACTCTAGCTATATATATATATGTGCCCAAGACTTTTGCTTAGTACTGTATATGTTCACGCACCCACTTTCAAGAAGGAATGCAGATGGGCCCAAGTTCCCTCCATGCATACTTATTTCATTTTCTCTCCATACTCCCTCCATCTGAATATTTGCTTTCCCTTTTTTTTTAGTTCTGATGAAAACTCATTAAACCTGTTTTTCCTTCCACGGATGCTGCCTGACCTGTCAGGCATATCCAGGATTTTATATTTTATTTCAAGGTTCCTACATCAATGGCAATTTACTTTTAAATTACCTCTTCTGCACGCTTCATTGCCAAGCTTCGGATAATAACACCTGAGTAAGGTGTTTTGTGATGTTTTAATGATTTAAAAACCATCTATGAAAGTAGCTTCCAAGAAGTCCTCAACCTCAGTGTGCCTCAAAGACCCAGAGAGCTGCATTGGCTTGAGTCAGGGCTTTATGATTTGGCTGTTGGTAGGGTCACCCATGACAGACAGGTCAAAGGGTAGAGGGCAGACTAAGAGTGGTCTACTGGTCCCCCAGGTTTGGGAGTTCCTCTGGGTGCTCCTGTTCCTTCCCATAGTCCAAAGATATTCCAGTGAATAGGTTAGCTGGTCATTTCAAATTGTCCTGTCATTAGTAGTAGGTAGGTTGTATCCGGAATTATTTCCAGGTGGCGGGCGATTTCCTTCCACACCGCTCTGACGCATTGGGAAATCGTGTACCAGGCAAGTTACTGCACTGGTTTGCCATTGCCTTCTGCCGGGTGAATCTTTTTTTAAGAGATCGCCAGCTGTTAATGGGAGCCAGCTGGATTCGAACCCGGGACCTCTCGCCCCGAAGTCCAGCACTGATGCCACTATGCCACTAGGTGGCTCCATCCTGTCGCTAATCTGGGGTTAAATAGGTGGGCTGCTGGGCATTGAGGCTTGTAAGGCTGAAGATCCTGTTCTGCACTCTATCTCTAAATAAATAAACAAATAACAATTAATTTGATTAATACAAGAAATGATTAGCTCTCAAACTCATTGCAAATGTGACTTACAGGTAGTAACTGATTTTGCTATTACGAGGTCAAAACCAGATGAAAACACACTGTGACGGGAAAAGGGCACCAGCTCATTACCAACAACTTGAACAAACTTGCACAGATGCAAAGTGGAGAGTGTCCTAACAGGTTGCATCACAGTCTGGGATGGAAACACCAATGCCTGGAAATAGAGAAGGCCTCTAAGAGTGGTGGATATAGCAAAGCCCTCCCCACCAGAGAGCACATTTACATGGAGTGCTGGCACAAGGAAACAGCATTCGCCATCCAGGTCACGCTCTCTCATTTACTTAGAGATAACGTCGCGGAACAGGCATTTCCAGCCCAATAAGCCACACCACCCAGCAACCCACCTATTTAACCCTAGCCCAATCACAGGACAACTTACAATGATCAATTAACTGACTAACATAGGACAGATGCCTTGAGTCCAACACCACAAGGTGCAGGAACCTGAACTCTGCTCCTCAGCACACATTCGCCTGTTCTATCTTCCTATTCCTGCTCAGGAGTAAATCAGATAATGACATTTGAGGTCCTGCTTTTCAGCCTCATTTCTAACTCCCAATAGCAGGAAACAGTTCAATAGTCTTAAAACAGCAGGATATACGCTGTCCTTGAGCCTGATGATATGTACTTTCAGTCTTTATTGTATCTTCTGCCTGATGAGAGGGCGCACAACAGAAATAATGTCTGTGGTGGGTGGAGACTTTGAATAATCTGGCTGCTTTATGAGGCAGCAAGAAGAGTAGAGCATAGAAGATAGAATATTACAGCACAGTACAAGCCCTTCGGCCCACAAGGTTGTGCCTACTGTAAACACAAAGTTCAAAGTTCAACTCAAGCTATTATCAAAGTTCATATATGTCACCCTTTACTACCTTCAGATTAATTTTCTTCAGGCTTTCATCGTTAAAGTTTACGAAGTAAAAGAATTTCAGGATATATACTGTATACATTTCTTTGACATTAAATGTATCTATTAAAGCAAAGAAATGCTGTTTCCATTTAACTGCATACATGGTATGTTTGAATGACAATTGACTTGAAACAGTGTGTGCGTGTGTGTGTGCGTTTGTGTTTGAATTTTTGTTGGTGTGTGTGTGTGTGTGTGTATGTGTGTGTTTTCTTTTAAATGGTTTACACTCAGTCAGATAAATCAGAAAGTGCACTGTTTACTGTGAAAGGAACCAGCTCGCAATATGTGAGCCTCGGGAATGAAATGAGGCCAGAGCTTGTAAAAATGAGTCGGCTGTCTGCAAAAGTAAATTGTGCTTTCCATGAATGGCCTTCTGCATCAGAATTTTATTGACCCGCTAACAGTTACTACTGAAGCATTGCCGCATAATAACAACATCACTGGATGATAAATCAGCAGAGTAAAAATACAGAAAAATATACACCAATCGCAGAGATGTTTCAAATTTTAAACTTCCACTGTGTTCTGGTGCAAAATGAAATGACATTTGAACCTTTGCCAGATACTATCAGTCCATATACTCCAACCCTTTCGCAGAATGAAGCCAATCGTTTGTATGCGGTTATTAGTGGAAAAGGTTCATCAGGAACAAAAAAAAAGTACAATCATTCTTTGGAATGACAACTTAAGAATCTTCCGTAAATAACTGGATTCAGCTGGGCATAGTCAGTGATGAGAAAGAGTATAACAATAATGATTTTATCTACTGCTTCAATACTAAAAGCATCAAAGCTATTAGAATTTAATAGAGAGAGTGCTGAGTTTTCTTTTGTTGGCAATTTCATTCTGCAGAAACACAATTCGACAGAACAAATAAATAGATTCATTTGTGGTGCAATCATCATGAGAGAAAGACAAAAAGAAATCCAAATAAAAGTGTTTTGTGTGTGCAGTGCGCATTTGAACATGTCAAGGGAAATGAATATAACATAATAGCTATTGCTGTTTACTGTAAATCTTATCTTTTAATCTATCTGTCTCCCTAAATCACTGCACAGATAGACCCCTGTCCCCAGCATCTCGGAATTAGGCACAGGTTTAATATTACTGGCTGTTGTCGTGAAATTTGTAATTTTGCAGCAGCAGTACAGAGCAATTGAGGTGGTCGGTGCCAACCGTGGGTATTGCATCCTAAGTGCCATACACGAGGCAGCGAAGTACAATATGGAGAGCAAGCTGTTGCCCATGTAGCAGGCTTCCCCTCTTCCCAAAGCTGATGAATCCAAAGGAACGGCAGAGACCGGGCTTAGAAGCTGAGCCGGACGTGAAGGCCAGGAGCTGAGCTTGAGACGCACGCCATTGAGAGCATTAAATAGGTAGTGGGAATTTATCCCCACTAGCCCCACCGGCTATGACAACCTTAAGGAAGCACAGTGGGATACATAATAATACTAATATTACAAATTACAGTAGTTTTATAAAGCAGTGAGGTGTATAAATATAGCCAAATTGGTAAGGGTGCTGAGGAAGAGGATTTCTTGGAATGTATGCGGAATGGTTTTCTGAACCAACTTGTCGAGGAACCAACTAGAGAGCAGGCCATTCCAGATTGGGTATTGAGCAATGAGGAAGGGTTAGTTAGCAATCTTGTCGGGCGAGGCCCCTTGGGTAAGAGTGACCATAATCTGGTGGAATTCTTCATTAAGATGGAGAGTGACATAGTTAATTCAGAAACAAAGGTTCTGAACTTAAAGAAGGGTAACTTTGAAGGTATGAGATGTGAATTAGCTAAGATAGACTGGCAAATGATACTTCAAGGGTTGACGATGGATATGTAATGGCAAGCATTTAAAGATCGCATGGATGAACTACAACAATTGTTCATCCCAGTTTGACAAAAGAATAAACCAGGGAAGGTAGTGCACCCGTGGCTGACAAGCGAAATTAGGGATAGTATCAAGTCCAAAGAAGAAACGTATAAATTAGCAAAAAAAAGCGGCACACCTGAGGACTGGGAGAAATTCAGTGCAGCAGAGGAGGACAAAGGGTTTAATTAGAAAAGGGAAAAAAGATTATGAAAGGAAGCTGGCAGGGAACATAAAAACTGACTGTAAAAGCTTTTATAGATATGTGAAAAGAAAAAGATTGGTCAAGACAAATGTAGGTCCCTTACAGTCAGAAACAGGTGAATTGATCATAGGGAACAAAAACATGGCAGACCAACTGAATAACTACTTTAGTTCTGTCTTCACTAAGGAGGACATAAATAATCTTCCGGAAATAATAAGGGACTGAGGGTCTAGTGAGATGGAGGAACTGAGGGAAATACATGTTAGTAGGGAAGTGGTGTTAGGTAAATTGAAGGGATTAAAGGCAGATAAATCCCCAGGGCCAGATGGTCTGCATCCCAGAGTGCTTAAGGAAGTAGCCCAAGAAATAGTGGATGCATTAGTGATAATTTTTCAAAACTCCTTAGATTCTGGATTAGTTCCTGAGGATTGGAGGGTGGCTAATGTAACCCCACTTTTTAAAAAAGAAGGGAGAGAAAAACTGGGGAATTATAGACCGGTGAGTCTGACATCGGTGGTGGGGAAAATGCTAGAGTTGGTTATCAAAGATGTGATAACAGCACATTTGGAAAGAGGTGAAATCATCTGACAAAGTCAGCATGGATTTGTGAAAGGAAAATCATGTCTGACGAATCTTATAGAAGATGTAACTAGTAGAGTGGATAGGGGAGAGCCAGTGGATGTTGTATATTTAGATTTTCAAAAGGCTTTTGACAAGGTCCCACACAGGAGATTAGTGTGCAAACTTAAAGCACATGGTATTGGATGTATGGTATTGATGTGGATAGAGAATTGGTTGGCAGACAGGAAGCAAAGAGTGGGAGTAAACAGGACCTTTTCAGAATGGCAGGCAGTGACTAGTGGGGTACCGCAAGGCTCAGTGCTGGGACCCCAGTTGTTTGCAATATATAGTAATGATTTAGACGAGGGAATTAAATGCAGCATCTCCAAGTTTGCAGATGACACGAAGCTAGGCGGCGGTGTTAGCTGTGAGGAGGATGCTAAGAGGATGCAGGGTGACTTGGATAAGTCAGGTGAGTGGGCAAATTCATGGCAGATGCAATTTAATGTGGATAAATGTGAGGTTATCCACTTTGGTTGCAAGAACAGGAAAACAGATTATTATCTGATTGGTGGCCGATTAGGAAAAGGGGAGGTGCAATGAGACCTGGGTGTCATTGTACACCAGTCATTGAAGGTGGGCATGCAGGTACAGCAGGCGGTGAAAAAGGCAAATGGTATGTTGGCATTCATAGCAAAAGGATTTGAGTACAGGAGAAGGGAGGTTCTACTGCAGTTGTACAAGGCCTTGGTGAGACCACACCTAGAGTATTGTGTGCAGTTTTGGTCCCCTAATCTGAGGAAAGCCATTCTTGCCATAGAGGGAGTACAAAGAATGTTCACCAGATTGATTCCTGGGATGGCAGGACTTTCATATGAAGAAAGACTGGATCGACTAGGCTTATACTCACTGGAATTTAGAAGATTGAGGGGGGATCTTATTGAAACGTATAAAATTCTAAAGGGATTGGACAGGCTAGATGCAGGAAGATAGTTTCCGATGTTGAGGAAGTCCAGAATGAGGGGTCACAGTTTAAGGATAAAGGAGAAGCCTTTTAGGACTGAGATGAGGAAAAACTTCTTCCCACAGAGAGTGGTGAATCTGTGGAATTCTCTGTCACAGGAAACAGTTGAGGCCGGTTCATTGGCTATATTTAAGAGGAAGTTAAATATGGCCCTTGTGGCTAAAGGGATCAGGGGGTATGGGGAGAAAGCAGATACAGGGTTTTGAGTTGGATGATCAACCATGATCATACTGAATGGCAGTGCAGGCTCAAAGGGCCGAATGGCCTACTCCTGCACCTATTTTCTATGTTTCTATATATAAATAGTGATGTAATGTACATGGGTTCATTCTTCTCACAATGTCCACATTTCCTTAAAGCAACACAAAAAACTCACATTTGTTGTAGAGACAAACTTCTTTGCAATAAATGGGCTTGTAAAACTGATACCTCAGTCGGCATGGAAACCAAACCGGGCAGCACTCCACAAGCCGTGTTGCCAAGAAACAGTAATTTCAGCCACCACACTTGATGCCACAACCAATCATATATTTGTTAGCGAATCAGCTTGTTGCACTTTCAAACTGGCCCATTGATCACGACTTATCTCAGCTGCAGAAACATTTCTTCAGGAACTACAGCACTAAGTCATAAATAAATGAAAATGTCAATATTGACTACATGTTTAATTGTTATGAAATGTTTAGGGTACAGAATTATTGGAGTTGCAATTACTATAGCAAAAAAAAAGATTTCAAGGTTCACTGAGAGAGTACAAGTCCTTTTTTATGTTAATTTAGTTGGCAGTCATAAGCATAGCTTTCCAACAACAGCTGGCAATATACAGTGCCCTCAGTGGCCACTTCATTAGGTAGCTCCTATACCTAATGAAGTGGCCAAGGAGTATACGTTCATGGTCTTCTGCTGCTGTAATCACTTCATGGTTCGACATGCTATGCATTTAAAAATGCTCGTCTGCACACCACTGTTGTAATATTTGGCTATTTGAGTTACTGTCCCCTTCCATTCTGGCCATTCTCGTCTGACATCTCTCATTAACAAGGTATTTTTGCCCACAAAACTGCTCCTTACTGGATGTGTTTTTGTTTTTCACACCATTCTCTGTAAACTCTAGAGACCATTGTGTGTGAAAATCCCAGCAGATCAGCACTTTCAGAGATACTCAAACCATTCCATCTAACACCAACAAATATGCCACTGTCAAAGTCCATTAGATTTCATTTCTTCCCCGTTCTGATGTTTGGTTTGAACAACAACTAAACCTCTTGACCATGTCTGCATGCTTTTATGCATTGAGTTGCTGCAACATGATTGGCAGATTAGGTAATTGCATTAACAAGCAGTTGTATAGGTGTATCTAGTGAAGTCACCACTGAGTGTATAGTCATTTTTGTAGCAGGACTGAGAGTGGAGAGGCAAGATGCCCAGTACCAAGAGGAGAAAGGGAAAAGCAAGAAGAGACTCCAAGGTGACTGACAGGCTGTAAGATAACAGGAGGCTGTGCCAGGTAGGGGAGGTGAGTGGGGTGACTTGTCTGTCATCTTACACCCCTCCTCACACCACCAATCATGTCAGACTCATTACTTGCCACACCCCTTCTCCTCTCTATTCCAGCCAACTCAGTTCTCCACTCTCTGAGTTTCAAGCTGAAACATTGACAATTCCCTTATTCCCTCAGAAGTTGGCTTAACCCACTGAATTCCTCCAGCAGTTTGCTGACCTTGGTTTTGAAGGTGACTCCAGGGCAAAGTTGTCAATGGCCATAAGACATAGGAGTAGATTTAGGCCATTCAGCCCATCAAGGCTGCTCTACCATTTGATCAGGCCTGATTTAGTTTTTCCACTTTAAATATACTCAATTACTTGGCCTCCACAGCTGCCTGTGGCAATGCATTCCACAGATTCAGCGCACTCTGGCTACAGAAATTCCTCCACATCTCTACCGTAAAGGGACGTTCTTGTACTCAGAGGCTGTGTCCTCTGGTCCTAGGCTCTCCCACTATTGGAAACATCCCCTCCATGTCCACTCTGTCTAGGCCCTTCAATGTTCGGTAGGTTTCAATATGAACCCGCTCAAACTCTAGCCATGTGCAGGCCCAGAGCTGATATGTGTGGACCAATTCAACACCAGGATCATTCTCATAAACCTCTTCTGGGCCTTCTGCAGTGCCAGCATGCCCTTTCTTAAGTACCCAAAGTGCCTTCAGCAACAGTGTAGCAAGGTGTTGGCTGATGGGCGAAGCAGATATGGATGAGCTCATGAGGAAGCAAAAACAGTGGAATTATTCAGCAATTTAGGCAGTATCTGTGGAAGAGGAAACAGAATTAAACTCAAAGACCTTTCATCAGAGCCTCTGCTCAACTTCAAACATTAACTTTGTTCCTCTCCGTACAGATTCTGCCTAATGATGTCTATTTCTGGCTGCTGATGTCTCTGTACCAGGCTTTAGCCTGTGAATTTGCTGATAAATAAGGATGTGACCCACATTGTGAAGATGAAGAGATACAGGGAGAAGGTTCAGACATCTACTGGCATTCCATTCATCTGGACTAGGTGAAGGGTCTCGGTTCCAAACATGGGCTGTCCATTTCCATCCAGAGATATTGCCTGTGCCATTGAGTTTCTCTAATGCTTTGTTTGTTGCATCTTCCTAAACATCCTTGTATGTCCCCTTACAGCCAATCCCGATGGAAGCAAATCAAAATAATTTTGAGCCTGCTGATGCTAAAAATCTGAAGTAAAATCCCAAAATGTTACAAACAGATTACCCTTCAACCCTTAGGTTCTTGAATCAGAGTGGTAACTTCTCTCAACTCAACTCTGAATTGATTCCATAACTTATTGACTCACCTTCAAGGACTCTACAACTCATGTACTCTGTATTATTTATTTATTTATTTGTTGGTCTGCTTGTTTGTATTTTTTTGTATTTGCACTATTTCTCTTCTTTTGCACATTGGGCTTTCTGTGGAGATTGTAATTGATTCTGCTGTATTTCTTTATTTTACTGGGAATGCCAGCCAGAAAATGAATCTCAGGGTAGTATCTGGTGACATATATGTGGTTTAATGATAAATTTACTTTGGATTTTGCTGATTTAAAGATTAGCCTTATTTGTCACATGTACATTGAAACATACAATGAAATGCCTAATTTGCTTTACAGGCATCGCATCGACACCGTAGGTGTCGCATACCCTACACAGTAGGGTGACATGCACCTCTCCAAAAAAGTTACACACGTGTCGTGGCAACGCAAACCACAACAACTGTGATTGGTCTGCTGGTCTCCACCATGCTTGTATGCTGTGCGTACACCGATAGGAAATAGATGAACCAAATCGTCAAATCTACCTGCCGACATGCGAAAATGTTTGAAGTGCATTTCCTCGTCCATGTCCCTCATGAAGAAACTCAACACAGTGGCATAGAAACCCCACCGCCAACTAGCGTTTTGGTGCACACCAACGCATGCTTGCTACAGTGTAGAGCGACACAGAAGTGAAAATTAGGGTTACGGTGTAGGCTGTGACGTAGCCCATACGCACAAGTATAAATCAGCCTTAACTACCAACACAGTCCGAGGATATGCAGGAGGCAGCCCACAAATGTTGCCAGGCTTCCAGCCTCAGCATAGCATACCCACAGCTTACCAGCCCTAACCCTAACCCTAACCCTAACCCACAGCTTACCAGCCCTAACTCTAAGTGCTTGGAATGTGGGAGGAAACCGAGCATCCGGAGACAACCCAAGCGGTCATGGGAAGAACATACAAACTCCTTACAGACTGCGTCGGGAATTGAACACCTATCATTGCCCTCTGCCACTGTCAAGCATTATACTTCCTACTGTGCTACTGTGCCACCTATATTCTGCAGATCAGGGAGTACCTGTAGAAGCTGGCTCACCATTCCACCCATTCTTTTAGTGGAAGTTCTCTGCTGAAATCTTTATTGCTTTTATTAGCAAATGACTTACACTGATGACACCTGTTTTGGAAATTCACCTAATAAACTGATGCAGCCCAGGCTTTCTCCGTAAAAGGAATTATTGTTCTGTTAATTTGTATCTATTACGTTGTGCTTGAACAGCATGAAGGAAATAACTCAGTTCAAAGCTGTCACTTAAGTAATTTTTAACATCAATCTAAATTTCATAGAAAATGAACATGGGGATTGAGTTCACTCGGGCAACTTGAAGACTAACAAATACTATTCACTGAAGAGATTTACATAATTTCCAAATCATTCATCACAACAGTGAAAAAATTGCTGTTGGTGTATCAGCGGAGAGAGCTTAACATATTAACACAAACACAAGAGATTCTGCAGATGCTGGAAATCCAGAGTACCACACACCCAACCGATTGTGTTCATACCAATTAAGATGGTGCCTGGGTACAATGCTCCTTTGGTCAACATCATCTGGATAGATCACAGAACAATCTTTTTCATTTCTTTTATGTCTTTTACATTTGTTTCATGTCTTGAATGTGATTCTGGAACTGTTAGAGCCTGTGTTTTGCTGTTTGGAGATCGTTTGGGTGTTCCAGCGCTCCGCAGTGTCCGAGAGGATTCCAGGAGGCGCAGGCAGTGTGAGTGAACCTCGTGGTGAGAAGGCGGCAGGATGGTGCGCAATTCAGCGTTTGACTCCATATAGCTTCCATTGTTTGGCAATTAAAGCAACGAGGCCAATTGAAACGTCGAGGTGAGCATGGAAGTTTGGGTGTTCCAGCACTCTGTAGTCTCTGACAGGATTCCAGGTGGCAGGGGTAGCGTGCGCAAACCTTGTAGCAGGCAGGATGCAGGATGGAGTGCAAGCCGATGTTTGGTTTCATTTTGCCTATAAAGCTTCCATTGTTTGCCGATTGTAACATCGAAGTGAGTGTTGGTGTTGAACACTGCCTGCTTGCCTTTTGATCACCAGAAAGAGGAGAGTCTACCACCGCGGAGAGTGTTGCCCAGCTTTTTTCTGTGTTTTGATGTGGACTTTGACTATAAAATCTTCTTTCAGTCTTATTGTTTTTTCACCTGCACTTCTCAGTTTTTTGTGTGGAAAGGGGGATTTGGGTGTCAATGTGCCCGATCCATTTTACTCATTTTTTTTTGTCCAGGAGGAGGGATTTAGGGGTCGATGTGCCTGATCTGTTTTGTTCGTTTTTTTTTTGTGGTGGTGGGGGGGGTAGATTTGGAGGTCAATGTGCCTGTTCTGTTTTGGTTATTTTTCTGTGCAGGAAGAGGAATTGTGGCGGGGGGGGGGGGGAAATCAGTGTGCCTGATCTGTTTTGCTCAGTTCTTGTGCGGGGGGTGGGAACTGGGGGTCGATGTACATAATCCTTTTTGCTCAGATTTTCTGCAGGAGGATAGATTTGAGGGTTGATATGCCTGTTCGGGTTTATTTTGTGGAGAGGTTGGATTAGGGGTTGATGATCATACTGTCTTTCTCTCCTTTTTTGGTTCATGGCTACCCAGAAAACTGTAGAATTTTAGAGTTACATACTTGAAGTATTGAGAGTAGGTTTGGGCTCCTTATTTTAGAAAGGATGTGCTGAAACTAGAGTGGGTTCAAAGGAGATTCAGGAAAATGATTCCAGGATTGAATGGCTTGTCATATAAGGAGCATTTTCTTTAGCCAGAGGGTCATGAATCTGCGGAATTCATTGCCACAGGCAGCTGTGGAGGCCACCTTTATGTATATTTAATGCAGAGGTTGGTCAGGGCATGAAGGGTTATGGGGAGAAGGCAGAAGATTGGGGCTGAGAGGAATATTGGATCAGCCATGATGAAATGGCAGAGCAGACTTGATGGGCTAAATGGCCTAATTATGCATCTATATCTCATGATCTTCTGATCTTATAATAAAAGAAACCTTTGAAAATTTAAACCTTTGAACACAATGTGCTGGAGGAACTCAGCAAGCCAGGCAGCATCTATGGAGGGGAATAAACATAAACATGGACATGGAGAGGATGTTTCCTCAAGTGACAGTGTCTAGGACCAGAGAGGACTGCCTCAGAGAAGATGGAAATGTTATTACTACTTTTCTTTTTGTACTTACATATTAGTTGTTTGTCCATCCTGTTGTGAGTGCACTTTCATTGAATCTATTGTGCATCTTTGTATTTATTGAGAATGCCCACAGGGAAATGCACCTCAGGGTTGTATATAGTGACATATGTGTAATTAGATAATACATATACTTTCAACATTAACCTTTAGAACTCTTCTTCAGGTGGTCATGAACCTTTGCTGTTGTCGTGCTTAGTGACCAGTGAAGCAGAGATGCAGAGGGATTTCTGTAGCCAGAGGGTGGTGAACCTGTGGAATTCATTGTCACAGGTGGATGTGGAGGCCAAGATGTTGGATATATTTGAAGAGGAGGTTGTTAAGTTCCTGATTAGCAAGGGTGTTAAAGTTTATAGGAAGAAGGCAGGAGAATGGGGTTGATAGGGATAATAAATCAGCCATGATGGAATGGCGGAGCAGACTCGAAGGGCCAAATTACCTAATTCAGCTGTTCTGGTTTATGGTCTTAGTTTCTAAATGGTCAGTGCTTTGGGCTACGGCCCTTTATCAGGAATGAGCTCTGTTTTCTATGGTGTATTGATAAAAAATTGGTACATGTCTTCAGGGACATGTAAATTTCTTTAGCCTCCTGAGGAAGACACAATGTTTGAGCTCTTCCATTAAGCACAGCTACATGGAGCACTGATGCAGGAAAACTGCATCCATCATTTAGGACCTCCTCCATTCAGATCATCCTCTCTTCTCACTGCCACCATCAAGAAGAAGGTACAGAAACCTCAGGACCCACATCATCAGGTTATTGCCTCTCAGTCATTAGGCTCTTGGACTGGAAGGGATAACTTCACTTATCTTCACTCACCCTACTGTTCCCACAACCTTTAGACTCATTTTCAAGGACTTTTCATCTCATGCTCTTAATATTTATTGTTTTTTTATTTATTATTATTAATTTTTGTATTTGCAGTTTGTTGTCTTTTGCACATTGGCTATCTGGTCCGTTCTGTTGGATGTTGTCTTTCATTGATTCTATTGTGTATCTTTGTATTTACTCTGAATGCTCACAAGAAAATGAATCTCAGGATAGTATATGGTGACATATATGTACGTAGATAATAAATATACTTTGAACCTTGAACTTTTCTCTCAAGTTGTCATGAGTCTTTAAACTCTCTTCCTTAATGACCAGTGAAGCAGCTGTCTGACATGCAATATGTCAAGTCAAGTCACTTTTATTGTCATTTTGACCATAACTGCTGGTACAGTACATAGTAAAAATGAGACAATGTTTTTCAGGACCATGGTGTTACATGACACAGTACAAAAACTAGACTGAACTACGTAAAAAACAACACAGAGAAAGCTACACTAGACTACAGACCTACCCAGGACTGCATAAAGTGCACAAAAACAGTGCAGGCATTACAATAAATAATAAGCAGGACAGTAGGGCAAAAGTAAATGTGTACATGCTTTCAGCCTTTCATATCTTCTGTCCAATAAAAAAGAGAATGTTAGGTTAGGTGATGCCTTTGATTATACTGGCTGCTTTACTGAGGCAACAGAAGTATAGACGCTGCTGAACTGTGTCCACAACTCTGTGTAGTTTCTTGGGGTTACGAGCAGTGCAGTTGCCAGACCAAGTGGTCACGCATCCAGTCAGACTGTTTTCCATAAACACAAGGGGTTTTACAGATGCTAGAAATCCACAGCAACACCCAAAATGCTGAAGGAACTCAGCAGATCAGGCAGCATCTATGGAGGGGTTGCAGATGTAGAAGAAGGGCACATAAAGTGTCATCTAAGTATCACATGTACAGAACCATTAAGCAAAATCAGTCAAGGAAAGAAAGGTAGAGCAAAAAAAGTTTTGAATGTCAAGAAATTCAGTGGCACTTTTCCCAACCTCAAGGAAACTCTTCTTCTCCTTCTTCTTCTTCTTAAGCCCCTGCTGGGCCATAGACAGCCAAAAGCAGCTCACTAGAGTCCTCTAACTTGGGCCATGTTTTCAAGTTGTCCCCAAGTTTACCTCAGATCCTTCCTCTCCCAGGGATGAGTTCATTGAGTTTCACCAGCCTTGAAGGACAAGTGATTCTAAACAGGATAGGAATGAATAATGTGTCCAATTAACTCATAAGGGAGGTGGGAGGAAGAGCAGAGAGGATGTCCATGGTGGGTAGGGTCTTTGATTATGTTGTCTATTTTACTGAAGCAGAAAGAAGTATAGACAGAATCCATTGAAGGGAGGCTGATTTTCATGATGTGCTTAACTGATAGAGTATTGTCACAGGCAATTTGGCCAATATTGCCATGCTAACCATGGCACCCACAAAGTTTGTTTCATTACCCACATTTGACCCACATGTCTCTAAATCTCTCCTATTAATAAACTTGTCCAAATTTCTTTTGAATGTTGTCATTGTACCTGCTTGAAACTTTCTCAAATCACTTGTTCACTTCTTTGTGAAGAAGTTGCCCCCCGGGGCCATTATCCAGCTTTAGCCAGAGAGTGGTGAATATGTGGAATTCATTGCCACAGGCAGCTGAGGAAGCCAAGTTTTATGTATACTTAAGGCAGAGTTTGATAGATTCTTGATTAGTCAGGGATTAAGGCAGGAGATTTGGGGCTGAGCGGAAAATGGATCAGCCATGATGAAATGGAGGAGCAGACTCGATGGGCCAAATGGCCTAATTCCGCTCTTATATCTTATCAGATTCAGATTCAGATTCAGTTTATTGTCATTTAGAAACCACAAATGCAATGCAGTTAAAAAATAAGACAATGTTCCTCCAGAATGATATCACAAAAACACATGACAAAACAGACTACACCAGAAAATCCACATAACGTTTGGCAATCCCCAATCCAGAGTCCGGAGAGGCTGCTGCATATTAATATCGCGCTACCGTCTTAGCGCGTTCCCCAGAAATCAGCTCCAATCCTACCAGACAAAACAAGACCAAAAACTAAAGCTACAAGACCTGCACATAACCACATAGTTACAACATAGAGTTGCAACAGTGCAAACAATAGCATAATTGATAAAAAAAACAGACCATAGGTACAGTAAAAATAGTCCAAAGATCTTTCACCTGGCCTTACATCTAGGCCCCCTAGTTTTCCCAACCCTGCCCCCACCATGAGAAAAGAATACTGTAATCCAGATCACTTCCTTGAGGTGTGTGACTCAAATAGCCTCTGACAACCAAGTCCAGCTCCTTGCCTCCATGTGTGACGGAGCTGTGTCTGCTGACAGGAGAAGGGGCTAAGGTGGGTTACTGACTCCTTAAAATCAGTTGTTTTGGGCAGATGGGGCTTGTCAGCTGTGATTGACTGCTCATCTAGGAGAAGGAAAAGTCTGATTTGTGGCTATATCCACTCATAGGGAAAGCTTCAGGAGTAAACCCCGAGGAAAAATCTGGAGCTGGAGCCCTTAAGGCATCATACTTTGAGTTCAAAACTGACTGACAACTCCTGCAATGGGGCTGGTGCCAAATTGAATTGGTCGCAGTCGTTCCTTTGGATTGATCAGCTTCGTGGAGAGGGGGTGAGCCTGCAGCAGGACCAACAGCTTGCTCTCCATATAGTACTGCTCTGGCTTGTGCATCACGTAGACAGCTGGGATGCAATGTCCATGGTCGACCCTGTTTAACATGGCCTCAAATCCAGATCAAACATTGGATCACACATGCACATTTTATAGTAATATTTTTGAGCTAAACTCTCATGTTGAAACAAAAAGCAGAAGCCATGTTGGCTTAGCAAGCTTGAAGTCAAGACAGGAAACTGTTACTCTGGCCAAGCAACCACAAGGCACTGACTGTTGTGAAAATTGCAGCATAATTTTTCAAGCTTCAATTACTTTTTTCTTCTCTCTGGGTTTCTTCAACTGATTTTACGAGAAAAGTAGATGATTTATTGTTTCTGTAGACATAATGTGTCAGGAAACTGTGAGCAAATACACTAGGTGGCAAATTTATTAGGCACCTCTTCTACTTCATAAAGTGGCCATTGAGTATAAGTATGTGATCTTTTTCATGCACTTCAAGGATCGATGTGTTGTCTGTTTAAAGATGCTCTTCTGTACACCACTGTTGTAATGCGTGGGTATTTAAGTTACTGTCACTTCCCTTTTAGCTTGAACCTGTCAGGTCATTCTCCTCTGACCTCTCTCATTCTCAACGCATTTTCACCCACAGAACTGCTGCTCCCTGAATGTTTTTAGTTTTTTGCACCATTCTCTGTAAACTCCAGAAACTTTTGAACATGAAAATCCCAGGTGATCAGCAATTTCTGTGATACTCAAACCACCTCATCTGGCACTGACAATTATTCCACGATCAAAGTCATTTAGATCACACTCCTTCCTCATTCTGTCTGAACAACAACTGAGCCTCTGGACCATGTCTGCATGCTTCTATGTATTGAGTTGCTGTTCGGTGATTGTCTGATTAGATATTTGCATTAACATGGCCACTGAGTGTACATTGCATAAACATGTTTAATGCCACTCCTCTGACACGCTGAGACTAATTTTTAGGTTATTGCATTGAATGAGTTGGAAATGATGAAGATCAATTAAGTCAAAGTCAGAACTGAGTTTATTGTTGTATTCAATAGTTATTTCAACATTCTATATGATTAGGAATTTGTCAAGCTTTGATGGGTCGAATGGCCTGTTCTTGTCAAAAACATTATAATATTCACAATTACATGTATGGACAGGTGAAATGAAAAACATGTTTGCAGCAGCATCACAAGCACATAGAATTCACAAGAAAAACTTAACCATAAATTTATACACAATTTTTATCAGAAAGAATGCAATAAGAGCAAAAATAATGAAGATCTTTGTAGTGCAAAGTACTCAAAGTTGTAATAGTGTGCCACACTGAGGTAGTGATTATTGATTCTATTATTGTTATTATACTCTTGTTGATTTATTGAGTATGCCAACAAGATAATCAATCTCAAGATTGTATATGGTGACATATATGTACTTCGATAATAAGTTTTTTGAATGTTGACCTTTCATGATTGGAATTGTACAGGTTGGTTCAAGAACCAAGTGGTTGAAGAGGCATAGCTGTTCTTGAACCTGGTGGTATGGGACTTCAGGCTTCTGTACCTCCTGCCCGATGGTAGCTGCAAAATGATGGTATGGGCCAGATGATAGTTGGTAATCACTGTTATAGAATGGGAAAACAAGAAAGTTCTCACAAGCAGCAATTGCCAGATTGTCTGCCTCAATGTTGTTGGTTGAAGGTTAACTATTAACCAGGATATCAGTTAAAAGTCCGCCCCCCAGTTTACCTCAAAGTTCAAAGTGCGTTTATTATCAAAGTATTCATACTATATACAACCCTGAGATTTGTCTCCTTACAGGCAGGCACAAAACAAAGAAACCCAATAGAACAAATTAAAACAAAAGAAGTCCATCAAACACCCAGTTTGTAGAGAGAAAAAGCAATTCATGCAAACAATAAAAGTAGGTAAATAATATTCAGAACTGAAGTTCACAAAAGTGAGTCCACAGCCACAAAGCCGGTCATTACCGTAGCCGATTCAGGAGTTCATTCATTGCAGGTCACAGCCTCGGTTCAGCACAAAATGAGTAAACCTTGTGGAACAGCAAGCTGAAGCAAAGTTGCAAATTTCATGGTGCCTGCTGCAATTTAGATGGACATACACTGTCAGAATGCTCTGGCTTCAAATCTCATTCCAATGACATGAATGGGTTGCATTGGGTTATGGGAGCAATCAAAATCAAATCACATTTCAAAGATGTATGGTTAGGGTTAGTGAGTTGTAGGCTTGCTTTGTTGGCAGCAGATACTTGTGGGCTGACCAGCAACTATCCTCATAAAGTTAACTATATGTTTCGATGGACATGTGTGTGGTGAACTACATATACCTGTCTGGACATGCCCCCCCTGCTAACTGCTCCTGTGGCTCCTCCCACTGACCTTGGCTCCTCCCACAGACCCCGGTATAAAGGCGATTGGGGCCTGAGCCCTGCCTTCAGTCTCCAGGATGTAGTATGGTGGTCAATTGCTGCTTGTTCTTTCTTCCAGTCAATAAAAGCCTATATCTCGCCTCACGTCTCAGAGAGTTATTGATGGTGCATCAATTTTGTTGACTGGAAGTTTTAAAACGTGGAAAGTATTTTACGTCCGGAAAAATTAGACTTGGACCCCCAAACTCCAGAAGCAGCTCTTGCCTTTCAACTCTGGCTTGCATGCTTCCAATCATACTTGGAACAGATTCCAGTGACTGAGCCTGCCACGAAGTACAAAATCCTACTATCAAGAGTAAGTCCGAAAGTATATTCCCTTATCAGAGACCTGCCGACCTACCAAGGGGCACTGGACGCCCTCAAAAGACAATACCTGCGGCTGGTGAACACCGTCTACGCAAGACATCGCTTAGCGACGCGGCGGCAGCGACCCAACAAGACAAGCGCTGAGTTTCTCCGAGCCCTACAGACACTCGTGCAAACTTGCGACTGCAAAAGTCTGACAGCGGAGCAGCATTCGGAGCTCCTGGTAAGAGACGCCTTCGTTACGGGGATCAGGTCAGTGTACATGCGCCAGTGGCTGCTGGAAAATGCCGATCTTACCTTACGCTCGGCGATCGAGACGGCCGACATGCTGGAGGCTGCTCTGCACAACGCTGACGCTGTCCAGCCGTGCAATCCCCTGCCAGTCCCGTGGACACCTTAGACCCCGCCACCTGCGAGTGAATCGACCTCGGCTGCTGCCAGTCACGAGTCCACGAACTCCCCGAAACTGACCACAGCTGCTGCCAGTCGCAAGTCCGTGCAGTGTTACTTCTGCAGACTCGAAAAGCACTCCCGAAAACGCTGCCCGTCCCGAGAAGTGACCTACTCCAGCTGCGGGAAGAAGGGCCATTTCACCAGGGTCTGTAAGTCTGAACCACGAGCGGGGTCGGGCAGCGCTGCATGTGAGGCATGGGGGGCCGCCATCTTGCCTGCCCGCCTTGTGCGAGGCATGGGGGCCGCCATCTTGCCTGCCCGGATGGGGGCGGCCATCTTTGTCGGCGCCACCTCGCCCCGCCCCCGACCCACCGGTGCTTACCAGGCACCAAGATGGCGGTTCAACTCTGGCCTCCGTGACCCTCGACCAAAGCGCCCTACACCAGCTTGCAAGGTCAATGATGGACATCCTGGTGGAGGGGCACAGGACTAGCTGCCTGTTTGACACGGGCAGCACTGAGAGTTTTATTGACCCGGACACGGTGCAACGCTGCGGACTCGTGACACGGCCGGTAAGCCAGAGAGTCACCATGGCTTCTGGGTCGCATTCCACAGACATCCGGGTGGTTTGTGTAGCGACTTTGGTGGTGCAAGGCACAGAATATCGGAACTTTGTGCTACTGGTCATGCCTCAACTGTGCGGACCTGTGCTATTGGGGCTGGACTTCCAGAGCCACCTCGAAAGTGTGACTATGGCATATGACGGGCCCCTCCCACCACTCACTGTCAGGAATCCTCAGTTTTGTGGGACTTCGTCATATACCCTGCAACCGACCACACACACACACCGACCCACACATCCCACCCAGCACCATGCCGACAGCTGCGCTACTGACACCACTTGCAGCCTCTCCACCCTCAAGATCCCTCCCCCATCGCTGTTCGCCAACCTGACCCCCGACTGTAAACCTGAGGCAACTAAAAGCAGGAGGTACAGCGCGGGGGACAGGGCCTTCATTCAGTCAGAGGTGCAGTGGCTGCTCAGGGAGGGGATCATTGAGCCAAGCACAAGTCCTTGGAGGGCCCAGGTGGTTGTTGTTCGGACCGGGCAGAAAAAATAGGATGGTCGTGGACTATAGCCAGACCATCAATAGGTTCACGCAGCTTGACGCATACCCCCTACCCTGCATCGCGGATATGGTCAACCAGATAGCTCAGTACAAGGTGTACTCGACAATAGATCTGAAATCCGCTTATCACCAGCTCCCAATCCGCCCAGAGGACCGCCCCTACACCGCCTTCGAGGCGGGCGGCAGGCTCGATCACTTCCTGCGCGTCCCCTTCGGTGTCACAAATGGTGTCTCTGTCTTCCAGAGGGAAATGGACCGGATGGTGGACCAGTGCCAACTGAAGGCCACATTTCCCTATCTGGATAACAGATAACCATCTGTGGTCATGACTGGCCGGATCACAACGCCGACCTCCAACGATTTTTCCAAGTGGCCAAAGCCCTGAACCTTACTTATAATAGGGACAAGTGTGTGTTCAGAACCACCCGACTTGCTATCCTTGGGTATGTCGTGGAGAACGGGGTCATTGGCCCTGATCCCGACCGTATGCGCCCCCTGTTAGAACTCCCTCTTCCCACCACCCTCAAAGCCCTCAGACGGTGCCTGGGCTTCTTTTCCTATTAAGCCCAATGGGTTCCCCATTATGCAGACAAGGCCCGCCCCCTGGTCAGGTCTACCACATTTCCCCTCTCTGCCGAGGCCCGTGCGGCCTTCAGCTGCATTAAAGGGGACATTGCCAAAGCAACGATGCATGCGGTGGATGAGACCATTTGCTTCCAAGAAGAGAGTGACGCCTCCGATTTCACGCTGGCTGCTACCCTCAATCAGGCAGGCAGGCCAGTAGCATTCTTTTCTTGTACCCTTCAAGGCCCTGAAATTCGGCATTCTGCAGTGGAGAAAGAAGCCCAGGCCATAGTGGAAGCTATTAGGCACTGGAGGCACTATCTCGCCGGCAAAAGGTTCACCTTGCTGACCGACCAGCGCTCAGTTGCATTCATGTTCAGCAACCAACAGCGGGGCAAAATCAAAAATGATAAAATTTTGCGGTGGAGAATCAAACTCTCCACCTACAACTATGATATCCTGTACCGGCCTGGAAGGCTCAATGAGCCCCCTGATGCCCTATCCCAGGGAGCGTGTGCCAGCGCACAGCTCGACCAGCTATACGCCCTCCATGCACATCTTTGCCACCCGGGGGTCACCCGATTTTACCATTTCGTGAAAGCCCGAAACCTGCCGTACTCCCTTGAGGACATCAGGACGATGACCAGGGACTGCCAAGTCTGCGCTGAGTGCAAACCGCACTTCTACTGTCCTGAAAAGGCGCAACTTATCAAGGCCACCCGCCCCTTTGAGCGACTGAGTGTTGACTTTAAGGGCCCCCTTCCCTCCACCGACCGCAATGTCTACTTTCTCAACATTATCGACAAGTACTCGCGGTTCCGCTTTGCCATCCCCTGCCCCGACACCACTGCCACATCCGTCATAAAAGCCCTGCGCCAGCTCTTCACTCTGTTCGGATATCCCTGCTATATCCACAGTGATAGAGGGTCCTCCTTTATGAGTGACGAGCTGCGCCAGTACCTGCTGGCTAGGGGCATTGCTACTAGTAGGACCACGAGCTATAATCCCTGGGGAAATTGACAGGTGGAGAGGGAGAATGCCACAGTGTGGAAGGCCACACTTTTAGCCTTTAAGTCAAAAGGGTTGCCGGCCTCTCGATGGCAGGAGGTCCTCCCCGAGGCACTCCACTCCATCCGCTCCCTGTTATGTACGTACACCAATGCCACCTCTCACAAGCGCCTATTCTCTTTTCCCAGGAAGTCTGCCACTGGGACCACCCTACCGGCTTGGCTGACATCCCCAGGGCCAGTGCTGCTCTGGAAACATGTGAGGAGCAATAAATACTCCCTGCTGGTCGAGAGGGTTCACCTTCTACATGCGAACCCCCATTATGCCTACGTGGACTTACCTGATGGGTGGGAGAACACGGTCTCCGTCCGCGACCTGGTGCCCGCAGGAGCAGCAGACCACTACCCCGAACACTCCACGGTAACTATGAACCCTGTACCCGAGGTGACACCGCACACACCGAGCCCTACACAGACTCCTCACGACACTTCTATACCGCGCGTCTTGCACGCGCATATACCAGGCGCCTTGCACACGCATGAGGGATCACTGACGCCTAGTGGGCTGACACCTCCAGTTAGGCCGGAACCAGCACAACCACCGTCTCCGGTGCAATCACCACCAGCACCTGTGCAATCACAGCCGGTGCTACGTAGATCGCAGCGACAGATTCGACCACCTGATAGACTTAACCTGTAAATATACTTGTAAGAAACTTCGCCCCATGGGGACTCTCTTTTAAAACAAAGGGGGGGTGAATGTGGTGAACTACATATACCTGTCTGGACACGCCCCCCCGCTGACTGCTCCTATGGCTCCTCCCACTGACCGTGGCTCCTCCCACAGACCCCGGTATAAAGGCGATTGGGGCCTGAGCCCTGCCCTCAGTCTCCAGGATGTAGTATGGTGGTCAATTGCTGCTTGTTCTTTCTTCCAGTCAATAAAAGCCTATATCTCACCTCACGTCTCAGAGAGTTATTGATGGTGCATCAATGTGACAAATAAAGTTAAAACAAAACAAATAAAGATGGGATGCTTTCTATGGGTGTATCAAAAAAAAGTAATGATCCACGGAGATATGTTGAATTTCTTTAGCCTCCAGATGAAATAGAGGGGTTACTGGGCTTTCTTGGCCATGGTTGTACCAGTAAAGGTTATTGGTGATTTTCCTTTTGACTCCTGGAATTCCCTCCCAAGCAACTGAGTGGTTATGTGCTCATCTTTAAGGAGTGATACCTCAAAAGCACAGCATCCATCATTAATGACCCCTCACCCAGGTCATGCCTTGTTCTCATTGCTGCCATCAGGAAGGAGGTACAGGATTCAGGATCAGCTTCTTTCCTCTACCATCCAATTTCTGAATGGACATTGAACACATAAACACTACCTCACTATTTCTTCATTTCCATTTTTTGTGCAATGTATTTAATTTTATCTGTAGCTTCCGTGCCCCCAATTTACCCCCCTTCGCCCAGGGTGAACCGCCGTCACCCCGCCAACAGTGTAATACTTTGGTGTAAGTAGAGTGTAATGCCCCCCCCCAGTACACACTCACAACACAAATATCAGACAATACACCAAAGGTGAGTAAATAATTACAACTTTATAGTTATTTCTTAGTGATGGGTTAGCAGAAACAGATAACCTAAAAGAGCCAAATTAGTAAGTTTATCAGTTTGTGCACATAATATTTAAATACATTGGAGCTCATGCCTCCAGTTCCATCCACAACGACCTTCCGAGTCTTTAGCCACCATCCGAACTGTCAACGTCCAGAATCCGCCGCCTTGGAACCACTGTCCGCTCCTCACACGTCCATCCTCCTCTCTCTCCTCCCGAAAAAGACTGCAAACTCCCACTCAGCACACACATACAAAATAGCATAACAATTCTCCATTAGTTAGTTCCCCCCTTATCTGCAGTTATAACCCAAACATTCCAGCTACAGAAACCCATTACAGCATTAAGTAACATTACAGAGAAGCCATTTCATTATAATACAGAGAAGCCATTTTGTTAGCCTGAACAGTTAACACCACAGTTAATGGTACTGACAGCCCTACATATCTATTCTGTATATTTACTGTAATTCACAGTTTTTTTTCTATTATTGTGTATCACATTGTACTGCTGCCGCAAAGACAATAAATTTGATATCATAGGCTGGTGATATGAAACCTGATCCTGATCTCAACGACTGCAGTGGTTTAAGAAGGAAGCTTACCACCAACTTTTCAAGGACATTCAGGGAAGTTTAGGAAGGGGACACAGAACTCTGAGTCTTGGCAGCATCAATTAGCAAATGGGAAAATGAAAACAACACCATCAGTGCCACAAGAATCAGAAAGAGAACTCTGGCTAAAGCAAAATTTGTTTGTTGCAAGTTATAAACACAGTAGTTAAGTGGAGAGCATTTATTTCTTCTGAAAAGTGCACTTATCCGTGTTTAGAGGCCGACGTTGCTGGATTTCAAGCTGTGCAAGTTGCAGGGTTATCCCTTGGGTAACATTCTGGCATAATGAGAAATGCTAATTTGTTGCAGCGTACACCCCTGAACAAACAAATACAGTAAACTGTACATTAATTATCATTATAGAGCTGGCAAGAATAAAAGAGTCAGGGATGATTGCTCTCACAGAGATTCACACAAACTAATTGCATTTTGAAAAGAAAGAGGGAATTCTAGAGAATTTCTCCATGTGCCACAGCCAAGTAAGAGTAGACTACACTCAGTGGCTCCTTTGTTAGGTACCTCCTGCACCTAATAAAGTAGCTACTGATGGAATTCTCATAGTCTTCCCAGCTGTAAGTGCCATCCACTTCAACATTTTATGTGTTGGGCATTCAGAGATGCTATTCTACACATCATTGTTCAAACTTGGGGTTATCTGAATTATGTCATCTTCCCGTCAGCTTGAACCAGTCTAGCCATTCTCCTCTAACCTCTCTCATTAACAAGGCATTTTCACCCACAGAACTGTGGCTCACTGGATGTTTTCTTTTCCTTTTTCACACCATCTTTTGTAAACTCTAGAAACTGTTGTACGTGATAATCTCAGGAGAACAGCAATTTCTGAGATAGTCAAGTTATCCTGTCTGGCACCAACAATCATTTCTTCCCCATTCTGATGTTTGGTCTGAACAACAGCTGAACTGCTTCACCATGCCTGCATGCTTTTATGCATAGATTTGTTGCCGCACGATTGGCTGATTAGATATTTGCATTAACGAATAGGTGTACCTAATAAAGTGGACACTGAGTCTATGCACAAGTAGCAATGGGAGAAAGGCAATGAGATCTGTTTCAAAGAAAGTCAGAAAAAAATTGCAGATCCTAGAAATCTTACATAAAATCAGAAAATACTGGAAGTATTCAGCGGGTCTTCCAGCTCCACTCAACCCCTTTCCTACCTGGCTTAATATGCCCATCATCCTTGACCCCTTCTTGTTAAATCGATCACCTCAGGACCCTGTCTCACCACTGCCCCCCCTCTACTCCTTGCACTGGAAATACCTCCTCCCCGTTCTAAGACCTGATGCAGGAGGCGACAGTTCTTTCCCCAACAGATGCTCTCGACCTGCTGAGGTCATCCAGTTGATCGTCTGTTCCTTCAGACTCCAGCATCTGCAGTCTCTTATGTCAGCAATTTCACTCAATGTTTTTGGCTATGCCATCCTTGTATTCTGTATAGTGTGGCCTCTCCCACAGTTCTATCTCAACTATAGGGTCATGGAACACACAGGAAATGCCGGAGGAACTCAGCAGGCCGGGCAGCATCTATGGAAGAGTAAACAGTCAACGTTCCGGCCAAGACTGGAAAAAAAATGAGAAATTAAAGCAAAAACATCTACCACTCCATTGCTCCACAGAGCCCCTTTAAATCTTTCCTTTTTACCTTAAACCAATACCCTCCAGGTTTTAGACTCCACTGCCTTGGGAAAAGGGACTTAGGGTTCAGGTTAAAAAGTGTGACTGTCCACCTTATTAATATCCCTTATTTTGTTTACTTATTTCAATTAGAGATACTGCGTGGAACAGGCCCTTCCGGCGCAGTGAGATGTACCACGCAGTAACCCATCGATTTAACCTTAGCCTAATCACAGGACAATTTGCAATGACCAATTAACCTCCTAACTGGTATGTCTTTGGACTTTGAGAGAAAACCGGAGCACCTGGAGAAAAACTGATGTGTTCGTGGGGAGAACATAAAAACTGCTGGAATTGAACTCCCAACTCCAGAATGCACCGAGATGTGATAGCATAGCATTAACTGTAACACTACTGTGGTGCCCCCATTACGATTTTAGAAAACTCTATAAGGTAATTCCTCATCCTCCTATGCTCTAATGAAAAGAGTCCCTGTGTATCAAAAACCCACAAGTCCTGGCACCATCCTTGTGAATCCTTTCTGCACCTTTTCCAGCTTACTGATATCTTTCAGCAAGGTAGTTGATCAGTTAGTGATTCACTATACAGTGTCAGTGATCACCATTCAGGTTTCAATTCTCATCAGCTTCTGTAAGGAGTTTGTATGTTCAACCAGTGACCACATTGGGTTTCATCCAGATATTCCAATTTCAAAGTGAATAGTGATCATTAGTGTATTAAAACAAATACACTAACCTCCACAATACCATACCACCTTTCTAATATTGTTCATCATGATCTCTCTCTTTTTGGCACTCACCTGAGAAATGCAACAATTCAATTGTTGACCTGCTAATACTTTCTTAAGGGTGAGTGGAGACTTGTTTGTCTCCAGGATAGAGTAAAGAAAATGTCATCAGCTTTGGGTCTGAAATAACTCCCTTGTATCTGCATTTGATGTTTTATTGGAAAATTTAATGCCAAATTTGTTTTGAACTGCAGCAAACTTAAAATAATCTACACATTTTAATCCTGTGCTTTAAGGCTGCTGTGTTACTCTAGAGATGTTGCAGAATTAAATATTTAGTCTTCAGCTGTTTGCTTGTCAAAACACTGTCAATATTTTATCCCCTCAAATACATCTTGAAGTGAAAATGGGAATTTGATAACAGCCTGTTCTACTGATGCAAATCCACATTCAAATATTGTTTCAACACAAAGCAATAATCTCCCGGTTTATGAAAAATTAAGCAGTACACAGATTTCTGACATCATCTTATCTACAACTGTTTTGACAAATGCAGAAATTAGGAGAGGTTTGCTCCTTTGGGATCAAGCAAAGAATACTGCAAAATGCCCTGCAGACCAGGCAGCATCTGTAGAGAGGAAGAGACAGAATTAGCCTTTCAGGCATGGATAGTTATGAGGATGTGTGTTTTTTGGAATTCTTCAAAGAAATAACAAGCAGGATGGACAAAGGGGAATTGGTGGATGTTGTGTTTTTGGATTTTCTGGAGGACTTTGACAAGATGCTGCACATAAGTCTGCTTAACAAGGTTATGATGCATTTCACTGCATGTTTCAATGTACAGGTGACAGGAGGTGTCGACCGGTTGTGTAGTCCCAAAACAACCACCTTGCATGCAACAACTGCAAAACTAACAAATTGATTGTGGACTTCAGGAAGGGAAAGCAGACAAAATAGCACCAGGGTCTGCAGTGAAAAAGGTGAGTCGCTTCAAGATGTCAACAGCTAGGAAGATTTCTCCTTGGTCCAGTATACTGATGCAGCTATGAAGAAAGTATACCAGTGCCTCTACTTGCTTAGAACTCTAAGAAAATTAATTCCTGACACAATTCTCCCCACCACTGAGGACATCTTCATAAGATAATGCCTAAAGAATGCAGTATCCAGCATTACAGGCTCTCAGCATACAAAGAATTCCCACTTCTGATTACTATGAAGTGGGAGAAGGTTCAGGAGCCTAAATATGCACACTCAAATATTCAGAAACAGATTCTTCCCCTCCGCCATCAGATTTCTAAACAGTCCATGAATATAACCTCATTACTACTTGTCTTTGCACCATTTATATTGTGAGTGTGTTTGCAATTTTTATGTCTTTACACTGTACTGTCACTGTAAAAGAATACATTTCACATCATATTCAACAGTAGTAATAAACCTGACTCAACAAGGCTGACAAAATTCTACAGAAGTTCAGTGGAAAGTGTTCTGATTGGGTGCATCAAGGCTTGGTATGAAAACAGGAGCACAAGAACAATGGGCAGTGGTCGACTCAGCCACCTCCATCCTGGACACAGTTCTCCCAACCATTGAGGACATCTATAAAAAGTGACATTTATCACTAATGACTCCCTTCATCTGGAATATGCCTTCTCCTCATTGCTGCCCTCATTGGAACCTGAAGACTCATAGCTCAAGGTTCAACAGCTGCTTCTTGCCCGCGACCATCACGTTCCTGAACTGATATGAAAATCAATTATTCTACTGCTGATTATATATCTCTCCACTTGCACTATTGCCATTGTTCTTACTTTTGTCTCTTTTGTTGTGTACTTTATATATAAATTATGTTGATTTATGCCCGTGTAATTGAAAGTTGTCACATTAGTAATGTACTGTACTACTGCTGCAATATTTAATTTTCATGCCATTTTTACCCTGGGTATGCATGCCCATGTAACAAACCTGAACTTGACTTGAAAATGTGGTCAATAACTTTTCAGAATCAGAATCAAATTTATTATCAGGGACCTCTATGACTTGAAATATGTTGTTTTGGAGCAGCAGTACAATGCAAAGACTTAAAATTCTTGTAAATTGTAAAATACATAAATAGTGAAAAATAATTAGTAGCCCAGTGTTTAGGGATTTATGGACTGTTTGGGAATCTGACGGCAGAGGAAAGGAAGCCATTCCTGAATTGTGTGTGAGCTTTAGACTCCTGCACTTCCTCACCACTCATAACAATGAAAGGAGGACATGTACCAGATGCTGAGTGCCCTTAGTGATGGACGCTGCCTTTTTGATGATGTCCTCAATGGTGGGAACAGTGATACCTACGATGGAGCTGACTGAATCTACAACAGCATCTTGTGATCCTGTGCATTGGAGCCTCCATACCAGGCTATGGTGCAACCAGTCAGAATGTTCTCCACGGTACATCCAGTGACATCTGTGAGTATTTTTGGTCACTTGAAAAATCCCTACAAGCTCTTTTCATTTGAAACTGATGAAGCAAGATTTTGAATGGAGAGAGAAGTACCTGTCAAAAAGTGGAGAGCAGGATAGATAAAAGGAGTATTAAGTCCAGAAAAAAAGAGGGCATAATCTACCATAATATAGATTGGTGGCATGGTAATGCAATGGTTAGCACAATGCTTTACAGTACCAACGACCTGGGTTCAATTCCCACCGCTTTTTTCAGGAGTTTGTACCTTCTCCCCATGACTGTGTAGGTTTCCTCCCACATTCTAAAGATGTACCCACTGGTAGGTGAATTGGCCATTGTAAATTCTCCTGTGACCAGGCTAGGGTCCTGCACTGTATCTCTTATCATACAAGAGGTCCATTCAAGATGTTGATAGATGTTGTCCTTGCACCTGGTGGTACGTGCTTTCAGGCTTTTGTATCATGTGCCTGATGGAAGTGGGAAGAAAAGAAAATGTTCAGGGTGTGTGGGGAATTTGATTATTCTGCTGCTTTACTGATGTAGTGAGAAATATAGACATGGTCCATTGAGAGGAAGCTGGTGTCTGTGATGTGCTGAGTTGTATATACAACTCTCTACAGTTTGGTAATGTGCAGAGCCATTGTCATACCAGGCTGTGTTTGCATCCAGACAGCATGTTTTCTATGGTGTCTGTGGCATCTGTTAGTCTCGTGAGACCATGGATCTACGTCCTCTCCAGGGTGCAGGCCTGGGCAAGGTTGTATGGAAGACCAGCAGTTCCCATGAAGTGAGTCTCCCCTCTCCATGACACTGATGTTGTCCAAGGGAAGGGCAAGGGCCAATACAGCTTGGTACCAGTGTTGTCATAGGAGTTGCCAGATCAAGGTTGAAGGCAATGTCGGACTGCCTTAGGGACTCCAGCTCCGGATTTGTCCTCAGGGTTTACTCCCTAAGCCTTTCTCATGAGTGGGTCTGGCCGCAAGGCAGTGGAGGTTTGAAATCAGAGTTTTCCCTCTCTTAGATGGACTGCCTTCCCAGGCTGACGAGCTCCATCTACCAGAAGCACTGGTTTTAAGGCACCAGGAATCGCCTTCGCCCCTTCTGCTCTCTGTAGAAACACTTCCACCGGGCTTGGAGGCTAAGCCACATGAGAAGGCCAGGAGTTGGACTTGGTTGTCAGAGGCTATTTGAGGTGCATGCCGTGAGGAGCACCTTTAGGTAGTGGGAGCTTGTCCCCGCCACCACTCCTCAGCTTGACAACCTTGGAACCGCTTTCTATGGTACATTGATAAAAAATGGTAAGAGTCTACAGAACGTGCTGCATTTCCTCCCTTGCTATAATCCTGGCATCTCAGAAAGTTTTGTTAACCTTCCCTTTGACATTTATATCCTTTTATCAGCTAATGTTCCATGATAGAATTTACTTGATGGAGAGCCAACTATGTGGACCTTCTCCAAATCTATCGTTTGTTTTGTTTCATGATCTATCTGGTTATGATCTTACATTTTATCTTTACCATGTACTGCATTCTGTCAGTAACTTTTACACTTTATTTTTCAATGCGATTGTTCTAACTTATTCAAGCTCAATGCACTGTGTAACAATTTGATCTATACAACAGTATGCGAGACATTGTTTCACTGTGTCATGGTACATACGACAACACCAACTAGTTAAACCTCACCAGTATTTCCTAGAGTACATTCTGACAGGGCTGAACATGTCATGCCTCAATTTAACCAGCTGGGAGCGCCAGAGTCTTCCAGGCTCTGATATTCTTCCTCCCATGATTATTTGTTGATTATTTTCACTCCTGTGTTGTTTTAGTTATTAGTGCACCTGTGCCTGGTTTTGCTTCTCTATTTTAAGTTCCCTCTGTGTCGTTTGTCTTAGCTTCGTTCTGTGTTTACTTGTTCCCTGTGATTTTTTTTTGTTTTATTCCATCTTCATCTCTGGTCTATGTCTCGCCTAGCATTGTACAGGTTAAAGATATGGAACTTCACCATAGCAAGCCTGGTTGAAATCCAGCTTGGCAACCTGGATTTGAGAAGAATATATCTCCTGGCTGTTCGTCCATCTGAGGATAATTAGAACTGAGGAAAGGAGAAATTTCTTCATTAGAAGGTGCTGAACATGTCAAATTCTCCACCATCAAAGATGGTGGCAGCAAGTCGGTGAGCAAGCTGAAAAAGCAGATGGATGGATTTCTTGGTACAAAAGGTACCAGGGGATTGTGGAAGTAAATGCAGACTGCTACTGAGGTAAATGATTAGCATGAATTGTATTGTAATGTAGAGTAGCTAGAGGGCTGAATGGCTTATTCCTGCTCTGATTTTCTATGCTTTTATGTTGAAAAAGACTCAACATTGAGTTTAAGCTGTTGTTAACTCTTGTTTAAAATCCCCACTGGGATAATTAGATTCCCGTAATATTGTGAGCCTGATTAATCGAGCAAATGAAACAACTTCCTGGGAATGTACTCTTAGGTTTTCAATATTATTAATGATTTAAAAAATTGAAATATTCAATCAGCATTTTCCCTTTCTGAATAAAAGATTTCTATCTGTTTCTATTTGATGAAGATCTGTTTCCTGACATCATTCTTAATTGGCCTGTGACTAGCTGTAATAGAGTCACAGAGGCATAGAATCATACAGTACAGAAACCAGACTTTCAGCCCAAAGGCCCTGTGCTGAACAAAAGTCCCATCTGAGCTGGTCCCATTTGCCCACATTTGACCCATCTCCTATTGAAGCATTCCTATCCATGTAACTGTTGAAATGCCTTTTTAAATTTGGGTGGCAGGGTACAGATACAACTCTACCAAAAGAAGTGTATGACACTCCTTTCCTCTACCAGCCTGCAGGCCATCTTTGGGCAAGATGTAGCACCTGCTTGGCCCCCGATCAGGGTCACGTGAAGTCATGGGAGCAGGTGGTGGATGGTCATATGATCAGCTGGTGCAAATCACAAGTTCTGGTTATGTGACCACTGATGCCTGGCAGATAGTCTCTGAAGAGTATTGATAATGGCTGGGGCTACCCACCTTGTTAAGACACTGCCCAGAAGAAGGCAACAGAAAACCATTTCTGTAGAAAAATTTGCCAAGAACAATTTTGTTCATGGTTAAGTCCGTAATTGCTTATGTCATATGGCATGGCACACAATGATGATAATGACCTATTGAATATTGTTAATGGGCCTTACTCAACTACTTCTGCTGGTAGCTCATTCCACATACTGACCACTCTCTGGATGAAATGGTTGCTCCTCAGATCTTTACCATCTCTCCTTAAACCTACACTTTCTAGTTCTTATTTTCCCAACCCTGAGAATGTGTATATTGACGCCCATCTATGTTCTCATGATTTTATGCACTTCTATAAGATCATGTCTCATTCTCCAGCACTTCAGTGGGGAGAGAACCCAGTCTGCTCAAACTCTCCCAATAACTTAGACCCTCATCCTTTAATGGTTCCACAGGTAGTCATAGCTGAAGGGTGGTAGTGGGGACGAGCTCCCACTGCTAAACAAATGCTCTTCATGGTGTGCATCTCAAACAGCCTCTGACAACCAAGAGCAACTCCTGGCCATCACGTGTGGCACAGTTCTTATGCTTGGCTGAGCTGTTCTCACTGACAGGAGAAGGGGCAAAGGCTGGCCACTGGCGCCTTAAAACCAGTTGCTCCGGACAGATGGGGCATGTTAACCACGGATGGTAGCTCATCTAGCAGAGGGAAAACTCTGATTTCAAACCTCTGCTGCCTTGCGGCTATACCTGCTCATGGGAAAGGCTTTGGGAGTAAACCCCAAGGAAAAATCTGGATATCAGAGTTGCATGAAAAACAACAGTCTTTAACAATGAACTACTAAGGCTGAAGGTAGGTATAGCTACCCTACAAGAAAAACGTTTGGCAGACTCAGGTACACATTTTCCTGGCAGGGAAAGTATCAAGACGAGCCCCGCAAGCATGGAGTGGGTTTTTCCGTTAGGAAATCCTTGTTGCAAATGGTGGAGCCACCAGAAAATGGATCAGAAGGACTTACGACTCTCCACCTACATACCAGTCATGGCCCAGTATCTCTCGTCAGTGTGCATGCCCCTACCTTGAACTCCACCTCTGAGGCAAACGACATGTTCTATGACAAATTAGAAGCTATTGACAGGAATATTCCCAGTGATGAGCAGCTCATACTCCTTGGTGACTTCAACACTTGAGTGGGAGTAGATAACGACTCCTGGCCGGCTTGTCTTGGCCACTTTGGAATTGGCAAAATAAATGACAATGGGCAACGTCTCCTGGAGTTCTGCTCCTATCATGGCCTGTGTGTAACTATCTCTTACTTTCAGATGAAGTCGCAGTACAAGGTCTCATGGAGACAGCCATAGTCTAAACACTGGCACCAACTAGACATGATCATCACCAGGCGCTCTTTCATCAACTCTGTACTAATCACCCGCTCATACCACAGTGCAGACTGTGATACAGATCATGCTTTAGTATCTTGCAAGATCAAACTAGGTCAGAAGAAATTCCACCACTCCAAACAAACTGGAAAACCTCGCATCAACACAACAGAGATGAAACAGTCAGAAAAGGTTGACCATTTTGCCAAGTCAGTACAGGGTGCTATGACTACCTCCTCACAAGGAGACACTGCAACAGAACAATGGTCATACCTTCGCGACCCCATCCACGAATCCGCACTCTCTATCTTTGGAAGAAAGACCACAAAGAGCAGTGACTGGTTTGAGGCAAAGTCCAACATCGTGACTCCTGTCATTGACACCAAGCGTGCAGCTCTCACAGAGTACAAGCGCAAACCATCTGACCAAACACTCCAGGCACTTCGAGCTGCTAGAAGCAAAGTGCAACAGACTGCAAGGCAGTGCACAAATGAGTACTGGCTCCTGCTCAGTGAGGACATTCAGACAGCAGCTGTGACAGGCAACATCAGATCAATGTATGATGGTATCAAGAAGGCCCTTGGCCCATCACAGAGCAAGACAGCACCCCTGAAGTCATCCAGCAGTGAAATAATCACTGATAAAAGCAAGATGGAACACTGGGTAGAACACTACTGTGAGCTCTACTTGAGGGAAAATGTTGTTGTTAGCTCAGCCATTGATGCCATCGATTGTCTACCAGTCATGGATGAATTCGACTCCGAACCAACCATTGAGGACCTCAACAAGGCAATTGACAGTCTGGCCCCAGGGAAAGCTCCTGGTAATGATGGGATTCCTCCAGACCTGATCACACACTGCAAGAGCTCACTCCTCCAACCTTTATACAAGGTCCTCCATCAGTGCTGGAAGGAAGGAGCCATACCACAGGATATGCGCGACTCCAAAATCGTCACTTTCTACAAGAACAAGGGTGATAGGCGTGACTGCCACAGCTACAGGGGTATCTCTCTCCTGAGTATTGTTGGCAAAGTCTTTGCTCGTGTAACTCTGTCATGTCTACAGACTCTGGCAGAATGGGTTTACCCTGAGTCCCAATGTGGTTTTCGCGCAAGGAGGTCAACTGTTGACATGATTTTCTCACTCCATCAACTCCAGAAGTGCAGGGAACAACAGAAACCCCTCTATGTTGCCCTCATTGACTTGACCAAGGCACTCAACCCTGCCAACAAGGATGGGCTCTTTCAGATTCTTCTCAAGATCGGCTGTCCCCCGAATCTCCAAGGTATCATCAAGTCATTCCATGATGACATGAGGGCTACTGTTCGGTAAAAGCAGCTCATCAGAACCGTTCGCTACTCATAGTGGAGTCAAACAAGGATGTATGTTGGCCCCAACATTATTTGGCATCTTCTTCTCTAGGCTATTGAAGCACACGTTTGGGACACCGACAGAAGGCAAAGAGACTGTCAACATTTTAAATGGAGACGCAGTAGTACAAATATCTGATTGATTATACCTAGCATCATTCGGAAATACAGCATGAAAACAGGCCATTCAGCCCAGCTCATTCATGCTGACCATTGTGCCTATAAAGCTAGTCCCATTAAACCACATTTGGCCCATATTCCTGAAAACCCCTTCTATCCATGTTATAAGAGATGTTATTACATAATAGAACAATAAACACAGTAGAATCAATGAAAAGCCACACTCAACAGGTTGGACAATCAATCGGTGTGCAAAAGATAACAAATTTGAAAATACAGAAGAAAAGGAATAATAATAATAATAATAAGTAAGTGATAAATACCAAGAACATGAAATGAAGAGTTCTTGAAAGTGAGTCCATAGGTTGTGGGAATAGTTCAGCAATGGAGTGTGATGTTAGGGATTAGAAGGTTAAGTGGTTATTGTAAATTGTCCAGTGATTAGGGTAGGGAGATCTCTAAATGGAATAATAATAAAAAAACATTGATTTCTAGGATGATGTCTAGACTAAATTATTAACTTGAAATGGTTTGGCACAGATCTGTGGGCCAAAGAGCTTGTTTCTGTGCTGCATGTTCTACGTATTTTCCCCATTTAAAGAAAAATAATCACTTTGTCATTAAAAGTTACTGTAGCAAAAACAGTTATCAACTGTCCTTGCATTCCATATCATTTAAAACTCCATTGTGTGAAAGAATGACTTTAAATCTCATGGTTGAATACCGTAAAAATGCAGTTTATCTTCCTGCTTTGCACATTGCTGGCCAGTGTCCCGGCTTCCTTTTCCAGCAGGCAGGAGATTATTCAAAACCCATACTGACCCATTCAGGGATTCGGTCTATCTAATCTTCTTGCAACTACGTTTTCCTGCTATCGTAGTTATACTGTTATATGTGCTGTGCACTGTCTGCAACTGTTGGTACTGCGTTTTGCACCTTGGCCCCAGCGGAAAGCAGTTCAGTTTGGCTGTATCTATGTGTATGGATAAATGACAATTAAACTCGAACTTGAACTTCTCCGTTTACCTCCTATTGCTGCTGACGCACCATAGTAAATTTGGTAATGCCCAGAAACAGGCCTTCTGTCGATCATGTCCAAATCAACCACTAATCACCATCATGTGCCGTGTCGTATGACGTGGGCAATCATGGTCTTCTGATCAAAATTGTTCTTGACAAATTGTTCTACAGAAGCGGTTTGCCGTTGCCTTCTTCTGGGCACTGTGTTTACCGGATGGGTGTTCCCAGCCACAATCCATACTCTTCAGAGATTGTCAACCTAGGGTCAGCGGTCACATAACCAGGACTTGTGATATGCAGCAACTGTTCATACAACTATCCACCACCTGCTCCCATGGCTTCATGTAACCCTGATTTGAGTGGGGGGGGGGGGGGTGCTAAGCAGGTGCTACCAAGGGTGACCTGCAACTAGTGGAGGGAAGGAGCACTTACAACTCCTTTGGTAGAGAGGTATCTCCAGCATGCCACCCAACAACCATTAAGTACCAATCCATATTAAACATCTTTATTAGCACATGTTCTATAGCCTTCTATTCTGTGGCTCCAGCGTTCACCCAGATGCTTCTCAAATATTCCTTCAGTCTCCACCTTGGGCTTAGGCGTTGTGTTCCGAATTACAACCAACCTCCAAGTGGAAAAAAAATTTCCAGTCCCGATGAGGGGTCTCACCCCAAAATGTCAACCAGCATGTCTGGAGGACTTTGTTCATTACATTGCAGTGTATGAGATATCTGCTGCAGGTAAACCACAGCTCACAAGCCTTATTGAGAGCAGAGATTACTCTGCCTTGGGCGTCATTAGCTTTGTGACAGAACGGAGTCAGAGCCTGTGACCTGAAGCACTATAGTGACCCTCCAACTGGAGATCATCTGCATCAGTCACACCTCATGCTACTCCACCCCAGGAGATGCCAGACAGTGGCAGCTTATGAAGGTGTGTGGTGTGAGAGCTGTGGGAGGATTTGGAGGGAAAATCCAAAATAGGGGGTTATATAAAAAAAAGTAGAGGGGGTCTGTTTCAAGGAAAGAACAATGTAAGTCAAGCAACAGAGAATGGAGGAGGGACTGTAGAAATGGGTTTTGTGTGAAGAGGTTAAGATAAAATCAAAGGAAGTGAAGAGAGAAGGATATTTAAGGGGGGAACATCAATGCTTAGAGGAGTCAAGTGAAGCATGGTGACTGAGAGTCAAGTAAAAAAGGCAATGGGCAAGGAAATTTTCCTAATCATTAAACCAACTGATTAAGAAATTATGATGAGCCTTCTCCTTTGAACAGACATCTCTTTACCCTACGAAATGAGCTATTGAACTTCCAATCTACCTGTTTGTAGTCTATGCTCTTTATATATCTAAATAGATTATTAGTGCTAACACTATTCTGTGTGGAAATGTGCTATCATAACTATACGTGGTGTGTGTGACTATACCATATGTACTGTGTTTTGCACCTTGGCCCCCAAGGAATGATGTTTCATGTGTACGTGTGTACAGTTGAATGACAAGCAATTAACCTTCAAAAGTTCAAAGTACATTTATTACCCACAGTATGTATACATTATACAACTTTGATATGCATCCCCTAACAGGCAGCCATGAAACCCAAAAGAACCCCTAAAAAAGATGGTCAAACACCAAATGTGCAGAGAGAGAAAAACACACCATGCCCATAAAAAATAAACCATAAAAGTAGAAGAACCCATTAAAAAAAGACCATTGAACACCCTATGTGCAGGTTGAAATAAGTTGCTTTCAATCTTTATATAAAAAACTATCATTTTATGATCCCTGTTCCCTAAAGCCTTTTTAAACAACCATATAATCGATAAACCTTTCTTTACACAATGGTAGTTTGTTCCCTCATTGACTCCTCAGCATACTGATCTTGACAACTATCTCCAATACACTCCACACATTCACAATCTCCAGTCTTGATATAGGATTTCAGACCAAAATAACGACAGTTTATTCCTCTTCATAGAGCCTGCCTGACCTGTTGAGTTCCTTCAGCATTTTCTGTGTGTTCCTCAAGATTTCTAGTATCTTCAAAATCTCTTTCTTCCACATTCATCTCTGTTGATTTGATCTACCACTCTGCATGCAAATTAAACTCTTTCATAATTACTGTATTACATTTATTAAATGAATCTCTAATTTCCCGATTTATACCACCTCCATGTGACTATTACTATTGTTATGCCGTTGGCCCCCTCCTTTGTGAAAATCGCAAGAACTCTAGTTAAGGGGGGGTCAACTGACCCAAGAGAGAGAGACGTGCGGAAGACCACGTTCTCCCAAGAAGCAGAATAAAAGTGACTTTGACTATTGTCTCATGGAGACCACGTGAAAGGCCCTCGGGCAGGGTGGGCTGGTTGAGAGAGAGATCGCAATACCTGCAACCTGATTGACACCTGCGATCCCGTGAAGAAGTATAAAGGAGTGTCTGAGGGGAGGACCCTCAGACGCACCAAGGAAAACACACGAAGGAGAAACGCTAGAAATCCTGCGACAGCGTTTTAATAGCTACAGCCGGTGGTGGGGTTCGTGTGCGTCCTTCCCTTGCCTGGGATTGGCGACTTCACCACGGAAGACGGCCTAGCTACAGGGGAAGCCACAGATGAGAGTCCATTCCCCCAACGAGACTTCCGACTACCTCCTACAGGTTGGAAAACCTGTCGGGTAAATGCTTCATGTTCTCTGTCTTTCTAACAAAAGTGCACCAACGCGACACTTCCGCCGGCAACTAAGTGAAACTGCCGTGATCTAAAAGGCTTTTAGATATCCAGCGAACGATATAAAATCTACATTACCCCTAGACGACGAGCGAGCTTGTGTTTTGAATGATTATTATTACACCGGTGTTTTAGATTGAGTTTTGACGATCTGAATGTTTTGTATTAACCATACGTTTGTGCCCTTGTTGAATAAAACGTTTGAAAATAGTAGCATCCGACTCAGCTGATCCATCTATCTTTGCTGGTAAGTTACCTGGTTACGGGGTTTTCGTAACACTATTCAGGTGGTTTAAATATACCACCCTGCTGTTTCTTGGCTACACCTGAAATAACACTACTTTCTGATTTTTATAATTGATGGACCTTCCTCTCAATTGTTTCTATCAGATTGGTTAGCCCAGCAGGGTATCAGTTAGTGCCAGTTGTAAGATCATGTTTCAATTCCCACCATTCTCTGTAAGGAGTTCATACACTCTCCCGAAGACCACGTGAGATTTCTCCAGGTGCTCCAGGTTCCTCACACATTTCAAAGAATAGGAGTTAGGGTTAGTAACGTGCGTGCATGCTACGTTGGTGTCTCAAGCATGGCAACCCTTGCAGGCTGACCACCAGAGTCCTCAATGATTTGATTTGATTTGATGCAAATTGTGTATTTATATGTTTGTTTTGATGTAGACGTGACAAATAAAACTAAAACAAGTAAAGATAGGATGCTTTCCAGGATGTATTGATAAAGATTGGGAATGGTCCATGGAGACATGCCAAATTATTTTATACTCCTGGGGAAATAGATGTTTTGGTGGGCTTTCGTAGCCACGGGTAGATCAGTACAGGCTATGAGTAATGTTCCTGGTACTTCTGTAATTCCCTTCCTCACAACAGCTTGGTTATACCCTCATCTCAAGGACTGCGTCAGTTCACCAACACCTTCTCAAGAAAAAACAGGGATCGGCAATTAAATTCTGGCTCAGCCTGACAAATCCACATCCCTTGAATGAATGTGTAGAAGAAAAACAGAAACATGGGACTTCATTCCTAGCCTTAAAGAGTCCTCCATTTGAGGGGCATAGTTAAGAGGAAGGGAACTTTAGGAAGGAGTTCCAAAGCTCTGAGAATTTTTGGGCTGCTCTAGCACATCCCTGCCAAAAACATTTTATTTTATCTATTTTTAAAGTTTTATTTAATGGTACAGCACAGACCAGGCCGTTCCAGCCCAACAAACTGCACTGCCCAGAAACCCACCATTTTAAAATGACTAATTAGCCTACTAAACGTGTTTAACTGTGTGTGGAATCTATAGCACCAGGAGAAAATCTACGCACTTATGGGAAGGACATACAAAATCCTTACAAGCAGCATCAGAACTGAACTCCATTTTGGTGTATATGTGAAAAATAAATCTAATCTCATTTCATCTTACCCTCATCGACATTTCCATTTTGCCAACTCTTCTAAGAGTTATCCCAAGATATTTAATTCCAAACGTATGACTATTTAATATCTGCTCGATCATATTCAGTTACTTCTTTTCATGTCATTGATTGACTAATTATTTTATGAAGGGAACATGCAGTTAGATATACAGCCTTCAATGTTACCTTTCTATGATTTTTCCCCATCTGCCTCAAATTAAGGTTATATTTGTATGCACTATCCTTCCCTGTTAAACTCCAAATACTGTTATCCATTTTGATATCCTGATTAATCATGCTGGGGCTTATTGTTAATTCTCAAAATTCTCCTGAACCGAACATCCTCAGACAACTATATGCTGGAGAAACTCAGCAGGTCAGTCAGCAACTATGAGGGGAATAAACAGTCGGCGTTTCAAACTGAGATCCTTCATCAGGTCTGGAAAGGAAGGGGAAAGAAACCAGAATAAGGAGATGGGGATAAGTACAAGTGATAGGTGACTCCAGGTAAGTGGTGTTGTGTATTTAATATTTCAGTAATTTTAAATGAATCTTGTAAATATGTTGTTGATTAAGCATTCTTGTTTTTGTAAAATCACTCTATTTAAAAATACATAAACTACATATGTCCTGATATGTGCACACCTCACTTAAAGCAAACATGAAGTTAGACACACGTTTCGGACTCACGTGCCTTCCTTTGAATTAGTTTTATGTTTTAAAATTAAAAAACAGAACTGCGGGAAGATAGGTGGGTAGGGGAGGGGAAATGAAGTACGAAGCTGGGAAGCAATAGGCAGAATAGGTCTTGCTGAAGGGTTTTGCCCATAATGTCCACTGTACCCTTTGCTACCTGGCCTGCTGAGTTCCTCCAGCATTTCGTGTGTGTTGCTTGGATTTCCAGCATTTGCAGATTTTCTCTTGTGTTGGCGTGTGGCCTAGTGGATAAGGCATCGGACTAATAATCTGAAGGTCACTGGTTCGAGCCTCAGCAGAGGCAGCGTGTTGTATCCTTGAGCAAGGCACTTAACAGCACATCGCTCTGCGATGACACCGGTGCCAAGCTGCTTGGGTCCTAGTGCCCTTCCCTTGGACAACATCGATGGTGTGGAAAGTGGAAGGCTTGCAGCTTGGGCAACTGCCGGACTCCCATACAACTCGGCCCAGGAAACCTTCCAAGGTGCAAATCCATGGTCTCACGAGACTAACGAATGCCTATCTAGATTTTCTCTTGTTTGTGGTGGAATAGGTGGAATCTGATAGGAGAGGAGAGTGAACCATAGATGAAAGAGAAGGAGGAGGGGCACCAGAGAGAGATGATGGGCAAGGGCGGAGAAGAGAAGTGAAGAGGTCAGATGGGAGTCAAATTGGGGAATGAACGAAGAGAGAAGGGGCAGGGGGAAATAGAGAAATTGATGTTCAACCATAAAGCCTTTTCTCTTACAACTATGATGTCTTATCTCTGCCCCTTTTTTTTTGGTTTAGAGTTTTGATCCAGTTGGCAGATTGCATTTCTCCTGTGCCCTTGTCAAAGGATTCATTTGTTAGGACTGAAGTAAACAGAGTAAACGAAATTAAATGTAATTGTTTTTATTTGATTTGCTTCTGGATAAGACTTAATTTATCATGTTTCAAGTAGGGTAGGGCGTAAATAAAGATTGCAATATGCATTTATGTTGAGGATTAATTCAATCATAATCCCTTTCAAACAAGGCTGAGAACAAGAGAAAGAATGAGACAGAAATATGTCTAATCTGTTTAAACTGCAATTACCCTGAGATCTGAATGAGGGAAATATGCACAAACATCCATTATCTCAGCTCATTGAGACCATGTGCAACATGCACATTATCAAGCAATTAGCTGAACGATAATGTGCCTTGAGCACTCAGAGAACATCTACACAGATTCCAACACCCAGCCCCACCTGTTAGCTCTTTGCTAGGTTTCTGGGCACAATTCTGACACAGCTAGGAGACACAGTTAGTTTGCATTTATGTGGATTTGACAATGTACAAGAAACATCAAAAATCAGAAGCCAGCTGATCTGATCCTGGCTTCATAAACACAAGAGATCTTTTTCCCAAGATGGCACCAAGCTGCAACCTCTGCTGCTTTGTCTTTTAGATGAGTCCTAACGAAGGGTCTCGGCCCGAAACGTCGACAGCGCTTCTCCCTATAGATGCTGCCTGGCCTGCTGCGTTCCATCAGCATTTTGTGTGTGTTGCTTGAATTTCCAGCATCTGTGGATTTTCTCGTGTTTACTTAATTTTTATTGTTTTTAAGTTTGTATGTATGTATGTATTTACGTATTTATTTATTTATTCATTGGGATAAGCACAGAATTCGCCCTTCAAGCCAAGCCAGCCAGTAAAACTCCCAATATTAATCCTAGCCTAATCATGGGCAATTTATTTAAAATGAGCAATTTACTGAAATGATTCCACATCAGCAATCTGCATGTGTTTCCATAACCTATCGGTTCACTTGTAAGGACTCTTTAACTTAATGTTCTGAATATTTATTATTACTATTATTTTTTTCTTTGTTGTACTTGCACAGCTTGGTGTCTTTTGCACATTGGTTGATTGTCCGCCTTTGTTGTGTGTGGCTTTTCATTGATTCTATTGTGTTTCTTTCTACCTACTATGAATGCCCACAAGAAAATGAATCGCCAGGTAGTATATGGTGACATCAATGTCCTTTGAACTTTGGTTTTGGGGACCAAGAGGAGAGTTTGGGATCAGGTTAGGGTTTAGGAACAGGGATGTGAGGGTGAAATTAGAGATGAGGCAGGAGTCTCAGTCTTCGCTCTGCAGTCGAAGACCAGCACATGGTCAGACGTTGGACCAGCAGAGAGTGGACAAGTGCCCTCAAAGTCAATAAGTTACTGGCAGGTTTCAGAGTTGGTGTTTTGTGTAAGCAGGAGGAACGATTTCCAATCACCAACTGGGTTCGTGGATTGGTGGGACTAAATTGTGTGTTCGGGGTCCTGCTGTCAGTGAGTCTAGAGTATTAGGCTTGGTGTTCAATGTGTATGTGCATGTGTGGGTGGGAGGGAGGGAATAGGGCTTGTTTTGCTTTGTTGCTTGGTTGCTTGTTTGTCCTGTGATGTTCTGCTGAGCATTGTGGGAATGCCATGTTGGCACTAGAATGTGTGGTGACATTCGCGGACTGGCGCAGCAGACCTTCGGGTGTGTTGGTTGTTAACGGAAATGACACATTTACTTTATTCTTTGATACATGTGACAAGTAAATTTGGATCTTGAAACTTGCAGCCTGATATTCTATAGGTGCTGGAGATCTTGAGCAACACACTCAAAATGTTGGAGGAATTCAGCAGGTCAGGAAGCATCTACAGAGGGGAATAAGCAGTCAATGTTTCAGGCCGAGACCTGATGAATGGCTTCAATAAATCAGGCTGCATCTACCAAGGGTAATATATGTCAACATTTTATTCCCCTTCATAGATGCTGAGTTTCTCCAGCATTTTGTGTGTGCTGATCTTGACTGTGTCAATTCTTTCTCCATTCTCCGACGTAACCCAAGAAAGCTAAAAGTCTGTCTCAAGGTTGAATGCACTGATTGACTCATTATCTATGGTTGCCCAAAGACTGAAAATGCCAAAGATTTATGACTTCCTGAGAGAAGTCAGCCTCCAGCTGACACATGAGATTCTGCAGATGCTCAGAATCTGGAGCAACACACACAAAATGCTGGAGGAGCTCAGCAGGTCAGACAATAGAGAGAAATGAACAGTTACTGTTTGTAGATGCTTTTTAGAAACCATCATAGGTGTATGTATTATGGTTTGGCATGGAACTGCTTGGCCCAAAACCACAAGAAATTGCAAAATTCTGAAAACATCTCTCAAAGCAGCCTCCCCTCCATTGACTTTGACCACACGACCTGCTGCCTTGGGAAAGCAGGCAAAATAATCAACAACCTCTTTCACCTCGGTCATGCTCTCTTTCCCCCCTGTTGTCAGAGAAGAGATACAAAAGTTCAAGAGCATGAACCACCAGGCTCAAGGACAGTTTCTACCCCACTGTCGTCAGACTCTGGAATACTCGTGTAAGCTGCGTCTTCTGCTTGGTGGGAGATGAAGAGAGAAGATACCAGAGAGAAGAGGTTGTAGGACTCGACCCGGAGCAGGGCCATGATTCGATGAAACTTGGGGAGAACGAAGGACGAACGGCAAAGGAGAAACTGTGAGCTCCAATTTGTGCACGTTAGACTGCTTCATTAAAATGGGCCCTTTTCTTTTTTTTGCTTTTTCTTTACTAACCCTTTGGTCAAATTAAGAATTATGAAGCTAAATCATTTAATTGTATGCGATGTACTGTCTGTTATTTCGTGGTACTGATTTGTAACAGGGTAACGAATTTTGCAGCATCCACACAAGCTTTTGTGCTTCAATCTCGCACATATGCTGGGGTCAGAGGTTATCTGCCCTAGACTTACGCAGCCGACGGAACCAGAGCGTTTCTATTTTAAAGAAAGCTAAATTAAATAAGTAGACCAAAGGTTCAATGTTCAAAGTAAATTTATTATCTAAATGCATATCTGAAACCACAGATTACCGTGAGATTCATTTTCTTGCAGGCAATCACAGTAGAACAAAGAAGGTGAGTTCTTGTACTCTTGATCTCTCAGGCTACTTCACCGTAACCTTTGCACTTTGTTTGTCTACCTGCACTGCACTTCCTCTCTATCCACAACACCATATTCTACATCTTGTTCTTCTTCCTACTGTTTCAGTGTACTTAATGCTGGAACGATCCATCTGTATGGTCTGTAGGACAAACATGTTTCACTGCATCTTGGTGTGCTTGCAATGTAAGTAATCAGTACCCACACAAGTCTGTTCTGGGCCCTCTCCACTGCTCTCTCAAACTTCCCACAGCATGTGACTGGAATGCAGTTTGTACTCAAACCGCAGCCTATCTGGTTCTTTCAGAGTAACGCATACAAGATGCTGAAGCAACTCAGCAAGTCAGGCAGTATCTAAAGAAATGAATAAACAGTTGATGTTTCGGGCTGAGATCCTTCCTTAGGACTGGAAAGGAAGGGGGAAGATGCCAGAATGAAAAGCTGGGGTGAGTGGAAGAAGTACAGTGAGAAAGTGATAGGTGAAGCCGGCTGGGTGGGAAAGGTATAGGTTTGGAGAGGAAAGAATCTGATAGGAGAAGAGAGTGAACTATAGGAGAAAGGGTAGGAAGACAGACACAGCTGGGGGTAATAGGCTGGTTAGAAGAAGTAAGAGGCCAGAATGGGGAATAGAGGAGAAGGGTGAGGGAGGAATTTTGTTTTTACTGGAAGGAGAAATCAATATTCATGCCATCAGATTGGAGGCTACCCAGATGGAAAATAAGGTATTGCTCCTCCACCCTGAGGATGGCCTTATCTTGGCAGAAGAGGAGGCTATGGATTGACATGTCGGAACGTGAATAGGATTTGTAATTAAAATGTTTGGCCATCAGGAAGTTCCACTTTTGGTGGATGGAATGAAAGCCCCTCCCCCTCCCCTCTTCTTCTATTCCCCACTCTGACCTCTAACCTCTGCTCCCCTGCCCATCACCTCCCCTTGGCTCAGCAAGCCAGGCCATCTATGGAAAAGAGTAAACTGTTGATGTTTTGGGTCAAGACCCTTCATCAGCACTCACCTCCAGCTATTACCTCCGAGATGCTTTCACTGCATCCACTCTCCCTGCTTCTTTCTGCAATTCATTCTGCCTAACCTGGATCCACCTATCATTTGCCAGCTCTTAACTCAACCCTTCCCCTTTGACTGTCTCCCTTTTTTCTTACAGTCTAATTGAAGGGGATTGACTGTCCATTTCCCAGCACAGATGCTGCCTGACCTGCTGAGTCCCTTCATCATCTTTAAACCATAAGACATAGGAGCAGAAATAGGCAAATCAGCCCAACAACTCTGCCTCCCATTCCATTATGACTGATTTATTTTCCCTCTCAACCCCATTTTCCTGTCTTCTCACCATAACTTTTGATGCCTTGATTAATCAAGAACCTGTTGACCTCAGCTTTAAATATACCCAATGACTTGGCTTCCTCAGCCATCTGTGACAATGAATTCCACAGATTCACCACTTCTAGTCTAAGAGGTTTCTTCCCATCTTGTTCTAAAGGAATATCCATCTATTCTGAGGCAATGCCCTCTGGATCTAGACTCCCCTGTTATTGGAAACTTTCTCACCACATCCACTCTCCACTGTACCAAGGGTTCCCGACTAGGTGTCCTCGGACCCCTTGCTTAACGGTATTGGTCCATGGCATAAAAATGTTTGGGAGCCTCTGCACTAGACCTTCCAATATTCAGTAGGTTTCAATGAGATCTGCCCCCCCCCCCCACCGCTTCATTCTTCTAAACTCCAGCAAGTGCAGGCCCAGAGCCATCAAAGGTTCTTCATGCATTAACCCTTTCATTCTCGTGAACCCCCTCTGGATTCTCTCCAATGCCAGCGCATCCTTTCTTAGGTACGTGTTCCAAAACTGCTCACATTGCTGCAAATGTAGTCTGACCAATTCCTTATGAAGTCTCAGCAGAGACTAGTGTTACTTGTTGTTCCTGTGACATGCCCTCTGTCCAAAGCTTCATGCATTCTGTCATCATTCCTGACAGACCATTGCGTGAAATAATAACCATTTCTCTGTCACACTCCAAGGCAAAACAGCAAGAATTTATTTCTAAACACAAGAGATTCTGCAGATGCTGGCAATCCAGAGTAACTCGCATAAAATGCGGGAGGATCTTAGCAGGTCAAGCAGCACCTAGGGAGAGGAATTTTACATTTTGGGCTGAGACCTTTCTTCAGGACTGAAAAGGAAGGGGGAAGATGAAGGGACTCAGCGTTGAGTGTTTATTCACCTCCATAAATGTTGTCTGACCTGCTGAGTTCCTCCAGCATATTGCCTGTGTTACTAAGAACTTATTTCTTTCTTTTCGTTGTGATTGTCATTCAATCATTTTGGTACATTTTAAGTTACATAGAGATAAAACAGATGAAAGAATACGCAAATGAAATGTAAATAATCAAGACCTTCCACTTACTGGTTCTTTCCTTATGTGTCTAATGACAATTGACCCCCTTCTGTGATTGGCACTTCATATTGGAACCCAGCAAGTCTCTAATTAATGCCACATATTATAACTTCACAGTAGAATCAAATAGTTTCTTGAGCCTCAATTTAAGTAATCAATTATTAAGAGCATATATTGTTTTTTTTCTTTGTGTGACAGGTTCTTGTCAAACCTATTGCATTACAATGACAACTTCAGTTGATTAAATGACTTGAGCAGAGAAAATGGCATTCTGAGGCACCTCATCAGAAATGGTTGGTGGGATTGAGATCAGCCAGTGGAATGACAAAAACACCAAGATTTTATACAGTCTGATTCATTCCTGGAATGAGAGGCTTGTACTTTGAGGTGATAACATGGAAGACTTGCCTCTACCTACTGGAGTAAAGAGAGGGAGCTTTCTTAAACACAAGAGATTCTGCAGATGCTGGAAATCCAGAGCAACACACACAAAATTCTGGAGGAACTCAGCTGATCAGACAGCAGCTATGGAGGGAAATAAACAGTCAATGGCAAGGGCCAAGACCCTTTGTCAGGAGGGAGGGAGCATTCTGACTGGTTGCATCACAGCATGGTGTGGAGCCTCCAGTACACGGGATCGCAAGAGTCTCAGAGAGTTGTAATTAGCTTTATCAGAGGCACAACCCTCCCCAGTATTGAGGACATCTTCAAGAGGCAGTGCCTCAAAAAGGTAACATCCATCACTAAGACATTTCAACAATCAGAACATGCCCTTTTCTCATTACTACAGTCAGGGTGGAAGCATGAAGACCCACACTCAATGAAACTGAAACAAATGCTTTCTCTCTGCCATCATATTTCTGAATGGTTCACTAACCCAAAAATACTGCCCTTATACTTTATTGAATTATTTATTCTTTGTAATTTAAGTCTAATTTAAATCTTTGCACTGTACTATGAATAGGATTCAGTGAGGTGCTGCCCCCACACCCCGTATTTCTTCTAAACGCCAGTGAGTTTCGGCCCAGAGCCATCAAACGCAACTCATGCTTTAACCCTTTCATTTCCAGGAACATTCTCTAGACCCTCTCCAATGCCAGCATATCCTTTCCAAGATAAGTGGCCCAAAACTGTTCACTGTACTCCAAGTGTGGTCTGACCAAAGCCTTATAACTGATGACCTAGTTATTGTCAAGTTGTTGATTGTGGGAGCTGTGTATCCTGTAGTGTAATGATGATAGCAGTTCCAAGTGATTTGTCAGTTGTCAGGTTTTTCGGGGTTTCCCAGGAAAAGACAAGAAGGTTGATGCAGAAATGCAAAGATTTTTTTTCTTTCGTTTTCTGCATATAAAGTACCAGAGGGATTTTGCATCATCATCATCATCATCATTAGGTGCTGTGTCATATGACATAGGCAATCATGGTCTTGACCATGATTGTTCTTGGCAATTATTTCTGCAGAAGTGGTTTGCTATTGCCTTCTTCTGTGCAGTGTCTTTACACCATGGATAACTCCAGCCATCAACAATAGTCTTCAGAGTTTGCCTGTCTGGTGTCAGTGGCTGCATAACCAGGACTTGTGATATCCACCAGCTTCTCATACAACCATTCAACTCCTGCTCCAATGGCTTCACGTGACCCTGATCAGGGCTACGCAGGTGCTACACCTTGCCCAAGCATGACCTGCAGGCTATGGAGGGAAGGAGTGCCTTACACCTTCTTTAGTAGAGACATATCTCCACCCTGCTACCCCGATTCAGCATCAGTGGAGGGAAACGGACAGTTGATGCTTCAGATCTGAAGTTTCTTTCTTCACCTCCTTAACGATCATCAAGGACCCCCACCAGCCAGGCCATGACCTCTTCTTGCTGCTACCATCGGACAGGAGGTACAGGAAGCCTTAGGTCACACACCGCCAGTTCAGGAACAGTTATTAACCTTCAACCGTCAGGCTCCTGAACCAGTGTGGATAACTTCATCATTACTTCTCTGAACTAATTCAATGACCTACAGACTCAGTTTCAAGGACTCCTTCCAATTCATGTTCTCAGCATTACTTTTTTAGAGTTTGCTCAATTTGGCTTATTTTGCAAATTGGTTGTTGTCAGTTTTCTTATGTATAGTTTTTATGCACTCCATTATATATCATCATTTTCTTGTAAATGCCTGCAAAAAGATTAATCCTAGGTGGTATCTGGTTGCATATACATACTTTGACAATAAACTTACTTTGACTTGGACTTTGAAGTGACTCTATAACCTACAGACTCACTTTCAAGGACTCTTTACATCTCAGGAGCCTGGTACTATATTTATTTACACAATTTGTCTTCTTTAGCACATTGTTCAATTGTTAGTCTAATGTAAGCTTCTATCATATTGCTTTATTCCTGTAAATGCTTGCAAGAAAATTAATCTCAAGGTAGTACATGGTAACACATATGTACTTTGATAATAAATTCACTTTGACCAAGAAAATCAGGGCGAGCTGCTTAATGACTGTCATCCAGTGGCACACTCATATCTATTGTGATGAATTGCTTTGAGAGGTTAGTTCTGGCTAGAATCAACTCCTGCCTCAGCAAGGACCTGGACCCACTGCAAATGGCCTTTCATCACAATAGGTCTACAGTGGACATGATCTCATTGGCTCCAAGAAGCCATGGATCACCTGGAAAATACAAATACTATGATGGGATGCTGTTTATTGATTACAGCTCAGCGTTTAATGCCATCATTCCTACAGTTCTGATCGAAAAGCTCCAGAACCTGGGCCTGTGTACCTCCATCTGCAACTGGATCTTTCACCTCCTAACCAGAAGACCACAATCTGTGTGGGTTGGAAATAACATCTCTTCTCTAACTCACTGCAATCAACACTAGTACACGTCAGGGTTGTGTGCTTAGCCCACTGCTCTGCTCTCTCTACCCCCATGACTGTGTGGTTAGTCACAGCTCAAATGCCATTTACAAATTTGCTGACAATACATCCATTGTTGGCAGAACCTCGGATGATGATGAGGGGAAATACAGGAGGGAAATATACCAGCTAGTTGAGTGCTTTTGCAGCAACAACCTTGCACTCAATGTCAGTAAAACAAAATAACTGATCATGAACTTCAGGAAGGATAAGACAGGGGAACACACACCAGTCCTAATAGAGGGATCAGACATGGAGAGAGTGAGGAATGTCAAGTTCCTGCTTGTCAATATTACTGAGAACCTAACCTGGACCCGACATATTAATGCAGCTGTAAAGAAGGCATGACAGCGTTTCATTAGGAGTTTGAGGAGAATTGGTATGTCAGCAAAAACACTCACAAATTTCTACAGATATACTTTGAAGTGCATTCTAACCGACTGCATCAGTATCTGGTATGGGGTCACTACACTGAAGTAAGCTGAAGAAAACAATAAAATTAGTCAGCTCCATTATGGATACTACCCTCCATAGTATCCAGGATATCTTCAAGGAGCAGTGCCTCAGAAAAGCAACATCCATTATTAAGGTCCCCTACCACCCAGGACATACCCTTTTCTCATTGCTACATCAGGAAGGAGGTTTAGAAGCCTGAAGACACACATTCAATTATTCAGGAACAGCTTCATTCCCTCTGCCATCCAATTTCTGAATGGACATTGAACCAATGGATAGTACTTTATTCTTTTCTATTTTTTGCACTACTGATTTAATGTAACTATTATACTTACTGTAATGCACAGTTTTTTTTTGTCTCTATTATCATGTATTGCATTGTACTGCTGCCGCAAAGTTAACAAATTTCACAACATATCCCGGTGATATTAAACCTGATTCTGATTCTGAACTTTGAACTTAAACTGGCCATCTCACTTCTTAAGGCCCTCCATTGCTCAGGATTGACTGTAGATGTTGTGTCCCAGCTGTCCACGTGATACACCAGCCAGGGCAGTATGATATGGAGAGCAAGCTGTTGCCGATGTAGCAGGCTCACCCTCTTCATGCAGCTAATGAATACAAAGGGATGGTAGAAACTGTTACAGTTTGGCATCAGCAGTGTTACAGGAGTTCCCGGTCAGATTTGAACCATAAGATTGCTTTATGGACTTCTACTCCAGATTTTTCCTCAGGGTTTACTCCTAAAACTTCTGTGAATGAGTATAGCTGCAAGCCACAGGGGGTTTGAGTTCAGAGTTTTCCTTCCAGATGAGCCCCATCTTCCCAAAGTGACTAGTTTTAAGGTGACAGTGATCCACCTTTGCCTGCCATAGACATGGTTCTGCCACAGATGGAGGCTAGGAGCTGGACTTGTTTGTCAGAGGTTATTTGAGATGCGCATCATTGGGAGCATTTAATCGGTAGTGGGAGCTTATCCCCACTACCATCCCTGGGTATAACAAACATAAGGAACCTATTTCACCTTTATCTTTCAGTGAAGATCTGATGTGTCAACTGTCTATTCCACTCCAAAGATGCTGTCTGAGCTGCTGAGTTCCTCCAGCATTTTGTGTGTTGCCCCAGATTTAACCATCAGTAGTCCCTTGTGTCTCTTTGTTTTTTACAAGTTATCATGTTAATTTGGGTGGTAGGGTGGAGATATGTCTTTACCAAAGGAGGTGTAAGGCACTCCTTCCTGAAGGACCTGTACTGTGCTCTACTATTCTGTCTTCTGTTGTAACTTAACAGTCTGGAGCTCATCTTCAGTGAGAGTGGTGGAGCGAGAAACCCTCCTCACACGTTAAAAGATGCTGCAGATGTTTTGAACCTGCAGCAACAAACAATCTGCTGTCAGAATTCAGTGGGCTGAGTATCATCTGCCTTGGTGGACCGGAGTTGTTGACATTTTGATTTTAAACAGAGCATAAAGATACTTTAAAATGTTACTGCAACACACTTGAAAAAGCCTCATTGCAGGGTGACGGACCATGTGCTGGGAAGTGAGAATTATCCAGTCAATTTTTAGACAATATGTGGCCATTCCTCTTACTATTTATTTAGAGATACAGCATACATAGTCTCAACCATCAGGCTTTTGAACCAAAGGATAACCTCAATCATCCCAACACTCAACGAGTTACACAACCTATGGACTCACCTTTAAGGACTCTACAACTCAAGTTCTCACTATTTATTGCTTATTTATCTATCTATTTATTTATCTTATCTATTTATTTATTTACATAGTTTGTTGTCTTTTGCACACATGTTGTTAGTCCATCTCTGTCATGTGTGGTTTTTCACTGATTCTATTGTGTTTCTTTCTATTTCCTGTGATTGTCCGCAAGAGACTGAATCTCAGGGATGTATATGGTGACAAATATGTTCTTTGCCAACAGGTCCTTCAGGTCCAATTACACCCAAGTGATCAATTAACCTTCTCAAAGAAGAAGGCAGAGCGGAGTGATGATGACACTAAACGGTGACTCCTTTGCTTGCATCTTCGGAAACAGCTCTATTTCCATCTTTAATATCTTTATTTTTCCCTTTCAGGGTGCTTTTGAAGCCTCTGACCTGGAGTTACATGCTGACTGCAGTTCTTTGGGGGAATGCAACCCACTCTCAGGATTTCAGGACTGTTGTTCGTCACGCCAAGGGCTCGGCCTAAGTATTCGGCTTGGCTTTGGAAGCCTATGATGTCGGGAGTCTGGAGATGGGTGGATCGAGGGTTGGTGTCACGACAGAACACCCGTATGTCGTCAGCGGAGTCGGAATATCTGCAGCTGTGTGCCCAGAGACTCGTGTTTTTTGGGTACAGAGCTCGAAAAAAGCAATGTGGCAGACTTTTAACATTGTAAACCAGCAAGTTGTTTGTTATGTCTCCCCTTTCGCTGGGAAAGTGAGAACCAGTGGTATGTCGAATGTTTGGTGAACAATGTAGTCTTTGGAGTACTGCAAGTCTGTGTCTTTATTGTTGCTTTGCTCACACTTGAGTGTTTGGTGGAGGGTGCCGATGCCAATGAGGGGAGGGGGAGTGTTGTTTGCTGCCACTTATGTGCAGGATGGGGGAGCTGGGGGGGACTTTGGGGTTCTAACATTTGATTGTCATTCATTCTTGGGGCACTCCTCTGTTTTTGTGAATGGTTGTGAAGAAAAAGCATTTGAGGATGTATATTGTATACATTTCTCTGACGTTAAATTGTACATTTGAAACATGTACATTGTTGGAAGGTAGGAAGAAAAATGGAGCACCCAAAGAAAACTCAGGTTGTGAAGGTGAGAACAGACAGGAGGGAATTGAACCCAGGTCACTGGTATTGTAATAGTGCTGCACTAACCACTGCACTACCATTCTGTGCTGTAGCTCAACTATTCCACCTAGGAAGGATTGAAAGGTAGAGATGCAGACACCTACACATGGAAAATCCTGAATATAAAACCAAGCCTATCAAAAGCAGAGCCTCTAATGGTAAGGTAAAAGGAACAGTTGTTGTTTCTTTCTGCACCTTGCGGCACATCATGCAGTAACCTTGCAGTTTCCTTAGTATTTTTGTCTGCTTTTTATGAGGCTGAGTTGCTAGCTCAACACTCTACTCAGCATGGATGGAAAGCAGGCAAGGAGTTGGTTGGATTCGAAACTGGGACCACTTACCTCAAAGTTCGGTGCAGATGCCACTGCACCACCGGCCAGATAAACAAGAGCATATAGAGTATGAGAAATTGCAGGCTCTGTTTGAAGGGGCTGCTCCTCAGGTTCTGGCTGCACTTCACACCCATCTCCTGATCTATAGTCACCCAGTGAGTGGGATGGGTCACTCAGGGGATCTCCTAGTAGATTTGCTCCAGGTTCTGGCCAAGATAGGCATTCACGGATCCAGACAGCGGGCAGTGGCGGTCTCTGCCCGAGCTGACCTCCTGCTCTTTGTCCAGAGTGATATCCATCCCTGGGTGTCCTTGGAGAAGAAGCACGCAGTCTCTGTGGGAGTTAGGGAACAGTGGGCCGCACAGGGGCTTGATTGTTTCACCAATAACGATAATCAAATTCTAGTTTGAATTGGTGAATAACTATGTTAACCCCTGATTATTCACTCACAAAAATATATAAGATAAACACTTGTATGTTTGTGAAAAAACCTCCAGGTGAGTAAGATCTAGAATGAACTGAGACTACCGCATTGCCCATTTTCTGTTACCGGTCTATTGTTATATTTTTTTCCATTAGTCCTTTAGGCAAATGAGAAAAGAACATAAGAGCTCAGTATCAATTTTTCAGTTTCATAAATATGTAAATACTGCTAAAGTATTTATGGAATAACATTTTAGTAAGAGAATTGAAAATCCCCTCTTTTTATATGTGAGGGAATAAATTATTTAAGCTGCAGTATAGTTCAATAGAGGCATTGTAATATGTCGCTTCCAGCTAAAACTTATATTCCGTTTGAATTACTGTACTTTACTATAAGGTAATAAAGATGTTACGGAAATTGCTTTTTTTTCTTATTATGTATCAAAGACATGTATTAAATGTTGTTTGCATGGTTACATTATAGTCAAATTCCATAACTATGTAAAGCAATAAACTTCAAATACTTCCCTTCTCTAACTACTTCTATTGAAATATATGTGCCAGATTATTTTTCAAAATAGTCAGTTGTCCCCTTGTATTTCTATTTTGTAGGTAGTTTTTTTTTTGCTGTTAAATCACCAAATGGGACAGTCAGTAAAACAAATTAAATGAGGAAATTACATTCTATTTTGCTTTCCTTTACGGCAGAATTACTGGGCTAAAGGAGTTCACACAGACACACAATAAAAGGCAGTTAAACGCAAAATTGAAGCCACACCACAAATTCGCCTTTTATACATTCTGTGACCACCTTAATTTGGCCTCATTACCTTTAGGCAATGTTTACTGTGTTCAGGCTTTTGCCTTGTCCAATACCACTAGTGCTGAATATCTAATGGGAATATTGTTGTAATTTCCATCTAATGCTCTGATAGTTTCTAGATTTCATCGGAAAGGTCACTGCAGGTTCCTTTGGTTTAATCTAACGCAGAGCGTTCCCCAACTTGTTACACTGCCATTTTATTATGTATGGATTAAATTGCAATTTCCATTTTAATATTCTTGACCTATTTTCATCCATAGATGATCCCATTACTGGTTCTTTGCAATGAAGTGGTTTCAATGCACAGAAGAAGTAAACAAGGAAATAACTCCTTGCCTGGTTTTTCTTTCTTCATTTATGCACATTGCCCGATGAATTACTGAAGAATTACATGATAAGTAAAGTGTTAATATTCGGTAAAGGTTCTACAGCCTCACAAAAGCACAGAGCTTTATGAAATTGGGGATATGACGAAGCCTCCCCAGCTTCCAGAACAACTCCAAGGAGCAATGCCTCAAAAAGGAGGCATCCATCATTAAGGACCCCGTCACCCAGGACATCACTACAGGACACAGCCTGAGAAGAGAGAGACACCCTTTTAGAACGGAGATGAGAAGGTATTTCCTTAGCCCCAGAGTGGTGAATTTGTGGAATCTGTTGCCACAGGCAGCTGTAGAAGCCCAGTGTTTGGGTATATTTAAGACAGAGGTTGATAGATTCTTGGTTAGTCAGGGCATGAGGGGTTACGGGGAGAAGACAGGAGACTGGGGCTGAGAGGGAAAATGGATCAGCTATGATGAAAATGCGGAGCAAATTTGATGGACCAAATGGCCTAATTCTTCTCTTATATCTTATGAACTTATAGACATGCCTTGTTCTCATTGCTACCATCAGGGAGGAGGTACAGGAGCTCAGGAATTCAGGTGATTCAGGAATGGCTTCTTCCCCTCTGCCATCAGATCATGGACACTACTGTAATTTTGTTTTTAGCATTATTTACTGCAATGTATTGCTGCAGCATAACAACAAATTTCACAACATATGCCAGAGACTTTAAACCTGATTCTGATTCTGATATAAGGCTAGCAGGAAGGAGCTTAAGAATGAAATTAGGAGAGCCAGAAGGGGCCATGAGAAGGCCTTGGCAGACAGGATTAAGGACATCCCCAAGGCATTCTACAAGTATGTGAAGAGCAAGAGGATAAGACGTGAGAGAATAGGACCAATCAAGTGTGACAGTGGAAAAGTGTGTATGGAACCGGAGGAGATGGAAGAGGTACTTAGTGAATACTTTGCTTCAGTATTCACTACCAAAAAGGATCTTGGCGATTGTAGGGATGACTTTCAGCAGACTGAGAAGCTTGAGCACATAGATATTAAGGAACAGGATGTGCTGGAGCTTTTGGAAAGCATCAAGTTGGATGAGTCACTGGGACCGGATGGGATATACCCCAGGCTACTGTGGAAAGTGGGGGAGGAGATTGCTAAGCTTCTGGTGATGATCTTTGCCTCATCAATGAGGACAGGAGAGGTTTCGGAGGATTAGAGGGTTGCAGTTGTCGTTCCCTTATTCAAGAAAGGGAGTAGGAAATTAAAAAAAGGAAATTAAGAAAGGGAGTAGGAATAGCCCAGGAAATTATAGACCAGTGAGTCTTACTTCAGTGGTTGATAAGTTGATGGAGAAGATCCTGAGAGGCAGAAATTATGAACATTTGGAGAGGCATAATATGATTTGGAATAGTCAAAGGCAGGTTATCCCTTACGAGCCTGATTGATTTTTTTGATAATGTGACTAAACACATTGATGAGGGTAGCCCCTAGATGTAGTGTATCTGCATTTTAGCAAGGCATTTGATAAGGTACCCCATGCAAGGCTAATTGAGAAAGTAAGGAAGCATGGGATCCAAGGGGACATTGCTTTGTGGATCCAGAACTGGCTTGCCCACAGAAGGCAAAAACTGGTTATATATTATGAGAATAAGTTGAGTGAACTCGGCCTTTTCTCCTTGGAGCGACAAAGGATAAGAGGTGACCTGATAGAGGTTTACAAGATAATGAGAGACATTGATCATGTGGATAGTCAGAGGCTTTTTCCTAGGGCTGAAATGACTAGCATGAGAGGGCATAGTTTTAAGGTGCTTGGAAGTAGGTACAGAGGAGATGTCAGGGGTAAGTTTTTTATGCAGAGAGTGGTGAGTGTGTGGAATGGGCTGCCGGCGGCAGCGGTGGAGGTGGAAATGATAGGGTCTTTTAAGAGACTCCTGGAAGGATACATGGAGTTTAGAAATATAGAGGGCTATGGGTAAGGCCAGGTAGTTCTAAGGTAAGGACATGTTTGGTACAGCTTTGTGGGCCAAAGGGCTTGTATTTTGCTGTAGGTTTTCTATGTTTGTTTCTATGTTAATTTTAAATTGATTTCTGAATGGTCCATGAACCCATAAACAATATTCCTCTTTTCTACTATTTATTTTTTTAACGTACAGTGATTTTTAAATGTCTTTCATTGCACCACTGCCTCAAAACAACAAATTTTATGATACTGTATATGCCAGTGACAATAATCCTCATTTTGACTCTGATTGGTAATTGGTTTATTATTGTCACAAGTAATGAGACACAGTGAAAATCTCACTGTCTGCATCCTCTTCAGACAAATCATTCTACGCACTGTTATGTTGAGATACAGCACAGAATAGGCCCTCCGGCCCTTCAAGATGTGCCGCCCAGCAATCCCCAATTTAATCCTGGCCTAATGATGTGACAACTTACAATTAACCTACCAACCTGTACGTCCTTGGAATGAGGAAGGAAACCAGAGCAATCCCTATGCGGTTATGAGGTGGACATAAAAACTCCTTACAGACTGCTAGCAGAAATTGAACCCAGGCCACTAGCACTGTAAAGTGTTGTACTAACCACTACAATACAGTGCCACCCTATGCTATATATATATATATATTCATGTCGTATGATGTGGGTGATCATGGTCTTTCCATGACCGTGATCATGATTTATTGTTCGTGGCAAATTATTCTACAGAAGTAGTTTGCCATTGCCTTCTTCTAGGCAGTGTCTTTTACAAGACGTGTGACCCCCCAGCCATCAACAATACTCTTCAGAGACTGTCAGCCTGGCATCAGTGGTCATATAACCAGCACTTGTGATCTGCACCAGCTGCTCATACGACCATCCATCACCTACTCCCATGGCTTCATGTGATGCTGATCCCGGGGGCGGAGCAGGTGCTACACCTTGACCAAGGGTGACCTGCAGGCTAGTGGAGGAAAGGAACGCCTTACACCTCCTTAGGTTGAGACGTATCTCCAATCTGCCACCCAGTACATTGAGGTGATACAAAAGGAACAACAAAACAGAATGCAGAATATATTGTTGAAGTTATAGACAAGGTTAAGTGCAGTTAGACAAATAACACAAGGTTTGCAATCAGATCATCTGATAGATCAAGAATCCGTCTTTAGAGTAAGAGACATAACAGCAGGGTAGAAGCTGTCCTTGAATTTGGTGGTATGTGCTTTCAAGCTTTTACATCTTCCACCATGTAAGAGAGGGAAGACGAGAGAATCACTGGGATCCTTTGCTATGGTGGTTGCATTCCCCAGGCAAAAGAGAGTTTAGAGAAACTCAATGGAGGGGAGGCTGGCTTGAATGATCGATATGATGAACTGTGCAAGAGTCTTAGGAACATATATATACAGCTAGGGGTGCCTAAGACTTTTGCACAGTACTGTATTTGTCAACGTGGAGCAGAGAGCAAGTCTGTAAATCTGGTGGAAACAAAGGATGTTGGGAATGGTGAAAGTGGAGTGCTGTGGGAAGAGAGTGGGACAGGTGGCAGAGGAGTTCCGGGGGTGTGGGGGTTAGCGTAGATGCAGACACAGCCAGCCCAGAGACACCAAGCAAGGTGACTTGATTCCAATCAATTGGTTTAGTGATCAGTACAGAATGTCTCTTTGGTGCTTCCCACTCCCTCCCCTCTTCCTTCCCTTTTCTCAACCATGATTCCCCTCGCCCATTCTCAGTCCACAATAGAGAACAAAATCAGAATTAGGTTTATCATCACTCACATATATCATGAAATTATTTTTTTCTTTGCATCAGCAGTACAATGCAATACATACAGTAAAATTACTGTAGTACTGTCCAGATGTCAGAGGCACCCTAGCTATAGATATGTGCCTAAGACATTTCCCCATACTGTATTTGAGGTCTTGGTCTATATAAGGGAATTTTAACTAGATTCATTCCTCTGTCCTCAACCCATAGCCTGACAAATTATTTCAGATGCTCCAGAATGCTACAGTGATTTTGCTGCAGTACCACAGATTAGAGTCCTAATGAAGGGTCTCAGCCTGAAGTATCAGCTGATTTTTCATTTCCACAGATGCTGCCTGACTTGCTGAGTTCTGCCAGCATTTTGTGTGTGTGTTACTACAAACGTTAACCATTAATTGCCTCATCTTTTATGTATTCATTACCTACAAACTAAGTATTACTGTCAAAGCTAACATTTATTATCCATCCCCAGTTGCCTTTGTGGATGTGGTGATGAACCAGTACAGTCCTTGTGATGATGATACTCCCAGAATGCAATTGGGCATGTTATTACAGAAGTTGAAGCCAGTGACAATGAAGGAACAGTGATGTACTTCCAATTCTGGATGGAATGTCACTTGGAGTAGAATCGACATGGCCGGTGTCCTCAAAACCTACTGCCCGGGTCCTCATTCATCAACATCAATGAGTCCTGGGGTCAATAGTGAAGGTCAAAGCCCAAAGGTCAATCAGAAGTCTAGAAGTCAAGTCCCAATGGCTAGAGCCATAGATCTGCGATTCTAGGAGTCCATTGAAGGCTGGAAGCCCAGAGCCAGCCTGTCCTGGGTTAGGAGGACCTACCCATGAGGTATATATGAGTGGATGGCTGGGTGGGAGGGAGGAAAGGGAATAATTTGCTGATGTTCTGATGTTGTAGTAGCTTGGTTGTTCCACTTAACTGGAATGTGTGGCAAAACGTGTGGAATGCCCCCAGCATATCTTTCATCCATACAGTAGAAGGTTGGTGTAAAAGTCAGGGATGTGAATCAGAATCAGGTTTATTATCACTGGCATACATTAGTGGCTGCTTTATAGGAACACCTGTACACCAGCTTGTTAATGCAAATATATAATCAGCAATCGTGTGGAAGCAACTCATTGCACAAAAGCATGCAAACATGTTTTCAAGAGGCTCAGTTGTTGTTCAGGCCAAATTTCAGAATAGGGCAGAAATTAATTTGACTATGGATTGACTGTTGGTGTCACATGGGGTGATTTGAATATCTCAGAAAAATCTGATCTCCTGTGATTTTCACACATAACAGTCTCTACAGTTTATATAGAATGGTGTGGAAAACAAAAGAAATACCCAGTAAGTAGAGTTCTGTGGATGACAACACCTTGTTAATGAGAGAGATCGGAAGAGAATGGCCATACTGGTTGAAGTTGACAGAAAATCGATAGTAACTCAAATAACTATGCATCTCTGAATACACAACATGTCGATCCTTGAAGCAGATGGGCTGCAGCAGCAGAAGACTCAGCGGTCACCTTATTATGTACCTCCTGTACCACCTAATGTATGTCATGAAATTTGTTGTAGCAGTACAATACAATGTATAAAATGTTTTATAGATTAGCAATAGGAGAAACATACATAGATTAAATAAGTGGTACAAATGAGAATGTAGAATAATAGTCAGAAATGGGAATAAAGAGACACAAGTGACACTATATAGATGTTGGAAGTCTGAAGAAACACACAAAATGTTAATCTAGACTCAAAACATTGACTGTCCATTTCTCTTCAGAATCAAAATTGGGTTTATTATCACCAGCAATTATCATGAAATTTGTTGACCTAGCAGCAGCAGTTCAATGTAATACATGATAACACAGAAATAAAAAATAAAAACATAAATAAATTAATTACAGTAAGTATATATATGTGTATATTGAATAGATTAATAGATATTGAATGGATAGTGCAAAAATAGAAATAATATTTATTAAAAAAGTGAGTTAATGTTCATGGATTCAATGTCCATTTAAGAATCATATGGCAGAAGCTGTTCCTGAATTGCTGAGAGTGTGACTTCAGGCTTCTGTACCCCCTTCCTGACGGTAACGAGGAGAAGAGGGCATGTTTTGGGTGATGAGGATTCTTACTAATGGACTTCGCCTTTCTGAGGCATCGCTCCTTGAAGACGTCTTGGATACTACAGATGCTAGACCCAAGATAGAAGTGACTAATTTACAACTTTCTTCGGTCCTTTCCAGTAGCACCACCCCTCTCCCCACCATACCAGACAGTGATGCAGCTTGTCACAATGCTCTCCATGGTACATCTACACAGGTTTTTGAGTGTTTTAGTTGACAAACCAAATCTCTGCAAACCTGTAATGAAATACAACCACTGTCTTGCTTTCATTATAGCTGCATCGATATGTTAGGACCAGGTTAGATCCCCAGGGATCTTGGCACCCAGGAACTTGAAATTGCTCACTCTCTCCGCTTCTGATCCCTCTATGGGGTTGGTTTGTCTCAGCTATCCTTAAGTCCACAATCAGCTCTTTTGTCTTACTGACATTAAGTGCAATGTTGTTGCTGTGACACCACTCAACTACCTGGTATATCTTGCTCCTGTACGCCTTCTTATCTCCATCTGAGATTCTACCAACAATGGTTGTATCATCAGTAAATTTATAGGTGGTATTTGAGTTATACCTAACCACACGGTCATGGGTATTGAGAGAGTAGAGCAGTGTGCTAAGCACACACCCCTGAGGTGTGCAGTGTTGATCATCAGCAAGAAGGAGATATTATCACCAATCCACACATATTTTGGTCTTCCAGTTAGGATTAGGATTAATAGAATTAATATTTTATTAATGTAAATGAGTGTTTGGTGATCAACAGAGACTCAGTGAGCTGAAGGCCCTGCTCCCCCTTTTTTAAAAAACATCACCAGTATCAGCCCTACAGGTACAATTGAGAGTAATGCCTTTGAAGCTAAGAAGGAAGCAATTGATGGCAAACTACTGAGCTAATTTGCAGGGGCACAATGATTCTCACCCTGCAAAAGGAATTTTGCAGGACTGCTGGGAGAATGGGAAGTTTCAGAGGGATAACTTTAGTCGGGTAGGGAATGATATTGCTGAAGAATGTGAAGTGTTTGATCTAAGGATAATTCCTTCAGTAGTTTATCCAGCTGTAGCTCCATGGAAGATTGTATGGCCTGACATAAACTGGCATTTGTTAGAGGTAAAAAGGAAAGGAAAATATAAAACTGATTTGGTAAGTGCATTTAACTATCATGTGATGGAAAAATATATTGGTTATACTCAGATTTATACGGATGGTGCTAAGGAACCTGAAACAGGAGTGACAGGTTTTGGGGTGGCTACACCAGCAAAAGAAATTGGAGTCAGCAGAACACCTAATAAGTTAGGAGTGTATACAGTGGAGATGTTGGCAGTGTTGGTTGTGTGTTGTGATGGGTGGAGAAAGCTAGACTAGTCAAAGTGATATGCTCAGATTCATCCTCAGTTCTAGCAAGTTTAAGGTCTTTTCACTCAAACAGCCGGCAAGATGTACTTTATGAAGTCCTTCAGTCAGTCACAAGAGTTGCAAATCAGGGAGATCAGGTTAAATTTCTATGGGTTCCAGCTCAAGTAGGGGGTGAAGGGGAATGAGAGGGTGGATGAATTGACAAAGAGGGTGTTAAAGAAAGAAAATATAGAAATGCACATTTGTATCAGCAAAGCAGAGGCTAGGTGTATAATCTGGGAAAGAATTATCCAAGTGTGGCAAGAAAGATGGGACAGAGAGGGGAACGGGAGGCATTTATATCAAATACAAAAGAGTGTTACAGTTACTAGGGTAGGTAGTGGATACAGAAGAGAGGAAACTGTGTGGACTAGGTTAAGGCTGGGGCACTGTGCACTAAACAAAACATTGAAATTGATAGAGAAACACCAGGCAGGATTGTGTGAGGAATGTCAGGAAGAGGAGTCAGTAGAACATGTAATTCTGAGTTGCAGGAAGTATGGGATACAGAGAGAGATGATGAGAATTAATCTAAGGGAATTGGGAGTGCAGGAATTCACATTAAAAGGGTTACTGGGCATGTGTGAGAGGGCACAGGTCAGAGTACTTTTAGCTTTCTTAAGGGATACAGGAGTTTTTTATAGGATATGATGGATAAGCAGGAATAGGGTACTAGGATGGCTAATGAAGGAAGGATAAAGTGTAGACTAGGGTGGGTATGTGTATGTGTGTGAATGGGTGAAGGGATTTAGAGTGTGAGTCTCTCATCTGATCCACTCTCTGGAGCAGAAGGTGCCGGTAATGCACTATTAAGCTGAGGGCCAGCCGCCGTAAAACAAGAAGAAGGCCCTGCTCCCTTCATATATTCATGACACTGAGCAAACAGAAAGGCCTCATCTTAAGACATGACCAAGGTCATCCTTCCTTCTGACACTGCAAAATCCGAACATCATTTCAATGTTTTCTTGATTTTGACTCTTCATTGATTCTGAAGAAGTGAAGTTAAAACAGAGTGGGTTGAGTATCTCAGAAACTGCTGATCTTCTGGGATTTTCATACACAACAGTCTCTAGAGTTTACACAGAATGGTGTCTGAGCCAAAACATCCACCTCTCATTAACAAGGTGTTTTTGCTCACTGAATGAATTTGCTCATACACCATTCCATGTGAACTTTAGAGACTGTTGTGTGTGAAAATCCCAGGAGATCAGCAGTTTACTCAAACCACCCTATTTTAACTTTTCTGCTTCAGACCAATTACGGGTCAAAATCAAGAAAACATTGCAAAGATGTAGGGATTGCGCCAAGTCTAAGACAAGAGCGTTACAGTTGAATCAACTTACCACTTTAAGCTGGCTAAAAGAAGAAAATCAGCTCCTTTGTTGTATTTTTGTAATTCTAAATATGAAGGACTACACTCAGTGGCCACTTTTTAAGGCTTTCGATGAACAGGTAAAATGGATATTTATTGCAGTATCCATCTGTTTCAAAGTTCAATGTGCTGTGCATTCAGAGATGTGCTTCTGCACACCACTGTTGTAATGGTTACTGACATCTTCCTGTCAGATTGAACCAGTCTGGCCATTCTGCTCTGACCTCTGTCATTAAAAGGTGTTTTAGTTCACTGAATGTTTTTGTTCATGCACCATTCGGTGTAAATTCTGGAGAGTGTTTTGTGTGAAAATCCCAGGGGATCAGCTATTCAACCCACCCTGTCTGGCGCTACCAATCATTCCATGGTCAAAGTCGAGGCACTTAGATCATATGTCTTCTGCATTCTGGTGTTTGGTCTGAATAACAACTGAACCGCTTGACCATGTCTGCATTTCTTTATGCATTGAGTCGCTGCCACATGATTGGCTGCTTAGATATTTACATTAATGACTAGGTGTACAGGTGTACCTAATAAAGTGGCCACTGAGTGTTGCCTAGATGTTCAAAATTCTCTGCTGATGAGAGAACAGTGCTGACCAACTGAAGGCTGTTGGGAAGAGAGCAGGCAGATGAGGAAGGCAGTTTTTGAACATAGGAAATCCAAATGAATTTTCTGCCAAGGAAATACAGGACATTCCCAGGGATTGAGATGCGCTGGTCTTGGCATCTTCTAGACATGTTGGCATCCCAAACCATAAATAGTAAGTTGCACGATCTATTGATCTATCTCAGGCTACCAGACAAAGCTTCAAGCCAATGATTTCATTTTGAACACAACTGGATGACCGGCATGTACTGTAGCTCACCCAACAATTTAGGTCTCAGCTTGGATGATACAGCGGAAAGAAATAGTGATGCAAAGACAATGGGCCATTCACTTCCATCTCTCAACCTGCTGATATGACTGCACCTATGCCATAAGGTGAAGTGGCACAGGCAAGCTTCCCTGGATCCTGTGGATCATAGTGTGTGAGTACAGTGTCTGACATGACCAGTTCCTTTAATTTTTTAAAAGCTATCTCACACTGCTTTGTCCATTGCCATTTCTTTGCAATCTGTGGTAATAAGTTCAACGGGTGGAGCTCAGTTGCCAGGTTTGGTAGGAACCTTTTATAGCAATGACAAATCCTAAAAAGGACTGCAACCATGAGCATCCTTTAGCCTTAGGGCATCCACCGCTGCTTGAATTTTCTCAGCATGATTGTGTAATCCTTGTGCATCGATGGTGTGGCCACAGTAAATGTTGCTTGCTTTAAACAATTCACAATTGTTGTGTCATACTCTGAGCCCATAATCTTCTAATCTTTTTAACACTACCTTGAGAGTTTGGAACTGTTCCTCATCATCCTTCTTAGTAATAATGACATCATCCTGGTAGTACTGAGTGCCTAGACAGTCTTGTGGTACCCGATCCATAGCTTTCTGCCAGAGAGCAGGTGCAGATGCTACTCTAAAAATAAAACTATTCTAACAATAAAACCATTTGCACAGTCAAGTCACTAAGCATTTAAACTCAATGCACTCAACAATACAGGCACTCGCTTCTCACTGGCCATACAATTTGCTTCAAAATACTGCTGAATTACCTCAGCATACATGATCCAGTTGTCATTGAAAAATGGAATGCATCTACCATTCTGACATAGCCAGACATTTCTGCTTTTTTTAAAATCATTAATATCGCCCTGTTTATGAACCAGTGAATTTGTTCATTTCCTGGGTTTTTTAAACTCAAATATCATCTCCTCTTGCAAAGAAAGCATGATGCACTGCTTTTTATAAACTCAAATGTTTCACTGCATTTTGTTTAAACTCAATTGCTTCACTGTGCTTTGTTAAAATTTGAACATGTTGCTGCTATTCAACAGGTAGGTAGTTGTCTTGGGTTCACTTTGAAACTATCTCATCATTTCTGTTATGTTTTATAGCTCCAAATCATAAAACTAAATTAAAAGAAAAGATGGAGAGTCCGAAATGTGAGTCTAACTTAAATTTTTGCTTCAAGTGAGGTGCACATGTATCACATGGTGGCATGATGACATATGTCAATTGCATACAAGACGACACGCCCCAGTGGCTCCAATGACTACAGACCGGTGGCATTGACCTCCCACATCATGAAGACCCTGGAGAGACTTGTTCTAGAGCAGCTCCGGCCTATGGTTAGGCCACACTTAGACCCCCTCCAGTTCGCCTATCAGCCCCGACTAGGAGTTGAGGATGCCATCGTCCACCTGCTGAACCGTGTCTACGCCCACCTGGACAAGCCGGCGAGCACTGTGAGAGTCATGGTTTTTGACTTCTCCAGTGAGTTCAACATCATCTGCCCTGCTCTGCTGGGTGAGAAGCTGACAGTGATGCAGGTGGATGCTTCCCTGGTGTCATGGATTATTGACTACCTGACTGGCAGACCACAGTACGTGCACTTGCAACACTGTGTTTCAGACAGAGTGGTCAGCAGCACTGGGGCTCCAGAAGGGACTGTCCTGTCTCCCTTTCTCCTCACCATCTACACCTCTGACTTCAACTACAACACAGAGTCTTGCCATCTTCAGAAGTTTTCTGATGACTCTGCCATAGTTGGATGCATCAGCAAGGGAGATGAGGCTGAGTACAGGGTGACGATGGGAAACTTTGTCACATGCTGCGAGCAGAATCATCTGCAGCTTAATGTGAAAAAGACTAAGGAGCTGGTGGTGGACCTGAGGAGGGCTAAGGCACCGGTGACCCCTGTTTCCATCCAAGGAGTCAGTGTGGACATGGTGGAGGATTACAAATACCTGGGGATACGAATTGACAATAAACTGGACTGGTCAAAGAACACTGAGGCTGTGTACAAGAAGGGTCAAAGCCGTCTCTACTTCCTGAGGAGACTGAGGTCCTTTAACATCTGCCGGACGATGCTGAGGATGTTCTACGAGGCTGTGGTGGCCAGTGCTATCATGTTTGCTATGGTGTGCTGGGGCAGCAGGCTGAAGGTAGCAGACACCAACAGAATCAACAAATTCATTCATAAGGCCAGTGATGTTGTGGGGGTGGAACTGGACTGGATGGTGGTGTCTGAAAAGAGGATGCTGTCCAAGTTGCATGCCATCTTGGACAATATCTCCCATCCACTCCATAATGTACTGGTTAGGCACAAGAGTACATTCAGCCAGAGACTCATTTCACCAAGATGCAACACTGAGCATCACAGGAAGTCATTCCTGCCTGTGGCCATCAAACTTTACAACTCCTCCCTCGGAGTGTCAGACACCCTGAGCCAATAGGCTGGTCCTGGACTTATTTCCACTTGGAATAACTTACTTATTATTATTTAATTATTTATGGTTTTATATTGTTATATTTCTACACTGTTCTTGGTTGGTGCGACTGTAACAAAACCCAATTTCCCTCAAGATCAATAAAGTACAAAAGTTTGTATGTCTGTCTGTCTGTATAACCCGCAATGCATTACATAAGCAACAAAGAATTCTTAGTCAAACAATATATTTATTACTGAAATATTAAATACACACACTCAACGTCACAATCTACCTCATTATGATCTTAAACATTTCTGTTTACCACCACTGCACTTCCTGTGTGGCTGTTACACTTTATTCTGCATTGTTATTATTTTACTTTGTTCTAGATCAGGGGTTTCCAACCATCTTTATGCCATGTGTCAGGACCCTGAAGCAGAGACCCAATCACAGACCAAGTACTATGCGCACTGTGGTATTTACTGAGTAGCGAATCCAGAGGGGCAACAAAGTCAGCGTCAAAGTTCAGGTGGAGATCAAAAATTCCAGAGTAATCCAAAAACCAGAATCGGGAAACAGGCAGAGTCGATATTCCGATGGACAGAGTTCAGATACAAATGCTGGAAAAGCTCAGGAAAACTCACAGCACAAATTGGCAACAAGCAGGTGAAAACACAGGACTAAAATACACTGAACAATAAACAGAGAGGCAGATGATACGTGGAGCACAATGAGACACAGGTGGCAGCAATACAGGTAATAATGAGAAACAGATGAAAGACGGAATACTCAGTAATACAAGAGCCGGAGTAGAGCAGGAGCGGGGACAGGAACACATGGGGCATGAAAACAAACAAGAGCACCTGGCAATACAAAATCACAGACTGACACCAGACACAAAGACAAAGTTCAATTAGAAGTACTGACAGCAATGAACCAATACCATTAAGCAAGGGGTCCATAGACCCCTGGTTGGGAACCCCTGTTCTAGATCAGTGCTTTGTGTAATGATTTGATATCTATCAACAGTATGCAAGGCAAGCTTTTCACTGTATCTCAGTATATGTGACAATAAAAAAAACAATTTCTGTTCGTTGGTGGGTTGACCTACAACTCAATTTGACTGGGTTTTTCATTTTCTGTTTTCAGTCAAATTGGTTGAGCTTACTCTCAACATCAAATTTATCCAGACAAATTTTTCTGGATAAACTTTTCAAACTTCAAAATAAATTTATTATCAAAGTACATCTATGTCACCTAAGATTCATTTTCTTGCGGGCATAGTCAATAAATCCATAATAGAATAATAACCATAATAGAAGCAATGAAAGACAGCTCCAACTTGAGCTTTCAACCAATGTGCAAAAGACAATAAACTGTCCAAATACAGAATGAAAGAAATAATAATAATGAATAAATAAGCAATAAATATCGAGAACATGTAATTAAGAGTCCTTGAATGTGAGTCCATTGGTTTTGGGAACATTTCAGTAATGGTACAAGTGAAGTCGTGTGAAGTTATCCTCCTTAGTTCATTTTGCTGCATTTAGAGCAAATCAGATCGATGCTGCCTGAGCCACTGAGTTCATGCAGCATTTTTTTTTTGTGTTGCTCCAAATTTCCAGCATCTGCACTCTCCGCTGTGTCTCAGTCCTTCAGAGATACTCCCTTTGTTCAATCCAATTCTGCCACCATCTTCTCTGCTTCTTATAACCATATAACATATAACCATATAACAATCACAGCACGGAAACAGGCCATTCCGGCCCTCCTAGTCCGTGCCGAACTCTTAATCTCACCTAGTCCCACCTACCCGCACTCAGCCCATAACCCTCCACTCCTTTCCTATCCATATACCTATCCAATTTTACCTTAAATGACACAACTGAACTGGCCTCTACTACTTCTACAGGAAGCTCATTCCACACAGCTATCACTCTCTGAGTAAAGAAATACCCCCTCGTGTTTCCCTTAAACTTTTGCCCCCTAACTCTCAAATCATGTCCTCTCGTTTGAATCTCCCCTACTCTCAATGGAAACAGCCTATTCACGTCAACTCTATCTATCCCTCTCAACATTTTAAATACCTCGATCAAATCCCCCCTCAACCTTCTACGCTCCAATGAATAGAGACCTAACTTGTTCAACCTTTCTCTGTAACTTAAGTGCTGAAACCCAGGTAACATCCTAGTAAATCGTCTCTGCACTCTCTCTAATTTATTGATATCTTTCCTATAATTCGGTGACCAGAACTGTACACAATATTCCAAATTTGGCCTTACCAATGCCTTGTACAATTTTAACATTACATCCCAACTTCTGTACTCAATGCTCTGATTTATAAAGGCCAGCGTTCCAAAAGCCTTCTTCACCACCCTATCTACATGAGACTCCACCTTCAGGGAACTATGCACTGTTATTCCTAGATCTCTCTGTTCCACTGCATTCCTCAATGCCCTACCATTTACCCTGTATGTTCTATTTGGATTATTCCTGCCAAAATGTAGAACCTCACACTTCTCAGCATTAAACTCCATCTGCCAACGTTCAGCCCATTCTTCTAACCGGCATAAATCTCCCTGCAAGCTTTGAAAACCCACCTCATTATCCACAACACCTCCTACCTTAGTATCATCAGCATACTTACTAATCCAATTTACCACCCCATCATCCAGATCATTTATGTATATTACAAACAACATTGGGCCCAAAACAGATCCCTGAGGCACCCCGCTAGTCACCGGCCTCCATCCCGATAAACAATTATCCACCACTACTCTCTGGCATCTCCCATCTAGCCACTGTTGAATCCATTTTATTACTCCAGCATTAATACCTAACGACTGAACCTTCTTAACTAACCTTCCATGTGGAACTTTGTCAAAGGCCTTGCTGAAGTCCATATAGACTACATCCACTGCCTTACCCTCGTCAACATTCCTCGTAACTACTTCAAAAAATTCAATAAGGTTTGTCAAACATGACCTTCCACGCACAAATCCATGCTGGCTACTCCTAATCAGATCCTGTCTATCCAGATAATTATAAATACTATCTCTAAGAATACTTTCCATTAATTTACCCACCACTGATGTCAAACTGACAGGTCTACAATTGCCAGGCTTACTTCTAGAACCCTTTTTAAACAATGGAACCACATGAGCAATACGCCAATCCTCCGGCACAATCCCTGTTTCTAATGACATCTGAAAGATCTCCGTCAGAGCTCCTGCTATCTCTACACAAACTTCCCTCAAGGTCCTGGGGAATATCCGGTCAGGACCCGGAGATTTATCCACTTTTAAATTTCTTAAAAGCGCCAGTACTTCCACCTCTTTAATTGTCATAGGTTCCATAACTTCCTTACTTGTTTCCCACACCTTACACCATTCAATATCCTTCTCCTTAGTGAATACCGAAGAGAAGAAATCGTTCAAAATCTCTCCCATCTCCCTCGGCTCCACACATAGTTGACCACCCTGATTCTCTAAGGGACCAATTTTATCCCTCACTATCCTCTTGCTTTTAATATAACTGTAGAAGCCTTTCGGATTTACTTCCACCTTATTTGCCAAACCAAACTCGTAACTTCTTTTAGCTTTTCTAATCTCTTTCTTAAGTTTCCTTTTACATTCTTTATATTCCTCGAGCAATTCCTTTACTCCATGCTGCCTATATCTATTGTAGACATCCCTCTTTTTTCGAACCAAGTTTCTAATATCCCTTGAAAACCATGGCGCTTTCAAACCTTTAACCTTTCCTTTCAACCGAACAGGAACATAAAGATTCTGTACCCTCATAATTTCACCCTTAAATGACCTCCATTTCTCTATTACATCCTTCCCATAAAACAACTTGACCCATTCCACTCTCTCTAAATCACTGCGCATCTCCTCAAAGTTAGCCTTTCTCCAATCAAAAATCTCAACTCTAGGTCCAGTCCTGTCCTTCTCCATAATTATATTGAAGCTAATGCTATTGTGATCACTGGACCCGAAGTGCTCCCCAACACATACATCTGTCAGCTGACCTATCGCATTCCCTAACAGGAGATCCAACACTGCCCCATCTCTAGTCGGTACTTCTATGTATTGTTGCAAAAAGCTATCCTGCACACATTTCACAAACTCTAAACCATCCAGCCCTTTTACAGAATGAGCTTCCCAATCTATGTGTGGAAAATTAAAATCTCCCACAATCACCACCTTGTGTTTACTACAAATATCTGCTATCTCCTTACACATTTGCTCTTCCAACTCACGCTCCCCATTAGGTGGCCTATAATACACTCCTATCAGTGTTACTACACCTTTCCCATTCCTCAATTCCACCCAAATAGCCTCCCTAGAGGAGCTCTGTAATCTATCCTTCCAAAGCACCGCCATAAGATTTTCTCGGACAAGCAATGCAACACCTCCTCCTCTGGCCCCTCCTACTCTATCACACCTGAAGCAACTAAATCCAGGAATATTTAGTTGCCAATCACACCCTTCCTGCAACCATGTTTCACTAATAGCTACAACATCATAATTCCAGGTATCAATCCACACTTTAAGCTCATCCACCTTTCTTACAATGCTCCTAGCATTAAAATAGATACATTTAAGATACTCTCCACCTCCTCCTCTCTTTTCATCCCTAGCAATGCATTCAAATTTATTATCCTTTTCTTTCTTCTCCCCTACAACTTCGGGCTGAGCGCATCCCTCCTCCATCACCTGCCTGTCCTCCCTCACACACGGTCTACTTACTTGCTCTACTGGTGAACTAACCTCCTCTCCCATAGTTTCCTCAATTTGATTTCCGCCCCCCCATCTTACTAGTTTAAAGTCTGCCCCGTAGCCCTAGCAAACCTCCCCGCTAGGATATTGGTCCCCCCAGGATTCAAGTGTAACCCGTCCTTCTTGAACAGGTCACGCCTGCCCCAGAAGAGGTCCCAATGATCCAGAAACTTGAATCCCTGCCCCCTGCTCCAATCCCTCAACCACGCATTCATCCTCCACCTAATTCCATTCCTACTCTCACTGTCGCGTGGCACAGGCAGTAATCCCGAGATTACTACCTTTGCGGTCCTTCTTCTTAACTGCCTTCCTAACTCCCTATACTCTCGTTTCAGGACCTCTTCCCCTTTCCTACCTATGTCATTGGTACTTATAACGAATTTTTCTCCCTCTCCCTCTTCTGACGAATGGTCCCAGATCTGAAATGCTGTTGCTCTTCCTTGGGTCTCACCTAACCTGCTTACTATTCCAAACGCACTTTGTCTTTCAGATTTCTACCATTTCTAGATCTAAGGAGCATAGCTTCAGATCATAGGGCTCATCATCATCGTTAAGTACTGTGTCATATGATATAAGTGATCATGATCTGTACGTGACCTTGAATTGTTCTTGACAAATTTTTCGACAGAAATGATTTGCCATTGCCTTCTTCTGGACAGTGTCTTTACAAGATGAGTAACCCCAGCCATTATCAATACTCTTCAGAGATTGTCTGCCTGGTGTCTGGTCACCACCTAGCAGCTACTCATACGACCATCCACCACTGCTCCCATATTTTCATATCGACCTGGATCAGTAGCCTAAACAGGTGCTAAACCTTGCTCAGGGTTGTGGAGTGAAGGAGCACCTACACTTCCTTTGGTAGAGTCCTATCTCCACCCTCAACACATGCGGTAGTCTACTTAAAAAGAGGACCTGATGAAGGGTCTCAACCAAAACATCAACTGTTTAATCCATTCCATAGATGGTGCCTGACCTGCTGAGTTCCACGAGCATTTTGTACTGTTACTCTGGATTTCCAGCATACACAGAATCTCTTCTGTTTTTTTTTAAACAGGACTTTCTTCTTTCAAACATTTGTGAATCCAAGGGAGTCTCAACTCCAGGGGGCTGATGAAGTTGCGTAATTATATTCAAGAATAAGGTAATTAGGTTTTTGGAACATGGGGGTGATCAGACTAATGGGCCACAAGCAAGAAAGTGGTATTTAAGATGAATGTTTTATCAGCCATCATCCCACTGACTGGCAGAGTAGCTTAAGAGTGTCACATGACCCCCTTCTTTTCCTACTTCCAGGGCTTTTATGATTTAATTCAAGGCAAAAGTCAAGTTTGTTGTTATATGGACAAGTACATGTATGCACAGGTGCAATAATTAATAAGGTATATGGGGAAAATCAGTCTGAGAAGTAAGGTCACATTTTAGCACAATCTGGGGAACAGGTCTGAAGAACTTAATAGCCTGTAATTAGTGCGTCAAATATCCATTAAGAATGCAACATTAAATCTCAATTTCTTAGTAAGTTTTGAGCCCAGATCTCAAAGGTGATGGTAGAAGCCTTCTTAAAAAGTAGGCTTCCCAATTCTACTCCTTGCACTGTTTAATTTCTATTAGTTCAACCACACTTAACATTCATACATTAACATTTGACATTTGAATACATATTTAGAGATCAGAGAAGAAATAGGATTAGGTGAAACATTGACTAATTGCATTTGTATTAAGTTTTGCAATATTAAAAGGTCTATTTGATATTCCACATGAAAAATGAACAAAATCTAATTAACTTCACAGATGTTTATTTAATCAAAACAGAATCTTTCAGGGTCCAAAATGAAAAGATTATAGAAACCAAACAATGTAAAAATATATATTTAATCGTTTTGTTCCTGAATTTGCTCTTATTCAAAGTCTAGGCTTGTGACTCATAAATTTGAACATAACTTTTCAGAAAGAGAAATAAAATGTTCAAAGAATTTGACAGATCACGCAGCTTCTTTGGAAGGCAAATCTACTTCAATATTTTAGGCCAGCATTATCAAAGGCAAATCAGTGCTGAGGAAAAGAAAGGTGTCAATGGATCATGTCACCAAAATTTGGTCAAAAATGTAAATCTTAAAGAATATTTAAAGATGCAGGGACAGTGGTTAGTGAGGAGAAGGTAGTTGAGTAGTGAGGAGGGGAATTGCAGAACTTGAGGCTTTGGCAATGGAAGGCATAAAGCCTAGGAGACATACAGTATTATGCAAATGTCTTAGACACATATATATAGCTAGGGGGCCTCAGACTTTTGCACAGTACTGTACTTGTCAATGTGGAGTGGAGAACAAGTTTGTAAATCTGGCGGGAGCACTGGATATTGGGAATAGAGGGTGGAGCGTCATGGGAGCAGTGTGGAACACATGGCAGAGAAGGAGTGTCAGTGGTAGGGGATTGGTGCAGGTGCAGACACACCCAACCCTGAGACGCCAGGCAAGGTCATTTGATTCCAAACAATTAGTTTATTGATCATTACATATTGCCCCTCTGGTGCCTCCTGCTCCATCCCCTCTCCCTTCCCCTTTTCCCAACCATGATTCCCCTTTCCCTGCTCATTTTCAACTCTCAGTCCACAATAGAGACCCTTATCAGAATCATGTTTGTTATCACTCACAGATCTCATGAACTTGTTTGCAGTAGCATTACAGTGCGATACATAAGATTAATACAGTACCATGAAAAAGTCTTGGGCACTCTAGCTATAGATATGTGCCTAGGAATTTTGCACAGTACTGTTAGATCCTAGTGGCACAGTGTCAAGAGAACAACCAGTCACTCAATGTCAGCAAGTCAAAAGAGTTGGTCATTGATTTCAGGAAGCAGGGCAATGTACATTCTCTCCATGTGTATCAGTGGTGCTGAGGTGAAGGTGGTTGAGAACTTTGAGTTCTAGAACATAGAACAGTACAGCACAGGAAAGGCTCTTTGGCCCACTATGTTGTGCCAAACCAATTAAATTAAAAGAACGTAAGAACATAAGAAATAGGAGCAGGAGAAGGCCATCTGGCCCATCGAGCCTGCTCCACCGTTCAATAAGATTATGGCTGATCTGACCATGTTAGTGATCAGAAGGGGGTATGGAAATCTGGCATGTCCATGATGACTCTTGCCAAGTTTTACAGAGGCATTATAAAGAGCCTTCTATTTTGATGCATCACAGCTTTGTATGGCAACTACTCTGTCCAAGACCACAGGAAATTGCAGAGAGTTTTGAAAACACTGCTCTGTCATAAAAATACAGCCTCCCCTACTTGACACAAGAGATTCCGAAGATGCCAGAACATACTTTGCATATGCAAGATGCTAGAGGAAAACAGCAATTCAGGCAGTATCTAAGGAGGAGAACAAGCAATTGACTTTTTGGGCTGAGACCCTTTGTTAGGACTGGAAAGGAAAGGGGAAAATCGGAATAAGAAAATGGGGGAGGGGAAGGAGTAAAAGATAGCAGGTGATAGATAAAATGAGGTGAGGGGTTAGGTGGGTCATTGGGAGAGAGGGGGAATGAGGTGAAAATGCTTGGAGGGGTTAGATGGAAGGGCTGAAGAAGTAACTATCTGAAGGTCTGAATGAGAACAAGGTCAAAGAGTTGGAGAGCAGCAGATATCAATAGGTAGCAGTGAGAGATGGTCCTACTAAACTGTTGAAAAGAAGATTTAAACTTCTTCAGGATAGACAAACACAGAAAGGAGGCAATGACTTTGTCTTCATGTCCTACTGCCTTGAGAAAGCAGCCAACATAATCAAAAACTTCTCCCACCTTGGACATTTTCCCTTCTCCCTCTTCTAGTAGGCAGAAGGTAAAAAGGTTTGAAAATACGTATCACCAAGCTGAATGGCAGATTTTATCCTGCTATTGGCTTTTCTTGACCTCATAATCTCTCAATCTACCTCGTCATGGTACTTAAATCTTATTGTCTACCTGCACTGCCTTCTGCATTCTGCATTGTTTTCTCTTTGTATTACTTCAATGAACTTATAGTTTGGTAAGATCTATCTGGATGGCATGCAAAACAAAATTCTTTCACGATACATCTCATTACATGTGACATTACTAAACCAATGATCAGTTTTCAATAACATATTAGTGAATACATTCTGCTGCTATTGAGAAACCAAAAGGTTGAGCCTTGGAAGTCAATAAAGATTAGAGAGCTTCTGGGGATGACAAAGGGTGAGATGTGGAGAGATTTGAAATGAGCAAGAAGATTTCAAAATCAATGTTCTCAATGAACTCAAGCTCACAAGCAGAGGGATGAAGGTTTTACAAACATTTATGTTAGGACAAGTTCTTCAGAGGTAAAATGACCACAGGTTATTGAATCATAGACCATTCAGGATGGATAACAGTATATTTGGCACAACTCATGCATGCTAACCACGTTGCTGAACAAAAACACAATAGATTCTGCAGACGCTAGAAATCTTGAATTACACACACAAAATGCTAGAGGAACTCAGCAAGTCAGGCAACATCTATGGAGGGGAATAAATAGTCATCGTCTTGGGCCAGGACATCTCATCAGGACTGTTGCTGAAGAGGACTAGCCCCATTTGGCTGCAGTTGGCCCAGACCCCACTAAAACTTTCCCTGTACCAGTGCAAGTGCCTTTTAAATATCATAACTCTGCCTGCCTCTACCACTTCCTCCAGCAGCTCACTCCATATTTATTTTATTTATTTATTTACTGAGATACAGTGTGAAATAGGCCCTTCCAACCCTTCAATTTGTGCCGCCCAGCAAATCCCCCAATTTAAGCCTAGCTTAATTACAGGACAATTTACAATGACCAATTAATGTACTACCCTGTACGTCTTTGGACTGTGGGAGGAAACTAGAGCACCCAGTGGAAACGCTTGCAGTCACTGAGGGAATATACAAACTCCTTATAGGCTGCGGCAGGAATTAAACCCAAGTCGCTGATACTGTAAAGCGTTGTGATAACAGCTACGCTACCAGGCAGCACTCTCTGTGTAAAAATATTGCTCATCAAAAATACAATTCTCATAATAAATAATAAAATGCTAATTGTTTTAACTGTAAATTTAATTCTAAATTTGAGAAGTCAGTCTAAGACAAATTGTAATACATAAATCCAGAGTTAGAAAAGATGGGTGAAGGTGTTAGGAGCAGTTGAGCTGGGGAAGACATAGGAGCAGAATTAGGCCATTTGGCCCATTGAAATTCTTCTATCATTCCATGGCTGGTTTATTATCTCTCTCAATGTCATTCTCCTGTCTTCTCCCCATAACTTTTGATACCCTTACAAGTCAAAAAACTATCTACCTTCACTTTAAATATACTCAAAGACGGCCTCCACAACCATCAATGACAATAAACTCTGCAGATTTGCCATCTTCTGGCAAAAGAAATAACTCTTCATCTCTGTTCTAAAGGGACTTCCTTCTACTCTGATGCTCTGCCCTCTGGTGCGAGACTCTGCCATGACAGAAAAAGACTTTTCATGCCCACTCTATCTAGGCCTTTCAATTTTTGATAGGTTTTTATATGATTACCCCTCATTCATCACAATTCTAGTGATTACATGTGTGAAGCCATCAAATGCTCCTCAGGCTCCTCCTTCCTTTACCATGGATTGAGTTGGATGTGTTAATGAGTGAACTTTGATATTTGTTGGCCAGGTCATTCACTCAGGTGGCTGCCTGCAAAAAAAGTTTGTGAAAGCAGGTTTTGAAATGGATTTTAAATGGGAGTTGGATTGGAGTACTAGGGAAAGATTTCAGCGCTGTGGAAAAAGAGCTAAAAAATGATGAGATACCAAAATTGGTGATAGTCTTCCTTGTGTCCTGTGCCTTTCTGCGAATCTAGTCTTATGCAGATCATACACAGATCTAAAACCTCCCACCTATAACTGTGTGCACAGATGATGATTTACCTTGGATGGTGATGGTTTTTCCCAAATTATGTCACGTTCTTTCTCCCATTGTCATGAGACCAACTGGGTGCCATGGTAACCAGCACCATTGAAAGACCTGTTCTCATGGAAACTGAAGTCCCTGAACTTGTCGCGACTGTGAGACATGAGATCTGAAAACTATAACTGCTCTGGGACTTCTGAGAGGAATTAAAAATTGAAGTAGGGCTTATCTTCAAAAGCCTAAGACATCTAATGTTGCTTAAAATATTTCAAAGCTACCAAGAATTGACAAAAAAAAAATCAGAGAGCTTAACAACTGATATTGGGTTGGATTTATCTTTTTGTTAATGCCGTCAGAAGGGTTGAGGAGAAGGGTAGCTTGTTTGGGCTGAGGAAAATGGTGAGCAGGTGTGCTGTCCGATCAAACTCTCATCTTCACTGAAACAATATCTCCAAATGGACTGCAACTCAACATTATAGATACTCTATAATGACATTGCAATCCATGTGATTGGTTCTCAAAGTTCAATGGTCAAAGTAAATAAATTATTAAAGTACATAAGTGTCACCATATACAACCCTGAGATTCATTTTCTTGTGGGCCTACACAGTAAATCTAAGATTCATTATAGAATCAATGAAAGACCAGAGCCAACAGAGTGAACAAACAACCAATGTGCAAAAGTCAACAAACTGTGCAAATACAAAAGAGAAAAAAGTAACAATAAATAAATAAGGAATGAAGATCAAGAACTTGAAGTGAAGAGTCCTTGAAAATGAGTCCATAGGTTAAGGGAATATAAGGAGTTGCAAGCGGAACAAGTGCTACATATAAACGTATAACCATATAACAATTACAGCATGGAAACAGGTAATCTCGGCCCTTCTAGTCCGTGCCGAACGCTTACTCTCACCTAGTCCCACTGACCCGCACTCAGCCCATAACCCTCCATTTCTTTCCTGTCCATATACCTTTCCAATTTTACTTTAAATGACAATACCGAACCTACCTCTACCACTTCTACTGGAAGCTCATTCCACACAGCGACCACTCTCTGAGTAAAGAAATTCCCCCTCGTGTTACCCTTAAACGTTTGCCCCCTAACTCTCAACTCATGTCCTCTTGTTTGAATCTCCCCTACTCTCAATGGAAAAAGCCTATCCACATCAACTCTATCTATCCCCCTCATAATTTTAAATACCTCTATCAAGTCCCCCCTCAACCTTCTACGCTCCAAAGAATAAAGACCTAACTTGTTCAACCTTTCCCTGTAACTTAGGTGCTGAAACCCAGGTAACATTCTAGTAAATTTTCTCTGTACTCTCTCTATTTTGTTGATATCTTTCCTAAAATTTGGTGACCAGAACTGTACACAATACTCCAAATTCAGCCTTAGCAATGCCTGTACAATTTTAACATTACATCCCAACTCCTATACTCAATGCTCTGATTTATAAAAGCCAACATATCAAAAGCTTTCTTCACCACCCTATCCACATGAGATTCTACCTTCAGGGAACTATTCACCATTATTCCTAGATCACTCTGTTCTACTGCATTCTTCAATGCCCTACCATTTACCATGTATGTCCTATTTGGATTATTCCTACCAAAATGTAGCACCTCACACTTATCAGCATTAAACTCCATCTGCCATCGTTCGGCCCACTCTTCTAACTGGCCTAAATCTCTCTGCAAACTTTGAAAACCTACTTCATTATCCACAACTCGTACATCTTCCCCCACAACTCCTCCCTCATTAAACAATGCCAAACAATCCTTCCAGGTGAGGCAACACGTCACCTGAGAGTCTGTTGGGGTCATCTACTGTATCCAGTGCTCCCAGTGTTGCTTCCTGTATATTGGTGAGACCTGATGTAGAATGGGAGACAGCTTCACCATGCACCTTCTCTCCATCTGCTCCAAAAAGCGGCATCTCCCAGTGGCCACCCATTTCAATACTACTTCCCATTCCCATTCCGACATGTTAGTCCATGGCCTCCTCTACTGCCAGGAAGAGGCCACACTCAGGTTGGAGGAGCAACACCTTATATTCTGTCTGGGTAAACCCCAACCTGATGGCATAAACATCAATTTCTCAAACTTCTGCTAATGGCTCCCACTCCTCTCCTTCACCATTCTCCATTCCTGTCTCCCTTTCTCACGTTATCTCCTTATCTGCCCGTCATTTCCCTCTGGTCCTCCCCCTTCCAACTCTTTCAATGTCTTCTGTACTCTCCTATCAGATTCCCCCTTCTTCAGCCCTTTATATCTTTCACCTATCAGCTTCCCAGCTCTTTACTTCACCCCCTCTGCCAGATTCACCTCTCACCTGCCACTTTGTACTTCTTCTTCCCCTCCCCCCACCTTCTTACCCTGGCTTCACACTTCCTTTCCAGTCCTGAGGAAGAATCTCAGCCAATTTACTCTTTTCCATAAGACCATAAGAAATGGGAGCAGAATTAGGCCTATGAAATCTGCTCTACCATTCAATCATGGCAGATCTGTTTCCCCATCCTTAGCCCCACTCCCGAACCTTCTCCCTGTAACCTTTGATGCCATGGCCAATCAACAACTTATCAAGCTCCACCTGAAATATACCCAATGACCTGCCTCCACAGCTGCCTGTGGTAACACATTCCGCAAATCCACCACCCTCTTACTAAAGGAATTTCTCCACGTCTCTGTTTTAGGTAGATCTCCCTCTATCCTGAGGTTCTGCTCTCTTGTCCTAGACCCCCCTTCCACCATAGGAAAACTCTGTCAAGGCCTTTCAACATTCAAAAGGTTTCAATGAGATCACCCAATTCCCACCCCCCACATCCTGTTAAATTCCAACAAGTACAGGTCTCAAGCCATCAAATGTTCCTCATATTATAGCCCTTTTATTCCCAGAATCATACTTGTGAACTTCTTCTAAACCCTCTCCAATGCCAGTACATCTCTTCTTAGGTAAGGAGCCCAAAACTGCTCGTAATACTCAAGACAAGACCTTACCAGAGCTTTTTAAAGCCTCACCCTCACCTCTCCACTCTTATATTCCAGACCACTTGAAATGAATGCTAACATTGCATTTGCTTTCATCACCACTGACTAACCCTTAAGATATTCTACACAACGACTCCCAAGTCCCATTGCTTCTCAGATTTTTGGATTTTCTCCCCATTTAGAAAATAGTCTGCACATTTATTTCTACTACTGAAGTGCATGACAATGTATTTTACAACATTGAATTTCATTTGCCATGTTATTGCCCAATCTCTTAACCTGTCTAAATCCTTCTGCAGCCTTCCTGTTTCCTCAACACTATCTGCCCTTTGCCAAGAAGCAGTCCCAACACCAACCCCTGCGACACCACTAGTCACTAGCAGCCAACCAGAAAAGAATCCTTTTATTCCCACTCGCTGCCTCCTACCAATTAGTGAATGATCTAAACATGTTAGTAACTTCCCTGTAATTCCATGGGTTCTTAACTTGAGTAAGCAGCCTCATATCTAACAACTTGTCAAAAGCCTTCTGAAAATACAAATGTACAACATCCACTGCATTCCTTTTATCTATTCTACTTGTAAACTCCTCAAAGAATTTCAACAGGTTTGTCAGGCAAGATTTTCCCTTAAGGAAACCATGTCAACTTTGTTCCATCTTGTCCTGTCACTAAGTACTCCTTAACCTCATCTTTAACAATAGACTCCAACATCTTCCAAACCATAGAGGTCAGGCTAACTGGTCTCTACTATCCTTTCTGCTGCCTCTCTCCTTTCTTAAACAATGTAGTGACATTTGCAATCTTTCGGTTCTCTGGAACTATGCCAAAGACCAATGAGTTTTGAAAGATTATTACTAATGGCTCCACAATTTCCTATTCTACCTCTTTCAGAACCCCAGCATGCAGTTCATCTGGTCCAGGTGACTTATGCACCATTAGGTCTTTTAGCTTTTTGAGCACCATCTTCTTTGTAATAGTAACTGCACTCACTCTCTTCCCTCACACCATTCAACACCTGGGACACTGCTAGTGTCTTCCACAGTGAAGGTTGATGCAAACTACTCATTTAGCACATCTGCCATCTCCTTGTCCCCCTTTGCTATTTCTCCGGCCTCATTTTCTAGCAGTCCTATATCCACTCTCATCTCTCTTATTTTTTATATACTTGGAAATATCTTTTTCTAAGCATCTTGATATTGTCTACTAACTTGCTTTCATATGTCATCTTTTCTCTCCTATTGATCCTTTTAGTTGATTTTTGCAGGTTTTCAAAGCTTCCCAATCCGCTATCTTCCCGTTATTTTTTGCTTTGTTGAATGCTTTCTCTTTTGATTTTACATTAGTTTTGACTTCCCTTGTCAGCCATGGTTGCACAATATTGCCATTTGAGTATTTCTTGGATTTGGGAATACATCTATCCTGAACCTTCCTCATTTTTCCAAGAAACTCACACCATTGCTGCTCTGCTGTCATCCCTGCCAGCATCCCCTTCCAATTTACTTTGGCCAACTCCTGTAATTTCCTTTACACCACTGAAATACTGCTACATAAGACTTTACTTTATCAAATTTTAAGTTGAACTTAATCATATTGTGATCACTAGTTCCTAAGGGTTCTTTTACCTTGGCTTCCTAATCGCCTCCAATTCATTACAAAACACCCAATCCAGTATAACAAATTCCCTAGTAGGCTCAATGACAAACTGCTCTAAAAGGCTTTCTCATAGGCATTTAACAAATTCACTCTCTTGAGATCCGTTGGCAACCAGATTTTCCCAATCCACCTGCATGTTTAAATCTCCTGTGACTATTGTAACATTTCCCTTCTGATACACCTTTTCTATTTCCCATTGTAATCTGTAGTCCACATGCCAGTTACTGTTCGGAGGCCTGTATATACAGTAACTGCCATCAGGGTCATTTTACCCACGCAGTTGCGTCACTTAACCCACAAGGATTTAGCATCTTCCAATCAACAGTTCAGTCCATCCTGTGTGGCAAGAAGGCTTTAGGTAAGATTGTCAAATCTGGCACACTTGGAATAAGCCATGTCTTCATAAAACACAGACGTAACATCTTCTCATTTCCCTATGGTAAAGCAATCTTGCTCTCTGTGATGAAAACTAGAACAAAAGTACAAACTGCTGAAGGAACCCAGTATATGCATCAGAATCTGTGCAGGCAGAGGAATAGTCGACGTTTCAGGTTGAGATTCTCCATCAGGAATGGTTCCATGCCCAGCTTATGAATCTTGTTTTCTAGAACATGAAACATAGAACTTTACAGCACAGTACAGGCCATTCGGCCTGTGATGTTGTGCTGACCTTTTAATCTACTAATTAATTTTTTAACCTTTAACTCCCACATAGCCCCTTACTTTTCTATCATCTGCATGCCTATCTAAAATTACCTCAATGACTTTGGTGTATCTGCCTCAGCCACCACTCCTGGTAGGACGTTTCACATATGTGTTATGTGTTTCACATATGTGTTAAAAACTTTCCCTTTACTTTCTTCAAATCACCTTAAATTTAATGCACTCTGGTATTAGCCATTTCCACCCTGGGAAAAAGTCTCTGGCCATTCACTTGCCTTTTCACGTTTTATTCACCTCCAGCAAAGCACCTCTCATCCTCCTTTGAGAAAAGCTCTAGCCCACAAAAAAACATCCTCATAAAACATGCCGTCCAATCCAGGCAGCATCTTGGGAAATCGCCACTGCTTCTTCTCTAACACTTGCACATCCTTCCTGTAAAGAGGCGACTGGAACTAAATACAATATTCTAAGTGTGGTCTAACCAGAGCTTTACAGATCTGCAACATTGCCACATGGTGCCTTAAACTCAACCCCCAACTAATGAAGGCCAAAACTCCATATGCCTTCCTAACAACCTTATCAGCTTGTATGGCAACTCTTGCACTTGTGTCCTGGGATTTGTCCCAAGTTACATTCCAGATATGGTACATCACTATGGAGTTTAGTCAGTTTTCCCACTATCTCTACTAACCACATCAACAAATTTCACAACATACTGTATGTCAGTGATTTGAAATGAAAAAGAAGATTGGCAGCTGGAGTTGGCTGCTTACTTTTAGGGGCTTGACTCAATTTACAAATCTATGCATCTGTGGGATCAGTGCCAAGGAGTGATCTGCGGACCCCTGAGAAACAAACACTCACAATGAGAGATAACCAGGGTTAAGGGCCACTGGAGATCACTCAGTTATCTGGTTGGCAGGGACCCAGTGGAGACTAGTGGCCAGCATGACAGCCAACATATCAGAACAATGAGTCAGACCAATGTAAGCGTGAGCACTCGGTAGAAACGACACTCAGTAGCACGGTGATGGTATCTCCTTGACTGGTGATGAAATGTTTGAGACCAAACCTCCAGGCTCAGTGAACCACACCAAATACAAACATATGTCTGTGATATTAAACCCAATTCTGATTCTGAGATATTTAGACCATTCTGAGGCAAGGTTATAGAACCAATGCAGGTGGATGGAGCAAAGGTATAAATCAATAGAAGTTTGTCAGTTTTAGATGACATGCCGAATCTTTGCAAGCTTCTAAGAAAGTTGAGGAATTCTCATTGTTGATTGGCTGTGTGGTGAACTTTGTGCATGGTGGTCTGGAATTTTGCCATAAATAGGATCGACGTCAGCAAAGAGATTTCCTCCCCACATTACCATTGAGTTTCAGAAATAACGTCCAATCAGCCGATTGAAAAGTATATAAAGACCATGCATTTGGAGGACACACCCCAATCAAGAGTGACGATGTCTCTTCACATGTTGATGAAACGTTTGCAAGTAAATTGCCAAGATTGGAGAATTGCACAACACTTTATTGTTTTCTCCTGTTCTACCACAATTCACTATTTTAATAAAATAATCTGTGTAGAGTTTAATTGTTACGTGTACCAAGGTAAGTTTTTCCCTAGGTTCTGGTACATGTAAAAATAGTAAACCAATTTAACCATTTACTAGATGTGCTATTGTGCCACCCCTGTGGTGAACTCCTTTTACAAAAGTTACAGAGGATGAGGCTTTTATGGAGCAGATGTGTCCTCTTCAATGGTTCATTTATTACCAAAGTATACAACTCTGATAGTCTTCTTCTTCAGGTAGCCTCAAAACCCCAAGAAAGAAAAGATAAGAAAAGAACGGCAATACAACCACAAACTCCCTCCTCCCCACACAAAAATGAACAAAAACGGAACAGGCACATCAACCCCCATATTCCCCTCCGCGTCTCACAAAAATTCAAGAAAGATTGGGTGAAAAACACAGAATATAAATAACTACAAGACTAAAATAAAAGTCTGTAGTCCAAGTCCACGTCCAAAATGCAGAAAACCTGGGTAACATTCTCCAGGCCCAGCAGCAGGCTTTTCTTTCCCTGTAGCAGAGCGATCTCACCAGCAATCAAAAGGCAGTCTCTCCTCTCCATAGCAGAGCAAGTTCACCAGCAATCAACAGATGGTCTCTCCTCGCTATAGTGCCTAGACTTCTCTTATGGGCACAGCCTCAGAATAGAAGGACGTCCCTTTAGAAAAGAGACAAGGAGGAAATTCTTTATCCAGATGAAGTTGAATCTGTGGAATTTATTGCCAGAGACACAGTGGAGGCCAAATCATTAGGCATGTTTAAAGTGGAGGTTGACAGTTTCTTGACTATTAAGGGCATCAAAGGTTATAGGGAGAAGGAAGTTATAGGATTGACAGGAATAAAAAATCAGCCGTAATTGTATAGCGGAGCAGACTCGGTGGATAAATAGCCTTTATTCTGCTCCTATGTTTTATGGTCTTATTTGCTCAATGTGGTTAAAAAGACCAACTGACCCTTGGTTTCTGGCAAAATTAAACAACATTCATCACTCTGATGATATGTGCACTGCTGTCAAAGCAATGTCACTCAGTCCAGGTTCATTCTGTGAAAATGGCTGGGGAGATGTATAAGATTGTGCCAGCGCATTGTGCATTCCATGTCACAGCGCTACTCCTACAGGAAGGAAGTTTATATTCATGGCACAGGGACAGCCATTCACCTCACAATTGATTCCAGTCAGTACCTCTTTCTGATTTCCAGCAAAAGAAAATGTAATTGACTGCCTGTTAAACACTTGGGAAGTCTTGAGGTTGTGACACAGGCCATGGAAATGCAAGACTCTCCCTCTCCCTACCCTTCTTTCTTTGTTACACAGAACTTTTATTTCTAAATGACAAAAACAAAGATTTTTCATTCAATGACATCTCTTGCTTGAATTGAAACCATCTCTTCAACTCACAAGCTTCCAAATCGAAGTCCGAATGACAAATGCAAAGTACATTCATTATCAAAGTATGTATGCAGTGTACAGCTCAGAGATTTGTCTTCCTTCAGACAGCCACAAAACTTGCAGCCCATTCAAAGAAAAACATCAATCCCCCCCACCCCCATGCAAAAAAAAACAAATTACACAAATGGCAAATATTCAGCAAAAATCACAGAATATAACCACCAACCCACAAGGTCATCGGAAGTGTCCAGGCACGGTCAGTTCAATCTCGCACTGCGTCATTCATTATCTGCAGGGTATCCTGAACAAAATTGCATGAAATAGCATCAAAAAAAGGAGCAAACAGAACCAGAAACACCTCATAACTTGCACTGTAGAGTCCAATCCACAAACTGCATTGATTAAATCTTGCCCAAGACACAGTTCTCCAGCACCAGCCTCCCACAACTTCTTGGGAGAGAGAGGTCAATTGATTGCAGCGACCTTCCTCAATTGGAAGACGAGGCCCAATGGCCAGAGGCCCGAGTTTGCGAAACTCTGTGAGTCTGCTGGGGAAGTCAGGACCCAGTGTCCACTGGAGGCGAGAGGCCGAAGACAGCCTGTCTAGGGGTTGCAGGACGGTGTATGTACATGGGTGGTTTCGAGGGAGGAACAGGGCTTCTTTCATTGCTGTTGCTTTGTCGCTTGTAGTATTCTGTATTGTTCTGCTGAGCATTGTGGGCATGCAATATTGACACTGGAATGCGTGGTGACACTTATGGGTTGCCCTAAATGCATTCCAGAATTGTGCTGGTTGTTAATGCAAATGACACATTTCACTGTATGTTTTGATGTAGATATGACAAATAAATCTGATTCTGAATCTGTTTTTCAGTCTTCCCCTGCCTTACATGAATTATTTTTACCTTCAACAACATATAACACCTTCCTCTTTAGATCACAATTGTTCTTCGCCAAAAGTAAACTTCTGGCTTCTCATGTGGTTAACCACAATAAATCCTGTCATAGTTCCAGCAGTGTTCTGTGAAGCGTGAAAGTGTAGAGGGACCTCGGAGTGCATGACCATCAGTTTCCAGAGGTCGCAGTGCAGAGTGGCAAGGTGTTGAACACATGAGCAGGGAGGTCATGCTGGTTAGGTCAGAGTTGGAGCTCGGTCTGTGGTTCTGCTCACAACCAATAGTAAGAATGTGACATCACCTGAGATAGTGCGATGCACTGCAAATTTATAGTGCTGTCGCCAAGAATTTGCAATAGTGGAGGCAGTGGAGAGATTAGCTTGATACATATACTGTAAGATTTGTAACTTAATATGAGCTGGATATCCTTAATAATATTGCATTTTCTCATGATGAACTCGTTTTAAACCATAAGACTATAAGTGATAAAAGTAGAAATAGGCCTTTCGTACCATTAAGTCAACTCCACCATTCAATCATGGCTGATTTATTTTCCCTCTCAACCCCATACTTTTGACTTCTCCCCATAACCTTTGACACTATGACTCATCAAGAACCTATCATCCTCTGCATATAACAATGACTTGGACTCCACAGCAGTCTGTGGAACAAATTCCACAGTTTTGTCACCCTCTCACTGAAGAAATGCCTCTTCATCTCTGTTCTAAAGTGATGTGTTCTTTTCTGAGACTGTGCCCTCTGGTCCTAGACCCTCTCACGATTGGAAACATTGTCTCCACCTCCAAGCTATCTACACCTTTCAATATTTTGTAGGTTTTTTCTTATGCTAGTAAAATCTCATCATGGTAACACTCTGAAATGTATCAAGGAATGTAGAGTCATGGTGTCATAGAGACATACAGTACTCTGCAAAAGTCTGATGCATATATATATATAGCTAGGGTGCCAAAGACTTTACTGTACTAACTTTATGTACTGCACTATATTGCTATCACAACAAAAAATTCTGTGACATATGTGAGTGTGGATTAATCTGAATATGATATGGGTCTCTATTATGAACTGGGCAGGGAGAGAGGAATCATGATTGGGAAAAGGGAAAGGGAGAGAGGAATAAGTGGGAAACACCAGAGAGACATCCTGTACTGATCAATAAACCAATTGCTTGGAATCTGGGGTCCATGGCATATAAAAGGTTTATAAAAATTACTTATATGTAAAGAAAATAAGTGATAACATGGACAACATTGTTTAAAAGTAAGGAGCATAGACTTTAATCTAGGGTTTAAAGGGTTATTTGGACAGGTTAAGTTTTCTCACAGCTAAGTGATGGTGGGGATCGTATTTGCTGCCTTTAATTACTATGGAGGCAGAAACATTCACTATGTTTAAAGCATGCAAGGGTGAGAAGATGAGGAACCTTAACTTCAAAGTTGCAAAGAACTGTGAAGTGCAATAAGTCTCAACAACTTTGTTGAGATGGTATGGAAATGAGAGAAGCATGAAGTCCCACATCACCAGATTCAAGAACAACACTTTGTTATAAGAATCACCCCATGTTATAAAGATTGGTGAGGCACAGAGAATCTGTAGTCACCAACAAGTAGCTTTTATTGTTTCAACTAAAAGCATGTGGTTTCACAAACTGTCTCTGACACTCCATGAACAGTCAATGAAGAGAAAAGGATATTACCCAGGAAAGGAGTCTACGCTGGCCAGGCTTTCCTCGTGGTCCCGATCTCCACGTGTCTGTGGGGTCCTCCTTATCCGTGATGGTTGGTCTCGGGCTGCTGGAGAGTTATCACCCCTGCGTATTTGGAGCTCCTGAGTCTTATGCTGTTCCTCATCAATTGGATCTCTATCCCATTGGCTCAAGGTCACCTGACCTACCTGGGTCACCTTCTTACTGGTCATTGCACAGGGCTACAGCCAACATTGTTTCATGGCTTTGCCCACCTCAGCCTTGTGTATTTGTGTCTTTACACTCTGACTGGTCCAAACCAGTTAAATGAGGCAACCCAGACAGAGTCGAACGAGATTACCGATTACAGGTCTGGCGTTTTACATAACAAGTAGCTACTCCTCTGAGAATGGTCTCAGGTATATTGCTCTGATTAGATTGTCCCAGAGCAAGGATCAGTTCAGAGTCCACTCCCTTTACATAACTAACGGCTATTTGTTTGAGAATGGTCTCAGGTTTAGCAGATCATTACCTGAAGCTTCCTGTGTCCGCATTCAGTTGCTCTGATTAGAGTACCCAAGAGCAAGAAACTGTTCAGAGTCCACAAAGTGGGGGAAACATAGTCAACTGGCTTGTCTGCTTCCCCTGTCCTTGATCAGACTGCAATTTCTTCTGGCCAACAGCTTTCCTTTCAATCATTCCATTATTGAATCAACCAAAGCAATCAACACCCACAAAATGCTAGAGGAATTCAACAGGTCAGGCAGCATTCATGGAAATGAATAAACAGTTGACATTTCAGGCTGGGACACTTCATCGGAACTGGAAAGAAAAAGGATGACACCAGAATAAGAAGATTTCGGGGAGAGGCAGGAGGAGCTTTTGAAATGTATTTGAGCTGTTGAAAGGTATTAAGTTAGGTAAGTCACTAGGATCAGACAAGATATACCCCAGGTTACTGTGGGAAGCGAGGGAGGAAGTTACTGAGCCTCTGGCGATTATCTTTGCATCATCAATAGGAACGGGAGAAGTACCAGAGGATTGAAGGATTGCAAACATTGTTCGCTTATTCAAGAAAGGGAGTAGAGATGACCCAGAAAATTATAGACCAGTGAGTCTGACTTCGGTGTTGTGGAAGTTGTTGGAGAAGATCCTAAGAGGCAGGATTATGAGCATTTGGAGAGACATAATCTGATTAGGGATACTCAGCATGTCTCTGTCAAAAGCAGGTCATGCCTTAAGAACTTGATTGAATTCTTTGAAGATGTAACAAAACACATTGCTGAAGGTAGAGCAATGGATGTAGTGTATATGGATTTCAGTAAGGCATTTGATAAGGTTCCCCATGCAAGGCTCATTCAGAAAGAAACAAGGCAGGGGATCCAAGGAGACTTTGCTTTGTGGATCCAGAACTGACTTGCCCACAGAAGACAAAGGGTGATTGTCTCTGGTCTGTATTCTGTGTTGTCGATGGTAACCAGTGGTGTTCACAATGATTTTGTCTGGGACTCCTCATCTTTGTGATTTTTTTAAATGACCTGGATGAAGAAATAGAAGGATGGGTTAGTAAGTTTGACACAAAAGTGGGGGTGCTTTGGATAGTCTGGAGGGTTGTCAGAAGTTACAGCATGACATCGATAAGATGCAGAACTGGGCTGAGAAGTGGCAAATGTAGTTCAACCCAGAAAAGTGTAAAGTGGTTCATTTCAGTAGGTCAAATTTGAAGACAGAATATAATATTAATGGTAAGACTCTGCGCAGTGTGGAGGATCAGAGAGTTCTTGGGGTCTGTGTCCATAGGACATTCAAAGCTGCTGTGCAGGTTGACAGTGTTGTTAAGAAGGTGTATGGTGTATTGGCCTTCATCAACCGTGGGATTGAGTTCAAGAGGAGTGAGGTAATTTTACAGCTATATAAAACCTTTGTAGACCCCACTTGGAGTATTGTGGTCACTTCTGGTCACCTCACTAGAGGAAAGATGTGGATACTATAGAGTGAGTGCAGAGGAGATTTACAAGGATGTTGCCTGGATTGGAGAGCATGCCTTATGAGAATAGGTTGAGTGAACTTGGCCTTTTCTCCTTGGAGCGAAGGAGGATGAGAGGTAATCTGATAAAGGTGTATAAGATGATGAGAGGCATCAATCATGTAGATAACCAGAGGCTTTATCCCAGGGCTGAAATGGCTAACCCAAGAGGACACATTTTTAAGGTGCTGGGATATAGGTACAAGGGGGGATGTCAGAGGTAAGTTTTTCACACAGAGAGTGGTGGGTGCATGGAATGTACTGCCAGCAATGGTGGTAGAGGCAGAAACAATAGGATCTTTTAAGAGACTCTTAGATAGGTACATGGAGCTTAGAAAAGTAGAGGGCTAAGCGGTAGGAAAATTCTAGGCAGGTTCTAGAGTAAGTAACATGGTCGGCATAATATTGTGGGCTGAAGGGCCTGTAGTGAGCTGTAGAGTTCTATGTTCATTGTTCTATGATACCTAGAAGGTGTTAGGTGAAGTCAGGTGGGTAGGAAATGTAAAGGACTGGAGAGGAAAGAAGGAATACTAATCACTACAGTTTAGTAGCACTCTGACCACCTTGATAACCTTGCACTAAAATGGACATTTTTGTTTTAATTGTGTTTTATATTGTAAAAAATTGTGTATAAGTTATGCTTAATTCATGCTTTTCTGTGAATGTGATTTGTCCAATGCCATGTGCCTGTGATGCTGCTGCCAGTAAGTTTTTCACTGCACCTGTGGGCACTGCGGTACCATAGCAGTTAGCACGATGTTATTATAGCTCTGCAGGTTCCAAAGTACAGAGTTCAATTCCAGTACTGTTCTGTGAGGACCCTCTGTACCTCCTTCCATAGACTTCCCCCAGTTCCTCCTATGGTCCAAAGATGTACCAGGTCAGTTAATTAGTCATTGGTAATTGTCCCGTGATTAGGTTAGGATTAATTGGGTTTGTGTAGTTCATGAGCTCATGGACCATTCAGTAACCCACTGGCGGAGTGGAAGAAGCTACCCCTGAGAAGATGAATGTGTGTCTTCAGGCTCCTGTACCTCCTCCTTGATGGGAATAATGAAAAGACGACATGTCCTGGGTGATGGGGGTCCTTAATGATGGATGTCACCTTTTTCAGACATCACTATGTGAAGATGTCTTCGATGCTAGTGCCCATGATGCAGCTGGCCAAGTCTGAAACTTTCTGCTTTCTGCAGCTTTTTCCGATCCTGTTCAAAGGTCAAAGTAAATTTGTTATCAGAGTACATATATATCACCATATACAACCCTGAGATCTGTTTTCTTGCGGGGCATACTTATTAAATCCAATAACCATAAACAGAATCAATGAAAGGCTGCACCAAACAGGGCAGACAACCAGTGTGCAAAAGACAACAAACTGTTCAACTACAAATAGATAAGCAATAAATAGTGCTAAAGAGGAATAGTGAGGTATTGTTCATGGGTTCATTGTCCATTCAGAAAAGTGATGGTGGAGAGGAAGAAGCTGTTAATGAAACGTTGAGTGAGTGTCTTCAGGCTCCTGCGCCTCCTTCCTGATAGTAGTAATGAGAAGAGGGCATGTCCTGGTTGATGGGGGTTCTTAGTAAAGTATGCTGCTTTTTTGAGGCATTGTCTTTTGAAGATGTGGGGAAGCTAGAGCCCAGGATAGAGCTGTCTGTGTCTGTGACTTTCTGCAGCTTTTTCTAATTTTGTTCAATGTCCAAAGTTCAAAGCAAATTTATTATCACAGTACACAAAGGTCACCATATACAACCTTGAGAAGAGCATGGTGAGAATCCCTAATGATGAATGCTGTCTTCTTGAGGAACTGCTTCGTGGGGATATCCTCAATGGTAGGAGATAGTATTCAAGGACCTTTCAGAAATCTGATAGCAGGGGAGAAGAAGCTGTTCCAAAATCATTGAGTATGTGTCTTCAGGCTCCTCTATCTCATTCCTGATGACTGTAATGAAAGGAGAGTATGTCTGGACAATGAGGGGTCCATTAAAATGAATGCAACCTTCTTCAGGAACAGCTTCTTGAAGATGTCCTCAATGTGATGGAGCTGGCTGAGTCTACCATCCTTCAATCCTACAGCTTGGAACTTCTGCACCAGGTTCTGATGCAACCAGTCAAAAGGCTCTGCACCCTCTGTCTGTAGAAATTTGCAAGATATAACTCTATCTCAATCTCTGACTGTTGCAATACTCTAAGGAATGCAAAATAAAGAGCTTGCATTCAGTACACCAGGGAGAATCGGATACCTGTCCAATTAAAGAGATGGCTGAGGGCACCTAAAACATAAAGGAAAGTCGCATGAGGTGTAGGATACTTACACATGATTAGAGCCAAATGAATGGCAGTCACTACATGAAACAGCCCATACTATATATATATAGTTAAAAGAAAATCACAAGAGATTGCAGATGCTGAAGCCTAAAGTAACAAGCAATCTGCCGGAGGAATTCAACAGATCAAGCAGCATTTGCAGAGGGAAAGGGATTACCGACATTTCAAGTCAAATCTCTACAAAGGAGATGAGGGCAGAAGCACCCATCATATTTCAAAGTTCAAATTTAACTTATCAGTAAAGTACATATATGTCACCATATACTACCTCGAGAATCATATCCATGCAGAGATGCACAGTAGAATAAAGAAATACAATAGAATCAATGACAAAGTACAAAGACTAACCAACAAACAATGTGCAAAAGAAGACAAATTAAGCAAATAAAAATTAAAACTAATAAATAAATAGATAATTGATTGAACAGTAAAACAAACAAACAATACAGAGAACGAGACTTGCAGAGTCCTTGAAAGTAAGTCCATAGATTGTGGAATCAGTGAGTGAAGTTATCCACTCTGGTTCAGAAGCCTGATGCTTGAAGGATAGCAACCATTCTTGAACTGCTGGTGTAAGTTCCAAGGCTCCTGTACTTCTTTTCCAGTGGTAGCAGCAAGGAGAGAGCAAGGCCTGGATGGTGTGGGTCCTTAGTGATGAGTCCTGACGAAGGGTCTAGGCCCGAAACATTGACTGCTCGTTTCCACGGATGCTGCCCGACCTGCTGAGTTCCTCCAGCGTGTTGTACGTGTTTCCTTAGTGATGGATGCTGCTTTCTTGTCGCAGCACTCCTTGAAGATGTGCTTCATTGGTGGGGAGGGACTGTGATGGACTGGGCCGTATCTAACACTTTTTGTAGGCTTTTCCACTCTTGGGTATTGGTGCTCCCAACTCAGACTGTGATATGCTGGTCTGAACTGCAAGCAAATCCCATGTGACAGTGAGTGAAGCATTTGTGAACGAGTTGTGCTAAGATCATATGTTTTTTTCTCAAAAACATTCAGGAGCAGATAAAGTTATGATTACTGTTCTTGAAATGCTTTTAAAATAAAAATGAAACACTTCAAAATTATTTTTTGCCAGCAAATGACAAGGATACAATTTCATTTGTCATACTACTTACATCGAATTTACATTACATATTTGCCTCCAGCAGCACAGGTAACCAACAAGAAATGAGTCCGCGTGAAATAAACTGATTTCACATGCAATTTACTTGCTAGAGAGGAAATGATAGCATGATGTAAATTATAAACACCATTATCTGTGGCATGAACTGTAACACACTACCAATTCAAAATAGACACTACCGCACCTGCATATAATGTTTCTGGTCTTCCATTCAGCGAGTATTCGCAGCCTAGATGATATATAGTTTCTTTTTTTTTGTTGTGAATATTGCTTTCATTAGATTGCAGGCTGTCAGGGAAGCAAATGGGACACTTCCAGCTGAAGGTTCAACCCTTCCTGAGCCAAATGCATCAGTACTGAAGTCTCTGTTGCATTATTCTGATTTTGGAACAGGTGCAGTGAAGCACTGCCAAATCCAACAGTCACCCGACCCATTAAGGAAATACCAAGAGACAGCAGATACTGAAATCTGGATAGACAACAAGACACCGGAGGAACGTAGTAGGTCAGTGTCCAGGGAGGGAAATAGGCATTTGACACTTTTATTTATTTATTGATCTATCAATCTATCTATTTATTGAGATAGAGCACAGAATATCACTTCCAACCCTTCAAGCCATGCCACCCAGAAATCCCTAACTTAATCATAGCCTAACCACGGGAAAATTTACAATGACCAATTACCCTACATCTTTGGACTGTGGGAGGAGACAAGAGCAGCCAGAGGAAAGCCACACAGTCAGAGGGAGAACGTGCAAACTCACTGCAGGCAGCAGCATGGATAAAACTCAGGTCACCTGTACTGTGAAGTGTTGTGGTAACCTCTACCCTACCATGGTTGAGACCCTTCCTTGAGACTGGGTGAAGGTTCCTGACCTGAAATGTCAGTTCTCCATCTCCCTCCATGGATGCTCCCTGAGTTTCTCCAACAATCTTCTTTCTATCCATAAAGATGCTGAGTAAATCTGCCAAAGAGTTTGTATCAATATCGTGCCTTCCACAGCCATAAGGATTTGCTCTGTAGATATATGAAAGAGAAGCAGGAGTACGCCAATGAACCCTCAGGTTGCCTCATCATTCTGTAAGCTCACGCTGGTTCTCATTCCTCAGCACCAACTTCTTTACAATCCCCATGTCCCTTCGTTCTCTTACTATCCCGAAAAGACCTGAACCTTGTACTGAATAAACTCCAAGAGTCAGTCTCCACCATCCTCCAGAAATGAAGAACACTAAAGATTCATTTCATAGAGGCCCTTTGACCCAGAAACATGTCTCAAAATTAAACTCTATCATTTCTACCTGTACATCAAGTCATAGAGCACTACAGCATAGAAACAGAAGCATAGGAGATTCTGCAGATGCTGGGAATCTAGAGCATTACATACAAAATGCGGGAGGAATTCAACAGTATCTATGTAGAAGAATAAACAGCCAACATTTTGGGCCGAGGTCCGTTATGTCTCAGGCTGAATCATCAACTGCTTATTCTTTTCCATAGATGCTGCCTGTCCTGCTGAGCTCCTCCAGCATATTGTATGCCTTAGCCCACAAACAGGCCCATTGGCCCATTTAGTCCATGCTGAACTGTTATTCTGCCTAATCCCTTCGACCCGCACCTGTACCATAGTCCTCCATATGCTATTACAGCTTGGTGCTTTGGATTTTGGAGTTCAATTCCAGCATCCTCTGGAAGCAGCTTTATGTTCTTTACAGTGTGCACGTGGCTTTCCACTGGGTGCTCTGCTGCTACAGAGAAAACAAGTCACCTCTCCTTAAGACACATGCTGTTTAATCCAGGTAGCATCCTGGTAAACCTCTGCCACATCCACGACAAAGCCTGAATGTCACACAGTGCTCCAATTGTAACATAACCAAAGTTTTGTATAGCTGCAACGCCACCTCAGTCTTTCCCTGTATTGACGGAGATCAGGAGGCACTGCTTTTCCCAGAGAGTAGTGAATCTGTGGAATTCTCTGCCCAGTGAAGCAATAAAGGCTACCTCATTATATATATTTTAGATAGATTTGTGTGGTGCTGGGTAGTTAAGGGTTATGGGGAAAGGGCAGGTAGCTGGAGATTACTCCACAGTCTGATCAGCCACAATCTTATTGAATGGCAGAGCAGTTTTGATCGGCCAGATGGCTGACTGCTGGTCCTATCTTTTATGTTTATATCTAAGGAAGGATGTGTTGGTGTTAGTGATAATCCAAAGGAGTTTTACAAGAATAATCCCAGGAATGGAAGGGTTAACAGATGAAGAGAGTTTGATGGCCTTGGACCTGTACTCACTAGAGTTTGGAAGGATGGAGGTATGCAATCTCATTAAAACCTGAAAGATACTGGAAGGCCTACATAGAAAGGATAGAGAGAATGCTTCCAGTAGTTGGAGAGTCTAGGACCAAAGGGCTCAGCCTACAAATTAAAGTGCATCCCTTTAGAACAGATATGAGAAAGAATTTCATTAGTTAGAGGGTGGGGAATTTGTGGAATTCATTGACACAGGCAGCTGTGGAAGTCAAGTCATTGGGCATATTTAAAGTTGAAGTTGATTGGTACATGATTAGTAAGGATGTCAAAGATTATGAGGAGAAGGCAAAAGAATGGGGTTGAGAAGGGGAAAATATCAGCCATGCCCAGACTTGATAGGGCAAATAGCCTGAATCTTTTCCTGTGCCTCATGGTTTTATGGTCTGAATAACGATAAGTCAAAGTACAAGAAGGAGAAAGAGAGCCTAGTGGAATGGTGTCATGAGAACAATTTTCTCTCAAAGTCAACAGATGAGTTCAGGAGGTGGTAAAGGTATGGGGTGGGGCTGGGGAGTAGGCAGAGTGTTGGTGTGTGCTGGTGCACTCACTGCTGAGCTTGAGAAGGCCGAGAGCTTCAAGTTCCTTAGAGTGAACATCAGCAATATCCTGTCCTGCTTCAACCACACAGATGTCATCACCAAGAAAGTTCACCAACAGCATTACTTGCTCAGGAGGCTAAAGAAATACAGCATGTCTTCTTTGAATATCATCAGTTTTCAGTGGTACACCATAGAAAGTATCCAATCTGGATGCATAACAGTTTAGTATGGCGACCACTCTACCCGTGACCATAAAAAGCTGCAGCAAGTTGTGGACACAGCTCAGCAGATCACTAAAATCAACCTCCCCTCCATGAACTCTGTCTTTACTTCTTACTGCCTCAGTGAAGCATCTAACATAATTACCGTAAATACCCGACCCATTCTGGACATTCCCTCTTTTCCCTGAAAGCATATACCACCAGGCTCAGTGATAGCTTCTACCCACTGTTATAAGACTATTGAATGGTGCCTAGTATAATAAGATAGTCCTTTGACCACACAATCTATTTGCACTTTTTTGTCTGACTTCACTGCACTTTCTCTGCAACTGTATCACCTTGATCTACATTCGGTTGTTGTGTTTCCCTTGTACTACCTCAATGTACTGATGTTATGAAATTATCCATGTGGATGGCACTCAAAATGAAGTTTATCAATAAATCTCAGTGCATGTGACCATAATAAAACAATTTACAAACATGGATTGTGTGCAGGCAGGAGAGAATTAGTTTAATTCAGCATTGTGTCCAGCCCCGACACTGTGGGCCAAAGGGCCTGTTATGTACTGTACTGTTCTGTGTTTAAAATGGCAATTCTATTGATTGTCAAAGCAGGGTGGTTAGACTCTCTGGTTCATTGTCTGACGCCTTTGTCAGTACTGTGTGGTGAACTACATATACCTGTCTGGACTGCTCCTGTGGCACCTCCCACAGACCCCTGTATAAAGGCGATTGAGGCCTGAGCCCGGCCTCATTCTCCAGGATGTAGTGTTGTTCATTCTTCCAGTCAATAAAAGCCAATATCTCGTTTCTTACGTCTCAGAGTGAGTTATTGATGGTGCATCATACTGCTCTCCAGTGTTCCAGTGTGGCTGCACTAATGTGTGTTGAAGAAATGCTGTGTGCTTGTTCTTGCAGAATCGTGGCTCCAGGACAACATCCCATGCACCATCAATCTACAGGCAATGACACTCAGGGCTATATTTTTTTTATGGCTATGTTTTACTACTATTGTAATTATATGTGATGTGTGCTGTGTGCTGTTGGAACTGTGTTTTACACCTTGGTCCCAGAGGAACACTGCTTCATTCGGCTATATTCATCCATGTGACTGAATGATAATTAAACTTGAACGTGAATTTGAATGTTACCTGCGAGAGAATGCTGCTTGTATCTTGACTATCATCAACTAATCTAGGTTAGGCAACTCACTAAGCAACCCTTAGTTAATCTAAATTTGCACTTTCCAAGTTGCATGCCATCTTGGACAATGGCTCCCATCCATTCCATAATGTACTGGTTAGGCACAGGAGTACATTCAGCCAGAGACTCATTCCACCAAGATGCAACACTGAGCATCATAGAAAGTCATTCCTGCCTGTGGCCATCAAACTTTACAACTCCTCCCTTGGAGTGTCAGACACCCTGAGCCAATAGGCTGGTCCTGGACTTATTTCCACTTGGAATAATTTACTTATTATTATTTAATTATTTATGGTTTTATATTGCTATATTTCTACAATATTCTTGGTTGGGGCGATTGTAACGAAACCCAATTTCCCTCGGGATCAATAAAGTATGTATGTCTGTCTGTCTATATTGTCTCAACACAAATATCGACATATCTATACTGACCCCAGGCCAACAACTTAACTCATGAATTCTGCTGTTCCCTTTCTACCAATACTCACTGAGACCACTTCTCCAATTTATAACACTGAAATAGGGGATCTCCCATTGGCCGGATGATTTGTCCTTCTTCTTCCAGCCCTTGAATGAGGGTCTTCCTTGTAATAATTAGTCTCCAAAGTTCTTGATGCTTTGCATTTGAAGCCCCTCATTCTTATACTCTTTCCATAATCAATTCAAATGCTGTGTTTCAAGTTAGCTAATGTGTGTCACTTTACTAATGGCTCTGATCTAAGCCAGCATCATTTTATTGCCCTTCTCACAAGTAACAACTTGTAAATAATATGTACTTGTTCTGTATCAGAGCAAATCAGCCAGTTACTAGGATTGGGTTACTCAGGTTAGACACGGACTGCCCTATTCATAAACCTGCATTTCCTACCTTACTAAAGAACATCTCAAAAGTAACCTCTTACTTGGAAATGATCTCTATTTCAGCAGATTATCAGGAACCTCGTTGTGTCCTCTTTAAAACACTTTGATAGAGCTATTCCTGAGCAAAACCAGTTTGCAAGACAGCACACAAAATGGAGGTTGCAGAGCAGCTTCACAAAATGGCGACCTCTGTTCCTTTAGCCACATGGCAAAAACAAAGACATTTGGTTGAATAAAAAAGGATCTAGTGTTTTTTGTTTGTCTACTTCCACGGTCCTTGACTACTTCCAGTTAGATGTTTCCTTCCATATTTTAATTCCTTCGTGGCCAATACTAGGCTTCCAAATACAGGCATGGTCTGCTTCATTTGATGAGAAATTGCAAGTGTAATTTAGCCTAGTGTAATCATCAGCAATCATATACACCTCTTGCCTTATGATGAGGAAATAGCTGGAGACAGATGAACCCAGGGACCATCCTGAGGAACACTTCTGTGATGTCCTCTGGCTGGAGTGATTTGTACAGGGTCTTCCATTCCATGATAAAAGGTACATGCAGGCAATTAATGTTATATTTTCTATTACTTCATAATATTTTAATGAAACTACTAATCTGGACAGCAGGGGAGCTGCGTTGCCTCAATTGTTACGTCGATAAGATCCTCATGCATTGGAGTCGCCTGTTGGGGCCACCAGTGAGACACCAGAGCTGGCTGTGTGTTGCTGGATTTCGCACTTGGGGGCCCCTTCTGTTGATGCTGCCCTCCAGTGTTCACTCAGTGTAAGAACAATCTGAGCCAGGCCAGCTCACTGACTTGGGCCATATTTTTCTCAAACTGTAACCATATGCGCTATTTGTGCTATGTGCTATGTGTGGTGTGGTGTGCTGTGTGCTGATGGTAATGTGTTTTGTACCTTGGCCCCGGGAGGAATGCTGTTTCATTTGGCTATATTCATGTTTGATTGAATGATAACTAAACTCGAAATTTGAACATAGATTTTGTAAGGAAGCTGCATTTGGTTCACTAACATCCTTTAGAGAAAGAAATTTGGCATTGTAAGCTGGTGTGGATTACATGTGATTCCACAACCACAGAGATTTGATACCTACCTCTGTCATCCATTCAAGACTATTAGGGACAGATGATAAATGCTGATATGGCCAACTACATCCATTCAACAAATAATATTATTTTAAAATGGGGCAGGACAGTGTCACAGTAGCACTACTACAGTGCCAGCAACCCGTATTTAATTCCGATGCTGTCTGTAAGGGGATTTTACATTCTCCCTGTGACCACGTGGGTTTTCTCCATGTTCCAAAGATGTTTGGATTGGTAAGTTAATTGGTCACATAAGTGTAAATAGACAGTGCAGGCTCATTTGGCCGAAGTGCCTGTGACTGTGTTGTATTTCTAAATAAATAAAATCATTTTAATATATTTAAACCTACTTGAATAGATTTTGAATAAAACAGGAGAAAATCTGCAGATGCTAGAAATCCAAAGCAACACACACTGATTGCTGGAGGACCTCAGCAGGCCAATAAGTACCTATGGAAAAGAGCAAATAGTCGACATTTTGGGCTGAGATCCTTCATCGGGACTCTACACTCTGAACAAGCAGTCCATTCAGTCCTGATGAAGTGTCTTCACCCAAAACATCAACTGTTTGCTCTTTTCCATAGATGCTGTCTGGCCTGCTGAAGTCCTCCAGCATTTTGTGTGTGCTACTATGAAAGATATGACTTGTTTTGGTGGAGGAGGGGGGCAGGGTCAAAGGCCAGTAATCTGAGGACTACCCATAACTCAGAGCCCGCTGTAGATCACAAGATGTCATTTGGATGCAAGGATTCAACTTGTCTGATTCCCGCACTTCAGGGTGGACAATTATGGGGGGCTGTCCATATTGGCCAGTTGTATCAAGCCATTTTAACTTGGTATCTGGTCTTTATTTCACTGTAAAACATCTGGGAGGTCAACAACCAGCAAGTCCATCAGGTAAGCAATGGTCATCTGTCACAATCAAGGCCCCCATCAGTCCCACCCTCCACTTCCCACAAGTAGCCCATTCAGAATCCGAATCACAATCAGGTTTATTGTCAGTGGATAAATCATGAAATTTGTTGTATTGTGGCAACAGCACAGTGCAGGCATAACAACTTTTTATAAGTTGCAATAATAAATAGATAGGTACGTAGATAGTATATAGATTCAAGACTCAAGATTCACAATTGTTTCATGTCATTTCCAGTACACAAGTGTAAAGGAAAACAAAATAATTCTTATTCTGAATCCGATGAAGCAGAAAAAACCACACTGAGACAATAAAAAACACAATAGTTTAAAAACATCATAAATATAAATATATAAAATAATTTATATACATAGATTACATAGACATTGCCAGAGAGCAGCAAATCTGTGGAATGCTCTGCCACTGACTGCTGGTTAGGCCAAGTTCATGTGTATATTTATGGCAGCAGTTGATTGTTTCCTGATCGGTCAGCATATCAAAGGATATGGCGAGCAGGCAGCTGTGTGGGGTTGAGTGGGATCCAGGATCAACCATGATGGAATGCAGAGGCAGAATCAATGGGCTGAATGGCCTAAATGGCCAAATTCTGCTGCTAAGTCTTATGGTCTTACGGTCTTATTGAACACTCATAAAATTATTTTAGGCACAGGAGTGTCTGCACCTAAGGTGACTGACAAGAAATATTAATGTAGAGGTGGTTGGAGATATGGAGAGGAGGGTTTGTGGGTGGACAGTGGGATAGATAGATAAATAAGTAATGCAGATGAGGAACAGTGAGGTAGCATTCATGAGCTGATGCTGGAATAACTCTGCAGCTCAGGCAGCATCTATGGAAAGGAATAAGCAGATGAATTTTTGTCCGAGACCAGACTTGGGAATGAAGGGGAGGAAGCCAGAATAAGGTGGTGAGAGGAGGGGAGGGATTACAGGCTATCAGGTGATAGGTGAGACCAGAATTCTAATGGTGGAGAGGGAAGAATCATTGAGTGCGGGTCTTCGGACTCCTGTCCCTCATTCCCGATGGCGGTAATGAGAAGAGGACGTATCCCGAATGGTGGATGCTGCCTTCTTGAGGCACTGGGCATTCTCCCTCCCTCCAGTCAGCCGAGTGCAGCTGTCATTTCAGAACTGACACTCATCACTTTCACTTGATGGATTTGTGAAAATTGGTCAGATTTAAATCCATTGGTATTGCATTCAAGTCAGCTGACAAAAAGTGTTAGCGATGAGGTGTTGCTAATGAGAATATTGGATTTCAGTGACTGCTGTCTTATTGTTGTGCTCTGACACCATCTAGTGCTCAGAAGCTAATCCAGTTTTAGTACCGGAGTGTGGCGATGCTGGATTATTCCATTCAAGCCATATGCAGATCTCAGCATCAAATACCCGTGCCTTTCTCTTCAACCACTCTGTTGTCCTTTGTTTTTTGTACTACCTGGATGTACTTATGTCTAAGACTGTTCAGTATGGATGGCAAAGTAAACAAAGGCTTTTCACTGTATCTTGGTACAAGCTTATTGTCACTGACATAAGTCATGAAATTTGTTGCTTTGAGGCAGCAAGCTTAACAACTTAGAGTCATAGAGCCAAAGAACACTAAAGCAAAGGAACAGACCTTTTGGCCCTTCTAGTCCATGCTGAACTATTAATCTGTGTACAGAACCTACATCGACCTGCACCCTTAGCCTACCATACTGCTCCCATTCATGTACCCATCCAAATTTCTCTTCAATGGTGAAATTGAACCCGCATCCACTACTTGCACTGGTAGCTCGTTCCACACTCTCACCACCCTCTGAGTGAAGAAGCTGTCCCTCATGCTCCCCTTCAAAAGTATAGTGACATGCGTTATTTGAGGAGGTACTGGGAGCAGCCTGCAAGTATTGTCAGATATTCCAGCGCCAACAATGCTTGGCAGAATAACACAGACCGCAGGACGAAACAAAACATACCAAGCAACAAAGCAACACCACCAGAACGATCTTCCTTCCTTCTCTCCTTCCCTCTGGCCCATGAACTCATGCACGTGCACAGTCCTCAAACCCCAGGACAGATGGTCTTCTTCAGCCTCTAGGGGACTCATGGATTTCAAGACACTCGTCCCTGACTGCCTCAGCCGATTCCCAGAAGTTCGCAGCCCCAGGCTCTGGTCATTGGGCCTTGACTTCTGGACCTCTGATTGAGCTTCGGGCTTTGATCCAGACCTCCAATCAACCTTTGGGCTTTTGGGACATCTTGTGGTGGGAAGGATGTAATATAAACTGTGGGCTGTGAACTAAGCTCACATAGTGTACTAGTTGCTTCACTCAGCTCCTACTACACAGAGCGATCCACTCCATCCATCATTTTGGCTTGCTGTGCGATTATCAAGGTAGTCCAGCTACCATCATATGCTAAATGCTGGAGAAACTCAGCATGTCAGGTAGCATCTATGGAGGGAATAAACAGCTGCCAAGATATTCATCAGGGCTGGAAAGGAAGGGAGCAGAAGCCAGAATAAGAAGGTGATAGAGTGGAAGGAATATAAACTGGCAGGTGATAGGTGAGACCTGGCAAGGGGGAAAGAGGGTGGGCGGAGGAGGAGGGATGAAGTAAGAAGCAGAGAAATTAGAGGTGGAAGAAATAGAAGGCTCATTAAGAAGGAATCTAAGAGGGGAAGACAGTGGACCATGAAATAAAGGAAATAAAGTGGAGGGGAAGCAGAGGGAGGTGGTGGGCAGGTGAGAACAGAAGTGGAGAGATTGTAACTAGAATGGGGAATGGGAAAAGAGAGAAGGGTGTAGATAAGTTAAGGAAATCAATTTTTATGCCATCAGGTTAGAGAATATGATGGAATATGAGGTGTTGGTCCTCCGACCTCAGTTTCACCACATTGTGGCAGTAGAGAAGGCCATGGACAAACATGTCGGAATGGGAATGGGAAGATCAGTTGAGGTGGTGGCCTGTGGGAGTTCCTGCCTTTTGCAGCGGACAGAGTGACAGTGCTTGACAAAGCAGTCCGCCAACCTGTGTGGGGTCTCACTGATTTAAAGGAGGCCGCAGCAGGAGATGCGAACATGCAAGTAAACAATCAGCAGCAGAAACCAACACATTTGGAGGTGATTAGAGAGTATTTTAGCAGATTGCATGCTAATTCACTCACTAATGTGTACTGTGTTCTGTCTAAACCTGAGAATAGGTAGCTCCTGAATTTAACTTTCTGTGAAAAAGTTTCATTTGCATTTCGGGACGAACAGTTTTCTAATTAATCTTAACCATGCCTGTTAATTATTCCAACTCATTAATATTTTGCCCCTCTTAGCCTTGTGATTATTGCTTTTCAGCATCATTAAAAACATATTTTAAATGTTGTAAGTTAGTGGAAAAGATTATTTCATAATTAACCTGTGTGGACATGTTTCACTTAATGTACATTAATAGATAATGTTAGACTCGTCATAATAGAGCATTCTATTTGGATCAGAAAATGTTGTATTGAGGCTGCATCTATGGAGGGGAATAAACAGTCGATGCATCAGGTGGAGACTGTTCATCAAGACAGGAAAAGAAGGGATAGAAGCCAGAATAAAAAGGTGTGGGAGCTCCTCATATTCTGTTTGTGCAGCTTCCAACCTGATAGCATAATTGTCAATTTCTCTAACTTCTCCCCTTCCCCTCTCTTTTTTCCATCACCATTCTGATTACCCTCTCACACCTTCTCCTCCCCTGCCTTTGGATCACATCCTTCTTCCCTTTCTTCCTTGCTCCTGTCACAACGTGCACTGGCAACATCAGAACCCCAGTGCGAAGGGAAGTCCCAAGATGAGACGGCAACCAGAATTTATTCATAAAAATTGCATCAGAACATCGGAGGCTCAGCCAAGCAACACTTCAAGACATAACATTCTCAAAACTAGCACTAATCAGGCATCTCCTTAAATAATACGAGTAACATGGAATCCCCGAACCTATCAAAATAAAAATTAATAAATTTAAACAGAAAATACCAGGAGACTGCATTACAAAGAGTGAGTCACTCAAGAAAAGCACTAGGAACTCTAAACGATTATTAACTTTCATTAAATAACAATTAACCAATTCAGGTGATGTTAAAACATTGGAGCCCAATGCTCACACGCCCAAAGAGCTCACTATAAGACCATAAGATAAAGGAGCAGAAGTAGGCTATTTGGCCCATTGAGTCTGCTCCACCTTTGTATCATAGCTGATTCAATTTTCCTCTCAGCCTCAATCTCCTGCCTTCTCCTTGTATCCGTTCATGACCTGACCAATCAAAAATCTAACAACCTCTGTTTTAAATATACATAAAGACCTGGCCTCCATTCTCTGGTTAAAGAAGTTCCTCCACATCTCTGTTCTAAAAGGACACCTCTCTATTCTAAGGCTGGGTCCGCTGGTATTAGACTCTCTCACCAAGGGCAACATCCTCTTCACCTCCACACTATCAAGGCATTTTACCTTTCAATAGGTTTCAATGAGGTCGTTCTTCATTCTTCTGAATTCTGGTGAATACAGGCCCTGAACCGTCAGATGTTCTTCATATGACAAGCCATTCATTCCTGGGATTATCTTTGTGAACCTCCTTTGAATCCTCTCCAGTTTCAGCACATCCTTTCTTAAAAAACAGGGGCCTCACCAATTATAAAATTTCAACACTACATCCTTGCTTTTATGTTCTAGTACTCTTGAAATGAATGCTAACATTCTATTTGCCTTCCTCGCCACAGATTCAACCTACTAATTAACCATTAGGAAATTCTACATGAGGACTCCCAAGAATTTTCTCTCCATTTAGAAAATAGTCAACCCTTTCATTTCTTCTACCAAAATGCATGACCATATGCTTCCCAACACTGTATTCCATCTGCCATTTTTTGGCCATTCTCCTAATCTGTCTAATCTTTGGTAGCCTCTCTACTTCCTCAAAACCACCTGGCCCTCCACTTATTTTCATATCTTCTGCAAGCTTTGCAAAAAAACCATCAATTCCATCATCCAAAAATGTAAGAATCGGTCCCAAAAGAGATCTCTGTGGAGAACTACTAGTCACTGGCAGCCAGTCTGAAAAGGTTCCTTTTATTCCCACTCTTTGCCTCCTGCCAATCAGCTACTGCTTTATCCATGGTAGGATCATGGACTCTTAGCTTGTTAAGCAGCCTCATGTGTGACACATTGTCAAAGGCCTTCTGAACATCCATGTATCTGCCCTCTCCTATCTGATTCCATCTTCTTCAGCATCCCAACTCTTCTACTTAACATTTCCCAGCTTTTTTTATCCTTCCCTCACTCACTTGGTCTCTCCTGTCACCTACCATCTTATACTACTTTTCCTCACCCCATCTTCCTATTCTGGTTGCTTCACTTCCTTTCCAATCCTGATGACTGGTCTTGGCCCATAATGTCAACTCTGTATTTCCCACATAGATGCTGCCTAACCTGTTGAGTTCCTTCAGCATTTTGTGCATGATGCTCAAGATTTCTGGTACATACTGAATCAGCTGCATTTATTAAGTGTTGTACAATTGCTTGTTGAACCCCAGAATCTTTTATCAACTCCTCCTCAGTTTTCTTACATTGCACAGAACACTATATTGAGCTTTAATAAAGAACTGGGTAAGATATTTACTACCTATATTCATCATTATCATCATGTGCCATGTAGTATGATGTGGGCGATCACGGTCTTGAATATGAGTGTCCTGGGTGAATTTTTTTACAGAAGTGGTTTGCCACAGCTACTTCTAGGCAGTGATTTTACAAGACTGGTGATCTCCTCCACTGCCCCCCATCATTATCAATACTCTTCAGAGATTGTCTGCCTGGTGTCAGTGGTCACATAACCAGGACTTGTGCACGATGGCTCATACAACCATCCATCACCTGTTCCCATGGCTTCACGTGACCCTGATCAGGGGTGGGAGGGCGGGGGCACTAAGCAAGTCCTACAACTTATCCACATACACACCCACATGTATATATATATACACACACACAAAGATCAGGCCAGTGTGAAAATACTTCTTGCCCAAACGCTTAAAACAAATACCAAAGGAGAAACAATTTTTGTAGAAGTCAAGAGCTATTTCTTGGAAAGCAATATTGTGCTGGAGAATATAATGGCTTGTGCCACTGATGGTGCTGCTTCGATGGTAGGAAGATACAGAGGATTCACTGCTCACTTAGAAAAGCAATGCCTGGTGTTTTTTTGCAAACACTGTGTCATCCACGATCAGCAGTTGATTGCAAAAAAATTGGGAAGTCATTTGCACAACACCCTTGCTGCTTTAAAAGGGCTGTCAACTTCATCAAATCAAAGGCACTTCAGGATCGTCTTTTACAACTTTGTCAGAAAATTGAAAATTTTGAATGGATGCTAATGCATACAGAGGTCCCATGGTTATCAAAAGGTAATTGCCTTCATCGCTTTGTTGCATTTTGGGAGAGTATCGTAGCACTTCTGAGTGATAAGCAGCTTGGAGAACAAATTGTTGTTGCTAAGTCTGACATATTTTACCTGTTTGATATGTCTAGAGAGCTGAATATATTAAACAGTTGCGAGGGAAAAAAAACTTCAATCTCCTATCATGCAAAGAGGCTATTATAGCTTTCCTTGAAAAACTCGAACTTTTTAGCAGTAATAGTGAATGTCGTGAATTTATGCAGCTTCCTTCACTGGTCACTTTTCAAGTAGAATTGCACGATGATGATCTGATTATATGTCTTGATCATTTGACACAATGGCACACTGATATGGAATTTTGTTTCCAAGTCCCAATGGAGAAGCATATAGTATTCCAGATTGGGTGATGGATCCATTTGGGGTGAATAGGAATGATATTGGTACCACATTGCAAAAATGTCTCGCTGAGCTGCTGAGTGATACAACAGCTCAAGCAAAATTCAAGCTGCAGCAAGCAAAATTTATTAATAACGGGTGATATTCAAAATAAGTTACCACAATTCTGGGAGAAAACAAATTTGTTTTTAATTGGATTCCTCACATCTTATCTAGTTAAATGTAGTTTTAGTGAAGCTCTTCACCTGCTTTCAAAAGTTCGTAATTATCTTGAGATTATGAAAAGGTAATCTTTGATTACCTTTAACCAATTTGCAACGAGATATTCAAAAACTCACTAGGATCTCAGTAAATACCCAAAGAAATAATATTAAGTGCTTTTTCATTGCTGATTGGAAGAATGTTGCATATATTATAATTAACATATTCTATTCAGAGCATTGAAATTGTTTTATATTTCATAAAAGCCATTATATTAACATAATAGTACCTATGACCCATAACCTGATAAAACATAAATATTGACTGGACATTAGAATAATTAGTACAGCTGACAAAAAAAACCTTTAGCAACTAGCAGAAACTAGAGGTTGAGAGACACAGAGGTAAATGAAAGTCACAAGTGGACCATGAGCTGAAGAAGGTTGGAAACCACTGAATTAACCTATTAACAAGTAAGTCTTTGGAATGTGGGAGAAAACCGGAGCACCCGGAGGAATTCCACAGGATCACGAGGAGAATGTGCAAACTCGGAATTGAACTCCAAACTTCAGAACAGCCTGAGCCATTATAGTGTCATGCTAACCACTATGCTACTGAGGCACCTGTGATGGGTGAGAAGCGTACTAGACAAATTTTTCACTGCACCTCAGTACATGAGACAATAATAAACCAATTTAATAATTTATCAAGTTAATTCTCTTTGTCTTCGCACAAATGCTGCCTGACATGTTGAGTAATTTCAGCATTTTCTGTCTTTTTATGTATAATTTTTACTTTTCAATCAATTGAACTACTGGGGAAAAAATCAAAGGGATTTGAGGATTGAGAGGTGATCTTGTGAGAAGATACAGGAGGCTTCAAAGGCTAGTTATGTAACAAAAAAAGGACCGATTAATTTACCCTGAGCACATTTTTCATTCCTTTCTCCTATCCCTACCTCCTCTGCCACTTGGTTCCATTTCCCTATCAACCAGGCACCTATCCACCTGGATTCTCTCTCCTTTGGACTACCCTTGCTATCTCCAGTCCACCTCTGGTTGCATTTTCCTATTATCCCTTTCATATCCGGTACCCCTCCCCCCCTTGTAGTCTCCATCTCTACCTTCTTCCTGCTCTTCCCTGTTGGATTCTGATGTTTTTCCAATCCAAACGTTCATCAGATGGGCAAAAAACTTTGTTTGAACTGCTTTATCGAGCACTCTGCTCCATCCGCAAAAAAAGATGGACTTCCCGATGGCCAACCATTTTCTGTTCCAATATCTCAGTCAATGGCCTCCTCTTCTGCCACAATGAGGTCACTCTCAGGTTGGAGGAACATCACCTCGTATTCTGTCCAAGTAGCCTCCAACCTAACTGCACAAACATTGACTTCTCCATCTTCTGGAATTAGTTGTCCTATGCCTTACCTCTCCATCAATTCCCACTCTGATCTCTGATCTCTTCTCCTCACTTGCCTATCACCTCCCCCGGTCTCCCTTTCTCCCATGGTGCACTCTCCTCTCCTATCAGATTCCTTCTTCTCCAGTCCTTTACCTTTGTCACCTATCACCTCCCAGCTTCTTGCCTCAACCACTCTCCCACCTACCTGGTTTCACCTATCACCTTCTAGCTTTTCCTCCTTGCCGTCTCCCCAATTCCTTATTCTAACATCTTCCCCCTTCCTCTCCAGTCCTAGTGAAGCGTCTCAGCCTGAAGCGTTGACTGTTTATTCAGAACTGTACCTTTACCTCCACTGATACTGCCTGACACTTTGACTTCCTTCTGCAAGTATCTTTTTTGAATCATATTTCATCACTAATCTTGTCAGCAAGAACAAACTGAAGAAAGAGTTCTGTGTTTTCTCTTTGGCAAGTCAAAAATGCAGTTGGAAGTTTTCATTAGCAATCAGTTAGTTCCGCAGGATTGTCAATTGAATTTCTCTGATGGCACACAGGCACTTAATGGGTTAAAATGAAGTACAGACTGACTTCTATGACATCGTTATAATATTTTCTACCATTGAGGTCACAGAACCAAAATAGATTGTAGGTGATCGAGAGGTTTTCTTTGCTGGCTCGAAGCCTGTCTCAAAGGACAATGGGAAGCCTGGGGAGAAGATATGGAGATTCTAGAATCCCCTTCTTGGCCGCACCGGTGTAGTCCAAAGGAAAGTGAAGCAATGTGTTTTGCACCAGTTTGGTTTCATGAGCTGTTGCAAGGATGTTCAGTGATGTCCCCTCTGGATTTTCTGTCTGGGTTTACTTCCATAGTCTTCATCTCTCCTGAGGCAGCCCACAGGCAGTGGGGTTATTTACCCATAGCTAGGAATATGGCTCACAAGCACCAGGGCAAGTCCACACACCAGTGGGCCTGTGTACTGTACGTGCCAGGGCCAGACCTTCTCCCCATCCTCTGTAGTTCAGCCTGAGCACGAGAGATGTTCAGTTCCCATGTGTCGCCAACGAGGAGGCACTAAATGAGTCTTGCAATTGGGGAAGCAACGTACCGGCAGGAAGAGACTTACACATTCAGCTCTCCTTTTCACGAGACTGCTAGCCAGCAGTGGAAGCTGAAAGTAAGAGCTTCAAGCACTGCCCACTACACTACCACACTAGATGTCTCACAGCAACCATTTGACACACATCAAGAGGTTAAGGGTCTATATATAAAATTATTTAAAATCATTCCAGATGCAATTCACTAATGGAAATCCTTTGCAAAGATCTGGAGTGCTGCTTTAGCACTTGAGGCTCCATGATAGTGTGGTGGTTAACACAACACTGTTATAAGTTGGGGCATGAGAATTCAGAGTTCATTTCAAGCAAACACTGTAAGGAGTTTGTACATCCTCCCCGTGGAATGCGAGTGTTTCTTCTTGGTGTACCAGTTTCCTCTAACAGTCCAAAGACATGCCAGTTAGTAGGTTAATTAGCCATTGTAAATTGCCCTGTGATTAGGCTGCAGTTAAATAGGCTGCTGAGCAGCGCATCTCATTGGGCCAGAAGGGCCTTTTCCGTGCTGTATCTCCAAATAAAAATAAAAATAAAATAAATAAAGCAGAATCTAATCACCTCTGTGAAATTCAAGTAGCTGTTTGTTGAGCATGGTAGCAAATCACTCTTATCTTTCACACATACAACCAGCCAAATACATAATAATTCTTTGCAGAAAGTTAGCAATTTTAATTTCAGTTCAGCTGATTTATCACTCTTTTGTTCACTAAAGCAGCCTCAGGATGTGGCATAGTAATGAACATACAATAAAACTGGCCAAGTCGCAACAGTTCTGAAGCAATTTTGAAAATATAGTGGTCAATAATAGAGAGTTTTAAACACAGCAAAGTGCTTTAAGAGTTTTTTTTGCAACAGCTGCACTTTTGTGAGTGTTGCATTGATGTACTGAGGTTGTATTTAGTGCTTTATCACTGTGCAGGTTATAACGAAGGATAATTTAGACCTTACGCTCACTGGATGGAAGATCAGAGGATTGTGTTTGCAATTACCACATAAATATTTAGTAATTGCAATCAGAGAAGATAGTTCTCCTGAATGGAAAATTTAGAAAAATTGTCTTAACATCAGAAAAGGAAGTTGCTCACTTATCTCTGGAATTGCCTCTGCAGCAGAGTTGTGGAGAGCTAGGTCATTAAAAAGTCAGATATAACTGGAACTGGAATTGCTTTATTTTCTTCACATACACTCAGTGGCCACTTTATTCAGTACCTCCTGTACCTATTAAAGTGGCCACTGAGTGTACATTTGTGGCCCTCTGCTGCCGTAACCTATCCACTTCTAGGTTCGATGTGTTGTGCATTCAGTGATGTTGTTCAGCACACCACTGTTTAACGCGTGGTTATTTGAATTACTATCGGCGTGAGCCAATCTGGCTATTCTCCTCTGACCTCTCTCAGACATTTTTGCCCACAGAGCTGACACATACTGTTTCTTTTGTTTTACGCACCATTCTCTGTAAACTCTAGAGAACGTTATGCATGAAAATCCTAGGAGATCAGCAGTTCCTATAATAATCAAGCCACTCCAAATAGAATCAACAAACATTAGACAGTCAAAGTCACTAATCACATCTCTTCCCCAGTCAGATTTTGGTCTGAACAACAACTGAACATCTTGACCATGTCTGCATGCTTTTCTGCATTGAGTTACAGCCACATGATTTGCTGATTAGATATTTGCATAAAAGAGCAAGTGTATAGGTGTACCTAATAAAGTGGCCATTGAGTGTATGTACAATTTTTTAATCCTCTCATTGTTGAATGTTGTTGTATTTTCTTACATGTCATGCCATCATACCACAGCAAATTCCTAATAAAATGAGCTGTTAATGTGTAAAGCAAATAAAGTTGATTCTTGATCAAGGTGTAGTGAAAAGCTTATCGTGCATACATTTATAGAGTCATAGAGCAATATAGCTGGGATACAGACCCTCTGGCCAATGAGTCCATCTTGATCCATGGTGCCCTAATTTCTGCATTCAGCCTATATGCCTCCAGTCCCTGCCCCTCCAAGTACATCCAACACAAAGGTCAGTTCATTACATGTGTTGGGGTGGTACAAGGTAAAACAATAATTGAATGCAGAGTAAAATGCAACAGTTACAGAGAATGTGCAGTACAGGTAGATAATAAAGTGCAAGATCGTAACAAGGCAGATTATGATGTTAAGAGTCCATCTTACCATAAAGTGAATCATTCATTGGTTCTCTAACAGTGGAATGGAAATTGTTCTTGAACTCGGTGGCACGTGCTATTTTTGGAACGTTAGAGCCAAGGGTAGTGCGGATCAGGCAGCGAAGGATCTTATGAATGGTGGAGCAGAGGTCAGAATCAGGTTAAGTATCGCTAACATATAGTATGTCAGTGAAATTAAACTGACAATTTGTTGGTTTGTGGCAGCAGTTCAGTGCAATACATAAAATGCTATAAATTACAATAAGAAATGAATATAAAATATAAAATAAATAATCAGTGCAAAAAGCAGGGAAAAATAGTGAAGCAGTGTTCATGGGCTGTTTCATTGACTACTTATATGGACTTTTCCTGCTTCTGTTTCTCATGTCTCTCACAACATATCTAAATAAACACTTAAATCAGGTAAATCACAGGCTATGGACCAAGTGTTGACAAATAGGGACGGTATCGGAGGGGATAGGTGGTGGGGATAGAAAGGAGTGCACCTTCCCACCACTGGCCTGAAGATCACCCTTTGGCAAGGTGTTGTTCCTGCTTAGCCCTCTCCACCCCACCGTTAGGATAACGTGAAGCCATGGGAGCAGATGGTGGATGGTCATCCAGGCAGCTGGTGCAGATCACGTGTCCTGGTTATCAGGACTGGAGTCACTGTCTTGTAAGGACACTGCCTAGAATGGCAAACCACTTCTGTATAAAAAATTTCCAAGAACAATTCTAGAAAGAGGAAGACCATGATCGCCCACGTTACATAATAATGATGATGATCAGTGGCTCTGATGGTTGGAATAAACAGGATGGACAGAAGAGCCTGTTTCTTAGCTGTATTCACTCAATGACTTACTAACTGATGAGAAAGCCATAAGATGCAAATGCAGAGCCATAATCTATTAAATGTTGGCTGCAATTAAGATACAAACAGCCCTGATGATTAATAAGTCTTTCTGATTTATAATTCCATTTGTATATCGAGTTAAACCACAAGCCATCAATCCTCTCCCACTTCTTGTAAATTAGGACCCAGGAAAATATGCCAAGCTTGTCATTTACCAGGAGCTGAGCTGATTCTGGAATAGGTTGCTGAGTTTGTGGAGACTGATGGTAGAATTGGCTCCAACCTAGATGAACTCGACAGAACCTATTCATTTGCAAAGGACTCAATATCCTGCACTACTAATTCATGTTGCTCTAATGGAGAGTGACTGGGGCAAAATTCTGCAGTCATAAGTCACAAATACTCTTGCAAAACAACCATTATCCATTACCTCATTAACTGTGAAATACATTGCACTTACAAAACCGCAGCACAGGACATTTCACTGGATTGAAAAACGCTGCAAACCCAGCCAGCTCCATCATGGGCACTAGCCTCCCCTGTACTGAGGAGATCTTCAAAAGGCAGTGCCTCAAAGAATGCAGCATCAATTATTAAGGACACACCCAGGATATGCTCTCTCCTTATTATGACCATCGGAGAGGAGGCACAGGAGCCTGATGACACACACTCAATGTTTTATAAACAGCTTCTTCCAATGGGTCAAAGGTTCAGATGTTCATTTTATTATTAAAATATGTATGCAGAATACAACTCTAAGATTTGACTTCTCCAGATAGCCATAAAATACAGAAAACCATAGAAGTAGTTGAAAAAAGACATCAATTCCACCCTCGCATGAAAAGTGAAAGTAAAAGCTCACAAGCCCTAAACCCCCAACCTCTCCCTTGCACAAAAGTTAACAGATCATCCGCATGGAGAAACAAGAACGTCAAATCCCTAACCCACCAATTGGCAACAAATGGAGAGAACACAAAAGGAAAACATAGAACTGAAAGAGGCCAATATGAACTGCCATTAGTTTGAACTGCAGTCAAATCCATAAATCTCAGAATTTTGATAACATCTCCGAAAGCATTGGGACCTAATGGCACCTCCGAGGGCAGCAACTTGAACCAGCAGCCCATCTGAGGGCAGCAACTCGAACAACCAGCCACTCTGAAGGCAGCAACTCAAACCAGCAGCTCCTCCAAGGGAAGCGACATGAGCCAGCGGTCTCTCTGAGAACCGTTCACTCTTCTCTGCATTTGTCTCAATGTATCCATTGTCCTTGACACTTTAATTAGTGAGGAATTGTCAATCCAGGCCCCTCATCATATCTCAGAGTTTCTTCTCATGGTAGCTCGTGCTTCCATTTCTCTCCTGGAGTTTTCTCAAGTTTTCTTCATCTCCACTGTCAGATTTCTGAATGGACAAAGTTCAAAGTAAATTTATTATCAAAGTACATATCTGTTACCATATACAACCCTAAGATTATTCAGTAAATCTATAGAATAGTAATGCGATCAATGAAAGATCAACCAGTGTACAGAAGACAAATTGTGCAAATGCAAATATAAATAAATAACAAGCACATGAGATAATGTGATGAAGAGTCCTTGAAAGTAAGATTATTAGTCGTGGAAACATTTCATGATGGGGCAAATGAAGTTGAGTGAAGTTATCTCCTTTGTTCAAGAGCCTGATGGTTGAAGGGAAATAATTGTTTTTGAACCTAGTGGTCCAAGTCCTGAGGATTCTGTACCTTCCCAACCAACAAATACTCCCTCACTATTTTTGTTTCTTTTGCACTATTTATTTAATTTATACATATGCAGTATATATTACTGTAATGTATTGTGATCCTTATGTATTGCATGGTACTGCATAACAACAAATTTCATGACATATACGTGATATCAAACCTGATTCTGATTCTGACTCTGGGAAACAGTTCCTAATTCTCAGCAATAAACAAGTGGCATCTGTGGAGAAAAAGAGCTGTTGACATTCTGGGTTGAGACCTTGCATCAAGACTGATGTAGATGTTCTGGGTCGAGACACTTTTGTCACAGAGAGATCCTCACATTTGCCATTTGTTGCAAGGAGTGAATGGGGACAAACCCAAGTGCAGGACACAGGCACGGAGACAGGGTCGAGAGGTGCTAGCACAGTCACCAGCATGGAACAGATAACCTGGGGAGTCTTGGCTCGGAGACAAGGTATCCATAGAATATCTAGAGAATGGAGTGGAGCTTAGAACTAACGGTCCTAATAGATCAGGAAATAAGGTTAACACACACTGGAATCAACCAACGAACTGGTGACCCGTGGTTGTGACGCCAGAGTTCTTATCCTTCAGTCTCTGATGGGAACCAGGTGTGCTGTAATTAACTGAACTAGCAGCAATTGGGAATCTAATGACTGGAATTAAGGCATAATCAAGAAGAAAGGAGTGAGATGGGGGATAGCCAGATGGAACCATGACACCATTTCTGTCTGGTCTGGTGCAACGTCCTCTCACAATATGTAAAACTACAACGAACTGTTAGGTCAGCAGAAAAGGCTACCATCACTGCAGGCCTCATACATATCCAGGAGAATGAAATGGGCAGGAAAAATCATTACAAACACCACCCACCCTGCAAACTACTTTTCCCAAAGTTCTCTTCTGGAAAACACTATAGGGTTATTAAAACAAAAACTTCACGCCATCTTAAAAGTTTCTTCCCCCAGACAATCAATCTGATCAACCATTCTAGTCAGCCCCTCCATTACCAACTCTATCTATCACCACATGTCACTGCACTGCACTGCAAACACTTTAAACCACTTTTTATAATGCTCTCTACATTGTAAAAACAAACAGGTATTTATGTACATTTTATTCCATCTCCATATTTTAAACAATAACTTTATTTTTTATGAAATTCTTTATCATTGTTTTTTGTTACACGTCATGCTCTGACCAACACACCACATGTAAATGTAAATGACAAATACAATTGATCCTTGATGCTTGACCGAGAATGAAGAGGGGTGGTTGCCAGTGTGAATAGCGGAAGGAGAGTGGTGAGACAGGAGCCCAAGGTGAGGAAGGGTGTAAGACAATAAGCAGGTTGTGCCCAGTAGGGGAAAGGAATATCAGTGGAACAGAGGCAGGTAAATGATAGCAGGGGACAGACAAAGAGAGAGAGCAGGATAAAATGCAAAGAGGGGCAAATGGAGCAAGGAGGATGGTAGGAGAATTAGGTGGGAGTTGATTGACATGTGAGAGGGAATAAGTCCTAGGAACAGACAGCACAGTGGTTGGCGTAACACTATTAGAGTGCCAGCGACCTGGGTTCAATTACACCACCACCTGCAAGGATTCTCCCATGTGCATTTCCCTCAGGCACTCCAGATTCCACCTACCTTCCAAATAATGACAGATTCATATGTTCATTGGTCACCTGGGTATAATGGGGCAGCGAGGGCTCATTGGGCCAGAAGGGTCTGTTACTGTGTGGTATCTTTAAATCAATTAAATAAACAAACAAACAAATAAGTAAATAAATCAGCAAATAGATAAACAAATGAAGGAAATAAATAGAGAGACAGATAAATAGAGTAAGTGGGGGATGGGAGCACTTCAAGAGTTGGCATGGACTTAATGGGAAAAATGGCCTCCTTGAGAATGATGGAGACACAAGGGACGGCAGATACTGAAGTCTAAAGCATCGAACAATCTGCTGGAGGAACTCCATTTGTCAAGCAGCACCTGCCGGGGGGTGGGGAGGGGGATGAACTGTCAACCCTGCATCGAGACTGAGAGTGGAAGGGGAGAGGTGGCCAGATTGCTGCCTGGATTAGAGGGTATGAACTATCAGGTGGACAAACTTGGGTTATGTCAGAGGCTGAGGGAGACACCTGATAGAGGTTTATAAAATTGTGAGAGGCGTAAATAGGGTACAAATTCAGAATCATTTTCCCTGGTCAAAAATATCAAATCCTAGAGGACGTGCATTCAGAGGGGGAAAATTTAAGGCAGAGGTGTGAGGCAAGTTTTTTTTTTACATGGTGTGTGGCAGATACCTGGAATGGACTGCTATGGACTCTGGTAGAAAGTGAAATGATTAAGAGGATTGTAGATAGACATATAAATAGGGATCATGTGCAGACAGAAGAGATCTGATTTAATTTGGCATTGTATTCCATACAGACACTGGACCAAAGGGTCTGTCCTTTGTGATGTACTGTCCTAGGTTTGAGAGAAGTGATCATCACATTTAATCAGTAGAACAGAGAAACAAGAGACTGCAAGTACCTGGAGCAATAGAACAAGCATAGAGTTTGACCTGAGACATCAATGGCTCAAAGTTTAAAGTTCAAAGTAAACTTATCATCAAAATACATATATGTCACCACAGTTACTTCATCCTCCCTTTTACATACTATTTCAACTTTGAGATGTATCTTTCCTACACATTTTGAAATGCTCCCAAAAAACTGCAACCATTGCTAGTGTTCCCTTTCAATCAACTTTGGCCAGCTCCTCACTGAAACCTCTGTAATTCATTTTACTCCACTGTAGTACTGATACATCTGATTTTATCTTCTCCCTCTCAGGCTGCAGGATGAATTCTATCATATTAGAATCACTGACTCTTAAGTGTTCCTTTACCTTAAGCTCCCTAATCTGGTTCATTACACAGTGCCAAGTCCAGAATTGTCCTTCCCCTAGTTGGCTCAGCTGTAAGCTGCTCTAAAAAGCCATTTCATAGGCATTCTATAAATTCCTTCTCTTGGGACCCAGCACCAACCTAATTTTCCCAATTTACCTGAATTTTGAAATCTCCCATGACTATCATACCATTTACCTTACTACATGCCTTTTATACATCCAGTTGTACTTTATAACCCACATGTTGGCTAAAGATAGGATGACGGTACATAACTTTTTACCCTTACAGTTCCTTAACTCTACCCACAAGGTTTTTACATCTTCCAATCCTATGTCACCTCTTTCTAAGGATTTGATTTCATTGTTTTTTACCAACAGAGCAACACCACTCCCTCTGCCTACCTGCCTATTGATACATCTTTGGATGTTCAGCTCCCAACTATGATCTTCTTTCAGCTACATCTCAGTGTTGCCAACAATGTCATACCTGCCAATCTAACTGCGCTACAAGATTATCTGTCTTCTTCTGTGTACAGTACTGTACAGATGTAAATTTTAGGTGTGTGTATCTGAAATAGATCATTAGCTGGCTAAGTAATATTCATTATGCTAATGAATTACCATGGTGCACCACAGTTGTGTAACAGTTAGCATGATGTAACAGCTCAGAGTGTCGGAGTTTGGGGTTCAATACCAACATACTCGGTAAAGAGTTTGTACATCGTCTGCATGGAATGCATGAGTTTCCTCCAGGAGCTCCAGTTTCCTCCCACAGTCCAAAGTCAAACTGGTTAGTAGATGGTAAATTGTCCTGGGATTAGGCTGGGATTTAATCAGTGGGTTGCTGGGCAGCGCACTTGAAAGGTCAGAGGGTCCTATTCTGCTGTGTATCTCTAAATAAATAATTAAGACTAATCTGTTGTTAGTAGTAATGTGTCGGGTATATGCTATACCTATACTGTGTGTTTCTTTTCCTTGCTGACAGGTGATTTATTCACTACCAAGGGAAGTTACCTTTTTATTGTATTAAATTAATTTCTTGCTGTCAGTTTCTATCGGTTCAAGGATGCAAGAGACTCCACAAGCTGAGGAATTCTCCCAGCTAGCAAACTGGGAAGTAAAAATCTTTAATTTTTACACAGCACTTAAAAGAGGCCAAGTCATTAGATCTATTTAAAGCGGAAGTCGATAGGTTCTTGATTAGTCAGGGTGTCAAAGGTTACACCCGGAAGGCAGGAAAATGGGATTGAGACGGATTATAAATCAGCCATGAACAATTAATGAAGCAGGCTTGATGGGCTGAATGGCCTAATTCTACTCCTATCTCTTAATGTCTTATGATTGGTTGAAGCATATTGAGGAGAGCAATCTAAAAATTGGAACATAGCATAAGACCATAAGACCAGAAGTTATAGGAGCAGAATTAGGCATTTGACCCATCGAGTCTGCTGCGCCATTTTGACATGGCTGACCCAGGCCCAATCCCCTGCCATCTCCCCATATCTTTCATGCCCTGACTAATCAAGAATGTATCAACCTCTGTCTTAAATATAACCAATGACTTGACCTCCACAGGTGCCTGTGACAACAAATTCCACAGATTCACCACTCTCATGCTAAAGAAATTCCTCCTCATCTCCATTTTAAAAGGATGCCCCTCTATTCTGAGGCTGTGCCCTCTGGTCTTTGACCCCTCCATCATAGGAAACATCTTCTCCACATCCACTCTATCAAGGCCTTTCACCGTTCAATAGGTTTCAATGAGGTCACCCCTTATTCTTCTGAATTCCAATTAGAACCCCAGAACTATCAAACACTCCTCATATCATATGCCTTTCAATCCCAGAATCAACTTCATGAACCTCTTTTGAACCCTCTCCAATGTCATCATATCCATTCTTAGATAAGAGACCCAAACTGCTTACAACACTCCATGAGGCCTTAGTAGTGCTTTATAAAGCTTCAACATTACATCCTTACTTTTATATTCTAGTTTTCTTGAAAGCACATACATGTGGTTAGAGTAGGAAACTTACAAAAAATGTTATATCTATTTTGTTTTCTTGCATAAAATATTTGAAAAGTACACATACAAGATAATGAATGCTTTAATTTGCTTTTTTGTTATAAAGAAACAGAAACAATGGAAGCACTCATTTGACAACATTTTCAACATAAATATAATCAGTGCCTCATGGGCCAAGACATAGTTCGACAGTAACATGGAGAATCAGAGACAGCAGATCCTGAAAATCTGGACAAACACACAAAATGGTGAAGGTTCTCTGTGAGTCAGGCAGCATCTGTGGAGGGAAATGGACAGTCAACATTTTGGATGGAGACCCTTCATCCACAGTGGAAAGAAAGAGGGATAATAACCAACATTAAAGGGAGGGGGAAGGGATGAAGCACATCCACCTATCACCTCTCAGCTTCTGCTGCTATTTCCACTCTGTCATCCTCCATCCACCTATCACCTCCTCATCTAGATCTACCAATCACCCACAAGCTCTTTCTCTACCCCTTTTCCCCACCTTTTTAATGCTATCTCTCATTTTCTCATTTTCAATCTTTTTTTATTGATTTAAAAAAATACATAGGGATAGATACAAATCAGAGAAGTTATATCAAATACATATTTCGATAAAAGTACAGACAAAGAAAGGAATATACACTGTCAAAATCGTGTATAGTATAATATTGAGCTAGCATAAAATAAAACCACAACTCCTCTTGACAATTCATTAAAAAAACTCAAAAATTTCTATTATTAAGAAGGAGAAAAAAAACCACTGAACAAACCTAAAACAAAAAAAAGAGGACTGGCAGTCCATTTGAGGATATAATTACAAAAAATAAGGAAACATCCTTCTGGTCAAATCTGAAACTTCACAGAGAAAAGACAAAAAAAAACCTAAAAAAGGGGAAAAAAAGAAGAAAAATTAGATCATATAAAAATATTGAATGAAAGGTCAAGATACAGCCAGTCAGGATGCTCTCAATTGTGCCCCTGTAGAAAGTCCGGAGGATTTAGGGATTTATGCCAAACTTCTTCAACCATCTGAGGTGAAAGGGGTGCTGTTGTGCTTTTCTCACCACACAGGCGGTATGTACAGACCATGTGAGATCCTCGGTGATGTGTATGCCAAAGAACTTAAAGCTAATCACCCTCTCAACCCCAAAGTTATGTTTCAAAGTTCAAAGTACATTTATTATCAAGCTGTGTATATATTATACAACCTTGAGATCCAGCTCCTTACAGGCAACCACAAAACAATAAAACCCAAAAGATCCCATTGAGACAATGACGGTCAAACACCCGGTATGCCGAGAGAGAAAAAAATAAGAGTTCATGCACACAACAAAAGCAAGCAAGCTGAGCATTCAGAACTGAAGTTTTACAAAAGGCACAAAGCCAGGCATCACTGCAGCCAGAGCAGGCTACAGCCTCCGTTCTGCGCATAGCGGAGTAAACGTCGCGGAGCAGCGACCAGACCAAGCAGATCTGGGCAGAACAGCCCCGTTCCTTACCTCCCATCCTGACACCCTGACCTTTTCAGTCTGGCCTAGCATTTAGATCATTGAAACATCTGGTCGTTCCTCACTGTCAAACCGCTCAGGGGCCTGGACCCGGCCACCACAATTCAGCCCGTACATGATGTACATGTGACAAATAAAGCTAACCTTTATCATCTTTACCTTCCTTCGTCCTACAGACCGAACACTCCACTCCATTGAAAGTAGACAGAATCAAAATCAGAATCAGAATCAGCTTTAATATCATTGGCACATGTTGTGAAATCTGTTGTAAAGCGGGAGCAGTATATTGCAATATATAACAATAACAACTGTAAATTACAGTAAGACATATATATATATTCAAAAAGTTAAACTAAATAAGTAGTGCAAAAAGAGAAAAAAAAGAGAAAGCAGCAGCGTTCCCAGAAGAGCTCAAGAAACTCATCGAAGAGAAAGACTACCTTGCAAGATTTGTTTGATGATGCAAAGAAAAAGAAGAAACAGCTTCCTATAACAATGTTTCTAACTGAAGCATCTACAATTCTGAAGTCTCGACGTTCAATGCTTGAAGATCCTCAGCCTTCAGCCTCCACAGTTTCTGACTTTAGTATTATTGAGCCTCCTCTAAAGTGTCCTTATTCCCTAAACAAGGCAGTGTAACAACTACTGTACAGGTATTACAAGTTTTACTCGTTGTTTGATCATTGTTCGCCTCGCGTCTTGTTCGTTCGCTGCTTGTGTTGTGAGCAAGAGGAACATGTACAGTATTTTTTCTTGTCAATATTCCCTAAACATTACAGTATAACTACTTTGTACTATTTACATAGCATTTACATTGTATTAGGTATTATAGGTAATCTAGAGATTATTTAAAGTATACAGGAGGATGTGCGTAGGTTATATGCAAATACTGCACCATTTTATATAAGGGACTTGAGCATCCTCGTTTTTTGGTATCCACGGGAGGTCCCGGAACCAATCCCTTGTGGATAAGGAGGGTCGACTGTAGTGAGGTAATGTTCATGGGTTCAATGTCCATTCAGAAATCAGATGACAGAGGTGAAGAAGCTGTTCCTGAATTGTTGAGTATGTTCCTTCAGGCTCCAGTACCTCCTCCATGATGGTAGCATTGAGAGAAGGGCATGTCCTGGCTGATGGCACTTGTTAATGATGGATGCTGCCTTTGTGAGGCATCGCTCCTTGAAAATGTCCTGGATGCTGCCACAGCTGTGATTATCTGATGTATGTCAAACATTTCTGCAGTTAAAAAGAAAGACATGTAACATGATTTGTAAGGTTCTTCATTTTTACTCTTCAGACCAAACATGCTTATGCATAAAGAACTTAAAGATGAACCTGGTGGAATTAGTGGGAAAGAAACCTGATACAACCATGACTTTTCTGATGACTGTAGCCATTCACAATGTTGTCTGTGGTACAGACTGCAGCAGACAAATAATCAGAGTTAGATCTGCTGTGATAAATGCAAAAGATCATAAGGTCCCCTATCTCAATCCTTCAGCTGACAAGACCATAGACAGTGTTGGATTGAAACTGGCCCATTACTACTTACAGGGAAATCTCAGTGGATTAAGTGGTTTGATGTCACGGATGTTATGGAACCCTGGGGAGAAGATCTCTATTTCATTTCACACTAAGAGAACAGAGACTTCTTCTGTCTGATGGAAGGGATAAGCGAACTGAGTTTTGGGTTCTTGCTCAAGTTCCCAGCGGAGACTATTCAGTTCATTGTTGCGTCCAATACAGTAGCTCGCAATGGTAATTGGAATTTGTCAATGAAAAAGGAACAAGTATCTCAGTAGAGAGCATCCTAATAGGCTATATCACTGCATAGTACAGAAACTACACAGCAGCTGACAGGAAGGCTCTACCATTGGTAGTCAAAAATGGCCAACATGTCATCAGCATCCACCTACTCGCCATCAAGGACATTTATACAGAAAGTCCCATGAAAAAGTCCAGTAACTCCATGAAGGATCCCACCCACCCTGCTCATGGACTGTTTGTTCCACTCTCAGCAGCGAGGAGGCTACATAGCATCCACACCAGGACCACCAGACTCAAAAATAGTTACTTTCCCCAAACAGTAAGGCAGATCAACACCTCCACCTGCTAACCCATCCCTCCACACCCCCCACAACCACTACTTCATCATTTCTTGTCAGTCACCTTTTGTACAGGCACTCCTGTGCCTGGTATCAATTTATGGACATACAATCAATCTATAAGCTATCTTATGTATTTATATTTATTGTGCTTTTGTTATTATTATTGTGCTCTTTATCTTATTGTGCATTTGTTGTGTGGATCCTGACTAACAATTATTTCATCTCCCTTATATTTGTATACTGGAAATGACATTAAACAATCTTGAATCTTGAAGGATTTGAAAGAGTGCACTGCGAACTCAGGCCAAATGTAAACAAGAAGCTGACAGAGGGCAATAGCAGCGAAGTGTTGCTGTTAAGTCTCAATAAGACAAAAGATGTGTTTCAGTCAGCATTTTCTTTGATCTATAAACTGTCATCTGTCTCTGTCAAAGGGTTCATTGTTAAGCATACCAAACCCTAATGCAACCTAACCCCAATATATAGCACATTAGTCAGAAACTATAACCATCAGGCTCCTGAACCGGTGCGGATAATCTCACTCTCCACAACTGTGAAGTGATTCTACAACCTACAGGCTCACTTTCAAGGATTCAACAACTTATGTTCTCTGTATGTCTGTATGTATGTATTTATTCATTTATTTATCTATTTTTTATCTTTCTATCTATCTGTCTATTTATCTGTCTCTCTATCCATCTATCTGTCTATTGATCTATTTATCTATCCCTCTGTCTGTATATCTATTTCTTTCTTTTGCACATTGCTTATTTATTAGTTTTTGTTTATGTATACTTCTCATATATTCCACTGTTTTTCTTTATTTTCAAGATTCAAGACTGTTTAATGTCATTTCCAGTACACAAGTGTAAAGGAGAAGGAAATAATTGTCCTCTGCAGCACAATAAAAACACAAAAAAGATAAAGAACACTATTTTTTAAAAAAACACGATATATATAAATACATAAGATAGCTTACATATGTAGATTGATTGATTGGCAAAAAGGATACAGAGCTGGAGAAGGGAGAGGATCATGGGACGGGAGGCCTCGGGAGAAAGAAAGGGGGAGGGGAGCACCAGAGAGAGATGGAGAACAGGCAAGAAGTGATGGTGAGAGGGACAGAGAGAAAAAAAAGAGAAAGAGAACAAGATAAAAAGGGGAAATAAATAAATAGATAGATAGATAAATAAATAAATAAATAAATAAATAAATAAGGGATGGGGTAAGAAGGGGAGGGGGGCATTAACGAAAGTTAGAGAAATCAATGTTCATGCCATCAGGTTGGAGGCTACCTAGATGGAATATAAGGTGTTGTTCCTCCAACCTGAGTGTTGGTCCATCTTGACAGTAGAGGAGGCCATGGATTGACTTATCAGAATGTGAATGGGACATGGAATTAAAATGTGTGGCCACTGGGAGATCCTGCTTTCTCTGGTGGACAGAGCGTAGGTGTTCAGCGAAATGGTCTCCCAGTCTGCGTCGGGTCTCACCAATATATAGAGGGCCGCACCAGAAGCACTGGACACAGTATATCACACCAGCCAACTCACAGGTGAAGTGTCGCCTCACCTGGAAGGACTGTCTGGGGCCCTGAATGGTGGTGAGGGAAGAAGTGTAAGGGAAGGTATAGCACTTGTTCCACTTACAAGGATAAGTGCCGGGAGGGAGATCGGTGGGAAGGGATGGGGGTACGAATGGACAAAGGAGTAGCGTAGGGTGTGATCCCTGCGGAAAGCTGAAAGGGAGGGGAGGGAAAGATGTGCTTGGTGGTGGGATCCCGTTGGAGGTGGCGGAAGTTACAGAGAATTGTATGTTGGACCTGGAGGCTGGTGGGGTGGTAGGTGAGATCAAGGGGAACCCTATCCCTAGTAGGGTGGAGGGAGGATGGGGTAAGAGCAGATGTGCATGAAATGGGAGAGATGCATTTGAGAGCGGAGTTGATGGCGGAGGAAGGGAAGCCCCTTTGTTTAAAAAAGGAAGACATCTCCTTCGTCCTGGAATGAAAAGCCTCATTCTAAGAGCGGATGTGGCAGAGATGGAGGAATTGTGAGAAGGGGATGGCATTTTTGCAAGAGACAGGGTGGGAAGAGGAATAGTCCAGGTAGCTGTGAGAGTCCATAGGCTTATAGTAGATATCAGTAGATAAGCCGTCTCCAGAAATAGAGACAGTAAGATCAAGAAAAGGGAGGGAGTTGTTGAAAATGGACCAGGTAAATTTGAGGGCAGGGTGAAAGTTGGATGCAAAGTTAATGAAGTCATCAAGCTCAGTATGCGTGCAGAAAGTACAGTCACTGTTAGAAGTCTTTTGTTGTTTATGAAATGATAAGAATGTGAAAGGCACTACAACAAAGCACAAACTAAAACTAGTTGTCTCCATTCACTGCCAATAGTAGATGTTTGTTTAAGCATGCAGATTGCTCTGCTTTGTGGGAAGGAAAATAACAAGCACACTGCTCCTGCACTTGTTCACCTTCTGGTAGTTAATTGTGTTCTCTTCCCAGAAGATCCTGGCGATGTGCAGCTAGAGGAACCCTGTAAAGTAAAACTACAAGGAAAGCAAACATGCCAAGCAGCTGGTGAAGTCTGTGGGTTCAAAGGTCTCTTGAAATAAATTCCCTGTTGTAAAACTAACGGTGTTATAATGGGAAACTTCTGCTGACTACACAGGGTCATAAGGGCTTTTTCTCTCTGAATTATTCTTGCAGCTGCACCTGCATAACATTGGGACGGACTCCAGAGAAGATATTTTGCAAGATTACCATTACTGATCAGTTCATTGGGTGTCATCTTCATTAGTGTGATAAGTTATTGCAAATGCCCAAACTTACTCTCTCACCTATACACCCTCAACCAGACCCACAGGGACAAACTCAGCGATACACACACACACACACACACACACACACACACACACACACACACACACACACACACACACACACACACACACACACACACACACACACACACACACACACACACACTTTCTAAGCGATATTGACTGTCCTGTTGTACATACTATTCATTACAAATTACTATAAATTGCACATTGCACATTCAGAGGGAGATGTAACGTATAGATTTTACTCCTCATATATGTGAAAGATGTAAGAAATAAAGTCAGTTCAATTCAATTCACTCACACACATACACACACTCACACTCTCATGCATACACAGACATGTACGTTCATGCACTTCCACACAGAAAGCAAACAAACAAATATTTTTACAAATATTTAATAGAAGGAAGTGTACATATTTGCGTTTGATGGTGCTGGACCTATTTAGAAGAATGAGGGGGAATCTCATTGAAATCTATCGAATATTGAAAGGTCCAGATCAGGGCTTCCCAGCCTGGGGTCTGTGAATCCCTTGTTTAATGATATTTGGTGTATGGCATAAAGAGGTGTTTGGGAATTCCTGATCTGGATGGGAGAATATGTTTTCTACAGTGGTGGACTCTAGTGTCAGAGGGCACAGCTTCAGAATACAGCAACGTCCCTTTAGAACAGAGATGAGGAGGAATTTATTTAGCTTTATTTTGCTGGAGGAAGGTGAATCTGTGGAATTAATTGCAGAAGGTGACTGTGGAGGCCAAGTTATTGGGTATATTTAAAGTGGCGGTTGATAGGTATTTTGTAAGTAAGGGTGCCATAGGTTACAAGGAGAAGTCAAGAGAGAGGGGACAAGAGGGATAATAAATTAGCCATGGAGCAATTGTGGAGCAGACTCTATGCACCAAATGGCCTAATTCTGCTCTTATGTCTTAGGTCCTATAATAAATATGCAAAATTTAATTAGCGTACTTTTGATTGCAAGCAGCTTGTAGCTTTAATGCTTAATGATATATTTATATCCTAACATTCAGCACTCTGTATTACATTTAAAAAATTAATAAATTTGCCTTCTCTGCTGCTCAGATTGCTGTGCATGAGAATTTCTCAATGTCATAGTTATTGAATGATAAGGATCCCTTTGACCTGATTTGAAGACCAGGAAAACCACATTGCAGAGCGTTGTCAACATAGCCCTGTTCAAAGGTTCAACGGTTCATTTATTACCAAAGCATACAACTCCAAAATTCTTCTTCGCCAGGTAGCCATGAAACGAAGAAATAAAAGAATGGCAGCACAATTATCAGCTCCCAAATCCCCCCTCCTCGCACAAAAAACAAACAAAAATAGAACAGGCTCATCGACACCCACATCCCCTTCCCCTGCACACAAAAAAATAACAAACGTGATCAGGCAAAAAAATCATGGACTATGGACTTTTTTCAGTCTTATAGTTTTTTAATATTCTAAGTCCATATGCAAACTGCAGAAAACCTAGCTAACATTCTCCAGGCACAGCAGCAGGTCACACAGGCTTCCCTCTCCAACAACAGAGTGAGCTCAAAAAGCAGTCTATCATGTAAACCAATCCGCCCCCCATTAACTCTACTTGCACTATTCCCTCGCTTGCAAAAGCAGCCAATATTATCAACGTCCATATTTACCCTGATCTTGGTCTCCTACCCCCTCTCCCATCAGACAGAAGATACCAATGCTTGAGAATTCAACAGGCTCTGGGAGGGACAACTTCTATCCTGTTGTTATAAGACACCAGAATGGACCTCTTATACAATAAGATGGACTCTGATCTCTCAATCTCACTTCACGGCCCCTGCATCTTATTTCAAAGTTCAAAGTAATTTTATGATCAAAGTATGTATGTGTCACCATATACTACCCTGAGATTCATTTTCTTGCTGGCATTCAAAGTAGATCAAAAGGAATGCACCAGAATTAATGAAAACTATACACAAATAAAGACGGACAGGCAAGTCAAAGTGCAAAAGAAGACAAACTGCAACACAGGGAAAAATAGTGACCAATACCTCCACCCAATAACCTTCTCCTTCACACTACCATCCACCCCCACTTTATTATTTCGTATCAGAGTCATCCAATGTACAGACACTCCTGTGCCTAGCATCACTTTACATACAATCAATCTATGTCTAGAAGCTACTTATGTTTTTATATTTATCATTAATTATTATTATTATTGTTTTCTCTATCTTATTGACTCTCTTTTTGAGCTGCAGAGGATCTGAGTAACAAGTATTTCATTCCCCTTTATGCTTGTGTACTGGAAATGACATTAGACAATCTTGAATTTTGAAATAAACAAGTAATACTGAGAACATGAGTTGCAAAGTCCTTGAAAGTGAGTCTACCTACACTGCACGTCCTCTGTAATTGTGGCACTATATTTTGCAGTTGGTTATTATTTTACCTTTGATGTACTTATGTTTAGAATGATCTATTTGGGCAGCAGGCAAACAAAAGCTTTTCAATGTATCTTCACTGTATTTCAGAACATGCTGCAATAATAAACTAATTATGCACATGGTCACAGGGAGCAACGTGACATTGCCCCTGACTGCAAATTCTGGTGTATTCCTTGCCTTTCTTGCCAGATTTGTTCAAAATGCAGGGAAGACCATTCAAACCCTCATGAATTTTCTGTCCAAGGAGTTATCCAATTCAAGCCTATTATCATGGCAAACATACTTAGGGTGTATATGCCATGAAAGCTTGCTTTCTACAGCAGCAGCACAGTGCACTATAAACATGACAAGCATAAGTTAACAAATTAATTGTAACAAATATATTTTAAGTATTCTTTAAAACACACAAGATGCTGGAAATCCAGAGTAACTCACACAAAATACTAGAGGATCTCAGCATGTCAGGCAGCATCTATGGAAATGAATAAACAGTCAATATTTTGGGCCAAGACTTTTCATCTGGACTGGAAAGGAAGGGGAAAACTTCAGAATAAAAATGTTTTGTTATTATAAGAACAAATGAAAAACATATTCCATTTGGTTAGCCTCTATCCTGATGGCATGAACTTTGATTTCTCCTTTTTTTCCCCTCGCCTTTTCCTCTTCTTCCATTGTCATTCTGGCCTCTTACCTCTTATCTTCACCTGCCTATCACTTCCCTCTGGTGTTCCTCCTTCTTCCCTTTCTCCCATGGCCCACTATTCTCTCCTATCAGATTCCTTCCTCTCTAGCCCTTCATCGTTCCCACCCTTCTAGCTATCCTCCTTCTCCTCCCCAACCTTTTATTCTGTTGTTTTCCCCCTTCCTTTCTTGTCCTATTGAAGGATCTGGGCCGGAAATATTGTCTGTACACTTTTCCATAGATGCTGCCTGGCCTGCTGAGTTCCTCCAGCATTTTGTATGTGTTAATGATGGGGCTTCTTTTACTGTTGTTGTTTCTTTTTTTTTACTTAGAGATAAAGCACGGAACAGCCCCTTCTGGCCCAATGAGCCACATCGCCCAGCAACCCACTATTTAACCCTAGCCTAATCACATGACAATTCACAATGGCCAATTAACCTACTAATTGTTATGACTTTGGAAAGTGGAGCACCCAGAGGAAACACATACATTCACCAGGAGGGCATACAAACTCCTAAAGAGGACACCAGAATTGAACTCCGAACTCCCAAGCCCCGAGCTGTAACCACTACGCTACCTCCAGTTGTTTTGTTGTGTTCTGTAATGTTCTACCGTTCATTGTGGGCATGCTACGTTGGCATCGGATTGTGTGCCCCCCACCCCCAGCACACTCAGCTGTGCTGGCTGTCCCGCAAATGATGCATTTCACTGTATGTTTCCATAGACACATGATAAATAAACTTGAATCTGGAATTTCAAATCAAAGTTCAAATGTCAAAGTCAATTTTATTATCAAGGTGCATATATGTCACCATATACAACCCCAGTATTCATTTTCTTGTGGGCATATTCAGCAAATCCTGAATCTGGAGTGATTCCAGAGTGCTTTGTGCCACTCTCAAGTTCAGTATTGTCAGCTAGATGTCCTTTCTCACCTAACACTGTAGGCTGCTGTCTACTTAGTCCCATTCCCCTGCATTTATCCCCTTGCACTCTTCCCGAATAATGAACTGCTATTCTCTGTGGATTAATCTGCTGCTTAATGATTTCATTTAAATTTCTTTGTCTGCTATGCTAATATGGTCATTAACCCATTTATTTTAATGATTGCTTTAAAATAGTACAGAAATGCATTAATCAAGTACGACCAAAGGAGACAGAGTATTGTTAATGTTAACATCCAACAATATAGATCATCCAGCAATTACCACACTTCTAAATTCCTTTGAAATGAAGGATCAACGCTTCTTGAAAGACTGCAGAGACAGCATGTCAGCTACACTCACAAGGAACATATTTGACTTTACATTAGTTAAGTGGCTTCCTAAGACTTGAACCTACATTCTGAGCTGCAGGGGAGGCAATTTACAGGAGGTGCTGTCTTTACTCAGATCAAAGAGGATTTGAAGGAGTCAAATTTGAAGCCAAGTGAGCACCTTTGTTTGAATTTATTTATTTATTAAGATACAGAAGGCCCTTCCAGCCCTTCAAGCACATCGCTCAGCAACCCCCAATTTAACCCTAGCCTAATCATGAGACAATTTACAATAACCAATTAACTTACCAAGTAAGGTACATCTTTGGACTGTGGGAGGAAACCAGAACACCCAGAGGAAATCCACATGGTCACGGGGAGAACATCTAAATTCCTTACAGGCAGTGGCGGGAATTGAACCCTGTGTCGCCTGTACTGTAAAATGTTGTGTTAACGACTATGCTGCTGTACCACCCTTCTTTACAAGCTGAGTCTTTTATCTTTGGAGCAAAAGAGAGTGAGAGGTGACTTTATCGAGGTGTATAGATAATATGAGGCATTGTTGGAGAGATACAGGTGATCCTGTAGGTGGTACAGGACCCTGAAGACCCACATCTCAAAGTTCAACAGCTTCTTCCCCACTGCCATCAGGTTCTTGAATCAAACTGAAAACACTAATTCTACCTTGGACGGTATTTCCCTCGGATTGGATTAAATAGCATGTCTTATGAGGATAGGTTGAGCAAGAAGATTTGTTCACTTTGGAGCGCAGGAGAATGACAGGTGATTTGATAGAGGTGCACAAGTTGATAAGAGGCATAGTTGGAGTGGATAACAGCGCCTTTTTCCCAGGCTAATACCAGAGAGCATAATTTTAAGGTGATTGGAGGGAAGTGTAGAGGGCAGTCAGAGATAGGATTTCTACAGAGAGTGGAGGGTGTGTGCAATGCCATACCATGCATGGTGGTAGAGGCAAATACAGGAACATTTAAGAGACTCTTCTATAGGCAGATAGATAAATGAAAAATGGAAGGCTGTGTAGGAGGGAAGTTTGAGATTGATCTTGGACTAGGTTAAAATGTTACAGGCCAACAAGTTGTGTCAAAGAGCCTGTATTATGCTATACTGTTCTTTGTTCTAAGCTAATCTACCTAAACAATGATCGATTCATATACCTCACTTACTGTTGGTTAAAAACTTGCTGTGCTCTTTATGATTCATATTTAGCTTTATAACAGTGACTTCTGTAGACAATTCATGGAGAATCAGGTGTCTTGTGAGTGAGTAGGTGAAAGATATGAAACACCAGTTTGACTCTTTCTATCTGTCTACCTGCCATTCTGTTTATCTATATGCCTATCTATCTAACCTTCTGTCTATCTATCTTTCAAACTATGTTTCTGTCTGTCTATCTATCTGTTTGTCTATCAATGTATCTATTTATCTGTCTATCCGTTTACCATCAATAACTATCCACCCCTCTTTCTCTGTCTATCTATCTATCTATCCATCTCTCTATTCATCAGTATATCCAGAACAACTATGACCTTCTTCTATATGGTATTATTTTGTGGTTCTTGTAGGTGAATACACAATATACAGACAGACGTATTAGGGAACACCTTTCATTACTAGTTTCTACCAGCAACACCAGTAACGTGCCTTTATAACTTAACAAGATTCACATGACAATAAATTCAACTTTAAGTTTAAGGTTCTACCTCATTCAGGCATGCAGATCACATTATTAGAAAATAAGATCATAAGACCATAAGATAGATTAGCAGGATTAAACCATTTGACCCATTGAGTCTGTTCGACCATTTCATCATGGATGATCCAATTCTTTCTCAGGCCCAATCTCCTGCCTTCTCCCTGCATTGTTGTATGGAACTGAGACAGATTTTAGACATAAGTTCATCTAATTCTCTTCTTACTTCATTCTTGTACAGAAATCATTGTTTCTATTGATAGAAGTTATTGTTTTGTTCCTGAAATGGGGCAGCACTGCATTAGTTTGCAGTGCAGGCAATTACTAATCATGGTTCAATTCCCAGCACAAACTCTGAAAGGAGTTTGTACAGCCTGGATCCATTCCAGTTTGCTTACTAATGCAACAGGTCCACAGCAGATTCCATCTCATTGGCTCTTCATTTAACCCTGGATCGTCTGGACAGCAAAGATGCATGCATCAGGATTCTCCTTGTTGATTCAATATATCATTTTCTCAAAATGAATCAATAATCTTCAAATTCTTGGTCCGAATACCTCCTTGTGCAACTGGATCCTTGAATTCCTCACTTGCAGACCCCAGTCAGTTCGGATTGGCAACAACATCTCCTCCACAATCTCCATCAGCACAGGTGCACCACAAGGCTGTCTGCTTAGCCCCTTGCTCTATTCACTTTATACTTATGATCGTGAGGCTAAGCACACCTCAAATACCATATTCAAGTAAGCTGATGACATCACTGTCATAAGCTGAATCAAAGGTGGTGATGAATCAGTACATAAGAGGGAGATCAAAAATTTGACTGAGAGGTGCAACAACAAAATATTCTCACTCTATGTCAGCGAGACCAAGGAGATAATTATTGACTTTTGGCAGAGGAACCCAGAGGTCTTTGATCCAGTCCTCATCAGAAGATCAGAGTTTAAGAGTGTCATCAATTTTAAGTTCCTCAGTATTATCAATTCAAAGGACTTGTCCTGGGCCTAGAAGTTCAGTGCAATTATGAAGAAGGCACAGTAGCACCTTTATTTCCTGATGAGTTTGTGAACATTTGGCAATGCATCTAAAACTTTTACAAACTTCAATAGATATGTGGTGGAGAGTATATTAACTGGCTGCATCATAGCATGGTATGGAAACACCAATGCTCATGAACAGGGAGTCCTACAAAAAGTAACGGACATGTCCCAGTCCATCACAGGTAAAGCCCTCCCCACCACTGAGAACTCTACATGGAAGGTTGTCTCAGGAAAGCGCTTTCTGCCATTAGGGACCCTCACCACCGAGGTCATGCTCTCTTTTCACTGCTGCAATCAGGATGAAGGTACAAGAAACTCAGGACTCACACCTGCAGATTGAGAAATAGTTATTACCCCTCAACCATCAGATTCTTGAACCAAAGGAGATAACTTCACTCAAATTCACTTCTCCCATCATTAAAATGTTCCTACAACCTATGGATTCACTTTCAAGTACTCTTCATCTTGCATTCTTGATATTTCTCTTTTACATACTGGTTGAACACCCAAGTTGGTGTGATCTTTCATTGGTTCTATTGTGGTTATTATTCTATTATGGATTTATTGAGTATGCCCACAAGAAAATGAATCTCAGGGTTGTATATGTTTACATTTACGTACATTAATAATAAATTTACTTTGAACGTTCTCACTGTAACCATATGGGCTTCCTCTGGATGCTCCAGTTTCCTCCCATATTTCAAAGATGTACAAGTTAGTAAGGGTTAGTCTGTTGTGAGCATGGTATTTTCAGAGTCAGGACTAAAATCACTGGTATATGTCGAGAAATTTGTTGTGTTGCAGCAGCAGTATTGTGCAATACATGATAATGAGAAGAAACTATAAATTACAAAAAGAAATATATAAAAATAAATAATGCAAAAGGTGCAAAAAAAAAACAAAAGAAAATGGTGAGGCAGTGAACATGGGTTCATTGTCCATTCAGAAATTGGATGGCAGAGGGGAAGAAGCTGTTCCTAAAACATTGAGTGTGTGTTTCTTCAGGATCTTGTACCTCCTCTTGACGATGGTAGCAATAAGAAGAGGGCATATCCTGGGTGATGGGGATAGTTAATGATGGATGATGCCTTTCTGAAGCATCATCTTTTGAAGATGCCCATGACTGAGCTGGCGGAGTTTACAACTTCCTATAGCTTTTTCTGATCCTGTGCAGTGACCCCTCCATACCAGACAGTGATGCAACCAATTAGAATGCTCTCCACAGTACATCTGTCGAAATCCGTGAGAGTCTTTAGTAACATATTAAATCTATTCAAACTCCTAATGAACTCCTATTTTGGCACTGGAGACATGCACTTGCAGGCTGTCCTCAGCATAATCCTTACTGATTTGATTTAAATCACATGACATACTTCACTGTATGTTTCAAGGTACATTTGACAAATAAAGCTAATCTTTTATCTTTACCTGCAGTCCATAGTTTTTTTTTCAACTCTGCAGACTGCGTGGCCAATGTTTGCACTGTTTAACTATACTCTGTGAGAGAGACCGCTGTGAATGCTGCCATGCTATTCAACAACTCCAACAAGGAATAACCTGCCTGCCGCCATGCGAGTAGGAGACTCTGCAGTGCAGGATCCGGTATAGAAAGCCAAACAATGCTGGTCCGAGGAAACAGATGGGTTTCTACTTGGCTGCTTTGTGTCAGGAGACTAGTCCTTGTTCAAAGACTCAGCAGGCAGCCTAGATGAATATTTCACTGCCAACACAAACCTTAATCAGCAAACGTGTTAAGGACTCTGTATCAAAGAAGTTTATGAGGTGTTCTCAAACCAGCAACCACAGATGAACCAGGTGATCCACTCCCTACTGAAGACTAGGTCTGCAGCATTCAAATCAGGTTGCCCTAACCATTACAAGAAATTGAGATACGACTATCAATATCTATCTATTGTAAGTTATCAGGGATATATGTAAAGACTGAACACCACAGCACCAGTGAGGATAATGAAGGTTATGGTGAAGAGAGACAGATTAGTGTTTACAGTTTTGAACTGGTGGTTTGGACCATATTTAAGGATTCATCTTCAGATCTGAATAGGTGTGCCATGACCATCACTGACCTCGTCCAGACTTCATGTGTAAAATGAAGGCTTTCATTCATGGCTAAATGTGTGCCTTTGAGGACATACCGAGTCATCCCAAACCAGAGATTCTGAGAACAGATGTGAAGGAGACAGAAGAACTGAGAAAGGGTAAAAGCATTTTTACAATATCTCTTCCCACTCTGTCACTTGTAGAAGTGCTATTCCATCAGCCATTTTTCATCTTTGCCATATCTGTTTGCAGGATGAGGATTTCCATCTGAGATGTCCTCCCTTTTCAAAGAATGAGGTTTCCCTTCTGTCACTCTTGATGTAGCCTTCACCCATATCTCCTCCATTGTCCACACATCTGCCCTCACCCCATTCTCCCACCATCATAACAGGGATAGAGTTCCGCTTGTGCTTATCTACCAGACCACAACCTCCAAATCCAGAACATCATTCTGTGTAACTTCTGCAATCTCCATGGGACCGCTCACTACATGACTACTTTGGTCCACTCATCCTTCCATTGATCTGCCTCCTGATACTTACCCCTGCAGGTGTGACAAGTGCTACACCGGCCCCCTGCGCCTCATTCCTCACCATCATTCAAGAACCACAAACTGTCCTTCCGGGGGAGGCAACACTTCACCAGAAAGTGCTGCCACCTCTACATTTGTGGGGGAGTGTTGAATTGAACAATGTTGCTCTGTCTGACACAAAAGGCAGGATCTCCTGGAAGCTACCCATTTTAGTTCACTTCCCTTTCCCATTCTGACAAGTCTGACTGTGGCCTCCTTTACTTCCATGATGAGGCCAAAGTTAGACTGGAGAAGCAACACCTCATATTCCAACTAGGATGCCTCCATGGACATCGATTTCACTAACTTCTGATAATTTCTCCTTCTCCATTCCCCTTTCCAGTTCCCTTTTCACTCCTCCTCTTCTTCTCACCTGCCCATCATCTGTTTCCACACCTCCTTCCCTTATTTTTCAATGATCCGCTGCCCTCTCCTTCTTCTTCAGTCCTTTACCTCTTCTACCTGTCACCTCCCAGATTCTCTCTTCATCCCCCCTCCCCCACACACCCACCTTCCTCTCACCTGGTTTTACCAATTACCTGCTAGCTTTTACTCCTTCTGCTCCTCCCAACATTTTATCCAGCTTCTGCCTCCCTCCTTTCCAGTCCTGATGAAGGGTCTCAGCCCGAAGCATCTACTGATTATTCCCCACAACAGATGCAGAGTTTCTCCAGCATTTTGTGTGTGTTGATTGATGACCTTAATTTCCTTTTGAACTAAAGTGTACTTTCTGAGTAAAAACTCAATTTAATACTCGGTGGGAGCACTACTATAATCTAGACAATACACTCAGTGGCCACTTCGTTTGGTATCTCATGGTCTTCTGCTACTGTAACCCATACACTTCAAGGTTTGACATGTTGTGCTTTCAGAGACTCTCTTCTGCACACTACTCTGACATCTCTCATTTTGCCCACAAAACTGCCACTCATTGGATGTTTTTTTTTTGTTTTTCGCTTCATTCTCTATAAACCCTAGAAACCATTGTGTGTTATCACAGTTTCTGATGTACTTAAGCCACCCTGTCTGGCACCAACAATCCTTCCACAGTCAAAATCACTCAGATCAGAATTTCCCAACCTGGTGCCCACAGATCCCTCAGTTAAGGGTACAGGTCCATTGCATGAAAATGTTGGGAACCTCTGACTTAGATAATATTTCTTCCCCATTCTAATACTTGGTCTGAACAGCAACTGAACCTCTTGACCATGTCTGCATGCTTTTATGCACTGAGTTCCTGCCACATGATAGGCTGATTAGATATTTGCATTAATGAGCAGGTGTACATGTGTACCTAATAAAGTGGCCACTAAGTATACTTTAAATTATTGAAGCTTAGATTGTCAATAGTGATCAGCTCAGGCAATGTTATTACAACTACTAGATCCAAACTTGATTCATTCTAAAACCCAAAAGAATATAGCAGCCTCTCTCTGAAGACCATTAAAGGCTTGAACAGAACCATACCCACTGATGACAATTCATATTTACCATTCTATAAAACAGCCTGAAACTTAATATTAATTGACATTTGTTTAGTGGCTTTGCACAGATGGGAAATAGAATTGTCTTTGCCTGTTGTCGCAAGCCACAAATTAAAGTAAAATCTTATTGCTTCAAGGGGAGATAACAGACATATAATCCCAGGGCCTGTATAGGATGTTGTGTCTGACATTGCGCACTGGTTTCATAAACACCAGGGAATGCAGCACCAGCAGTGACGTATATCTATGTAGTGCTTTATATTTAGTATAACATCACAAGGCACTTAGCTGGACCTTAGGTGAAACCTGAGAGTGAGACTTAAAATATTTGAACTCCTTCTTCTTCTTTTCCCCACTCTGGTCCCTTATATCTTCTCACCTGCCTATCACCTCCCCCTGGGTCCCCTCCTTCTTCATTTTCTCCGATGGTCCACTCTCCTATCAGATTCCTTCCTCTCCAGCCCGTTACCTCTCCCACCAACCTGGCTTTATCTATTACCTTCTAGCTAGCCTTTTTCCCCTCCACCACCATTTTAGTCTACTGTCTTCCCCCTTCCTTTCCGGTCCTGAAGAAAGATTGCTGCCTGAAATGTTGACTGACTATTCATCTTCACCGATGTTGCCTGACCTGGTGAGTTCCTCCAGCATTTTGTGTGTGTTTTACTCTGGATTTCCAGGCATCTGTGATATCATTTGTGTTTACAGCACAACCTAAGGACATGCTGGGGATAGGTTTTAAGTGTTGCCACACATTCTGGTTCCAACATAGCATTCCCACAATGCTCAGCGGAACAACACAGAATGCAATAAAATAACAACAAAACAAAACAAGCCCCTTTCATCTCTCCCACCCATTCTCTCACAACACAGACAGGCCTCTGGGCCCTCCCGGCCTCCAAGTTTCGAACACCTCGCTATGCCTATGGTGGACATAAAATGCTTGGTATGAACAGGATGGGCCAACGGTTCGCATTCTATGTTGTATGATTCTAGGACTTTTTTACCTTATGACAAGAAGCTGCAACTAATGGAGTTAATAAACTGTAGCTGTTTACAACAATCAACTGGAGGTCACAGGACTGGGGATTTTGCCAAATAATATACCAGGACATGCTGGAGTGCATCACTTAATTCGTACCTACTCTAAGTGTGGTGCTCTAAGGGTATGTTTCCAGCCTAAATCAACAACTCCACCATTCAGATCCCTATGGATATAGCCCAGTCCATCACAGGAAAACCACTTGTGTACACGCAATCATCGTAAGCATGGATAACTTCACTCACCTCAACACTGAACTGTTCCCACAACCAATAAATTCCACAACTTATGTTCACAGTGTTAGTTATTTACATTATTTTTTTTCATTTGGCACATTTTTTCTTCTTTTACGCATTGGGTGTTTGTCTACCTTTATTAGTGCGTAGCTTTTCATTGATCTTTGTGAATGCCGACAAGGAAATGAACATCAGGGTAGTATATGGTGACATATTTATTTAGCGATACAGTGCAGAGTAAGCACTTCTAAACTGCCAACCCAGCAACTCCCGAATAACTCGAACCTAATCATGGGACAATTTGCAATGACTAATTAACCTACCCTGTACATCTTAAGAGTGTGGAAGGAAACTGGAGGACCTGCAGAAAGCCCATGCATTCCACAGGGAAGATATACAGAGGCTCCTTATGGAACGCCGCTGGAATGGAATACTGAGCCCCGGAATGCACTGAGCTGTAACGGTGTTGTGCTACTGTGGTGCTCCAAAGTACATATATGTTCTTTGATAATAAATTTACTTTGAGTACAAACTTAAACTGTAAACTTTGTATAGAGTTTGCACATTCTCCCAGTGATTGCATGTGTTCCCACGTTCTCTGCTCCAGTCCCATTCCTATCCCTATGGACCCTGTGAATTGCCCCTAGTGTGAGGGTGAGTGGGCAGAATCTGCTGAAAGTGTGCAGGAGAGTCGGGAGAGGGAAATGGGACATGGGAAGGAAATGGTGCACACAGTGGGGGTGGGGCAAATGGGAACCCACGCAGTGATGGGGAGAGTGAAGCAGAAATGATGGGATGAAGTAAGTCAAAGAGAGGTCAGAAACTTAGACCCACCAGGTAGCACATAATGAAACATCAACTTAATTTGAGTTGAATTATGAATTCCACGCTAACACATCTTCCCACTGTGCTAAACTTATAATATAGATATTACACAACGGGAGACTCAAAATTGCAAGCCATTGGAAAGGTGAAATAATTAACTCATTCACTAGGATCATAAATGAAAGAATAAAAAGATGGAATTAACAGTGTTGGCAACAATTTTTATTCAAACCAGTGAATTCATTTACAACACTGTTTTTTTTAATTTTTATTTCTGTTTTTTTTCATCAAATACTTCTCAGGAGTAGCTCAGAAAAAGGGGTGAATTTTAACATCCCAGCATGCACTAGATGGTGGCAGCATGGAAATTCATCTCTACTAAAGGAAGTGTAAGCTGCTCCTTCCCTCCTGTAGCCTGCAGGTCAACCCTTGGGCAAAGTGTAACACCTGCTTAGTCCCCCTGATCAGGGTCATGTGAAGCAAAGGGAGCAGGTGGTGGACGGTCGTATGAGCAGCTGCTGCATATCACAAGTCCTGGTTATGCGAACACTGACGCCAGGCAGACAATCTCTGAGGAGTATTGATAATGGCTGGAGTCACCTATCTTGTAAAGACACTGTCCAGAGGAAGGTAATGGCAAACCATTTCTGTCAAAAAGATTTGCTTGTCATATGACATGGCAAAAAAAAGATGATGACATGCACTGCATCACAAGAATTAGATCAACCCCCTACACTCCCTTAGTGTTGAGTGTATATATCAAAGAAATCAACGTCAAAATTATTGGATCCTGAGATGCTGAGCACAGCCCTCGAGTGTCATCATGATTGCATGCCCACAGTTTGCTAACTTTCACCATTTTGTCAGTTCTTTTGGAATGTGGGAGGAAACCAGAGCACCTGGAGGAAACCCACACGGTCATGCAGAGAATGTACAATTTCCTTATAAGGTAATGTACCCAGGTCACTTGTACTGTAAAGCGTTACACAAACCGCTATGCTACTGTACTGTGTGTTACAGTGACAGAGAAGGTGTAGTGCAAGTGAACTAGAAAAGCGATAGGGCCACGACAAAGTAGGTCTTATGAACAATGTAACATCTTCATTGGATTCACCCACATCCAAGTGAAGAGGGTTTTCCACATCACAATCTGAAGTGACCTGCCACCTATTCTGTGATGCCCTGGTTCTAGCCTCTTCAGGCAGTGGGAGCATCCTTCCTGCATCCATCCGAATTAGACCTGAAGGAGTTTCATAAGTTTCAATGAGTGCATGCTGCCAGGATATTTGTAACATCATATATGTAGAAGTTAGAGCTTTAATAACAAGCCAAATTTCCCAAGAAAATAAGGTTGTGGGTGTACTTTATTTATTCTTGTGTGTGCTTTATTTCATTTTTTTGTCACTGTCAGCCCTGCCTTCATCTGTGATAACCACTGTCCCTCTGAGCTGAGCGGATGCATGGCAGCGCAGTAGCTGAAATGCTCCTGTGCACATAGCCTTTGTTGCCCGGCAGCTGGAATTAGGTGCAACTAGAAAAAGTTCATGAAACGTGAAAGATTTTCTTTATTGCATTGTATTTCAGGATACCCTATAGTTAATAAATAAAATGAAAACTGTTGATATTTCAATTTTCATTGTATGCATATTACAAAAAAACACATTTAAAGTGCTGCGCAGTTTTCAAGTCCTGTAAAACTTTCCTGCTTAGACTAATGGTTGGTCTGTGGAGCTCTTAAAAAAAAAGCGAGGGAACATTGTTGAGCACTCTAAACTCTAGAACTCCCATCCCATCTGTTGTTCAATCTTCTGTGAGATTAAACTTGATAAATTCTGCAGATGATGGAAATCCAAAGCAACACACACAAAATGTTGGAGGTTCAGCAGATCAGGTAGCATCTATGGAAATGACTTCAGGGTGAGACCCTTCATTCGGACTGGAACGAAAGGAGGAAGGTGCCAGAATAAAAAGGTTGGTGGAGGGGAATGAGGATAACTAGAAGATGGGCTCTGAGGTTCCTGAATTTCTTACATGATGGCAACAATGAGAAAAGAGCTTGACCGGGGGTCTCTGTTGATGGATGCTGCTTTCATGCGACACGCTTCAATTGTGGGAAGGACTTTACCCATAATAGATGGGGCTGCATACAATACTTCCTGTAGGATTTTCCATTCAAGAGTAATGGTGCATCCATACCAGGCTGTAATGAGTTCAGAGATGTGTTGCCCTAACCCTACTCTGGCAATACTGAAAGTACTTTCTCAGCCATTGTTTTCTGGCCTAATTCACAGTGAACAGGAAACAAATAAAGATGTCCATAGAGTCATAGAGCATTAGTGAAGTACAACACAGAAACAGGCCCTTTGGCCCATCTAGTCCATGCTGAACTGCCTACTCTCACTGAACTGCACTAGGACCATAGCCCTCCACACCTCTACTATCCATGTGTCTATCCAAACTTCTCTTAAACATTGAAATCGAGCTCACAAGCACCACTTCTGCTGGCTGCTTATTCCACACTCTCATGACCCCCAAGTGAATACATTTCCCTTCGTGTTCCCCTTAAACCTTTCACCTTTCACCCTTAACCCATGACCTCTGGTTCTAGTCTCACCCAACCTCAGTGGAAAAACCCTGCTTGCACTTACCCTATCTCTACCACTCATAATTTTGTATTCCTCTATCAAATCTCCTCTCAATAAGGAATACAGACCTCATCTTTCCTTATAACACAGGTCCTCTAGACCCGGTAACATCCTTGTAAATTTTCTCTGTACCCTTTCAATCTTATTTACATCTTTCCTGTAGGTAAGTGACCAAAACTGCATACAATACTCCAAATTAGGCCTCACAAATGTCTTATACAACTTCAACTTAATACCTGTCTCCTGTATTCTATACATTAATTTATGAACGCCAATGTGCCAAAAGCTTTCTTTACAACCCTATCTACATGTGATACTACTTTCAACAACTTGCAGACCTGTATTCCCAGATACCTTTATTCTACCGCACTCCTCAGTGCCCTACCACTCACTGTGTAAGTCATACCCCGGTTAGTCCTACCAAAGTGCAAAACCTTGCACTTGTCTTCAATAAATTTCATCTGCCATTTTTCAGCCCATTTTTACAGCTAATCCAGGTCCTTCTGCATGCTATGATAGCCTTCCTCATTGACCACTACACCCCCAGTCTCGGTGTCATCCACAAATCTGCTGATCCAGTTAACCATATTATCATCCAGATCACTGATATAGATGGCAAACAACAAAGGACCCAGCACCAAAACACGTGGCACACCTCTAGTCACAGGACTCCAGTTAGAGAAGCAACCATCTACTACTACTCTCTGACTTCTCCCACACATATTTGGTGGGCTGGTGGGGGAAACTTTTTTTTGTAATTTATTTTTTTTATTGAAGTTCATCATCAAACAAACATTTCCATAAGATGTATTTCTGACATTGTACATATATATCATATAATCATATATGTCACAAATCTCCACACAGTATTTATCTGAGGTATACACTTATAGAAAAGAGTGGAAAGAAAAAAAACAAGCAAAATGAAAAAAAGAATTCTGACAGTCAAGTTATTTAGGAAATTGCATGGAGTATAAATTTCTAAATAGATGACTTAACAAGAAGCTTCTCTATGCAACAGTGAAATTAATATGGTGATAAGATGGAAGCTAAGGTGTTTACTGAGGGAATCACAAAATCCAAGAGTGAGAATTAGACCTTGAAATGCTGAGCACGTTTACTGGAGAAATTAGTTGTACAAGAAATACAACTAATGAAAGCTTCTTTGAGAACAGAGGGAAAGTGACAAGGCTGATTACATTGAAATGACAAGCTGAAATGATCATTTCCAGAGTCACAGAGAAGGTCAGAAGGGTTGTTACTGTCAGGAAGTATTCACAGTGACAGATCGAAAGACTACAGAGAATGATTTTATCTTTGTTTTTTTTTGGAATGGTCTGTAGTAAACATGAACATACTTTGCCTCTTTAGCACATCAAGCATCCAGGTGACACCCAAAGTCCCACACACACAAGATTCTGCAGATGCTGGTAATCTTGAGCAACACACATAAAGTGCTGGAGGAACTCAGCAGGTCTGGCAGCATCTATAGAGAGTAGTAAGTCATTGATGTTTCGAGCTAAGACATTTCAACAGGTCCAAAGCGTCAGCTGCTCATTTCTCTTCATAGATGTTGCCTGACCTGCTGAGTTCCTCCAGCACCCTGTGTGTGTTACCCAAAATCCTGCACAGCTGGTTGCCCTGCTTAGCACAAACCCAGCGTCACTTCTGTCCAGTTCAATTCCTGAGATAACAGATCTGAACTTCAAATGACTTGGGACCTGTATAGACTGCAGCCAGACAAGAATTTCATCCCATATCTTCAGTAGACCTGAAGTCCTAGTTTCACTAGTGTGCCTCATTCTCTCTTTAACCTCCATTAATCTTATAAGCCCACGGAAGGAGACGCTGGAGCCAGTGTGGGAGAGAACTGGAGTCTGTGCTGGATTGGGGCTGGCCCCTCCAGCCTGTGCTGTTCTTCAGCTTTTGCTCGGTGGAAGACGAGTTGGATTGTGTACATCTGTGGCTGCAACTAGTGCGAGATAAGAACTGCTATGTGCTTGCTTCAGGACAACATCCTATGCACCATCAATTTACAGGCCGAGTCACGCGGGGACTTGAGCTATATATGTTTTTATTGTGACTGTATGCATCTGGGCCATTGTAAATATATGTGCTTTGTGCTGTGTGGGACTGTTGGTACTGGGTTTTGCTCCTTGGTGCTGGAGGAACAGTGTTTCATTTGGCTATATTCATGTATATGGTTGAACGACAATTAAACCTGAACTTGATGTTGCAATTACCATCTGAAGCTATGTCACTTTAAAGCATTGTAGGTATCCTATGGTTCCTAACATAGCTGGGGGTGGCAGTGGGGATAAGCTCCCACTACCTATAAAGTACTCCAAATGGCATGTGACTCTAGCAGCCTCTGACACCAAGTCCAACTCTTGGCCTTCACATGTGGCTAAGCTACTAGGCCCGGTGGAATTGTTTCTACTGACAAGAGAAGGGGGAAAGGCGGATCACTGGGGCCTCAAAACCGGTTGCTTTGGGCAGGTGGGGTATGTCAGCCTTGAACAGCAGCCCGCGTAGGAAAAGGAAAACTCTGATGCCTTGTAGCCATACCCACCCATGAGAAAGGCTTCGGGAGTAAACCCCAAGGAAGAAATCAGAAGCTGGGGTCCCTAAGGCAGTTTGATGTTGTTTACAACTTCATTCTGGCAACTTCTGCAACGACACTGATGCCAAGCTGTATCAGCACTTTCCCTTCCCTTGGACTACATCATTGAAACATAGAAACATAGAAAACATACAGCACAATACAGGTCCTTCGGCCCACAAAGCTGTGTCGAACATGTCCCTACCTTAGAACTACCTAGGCTTTACCCATAGCCCAAGCTCCATGTAGCCATCCAGGAGTTGCTTAAAAGATCTTATTGTTTCTGCCTGCACCACCACCACTAGCAGCCCATTCCATGCACTTATCAGTGACGTGGAGGCAGGAACCTGCTACATGGGCAACAGCCAGTTCTTCAAATCCTCCCGCCCAAGCTTGCACCCTGGAGAGAACACAGTCCACCAGGGGTGCAAACCCATGATCCCCTGGGATCGATGGCTGCCTACTACTTAAGGCATCCTGCACAGTTTCAGGGAGCTCGGCTCAACCCTAGAATTCTAATGCGTTCATTTCATTGAATATCTATTAAATTTCAACTTGAACTTGAAATTGAAAATTCTAGTAATCAAAAATCTTATTCTTTGGAATTCCCAATGCTTTGGCATCTGCCTTACTCATCAGATGTGAGAGAGCCACATGACCAGAGTGTGGGACAGGTATGCACTGAGGGCTGGGGCTGGACTCAGGACAGAGGACATACTGAAACTTACAAGTGGAAACTACAATGGTGGGTTCCATTTCTCACTCCCTTTAATCTCGATTCTCAGTCCTCTGTGTAAACATACTTTAGGAAATGTGAAATATAAGCATGCAGGTGTATTAATAGAAGTTAGACCCACTTAACTACAGTCTTCCATAGTAGGCAACATCCAGTACCCTTCTGTACTCTCCATGTTGCTCCCATATGCTCCCTGCAGTGTGATGATCAGACCAAAGGTGCTTTGTTGAACTACTCCATGCCATCTGCAAAAAAAACAGAATTTCCAGATGGCCAACTATTTTGATTCCTAACCCCTTTCCCGGTCCATCATGTTCTCCTCTTTTATCACAATGAGGCCAATCTCAGGGTAGAGGAGCAGCTCCTCATGTCCCATCTAGGAAGCCTCCAGTCCGAAGGCAGGAGCATTGATTTCTCCATCCAGTAATTTTTTTCATCCCCCCTTCCCTCATCTTCTATCCAGCCGCTCTATCCTACTCTCGCCTCCTACCTCTTCTCCTCACCTTCCTATTCTGGTGCCCCTCCTTCTTCCCTTTCTCCTATAGTACACTCTCCTCTCTTATCAGATAGCTTCATCTCTAGTCCTTTACCTTTATCACCCACTTGGCTTCACCTATCACCTTCTAGCTTGTCCTCCTTCATTCATCCTACCTTTATTATTCTACCATATTCCCCCTTCCTTTCCAGTCCCGAGTGTTGCTTTGGATTTCCAGCAGAATTTCACATGTTTAATATTGATCATAAGGTAGGTTTTAAGTCAGCACAACATTGCGGGCCAAAGAGCCTGTATTTTCCTATGTTTTATGTATTTGAATTTGAATTTATTTAAATATTACATCCATCCTACAACATGAGGGAGTAAAATCTTTGTGTTATGACTCCATCACAATGTACAGACATGTGAATTTAAAAGTCTAGTGGCTTGTAGAAAGGAGCTGTTCCGTAGCCTGTTGCTCCTGGCTTTAATGCTGTGGTACCATTTGCTAGATGGAAGTGGCTGAAGCAGTTTATGGTTGGGGTAACTAGTGTCCCTGATGATCTTTCAGGACTTCTTTCTGCACCTGCTACTGTGAATGTCTTCAGTGGAGGGAATTTCACATCCACAGATGCACTGGGCTCTTGTACCACTCTCTGCAGTGCCCAGTGATCAAGGTTGGTGCAGTTCCCGTACCAGGCAGTGAAACAGCCAATCAGTATGCTCTCAAAGGTGCCTCTGTAGAAGGTCTTGAAGATTTAAAATGCTGAAGGAACTCAATCAGGTCAGGCAGCATCTACATGGGGAAATGGATAGTGGATATTTCAGGTTGAGATAATTTATCTTGAATGTGTCTTCCGATGAAGGGTATTGATCCAAAGTGTTGACTGTCCATTTCCCTTCTTAGGTGCTGTCCAACCTGCTGAGCTTCCCCCAGTATCAGAAATGTTGTTCCCATTAACTTCTCCCTGGTTCTGCCACTCACAGTTTAGACTGACCAAATAACCTACCAGTTTTTCATTTATTTATTTGTTTATGGGATGTGGGCATCATCAGCTAAGCCAGCATTTATTGCCCAACCCTAGTTGCCCTTGAAAGGGTGGTGACGAGCTTGTTTGCCTTTGGAATGTGGATGTAAACCAAAGCACCCAGAGGAAACCCCTGCGGTCACAATGAGGACAGGCAGTACCTGAAGTTGGGACTGTACCTGCCTTTCTGGATCTGTGAGGCTGCAGCTCAACTAACTGTACTGCTGCTAGTTTCTCAAAGGCAAATTTCTTGAGATTAAAATTTCAAGATTGTTTAATGTCATTTCCAGTACACCAGAGTAAACGAGAACGAAATACTTGTTACTCCAGATCCAATACAGCAGAAAAAAACACTAAGATAAAGATAAAACACTAAGATAAAGATAAAAAAAACACTAAGATAAAGATAAAAAAACAATAAGATAAAGAACGCAATAAAAATATATTAAAGTTTAAAGTCAAGGTCAAAGTTTAAAAGACGTTTTACTATCAAAGTGTATACAAGCTTAAGATCCGTCTCCTTATAGGCAGCCACGAAACAATGAACCCCAATAGAACCCATTAAAAAGAAAAGACCATCAAACAGCCAGTGTGCAGAGAGAGAAAAACCAAATCACACAAATCATAAACAGCTATCAGAGCTGAAGTTCTCAACGCCAGGCATCACTGCAGCCGATCCAGACTAGTTGCAGGCACAGCCTCAGTCCAGCACTGATTCAAGCAAACCCCAGTATTACCAGCCCTTTTCCGGCACCGTTCTGTATTTATGCCCTTGATGGTGGGTAGGCCTTCAAATCTGGTTTGGCTCTTAAACTGATTAAACCTCAAATCTTCCCTCGCCTTGCCTCACCTCCGCTCTGTCACATCGATAATACATAATACATTGATACATAAGGCAGTTGAAGCACAAAGATTGTTTGTATGTCCATAAAGTAATGCTAGTCACTGGAGTGTCTATACATAAGGTGATAAAGTACCAGTGATGGATGTTGTGGTGAGCTGGGTTAGTAAGTAGAGATTTCGAACAGCCTTACTACGTGGGGAAAGTATCTGACTTTGATGCTACGCTGCCTCCTCCCTGGTGAGAGTGGGACAAAGAGTCCATGAGCAGGGTAGATGGGATCCTGCATGATGTTACTGTCCCATATTCCAGCACATCTCTGTAAATACGTCTTTGATGGTGGGTAGACTGTTGCCAATGATTGATTGGGCAGTTTTGACTACCCATTCTGGAGCCTTCCGATCTGCCGCAGTACAGTTTCCATACCTTGCAGTGATTCTGCTTGTTTGGATGCTCTCTACTGCACAGCGTGTAGGAGCCATGTATCTGTTCTCTATCGGCTTAGTATTCTGTGCTGTTGGGTTTATTATGTTATGGTGACTAGTCACATGAGTGAGGGCATGGTAAAAGTGAAGGGAATAAGTTATGTATTTGTGTTTGTTTCGTGGCAGTTTCTAGCTGGGGACCGACAAAAGTTGTATCTTTTGCAGACCACTGAGAAAATGCTGAATACTGCTTAATTGTGTTTTTGTTAATTGCTAATAAAATATCAAATAAAGGGGTCAACTGTTGGAGCAAGTATAATGGTCCTCACTGTCACAGACAAGCGGCAAATGTTTTGTTTTGAATTTGGATTAGTTTTGTCACTACAACGTGGGCATGGACTTTAAGAATGTTGTGACCAAGTCAACATTGAAACCTGTTTTAACTGACTCCGTATAACCCACAAAGTTTGAGAACCAAACTTTATCGTAAGAATTTTGTTTAATTTTCCGTCATCCACTTCCACAAAGGAAGACAGAATTATTAATTTTAGGCTAAAAAAAACAAGAATTCATTAGTAGGTTAAAACCCTGTCATATCTTTTCACATGTAATTTATGTAACATCACTCCTACCAAATAAATTCATTTTAACTACTCTAAGGTTTCCCTCTCATTATTCACAAACCAGCCAGGATGCGGAACTAGACTGAGATGTGTGTTGTCATATTAACATGAAGAAGAAGTGGGAGTTTGAGGAAGAGGATGTTGCAATAACCCACATGAATCCAATTTACAAGCTCATTAATTTGACCTGTCATTTCAAAATTACAGTCTGAATGATAATACAATTAAATCAACACCAACAAAATAATCTGCTGGATTTTTTGTAACCATCAGTGTTGTTTTGGTACAGAAGTGATGGAAGAGAGCAGGGGAAGAAGGCTTTTGGTACATTAGCCTTTATAATTCAAAGTATTGAGTATAAGAGTTGGAATGTTATGGTGAGGTTGTATAAGACATTGGTGAGGCTGAATTTGGAGTATTGTGTGCAGTTTTGGTCACTTAATTACAGGAAGGATATTAATAAAGTTGAAAGAGTGCAGAGAAAGTTTACAAGGAGGTTGCTGGGACTTGAGAAACTGAGTTACAGAGGAAGGTTGAATAGGTTAGGACTTTATTCCCTGGAGTGTAGAAGAATGAGGGGAGATTTGATAGAGGTATATAAAATTATGATGGGTATAGCTAGAGTGAATGCAAACAGGCTTTTTCCACTGAGGCTAGGGGAGAAAAAAAACCAGAGGACATGGGTTAAGGGTGAAGAGGGAAAAGTTTAAAGGGAACATTGGGGGGGGGGCTTCTTCACACAGAGGGTGGTGGGAGTGTAGAATGAGCTGCCAGATGAAGTGGTAAATGTGGGCTCACTTTTAACATTTAAGAAAAACTTGGACAGGTACATGGATGAGATATGGAGGGATATGGTCCAGGTGCAGGTCAATGGGACTAGGCAGAAAAATGGTTCGGCCCAGCCAAGGAGGGCCAAAGGGCCTCTTTCTGTACTGTAATGTTCTATGGTTCTATGAACGAGGGGGTTATTATTTATTTAGCGTTACAACATGTAGGCCATTCTGTCCCTTTAAACCACACCAGCCCAGCAACCCCCAACCAACCCAATTAACCCTAACTTAATCATGGGAGCATAAATGGTATATCTGTTTGGGTTAACCGGAGAAATCAGTGGTAGCAGAACATTACATATGCAGTGACCACAGGATGGACTTCAATGGCACAAAACTATTGTGCTGCACCAATGGCTTTTGGGATCATCGGGTGAAGGAAACTATTGAACTAAGTCTAGAGAATAAGAATTTTAACCAAGTCCAAGGTCTCACTCTAAGTAAGAACTGGAATACAATTTTAAACAAAGTGGATAGTGGAAACCTAATTGTTTGAGGACTAACCAATCAAGAGGATGGGTGACAGGAGTTGAGTGTATGTACACACACACACACACACACACACACACACACACACACACACACACACACACACACACACACACACACACACACACACACACACACACACACACACACACACACACACACACACACACACACACACACACACACCTCCTGTCACTGGACTAGACATGCCTCGACATCATCCCTGATGAAGATGGCAGCATTTGTCATTGAAACATTGGTTGAAATCGACACTTCTACCCATCTGGAAGCCCAAGAAGAGTTTATACGTCATATACACAGGGAAAGCACTAGATCCTTTATAAGTACTGTGGTATAAAAGAAAATATATGGTGTTTTAAAATAATTATTAAAATATTATTGCATATTTCAACATATTCCTGTGTGTCTATGAACAGAAATTGTTTTGTTGAAGGGAATTATGCCATTTAAGATATTAAATTAGATCACTTTATGGGTTTCCTTGTGAAATGATTGAACTGAAACGATGCACTAAAATTAGCTCTTTGACCCAGTGTAAAGTGGAGTTTATTGAATCCCAAGCATCGAGTATTTAATTGATATATCCTGTATCTAATCATTATGGTAATTCTGAGATATGATTACAACTGAGTTTAAACAATTTTGCTTAATCCATGCACCAACTGCATATTTGTACATTAACTTGACTCTTTGCCACAGAAATTATCGTTAAGTTGTCTTTCTAATTTATGTAGCACATTTTACAGACTCTGCACTTCATGGATGCAACCCTCTCCACTATTGAGGATATCTTCAAGAGGCGGTACCTCCAAGAATGCTGCATCCATCATTAAAGACCTCATGAGCTGAGGCATGTCCTCTTCTCAATACTATCATCAAAATCAAAATCAGAATCAAATGTACTATCACTGTCATGAAATTTATTATTATGCAGCAGGAGTACATGCAATACATAATAAAAAAGTAATAATAATATATATAAAATTAAATTAAGAAATTAATGCAAAAAGAGAACAAAAAACAAAGTGAGGAAGTATTCTTGGGTTCATTGTCCTTTCAGAAATTTGATGGTGGTGGAGAACAAGCTGTTCCTGAATTGCTGAGCGTGTGTCTTCAGACTCCTGTACCTCCTCCTTGATGGTAGCAACGAGAGGAGAGCATGATCCTAATGATGGATGGCTCCTTTCTGAGGCATTGCCTTTTGAATGGGGAGGCAAGTGTCCATGATGGAGCTGGCTGAGTTTGCAACTTTTTGCAGCTTTTCCCAATCCTGTGTAATGGCCCTCCATTCGAGACAGTGATGCTACCAGTTGGAATGCTCTCCATGGTCCATCAGCAGAAATTTGTGGGAGTATTTGGTGGCATAATGCATGTCCTCAAACTCCTAATAAAATGTAGCGCAGGCACAACCCTCCCTACTGTTGAAGGTATCTTCAAGAGGCAGTGCCTCAAGAAGACTGCACGTGCTCTGGGACATGCCCTCTTTGCAATACTGCCATCAAGAAGGAGGTGCAGGAGCCTGAAGACCCACACTCAACATTCAAATAAGACAATCACTATCTCTCTCTCTCTCTCTCCCCCTCTCTTTCTCAGTCTCTCTCTCTTATTCTCTCTCTATCTTTCTATCTCTCTCTCTCCCCCTTTCTCTTGCTCACTCTCTTTCATTCTCTCTCTCCCTCTCTCTCTATTCATTCTTACTCAACTTCAGATTCAGATTTATTTTTTATCATATGTGCATCAAAACATACAGTGAAGAGTGATATCTGCATTAACAAGCAGCACAAGAGGACATTTGATAGATGTATACAATATTATGAAGGGTATAGATAGCCTAAAAGCAAGCAGGCTTTTTCCACTGAGGTTGACTAAGACGAGAACTAAAGATCATGGGTTAAGGATCAAAGCTGAAATGCTTAAAGGGAACATGAGGGGGAACTTCTTCACTCTGTGGATGGTGAGAGTTTATATATTGAATTCCGCAGTAGAGGAGCTTAGTTCAAAAAAGCTGACCTGTCAATTATCTTTTGAGGGAGATTGTTTAAGTTGAAATGACTGGTATAAGACCCGAGAGCTCAAACAGGATTATAAAATGAAAATGATTCTGTGAGGTACTCTAGTCCCAGACTATTAAGAACTTTATAATCAGTTCTAAAAGGGACAAGAAGCTGGGTGGATATACGTCTTTACCAAAGGAGGCATAAAGTGCTCCTTCCCTCTGCTAGCCTGCGGGTCACCCTGGACAAGATGTAGCACCTGCTTGGCCTCCCGATCAGGGTCACGTGAAGCCACGGGAGCAGGTAGTGGATGGTTGTATGAGCAGCTGGTGTATATCACAATTCCTGGTTATGTGACTACTGACACCAGACAGGCAATCTCTGAAGAATATTGATAATGGTTGGGGTCACCCGTCTTGTAAAAACACTGCCCAGAAAACAGCAATAGCAAATAGCTTCTGTAGAGAAATTTGCCAAGAGTGATTATAGTAAGAGGCCAAAGTGGGGAATAGAAGAAGAGGGAAGAGGGAAGGGGGAAGGAAAGTTTTTATTTATGGGAAGGAGACATCAATGTTCATGCCATCAGATTGGAGGAATTTGAGGTGTTGCTCCTCTACCCTGAGAATGGCCTCATCATAGGACAAGGGGAGGCTATGGACTGACATTTATTTTATTTATATTTATTGAGATATAGCACAGAACACGCCCTTTGAGCTGTACTGCCCAGCAATCCCCCAGTTAATCCTAGCCTAATCACAGGACAATTTGCAATGACCAATTAACCTACCAAGTGGTATGTCTTTGGACTGTGGGACGAAACCAGAGCACCTGGAGGAACATACATATTCTTTACAGGATAGCAGCAGCAGGATTTGAATCCAGGTCCCTGGTACAGTAAAGCATTGTGCTAACCACTATGCTACTGTGCTGCTACATTACGTTACTGTGCCCCCATGTCAGGACTGGAAAAGCGATATGAATTAAAATGTTGGGCACCGGAAAATTCCACTTTTGACAGATGAAGCAGAGGTGCTTGATAAAGTGGTCCTCCTATTTACGATGGGCCTCACCAATATAGAGGAGGCCACATTGGGAACACCAGATGAAATTGATGACCCAAGAGATTCTCAGGTGAAGTGTAGCCTAACAGGAAAACGAGCCCCTTTCCCACACTCCCATCCACCCTTCCTCTTGCTCCCTCAGTTTTTCTCCTTTCCTTTCCCTTTTCTCTCTTTCGGACCTCTGCCCCCTTCGAGGAGATGCACCTTTTGAATGTTGTTTGTTAAAGGAATGTTACCCAGGACACCATTAACTGTCTTTTCGACAGGTAAATATTATCTTTGACATAATATACTCTCTGCTAAATTTTCCTATTCAGAAACACAGCTGTCAACAGAATACTATAGATCTCAGAGGTTGAATTATCTGACTTCCACATTTAAAACCATCATCTATTTACTTAAATTGGTTACTAGTATATTTTAAGCAAAGTATGCCATATTTCTGTGGAATAAAATATGAAACTCTTTTGTCAGACAAATCTATTTCCTCATGTTCTTGCAAATTGCAAATTTTTAATAAAAAATAATCCCTTGAAGGCATAAAGTTAATTGAAAAAATAATTTAAAATTACTGTTCTCTCCTCCCTTAAAAAGTCATTATAGAAAATTAATTACTACCTTATTGGGGTTATTTTTAATCTCTAGTAAATGCAGAAAGGAGCTCAATTAAAAGTTTAACTGTGCTTTCTTCACTGCAGGTTTACAGGTTTTACATGAGCCACTGGTTAGGTTGCTATGGTTCAGAGCTACACGGACGATTGCTGGCTCCAATCTCACCCTGGGGAGTTCAGACACAGAGCTTTATTGTTAACACTAAACAGAACATTAACAAGCAAAACAAATTAAAGGTTTGTATTTATATAACACCTTTTACAAATATAGGATGTGTTATAATACCTCACAACTAATAACTTCTCCACTTCTGATCCCCCAGTGAGGTCTGACTCATGGACCTACATTTTCTCCCTCCTGGAACTGATTATTGACTGCAGGAGGAAGAATCCAGAGGTCCATGAGCCAGTCCTCATCGGGAATCCAAGGTGGTGAGTGTCAGCAACTTAAAATTCCTCAGTGTTATCATTTCAGGGTCCAAAACATGAGAAAAAGAATCTCAGTGTTATATGTGGTGACATGTATGCACTCCGATAATAAATTTTACTTCGAATTTTACCTTGAACTTTAAGTGCAATTATCAAGAAAGCATGGCAGCTTGCGCTGATTTGGCATGTCACCTAAAACTTTGACACACTTCTATAGATTTGTGATGAATATACTTATTGATTGCATCGATGCCTGGAGTGGGAGCACCAATGACCTTGAACTGAAGAACCTACAAAAAATTGTAGATATGGCCAGTCCGTCACAGTTAAAGTCCGCCCCACCATTGATCAAATTCACAAGTGTGATGGATATTCAACTTCCTGGTCCTCTTTCCCATGTTATGCAAAGCTTGCTTTCAAAGCACGGCTGTTGCCTCTTCTAAGGTTCAACAGGCGTCAGTAAACATCCAACTAAATATTTGTGTTAAATTCTGTCGTAAATGGAAGTCAGCCTTCAGTTCTTAACAAGTAAATGGAAAATAGTAATCAGCTTTAAGTTAAAAACACAACTTTGTAAACAAGTTCTGTATATAAAAGACAGTCTGTTGAAAGCAGAGGTAACTCGCTGCACCTGATTTATTACCACTTGAGAATACAGTATAAGACAATGGTTTTTTTAAAAATTTTGCTTGTTTCAGAAATGACGAGCTGACTAATTTGCTTAGTTTAAAGAAGCTTTCAGACCAGATGGAAGCAAACATTTAGCATATCAATAACTGATCCATTAATGTTGGAAGTTTTGTGAACTCGAGTAAGTTAGCTTCAGAGCATTAATTGAGAATTATGTCTCCAAAATGCTTTTAGACCATTCGTGTAAAAAGGATATCTGAGGAAATTTCATATGTGTGTAAAGTCATCCAAGTGGAAACAAAACTGTACAAATATAGAGAGCAATTTATACTTATTAGGAATGGAATAAGATCACGAAGAAACATGAATGAAACACAGAGTGAACTAGAAGCTATTCCTTTGGTTTTGATTTCTGTGATGGATGATTCATTCATCTGCACCATTGGTATCTCTTTTAAATGTATAGAAATTCTGCATGTTTTTTTTGGAAATCCTTTGTGCTTTATGTTTTTGAAGATTGTGTAGGTACAATATAATCTCTGTTTGGTGAGAGTGCTCATGGCTATTTATATCGGATAGGTCATTAGGTCTTTGTATGAGTTCAGAATTTTACGGTTGGCAAACACAATACCATCACACAAGGAGAGCTGTCACAGGAAAGCCGCATCCATCATCAAGGATCCCCAACATCTGAACCATGTTTTCTACTTACAGTTATCATCAGGAAAGAGATACAGGAGCCTCAAGTCCCACACCATTAGTTCAGAAATAATTATTACCCCTTAACCATCAGGCTCTTGAACTGGAGGGGATAACTGCATTCACCTCAACACCAAACACATTCCACAACTTATAGACTTAGTTTTAAGGACTCCACAAGAGAGAATGTGCTGGGTGGGTGAGGTTGTGCTGGCTGCTTTACTGATGCAGTTAAAAGGACAAACAGAATCCACCGAGGAGAGGCTGTGTTCCATGGTGTTCTTAGGAGTGGCCCCAACATTCTTGTGGGCACATACAGTGGAGTTGTCATATCAAGTTGTTATGCATTCAGAAAGGATTCATTGATAAAAATTGGGAAGGGTCAAAGGGGCCATGCCAAATTTCTTTAGCCTCCTGAGAATGGAGATGTTGGTGGACTTTCTTGAACATGATATAATTGGACTAGGCCAGGCTTTTGATGATATTCACACAGAAAGGTGTGCTCATAATATAATTAAATACCCATCCCATCCCAAACACTATCTTTTCAATCTTCTGCCATCTAGAAGAAGATGCAGAAATATCTTAGCTAAGACAGTAAGAATGAAAAATAGTTTCTTCCTGAGGACTGGTGTGCAGCCAAATAATGCTACACCCCGGCTTGCCAATGGCCTTTGAGTGCTATGGTCTATCAAAGTCACTTGTTGCATGTAAATATGGATTTTTTTAAATTAAGCCTTATGACATGCATTGTCAATATCTGTTTTGCATGGACTGGAGCACCACTGCAATCTCATTGTCTGGAGCAATGGCAATAAAGTTCTATTCATCTTTTTTCCCCAATGCTGAGTTCCAAGAAGTGATGGACATAGTTATTAAGATTAGCTTTATCTGTCTCATGTACATCAAAACATTGAAACCTACAGTGAAATCTGTCATTTTGCATCAATGACCAACACAGTCCAAGGATTGCGCTGGGAGCAGCCCTCAAGTGTTACCACGCTTCTGGCGCCAACATAGTATACTCTCAACTCACTAAGCCTAAATGTATATCTTTGGAACGTGGGAGGAAATGGGAGCACCTGGAGCAAACCCACACAGTCACGAGGAGAACGTACAACATTTTTACAGGCAGCAGTGGGAATCGAATCAGATTGGTAATCACTGGCATTGTAAAGTGATTGTGCTAACCACTAATTTATCTGCCACCCATGTGGCAATAATAAACGGATTTACCCATTTACCAAGGGAAGAGTAGAAACAATGCAAAATATTAACTTTAAAGTTGGGAGGACAATACACAATACACCTTCAGTTTGGTCTGTAGGCTGTTAGATTTCCACCAAATTGGATGATCGTATATAAATTAACTTCTGGTCTATTTGCTAGTGACTCACTCATTCATTTGGTTAAATCCTGCAGAATCTGCTCCACATCCTAATTTTCTATGTGGGATAAAAGCAGGGGTTACCTACACAGGAAGAACATGCAAACTCCACACAAAGAGAACTTGAAATCAGTTTTGAACCTGGGTCGCAGGAAGTGTGAGGCAATTTCTCTACTTGCTGTGCTAATCAGCCATCCCTCTGTTCTCTCCAATCCTCCCCTTCTCTGCAATATAAGATCATTTGGTTTATGTCCTTCTCAGTCCAGGATCCAAAACACATTCTCACTCTCTCCTAATTGATGCTACTTGACCTGCTGAGTGTTTCCAAGTCAACAATGTGAGAAGCAGTGTCAAATCTATTCATGCCAGTTGAGAATGTAGACCATAGGACCTTCACAGCATCACAAGAGGACAACCCATCATGGGTAGAAACCTTCCCACCACCAAGGATATCTTCAAGAGGCATCATTGTCACCATCATTATATATCGCGTCATATCATATAGGCAGTCATGGTCCCACAACCACGATTGCTCTTGGCAAACTTTTCTACAAAAGTGGTTTTCCATTGTCTTCTTCATTAGGAGTTTGAAAAGGTATGGAAATTCACCAAAACACTTGAAAACTTCTACAGGTGTTCCATGGGGAACATTTTAACTGGCTGCATCACCATCTGATTTGGAGGGGTGGGGGGTGAGGACTCTATTGCACAGGATCAAAATAATCTTCAGAGAACTGTAAACTTAGTCAGCTCTACATGACACAGCCTCAGAATAGAGGGGTCTCCTTTTAGAACGGAGGTGAAGAGGAATTTCTTTAGCCAGAGAGTGCTGATGCTTTGAGTGGTGGAATTCTTTGTCACAGGCTGCTGTGCAAGCCAAGTCTTTATGTATATTTAAGGCAGAGATTGATAGATTCTTGATTGGTCAGGGCATGAAGGAGTACAGGGAGAAGGCAGGAGATTGGGGCTAAGAGGAAAATTGGATTGGACATGATGAAATGGCAGAGGAGACGCAATGGGCTAAATGGCCTAATTCTGTTCCTATATCTTATGGTCTTATAAGAATAAACCTCCATAGTATCCAGGACATTTTCAAGGAGTAATGTCTCGAAAAGGCACCATTATCATTAAGGACCCGCATCACCCAGGTCATATCTTGTTCTCTTCGCTGCCATCAGGAAGGAGGTACAGAAACCTAAAAGCACACACTCAATGATTCAGGATCAGCTTCTTCCCATCTGCCATCCGAATTCTGAATGGACATTGAACCTATGATCATTACATCACTGAATTTTTAATTTTATTTTTGGACTACTTATTTAACTGTTGTATATATTTGCTTGCCCTCTGCATCCTTAGTGTACCTCTGTAGTCTGGTAGCCAGAGCTGTTAACCATTGGTTGGCAGATTCCAGGGCTTGGACTATGAACATACCTCTGTACTTCATGATGAGTGTTTGTTCATCCCACCTTTCTACAGCTCAGTTTGTCTGCTGATCTCCGCCCTTGTAGTTTTCATCTTGGCTTCCAATCATCATCTCCAATGGGGAGCTATGACAGTACTGTCCACTGTATTTCATTTTTTAGCCCAGTATTTCTAGGACTGCTGCTGCCAATGCACATATCAGGTGATTGACCTCAGTTATGTTGGAGGTTGCAATTGTGAGTTGTGCTTCATTGCCTGCTTCTAGCATACCATCTGATGGAATTTTATCACCAAGTCTGGGGAGTCTAGTTCATTGATTGACAGTCGCCAGTTTAGCAATGATCTTCTCTTTGATTACAGTAGCCAGCATTGATGTGTCGTGGGGTGAGGTTTGAACTTGCATTTCCCTTGGTGTTGCTATTACCCTTGCACCATCTGTGAGTTGTGGAAGTGAGGTTTGAGCTCGTGTTTCCCAATCCAATCAGTTCTGCAGTAATGTTGCTGTGGTGCATCGTGATTGTATGTCTTCCAATTCAAGATGTGATAGCAATCCTCTGTTGACAGTGTTTGATCGTTGGATCACCAGTCGTTTTTTTGTGAATGTGGGCAATGGTCTTCATTGTTGCCAGATTCCCCACATGTGATTGATGTATCCTTTTTATATGGGTTGCCATTAAAGTAGCATTCCATTAATTCCGTGGTGTCCAGTCTCCTCCATTTATGATTTGTTCTGGTAGCCAATTTCACGCCATATGGTCCAGGTTCCCCAACCATTGGCGCAGACCTTGGTAATCCGGGCAACATCCAATGGCATGATTCTAGTTCTAGTCACTGTCATCTGGAGACGAAAGCCAGAAAGGCAGAGGTCAGCAGACTAACTGAGCTGCAGAAACGTGGGAAGACCAAAGACTCATCGCAGCTACTAAGGATGTACAGAGGTATGTCCCTCGCCAAAGTCCTGGAAACTGCCAAACAAAGGTTAACAGCTCTGGCTACCAGACTACAGAAGGGTGCAGAGGCCAAGCGAGTAAAAGAACTCTTCTCCAAGGAACCAGGAAAAGTATTTGCTCAGTTCTAGAGCAATAACACGCCAGTTTTGAGCTGGCAGCTCAAAAAAAAACAGGTGTTTGAAGCAGGCTCCCACCCTGACTGACTAACTCAAGGAAAATAATGAAGGAGTCTCACAAACTACCGGCCTATAGCCTATCTGTCAACAACATGAAAGCTCCTATCAGGTATGCAGAAGAAACATGTGTAAAGTCCTAAACCCTGCTCAGAGGGGTATTGGTAATGGAACAAGAAGCTCCAAGCACCAACTACTGGTAGACAAAGCAGCCATACAAGACTCCAAGGACAGGCAAACCAATCTAAGCACAGCCTGGATCGACTACCAGAAAGCACATGATTCAATGCTCCACATATGGATCCCGGAATGCCTCTGTACAAGGTCAACAAGTTACTAAGGACCTTCAAGAACTCAATGGGCTCTTGCAGGACAACACTAGAAGTTATCTCAAAACCAATAGCATGTGACCATCAGATGTGGAATATACCTGGGTGATGCACTATCCCCACTGCTGGTCTGCATAGGCTTGAACCCCGTCAGCCAGATCATCTCAGAGAATGGATATGGGTACAGGATCAAGAGTGGAATTACCATCAGCTACCTCCTGTACATGGATGACATCAAGCTGTGTGCCAGAAATGAAAAAGACATTGATTCACTAATCTGACCTGACAAGGTGTACAGCAGAGATATTGGGATGGCATTTGCACTGGACAAGTGCTGTCAGATGGTAGTGAAAAGAAACAAACTGATTAATAAAGGAGTTGAGTTGCCTGAAGGCCTCATGCAAGATGTACAGGACAGCTACAAATACCTGGGGATCCTGCAAGCACACGAAAACCACGAAAAGGACACAAGGAAGGCTGCAACATCCAAGTACCTCCAAACAGTGAGACAGGTCCTAAAAAGCCAGCTGAATGGGAAGAACAAGATCCCAACCTAAGGTCCACAGATCCCTTTCTCAATGGTATTGGTCCATGGCATAAAAAAGGCTGGGAACCTCTGGTTTGTAGGATATTTGAGCAGGTACATGGAGAGAAAAGGAAAAAGAGGATATAGACCAGACACACACAGATAGGACTCACAAAGACAGACATATTGTTCAGCTTAGCCAAGTTAGGCCGAAGGGCCTCTTTCTATGAACTAATGCATAGGTAGGGAAATTTTTCATACTACCTGTGTAAACAATACAGTTAGTCAGAGGTTTCAAGAATGGAAGGCACTTGAGACAGAATAACATTAATTTACTAGGAATGATGAGATTGACAAAACCGTCTTCTCGGAACTGCCACAGAATTTATCGGCCAAATGGAGTCATTCCATGCCACAGTGTTATGCTGAAGTTGTATAAGACATTGGTGAGGCCTGATGTGGAGTTCTGTGTGCAGTTTTGATCACCTACTTCCAAGAAATAGTTTGAAAGAGTGCAGAGAAAATTTACACAGATCTTGCTAGGAGGACTTGAGGACCTGAGTTATAGGGAGTGGGTTATTCCCCAGAACATAAAAGATTGAAGTGAGATTTGATACAGGTGCACAAATTTATGAAGGGCATAGGGGCATTTATGAGGGTAAATACAAGCAGGTTTTTTCCATTGAGGTTAGGTGAGACTAGAACAAGAAATCATGGGTTAAGGGTGAAAGGTGAATTATTTAAGGAGAACATGAGGGGGTCTTCTTCACTCAGAGGGTGGTGAGAATGTGAAACAAGCTGTCAGTAGAAAAGGTGGAAGTAGGTTCGATTGCAACATTTAAGAAGAATTTAGATAGCTACAGGACAGAAATAGAGGGCTATGGTCTGGTCTCAGGTCGATGGGGCTGAGTAGATTAATAGGCTAGAATGGACTAGATGGGTCAAAGGGCCTGCTTTTGTGCTGTAGTGTAGTATGACTGTATGACTCTATAACACTGGACAACAAATTTGTTTTTGTTGATGATAGACCACTTGAATCTGAATATAAATATAATTTCAGACTGCTTGTATCACGTAGGAATTTGGTAAAACAAGAAATTAACTTTTATTGAACTTAATGTGTTTAATTGCATGACAGTGATGATGCTTTACAATAGTCCATCTAAGCTAAGAATGTTTTGTTGATGATTTTCATCTGTACTCAGTGTCTGAGGCTTCTCACTTAAGTGACCAACAAAAATCAGCCAGCATTGATGGATTCCAGTTGCCCTGATTTTGTTTCTCCATGACCGCAATGTCCTGGTGAAACCTTTCACTGTGTATGTCATTGAGAGTGCCAAGATTTGCAGGGAAAAAGTCCAAATGGGAATTCAGAAAATTAATCTTTAGTGACATGTTGCACTTCATGGTTTTGAGAGCTTGAAGCATGTTATCAACCTGCTGCATATATCTTGGTACTTTATATTTGCAAAGAAATTTTTCAACAACATTCTTGAATGCCTTCCATGCGATTTTCTCTGGTCCCACTAGAAGTTTATTGTATTGTCTGTCATTGATGACCTGTTTGATTTGTGGAACAACAAAAATCCCTTCCTTAATCTTGACATCGGTTATTCTACTTAAGTTATAAATTACAGGCAATTTCAAAATATGGTGCATGACAAAGAAATGGCATGATGATTTTTGGGATCAGTAGCCCAGAATCAATAATATACACCCAAAATTCAGGGAGGAAAATCTTTGTTGTCCAGTATAGTGAATGATGTGATTGAGAAGATTGCTCTCCTTGTGGAGCTGCTACACAAATAATGGGCCAAATGGTGTCCTTCCATTCTACAACCATTCTGTGATTCTCTCTTTCCATGTAGAAATGGAAATGCTCACTCAGCCCTGGCAAGGGTAAAACTCATTTACTTCAGCTCTTAATAACTTTAGCAGGGCTGACAGAGGTTAAATTTGTTACCATTCAGATTTATTAAAATAAAGCAGCCCTGCGGTTTTGTGAAGCTGTGATTTGCTTTGACTGCAGTGTGTGAGCAGGAAAAAATCTGCCACGTCCATCTCATAGCATGAATAATTCACTTCTAATTCTGTTCCTTGAAATCCAGCTAAATCATTGTGACTGGCTTATTTCTTTCCAAATCCAGTACACTGGTAATATCCACTTCACTTACACTGATAATGATTGTTTTTGTTTGAAAACCATTCAATCTGTTAGCAAGAAGAAATGAATTATTGAGTTGGAAATTAGTCCATTGTCTGTTTTTGCCTCGTTGCTGTATAGTTGACTGCCAAAATAATATCAGGGTATTGAGATATGACTGTGCTGTAATTTCAGTGTATTTGTCTGGACAAGTGGTGAGAATTTCATCATTCACTCTGTGACTTCCTGTAATCTCAGAATACAAATTGGAGGCTTAATCCCTCAAACCTGTTTCAGGTCAACGACCCGTCGTCAAACTAGTTAATGTTACAGGTTTTACAGGTGGACTAAAAAATTGTAAATGCAGGAGGTGGCCCTGGATAGAAGGAAGGATGTGCTGGCCCTGCAGAGGGTCTAGAAGAGGTTCACAAGATTGAACCTATGAATGAAAGACTTGATTTATGATGAGTGTTTGATGATTCTGGGTCTGAACTCATTGGAGTTAAGAAGGGATCTCCTCCAAATCCCTTTGGAGGAGGCAAAGCGGTTAGTACAACACTATTACAGCTCAGGGCATCGGAGTTCGGAGTTCAATTCTGACATCATCTGCAATGGGTCTGTATGTCCTTCTTGTGAACATGTGGGTTTCCTCTGGATACTCTGCTTTCCCACAGTTCAAAGACATATTGTTTAGTAGGTTAATTGATCATTGTAAATTGTCTTATGATTATGCCAGGATTAAATTGGTGGGTTGCTGGTGGTATGGCTTGAAGGGCTGAAATGGCCCTTTCTGTTTTGTATGTCTAAATAAAATAAAATACTGAAAGGTCTGGATAGTATGGATGTAGTTTTCATCAGCAAGCAAGCCTAGGATCAGGGGCTCAGTCTCAGAAAGAAAGGACATCCCTTTTAAACTGAGATGAGAAGGAATTTCTTCAGCCAGAGGATGGTGAATCTGTGGAATTTCTTGCCGTGGGGGGCTTTGGAGGCCAAGTCATTGGGTTGAAATTTAAGAGACTACTAGACAGGCATATGGAGGAATTTAAGGTGGGGGTTATATGGGAGGCAGGGTTAAAGGTCAGCACAATAATTGTGGGCCGAAGGGCCTGTACTGTGCTGTATTGTTCTATGTTCTATGTTTATATAAGGCAGAGATTGACAGGTTCTTAATTGGCAAAGGTGTTAAGGGTTACAGGGTGAAAGAGGGAGAATGAGGTTGAGAAAAACCAACAATGACTGAATGCAGTGCAAAGTCAATGGGCCAAATGGCCTAAGTCTGCTCCTATGTCATATGCTCTAAATAACCTGGTGGAAGCCAGGAGAAACTGGGGGAGCACAGAGGTACAATTAGTGGAGCATCTGCCTCACAGTTCCAGTTCCCGGGTCCTGACCCCGATGTGAAGTTTTGCACGTTCTGCCTGTGACCACATGGGGTTCCTCTGGATGCTCTTGTTTCCTCCGACATTCAAAAAACATGAGAGTTGTTAAAATACTTGGCCCCTGTACATTCCTCCCGGCAGAAGTGATGGGGAAAAGGGGTGGGATGAAGTAAAGAGCAGGGAAGTTGATTGGTGAACGAGACAGAAGGCCATGAAAGAAAGAAAGAAGAGGAGGAGGAGGAGGAGGAGGAGGAGGAGGAGATAAGGTGAGAGTGGGGTAGTAGGCATTAGCAAATATCGATTTTTGAATTCAGTTTGGAGGCAACCCAAACAGAATATATTTTGATATATCTATCCATGGCCTCCTCTACTGTCAAGATGAAGCCACACTCAGGTTGGAGAAACAATACCTTATATACCAGCTGGGTAGCCCCCAACATGATGGCATGAACATTGACTTCTCTAACTTCCATCAATGCCCCTCCTCCCCTTCCTATCCCATCCCTGATATATTTAGTTTTTTCCCCCTCCTTTTTTCTCTCTTTCTGCCCATCACTCTGCCTGTTCTCCATCTCCCTCTGGTGTTCCCCTCCCCCTTTCTTTCTCCGTAGGCCTCCCGTCCCATGATCCTTTCCCTTCTCTAGTTCTGTATCCCTTTTGCCAATCACCTTTCCGGCTCTCAGCTTCACCCCACCCCCTCCAGTCTTCTCCTATCATTTCACATTTTCCCCTTCCCCTCCTACTTTCAAATCTCCTACTATCTTTCCTTTCAGTTAGTCCTGACGAAGGGTCTCGGCCCGAAACGTCGACAGTGCTTCTCCCTATAAATGCTGCCTGGCCTGCTGTGTTCCACCAGCATTTTGTGTGTGTTGCTAGAATATAAGGTGTTATTCCTCCAGCCGAAGTAGGGTCTCATCATGACAGTGAAGAGGCCATGGATAGACGTATCAAATTGGAATGGGAAGTGAAATTAAAATAGGTGACCACTAGGAGATCCCACTTTTCTGGTGGACGGAGTGTAGGTGCTCGGAGAAGCGGTCTCCCAATTGACATTGAGTCTCACCAATATACAGGAGGCCACATAAGGAACACCAAACACAGTATATGACCCCAACAGACTCACAGTAAGGTGTTTCCTTGCCTGGAATGACTGTTTATGGCCCTGAATGGTAGTGAGGGCAGAGGTGTAGGAGCCGGTGCAAGGATAGAATGAAGGAGATATCCTCCCATTTCAAAGATTGGAGCTTGCCTTCCTCCACCATCAGTGCTGCCCTCAACCACATCTCTTACATTTCATGTACATCTGCTCTTACCCCAGCCTACCAAGCTAGGGTTCCTCTTGTCCTCACTTACCACCCCACATCCTCCAAGCCCAGCACATAATTCTCCAAGGCTTCCGTCACCTCCAATGGGATCCCACCACCAAGCATATCCTTCCCTCCCCCCCACTTTCTGCTTTCTGCAGGGATCGCTCCCTACACAACTCCCTTGTCCATTCGTCCCTCCCCACCGATTTTCCTCCTGGCTCTTATCCTCAGATTTCCAGCATCTGTAGATTTTCTCTTGGTTTGGAGCCGGGTCCACTGCCGTTTGTCATCTATATCAACGATTTGGATGATAATGTGGTTAACTGGATCATCAAATTTGCAGATGACACCAAGGTTGGTAACATGGTTGAGGAAGGCTCTCATGGTTTGCACAGGGATCTGGGTCAGCTGGAAAAATAGGCTGAAGAAAGGCAGATGTATGAGGCATCAACGTGGACTGATTTGGAGTATTGTGTACAGTTTTGGTCACCTAACTATTGGAAAGATGTAGTTCAGTTTAAAAGAGTACAGAGAAAATTTACAAGGATGTTGCTGGATCTGGAAGACCTGAGTTATAAGGAAAAATTGAATAGATAAGAACTTTATTTCCTAGAATTTAGAAGATTGAGAGGAGATTTGATAAAGGTGTAAACAGTTATGAGGAGTATAGACACGGTAAATGCAAGCTGGCTATTTCCACTGAGGTTGGGTGAGACTACAACTGGAGGTTATGGGTTAAGGGTAAAAGGTGAGAAGTTTAAGGGGAACATGAGGGGCAAATTCTTTCCTCAGAGGCTCATGAGAGTGTGGAATAAGCTGCCAGCACAAGTGGTGCATGTGAGCTTAAATTTAACATCTAAGCAAAGTTTAGATAAGTACACAGATGGTAGTGTTCTGGAGGGCTGTAGTCGATGGGAGTAGGCAATTTAAATGGTTTAGGAATGGACTAGATGAGTCTGTGTTGTACTTTTCTATGACCTTATGACCTTATTATAATTCTCTATTTTATTATATAATATATATAATTTCATATTATAATTTATAGTTGTTTTTATATATTTCACTGAACTGCTGCCACAAAATAACAAGTTCTATGACCAATGTTAGTGATATGTTACTGATTCTGAATCTATGTTCTAAAGGTGCTTAAGAGGACAGGTGGATTATTGTCTATTCCGCCCCTCTTCCACTGCAGAAAATTAGTCATACATTGCATTTACTTTACCCACTAGACTAGAACATCAATCTGGGTCTTGAAAGGGTTCAGTCTGGTCACTCAATACATTACCACTGAGCTTGAGTTGACTTTGCCAATGATGTCAAGAGTCTAGAGCTGACAGTGCACTTTCCTACAACGCTTCATAAACAGCCCTAAACTGTCATTTGCAATGCACTGCATCTTTGATAGAAGCATTTACAGCCTAATTTCATGCAATTGGACTGGCAATACAGAGTGCTGAGCAATGGAAATCTGGATAATTGACAATAAGCACAGTGCATGCACTTAGTTTGTACATTTAATATTAAGAGTTGAAATCTCAAATCCACAACCCCAGGGTCAGGAATGAGATATTAACAAAACAAGCTTGCAATAAATAACCTGGCTAAACAAGAAAATATTTCACCGCCAATCTTTGTCAAAAATCCAATTTGCCATTCAGGTCCTGTGATCACAGGACCTCCTGACCATGAATACCGCACTGCACAATTGCCTTAATCTAATTTAAGAAGTTAAACCGAGGATGAATTGTAATGGCCTTTACCAGAAATCAAGCAAGGAGAAATATGTAATGCTGTTAAGTGATCTGTTCTGCATGTGATTTGTTAGCAGCCCCAGGACGAGCAGCAACATCCAAACTTCAGGATTGAGGGAGCAGATTGCTATCTTACCTGCATTATTTACACATTGAAAAGAGTTAGTCCTCATCAGAGGGAAGGCAGTCCCTGATCTTTCAAAGTCAAAGTCAAATTTATTATAAGATATAGGAACAGAATTAGACCATTGCCATTGAGTCTGCCCCGCCACTTTATCATGACCAATCCATTTTTCCTCTCAACCCCAATCGCCTGCCTTTTTCCTTCATACCCTGACCAATCAAAAACCTTTCAACCTCTGCCTTAAATATACATAAAGATTTGGCCTCCACAGCTGCCTATGATATCAAGTTCCACAAATTCACCACTCTCTAGCTAAAGAAATTCCTCCTCATCTCCAATCTAAAAGGATACCCTTCTATTTTGAGGTTGTGTCCTCTGATATTCCTCTGTCCTGTTTCCTACAATAGGAAGAATCCTCGCCACATTCACTCGACAAAGGCCTTTCATCATTCAATAGGTTTCAGTGAGGTCACCCCTCAATCTTCTGTATTCTGGCAAATAAGACCATGAGACACAGGAGCAGAATTAGGCCATCTGACCTGTTGAGTCTGGTCTGCCATACAATTATGGCTGATCCTTTTTTTAATATCTCCTCCTCAACCCCAGTTCCCAGCCTTCTCCCCATAACCTTTGATGCCATGTCCAATCAAGAAACTATCAGTCTCTGCCTTAAATACACCCAACAGCCTGGCCTTCACAGCTGCATGTGGCAACAAATTCCACAAATTCACCACCCTTTGGCTAAAGAAATTTCTCTGCATCTCTGTTTTGAAAGGGCATCTCTGTATCCTGAGGCTGTGCCTTCTTGTCCTAGACTCTCCGACCATGGGGAACATCCTTTCCATACCTATTCTGTCTAGGCTTTTCAACATTTGAAAGGTTTCAATGAGATCCTCCCTCATCCTTCTAAATCCCAGCAAGTACAGACCCAGAGCCATCAAACATTCCTCGTATGACCATACCCATTTCAAACAATGCATTCCATCTGCCATTTTTTGCCCATTCTCCTAATCTGTCTAAGACCTTCTGTAGCCTCTCCACTTCCTCAAAACTACCTGCCCCGTCCCCTGTTTCCTACCATAAGAAGAGTCCACTCCACATTCACTCTATTAGGCTTTTTGCCATTCACTAGGTTTCAATGAGGTCACCCTTCATTCTTCTGAATTCTAGTGAATACAGGTCAGAGTCATAAGATGCTCTTCATATGACAAACCATTCAGTCCAGGAATCCTTTTCGTGAACTTCCTTTGAATCCTCTCCAGTTTCAGCACATCTTTTCTGAGTTAAGGGGTCTCACCAGTGCTTTATAAATGTTCAACATTACATCCTTACTTTTATATTCCAGCCCTCTTGAAATGAATACTAAAACCACATTTACCTTCCACAGCACAGACTCAATCTGCAAATTAACCTTTAGCAAATCCAGCACAAGGAGCCTAAGTACCTTTGTGCCTTAGTTTTAGGTATTTTCTCTCCATTTAGAAAATAGTCAGCCCTTTCATTTTTTCTACCAAAATATATAATGATACACTTCCCAACAATGTATTCCATCTGCCATTTTTTGCCCATTCTCCGAATCTGTCTAAGTCCTACTATAGCCTCTCTACTTTCTCAAAGCTACCTGCCCCTCCACCTATCTCCATATCGTCTGCAAACTTTGCAACAAAGCCATCAATTACATCATCTAAATCATTGACATATAGTGTAAAAAGAATCAGTTCTAACTCTGATCCCTGTGGAACACCACTAGTCACCAGCAGCCAACCAGAAAAGGCTCCCTTTACTCTCACATTTTGCCTCCTCCCAATCAGCTACTTCTTTATCCATGCTATATTATTTCCTGTAATACAATGGGCTCATAGCTTGTTAAGCAGCCTCCTGCACCTTGTCAAAGGCCTTTTGTAAATACAAGTACACAACATCAACCAAGACTCCTTTGTCTATCCTGCTTGGTCAGGCAAGATTCTCCCTTGAGGAGATTACACTGACTACAGCCTATTTTATTATGTGCCTCCAAGTACCCTGAAATCACATCCTTAACAATCAACTCCAACGTCTTAGAAACATAGAAAACATACAGCACAATACAGGCCCTTCGGCCCACAAAGCTGTGCCGAACATGGCCCTACCTCAGAACTACATGGGCTTTACCCATAACCCTCTATTTTGCTAAGCTCCATGTAGCCATCCAGGAGTCTCTTAAAAGACCCTATTGTATCCGCCTCCACCACCACAGTTGCCAGCAGCCCATTCCACGCCCTCACCACTTTCTGCATTAAAAACTTACCCCTGACATCTCTGTACTGATTTCCAAGCACCTTAAAACTGTGCCCTCTCATGCTAGCCAATTCAGCCCTGGGGAAAAGCCTCTGACTATCCACACAGTCCTTATTGCCTCTCCTTATCTTATACACCTCTATCAGATCACCTCTCATTCTCCTTTGCTCCAAGGAGAAAAGGCCAAGTTCACTCAATATATTCCCATAAGGCATGCTCCTCAATCCAGGCAACATCCTTGTAAATCTCCTCTGCACCATTTCTATGTTTTCCACATCCTTCCTATAGTGAGGCGACCAGAACTGAGCACAGTACTCCAAGTTGGGTCTGACCAGGGTCCTATATAGTTGTAACATTACCTCTTGGCTCTTAAACTCAATCCCACGATTGATGAAAGCCAATGCACCATATGCCTTCTTAACCGTAGAGTCAACCTGTGTAGCAGCTTTGAGTGTCCTATGGACTCGGACCCCAAGATCCCTCTGCTCCTCCACACTGCCAAGAGTCTTACCAGTAATACTATATTCTGCCATCATATTTGACCTACCAAAATGAACCACCTCACACTTATCTGGTTCAAAATGTTAGGTAATGATATGAATCTAGAAGATTATAAGGCTAGCAGGAAGGAGCTTAAGAATGAAATTAGGACAGCCAGAAGGGGCCATGAGAAGGCCTTGGCAGACAGGATTAAGGAAAACCCCAAGGCATTCTACAAGTATGTGAAGAGCAAGAGGATAAGACGTGAGAGAATAGGACCAATCAAGTGTGACAGTGGAAAAATGTGTATGGAACCAGAGGAAATAGCGAAGGTACTTAATGAATACTTTGCTTCAGTATTCACTATCGAAAAGGATCTTGGCAATTGTAGGAATGACTTACAGCAAACTGAAAAGCTTGAGCATGTCGATATTAAGAAAGGGGATATGCTGGAGCATCTCGAAAGCATCAAGTTGGATAAGTCACCAGGACCGGATGAGATGTACCCCAGGCTCCTGTGGAAGACGAGGGAGGAGATTGCTGAGCCTCTGGCGATGATCTTTGCATCATTAGTGGGGACAGGATAGGTTCTGGAGGATTGGAAGTTTGCAGATGTTGTTCCCTTATTCAAGAAAGGGAGTAGAGATAGCCCAGGAAATTATAGACCAGTGAGTCTTACTTCTGTGGTTGGTAAGTTGATGGAAAAGATCCTGAGAGGTAGAATTTATGAACATTTGGAGAGGCATGGTGTGATTAGGAATAGTCAGCATGGCTTTGTCAAAGGCAGGTCGTGCCTTATAAGCCTGTTTGAATTTTTTGAGGATGTGACTAAGCACATTAATGAAGGTTTTAGTAACATTTTAGTAAGGCATTTGATAAGGTACCCCATTCAAGGCTTATTGACAAAGTAAGGAGGCATGAGATTCAAGTGGACATTGCTTTGTGGATCCAGAACTGGCTTGCCCACAGAAAGTAAAGAGTGGTTGTAGATGGGTCATATTTTGCATGGAGTTTGGTGACCAGTGGTGTGCCTCAGGGAACTGTTCTGGGACCCGAACTCTTTATGATTTTTATAAATGACCTGGATGAGGAAGTGGAGGGATGGGTTAGTAAATTTTCTGATGACACAAAGGTTGGGAGTGTAGTGAATAGTGTGGAGGGCTGTCAGAGGTTACAACAGGACAATGATAGGATGCAAAACTGGGCTGAGAAGTGGCAGATGGCATTCATCCCAGATAAGTGTGAAGTGGTTCATTTTGGCAGGCCATATATGATGACAGAATATAGAGTGGTAAGACTCTTGGCAGTGTGGAGGATCAGAGAGATCTTGGAGTCCAAGTCCATAGGACTCACAAAGCTGCCGCGCAGGTTGACTCTGTGGTTAAGAAGGCATATAGTGCATTGACCTTCATTAATCGTGGGATTGAATTTAGGAGCAGAGAGGTAATGTTGCAGCTATATAGGACCCTGGTCAGATCCCACTTGGAGTACTGTGCTCATTTCTGGTTGCCTTACTACAGGAAGGACATGGGAATCATGCAGAGGAGATTTACAAGGATGTTGCCTGGATTGGGGAGCATGCCTTATGAGAATAGGTTGAGTGATCTTGGCCTTTTCTCCTTAGAGAGACAGAGGATGAGAAGTGACCTGATAGAGGTGTATAAGAAGATGAGAGGCATTGATTGTGTGGATAGCCAGAGGCTTTTTCACAGGGCTGAAAGGGCTATCATGAGAGGGCACAGTTGTAAGGTGCTTGGAAGTAGGTATGGAGGAGATATCAGAGGTAAGTTTTTTACTCAGAGAGTGGTGACTGTGTGGAATGGGTTGCCAGCGACTGTGGTGGAGGTGGATACAATAGGATCTTTTAAGAGACTGTTGGATCGGTACATGGAAGTTAGAAAAATAGAGAGCTATGGGTAAACCTCGGTAATTTCTCAGGTAAGGACATGTTTGGCACAGCTTTGTGGGCCGAAGGGCCTGTATTGTGCTGCAGGTTTTCTATGTTTCTATGTTTCATCCTCTCCAAGGGTTCTTTTACCTTTAGCTTTCTAATCAATTCCAGTTCATTGCAGTACACCCAATCCAGGATAGTGGATTCCCTGGTGGGCTCTGCATTGAGCTGCTCTAAAAAGCCATTTTGTAGGCATTCTGGAACTCCCCTTCTTGGAATCCAGAACCAACCTGATTTTCCCAATCTAACTGCATATTGAAATTCTCCATGACTATTGTAACATTGCCCTTTGAGCATGTTTTCTCGATCTCCTGTTATAACTTGTAGGCTACATCTATACTACTGTATGGGGGTCTGTATATAACTCCCATCAAGGTCTTTTTACCCTTGCAGTTCCTTAGCTCTATCCACAATGATTCAAAATCTTCCAATTCTATGTCACCTCTTTCTAAAGATTTGATTTCATCTTTTACAACAAAGCAATGCCAACCTCTCTGTCTTCCTGGCTGACTTTTTGCTACAATTTGTATCCTTGGACATTGAGCTCCCAGCTATAATCATCTTTAGCATGATTCAGTTCAATGTAATCTGCCCTTTACATTGCAGCACAGCCTCTGGGGCCTCCGTCGCTCAGAAATGACCATGGATGTTGTTTTCTAGCTGTCAAGATATGCAAGCCTGGGCAGTACAAAATGGAGAACAAGCTGCTGCCTATGTAGCAAGCGACCTCTCCTCACAGCTAATGAATCCAAAGTAACAGCAGAGACAGATACAGTTTGGAACCAACAACATTGCAAGAGTTGCCAGTCAGTGTTGAATTCAATGTAGGACTACCGTTGGGACTCCAGCTCTGGATTTTTCCCTTGGAGTCAACTCCTGAAGCCTTCCCCAAGAATGGGTATTGCCGCAAGGCAGTGAAGATTTGAGATCAGAGTTTCTCTTATAGATGAGCTGCCAACCACAGCTGATGAGCCGCATCTGCCCGAAGCAACTGGTTTTAAGGCACCAGTAAACCGCCTTTGCCCCTTCTCCTGTCAGTGGACTTAGTTCTGCCAGGTTTAGTAGCTAAGGCACACGTGAAAGTCAGGAGCTGGAGTTGGTTGTCAGAGGCCTTTTGAGGTGCACACCATTGGGAACATTTAATAAGTAGTGGGAGTTTGTCCCCATTACCGTCCCCACCTATAACAACCTTCAGGAACTCATCCTGTTGAGTGCAATTTTGTCTTTCATCAGTCTTTCCTTCCTAGGAGCCTCACTATACATTGCCTGTTTGTAAACCAACTATCTCATCTTCAGCACTAGCACTCGTTCCCATCCCCCTGCTGAATTAGTTTAAACCCACCCAAACAACTCTAGCCAACCTGTCCACAATGATATTGGACCTCCTCGGGTTCAGGTGTAACCTGTACCTTTTGTACATGTAGCACTTTCCCAGAAAGATCCCAATGATCCTTAAATCTGAACCCCTGCCCCCTGTACCAGTTCCTCAGCCATGCATTCCACCTGCCAAATCATTCTATTTGCAGGTGGCACAGGCAGTAATCCAGAGATTATTACCCTGGAAGTCTATCTTCTCATCTTTCTGCCTAGCTCCCTAAAATCTCTCTTCAGGACCTCCTCACCTTGTCTACCGATGCCATTCGTGCCAATATGTACCAAGACCTGTGCTTCTCATCATCCCCCCTTGAGAATGCAATGAACAGATCCATGACATCCTTGGTCCTGGCACCAGGGAGGCAACATACCACCCGAGTGCCTCTATCGCGCCTGAAGAACCTCATATCTGTTCCTCTCACTAAGGAATCTCATTACACTGATCTCCTATCAACACTGACTTCTCTTCATCTCTTTGCTCATCTGAGCCACAGCACCAGATTCAGTGCCAGAGACCCAGTCACTGTGGCTTCCCCCCCCCCCCCCCACCTCCCCTCTCCCCAGTAGGTCAACCCCTCAGTGGTATCTGAGTTTGTATAATTATTATTGAGGTCAACGGCTACTGGTATATTCTGCACTAGCCGTGCATTTCCCTTCCTTCTGACAGTCACCCGATTACCTGTTTCCTGCAATCTAGGGGTGACTGCTTCCCCGTAGCTCCTTTGAATCACTTCCTTATTCTCCTGAATGATTTGAAGGTCATCAAGCTGCAGTTCCAGTTTATTAATACAGTCGTTATCAATTATCAAAGTAAGTAGACGTTCAGTGGCAACATTATCAGGTACAGGATGGTCTTCTGCTGCTGTAGCTCATCCACTTCAAGTTTCAACGTGTTGTCGTTCAGGGATGCTCTTCTGAACACCACTGTCTTAACGCATGCTTATCTGAGTTACTGTCAGCTTGAACCTGTCTGGCTATTCTCTTCTGACATCTCTCATTAACAAGGCATTTTCGTCCACAGAACTGCCGCTCCCTGGATGTTTGTTGTTTCTTGCAGCATTCTCTGCAAACTCTAGAGACTGTTGTGCATGAAAGTCCCAGGGGATCCACAGTTTCAGAGATATTCAATCCACCCCACCCTTTCTAGCACCAACAATCATTCCATGGTCAAAGATACTTGGATCACATTTCTTCCCCATTCTGATGTTTGCTCTGTACAACTGAACCTCTTCGCCATGTCTGCATACTTTTATGCATTGAGTTGCTGCCGCATGATTGGCTAATCAGTTATTTGCATTAATAAGCAGGAGTACAAGTGTACCTAATAATGTGGCCTCCGAGAGTATGTTACCATATACTACTTTGAGATTTATTTTCTTGCAAGTATTTACAGAAAATTATGAAAAACTATTTATAAATAAGGACTGACAAACAACCAATGTGCAAAAGAACCTACAAGTATCTGGGAGTACAGTTAGATGAGAAGCTAGACTGGACTGCCAACACAGATGCCTTGTGCAGGAAGGCACAGAGTCGACTGTACTTCCTAAGAAGGTTGGCGTCTTTCAATGTCTGTAGTGAGATGCTGAAGATGTTCTATAGGTCAGTTGTGGAGAGCGCCCTCTTCTTTGTGGTGGCGTGTTGGGGAGGAAGCATTAAGAAGAGGGACGCCTCACGTCTTAATAAGCTGGTAAGGAAGGCGGGCTCTGTCGTGGGCAAAGTACTGGAGAGTTTAACATCGGTAGCTGAGCGAAGGACGCTGAGTAGGCTACGGTCAATTATGGAAAACTCTGAACATCCTCTACATAGCACCATCCAGAGACAGAGAAGCAGTTTCAGCGACAGGTTACTATCGATGCAATGCTCCTCAGACAGGATGAAGAGGTCAATACTCCCCAATGCCATTAGGCTTTACAATTCTACCGCCAGGACTTAAGAACTTTTTAAAAGCTATTATTAATGCTTTTTGAGATAGTGATTTAGATGCATATCATATTTTTTACTGAGTTAAGTATTGTATGTAATTAGTTTTGCTACAAGAAGTGTATGGGACATTGGAAAAAAGTTGAATTTCCCCATGGGGATGAATAAAGTATCTATCTATCTATCTATCTATCTATCTATCTATCTATCATGAGTTTTAAAAATACTTGAAAGTGAGTCTATAAGTTGTAGAATCAGTTCAGATTTGAGGTGATTGAAGATATCCATGAAGGGTCGGGAATCTGATGGTTGAAGAGAACTGTTCCTGAACCTAGTGGGACATAAGGCTATTGTACTTCCCGCCCAATAGGAGAAGCTGCAATACAGCAGAAGCTTGAGATCAGAGGTTTCCTTCTCCTAAGTGAGCTGCCAACCATGGCTGTTGATCCCTATCTGCCTGAAGTGACTGGTTTTAAGGTGTGAGTAATCCACCTTCTCTCCTTATCCCATCAGTAGAAAAGGTTCCATCAGCCTTAGCAGCTAAGCCACAGATGGGGCATTTAATGGGCAGTGGGAGATTATCCCCACTACCACCCCCGGCTATGACAGCTTAATGAACCACTCTGCCCAGGACTCCTAGAAATTTCAGAAATTTGTGTACATAGCTCATAGCGCCTCTCCCTCCTGCTACCTTCAGGTTCTTCCCACTTCCTTTCCAGTCCTGATCAAATGTTGCAGCCGAAATCATTACCTGTTTATTCCTCTCCACAGATGCTGCCTGATCTGCTGAGTTCCTCCAGTATTTTGTGTGTGGAACTCCGGATTTCCTGCATCTGCAGAATCTCTAGTGTTCCCTCCACTGATCTGTCTTCAATTCCCACTGCAACAAGAAACAGCCAACAGAATCAAGGACCCTTACCGCACTGGTGAAAATCAAAAAGTAAATTTATTATCAAAGTACATATACTGTATGTCATGATATACCACACTGATATTCAATTTTTGCGAGTATTCATGGTCTCTCTCTTCGATCCATCGACTATTTATTCCTTTCCATAGATACTGCCTGACCTGTTGGGCTTCTCCAGTATTTTGTATGTTGCACTGGGTTTCCAGCATCTGCAAAACCTCTTGTACTTATGTTGTTAACAATAATAAAACATTTAGAATCACTAGTGAACTCATCTCACTAGATCGGAAGGCCAGGTGAACAATGGTTACTGTACATGTCATCTTGTCTATGTTATCAGACCATCAGACCGTAAGACATAGAATCAGTATTACACCACTTGGCCTATCGAGTCAGCTCTGCCATTCCATCATGACTGATCCATGTTCCCTCTCAACCTTATTTCCTTGCATCCTCCACATAACCTTACATGCCCAAAGCTATCAAACTGACTAATCAGGAACCTATAAACCTCTGCTGTAAATGCACCCAGTGGCCTGGCCTCCACAGCTGCCTGTGGCAATGAATTTCACAGAATCAGTACCCTTTGGCTAACGGAATCCCTCTGCATCTTCAAACTAAATGGATGCATGTTTACTCTGAGTCTCTGCCCTTTGGTCCTATTCTTCCCCACAGTAGGAAACATCCTCTCCACATCTAGGCTTTTCAACATTCCATAGATTTCAATGAGATTCACCCTTTTAAATTCAAGTGACTACAGACCCAGAGCCATCAAACATTCTTCATATGATAACCCTTTCATTCCCGGAATCGTTCTTGTGAACCTCCTCCAATGTCAGCACAGCCTTTCTTAGATAACTGCTCACAATACTCCAAGTGAGACCTCACCAGTGCCTTAAAAAGTCTCAGTATTACATCACACACAAAATGCTGGTAGAACACAGCAGGCTAGGCAGCATCTATAGGGAGAAGCGCTGTCGACGTTTCAGGCCGAGACCCTTCGTCAGGACTAACCGAAAGGAAAGATAGTAAGAGATTTGAAAGTAGTTGGGGGAGGGGGAAATGCAAAATGATAGGAGAAGACTGGAGGGGGTGGGATGAAGCTAAGAGCTGGAAAGGTGATTGGCGAAAGTGATACAGAGCTGGAGAAGGGAAAGGATCATGGGACGGGAGGCCTCGGGAGAAAGGAGGGTGGGGGAAGCACCAGAGGGAGATGGAGAACAGGCAAACAACTAAATATGTCAGGGATGGGGTAAGAAGGGGAGGAGGGGCATTAACAGAAGTTAGAGAAGTCAATGTTCATGCCATCAGGTTGGAGGCTACCCAGCTGGTATATAAGGTGTTGTTCCTCCAACCTGAGTTTGGATTCATTTTGACAATAGAGGAGGCTATGGATAGACATATCAGAATGGGAATGGGACTTGGAATTAAAACGTGTGGCTACTGGGAGATCCTGCTTTTTCTGGCGGACCGAGCATAGGTGTTCCGCGAAACGGTCTCCCAGTCCCTTCGTCCACCCTCAACTCTGCTCTCAAACGCATCTCTCCCATTTCCCGCACATCTGCCCTCACCCCATCCACCCGCCACCCCACTCGGGATAGGGTTCCCCTTGTCCTTACCTACCACCCCACCAGCCTCCAGGTCCAACGTATAATTCTCCGTAACTTCCGCCACCTCCAACGAGATCCCACTACCAAACACATTTTTCCCTCCCCCCCCTTTCTGCTTTTCACAGAGATCGCTCCCTACGCGACTCCCTTGTCCACTCATCCCCCCCATCCCTTCCCACCAATCTCCCTCCTGACACTTATCCTTGTAAACGGAACAAGTGCTACACCTGCCCTTACACTTCCTCCCTCACCACCATTCAGGGCCCCAGACTGCCCTTCCAGGTGAGGCGACACTTCACCTGTGAGTCGGCTGGTGTGGTATACTGCGTCCGGTGCTCCCGGTGTGGCCTTTTGTATATTGGTGAGACCCAACGCAGACTGGGAGACGGTTTCGTGGAACACCTATGCTCAGTCCGCCAGAAAAAGCAGGATCTCCCAGTGGCCACACGTTTTAATTCCACGTCCCATTCCCATTCTGATAAGTCTATTCATGGCCTCCTCTATTGTCAAAATGAATCCAAACTCAGGTTGGAGGAACAACACCTTATATACCGGCTGGGTAGCCTCCAACCTGATGGCATGAACATTGACTTCTCTAACTTCCGTTAATTCCCCTCCTCCCCTTCTTACCCCATCCCTGACATATTTAGTTGTTTGCCTGTTCTCCATCTCCCTCTGGTGCTTCCCCCCCACTCCTTTCTTTCTCCTGAGGCCTCCCGTCCCATGATCCTTTCCCTTCTCCAGCTCTGTATCACTTTCTCCAATCACCTTTCCAGCTCTTAGCTTCATCCCACCCCCTCCGGTCTTCTCCTATCATTTCACATTTCCCCCTCCCCCACTGATGCACCATCAATAACTCACTCTGAGACGTAAGAAGCGAGATATCGGCTTTTATTGACTGGAAGAATGAACAACACTACATCCTGGAGAATGAGGCCGGGCTCAGGCCTCAATCGCCTTTATACAGGGGTCTGTGGGAGGAGCCACAGGAGCAGTCCAGACAGGAATATGTAGTTCACCACACCCACTACTTTCAAATCTCTTACTATCTTTCCTTTCGGTTAGTCCTGACGAAGGGTCTCGGCCCAAAACGTCGACAGTGCTTCTCCCTATAGATGCTGCCTAGCCTGCTGTGTTCTACCAGCATTTTGTGTGTGTTGTTGTTTGAATTTCCAGCATCTGCAGATTTCCTCGTGTTTGCTCAGTATTACATCCTTACTTTTATATTCCAGTCCTCGTGAAGTGAATGCTAACATTGCATTTGCCTTCCTCACCACAGACTCAACATGCAAGATATCTTGCAGCGCATGGATCATAGTATGGCCACACTTTGAAAATATCACTGGCTGCACAACACGAGAAAATAGCAGCAACAATCAAAGCACTAGAGGGATTCAGCAGGTCGGGCAGCATCTATGGAAGAAAATGAAGCACTGGCGTGCGGAGCAGTGAGATTTATCTCACAAATACACATATAGGAATGCTGGGGGAGATCTCAGCCTCTCAGGCAACATCTATGTTAAAGGTGTCAATGTTAATGGTCAAGAAACTTCATCAAATGCTGCCTGACCTATTAAGTTCCTCCAGCACTTGGTGTGTGTTACCCAAAATCCCACCCAGTGGATTTCCCATTTAACACAAACCGGTATCACTTCTACCTGGTGAATAATCAGGCTGGTGAAAAAACTGTAACCCCATTCATTTGCATTTGATAGCTCATCCTGTGCAAGAAAGTGTATTTGATTTGCAGTACATTATTGGAATTACTGGTGTTCCAAACTTATGTTAATTTCAATTTTGGTAAGTAGTTATTCTTTCTTATCTGTTTAAAACTATAGTTAAAAATTTGCACCTGAGGTATTTAAAAGCAGTAAAAAGACTTTTGACATCTACAATGGCACTTCAGAAAGTGGAAACTTGGGACCCACAGCCCGAGGCCTAGTCACCACTCAAAGCCTGTTCCACTACACAGGAACCCTCTGAGATGTAGAAGGTTCATGGGCAACTGTCAGCTGTGCAAGCTGAGAGTTCAGACTTCAAGCTGTACCAATCTTTAAATAATTTCTGAAGGAAAAGATTTATATATGCATCATGCTGACTTGTTTCCTCACCTGTTATAGTATATTAGCAGTTAATCAATTACTCATAAGTATAATTAGTCTGTACTTTAATTAGAATCTATACCCACATTATGAGAGACTAAAAATTTGCTCTGACTTTAAATGTGACGACTTTGTGGATTGTTGACCTTCTACTATGACACACAGTTAATGTGGTTCTTGTTCCTATTTAAAAGAGTCTGAAAAGAGTTTTAAAGATATTTAGAAATTGTCTTTATGAAATGCACATCCGAATCAGTGCAGTCTTGGAGGCCTGGTACTCTCTAACTGGATTTGAAAGTTTTTGGTCACCAAGAATTTACAAATTTTGATAGAAGTACAGTGGAAACCATTTTGACTATCAGCATAACAGCCTGGTATTGTTCGATCATTATGTGCTGCATCATATGACGTGGGCGATCATGGTCTTATAGATAGATAGATGATAGATAGATAGATACTTTATTCATCCCCATGGGGAAATTCCAACTTTTTTCCAATGTCCCATACACTTCTTGTAGCAAAACTAATTACATACAATACTTAACTCAGTAAAAAAATATGATATGCATCTAAATCACTATCTCAAAAGCATTAATAATAGCTTTTAAAAAGTTCTTAAGTCCTGGCGGTAGAATTGTAAAGCCTAATGGCATTGGGGAGTATTGACCTCTTCATCCTGTCTGAGGAGCATTGCATCGATAGTAACCTGTCGCTGAAACTGCTTCTCTGTCTCTGGATGGTGCTATGTAGAGGATGTTCAGAGTTATCCATAATTGACCGTAGCCTACTCAGCGCCCTTCTCTCAGCTACCGATGTTAAACTCTCCAGTACTTTGCCCACGACAGAGCCCGCCTTCCTTACCAGCTTATTAAGACGTGAGGCGTCCCTCTTCTTAATGCTTCCTCCCCAACACGCCACCACAAAGAAGAGGGCGCTCTCCACAACTGACCTATAGAACATCTTCAGCATCTCACCACAGACATTGAATGACGCCAACCTTCTTAGGAAGTACAGTCGCCTCTGTGCCTTCCTGCACAAGGCATCTGTGTTTGCAGTCCAGTCTAGCTTCTCGTCTACTGTACTCCCAGATACTTGTAGGTCTTAACCTGCTCCACACATTCTCCATTAATGATCACTGGCTCCATATGAGGCCTAGATCTCCTAAAGTCCACCACCATCTCCTTGGTCTTGGTGATATTGAGACGCAGGTAGTTTGAGTTGCACCATATCACAAAGTCCTGTATCAGTTTCCTATACTCCTCCTCCTGTCCATTCCTGACACACCCCACTATGGCCGTGTCATCAGCGAACTTCTGCACATGGCAGGACTCCGAGTTATATTGGAAGTCTGATGTGTACAGGGTGAACAGGACCGGAGAGAGTACGGTTCCCTGCGGCGCCCCTGTGCTGCTGACCACCGTGTCAGACCTACAGTCTCCCAACCGCACATACTGAGGTCTATCTGTCAAGTAGTCCACTATCCAATCCACCATGTGAGAGTCTACTCCCATCTCCGTTAGTTTGTGCCTTAAGATCTTGGGCTGGATGGTGTTAAAGGCACTAGAGAAGTCAAGGAATGTAATCCTCACAGCACAACTGACCCCCTCTAGGTGAGAGAGTGATTTGTGCAGCAAATACGTGATAGCATCCTCCACTCCCACCTTCTCCTTATACGCAAACTGAAGAGGATCCTGGGCGTGCCTGGTTTGTGGCCTCAGATTCTGTATTATCAGCCGCTCCATGGTCTTCATCACGTGCGACGTCAAGGCAACAGGTCTGAAGTCATTCAACTCCTTTGGTTGTGGTTTCTTCGGTACCGGGACAATACAGGATGTTTTCCACTGTCTGGGTACTCTTCTCTGCTCCAGGCTCATGTTGAAGATGCGCTGTAGTGGTTCTCCCAGCTCAGTCACACAGGCCCTCAGTAATCGTGGGGAAACTCCATCCGGTCCAGCCGCCTTGCTGGTACAGATCTTCCTCAGTTGACCTTCCACCTGTGCAGCCGTAATCCTGGGCGTGGGCAAGGTCTCCTGTGAGTGGCTATTTTCCTGTGAGGGAAGTAAGCCTGGTGTGGATTCCTGCGGTGAGGATGAGATTGAGCTGTCGAACCTGTTGAAGAAGTTGTTCAGCTGGTTCGCTTTCTCCACATCTCCACTTATGTTCGCCCCCCGCTTTGCATCGCATCCGGTGATGATCTTCATCCCATCCCACACCTCCTTCATGCTTTTTTTCTGCAGCTTTTGTTCTAGCTTCCTCCTATACTGCTCCTTTGCCCCCCTTATCTGTACTCTGAGTTCCTTCTGAACTCTTTTAAGCTCCAACCGATCACCATCTTTAAAGGCCCTCTTCTTCTGGTTTAGGAGGCCTTTGATGTGACTAGTGATCCAGGGCTTATTATTGGGATAGCAGCGAACAGTTCTAACAGGGACAACTGCATCCACACAAAAGTTAATATAGTTAATATATTAAAAAGTTAATATAGAAGCATGGTTGTTCCTGGCAAATTTTTCTACAGAAGTAGTTTGCCATTGCCTTCTTCCGGGCAGTCTCTGTCTCTTTACAAGACGGGTGACACCTCAGCCATTAACAATATTCTTCAGAGATAGTCTGCCTGGCGTCAATGCTGCATAACCAGGACTTGTGATATGCACCAGCTGCTCATACGGCCATCCACCACCTGCTCCCATGGCTTCATGTGACCCTGAATGGGTGTCTAAGCAGGTGCTACATCTTGCCCAAGGGTGACCTATAGGCTAGCAGAGGGAAGGAGCACCTTGCACCTCCTTTGGTAGGAATGTATCTCCAACAAGTAGAGCCTCCAAATCATGGGATGGCAGGAGGCTGCAGAGGGCTGTATATTAAGCAGCTCCATTGTGGGCACAGCATTCCCCATTATCAAGGACAAATTCAAGAGGATGCTCTTCGGAAGGATGGCATCCATCATTAAAAACACTCACCATTCCAAAAATGGAGGTACAGGAGCCTGGAGACACACATCAATAGTTAACACAAAGTGCACTGCAGATGCTGTGGTCAAATCAAGACATACAAAAAAGCTGGATGAACTCAGCAGGTCGGGCAGCATCCGTTGAAAGAAGCAGTCAACGTTTCAGGTTGAAACCCTTCGTCAGGACTAAAGAAGGAGGAGGCAGGGGCCATATAAAGAAGGTGGGGAGAGGGTAGAAAACCAATCAGAGGAAAGATCAAGGGGTGGGGTGGGGAAGCAGGGAGGGGATAGGCAGGAGAGGTGAAGAAGGAATCTAAGGGGAAAGCACTATGGGTAGTAGAAGAAGGCAGAGTCATGAGAGGTGATAGGCAGCTAGAAGAGGAGACAGAGTAGAGGTGGAATGGGAAAGGGAGAGGGAGGGAATTACCAGAAGTTGGAGAATTCGATGTTCATACCAAGGGGTTGGAGACTACCCAGACGGTATATGAGATGTTGTTCCTCCAACCGAAGTTTGGCCTCATCATGGCAGTAGAGGAGGCCATGTATGGACATATCCGAATGGGAATGAGAGGGAGAGTTGATGTGAGTGGCAAGCGGGAGATCCTGTCTGTTATGGCGGTCAGAGCGTAGGTGCTCAACGAAGCGGTCCCCCAATCTGTGCCGGGTCTCACCGATGTAGAGGCCGACGGACTTAGAGAAGGTTTGTTGCATCAAGAAGACTTGAAGCTGAACAAGGCTGTGAATAAGTGTAGGGCAGCAGATACCACATGAGCACAAGCTAAGGAGCTGCACAGGGCAGAAACAATAGTGCGTGCAGTGAAAACAGAGGAGCAGTGCTCAAGGCATTTCCCAGAGCAATGGGAAAGCAAAGCAGAAGGCTCAAACAGCAAATGTAGCAAATCTGAAGATACTCACATTCCAAAATTGTGCACTGCATATGGAAAGCCCTGCAACAATTGTGGGAAGAAGAAGTGCTGCAAAGCTTGGGCTACCAAAAGGAAAGTGCACGTAGTTGATGGGAAAATGGAGAAAGTGTTCATGGATTCTTTATAGACTACTGGTGCTTGTAAAACAGAATGGGTCATTCCAGTGACTAAGAATGAAATCGTAATTCCATTCAAGCTTGACAGTGGACCCTAGGTGAATGTATTATCCATCGATGATTACAAGACTCTCACAGTACGGAGCAAGATTTACCCGGTGAAGTTAAAAGAGACTGCCTACACTGGAGAGAACATTTCAGTAAAAAAAAGGGCTGTACAGGGACCTTCAAGCACAAGGGGTAGCAACTAAAGACACAACTGCTGATTGTAGAAAAGACAATACAGCCAACATTCAGTCTGAGTACATGTAAAAAGCTCAACCTGGTGAAAAGAGTTTTTGTAGTGGCTTCACAGTTTAAAGATGACCACATTTCACTCATGAAAGAGTATGCAGACGTTTTTGAGGAGCTCAGATGCTTAGCTGGTGTACACAAAATTCATATAGATATGACAGTGGCTCCTGTTAAACAAACTTAAACAAGAACTAATGTGCGTGGAATGAATAAATGTCATGTAGAAAATTGAAGAACCAACAGATTAGTTGAGATCACTGGTCATTGTGCAAAAGAAAAATGGAGCATTGTAGGTATGCCTAGACTCAAGAGAACTCAATAAAACCATCAAGAGAGAGCATTTTAAATTGCCAGCATGGGTGAAGATCATATCTCTGTTTGCTGGTGCCAACTGATTTAGGAAGCTTAACACGTTCTCTGGGTTTTGGCAGATGAAGCTTCATGAGGCAATTTTAAGACTGTGTACTTTTAACACACCAGAGGGAAGATACCACTTTCTTCGGCTACTGTATTGGATTCTGTCTGCACCCAAAGTCCACCATAAAATCAGCCATTCGATCTTTGAGGGCATAGCTGGTTTTGAGACCATGATGGATGACATGGGGGTCCACCAAGGATGAATATTACGCATGACTAAGACAAGTGTTTGATGTGACACAGAATGTCAATTTGAAATTAAATAAAGAGAAATGTGAGTTTGGTGCTAAGACACCGATTTTCATTGGTGGTGTCATATCGGAAAGGGAGTGAAGCTTGACTCAAAAAAGACGTCAACCATTGAAAACATGGAAAAGCCCCAAAAACACGGAGGAGCTGAGACGTTTCTTGGGGATGGTGACTTACCTAGCTAAATTCATCTCTCGATTGTCTACTCTGTCAGCACTGCTTAAGTCACTCCTTGAGCAGCAAAATGAATGGATTTGGTCTCATGAGCAAGACGAGTGTTTCCAAATGCTGAAAAGAGTCACAACTGAAGAGCCTGTACTGAAATGTTATTATATGGAAAGGTATACTAGGATCTTGGCTGACACATCCCGGAATGGATTTGGAGCAGTACTACTCAGCAGCAAGATGACACATGGCAACCTGAGACTTATGCATTAAGGACTTTAACAAGTATGAAAGCCAACTAGGTACAGATGGAGAAAGAAATTCTTTCCAGCACCTATGCATGTGAAAATTCCCATCAGTACATTTATGAACAAGCTTTTTAAGTGGAGACAGACCATAAATCAATGGTCTCAATTATGTCCGAACCACTGACTGACAATCCCATGAGAATACAGTGCCTGTTGATAAGGCTGCAGAAGTATAACATGAAGATAACCTACACACAGGAAAATATTTGTCTCGAGTAGTCAACAGGAAAGAAAAGAGTGTCAGGGGATTAATGCAAATATACAGGCCTATGTTGACATGAGTGTCACCTCCATTCCTGTATCTCCTGATAGAACAGAGAAGATTAGGAAAGCAGCAGGGAAGGTGAAACAATGAAATTATTCAAAGCGACAATAGATAGATAGATAGATAGATAGATACTTTATTCATCCCCATGGGGAAATTCAACATTTTTTCCAATGTCCCAATACAGAAAGGATGGCCAGCAACAAAGAATGACTGTCCAGTGTATATTCTGGATTATTGGGAATGCAGAGCTAAACTGTCAGTAGTCAAAGATATGGTCTTCAAACGGAAAGGTTTGTGATTCTAGTGCCACTACCCAAAGAAATGCTCCAGAAGACACATGAAGGACAGCTTGCTGAGGAAAAATATAAACGTAGAGCTCAGGAAGGGACGTACTGGGCAAGAATAAATTAAGACGTCATCCAGACCACTGCTTCATGTGAGATATGATTACTTACAGACCAAACAGCAAGCAGAACTGCTTACACTGCACACTGTACCAGACAAGCTATGTTCAAAGTTAGAGTGGATTTGTTTGTTTATAATGGGAAGAGTCATATTGTTGTAACAGACTATTTTTCCAATTACCTAGAGGCTGCAACACTGCAATCAAAATCTAGCAAAGCAAGCATCACCTTCCTGAAAATTGTGTTTGTGAGGCATGGAGTTCCATGTGAGGTAATACCAATGTTCCACAATTTTCAGGCTGTGCACTTGAATCCTTTGCCAATGTTTGGGGGTTTTGACATATAACTTCAAGCCCACATCACCCAAAATCTCATGACCTAGTGGACAGTTTGGACAACATAGTGAAAAAAGTGCAAGATAAGCATGAGGATATTCACAAAATTCTAATAATTTACAGAAGTGCTGCACTGCAACATGGCTCTTCACCAGCCCCAATACTGATGGATCGACACATACACACAACCTTTCAGTACATGAAAACCTGTTGACACCTAAAGGAGCACACATGATCAAATTGGCTAAAGAGAAAGAGAAAGAAAAACAGAAACAATAACACCGTGAAAAGCCTACCAGTCCTGAATCCTGGAGGTCAAGTGCGAATCCGAGATCACGATTCTGGCACAGGATTTATGCAAGGATATATGCTCCCCATTCCTACCAGATTCAGATGGAGTGACGGTTACCTTTGAGAAGGAACCATGTGGATCTACGATCACAAGCTCCAACACATCTCCTGTCATTATACTAAAGTGGCAAGCAGATGTAAAAAAATGATCATGTTTATTAGAGTTCTCAGAAAGATACAAATATTAACACAGCAAATGAAAGCCATATGCCTGTAGAAATGAAAAGCAGACCAAAGAGTATCATTTAGCCACCTCAAAGACTGATTGAATTTATTGAGCGGATAAGGGACTGGATTTGCTCATTACAATTGAAGTTGAAAATTCAAGAAAGGAAAGGGACTGGCTACAGAATGTAAATATCTTTGTTGGAAAGGTTTATTGTTCCTTGCAGGTTTTGAGTAAATAATATTGTGTTTGATTTTCCTTAAAGGAAGAAGATGTGTTATTATGTATGCATAAAAATGAACTTCAGTACCCAGTGAACAATGCCGGTTCACCTGGAACTGGAAGCTATGATGGTGACCACGCAGTCAGTTGTAAACAACAGTTCATTATTAAAATATTCCAGTGTAAAGTCACACCAATTTTGTCTTTATTAAGAACAAATATATGCTTTGAGGGTTTTGTGTCTTCTGCCCGATGGGAGGAGGGAGAGAAAGAATGTCCAGGACAGGTGGGATCTTCAGTTATGCTGACTGGTTTACCAAGTCAGCAAGGAGTGTAGACAGAAGCTTTGCTGTCTGTCAAAGTTTCATCAGCAATTTTGTTGAAAGAATTTATTTGGTCCTGACTCCAAGGCAGTACCATTTTTCTAGAACTCTAGAACACATCAATGGAAATTACACTCAGTGTCCACTTTATTAAGTACCTCCTTTACCTAATAAATTGTGCAATGTGTATGTTCGTGGTCTTCTGCTGCTGTAGTCCATCCACCAAGGTTCAACATGTTCTGCATTCAGTGATGTTCTTCTGCACACCACTGTTGTAATGGGTGGTTATTTGAGTTACTGTCGCCTTCCCGTCAGCTTGAACCATTCTGCTCAGACTTCTTTCATTAACAAGGTGTTTTTGCCACAGGACTGCTACTCACTAGATTTTTTTCTTGTTTTTCATACTATTCTCAGTAAACTCAAGAAACTGCTGTGCATGAAATTGCAGGAGATCAGTAGTTTCTGAAATACTCAAACCACTAGTTTACACTAGTGAAGTTTAAGAGATTACTAGACAGGTATATAGATGAATTTAAGGTGGGGGGTTATATGAGAGGCAGGGTTTAAGGGTTGGCGCAACATTATGGGCTGAAGGGCCTGTACTGTGCTGTACTATTCTATGTTCTAAATTCTGTAACTCTGTCTGGCACCAACATTCAAGGTCAGTTCGATCACATGCTTTCCCCATTCTAATGTTTGGTCTAAACAACTGAACCTCTTGACCAAATCTGCATGCTTTTATGCATTAAGTTGCTGCCACGTAATTGTCTAATTAGGTATTTGTATTAACGAGCAGATGTACTGATGTACCTAGTAAAGCTGCTACTGAATTTAAGCCCATAAATGATAGTTAGATCAACAGCTCAGTGTCCAACCTGACTGATGTGAAAAACTGAGGAGAATTTTGAAGATCTCAGTGAGAATTTTGAAAATGCAGTTTGCTGGGTTGATTCTAACAGTCATTTATTGTGGCTGATTTTTGGGAAATGGAGGCAGCCCACAAGTATCACCACACATGCCGGAGCCAACAAAGCATGCCCACCATGTTTGACAGGACAACGCAGAGCACAACAAGCTACACACAACAACAGAAAAGCAAGCTCTTTCCTCAGTCGCATCCTTCCTCCTTCCTCATACCCACCCACCTGCACACAAACAGACAGTCCTTCAACTCCAGTCTCCAGTCTCTAGTCTCCAAGATAGGCATTTCAAAACATGGCCTCAACTCTATTCTTCTGCCTGTTTCCCATATAATCTGATTCCTTCATAGTTTAAAATATATCTTGCCCTTCAATACATTCAATGGTTCATCCACCTTGGTTAGATATTTCCAAAGATTCGTGGCTCTCTGAGAAATAAATTCCTCCTTCCTTTCAATCCAAAATTGCAATACCATTCTCTACAACTGCTTTCATAAGACCATAGTTCCATAAGACATAGAAGTGGAATTAGGCCATTCGGCCCATCCAGATTGTTCCACCATTTCATCATTGGTAATCCATGTTCTGATCAAACCTATTCTCCTGCCTTGTCCACATAACCTTTCATTCCTTGATAAATCAAGAATCTATCATGATATGCCTTAAATGCACCCATTGATCTGGCCTCCACAGCCACCTGTGCTAATGAATTCCACATTTTCACCACACTTTGGCTAAAGAAGTTCTTCCTTAACTACATTCTAAATGAGCGACTCTCTATTCTGAGGCTGCGTCCTTTAGTCCTAGATACCCCACCATAGGAATCAGCCAGTCCACCTCCACCCTATCTAGGCCTTCAACGTGATCCACCCTCATTTTTCTAAGTACCAGCAAGTAAACGCCCAGAACCATCAGTTGCTCTTCGTATGATAAGCCTTTCATTCCTGGAATCATTCTCGTGATCCTCCTCTGAACCTTCTCCAAAGTAAGTACATCATTTCTTAAATACAGGGCCCTAAACTGCTCACAATACTCCAAGTGAGGCCTCACTAGTGCTTTATTAAGCCTCAGCATTATGTCTTTGCTTTTATTTCCCCTCATCTCAATTCCTCCATTTGGAAAATATCCTCTTACAAATTCTCAATAAAGGTGTATGATTTACAGCAAAATTTTGTAAAGCCAGATCTTACTCTTAACTGTGTGAGCATTCCTTTTAGTATTTAAATGTTTTTTTCTATATTTCTAAACAGACGTAATCCACCACAGAAGCTTGTTTCATATCTAGAATTAGTTCGCCTGCATAAACAAAACATTTTCTTTACAAGAGTCAGATAATTAAATGTTTGGGAACATCTCCCGAAGCAATGGAAAAACTCCATTTTTGTTCTGATAACGCCGTTGTGACAACTTAAATTTTGCACTTTGAAATGTTGCCTTTATATCTTTCTATGTTTGGTAATGGAGTCTAAGTGATGTGGACAGTTTTCTGTATAATCTTTTATACAACTTTTCTTACAGAATACAAGACATTAACACTGCAGTTTTCAAATCAATTGAGGCTTCAAAGCAGAGGAGAGAAAGGAGTAATTAGATCTTTGAAGTCAAATTTAATTTAGTCTCCATTTTAAATTTTTTAATATACTTTATATATTTATTGTATTTCATTTCAGATTTTGTTAATGCATTGTAATAACATTGAAAGCAGAAACTCACAGCTGAAATTGTGACAACAGTGACACCATAGGCGGATGAACGTAACTACAGTGTGACATGTTTACATAGGCTGGGCCAATTGCAGTCGTGAAATAAAAGAAAGATTAGCTTCATTTGTCACATGCACATTGAAACTTACAGTGAAATGCATTGTATGCATCAAATAAAATCAGTGAGGATTGTGCTGGCCAGCCCACAAGTGTCACCTCACAATGCCCACATCTCTCTGACACTAACCATACATCTTTGGAATGTGGGAAGAATCTGAAGCACCTGGAGAGAAGCCACCTGGTCATAGGGAGAACATTCCTGCTGTTCTCTCCTTACAGAGAGCAGCAGGAACTGAACTCAGATCTAGCAGCTGGGTTACACCACCATGGTTCCCATGTGGACACGTAAAATATGGATGCAATAATTACACTTATGATAGCAACAAGCTGGATATAAGTCTTTAAAAGATTCAACAATTCAAAGTGCATTTATTATCAAAGTATCTATGCAGTGTACAAATCTCATCTTCCCACATACAGTCAGGAAAAAAAGAAACAGCATGGAACACCACAGAATACACAAAGGAGAATCAGTTAATGTTGTGTACTTGGATTTTCAGAAGGCCTTTGACAAGGTGCCACACATGAAGCTGTTTAACAAGCTATGAGCCCATGGTATTGCAGGAAAGATTCTAGCATAGATAAAGCAGTGGCTGATTGGCAGGAGCTCAAGAGAACGTTTTCTGGTTGGTTGCCAATCACTAGTGGTATTCCACAGGGGCCTGTATATTGGGACCAATTCTTTTTACATTATATGTCAATGATTTGGATAATGGAATTGATGGCTTTATTGAAAAGTTTGCAGACAATATGAAAGTAGGTGGAGGGTCATATAGTTTTGAAGAAGTGGAAAGGACTTAGATTGAGATAATAGGCAAAGAAATGGCAGATGGAATACAGTAAGTGTTTGGTAGAAGAAATGAAAAGGTTGATTATTCCCTAAATGGAGAGAAAATGCAAAAAAATGAGGTGAAAAGGGACTTGGGAGTTTTTGTGCAGGATTCCCTAAGGGTTAAGGGTTAAGGTTAAGTACTGTGAGCAGGTTTGGGCCCCTTATCTTAGAAATCATGTGCTGAAACTGGAGAGGGTTCAAAGGAGATTAACAAAAATGATTCCAGGATTGAATGACTTGTCATATGAAGAGTGTTTGATGGCTCTGGGTCTATATTCACTGGAATTCAAAGGAATGAGGAATGACCTCATCGAAACCTATCAAATGGTGAAAGGCCTTGATAGAGTAGATGTGGAGAGGATATTTCCTATGGTGGAAGAGTCTAAGACTAGAGACGCAGCTTCAGAATAGAGGGATGTCCTTTTATAATGGAGATGAGGAGAAATTTCTTTAGCCAGAGAGTGGTGAATCTGTGGAATTATTTGCCACAGGCAGCTATGGAGGCCGGTCTTTTTGTACATTTAAAGCAGAGGTTGTTCAATTCTTGAATGGTTAGGGCATGAAGGGATACAGCGAGAAAGCAGGAGATTGGGGGTGAGAGGAAAATTGTATCAGCCATGATGAAATGGTGGAACAGACTCAATGGGCCAAATGGCCTACTGCTTCTCTCATATCTTATAGTCTTATAGAACCCATTCAAAGAAAATATCAAACACCCAATGCATAACAAAACTCAAATCATGCAAATGACAAAAACAAGTGAAAGACACAAAATATAAAACATCAAACCACAAAGTCATTGAAACAATCTGTGAGGCTGAGTTGGGCGGCGCCTTGGAAATCCGTGGGGCGGGTATTCCCTTCTGCCGCCAGCGTGGGATGGCGAGTCTGTCAGGACCCTAGGGACTTGGGGAAACTGTAGTGATTTCTTTTGAACTTACAGCCCTTTAACATCTTGGATTATTTTTACTATGCCCATAGTCTGTTTTTTATCAATTATGCTATTGTTTGCACTGTTGTAACTATATGTTGTAATTATGTGGTTTTGTGCAGGTCTTGTAGCTTTAGTTTTTGGTCTTGTTTTTGTCTGGTGGATTTGGAGCTTCTTTCCAGGGAACGCGCTAGACGGTAGCGCAATATTAATACGCAGCAGCCTCTCCGGACTCTGGATTGGGGATTGCCAAACGTTACGTGGATTTTCTGGTGTAGTCTGTTTTGACATATGCTTTTGTGATTTCATTCTGGAGGAACGTTGTCTCATTTTTTAACTGCATTGCATTTATGGTTTCTAAATGACAATAAACTGAATCTGAATCTGAATCTGAATGTTCAGCGTCAGTTGGGTTCACTTCAATTTAGCACTGTATTGTTTCTGACTGAAGGTGCAGAGCCTGTCTACCCTGATCAAAATTGTACAAAATAGCAATAAAATTTAAATTTTCCTCCTACATATTTCTATTACATTTTTCTACATTTTTTCCCACATTTTCCTAGATTTTTTTCTTATTCATGTACCTATATAAGAATCTCTTAAATGTCCCTCATGTATCTGCCTCTCCCACCACCAATGGCAGGGCACTCCACACACCCACCACTCTTGTGTAAGAACTATCCCTCTGACAATCCTCTATACTTCCTTTGCAACGTGTTAAAGTTATGCCCTGATGCATTAGTCATTTCTGTTCTGGAAGAAGTCTCTGGCTGTCTACTTGATTTATGCCTCTTATCATCTTATACACCTCTCATTCTCTTCTCCAAAGAGAAAAACCTAGCTCACTCAACCTATCTTCACAACATAATGTATGCTCTCTAATCCAGACAGCAAACTGCTAAATCTTCTCTTCTCTGAAGCTTCCAAATCCTTCCTAATATGAGGCAACCAGAGGTAAACATAATACTAGTTTTATAGATCTATATCATTACCTACCCGCTCTTAACCTCAATCCCCCAACTAATGAAAGCCAACAGACCATGCGCCTTCTTAACCAACCTATCAACTTGCACTACAACATTAAAGGATTAGGGATGTGATACCCAAAATCCCTTTGTCCTTCCACACTGCTAAGAATCCTGCAATTAACTCCGTATTCATCCTTCAAATTCCACCTTCCAAAGTAAATCACTTCACACTGGATTGAACTCCATTTGCCAATTACCAGCCCAGCTCAACATTCTATCAAATGTGTTATCTGTCTTAGGGACCAATTTTCTAAGAGATACTATTTAGCTTTTGATGCTGCTCAGTGAAGTTGTCTTGGTCCCCTACTCTACTCTTTATACATGCTCCGCTTTGGAGACATCATTAGAGAGCATATACTTGATTTTCACAGTTATGCAGATGACACTCACAATTGAGTAATAACACCCTGTCTTCTCTGACTTCTGGTTTGTCTGCAGTAAATAAGTAGATGAGCAATGATTTCCTAAAAGAAAATGAAGATAAAACTGAAATGCTTTTGACTGGTCCCAAAGCCAGAAGATAAACTTGGTATCTTGGCTCCCCTTGTAAAATTAGAATTAACTAGTTTGGGTGTTATCCTTGATTTAGATTTGTATTTTAAATCCCACATAAAGAAAGTGACCAGGACAGCATTTCTACACTGAGGAAAGATTGCAAAGGTACATTTGTTCTGTTAGATAATTTTGCTGAAAAAATAATTCACCCCTTTATATCGAATAGACTAGATTCACTACTGGACTTCCAAAGCAATCTATTGACAAACTTCAACTCATTCAGAATGCCACTACTCAATTTTGAACCAAAACCAGGATGAGGGAACATATCACTTCTGTACTAGCTACTCTGTATTGGCTTCCTGTATCTTTTAGAATTGATTGTAAAGTTCTCTTACTTGTTTTTAAGCCTTTTAATAGTCTGGGACTGGAGTACATCACAGAATCACTGTTGTTTTATAATCCTGCTCGAGCTTTAAGGTCCTCTTCTGCCGACCTCTTAAATTTAAACAATCTCCCACAAAAGATAATTGGCCAGTCAGCTTTTTTGAACTATGCTAGTAAACTGTGGAATTCAATACCTGAAACTATAAGGGACACCAACTGCTGACAATTTTAAAGGCCATCTCAAATCCAATTTACTTAATCTTGCTTTTAACAAACATCTTTTTGTCTTTCGTTCATGTTTATTTTTATTTTTATTTTTTATTTTATTTTCATGTTTGTACTTTTATCCCACTGTAAAGCATTTTGAACTGCATCATCTGTATGAAAAGTGCTCTGTAAATAAAGTTCACATTGTCCTTTTGTAACCTACAATAACATTTTATGCCATCAACGCCACCACCATCCTTCATGTCATCTGCAGACTTACTAACCCACCCTTCCACTTCCTTATCCAAGTCATTTATAAAAAAATCACAAAGAGCGGAGGTTTCAGAAGAGATCCCTGGAGAGCACCACTGATCACCGATCTCCAGGCAGAATATGTTCCATTTACTACCATCCTCTGCCTTATGTGGACAAACCAACTCTTAATCCATAAAGTAAATTTTCCTTGGATCCATGTCTCCTAACTTTCTCAATGAGCCTACCACAGGAAACCTTGTCAAATGCCTTACTGAAATTCATGTACACCACATCCACTGCTCTGCCTTCATTGATACAATTTGTCAGCTGCTCAAAGAAGTCAATCAGACTCATGAGGCACAACTTGCCCCTCACAAAGCCATGATAACTATCCTAATCAGATTTTGCTTCTCCAAATGCTAATAAATCCTGTTGCGACATGATAGTATGATCGCTAGTACAATGCTTTACAGTACCAGCTACTCAGGTTCAATTTTCACCACTGCCCAAAAGGAAATTTTTACATTCTTCCATTGACCATGTGGGTTTCCTCCAGGTTCTCCAGTTTCCACCAAGGTCCAAAGACATATTGATCAGTAGGTTGATAGGTCATTGTAAATTGTGCCATGTTTAGGGTAGGATTAAACCTGGACGATGCTGGCCAGTGCAGCCAGAAGGGCTGGAAGGGCCTATTCCTCACCATATCTCAATCAATAATTAAATAAATAAAATTGTACATTGTTCTCACTTGCTTGAAGTTACACGTAGCTGTGTCTCGAGTAAAAGGAACTTGGGGACTGAGGTCAAGCAGAGGCAACCAAAAAACGAGTGAATAACTAAACCCATATTACATTCCAGCACTGAAGTCCACAGTAATGTACAAATATCAGCTGCTGAATTAAAGTTTGATGCATGACTTACAGGTAACTTTGACCTTCATCTTTCAGAAAGGTCTCAGCCACTTGAGTTTTTCCTTAACTTATGCCTGGCACTGATTTAGAGTAATTGATTAAGATTGATTGGAATGATTAGTTAATAAATCTATTAATTATCAGGATGGTAGAAGATGAACGGCAAGTTTTTGTTTAATCATCTAACAATTCTTACCTCCCTGTATTCCTATAATCAAGCAAGTTATAAATGTGTGTTGCCTAATTAATTCATCAAAGTACATTAAGCTTAAATGCAATTTCACAATGGCTCAATTTCTTGCAACTGTGAAACACACAAAAAATCGATCAATGAAATTGTTCAAAGGACCATTTCTTGCTTCAATAAAATTCAGCCTTAATTCTCTCTTTCCTTTCTAAATCACAACTAATGGCCGGATGTCTTTCCCAAGAGTCCCACTCAATGTACATGGAAAAACTTGGAAAGAACTCCATTTATCCTTTCAAGAAGAAGAGCCTGGGTAAAGGGAAAGTGCAACTCACTTAGATAAACTAACTAAGATATAAAGATTTCATAATAATCCCTTCACTGAATACCAAACAGCTTGTTATGCAAGTCCAACTCAATATTTTCAATCTTTTATAACATTGCAGAGGACTTAATTGGTATCTCGAAGCCTTTGAAGTTATGTTCACTGCTGTAATAGAGAAAAGTAAGATCGCTAAAGAGATTGGCAGCACTGGAGATGCTCAAATTTCAAAGTAACTTTATTATCAAAGTTCATTCACTCATGGTCAGTTTATTAGGTATACCTGTACACCGCTTGTTAATGCAGATATCTAGTTGGCCAATCATGTGGCAGCAACTCAAAGCATAAAAGTATGCAGACACGGTCAAAGGGTTCAGTTGTTGTTCAGACCAAGTATCAGAATAAAAAAGAAATCTGATCTAATTGATCGTTGGTGCCAGATGGGGTGGTTTGAGTGTCTCAGAAACTGCTGAACTCCTGGTATTTTTATGCACGATTGTCTTTATAGTTTATCGAAAATCTTGCAAAAAAAGAAAAATGCTCTTGAGAGAGGTTGGAGAAGAATTGCCAGATTGGTTCAAGTTGACAGGAAGATGACAGTAACTCAAATGGCCACAGTTTACAACAATGATGTGCAGAAGAGCATCTCTGAATGCACATTGAACCTTGAAGTGGATGAGCTACAGCAACAGAAGACCATACACTCAGTGGCCACTTTATCTGGTACAGGAGGTACCTAAAAAAGTAACCACTGAGTATACATAATATATCACCATATAATACCCTGAGATGAATTTTCTTGCAGACATTCACAGTTGCTGCCTCCTAGCTCCAGCAAACATAGCTCAATCCTGACCTCCACTGTTGTCAGTGTGAAGTTTATAGATTTTCCCTGTGACCAGAATCAGAATCAGAATCACATTTAATATATAATATATAAATAACATATATAATATCTGTGTGTATTAAATAGTTAAGTTAAAATAGGTAGTAGCAATAAAAAGTAGTGAGGTGGTGTTCATGGGTTCAATGTCCATTTAGTAATTGGATAGCAGAGGGGAAGAAGCTGTTCTGAATTGCTGAGTGTGTGCCTTTAGGTTTCTGTACCTCGTTCCCAATGGTAACAATGAGAAGAGGGCTTAGTCTGGATGATAGGGATCCTTAATGATGCACACCGCCTTCCTAAGGCACCATTCCTTGAAGATATCTTGGATACTTTGGAGTCTAGTACCCATGATGGAGCTGACTAATTTTACAAGTTTCTGCAACTTACTTTAATTTTGTTCAGTAGCTCCCCCATGCCAGACGGTGATGATGCCAGTCAAAATGCTCTCCATGGTGCATTTGTAGAAGTTTTAGAGTGTTTTAGTTGACAATCCAAATCTCCTCAAACTCCAAATGAAATATAACCACTGTCTTACCTTCTTTATAGCTGTGTCGATATGTTGGTTCCAGGTTAGGTCCTCAGAGACATTGACACGTAGGAAGTTGAGATTGCTCACTTTCTTCACTTCTGATCCCTCTACGAGGATTGCCACATGGGCATGTTGTAGGTTTCTGGTTTCTTTCCACATCCTAAAGGTGTGCACATCGACAGGCTAATTGGCTGCTGTAAATTGCCTCTAGTGCATGGACGAATGGTAGAATCTGGGTGGTTGGAGGCTCACTTTAGTTTCTCTTTTGTTTAGAGATATAGCACAGTAATGGGCCCTCTGGCCCAAAGAGCCCACGCTGCCCAATTACATACACATGAACAATTAACCTACTAACCTGTACAGCCTAGGACTGTGGGGGTGGGGGGGGGGCGGAAGGGACCAGAACACCCAGATGAAACCCACGCAGTCACAGGGAAAGCGTGCAATCTCTTTACATACAGCAACAGAAATTAAACCCAGGTCGCTGGCACTGTAATAGCATTATGTTAACTGCATCACTATCGTGACACCCCTCTTGAGATGTCTATTTGGTGAATAATCCAGATTAGGGTAGGATTCATTTAAAATACTGTAAGTGCTTGGTGGTCAGTACTAATGGTGTTTCATGCTGGCTCACTCTATGACTCCACGAGATGGCTGATTATTGCATAGCAAGATTCCACAAACTATCTACCGCCTGGTACACCACTGGTGTTTCGGCAGCAATAATGGTCCTCCATCTCTGGTAGTGGTGAGGGCTTCCTTCATCCTGTCCATAGCATGGTTTTCACGACTGTCAGTCATTCAAATACTAGGTGGAGACCCAGGAGTACTGTCATACACTGATGTAGAAGGATTCTTCATTGCTGTTGATGTAATAGTTTTGTTTTACCAGTCAGGAGGACCGGTGGACCACTCTTAGTCTGGCCTCTACACTTTGACTACTTGGCAGGGGTGATCTTACCAAGATCCAAAGCATAAAGCCCTGAGTCCAGCCAACATAGCTCTCCAGGTCAATGAGGCATGCAAGCCTGTAAACCCTACAACACGGTTATCACTGCAGTGACATTAATCAAATTATATCAGTGAGATATTTGATGGATTTTTTTTTTGTTTAACTAAATTAACTTCTTCTATGTTCCTTAAAAGTAAAACATTGGGATCTCTCACCCCTACCTCAGAGTTTTAGACAGGGGTGGAGCTTATACCTTAATCTCTTGCTTGAAAAGCAGGTTAAACTAACTTCCTCGGCAATCACTTGTGTTCAGCCTAGACTTTTGCAATCCTCAACCCAGAAATTTCAGAGGCAGAGGCAACTGCAAAATATCTCAAAGCACCATGTAATCATAAAAACACAAGAAATAGGAGCAGAAGTAGGTCATCTGGCCATTGAGCCTGCTCCACGATTCAATAAGATCATGGCTAATCTGGCCATGGACTCATCTCCACCTATCTGCCTTTTCCCCATAACCCTTAATTCCCCTACTATGCAAAAATCTATCCAACCTTGTCATAAATATTGTGGCATTCTGGGGGGGGGGTGCAGGGTCAACAGTCCGTCCCTGCATTTCTAATGACCAGTACTGTTTATTGTTCTTATGTCAAAATGCTTTTGTGGGATTATGTTGAGAAGTTCCAGTTCATTTATTGGTACATTTTAGCTGGGGTTATATAGTTATTTGCTAGTGTATTTGTGGGTCACCCTAACTGTGACCGGGGTGTGTGACGGTCACCTCCCCCATCTATGTGAGAATGGTTGGGTTCACTCTCCAGGTCATGATGCCTGGTCTGTTTTATGTTTATCACAATAAAATGCTTCCTCATCTGTCATTCAGGACCAAATGCTTGCCATATTGGTGTCAGCAGTGGGATGCGAGATCGACGACGAGATTGAAGAGTTACGACATCGGACAGAGTGCCTGTAGACCTGGGGAATAAGACGAGGGACCGAGCAGTATGCCTCCCCCGCACACATGGGCCTGGCTCATGAAGACAGGACCTGGACAAAGAACCTGGGAACCCAGCCGGGACAGGTGTACCCAGGATCCCCAACCCGGGGGACATGGCGGAACACAATACCCGCCTCCCTCGCAAGACACCACAGGCGTGGGAGGATGGGCCCCATGACAGATGACAGCGGAGCAGCGTGATTACAGGACCCTTGTAGTGGTGCTGGAGCGGAGTTTTGAGCAGAGGCTGTGGGTGGAAGCAACGAAGAAAGAACTGTGCAGCAGACGGTGCCATATGGGAAAGTCTGGGGCCATTAGCAGCTGATCTCCACCACTGTGCTTGGCATGGCTACCCCCGGTTCCTTCCCGCGGCACAGGAAGAGCTTGTCCTCCACGCCTTTGTAAAGGTGCTGATGCCAGAGCGCCTTCAGCAGCATGTTCGCCTGACATCACCGTCGTCACTGGACGAGGCGTTGGCTGAGGCGGAGAGGACAAAAGCAATTTTAGCCCCCCAAGGTGTTCCAACATTGCCCTGCACACCGTGAGCAGAGCAGGAGCCCTCGAGATAGGTCCAACCAGCGCCGCGCCGACCCCACCGCGGACCACGATGCTACCGATGCGGTGAGGCAGGTCGTTTGACCTGGTACTGCCTCGTAACGTCACCACACCACAGCTCAGAGCAATAATCGGGAAACGCCGGTCGGACAGCACCGCCAAATCCTCCAGTAGAACCCATCCATTGCCGCCCATCCGGGTGGGCCGTTTGGGTGAAGAGCAAGGTTTATGAGTGGACTGTGTGGTGGAGGGCATCAGATGCCGTGCGTTGATGGAAATGGTGTCAACTATCACTATCATCTGCCCCGGTGTTCTCCCCAACACAGAATAGCCATCCCTGCCTGGGTGGACAACGACAGCGGTCCAGCTGGCTACCATCACTGGTAACTGTGCAGTGATGCGAGGGAAGAGGAGGGTGCGCATCGCAGTGGGAAGAAACACAGTGGAACACGAGGTGTGGCTCGCTGACATCCGAGAGTCCTGCATCCTTGGCCTGGACCTGCTGTCCTGCTGGGGGGCCCATGTGGATGTGTTGGGGGCAACACTCTACATTGGTGCTAACGCTGTGGCTCTCCGGCAGGGCAGCTCCAGGGAGCCGCCACCATCACCGGTTTCACAACAGCCCATGCCAGTGCAGCCCACCCGGCAGCGGCCCAATGCAACGCTGCTGAACCATGGGATAGTGATGGCGACCGTGCTTCAGGTGACTGCCAGCAACAACTTCTCCACCATGGACCAGCAGCTATGCAGTGAACAGGTGAGCGATTCCGTGTTGGCCCAGGTGTGGGAATGGCTGACTGTGGGACGACAGCCGGAGTGGACAGAAGCCTCTGCCCTGGACCCAGAGACCAAAGCCCTATACTCGCAGTGGGGGGGTCGCTGGAGGTCCACGAGGGGTTGCTATTCAGGTGTGGCAGTTGTCCGATGGTGACAGACTTCTCTTACAGCGGATTGTCCCCTGGGGGCTCCGCGCCACGCTGCTGCGGTCGGTACACAGGCTGGTGGGGGCCAGCCATCTCAGAGTGGCAAAGACATCGGGCAGGCTGTGTGAATGCTTCTACTGGCCTGGGTACAGGCAGGATGTGGAGTTGTTCGTGCCCGGCTGCGACGCCTGCAAGTCCCAGTAGGGGCCAGGCTGCCAATCTGTGGTGCCAATGCAGCAGGACATGGTGGGGGCCCCAGTATGCATCTACTTCCCCTCCTGGAAGAAGGGACTATCCCCCAGGCTTGGAAGCCACTGGAAGGGGCTGGGAGGGGTGCTCAACTGCATCTCCGATGTGGTATATCGGGTGCGGTTGCCTGAGCGGCGGAAGGCAGTCGTGCTGCACCGGGACCAGCTGGCACCATATCAGCCCTTGTTCACCACTAACCCAGCGAGGCTGAAGGAAGCAAGTGACACTCCGGGTGCCCTGCCTGTTGCCTCACACAAACAGGCGGCATTGTCGATGTCCCCCGGACTTTCGGACTTTGCTATGAACTCTGGGGTCTGACCCCTCGGCTGGGGGCGTGTGACGCTCTGGGGGGTGGGGGCTCTACCTCTTTAGTGATAAAGAATAAAAATTATCAAGGAAAGGATAAAATTGATGTAGACTCATTCGCAGGGGTGGTTAAAAGGGCGGTTAGGAAGGCATATGGCACTGAGATCAAAAGTCAGGAAGTTATTTTGCAGCTTTACAGCACTCTCGTTAAACAGCATCTGGAGTATTGCATACAATTCTGGTTGCCCCATTATAAGAAAGATGTTGAGGGGTTGGAGAGGGTGCAGAAGAGATGTACCAGGATGCTACCTAGATTAGAGGGCATGTGCTATAGTGAGAGGTTGGACAAACTTGGTTTGTTTTCTCTGGAGCGGCAGAGGCTAAGGGGGGATATGATAGAGGTTTATAGGAATGTGAGAGGCAAAGACAGAGTAGACAGGCAGTATCTTTTTCCAAGGGTAAATTATCTAGTACCAGGAGCCATGCATTTAAGGTGAGAGGGGTAACTTAATAGGAGATATGAAGGAAAAGTTCTTTTACACACAGAGTGGTGGCTGCCTGGGGTAGTGGCAGAGGCAGAAACATTAGAGAATTTTAAGAGACATTTAGATAGGCACATGAATGTGAGGAAAATGGAAGAAATGGACATTGTGTCGACAGAAGAGATTAATCCATTCCATTTCTAACTGCAAACAACGGAAAATCTGCAGATGCTGGAAATCCAAGCAATACACACAAAATGCTGGAGGAACTCAGAAGGCCAGGCAGCATCTCGGAAAAGAGTACAGTTGACTGTACAGTCCAGCATTTTGTGCGTGTTGCTCATTTCTAATTAATTGGTTCAGCATAGCATTGTGGGCCAAGTGGCCTGTTCTTCAGCTGTAGTGATCTTTGTCCTATGTTCTATGTTATGTGAAAATCCCAGGAGATCAGCTGTTTCTGGGATACTCAAACCACCCATCCAGCACCAACGATCATTCCACAGTCAAAGTCATTTAGATCACATTCCTTCCCCATTCTGATGTTTGGTCTGAACATGGACTGAACCTCTTAAACATGTCTGCATGCTTTTATACATTGAGTTGCTGCCACATAATTGGCTGATTAGAAGTTTACATTAAGGAACAGGGGTATAGGTGTTCCTAACAAAATGGCCACTGGGCGGATGTCATGGAATTTGTTGTTTTGCAGCAGCAGTACAGTGCAAAACATTTTTTAAAAAATGCATGCACACTTTCTCCTTCGTGCTTATAAAGCTCCTTAGTCAAAAGAAACCATATGTTTAACCTGGCTTTCATAGATGTTAGCGCTAAGTAGCTTTGGGATATCATCTCATCACAGATATAACTCTGAAACCTGGAATATTGATTTTGCTTTTAATACAATTCATTAACCTGGCATTTGGCTTCATGACTGATGCTGCAAATTTTGCAAACATGCTCCTTCAGTTCTGCAAATCGACACAGCCATACAATAAAGAGCAAAATTAGCTATCTGTCTGCTGTAGGTTAACAGGTGAGCATTTTGTGCCAATACTCTGAGCTCAGAGCAATAGCACTTAGTTTTGAAACTCAACTGTGTCATATCAGTGAACAACCAGTAATCGAGTTCACAAAATCAAAGGAAAGTTAAGAATGCTGGCCGTGTTAGTGTAGCAGTTAGTGCAACGCTTTACACTAACTGATCAGGGTTCAGTTCCCCACACCTGTAAAGAGTCTGCACGCTCTCCCCATGACCAAGTTGCTTTCCTTCAGGCATCCTGGTTTCCTCCCACATTCCAAAAGACATGTGGTTAGGTTAGTGAGTTGTGAGCGTACTATGTTGGCACTGGAAACATGGCAACACTTCTCAGTTGCCGTCAGCACAATCTTCGCTAATTTGATTCACACAAAATAATGCATTTCACTGTACGTTTCAATGTACACGTGACAAATCATTGGACTGGCATGGTTCCAGAGGACTGGCAAATTGCAAGTGTCACTCCACTTTTTAAAAAAGGAGGAGGCAGCAGAAAGGAAATCATAGATCAGTTAGCCTGGCCTCAGTGTTTGAGAAGATGTTGGAGTCAATTGTTAATGATGAGGTTATGGAGTACTTGGTGACACAGGACAAGATAAGACAAAGTCAGCATGGTTTCCTTGAGGGAAAATCCTGTCTAACAAACATGTTATAATTCTTTGAGGAGATTATAAGTAGGATGGATAAAGGGGATGTAGTAGATGTTGTATATTTGGATTTTCACAAGGCCTTTGACAAGTTGCCACACATGAGGCTGCTTACCAAGTTAAGAACTCATGGTATGACAGAAAACTAGCATAGTTAGAACATTGGCTGATTGGTTTGGAGGCAGGGAGTGGGAATAAAAGGATCCTTTTCTAGTTGGCTGCCAGTGACTAGTGGTGTTCCACAGGGGTCAGTGCTGGGACTGCTTCTTTTTATGTTTGCAACCCTCAGGTTCAGCTGGCGGCATTAGTCTAGGAAAGACAGTCTCTGGCCCCACCAAACGTGTGAAATCTAATGTGTAAAACCTCTTGTATGTGTGGATGCTGCGTGATGTGTCACCCTGTTACAAATCAGTAGCACGAAATAACAGATTTTAGCAATTAAACGACTTTATAATTCTTAATTTGACTAGAGGGTTAGTAAAGAAAAATAAAAATAAAAGGGCCCATTTTAATGAAACAGTCTAATGCGCTCTTTGGAGCTCATTGTTACCCTTCCGTGGTCCTCCATCAATTTCCCCCGGGTTTTGTCGACTCCTGGCCCCGCTCCAAGTCCACTCCTATCAGGCATCTACTCTCTTCATTTTCCGCTGAACGAAAGACCTAGAAAAACTCACTCTCAGGCACACAACAAAAAAAAACACACCCTTCATTGGACAGCGCAAATTCCAAAGCCCCCGTTATCTCTAGTCATAACCCAAACATGGCTGCTACAGAACAACCATTACCTTAGCAGTGAAATCTTCCTCAGGACGTTACATGTTGTATATCAAAACAGAGAGAAAATCCAGAAATCTGAGATGCAAAAGAACTTAGGAGTCTTTGCATAGAATACCCTAAAGGTTAACTTGCAGGATGAGTAGGTGGTATGGAAGGGTAAATACAACATTAGCGTTCATTTCAGGAGGTCTTGAATAAAAGAGCAGAGATGCTGAGTGTTTATAAGGCACTGGTGAGGCCTCACCTTGAGTATTGTGAACAGTTTCAGGTTCCTCATCTAAGAAAAGATGTGCTGAATTTGGAAAGGGTCCAGAGGAGGTTCTCAAGGGTGATTCCAGGAATGAAAGGGTTATCATATGAGGAAAGTTTGGTGCCTCTGGGTCTGTACTCACTGGAATTTAAAAGGATGAGGAGGGGGGAAATCTCATTGAAACCTGTTGAATGTTGAAAGGCCTAGGCAGAGGAGATGTGAAATGGATGTTTCCCATTATGGGGGAGTCTAGGATGAGAGAGCATAGCCTCAGGATAGAGGGGAGTCCATTTAAAGCAGAAATGCAGAGAAATTTCTTTGGCCAGAGGGTGGTGAATTTTTGGAATTTGTTACCACAGGCAACTGTGGAGGCCAGGTCGTTGGGTGTATTTAAGGTGTAGATTAATAGGTTTTTGATTGGAAATGGCATAAAATGTTTTGGGGAGAAGGCCAGAGAGAGGGGCTGAGGTGGGGAATAAAGTATCCACCATGATTGAACTGCAGAGCAGACAATGGGCCAAATGACCTATTTCTGCTCCTATGTTACATCGGTCTAAATAAAGCAATTCTGCTTTAGGTTCTTTAGGATGACAGAATTGGCCAGGGAATGTTGATAGAACCAATGATATGTCTATAGTTAATTTACTAAGCAACATAATAGGAATCTAAAAAGATTTTGGCCAATATTGTTAAGAAAGCTACATCACCAGCAGCCTGCTGGATCCTCTGCAGTTTGCCTACCGGGCAAATAGGTCAGTAGACAATGCAGTCAACCTGGGACTGCACTATATCCTGCAACATCTGGATCGTCCTGGGACCTATGCTCGGATGCTGTTTGTGGATTTCAGTTCGGCGTTTAACACCATCATCCCTCATACCCTCTGCTCCAAATTGTCTCACCTTACTGTGCCACCTGACCTCTGCGATTGGATTTACAGCTTCCTGACCAACAGAAGTCAGCAGGTAAGGATGGGACAGGTCACCTCGGATATTCGAATCACCAACACCGGGGGTGTGTCCTCTCTCCACTGCTGTTCTCCCTCTACACCAATGACTGCACCTCCTCCAACCCCTATGTGAAGCTTTTGAAGTTTGCAGATGACACTACCGTCATCGGACTCATCCAGAATAGTGATGAGTCTGCATATCGACAGCAGGTGGACCAACTGGCGCTCTGGTGCAGTCGGAACAATCTGGAGCTGAACACGCTCAAGACAAAGGAGATGATAGTGGATTTCAGGAGACATCCCCCCACTATGTCTCCCCTCACAGTCCTCAGCAGCCCTGTGTCCACCATGGAGAACTTCAGGTTCCTGGGAACCACCATCTCTCAGGATCTGAAGTGGGAGCAGAACATCAGCTCCATCCTGAAGAAGGCCCAGCAGCGGATGTATTTCCTGCGGCTCTTGAGGAAATACGGTCTGCCTCAGGAATTGCTGCTGCAGTTCTACACTGCAGTCATTGAGTCTGTCCTGTGCACCTCCATCATTGTGTGGTTTGGAGCCGCCACCAAGCAGGATAGAACCAGACTACAGCGCACAGTGAGGACTGCCGAGCGCATCATTGGAGCCTCCCTGCCCTCTATTGTGGACCTGTACTCTTCCAGGTTGAAGAAGAGGGCGGGGAACATCATAAAGGACTCCTCCCATCCTGCGCACGGACTGTTTGATCTGCTTCCATCTGGTAGGCGCTTCAGATCCCTCCAGACTAAGACTAATAGGCACTGGAGAAGTTTTTTCCCTACTGCGGTCACTTTGCTGAACAGTTAACTGCCGGTTAACTGTCAACTATTACTTGGATTGCACTACCTGTATGTATAATTTATATTTTCATTTATATTTATCATTATTATTGTTATGAGCAGAGAGACAACATCTGCCGGAAGTAAATTCCTTGTATGTGCATAGGTACTTGGCGATTAAAGTCTGATTCTGATTCTGATGTTTTCCAGGACATTGACTTCACTAGCAAGTGACTGAGTTTATTTGAGGTTTCACTGGAGAATTTTTAACAATCATTTGCAATAAGATCAGCTCTTAAACCACCACCATCATCATCATCATCATCATCATCATATTTATGTGCTGTGTCATATGACAGGTGATCATAATCTCATGGCTGTGATTGTTCTTGGCAAACTTTTCTACAGAAGTGGTTTGTCATTGTCGTCTTCTGGGCAGTGTCTCTACAAGACAGGTGACTCCAGCCATTATCAATACTCTTCACGATTGTCCGCCTGGTGACAGTGTTCGCATAAGCAGGACTTGTGATGTGTACCAACTGCTCATGCGACACTCCGCCACCTGTTTCCATGGCTTCATGTGACCCTGATGGTGAGGTGGAGGGGTGCTATACCTTACCCAAGGGTGATCTGCAGGTTAGTGGTGGGAGAGAGCACCTTACACCTCCTTTGGTTGAGACGTATCTCCACCCTGCCACCCAAGCATTTCTAACATATCACTCAATTTCCTTTGAGAAGGTGGAGATGAGCTGCATTCTTGTACCTTTGAGGACTTGGAAGAGAACTTACAGCTGGCAGTGTCCGCATGCATTTGATACACTTCTGCACCTAGCAAATAATGTTCATAAAATAGAGAGACATAGGAACACAAGTACGTAGTTCACCAAAGGTAGGAACGCGGCTGATGGGGTGGAGAGGAAGGCAAGGTTTTGGCCTGAAATGTCTGCTAATTATTCATTTCCTTTGATGCTGCCTGACCTACTGAGGTTCTCCAGCACTTTGTCAGTGTTGTTCTGTATTTCCAGCATCAGCAGACTTGCTCGTCTTTATAATTTGATATACTTGCCTTCACTGGTCAGGGCATTGGCTAAAAGAGTTAAAATATCTTTTAACTTCTGAGTGCAGTTTTGATTATCTAGCTGTAGGAAGCATTCTTAGTTCAGTTCAGTCAAGTCAAGTTTATTGTCATTTAACTTATATACATGTCCACTGTCAAATGAGAACGTTTTTCTGAACCAGGGTGTAAAGCACTGTAGTAGTATACATGACACACATAACGCTTAATAACTTATGAAAGTAAGGATGAAATCTATAGATAGATTATGTATAAATTAAGTAAAGTGCAAAAGTTAAATATTGTAACACACAGAACAGATTAACCAGTGACACTTTGAAAGTGTTGTGGCAGGGAGTTCAGAAGCCTGATGGTCTGAGAGAAGAAACTGTTTCCCATCCTGACCGTTCTTATCTTTATGCATCGGAATCCCCTACGTAATGGTAGAAAGTCAAAGAGGATTCTGGATGGATGGGTGGGATCCCTAATAATACCAAGGGCCCTGCATATGCAGCGCTCCCAATAAATACCCCCAGTGGATGCTAGGGAGACCCGTATGATCCTCTTAGCCACCCTCACCGTCCTTTGTCGGAGCTTCTGATCTGATGCTCGGCCGCTCCCATACCAGGTGGAGTTGCAACTTATCAGGATGCTCTCAATAGTGCTCCTATAAAATGCAGTAAAGATGGTGCAGGGAGGGAGCATCGCTTTCTTCAATCTCCTTAGAAAGTAGAGATGCTACTGTGCCTTCTTGTTCAGCGAGGTGATATTAAGGGACCAAGTGATGTGAACTCCAAGGAATTTGGTACACTTAACTCTCTCTATGAAGGAGTTGAGTATTCACAGAGCAGTATGGTTCCTTTGCCACTTTCAGAAGAAAAAAGTGATTTCCTTGGTATTCTCCACGTTCAGACTTAGCTTGATCTTCTCACACCAGCCATTCATCTAGCCACACCAAAGTCCCATGCATTGCAGCATGGTAGTGTAGTAGCTAACACAACACTTTATAGGGCTAATGATTGAAAGATCAGGATTCATTTTCTGCCATTGCTTGTGAAGAGTTTGTACGTCTCCTTATGAACTCATGGATATCCTCCAGGTGCTCCGGTTTCCTTCCTCATTCCAAAGATGTACAGGGTAGTGTTATTAAGTTGCGGGCATGTAACGCTGGCACTAGAATCATGGTGACACTCATGAACCACCTCCACTACACTGTCAGACGGTGCTGGTCATTGACACAAACAGCACAGGTCATGTGGGTTTTGATATTGTGGTGCACATGTGATAAATAAAGCAAATAAAATCATTGTTTGCTGAAAAAGTTTTCATGTCCTTGATAGGTTTTGATTCATACTGTCTAGTGAATCTTGAGGAGAGCCGAATCATAAGTAGGCAACAACCTGCTTTAAGTTCTGTGAAGGATCAATCTTTCCAGACAGAATGTTACATGGAAGTCGAAAGAGACAGGCAATACAGAATCTGCAGCAACAAATACTTCCCTAGAGCAGGGGATCCCAACCTGGGGTCCACAGACCTCTTGCTTAACAGTATTGATCCATGGCATAAAAAACATTGAAAACCCTGCCCTATAGAAACTTAGCAAGACAAGTAGCATCTGAGGGGATGGGGCGGTGAGAAGAATTGTTGATGTTTCAGGTTGAAACCCTAGATCTGGATTGTGGAAGTGTTAAATAAGGGCAGTGAAATGCTATAGAAGGCTGTCGGATGGACAAAATTGACATTCTATTGTTAAAATCGTTATTCTATTTTAAAGAGCTGATACCCTGGTGTATTAGAGGGGTCGTGACTGTCATGTGACAGCACTGCCATTAGCTGGTCGGAAGGCACACCACCTACCAATCAAGGTTTGACCCTTCCTCGCCCATCAATGCGCACCTAAACATTGGCCCCTTTAATTAGCCTTGTACTTGGCCTTGGGCAATTGGCCTTTGTAATCAGCTTAACATCTGCTGGCACTGAGCCATTGGCCTTCCTGTGAATTACCTGGGCGGGACCCTCCAGCCCTGCTGCACTATAAAGGGTGCCTCGTGTACTGGACTTTTCTCTTTTTTCCAATCCCTGAGGGATCATCCTGCTTCACTCCAGGCCAAGAACTATAGCAGCACCAGAGAAGCTGTTGGTGAGTTGTGCATTGAATAGGGTTGGGAGTGTTGGTAATTGTCCTTAGTAGCATAAGAGCCATGCCTGCATAGAGTCAGGGTGGGGTATCGTATTGCCCTTTCCCTTGGTTGTGTGTGTGTACTTTGTTCCCGTGTGATTTTTCCCATGTTCGTTAGTAATTGTCCACATGTGTTTTATTGGTGATCAGACTGCTGTAAATTGTGCTCATGTGCATGTTGCTTCAGTTGCTATTTTGCCATGTTTGCCTTCTGTAAATAAAATCCTTTACTACTAAGGCTGCGTGTCCAGAATCCTTGTCCTTGAGACCTATCGAATCTGTTCCCTCACTTACAATATCTGGGCAATATTTACTCCTCAAAAAATCTCCACTAAAACAAATACATATGTGGTCCTTATCTCACTAGTCTTTGGGAGCTTCATATGATAATTGGGTTCCATACCCCTGTACTATAACAGCTGAAAATTGCAATGGAATATTGTTAACATTATATTTACTTTGTCAATACTTTCCCATTCCAATAACCATGCCACATTCCAATGATTAGCCAGGGAAGATTTGCTGAAAGAGAAACAGAGTTAACACCCTGATGTAGTTTTTCAACTCAAAATGTCAATGATTCCTCTCCCCCACTATAGATATGTTCCCTCAGCATAGTATTTGTGGTTACATGCAAATTTCTTCTTTCCTTTTGGGCCAAGAAAGCATTTCTGAAAGCTATCAGTTAGTTTAATCAATAAACAACCTTCATTCAGGCTGCTACAAAATCACAAATCACAGGGCACTAAGCACATTTGCCTGGATTTTCTTGGAAGGTTCTGGCAGTTTCCATGAAACTCTTCAGGAGTGACCCAGTGCAAATATGAATGCCACAGACTTTTTAAGAAGTTCTTGCTAATGATTTGGCCACTGTGCTCTGATACTAGACCAACTTTAGTCATGGAAACTTATAGCCAACCATTGGCCAAACATAGTTATTGGGATAGGAAACATCATTGACAGAGCAACTGTAACTTTAAGAACATCGCAATGCAATTTTCAACTATTATAATTCAGGGGTACAGAACTCAATGTCAACATATGAAGCACTGATAAAACACATGAATCAAAGAGATAAGAACACTTGCATATCTGCTTTTAGTGGCATTCTTTGAGGGACAAATGTTGGCAAGGGTATCAGCTCTTTAAAATAGAATCACAATATCTATTTTCCCCATCTAATATACTTCTGTAGCATTTTACTCTCTGATTTATCACTTCTACCGAACCTGCAGCAATTACCGTAGATTCCGGATTTTAAGCCGCTACTTTTTTCCCACATTTTGAACAGCTTTAAACTCTGCGGCCTTTAATACGAAGCGGCTAATGTATTATTTTTTTTCATGCCGCCAAAAACATTTTGCCTCGTAACAGTAGACCAATAAAATTGATGAGTAGTTCACAGAGGTCCAATAAAATTGTACGATAAATCAAGCGCACTTTCACAATTAAATTATTGTAAATCAGTCATTTGTACTCACCCTCATCAACATGGAAAACACTCGAAGAAAAGCATTGTGCTGCCTTTATGGCAGTTATTTAGTTTATAATATTTTCGCTTAGTAATTCATTTGTTAGTTAAAGTTAGAACTGTTTTAACTATAGTTGTTTTCTGTACTACATCGCGGGATGCTATGATGTCACACCCGGTTTCACCGCGTCTTGTGGGAAAACGCCAGTTTGCGATAAACGGGACGGCGGGGGGGAGCGGCATTACGCGAGCGGAGCGGCGGAGCCAAAACGCTGCTTTTAAGTTAAAGGCGATCAATAACTTTTCCTGGTAGGCTGCAGTATATATATTTTTTACCAGTCGTTAGGAGATATTGGAATGTTGTTCAGTAAAGAAGTATACGCAATGTATATTTAAAAGTAGCCGCGTTACGGGCACGGTTCGAAAAAAAGCATTTGCAATATGTATTTGTTTATGTTACCATATGGATTTAATTAAAAGTTAAAAAATCCTCACGTGTAATATCTTTCTGTGTAAATATCTCATATTACAACGTGGGACACCTGCGGCCTAAAATCCGGTGCGGCCTGTACAAGTAAAAAATTGATTTTATTTCTAAAATTAGAGCCAGCGGCTTTTAATCAGGTGCGCTCTGTAGTCCGGAATCTACGGTAGGTCTGCAGGATTAAACTGAAAGATCACGTGGAGTTGGTACTTGAGATGGCAGGTTACTTATTAAAATCTGGTGCACACCAGGAGACGAGCCAAAGCTGATCTACCTGTGCATTTATATGGCACATCTTTTACATTCTCGGCTGATGAAGTCATCACTAAAAATATATTTTAATTACAGAAAAGGGCCTATAGAAACATATAAGTAACAGACTAGGTCAGGTGCTCCCAACCTGGGATCATTGGACCCCTTGCTTATTGGTATTGGTCCGTGGCATAGAAAAGACAAGGAAGCCCTGGGTGAGATGTTGATTTCAGAATAAAATTATCCACATGTCTAGAAGTAAATCCATTTTTCTATTACAACAATGGGTGCATGCTATAATATAATTAAGTTCCTGAAACTTTGGTGTTGGTCACTGCTACATTCTAGAGTAACACAAACAAAATGCTGGAGGAACTCAGCAAGTCAAGCAGAACCATGGAGAAGAATAAAGAGTCAACATGTCCAGTGGAGACATTTGATCAGTCCACAATCCAAGCCATGCTCTTTTCCTGCTACTACCATTGGGCAGGAGGTAGAGGAGCCTTTGGACTTACCTACCAGGTTCTGAAATAACTATTACCCTACAACCATTAGGCTCCTGAAATGGTGTGGATAACTTCACTCCATTGGTTGGAGTTGGTTGGCCAGTTGCATCCCATTTGTCTATGCTATATGCAAACCAGAGCAGTATGAAATGGAGAGCAAGTTATTGGCCATATAGCAGGCTGCCCTTCTCCACACAGCTGACAAATCTAAAGGAACAGCAGAGATCATTATAGTTTGGTACCAGTGGCATCGCAAGAGTTGAACTCAACGTAGGACTGTGTTAGGGATTCCAACTCCGGCTGTTCCTCAGGGTTTATGCCTAAAGCCTTGCCCATGAGTGGGTATAGCTGCAAGGCACCTGAGGTTTGAGATCAAAGTTTTCCTTCCTCTAGATGATCTACCAAACACATTGACAAGCCGCATCTGCCCAAAGTGTCTGGTTTTAAAGCGCCAGTAAATCACCTTTGGCCCTTCTCCTGTCAGGAGAAATGTTTCCACTGGGCTTATTAGCTAAGCCACTCATGAAGGCCAGGAGCTGGGCTTGGTTATCAGATAGGTGGTGGGAGTTTATTCCCAGTTATAACAACCTTAAGGAACAAATTGATAACTACAACTCAGAACTCTAAACTGTTTCCACAGCCTACAGACTCATTTTCAAGAACTCAACAACTCATGTTCTCAGTATTATCTATTTTTTATTTGTCTCCTTTTGCACAATAGTTGTTTATCAGAATCAGGTTTATCATCACTGACATGTGTCGTGAAATTTGTTGACTTAGCAGCAGTACAATGCAATACATGAAAATACGGAAAAAAAAGTCAATTACAGCATGCATATATATGTATATTAAATAGTTTGAAAATAGTGCAAAAACAGAAGTAATATTTTTTTATAAAAAGTGAGGTAGTGTTCATGGGTTCAGTGACCATTTAGGAATTATATGGGAGGAGGAAGAAGCTGTTCCTGAATCGCTGAGTATATGTCTTCAGGTTTCTGTACCTCCTACCTGATGGTTCATCGAGCTGTGCTGCATGAGATCACTGTCTTCAAGGGAAGTCTTTTTTTAAGTGTAGTTCTCCATAAATTCTCTATTTCTTTCTCTTGTAAATGCCTGCAAGAAAATGAATCACAATGAATGTGATAACATGCAGTGCATACTTTGATAATAAGTTTACTTTGAAATTGACTTTGAGTTTCATTTAGCTGGGAGAAATTGGATGATGCAACTATCTCACAAATACGTCCTCTTTTGTCAGAGTGCTTTTTTCATGTTGGTTGTGACAGGATTCCACTAAAACTTTAATGACCTGCAACTTTACCACAGCCTAAACCTACTGTGTAGAGATATCAGACATGTCATCAGATCCCAATCATCTGATAGAAGTTTGTAGCTTGATGCCTGGAGCTATTTGTATGGTTTATAACTGACAAAAAAAATAGACAGCTTTTTTAATGGGAGTTTCTGAAAACAAAAGATTTCCCTTGTTTAAATGTGGTTACTGGCTCCACTAAATATTGAAAGGTCTGCAGAGAGTGGAGGTGGAGAGGGTTTTTCCTGAAGAGGGGGTGTCTAGGACCAGAGGGCACAGCCTCAGAATAGTGAGGCTACAGATGAAGAGGAATTTCTTTAGCCAGAAATGATGAATTTGTGGAATTCATTGCTACCATCAGCTGTGGAAGCCTTATCATTGTGTATATTTAATGCAAATGTTGATGGGTTCTTGAATAGACCATAAGACATGGAGGCAGAATTAGGCCACTGGGCCCATTGAGTTCGCTCCAGAAGAATAGGAAGAGTGTCAAAGGTAATGAGAAGTTTACAGGAGAATGGTATTGAGAGGGATAGTAAATCAGTCATGGTGGAATGGTGGAGCAGACTCGATGGGTTGAATGGCCTAATTTTGCTCCTATGACTCATGGTCTTATGATCTAATCTGCAGCTCTGCAAACCACTGATATTTCTGTGCTTGTCATTGTGGGTTCCTGAGCACCACCATCAGATGTGACTTTGGCTGTCTAAGTCATAATCTCACCACCTATCCCTCAGTACCTCTGCATTTAAAATGTGTCTGAAACTTGTCTCTTCCACTAAACGTTGGATCACCTGAAACATAACACACACAAATGCAAGCAATTCTGTAGATTACACACACACACAAACACAAAATGCTTGAGGAAATCAGCAGGTCAGGCAGCAACTATGGGAGGTAAAGAGCTAGAGATGGAATCTGACAGAGAGTGAACCATGGGAGAAAGCAATAGAGGGCGGCTCCAGAAGAAGGTAATAGGCAGTGAGGAAAAAAGGTAAGAAGGAGGCCAGATTGTGGGGCCATTAGGGAAGGAGGATGGCGAAGTTGAAGGAATCGATACTTATGCCATCAGGTTAGAGGCTACCTAGACGGAAAATGAAATGTTTGTCCTCAACCTGAGAATGGCCTCATCGTGGCAGAAGAGGAGACCATGGACCAACATGTCCACAGATGCTGTCTGACCTTCTGAGTGTTTCCAACATGTTATGTTTTCACTTTAGATTTCCTGCATTTGTAAATTTCAATTTATTACCTCACATTTCTATGTACGGAACCTTGCTGTGTACAAGTGACTGATACTTTTTAAACTGCAGTCCATAGTCTTTGAAGTGCTTCGGGTCATTCTGGGTCAGAAAAAGTAGCAAGTAAATCCAAGACTTACTCATTTTGTTTTTTGTTTTACCAAGTTCTGGGTCTATCAACTCAGTCAGTTTCATCGTGACCACAATGTTCTCTGCCATCAAGGGCATTTTCAAAGAGATGGTGCCTCAAGATGTGGCATCCATCACTGAGGCAGCCTCACTATCTGCAAACTGCCCTTTTCTCATTAATACCATTGGGGAGAAGGTAAAGGAGCCCCATAGACCACACTCAATAATTCAAAAACAGCTTCTTTCCCTCTGACATTACATTTCTGAATAGTCCACAAACCCAGTCACCTCATCATTCCTTTGTTTTGCATTCTTTTACCATTTATAGATTTTTACTGCCTTTGCTCTGCACTGCTGCTGCAAAGCAACAAATTTCATGATAAATGTCAGTGCTAATAAACCTGATTCTGATTCATTCACCCGTGCAGTGAGCAGTCCCATAATCAACACCAGTAGGCAGCCTCGCTGGGGTTGGCTGCAGCCACTGGGACTATGGGATTATCTGTCAGGAGCCGGCTGAGTTCAAGTGCAGAAAGATAAATATCAATTGGTACCTGCTGCGAGCATGCTGGGAAATTGCAGGAGATGAATTGGGAGCTTCTGCTGGCGTTCAGCTCTCTGCAAATTCTCTGCTCGAATCCCTGAAGTGATTTGTTATAATAATTATAGAAATGCCTATCAAAACCTGCAGAAGCTACCTGCTACCTCCAGTGTAGCAGAATATGCATAAGTAAGTCTAATGGTTCTTTCTGCACATCACAAGCACCCAGTGAGAGATCCTGCCTACCGTGGGGTATGGACATTTACCAAACCACACCTATGCTCAAATGAGTTAGCACATCGCCAAAGGTTCTAGCAAATTTCTACAGACGTACAGTGAGTGGAGCGTATTCTCACCGGCTGAATCACTGATGCTGAGTTCAACATTGTCCTGCAACACTGGTTTCCACAAGTAAAACTGGCAGAGGCGTTTTATGTTTTAAAAAAACAAAACAACTCATTTATTGTACTCCAAACACTGAACAGAAAGTGCAATAAAAGTACTTTTTGTAATTACATCATTACATCAGACCAGCCTTTAAAGTGAACCCTGACTCAATGTCAGTGGGTGTGAATTATGTACATTTCCACCAATTACACAGCTACCACCTCCCCCACCCCCAGAATTCTGTAAAACTGGCATTGAGTCTCCAGGTCTCAGACGAACTGCCTGGCTCAGGTCCTATTTTCCATGGGTGCAGGAACAGCAGAGGCCTTTGGCTCCTCCAGAGGTGTGTGAAAGTGCTCATGATCGTGTTGTGACACCAGGGGCATGTTAGCAGAATCCTCCAAATGTTGGTGGGCTGGCTTAAGATGACCTACTGAAATACATTGTTTTATCCCTCTCATTTGTGATATTAGGCTTTTCTCTCTGTTCCAAAACACAGAATGGGCCATCATTCAGGGTCTAAGTGGATGTTGGTATGCATCATAGCAGACAAAAGCAAACAAGGTGGAACGCAAGTCAACAGGAACCCAAGAGTGCTGTATGTCAGGATCAGAGGTATAATAGGTGCAAAGAAAATCTATTTACTGAGGAGGATGGAACTCAGTTGAGAGGCCAACACCAAGCAGTTATGATGTCAGGAATAAAATCACCTCACACACTCAACAGTTGCCTGTACACCACTCAGCCACAGATGACTGCAAGTCGTCTTTTGGAGCAGTTCACAGGCCCAGCAGGACCCATGGGAGACAATCGTGCCAGCACTCATCAGTCAGGGAAGCCCTCAGTGCAGCCTTTAAGGAACAGCGAAACTGCTCGCAAAGGCCTTTGGACTTTGCACCGTGGTGTGATGTAGCCTAACACCGTGGATCTGGGGCCATCACAGCCCAGAGGTCTCGTGTGAATTGGGGACTGTGGTCAGAGGAAATATCAGACGGGGTGCCAAACTGAACAACACAGGTGTGGGTGAACGCCCGAGCCACATCTGCCATATTCGCCGATGCTCGAGAGACATCTTCTGGCCACCTAATGGTACTATCCACCATGGTAACGAGCTCTGAAACCACAGTGGGGTGGGGGTGGTAGAAACATGGCCAAACATGTCACTCAGGGACCTTAAAAGGTGCCAATTGCCCCAGAACATGACAGTTGGCACTCCAATCCCACATGCCCTTTCTAAGGCTGTGCCACACAAACTTGGGTGCAATCAGTTTCTGTGAGGCCTTCTGGCTCGGATGCGAGAGGCCATGTATGGAGTAAAAAAACTGTCCACCTTTAGTTTGTAGGAGGTATGGGTGATACATCACACAGGAGGAAAAAAAAGTGTTCCTGAACATAATGTTAGGGAAGTACAGACCTGTAACTGCTTTTTGAGTCTGGAACTCTGTGTCAGTAGCTTGGTCAGTTTAGTCGGCCCCCTATGTGAATGGTCTCAATGGCTGGCCATGAGCGGCAAGCAACCACAACTTTATTTCCCCCCTTTATATGTTGTATATCACTTGTGAACTCTGATATGTAGGTCAGTTGGTATTGCTGCCATGCAGACTAAGGGTCTGATATTTTGGCCATCATGTGCAAGAGGGGTTTGTGGTCAATGAACGCTGTGCAATGGCAACCCTCTGGAAGAAAACAAAAATGGTGGACAGCCAGATCGAGACTGAGAAGCTCACAGTCAAAGGTGCTGTAGTTCTTTTTGGGGGGGCGGGGGTGTGGAGCTGCCGGCTGAAGAAGATGAACAACTGTTATGGACAGCACCCACAGCATAGTCTGAAGCATCAGTAGTATTAGCTACAGGTGCATGAGGGAGCAGGCGCACCAGTAGGGTCGCGTTGGAAAGAGCATGTTTTGTATCATCAAATGCCCTGGTTGTGCCCACTGACCAGTCAAGCACTTGATTAGGGGTATTACCTTCAAGCACACTGTACAGGGGAAGTACAAGTTCAGCAGCTCACAGAATGAAGCGGTGATAGAAATTCAGTAAGTCTAAAAACTCCTGCAGTTTTTTTAGGAGTGCGGGGTGGTGGGAAATCTGTAATAGTGGCTACTTTGATGGGAGGGGTTTCCCACTTGCTGCAGAGATGCAATGGCTGAGAAAGTCAATCCCCAAAATGGCATTTAGCAGTGTTAATTATCAACCCATGTTGGCTTAATTGCTCGAAAGGTGTGTGGTGATGAGATACATAAACAAGAGAAAATGTGCAGATGCTGGAAATCCAAAGCAACACACACAAAATGCTGGAGGAACTCAACAGGTTAGGCGGCACCTATGAATGGTCAATGTTTCTGGCTGAGACTCTTCATCAAGACTGGAAAGGAAGGGGGCAGATGTATTATAGTGCACATGATCAAAGTGCTCATACTGCTGCCAGGTTGTAGAGATTAGTGTTTTGCAAGTTGATTCAAGAACTAAATGGGTGAAGGGAAATAGCTGTTCCTGAACTTGGAAATGTGGGACTTCAGGCTTCTGCCCGATGACAGGTGTGAAAAGATGGTGTCTTAATCTATGTGTGACTCAGTCTTGCATAAGGAATCTAATGTACACAACTTTTAAAGATTGTTACTGCTGTTGTAGGTGATCGTCGCAGCCGCATTCTGCACTGCAGGGTGTGAGAAACCGAGACAGGAACCAGATAGCTGTGCGACAAAAAACAATGTTGGAGGAAATCAGCAGGCCAGGCAGCGTCTAAAGGCTAGAGTAAACAGCTGACATTTTGGGCCAGGACCTTTTGTCAGGACTGGAAAGGAAGGGGAGAAGTCAGAGTAAGAAGGTGGGGGGTGGGAGGAATAAATACAAAATGGTAGGTGATAGGTGAAACTGGGAGAGGAGGATGGGGTGAAGTAAAGACCCAGGGAAGTTGAATAGTGAAGGAGATAAAGGGCTGGAGAAAGGGAAATCCGATTAGAGAGGACAGAAGTCCATAGAAGAAAAGGAAAGGGGGAGGAGCACCAGAGGGAGGTGATGGGCAAGAAAGGAGATAAGGTGAGAGAGGGAAACAGGAATGGGGATGGTGAAGGATGGAGAGGATGGTCAATTCTTGGAAGTTCAAGAAAATGATGTTCATGCCATCAAGGTTGGAGGCTACCCAGACAGAATATAAGACATTGCTCCTCCAACCTGAGTGTAGTGTCATTGTGGCAATAGATTAGGCCATGGACTGAAATGTCGGAATGGGAATGAGAAGTAGAACTGAAGTACGAGTTCCGCTTTTCATGACAGATGGAGCGAAGGTGTTCGTCAAAGTGGTCTCCCAGTCTACTGATGTGTTCAGATTTGGATGCGCTAGCATCAATGTAAGCCTTTAACTAGAGCCCATCAGCCATTGGAAAGTCTGTGCTGCCCAAATAGCAAGCGCAAAAACTCAAAGCAAAAGGAGTTATCACAGCCATCTTGGGAATTACCTCCAAGCACACAGGCTCCTGATGGTAGCCCCTAACTAGATTGACTTTGGAAAAAAATTAATTTTCCTGCTAAGAATGCCGAAAAGTCTTGGACATGTGGGACTGGGTAACAATTGTGGAGGTGGCCTCATTAAGGTGTCAGTAATCACCACATGGGCGGCAACCACCTTTGGACTTGGGGACCGGCATACAATGCCAAGTCTTTCCATATCAGCAAACTCAGCCTTCATGGTCATCGGCTTTTCCGGGTCTAGTCTAGGTGCGCAGGCATGAACTGGTGGGGCAGTTATAGAAATGTAGTGCTCGATCCTATGTTTCATGACTGTAGTAGAGAATGAAGGATCTTGGCCCAAAATGTCAACACTTTATTCCTTGCACAGATGCTGCCTCCCCTGCTGAGTTCCTCCAGCACTTTGCATGTGTTCATTAAGATTTCCAGCATCTGCAGAATCTTGCCCCTTATTGATTACCTACACTGCACTTTCTCTGTAGTTGTTACACTTTATTCTGCATTCTGCTATTGATTTTACCTTGTTCTCAAGGTACTGTAGTAATTTGATCTGTGCATACAGTATGCAAGACAAGATTTTTACTGTACATGTGTCCAATTCCAATTCAGTTTTGAAACTAATTTAATCATTTTGTATTTTTGACAATTATTTGGGCATTTTCCTTTCGACCTAATTTTTGAACCTGGAATGATTAAAACAAATCAGAGCTCAATGGGTTAATTGTCCGTATCAGGGATTTTATTGATTAAGCTAATGGAGTGGAATGTGTTCCTTTAGATTTTGCTTGTTTCTCTCTGAACAAAAAAGTTATTCATGTCCTGACACTTAATTAGTTCTCCTCTATTTGACATATCGACAAACTTCTTCCCACAAACTATAGTCACTCAAGGCAAGATCACCCTCTTTGCTCAACCATTTGGTTACCTGCCCTGGGGATTGTTGTCATTCTTTTTGTGACATTGGTCATGTTAAATGCTGCATTGGGTACTCAGTTGCCTTTAGGAGTTAATTCCAATGAAGGACTAAGGTCACAGGGAAATCCTTAAGGTATTGCAACTTCTGTCAATAAATAACCACTAGTGCTGTCAGTCAAAGTTACCTCACTTCTTCACTCATGTAGAGAGAGTCTGAATTTCCCAAGTTCTTTTGAAATCACAATGAAAACTTTCAACAGCTCCAGGTTCTGCAGATGCTGGAAATCAGAGCAACCACTCAAAAATGCTGGAGGGACTCAATAAATAGCCACCCATTTCAATTCAACTTCCCATTCCCATTCTGCCAGGTCTTTCTATGGCATCCTCTACTGCCACAATGAGGCCAAACCTAGGGTGGAAGAGCAAAGCCTCATACTGGGTAGACTCCTACCTCATCACATGAATATCGAATTCTCCAAAACCAGCAATTTCTTGCCGTCCCCTTTTTTTCCATTCCACATTCAGGTTACCCTCTCATTACCTCTCTTCTCCTCACATCCTCATCACCACCCTCTGGTGCCCCTCCTCCTTCACTTTGTTCCATGGTCCACTGTCCACTCCTATTAGATTCCTTCATCCTCCTATCCCCTCCTATTTTCTTACCTCATGCATTTCACGGCACGTTTCAATGTGCATGTAACAAACAAAGCTGAGATTTGGCAGCTGTTTTGAATCTCTGACGATGAGAGGGGCGCTGGCTCAGCTTGGATAAGTGTGAGTAGAAGAGAGAGTCTCACAAAGTTCCACACGAGACGGAGAAACTGCGTAAGGCTCGTGGGTGTGGACTAACATTACCCACAGCTGGATATATACGGTGTAATGCCTACAACAAGAGCTGCCACAAGAAAGCAGCATCCATCTTCAAGGACCCCCAGCAATGAAGCCATGCTCTCTTCTTGCTACTGCGATCGAGAAGGGGGTACAGGAGCCTCAGGTACCACACCATAGTTTGGAACATTTATTACCCTTCGACCATCAGGCTCCTGAACCAGTGTGAATAACTTCACTGTCAACATGGCACTGATTCCACTGCTTGTGGATTCCCTTTCAAGGTCTCTGAAACTCATGTTCTCTCTTTATCTATTCATTATTATGTATTCTTTTTCATATTTGCATAGTTTGTCTTCTTTGTACATTGGTTGTTTGTTCTTAGTATTTTTCATTTATACAATTGCATTTCTTTGTACTGTGAATGCCCTTAAGAAAATGAATCTCACAGTAATGTACAATGACATTTATGTACTTTGGTAATAAATTTACTTTAAACTTTGAAATAAGGCAAATTTGGTTGTAGGTGCACCAGGGTAAGAGTGAGCCTGTTCAGTTTAACAGCACAGGGATTGCACAATGAAAATGGATCATTGTTTAATAAGTTGCTGTGTGCAGAGGCTGAGTTAAACGAGCATTAAAATGGCAAGGAAATGTCACAGTGTAGCATGATGCAACTCTTCATGGGGGCAAGTGCACAAGGAAACAAACCATCTGTTTAGAACCAACTGGGAGCCATGGTGTGTGTGATTGGGTGCATGATCTTTCTCTTTATATATTGAAAGCACAGAAGTGTTTTTACGAATAAATGGCATTGTGAAGATTGACAGCAATGTTGTGTGTGTGCCTGAACCAAACAATATCAAATGGTTATTCTCAGTGAAATGTGTAACAAAACTTACACTGTTAGCAAATCCTTTTAACCCACACCACCCATTACATCCACATGGCTAATTCACCTACTAACCCACCTGTCTTTAGAAACTGCAGCACCTGGAGGAAACCCATGCAGTCTTGGGGAGAACATACAAACTTATAGACAGTGGTGAGATTTGAACCCTAGTTCCTGGCTCTATAAGAGCTTTACAGTAATTGCTATGGTGCTGTGCCCTGTTTATTCATCCAGGAGCTGGAGAATGTTCAATCCTGAACCTTCAGAAATTGTGATGGGCCACAATGTTTAGCTGGGAATAAGGAATCGGGTGATGCTGTCAGTGAGGTTTATAGTTTTGTTGAAATATCTGCTTTGGTGTCTGTGCATGGTATGACAATTTTGTTTGTGGTTTATTAAAGAGCAAGTTCAACTGAAGCTGAGCAGTATCTCAGATCTGATCCTCTGAAGGTTTTGGTGTTGGCTTTGAAATTCCAAGGCAGAGTGCAAATGCTATTGCATGTTAGAGTCATAATAAAGCAGAAAGTAAAGGTCCAGGCCCAAGAGTGAGTAATGAGCTGATGTTTGACCAATTTAAGTGCTGGACCAGATTGGAAAGATTGAGTACGGGCAGATTCAAGTTGGCGGTGCCCAGGCACGAGAGCATATCAAAGTAGTCGGGCCTGAGTCTGACAGTGAGGAATGAACTGAGGTTTGGCCAATTTGAATGCTGGTCCAGATTGAAAAATTCAGGGTTTCAGGGCCGGAGGCAAGGGATGGGCAGTGTTCAGCTCGCTGCTTAACGAGGTTTATTCATCTCCTCGCTGAACTGAGGCTGTGGCCTGCAACTACTGGGGTCCTGGATCGGCTGTGACTGGCTTTGTGGTTGTGAATTCACTTTTGTGAACTTCAGTTCTGAATGTTATCTGCTTACATTTGATTGTTTGCCTGATTTTCTTCTTTTTGGCATATTGTTACAATAATAAATCAATCCAACTACATATATACTTTGAACTTTGAACTTCATTGAATTCAGAAAATAAACATTCTACAACTCTTGCATCTGTCACTCATTCTGTTGCAAGTTTATGATGTTTCTCATCTAAGTCCCAGCCAGTATTTTTCAGACTGGTGACCTAATGCCTCATCAAGGTGTTAGGCTTTAATGAGTTTCTTAAAGAAAGAGAAAGGTTTGGAGGTTTAGGGATACAATTCTAGACTTTCAGCCAGAGAACACTTTGGTTTTTTGTTTTAGATTTCCCACAGCCATGCTACTTTGCTCATTTTGTTAAGCAGGCACTGCTGCGCTCTGTAAGACAATAATCTCGCATTGAATCTCCCGCTGACTTCACATGATACTTAATGACTGTATTTGCATTTCTCTGTGGGAGACTTGCCCACGTCTGTTGAATATGCATTTTCACAGCAGCCATAGTGATGACTTCTAAATGAATTGTTTCAACACCGTGACAATGCAGTTTGGAATTTCTACCACCTTAGAAAAACCGCAGAACACATTTAAATTCACAGCCTGAGAAATGAACAAACAGACAGAAGGGGTAGTTGTATAAGTGGAGAAAGAGGAGGGATAATTTCATGAACCTCATTTTTTAACTATAAAAGCTGTAAAGACCAAGTCACTGAATATTTAAAATGGTGAAGCTAGCTGGGCACTTCCTAACAGCTCCAGAGACATAGGTTCTTTCCCTCCCTTGGGTGCTGTCTCTGTGGAATTTTCATGTTCTTCAAGTTCAGGTTTAGGTTTATTCTTACTGCCATATATACACAGGGTATAAATGCCAGGAAATTCAGTTTTTTTTTGCAGCAGCATAGAGATGCCCTTCATTGGTCAGGGTTAACCATGGCTGTTGCATCCCAGCAACACACACAAAATGCTGGAGGAACTCAGCAGGCCAGGCAGCATCTATGGAAAAAAGTACTGTCTGTGTTTCAGGCCGAGACCCTTCGGGAGGACTGGAGGAAAAAAAGCTGAAGAGTAGATTTAAAAGGTGAGGAATAGACATAGTCCTGGTAGACTCCAACCTGATGGCATGAACATCGATTTCTTGAATCTCTAATAATGCTCCTCCCTTCACCTTTCCACATCCCCTTTTCTCTCTCTCAACTTATCTCCTTGCCCATTCATCGCCTCCCTCTGGTGCTCCTCCCCTATTTCTTTCTTCCATGGCCTTCTCTCTCTTACACCAATCAACTTCCCTGCTCTTTACTTTGTCCCTCCCCTTCACATTTCTCTCTCCCATCCCCACACCTTTTAAATCTACTCAGCTTTTTTTCTCCAGTCCTGCCAAAGAGTCTCAGCCCGAAACATCGACTGTGCTCTTTTTCATAGATGCTGCCTGGCCTGCTGAGTTCTTCCAGCATTTTGTGTGTGTTGCTTGGATTTTCAGCATCTGCTGATTTTCCCTTGTTGCTGTTGCATCCCAGTTGTCTACCTTGTTAGTGGAGCACCGTCAGTCAATCCCAGGGCAGTAGGAATTGCAGAACAAGCTGTTGTCTATGTAGCAGGCTCCCCCACTCCACACAGCTGATGAATCCAAAGGAACAGCAGAGACAAAAGCAGTTAAGATGGCATCAAATGGCTGCTTCTTCCAGCTCATCTGTGGAAACAGCTTGAATTCCTTTCTTCAGTGCCTCTTTCTTTTTCCTTTTCAGTGTGGCTGGTGTTCTGTTGAGGTCCCTGATCTGCAGCACTCTCTAAATTGCAGTTTTTCATGACAGATGAGTTCCCACTCCTGGAACTCACCGACTGACTGGCCATTTTCCAACATTCTCCAGGCACAGCTTGGAAAATGGTGCCTCCGGAGCATGGTCCTGTGGACGACTGATTCTAGGCCGGTGTTGCCAACTGAGGCATCACTGGGGAAGGAACATCTGGATTTTGCTGCGGCGGGTGCACAGATGGAGGTCTCTATAGTTGACTGGCCGCGCTCTCTCTCTCAATGGTGTGGAGAGTTTGCTGCCAGTTCTCAAATCAGAGAATCTCAATAAAAAGTGACAAGACAGACTAACATCATAACAGTGGCTGCTAGTTTTCCCTTTTGCTATAAAATGAGGGACATCTGTCTGTCCCTCATCACCCTGTGACATGTCAAAATGTCAGGTAAACATTAGTTTTTGTTGACTATTGGGCCGAGACCCTATATCAAGATGTAAGCCCTTCATCAGTGGCTATAGCCCAAGGCAGTGGAGGTTTGAGATCAGAGTTTTCCTTCTAGCTGCCAACCACGTTTGATGAGCCCCTCCTGCTCAGAGTAAATGGATTTAAGGCACAAGTAACTTGTCTTTGTCCCTTATCCTGTCAGTAGAAATGGTTCCACCAGGCTTAGTACCAACAATATGCCACACATGAAGGCCAGGAGCAAGACTTGGTTGTCAGGGGCTTTTTGAGACGCATTCCCATGGGAGCATTTCAAGTCAAGTCAACTTTTATTATCATTTCAACCATAACTGCTGGTACTGTACACAGTAAAAATGAGACAACGTTTTTCAGGACCATGGTGTTACATGAAATGGTACAAAAAGTAGACTGAACTACATTTTTTAAAAAACACAGGAAAAAAACTACACTAGACTACAGACCTACCCAGGACTGCATAAAGTGCACAAAAACAGTGCAGGCATTACAATAAATAATAAACAGGACAGTAGAGCAAGGTCAGTCCAGGCTTCAGGTGTTGAGGAGTCTGATAGCTTGGGGGAAGAAACTGTTACATAGTCTGGTCATGACAGCCCAAATGCTTCGGAGCTTTTTCCCAGACGGCAGGAGGGAGAAGAGATTGTATGAGGGGTGCATGGGGTCCTTCATAATGCTGTTTCCTTTGCAGATACAGCGTGTAGTGTAAATGTCCGTGATGGCGGGAAGAGACCCCGATCTCAGCTGACCTCACTGTCCACTGCAAGGTCTTGCGATTTGAGATGGTGCAATTTCCGAACCAGGCAGTGATGCAGCTGCTCAGGATGCTCTCAATACAGCCCCTGTAGAATGTGATGAGGATGGGGGTGGGAGATGGACTTCCCTCAGCCTTCGCGAAAAAAAAAGGTAGTGATGCTGCTGGGCTTTCTTTGCTATGGAGCTGGTGTTGAGGGACCAGGTGAGATTCTGTCAGGTGAACACCAAGAAATTTGGTGCTCTTTACGATCTCTGCCGAGGAGCTGTCGATGTTCAGCAGGGAGTGGTTGCTCTGTGCCCTCCTGAAGTCAACAACCATCCCTTTTATTTTGTTCACATTAAGAGACAGGTTGTTGGCTCTGACCCAGTCCGTTAGCCGCTGCACCTCCTCTCTGTAAGCTGACTCGTCGTCATTGCTGATGAGATCCACCACGGTCGTGTCATCGGCGGACTTGATGATATGGTTCGAGCTGTGTGTTGCAGCACAGTCATGTGTTAGCAGAGTGAACAGCAGTGGACTGAGCACACAGCCCTGGGGAGCCCCCGTGCTCAGTGTGATGGTGTTGGAGATGCTGCTCCCGATCCGGACTAACTGAGGTCTCCCAGTCAGGAAGTCTAGGATCTAGTTGCAGAGAGAGGTGTTCAGGCCCAGTAGGCTCAGCTTTCCAATCAGTTTCCGAGGGATGATTGTGTTGAATGCTGAACTGAAGTCTATGAACAGCATCTGAACGTATGTGTCTTTTTTGTCCAGGTGGGTTAGGGCCAGGTGGAGGGTGGTGGCAATGACGTCATCTGTTGAGCGGTTGGGACGGTACGCAAACTGCAGGGGATAATTGATAGTGGGAGCTTAATCCCACTAACTGCCCTCCCCATCGGCTATGTCAACCTTAAGGAACCAACAGTGGCATAGTACATTATAAACATTAAGTTAACATAACCTCAGACTAACATACATTATACATAACCCGAATATGAGGGACCATAATCTTAAGGTGATTGGAAGAAAGTGTATGGGGTAGGTCAGAGGTGGTCTTTTTAAACAGTGGACTGTCCTGTCATGGATGGTGGTGGAGGCAGATACATTAGGTGCATTAAAGAGACTTAGGCACATGGATGATAGAAGAATGGAGGGAAGCATTAGATTGATGTTGGAATTGGATTAAAGGATGGCACAACATTGTGGGCTGAAGCTTATGTATTTATTTTTTTTGCCCTAGGTGGGACCTGTACAGAACTTTGCAGTTGAACTGGAAGGGGACTAATATCATAGTAGGAAGGTTTGTTAATGCCGCATGGTGGGGTTTAAACTAGAACTGCAGGGGGATCAGTTAGCCAGAAGTTAGAGGTTGTGGAGGCGGATGTTGGTAAGGACTCAGACAAAGTTAGGAATCAAAAGGTTGAGCTTTGTGCAACTAGAGTCTTCAGATGCATATGTTTCCATAGGAGTATCATAGGAAAAGGTGAATAATATTGCTGAAGATGAGGTCGCTGGTTTACAAACAGGCAATGTGACATGAGGAGAGGCTGTTGTTCGGGCAAAATAGCAGTCAACAGGATGAGTTGCAAAGTGATAGTCAGAGAAAATTCAGAAGGGTGAATACAGGACTGAAGGTGTTGTATTTGAATGAGCACAGTATATGGAATAAGATAGATGAACTTGCGGTACAGTTGCAGATTAGCACGTATGATGTAAGCATCACTGAATCATGGTTGAAAGGAGATTATAGTTGGGAGCTTAATGTTCAAGGATTCACATTGTATCAAAAGGACAGGCAGGAAGGCAGAGGCGGCGGCATTGCTCTGTTGCTGAAAAATGAAATCAAATCACTAGAAAGAGGTTCATAGGGTCAGAAGGTGTTGAACCATTGTGGACAGAGCTAAGGAACTGCAAGGGTATAAATACCCTGATGGAAGTTGTATACAAACCGTCAAACTGTAATAAGGATGTAGCCTGCAAATTACAACAGGAGATAGAAAATATATACCAAAAGAGCAATGTTACAATAGTCATGGGGGGACTTCAATATGCAGGTAGGTTGGGAAAATCGGGTTATGCATTGTCCAGAGTACTTATGAGATGGCTTTTTAGAGCAGCTCATGGTTGAGTCCACCAGGGAATTGGCTATTCTGGATTGGTTGCTGTGCAATGAACTGGAATTGATTAGAGATTGTAAGGTAAAAGAACTCTTTGGGGAAAGTATATATATGAAAGTATATATCATATAGAAGGAGAATCTAAAGTCAAAAGTATCAGAATTACAGTGGAGTGATGGGAATTACAGAGTCATGAGAGAGGAGTTGGCCAGAATTAATTGGAAAACTACACTGGCAGAGATGATGGCACAACAACAATGGCTGGAATGTCTGGAAGCAATTCGGAAGACATAGGATATATACAGTGCATCCCAGAGAGGAAGAAATATTCTAAAAGCAAGATGACATGACTGTGGCTAAAGTCAATCCACCCACTTCTAGGCAAGAAGCTGCAAAGGATGAGTGTAGACAAATCCACTATCTCCTGGATTACTGCATACCTGACAGAAAGAACCCAGTTTGTACATCAGGGTAGCTCTCAGTCTGTGATGATGGTGAGTGGCACTGGAGCGCCACAAGGAACTGTCCTGTCTCTGTTTCTGTTCACACTGTACACCTCAGACTTCCCGTACAAATCTGAGTCTTGTCACTTGCAGAAGTTCTCTGATGACTCTGCAGTGGCTCGGTGTAACAGAAATGGACAGGAGTTGGAGTACAGAGGACTGGAGGAGAAGTTTGTGGAGTGACGCGGGAGCAATAACCTGCTCCAGAATGTGGCCAAAGCCAGGGAGATGTTGTTTGATTTTAGGAGGAAGAGGACTGTGACTAGTCCTGTATATATTCTAGGAGAAGTTGTGGTGGCGGAGGAGTACAAATACTTGAGTGTTCACCTCAACAACAGACTTAACTGGAAAACCAACACCAAGGCTGTTTACAAGAAGGGGATGAGCAGACTCTATTTTCTGAGATCCTTCAACGTGCGCAGCAGGATGTTGGAGATCTTTTACCAGTCTGTTGTAGCGAGTGCAGTCTTCTTTGTAGCTTTATGTTGGGGGAGAAGCATTGGTGCTGGTGATGCAAAAAGACTAAATAAACTCATCAAGAAGGCTGGATATGTCCTTGGCTACAACCTGGACTCTTTTGAGTTAGTGATGGAGAGGTCACTAAGCAAACTGTTATCCATTATGGACAATCAGGCACATCCTCTCCATGAGCAATTGAATAAGCAGAGGAGCACCATTTCTAACAGACTCATTTGTCTCCATGACACAAGCAACGTTACAGAAAATCTTCCCTACCAAGTGCACTAAGCATATACAATAGTTCATCTGTGTGACAGGAGAACACACAGTATAGTACAATAGTCTGTTTTATTATACATTTTGCACAGTATTGCACATTGGTAAATTATTGTTATGTATATTGGTCTGTACTTTATTATTAGTTAATAGTATTATTATTAATGTTATTATTAAATGTTGCTGCTGTAACAAAGTAATTTCCCACTTGGGATCAATAAAGTACTTATTATTATTATTATTATTATTATTATTATTATTATTATTATAAAAGCCAAAGAGAGGGCATATAATAAGAAATTAGTGGGAAGTTAGATTGTGAAGCTTTTAAAAACCACCAGAAGCCAAATAAGTCATGAGAAAGGTAAAGATGGAATATGAAAGTTAGCCAATGATATTGAGGGTACCAGAAGTTTCTTCAGATACATAAAGTGTGAAAGAGAGGTGAGACTGGATATCTGACCACAGGAAAGCAAAGCTGCAGAGGTTGTAATGGGGAAAACAAAATGGTGGGCGAACTGTGTATTTTGCATCATTCTTCCCTGTGGAAGACACTAGCAGCATGGTGGAAGTTGCAGGTGTCAGGGGTTGTGAAGAATGTGAAGTTACCATAACTAGGAAGAAGCTTCCTGGGAAATTAAAAGGTCTGAAGGTAGATTAGTCAGCTGGACCAGATGGTGTACACACCAGTATCCTGAAAGATGGCTGAAGAGATTGAGGAGGCATAGATAATGATCTTTCAAGAATCACTAGGTTCTGGAAGACTGGAGAATTGCAAATGTCACTCCACTCTTCAAGAACAGAGAGGCAGAAGAAAGGAAACTACAGGCCTGTTAGTCCGACCTCAGTGGTTGGGAAGACGTTGGAGTCGATTATTAAGGATGAGGTCTCAAAGTACTTGTAGCCACATGATAAAATAGGCTGTAATTAGTATGGTTTCCTCAAGGGAAAATTTTGCCTGATAAGTCCATTGGAATTCTTTGAAGAAATAACAGGCAGGATAGATAAAGGAAAATCGGTTGGTGTTGTGTACTTGGATTTTCAGAAAGCCTTTGACAAGGTGTCACACATAAGACTGCTTAACAAGTTACAAGCCCATGGTTTTACAGGAAAGATTCCAGCATGGATGAAGGAATGGCTGATTGGCAGGAGGTAAAGAGTGGGGGAAAAGGGGAGCCTTTTCTGGTTGGCTGTCAGTGACTAGTGGTGTTCCACAGGGCTGTGTTTGGACCAATTCTTTTTGTTACATGTTAATAATTCAGATGATGGAATTGATGACTTTGTTGTAAAGTTTGCAGGCGATATGATGATAGGTGGAGGGGCAAGTACGTTTGACGAAGTAGAGAGTCTACAGAGGACTTAGACAGATTAGGAGAATGGGGAAAAAATGGCAGATGGAATACAGTGTCAAGAAGTGTGTGGGCGTGCACATTGGTAGGAGAAATGAAAGGGTTGACTATTTTTTAAATGCAGAGAAAATACAAAAAACTGAGGTGCAAAGGGATTTGGAGTCCTTGTGCAAGATTCCCTAAAGGTCAATTTGCAGGTTGAGTCTGTGATGAGGAAGGCAGATCAAATGTTAGCATTCATTTCAAGAGGACCAGAATACAAAAGCGAGGATGTAATGTTGAGACTTTATAAAGCACTGGTGAGGCCTCACTTGGAGTATTGTGAGCAGTTTTGGGTCCCTTAGAAAGGATGTGCTAAAACCGGACAGGGTTCAAAGGAGGTTCACAAAAATGATTCCAGGATTGAATGGCTTGTCATATGAAGAGCATTTGATGGCTCTGGGACTGTATTCACTAGAATTCAGAAGATTGAGGGATGCCTTCCTAGAAACCTTTTGAATGGTGAAAGGCCTTGATTAGAGTGTATGTGGAGAGGATGTTTCCTATGGTGTGACCGTCTAAGACCAGAGGACACGGCCTCAGAATAGAGGGGCATCCTTATAGAACAGAGAGGAATTTCTTTAGCCAGGGGTGGTGAATTTGTGGAATTATTTGCCACAGGCAGTTATGGAAGCCAATTCTTTATGTAGGTTTAAGACGGGGGTTGATGGATTCTTGATTCGTGAGGGCATGAAGGGATACCGGAAGAAAGCAGGAGATTGGGGTTGAGAGAAAAATTAGATCAGCCACAATGAAATGGCAGAGCAGACTCGATGGGCCAAATGGCCAAATTCTGCTCCTATATCTTATGGTTTTATTGAGATACAGTGTGGAATAGTCTTTTCCAGCCACCAGCAACCCCAATTACATTCTAGCCTAAACAGGAACAATTTACAATGACCTATTAATCTATCAACTGGTACGTCTTTGGACCGTGGGAGGAAACCGGAGCACGTCGAGGAAACCCACGCAGTCACAGTGATAATGTACAAACTCCTTTCAGACAGCGGATGGCATTGAACCTGGGTCACTGATACTGTAAAGTATTGTGCTAACTACTGCGCTACCATGTTGCCTTTATGTCTTTGCTTATGACTGCCGCTAAGCAACTTATTTCACATCTTATTATTCAGTGATGGTAAGCCTCATTCTACTGCTGACATTGATATCATTAACCTTATCTAATCTGCTTAAAATGTATTTACTATAGAGAACATTTACCAGGTGTAATCTCTCAAATGTCTAATACTGAAGCAAAGCCTCCCTCATTTCAGTTCTCTTCAAAACAAAAAATACCATCCTATTACTTTTCTGCATTATTATGGGAGTAGACAGTTTGAATGGTTTTGCCATGAAATAGATGGACTGAATTCCTCTCATACAGCATACAGAGGTGTGCTGTATTCCTCTCTGATTCTATGATGCTATACTTTGATTATATATAGTCCAACACAATTTTGTGCCAAATAACAAATCTGCAGTTTTCCCTATTTGCCAAATTGTTGCCTTATCACTTAACATTTTTTCATTTCTCTTTTGCTCATTCAAAACTGTGCCACAACGGTGCCAAACACACCTGTGGAAGGAGAAGTGTTGGGCATGGAACTAGTAACCCCATCCCGTAAAAACCCAGTGCTACAGAAATGCCAATGGAAGCTCCAAAGACCTCACCCCTGGGAGAGGAAGGACCTTTGTTTAGAAGATGTAAGAAGATGAGCTGCACCCGGGCATGATTTGAAAGACTGGCCCAGGACAAATGTCTGGCAAGTTGCTGTCGGCAGCCTATGCCCCAGTAATAGGAAGATGACACTACTAGCAAGACCTAGATATATAGATATTCCCCATTATTAATTGCTTTAAACCAGTTATCTTCTTGAATTGTTTCAGCAGTCTTGCTCCAGATCAGTAGCCTCTTATTTTCCAGATTGGCATTAGAATTGGAATTAGTTTATTTTTTTATTTTGTTTAGAGATAAAGTGTGGAACAAGCCATTCCGGCCCTTTGAGCCACACCTCCCAGCAATTCCCTGATTTTCATCCTAGCTTATTCTCAGGACAATTTACAATGACCAATTAACCTATTTAACTAGTACATCTTTGGACTATGGGAGGAAAACCAAGTACCCAGAGGAAACCTATGCATTCCATGGGAATCGTACAGATTCTGGAATTCTAGAGAGAACTTCGGAATTGAACTCCAAACTCCAATGCCCTGAGCTGTAATAGCATCGTGCTAACTGCCATGGCACTTACTGTCACATGTACTGAGGTACAGTTAAAGGCTTGTCTTGCATGCTATTTATACAGATCAAACTACACAGTACATTGAGGTAGAACAAGTTAAAGCAATAGCAGAATACTGAATAAAGTGCAACAGTTATGGTGAAAGTGCCGTACAGGTAGACAATAAGGTGCAAGATCATAACAAGGTGGATTGTGAGGTCAACAGTCCATCTTACCATATTATGGAATCATTCAATAGTCTTCACAACAGCGGGATACAAGCTACTTTTGAGACTAGTGATCCCTGCTTTCAGACTCCTGTATCTTCTGGCTCGTGGGAGAGGGGAGAAGAGGGAATGCCCAGAGTGAGTGGGTAGGATCTTATGCTGCCTGCTTTACAGAGTCAGTGAGAAGTGTAGATAGTCCATGGAGGGGAGTCTGGTTTCTATGATGTACTAGGTTCTCCAAATTGGTTGTAACAATACTCCAGATGAATGGTCTCAACCCAACACATTACTGTACATTTCCCTCTACAGACACGGCTCAACCTGCTGAGTTCCTCTGAAACATAATCAGAATCCGGTTTAATATCAGTGGCATATGTTGTAAAAATTTTCTGTTATGCAGTAGCAATACACATGATATGAAACTATAACTTACAATAAGAAATATATATTAAACAATAAAATTAAATGAGTGTTGCAAAAAAAAAAGAAAAAAGTTCATGGGCCTATTGTCCATTCAGAATTCTGATGGTGGAGGGGAAAATCTGTTCCCAAAATGCTGACGTGTCTCCTTATGCTTATTTTTCTCCTCTTTGATTGTAGCAATGAAAAGAGGGCATGTCCTGAGTGGTGGGGGTCCTTCACGATGAATGCTGCCTTCTTGAGGCATCGCCTTTTGGAGATACCCTCGATACTGGGGAGTCTAGTCCCCATGACGGAGCTGGCTGAGTTTACAACATTCTGCATCTTTTTCTGATCCTGTGTAGTGGTCCCTCCATACCAGATGCTGATGTAACCAGTCAGAATGCTCTCCGTGTGTAATGTTGAAGCAGGTTCGTGGGTTTGGTGAGTGAGACAGACAACACTCACTGTGAATAAGTATATTAAGTTTGTTTACAAACAGTAGAAAAAATATGACCAAACTTTCAAATTCACCAAATTACACAAGCTACAGAACTAAACATTTAACGAACAGATACTTTGAGCTCACCCAGAGTTTCCAATGGTTTTGTGCAGTGTGCCTTGGACAAAGGGGAGAGAGAGAGAGAGAGAGCAAGCTTCCTACATGTGCTATTTTATACCCCACTCTCCCAAGGCACCCGGAAAAGAAATTGGGTATCGTGACAGGAAAGCCAACCACTGGAAAAAGAACATTGCAGACTTTAAATGAACCAATCACAATCAACGCGACAGAAACTGCTTTCGACCAACATAAGCCACACCCACCACAGGACATCACAGTACATCTGTAGAAATTTGAGAGAGTGATGTAATAACAATCTAGTAGCTTTAGTGCCTTCGATAAAGGTAATTTTTTTATTTCAGATTTATTTAAATTTCCTAGGAGGTTTAGAGTATAAGTTTCCTTATCACACATCACTGGATAATTAATCTGATAAAGTCTAATACTTGTACTATTGCATCTGAAATGAAATTTAAGCCCACAAAAGATGTGGTTGACCTGGAAAGAGTAGAGAAAGATTTACGAGGATGTTGCCAGGACTAGAGAGTCTGTTTTAACAGGTGAAGGCTGTCCTGGCAAGGTTTTTATTCCCTGGAATATAGCAGAATAAAGAGAGACCTAATCGATGTGTTTAAAATTCTGAGAGGCATAAATAAGATGGAAGATAATAATCCCTTCCCCAGGGTGGTGGAGTCTAAAACTAGGAGGCATTTATTTTATTTAGAGATTATTAGAAATTTAGAGATACAGCGTGGAACAGGTCCTGCTATCCTGCCATACCGCTCAGCAATTCACTGATTTTAACCCTAGCCTAACCACAGGACAATTTACAATTACCAATTCACCTACTAACTGGTACGTCTTTGGACTGGGAGAAAACACACAGACTTGCTTACAGAGGACGCTGTAATTAAACTCCAAACTCTGGTGCCCCGAGCTATAATAGCATCACACAAACTGCTACAGTAACATGGCAATTGTTTGGTGAGAGGGGAATGGTTTAATAAGCTAACAGACAATTTATTTACACAGAAGATATTGTGGAATGAGCTGCCAGAAGAAGTGGCTGGTTTGTGCAATAGTGTCATTTAAAAAGCACTTGGATAGATTCATGGACAGGTGGGGTTTGAAGGAATGTGGGCAAGATGGAGAAAATAAGGAATAGCTGAGTGAGCACCACATTTGGCACGGACTGGATGAGCTGAATGGCCTGTATCCATTCTGCATTGATCTACGTCTCTATGAATCTAACCTGTGTTGACACACGATCAGATCAGTGGAAAGCACAAGATCGACTCAACTCTGTCAGGGAAACTTAGCAGGAGACTTCCTGAAGGTGCTGTAGCCTTTTTATTACATCCCAATGCTCTGTCTATAATCCTTGCTGTCTCTTTTCACCAGCCAGCACAACCGAAGTTCCCACCCACCTCAGCATTCTCTCTTCTCCATGCCGCCATCATGCAAAAGATACAAAAGACTGAAAGAAAAATCCTCCAGGCTAAAGAACTGCTTCCGTCCTGCTGTTCCGGAGCTACTGAACTGCCTCCTTGTGCAATGTTGGATACATGACCCCATAACCTGCCTTGACCTGGCCTTGCCATTTATTGTCTGCCTGCACTACTCCTTTTGTGTAGCTGTAACACTTCATTCTACCTCCTGTTACTGTTTCCCCTTCTACTACCTCAATGTGGTGATGTGATGAAATGGGTGGCAATACAAAAGAAGATTTTTTTCTACTCTACTTCAGTACATATGACAAATGGACATGTGGCTGTGGGCCTCTACTCACTGGATTTCAGAATACTGAGGGTAATCTCATTGAAACCTATCTATTGTTGAAAGGCCTCAATGGACTGAATGTGGAGAGGATGCTTCCATTGTGGGAGAGTCTAAGAATAGAGGACACAGCCACAGACTGGACGAGCGTCCTTTCAGAACAGAGATGAGAAGGATTTTCTTGGCCGAGAGAGTGGAGAATCTGTGGAATTTATTGACACTTACAGGTGTGGAGGCCAAGTCATTGGGTATATTTAAGGCAGGGGCTGATAAGTTGATCAGTCAGGACATGAAGGGATATAGGAAGAAGGTAGGAGATTGGAGCTGAGAGGGAAGATGGGTCAGACATGGTGAAATGGTGGAGCAGTCTCAATAGGCCAAATGGCCCAGTTCTGCTCTTATATTTACGGTCTTATGGTCAATTTACTGCTTTACATAAATTACCAAAAACTGCACTGACTGAAATAACAATCATTTATTTTGTCTCTTCCCATTTTCTACAGAGGCCTACTAAGTAAAAATTTGAGTTACAGATTGATTGCAGCATCTGTGCTGTCTTCTGTTTAGGATGACATTTCCAACCCCTTATCAATTATGCTGATTTAATTATCCAGCTGCAATAGTTATATCTAGACTACTGAGAGCAAGCCACGACATTTATTAAATACAAAGTGACCAAAAAATTTTAATTTTAAGTATTTTGTGACTGACGCATTAAACAGAAAATGAATTAATTGCTTACTGCCGAAACAACCCTTGTACTTTATCCTTGAACAATAAGTATTTGCTGTGGTTTTGTGTTTGTGCACCTTATTTATCATCTGATCTATACTAATCACTTAGAGACCCAGGGTGTAATTGTAAAATCTTCAGATGGGAAATAATTTCAAAATTTAGTGTTGAGCTCCATACACAGAACAAAACAAACTGGAGAAAGAGGCAGATACATAGCAGATGCAGCTTACATCCAGAGCACCATAAAATCATTCTGATAGAGAAGGAGACTGTTCAGTCCATCGAGTCTCTGCCAGCTCATGCACAGAGGAATCAGAATTAGGTTTATTATCACTGATTTATGGTGTGAAATTTGTTGTTTTGTAGCAGCAGTACAGTGTAACATAGAGTATGTTGGTTATGTGTCATTTTCCTCCCACAGTCCAAAGACCATTAGTGGACTAACTGACCATTGTAAATAGTCCTGTGACTAGGCTAAAGTTAAATAGGCAAGTTGCTGAGTGGTGCAGCTCATTGGGTCAGAAGGGCCAGTTTCATGCTGGATCTTGGAATAAATACATACATACATACATAAATAAAATAGTGAGCTAGTGTTCATGGGTTCATTGTTCATTCAGAAATCTGATGATGCTGGGGAAAAAGCTGTTCCTAAAACATTGAGTATGTGTCTTCAGGCTCCTATACCTCATTCCTGATGGAAGTAATGAGAAGAGAGCACATCCTTGTGTCAGATGATCATACACAGATACAGCATAGAAACAGGCCAGTAGCCCCAACACATCTAATTTCTTCAGTCATTACCCTGCCCTTTCCCCAAGGCCATGAAGATTGTTTTCCTTCAAGAATAGTGACACTCAACAGGGTGAAATGAGACCTGCTAGCATTTAGCAAAACCTCAGACAATGTATATCCCAGAACAGATAAAGCAATCTTTTCCCACCAAGAGTAAAATACAATCTTCATAGATTGTATAACACTGCTTCATTGTTACCAAGCATTTCAACCATTCAGTTCTGGAACCAACTGGGAAATCTGTAGTTGGTACACTTAAGCAAAATTATAATGACTTAACACTGAAATGGACATTGAACACAGAATATCAAACATTACAGCACAATACAGACCCTTCGGCTCACAATGTTGTGCAACTCCTTAACTTACTCTAAGATCAATCTTCCCCTCACTCCTACATAACCTTCCATTTTTCTTTCATCCATTTGCCAACACAAGTTTCTTAAAGTCCAAATCGTATCTACCTCTACCACCACTCCTGGCAGATCATTCCACACACTCACTAATCTCTGTGTAAAGGACTTAACTTTGACATCCCCCTGTAACATTCAGTTCGATCAACTCGCGTTCATCTAGGTGAAACTACCGTCTGCCCGCCAAACTGTATCTCACAATGTGCAAAAGGTGCAAAAACCTGTAAGCATGTATCTCCAGGCTCAAGAATGGCTTCTATCCCACTGGTGTAAGGCTATTGAATGGTTTCCTAGTACAATAAGATAGACTCTTGGCCTTACAATCCATATCATTATAAGGCCATAACACATAGGAGCAGAATTAAGCCATTCAGTCCATTGAGTCTGCTCCACCACTCAACTATAGCTGACCTATTTTCCCTCTCAATACCATTCTCCTGCCTTCTCCCTAAATCTTTGACACCCTTATAAATTCATTCCTTCTTACTGGTGATGAGCTTCTGGACATATGGAAAGGATTCAATCCTACAACAGCCACTTGTTTTGAGTACCCTCATACCCAGAGAGTGGCCAGATGACACCAGCTATAGTAAAGAGTAATTCAGCCAATAGCACAGATGCCTTAAGTGTGAACTCCCTAAACTGCTCCCCATATCAGTGAAATTTCAAGGGCATTGGGATATAGAATGAAACTACCAGCTAATTCAACACAATCTCATTTTAGAAATATATTGTTATTCATTCTTTCATTGGATCTAAATCTTGGAATTCACTCCCCAAGGACTCCCTGGGAACGCCAGTGCCAGAGGAACTGCAGCAAATAAAGAAGGCATTTCACCAACATATTCACCGGGGGAACACTGGAAAACACCCTGGGCACACAGTAATGTGAATGACTGCCGGCAGGGACTGCAGATTCAAACCACCTTGGGCTTTTTATCTATTTATAACGCATACTTTAATCGGTAAGGATGGTCCCACGTATCAGTATTGGTTTATTATTAAACCATATCACCATAAGATATAGGAGCAGAATTAGGTTATTTGGCCTATTGAGTTTGCTCTGTCACTTCATCGTGGCTGACTTATTATCTCTCTTATTGTCACAAGTAAAGATTAAAGATTGGCCGTACCTGTTGCATGTACATTGAAACATCAAAAAATACAGTGAAGAGCGGTGCTTTGTGTCAACAGCCAACACAGTCTGAGGATTTGTCGGGAGCAGCCTGCAACCCTAAACCTAATCATAGATCTTTGACATATGGAAGGAAACCCACATGGTTATGGGAGAACATTCAAACACCTTTCAGACAGTGTTAGGAATTGAACCTGGACTGATGATGACTAGGTGATAAAACACTGTGCTAACTGCAATGGTACCATGCTGCCTGTACCAAGGTACAGTGAAAGGCTTTAGTTTGCATGTTATCCAGACAGATCACCCCATACATAAGTACATTGAGGCAGTAAAAAGGAAAACAGAATGCAGCATGAAGGGTTGTGGTTACAGAGAAAGTGTAGTGCGGGCAGACAAATAAAGTGCAAGGGCCATGTGATGGAGCACGCTCGGTAGACACATACACACGTTCATTTACACACACTCACAAACACTGCCTTGTCATTCTGCTGTTGTTGCTCTGAGTGCACACACTTCAATGGCTTTACGGTGCCTTTCCCGCCGTACACTGCAGAATTTTCCATTTCTTTAGCAATAGGATATGTAAATGCATATGTGTTGTCAGTAAACTCTATTAAGTTAGATACTTCTGTTTATTTTTAATATGATTGTAACTACATTGTAGGGTATATCATATTCGAATTTATGTGTGGTCCTAAGTTAACTTTGTGGGTAATTAAAGATGGTACATAAACGGGGCTCATCGCTCTCAGTAGGGGAGTGATCGATGTTGCCAGGATTTCACACTGGACAAAATATAGAGCTATTACTGTGTTTTCTGGTAGATATCTTTTTGTAAATATTGGCCGTTTTCTTTTCACTTTTTACACTGTTTTGTAAGTTTGACTTCTGACGCACGTAATAAACTGCCTTGCATAAAAGTGCTAAGCGACTCCAGCCATTTTTCCTTTAGTCATTACCCACATATCTAATAAGCCACAGTGAGGTAGATAGGGAGATCAGGGATTCATCTTATAGTGGGTCTGATTCACTTGCTTATTGTGTGTACATCGAACATACAGTGAAATGTGTCATTTGTGTTAACAACCAATATACCAAAGGTGGTGCTGGGGGCAGCTCGCGAGTGTCAGTACACATCCTGGTGCCAACATAGCATCCTCACAATGCTCAGCAAAACAGAACAGAGCACAGCAAAGCAACAATACAATAACAGCAACATAAGTTTCTCTCTCTCTCTCTCTCTCTCTCTCTCTCTCTCTCACTCTCTCACTCTCTCACTCTCTCACTCTCTCACTCTCTCACTCTCTCACTCTCTCACTCTCTCACTCTCTCACTCTCTCACTCTCTCACTCTCTCACTCTCTCACTCTCTCACTCTCACTCTCATCCTCATCCCTCAATGCCAGGACAGGCCTTGGGCTCTCTGGCCTCCAATGGACTCATAGACAATGGGCCTAGGACTTCACCAGTGGACTTCTGACTTGTAAACCCACAACTTCAGCCTTCAGCTTCCAGATTTCCAACTGACCTTCAGGCTTAGAACCTCAGACTAGCTGACGACAGAACCCCTGAACCCCAGGCCTTGAACAAAGTAAAATTGAATTGATTTTATTTCTTACAGCCTTCACATACATGAGGAGTAAAAACCTTTATGTTACATCTCCATCTGAATATGCAATGTGCAATTTATAGTAATTTGTAATAAATAGTATGTACAGCAAGATATGCAACAGAACAGTCAATACAGCTTAGAAATACAATTTGTGTCAGTGTGAACTAATCAGTCTGATGGTCTGGTGGAAGAAGCTGTTCCAGAGCCTATTGGTCCTGACTTTAATGCAGCGGTAACGTTTCCCAGATGGTAACAGCTGGAAGAGAAATTGTCCTTGAAATTGGTTGGACATTACCCAGTGGGAAAGGGGAGAGAGGGAATGACTGGAGTGGGAGAGGACCTGGATTATGTTTGCTACTTTCTCAAGGCAGCTGGACATGTAGACAGAGTCAATGGAAGGGAAACTGGTTTGTGTGAAGGGCTGGGCTAAGTTCACAACTCTGTGATTTCTTGTGGTCCTGGGCATACCAAACTGTGACGTATCTAGGAAGGGGTTTTCTGTGGTGCATCTGGGAAAATTGGTAAGACCCTAAATCAATCATGTTGAAAAACGCAGCCTTCGTGGTTGCCAGCTATTCCTCCACCCATGGAACACAGGACCCGAGCTGGGCGGCTCACATTGTCGGCTTTGGTGAATTCTGGGGGTACCTGAAACAGACATAATCCACAACCACGGACATTGGGTTGGGGTTTCACTTTAAGAGGCAGGCCTGACGTGATGGTGTTTTTATGTAAAGAGTTTTTAGTATGTAGGTTTTGGTGTTCAATAAAATATGTTACAGGTTTCATTGAACAAAATGCCTCACTTTGCTTTACTTGTGAACACCTGAATGTAAAGATTATAGCAATTAGCTTTCTTTGTCACATGTACATCAAAACATGCAGTGAAATGCGTTGTTTGTGTCAAATCAAATCAGCAAGGATTGTGCAAGTGGCACCAAGCTTCCTGCACTGACATAGCGTGCCCACAGCTCTATAACAAACACGTGCTTCTGCAAATGCTGGAAATCCAGAAGTCCTGATGAAGGGTCGTGGTCTGAAATGTCAACTGTTTATTCCCCTCCACAGATTCTGCCTGGCCTGCTGCATTCCTCCAACACATCGCGTGTTGTTTGTTGGTTGGTGTGAACTCAGTGCACTGCAGGGCCTATTTTCATGCTCTATCAGTCTATAATTTTCCTCTCTGAGTTTCATCATGACTTCATTTTATTGGAGCTGCCCTCATATCAAACCATACCATATTTTTACAGGCCAATTCTTTTATTTGATCCACTGTACTAGTCTATCTTAATGCACTATTTTGCAAAGAGTGTGGCACAGTAGTGTAGCAGTTAGCACAATTGCTTTACAAAGCCACCAGTCATCACTCAGGGTCCAATTCCCGTTGTGCCTGTGAGAAGTTTCTATGTTCTCCCCGTGAGGATGTGGGTTTCCTCTGGGTGCTCCGGTTTCCTCTCAGATTCCAAAGACATACGGTTAGAGCTAAGATTTGTGCATTATGGGGATGCTATGTTGGTGCCGGAAGCGTGGTGACTCTTGCAGGCTGCCCCCAACACACTCCTCAGACAGGGGGTGCTGGTCATTGACACAAAGCACTGCATTTTTTTGTTTCAGTATTTCAATGTACATGTGGTAAATAAAGCTAATCTTTTCTTTATCTTTTGATCCCTTTGTACGTTTTAAATCTAATTTAACACCACCCGTTGTTGAAACTGAAAGCCTGCTTGAACACATTAGTACAATCTAACTTAAAGACGGCTCTATAAGAATTCAGAAATGGAGAGGTAAATCTACAAAGATCCAAAGGGCACAATTAAAAAAATTGAAAGCAAGTTTTTTTTTGCCTGAGAAAGGCAAGATCTTTCATTGTGGAAATCATCAACCCTGACCGCTGTACTGACTGAACAGAGAAGGTTCATTTTTAAGCTCAGAGGTTTATTGATTAATTCCTGGAGACAATTTTACCAGGAGAGAAGTTTATGCAATAAACACATTGTGATCCATGATATTCACTTGCGGCTTGAGAGTTGTGCTTCTCTTGCAGGTTCCTGCTAATGGATATGCTGAGGGAGCCTAAACCTTCGTAATGGACAGGATATTGATTATGCTTTAAGTGAGTTCAGCATCCTCAAAACTTCCAAATGTCAGATAGAGAGACAGGTCAAAAAGAAGTTTAGGCTTAATTAGAAGAAACTATACCTGGCCACTTATCACATTTACTTCATACATTTTTTTCCTATTAGCTTTGAGTCTCTAAAGTAATCAGATGGAAGTAATATTACCCAGAGTAGTATTAATAAGAGACAACTTGGCCTTAATGGGGGATTTTATTTGTGATTCTGGATACAATTGTCACAGGAAAATGGCCTTTGGCTTCACTTGTCAAAAAGAACATGCACCCTGTCTTCCGCTACAACATTTGATCATTTGAGGTGTTTCTCAGATGCCTGAAATATTTCGTTTCAATAGTTTCAGTCACTCCATTTAATATCAGAGAGTGTATACAACATACAACCTGAAATTCTCGTTCTTCGCAGACATTTCACTTTTTACACCTTTCACAATTCTAAGAATTAAATAGCTGCTTTGCAATACACACAAAAAAAGCTAAGAAACTCAGTAGATCAAACTGCATCTGTGGAAATCAATAAACATTTGACATTTCGAGCCAAGACCATTCATCAGGACTGGAAAGGAAGGGGGAAAATGCCAGAATAAGAATGTGGTGAGGGGGGAAGGAGGACAAGCTAGAAGGTGAGAGGTGAACTCAGGTGGGTGGGGGGAGAGATAAAGTAAGAAGCTGGGGGGTGTTAGGTGAAAAATGTAAAGGGCTGGTAAAGAAGAAATCTGATAGGAGAGTAGAGTTGACCATGGGAGAAAGGAGTGAGGAGGGGCACCAGGAGGAGGCGATAGGCAGGTGAGGAGGAGAGGTAAAAGGAGGGCCAGAATGGAGAATTGAAGGGGGGGTGGAAAGGCTGCTTTCCAAACTTGGTTGCTCTGCTTATAAAATGTAGGAGCAGCATTAGGCCATTCAGCCCATCGAGTCTGCTCCGCCATTCCATCATGGCTGATTAATTATCCCTCTCAACCCCAGTCTCCTGGTTTCTCCCATTAACCTTTGACACCCTGACTAATGAAGAACCTATCAATCTCTGCTTTAAATGTATCCAATGGCTTGTTCTCCAAAGCTGTCTGTGACCAGATTCATCACCCTCTGGCTAAAGAAATTCCTCCTCACCTCTGTTCTAAGTGGACTTCCTTCTATTCTGAGTCTGTGCACTCTGGTCCCAGAATTTCCTACTATAGAAAACATTCATATCCACTCTACCTAGGCCTTTCAATATTCGATAGGTTTTAATAAGCTCCCGCACCCCCCAACCCCTCATTCTTCAGTAAGTACAGACCCAGAGCTACCAAATGCTCCTCATACATTAACTATCTTATTCTCAGGAAGCTCATCTGGAACCTTACCAATACCAGACAACCTTTATGTGGGATATGGAGCCGGGAACAGAGCAAGGTCTCACATACACCAATCAGAAAGATACCAAAGACATTGAGCTGGAACTTTGGTTAACTGGCCATTGTATAAGTTGCAAGGAATTTGAATGTTTGATGTTCAGATTTCTAACAAGACTTCAGAAATATCAACGGAACTCAAACTAGAAGAACTCAGCAGGTCAGGAAGCATCCGTGGAGGGAGGTAAACAGTCAAGGATCTCCACCTGGAATGTCAGTAGCCCATTTCCCACCCCAAATGCCGCCTGACCCTTTGAGTTTCTTTAGCAGTTCAGTTTTTGCCGACACTTCTAAAGTCCTGTAAGAAATTGTAATGCCAATGCCACAGTAGCAGAACAGTTATAGAAACATAGAAAATGTACAGCACAATACAGGCCCTTTGTTCCCACAAAGCTGTGCCGAACATGTCCTTACCTGAGAAATTTCCTACAGTTACCCATAACCCTCTATTTTTCTGAGTTCTATATACCTGTCCAGTCGTCTCTTAAAAGACCCTATCGTATCCGCCTCTAACACTGTCGCCCATTCCACGCACTCACCACTCTATGCATAAAAAAAAACTACCCCTGACATCTCCTCTGTACCTACTTCTAAGCACCTTAAAACTGTGCCTCTCGTGCTAGCCACTCCAGCCCTGGGAAAAAGCCTCTGACTATCCACATGATCACTGCCTCTCATCATCTTATACACCTCTATCAGGTCACCTCTCATCCTCCGTCACCCCAAGGAGAAAAGGCCGAGTTTACTCAACCTATTCTCACAATGCCTTTAGAGTTTGGGGGTCTTCCGGAGTTAGGAGTTCAGCTCCGGCACTGGATGTACTGAGTTTGTACGTTTTCTCCGTGAACTGCACAGGTTTCCTCTGTGTGCTCCAGTTTCCTCTCACAGTCCAAAGTCACACTGGTAAGCTGGCTAATTGTTAAAATGTCCTGCGTTTAGTCAGGTGTTACATAGGTGCAATGCTGGGTGGCCTGGCTCATTGGGTGTGAAGGGCCTATTCCACACTCTACCTCTAAATAGAGAAACAAAATAAATGCTGAAATTCCTTGTAGTTTACACAGTGGCCAGTTTTAGGTTTAGATTCAGAGATACCGCATGGTAACAGGCCCTTCCAGCCCAATGAGTCTGTGCTGCCCAATTACACCCATGTGACCAATTAGTTTACAAACCTGTATTTGTTTGGAATATGGGAGGAAACCAGAACACCCGGAGGAAATCCAGGCAGTCACAGGGAGAACGTACCAACTCCTACAGACAGAAGCGGGATTGAACCCTCATCGCTGACGCTCTTAGTCCCGTTACAGTTTGAACCTGGGTCACTGGTGCTGGAATAGTGTTATGCTAACTGCTACGTTATGGAGCCTCTCTAGTTAAGCTGGGTAGTTAACCTACCCATTACACGTCCTTGGAATGTGGGAGGCAAGTCGAGCTCTCAGAGGATACCCATGCAGTGAGAGGGAGATACAGCGATCACAAGGGAATTGTCTAGTTCAGGTATTGCCTGGGAGAATCGAAGCTATGAACTGGTCAGGTGTCAGGTCTCTCAATGAGAGAGCATTCTGGAGATGGTAATCACAATTCTATCTCCTTCACCATGGCATTGAAGAGGGATTGGAACAGATAAGATAGGGAAACGTTTAATTGGAGTAAGGGGAACTATGAGGCTACCAGGCAGGAATGTAGAAGCATAAATTGGAAGCAGATGTTCCCAGGGAAACGTACAGAAGTAATGTGGCAAATGTTCAGGGAATATTTGCGCGGGGTTCTGAGTAGGTACGTTCCAATGAGACATGGAAAGGATGGTATGGTGCAAGATCTGTGGTGTACAAAGGCTGTTGTAAATCTAGTCAAGAAGAAAAGAAGAGCGTACGAAAGGTTCAAAAAACCTAGGTAATGATAGGAATCTAGAAGATTATAAGGCTTGCAGGAAGGAGCTTAAGAATGAAATTAGGAGACCAAGAAGGAGCCATGAGAAGGCATTGGCGGACAGGATTAAGGAAAACCCCAAGTCATTTTACAAATATGTGAAGAGCAAGAGGATAAGACATGAGAGAATAGGAGCAATCAAGTGTGACAGTGGAAAAGTGTGTATGGAACCGGAGGAGATAGCAGAGGTACTTAATGAATACTTTGTTTCAGTATTCACTACAGAGAAGGATCTTGGCGATTGTAGGGATGACTTGCAGTGGACCATAAACCTTGAGCATGGAGATATTGTCAGGGGTCACCCTGGTGGGAAAAGGGGTCCAGAAGAGACCCTATGAACTGTGCTGCTATTAAGAGAGAAAAAGGGAGGCATCCAGCGTAGAGAGAGAGAGAGAGAGAGAGAGAGAGAAACTGCTTGAAAGAATGATGTTATGTTTCCTCTGCTGATTGTTTACCTTTCTCCGAGGTCACTTGCCTGCTTGTAGAGAGTCTGCAGAAAGCAGTGGGCGGAGCAGGTTGATGGACAGCTGGTGTCCAACTTGTGGAGATGAAAACCAGATCCACTGTTACACAGACAGACATACCAAGGCACACCATGAGACACACACAGTGTTGGACACTGAACGAGCTTTGTGCACCTACATGAAGGTGGGGTTTTGGAGGATCGAATCGGGGAAATCAATCAGTGGCTCATAGTGTGAAAAGGTGCAACCGGTGGGGAATTATTTGTGTGTCCACCCTTGCCTGGGTGATAATTCCACCACTGAAGAATGGTCGTACACGCTATGGTCGTAGTCGGTGACTACAACAGGATTTCGGAAGACAACGGGAAGATCGACGGCTCCCCTCACTTCTCTCTCTCTCCAACATTATTCAACTAACTACCTCGAACTGAACTGAACTCTCTTCATTATATCATAAGACTGTACCCCTTTACCCCTAGGTTTGAAAGAGCCTAGTTTTGTTCCTATTTCCACACATATATATACATATATATCATTGCTAACCTGTTCAATATATTTGCATTTATCTTATTGTATTGCTTAGTTACTAATAAACACTACTAGTTTATAGCAATAACAGACTCCAGAGTGTTTTCCATTTCTGCTGGTTCTTTAAACAGTTCACTGGGTACGTGACAATATTAATGAAGAGGATGTGCTGGAGCTTTTGGAAAGCATCATGCTGGAAAAGTCAGCAGAATAGGACAGGATGTACCCCAGGCTACTGTGGGAGGTGAGGGAGGAGATTGTTGAGCCTTTGGCAATGATCTTTGCATCATCAATGAGGATGGGAGAGGATCCGGAGGATTGGAGGGTTGCTGATGTTGTTCCTTTATTCAAGAAAGGGAGTAGGGCTAGGTTAGGAAATTATGGACCAGTGAGTCTTACTTCAGGGGTTGGTAAGTTGATGGAGAAGATCCTGAGAGGCAGGATTTGGAGAGGCATAATATGATTAGGAATAGTCAGCACGGCTTTGTAAAGGGCAGGCTGTGCCTTATGAGCCTGATTGAATTTTTTTGAGGATGTGACTAAACATATTGATGAAGGTAGAGCTGTAGATGTAGTGTATATGAATTTTAGCAAGGCATTTGATAAGGTACACCTTGCAAGGCTTATTGAGAGAGTAAGGAGGCATGGGATCCAAGGGGACATTGTTGTGTGGATCCAAAACTGGCTTGTACACATAAAGCAAAGAATGGTTGTAGATGGGTCATATTCTGCATGGAGGTTAGTGACCAGTGGGGTGCCTCAGGGATCTATTCTGGGACCCCTACTCTTTGTGATTTTTATAAATGACCTGGATGAGGAAGTGGAGGGATGGGTCAGTAAATTTGCTGATGGCACAAAGGTTGGGAGTATTGTGGATAGTGTGGAGGGCTGTCAAAGGTTACAATGGGACATTGATAGGATGCAAAACTGGGCTGAGAAGTGGAGGATGGGGTTCAACCCAGATAAGTGTGAGCTGGCTCATTTTGGTAGGTCAAATATGATGGCAGAATATAATATTAATGGTAAGACTCTTGGCAGTGTGGAGGATCAGAGGGATCTTGGGGTCTGAGTCCATAGGACACACGAAGCTGCTATGCAGGTTGACTCTGTGGTTAAGAAGGCATGCGGTGCATTGGCCTTCATCAATTGTGGGCTTGAGTTTAAGAACAGAGAGGTAATGTTACAGCTATATAGGACCCTGGTCAGACCCCACTTGGAGTACTGTGCTCAGCTCTGGTCGCCTCATTACAGGAAGGATGTGGAAACCATAGAAAGGGTGCAGAGGAGATTTACAGGGATGTTGTCTGGATTGGGGAGCATGACTTATGAGAATAGGTTGAGTGAACTCAGCCTTTTCTCCTTGGAGCAACGGAGGATGAGGGGTGACCTGATAGAGGTGTACAAGATAATGAGAGGCATTGATCATGTGGATAGTCAGAGGCTTTTCCCCAGAGCTGAAATAACTAGCATGAGATGTACAGTTTTAAGGTGCTTGGAAGCAGGTACAGAGGAGATGTCAGGGGTAAATTTTTTATGCATAAAGTGGTGAGTGCGTGGAATGGGCTGCCGAGGTGGAGGCGGAAACGATCGGGTCTTTTAAGAGCTCCTGAATGGCTACATGGAGCTTAGGAAAATAGAGGGCTATGGGTAAAGCCTAGGGACATGTTCGGCACAGCTTTGTGGGCCGAAGGGCCTGTATTGTGCTGTATGTTTTCTGTGTTTCTATGTTTCTAACCAGGGGAAGTCTGTGCATCTTCCTTCAAGGATGCTGAGGAGTTGGTTACGTTCATCTGAGGGAGCAGATGGTGAATTTTTCATCAATGCGACACCAAAAATATCTGCACTTTAACAGGACTACACTGAGATGAACTAAATTGCTGGTTTAATTAATTACACAGAAAAACAAAATAAGCAAAATCCATCCAGAGTTAACCACATGATACTCTTCACTGCTTGTAAGTTATCAATCAATCTTAGCATGCTTCAGTCGAAAGACAATACCAAAATGGCAGTCACGTAGCCTGGTGTAGCAATAGTAAGGGGTATCTTAGCCGTAATAGGGGATTGCCTTTGTGACCCTGGACCATGCTAAAAAAAATTTTGGCTTCACATAAGAGGGGAGCACATGTCAGCCTGTCCTACACCACAACCTTAAATCCTAGAGACGTAGGAAACTACCCCTCAAACCATCTATTCAATGCCAAACAGTTATTCTTTTCAGTCCCATCAAACCACACCTGGACCATAGCCCTCTATCCAAGTAGCTATCCAAACTTAAACATTGCCATCAAAACAGCATCCACCACTTCTGCTGGCTGCATTTGCACCACCCTCTGAGGGAAGAAGTTCCCCCTCAGTTTCCCCTTTAATATTTCACCTTTCACCCCGTGACCTGTAACTTCTAGTTCTGGTCTCAGTCAACCGCAGTGGAGAAACCGCAGGGCTTACATTTACTCTATCTATACCCCTCATAATTTAGTATACTTCTATTCAATATCCTCTCATTTTCCTATGCACCAAAGAAAAAGGGTCAAACCTATTCAACCTTTCCCTGGAACTCAGATTATTTGAGATTATTATATTATTATTATAATTATCTGAGATGATTAACATTTACTGAGCCATGAATTTCAGCCAGTAAATCACAACATTATAATCTGTTAGCATAATTCTGAGGGAAATATACGGTTTACTTATGAAAAATGTAACACTTTTTTCCATGGTTATAAACATTACATTTCACCATTGTCATATTAGCTAAAATGCTGGCATGTTGTCTCTAAACAGACCATAATTACTTCACAAACCTTTTGATGTTTTATAAATTACATTAAGCAAGAGCTTTCTGCTAACTTTGCATTGTATGGGGAATTTTAGCAATCTAAACTAAAACCAAATTAAGCCTCTATTACTTCATATATATTCTTGTAATGAGATGTTATTAATAATTCATTAATAATACGTTTTTCTCGTGGTGTTAAATGTTATTCCGAAGACAGCTGTATACTAGACACAGCATAGAAACAGGCACTTTGTCCCAAGTTTGTCCATGCAGATAAAAATATCCACCAAAATCAGTCCTATTCACCCATATCCCTCAAGACCTTTCTTATTCACTCATCATCATTATTATGTGCCATGTCGTATGCAGTGGGTGATCATGATCTTGACCATGATTGCTCTTGGCAAATCTTTCTACAGAAGTAGTTTGTCTTTACCTTCTTCTGGGCAGTGTGGGCAGTGTCCTTACAGGATGGGTGACCCCAGCCATTATCAATACTCTTCAGAGATTGTCTGCCTGGTTGCATAACCGGGACATGATATACACTAGCTGCTCTTACGGCCATCAACCACTTGCTCCCATGGCTTTATGAGACCCTGATTGCGGGGGGGGGGGGGGGGCACTGAGGGTGCTAAGCAGATGCTGCACCTTGCCCAAGGGTGGCCTGCAGGCTACCGGAGGGAAGGAGCCCCTTACACCTCCTTTGGTGGAGATGCATCTCCACCCCACCACCTTAATCATTAACTTATCAAAATGTTGTTTAAGTCTCATTATTGCACCTACCTCACCTGCTTTCCCTAGAATGGAAAGGTTGTTGCTCTGGTCCCTTTTAAATCTTTGCCCTATAATTCCCTGAGGGTACAGTTCTGGGTCAGAAGAAGCAGTCAACTTAAATTCCATGCCACATGGCTAAACTTTCAATGGAGTACTGAAATTAGACTCTAAGACCATAAGACATAGAAACATAATTACGCCATTTGACTCATCACATCCACTTCGCCATTCAATCATGACTGATTTATTATCCCATTCTCCTGCCTTCTCCCTATAACCCTTACTAATCAAGAACCTATTAACCTCTGCCTTAAATATCCCCGCAACACACAGAAAATGCTGGAGGAACTCAGGAGGCCAGCCAGCATCTATGAAAAAAAAGTACAGTTGGCATTTTGAGCCAAGACCCTTTTGCAGGACTGGAGAAAAAAGGATGAGTAGATTTAAAAGGTGGTGGAGGGGAGAAATATACCCAAGGTGATAGGTGAAACCAGAAGGGGAAGGGATGCGGTAAAGTTGATTGGTGAAAGAAATACAGGGCTGGAGAAGGAGGAGTCTGATAATTGGGGATAGTAGGCCATGGAAGAAAGAAAAGGGGGAGGCCATGGGCAGGCAAGGGGATAGGGAATGGTGAAGGTGGGGGGGGTGCCATTACAGCAAGTTCAAGAAATCAATGTTCATGCCATTAAGTTGGAGGCTACCCAAACAAATATAAACTGTTGTTCCACGAACTGGATTGACATATTGGAATGGGAATGGGAAGTGAAATTAAAATGGGTGGGCACTGGGAGATCCTGCTTCTTCTGGAGAAATGGTCTCCCAATCTACGTTGGGCCACACCAATTTACAGGAGGCCACACCAGGAGCAGCAGACCCAGTATACGACCCAACAGAATCACAGGTGAACTGTTTCCTCACATATTTAGAGCCCTGAATAGTAGTGAGGGAGGAGGAGGTGTAGGGGCAGGTGTAGCACTTGTTCTGCTTGCAAGAATAAGTTCCAGGAGGGAATGGACAAGGGAGATGTGTAGGGAGTGATCCCTGTGGAAAGCAGAAAGTGGGGGGGGAGGAAAAGATGTACTTGGTGGTGGGATCCCATTGGAGATGGAGAGGTTCCAGACAATTATGTAAACATCCCCAATGATTTGGCCTCCACAGTTGTCTGTGATGAACTCCACAGATTCACCATCCTCTGGATAAAGAAGTTCCTCCTCATCTCCATTCTAAAGTCATGTCCTTCTATTCTGAGACTGTGCCCTCTGGTCCTAAGCCCCCCCCCCCCCCCCCCCAATATAGGAAACATCCTCTCCACACCTATGCTATACACAGTAGCTACTTTATTAGGTACACCTGTACACCTGCCTGTGAATTGCTGCCACATGATTAGCTACTCAGCCAATCAAGTGGCAGCAATTCAATGCATGAAAGCACACAGACATGGTCAAGAGGTACATTTTTTGTCCAGACCAAGCATCAGAAGAGCATTTCGAAATGCACAACAAATCAAACTTTGAAGTAGATGGGCTACAGGAGCAGATGACCACAAACATACACTCAGGCTACGTACACACTACGCCGGATAAATCTGTAACCGAAGCTTTTTCTCTTCGTTTTTACCCTCCGTCCACACTAAAACGGCATTTTCATCCCCCAAAACCGGAGCTTTTCAGAAATGCTTTCCAGGGTGGGTATTTTTGAAAACGCTGCTCAGGCAGATCAGTGTGGACGGGGTAACCGGAGACTTTTGAAAACGCTGTCAGACGACAGCATGCTATTTCATTGTTTTCTTGAACGCAACTTAACAATTTCAGAACAGATGGCAATGAGACTGAAGCCAGAAGAGTTAGAAATGTACTCACCAAATACTTTGACCCATAACTTGCTGAATAAATAAGTATACTATACTCACTTTGCCATTTTCCGTACTTGCTCGTATGAAGGTGGTTTACCTATTTATGCAAGTTCTTCTCTGACAATCGATGTGTAACAGCCTAATGTAATATTGTATGGAAATACAAGATAATACTGATGCAGACATGTTTTATACATTTAACATGGTGCTTTATTAATGCAACAGAGTTAGTCAGTTTCTCAATGTTCGTCATCAGCCGGGTCATACAGTCCGTGAATTCCCTGTCGGTTGCCTCCGTACGCTCCAGTATTTGTTTTTTTTAGTTTTAAGTTCTCCTGTGCAAGTGCCAACAGCTGTCCGTCATTTTAAGTTTTTCTAGTCTGTAACTACACAAACGCGTACTTTCACGGCGAGATTCGACACCAAACATGTCACTTGTTTTCGGTAGATGTGTCCTGCGCATGCGCAGCAGGAAGAGATTCACCGAAATCTCCATTTCAGTGTGGATAGAGATATTTTCAAAAACACATAGTGTGGACACCTATCGTTTTTATGTGAAACTGGCGTTTTCAAAATTATCCGGTCTAGTGTGGATGTGGCCTCAGTGGCTACTTTTTATCAAGTACAGGAGGTAGCTAATAAAGTGGTCACTTGAGTGTATCTGTGCCTTTTAATGTTTGATAGCTTTCATTGAGATCCTTCCTCATTCTTCTAAACTTCGATGAGTACAGGCCCAGAGCCATCAAACGAGCCTCATGCGTTAACCTTTTCATCCCCGGGATCATGTTTGTAAACCTCCTCTGGACTCACTCCAATGCTGAATTATCAAAGTTACTCTTGCTTTGAGTGAGGTATTTTAACTAAATTCCAATCTGACTAATCCAACAGAGGCAGCAAGTTGATTCAAGAACAGCTTTTTCACTTCTGTCATCAGATTTCTGAATGGATATTGAACCCATGAACACTACCTCACTATTTTTTTCTCTTTTCGCACTGCTTATTGAATTTAACTTTTTGAATATATCTTCCTGTAATTTACAGTTTTTATTATGTTTTGCAATATACTGTTGCCGCAAAGCAACAGAAGTCACAACATTTGCCAGTGATATTAAACCTGATTCTGATTCTGATATTATGATTCAAATTGGAGGGGTAAATTTCAGCTCAGAACTCGGATCAGGAATATGTGTGGGTGGGTGGGAGGGAGGGAGGAACAGTGCTGTCAGGAAATGTAGAGGAGGCTTGACTGAAACACAGAGCAGCAGAGATGATTTAATGGCGAGTGATCATTTAATAATAAACTGCAAAATAACAAGCCACAAAGGGCCACAAAACGAGAGAGAACAGATACTAAACACGGCAAGGAAACAAGGAAACTGAAGGCTAGGAGCAACCGGTTGAAGTTGGCCATTTCACATGAGTAAACCAGGATTGTGGATGACAGCCAAGTTGAAATGGGCTGCAGGTGATGAGCTGGAAACTAGTAGCAGATGACACCTGTTAACTGGATGGAGTCTGGGTGGAGACTGCCTGTGCAGGCCTGACAAGGACTTGTTTTGCTGTTGTTGTTTTGTTGTTTGTTGTGTTCTGTGTTGTTCTACCAAACAATGCCATGTTGGCATAGAAAAGTATGGTAGTACTTATGCAGGGTGCACACAGGACATCCTTGGGTGTGTTGGTTGCTAACACAAGCAACACATTTCACTGTTTGTTTCATGTTAAATAAATGAATCTGAATTTGAATCTACCCCTCATAATTTTAGCTAATTTCCAATCTGTCTAATCCAACATAGGCAAAAATTGTCTGACTCACCCACCCAAATACCCATACCCCTTGCAGTTCGTCTGTCTAATATCCCCCACATCCTTCACTGCAAAACATTGTCTTCCAGTAAGATGTCAGTGCACATGGACACAGTGGCTTCTACTGGTCAACCAAAGGAGTTATTCTCTTTTTTAAATGTATTTTTATGATCTCAAGACCCTGCTGGATATTAGGAACTTGTTATACTGCAGGCCTACCCCATCAGCGAGTTGCTCATTGGTGAAAAAGCTGGAGGAGCTGGAAATGGTGCAGACCGTGATGCTGCCTGTGACAGGGAGTCATCGGTGCACAAGCGAGGTGTGTAGTCCAACAGTGAATGATCAACTTAGTCGCTTTTCTTGTGATGACAAGACCCTGTTGGATATTAGTGATGTGGATTGCTGCTAGCCCAATTCATTGGTGAATGGCCGGGACAGACAGCAGGGGACTCTGTGGCCTCTATCATAGCAAGGACTAGGCCTCAAGCTGTGGTGTCACCTCTCTACAGCTGCCCAGGGGGAGGTGCTGGAGTCAGGGTCTCCACTGGAGTACCAGAGTCAATGTGCTGTGTTAAATGTACCTATTGAAACCCCTTTTTATCAAGAGTCTCTAGCTGGTCAGCCCCTTCCTAATGAGCCAATGGACTCAGCGTTGAGAAAACCACCTTCCTTGAACTCCATATGTCGATATGACTTGGGTCCCATCACACTGAGAGAGCCAGGATGTTTCCAGCACCCACGTCCCAATCTCAGTGAAATCTGTCTAAATGCTACCCTCTTGCAATTACCTGTTGGCAAGAAATAACAGATCATACACTGCATACAATTATAAAAAAGGTGTATTTATGCATAGCAACTCAATCAAACAGTTGTTAATGAAGAAAGAAATAAAGAAAAGGGCCCATTATAAATAAAACAGTCAAATGTGCACGAAGTTAGAGCTCAAAATTTCCAAAAGCTGGAGGTGTCCTTGTATGTATATTTCAATAATAATTTTACCTTCAACTTTAGTTTATCAGAAATTCTGTTGTATTTCATTATTTTCCTGTAAGTGCCTGCAAGAAAATGAATCTCAAGGTAGTGTATGGTAACATATACATATTTCGATAATAAATACTTTGACTTGGACTTTGATTCCTTAGTGATTAACAAAAGACACAGCATTCTGGAAATAATTTCATTTCATCTCTGGCTTAAATGGATAGCCCACACTGTCAAATATTGACCCCCTATTTATCCGAGACATTCTCTCTACATCCACCCAATTATGACTCTTCAGGATGTCACAGGTATTTTTTACATCACCTCTGACTATCCTAAAGCCTGCCAGACACAACTCTAGCCTGTTCATCCTTCCCTCATAAGACAGCAGCGTGTGTTTATCACTCCGGCACATTTCAATGTAAGCAGAAAAGCTTCCAGAGAGACCAGCACTCCCACATTTTACACAGCTACTTGAAGGGGAAATGTTGCGGCACATTGCTCTCCCAATCGATTTACACAGGAGGTTCACTGAAAGGTCACAGATATCAAGCAATCTTCATAGTGACTTATCACACTGTCTGTGGTAATATTCTCCCAAGCAGGGACGTGATGATCATCCATTATATCTGTGTGATATCATTACTTTAATCCAGTTCAACACTGAAGGGACTGCAAATGGTACAAATTATTTCAGTAATAATCTGATAATGTTAACACAATTGTATTCATCTATTTTTAATGAGATGATCTCATGGAGGTTTCAATTCATTTTTTCTAACCATCTGAAAATGATTGGCTCCCACCTGGCTCCTGCAAAAACAGGTAGGTTCATGTATTCATAGAGTCAAACCACATCCATAACACCATGAGACACAAGAGCAGAGTTAGGCCATGTGATGCACCGAGTCTGCTCAGCCATTCCATCATGGCTGATTTATTATCACTCTCAACCCCATTCTCCTGCCTTCTCCACATAACCTTTGACATCCTTGCTAATCATGAACCCATCAACCGCCACTTTAAATATACCCAATGACTTGGCCTCCACAGCTGTCTATGGCAATGAATTCCACAGATCCTGTAACCTCCGGTGATCTGGAAGAAGATGACGCCAGTGAACAACAGGACCAAGGGCAATATCGTCCAGACGGTTCAGGAAACTACTTCTTTCTCTTCTTCTATGTCTTCTTTCTCTTTCAAATGTTGGAGCATGTGATTTATTGTTCAGTGCCTGGTGACCTACATTTTGGTAGTGTGTTTTCAGACCAATTGAGTAACCTGACACTTTGCTGTTTTCGAGAGGCTTCTATGAGGCTTCGAGCGAAGTGTGTGGCCTCGAGCCTGGAGAAGGGATGAGAGCCCATGATCGACTCCATTTCTTGCTGATCTCACCAATTAAAATGCTGAGGAAAATGAAAATCATCAAGGAAGCAAGCATCTGGCTTTGTCTACCAGCCTCTTGCTTGCTGCTGGAGGAAGGTGACTCCGTGTCTCTCTGTTGTTGGAGGATGGTGCCGGAGCAAGGTTTAATTGATGTGGCTTGTGTATTGGACTCTCTAGTTTATACTATGATGTGTGTCTGGTTTCCAGTCACTCCTTTTCCTTGTGTCTATTTAGAATCGAGGCAGCCTGCAGATAATGAACACCGAGCTGAACTATTTCGATTTTGTGTTTTTATTCTGTGTTTTTTTTGGTACCATTTCCGCGATTTGTTTTTTTTTTGCATCGGGGATTTTGATGTTTTTTTTAATGGGTTCCACGGTGCTTCTTTGTTTCGTGGCTGTCTGTGGGAAGGCAAATCTCAGGGTTGTACACTGCATTCATACTTTAATAATAAATGTACTTTGACTTGGACTTAAAGAATTTCCTCCTCATCACTGTTCTAAAAAGACATCCTTGTATTCTGAGGTTGTGCCCTCTGGATTTAGACACCAAATTAATGGAATCAACCTCCCCAGATCCACTTAATCTCTCCCTTTTAATATTCTGTAGGTTTAAATGAGACTCCTCCCTCCCCCTCCCCATTTTTCTAAACTCCAGTGAGTACAGACCCAGACACACCAAACATTCCACATGCATTAACTCTTTTATTTCCAGGACCATTCTCATAAACCTTTGGACCCTCTCCAATGCCAGCACATCCTTTCTTAGATACGGGGCCCCAATACTCATCTGAGCAGAGTGTTTTAAACAGTTACTTATCAAACATAAGACAATGGGATAGAAATCTGTCCTTGCCTCATTGAGTAAACGGAAGGCAAAGCCACACATAGACATTGTACGCTCATTCTGAAATCAGGCACTTAACAGAAGAACTTCAGTATTCCACATGGCACGATTATTGCTTTATATCAGTGCATGGAAATAGGGTCAGGTTTCTGTTCCAGCATGTAATGGGCTAGATAAAAGCTTCAGGTGAAAATGTCTCAGGACTCTGAGAAAGTGCAGGGAGAGAGTGACTGGCTTACTTATTTTATTTATTTAGAGATACTGCCCTTCCAGCCCAACCAGCCTGTCCTGGACAATTACACTCATGTGAGCAATTAACATATTAACCCATAAGTCTTTGGAATGAGGGAGGAAACCGGATCACTCGGAGGAAAACCAATGCCGTCACGGGGAGAAAGTACAAAGTCCTTACAGACAGCAGTGGAATTGAACCTGGGTTGCTTGCATTGTAACAGGGTTAAACTAACTATTACATTACCATGCCAGTATGATTTGATAGTAAATCTTCCATTCTGATGCCTTAGAGCCTAAACTCTTGTATTATAATTTCAAAGTTCAAAGTACATTTATTAAAAAGATGTATCTGCATAGATGATACAACCTTCAGATTTGTCGCCTTACAGGCAGCCACAAAACAAAGAAACCCAAAAGAATCTATTAAAAAAACTGACAAACACCCAATGTGTAGAGAAAAAAAAGTCATACAAGCAATAAAAGTAAGCAAATAGCATTTAGAATGAAAGTGAGTCCTCAGAGTTGAAGCCCGGAGCAGCCGGAGCAGGCCACAGCCTCAGTTCACTCAGGGCTGAGTAAACATCACAGAGAAGCCTGAGCAAGCCCTCAGTGTAGCAAAGAGTGACGTAAACATCACAGAACCAGCCCGAGCCGAGCCTCTAGTCCCAACACCCCACCTTTTCAATCCATCTGGCCCACCGTTTAAATCATCCAAATGTCAGGCCTTTCCTCACCCAGGTCCTATTGCTATAGACTACTGCACTGTACTGCTGCCACTAAGCAACAAATTTCATGACATATGTCAGTGATTCAAAGCACACTTATTATTAAAGTAAGTATGCAGTATACAACACTGAGATTCATCTTCCCACAGACAGTTCACTAATAAACCTGATTTTGATTCTCAGCTCCTCTGTCTGTGGACTGTCTGATCTGCTGAATATTAACAGGATTTTCCATTCTTATTATGGATAATTTCAAAGAACCAGCACAGTCAGACCTCCTCCTGCTGACACCTCCCAGCCTGCAAATGCAGACACCTCCCGGTCTCCACTCAGCTATTAGGATTCGCCCTCCATTCATTCCAGACTCATCACCTGCAGCCTATTTAACCCCAGCTCTCATCCACAATGCTTGTTCACTCGTCAGACCAGCCGGCTTCAACCGGTTGTTCCTGGCTGGCACTCTCCCTGCCTGAAGTTTACCTTGTTGCCTGTTGTGTTTAGTTTCTGTTCTCTCTTGCTTTGTGACTCCTTGTGGCTAGTTATCACCACAGTCTATGTTAAATTTATCGTTCACTGCTGAATCTTCTCCATTACTCTGCTTTTGGGTCAAGTCTTCTCTATATATCCTGACAAGCACAGAAACAGGAGGGAAAACCATTTTGAGAAAAGTTGAATAGGTGAGGACTTTATTCCCTGGAATGTACAAAAATGAGGGGAGGTTTAATAGAAGTACAGAACTGTGCAAAACTCTTAGGCACATATATATAGGTAGCGGCAGAATTGTATTTGTCAATGTGGAGCAGGGAGCAAGTTTGTAAATCTGGTGGGAACAAGGGATATTGGGAAAGGAATGGCAAGGGTGAGGGGTGGGCTGGGGTTGCAGATGCAGACACACCCCGTCCGGAGATAACAGGCAAGGTGATTTCATTCCAAACAGTTGGTTTATTGATCAGTACAGAATGTCTCTCTGGTACTTCCCTCTCCCTTCCCCTTTTCCCAACCATGATTCCTCTCTCTCTGCCCACTTCCCACTCTCAGTCCACAATAGAGACCCATAACAGAATCAGGTTTATCCTCGCTCACGTGTATCAAGAAATTAGTTTATCTTGCAGCAGCAGTCCAGTGCAATACATAAAATTGCTGCAGTACTATGCAGAAGTGTTAGGTATTCTAGCTGTCTTAGTCTGGGAGAGACCAGGACTAGAGTCGTGGGTTAAGGTTGGAAAGGGAGCCTGAGGAGGAGCTTCTTCACTCAGAGGGTGCTGAGAGTGTGGAATGAGCTGACGCTGAAAGTGGTGGATGCAGGTTCAATTGCAACATTTAAGAGAAGTTTCGATAGGTACATTGATGGCAGGGGTATGGAGGGCTCTGGTCCCAGTGCACAGCGATGGGACTAGACAGAATGAGGGTTTGGCATGGACTAGATTGGCCAAGGGGGCTATTTTTGTGCTATAGCAGTCTGTGAATAATAAAAAACAAGCAAAGGCCACAGAATATAAAACATAAAATCAAAAGTGTCCAGTTCAGCTCAGTGTTCATGAACTGCAGGCCGCCCCTATCCGAAATCACTTAAAATAACACCAAGAAAAAAGGAACCAGAAACACATCATTACATGAACTACAGAGTCCAAAACGGAGTGACCAGAAGCATCGTGTGTCCAATCCACAAACCGCATCAATTAAACCTTGCCCAGGACCTAAACTCTGGCATCATTGAGGGAAAGAGAAACCACTCGAACGTAGGGATCTTCCTCTGCTGGCAGCGAGCAAGTGGTGCCGAACACCCTCTCTCCCTCCGTACTCACCTCAGTGATTTCAACCTTCCTTGGCGCTATAATTGGTGAGATTGGTGAGAAATGGTTGATTGTGGGCTCACATCACATCTCCAGGCTTCTGGGCCTCGTGGGCGCATCCCCGGAGTCTCACAGAACATCCCCGGAGAGAGCAGAGCGCCCGTTTCCTCAATCACCCCGAAAGCACGCCACCAAAATTCAAGGGTTCCAACAGTAGCAGAAACACATTTGAAAGGAAAAGCAGACGTTAAAGAAGAGAAAGAAGCTGTTTTGTGAACCCGCTGGAGGATGCCGACTTTGGTCATGCTGTTCACTGGCACCATCTCCTCCCAAGTCACAGCTGAGTAGAGAATCCAGAACACAACCAGCAACAAAACAATCCTCTTTCCTCCCTGTGACTTCAGAGCCACAAAAGCAAATGTCCTATTTTCCACCCACCCACCTACACACATGGGCAGACCAGGGTAGTGGACACACAGCACAGCCCTTGCCACCATTGACAGAGATTCATCTTCCCCATAGATAGCCACAAAACTAAGAAGCACCATGGAGCCTGTTCAAAACACCAGACTCCCAGCATGCAAAGATGAAGGATAAATCGCACAAATGGCAACAGGCAAACAAAAACCACAGAATATAAATCATCAAACCACAGCGTTGCTGAAACCATCTAGAAATGTCCAGTTTGGTTCGGTTCAGTTCACTTCACTTTAGCACCAAGTCGCTCATTGACCGCGGGCCACAGAGCCAGTCCACCCAGTCAGGATCACAGAACGTAGCAATAAAAAAGGATTAAGCAGAAACCAGAAACACATCCAACATGAACTTCAGAGTCCAAACCACAAACTTCTTCAATTAAACCTTGCCCGAGACCCCATCGCTGTCTTTCAGCGGCATTGAGTGAGAGGTAGAGAGACCAGTCAAACACTTTAGTCAGCGAGATCAGTGAGAATGGAGTCACTCATGGGCTATCGCCCATTCTCCAGGCTTCTTGACCTCCCACCTGCACAAACCACTTGATACCTCACCGAACTCCCCCGGAGACAGCACAATGCCAGTTCGCTCCATCGGCCCAAAAACACAGGATCAAAATGTAAATCCAGGTTCCAATAGCAGCAGTACCATATTTGATATTTGAGATTATGCCCTCTTCTCACTGCCACAGTCACGTAGGAGTACAGAAGCCTACTTTGCTACAGACTTCAGTATCTTAAACAATCATAATCCTACCTCAGCCACAGGACACTATGGGCCTCTTGTACCACTACCTCTGTGCAAAGCAAGACACCAGTGTGAAAAAAACACAATCATTTTCTTGACTTGCAGAGTTTTTGTATAATTGATGATTAATTATACATTTTCATATAATTATACTGGGTTAAATGACTGTGTATGTGCGTGGGTGGGAAGGAGGAACTGGGATTGTTTTGCCGTTGTTGCTTTGTAGCCTGTTGTTATTTATCTATTTATTTTGTGATACAACGCGGAGTGGGACCAGCCGACCGTCGGAGCCACACCACCCAGGAAACCCCCAACAAACCTGATTAACCCTAACTTAATCATAGGACAATTCACAATGAACAATGAACCTATCTGGTACGTGTTTGAGCTGAGAAGAAATCCACACATCCCTCAAGGAGAACCTACAGAGACTCCTTACAGAACAGCGCCAGAATTGAACTCCAAGCTCCAAAACTGTATGAGCTGTAAAAGTTACGGTGCCGCGTTGTTCCACTGAGCACTGCAGGCATGGAATGGTGCTGCTGGAATGCGTGGCAACGCTTGAGGGCTGCCCTCCAGGGCCCCGTTGCGTGTGTTGGTCGTTAGCACAAACAACGCATTGCACTGTCCGTTATGATTATGAAGTACATGTGGTAAATAAGCATGAATCTTGAATATTGGTTGTGTGTGTCAGTCGTACCAACGTGCCTGTGTCGGCTGTACCCATGTGCACCATCATGCCGGTGATGCTGTTGAAAACCAGTTTTACATCATAACTACACCTTATCGAACGTGCTCATGGCGATAATCTCTCAATAACTGATTAAGCTGAAATTAGTAAATATACTTTTTTTATAATTGAATGCGGTGTGTGATCGGTTTTTCCTTGCTGACGGATAATTGTGTATGGACTGTATTTACACAGTGTTCACTGCATTGCTGAAGTGGCCTCTGATGCCACACAAGCGGAGGTTTTGCAGGATGTAGTGAAAATCCTGCAAGCCAAGGTATCTCGATTGATATCAACTAGTGCTGCGACAAGGTCAATAGGAAACTGAACCCACTGGCAGGATGTACTAAGCAGTGTGCTGGTACTGACTGGGGTCTCTTGACAAGGGAAGCAACCAGTATTTTGTGTGGTAAGGATGGAAATTTCAAGCGGGTGTGTGAAGGGCAGGAAGACCTTCGGAAAGTGATCCAATGGTTACTTAAACATAAAAGGAAGTCAAGAAACCAGGGAGACCCAGTAAGTAAACATCCTGGCATCTCGGAGGGAACATGTTCCAATTGATGTATCAAGGAAAATACTGAAGTGCAAAACCCTATTCTTGAAAGCTTAGTGAGGCCAAGCTCGAGTGTATCCACCAGATTGAGGGTATTTATGCTAGGCCAAGCTCGAGTGTATCCACACAGATTGAGGGTATTTATGCTAGGCCAAGCTCGAGTGTATCCACACAGATTGAGGGTATTTATGCTAGGCCAAGCTCGAGTGTATCCACACAGATTGAGGGTATTTATGCTAGGCCAAGCTCGAGTGTATCCACCGGATTGAGGGTATTTATGCTAGGCCAAGCTCGAGTGTATCCACACAGATTGAGGGTATTTATGCTAGGCCAAGCTCGAGTGTATCCACACAGATTGAGGGTATTTATGCTAGGCCAAGCTCGAGTGTATCCACCGGATTGAGGGTATTTATGCTAGGCCAAGCTCAAGTGTATCCACACAGATTGAGGGTATTTATGCTAGGCCAAGCTCGAGTGTATCCACACAGATTGAGGGTATTTATGCTAGGCCAAGCTCGAGTGTATCCACACAGATTGAGGGTATTTATGCTAGGCCAAGCTCAAGTGTATCCACACAGATTGAGGGTATTTATGCTAGGCCAAGCTCGAGTGTATCCACACAGATTGAGGGTATTTATGCTAGGCCAAGCTCGAGTGTATCCACCAGACTGAGGGTATTTATGCTAGGCCAAGCTCGAGTGTATCCACCGGATTGAGGGTATTTATGCTAGGCCAAGCTCGAGTGTATCCACACAGATTGAGGGTATTTATGCTAGGCCAAGCTCGAGTGTATCCACACAGATTGAGGGTATTTATGCTAGGCCAAGCTCAAGTGTATCCACACAGATTGAGGGTATTTATGCTAGGCCAAGCTCGAGTGTATCCACACAGATTGAGGGTATTTATGCTAGGCCAAGCTCGAGTGTATCCACCAGACTGAGGGTATTTATGCTAGGCCAAGCTCGAGTGTATCCACCGGATTGAGGGTATTTATGCTAGGCCAAGCTCGAGTGTATCCACACAGATTGAGGGTATTTATGCTAGAGCCACACTCGACACAAGTTCTCAGGTTACTCTGCTCTACAGATCCTTTTGCAACCAGTATTTGACACATTTGCCATTGGCACCACTCAGTGCCCTAGAAATTAAGGGCCTGACGACCGCCCATTTGATAGCTACTTGTCGTTGAAGTTGGAGTTTCCGGATGCAGACGTTGGAGTAGCTGAGGCCCTTGATACATTAGTGTTGGTCTGTCCAGACCCGATCGAGTAGGGTGAAGTTTCCAGTATAGTGAGAACAAATGCCCTCATTGTTAGAAGGCTCATGGGAGCCTGCAAGGAGCAAAATGGAGAGAATTTTTTGAAAACTTTGTCCATTCATCCAGTGTAGAGAGCTGCTTCTGAGAAGGTGCAAGTTCCTCCTAGGCAGTGTGATGACCATAAATGAGGATCTGTGGGGTACACCTTGCCCAAGCCTGTTATGTTACCTCCTGGGGAAGTAGATAGAGTAACGGTAGACTCTAAACTCCCTGGAATGCCTGATGCCGAGCCTCACCCGGTGGATTCTCCAGATGACCACGAAGAGGAGTCACACTTACCTGCTGGGGTACTGGTGAAATCTGAACTGCAGAAACTGTCAGCTGCGCATGGAAACAGGATGACAGTGATTGTCCAGAACACCTCGAAGAGAGACGTCACCTTCAGATATGGGTTGCCAATGGCACATTTTTCCCGGTGACCGTAATGTCTAGTTTCTGGAGAGAAACCCAGGAGAAAGTCAATCTCCTGGATCAGGAAGGTTAACAGCAAAGTCATTCAAAGTCATCCTTGATACCCAAGAGATAGAAAAGGAGACTAAAAGAAAAGATGTTGAAATTCAAAGATGTCTTTTCTACAGACGAGTTTGACGTGGGTACTCGCCACACCATCTGAATGACAGAGGACACACCTTTCTGAGAATGGTTTTGATGGTTAGCACCAGCAGAGGTGGAAAACATTTGGCAGCATCTGCTGAAACTGAAGGAAGCTAGAACTATAACTGAGTCAAGGAGCCCAATGTGTCACCCTTAGTGATGGTGAGGAAGAAGAATGGAAAGGTACGAATGTGCATTGACTATAAGACCCTGAACTGATGTAGAGTTCCTACCTGTTCTGCAGACTGAGGATGCTTTGGCCTGCCTGAGTGGAGAAAAATGGTTCAGTGTGCTAATGACTAGATATTAGCAAATATGCATGAGTGAAACTGACAAAGATAAGATCACATTAATAAGCAACACAAACAAAATGCTGGAGGAACGCAGTAGGCCAGGCAGCATCTACAGGAAGAAGTACAGTTGACTGTACTTCTCCCTATAGATGCTGCCTGGCCTGCTGCGTTCCACCAGCATTTTGTGTGTGTTGCTTGAATTTCCAGCATCTGCAGATTTCCTTGTGATCGCATTAATATGTCCACTTGGATTATTTCAGTTTGCAAGAATGCCCCAGGGCATATCAGCAGCAACAGCTACTTTCCAGCATGTCATGGAGAAGACTGTTGGGGACATGAACCTGCTTGAGTTACTGGTGAACTTGGATGATCTCATAGTGTTCAGGTCCACCCTGGAAGAGCATGAGGCAAGGCTACTGAAGGTGTTAGACCACCTGAAAGCTGAAGGCTTAAGACTGTGACTGGACAAGTGCCAGTTCTATAAGATGTCAGCCAAGTACGTTGGGCATGTAGTATCATGAGATGGAGTATTTGTAGATCCATCCAAGATAGAGGTGGTGACCACATGTCCAAGGCCCAAGAATGTGAGTGCTCTATGCTCATTCCTTGGGTTCTGTGGATATTACTGGAGATTCATGAAGGACTACTTCAAAGTAAGCCACCCTTTGAATCAGCTTTTGTGTGGTTACCCTCCCTCGGGGAAGAAAGGGAAGAGAACGAAAGGAGGAGAAGGTAAAGTTTATTGTAGTCTTTCAGAGCCTTTCAGAGAACAATGCAATGCCAAATGTGAAGAGGCCTTTCAGCGACTGAAAGAGTTGCTGACTAAAGCACGTGTTGGCCTTTACAAACCCGCAGTTCCATATGTACTGCAAACCAACGCCAGCCGTGAGGGTTTAGCTGCTGTTCTATATCAGGACCAGGGCACAGGGTTGAGACCTGGTGCTTTCATCATCCAGAGTCTGTCACCCTCTGAAGGAAACTACCCCATGCACAAATTGGAGTTTCTGGCATTGAAATAGGCCGTGGTGTATAAGTTAAGTGACTACCTATATGGTCCCAAGTGAGAGGTGAGGACTGACAACAAACCCTGACTTATATCTTGACCTCGGCAAAGTTGGATGCATTGGTTAGCTCTGTAATCTGCTTATGATTTCAACCTGAAATATCGACTCGGGAGCAGGAACATTTATGCAGATGTGTTGCCCCAACATTCTCATGAGGTGCTGGAAATAGACGGAGGGAGGGAGAGCATTCCTGGCTCTAGTGTTAGAGCAATGTGACAGTTTTCTGACACAGAGAAATCAGAGGCAAGGCATTGGCATGATAGAGCTGTGGATCTGGCGCCAGGAGTACCTGAGTTGCCAGAAGACAGAGTAATGGACAGGGGAGGCATCCCTCGGTAAACAGGAACAGTCACAAGGAGTGTCTGAGGCTGAAGACTCTGAAAATGAGATAAGAAGGCCTCAGAAAGTCAGGAAATCCCCAGATAGGCTAGCATATGAAGCACCTGGGAAGCAGAGTGTTGTGTCTATTCCCATAGTGAGATATATTGCTACCATTTACAAATGGGTTGGGAGTTCTGAAATCACGAAATTCTTTTGAATACTGTGTTATTAATAATGGTTTGATAAATTTAAAAGCTATGAGGCCTGACTATTTTTGGTAGGGGGAGAATGTAAAGCCCTGGTTAAGATTTTTACTGCTAATGCTACAGGGTATTTCATTCTGTAATAGCAGTGTGTACTGCTGATCGTGCCCGGGGAAAGGGGCTGTGATGTTCAAATTAGGAATGCTCCTAACCAAACAGGATGGTGGAATTGGAAGAAGGTTCTAGGGAAAACTGGGCGGAGAGTGATGAGAATTCAGCGCTGTGAGTAAAGATACAAGCTCCGACAGTGTGAACGTTTAAACTGGTTGAATGATAATGGGCCCTTTTGATTTCTTTTTCTTTTCTTCTTAATAACTGGTTGATATAGCTGAAATTAGTAAATTCATTTTCCTTATAATTGTTTGCAAAGTGAGATCTATTATTTCTTGCTGACAGAGAGTTGTGTATTTACACAGCATTTGCTCAAATTGGGGTTTCATTAATCAAAACATCTTAGCTTTCCTGTTTGGTTGGCCCCAACCCAAGATGTATACTGTTGAAGAAAGGTGGCCTTCTCACGTCCAGTGGCTGTTGGCAGAGCCGGCTAACGAGCTGAGTTTCTATACAAACCCCGTGAGGGAGCTTCACATAAAATCACTACATTACTGTGGAAAGGTCGTCAGCACCTTCACTGCAATGTGTGCCTAAGACTATTGCACAGTACTGGATATATATTTTTTTAATTGTGTTCTTTATGCTTATCATGTTTGTTTAAGCTGAATCAGTGGAGTAACAATCTTTTCATTCTCCTGCAAATTCATGTATTGAAGATGAACGATCTTGAATCTAGAATCTTTCATCTTGAATTTTGATTCTTCAGTCTAGAATCTAGAATAGCAAATCTAGATTTACAATCCTTCAAGCTTAATGCTGTCTTGTTGCTCTTCAATAAAAGTGAAAAAGTGAAGAAGAAGGAAAATGTGAGGAAACTAAAAAGAGTGGAGGAGTTGGACCTAACCGACAGCCTGCGTTTAGAGTACACCATTTTATAAAAGGCATACAATTCATAATGCCTTAAATGGATGCAAAAGAAACCGGTGCCCATGCAGTTCATTCACAAACAGTTTGTAGAATGCATCTGTGCAAATTAACAGCTTGTCACTTTGCTGCCTTGAATTGGAAAACCTGATTGCCAAAAATCCACAAATTAATCAGGGAGAGAGTTCTCCAAACTACCGAGTCCATTAATAAAAGATGCAACATTTCTGTTTTGGCTGCTGTTTCTGAATTTGAGTAAATCTATTAGTGAGACAGACCGCTACACTTGAAGCAGCGGACCAGAAGTAAAAACTTGGGCAACAGCACCATCTGCTGTCAAGATGGGGAACATCACATAAGATTCCCATTGGGACAACATCGGAGCAGAATAAACCCCATTGCCCCAGGCACCAAAAGTGGTAGAAATAAGTTAAAGAAAAATGTGAGTTATGATAAACTGGGCAACAGAAACAGATTCCTTAGTGTCATTCAAAAAGAATCAGGTCAATACTTAAAAAGGAAGAAATAACCGCAGTGTTTTAAGAAAAAGAATCAGAATCAGGTTTAATATTACTGGCATACAGTACTGTGCAAAAGCCTTGGGCACATATATATAGCTAGGGTACCTAAGACTTTTGCACAGTATTGTATTTGTCAACATAGACCGGAGAGTGAGCTTGTAAATCCTCCTGGAACAGAGGATGTTGGGAATGTGAGGGTAGAGCGCATCAGGAGGGATGTGCAGTAGGTGGCAGATTAGGAGTGCCAGGGGTAGGGAGTGGCATGGGTGCAGACACACCCAGCCCTAAGTCACCAAGCAAGGTCATTTGATTTCAAACAACTGGTTTATCGATCATTACACAATGAGTCGAGTGCATCCCATTCCCTCCCCTCTCCCTTCCCCTTTTCCCAACCATTATTCCACTCTCCCTGCCCCCTTCCCACTCTCAGTCCACAACAGAGACCCATATCAGGATCAGGTTTATCATCACTCATTCATGTCACGAAATTAGTTGAGTTTTTTGCAGCAGCGGTACAGTGTAATACATAACATTACTACAGTACTGCGTAAAGGTCATAGGCACCATAGCTTTAGATATACGTGTTTTAGACATTTGCACGGTCCTGTGTGTCATGAAATTTGCTGTTTTGTGGCAGCAGTGCAGTGCAATAATTAAATATAGTATAAATTGCAGCAAGAATTATATATAAAATCTTAAATTAGTAGTGTAAACAGAGAGCAAAAATAGCGAGGCAGTGTTCATGTGTCCGATAACTGTTCAGAAATCTGATGGCTAAGGGGATGTTGGAAGAGCTGAGTAAAATAATTTATCATTGTCACGAGTACTACAGCATCAGTGAGAATTTTTATTTGGCATTCCATCCTTACAGATCATTTCAAAGTTCAAAGTAAATTTATCATGAACCCTGAAATTCATTTTCTTGCAGGCATTTTTGGTAGAGCAAAGAAATACAATGGAATCAATGGAAAACTACACACAAAGAACAACAGAAAAACCGATGTGCAAAAATAAAAGCAATAAATCCATACCTACAGATCATTACAACAGCTGCAGAAGAGAAAACGATAACAGGATGCAGAGTAAATTGTTAAAGAGAGAGTGCAGTGCTTACTTGCTTAAACCCATCACCCTTCCTGAGCCACAAGCTACCAAAACAACTTGCCAGAGTCCTCTGTCCGTGGCTACTGTGCCACCCCACGATGGATCAAAACCCTTCTTTTTGTCCCAGCTAAATGTGAAGCAACATTTAATCCAAGTTATCATAAATCTTACGATTTCAAAGCAGTAAAATGTATAATCAAAATAAGAATATGTCACCATATACTACCTTGAGAGTCATTTTCTTGCAGGCATTTACAGGAAAATAAAGAAATATAATAGAATTTATGAAGTTCAGAGGAAATGAGCAACCTTTAAGATGGATGAAATTGTCGCCAGTCTCCGTGAGCTGCCTTTGCTGCTGCTGAAACACTCTTCCCAAATCCGCAGAGGACGAGTCATAAATATCTGAAAGTCACCTGGGATTTATTGCTTGGTGGCTGCATTAGGGCTTACCAGCTCCATTTGGTTGGGATGTGTTGGTATGCAAGCTATTAATCACCTTGGAGTTCTCCTGCCCTGCTTACAGTCATGGGTTCAAACCCCTGAATGTGCTCTTACAGGGGTTCCCAACCTGAGGTCCAAGGTTAATGGCAGGGGGTCTTGGCATTAAAAAGGTAGGGAACCTTTGTCTGAGTACAATATTCTAGGCTGTTAGGGGAATGAGTTACGGAGTCATACATCATGTAAACAGGACCTTCAGCCCACCCATTGCATCCTGACTGGCAAGTTCCCTCCCGAACCAATCCCATAACCAGCTCTTGGTTCATAACCTACTATATTTATTTTGTATTTGCAGTGTTTGTCCTTTCTTTGCACGTTGACTGCTTGTAGGTCTTTGTGTATAGCTTGCCATTGATTCTATTGTATTTTTTGTTCTACTGTTCATGTCTGCAAGAAAATGAATCTCAGAGTAGTATTTGGTAGCATATATAGTCCTGTACAAAAACCTTAGGCACATCTATAGAGTTAGGTTGAATAAGACTTTTACACAGTACTGTATTTATCAATGTGCAGCAGATAGTAAGCTTGTAAATCTGGTGGGAGCAAAGGATGTCGGGAATGGCAATGGCGGAGCACTGTGGGAGGGATGTGGGACTGGTGTCAGAGAAGGACTGCCAGGGACAGGGTCGGCAAGGGTCAAGACACACCCAGTCCTTAGACACCGAGCAAGGACATTTGATTCCAAACAATTGGATAATTGATCATTACAGAATGTCTCCCTAGTGTTTCCCACTCCCTCCCCTCTCCCTTCCCCTTTTCCCAACCATGATTCCCCTTCCCACTTTCAGTCCACAATAGTGACCCATATCAGAATCAGGTTTATCATCATTCATATATATCAGGAAATTAGCTTTTTCTGTGGCAGCAGTACAGTGCAATACATAAAATTACTACAGGACTGTGCAAAACTGGTAGGCACCCTAAATACAGTATATATATGTGCCTAAGACTTTTTACTGTACAGTAGATACTTCATTAATAACATTACTTTTACATTGACCTTGAGTTGATAAACACAGAAGATTCTGTAGATGCAGAAAATGTTGAGTAATGGTTTCTTAAGGGCATTTAAGAGATTTTTAAATAGGTACATAGAATGATAGCAAAATGGAGGCTATGTTGGAGGAAAAGGTTAGACTCATCTTGGAATAGGTTAAAAGGTCAGCACAGTATTGTGGACCAAAAGGCCTGGAATGTTCTGATTTGTTCTGTGCTAAACTACCAAGACAGATTATCATATGTCTCACTTGCTATTGGTAAAAACCTACTGTATTTATGATGATTACCATACTTAGCACAACATTGTGGGCTGAAGGGCCTGTACTCTCCTGTAGTGTCCTTTGATCTATGGAGCCCAGCAAGTCAGGAGTAACTTCACACCCCTCCATTGATGCTGCCTGACTTGATGAGTTCCTCCCGCATTTTCTGTGTGTTACCGTGCCTTGGTGATTCTAGTGCTTGACTAAATGTTCAGAAAGAGCCTGTCTCCACCTCCCACTCTGGCAGTGCATTCCAGAATCCAACCAACTTCCAGGTGAAAAAATTCTTCCTTAAATCCCCTCTAAACATTTACCTCTTTACCTTAAATCCCTGCTACATTACCTCTGTTCCTCAATGTTCACTTGAGTCCTACCATTCATTGTGTAGGTGCTACCCCTTACCTGCTCTCCCAAAATGTATCGCTTCACACTTATCATTATGTGCTGTGTTGTATGACGTGGGTGGTCATGGCCCATTGACTGTGAGTGCTCTTGGCAAATGATTCTACAGAAGTAGTTTGCCATTGCCTTCTTCTGGGCAGAGTCCTTACTGGATGGGTCAGCCCTACCATTACAAATAATCCTCAGAGATTGTCTGCCTGGTGTCAGTGGTCACATAACCAGGACTTGTGATGTACACCAGCTGCTCATACAACCATCCACCACCTACTTCCATGGCTTCATGTGATGGTGATCAGGGGAGCCAACAGGTGCTACACCTTGCCCAAGGATGACCTGCAGGTTACCAGAGGGTACATCTCCTTTGGTAGAAACATACCTCCTCGCCGCCACCTACTTATCAGGAAATGTTAAACCAATACTCCGAATGCTCCCAAGAATGGACACAGAAAATTCCATTGGGTGTTCTTAAGAAAAAGAGATTTATTCACTGTTTCTTGGCTAATATTTATCTCTCAATAGGTTATCTATATATTAGCAATTCCATTTTGATTAGTTGATTGTGGGAGCTTCAGAAAAATCAGCTCCTTTGTTTACTGATTTATATTATTGTCTATACGCAGAAATACTTTACATAAAACATAACACAGCCTAGCATTTCTGTGCTGGCCAAAGTAAAAAACAAAGAACAGTACAGCACAGTACAGGCCATTCGGCCCACAATGTTGTGCCAACCCTTAAACTCTGCCTCCCATATAACCTTCCACCTTAAATTCCTCCATATACCTGTCCAGTTGTCTCTTAAATTTCACTAGTGTATCTGCCTCCCCCACTGACTCAGGCAGTGCATTCCACGCACCAACCACTCTCTGAGAAAATAACCTTACTCTAATATCCCCCTTGAACTTCCCTCCCCTTACCTTAAAGCCATGTCCTCTTGTATTGAGCAGTGGTGCCCTGGGGAAGAGGCATTGGCTGTCCACTCTATCTATTCCTCTTAATATTTTGTACACCTCTATCATGTCTCCTCTCATCCTCCTTCTCTCCAAAGAGTAAAGCCCTAGCTCCCTTAATCTCTGATCATAATGCATACTCTCTAAACCAGGGAGCATCCCGGTAAATCTCCTCTGTACCCTTTCCAATGCTTCCACATCCTTCCTATAGTGAGGTGACCAGAACTGGACACAGTACTCCAAGTGTGGCCTAACTAGAGTTTTATAGAGCTGCATCATTACATCGCGTCTCTTAAACTCTATCCCTCGATTTATGAAAGCTAACACTCCATAAGCTTTCTTTACTACCCTATCTACCTGTGTGGTAACTTTCAGGGATCTGAGGACATGTACCCCCAGATCCCTCTGCTCCTCCACACTACCAAGTATCCTGCCATTTACTTTGTACTCTGCCATGGAGTTTATCCTTCCAAAGTGTACCACCTCACACTTCTCCGGGTTGAACTCCATCTGCCACTTCTCAGCCCACTTCTGCATCCTATCAATGTCTCTCTGCAATCTTCGACAATCCTCTACACTATCTACAACACCACCAACCTTTGTGTCATCTGCAAACTTGCCAACCCACCCTTCTACCCCCACATCCAGGTCGTTAATAAAAATCACAGAAAGTAGAGGTCCCAGAACAGATCCTTGTGGGATACCACTAGTCACAACCCTCCAATCTGAATGTACTCCCTCCACCATGACCCTCTGCTTTCTGCAGGCAAGCCAATTCTGAATCCACCTGGCCAAACTTCCCTGGATTCCATACCTTCTGACTTTCTGAATAAGCCTACCATGCGGTACCTTGTCAAATGCCTTACTAAAATCCATGTAGATCACATCCACTGCACTACCCTCATCTATATGCCTGGACACCTCCTCAAAGAATGGATCCCATCCACCTGCACAGGGTCTATATTCCCTCCATTCTCTGCTCAACCTCCAAGAGAACCACAATCTTGTCATAGGATTGGTGGCTGGTGTGTTTCAATGACCCAGAGAGCTATGTTTGCTGGAGTCAGGGCTTTATGTTTTGGCTCTTGATAGGGTCACCCATGCTAGACAAGTCAAAGGGTAGGAGTGGTACACTGGGCCTCCAGTCTTGGGGATTCAGTTCAGGGCTAACATCCCTGACTGGTCAAACAAACCTGTTATGGAACAAGCAATGAAGAATCCTTCTATATCTGAATGGCCAAGGACAGACAGAGATGGAGGACCTTCATTGCTCTCCTAGACGTCAGCGACATAACATGCATCAAGATTATCTGCTCATGTGTCTGTCGAAATGCCTCTTCAATGGTGCTATCATATCTGCTTCTTCTGCCAACGCATTCTAGGGGCCAGGCTACCACCTTGCAGATGTCTTCAATCTGTCCCTTCTCATCTTGAATCTGTGCCCTGCAGTACTTGACTAACTATCTACCTACCCAGTCTAAGCATTCTAAAATGTTACTTACTTCTATCAGGACATCCCTTTAGCCTTCAAACAACCAAGGGAAACACTCTATGCTTGTCCAACCTCCCCATGTCAAAGTCAAAGTAAACTTATTATCAAAATAGGTAGACGTCACCATATACTACCTCGAGATTCATATTCTTGCAGGCATTCACAGTAAAATTTTAAAAAATACAATATAATTTATGGAAAGTGTACATAAACAAAGACTGACAAACAACCAAAAAAAGACAAATTGTACAAATAAAAAATAAATAAACAATACTGAGCCCATAGGTTGTGGAGTCAGTTCCGGTTGAGTTAGTTGAAGTTATCCACATTCCTTCAAGAGCGTGATGATTGTAGGGCAATAACCGTTCCTGAACCTGGTGTTGTGGGACCTAAGGTTCCTATGCCTCCTTCCTGATGGCAGCAGCAAGAAGAGAGCACGGCCTGGAAGGTCGGGTCTGTGCGGATGGACACTGACATCTTGTGGCAGGGCTCCATGTAAATGTGCTCAATAGTGGGGAGAGTTTTGACAGTGATGGATTTTTCTGTATCCATACACTTCAATCCAGGCAACATCCCCGTGATTCCTGATGGAGGGTCTCATCCCAAAATGCTGACTGTTTATTCCCCCTTCCTGGATGCTGCCTGACTTGCTGATCTCCAGCGTTTTGTGTCCATTGCTCAAGACTTACAGTATCTGCAGTCACTTGTACTTATAACATTCAGGTGAAGTATTTTATTGAAAAGAAAACACTTTGTAACATTCAGAATGTTGAGAGAGATGTTATATAAGCACAACTCTTTTTCATTTTGCTCTGCTGTGAATTATTCAGTCAGCTTCAGTGGAATCTTATATCCTTTTACCTCTGTGAACATCGAACAGCAAAGCGAAATACAAGCCTTGAGCACATGATGTTGTGCCAACCATTTAGTCTTCTCCACGATCAATCTAATCCTTCTCTCCTACACAGCCCATAACTCTACACCTACTGCCCTCATTGTGCGTCTGCTCACAGCTATGGAGCGAGCAAAAGAACTTCTCAAAAATCACCCGGAACAGGAAACTTTTCTCAGCGTTTTTAATGAAATCTCTTTGCTGTGAAACTGCAGAGAGTTAACTAAAATACATATTAAATTCAATGCAGAATTATCGCACGCCTGAATATACTAATGCTCTTAATTATTCTCACAACCAATAATAACCAAGGTAATACACACATACAACACTCTATGACTATGCCACGTAAACAAGAGTAAACTCATAGCACAAAGATCAACTTAAGCATACTACTTCCTTCAGAATATATCTTCCAAATGTTTACCAATATTAACAAAAACTTAAGACTCACAGATATTGTTGTTTCAATGGCAAATAAAGCGTAGACGGAGATGAAGGTCTTCCATCATGCTTCAAATCAAAGTAAAAAATAACCTGCCCAGAAAATGATATAAAAAACAGTTTATGGACAGGAGGTGATGCTCATGCAAAGTGACCTGTGCCTCTGGAAGTCAGAGCATACATTTTTTTTTTACCTATGTTTCTAAAAGTCTCTGTGATGCCCTAAATATGTTAACCTCTGCCAACACTCTCGGCAGTACATTCCAGGCAGTTTCCATTCTTTGTGTAAAATTCCTGTTGGATGGTCTCAGCCCAAAATGTCAACTATTTATTTCTCTAAATAGATGGTGCCTAACCTGCTGAGTTCTTCCAGCATTTTCAGTGTGTTATTCCAGTATTCTAGTATCTGCAGAATCTCTTCTGTCTGTGTAAAACACCAACCTCTGGCATACCCTTTATACTTCCCTAAACTCACCTTGAAAGGATGTCCTCTGGTATTTACCATTGCCGCCCTGGAAATAAAGCCACTGGCAGTCCACCCAATCTATGCCTCTTATAATCTTACACACCTCTGTCAGGTTGTCTCTCATCCTCCTTCACTCCAAAGAGAATAGAATTAGCTCACTCAAAATTTCCTTGTAAGACATGCTCTCTAAATCCAGGCAGCATATTGGTAAATCTCCTCTGCACGCTCTCTAAAACTTCCACATTCTTAATGAGGTGACCAGAACTGAATACAATATTCCAAGAGTTGGTAGAGCTGAAATATTGTTCCCTACTGCAGATCAGCACAGTTCTTCACAATTAAATATATATATTTATAAAATTAGTTTTGCATCATGGGTAGAAATGAAATAAAACATAGTTTGTTACTATGAGATCTTGTTTTCAAATGCTTCAAAAAGATTGGTTGGAAATTTAACAATACCATGCTATCAGATTTGAACCATGTGGAATCCTCAGTGTCCATTTTATACATAGTTCCTTTAACAAATAAAGCGGCCACTGAGTGTATGTTTATGATCCTCCACTCCACTGGTTAGGCACAGGAGTACATTCAGCCAGAGACTCATTCCACCAAGATGTAACACTGAGCGTCACAGGAAGTCATTCCTACCTGTGGCCATCAAACTTTACAACTCCTCCCTAGGAGAGTCAGACACCCTGAGCCAATAGGCTGGTCCTGGACTTATTTCCACTGGGCATGATTAACTTATTATCATTTAATTAGTTAGGGTTTTATATCGCTATATTTCTTCACTATTCTTGGTTGGTGCAGCTGTAACGAAACCCAATTTCCCTCGGGATCAATAAAGTATGTCTGTCTGTCTTTAAGGTTCGATATGTTGTGCATTCAGAGATGCTTGTCTGCACATAACTGTTGAAACATGGTTATTTGAGTTACTGGTACATTCCTGTCAGATTGAACCAGTCTGGCCATTCTCCTCTGACCTCTCTCATTAATAAGGCATTTTCACCCACAGAAATGCTGCACACTGGACATTCTTTTTGTTTTTACACCATTCTCTGTAAACTCTGCAGACTGTTGTGCATGAAAATCCCAGGAGATCTGCAGCTCATCTGGCACCATCAATCATTCCATGGTCAAAGTCACTTTGATCTCATTTTCTCCCCATTCTGATATCCAGTCTGAACAGCAACTGAACCTCTTGACCATGTCTGCATGCTTTTATACATTGGGTTGCTGTCACATGATTGGCTGATTAGATATTCTCATGGACATACAGGTGTACCTAATAAAGTGGACACTGAGTGGATATTTATAAAACTGGCTTTTCATTATAGTAGAAATAAAATAAAATGCAGTTCCTTGATTGATTATAAGATCTTCTTTTCAAATACCATGAAAATTTTGGTTAGAAATTTAATAGCCCCATGGTGTCAGCCATGAATCATGTGGTAGCTGAGTATTCAAGACTCACAATAGCAAATTACAGAGATTCAGGTTTTGTTAATGTTATATCCAGTACACAAGTGTAAAGAAGAATGAAACAATACCTACTCTGGATCCAATGCAGCACAAGAAAACACAATAAGATAATGATTTAAAAAATATATAAATACATAAGATAGCTACTATACATAGATTATTTGAATATCCATAAAGTGACCCTAGGCATACAAGTGTCAGTTCATAAGGTGACTCTGACAGGAAATGATAAACTAGTGGTGGTTGGGGGTGTGGAGAGGTGAGTTAGTGGGTGGAGGTGTTGATCAACCTTACTGTTTGGGGGAGGTGACTCTTTTTGAGTCTGGTGGTCCTGATTAAATGCTACGTAGTCTGCTCACTAACAGGAATTAATCAGCAGTTTAATAATTAGACAATTAATAATTCAAGCCATTTTACCCGGTCCTTGAGGTGTAGATTCAGGTTGCACACACTGGCCAGTTAATCGGCAGCGAGTAAGGTTAATTAGTCAATTAATCCTCTTTGGGTTAAAAAGTGAAGTTGTTTCCGAACTAAGGAATCGAACGCGGCAAATAAAAGGGAGCTGATTAGTTCCCCGAACAAGCGGCCCAGCAGGATGTTATAACACAAAGGCTATAAAGCTAAATGAAAAACAGAAAGTCAAATAGCAGGAAAAGTAGATCTGGAAACTCCAGAGACACAAATGCATCTACGGTGCTTAATGAACATTACACATGAAGGGCTTTTGTTATTGGAAGCTCCATACTAATATTACAACTAGGCTCACTGGCAAACTGCAAAGGGAAATGTGTGCAAGCCTGGGCAAGTACAATGCTTACTTATCACTTCATAAACTCCTCCAATTCTGCACCAGTAAGGTATGATATTGCTTGCAATCGTGCTGATGAGAGCGGATGGCATGAGGACTCCTCGGAGGGCAGTATCTGTTCTGCATTTGTATTTTAAATGGAGCTTTTATATTCAGCTGCTGTAGAGACCCAGTGGAGAGAAAATGTAACATCTGATTAAAGAAGTCCCAGGTTAGTTTGGTGGTTCAGTTGGTAGCAGTTTGATCTCTGATATGGACAATAATCTCAGCTAAATTCAGGAAAAGCTGCATAGGATCATAGACTCGGCCAACTTCATTACGGACATTAGCTTCCCCAGCTTCAAGGAAATTTTCAAAAGGCAATGCCTCAGAAAGCTGTCATCCAGCATCTGCGAAACGTCCCCTTCTCATGGCTACCACCAGGGTGGAGGTACAGGAGCCAGAAGACATTTTAGGAACAGCTTCTTCCCTTCCACCAGCAGATTTCTGAATGGTCCATGAAACCATGAACACTACCTCACTATTTTGCTCTCTTTTTGCAACTTCTAAAATATTTTTTCTTGTAACTTACAGTAGTTTTATTGTGTACTGCAATTGACTGCTGCCACAAAACAACAAATTTCATGACATGCACTCAGTGGCCATTTATGAAGTACAACTGTACACCTGCTCATCAATGTAAATATCTAACCAGCCAACCATGAGACAGCAACTCAATGCATGCAGACATGGTCTAGAGCAGGAGATCCCAACCTGGGGTCCACTCACCACTCGGTTAACGGTAGGGAGTCCATGGCATAAAAAAGGTTGAGAACCCCTGGTCAAGAGGTTCAGTTGCTGTTAGGACCAAACATCATAAATGGGGAAGAAATATGATCTAAGTGACTTTGACTGTAGAATGGTTGTTCATGTCAGACTGGTTAATTTGACTACCTCAGAAACTGCAGATCTCCTGGGATTTTCATACACACAGTCTCCAGAGTTTACAGAGAATTGTGTGAAAAACAACAAAAAACATCCAGTGAGTAGTGGTTCTGTAGGTAAAATTACCTTGTTAATGAGAGAGGTCAGAGGAGAGTGGCCAGAATGGTTCAAGCTGACAGGAAGGCTACAGTAACTCAAATAGCCATGCATTAGAAGAGTGGTGTACAGAAGAGCATCTCTGAATGAACAACATGTTAAACCTTGAAGCAGATGGGCTGCGACAGCAGAAGACCACACTGGATTCCATTCCTCTATCTAATAAAGTGGCCACTGAGTGTATGCCAATGATAATAAACCTGATTCTGATTCTAGTTCTGAAAACGATTGTGAGACGCCGAAGTTCAAAAATAAACAAAGTAAATTTATTATCAAAGTACATATTTGTCATCATATACAACCCTGATATTCATATTTCTGCAGGAATGGTCAGCAAATCTGTAGAATAGTTACTATATCAAGATCAATCATAGATCAACCAGAGTGCAGAAGACAACAAACTCCCTCTCCCAATGTAAAGTGCCCTCCTGCTTCAAATTATCCACCATTGTCCCTGTACCAAAAAAGATCAAGGTAACATGTCTGAACGACTGGCATCCTGTCACACTCACCTCAATAATAAGCAATTGCTTTAAGAGGCTGGTCAAGGACTGCATCTGCAGCTTGCTACCACCCAAACTGGACTGCCTACAATTCACCCACCAACACAACCGATCAACAGATGACGCAATAGCCATTGCTCTACATACCATCCTTTACACATCTGGAGAAGAAGGATGCTTATGTGAGAATGCTGCTCTTGGACTACAGTTCAACATTCAATGCCATAATTCCATTCAGGCTGGACGGAAGCTCAGAGACCTGGGCCTTGTCCCTACCTTGTGCAGCTGGATCCTGGGCTTCCTGTCAGATTGCCAGCAGGTGGTAAAAGTGGGCTCCCTCTCCTCCACCCCTCTGACTCTCAACACAGGAGCCCTTCAAGGCTGTATACTAAGTCTGCTCCTTTACTCTCTGTATACCCATGACTGTGTTGTCAGCTACAGCTCCAATCTGCTAATCAGATTTGCCAACAACTCTACATTGATTAGCCTAATCTCAAGCAATAACGAGGTGGCCTACAGGGAAGAAGTCATCTCTCTGACACAGTGGTGTCAAAAAAACAACTTCTTCCTCAATGCCGCAAAAACAAAAGAGCTGGTTATGGATTACAAGAGGAATGGAGACCAGCTAACCCCTATTGACATCAATGGATCTGGGGTTAAGAGGGTAAACAGCTTCAGTTCCTCGGCATCCACATCACTGAAGACCTCACAGCGCCTCTTTCACCTCAGACAGTTGAAGAAGTTTGGTATGGGCCCCCAAATCCTAAGAACTTTCTACAGGGGCACAATTGAGAGCATCCTGACTGGCTGCATCATTGCCTGGTATTGGAACTATACCTCCTTTAATCGCAGGATTCTGCAGAGAGAGGTGCAGACTGCCTAGCACTTCTGTAGTTGTGAACTTCCCATGATTCATGACATTTACAAAGACAGGAGTGAAAAAAGGGCCCGGAGGATCATTGGGGACCCAAGTCACTCCAGCCACAATCTATTCCACCTGCAGGCTCCGGGACAGCTCCTTCCACCAGGCCATCAGACTGATTAACTCACGCTGATTTGAGTGTATTTCTGTGTTACATTGACTGTTCTATTTATTATAAATTGATTGCACATTGCACATTTAGACAGAAACGTAACATAAAGATTTTTGCTCCTCATGTATGTGAAGGATGTAAGAAATAAAGTCAATTCAAATAATAAGATAAAGAATCCTTAAAGTGAGATCACGTGAAATTCTGCAGATGCTGGAAATCAAAGTAATACACAGAAAATGCTAGAGGAACTCCATCATGAATCCTGATGAAAGATCTCGGCCCAAAATTTCGAATGTTTACCCTTTTCCATAGATGCTGCCTGACCTGCTGAGTTTCTTAAAGTGAGATCATTTGTTGTAGGAACATTTCAATGATGGGGCAGGTGAGTGCAGTTGTGGGGAAAATCCTCAATGGGTCTGGCAGCAATTAGGGAAATATAAGCAGTTAATGTTTCAGATTACTGACCATTCAACAGAAATATGAAAATTTGGGAATCATGCTTGATTTAATTTGCCGGTGGTGGGGGTGGAGGGTGGAGAGAACCAAAGAAATGTTTGTACAAAAAACTGCAGAGTTGTGGAAACAGCTCGGTACATCACGGAAACCAGCCTCCCCTTCATGGACTCTGTCTACTATTCTCACTGCCTTGCTAAAGTAACCAGCATAATCAAAGACCCACCCACACCAACATTTCCTCTACTTCCCTCTCCCATCGGGCAGAAGATACAAAATCTCGACACGCCACCAGGCTCAAGGACAGCTTCTATCCCACTGTTATCAGAATCTTGAATGATGTCAGAATCTGGTGTTCTTTTGGAGGACAAGAAAGAAGCATAAAACTTGTTGCTTCATAATTGTTTTATTAGGTGCTAATAGAAGAAAGAGAATTGGAAATGTAGAGCTGCAAAAGTCTAGATTAAGGACAAAGAACAAGAAGACTAGAGGTGTTGTTGGCACATATTCAGCCCTAAACCCCATAGATAAGAAACATTCCATTCAAATTCGTACATAAGATTTAAGCAATCAGATAGCCACTGTAGGGCATGAGGGGATACGGGGAGAGGGCAGGAGATTGGGGCTGAATGGAAAATTGGATCAGCCATGATGAAATGGCGGAGCAGACTTCATGGGCCAAATGTCCTAATTCGTCTTCTATATCTTATGGTCTTATTGTCTTATGGTTTAATAATGCAACACCAGAGAACTCCCCAGAATCATACAGAATTGTAACCATTAGGGGACACAGTGGACAATTAGATATATATACTGTGACCACTAGGAAACATACTAAACAATTACAGTACTTTGTAAAATTCTTAAGCACATATATATAGCTGGGGTGCCAATGACTTTTGCACAGTACTGTAGTAATTTTATGTATTGCACTGTAGTACTGCTGCTACAAAAAAATAATTCATGACATATGTGAGTGGTGATAAAACTGATTCTGATATGGGTCTCTATCGTGGACTAAGAGTGGGAAGGGGGCAGGGAGAGGGGAATCATGGTTGAGAAAAGGGGAACAGACAGGAGGGGTAAAGGGAAGCACCAGAGAGATATTCTGCAAAGATCAATACACCAATTATTTGGAATCAAATGAGCTTGCCTGATGTCTCAGAGCTGGTTATGTTGCACCCATCCCTGGCACTCCTTCTCTGCCACCTGTCCCACACCCCGCCCATAGCTCCACCATTGCCATTCCAAACATCCTTTGCTCCCATCAGGTTTACAAGCTTGCTCTACACTGTGCAAAAGTCAAAATAATAATTAGCATAAAATAAATATCAATGATTATAAAATGTCATTTACTGTATATGGTCTAATCCAACAATAAGCTAGGCTCTTGACCTTACAACCTACCTCATTATGATCTTGCACGCTATTATATACCTGTTTTGATAGCATGGAGAGGCATGCATGCAGAATACTGGAGCAATTCAGTAGGTCTCCTGCCTTCTCATTCTAGATTCTGCACCTTTCCTTTCCAGTCCTGATGAAGCGTCTCAGCTCACAACATCAATGGTTTATTCCCCTCCCCGGATGCTGCCTGACCTGCTGGCTTCCCCTCGCATTCTGATTGCGTTGCTCTGGGTTTCAAGCATCTTATGCTTGTGCTGGTTTCATGGTTGTGACAATGAGTGCCAAAAATCTCATCATCTCTTTTAGTGCAAAATCGGGACTTTAATTTATAACTATGATGTAATCTGACAACAGGAACAGTGTGTACTCATATAGAATGGAATTGCAAAGTCCAGCAGGGATAACATAGTGTGATGAAATATTTGGCCATTGTTATGTGCGAAGTAGCATCTGGTTCCTTAAGGTTGTCATAGCCAGGGAGGGGGCTGTGGTGTAGCAGGGATAAACTCCTACTACCGATTAAATGCTCCCAATGGCCTGTGTCCCAAATAGCCTCTGACAACCAAGTCCAACTCCTGACCTTCACATGTGGCTTAGCTACTCAGCCCGGTGGAAACGTTTGAACAGACACCATACTGGCACTGTGAAACCAGCTGCTTCGTACAGATAAGGCTTGTCAGGCGTGGTTGGCAGCTCATTTAGGAGAAGGAAAACTCTGATCTCAAATCTCTGCTGCCTTGCGGCTATCCCCAATCATGGGGAAAGCTTCGGGAATAAACCCTGAGGGAAAGATTTGGAGCTGGGGTCCCTAAGGCAGTCTTACATTGAGTTTAATGCTGACTGGGACCTCCTGTGTTGCGTTGTATCAGTCTCTGCCGTTGTTTTGGATTCATCAGCTGCGTGGAGAGGGGTTGCCTGCTAGATTGGCAACAGCTTGCTCTCCATTTCACACTTCCTTGGCTTACTTCTCACATAGCCAGCTGGGCAGCAGCATCCATGGTTGATGCCAACCAACAGAGAGCCTCTCAAACAATATCTTAAGATTAGACAAAATGTAGACAGATACCTGGATAGGGAAGTGTAGGGGTGTTACGTCCGGGGGTGGTACATTCCAGAAGGTCATTCGGAGGAATGAGAAGCAAATCTTATGGCTACAGCCATTTTATTTAATGTACAGGTTAGCATGTAACAGCAAGTTAGGGAAGTAATAAGAAGTAACAAAGAATAAACACAAGGGATTCTGCAGATGCTGGAAATCCTGAGCAGCACACACAAAGTGCTGGAGGAACTGAGCAGGTCAGACAGCCTTGAAGCAAGAGAATAAACGGTCGATGTTTCGGGCCATGATCCTTTGTCAGGACTGGAAACGAGGAGGGGAAGAAGTCAGATTAAGAACGTTTCCATCTGGGAAAGCCTCCAACCTGATGGCATGAACATTGATTTCTCTAAATTCCAGTATTTTCTATCTCCCACCATTCCCTTTCTCACTTTTTCCATTCCTCACTCCTTTTCTTCTCCTCACCTGCCGGTCAACTCCCTCGGATGCCCGTCCTCCTTTCCTTTCTTACATGAACAATTGTCCTCTCTTATCAGGGTCATTCTTTTTCAGCTCTTTACAGTGCTGTGCAAGAAAAAGACTTCGGCACAGTTAGGGTGCCTAAGACTTTTGCATGGTACTGTATTTGTTAACGTGGAGTGGAAAGCGAGTCTGTTAATGTGGCAGAGGCAAAGTGTGTTGGGAATGGTGAGGGTGGGACACCGCAGGGGAGGTGTAGGACAGGTGGCTGAGGAGGAGTGCCGGGGGAAGAGGGTGGTGCAAGTGTAGACATACACAGCCCTGAGATACCTGGCAAGGTTATTCGATTCCAAACAATTGGTTTATTGATCACTACAGAATGTCTCTCTGGTCATTCCCACTCCCTCCCATCTTCCTTCCCATTTTCCTAACCATGATTCCCTTCTCCCTGCCCCCTTCTCAATTCACAATAGAGACCCATATCAGAATCAGGTTTATCATCACTCACATCTGTCATGAAATTTGATTTTTTTTCACAGCAGCAGTACTACAGTGCAATATAGAAAATTACTACAGTACTGTGCAGAAGTCACAGGCACCCTAGCTATACATATGTGTATAAGACTTCTTCACAGCATCGTACCTCTTCCACTTATCACGTCCCGGCTTCTTATTTCATCTCCCCTCCCCCCTCACCTTGTCTCACCTCTCTCCAGCTTGTCCTCCTTCTCTCTCATCCAGCTTCTTATTCTGGCTTCATCCCCTTCCTTTCCTGTCCTGATGAAGGATCTCAGCCCAAACCATCAACTGTTTATTCATTTCTATAGATGCTACCCAACCTGCTGAGTTCCTCCAGGAGTTTGTGTGTGTTGCTCAAGATTTCCAGCATTTACAGAATCTCTAGTGACTCAGGTTATGTCGGCAGCTTGGCCAGCATGAACAAATTGAGCCAGAGGCCTGTCTCTCTGCCGTTTAACCCTGTAGCTCTATTTTTTTAAATGTGATGAGGTTTAGGGAGGGAAATTCCAAGACTCTCGGCCTTCAGAATTTTCTTCCATGCTGCCAGTGGTGTGTTAATGGATAGCAGAAATACACAGGAGGTTAGAATTGAAGGAATGCAGAGTTCTTGGATATTAGCGTATAGAAAGCGTTGGATTTCCCCCATAACACCGACAGTGCTTCTCTCTACAGATGCTGCCTGGCCTGCTGCGTTCCACCAATTTAATTTTTAATTATCTGCTTATATTTTATATAATTACTTATGTACTAGAAACTGCTTAATATGCTTCCTGGTGGATACAGTATGTATATGCAAGTTTAATATTACCCTTGTGGTTATACAAAGTATAATTCTGGAAAGTTCTGGAAGCTTCTTTGTACAGCATTATTTGAATAATAACTTTCCAATTGGTTAACTATTATCTATAGATTTGAAAGGAATTTTTCCTTACCCAAGATCTTAAGGCACAAACTAACGGAGATGGGAGTAGACTCTCACATGGTGGATTGGATAGTGGACTACTTGACAGATAGACCTCAGTATGTGCGGTTGGGAGACTGTAGGTCTGACACGGTGGTCAGCAGCACAGGAGCGCCGCAGGGAACCGTACTATCTCCGGTCCTGTTCACCCTGTACACATCAGACTTCCAATATAACTCGGAGTCCTGCCATGTGCAGAAGTTCGCTGATGACACGGCCATAGTGGGGTGTGTCAGGAATGGACAGGAGGAGGAGTATAGGAAACTGATACAGGACTTTGTGATATGGTGCAACTCAAACTACCTGCGTCTCAATATCACCAAGACCAAGGAGATGGTGGTGGACTTTAGGAGATCTAGGCCTCATATGGAGCCAGTGATCATTAATGGAGAATGTGTGGAGCAGGTTAAGACCTACAAGTATCTGGGAGTACAGTTAGACGAGAAGCTAGACTGGACTGCCAACACAGATGCCTTGTGCAGGAAGGCACAGAGTCGACTGTACTTCCTTAGAAGGTTGGCGTCATTCAATGTCTGTAGTGAGATGCTGAAGATGTTCTATAGGTCAGTTGTGGAGAGCGCCCTCTTCTTTGTGGTGGCGTGTTGGGGAGGAAGCATTAAGAAGAGGGACACCTCACGTCTTAATAAGCTGGTAAGGAAGGCGGGCTCTGTCGTGGGCAAAGTACTGGAGAGTTTAACATCGGTAGCTGAGCGAAGGGCGCTGAGTAGGCTACGGTCAATTATGGAAAACTCTGAACATCCTCTACATAGCACCATCCAGAGACAGAGAAGCAGTTTCAGCGACAGGTTACTATCGATGCAATGCTCCTCAGACAGGATGAAGAGGTCAATACTCCCCAATGCCATTAGGCTTTACAATTCTACCGCCAGGACTTAAGAACTTTTTAAAAGCTATTATTAATGCTTTTTGAGATAGTGATTAGATGCATATCAGATTTTTTCCTGAGTTAAGTATTGTATGTAATTAGTTTTGCTACAACAAGTGTATGGGACATTGGAAAAAAGTTGAATTTCCCCATGGGGATGAATAAAGTATCTATCTATCTATCTATCTATCTATCTATCTATCTATCTATCTATCTATCTAAAATAGCCAAGGTTTTAAACTGCTCTGTGAGTTTCACGGTGTTTTTGGCCCGCTAATATGAACTGAGATGAAGGTTTGGGCCTATGCCAGCAGCTTCGGGGAGGGGATCTAAGGACTCATTTGGGGTCAGAATGCTTCCTATGTTCCTATGATATCTGTGTTTTCCCCTCTTTTTGTTTGCATAGTGGTTATGGTCTTACATTTTTTAATTGGGTCTTCCGGTTTCTTGTTTCGTGCCTGCATGTAAGCAAACAAGTCTCAAGGTTTATAATTTATACATTCTTTGATAATAATTGTACTTTGGATCTTTGAATCTTGAAAATAGCTAAACACAAAGTGGCACCATTTTAATCTTAGGCCTTAGTTCCTTTGCTTCTCCCTTTGCTTCGAAGACCTCTATTACTGTTCAGCTTTCCTTGGTTCTGTCAACATTCAATAAAACTATCATGAAGCAACAAGTTTTATGGCTCTTTCCTGACTTCTGAAAGAACCCTGAATCAAAAGCTTCAGAATCCAACAGAAGTCAACCTGTTTCAGCAGTTATCATAAGTATGATGCATTGCTGAAATCCTTCAAATTCTCTGAATTCTTAAAGTAGGGCTTAAATCAATCCGGTGACATTTCTTTGCATCAATTTGTGTCAAGTTGTGTTTCTCACGGATGTGTTAACTCCAGAATTTGTGTCTGCTAATGGCTTTGCAATTAGGTTGGACCTGAACCAATAAAGCAAGTTAATCCTATTAAAAAATAATCTGTACAAGAACTATGCAGGTTGTTAATGGAAATGTTATTAGCTGCGTTCCTTGCTTTTTAAATCATTCAGCATCGCTAATGCTTGAAAAGAATATTGGTTCCTGCTCCATATAAAATTCATCGCTTCCTGCCCGAATAACAGCAGAAGCTTTGTCACTTTCAACGTGGACATCTGATTTGGCTTCAAAATGGTATAAGATTATGATAACATTGTGGTGAGCGCAATGCTATTGCTGCTCAAGGCTTTCAGAGCTTGGAGTTGAATTCTGGCAGCATCTGTAAAGTGTTTGTTCTGCCTGTGACCAGTCCAAAAAGGTACAATTTAATAGGTTAATTCGTCATTGTAAATTGTCCTGTGATTAATCTAGGGTTAAATAGGTGGGTTGCTGGGTAGCGTGGCTCATTGGGCCAGAAAGGGCCGTTCTGCACTCTATCTCTAAATAAATAAAAAAATAACTTTTATTTGGCTCAAGTACATTAGAACATCAAAACATACATTGAGAGACTCCGGTCGTTAAAGGAGCAAGCGGACTTTCATGCTAAAAAATTTAGCACGGTCTTCAACAAAATGGACAACATTCAGGTTAACTTACGCAAGAATGAGAAAGTTACTAACTCCTGTCTCGCAGAGGTGACTAAGATACCGAAGAAGCTAAACGACTTGGAGACAAACCAGAAGAAACAATGTGCGGCTGGTTAACTTACCGATAGGCACTGAGGGCGACGATCCGAGAGGTTATCTCCTGAAGATGCTGCCTAATTGGATTCCAGCGCTCAAGAACTCCCACAGTACTCCATTGGAGATCGATAGAGCACATAGGATCTTTTCCAACAACACCTCAAGACCACAGACCATGGTCTTTAGGCCTCTACGGTACACCGACTGGCAGGCTATCCTGGAGGGCGCGAGGAAAGCCAAACCTACTCTCCCTGATGGCACCTAGCTGCAGTCCTTCGCCGACTACAGCCCTGGCAAGATGCAGGAATGGCAGGGAAACAAGGAGATCCGCGCTAAGCTTCGACAGAAGGGAATCGACTCATTCCTCATATACCTGGCGATTTTGAGAGTGAATATCAAGGGCATGAAGATGTCATTTAACTCGGCAGAGGAAGCGAAAGTAGCCCTGAAATCATCGGTGCTTGGAGATATGGAAGAAGACCCTGGGCAAAGTCCATACAGCCCTCAGGAGGAGATGGAACTGCATTAAGAGCTAGGACCAGCCTGTATGTGCAATCTAACAGGCACAGGCAAGCTAGCATCCTAGTTGTGAAGTTTTCTGGTTATTCTTTTATTGGAAGTCATTCGATGCACTTTTGAATTTAGTTAAGTAAGGGGCCAGTTAGTTTCTGAGTATTGCAGGTCAGAGTTTTAAGGTAATGGCTCAGTTAACTTGTTAGTACAAGGATAACATGGTAAGGTGATATAAGTCCGCCGAGAATATACTTTTTATCTTCTACTTTCTAAGGTGATATTCAATACACCCAAATGTCATACTGCATCAAGAATGAAGCTGAAAGCAGCAGTGTGTTCTGAATAACTTGAGTTGTACATGTTCATTTCGGGTTATGTCTCCAGTAGACTTGTTTACGTTCATGGGTGCCAGATAAGATGTCACTGGCGTCATTGCTAAGCAACAGTCTATTAAAGCAACAGCCTCCCGCAAGAGAGCTGTTGGGTCTTGATTATGTGTTATATTATATTTGAGACGGGAATGGTTTTAATTATATAGGTTAACGGGTTTGACCAGGTTTTTTTTTCTTTTCTCTTTGATGTGATTGTCTATGAGAACAGCTTGGCCTTTCTAATTTGTTGGTGCTAGAGGGGGGCAGTTAATGTTCAGTGTCTGACATTGCTAAGTGACACTCACAGATGTTACAAAATAAAGGGTTGTATGGGAGGGGTGGTAGGAAGGGGGTAACTCAGGGCTCCACTACCAACTTACAACCACAGATCCAAGGGAAGATGAGCAATACAGATAAATTAGAAAATCTTACTATTGTATCATTTAATGTTAGAGGATTAAACTCTCCCTACAAGTGTTCAAAGGTTTTGGATTTCTTACGCACAAAGAAAATAGATATTGCGCTGTTACAGGAAACACATCTTAAACCTAATGACATTCCCAGGGTTCAAAACCGCTTTTATAAACCCGATGTGGCATCAGCTGATGGTACTCGTATGAAAGGAATTATGATATTAATGAGATGTAGTATGAATGCATTAATTGAAAGGACTGGCACCGACAATGAAGGACGTCTGGCTTTCTGCTGTACATCCACTCAGGGTAAAAAAGTAGCATTAATTAACCTATATGCCCCAGCTATATTCAAGGTTGAATTTTTTTCCCTCAATTACCTCACAATTTTCTGAAGTTAAGTGACTATCAACTATATGTTGGTTCGGACATGAATGCTTTGGTAAACAATAACCTTGATAAATTTTCCTCAACACTATCAAGCTCTCAAGAATCTGCTTCCAAAGCACTTAACCATTTTCTAACTGATTTAAATTTAACTGATGTGTGGAGGGTGCATAATCCATCTGCTAAAGACTATACCATCTTCTCCACAAGACATAAAACTTTCTCTTGGATAGATTACATTCTTATATCCTTTGGTTTGCTGTCTTTGGCACACTCAATAGAATTTTTGCCCAGACATCTATCTGATCACAACCCAGTCATATCTATTTTTTAATTATGGCAAAATTAAAAATAAGGCTACTAGGTGGAGGTTTAACTCCACCCTTCTGAAAAATGAATTTCTAACACAGCTGAGAACAAAACTAACAGAATTTATAAATTTAAATAAAAATAGTGTCTCGGATGTGACAGTGATTTGGGCCTCCATCAAGGGTTTCTTACGAAATAACGCCATATGGTTCAGTGCCCACCTACATAAAAGCTGGCTTCAAAAGATTTCCACCTAGAGGAACAATGTAAGGTTTTGGAGAATGATCTCAAAAGGAGATACACCATAACAGAAGAAAGCGAGCTCAAAACAAAACAAGCAGAATTAAATGATTTATTAAGCACGGCAGAATATATGATTCATATAACCAAACATATTATACAGAAGGCAGCAGACCGAGCCATCTTTTGGCACCAACGCTCAAACAACAGGAAGCTAAAAGGTCTATACCAGCGATTGCATATCATAGATCTTCAACAGAGGAAATAAATGAGACATTCAAGAATTATTTTAAAGAACTGTATACAAGTGGCACAGTTCCTTCTGAGAAAGATTTCACAGATTTTTTTAGTAGATTAGACCTCCCTACATCGTCATTAGAGGACACCAAAACTCTATTACACTGGATGAGCTACTTAAAGCAGTCAAAGCTACAAATGTGTACGCCAGGTCTGGACAGCACACCTGTAGAACTTTACCGAGCATTTTGGAATATTCTTGGACCAGTATGGTTAGAAACATTAAATTATGCTATTGGAAATGGCCCTTTCCATAGAGATCTAAACACAGCCCTGATCACAGTTATACCTATGCCTGGTAAGGACCCCTTGGAGTGTACCAATTACCATTCAATCTCCTTGATAAATGCCAACCTCAAGCTATTTTGCAAAGTCTTAGCCAGTAGACTCGAGACAGTAGTTGGGAAAATAATTAGCCCAGATCAAACAGGCTTTATCAGAGGACGTCTTGCATCTGATAATATTCGCCGGCTCTTACACATACTGAGTGCAACACATAAAATCCCGCCTTCCTGTGGCTGCTGTTTCTAGATGCTGAAAAAGCGTTTGATCGCCTTGAATGGTCATATCTTTGGAGAGTTTAAAAGAATTTAAGTTTGCCGATAAATTTATCAATCTTATTCAAACACTGTATGCTAATCCTTCAGCCCGGGTATGTGAGGGAGGAGGTTTCTCAGAGTCATTTGACAAAGGACGGGGCACACGACAAGGGGACCCTTTGTTTCCTTTAATTTTTACTATATCTATTGAACTGCTTGCACATTTAATTAGAAACTCTCCTCAGATCTCCCCTATTACAATAGGTACAACATCACATTCGATATCACTTTATGCGGATGACACACTAGTTTATATGGCAAATATTCAACAAACTCTCCCCTATGTTTTAAAAACACTGGAAATTTCTTTCAGGATACAAAGTTAATTTGTCAAAATCGGCACTGATGCTGATTAATACAGATGAAAGTAAGGTGTCTCTCCCTCCCCAGATTAAGGTTACAAAAGAGGTCCTCTACTTGGGTATTAAAGTTAATCCTTCCCTGTCATCTGTGGCTAAAACAAATTACTCTTTAATTTTGAAAAAAATAGAAGATATTAATAGATGGAGACACCTGCTTGCATCAGTCCCAGCCCGTTTATCGGTCATTAAAGTAAATTTAATATCTAACTTAAAAGATCTTCTGTTAAAATAGGAATGCTCTGTCTGTGTATGCACTACTATTCAGTTGGTTGGTGGAGGGGAGAGGGGTGGGGGGGGGAGAGAGGGGGTGGAGTGGGGGTGGGGATGAGGATGAGGGGTGGAGGGGGGATGGCAATGAGGGTTGGGGGGTGGCTTGGTTAACCAGTCAAAATGTAATCAGCAACTGGTTGTATTGAATGTAATTTGTTGATGTTTCAATAAAAATTAGTGATGAAAAAAAACATACATTGAGATCTGATGCTTTTGTGTTAATGGCCAACACAGTCTGAGGATGTGCTGGGGGCAGCTGTATGTGTCGCCATGCTTTCGGTGCCAACATAGCATGCCAACAACTCACTAATCCTACCTGCGTGCCCTTGGAATTTGGAAGGAAACCAGAGCACCCAGAGGAAATCCACACGGTCACGGGGAGAATGGACAAACTCATTACAGATAGTGGTGGGAACTGAAGTCATAATAACATTGCATCTGGATTACTGTTCAAATACTGAAAATTGTAAGAAACTACAGATGATGGGAATCGGAAGAAAAAGCAGAAAAAACGTTCAGCAGGTCAGGCAACGTCCGCAGAAATGGTGTCATTTCCAATTAAAAGGCCTCTGAAAAATTGCCCTCTTTCATCAATCACACTTCATTTACAATACCGTGGAAAAGCATTAGGCACATATATATAGCTAGAGTGCCTAAGACTTTTACACAGTACTGTATTGTCAACATGGAGCAGAGAGTGAGTTTGAAAATCTGGCCGGAGCAAAGGATGTTGGGAATAGTGAGGGTGGTGTACCGTGGGAGGGGTGTGGGATAGGTGGCAGAGGAGTGCCAGGAGCAGGGGTGGCATGGGTGCAAGCACCTGGAAAGGTATTTTGATTCCAAACAATTGGTTTATTGACTATAACAGAATGTCTCTCTCCTCTGACTGCCCCATTTCCATTCTCAGTCCACAATACAGACCCATATCAGAATCAGTTTATCATCACTCCCCTTACTCACCTAAAATCCATTCACACACATGCTGTTCCTTTCTGAGGAACCATCATCATCCTATGGGATGGATAGCCAGAGAGATCATCACTCATGTATGTCATGAAGTTTGTTTGTTTTTGTGGTGGAGTACAGTGCAATACATAAGATTATTGTAGTGCTATGCAAAATACTCAGGCACCATAGGTAAATACAGAATATGTGCTTAAAATTTTGCACATTGCACAAGGAGCACAGCATGGCAAAGAAATGACATTCTTATACAAAAATTGGCTAGCTGGATACAGATATTGACCAATTAGTAACCTTGTGGATTCTTTATTTATTTATTTGCATAATCAGTCACCAATTGTACTATGGCAATAATAGCCAATAGAATCTACACGTAAAAGGCCAAAAATATTCAGAATTAGTAGAGTCACTGTCCAATAGTAAATGTCAGCCTAGAATCCTCGGCAGCATCCTGTCTTGTCTTGGTATGCCTAATGGATCCTGTCCTGTACTGTGCAAAGGGAAGCTTTGCTCTTAAAAGACCTTGCTTACCCGGGTTGACCGCACTCTATAGTTGCTGTAAACTTTCCTTGCCTAGACATCAGAATCAGAACCAGGTTTAATATCACTGGCATATGTCATGAAATTTGCTGTTTTGTGGCAGCAGTACATTGCAATACGTAACAATGTTTTAAAACTGTAAATTACATTAAGCATATACTGTATATATAGTTAAATTAAATAAATAGTGCAAAAAGAGAAAAAAATGTAGTGTGATAGTGTTCATGGGTTCAATGTCCATTCGGAAATCTGATGGCAGAGGGGAAGAAGCTGTTCTTGAAACATTGAGTGTGTGTCTTCAGGCTTCTGTAGCTCCTTCCTGATGGTAGCAATGAGAAGAGGACATGTCCTGGGTGATGGGGGTCCATAATGATGATCCCGACTTATTGATACTTTGCTCCTTGAAGATGTCCAGGATGCTGGGGAGGCTAGTGCCCATGGTAGAGCTGACTGTGTTTACAACTCTCTACAGCTTTTCCAATCCTGTGCAGTGTCCCCCATCCCCAAACCTGATGATGATGCAGCCAGAAAGAATGCTATCTATGGTACATCTGCTGCAATCTGTGTGTCTTTCATGACACACCATTAGCTTAACTAACCCTTACCTTGCAGCAACTTCCACAAGGGGAAAGGAGTTATTGTTTCAGGATGAACAATCTGACAAATAATTGAACTCAAATGTTAACTCTGTTTTTCTTTCCACAGACGCAGCCTGACCTGCTGAATGCTTCCTGCATTTAGTATTCTGGATTGGCAGGCGGAGATTTGGAATTTAGTTAATGAATTAAACTGGAACAGAGCTCCAGAAGAATGATTAACACATGGACATAGAATCCTGGAGAAAAATCCCTTCTGTTCATCTCATCCATGCCAACTAAGTTGTCTGAGTTTTTCAAAGCTGTAATTGCACTCACCTCTATTACTTCTCGCTCCGTAACCTAGAAGCACCAGGCACAAGAACAGCTTCTATCCCACTGTTATAATATTATTGAACATTTCCATCATTTGACCTGATGGACTCTTAATCTCAGTATCTTCTTTATGATAGCCTTGCATCTTATTGTCTACCTGTACTGTACTTTCTCTGTAACTGTAACATTTTAACCGGTATTCTCTTATTGTTTTACCTTGTACTACCTCATTGCACTTTTGAAATGATCTGTATGGGTAGCAGGCAAAACTGAACTTTTTGCAGTATCTCAGGGTGAAGAGGAGATCTACCAGGACTCTGCCTGGATTAGAGATCTTGTCTGTTGAGGGAAGACTCCCAGAAAGTTAATTTACAGATTGAACCTGTAGTAAAGAAGGTAAACACAATGTTGGCATTTATTTCTAGGAGAATAGAATATAAAAGCAAGGAGATAATGCTGAGCCTTTATGATGCACTAGTCAGGCCACACTTGGAGTATTGTCAACAGTTTTGGGCCCTCTATCTTAAGGAGGATGTGCTGTCATTGGAGAGAGTCCAGAGAAGGTTCAGGAGGATGATTCTGAGAATGAAGGGTTAACATATGAGGAGCATTTGGCAGCTTTGGGCCAATACTCACTGGAATTTAGAAGTATGCAGGGAGATCTTATTGAAATCTATTGTATGTTGAAAGATTTAGATAGGGTGGATATGGAGAGGATGTGTTTTATGGTGGGGGTATCCAGAACTAGAGGGCACAGCCTCAAAATTGATGGGTAACCTTTTAGAATAGAGGTTAGGAGGAAGTTTTTTAGTCAGAGGGTAGTGAATCTGTGGAATGCTCTGCCACAGAATGCAGTGGAGGCTAAGTTGTTGGATATAATTAAGGCTGAAGTTGATGTAAAAGCAAAGTGATAATGCCTGATCGGTCAAGGCATCAAATGATATGGTGAGGAGGCAAGTTGAGTGGGATCTAAGACCTGGCCTCTGAAGCTACAAACCACCAACCAAATATTGCCTTCAAAAGGATGTTCCCAGCTGTTCTTGTATGTCTCGTGTGGTTGAGGACAGACAAATGAATAATAGATGAGTAAACATGAGGAAATCTGCAGATGCTGGAAATTCAAACAACACACACAAAATGCTGGTGGAACACAGCAGGCCAGGCAGCACCTATAGGTAGAAGCGCTGTCGACGTTTCGGGCCAAGACCCTTATAGAATAATAGATGAGTATTCATATCAAACTGTGTTCCTTCAGGCAGCCATCCTGGAAATAAGATTTATTTTGAATAGTATTAATCGACTGTGCTTTACAGACACCTGTCAGAAAGTCTGCTACTCGGAAAAGGCAAATGGAACAGTTTCTGGGAATCACAGAGTGGATGTTCATAGTCTTTTGCTGCTGTAACCCATCCATTTCAAGGTTCAACGTGCTGTTCCCTCAGAGATGCACACCACTGTTGTTACAAGTGGTTATTTGAGTTACTGTTGCCTTCCTGGCCGCCTGAACCAGTCTGCCCATCCTCTCTGATCTCTCTAATTAATAACAAGGTTTTTCGACAGAACTGCCGCTGACTGGATGACTTTATTTTTCACACCATTCTCTGTTGTGCGTGAAAATCCCAGGAGACCTGCAGTTTCTGAGATACTTAATCCAGCCTGTCCGGCACCAACAATCATTCCATGGCCTCCTCCACTGCCAGGATACTTAGGTTGGAGAAACAACGCCTTATATTCCATTTGGGTAGCCTCCAACCTGATGGCATGAACATCGATTTCTCAAACTTCTAGTAATACCTCCACCCCCTTCACCATTTCCCAACCCCTTGTCCCTCTCTCATGTCATCTCCTTGCCCGCCCATTGCCTCCCTGTGGAGCTCCTCCCTCCCTTTTCTTCTTTCTTCCATGACCGTCTATCTCTTTCACCAATCAACTTCCTAGCTCTTTGTTTCATCCCTCCCCCTCCACATTTCACCCATTTTCTGGTGTTTTTCTCTCTCCCCTCCCCCCACCTTTTGCATTAAAGAGCAGGTGTAATAAAGGGGACGCAGAGTGTAGAATGTGTATTATTGATTATTTTCCATGACTTCTTTCATCATGTCAGAGCCTCAATGCCTTACAGCCAATGATCGACTTTCAAAGTTCAGTCACTCCTGCAGTGTGGAGAATTTGCAAACAGCAATGAAACACATGTTTAGATCATCAATGCATTGAAGAGCTACTTAGCATCCATGCCAGGACCTCTAGCCTCAAAAACAGTTACTTTCCCCAGACCAACAGGCTGATTAACTCACCCCCTCTACTGCATCCACTTCAGCCACCCCAAAACATTAACTGTTTATTCCTTTCCATAGATGCTGCCTGGTCTGCTGAACTCCTCCAGCATTTTGTGTGTGTTTTATATATATATATATATATCCAAGGATTGTCACCTTATTGTGGTAGAGAGGCTTATGAGTTCCTGAAATCCCAAGAGCGATGCCGATGCCATCCAGACCTTAGCTCTGGGGAGAGTCACCCGTGGCAGTAAGGTCAAGAAGGAAGATCTAGACAAAGAGCGGTTCAACCAAAACCCCAGTGGTGAAGCTGGTGGAAGATGATTTACACATCACAGCAGCAGTGAAGGCACAGGAAGGCTGCAACAGTGCAGGGTCCTCAGTCATCTTGCACTCCATGCCACTGGACCCTGACCCTGATTGTCAAGGACCATGTGGTGGTTGCCCATGCATCAGCCTCCTGACAGTTAGCAAAGTCATACACAGGCGTTCTCCACTAAGAGAATAACCCCTTTGGTGAACAATATACCTGACTCGAGTGATCGCACGTACTACTTCTATCTATAGTATATAAACTAATCTTGTCTATAAACAGCCATACTCAACAATACATTGTGTTTTAAAGGATTGATTTAGGTTTATTATTATTGTGTATTTTATGCTTACTGTGTATTTTTTATGCTGCAGCAGATCTGGAGTAACAATTGTTCCATTCTTCTTTGCACTTGTACACTGAAGAATGATAATAAACAATCTTGAACCGAATTGCAAGTTCTGCTTTGGATACAGACAGACTCAGTTCATGACCCCTGCTTTCTGTAATGTGTATATTAACCACATGCGTAGGGGCATGAAAACTAATTTGTAAATTTGCCACGCTGTTGACAGTAAGAAGGGAAGTTTTAGTCCAAAGCAAGATTTCAATGATCTAATCAGTCGGACAGGGAAATGACAAATGGGATGTAAACAGCAAAGCGTGAGTTATTGCATTTGGAGAGCTGTAATGAGACAAGAAGGTTTATAGAACATGGGAGGATGTTGAATGATATAAAAGAGTAAAGAGACCTTCATCTATATGCACATATCCTTCAGAATTACAGGACAGCTTAATAAGGTGGTTAAAAAGGCAAATGGGATGCTTTCTTTGTTAACTGGAGCGTGTAATATATAAATAAGGAGGTTATGTGGACACAAGAGACTCTGCAGATAATCTCTTCTCCACCCTCTCCAATGAGATCTTTCACGCAAAGCAGTGACCAAACTATGTATTGCTCAGTCCTAATTTAATCTCCCTCCCCTTTCTCTCCTTTTCCTTGCCCCACTCTGGCTCCCCTCTTACACCTTGGCTTCTCCTCACCTGTCCATCACCTCCCTCTGGTGCCCCTTCTCCTTCCCTTTCTCCCATGTCAGCTATCTCCTCCCCTATCAGCTTCCTTCTTCTTCAGCACTTTACCTTATCGACCTATCAACTCTCAGCTTTTTTATTTTGACCCCACCCCCCCACCCACTTACCCTCCCCTTCACCTGGCTTCACCTATCACCTTCTAGGTTGTACTCCTTCCCCTTCTGCCAACTTCTTATTCTGGCTTCTTGATCCTTTATTTATTTCCATAGATGCTGTCCGACCTGCTAAGTTCCTCCAGCATTTTATGACTGACAAATAATCAACATGCAAAAGAAGACGAATGGTGCAAATACAAAAAATAACAAATCATAATAAGTAAATAAGTAATACTGAGAACATGAGTTGCACAATCCTTGAAAATGAGTCCATTGGTTGTGTTGGGTGATCAGTTCAGTGTTGAGGTGAGTGAAGCTATCCACATTGGCTCAGGAGCCTGATGGTTGAAGGTTAATAACTGTTCCTGAGCTTGGTGATGTGGGTCCCGATGGTAGCAGTGTGAAGAGAGCATGGGTGCATGGTGAGGCTCTTTTGTGTTTTTGCTTAGATCCCACACCGGGTTCAGGAACAGTTATTACCCTTCAACGATCAGGCTCCTGAACTGGCATGGATAACTTCACCCACCTCAACTCCGAACTGATTCCACAACCTATGGACTCACTTTCAGTGACTCTACAACTCACGTTCTCAGTATTATTTATTTACTTTTTTTATCGCTATTATTCTTTGCTTCTTGTATTTTCACAGTTTGTCAGTCTTTGTGAGTAGCTTTTCATTGATTCTATTGTACTTCTCTGTTCTACTGTGAATGCCTGCATGAAAATGAATCTCAAGGTAGTACTTAGTGATATATACAAACTTCCATAATAAAACTTACTTTGGACTTTGATTTCACCATCCCGTCTGATTCAGCCGAGTTGCTATGTAACCATTCCCTTCACCACCAATCACCTCCTCCTCCCCTGCCATTACACAGGAGCAAGAATTTAAGGAAAATCCAATAATGTCATTGATAAACGCCGAGGGAAAAGCTACATAATCAAATTGTTGAAGGCTGACAACCACATTTATGCTGTGAAATATGAGGATCAGTGATAATTCCCTCCTTAGCTGCAACTTTGCATTAGCCAGTGATTGATGGGCTTGGCTTTGTAACCTTATCTTTCATTCCCATTAATAGATCATCTCCATGCCGTTCCTCGTCTCTGTCCGTCACTCTTTCATCAGCCTGTAACAGGGCCCTGAGGATTTACTGGAGTGTAAGAGATTGGGGGAGGATTTGATAGAGGTGTGCGAAATTATGAGGGGTATAGATAGGGAAAATGCAAGCGAGATTTTTCACCTGTATCTAGGTGAGACTAGAAACAGAGGACATAGATTAAGGGTGAAAGATGAAATGTTTAAGGGGTATATGAGAGGGATCTTCTTCAGGTATAGCAACAGCTTCTTCCCTTCTGCGTCAGATTTCTCAATGGATATGAATCCATATACACTGCCTCATTATTTTTTTGTTTTCTTTTGTACTACACACACACACACATATATGTAGTCTTTTGAATATTGATTGTTTGTCAGTCATAAAATGCTGGAGGAACTCAGTGGGTCAGGCAGCATCTATGGAAATATATGTATATATACACATACATACACAAACAGTATATCTATTTTTTATTATAATGTGCAGATTTTTCATTATGTATTGCAATGTACTGCTGCTTTAAAACAACACATTTCATGACATATACCAGAGATACGCCAGGGTGGTGGAACGAGCTGTCAGTGAAAGTGGAGAGCATGGATCCAATTGCAACATTTAAGAGAAGTCTGAGTAAGTTCATGGATGAGAGGGATATGGAGGGCTATGGTCCAGGTGCAGGTCAGTGGGACTAGGCAGAAGAATAGTTCAGCACAGACTAGATGGACTGAAGGGCCTGTCTCTGTACAGTTGCACTCCATAACTCTATGACTCTGCCAGAATTAAACTAGTAGATGCTCTCATCCAATTATTATTGTGCATGCTTTCTTTGCAAGAAATAATAAGAACACTACAAAGGAGTCAAATAGAGAATGGCAGCATAGTTGTTAGAGGAACGCTATTAAATCTTGGGCCATTGGTGTTCAGATTTCAATTCCAATGCCTATTTGTACATCTACTCTGTGAGTGTGTGGGTTTCCTCCGGGTGCTTCAGTATCCCCCCACAGTCTAGAGATGTACCAGATCGTAGGTTAATTGGTCATTGGTAATTGTCCTGTGATTAGGCTAGGGTTAAATCGGTGGGTTACTGGGCCATGTGGTTCAATGGGCTGGAAAGGCCTGTTCCACACTGTATCCCTAAATGAATTAATTCTTTCATTCAATGGCTTGAATTTATGTTATATGTTTCACTTCATAGCCATTGTGATAATTCTGATCAGATTCCTTCTTCTTCAGCCCTTTACCATTTCCACCTGTCACCTCCCAGCTTCTCACATCATTCCCCCCTTCCCCACCCACACACCTTCCCTCCCTTACCAATCACCTCTCAGCTTGTCCTCCTTCCCTTCTCCCCATCTTCTTCTTCTGGCTTCCTGCCCTTCCTTTCCAGTACTGATGGAAGGTCTCAGCCTGAAACATGACTGCTTATTCATTTCCATAGATCCTGCCTGACCAGCTGAGATCCTCCAGTATAGATAGATAGATAGATAGATAGATAGATACTTTATTCATCCCCATGGGGAAATTCAACTTTTTTCCAATGTCCCATACACTTGTTGTAGCAAAACTAATTACATACAATACTTAACTCAGTAAAAAATATGATATGCATCTAAATCACTATCTCAAAAAGCATTAATAATAGCTTTTAAAAAGTTCTTAGGTCCTGGCGGTAGAATTGTAAAGCCTAATGGCATTGGGGAGTATTGACCTCTTCATCCTGTCTGAGGAGCATTGCATCGATAGTAACCTGTCGCTGAAACTGCTTCTCTGTCTCTGGATGGTGCTATGTAGAGGATGTTCAGAGTTATCCATAATTGACCATAGCCTACTCAGCGCCCTTCGCTCAGCTACCGATGTTAAACTCTCCAGTACTTTGCCCACGACAGAGCCCGCCTTCCTTACCAGCTTATTAAGACGTGAGGCGTCCCTCTTCTTAATGCTTCCTCCCCAACACGCCACCACAAAGAAGAGGGCGCTCTCCACAACTGACCTATAGAACATCTTCAGCATCTCACTACAGACATTGAATGACGCCAACCTTCTTAGGAAGTACAGTCGACTCTGTGCCTTCCTGCACAAGGCATCTGTGTTGGCAGTCCAGTCTAGCTTCTCGTCTAACTGTACTCCCAGATACTTGTAGGTCTTAACCTGCTCCACACATTCTCCATTAATGATCACTGGCTCCATATGAGGCCTAGATCTCCTAAAGTCCACCACCATCTCCTTGGTCTTGGTGATATTGAGACGCAGGTAGTTTGAGTTGCACCATATCACAAAGTCCTGTATCAGTTTCCTATACTCCTCCTCCTGTCCATTCCTGACATTTTGTACGTTGTCCATTCCTGACATTCCTGACATTTTGTACGTTGCTCTGGATTTCCAGCATCTGCAGAATCTCTTGTCTTTCTGAAGTGTGGCTACTGTGGAACACTTATTGATGCTGTTAAATTGGCAGCTATTTTGAGTATAGAAAGATGCCATCCCACATACAACATTAACTATATCCAGATAATCTATCTGACTGATGTCAATTGCATTTGATGCCTCTGGGTCTATACTCACTAGATTTTAGAAACTGAGTTGGAAATCTCATTGATACCTACCAAATATTGAAAGGTCTGTATAGAGTGGACATGCAGAGAATGTTCCCAATAGTGGGGGAGGCTAGGACCAGAGGGCACAGCCTCAGAATGGAGATGTTCCTTCAGAACAAAGAAGAGGAGAAATTTCTTTAGTGAGAGGGTGGTGAATCTGTGGAATTCATTGGAGGCCAAATCATTGGGTATATTTCAAGCAATGGTTCATAGGTTCTTGATTAGTCAGGGCATCAAAGGTTATGGGGAGAAGACAGGAGAATGGGACTGAGAAAGATAATAAATCAGCCATGATTGATTGGTGGAGCAGACCTGATGGGCTGAATGGCCTAATTCTGTTCCTAGTGTATGTTTTATGGTCTTTCTTTTGCCTTCGAGTACTCTTTTCACAATCCCTGCATACTTGGGATTGATAGCCCCTCTCACCTTTCTCTAACTAAAGATATCCACTCCCTAAATTTTTATTGTGTTTCTCATCAGCCATCCCACAATCTCTCTGACCCACTACCATCAGGAAGGAGGTACAGGAGCATTGGGACTGGGTAACAGCTTCTTCCCTGTGAGACTAATGAATACCCACCCACCATCGAGATCTCGTCACTAAAACAGCGAACCCTTTACTGCATTTTGAATTATACTTTATTCACTTCTTTACGGGTAATATTTTGGTTTATGTGCTGCGTGTGATACATGTTTTCTGGGTGCACCATGGTCCGGAGGAATGATGTTTTGTCTGGTTGTATATATGTACAGTCAGATGACAATAAACTCGAATTTGAACTTGAAATGTAAAGTGAGTTACTGTTCTATGTCAGTTGAGGGGCTGAATGGTTTTCATATGGTTTTAAGTTCCTCAGACCAGTGACCTTCTTTTCCATGTAACCATGCCAACGCAGTGAGCAAGTGGCTTTTTGTGATTGGCCTGGTTCTCTTACAAGGTGGGTCTTGTGCATTTTGTTTATCTGTTGACTAGTGAAACTAATGATAGTTGGTAATCACGAGGAAATCTGCAGATGCTGGAAGTTCAAGCAACACATACAAAATGCTGGTGGAACACAGCAGGCCAGGCAGCATCCATAGGGAGAAGCACTGTCGACGGTCTGGGCCGAGACCTGACCAAGGGCCTCGGCCCGAAATGTCGTCAGCACTTCTCCCTATGGATGCTGCCTGGCCTGCTGCGTTCCACCAGCATTTTATGTGTGATAGTTGGAACTGTTTATCAGGGTGAATGGGGAGAAGGGAGGGAGAATTATTAATCTTTCCTCAGTTTCTCAAAGCAGGCACAGGCTGAGCACCTAACGTAGGATCTGAATATCGATAACCTGCAAGCAATTGTAATGTTAAGCGCATTCTTCTGGGAGATAAAACAGTGGGATTTAAATTGAGGTGCAGGAGAGATAGCTTTAGGGGTTTAGGAATTCAGTGATATCTCAAGGTAATAATGTAAACTGAACTCAATTGTTAAATCCTACAGTCATTGGACAATATCATTAAGCAGTGGCATTGTTCGAGGCAATCAACTAAAAGCAAACCTGAAAACAGGAATTGCTGGTAATGACTATAAGACCACAAGATATCAAAGCAGAATTAGACCATTCAACCCATCGAGTCTGTTCTGTCATTCAGACGGCCTGCTGAAGGGTCTCGGCTCAAAATGTTGACTGATTACTCTTTTCCATAGATGCCGACAGGGCTTCAGAGTTACTCCAGCATTTTGTGTGTGTTGCTGCAGACATGACTGGGTATTTTCTCCAATGCTATTCTGATCCATGACTACTCGAGGTGGAGAAGGGACAGTTAGAAAGGTGTTGAGGACCTCGAGGTCATACATTAGGAGCACACTGAGATTCTGTGACAGCAACAGAAGGAGTGCACTGTCTCACAAACCATCTAGCCACCAGTCCAGCACTCCTTTCCCCATCTGTGAAAGAGTCCCACCATTCCAATGTGCCTTTATGAGCTACTGCTGACCCACAAAACTGGACTGGGAGAAAATCATCTTCACCAGCAAAAATCTGAGTCCGTCTCTCTCACACACACACACACACACACACACACACACACACACACACACACACACACACACACACACACACACACACACACACACACACACACACACACACACACACACACACACACACACAAACACACACACATATCCGCATACTTTATAGAATCTGTTTCACACACACACACTTTCTCTCACACACAAGCATGCACGCAGTCTTTTTTTAACAAAACTATAAGTTTATTTACACGACAAACATTAAATATTTACAAGCCAGTGAGTAAATTCAAATTAAAATATGATTACTATTTCTATAAAACAGTCAATTCCCCGGGGAGCCCACTGCTCCCGGAAATCCCCTTCTGCACCCTTTGTGACAAGGACAGCCGGGCACGAGCATAACCTGGGAAGAGGGACAGGCTTTCCACCGCCTAGACCCGTGAATGGCCGTGTTGGCCAGACCCAGGATCAAACTCCTGAGTAGATCCTCCTCATGACTCGCCCACTTCAGGACTGTGTGGAGCTCCGGGCTGAACTGCAACCAGAACCTGAGGAGCTGCAATCTCTCATACTCTATATAAGCATGATACACAAAATCCTCCCGGTCACAGAATAGACAGGTGGACAGGGTGTCGGTGAACCCGCTGTACAGTACTGCACGGTGAAACGCCTTCCGCCCCAGCTCCCCGAGGTACAGGGGAAAGACCTCTGCATGAAGACGTTTCCGCCGGGGACCTCCTCTGCTGCCAGATGGTAAAGCAGACGAGTCTGGTCAGCAGGCAAAAGCAGGAAGTGAAGGGTGTGCAAGTGCAGCCCACTTTGCAGCATTACGGAAGGGCTCGGCACACACGGTGACTCTCTCTCGTACGGAGTGTCTCTTTCTCACACACAGTTTCACACATAGCATTCTTCCCCTCTCTCTGTAACCTACTCTGAGCAATCTAACCCTTCCTTCCCACATAATCGTCTGTTCTTCTTTCATCTATGTGCTTGTCTAAGAGTTTCTTAAATGCCCCTAATGTATCTGGCTTTACCACCACCCACCATCTGCGAAAAACCTTACCTCTGCCATCCCCCTGATACTTTCCTCCCATCACTCTAAAATTATACTCCCCCCCCCCCCCGTTTTGATCATTTATTCCCTGGGGAAAATCACTGGCTATCCACAAGATGGTCTTATCATCTTGTACACCCCATCAAATCACCCCGATCCTTCTTTGCTGCAAAGAGAAAAGCCCCAGCTCTCTCAACCTACCCTCATAAGATGCTCTCTCTCGTTCAGGCAGCATCCTGGTAAATCTCCTCTGCACCCTCTCTAAAGTTTCCACATAATGGATCAATACCAAGACGTTGACATCTCCCCTTCCCCCCACAAATGCTGCCCGGCCCACTGAGTTCCTCTGATAGAGTAGGGCACCAAGGTAACACTGATGCAGTTAGCACAAAAGTGTGAGGCACTGGAATTTGGAGCTCAAATCGGCTGCAGTCTGCAAGGGGTTTTACATTTTCCCAATAACCGCGTCTGGTGCTCCAGTTTGCTCCCACAGTCCAAAGACGTAGCGGTTAATCAGTCATTGTAAATTGCCCCGAGAATAGGCTAGGGTTAAAGAAGGTGTATTACTGGGTGTTGGGCTGTATCTTTAAATTAGTCATTGTAAATTGTCCTGTGATTGGGCTGGGATTAAATAGGTGGGATGCTGGGCAGAATGGCTCTCCAGGCTGAAAGGACCTTTTCCATTCTGTGTCTCTAAACTGGTCATTGTAAATTGTCCCTTGTTCACTGCTCCCTCTAAGTTGCAGGGGTGCAGGGGTGTGGGGGTGCGCAGCCATGTAGAAACTCAAATCCACTCGCAAAGCCTTTGTTTCCACGCAGACGGAATTTTCTTTTATATAATGTTTTCTTAAAGTGCCATGCAGTTTTCAGGCCGTGTAGAAATTTCCTGCTTAGAGCAAGGCTGTATAAAAACTTAGAGGGAACGTTGACTGTGATTAGGCTGGGGTTAAATAGGTGGTGTGCCAGGGGCTGCAGCTCACTGGTCTGGGGGTGGGGAACCTTATTCACGCTGTATCTCTAAATAAATTGTTAGTTACACTTGTATCTGGCCGTGTGTCCAGTTCCCTCTATGTATCAACACTACACAATAACTCAGTGCAAATCTTTTGCTCAACAACTAGCCTTGCAAAGGTATGAAGGTAGAAATTTGTCAGCCAGCACCTGGCTAACTTACTAAATAGCTCTTGCATGTTCTGTGAAGTGCCATGGTTCAAGGCGTTTCCAGGTGGCCTGGTCTTTCTGCCAAGCTGGGGTGTGTGTGCATTGCAGCAGTGCTGATTAAGAAGTGAAGGATTGACCGTGTCACTGGCAGAAGTGGAATTTCTCTCCTAATTGCCTGAACTCCTGTCAGAAGCAATGACACTTGGCACTGGTGCAGGGCACGTCAGTACTGGCTGGGACCTCACGGCAAGATGGCTCTGTATGCGTGGGGGCAGGGTGAAGAGGGGGCTTCACAACGGTTGGTTGAAGGGGGAATGGGTGTCAGTCGCAAATTAGATGAAGATTCCTAATGGTCTGTCAATTACCTGCAAAGACATTAACAGCAGAATTATCTGCAAAACAGCACAATATTAACCAAAGATCACAGGCTTTGTCAATAATTACGATTTTTATTGTTTCTGGCTTTCTACCTCTTTAGTCAAATAAGGTTCTATTTTCAGTACATGCAAATGAAAGGCAGATAATTACAGTTTACACTTTGTAAACACCAGTCTTTAATCTGTCTGGGAATAATGGCAGAAGCAATGCAAGTCTTTAGGATGGATGACAATGATTTGCAGAACTTCTCCACTCAGTGTTTATGAATATTAGGCTCACTACCTCCCTAGAGATGCCAAGTGAAGACTTGTTTGTTGAGATATTGCTGGATTAGTCAGCAGCTGGCGACCAGGAAGGATGCAGAGACGACAAGCGCTGCTTTCCCCATAGAGTGATTCGCAACAGCGATGTCACACCGCCATCTGGTGGGGAACAGCTGTATTGCCGCCAAGTGGAATATCAAAGGCAAACTTTTCCTCCTACAATTTGCTGGAGAAACAGTACTTTTCCCCCCACATAGATGTTGCTCGATCCGCTGAGCTCCTCCAGCAGATTGTCTGTTACTCCGGATTCCAGCATCTGCAGTCTCCTCTTGTATCTTGATAAAATTCTGCGCCCCTGATTTGCATCGCTGAAATCAAAATATTTTCTGTTTCAGGAAGGCCTAGTACTGCTGTTCTTTCTTTTCAGATTTCCAGTATCTATGGATTTTTATTTTTGGCTTTGATTATCCTAATCGTCTCAGACTTCAACAACGCCCATTAGCGCTGACAGAGCATGTTTTAATGCAGAGCGCTCCAAGGCACTTCAGAGAAGGGCTCACAATCAATATGGGACGTGTTGTGTAATATTTAGACAATGTGACAAAAAACTGGGTTAACAGGTAGGTCTTAAGAAGTGCCTTAAAGAAGAGGAGAGACGCTGAGAGGCAGAAGGATTTAGAGAAGGAAATTTTAGACAAATTTAAACTCTTCTGCCTTCTCTTTCTGAATCAATCTCGATAGTATTTAGTGAAATACAGCACTGTGCAGAAGTCCTAGGCACATAAATATAGATAGGGTGCCAAAGACTTTTGCACACTATGTAGTAGTTTTATGTATTGTACTGTACTGCTGCCACAAAAAAACAAATTTTGTGACATATGTGAGTAATGATGAACCTGATTCTGATATGGGTCTCTATTGTGGACTGAGAGTGGGAAGGGGGCTGATAGAGGGGAAATCATGGCTGGGAAAAAAAGAAGGGAGAGGGGAGGGAAAAAGCACCAGAGAGTAATTCTGTAATGATCAATAAACCAATTATTTGGAATCAAAAGACCGTGCCTGATGTTTCGGGGCTGGGTGTGTCTGCATCCATGCCTGGCAGTCCTTTTCTGCCACCTGTCCCACACCCTTCACTCCTACAGCACTCCTTTTCTGCCACCTGTCCCACACCCTTCACTCCTACAGACTTTTACACAGTAATGTAGGTACTTTGCCAATAAATTTACTTTGAATTTTTTCCCAGCATCCTTTCTGTGACACATGTATCATCTTCTCCTCTGAATGTCCCCAGCTTTCACGCAGTCTGAAGAAATACAAAAACATTTTAACATAAGGAGAGAAGGAAGGAGGGAGGGAAAGAGGGAGGGAAAGAGAAAGGGAGAGAGGGAAGCAGACAGAAAGGAAGGAAGTGGGAGGAAAGTATGGATGGGAGGAGGCGTGGGAGAGACTGAAAATGGGAGCAAGGAAAGAAGGGAGGGAGGGGAAGAGGAAGGAAAGGTGCAGAAAAAAGAAGGAAATAAAAGAGGTGGGAAAGTGAAATGGAAGAGCAAGAAAGGGAATAAAGAAGAGATGGAGGAAGGGTTCATGGGAAAATTTGCCTCTTGTCATATAACTTTTCTCAGAGCAACCATACACCGATGAGGAATGTTTTAGTGTTACTGTTATGTTAGAGACCAGCGCCCCTGCAAGGTGCTCAAATATGAACATGGTATCAGCCTGATGTTCTCCGTTGGTGATTTCTTCCCGGAATAAACATTGGTCTCCAACTGGAAATGTTAGTGTGGGATCTATTCTTTCCAAGTGAGAAGGCATTGGTTTAATGCATCACCTTAGCCAACCCACCTTCCCCAGAGCATCTGAGTACCAGCCTGGATTTTGGGCTCAAGTTTCCAACAAGGAGATATACAAAAGTAATCATCCATCGCTGACAGGAGTTCAGTAATGGCCCAAGTGCAGAGGGAGAGATGCAGATATGGAACAAATTTTAATGACAACCTTACAGAACATATGAAGATAATAAACGCTAGGCCAACAGGGTCACTAACTAAAATTCTCAGACTAAATTAAACTTTAACGCTGTCACTGTGGCTCAAAAGCAGTAGTCTGGAATTAAATTAATATTGCTTCTTTAACAGTGAATATATAAATCACTAATCTGTTTTCCCTCCCATAATGTGGACTAAGGTAAGCAGGGAGCATTGGCATCACTCTGCTTTGATCAAGACTTGACAAGACTGAAACAAAAGGAAGAGTGAAATGCAATTGCAAAGAAATCCTATGTGCGCATTCTCTCATGCGTGATCGTTGTGTTCACCCAGCACCCAGACTCCATGGCAGTGCCCCCGGTTGTGACGCTCTGTAGAAGATTTTACATTGATTGCTAATGGAAACATCAAGACAAGTCAAGTTTATTGTCATTTAACTGTGTACATGTACATATAACCGTATAATGTATATAGAAACAAGACAATATTTTGCTGAACGTAACACATGATAATTTGAAGGTAAAGATAAAAACTACAGATGAATCACACATAAATAACAAGTTAAAGTGCATTAACATTAAATATTAATCACGGAAAAGATTAACCAGTGACACTTGGAATACGATGTGGCAGGGAGTTCAGAGCCTAATGGCCTGGGGAAAGAAACTGTTTCTTATTCTGACCATTTTTTATGCATCGTAGTCTCCTGCCTAATGGTAGAAAGTCAAAGAGGATGCTGGATGGATGGGTGGAATCCATAGTAATACGAAGGACTCCGCATACACAGCGCACCTGATAAATGCCACCAGTGATGGTCGGAAGACTCTAGGATCCTCTCAGCTTTTCTCAGAGTCCTTTGTAAGGACTTCTGGTCCGATGCCTGACTGCTCCCATACCAGATGGAGATGCAACTTGTCAAGATGTTCTCAATGGTGTTCCTGTAGAACACAGTTAAGTTGGGAGGGGGGAGCCTTGCTTGCTTCAATCTTCTTAGGAAATGAAGGTGCTGCTGTCTGTGCCTTCTTGTTCAAGGAGGTGATATTAAGGGATCAGGTGAGGTCATCCATGATGTGAACTCCAAGGAACTTGGTGCACTTAACTGTCTCTGTGGAGGAGCCCTGGATTCGCAGAGGGGGATGGTTTGTCTGCTCCTTCCTGAAGTCTTCAATGATTTCCTCTGTCTTCTCCACATTCAAGCTTATGTTGTTCTTCTCACACCTATCCACCAGTTGCTCCACTTCCTCTCTATACTCCATCAGTCTTGATAAGGCCAACCACTGATTTATCATCCTCAAACTTGATGACACGGTTTGAGCTGGATCTTGCGACACAGTCATGCATCAGCAGTGAGAACAGCAGCGGGCTGAGCACACAGCCTTGGGGAGCGCCAGTGCTCAGCATAATGGGGCAAGAGATGTTGCTGCCCGCACGGACTGTGTATCAGAAAATGATGCAAACAGATTCTGAAGAAAGGAGACACAGACAAAAGTATGAATGTATAGATTGGCAATAAATTAGCACAAACAAAAATAAAATCAATAAAATGTTAAATGTATTTTGCCTCATCAATGAATTAATGGGAAGTGCGAGACAGTTTGGGTGGAATGTTGACAATCTCCAGTACTTTCAGCCTCTGCTCGATTATTGTTGGTGAATGTCCATTTCCCTACTTTTTATCTAAAACCTTTGTTACCCTGCTGAACCCTTGCTGAGTTGTAAGCTCAGCCAGCTTCATACTGGGCTCTAGCCTCCCCAGCAATTCAGGACATCTTCAAGGAATGATGCCTCAAAATAGAGACAAAGACCCCCGTAAGTCAGGATGTTCCTCTCTTTTCATTGCTACCATCAGGGAAGAGGTACAGGAGCCCAAAGACCCACACCCAATGTTTCAGCAACAGCTTCTTCCTCTTTGCCATCAGATTTCTGAATGCACATTGAACCCATGAAAATAATCTCACTACTTTTTTTCTCTTTCTGCACGACTTAATTTAACTTTTTAAATATATATGTGTATACTTCTTACTGTAAGTAACAGTTTTTATTATTATGTACTGCTGCCACATAACAACAAATTTACACAACATTTGCTGGTGATATTAAACCTGATTCTGATTCTGACACTCGGGACACATCAATAAGTGACCAGTTCGAAATATGATGGTCCCAGTTGGCACCCAACATCTGGAGCCTGTCATGGGAGGTAGGTCTAGGCCCCACTGCCAGGCTTCTGAACTTCCTGGTCTCGAGAAAACATCAAGGGAGAGATCTCTTTCTGGTATTAGTTCAGACTTTCCCAATCATTGCCTCTCGTTCTGTGTTCCCTCTCTTCTGCCAGGAAACGTAGAGGAGGCTTGACCGGAGGTGATTCAGCAATGCACAATAACCATAATGATGGACCGTAAAATAACAAACCACAAGGGGCCACAAAGAAGAGAGAACAGAAACTAAACACAACAGGCAACAAGGTAGACTGTAGGCATGGAGAGTGCCAGCCGGGAACTACTGGTTGAGGCTGGTTGGTCTGATGAGCAAATGAGGACCGTGGATGAGAGCTGGGTTTAAATAGGCTGCCGGGGACAAGTCTGGAACAAGCGGCAGGTGAGTCCTGTTAGCTGGGCGGAGACCGGGAGTTGTCAGTGGAAGCAAGCCTGACAGCTTCTTTTTTCTACTAATCACAGATTAAATTCAAGTTCAAGTTCAAATTTATTGTCATTGAACTATACACATGTATACAGATCAATGAAACATAGTTCCTCTGGGGGCAAAGTGCAAAATGCAGCACATGTAATCACACACAACAGTAAAGCCATAAGATACAAGAGCAGAATTAGGCCATCGGCCCATCAAGTCTTCTCCACCATTTCATCATGGCTAATCCATTTCCCTCTCAGCTGCAGTCTTCTGACTTCTCCCCGTAATCGTTCATGCCCTGACTAATCAAGAATCTATCAATCTCTGCCTTAAATTCATCCAATGGCATAACCCCACAGCCACCTGTGGGGTAATTCATGACTCTCTGGCTAAAGTTCCTCCTCATCTTCATTCTAAATGGACGTCTCTCTATTCCGAAGCAAAGTCCTCTGGTCCTAGAATCCTCCACCACAGGAAACATCCTCTCCACATCCACTCTATCAAGCCTTTCAACATTCAATAGTTTTCAATTAGATCACCCCTCAATCTTATGAATCCAGTCAGTAGAGGCACATAGCCAAAAAACGCTCCTCTTGTGATAAACCTTTCAATCTTGGAATCATTTTCATGAACATCCTTAAAACCCTCTCCAAATAAACGCTAAGATCAGATTTGCTTTTCTCACCACAGACTCAACCTGCAAATTAACCTTTAGAGAATCCTGAACAAAGACTCCCAAGTCCCTTTGCACCTCTAATTTTTGAATTTTCTCTTCATTTAGAAAATAGTCTATGCTTTTATTCCTTCAGCCAAAGTGTATGGCCACACACTTCCCAACACTGTATTCCATCTGCCACTTCTTTGACCATTCTCCTAATTTGTCTAAGACTTTCTATAGCCTCTCTACTTCCACAAAACTACTTGCTCCTCCACCTATCTTCATATCGTCTACAAATTTTTCAACAAAGCCATCAACTCCATAATTCAAATCGTTGACATACAACGTAAAATAATCGGTTCCAATTCAGACCCCTGTGGAACACCACTAGTCACCAGCAGCCAACCAGAAAAGGTTCCCCTTATTCCCACACTTTGCCTCCTGCCAATTAGCCACTGCTTTATCCATTCTAGAATATTTCCTGTAATAACATGGGCTTGTAGCTTGTTCAGCAGCTTTATGTGTAGCAGCTTGTCAAAGGTCTTCTAAAAATCCAAGTACACAACATCGACCAATTCTCCTTTATCTATCCTGCTTGTTATTTCTTCAAAGAATCCCAAAAGAGTTGTCAGGCCAGATTTTTGCTTGAGAAAACCATTCTGACTACAGCCTATTTTATCATGTGCCTCCAAGTACCCTGAAGTCACATCCTTAACAATCAACTCCAACATGTTCCCATCCACTGAGGTCAAACTAACTGGCCTATAATTTCCGTTGTGCTGCCTCTCTCCTTTATTGAAGTGACATTTGAGTGGAGTGACATTTGCAATTTTCTAGTCTTCTAGAACCATGCAAGAATCTAATGCTTCTTGGAAGATCATTACTAATGCCTCCATGATCTCTTCAGCCACCTGTTTCAGAACACTAGGGTGTGCACCATCTGGTCCGGGTGACTTCTCTAGCTTCACACTGTTCAGTCTCCCAAGAACCTTCTCCCTACTCATACCCCTGACACCTGGAACTTCCACCATGCTGCTTGTGTCATCCACAGTGAAGACTGATATAAAATACATTTCCTGTTTCCTTCTCCCCCATTACTACCTTCCAACATAATTTTCCAGCAGACCGATATTTACTCTCACATCTCTTTTGCAGTTTATGTTTCTAAGGAAACTTACGGTATCCTCTTTAATATTATTGGCTAACTTACCTTCACATTTCATCTTTTCCTTCTTTATGACTTTTTTAATTGCTTTCAGTTGTTTTTTAAAAGCTCTCCATATCTCTAACTTCCCTTTAATTTTTGCTCCACTATATACCCTCTCTTTGGCTTTTATGTTGGTTTTGACTTCTCTTGTCAGCCATGGTTGCATCACCTTACCTTTAGATTGCATCTTCCTCTTTAGGATGTATATATCCTGTGCCTTCTGAATTGCTTCCCAAAACTCCAGCCATTGCCGCTCTGCCATCATCTCTGCCAGAGTTCTTTTCCAATGAATATTGGTCAGCTCCTCTCTCATACCTCTGTAATTCCCTTTACTCCACAGTAAAACTGATACATCTGACTTTAGCTTCTCCTTCTCAAATTTCAGGGTGATCTTTTATGATCACTGGCCCCTTAGGGTTTCTTCACTATCAGTTGTCTGATCAATTCTAGGTAAATTACACAACACCTAATCCAGAGTAGCTGATCCCCTAGTGGGCTCAACCACGAGCTGCTCTAAAAAGGCCATTTCATAGGCATTTTAGAAATTCTCCCTCTTGGGATCCAGTACCAACCTGATATTCCCGATCTACCTGCATATTGAAATCCCCCATGATTAATGTAGCATTGCCCTTTTGACATGCATTTTCTATCTTCTGGCTACTGTTCAGAGGCCTGTATATAATTCCCATCAGGGTCTTTTTACCCTTGCAGTTTATTATCACAATGATTCAAACACTTCTGATCCTATGTCACCTCTTTCGAATGATTTCAATTTCATTTTTTACCAACAGAGCCACACCACACCCTCTGCTTGTCCTTTCAATGCAATGTGTATCCTTGGTCGTTAAATTCCCAGCTATAATCTTCTTTCAGCCCCCAGAATGGACATGACAAACCTCGTCACTACCCTCCCTGGACACCCCATACACCCCTTATACTATCTCAATGCCATAGAGTGCAAAGGAAAGTATCACAGTTACAGAGAAAGTGTAGTGCAGGCAGACTATAAGATGCAAGGCCATTTTATGGGGTGTCACAGTAGCATAGTGGTTATATGATGTTATTACAGCTCGGGGTGTCGGAGTTTGGAGTTTAATTCTGGCATCCTCTGTAAGGAAGTTTGTATATCCCTTTCTCTCTGAGCGTGGGTTTCCTCCGGGTGCTCTGGTTTCCTCTCACATTCCAAAGGCATACCGGTTAGTAGGTTAACTGTGATTAAGCTAGGGTTAAATTGGTGGGTTACTGGGTGACACGGCTCAATGGGTTGGCATAGCCCTGCATCGCTAAATAACATAAATTAAAATAAAATAAAAATAACAAGGTAGACTATCAGGTCAGAAGTCTGTCTTACCATACAATGGGACCGCTCAATAGTCTTACAACAGTGGGTTGGAATCTGTCATTGAGCCTGCTGATATCTGCTTTCTTTCTGTCTTTTTGATTTTCTACCCAGTGGGAGGAGAGATAATGGAGAATATCTGTGGTGGGTGGGATTTTTGATTATTCTGGCTAGTTTACCATGAAAAATAGTCGAAGTCCATGGAGAAGAGGCTGACTGTCGTGGTATGTTGAGCTGTGTCCATCACTCTCTGCAGTTACGTGCAGAGGAGTTGCCGCATCAATCTGTGTTACATCCAGATAGGATGCTTTCTATGCGACATTGATATAAATTGGTTATGTTCTAAGAGGACGTGCCAAACTTCTTAAGCCTCTTGAGGAAGTAGAGACACTAGTGAGCTTTCTAGGCTGTGGTTGGACCAAAGTTCAAAGAAAATTTATTATGAAAGAACATATATGTCACCATATACAACGCCGAGATTCATTTTCTTGTGGGCGTATCAATAAACTCATAACAAAGTAAGCACCATACTAGAATCAATGGAAGACCGGACCAAGATGGGCAATTGGTGATGTTCACTCCTAGGAACTTGTAACTGTCATCTCCTGACCTCAGCACTGTTGATATAAATGGAAACGTGTGCACCACACCCTACCCTGAAGTTAATAAGCAGCTCTTTTGTCTTGCTGACACAGAAAGCCGTGAATGATGAAGGCCAGCATGATGAAAGCTTTCTTCACCACCCTGTTTGTCTATGTCTTCTCTTTCAGAGAACCATGGACCTGAGTTTCAAGGTTCCTCTCTTCTACAGCACACCCCAGGGCTCTACCGTGCACTGTGAAAGTCCTACTTTGATTTGACTTTCCAAAGTGTAATACCTTACCCTTATCTGAATTAAACTCCAGTTGCTATTCCTTGGTGCACTTACTCAACCGATCAACATCTCTCTGTAATTTTTGATAGTCTCCTTCACTGTCCATTATACTACCTATTTTAATGTTTTCTGCAGACTTCTCAGCCATGCATTTATATTCTCATCCAAATCATTGATGACAAACAGCAATGGGCCAAGTACAAACACCTGAAGCACACCATTAGTCACGGGCCTTCACTCTGAGAAGCAAGCTTCCAAAATCACCCTTGCTTCTTATCATCAAGCCAATCGGGTATCCCATTAGCCAGCTCTCCTTGGCTAATGTGAGCCAACCTTCCTGAGGAGCTTGCCACCTGGAGGCTTATCAAAGAGCTTACTGAAGTCAGTGTCAACCACAACTACCTCCATGCCTTCATTGGCCAAGATCTCATAAAAAGATTTGACAGAAGCCGAAGAAAAAATTACCCTAGATGTCTACTCTAACTTTATTCATTTACAGTCAAGCAAAAGAACATGCCAGTGCACACTGCATGAACTCCTCTGTCAATATCTGTTCGAAAGTAATACGTAATTTTATAGTACTGTTCTAGTATTGGTAGTGTTCCAATCTGTTCTGCATTTTATTTAAATATATAATTTATTAATCAGCTAAATGGTAGTTTGTCCTTTTTTAACCATTTCTAGGAAACTGAGAAGAGAGACAGAAGATAGGAGCAGAATTAGGCCACTTGGACCGTTGAGACTGCTCCATCATTCTACCATGACTGATCCTTTACTCTCCTCCTCAGCTCCACTCCCTGGCTTTCTTCTTGTAACCTTTGATGCCATGTCCAATCAAGAACCTATCAAGCTTAAATACACCCAACAACCTGGGTTATCACCTGCCTGTGCTGATAAATTCCACAAATTCACCACCCTCTGGCTAAACAAATTTCCCCACATCTCTGTTTTGAAAGGGTGCCCCTCTATCTTGAGGCTGTACCCACTTGTCCTAGGTTCCCCCACCATAGGAAACATCCTTTCCACGTCTACTCTGTCTAGGCCTTTCAACATTCAAAAGGTTTCAGTGAGAGCCCCCTCATCCTTCTAAATTCCAGCAAGTACAGACCCAGAGTGATCAAATTTTCCTCATGTGATAACCCTTTCATTCCCAGAGTCATCCTTCTGAAACCTCTGTAATGTCAGCACATTTTTTCTGAGATGAAGAGCCCAAAACTGCTCACAGTACTGAAGATGAGGCCTCACCGGTGCCTTATAAAGCCTGCTCTCGTATTCAAGACCTCTTGAAACGAATGCTAACACTGCATTTGAGAGAGCTACTTTTCCACTTAGGTTCACACCCAAGATTATAAAGGAATCACCTCGTTGCAGTTTTTCGGAATTGGACTGTGACCAATCACTGGACAGGATTCATTAACAAGGGAGAATGAAAATGAGGCAGGCACAAGTGCAGCGGCCATTATGTGAATGGGCCAGTGTTGGAGTGGCTTTGTGTCATTAGGCTTGGGCAAGGTGACTTTCTCTTTTTCTTCTTTATTCTTCACTTCTTGTCTGTTAGGTCACTGTTAGTGCTGTGAGAATGGCTCTGGGGCAGTGTTTCCTTCTGTGTGTGAGATGTCAGAATTCTGGAGACCTCCAGCCTCCTGGATAAGCACATCTGCACCAGGTGCTCTGAGCTGTGTCTCCACAGCGAACACTTAAAGGAACTGGAACTGCAGCTTGATGACTTTTGACTTAAATGGGAGAATGAGGAGGTGATAGAAAGGAGCTACAGGGAGGTAGTTATGCCTAGGTTGCAAGAGGCAGGTTACAGGGTGATGGTCAAGAGAAGGGAAATGGGAGCCAGTGTAGAGTACCCCCGTGGCCATTCCCTCAATATATGTATACCACTTTGGATACTATTGAGAGGGATGAACTAGCAAGGGTGAGCCACAGCAACCAGGTCTCTGGCACTGTCTGGTGCTGTGACACAGAAGAGAAGGGAGTTGAAGTGGACTGTAGTGTTGATAGAACATTCTACAATCAGAGAAATAGAGAAGAGATTCTGTGGGTGAGATAGAGACGTTCAGATGTTACGTTGCCTCCCAGGTGCCAGGGTCAGGGATGTCTCAGATTGGTATTCTAAAGGGAGAGGGTGAGCAGCCAGAAGTCCTGGTACATATTGGCACCAATCACATAGACAGGAAAGGAGAGGGGGTCCTGAAGAAAGATTTCAGAGAGCTAGGTAAAAAGCTGATAAACAGGATGCCTGGGATAGTAATCCCTGCATTGCTGCCCATGCCACATGCCAGTCAGGATAAGAATAGGATGATTTGGCAAGTGAATGTGTGGCTGAGGAACTGGTGTAGGGGGCAGGGGTTCAGATTCATGGGTCATTGCGATCTCTTTTCTGGGCTAGGTATGTCCAGGGACAGGTTACACTTGAATCTAAGGGTGACCAATATCCTTGTGGACAGTTACAAGGTTAATTGGTCATTATAAATTGTCCTGTGATTAGGGTAGTGTTAAACTGGCGGGTTGCTGGGCGGGGAGGCACATGGAGCTGGAAGGGCCTGTTACGTGCTGTATTGCCAAATAAATATTCTAAGGACCGGAGGGGGTCTAATATCCTTTCGGAAAGGTTGGCTAGATTTGCTTGGGTGGGTTTAAACTAATTTGGCAGGGGAATAGGAACCAGAGTAATAGTGCTGAGGATGAGTTAGTTGCTTTACAAACAGAGGCACTGTGTAGTGAGACTGCTGGCAGGGAGAGGTTCATGATAGGGAAAAGTTGCAGTCAACAGGATGAGTTGCGTTGTAAAAGGTGGACAAAATGAAAAAGGGTGATTACAGGGCTGAAGGTGTTATACTTGAATGTGCACAGCATATGAAGTAAGGTCAATGAACTTGTCGCACAGTTACAGACCAGCAGTTATGACTTTATGGGCATTACTGAATCATGCTCACTCACCTTTGATCCCCACTGGACACTCAGCTCTCACCTGTGGCTCCAACTAGATGTTCGCACGCGACAGCAGCAACACCCCAGTACACCGCTTTGACAGATGGGTTAAACCAGGGGAAGGGTAGCCGGCAGCCTCATACACTTGTGAGATAGGGACATGTTTGGCCTGGCATGCGAAGTCAGCTCCAGCGGACAGGGTGAATAAGGTTGACAGTAAGATCCAACATCTAGGAAGGTGCTTCTGCAATGCTCTGTGGAGAGAGAAGGACATGACAAGGCACAGAAGATGTCATGGTCATCTGGTGCAACCAGTGAAGACCCCAGTTTGTGATGCTTGTTCGTTCTACTGCACCCAGACTTCTAGGGTTGAAAGAGTGTAACCGCCCCATTGCAATGCCTTTTCCACCTTAAAAACTCTTCCCACAAGTTTCCTGTTACTGTCCATAAGACCATAAGACATACAAGCAGAATTAGGCCATTTGGCCCATTGAGTCTGCTCCGCCATTCAATCATGGCTGATCCTTTTTCTTATCTCCTACCCAACCCCATTTCCTGTCCTTCACCCCATAACCTTTGATGCCATGTTCAATCAAGAACCTATCAATCTCTGCCTTAAATACACCCAATAAATTGGCCTCCACAGCTGCATGTGGCAATAAATTCCACATATTCACCACCCTTCAGCTAAAGAAATTTCTCCACAACTCTGTTTTGAAAAGTAGCCCCTCTATCCTAAGGCTGTGCCCTCTTGTCCTAGACTCTCCCACCATGAGGAAACATCCTTTCCACATCTACTCTGTCTCGGCCTTTCAACATTTGAAAGGTTTCAATGAGATCCCCCCTCATCCTTCTGAATTCCAGCAAGTACAGACCCAGAGCCATCAAATGTTCCTCATATGATAACCTTTTCATTCCTTGAATCATCCTTGTGAACCTCCTCTGGAACCTCTCCAATGCCAGCACATCTTTTCTAAGATGTGGGGCTCAAAACTATTCACGATACTCAAGGTGATGCCTCAACAGTGCCTTATAAAGCCTCAGTATCACATCCTTGCTCTTATATTCTAGACCTGTTGAAATGAATGCAAGTCAACCATCAGGGTGTTCTGCACAAGGATTCCCAAGTCCCTCTGCATCTCAGATTCCTGGATTTTCTCCCCATTTAGAAAATAGTCCACACATTTATTTTTACTACCATGCATGCATTTACCAACATTGTATTTCATTTGCTATTTTCTTGCCCATTCTCCTAACCTGTCTAAGTCCTTCTGTATCCTATCTGTTTCCTCAATACTACATGCCCCTCCACCAATCTTTGTATCATCTGCAAACTTGGCAACAAAGCCATCTATTCCATCATCTAAATCATTTATTTATATACAGCATAAAAAGAAGCGGTCCCAACAGCAACACCTGTGGAACACCACTAGTCACTGGCAGCCAACTAGAAAAGGATCATTTTATTCCCACTCACTGCCTCCTACCAATCTGCCAATGCTTTAACCATGCCAGTAAACCTCCTGTAATACCATGGGCTCTTAACTTCGTAAGCAGCCTCATGTGTGGCACCTTGTCAAAGGCCTTCTGAAAATCCAACATTCACTGCATCCCCTTTATCTATCCTACTTGTAATCTCCTCAAAGAATTCCAACAGTTTCATTAGGCAGGATTTTCCCTGAAGGAAACCATGCTGACTTTGTACTATCTTGTCCTGTGTCACCAAGTACTCTATCCCCTCATTCTTAACAATTGACTCTAACATTTTCCCAACCACTGAGGTCAGGCTAACTGGTCTATAAGTTCCTTTCTGCTGCCTTCCTCCTTTCTTAAAGAGTGGAGTAACATTTGCAATTTTTCAGTCCTCTGGCACCGTGCCAGAGACCAATGATTTTTGAAAAATCATTGCTAATGCTGCCACAATCTCTAATGCTGCCTCTTTCAGAACCCTAGGGTGCAGTTCCTCTGGTCTGGGTGACTTATTTACCTTTAGGAAGCCCTGCCCCCTGCACCAGCTTCTCAACCTCGCATTTATCTGCCAAATCATCACTGGCATGTTGCACGGGCAGCAATCCAGCAATTACTACCCGGGAGCTCCTGCTTCTCAGCTTGCTACCTAGCTCTCTAAGTACTCTTTTCAGGACCTCATTGTTTTTCCTTCCTCTGTCAATGACATCTGGCTGCTCCCCCTCCCTCTCCAAAATGTTGTGGATGCAATCTGAGATATCCCTGACCCTGCCACCTGGGAGGCAACATAATATCCAGGCGCCCCATTCACATCCACAGAATCTCCTGTCTGTTCCCCTCACTATCAAATCCCCTATCACTACCACTCCCTTTTCTCTCTCTTTCCTTCACCACGGACCGATGCTTAGTGCCTGTAGCCAGGTTGCCGTTGCATTCTCCTGGGAGGTCATCACCCACAAAAGTATCCAAAGCAAGATACTTATTTTTGAGGGGAATAGCCACAGGGCTGCACTGCTCTAACTGCCCATTTCCATTTCTAGAACACTAGAATACTACAGCACAGTACAGACCCTTCGGCCCTCGATGTTGTGCCGACCCATATATTCCTTAAAAAGTAAGTACTAAACCCACACTACCCCATAACCCTCTATTTTTCTTTCATCCATGTGCCTGTCCAAGAGGCTCTTAAATACTCCTAATGTTTTAGCCTCCACCACCATCCCTGGCAAGTCATTGCAAACACCCACAACCCTCTGTGTCAAAAACTTACCCCTGATGTCTCCCCTAAACTTCCTTCCCTTAACTTCGTACATATACCCTCTGATGTTTGCTATTCGTGCCCTGGAAAACAGGTACAGGCTACCCACCCTATCTATGCCTCTCATAATCTTGTAGACCTCTATCAAGTCCCCTCTCATCCTTCTACATTCCAAAGAGAAAAGTCCCAGCTCTGCTAACCTTGCCTCATAAGACTTGTTTTCCAATCCAGGCAACATCCTGGTAAATCTCCTCTGCACCCTCTCCATAGCTTCCACATCCTTCCTATAATGAGGTGACCAGAACTGAACACAATACTCTAAGTGTGGTCTCACCAGAGATTTGTAGAGTTGCAACATGACCGCTCTACTCTTGAACTCAATCCCCCTAACAGTCAGTCAGCTACTCGCCTCCTGTAACTTTGGGGTGAGTACTTCCCTGTAACTCTGATCAATTATCTCCTCGCTCTCCCAAACAAGCTGAAGGTCATCCAGCTTCTGCTCCAGATCCCTAACATGGTCTCCAAGGAGCTGCAGCCGGATGCACTTCACGCAGATGTAGTTCCCCAGGAGACTCTGGGTCTCCCAGTTCTCCAACGTCCAGCGCAAAGAGCACACCACAGTTATTTAAATGGAACAGTAAGAGAGGGACAAAAAACAAAAAGGAAACCTTAACAGACGCTTTACACAGAGCCGCCACCTCTTCCGAGCCGAATCCTCTTTTGAGCAAAAGCCTGTCGATTCTACTCTCACCACTGGCCTTTTCCCGACAATGGCCGCTCTGCTTATCCCTTCTGTACTTTTATAGAAGTTCATAGAACTGTGTTGTCGCTGCTGATAGCCTTGTCGTTCACGATGAACAACTACTAGCACCGATATAAGGTTATTCTTTTACCTTATTTTGCCTCAACGAACTGTGGTAATGAATTGATTTGTATGTATTCGAGTTTTCACTAACATTTCATTCTGCATGCCTTTTGTAGTCCCTCAATGTATTGTTTTAGAAACATAGAAAACCTACAGCACAATACAGGCCCTTCAGCCCACAAAGTTGTGCCGAACATGTCCCTACCTTAGAAATTACTAGGCTTACTAGGCTATGGAGCCCTCTATTTTTCTAAGCTCCATGTACTATCCAAAAGTCTCTTAAAAGACCCTATCGTATCCACCTCCACCACCATTGCCAGCAGCCCATTCCACGCACTCACCACTCTCTGAGTTAAAAACTTACCCCTGACATCTCCTCTGTACCTACGCCCCGGCACCTTAACCCTCTGTCCTCTTGTAGCAACCATTTCAGCCCTGGGAAAAAGCCTCTGGCTATTCACGCTATCAATGCCTTGAAATAATCTGTATGGGTGGCATGTAAAAAGAAAGTTTTTTCACTGTATCACGACATATATAACAATGATAAACTAATTTACCAAATTTACCAGTTTACCTATTTTAAACCCAACTCCTTTTCTAGTCATGAAAGACAAGAGTGAACTGTTTATGCGACAGAGAATGGACCAATTAAAATAGTGGGGTTTTTTTTGGAAAGACACAATTCCAAGTTAGAGAAAGGTGATTTGCTTTCCTTGACCCTAAACTAGGGGATTTTACAACAAATGACTTGCATTTGTCATGACATTTCAAACCTGCCCTATCCACCCTTCGTCGTGTTTCTGGAGACTGCCAGCGGACTCATTTAATGATTGCATTTTAATGTGACTTATCTCATGGACAGGAATTGTAATAGATTGCAAATGTGTTGAATAATATTAATCTACATTCATAGATACCAGCACTTGGTAGCAATGCTTTATTTTGCATGTGTATGTGTGTCTGAGAACATTAATTCCCCCAAGCATCAGAAGTTTAGTGCTCCTTATGAAACATCGCCCTCAATAAATCGAGTTGTGATTTTCATGTATCACAGGAGTTGAATAGAAGTCACCCTGAAGCTGTCAATCTCTGGGTAACACCATTGAAAAGAAAAGTGAATATCATTCTTCCTAAACCTTTCATCGCAATAAATTGCTTAGTCTGGGACTAGCAATTGGTCTGCCCCTCTTTATCATCTCGTGCCCTTCAAGAAGGTTGCTGATGGATTCCCAGCGGTCTCATAAACAAATCGCCTGAGCTACAATGCACATCAACAGTGGAATAGAATTCTGAAATCTTACTTTTATCAGCAATTATGAAAAGCTTTAGTCCATTCCTCTCCATACTTGCAATATTAATTAGAAAAATAATTGTTTTCAGATGGAGAAGCATTGTAGTTTAACTTCTTGTCTAGGGAAACTTGACTAATCAGTCCCAATTAACAGCAGTCCCACTATCTTAGTTTGAGACAACAAATCCTTTCAGCTGGGTAGTTGAAGGAAAATGTTGGTGAGAATACACTTAGTAGTCACTTTATTAGATATAGGGGGTACCTACTAGAATCTCCTCTGAGTGTATTTCTGTATGTTCATGGTCTACTGTTGTTGTAGGCATCCACTTAAAGTTCAATGTATTCTGCACTCAGAGACGCTTTCCTGCACGCCACTGTTGTAATGCATGGCATTTTTGTCCACAGAACTGTCACTCACTGGATTTTTTTTTATTTTCTCTGTAAACACTAAATACTGTTGTGCATGCAAAGCCCAGGAGATCTGCAGTTATTGAGATACTCAAACCACCCTGTCTGACACCAACAATCATTTAACATTCAAAATCACTTCGATCACATTTCTTTTCTCATTGTGATGGTTGTTCTGAACAACTGAACCTCTTGACCATGTCTGCATGCTTTTATGCATTGAGTTGCTGTCACATGATTGGCTGATTAGATATTTGTATTATGATGTATTGAGCTCTTCAGGCCTGTGTTGGACGCCGACAAGGTTGGTTTCCGAAGTTTTCAGAGCACCTGAATTAGTTAATTACTGTTTAATGAGAATTGTTGATCATTTGAAGTTCCTTGTGTTTTTCTCAAGTGACTCCTGCTGCATTGTAGTTAAGCTTGTAAGATGATTTTGATAGGCTCAGGGATTCTGTGTTACTTGTATTATTTAAGCAGACACCAGATTATCGGTAATCGTGGAATCCTAGTTTTGAGAATGTCACTTCTTGCTTTTTGTCACACCATGGTTGTAACACGTAGCTATTTGACTTACTGTTGTATTTCTATCAGCTTGAACTAGTCTGGCTATTCTCCTCTAATCTCTTTCATTGAAAAGGTTATTGTCCACAGGGTGTGTTGCTTGGCTGAACCACTTATGTTCTGTTCGAATTATTATGAATAAACTCTGACCACCATGTCTACATCAGAGTCTGTATTTCCTCCATACTTGGGTTCCGATTTTGCCAGCGAACACCATGACATACAAGCAGATCGTTCATTCGTTATGTGCCGTGCCATGTCGTATGACGTGGGCAATCATGGTTTTTCCCTGTCCTTGATTGTTCTTGGCAATTAGTTTACAGAAGTGGTTTGCCACTTCCTGCTTCTTAGCAGTGTCTTTACAAGATGGGTGACACCGGCCATTATCAATACTCTTCAGAGATTGTCTACCTAGCATCAGCGGTTACATAATCAGAACTTGTGATATGCACCAGCTGCTCATACGACCATCCACCACCTGTTTCCATGGCTTCACATGACCCTGATCAGGATGGGGAAGGGGTCTAAGCAGGTGCTACACCTTGTTCAGGGGTGACCTGCAGGCTACTGGAGAGAAAGAACACCTTACACCTCCTTTGGTAGGGATATATCTCCACCCCACCATCCTTAATGATTTCTTGCTTCATGCTCTCTTAAAGCTGACAATTTCAATAACACCTCATTGAGGAAGACTGTGAATAAATAAATGATGGAATTATTAATAGTCAATGCAGATTATTTACACAACAAATCTATGCAGTTACTGTTAGATGATGCTTTAGTACCAAATAACATTTGTGGATATTTGCCTAAAGTCATGTAAGACCATAAACCATAGGAGCAGAGTTAGGCCATTCGGTCCATTGAATATGCTCTGTCATTCCATGATAGCTGATTTATTATCTCTCTCCCATAAACTTTGATGTCCTTACTAATCAAAAACCTTTCCATCACTGCTTTTAAGAATACCCAATGTTTTGGCCTCCACAGATGTCTGTGGCATGAAATTCCACAGATTCACCACACACTGGCTAAAGAAATTCCTGCTCATCTGCATTCTAAAGAGACGTTCTTTTATTCTGAGATTATGCCCTCTGGTCCTAGACTACCCCATTATAGGAAACATCCCCTTCATATCCACTCTTTGAAGGATTCTATCAGCATTCAATAGTTTTCAATGAGATCCCTCCTCATTCTTTGAAAGCCCAGTGAGTACAGGCCCAGAGACATCAAACATTCCTCATACATCAACCCTTCTATTCCTGTGATCAGTCTCGGAAACCTCCTCTGGTCTCTCTCCAAAGTCAGCGCATCCTTTCTTAGATAAGGGGCCCAAAGCTGCTCACAAGTGCAGTCTGACCAACGTCTTATAAAGCCTCAACATTATATCCTTGCTTTTGTATTCAGGTCCTCTCAAAGTGAATGCTAATCTATTACCTGATGGAGTAACTTAGCAGTGTAATGATTATTGACCTGCAGCTTAGGAGGTGAATGAAATAAAGCAAACACTGAAGTTATTTTAAACAAGCACATAATCTTTATTCAGAGTGTATTGTTTTTGAATCTTTAGTGTGAAGCATTTCGGTTATACAGAGCAATGAGACAAATTGGATTATTTTCACAGAACGGAGATTTGATGGGGATCGGTTGGAAGTTGTTTAAAGCTTTAAGTATTTTGATCCCGTCATAAGTATACTATTTCCACTGTTAGTAAACAGAGGACATAGATTTTTGGGCATTGATGAAAAAATGATTTTTGTCTGGCTTCAGAAATCCAAAAGTTGAGGACTAACTAAAGTTTGAGAGTCTGCGAGTGCACGAGGGTAGTTGATGGATTGAACTATTACTTTTGTATATTACTGAGGAGCAAGTGTCTTAAAGTTCAGCTAAAACCCTCCATTCTATTACCTGTTTTCACTACTTATTGTCATAGAGTCACAGGGCACTACAGAGCCGAAACAGGCCATTTGGCCCATCTAATCTGTGCTAAACTATTATTCTGTCTAGAACCGTCGACCCTCACTCTCCATACCCTTCCCATCCATATACCTATACAAACTTCTCTTAAATGTTAAAATCATGCCCACATCCAACACTTCTGCTGGCAGCCTGCTCCACACCCTTGCCACCCTCTGAGTGAAGAAGATCACCCTCAGGTTCCTCTTAACCTATGACCTCTAGTTCTAGTCTCACTTGATATCAGTGGGAAAAGCCTGCTTGCATTTACCCTATCTATACCATCAGAACTTTGTATACATCTATCAAATCTCCCCGCATTCTCCTAAGCTCCAGGGAATAAAGTCCTAACCTATTACCCCTTTCCCTCATAACTCAGGTCCCCACGAACATCCCTTGTTAATTTTCTCTGTACTCTTTTCAATTTTAAATATATATTTCTTGTAGGTGGGCACACAACACCCCAAATTAATTCTCTCCAACATCTTATATACCTTCAGCATATTACCCCATCTCCTGACCTCAGTACTTTGACTTATGAACGCCAATGTGCTTAAAGCTTTCTCTAAGACCCTAACTACTTGTGACTCCACTTCTAGTTCATAAGGACATAACACTTTTTGCATTTACCCCTCCACAGTTACTTACCTCTCACCATCACAAAAGTTCGTCTGGTCCACCTTTCTCAGAACTAAAGCTGATCAAATGGATTCTATTCAGCACGCTCCTCCGCAGGAATGCAGCTCAAAATGTGGATAATAAACAGCTTATTTGTGGTTGTTTAGCTTGGATTTTAGTGAGAGAAAAACCAACGTGCTTGAGATGAGATTAATGCTATCTCCATCAATAGCCTTCATCAGTACAGGCATTGAGTGCAGGAGTTGGGATATTATACTATGTTGAAAAAGGCTCTGGTGCTTTTCCAGCATATATGATGAATAAACTCCTCTTGGGCTTCAAGCCGGGTTCAGGTATCGATTATAGCGAATGTTTCAATGAGAAACTGTGCCATCTTCTTCAAGGATGAATTCCTGAAGAAGATGGCAGTTTGTCGTCGAATCGTTGGTTATAATCAATACCTGTACCCGGCTTGAACCCTGAGAAGAGTTCATTCATTATGCTGTGTTATTTATTTATTTATTAGTGACACAGTTTTCAAAGGATTGTCGTGATGTCAGGACCTCCTACAATTAATTTGTAAATGGTAGTGACATATCTCACTAGGGGGATAGATGCTACACTCTGTTCCCTGGTGCACAAGGGCCAGCTTATCTGGGAGCGTCCTGACTCTTTGAGACCTCTTTATCTCATCTTTAGCTCCTCCAGCTTCTACCACCACTTGTGACCCTTCTTGTCTACTAGAGGATGACTCCCCCCGTCTCTCGCTCGTGTCTTCCTGTGGCTCAGGTCCTGCTGCTCCATGGCCAAATTTAACTTCCATCAGTTTAAGCCAGTGCTGCCAAACATCTTCAACCTCATCTGGTGCTAACCGGCGAGACCAGTCTCGGAAAGGGGTGTCCTCAGTCGCTCCAATAGTGCGGCAAGTACTTCTGGAGAAACGAACCTTAAACTCGTCGGTAGAAAATCTATCTTCGCATTCCAACATCTTCTCAGTTAACCCCCTTTTCCATTCCTCGGACATTCCGGCAAATTCGGGGGCTCCTGTCACTCAAGCTACTCCTCCAGGATGTAACATGACAGGTTTAGACTGGGTGTACATCATAATTCTTTGTTTCTGCTCATCATGCTGCTTAGGAGGAACTTGTACCTTCTCAAAAGCAGCTCTGAACACAGGATTAATGGACATGGTTTTCAAAAAGTTCTCTTCATTTCTCTCCTTGCATGATCCCAGGAGTCTTCTCACAACAGCATTATTTGTTCCCACGAGAATGAAGGCTCCACCCCTTTCACCCGGATATGGGCAGACCAATACTGGTGTGTCAATAGCTCTGTTACTCCAACATCTACTTCCAAAAACTCCAGCATCAAGGACAAGTAACCTCAGATCTCAAGGACACTGTGTGGTGTCAATGGTAAATGTGTCAAATCCTGGTTGTAAAAGGATCTATAAAGCTAAGTAACTTGAGAACCCGAGTCAAGTATGACTCGAAGCTCCTTCAATCTGTATGGACACATCAGAGCTTGGTCCCACTAAACCTTCAGGAATTTGGTACTCTAGTATTTTCCTTGATACACTGATAGGAATGTATCCTCTCTGATTCATCCTTTACTGGGGCCCTCCGCAGTTTTACCTCTTTTCTTCGCTGCCTAATTAACTGCTGATTTACTTTCTTGAGATTTTCCTGTCCCTCACACTCCCGCTTGAAAGGTCCATCTTCTCCACAGTTGTAACGGAAAATGCCGGTCACTTCCCTGGTCAAGGCACCCCGCCCAGTAGCAGCCCTCACTTGGTACGTCCCACCAGTGGGTCTGGCTTCCTATCGGCCTTGTCATGCTTGATAGCAGCACCAACCAATATCATTTGAGATACCTCGGCCTTAAGATCTTTCATGATATCCTACAAAACACCCGCTTGTGTGGCATCAGGGGTCGCGTTAGCAGCAGAGGCTACTACCGAGGACTTTGCTCTACAATGGCGGCTTCTCGCTCCTCCATCGCGTTTCCTCTTCTCTAGCTTCACTGAGTAACTCAGTTAAAGAGGGAGGAGGGCACAACTTATGGGTCATTCGATTACGTAGAGCAATCATATCATACCATGTGACAGCACGCCCTTCACAACTTCCTCTATCCTCAAGTAATTTCTCAAACAGTTGAATGCCCCCTCTGTGGCAGCAGCTTCTCCAAACTGAAATTTAGGCGGACAACTTCTCTCCTTCCTGCTGGAATGTGTGCCTGAACTTTACTCTAAGATTGGTAGCATTTTCTGCAGTGCCAAAAGCATCTTCCCGAGTTTGCAGGTAATTAGCTGATGAGACTAATGGATTTTCTTCCTTGAAGAACCTCAGTATATCAGCTGCTGGACCCTTTAAGCTCTCTACCGGTTGCAGGTTTTTTTTCATATTATTTGAGCACGGCCATTCATCCAGTAACTGAGATGCCCGTTCAGCCCAAGCCTCATATTCTTCTTCCCCATCGGGTGCGGGCTTGACCCCAGAGAACACTCCCAGCCTACAATAACTTTGGCTCTCCGCAGATATACTTCTGCATTTATCAACCAGTGACGTAATAGCTAAAACAAGCTCAGAATTTAATTCAACCACTGAAGGACTCATTTGATCTTTTCCATCAAACAACTTCTTCCCCTCACTCCTCAGGAAAGAGAGCAAAGTTTTTTTAAAGTCTCTGCCCTCAGCTGCAGGAAACTCGACTTCTATGGCTAACACGAGAGGGCACAGTTGCTTGGAAGTAGGTATGAAGAGATGTCAGGGGTAAGTTTTTTTACACAGAGAGTGGTGAGTGCATGGAATGGCTGCCAGCAATGGTGGTGGAGGCAGATACAATGGGTCTTTTAAGGGACTCCTGGATAGGTACATGGAGCTTAGAAAAATAGAGGGCTTTGGGTAACCCGAGATAATTTCTAAAGTAAGTACATGTTCGGCACAGCATTGTGCAGTAGGTTTTCTATGTTTCTTTGTTTCTATATGTCTAGGGTAGATATGACTTGGGTTCTGCCAAGCCCGTGAGGTTGGGATGTTTCTCCCACACAAACCCCGATTTTTGTGAATACTGTGTAACTGACTGCTCTCATACAATCAACCGTCAACAAGAAATAACAGATCGTATACTACATACAGTTATAAAGAAAGTATATTTAAGAAGGGTAGCTCAACCAAACAGCTATTAAAGAAAAGAAAGAAAAAAAAACTAAAAGGGCCCATCATAATTAAACAGTGAAATGTACACATAGGCTGGATCTCACCTTGAAGTTATCTGTAACTCACGTGCTGGACCCGTAGTGTGAAAGGACACACCACCTTCCAAATGTCACTCAGAATCCATCTGGAAAAAAAGTCTCCTTGAAGCCATTCATCTGCACAAAGCACCTTATGCAACAGGGACAGCATTATCAGCCATCTTCCCTCCAGTGTTCTCCCAGTACCCACCAGAAAGACCCTTACATACACCAGTGTCCCTCAGAAAAACCTCTCAGCCCAGCGTTCTCTAGAACCTTCTCCCAATTCCTCCAACCTGATTGACTGACACAACATTCCTAAGTTGAACAACAAAGCTCCTGATTTTCGCTCAAACCCAAACAGGCTGAAAGCAGATCTGACTGCTCTTACAGAACTGCTAAAATGAAATTCCTACAGCATAGCAGTAAAAATCTTAACCAGGGTGTTACATATTTATTCAGAGATACAGCGCAGAACAGGCTCTTCCAGCCCTACAAGCTACAGTACCCAACAACCCACCTATTTAACCCTAGCTTAATCATAGGACAAATTACAATGGCAAATTAACCTACTAACCAGTATGTCTTTGGACTTGGAGGAAACTGGTGCACCCAGAAGCTCATAAGACCATAAGATATAGCAGCAGAATTAGACCATTTGGCCCATCGAGTCTGCTCCACCATTTCACCATGGCTGATCCATTTTTCTCTCAGTTCCAATCTCCTGCTTCTCCCCGTATCCCTTCATGCCCTGGCTAATTAAGAATCCATCAAACTCTGCCTTAACTATACCCATGTGACAGCAGAGGTCGAGAGACTGTGTCGGGTCGGTGGATACTCTTCACGGGTTGGGTCAGAGATCGAAAGATGGCGGGTTGGAGGGTAAAGGAAGTGAGGTAGTGCTCTGTCCCGAAGAAGGACTGAGTTTGGGCTGTCACTCTCCTTGATGCTGATAAGAATATAAGAACATAAGAAATAGGAGCAGGAGTAGGCCATCTGGCCCGTCAAGCCTGCTCCACCGTTCAATAAGATCATGGCTGATCTGACCATGGATTCATCTTCACCTACCTGCCTTTCCCCATGACCCTTAATCCCCCAAAACTGCAAAAATGAAAAAACATTGTTTTCATAATTCCATGACATTTGGTTATTGGTGTGGACTTTAGTTTATATTGGTCTTCTTCAGTGTTTCTGCATTTTCTTTCTTGTTGCCAATTAGCGGGTGGGCAATATTGGTGGGGGAGTGTTTGAGGATTTGAGGTCTGATGTACTTATTGGTGTATGGCCGTGTGAGTGAAAGAGGGTGAGGATTGATGTTATTGTTGCTTTTTTTACATGGGAAAGGGGTTTGAAGGTTAGGGATTTGATGTTTTAGCTACCATGCCCGGGTGGGCAATCCATTAGTTTTTGTGCGAGGGAGGGGTTGGGTTTGCGAGGTTTGTTTCTCATGCTGGAGAGGATTTGATACCTTTTCTTTCAACAACTTTCATGTTCTTTCTGTATTTTATGGCTATCAAGAGAAGATGAATCTCAGAGTTGTATTCTGTGTACATACTTTGATAATTAAATGAACCTTTGAACCAATGACCTAGCCTCCAAATCCACCTGTGGCAATGAATTCCACAGATTCACCACTCTCTGGCTCATGTACAAACTCCTGACAGAGGATGCCAGAATTGCACTTGGAACTCCAACAATGTCCTGGGCTGTAATAGTGTTGCTATGCTACGACAGTGCCATGTTGGAGATTTTCACACGAAGTGTGATGAGTATATGGAATGAGTTACTAGAAGAAGTGGTTGAGGCAGGTAAGTAGCATAATTTAAAAAAAAACAATTGGATAGGTACAAGGAGGGGCCAGTCTTGGAGGGATATAGGCCGAACACAGGAAATTGACTTTAGCTGGGTGGGCACCATGGACTAGATGGGCTGAACAGCCTGGAGGTGAGCTGTATTGTTTTATGACTCGCAGATGGGAGGCTATATTGCCAATTACTACTTGTTATTGTTGCCGCGTATGATATATTTGTGGGAAGTGTCCTTGCCAATGACAATTCAGCAAGTTCCTGCGCACAAGTGACAGATAAAGTTTCTGCATCGTGTATTCCATGAATACATTACCATGTCAATAGCCCCAGTTCTTTAGTTAATCCCTAAATCTCTGCTTTACTGGAGCCTTTGTACAAAATCTCATGTTAGACAAAACTCACAGTGGCCTAGTTTAAGTAAGATAAGAGGGTGAAGACTGGATAATCACAGAAAATCCAGTCTGAGAGGTGACTTGATAGAGGTGCATAAGATGATGAGATGATGAGAAGCATTGATTGTGTGGATAGCCAGAGGCTTATTCCCAGGGTTGAAATGCTAACATGCAGGGGCAAAGTTTTAAGGTGCTTGTAAGTAGATACAGAAGGTATGTCAGGGGTAAATTTTTCACACAGAGTGGTGGGTGCGTGGAGTCCGCTGCCGGCAATGCTGGTGGAGGTGAATACAGTAGGGTCTTCTAAGAGACTCTTAGATAGGTCCATGAAGCTTAAAAAAACAGAGGGCTATGCGCTTGGGAAATTCTGGGCAGGTTCTGGAGCAGGTTACATGGTCGGCATAACATTGTGAGCTGAAGGGACTGTAATGTGCTTTAGATTACTGTGTTCTGTGTTCTAAGGTAGCAGGTCTGGCTGCATCCACAGAGGAAGAGAGAGAGAGAGAGAGGCAAAGTTAACAACCCACAGTGATAAGCAGTTATCACAGCTCAGCACAGATACAGGCCCTTTGCCCAATGTGTCACTATTAACCTTTATGCCTACTCTAGGATCACACCCTACTCTACCTTGCCTATTTAAGTGTCTCTCTCTAAAGAACACTTAAACATGACAATTGTGTCTGACGCTCCCACCTCCTCTAACAGTACGTTCTAGAAGAATCAGATCACCGCAGTCAGCACAGATTGGTAAGAACATCTCATCCTGTCTGATGATCAACACAGGCACATCTCAAAGAATCCATAAGACCATAAGACATTGCTTCTGCACTGACTCAACTGGCAAAATAGCCATTAGGGAATCTTGCACGAGGATTCCCAAGTCCCTTTGCACCTCTGTTTTCTAAATTTTCTCCGTTTAGAAAATAGTCTCTGCCTTTATTCCTTCTTCCAAAGTGCATGACTGTACACTTCCTTACACTATATTCCATCTGCCACTTCTTTGCCCAGTTCCCCAATCTGTCTATCCTTATGCAGACTCCCTGCTTCTTCAACACCGCCTGCCCCTCCACCTAGCATTGCATTATCTGCAAATTTAGCCACAAAATCATTAATTCCATTATCCAAATCCTTGACATATAACGTGAAGAGGAGTAGTCCCAACACAGCAGAACACCACCAGTCACCAGCAGCCAATCAGAAAAGGTCCAGTTTATTCTCACTCTTTGTCTCCTGCCAGTCAGCCAATCTTCTATCCATACTATTATCATTCCTGTAATAATATGGGCTCTTATCTTGTTAAGCCACCTCATGTGTGGTACTTTGTTGAAATTGAATTGACTTTATTTCTTACATCCTTCACATACACGAGGAGTAAAAATCTTTATGTTATGTCTCTATCTAAATGGGCAATCATAGTAATGTATAATAATTAATAATAAATAGAACAGTCAATGTAACATAGAAATACACTCAAATCAACGTGTTAATCAGTCTGATGGCCTGGTGGAAGAAGCTGTCCCAGAGCCGGATGGTGCTGGCTTTAATGCTGTGGTACCATTTCCTGGATGGCAGCAGCTGGAATAGATCGTGGTTGGGGTAACTTGGGTCCCTAATGATTCCTCAGGCCCTTTTTTCACACCTGTCTTTGTAAGTATCCTGAATGATGGGAAGTTCACAACTACAGATGCGCTGGGCTGTCCACACCACACTCTGCAGAATCCCACAATTAAGGGAGGTACAGTTCCCATACTAGCCAGTGATGCAGCCAGTCATGATGCTCTCAATTGTGTCCCTTTTGAAAGTTCAAGCAACACACACAAAATGCTGGTGGAACGCAGCAGGCCAGGCAGCATCTATAAGGAGAAGCACTGTCGACGTTTCGGGCCAAGACCCTTCATCAGGACTAACTGAAAGGAAAGAGAGTAAGAGATTTGAAAGTAGGAGGGGGAGGGGGAAATGCGATATGATAGGAGAAGACCGGAGGGGGTGGGGTGAAGCTGAGAGCTGGAAAGGTGATTGGCAAAAGGGATACAGAGCTGGAGAAGGGAAAGGATCATGGGATGGGAGGCCTAGGAAGAAAGAAGGGGGGAGAGGAGCACCAGAGGGAGATGGAGAACAGGCAAAGAGTGACGGGCAGAGAGAGAAAAAGAAGTGGGGGGGAATAAATAAATCAGGGATGGGGTAAGAAGGGGAGGAGGGGCATTAACATAAGTTAGAGAAATCAATGTTCATGCCATCAGGCATCACATCAGTATACCACACCAGCCGACTCACAGGTGAAGTGTTGCCTCACCTGGAAGGATGTGGTGAGGGAGGAAGTGTAAGGGCAGGTGTAGCACGTGTTCCGCTTACAAGGATAAGTGCCAGGAGGGAGATTGGTGGGAAGGGATGGGGGGGACGACAAATGGACAAGGGAATCGCGTAGGGAGTGATCCCTGCGGAAAGTGGAAAGGGGGGGAGGGAAAGATGTGCTTGGTAGTGGGATCCCGTTGACTGATGGTTGTCCAATGTGGGCAAGTGAAACTGGCTACCAGAGAGTGTGTGGAATATAGATGTGCTTAAGGGTAAGCAAGTGAGTGAGAAGGGAATAGAGAGTCAAGCTGGTAGATTTAGATGAGGAATGATAGCAGAAGTTATTAACACGGGCAGTTCATTAGTTAGGCTAAATGATCTGATTTTGTGCTGCCCTCAGCCTCACACTACGAGTTCCTCAGCCTGACTTACTGAAAAATTCTAGCTTGGAATGCTTTTAATTTAAATTTCCTCACACCCAATATTTTGGGATGCTCATCTTAGAAAGGATTTGCTGACATTGGAGAAGGTCCAGAGGAGGCTTATGAGAATGATCCCAGGAATGAAAGGGTTAATGTGCAAGCAGCATTTGATGGCTCTGGACCTGTAATCACTGGAGTTTAGAAGAATGGGGGGGGGGGGGGGGAATCTCATTGAAACCTATCAAATATTGAAAAGCCTAGATGGAGTGGATGTGGTGAGAATGTTTAGGAGTGGGGGATACACCCTCAGAATAGTACATCCCTTTAGAACAGAGAGTAAGTGGAACTTCTTTAGACCAAGGGTGGTGAATCTGTGCAAATCATTGCCACAAATGGCTGTGAAGGCCAAATCATTTAAAGCAGAGGTTGGTAAATTCTTAATTAGTCAGAGCGTTAAAGGTTACAGGGAGAAGGCAGGAGAACGGGGTTAAAAGGGAAAATAAATCAGCCATGGTTGAATGGAAGAGAAGGCTCGATGGACTGAATGGCCTATAACTACGCTCCTATGTCATATGATCTTATGGTCTTCCTTGACATTTGTTCATGGAACATGGATTTTGCCAGCAAGGTAGCCCCTTCTCCCCAGGGCATTTTGAGAAGCCAGCTGAATATCATGGGCATCTTATCATGGGTCTGGGGCAATGTGCTGGCCGGAATGGCTAAATGTGGTATATTTGCGTCTGTGAAGGATATCAGTCATCCAGATAGGTTTTCACAACAATCTTTTAGTTGAACACCTGCCATTGCTGTGATTTGTTTAAATTCCAGATTTTATTTAAATGCTTGAACTTTAATTTCCCACCTGCCAAGTTGTCATTGAAACAAATGACATTGAATCAATATAGCAGATCTCTGCCTCTGTATGATCTCTTTCTTTGGTGTGGAGTTACAGTTGCAAAATTAAATTATATTTGGACAGGTAGATGGAAAGGTTTCAAGGGATATGCTCCAAATGAAGACAAATGGGATTAGCATTTTGGTCAGGATTGATGAGACGGGCAGAAGTGCTTGTTCCCATTGTCTGTAAAATTATGAATATGTTTGAATCCATGAATTAATATCTTAATTCACTTATGTGTGAGCAAGATTCCTTGAGATATCACAAACAATAGAAAGATCTGCAGGTGCTGGAAATCTAAGCAACACACACAAAATGCTGGAGGAACTCGGCAGGAATAGTTAACTCCTCATCTGTTTTTTACCTCCAGTCCTGCCAAAGGAGCTCGGCCTGAAACATCAACTGTACTTTTTTTCCATAGATGCTGAGTTCCTCCAGCATTTTGTGTGTTTTATGCTACCATGCTAAATGTATTCTATCACAATAAGACCATAAGATAAAAGAGAGGAACTTGGCTATTTGGCACATCAAGTCTGCTCTGTCATTCCCTCAAGGCTGATAGTAACTTTTGACACCCTGACTAATCAAGAATCTATCAACCTTTGCTTTAAATATACTCAATGACTTGGTTTCCACAGCCATCTGTGGCATTGAATTCCACAGATTTACCACCTTACGGTTATAGAAATTCCTCATCTCTGTTCTAAAGAGACATCCTTGTATTCTGAGGTTGTACCCTCCGGTTCTAGACTCACTCCACTGTAGGAAACGTGCTCCCCAATGTTTAAATAACAAGTTCTCAATCTCCATTCAATTTCCAAAGGATTCTATTTCATAATTTTTTATTGCACTTGGGTGTGAGAAATTACCCAAAATTCTCTTCTAAGGGTTTCTACATTGGGTGACAGATTGAAAAGGTAATGAAAGTGTTACTGATGAACTCGCTGAAGCAGTTCTATTCTCTCTCTTCTCATTGCTTCCCAATGAGTGCTTTGTTTACCCACTTGTGTAATTAATAGATAACAATTTCTACTTCATTCAATGAACTGAACAATTTATTTTACACAAAGCCTGAAGTTGATGTAACCCATTTTAATTTAGTTAAAAACCGGTGTGTTACTTTGCAGAATTAATCATTACTTATCTTTATCTTGATGTAACCATCGCCATTTAAGTTCCATGAGTGGGATATTACATTTCTCAAAAAAAGACAGTCTCCTAGTGAAATATTTCTTGATGTCCAGTGAGTTGGAAAGATTCAACATTATTTATGATCTTTCTTTTATTCCAGAACTGAACTGAAATGAAACAAAAGAAGCAACACCTCATATTCCGTCTAGGTAGTCTCAACCTGATTGCAAGATTTCTCCCTCCGGTAACACCTTTTTTTTGCCATCCCCCTTCCCTCTACTTCTACTCCCCACTCTGGCCTCTTACTTCTTCTTCTCACCTGCCTATCATTTCCCCTTGGTGTCCCTCCTTCTTCCCTTTTCCCTATTGTCCACTCTCCTCTCCTATCAAATCCCTTCCTCTCCAGTCCTTTATCATTCCCACCCACCTGGGTTCACCTATCACCTTCTAGCTTGCACTGTTTTCCCTCCACCTTTTTTAATCTGGCATCTTCCCCCTTTCTTTCCAGTCCTGAAGAAGGGTCTCGGCCTAAAACGTTGACTGCTTATTTATTTCCATAGATGCTGCCTGACCTGCTAATTTCCTCCAGCATTTTGTGTGTATTGCTCTAGATTTCCAACATCTGGAGAATCTCCTGTGTTAATGAAACAAAGAACCTGCTTTCATATATCACAATCCAAAACTTCGGGATGTCCTCTTTATGCATTGTCTTTTGAAGCATAGTGCTATAACAATTAAGGAAATGGTACATCTAATTCTGCTGATATCAAATTCACACTCAAAACACTGAAATAACTGATGAAATAATTAGCTTTATGTAAAGAGAAGTTATATTTCCAAATATATCTTTAATAATCTCAGACAACTAAGTACCCGTGAAGTGATGGTATGGTCATGAATCATTGACTGTGGTAAAGAACTCCGATTCCCTTCCACTTAACAGTGCCATGGAACTTTTAAAAAATCAACTTGAGAATTGTTTCCCTTCAGAAAGTTGACACTTCTGCCATTAAGGCACTTAGACAGCACTGAGTTGGCATATCAGCATAGGTTTTTGATCTATTTGCTGGCATGAATTTCCAAGCTCTCGATTCATTGGTGCAGAGACTATCACTGGGACATGGTTGCCAACTGAACTCAAAGACAGTCACCACGTCAGGAGGCAGGCGCTCATCACCTGTACTCAAGAAACAATTGTTCTTTTTCACCTTTCAGTTTCCGTTTCTGATTTCATTTAGAACATAGAACATTATAGTGTAGTACAGGCCCTTTTGCCAACAATGTCGTACTCATACTGGGCAGGTTAATTGGTCATTGTAAATTGTCCTGTGATTAGGTTAGAGCTAATCGGGTTTGTAGGGGGTTGCTGGAGTGGCATGGCTCAAAGGACCAGAAAGGCCAACTTTGCGCTGTGTCGATAAATAAAACAAAATGAACCTTTTAATCTCTTTGAAGATCACTTAGCCCTTCCCTCCCACATAACCCTCCATTTTTCTTTCATCTACGTGTCTTACTAAGAGTTTCCCAAATATCCTGAATGTCAGATCAGCCATGATCTTATTGAATGGCTGAGCAGGCTCGATGGGCCAGATGGCCCACTCCTGCTCCTATTTCTTATGTTCTTATGTACTAAAGTCACTTAGATCACAAGTCGCAGTTCTCTTGCAGACTACATCAGGTTTTCCTCCAGAGTTGCCATGGGTCTCTTGGTGGCCTCCCTCACTAGCATAGTTACTCAGTTTTTGAGGATGGCCTGCTCTAAGCAGATTTACAGCTGTACCATGTTCTTTCCATTTCTTGATGACTGACTTACTGTACTCCAAGGGATCGGTCTGAGTCAGCTTGGATTTACAAAGGGCTTGACTAATGCTTGACTAATCTTCTGGAATTTTTTGAGGATGTAACTATGAAAATGGACAAGGGAGCGCCAGTGGATGTAGTGTACCTGGACTTTCAGAAAGTCTTTGATAAGGTCCCACATAGGAGATTAGTGGGCAAAATTAGAGCACATGGTATTGGGGGTAGGGTACTGACATGGATAGAAAATTGGTTGGCAGACAGGAAACAAAGAGTAGGGATTAACAGGTCCCTTTCAGAATGGCAGGCAGTGACTAGTGGGGTACTGCAAGGCTCGGTGCTTGCACCACAGCTATTTACACTATACATTAATGATTTAGATGAAAGGATTAAAAGTAACATTAGCAAATTTGCAGGTGACATAAAGCTGGGTGGCAGTGTGAAATGTGAGGAGGAGGTTATGAGAATGCAGGGTGACTTGGACAGGTTGTGTGAGTGGGCAGATGCAGTTTAATGTGGATAAATGTGAGGTTATCCACTGGGGGCAAGAACAGGAAGGCAGATTACTATCTGAATGGTGTCAAGTTAGGAAAAGGGGAAGTACAACGAGATCGAGGTGTCCTTGTTCATCAGTCACTGAAAGTAAGCATGCAGGTACAGCAGGCAGTGAAGAAAGCTAATGGCATGTTAGCCTTCATAACAAGGTGAGTTGAGTATAGGAGCAAAGAGGTCCTTCTGCAGTTGTACAAGGCCCTGGTGAGACCACACCTGGAGTATTGTATGCAGTTTTGGTCTCCAAATTTGAGGAAAGACATTCTTGCTATTGAGGGAGTGCAGCATAGGTTCACGAGGTTAATTCCCGGCATAGCGGGACTGTCATATGTTGAAAGATTGAATCAGCTAGGTGTGTATACGCTGGAATTTAGAAGGATGAGAGGGGATCTGATTGATACATATAAGATTATTAAGGGATTGGACATGCTAGAGGCAGGAAACATGTTCCCGATGTTGGGGGAGTCCAGAACCAGAGGCCACAGTTTAAGAATAAGGGGTAGGTCATCTAGAATGGAGTTGTGGAAGAATTTCTTCACTCAGAGAGTCGTGGATCTATGGAATGCTCTGCCTCAGAAGGCAGTGGAGGTCAATTCTCTGGATGCTTTCAAGAAAGAGTTAGATAGAGCTCTTAAAGATAGCGGAGTCAAGGGATATGGGGAGAAGGCAGGAACAGGGTACTGATTGTGGATGATCAGCCATGATCACAGTGAATGGTGGTGTTGGCTCGAAGGGCTGAATGGCCTACTCCTGCATCTATTGTCTATTGTCTATTTAGTGACTTGGAAATTTTCTTGTATCCATCTCCTGACTTGTGCTTTTCAATAACTTTTTCATGGAGTTTTTCCCGCAAGCAAATATTGGGATACTCTGCTTATCCAGCCTGTGAGTGATTTTTCCTTATTCTGAGTGTTTCCCACAACCACACTGATGGACATGCATGGCATCTTATTACACTGGTCCCAGGTTCCATTTTTTTCCAAACCAAACACTGGTATATACGAATGATGGGAAGGCAGACTACCTTATTAATATGTATTAGATACTCTCTGTGCAAACCGCAGGTTCTCAGATGGGATCATTCAAATTTGTAAACAGAAACAGCATCACTGTGTTTTAACAAGAAATCCACGCTAAATATCCAGATATTAACATGTGCCACGATACTTGTTGAATAACTTGCGTTTCGAAATAAAATCGAAGAAAAAAATTCCAATGGCAATGAATGCAAAACGCAGGAAGGTAGACACTGAGTGCCGAAATTTCCAAGACACTTGGACGCTAGATTACTTCTCCATCGAGCAAGCTGGGAAACCAGTTTGTCTGATTTGCCTAGAAAATGAGACAAAGGTCCAAGAATTGAGAAAAGAGTTTTCATCTCGTTTTGCTGATTTTCGCTTGCATGCAAATGAGTTCAAGCTGTTTGCTACTCCATTTGATGTGGAAGTGGACACTGCATCAGAAATTTTTCAAATGGAATTGATTGAGATGCAGTGTGACGACATGTTGAGATTGAAATTTCATTCTGAAGATTTGTCAGTGCTTGACTTCTATAGAAAATATATTCATCCAAGTGGGAAGTATCCTAACTTAGTGGACCATGCAAAAAAGTGGACCATGTCATTGTTTGGCAGCACTTATCTGTGTGAGCAATTATTTTCAAAAATGAAGCACACCAAGAACCATTTGAGAACAAGATTGACTGATGCCCATCTGGATAATGTCTTGCTCTTGGCGTCAACAAGTCTGACACCCAATATTGAGAAGCTTTCAAGCAACAAACAGCATCTAGTTTCACATTGATTTATCGACTGTTTGCATTAAAATTTTCTTTTTTATTGTACTTAATTTACCACCATTCAATGCATCATGTTCATATGTTTTATGTTTAAAGATTCTTTGTGTCCTTTTAATTGATTCAAAAGATGCCTTGATTGAAATAAATTGCAACTAAACTGAGTACTTTGATTACTAATTGGCATCCTTGGTTAAGCACAAATGATTTTCTAGCATGCGTTATTCATTCATTTGAGGCAAAACATAACTAGATGTATTTAAATGGATATTTCCCATATTTCAAGATTTTTATGGCATTTATCTGGCTCACTGTCCGCTCATTAATACGCCATCCAGCCCACAGAGGCAAAAAGGTTGCTGACCCCTGTTGTAAAACAGTAAAACATGAAAACTTCCAACATGAATACATGAATACCTTTTATAGGGATTGTATATATATGCACCTTAGACTGTTACACAGTGCTGTACATATGACAAATAAGATCATTTTTAATTCTTGTGACTGTACATCTGCATTAAAGGAAAAATTACAATAGCCAGTGAGCCTGAAGAACTTCAGATTAAAGTGTCATGATCAATATTCATACTGTGATAAATGTTTATTAATGTGAAGTGTAACTGTGGTGTTAATTTTGGTGAGATCATTGTTACTTTGTCATGTGGTTAACTATTGCAGAATATTAAATAGCACGCTTTAGGCAACTGACAATCGACTGCTGTGTAAACAGATGTGATTCCCTAGTGCTTCTGTATTGTGTGAATTACTAACTTTCGAGGACTCATGTTTTCGGTATTATTTGTTTACTTATTTATTACTATTATTTATTTTTTTCTCTGCTCAGGTTGGTAAAGTCTGAGGTACAGACATAGCCAATCACACTCATTTCTCAATTTCTAGGAACTTTTGGACTATTCTAGTGGTGTTTAGTGTTGTGACTTTCTAAAGATTTTTTGTAGTCCTAATTGTTTAATTCTATTGTGCAGTGCCCTCGGGATTATAACAGTTGTATTTATTAATATCAGGACATTACATACCCTGTTCATGATCCATAGACTTCCAATTTCCCCTTTTAATTCAGCATATTTCTAGTATTTTTCACTTACTGATTTCAGTAAGTTATGAGTGTGTGGAATGGCTACATCTATTAAGTAAGTTGTTCTTGCTTGTTTGTCCTGTATTGTTATATCCAGATGATTATTATGGATTGCCCTATCTGTCATGAAGTGATCAGTCATAATATAATTTGTGGGATTCTGACTCTAAAACAGCATCAGGCTTGTATTTATAATAAGGTATGGTTTCTTTTATGAGTTTCCATTTTGGCAAGATTTTGGTGAATAACATTTGCCACTTGATTGTGCCTGTGTAAGTAATCAGACTGAGTTAAGCTGTTGTGGAATCCTGTAATGTCTTGAATTGTTTCTGGTTTCTCTTGGCATTTTCGGCATTTATCATCTTGAATTTGTTGATCTTTTATTATGTATTTTTGATAATTTTTTTGTGTTAGTCACCTGGTCCTATAATGCCACAAGGAACCCTTCTCTGAGTCAGGTATTTGACATCTAATCTGCTCAGATCATGGAGATGTCTTCTACGGAGGTCATTCTCTTCCATGTGTTAACTTTTTCTTCAATAGTGATAATTTCTTCATTTTTCTGGGTTGTGCTCACATTTACGTTTAGTGGTGTGTACTTCTTAACAGAATGGTATACACTCACATGAAGTGTTGAAACCTGTTTTTGTTGCTGAAAATATATCGCTCGAAATTTTATCCGACTGTTGTGTAGATTTATAATGTCCATTATCTTCTTTCCCCGTCTGTCCTAGGTAATGTTAATCTCAGCATGTTCACGTGAACATAATGTTTTCTGAAATCTGTCATTTCAGTTCTTACCTTTCTTTGTAAATTTACCAAATATGTTTCACACCAAGATATTATGCCAAAAGAATGGATCAATATGGGTATAGTGAACGTGTTTGTTGCCTTTTGTTATATTTCTACTATTGAGCTCCATTTGGCAGATTTTCGTAAGCCTTGTAAATTCTGTCAAAAGTTTTTCCTTTATCACACTGTGATCCATTTTCTTTACTTGTTGATATCACTTTATTCTTCTTCTTCTTCTTCTTCTTCTTCTTCTTCTTCTTCTTATTATTATTATTATTATCTTATTTTGCACATTTTATCTTCTTTTGCACATGGGTTGTTTGCCAATTGTACTTTGTGTCTAGTTTTCAGTTGATTCTATTGTACTTTTTTGTTCTACTCTGAATGCCTGCAAGAAAATGAATCTCAAGGTAACATGTGGTGGCATATATATACTTCAGTAATAAACTTTGAAGGATACTCCTTAGTACTTGAATCACTACATAGAGATTGATATTTGAATGACTACATAGAAACTCAAATAACATCATTAATGTACTGTGCCTCATACTCAAGTATCTCATTACTCTAAGTTCAAGGTAAATTTTATTATCAAAGTACATATAGGTCATGATATACAACCCTGAGATTCATTTTCTATGGACTAATAACCATAACAGAATCAATGAAAGATACCCCCCAACTATGGTGTTTAACAGAGTGCAGAAGACAACAAACTGTGCAAATACAAAAGAAAGAATAATAAATAAATAGATCGATAGATAAATAAATAAATAAACAAACAAACAAACAGACAAGCAAGCAAACAATAAATATCGAGAACATGAGATGAAGAATCTGTGAAAGCGAGTTCATTGGCCTTAGGAAGGTTTCAATGATTGGGCATGTGAAGTTGAGTGAAGTTATCCCCTTTGGTTCAAGAGCCTGATGGCTGAGGGGTAATAACTTCCTGAACCTGGTGGTGTGAGTCCTGGGGATCTTTTACTGTCTTCCTGATGGCAGCTGCGAGAAGAAAGCATGTCCTGGGAGCATACCTCTCTGTACAATCCTGCTTTTTCCATATTTTCCATTTTCCTAGAATAAGGCACTCCAGGTGCTTCTTTGGCTGTGACATGCTTTGTGGTGTCCTGAGGCTCAAAAAGCAGCTATATGCTGTAAACGCAGCTCTGCCTTTTCCTCAGCTGGGTCATCTCTGATGAATTCAGCATGAAGAAAAATGGAAACGCATCCAAATCAGTGCAGGACAAAACTCGTTAAATGCCTGTTTTTAATGCTGTTTACATTGTAGGTATGTGCTGGTATTTATGTATTGATGCACATTTTATTCCATTTCTGTACTTTACCCTCTAACTTATTTTAATATAATTCTTTATTCTTGGCTTCTCCATACCAGACGGTGATGCAACCAGTTAGAATGCTCTCCACATCATATCTGTAGAAATTAGCCGGAGCCTTTGGTGATGTAATAAATCTCCTCAATCTCCTACTGAACTATAACTGTAATTGAATCAATGTGTTGAACACAGGATAGATCTCCTGAGATGTTGGCACCTAGGAACTTGAAACTGCTCACCTTTCAAATGCTGATCTCTTGATGAGGACTGGTGTGTGTTCCCTCAATTTTCCTTAACTCTTGTGGTAATCTCCAATTAACCATGAACTGTTGACACGTATAAGAATTCTACAGTCATCAGAACGAAAATACCACCAATAAAATAAGGATTGCTTCCTTTAAGTAAGAAACCAGCTGCAGTGACATAAACATAGAACACAGAACAAAGAACAGTACAGCACAGGAATAGTCCCATCAGTCTACAATGTTGTGACAAATCAATTAAATTAGTAATCAAATGGCTAATTAAACTAATCTCTCCTGCCTGCACAATGTCCATATCCTTCCATCTCTGTCACATTCATCTGCCTATCTAAATGTCTCTTAAAAGTCTCTAATCTTTCTGCCTCTATCACCACCCCAGGCAGCACATTCCAGGACCCCACCACTCTGTGAAAATACTTACCCCTCACATCTCCTTTGAAATTACCCCCTCTCAACTTAAATTCATGCCCCCTGGCATTAGACATTTCAATCCTAGGAAGAAGATACTGTCTGTCTACTCTATCTGTGCCTCTCATAATTGCTTAAACCTCTATCAGATCTCCCCTCAGCCTCTGCCACTCCAGAGAAAACAACCCATGTTTGTCCAGCCTCTCATTATGGCACAAGCCCTCTCATCCAGGAAACATCCTGGTAAGCCTCAAACCTGGGAAAACCTGCGGGTGCTGGAAATCCAAGGCAACACACACAAAATGCTGGAGGAACTCAGCAGGTCGGGCAGCACCTATGGAAAGAAATAAACAGCCAACATTTTGGGCTGAGACCCTTCTCAGGACTGTTGAATGGTTAAAGGGACCTGAGGAAGGGTCTCGGCCCGAAACATAGCCTACTTATTTCTTTCCATAGATCTGCCTGGCCTGCTGAGTTCCTTCAGCATTTTGTGTGTGTTATCCTGGTAAACATCTTCTGCAACCTCATTCTGTGTTGTCTCTATGAATTTTGAAAATCTACGGAAAAATGTCTATTCTAATCAATCTAGTGTAAAAGTATGTTCATGTTTTACAGAAAATTGGCTAAAATACGGAGTTAAAAACAACTTAAATATTCTATTAACTGTGGCCATTTTCTGTGGATTTAGTTTCTGTATAAAAAGAAACTCTGATATGACAGAGTAAAATTGCAATAATACAACAGACATTAAGTGGATTCCCACAAAATGTAAGTTACATTTTCGATGTCCTTTTACACAAAGTGCCAATCTGTGTCATAATTGAAATATTTACAGGGTAGTCAAAAGCCAGCAAATAATTCTGTTACAGCATATTTAACAGTGTCATCCTGTCGAGTGAATGTGGCTGATGAATGATTTAATATTGACTTGAGATTTACTCAGTTATCTCTTTTCAGTTTGCCAGCTTACTGCTGGAATCCTGGTCAAATAACATCATTTATCCATCATCTAATGCAGCTTTGTGTTTCTTTATCCCTTTAACCCTGAGTTAGCAAACAAAAGGTAATTAAAAATATCAAGTTATCCATATGGCATCAGGAAAGAAACAAGAACTGATTCAGATAACTCAGAAATGCTAGTTAGTAGATTAATTGATCATTGTAACTTCAAAATTCAAAGTATGTATATGTCTGCATGAGTGTAATTTTTCTTGCAGGCATTCATAGTAGAACAAAGAAATAAAACAGAACCAATGAAAAACTATACACAAAGACTGACGAACAACCAATGTGCAAAAAATGTAATAATAATGAAATAATACTGAGAATGTGAGCTGTCGAGTCTTTGAAAGTGTGTCCTTAAGTTGTGGAATCAGTTCAATGTTCAGGTGAGTGAAGTTATCCACACTGGTTCAGGACCCTGATGGTTGTAGGGTAATAAATGTTCCCGAACTTGGTGGTGTGGGACCTAGGGCTCCTGTATCTTCTTCCTGATGGTAGCAGTGAGAAAAGAGCATGGCCTGGATGATTGGTATCCTTGCTGATGGATGCTGCTTTCTTGTGGCAGTGATCCTTGTAGATGTGCTGAATGGTGAGGGGGCCTTTGACTATGGTGGACTGGGCTGTATTCACCATTGAGAGGGATAATAAATCAGCCATCATCAAATGGCAGAACAAACTCAATGGGTCAAATAGCTGTAGATAAGATGGATGGCCACAGCCTTTGTTCCTGGACTCGCGAGTCAAAATCTAGAGGCATCAAGTTAAAGCAAGAGGGGAAAGATTTAAAATAGTCCTGAGGAGAATCTTGTTCACACAGACGGTGGTGGGTGTAGGAGACAAACTATCAGTGGAACACAGAGGAGGGTTCAATTAAGTTCAAAGTTCTAATATATCATCAAAGTATGTATACCATATACAGCCTTGAGATTCATCTTCTCACAGGCACTCACAAAACAAAATAATGCAACAAAATTCACGAAATAACACACTACAAAGAGGGCCACACATCCAATGTGTAAAAGAGACCAAGTGTCTTTTAAACATTAAAATGATGAGATAATGAGATGGGTTGTTGCACTCTGGTATTTGTCAGTCTTTTATGGGGTGTATGGGATGACAAGGGAAGGATAGGACCTCTGGTGAAGTGGCTTATCATGTCCATTCATGGGCAGTTCACTCACCTCTGGCCCCACCAGACACTCAGCTCTCACCTGTGACTCCAGGTAGCTGTGGAGGGCTAAATAAACCAGGTGAGGGTGGCCAGTGGGCCTCAAACCCCAGTGAGATAGGGTGCGATGCAGCTTGCAGCGGCCACTCCGGAGCTGATTATCTGTTATTTGTGAAGCGGGGTGCTGTGCGCAATCATAATCGATTGAAAATGGACGTGGGAGCACGGAGGAACATCTGGTAATCTCCAGGAAGACCTTCTTCGTTGCTGCTGCTGCTGTGAGGTCTGGGACTCTGCTGGGAAGAACAGGCCCCCAGTCCTCGGGGTCGTGTTGCCGATGGCCATTGGCTGGGCCGTCTTAATACGTTTGGCAGAGGATGGTGCTCGGAGAAGCTGTACTGGAGGGGATGGTCGTCGGCTCGGAGGTTCGACGAACTCGGAGTCCGCTGTGGTCAGGTCGCTTTCACTGTGTGCTGTGTCTGCGAGGCTGGGTTCGACGGAGCTTTCACTGCGTCTGCTTTCACTGCGTCTGCGAGGCTGAGTCGGGCGGCGCCATGGAAGTCCATAGCGGGGGTATTCCCCTCTGCCACCGGCATGGGATGGCGAGTCTGTCGGGACCCTGGGGACTTGTGGAAACTGTGTGGTGATTTCTTTTCAACTTATAGTCCTTTAACATCTTTGAACTATTTTTACTGTGCCCATGGTCTGTTTTTTTTTTTATCAATTATGCTATTGTTTGCACTGTTGTAACTATATGTTGTAATTATGTGGTTTTGTGCAGGTCTTGTAGCTTCAGTTTTTGGTCTTGTTTGTCTGGTGGATTTGGAGCTCCTTTCCGGGGAACGCGCTAAGACGGTAGCGCGATATTAATACGCAGCAGCCCCTCCGGACTCTGGATTGGGGATTGCCAAACGTTATGTGGATTTTCTGGTGTAGTCTGTTTTGTCATATGCTTTTGTGATATCATTCTGGAGGAACGTTGTCTCATTTTTTAACTGCATTGCATTTGTGGTTTCTAAATGACAATAAACTGAATCTGAATCTGACATGCCTGTCCTAGCATATGAAATCAGCTCTGGTGGACTGGGCGGTTGAGATTTACCGTGAGGTCCAATGGCCAGGAAAGTGCTTCTGCAACACTGTGGAGAGAGAAGGGTGGGACAAGGCACAGAAGATGTCATGGTCATCCACTGCAACCAGGAAAGACCTCAGTTTCTGACACTTGTTCGTAGCACTGGACCCGGACTTCTGAGGTCAACAGAGCGGAACTGACCCAGTGCAACAGCTTCTCCACTTTAAAGAAGCTCGAGCACAGATTTCCTGTCATTATCAGATACGGCAGACAACCACCATGGAATTTTGTAAATTCTATTGTATCCTTTATTTTCCTGTGAATACCTGGAAAAAAATTCATCCCAAGGTCATACATGGTAATATTTACATACTTAAATAATAAATTTACTTTGAACTTTGAACTATGACTCTACCTTCTGCAATTTTGCAGTACAAGTGTTTCATTTGAAATAATAAAGGAGGAAGAGTAGAGGCTCATATGCTTCAGAGCAGAGCACAAGATGTTTTATCTCACCATTTATCTTGCGTCTAGGTGAAGGGATTCGACCCAAAATGACAGCTGTCTTTTTCCCTCCACAGATGCTGATCGACTCACTAAGTTCCTCCAGCTGCTCTTTTTTGGTCCCAGATTTCAGCTTCTGCACTCTTGTGTCTCTGTTGGCATTCTTGAAGAGGACAACAAGGCAAGTTGAAACTAGAATACTACAGATGATGGAAAAGTGAAACAAACAAAGATTTTTAAAAGATTAGCTTTATATATCACATGCACATTGAAACATTACAGTGAAATGTATCATTTGCATCAAATCAGATTATGTGTTGAGGATTGTACAGGGCAAGTGTCACCATGTTTCTGGTGTCAACATAGCATGCCCGCAACTCACTAATTCTAACCCGTACAGACAGACAGACATACTTTATTGATCCCGAGGGAAATTGGGTTTCGTTACAGCCGCACCAACCAAGAATAGTGAAGAAATATAGAGATATAAAACCATAAATAATTAAATAATAAAAATAAGTTAATCATGACAAGTGGAAATAAGTCCAGGGCCAGCCTATTGGCTCAGAGTGTCTGACACTCCGAGGGAGGAGTTGTAAAGTTTGATGGCCACAGGTAGGAATGACTTCCTATGACGCTCAGTGTAACATCTTGGTGGAATGAGTCTCTGGCTGAATGTACTCCTGTGCCTAACCAGTACATTATGGAGTGGATGGGAGTCATTGTCCAAGTTGGCATGCAACTTCGACAGCATCCTCTTTTCAGACACCACCATCAGAGAGTCCAGTTCCACCCCCACAACATCACTGGCCTTACGAATGAGTTTGTTGATTCTGTTGGTGTTTGCTACCCTCAGCCTGCTGCTCCAGCACACAACAGCAAACATGATAGCACTGGCCACCACAGCCTCGTAGAAAATCTTCAGCATCATCCGGCAGATGTTAAAGGACCTCAGTCTCCTCAGGAAGTAGAGAGGGCTCTGCCCCCTCTTGTAGACAGCATCAGTGTTCTTTGACCAGTCCAGTTTATTGTCCATTCGTATCCCCAGGTATTTATAATCCTCCACCATGTCCACACTGACCCCTTGGATGGAAACAGGGGTCACCGGTGCCTTAGCCCTCCTCAGGTCCACCACCAGCTCCTTAGTCTTTTTCACATTAAGCTGCAGATGATTCTGCTTGCACCATGTGACAAAGTTTCCCATCGTCACCCTGTACTCAGCCTCATCTCCTTTGCTGATGCATCCAACTATGGCAGAGTCATCAGAAAACTTCTGAAGATGGCAAGATTCTGTGCAGTAGTTGAAGTCTGAGGTGTAGATGGTGAAGAGAAAGGGAGACAGGACAGTCCCCTGTGGAACCCCAGTGCTGCTGACCACTCTGTCTGACACACAGTGTTGCGAGCGCTTGTACTGTGGACTGCCAGTCAGGTAATCAATAATCCATGACACCAGGGAAGCATCCACCTGCATCACTGTCAGCTTCTCACCCAGCAGAGCAGGGCAGATGGTGTTGAACACACTGGACAAGTCAAAAAACATGACTCTCGCAGTGCTCGCCAGCTTGTCCAGGTGGGCGTAGACACGGTTCAGCAGGTAGACGATGGCATCCTCAACTCCTAGTCGGGGCTGATAGGTGAACTGGAGGGGGTCTAAGTGTGGCCTAACCATAGGCTGATGTGGGAGGTCAATGCCCCCGGTCTGTAGTCATTGGAGCCACTGGGGCGCGGCGTCTTCGGTACAGGAACGAGGTAGGACGTCTTCCACAGCACAGGAACCCTCTGGAGACTCAGGCTCAGGCTGAAGACATGGAGAAATATTCCACATAGCTGTACTCCACACATAGTATGCCACACACCTTTGGAGTGTAGCAAGAAACCTACATTGTCATGAGGAGAAAATACAAATTCCTTACAGACAGCGGCAGGAATTGAATCCTGATCATACAGCTGACATGGTGTTGTAATAGCATTAAACTAACCGTTATACTACCATTCCACTCTAAGTTTTGAAATGTATTTTGAAAACTTTGACAAACTGCTATAGATATTGAGTGGAGAAGATATTGACTGGTTGCCTCACAGCCTGATATGGAAAATCCTGCAAAAAGTTGTGTATGTAGCCCAGTCCATCATGGGTAAAGATCTCCCCACCACTGAGCACATCTATATTGAGCATTGTTGCAGGAAAGCTGTATCTATCATCAAGGACCTCCACCATCCAGGCCATGCTCTCTTCTCAGTGCTGCCATCAGAATAAAGATACAGGAGCCTCAGGACCCATGCCAGCAGGTTCAAGAACAATTATTACCTCTTAACTCTCAGGCTCTTGAATCAGAGGGGGTTACTTCATTTGCCCCAACACTGAACTGTTCCCTCAACCTGTGGACCCACTTTCAAGGACTCTTTATCTTATGTTCTTGATATTTATTGATTATTTATTTATTATTGTTATTTATGCACAGTTTTTTAAAAAAATCTTTTGCAGATTGGTTGTTTGTCCAACCTGTTGGGTAGTCTCTCATTGATCCTGTTATGTTTTTTGGATTTACCATGATTACCTCAAGAAAATTAATTCTCAGGGTTATATACGGTGTCATATACAGTATGCACTTTGATAATAAATTTACTTTGAATTTTGAAACATCCAAAACACATTTTAATCTTCAATCTTGAATCAATCTACCCCTTTCCTGTCAAGTAGCCCTCCAGTTTGCTATCATCCATGTGCCTATCTAAAAGTCTCTTAAATGTCCCTACTGTATCTGCCTTTACCACGATCCCTCGCATGGAGTTCCATAGACCCAGCACTCTAGAACCAGAGTTATTACCCCTCAACTATCAGGCTCTTCACTTCACTTCCCCCCAACACTGAACTGTCCCCACATCCTATGGACTCACTTTGAAGGACTCTTCACTTTATTTTCTCGATATTTATTGTTTGTTTAGTTATTTATTTATTATAATTATTATTATTTTCTCTCTTCTGTATTTGCACAGTTTGTTGTCCTTTGCACATTGGTTGGTTATCCATCCTGTTGGGTGCAGTCTTTCTTTGATTCTAATGTGTTTCTTGGATTTATTGAGATTGCCCACAAGAAAATGAATCTCAGGATTCATTTAGTGTTCATATAGTGATAATAGATTTACTTTGAACTTTGAAACTCACCATAACTTGTTTGTTTTCTCATTTTTCTAGTCAAGATGGGCCCTTGTCTTGAAACATTTCTCTTTATGGGTACTTCCAGCATTTTCAATTTGTATTAAGTAAAAAATAGTTTTTCTTACATTATTTGTGTTGATTTTATTTTATTTTTGAGCTTCCTTTTTGCTGTTGTGAATGTCCAGATTAATACGTATACTGTTGTATATGGATATTATTGTAAACTGTAATTGTGGTTTTAAGCTTGGTAGGAGAGCTATTTACTTAAGTTACCGTGCCATGTGGTTAGTTATTGCAGCATTTTAAGGTAACATGCACTTAAGTGCATGCTATCAATGCTAAATTGGGTAATAAAATTAATCTACTCCACTTCTGAAAATATGATTTTAGAACAACAAGAGGAAATTCATCTAGAAATATTGAAAACTTTGAATGTAAAAATTGAAATTCATAGATGTTTTTTGGCAAGGGTGAAATTGAAAAGCTTTTATTGAACAAATTCCAGTGTATTGAGACCAGTTATTTTTTTTACAACTGAAATTCAGGCATGAAGGAAACTTTCCTGTTATTCTACAATACTATTTGGATCATTACATCCATTGGAGAGTGGGGTGATGAAGCTTTAGAACATACAACATAGAACATGGAAAAAGAGTACAGCACTGGAGAGGCCATTCAGCCCACAGTCCCGATACTAATTTATGCTAAATATCCTTGACCTGTGTATCATACATACTGTATGGTCCTTATAGCTCATTAGCCCAGACAGCTTCCTGGTGAACATCTTCTGCACCCTCTCTATAGTCTGATGATCCTCCCTATAATGGGGATGATCAGAATTGTGTGTAATACTCTGAGTGCAATCTGACTAAAGTTTTATATGGCTGCAGCATGATTCCTTGCTCTTATGCTCAATACTCCAAACAAGGAAGGCAGGCATTTTGAACATCTTATCCATGTGCATAGCCACTTTCGGTGAAATATAGACCTGGATCCCAAGATTCCTCTGTACCTTAGTGTTATTAAGGGCTCTGTCATTAACTATAAACTTTCCCCTTTCATTTGACGTCCCAAAGTGCAACATCTCACACTTGTCCTGATGAAATTCCATCTGTCACTTCTCTGCTCACACACTTATCTAACCTATAGCTTGCTGTATTCTTCAACAGTCCTTTAGACTGTCCACAACCCCACTAGTCTTGGTCTCATCCACAAACTTGCGAATCCACCCATTACAGAACTGCGAAAAAGTCTGAGGCACATATACTGTGTTTGTTAGGGTGTCTAAATCTTTATGTATTGCACAGTACTGCCGCTGCAAAAAAAAACAAGTATAGTGAAAAAAATAAAAACACAAAATGCTGGCAGAACTCAGCAGGTCAGACAGCATCTATGGGAGGAGGTAGTGACAAGTACAGTGAGATTTGTTTTCTTGTGAGAATATTCAGTAAATACAAGAGAGCAGAGAGCATGACCTGAGTGGTTGGGGTTCAAAAATCAATCAACTAATGAACCTAGAATCAGACAGAGGATGATAATTGCAGGGTCACTGGGGAAGAATGGGGGAAAGAGGATTCACTGGTTTGTTCTGTTGACTCTACTGAAACATTGGCTCTTGGTTCTTCCCACTTACACCCTGTATGTGTTTCAGATTCATAGCAGATGGAGTATTTTAATCATAGACAAGGTGAATGGTCACTGTCTTTCTAGGGTGGTGGAGTCTAAAACTAAATGGCAGAGGCTGAAGGTGAGAAGGGAAAAGATTAAAGGTTACCCAAGGGAAAACTTTTCACACAGATGGTCCAATCACAAATGAGAGAATATCTGAAGATGCTAGAAATCTGAACAACTCACAGAAAATTCTGGAGGAACTCAGCAGGTCAGGCAGCATCTAGGGAAAGAGTACAGTCAACGTTTATTTATTTAAATGAGGGAATTAAATGCAGCATCTCCAAGTTTGTGGATGACATGAAGTTGGGCGGCAGTGTTAGCTGTGAGGAGGATGCAGGGTGACTTGGATAGGTTAGGTGAGTGGGCAAATTCATGGCAGATTCAATTTAATGTGGATAAATGTGAGGTTATCTACTTTGGTTGCAAGAACAGGAAAACAGATTATTATCTGAACAGTGGCCAATTAGGAAAAGGGGAGATGCAACGAGACCTGGGTGTCATTGTACACCCGTCATTGAAGGTCAGCATGCAGGTACAGCAGGCGATGAAAAAGGCAAATGGTATGTTGGCATTCATAGCAAAAGGATTTGAGTACAGGAGCAGGGAGGTTCTACTGCAGTTGTACAAGGCCTTGGTGAGACCACACCTAGAATATTGTGTGCAGTTTTGGTCCCCTAATCTGAGGAAAGACATTCTTACCATAGAGGGAGTACAAAGAAGGTTCACCAAATTGATTCCTGGGATGGCAGGACTTTCATATGAAGAAAGACTGGATTGACTAGGCTTATACTCACTGGAATTTAGAAGATTGAGGGGAGATCTGTCACGGTGTGGGGACAGGGGTGCTGGGAGAGGACCCACATGCAGGACACAAACACTTCTTTCTCAGGTACAATAAAATAGCATTTATTGCTAGTTACACAGAAGATCGGAAAATCGAGGACAAAGGGACACGAACCTCAGACTAGGGACTAGAATTGCCACTGTCCTGGGATTTAGAAACAGGGATCGCCGCGGTTATGGCTTGGACAGGGGGAACACGGACAGCCGCGGACCTTGGACTCGGACAGGGGGAACACGGACAGCCGTGGACCTTGGACTCGGACAGGGGGAACACGGTCAGCCGCAGACCTTGGACTCGGACAGGGGGAACATGGACAACAGACAGAAGCTTCTAGTCAGGACTCCGCCTTCCACTCAGGCACCGAGCTGGGACTTCTTCAGAGGATAGATATGGACAACAGACAGGAACATCTAGTCAGGACTCGGCCTTCCACTCAGGCACCGAGCCGGGACTCTTCAAAGGGTAAACACGGACAACGAACAGGAACATCTAGTCAGGACTCCGCCTTCCACTCAGGCACCAAGCCAGGACTTCTTCAGGGGGTAGACACAGACAACAGACAGGAACATCTAGTCAGGACTCCACCTTCCACTCAGGCACCGAGCCGGGACTTCTTCAGGGGGTAGACACAGACAATGGACAGGAACATCTAGTCAGGACTCCGCCTTCCGCTCACCCCTGGGAGATTGACCTCACCCTGACCTACTCTGGCGACGGAAGGCGAATTGCTGGTTCTCCCTTGTGGGCTGGATCACTCTGGCTTGTCGTAGCGGCGGCGACTTGTAAAGGCTTCTTTAATGCTCTCGCCACAAACTGCTAAAGCGAGGCGCTTATAAGTTGCTGGTTTGGGTCGAGGGTAGATTACCTTGATTGCCGAGTTCGAGGGACGCGTGAACGCAATTAGACGGGAACAAGGAGTCAATGGTCCGGATCGCAACCTAACTAAATTTAAAGGGGAACCGATCCGGACCATGACAAGATCTTATTGAAATGTATAAAATTCTAAAGGGATTGGTCAGGCTAGATGCAGGAAGGTTGTTTCCGATGTTGGGGAAGTCCAGAATGAGGGGTCACAGTTTAAGGATAAAGGGGAAGCCTTTTAGGACCGAGATGAGGAAAAACTTCTTCACACGGAGAGTGGTGAATCTGTGGAATTCTCTGCCACAGGAAACAGTTGAGGCCGGTTCATTGGCTATATTTAAGAGGAAGTTAGATATGGCCCTTGTGGCTAAAGGGATCGGGGGTATGGAGAGAAAGCAGGTACAGGGTTCTGAGTTGGATGATCAGCCATAGATCATACTGAATGGTGGTGCAGGCTCGAAGGGCCAAATGACCTACTCCTGCACCTATTTTCTATGTTTCAGGCCAAAACTTTTCCTAGATGCTGCCTGGCCTGCTAAATTCCTTCAGCATTTTGTGAGTGCTGCTCACACAGATGGCAATTGGTATGTGGAATGAGCTGTCAGAGAAATTGGTTCAAAGTTCAAAGTAAGTTTATTATCATATAAAACTCTGAGATTCGTTTTCTTGTGGCAGTATCCAAGAAATGCAATCAAGTGAGTGGAAGACTGCAGAAGGGTTGAATTGCAACATTTAGAGATATTTGAATAGGTACATGGATGGGAGGGATATGGTGTATGTGGATGGGAGACCAGTTCAGCATGGACTGGATGGCCGAAGGTCTGGTTTCTGTTCTGTAAAAATGACAAGGCACAGATTTGAAGTGCTGGGCAAATGATACAGAGAGAAATCCGTATTAAACAAAGTGATCAGGAACAGTGCTGCAAACATGAGGAAACCTACAGATGCTGGAAATTCAAGCAACACACACAAAATGCTGGTGGAACACAGCAGGCCAGGCAGCATCTATAGGAGAAGCGCTGTCGACGTTTCGGGCCGAGACCCTTCGTCAGGACTAACTGAAAGGAAAGATAGTAAGAGATAGACAGGGGAACAGTGATGCATTCAGAATCATGTACTTGCAAGTCTGCCTTTGGCCCACAGAGGGAGCAGTTGCTCTGTGCTAACCATTCAGTTCTACACTGGCCACTTTAATTAGGTATATCTGTACACCTGCTCATTAATGCAAATATCTAATCAGCCAACCATGTGGCAGCAACTCAATGTATAAAAGCATGCAGACATAGTCAAGAGGTTCAGATCAAGCATGAGAATGGGGAAGAAATGTGATGTAAGTGACTGACTGTAGAAGGATAGTTGGTACCAGACTGAGTGGTTTGAGTATCTCATAAGCTACTGATCTCCTGAGAGTTTCACACATAACAGTCTCTAGAGTTTACAGAGAATGGTGCAAAAATACTAAAAAAAAACATTCAATTAATGGCACTTCTAAGGTGAAAACAGCCTTGTTAATGAGGGAAGTGAGAGGAGAATGGTCAGATTGGCTCAAGATGACAGGAAGTAACAGTAACTCAAGTAACTATGTGTTACAAGAGTAGTGTGCAGAAGAGCATCTCTGAACACACAACATGTCAAACCTTGGAATGGATGGTCTATAGCAACAGAAGACCATGAAAATACACACAGTAGCCACTTTATTAGGTACAGGAGGTAACTACAAAAGTGTACACCGAGGAGACTTGAACATATGAAATATCGATAATCTGGCTCCCAGACTGTGTCCTGCCAGTCAGCAAGGTTATTACTGATATTCTACCCCATAAACTTTGATAAATATCCATAAATCTACTGATATAAGCATGGATTTCAATCAATGACTGATTCTCCACATTTGCAAAGCTGCACCCAAGTTTAAAGTTCCAAAGATTTACCGCCTTTGAGTGAACAAATTTCATACAGGTTCAGTCCTACATAGCCCAGCCCAAGTTTGAAACTGTGCCTGCTAGTTTCACACTACAGCATCATTTATTTACTTATTTCATTTGGTTCAGCGCAATATTGTGGGCGGAAAGGCCTGTTCCTGTGCTGTACTCTTCTAGGTTCTATGTTCACTCCTCAGGCAACCAAATACCTCATCAAAGCTCCTATGTACTTAGTATCACTTGGTGGCATCATCCCTCATGCTTTTAAATTCTGAGAATCGGCTGAGCCTACTTGATCTCTCTTGATATAACACTCTAATCATGTCAGGAACCAGCCTGATAAATCATTGTAGCAGTTCCTTCATAGCAGGGGTTCCCAACCTTGCTTATGCCATGGACCTCAATGACTAACTGAGAGGTCTGTGGACCCCAGGTTAGGAGCTCCTGCTTTACAGCAAGGAGACAAAATTATACTTAATACTCCTTCCATGCCCTATTTTAATTGCAGCAATATATGTCTACTTTTGTACTCAAATTATTTTGTAACAAACTTCATCCTTCCATCCCTCCTTGCTCTCTGCACCTGCATGAGAATTTTCAGTGGCTTGTCTGCAAAGTCACCCTGGTTCACTTGAACATCTTGGAGAACAGAAAATGGCAGAATGAATTTAGACAGCTTTAGAGATTTTTCACAATCACCACGACCGATAAAGATCGATAAAGATTAGTTTACTTGTCACATGCACAATGAAGTGAAATTCATCCGCATCACGTCAAAACATTAAGGATTGTGCTGGACAGCCCACAAATGTCGCCATGCTTCTTGTGCCAATATAGCACACCCACAACTCACTGACTGTAACTCGTATATCTTTTGAATGTGGGAGGAAACAGGAGCACCGGGAGGAAACTCGCAGTCACAGAGAGGATATACAAAACTCCTTGTAGCGAGCAGCAGGAATTGGGCCCTTATCCTACAGTAACTGCTAAGCTACTATGCTATGCCCCACTACGCTGTCATGCCACCCCTGCTATGCTACTGTGGACCTTGTCTTTTATTTGGATCCACGGAGGGCACTTTTTCTGTAATTGTAACACTCTATTCTGGATTCTGCTTTCTTTTTATGTAGGACATGATCTATCCAGGTGCATAGAAGACAAAACATTCTTACTGTATTTCGATGCAAGTCACCCTACAGGTGCACAGTAGAGAGCATCCTGACATGCTGTATCACGGCATGGTATGGAAACTGCACTGCGGCAGACAGGAAGATTCTGCAACGGGTGACCAAAGCAGTCCAGCACATCACCAGCACCAGCCTACCCACCATCAAGGACATATGTATAGAAAGATCCCGGAAAAGGGTCGGTAACATCATAAAGGATCCCAACCACCTTGCTCATGGACTGTTTTTCCCACTCCCATCAGGGAGGAGGCTACATAGCATCTTCACCAGGACTACCAAACTCAAAAACTTTCCCCAAGCATTGAGGCTAATCAAAACCTCCAGCCACTAACGCAGCCTTCCACATCCCCAACCACCACTATTTTATCATTTCCTGTCAGAGTCACTGTTCCGTATTTAATATTTTAATAATATTGCAGTAATCTTGTATATATATTCATTGATTAAGCATTCTTATCCGTTTAAATAATTAGTTACAGGTTATATGTAAAAATCCGTTAATCACATACATCATCATGCTACCATGCGATACGTGCGCGCTTCCATTTAAGTAAAGACAAAGTTACACCTGCATTCTTGGACTCCTGTACATCTTGAATTAATTTAATATTTTGAAGTTACAAAACATAACAGTCACCTTATGTGCCTAGCTTTATTTTATGGACATACATTCAATCTACACATCAGAATCAGATTTAATATCACCAGCATATGTCGGGAGATTTGTTAAATTTACAGCAGCAGTACAATGAAATCCATGATAAATAAATATAGAGAGAAAAACAACTGAATTACGGTAAGTGTGTGTGTATATATATATATATATATATATATATATGTCTACTAAATAGTTAAGATAGTCATGAGGTATTGTTCATGGGTTCATTGTCCTTTCAGAAATTGGATGGCAGAGGGGAAGAAGCCGTTCCTAAAATGCTCAGTGTGTGTCTGCAGGCTTCTGTAGCTCCCTCCCGATAGTAACAAGGAGAAGAGTGCTTTTTTCTCTAATATAAGCTATCTTATATATTTATTGTTTTTTAAAATTATTGTTTTCTTCATCTTGTGTTTTTTTGTACTGCATTGGATCCGGAATAACAATTATTTTGTTCCCCTTTACACTTGTGTACTGGAAATAATATTAAACAATGTTAAATCTTGAATGTGCCAATAGAAAACCAATGTCAATGGGTTTAGTGGACTGATCTGTGCTGTATGTGAATTCTACACTTTGTTCCCAAGTTCAAGACCTGTCTTGTGGCAGAGTGACATTGATGAAAGACTTATGAGGACCACTTCCAACTCAACTTACTGGAGGCTTGTTATTGTTATTGCACCTGAAAAATGAGATGTCTCCTTCAAGTCTATAGCCCAGTAAATTATTCTCATTCTGCTTATCAGGAATTAAATTTCTCTTTTCTAAGTTAGTTTCTTACTCACAGTAATGGTATCCCCGGATGGATAAAGGATATTAAATGTTCTTGGTGACCTCTTAGCAACCAGCATTATCAGAATAAACACTCTTCTCTCCTAAGTAAAAAGCAATTTAAAATTTCAATCATTTATCCTTTATCTTCTCTGTGTCATTCTTAGCGGCAATTGTGGAATCTGTGATAAATAGAAAGTATCTGCCCCTGAACTCTTCTGATGAATTATAATGTCCACTGGTGACTGTTGTTTATTTTGACTGGATAATTTCCTGTTGGCCTGTTGGCCACAGTGGTCCACCTCTGAAAGTTTATTCACCAACCTTCTTGAATTTGTTAAAACCTTTCACATGCAGGGACTGTGGATGTATACTCAGTGGCCACTTTATCTGCTACCTCCTGTACCTAATAAAGTGGCCACTGAGTGTATGTTTATGGTCCTCTGCAGCTTGTAGCCCATCCACTTCAAGGTTCAATCAGTTGTACATTCAGAGATGCTCTTCTGCACTCCACTATTGTAATGTGTGTTTATTTGAGTTACTGTCACCTTCCTGTCAGCATGAACTTTTCTGGCACTTCTTATCTGACTTCCTTCATTCAGATATTTTCACCCACAGAACTGGCACACACATGGATGTTTCCTTTTGCTTTTCACACCAGTCCCTGTGAATTCCAGAAACTGTTGTGTGTGAAAATCCCAGGGAGATCAGCAGTTTGAGGTACTCAAATTAGCCCATCTAACACCAACAATCATTCCATGGTCAAAGACACTTAAATCACAATTTCTTCCCCATTCTGATGTTTGTTCTGAACAACAACAGAACCTCTTGACCATGTCTGAATGCTTGTCTGCATGGAGCTGCTGCCACATTAGTTGACTAGGTATTTGCATTGACAAGCAGCTATACAGGTGTACCTAATAAAGTGGCCATTGAGTGTTGAGTCCCAGAGCACTGCAATAAAAGGAACAGATGCATTGGCCTCTCTGAAGCCCCTGTTGTATGAGTCTGAAGTTCACTGGAGAAATTGTCTGCAAGTCCGTGAGTCTAGTGGAGGCCTGTTGTGGGGTTGGAGGACAGTCTGTGTGTGTGTGAGTTGGGGTGGGAGGATGAGAGGATAGGAGGGAGCTGTTTTTGTTGCTTGCTGTGTTCTACTGAGCATTGTGGGTATGCAATGTTGACTATTCTTGCCGGCTTCCTCCTGCATATTCTCAGGTTTTGTTCACTGTTAACAGAAACAATGCATTTCACTGAATGTTTCTATCAATAAATGTTTCTGAATCTGAGTCCGAATCTAGCCCATGTTGAGCTGATTTTCTGACTAGTCCCATCCACATGCACCCAGACCATATCACTCTAAACCCCTCCCATCCATGTATCTATCCAAATTTCCCTGCATTTATTGCACATTCTCAAACATTTTATTTTACCATTTTCCATTTTTAATTGTAGCTTCTGCTTCACAATGCACCAAACCTCCTCAAACTCCTAATGTCCCTGACCTCCAAGCCCTCTTGGTCAAGAATAAATGTTTTCTGTTTCTAAGTCATATGTTTTCCTGTCATGGGATGGCTATGTAAATGTGCTGTACTGTATCAGCTCTATGGTGTGCTGTGCTGCTCTGTAAGATAAAAAATTAAAATTTGAATGAAGGAAAAGAATAAATTACCACGGCATCTGTTATATGTTCCAGTAGCATTATGGTTAGTGAGACGCTATTATTGCTCAGGGCATCAGAGTTGGGTGTTCAATCCTGACGGAGGCTGTAGGAGGCTTGTACATCGTTCCTGTGAACACATGGGTTTCCTCTGGGTGCTTCTGTTTCCTCTTACTGTCCAAAAACATACCGGTTAATTGGTCATTGTAAATTGTCCTTTGATTAGGCTAGGGTTAAATAGGTGGCTGCTAAATAGTGCAGCTCATTGGGCCAGAAGGGCCTGTTCTGAGGTGTATCTCTAAATGAATAAAAGATCGATGGTTGTTGATTGAATTAGATACTCATTACAGCTATCAGTATCAGTCACCATGATTCACTTATAAAGGGATGACTGAAATGAGGGTTGACAGGATCAAGAAACACACTCATGTTTTTTCCATTCTTTATATTGAATGCACCTTAAGTCAGTAACCTTTGTGTTTACAAATGCAACAAATATCATCAAAGACTCTTGCACTTTATATGGTAGAGAGAATTTTGCCTGGTTATGTCACAGGAGTTCCAATGCACAGGATCACTAGGGGCTGCATAGGGTTGTAGACAGAGCTAGTTCCATCACTGGAACAACCCTCCCAACCACTGAGGACCCACACTCAACGTTTCAGGAACAGCTTTTTCCCCTCTGTCATCTACACCATTGAGCACATCTACAAGGAGCACTGCCAAAAGAAGGCAGCATCCATCATCAAGGACCCCCACCATCCAGGCCACATTCTCTTCTCGCTGTTGTTATTGAGAAGGAAGTACAGGGGACTAACACCACCAGCTTTAGGTGTAGTTATTACCCTCGATAAAATCACTGTCACTAAAGAGATAGTGATGAGCAAAACTAGAGGGCCTGAAGGTAGATAAGTCCCCTGGTCCTGCTGGGATGCATCCCAGGGTGCTGAAGGAATTGGCGGAGGTTATAGTAGATGCATTGGTAATCATTTATCAAAACTCTCTAGACTCTGGGCAAGTCCTGGTGGATTGGAAGACAGCAAACGTCACGCCACTTTTTAAAAAAAAAGGATGTAGGCAAAAGACGGGCAACTATAGGCCAGTTAGCTTAACATCTGTAGTCGAGAAAATGCTTGAAGCTGTCATTAAGGAAGAAATAGCGAAACATTTAGAAAGGAGTAGTTCCATTAGATGGATGCAGCATAGATTCAGAAAGGGCAGGTCCTGTTTGACAAAGTTACCGGAATTGTTTGAGGACATAATGAGTACAGTGGATAGAGGGAAATAGGTGGAAGTTATATACTTGGATTTCCAGAAGGCACTCAATAAGGTGCCGCACAAGAGACTTATAAATAAGATCCAGATGCATGGAGTCGGAGGAAGTGTATTGGCATGGATAGTGGATTGGTTAACTCATAGAAGGCAGAGAGTTGGTATAAATGGGTGTTTCTCCGGTTGGCAATCTGTGGTGAGTGGGGTGCTGCAAGGGTCGGTGCTGGGCCCGCAGCTGTTTACCATTTACAATGGTGACTTGGAAGAGGGGACTGAGTGTAGCATAGAAAAATTTGCTGATGACACTAAACTGAGTGGAAAAGCAAATTGTACAGAGGATGTGGAGAGTCTGCAGAGGGATATTGATAGGTTAAGTGAATGGGCCAAGGTCTGGCAGACAGAATACAATGTTGGTAAATGCGAGATCATCCACTTTGGAAGGAATAATAAAAGAGCAGATTATTATTTAAATGGTGAAGGATTGCAGCATGCTGTTGTGCAGAGGGACTTGGGAGTGCTTGTGCATAATCGCAAAAAGTTGGCTTGCAGTACAACAGGTTATTAAGAAGGCAAACGGAATGTTGGCTTTCATTGCTAGAGGGATTGAATTCAAGAGCAGGGAGGTCATGCTGCAACTATACAGGGTACTGGTGAGGCCACACCTGGAGTACTGTGGTACATCTGGTCTCCATACTTGAGGAAGGATATACTGGCTTTGGAGGCAGTGCTGAGGAGGTTCACCAGGTTGATTCCAGGAATGAAGGGGTTAACCTATGAGGAGAGATTGAGTCACCTCGGACTATACTCTCTGGAATTCAGAAGAATGAGAGGAGATCTTATTGAAACATACAAAATTTTGAAAGGGATAGATAAGATAGAAGGAGGAAAGTTGTTTCCATTGGTAGGTGAGACTAGAACTAGGGGGCATTGCCTCAAGATTCAGGGGAGAAGATTTAGGACGGAGATGAGGAGAAACTGTTTTTCCCAGAGAGTGGTGAATCTGTGGAATTCTCTGCCCAGGGAAGCAGTTGAGACTTCTTCACTAAATATATTTAAGAAACAGTTAACACGAGGAAATCTGCAGATGCTGGAAATTCAAGCAACACACACAAAATGCTGGTGGAACACAGCAGGCCAGGCAGCATCTATAGGAAGAAGCACTGTCGACATCTCAGGTCGAGACCCTTCGTCCTGACGAAGGGTCTCGGCCCGAAACATCAACAGTGCTTCTTCCTATAGATGCTGCCTGGCCTGCTGTGTTCCACCAGCATTTTGTGTGTGTTGCTTAAGAAACAGTTAGATAGGTTTTTAACATAGTAAGGGAATTAAGGGTTATGGGGAAAAGGCAGGTAGATGGAGCTGAGTTTATGGACAGATCAGCCATGATATTACTGAACAGAGGAGCAGGCTCGATGTGCCGGATGGCCTACTCCTGCTCCTATTTCTTATGTTCTTATGTTTTTTCAACCATCAGGCTCCAGAACCAGGATGGATAATTCCACTCACCTCAAAATTGAACCGTTTCCACAACCTATGGACTCACTTTCAAGTATTTTACAACTCATGTTCTCAGTGTTATTTATTTGCTAGTGTGTTTATTATTATAATAATAATAATAATTATTATTATTATCATTAGCTTTTTTGTATATATTTGCACTATTTGTCTTCTATTGCACATTGGTTGTTCGTCAATCTTTGGGTGTAGTTTTTCATTTATTCTATTGTATTTTGTTGTTCTGTGAATGCTTGCAACAAAGTGAATCTCAGGTAGTAGATGGTGGCATATACTATACATATTTTGACAATAATTTTACTTTGAACTTTGAGATTTCATTAAACTGGTAAACACTACCTCTTCATTCTTTTTATTCAAGTTGATCCAACAGGGAATCTTTCTGTTAGATTTGCATGTATTTCCAGGTTCACACTGACAAGAATGACTATTCCCTGTCATTGTGAACTATCCCAGCAAGTCATTCAGTTTCTCAAGCCACCACCTTCTCAAGGAAGCTAGATGTGGGCTTATTTATCTTTGTAATTTATCAGAATTTTGATCCATTACACAGTACTGTTGCTGTAAAACAACAAATTTCATGACATACACTCACTCGCCACTTTATTAGGTATACCTGTACACTTGCTTGTTAATGCAAATACCTAATCAGTTAATTCGTATTGCAGAAACTCAATGTAGAAAAGTATGCAGGCATATCAAGATTCAGTTGTTATCCCGACCAAACGTTGGAACGGGGAAGAAAAGTGATCTAAGTGACTTTGAGCATGGAATGGTTGCTGGTACCAGATGGGGTGGTTTGATTATTCGGAAACTGCTGATTTCCTAGGGTTTTCACACACAGCTAGCAATTTCTAGATTTCACAGAAAATGGTACAAAAAATAAAAAGTACATCCAGTAAGTGGCAGTCCTGGAGGCAAAAAAGCATTGTTAATGAGAGAGGTCAGAGGAGAATGGCCAGACTGGTTCAAGATAATAGGAAGATAACAGCAACACATATAACCACGTGTTACATCAGTGATGTGCAGAAGAGCATGTCAAGTTCCAGCAGTCCTCACAGTCCTTTGTAGGGTCTTGTGGTCGATTGCCTTGTACCAGTTGGTGATGCATCTGATTAGGACACCCTCAGTAGTGCTCTTGTAAAAATTGGTTAAAATGTGGGGTGGGGGAGCCTCACAAATTTCAGTCTCCTCAGGAAATGGAGACACTGCTGCTTCTTTTTTGACCAAAAAGGTAGTGTTGAGGGACCAGGTGAGATCGGCCATTATGTGCACTCCCAGAAACTTGGTGCTCCTAATTCTCTCCACAGAGGAACCGAGTATGTGCAGTGAGGAGTGGTCAGGCTGCACCTGCCTAAAGTTTTCTAACATCTCTTCAGTCTTGTGTCTTTGGCACAACACATTGAACCTTGAAGTGGATGGGCTACAACAGCAGAGAAGCACAAACATACACTCAGTGGTCACTTTATTTCAATAGTTAGCAAAGTGCCATTGAGTGTATGTCATGAAATATTTTTTTTTCAGCAGCACTACATTGTAATACATAAACTATACTAAAAATTATAATAAGAAATATACAAATAAGTAGTGCAAAAAGAGAGCAAAAATAGTGAAGTAGTATTCATGGGTTCATAGTCTGTTCAGAAAACTGAGGGTAGGGGGAAGAATCTGTTCCTAAAATGTAAAATATGTGTCTTGGCACTCCCGTTCCTCCGCTCTGATGGTAGCAGTACATGTCCTGAGGGTGGGGGTCCATAATGATGGATGTCACCTTTTTGAGGTATCACCTTTTGAAGATGTCCCCAATGATAGGGAGGCTAATGCCCACCACTGGATGATAGGAATAAACATACTGTAACTTTTGCTTCTAAGCTTTGTTCCATTGGCTTGATAAATGAACTGGTTTCCTATTTACTGCCATGAAGATTTTCTTTAATCATTTATATGGATTTACTTTATTGCATTAACTCCTGACTGTACAAAAGGATTTCCAAATGGTCCTAGGGTGAAGTGAGTATGTGATAACAACTTGTATGTATCTGTACCCTAAAAGATTATCTGCCTAATGAGTTTTGAGACCTGCCATGTCAATTCTGATGACTTTTGTTGCCTAGGGGTTAAGCTAAGGATTCTAACACGTGGGCAGTTAATGCAACACATTACAGCGCCATTTCTGAGATTAGGATTCCATTCCCACTGCAGTCTGAAAAGTGTTTATATGTTCTCCCTGTGACTGTATGAGTTTCCTCCCAGTGCTCCAGTTTCCTGTCACGTTCCAGAGATGTACAGTTAGGTTAATGAGTTGGTGCCAGAGGTGTGGTGACAATTTTGTGCTGCCCAGCACAATCCTCACTGATTTGATTTCAAAGTCCAAAGTAAATTTATTATCGAAGTACATACATGTCAATATATACAACCCTGAGATTCATTTTCTAGCGGACATACTCAATAAATCCAATGACCATAATAGGCTGCAGCAACAGGGCAGACACCAGTGAGCAAAAGACAACAAACTGCAAATTCAAAATGAAAGGAAAGAAAAGAAATAATAATAATAATAATAAGAAGAAGAAGAAGAAGAAGAAGAAGAAGAAGAAGAAGAAGAAGAAGAAGAAGAAGAAGAAGAAGAAGAAGAAGAAGAAGAAGATAAATAAGCAATAAATATTGAGAACACAAGATGAAGAGTCCTTAAAAGTGAGTCCATAGGTTGTGGAAACAATTCAGTAATGGGTCAAGTGAGGTTGGGTGAAGTTATCCCCTTTGGTTCAAGTGCCTGATAGTTGAGGGGTAAAAACTGTTCCAGAACCCAGTGGCATGAGTCCCAAGGCTTCTCTTCCTTCTTCCTGATGGCAGAAGTGAGAAAAAAGCATGGCCCGGGTGGTGGGGGATGATGGATTTGATGCAAATGGCACATTACTTTGTATGTTTCAATGTACTGTATATGTGGACAAATAAAGCTAATCTTTATCTCTATGCTATCATTCTGTAGTCTAATTTTCTCCTTCCTGTAAAATTAAGAGATTATTGCCTTGAATCTTGTAAACATCACTAAAACAGTTGGACAGTTCAAATGTATAGATGAGAGCTGTTATGTTTAGACAGAAAATAAGGAGTTTCTGACTTCCGTGATGAATGCCAGATTGTTGACCCAAGTTCTGCTGAGCTTCACAGTGATAACAGAAATCCTATTTGTTCAAGTTTATAAAGAGCAGATTGTTCCTGACAGGACTGATCCCAAATTACGTGTTCCTTGACAGATATACAGTACTTTGAATTCTCAATCTAACCAATCTTTGGCCTCAAGTGAGAGAGAAGCTGTGGCAGGAGTGCCCTGCTAAATCTTTTTTTGAATAATACTCTTACTATTTAGAGAAGTGATTTTGTACTAAATTAACTTAAAAACTTTTTCCAAAAGCCTGAGAATGAGACTTCATGGGTGTTTAGTGTTAAGATTTATGTTAATTGAAGTGCTTTGATGAATTTTTGTGGAAAAGTTTATTCAGTTGACATTTTTCTGGTTCTCCACATTATAAAACAGCAAACAGAGTCAGGAGGAAGCCTTTCAAACTTTCAAGGCTGCTCTGCCATGTAATTAGATTATGTATAAGTGTAAGATGAAATCATTTTAAATTGAAAGCTGTTTCTCAACTTATGAATGTAAAACATTGAATTTCATGAATAAGTTTAGCTTGACTGTATTAAATTATAAAATATATCTTCTGATTAGAATAAAAAAATTTATTTGCAATACAATTAATTGGGGCGTAGTGGTTAGTGTGATGCTATTACAGCCCCGGTGGCACGGGTTTAATTCCGTTGCTATCTAAAAGGAGTTTGTACATTTTCTTTGTGACCATTGGCTTTCCTCCAGTTGCTCCAATTTCCTCCTACATTCTAGATACATATGGGTTAGTAGGTTAATTTTTCGCATGGGTGTAATTGGGTGGCAGGGTCTAATTGGGCTGGTAGGGGTTGTTACTGTATTATATCTATAAGTTTTTTTAAAAAGTAAAAATTAACATGATTTCTGTACCACTGACACACTTTTTCACCTACATTATTTTCATGATAATTCATGAAGCAGAAGCTCCACATTATTCAAAACTTTATTACATTTTTTTCTATTGTAGAAATCATAGGAATTATCCGAATTAATGAATTGTCAAGCAAATTACTACCAACATTTTCTGTTCTTACATCAGTAACTTATCATGCAACAATAACGCTAAAGTAAGTGTTGTATATTTTTATTTATTAAAAAAAATACAAGGCATTATGTTCTGACTTCTCTCCTTGCTATTTTCTACTTAATTAGATGACTGCCTATCAAAAGAAATAAAATCAACTTACATAGTCTTTGCTTGTGTTATAACACAGCTGATATTTTTCATTTAACATTTAATCAGATGTGATGCCTGACTGGGTAGTGAACTGGACACATTTGTACTGTGCATTTAACAGCAGATGAGGGGTTGGGTTTCCTGAGGTGGCTGACTCATCTCCTGACTCTTAAGACTCATTTACAAGCCAGAATTTAGGAATAGGATGGAATATTCTTGTTTTTTCTGGATCAGTGCAGCTGCAAAACATACAGTACATTAAGTTCAATATCGTCCAGAACAAATCAGGCTGCTTAAACAGGAAGCTACACGTCATGATCATCATCCTAAAGTGCTGTGTCATAAGACGTGGGTGATCATGGTCTTATGACCATGGTCATTGTTGGCAATTTTTTCCACAGAAGTAGTTCGCCATTGCCTTCTTCTGGGCAGTATCTTTACAAGACAGATGACCCCAGCCATTATCAATACTCTTCAGAGAATGTCTGCCTGCTGTCAGTGGTTGCATAACTAGGGCTTGTGATATGCACCAGTAGCTCATTTGACCATCAACCACCTGCTCCCATGGCTTCAAGTGACACTGATTAGGGGATAAGCAGGTGCTACACCTTGCCCAAGGGTGACCTGTAGGCTAGCAGAGGGAAGGAGCATTTGATTACAGAGATGAGAGGGTTAGACTATGAGGAGAGATTATGAGGGACTGTACTTGCTGGAATTCAGAAGAATGAGAGATCTTATATAGAAATATATAAAATTATGAAAGGGTATAAGATAGAGGCAGGCAAGTTGTTTCCACTGGTAGGTGAGACTAGAACTAGGGGACATAGCCTCAAGATTGAGGAGAGTAGATTTAGCATGGAGGTGAGGAGGAACTGCTTTTCCCAGAGAGTGGTGAACCTGTGGAATTATCTGCTCAATGAAGCAATGGAGGCTACCTCAGTAAATATATTTAAGACAAGAAAGAATAGATTTTTGCATAGTAGAGGAATTAAGTGTTATGGGGAAAAGCCAGGTAGGTGGAGATGAGCCCATGGCCAGATCAGCCACGATCTTATTGAATGGCGGAGCAGGTTCGATGGGCCAGCAGGCCTACTCCTGCTCTTATTTCTTATGTTCTGATGTACACCTCCTTTGATAGAAACATATCTCCACTCCACATACCATCTTAAAACTCACTCTATCACAAGCAGAGTCAACGAGCTATTCAGCATGGAAATAAAAATATACAGTAAATGAAGATTAGTTTATTTATCTCATGTATAGAACATTGAAACATACAGTGAAATGAGTCATTTGCACTAAGTCAGATCAGTGAGCATGGTGTTGGGCAGCCTGCAGGTATCACCATGCCTCTGGTGCAAACATAGCATGCCGACAACTCACTAAACCTGACCCATACATCTTTGGAATATGGTAGGAAACTGGAGCAGCTGGACAAATCCCACGCAGACACAGGGAGAATGAGCAAACTCCTTACAGACAGTGGTGGGAATTGAACACTGTCTTACAGTTTGCATGCTGTTAAGCTTTGCACTAACCACAATACTACACTGCCACCCTCCAGCCTAACTAGTTCATGCCAACCAAGAGGCAATTCCAACCCCGTTCCATTTGCCAGTGTTTGGCCCATAACGTTCCAAACATTTCCTATCTATATACTTGTCCAACTGTCTTTGAAAAGTTATTATTGTACCTGCCTCAACTACAGACGTTGCCCGCTTTACGCCACTTTGCTTTTACAAAAGACCTACATTGGTAACCTGTTTTCGCATTACAAAGAGGATTTTTCCTTTTATGAAAATTTTTCCCATATGAATTAATGGTTCTTCGCTTTACGCCAGTTCGGCTTAAGAAAGGTTTCGTAGGATCACTCTACCTTTGTAAAGGGGGTGGGGACACCTGTATTGCCTCTGGCAGCTCATTTGACATACGTACCATCATCTGTTTACAAGTTCCTGTTAAATCTGTCCCCTCTCACTTTAAACCTATGGCTTCTGTTTTTGATTCTTCACCTCTGGGAAATAAGTTTACCGTCCTGGATGCTGTTGGCGAGGACGACCGACCAGGAGTGAGCCACGGTGGCAGGGCCTCTGGCACTGAGTCTGACCTGTGGTGCGGAAGGATGGGATGGAGAAGAGGAGAGCTGTCATCATTGGAGACTCAATAGTCAGGGGATCAGACAGGAGATTTTGTGGATATGAGAAGAACACCCGCGTGCTTTGTTGCCTCCCGGGTGCCAGAGTCCGGGATGTCTCTGACCAGGTGCATGACATCCTGGTACGAGAGGGAAAGCAACCAGAATTCGTGATACATGTTGGTACCAATGACATAGGCAGGAAGAGGGAAGAGGTCCTGAAGTGTGAGTTTCGGGAACTAGGCAGAAGGCTGAAGAACAGGACCTCAAGGGTGACATTCTCAGGATTGCTGCCAGTGCTATGTAATAGTGATGGTAAGAATTGGAGGAGATGGCAGTTGAATATGTGGCTGAGGAGTTGGTGCAGGGGGCAGGGTTTTAGATTTTTGGATCATTGGGATCTCTTCTGGGGAAGGTAGGACCTGTACAGATTGGATGGGTTGCACCAAACTCGAGGGGGAGCAATATCCTTGCAGGTAGGTTTGCTAGCATGGTTCAGGAGGGTTTAAACTAATTTGCAAGGGGGATGGGACCCGGAGCGATAGAGCAGTGGAAGATGTGCATGGAGTAAAGCCAGATCTAACATATAGAGAGGCTTTGAGGAAAGAGAAGCAGAATACAGGGTGTGAAGGTAGTAAGATAGAAGGGCTAAAGTGTGTGTACTTCAATTCAAAAAGCATCAGGAACAAAGGTGATGAACTGAGAGCTTGGATACATACGTGGAATTATGATGTAGTGGCCATTACAGAGACTTAGCTGGCACCAGGGCAGGAATGGATTTTCAATATTCCTGGATTTCAGTGCTTTAAAAGGGATAGAGAGGGGGGAGAAAGGGGAGGAGGGGTGGCATTACTGGTCAGGGATACTATTACAGCTACAGAAAGGGTGGGTAATGTAGCAGGATCCTCTTTTGAGTCAGTATGGGTGGAAGTCAGGAACAGGAAGGGAGCAGTTACTCTACTGGGGGTATTCTATAGGCCACCTGGTAGCAGCAGAGATACCGAGGAGCAGATTGGGAGGCAGATTTTGGAAAGGTGCAAAAATAACAGGGTTGTTATCATCGGTGACTTTAACTTCCCTAATATTGATTGGCACCTGATTAGTTTCAAGGGTTTAGATGGGGCAGAGTTTGTTAAGTGTGTCCAGGACGGATTCCTGTCACTGTATGTTGACAGGCCGACTAGGGGGAATGCCATACTAGATCTAGTATTAGGTAACGAACCGGGTCAGGTCACAGATCTGTCAGTGGGTGAGCATCTGGGGGTCAGTGATCACTGCTCCCTGACCTTTAGCATTATCATGAAAAAGGATAGAATCAGAGAGGACAAGAAAAATTTTAATTGGGGAAGGGCAAATTATGAGGCTATAAGGCTAGAACTTGCGGGTGTGAATTGGGATGATGTTTTTGCAGGGAAATGTACTATGGACATGTGGTCAATGTTTAAGGATCTCTTGCAGGATTTTAGCGATAAATTTGTCCCAATGAGGAAGATAAAGAATGGTAGGGTGAAGGAACCATGGGTGACAAGTGAAGTGGAAAATCTAGTCAGGTGGAAGAAGGCAGCATACATGAGGTTTAGGAAGCAAGGATCAGATGGGTCTATTGAGGAATATAGGGTAGCAAGAAAGGAACTTAAGAAGGGGCTGAGAAGAGCAAGAAGGGGGCATGAGAAGGCCTTGGTGAGTAGGGTAAAGGAAAACCCCAAGGCATTCTTCTTTTATGTGAAGAACAAAAGAATGACAGGAGTGAAGGTAGGACTGATTAGAGATAAAAGTGGGAAGATGTGCCTGGAGGCTGTGGAAGTGAGTGAGGTCCTCAATGAATACTTCTCTTTGGAATTCATCAATGAGAGGGAACTAGATGATGGTGAGGACAATATGAGTGAGGTTGATGTTCTGGAGCATGTTGATATTAAGGGAGAGGAGGTGTTGGAGTTGTTAAAATACATTAGGATGGATAAGTCCCCGGGGCCCGATGGAATATTCCCCAGGCTGCTCCACGAGGCGAGGGAAGAGATTGCTGAGCCTCTGGCTAGGATCCTTATGTCTTCATTGTCCACAGGAATGGTACTGGAGCATTGGAGGGAGGCGAATGTTGTCCCCTTGTTTAAAAAAGGTAGTAGGGATAGTCTGGGTAATTATAGACCAGTGAGCCTTACGTCTGTGGTGGAAAAGCTGTTGGAAAAGATTCTTAGAGATAGGAACTATGGGCATTTAGAGAATCATGGTCTGATCAGGGACAGTCAGCATGGGTTTGTGAAGGGCAGATCGTCTCTAACAAGCCTGCTAGAGTTCTTTGAGGAGGTGACCAAGCATATAGATGAGGGTTGTGCAGTGGATGTGATCTACATGGATTTTAGTAAGGCATTTGACAAGGTTCCACACGGTAGGCTCATTCAGAAAGTCAGAAGGCATGGGATCCAGGGAAGTTGGGCCAGGTGGATTCAGAATTGGCTTGCCTGCAGAAGGCAGAGGGTCGTGGTGGAGGGAGTACATTCAGATTGGAGGGTTGTGACTAGTGGTATCCCACAAGGATCTGTTCTGGGACCTCTACTTTTCGTGATTTTTATTAACGACCTGGATGTGGGGGTAGAAGGGTGGGTTGGCAAGTTTGCAGACGACACAAAGGTTGGTGGTGTTGTAGATAGTGTAGAGGATTGTCGAAGATTGCAGAGAGACATTGATAGGATGCAGAAGTGGGCTGAGAAGTGGCAGATGGAGTTCAACCCGGAGAAGTGTGAGGTGGTACACTTCAGAAGGACAAACTCCAAGGCGGAGTACAAAGTAAATGGCAAGATAATTGGTAGTGTGGAGGAGCAGAGGGATCTGGGGGTACATGTTCACAGATCCCTGAAAGTTGCCTCACAGGTAGATAGGGTAGTTAAGAAAGCTTATGGGGTGTTAGCTTACATAAGTCGAAGGATAGAGTTTAAGAGACGCGATGTAATGATGCAGCTCTATAAAACTCTAGTTGTTTTTTTCACAATATTTTTATTCAGAAGAAAAAAAACAAGATTTACAGAGTGCAACACATAGATACATCTCAACATCTATAACATCTTAACTTGTGTACATTCATATATTGTAATAAAATTGATCAAAATGTTATAGCATAAAACATAAAGGTATACCACTCTGTAATCAAAAGTTTAAAGATAAGTCATACATCATAAAAGAAATTTTTTATATAAAAAAAAGTCAACCCCCTACCAACTACCAAAGAAAAAAGCTGATGGATGACAATGGATAATTAGAAAAAAAAAGACATATTCACTTAAGAAGATAAAAATATACATAAAAGTCTGTGCACTGTTAAACTTTATAAATTGGAAAAGTAATTTAGGAAAGGTCCCTAAATATCATAAAAAGATTGTTTTGAATTTAAGACTGAGCAGCGGATCTTTTCTAAATTTAAATAAAACATAATATCACGTAGCCATTGAAGATGTGTAGGAGGGGTAGACTCCTTCCACTTAAGCAAGATTGCTCTTCTTGCTAAAAGAGAGGTAAAAACTAAAACCTGTAGGTTAGGAGTAATTAAAGTTATATCTTCATTTGCAATAATACCAAACAAGGCAGTAAGGGGATTTGGGTCAAATTGGACCCTAAAAAGTTGTGAGAAGGTATGAAATACTTCCCGCCTATAAAACTCTAGTTAGGCCACACTTGGAGTACTGTGTCCAGTTCTGGTCACCTCACTATAGGAAAGATGTGGAAGAATTGGAAAGGGTACAGAGGAGATTTACCAGGATGCTGCCTGGTTTAGAGAGTATGGATTATGATCAGAGATTAAGGGAGCTAGGGCTTTACTCTTTGGAGAGAAGGAGGACGAGAGGGGACATGATAGAGGTGTACAAGACATTAAGATGAATAGACATAGTGGACAACCAGCGCCTCTTCCCCAGGGCACCACTGCTCAGTACAAGAGGACATGGCTTTAAGGTAAGGGGAGGGAAGTTTAAGGGGGATATTAGAGGAAGGTTTTTCACTCAGAGTGGTTGGCGCGTGGAATCCACTGCCTGAGTCAGAGGTGGAGGCAGATACACTAGTGAAGATGAATAGACTACTAGACAGGTATATGGAGGAATTTAAGGTGGGGGGGGGTTATATGGGAGGCAGGGTTTGAGGGTCGGCACAACATTGTGGGCCAAAGGGCCTGTAATGTGCTGTACTATTCTATGTTCTATGAAAAGTCACCCTATCTATTCCCCTCATGATCTTCAGCACCCCTCTGTCTCCTATGCTCCAAACAAAAGGTTCATGGCTTGTCCAACCTCTCCATCTAACTCAGAACCCTGAGTCCTAATAACATCCTTGTAAATAATTTCTGCACTCTTTCTAGATTGACTAATTGATTTATTAATTAACTGTCATATCCAACAATGACAGTTAGATTTGTGCAGTTCTTCTGCTGTTTTTCTATTATGTGAACTGCATGAAGAAACCTGCGTAGCAGAGCTTTTAAAGTGGAAAAGCCCCTGGACTGGTGCAGTTCCACTCTCTCAACCTTGGAGGTCTGGGTTCAGTGTTACAACTGGGGTTTTCCTTGGTGGCAGTTGATGATGATGACATTTTCTGTGCCTTGTCATGCACTTCAGTCTTCACAAAGCGTTGCAGAACCGTCTTCCTTGTTGTTGGAGCTTACTGTTGATCTCATTGACCAGCCCACCAGAACTGACAGGTATGTCCCTATCTCACCAGGGCAGGCAACGGGTCTAGTCAATAACATCTTTTTTTAATAGGAAATGGAGCAAAAGAGGAATAGGAAGGAGATAGAGAAGCTGGTGACATGGGTTCAAGCCAACTTTTCCTTCCATGTCCTAGTCCAAGCACACAGACACCTTAGTCGAGAAAACGCACCAGTACCTCTAGTTCCTCAGAAGGCTAAGGATATTCAACATGTCCTCATTGAAACCAGGCTTTATAGGTTCATTATAGAAAATATCCTATCACATCTTGGTATGGCAACTGTTCTGACTAAGATTCTAAAACATTTCAGAGAGTTGTTACATACTCAGTCCATCATGAAAACCAGCCTCCCATCAGGAAGATTTCCATTGGAGCTGCTCGCATGAGTCACCTTCTTAATGGCTAGACACAGCTCAACTGCCATCTGTAATTTTGCTGATGATACAACCTTTGATGGCAGAATTTCATGTAGTGAGGAGGAGGCGCATGGGAGCAAGATAGATCAGCTGGTTGAGTGATGTTGCCGCAACCTTGCACTCAAAGTCAGTAAGACCAAGGAAATGATTGTGGACATAAGAAAAAGAAAGTCACAGGAACACAGTTCTCCTCGAAGCATCAGCCGTGGATAGTGTGAGCAATTTCAAGTTCCTGGGTGTCAACATCTCTGAGGATCTATCCGAGGCTCAGCATATTGACGTAGTTACAAAAACGGCATGACAGTGGCTATATTTCATCAGGAGTTTAAGGAGATTTGATAGGTCACCAAAGACGTGTGCAAATTTCTCCAGATGTACCATGAAGTGCTTTCTAACTGGCTGCATTGCCATCTGGTATGGGGAGGCCACTGCACTAGATCGTAATAAGCTGCAGAGAGTTGTGAACTCAGTCAATTCCATCATAGGCACTGGCCTCCCCAACATCCAGTACATCCTCAAGGAGCAATCCCTCAAAAAGTTGGCATCCTTCATTACGGACCCCCATCACCTAGGTCATGCCCTCCTCTCATTGCTACCATCAGGGAGGAGCTACAGGAGGCTGAAGGCACACACTAGATGATTCAGGGGTAGTTTCTTTCCCTCTGCCAACAGATTTCTGAATAGACGTTTAACCCATGAACACTACTTTTTTCTCTTTTGCACTATTTATTTAATATAGCATATATATTTACTGTAATTTACAGCTTTTGATTTTTATGTATTGCAGTGTACTGCTGCTGCATAACAACAAATTTCCTGACATATGCCACTGAGATTAAACATGATTCTGATTCTGATTCAGAACATTGACTTGGCCTGCATTTTAGCCTGCCTTGGGAGAGCAGACAACATAAAGACCACGCCTAACCTCTAGAACCCTCTGGGGAAAATGGAATAATTTGAAAATGTACAAATAAGTTTGGATATTTAAAAATTCTGTGCTTCACATGAAACTGGACTTCGTTTGCAAAAGTGTTAATTAAAAAAGGAGCCAGAGTGAAAAAACACAGAAGTAATAAAGTAACTGACGGAATAATTTAGTTATTAGCAAATTCATTAGTAACTAACTGTCATGTTATTATGGACATAGTTGCTAAGACAGTGCATTGCATACATTGTGAAAGAGTAAAAAAACAACTGCAATCTCACTGTCTTGAGCAATAATAATAGAGTTCTATTATATTCTAAAAACTACATTTTTCCATTAAGGAGGAAAAATATTGCCACTGCTGCAAGTGGTTTTATTTATTTAAACAGTACGTAACAATACTCAATACATTACTCAGTATTTGTGGAGTTGGAACAAGGATCACTCAGAGTGCAAATAATGTTTTCTTTTGAAAGACTGGGAAATATATATTTATGAAATGAAGGAAAATACAGGCTGCTGATAATTGTACTGTAAATGGACAGACTGCCTATTCTTGTATATTAAGAAGGAACGATTTTAAAGTAAGAAAAACACAGTAAATATGTTATTTATACTTTTGACAAAAGGGTTTTGAAAATATAAAATTATAGTGGATTTCTGCACTGGATGAAGGCAAGACCTTAAGCTGCTAAATTGGAGTATCTTTTTGCATACCAAGATGGAAATTAAATGACTAAAAACACACATACACACACACAGAACAACCAAGCTGTATTTATCATAGGTAAAAGGACAAGTTAAATATCCCAGCTGGTAAGAGAATGTTTGCAAATCCTTTTTCTTAATTGTGTTCCAAGGTTCTTGTAAGCTTCCAAATTCAATTTAAAAATTAAAAATCAAAAAAACAAGTAAGGGAGTACTTTAACAATAATAAAGGCATTTCAGAAAGAAAGGAAAATGTGTAAATACAGTTGTTGTGAATTAGGTCTGTATTTTCATACTCTGAGGCAAACTTTTTTTCAATTTATTTTATTTTGGAGAACCTTATTAAGGAAGGAAGATGTGTTAACACCAATACATTTATTTTTATCAAATTCAAAAAAATAGATTATTTTAAAGAGAAATGATAAAAGCTGTGGGTAGTTGCAGGGATGATGTGTGCTGTTCAGTTGGTGTTGGCTCTGTTAAAATCAATGGAGAAACAATGAATGAAGTATGATTCACAAACCAAAATTTGATATTACATTTCATTAAAAACAATTTTTAAAAGGCAAAAATATAAGCAGTTGGTAATTGCTATGAGTGCACTATAACCTATTTAATAACTTCAGTGTTTGTGTGTAGTTTTTCAGTGACTCTATTGTGCAGCAAGGTGGCATAGGGTTCAGTTCCTGCTGTTGCCTGTAAGGAGTTTGTATGTTCTCCCCATGACCATCTGGGTTTCCTCTGGATGCTCAAATATCCTCCCACAGTCTAAAGATGATCATAGGCCATTGTAAATGGTCCTGTGATTAGGCTAGGACTAAATCGAGGGATTACTGGGCTGAATAGTTTGAAGGTCTGGAAGGGCCCATCAATCAATCCACAAATTTCTTTATTCTGCGGTGAACACCTGCAAAAAAATTAATCTCAGGATAGTATATCATGACATATATGTACTTTGGTAATAAATTTACTTTGAATTTTTTTTTAACCGTAATGTCTTAAAGATCTTAATCTTCATCCCAAAAGAAATAGGATCTTTTAAATTTAAAGCAGATCTTGTTTTCAGGCAAATATAAATGGTATGTTGTGTGTTGTGGATGTCTGCACTGCAATTAGTTGAAAGTAAAAAAAAGTGTTGTCTCAAGATAGTGAGATAGTTATTTCTTAGGAGCTTAGGATTCGATGGCACCTAACGGGGACTCCTTTGCTTGCATCTTAGGAAACAGCTATATTTCTCGATTTCTCCACTATTCAATATACCAAGGATACGGTCTAGAAGACTAGTGCACCTTCAGAACTTCGGGATTTTGTGGCTGTGGAGGTGGGCGGACTCGAGGTCAGTGCCTCTGTAGGAATCCGGTGTGTCGTATGAGTATAAGGAAGATTGAAAGCCACAAGCTGGCTGCTGGCTGTGCAGACATCCCACCCTGTAAAAACTCATTTCAGGGAGGTAGCACCACCACCCCCATCCCCTGCAACCCCATATCCCCCCCCACCCCCCAGTTGACCTCCAAGGGTGTAAGTATACAGGACATTTGATTATGAAATAACGCAACCATTTATTTGATCACTTATTGAATCTATTTCTTCTTCTTCGGTTGTCCATCGGAATGATGACATCCACTCCTTTAATGGTGAAATCTTTGATGACTATACAGTCCTATCCTGGGCCCAGAAGTTCTATTGCAGGTGGGACATGTATATTGGTAGTGGTGATGGTAGTGATGGCAACCATGATTGCATTTCTCCTGGCTCTCTTCTGCTGTCTTCCGGTTGTTCTTTCCATCTCCAGAATATGAACCCCATCCCTACACAGCTGTCGCCAAGTGTTACGGTCAGCAGCAACATCCTCCAGATCCTCAGGACTGATCTTGCACTTCCTTAAAGCATTCTTCATCTGATCCTTATAGTGTTTCTTCAGCCCTCCAGCTGAGCGTTGACCATGATGTAGCTGGCCGTATAACACTCTGCGGGGTAGCCGACATGGGGGCATCCTTATCATGTGCCCCAGCCACTGTAGCTGACGCTGGGTGATCATGGCCTCAATACTTCTGCAGTTGGTCTTTACAAGTATTTCAGTGTGAGGCACCCGCTCATGCCAAGTAATTCCCAGGATGCGCTGAAGGCAGCTTATCTGGAAGTGCTCCAAGGACTTGATGTGATGGCTGTAGGTTACCCAAGTACATTATTTATATACACACACATATATATATATATATATATATATTCCTTGTTGAGTATTGTGTTGGCAGTCTCAATGCCAATAGCTAAATGCTAATGTAAATAGCTTTTGTATTTCTTTTGCAAACTTTCCTTGTACTGTGATGTGCCGTAAGTCTCTACCTCATAGCAGTCTGTCACTGAATTTGTTAATTTTGCAAGACATCAGATTCACAAGTGTTTTGTGAGACAGCTGACTACTGAATTCTGTCTTAATGTGACGCACCATGCTGAATGCCCTTTCTACATCACAATTAGAATTTGAGTAGAGTTCTAATTGTACTCTAATCAATAGAGTAGCTCCTTAGCAGCTAGCCAGCTAGTTTAAATAATGTTAGCTATGGTAATGAACAAATGACACCTGTTAAACTCACCTCAACATGTCTTTTACAGTCATTTAACCCACCATGGGCGATAGAAAAGTCACTGTTGCAAATGATGCAGCGAGCAACACTGTCATTATTTTTTACCCCTATTAGGCAGGGGTACACTTTAGTGTAGTCTGGGGTGAAGTATGTTTTATTTTCTTTTTTGGAACACTCTGCCATGGCGCTGCAGGACACTAAACTGAACTGATGGACAATGAAAGAGAGAGAGAGGTCGAATGTAAAGCCCACCCACAGAGAAAACTGATAGGTCTACTTAGCACAAAGAGAAACCAATCAGGATTATCTCTCTGTCACTCTCTCGCTATGTCTGTCACCCGCTCTCTCTCTCTCTCCCTCTCGCTCGCTCACTCACTCTCAAAAAAATCGATTTCCAGGATATTGTATATAATTTGCGGGTGTCAGGGAGCCACTATCAATATGCGGGTGACTCCCGGAACTTCTGGGAGAGGTGGGATGTCTGTCTGTGTGCCCAGAGACCCAAGTTCTTTGGGCACAGAGCTCGGAAACAGTGATGCAACAGACTTATAACATTGTAAATCAGTGAGTTGTTTGTTGTGTCTCACTCTCGCTGTGAAACTGGGGCAACTCTTTTTCCCTTTTTAGGGAGAGAGTGCTTGGGGTATATTGAATTACCGGGTGAACGAGTAGTCTTTGGGGTACTGCAAGTCTGTGTCTTGAGTGCTTGAGCGCTTGAGTGCTCGGTGGGGGGGGGGTGCTGATGTTTTTTTTGCTGGTGGAGGAGGGGGGATCATTGCCTTGCTGCTGCTTATGTGTGGGAGGGGGGAGCTGTGGGGGCTTTGGGGTTCTAACATTTAACTGTCATTCATTCTTTGGGGCACTTCTCTGTTTTCATGGATGGTTGTGAAGAATAATTACAGGATGTATATTGTATACATTTCACTGACATTAAATGTACCTTTCATACCTTTGAAAGTTTTGAACAGAAATAAAGAACTGAAGATGCTAGATGTTTAAAACAAAAAAAAAATCAGAAAAGGCAGGAATTGGTCAGGCAATATCTGCAAAGTGGGAAACGGTTAAGTTTAATGTTGAAAATCTGTCATCCCTTACCAGTTCAGCTTTCCGGCAGTTCCCAGGTTTAAACATTATTTTTGTAATAAACTGTTTTAAAGCACAATTGATAGTTTTAAAACAAAGCAACACCATGGATTGTTTAGGGGAATTCAGCCTTGATTTGTTAAAGGTAAATTGTGTATATCTAACTTGATAGAAGACTTTTTGAAGAAGTTATGATGAGAATCAATTTTGCAAATGTGGTATGTATGATGTTTTATTAGCTGCCACATCAAAATTCAAAGTAAATTTATTATCAAAGTACATGTATTTTACCACATACGACACTCAAGTAAATCTTAGAGTTACCTTTTTCAGTAAATCCAAGAACCATATTAGAATCAATGAAAGATCACACTCCATAGGACAGACACACAACAGTGTACAAAAGACAACAAATACTGTACAAAACAGAAGAAAGTAATAAATAAGCAATAATTATTGACAATATGAAATGAAGAGCTCTTGAAAGTGAGTCCATAGGTTGTGGGAACAGTTCAGCGATGGGGTGAGTGAAGTTGAATGAAATTGTCCTCGCTGTTTCAACAGCCATGGTTGTAGTAACTGTTCCTGAACCTGGTGATGTGAGTCCTGAGGCTCCTGTGCCTTTTTTCATATGGCAACAGTGAGAGAGTGCATGGATTGGATGGTGGGGGTCCTTGATGATGGATGCCGCTTTCCTAAGACAAAGCTCCTTGTAGATGTACTCAGTGGTGTGGAGGCTTTACCTGTGATGGAGTGGGCCATTTCCACTACTTTTTGTTGGATCATAAGCTTGTTGACAAGACTGAAGGGCGTGGAATAAAGGGGCTGCAATGACAAGGAAAATAGTTAAGTCGCAAGAAATTGTTGACCTTAAAGTGTTGTTTGTCAGACCAGATCAAAGTGTATCATGGAGCTTCCCAAAGATTGATACTCCATTATGATTGATTGGTTGTCTGCTAAATGCAACCACGGCAGTAGGAATTGTTCACTTCTTTTGATTATGTGAGCCGCACGAAGGAGAGTTTTTAAAGTGGAAAAGCTGTTACGCTAAAGCAGGTCCACCCTATCGGCCTCTGAAATCCAGATCCAGTGCTACGGGTAGTTCTGAAAACTGGGGTCTTCCTTGGTTGCATTGGATAACCATGACTTCTTCTGTGTCATGTCATGCCCTTCACTCTCCATGACGCATTGCAGGACCACCTTCCTGGCTATTAGATATCACTGTTGACCTCATCTACCTGGTCCATCTGAGCTGACTTTGCATGCAAGGGTTGGATGTCCCTATCTCACTGGGGTATGAAGCCTACTGGCTACCCTTGACTGGTTGAGCCTGCTTGTTGAAGTGGTATACCTGGGTGTGGCTGCTAATGCATGCAAAGAGCTACTTGGAGCCGCAGATGACAGCTGTGTGACCGTTGGGGGCCAAAAGTAAATGAGCTGCCACAGAACGGACAGGACAAGCCCCTTCACCAGAGGGGCTACCCCTCCGTGCACACCCCATGCGCCCCAAAATGTGATGATACTTATTCAGGATGCAAATTAATAATTCAGACAAGGTGGGATTTCTAGGTTTGCAGATGCCAGCAGCCTTGGAAGGGTACCATAAAATGCAAGGACAAGAATAATGGCTTCAAGGAGACAGAGACAGACTGGTGGAATGGGCTGATAGGGCACAGATGCACAACTCAATGTGGAAGTTGTGTCATGCGTGTCCTGATAGGAGGATTGAGAACAGTCAATGCTTTATTTCTCATATGCACATTTAAACATCGAAACGTACATCGTCTTGCATTGAGGATGTGTCAGGAGCAGCTCTCAAGTGCCATCAATGCAGCGTGCCCACAACTTACTAACTCTATCTAGCATGCCTTTGGAGCGTGGGAGGAATCTGGAACATCTGGAGGAAACCCACACAGTCACGAGAAGAACAGTCAACCTCTTAACAGGCAGCAGCAGGAATTCTGCAGCTGGCATGGTAAAGCATTATGCTAACTGTTACATTACTCTGCCAACCTTAATATAATCTATTGTACATCATTCTAAAATGAATGCAAGGACAGAGAAATTTGGGAGTATAGGTGTTTTTAATGGTAGAAGTAGCTAGTTGAGAAAACAAGTACAAAAAGCAATGAGATCCTGGTCATTATAAATGGACATATAGAGTACAGGAGATGGGTTTCAACCTAAAATATCATCAGTTCCTTTCCTCCCACAGATGCTGCTTGACCCATTGAGTTCTTCCAGCAGATTGTTTGTTGATTCCAGCACCTGCAGTTTCTTGAGTCTCCAAGATCTAAGATGTCAGGACCTTGGCCTTGAGCATTAGTTTGCTCTTTCTGGACGGTGGCGGGTGGGGGGGGCACAGTTTAGCAGTGCTCTGAATGATATCTGGAGAAGAGGGATGTTGGTTAAGTGGTTTAATGGAAAATGCTGGGGTTATTCTTCTTGGGAGAGAGGATAGTTAAGTTCATAAAGGCTATAAATAGAGTAGATGGAGATACACTTTTGTCATCGGTGATGGGGTTAAGAAACAGCATACATAAATCAATGGCCATCCAACAAAGCAACTGAAAGTAACATCTGGAAGTTATTTGGAAAGATAAGCAGTTATGTCTTGAAATCATCTTCAGATATCAGATTTCCAGCATCAGCAGTTTAAAAAAAAATTCATATGGAAAGAGGATTTTTTGTACAGCATTTGAGTCATAAATTAATAGAGTTACACAACATGGAAATAGGCCTTTGGCCCAACTCATCCAAGATGACCAAGATGTCCTCTTGAGCGAGTACAATTTGGCCCCAGATCCCACGAATCTCTTCTTCACCACAGGGCTGCCCAAGTATCTTAAATATCATCATTGTACTTAACTGTACCACTTTTTCTGCAGCTCACTCTATATTTATATCAACCACACTCTGCGTTTAAAAACTCACCTCCCAAATTGTTCCCTCTCACTTTAAATCCATGCTCTCTAGTTTTACATTCCCCTACTCTAAAATGATTGTGACCATTTATTTTACCCTAGATTTATTTTATTTTATAAAGCTCTATATGTTCACTCTTCAGCCTCTGATGCTTCAGAGGAAGATGTCCTAGTCTATCCAGCTACTCCTTATGACTTAAACCCTCCATTCCTGGTAACGTTGAATAAATCTGTTCTGCTATTTTTCTATTGTGGTGTTTACTTGAAAACGAATGAAAACCACTTGCAGACTAAGCACGGGTGGTAGATACGGTATGAAGCGCTATCCGTCCAATAACGAAGTTTCAAAGTCAAAGCACATGTTTGATCATTTAGTAAGAAATTAACAAAATGAACAATCTTGAAACGATAAAAACTAATGCAACTAAAATGAAAGATATAATGAAATAAACATTCTTAGCGTATTTAAACATATTTAGCAAGCATTCTTAAAACATATGCAAGAGTTTTCAAGTATATTTAAGCATATTTAAACAGTCAACAAAAAAGATATTATTCCTGGCTGCCTCTAATTCTACACAAACTGGACTGAACTACATTCAAAGCATGAATACGTAACTAAGCTCTTCGCTTCTACCATGCCCCAACCCACGTGACTATTCATAATACTGTAAACACACAACATAAAATAAAATACAGATAGAAAAATAGATAATGACTCCTACATCTAGTTTAATGACATCCCTCATGGAGCACGTTGACCCAAACAGTATGCTGGAGGAATCCATCAAGTCTTTTGATGATGCAGATGTGCCTGACCAGCCTAGATCAACCAGCATTTTGTTTTGTTTTGCTCCAGGTCACAGCATCTCTCTTATCCCCCTTAATGTGAGGAGGCAGGGAAATGGGGCAAGGTGATTTGCCCTCACATTGAACAATGGTTACAGATTAAACCTCCCAAATTGACTCAATGCCTCTCTCTCCTCCCACTGGACAGAAGACATAAAAGCTTGAGAACATGTACTACCAGGCACAAGAACTGTTTCCACTGTAACTCATCATCATCATTATGTGCGGTGTCGCATGATGTAGGCAATCATGGACTCATGACCATTATTGTTCTTGGCAAATTTTTCTACAGAAGTGGTTTGCCAATGTCATCTTCTGGGCAGGGTCTTTATAAGGCAGGTGACACCAGCCATTATCAATGCTCTTCAAGTCTGGTGTCAGTGATTGCATAACCAAGACTTGTGATATGCACCAGCTGGTCATACGACCATCCACCACCTGCTGCCATAGCTTCTCCTGACCCTGATCAGGGGGCTGAGCAGGTGCTACACCTTGCCCAGGGGTGACCTGCAGGCAAGCAGGGAGAAGGATTGCCTTACACCTCCTTTGATAGAGATGTATCTCCACCCTACAACCCACCACTGTTATAAGAATTTTTCTATGACAAATATGGTCTCTTGGTGTCTCTATTTGTATTGATCATGGCTCTTGCTCATTATTCATCTATGTGCACTGCACTTTGTCTAACTGTAACACTATTCTGAATTCTGTTATTGTTTTCATTTTGTACTATGAGGAAGGGTGAGGTGAGAAAAGATATGAGATTTGATCAATTTAAGATTCAAGCTGAACTGGAAAGCTCCGTTGCTGGCCTTATCAAGTGGATGGAGCCCAAGGCCGAAGTGAGGAACAACCTGGGGTTTGAATGACCTAAGCACCACGCCAGATTGTTGGCGCCGGAAGCAAGAGATGGTCCAGTTCAGCTTCTTGCTCCACAGGGACATCTCGACTCTGTGCTGGACTGAGGCCTTCTGAACTGGCTTCTGTGGACTTCTGAATCGACTTCAGTGATGCCTGGCATTGTAAACTTCAGCTTCGAATGCTGTTTGCTTGTTTTACAGTTTGCATGATTTGTATTTTTTTCTCTCTGTTTGACGGACATATTTTTTGTAATGGGTTCTTTGTTTCAGGGCTGCCTATAAGGAGATCAATGTCTATGTTATTTAAAGTATACATACTTTGATAATAAATGTACTTTGAACTTTTTACTTGCGTATGAAATGATCTGTCTAGATGGATGATCACTGCACTTCAATACATGAGACAATAATGAACCAATTATTTGATTATTTGTATTCAACCATAATTACTAATTAAGATAAAAATTTGGACTTTCATAAGGCCTTTGACAAGATGCAACATAAGGCTGTTAACAAAGTTAAGAGCCCATGGTATTTCAGGAAAGTTACTGGCACAGATAGAGCATTGGCAGATTGATAGAAGGCAGTGAGTGGGAATAAAAGGATCCTTTTCTGGGTGGCTGCCAGTGAGTAATGGTGTTCCGCAGGGGTTGGTGTTGGGACCACATCTTTTTATGCTGTATATCAATGATTTAGATGATTGGACAGATGGCTTTGTTGCCAAGTTTCCAGATGATACAAACATAGATGGAGGGGAAGGTCATGTTGAGGAAATAGGCAGGCTGCAGAAGGATTTAGATGGATTAGGAGAATGGGTTAGAGAGTGGCAAATGAAATACAATGTTGGAAAATGATGGTCATGCACTTTGGTAGTAGAAGTAAATGTGCAGACTATTTTCTAAACAGGGAGAACATCCAAAAAACTGAGATGCAAAGGGACTTGGGAGTTCTTGTACATAGCAAACTAAAGGTTAACTTGCAGGTTGAGTCAGTGGTGAGGAAGGCAAACGTAATGTTAGCATTCATTTCAAGAGGTCCAGAATACAAGAGCAGGAATGTAATTCTGAGGTTTTATAAGGACTGGTGAGGCCTCACTTTGAGTATTGTGAACAGTTTTGGGCTCCTCATCTTAGAAAAGATGTGCTGGAATTGGAGAGGCTTCTGAGGGGGTTCACAAGCATGATTTTGGGAATGATAGGTAACCCTATGATAGGTAACCATATGAGAAATGTTTGATGGCACTGGATCTGTAATTGCTGGAATTTGAAAGGATGAGGAGGGATCTTACTGAAACCTTTTGAATGTTGAAAGGCCTAGACAGAGTAGATGAGGAATGGATGCTTCCCACGGTGGGGTAGTCAAGGACTAGAGGACACAGCCTCAAGATAGAGGGACAACCATTTAAAACAGATGTGAAGAAATTTCTTTAGACAGAGGGTTGTGAATTTGTGGTATTTGTTGCCACATGCAGCTGTGGAGGCCAGGCCGTTGGGTGTATTTAAGGCAGAGGTTGATAGGTTCTAGATTGACCACAGCATCAAAGGTTATGGGAAGAAGGCCAGGGAGTGGGGCTGAGGAAGGGAAATAAAAAGGATCAGCCATGATTGAATGGTGGCACGGACTCTGATCGGCCAAGTAGTCTAATTCAGCTCCTATGTCTTATGGTAAAACAAACAGTATTACATGGGCAAAATAAAATATTCAGCAGATGCTGGAAATCCAGAGCAAAACTCAAGATGCTGGAGGAACTTAGCAAGTCTAGCAGCATATATGGAGACGAATAAACATTTGCATCTTACTGCCCCCTCATTGATATTACCTGACCTGCTGAGTTCCTCCAATATCTTGTGTGTTGTTCAATATTACACGTGGGGAGCTCAACCCCCAACAATATGCCAGCTAGTCCCCGCAGGTGCAGGCGATGTTAGATACCTTTAGCATCGCCTCCAACCATGCCATTCAGTGCCGCAGTGCCTCTTCATTGGCTGAGGGCCACTCTCCCTGCTGACGTACGCCTGCTCCCATCTCCTCAATGACACCTGCGGCCGCGCCCCTCGAAGCAGCTCGCGCCCTTCCTGAAAGGCAGCCTTGGTCCCGCCTCCTTGCTCAAACTTCTGCTGAGGTCACCTGTAGTCCCGCCCCTCCCTAACTCTATTGGCTCCGGGCTGCGCTCAGCGCCCCGCCCTTTCCCACCTGCTGCCACGCCCCCTCCGTCCGCGCCCTTCCTGAAAGGGATCGTTAGTCCCGCCCCGTTGTCGGTGGAGGTTACCTGTGGCTCCGCCCTCCTGTCAATCTCAGCCCCGGGTATAGCGCGGTTTCGGATCTGCTGCTGCCGCCGCTCGATGGGACGCAACACTCATCCTTCCGCCGCCTGCTCTCTACCCTGGCTTACTAATTTCCTCTGCTCGGAAGGCGGCGGAATGCGACTGTCCTGAGAACCGGGAGGGAATTTATCTTCGACAGACCGGTCCACCCTCCCCTTTTTGTGGTGCTGGTGGCTGCGGTGGGTTTGCGTGAGGATCTTAGCCGGGAAACCCGTGCCTAGGCCCCGGCCTGGGGAAGCCGACCCCGCGTCCTCGGCATTATCCGGAGAGCGGTGGACCCCGCGCACCTACCGCATGTAGGACACGTCCGGTTTACTGGGAATTAAATTGAAGGCGTATAGACACGCAGAGAGGTAAACGAGAAGACGATGGAGGGACAACAGAGGAGTGAGGCTTCGGGTTCTTCCAAGACTAAGGAGAAGTCCGGCAAGGGGAAGAAGAGCCTGGACGAAGGAGAAAAGAAAACTAAGTTTGTGAGTCTTTAATTTTCCAATTAAAAATAAATATATATGGGGAAAGTAAAACTTGCAATGAGAGCACTATCCCTACTGTTCCTATCTTGTCACGGACACTTGTGAAGTGTTTGAAAGGTTTTGGGTAGAACTAAACTTGGTCTTACTCTCTCTCTCTCTTCACTCGCTCTAAAGTCAAGGAAATATTATTAGGTCCAATGGTGCCCTAGATTTGACAGGAGTCTGCAATCTTATTGGTAGAACTAGTGTGAGGTCCTGCGATTGTAACGCGACTATGTGATACTTCCTTGTAGCAGCAAAGTTGGGTTGTTTCTGCTTTCAACGCTTTCTTTTTGCTGAGGGGCTGCGTGCAGCGCGTTTTCATATTGCTCTGGATTGAACTTTTCACGTGCTGTCGGAGTTCAAACAACACTTAGTAAAACGTGGCCAAATTGTTGTAACATGCATTTAAGAGTTCTGCAGTTTCAGAGTTTGTGCAGCTGTTTGCAAACTCAGCCCGAAAATTGTACATTACATTGTTTTTCGCTGAGTATATATAGATCACTGTTAATTTCAAGTTTGCAAGTACTGCATCGGTTTTATTTGCTAAACTGAAAATAAGGAAACTTTGGTTTCCTGTTGATTTAACACACTTCTCTTTCAAATTTTCTAACACCGGTGTTCTGTTATTCCATTCACCAATGTAACCACCAGTCAAATATAAAGAAAACTTCAGATAAAAGTTACAGGGACTTTACAAAAACAGCTATCTGGCACACTTTATTTAGTGTGACATCTTGAGAGGTCATATGGTGGGGTTGTATATAGATGATAATTCCAAGCTACACATTTGGGGCAATTTGTTTGTTTCATTGTCTCTTATGTGTATAGTAATGTCTTTTAATATGAATATTTTGGTCATTAAAATTAAGGATCATTGTTATGATCAGTTTTTCCTTATTAGCTTCTTTCCTACAATCCTCAATTTATAAAGTTGTTGCCAATTCAAACAGTCACCCTGATGGCTGCGTTTTCCCTACTATTCCTCTCAGATTATTCATTTAGAGATACAGCATGGAACAGGCCCTTCTGACCCAACACACCGTCCAGCAACCCACCTATTTAACAGTAGCCTGATCACAGGACAATTTGCAATGACCAAGTAGGTATTTGGATTGTGGGCAGAAACCAGAGCACCCAGAGGAAGCCCACACACTCTCCGGGAGAATGTACAAACATGGAATAAGAATCAGGTTTAATATCGTTGGCGTATGTCGTGAAATTTGCTGTTATGTGGCAGCAGTACATTGCAATACATTAAAATTAAAAAACTAAATTACAGCATGTATATATTAAAAAGTTAAATAGTGCAAAATAGGTAGTGTTCACGGGTTCATTGTACAATCAGAAATCTGATGGTAGATACGATAGGGTCTTTTAAGAGGCTCCTGGAGGGGTATATGGAGCTCAGAAAAATAGAGGGCTGTGAGTAACCCTAGATAATTTCTCAGGTAAGGACATGTTTGGCACAGCTTTGTGGGCCGAAGGGCCTCTATTGTGCTGTAGGTTTTCCATGTTTCTACAGGGGAAGAAGCGATTCCCGAATCATTGTGTGTGCCTTCAGGCTCCTGTACCTCCTCCCTGATGGTAGCAATGAGAAGAGGGTATGCTCTGCGTGATGGGGGTCCTTAATGATGGATGCCACCTTTTTGAGGCATTGCTCCTTGAAAATGTCTTGGATTCTAGAAGTTGTTAAGGATGATGCTGAGGTGAACTCCGAACACAGGAATGACCCAAGTTATAATAGAGTCACGCTAACTGCTCTGTGACCAGCGTTCTGGTTTAAGTTCAGGTTCAGTTAATTGTCATTCAGCCATACACATGTATACCATCAAATGAAACAGCGTTCCTCTGGATCAGTGTGACCAACACAGTATGTATAACTCTCTTAACACATGAAGTAATATTACCAGAAATAAATTCAAAAATAATAAGCTGCATATATGATACAAGTTTAAAAAAGTAATCTGTATAATGCTGCTGACGTTTCAGATGTGATAAGATTTGCGTGGTGCCAAAGCATTCAGTAGTCTTGCGGCTTGGGAGGAGCTGTTTCCCACCCTGACACTCCTTGTCATAATGCTACAGAACCTCCTACCTGATGGTAGGGGATCAAAGAGTTTGGACAAATGGGAAGGATCACTGACAATGCTAAGCGCTCTGTGTATGCAGCGAAGGGTCACTTAGCAACTTACAGTGGCCAATTAACTTACTAAACGGCATCTCTTTGGGATATAGGAGCAAACTGGAGCACCCAGTCAAATTCATGTGGTCAGAGGGAGAACATTTAAGTTCTTCAGAGACAGCACTGGAGTACAGGATAGGAGCTGGGTCACTGGAGCTGAAAGGTGACAGCTCCACTGGCTCTGTCAAATTGAAGCAATAGCACAAATTAATACAGCAGCAAACCACTGTGAATGCCTTGTTGTGGATTTGCTCTGATAGAGCATTAACCACAAATACCAACTCTGCTTAGCTCACTACAGATTCTTCTTGAATTGCTGAGTATTGTCAGCATCTCCCTTCTCATCCTCCTCCATGTAGGCCTCAAAGCTCTCACCTTCCTCCTTTCTGGAAAAATAGATCTAACCAGTTCCACTCCACCAGCACTACCCTACATCTGGCAGGGCTGGTTCTTGCTCTCAACAGTTCCTTTTGGTTCTTCCCATTTTCTCCAAGCCTAGGGTGTAGCCATGAGCATGAGCCACATGAGCCCCAGCTATGCCTGCCTGTTTGTCGGCTCTGTATAGTGTCCACGTTCTAAGCCTTCCCTGGTAACTCTTCCTATCTCTTTCTCAGCTACATTGACAACTGCATTGGTGCCACTTTTTGCACCTATGCCAAGCTTGTCAATTTCATCAACTTGTCCACCTTTGACACCCCTCTCCTCTTTCTCAATCGCTGTGTCTGCATCACCGGAGGCAGACTGTCTGCCAATATCTTTTATAAACCCACTGCTTCTCAAAGCTTTTTTTCCCCAAATCTCTTCCCAACATGTCTTTTCTCATTTCCTCTATCTTCACCATGTCTGCTCTCAGGGCGAGGCTTTCTATAACTGTGTTCTCTTTTTTTCAAATAATTTGTCTTCTACCACCACCAATGCTGCCATCATCCACATCTCTTCCATTTCATGCAGGTCTGCCCTCACCCCATACTCCCGCTGCTGTAACAGTGTTAGGACTCTCCTTGTCTTTACCACCCCATTAGCCTCTGTATTTGGCACATCATTTTCCATAACTATTGCCACTTCCAACAAGATTGTACCACTAAGCACATCTTTCCCTCCCCACTCTCTGCTTTCTGTAGGGGTCTCTCTCTACATTCCCTTGTCCACTTGTCCCTCCCCACTGATCCTGCTCCTGGCACTTATCCCAGCAAGTGGGACAAGTGTCACATCTGCCATTCACTTCCGCCCTCACTTCCATTCAGGGCCCAAACAGTCCTTCCAGGTGAGGCGACATTTCGCCTGCGAGTCTGCCAGTGTATCCAGTGCTCCTGGTGTGGCCTCCTCTATTAGTGAAACCGAATACAGATTGGGAGACTGCTTCATTGAGCACTTCGCTCCTTCTGCCGCAAAATCCAGGATCTCCCACTGGCCACTCATTTCAAATTGATTTCCCATTCCCATTCCATGTGTGTCCATGGTGCCTCTATTGCCACAAATGTCAAATTCAGGTTGGAGGAGCCATACCTCGTATTCTATCTGGGTAGCCTCCAATCTAATGGCATGAACATTGATTTCCATTCTGGTTCCCCTGTCACCACCTCTTCTGCTCAGCTGCCTCTCTTCCTCCTTTCTTCCACGTCCACTATCATCTCCTATCAGATTCCTTCTTCAGCCCCTTACCTCTTCCATCTATCCCCTTCTAGCTTTTTTTACTTAATCGCCTGTTCCCCTATCCATCCACTTTTCCCCTCGTCTGTTTTCACCATCACGTTCTAGCTTGTACTCCTTCCCCTCTCCCTACCTTCTGTTTCTGGCTTCTTCCCCCTTACTTTCCAATCCAGATGAAAGCTTTTGGACTGAAACACTGATTGTTTATTCCTCTCAATAGATACTGCCTGACTTGCTGAGTCCCTCTAGCATTCTATGTGTTATTCAAGATTTCCAGCATCTGCAATATCTCATGCTTAGAATTTGAATGATGTCCTTTGCATTTATGTATATTTTCTAAATTGAAAAAATACCTCTGCATTTCATTTGGGTTCATGCATTTTCTGCTTTTGGAAATGTGTAGTTTACAATCAGTCTGCATTCTTTGGGCGTTTACTGAGGGTAGTTCCCCTGGGTCACTGACAACAGTACAGGCATTTTGAGTGCAGGAGTAAGGATGTCTCACAACTGCTATACATTGGCTAGGTGAGATGATACCTTGAGTATTGTGTGGAGTCTTGGTGTTCCCGATCTTGTTCCCAATCAGGGGTTCATGTACCCCTTCCTTAATGGCATAAAAAAAGTTGGGAACTCCTGCTATAAAGGGAGTATTGCAAAAATTAACTGAACTGGTTCTTTGGATGACAAGGTTATGCCATGAGCTAATTTTTTTTAAATCAAAAAAAAACTTTATTCATAAATTCTTTACAGGAATAAACAGTGTTTTCATACTTTACATTGATGGTCAATGCTTTCCATACTGTTCCATTGCATTCATACCCACCAGTATCACTGCTGTCACTCATGTGGCCTCTGGGGTGGTGTACCACTACAATCATAATTGAGGAGTTTCCTCCCCCCGCAGGAGAAGATCCCCACACTGTGGCCCTTCCCCAGTGAGCACTTGCAGTGCTGCATCAAGCTTTAGTCCCTCAGCACATGCACATTCCAGGCTGCAGGAGTGTCAGTCCACAGCATTCCTCCACGCACAGATTAAGTCATTAGTTTTGTATTCAGTAGAGTTTGGAAGAATGAAAGGCGAATTGAAACTTTTAAAATTCTGTTTGGGCTAGACTGACTAAACACGGGGAGGGGTGTTTCCCCTGGCTGAGATGTCCAGAACTATAGTTCACACCCTCACCTTGCACAGGTAAGGAATGTGCTGAGGAATTTCTGCTCTAAGGGTAGTTTTATCCGGTAGATAGTCAGGGTCTAGAACGGGTAAGGCAACCTACGGCACAGATGATTTTCTAGCATGCGTTATTCATTAATTTGAGGCAAAGCATAGCTATTTGTTTTTTAAAATGGATATTTCCCATATTTCAAGTTTTTTATGGCATTTATCTAGCCCACCGTCGGCTCATTAATATGCAATCCGACTCAGAGGCAAAAAAGTTGCCGACCCCTGGTCTAGAACTTAGGTTTAATTGTTATTCAACCATACATGAATACCCATAGGAACAGGTAAAACAAAACCGTATTCCTCTGGGGCCAGTTGTGAAACACATGACCAACAGTTATAAACAGCACGAATAGCACATACAGTTGAAGTCAGAAGTTTACATACACCTTAGCCAAATACATTTAAACTCAGTTTTTCATAATTCCTGACATTTCATCCTAGAGAACATTCCCTGTCTTAGGTCAGTTAGGATCACTACTTTATTTTAAGAATGTGAAATGTCAGAGTAATAGTAGAGAGAATGGTTTATTTCAGCTTTTATTTCTTTCATCACTTTCCCAGTGGGTCAGAAGTTTACATACACTTTGGTAGCATTGCCTATAAATTGTTTAACTTGGGTCAAACGTTTTGGGTAGTCTTCCACAGTAAGTTGCTGGAATTTTGTTCCATTCCTCCAGACAGAACTGGTGTAACTGAGTCAGGTTTGAAGGCCTCCTTGCTCACACACGCTTTTTCAGTTCTGTCCACCAATTTTCTATCGGATTGAGGTCAGAAAATGATGTCAAGTCTGGTTCATCCTTGGGAGCAATTTCCAAACACCTGAAGGCACCACATTGACTTGTACAAACAATAGTACACAAGTATAAACACCATGGGACCACGCAGCCGTCATACCGCTCAGGAAGGAGATGCATTCTGTCTCCTAGAGGTAAACGTACTTTGGCGCGAAAAGTGCAAATCAATCCCAGAACAACAGCAAAGGACCTTGTGAAGATGCTGGAGGAAACAGGTAGACAAGTATCTATATCCACAGTAAAACGAGTCCTATATCGACATAACCTGAAAGGCTGCTCAGCAAGGAAGAAGCCGCTGCTCCAAAATAAGAAAGTCAGACTACAGTTTGCATGACCCCAAGCATACCTCCAAAGTTGTGGCAAAATTGCTTAAGGGCAACAAAGTCAAGGTATTGGAATGGCCATCACAAAGCCCTGAACTCAATCTGATAGAAATTTTGTGGGCAGAACTGAAAAAGCGTGTGTGAGCAAGGAGTCCTACAAACCCTACTCAGTTGCACCCATTCTGTCTGGAGGAATGGAACAAAACTTGCTGCGAGCAGGTTTTGAAAGGCTACCCAAAACGTTTGACCCAAGTTAAACAATTTAAAGGCAACGCTACCAAATACTAACAAAGTGTATGTAAACTTCTGACCCACTGGGAACGTGATGAAAAAAATAAAAGCTGAAATAAATCATTCTCTCTACTATTATTCTGACATTTCACATTCTTAAAATTCCTAATTGACCTAAGACAGGGAATGTTTTCTAGGATTAAATGTCAGGAATTGTGAAAAACTGAGTTTAAATGTTTTTGGCTAAGGTGTATGTAAACTTCTGACTTCAACTGTACAAAACAGCAAATATATACAGACATGTCAATTAGGGACTTGGGATACCTCTGGTGTCACCTCTCCTGGACTTGTTGCTACCCCACACAGCTCCCCAGCTGTCTCTCTCAACAATAAAAAGATTCATTTTTGCAGGCATTTAAGAAAAATAAATACAATAAAATTTATGAAAAACTATACAGAATTGAAGACTGGCAAATAACCTGCAAGCAAAAGATGTCAAGTTATGCAAATAAAGAAAATAATACTGAGAACATGAGTTTGTAGAGTCCATATGTTGTGGAATTAGTTCAGAGTTGAGGTGAGTGAAGTTATCCATGCTAGTTCAGGAGTCTGATGGTTGTAGGATAATATTTGTTCTTGAACCTAATGGTGTGGGAATAAGCTTCTGTTTCTCCTGCAGGATAGTAGTAGTGAGAAGAGAGCATGGTCTGGATGTTGTGAGTTCTTAATGATGGATGCTGCATTCTTGTGGCAGTGCTCCTTGAAAATGTACTAAGTGGTGGAGAGGGCTATTCCTGTGATGTACTGGGCTGTATCCAACACTTTATGTAGCCTTTTCCATTCCTGAACAATGGTGTTTCCATACACTTGGAAAGTGTGGTGAAGGCAGACATAGTTCTTCTATTTAAAAATAACACGTGATCATCTGAATAGCCTAAGATACAAGACTGTAACCTAAAAGATGGGAAATGGGATTAAACAGGGCAAAGTTCAAAGTAAGTGTATTATCAATGTACATACAGTGGCATGCAAAACTTTGGGCACCCCTGGTCAAAATTTCTGTTACTGTGAATAGCTACGTGAGTAAAAGATAACCTGATTTCCAAAAGGCATAAAGTTAAAGATGACACATTTCTTCAATATTTTAAGCAAGTGTGGCGACCCACTTTCTGCGCAGGCGAACTGGCTCACAAATAGCCAGCGCGTGGGGAGAGACTTTGGTAATGCACCTCTGACGTCATTTCCGCCTGGAGAGGGCGAGCGCTAGGGATTAAATGCCAGCGCCGCAAAGTTTGAATAAACTAGTCTCAAAATGACTTACCGACTGCGTGTCGTCTCTAGCTCTGTATGTAGTACATCGCTACATTGGTGACCCCGACGGTCCAAACGGGATTTGGACCAAAGATGACCGACTCTTCATCTGTTCACGCAGTTTCGCTAAAACTGCCGACTTTCTGGACGCTGCGACCACGCGTGTGGTTTAGCCAAGCAGAAGCCCAGTTCCAGATTCGGCAGATATCCTCTGATTCCACGCGTTATCACGTGGTGAGCGCCCTTGATCAGGAGAAGGCCGCCCAGGTTGCGGATTTCATAGTCGCCCCCGGAAGAAGGCAAATATGAAGCATTCAAAACGCTGCTCATTGGGACCTTTGGCCTCTCACAGCGTGAGCGGGGTGCCCGCCTGCTTCACCTGGACAGTTTGGGAGACAGGCTGCTGTCAGCATTGGTGAATGAGATGCTGGCCCTGGCTGACGGACACAAGCCCTGCCTCATGTTTGAGCAGGCGTTCCTAAGTAGACCTCGTCCGGGGATATCATCAAATCCTGGTGCACCCTGAAGACATCCCCAAAACAGCATTCATCACCCTGTTCGGCCTGAAGAATGCTGCACAGACGTTCCAGCGGCTAATGGATGCGGTGGGATGCGACCTGGACTTTGCGTTCATCTATTTGGACGACATCCTTATAGGTAGCAGTAGTCGCCAGGAGCATCTGTCCCACCTCAGCCAGCTCTACTCCCGCCTGAGTGATTTCGGCCTCACGATCAACCCGGCCAAATGCCAGTTCAGTCTCGATACCATTGACTTCCTGGGCCACAGGATTACCAAAGACGGGGCAACACCTCTGCCCGCCAAGGTAGACGCGATCCGCCACTTTGCCCGGCCCAACACGGTCAAAGGCCTGCAGGAGTTCATTGGTATGGTGAATTTCTACCACCGTTTCCTCCCCTCAGCAGCCCGTATCATGCGCCCTTTGTACACCCTGATATTGGGTAAAGGCAAGGGCATTACTTGGGACGAGGAGGCTGCAGCCGCTTTCGTTAAAGCCAAGGAAGCCTTGGCAGATGCCGTGATGCTGGTGCACCCCAGAACGGACGTTCCGACTGCCCTCATGGTGGATGCATCCGACACAGCAGTCGATGGGGTGCTGGAGCAGCTCATCGAGGGGTACTGGCAACCCCTGGCGTTCTTCAGCAAGCACCTACGACCACCTGAACTCAAATACAGTGCTTTCGACCGGGAGCTGTTGGCACTGTATCTGGCAATCCGGCATTTCAGGTACTTCTTAGAAGGCAGGCTGTTCACTGCGTTCACGGACCACAAACCGTTGACCTTCGCGTTCACGAAGGTGTCCGATCTCTGGTCGGCTTGCCAGCAGCGACATCTGTCCTACATATCCGAGTACACGACGGACATCCAGCATGTCTTGGGAAAGGACAACGTCGTGGCGGGCGCACTCTCCAGACCAGCTGTCCAGGCCCTGTCCCTGGGGGTGGACTATGCAGCACTGGTGAAGGCGCAGCAGGCAGACGACGAGATGCCCAGCTACAGGACCGCAGTCTCCGGTTTGCAGCTGCAGAACTTTATCGTAGGCCCAGTTGAGAGGACCCTCCTGTGCGACGTGGCTACCGGCCAACCTCGCCCCATCGTCCCGGCAGCCTGGAGGCGGCAAGTTTTTGACTCCATACACGGTTTGGCGCACCCATCTGTCAGGACAACCATCCGGCTGGTCTTCAGCAAGTTCGCGTGGCATGGACTTCGCAAGTAGGTCAGTGAATGGGCCAGAACGTGCGTGCAGTGCCAAACAGCCAAGGTGCAGCGGCACACTAAAGCCCCGCCGCAGCAGTTCGAACCCACCCGCCGGAGGTTCGACCACATTCATGTGGATATCGTGGGCCCCCTACCAGTGTCCCGAGGAGCGTGGTACCTCCTAACTATGGTAGACCGGTTCATGAGGTGGCCAGAGGAGGTCCCGCTCACCGACACATCTGCCGATTCCTGCGCCCGAGCACTGATTGCAACTTGGGTAGCATGTTTCGGGGTACCGGCCCACATTACCTCCAACAGAGGCGCCCAGTTCACCTCCAGCCTGTGGTCGGCTGTGGCCAGCCTGTTGGGAACACAGCTACACCACACTACTGCCTACCACCCACAGTCGAATGGACTAGTGGAACGCTTCCACCGTCACTTGAAGTCGGCTCTCATGGCCCGCCTGAGAGGACCTAACTGGGTGGACAAGCTTCCTTGGGTCCTGCTTGGAATTCGCACAGTGCCCAAAGAGGATCTGCACGCCTGGTCGGTCGAGTTGGTGTACGGCGCACCCCTGGCCGTCCCAGGAGAGTTCATACCAGCCCCAAGGGGGCAAGAGGAGGAACCCGCAGCAGTCCTGGACAGACTACGAGAAAGGCTCGGCAACCTGGCCCCCATGCCGACTTCACAGCACGGACGGACCCCGACCCATGTACCCAAAGACCTGCAGGACTGTAAGTATGTGTTTGTACGAAGGGGCAGACACCGGGCACCGCTACAGCGGCCGTATGAGGGGCCGTTCAAGGTGATCAACAACAGCGGGTCCACGAATGTTCTGGACATTGGCGGGGGGAAGAGGAGGTTTTCACAGTGGACCGACTCAAACCAGCCCATGTGGACTTGGCGCAGCTGGTTGAGGTTTAGGCACTGTGTCGCAGAGGCAGACCTCTAAACATAGGCTGATCCAGACTGGACATTGGGGGGTGTATCGCCAGTTCTGGTGGAGGGGGGAGTTATGTGGCGACCCAATTTCTGCATAGGCGAACTGGCTCACAAATAGCCAGCACGCGGGGAGAGACTTTGGTAATGCACCTCTGACGTCATTTCTGCCCGGAGAGGGCGGGCGCTAGGGATTAAATGCCAGCGCTGCGAAGTTTGAATAAGCTAGTCTCGAAACGACTTACCGATTGCGTGTCGTCTCTAGCTCTGTATGTAGTACATCGCTACATAAGATTACTTTTTTTATTTCCATCTTTTACAGTTTCAAAATAACAAAAAAGGAAAAGGTCCCAAAGCAAAAGTTTGGGCACCCTGCATGGTCAGTACTTAGTAACACCCTCTTTGGCAAGTATCACAGTCTGTAAATGCTTTCTGTACCCAGCTAAGAGTCTTTCAATTCTTGTTTAGGGGATTTTTGCCCATTCTTCCTTGCAAAAGGCTTCTAGTTCAAAGCTTGTGCCTCCCAGCTATGTGGAGTACTTCACCATGTCTTCAACCCGAGTCTGAGTGTCCAGAGGGTTCCTGTGCTGTGGAAGGCATCCTGCCTCATTCCTGTACCGAAGACGCCGCGCCCCAGTTGCTCCAATGACTACAGACCGGTGGCATTGACCTCCGACATCATGAAGACCCTGGAGAGACTTGTTTTAGAGCAGCTCCGGCCTATGGTTAGGCCACATTTGGAACCCCTCCAGTTCGCTTATCAGCCCTGACTAGGAGTTGAGGATGCCATCATCTACCTGCTGAACCGTGCCTACGCCCACCTGGACAAGCTGGCGAGCACTGTGAGGGTCATGTTTTTTGACTTGTCCAGTGTGTTCAACACCATCTGCCCTGCTCTGCTGGGTGAGAAGCTGACAGTGATGCAGGTGGATGCTTCCCTGGTGTCATGGATTATTGATTACCTGACTGGCAGACCACAGTATGTGCGCTTTCAACACTGTGTCAGACAGAGTGGTCAGCAGCACTGTGGCTCCACAGGGGACTGTCCTGTCTCCCTTTCTCTTCACCATCTACACCTCGGACTTCAACTACAACACAGAGTCTTGCCATCTTCAGAAGTTTTCTGATGACTCTGCCATAGTTGGATGCATCAGCAAAGGAGATGAGGCTGAGTACAGGGTGACGATGGGAGACTTTGTCACATGGTGTGAGCAGAATCATCTGCAGCTTAATGTGAAAAAGACTAAGGAGCTGGTGGTGGACCTGAGGAGGGCTAAGGCACTGGTTACCCCTGTTTCTATCCAAGGGGTCAGTGTGGACATGGTGGAGGATTACAAATACCTGGGGATACGAATGGACAATAAACTGGACTGGTCAAAGAACACCGAGACTGTCTACAAGAAGGGTCAGAGCCGTCTGTATTTCCTGAGGAGACTGAGGTCCTTTAACATCTGCCGGATGATGCTGAGGATGTTCTACGAGGCTGTGGTGGCCGGTGCTGTCATGTTTGCTATTGTGTGCTGGAGCAGCAGGCAAGGGTAGCAGACACCAACAGAATCAACAAACTGATTCGTAAGGCCAGTGATGTTGTGGGGTTGGAACTGGACTCTCTGATGGTGGTGTCTGAAAAGAGGATGCTGTCGAAGTTGCATGCCATTTTGGACAATGACTCCCATCCACTCCATAATGTACTGTTTAGGCACAGGAGTACATTCAGCCAGAGACTCATTCCACCGAGATGTAACACTGAGCGTCATAGGAAGTCATTCCTACCTGTGGCCATCAAACTTTACAACTCCTCCCTAGGAGTGTCAGACACCCTGAGCCAATAGGCTGGTCCTGGACTTATTTCCACTGGGCATGATTAACTTATTATTATTTAAATATTTATGGTTTTATATTGCTATATTTCTTCACTATTCTTGGTTGGTGCGACTGTAACGAAACCCAATTTCCCTCGGGATCAATAAAGTATGTCTGTCTGTAGTTCTGTGAGATTCTTGGGCCGTCTTGCATGCACTGCTCTTTTGAGGTCTATCCACAAATTTTCGATAATGTTTAGGTCGGGGGACTGTGAGGGCCATGGCAAAACCTTGCGCCTCCTGAGGTATTAATATTCCATTGTGGATTTTGATGTGTGTTTAGGATCATTATCCTGTTGTAGAAGCCATCCTCTTTTCATCTTCAGCTTTTTTACAGGATGGTGTGATGTTTGCTTCCAGAATTTGCTGGTATTTAATTAATTCTTCCCTCTACCAGTGAAATGCCCCCCATGCCACTGGCTGCATCATAATCCCGAAGCATGATCAATCTACCCCTGTGGTTAACAGTTGGAGAGGTGTTCTTTTCATGAAATTCTGCACCCTTTTTCTCCAAACGTACCTTTGCTCATTGCAGCCAAAAAGTTCTATTTTAACTTCATCAGTCCACAGGACTAGTTTCCAAAATGCATCAGGCTTGTTTAGATGTTCTTTTGCAAACTACCGATGCTGAATTTTGTGGTGAGGACACAGGAAAGGTTTTCTTCTGATGACTCTTCCATGAAGGTCATATTTGTGCAGGTGTTGCTGCACTGTAGAACAGTGCAACACCACTCCAGAGTCTGCTAAATCTTCCTGAAGGTCTTTTGCAGTCATACGGAGTTTTGATTTGCCTTTCTAGCAATCCTACGAGCAGTTCTCTCGGAAAGTTTTCTTGGTCTTCCAGACCTCAACTTCACCTCCACCGTTCCTGTTAACTGCCATTTTTAAATTACAGTACAAACTGGGGAAATGGCTACCTGAAAACGCTTTGCTATCTTCTTATAGCCTTCTCCTGCTTTGTGGCATCAATTATTTTAATTTTCAGAGTGCTAGGCAGCTGCTTAGAGGAGCCCATGGGTGCTGATTGTTGGGACAAGATTTGAGGAGTCAGGGTATTCATAGAGCTTTGAAATTTGCATCACCTGGCCTTTCCTAATGATGACTGAACAAACCATAGCCCTAACAAGCTAATTAAGGTATGAAACCTTGGTAAAAGTTATCTGAGAGCTCAAATCTCTTGGAGTGCCCAAACTTTTTTTTTCACTCTAAAATTGCACAAAACCAAAATAATACACAGATCTTGCTTAAAATATTGAAGAGAATGTTTCATCTTTAACTTTATGACTTCATCTGCTCACTTAACTATTCACAGTAACAGAGATTTTGACCAGGGGTGCCCAAACTTTTGTATGCCACTATATATGTTACCATATACAACCCTGAGATTTATTTTCTTGCAGGCATTCACAGTAAATACAAGAAAACACAATAAAATCAATGAAAGACTGCACCCAACAGGATGGATAATGTACAAAAGACCAGAAATTGCAAGAAAGAAAAAAACAATAAATAAGCAAAAAATATTGATGACATGAGATGAAGCGTTCTTGAAAGAGAGTTTATAGCTTGTGGGGGAAAAAATCAATGATGGGGTGAGTGAAGTTGAGTAGTTATCCCTTCTTGTTCAAAAGCTTGATGGTTGAGGGAAGAGAGATGTTGAGGAACACATCGGAGACTTCTTGTGCCTGATAACTTGATAATGATTCGACCATTATGAAGTTTTATTTCCTGTGTTACTTCGGAATTTAAATTCTCCCCAAGCTTGTTGTTGCAATGTAGAATGTGGTATCAGAAACGTGTCAAAACAGGTTCAGTGGTAACTCTGATTAGTTAATCAGAAATATGAAAAAGTTTTCAGGGCTCTGAGCAAAAATGCAGCAAAGAGGGTAAAGATAATGTATTCTAGTTTATTGTTATCATTGGCATATATACAGTGTATATGGGCACCATGGTGGTCTAGCAGTTAATGCAGCACTATTATAGCTTGGGGTGTCAGGGTTTGGTGTCCTCTGTAAGCAACTGTGTACATTCCTTACCATGTATGATTGGGTTTCCTCCAGATGTTTCAGTTTCCTTGCACAATCCAAAAACATACCGATTGCTAGGTTAATTTATAAGCAAATTGCCCTGTAGTTAGACTAGGGTTTTATTTATTTTTATTTTGGTGAGATAGTGTATACAGTGGAATATGTATGTCAGACCCTTTCAGCCGCACTTCCCAGCAATCCTCCCAAGTTAACTCTAGCCTAATCACAGGACAGTTTACAATGACCAATCAACCTACCAATCGGTATGTCTTTGGACTGTGGGAGGGAACTGGAGCACTGGAAGAAACCCATGTAGTCACAGGGAGAATGTACAAATTCCTTCTGGGCAGCAATGGGATACAGATGGGTTGTTGGCGGTGTAGCTCGAAGGGCTGGAAGGGCCTGTTCTATGCTGTATCTAGAAGTAAATAAATAAGAAAAAAGGTTTTTGCTGCTGCAGTGTAATACATTACAAGATGAGGACAAGAATAAGCCAATATAAACTAATATAATGGCTCTTAAATATCTGGGAGCAATGATTGGCAAAATACTGCTTGTGGTTGTAGTAATGCTAAACTGGATATTTTAATTATTACATCTGTTTCTCTTGGATCTAGGACTCTGGATAAGAATTCACATTAAATTTCAGACATTCAGTTTGCTTCATTTTATAAAAAGATTGATGAAAATCAAAATGAGCACCATACACTGGCATCTGAAGTAAAAAAAAAGCATGCTAGAAGTATTGAGCAGGTCAAAGTCCCTTCATACTCTTAACAAGACTGAATATACCTCCTAGTCATCTTGCAATTGCAATCAATTCCAAGACTTTGGTTTCCTTCTCAAATTTAAATTAGATTCTTTAATCATTACAATTATTAATCATAATTGTACCACTTAATGAGAAATATATCCTTGCCGGTAAAGATTTTGCAAACCATCACTTAGAAGATATTTTAAAGATATGGAAGAAGGTCTTGTGGTCGAATGAGGCTAAAGTGGAACCTTTTGGCTTCAATACTAAGCGTAGGTGTAATCAGCCAGGTAATACCATCTCTACTGTAAAGTATGGTGGAAGTAGCATCATGCTATGAGGATGCTTTTCAGCAGCAGGATTGATTAGAAGATGAATACTGCTGAATACAAAGATCCTGGATAAAAACCTGCTAGCCTCTGCCAGAGAGCTTAAACAGGGGAGGAAGTTCATCCTTCAGCTGGACAACAATCCAAAGCACACTGCCAGAGCAACCTTGGAATGGCTTTAAGTTAAGAAAACTTATGTCCTTGAGTGGCCCAATCAGAGTCCTGACCTTAACCCAATAGAACATCTCTGGCAAGACCTCATGATTGTTGTCTATCGCTGCTCCTCAACTAACCCAGTACAGCATGAGCAATTTTGCAAGGAGGAATGGGCAAATATTCCTCCATCACCTTGTGCAAAGCTAATAGTCATCCAAAAAAAAAACTTCTCGCTGAGTCCTGATGGCGGAGTCTCTGCCTGAAATGTCGACTGTTTGCTCTTTTCCATAGATGCTTCTTGGCCTGCTGAGTACCTCCAGCATTTTGTGTGTGTTGCTTTGAATTTCCAGCATCTGCAGATTTTCTCTTGTTTGAGACTACTGGCTATAATAGCTGCAAGAAATTATCCAATTAAGTACTGAGTAAATGGGGATGAATGCTTTTGAACTGCTAGCATTTCAGTTTTTGAATTTTTAGTTTTTCATGTTTTACAAGTTTCCCTGTTTTTGATCTTTTACTGTGGGGGAAAAAGGAGTATGTGATTCACAAACAAAAAATTCAGTTAAATTGATCGAAATCCTTGGTTGTAAGATCCAGTTATGTGAACAAGGGTTGGGAGGACTGAGTACTTTTGCAAGGCACTGTGTAAATGTGAAACATTCTAAACTTGGCAGGGCAGGTAGTTAGGCCACCACCAAGGTCTTGTCACTATGCTAGCAATCTGTTTACCTGTGCTGTGCACTACATGCACTTTCAATTATATTTTTAACTTTTGTGGTAATATTTTGTTTTATGTGCTGTGTGATGTGTTTTGTGGACGCACTATGGTCGGGTGGAATGTTGTTCTGTTTGGTTGTGTATACGTAAAGTCAGATGACAATTAACTTGGACTTGATGAGTGTAGAATGGCTAGGATTTTAAGTGATGTCAAAATTATAGAAAGCTAAGCACAAATAGTCCACGCTGAACCATTTAAACTGCCTTGTCCCATCAACCTGTTCCTGGACCACAGCCCACCATACCCTCCCATCCATGTACAGTACCTATCCAAGTTCTTTTGAATGTTGGAATAGAAATTGCATCCACCACTTGTGTTGACAGCTTGTTCCACTCTCTGTTAAGAAGCTTCGCCTCGTGTTCCCCTTAAACACTTTACCTTTCACCTTTAACCCATGACCTCTAGTTGTAGTCCCACCCAACCTCAGTGAAAAAAGCCTGCTTGCATTTATCCTATCTATACCCCTCATCATTTTCTGAACCTCTATCAAATCTTCCCTCAATCTTCTACATTCTCAGTGGAATAAAGTTTTATCCTACTCATTCTTTAAATAGGGTCTTCCAGTCCCTGCAACATACTTGTAAATTTTCTCTGTACTCTATTTACTTCTTTCCTGTAGATAGGTGACTAAAACTGCACAGAACTTCAAATTAAGGTTCACCAACAACTTGTACAACTTAAACATAACATCCCAAATACTGTACTCAGTACCTTGATCAATAAAGGCTAATGTGCCAAAGCTTAATGACCTTGTCTACTGGAGACAGCTTATCCATCAATGTCTATTACAAACCCATGAACCCTCACAGCTGCCTGGACTACACCTCGTCCCACCCTGTTACTTGTAAAAACGCCATCCCTTTCTCTCAATTCCTCCGTCTCCACGTCTGCTCTCAGGATGAGGCTTTTCATTCTACAATGAAGGAGATGTCCTCCTTTTTCAAAGAAAGGGGCTTCCCTTCCTTCACCATCATTGCTGGCCTCAACCGCATCTCTTCCATTTCCGCACGTCTGTTCTTACTCCATCCTCCCGCCACCCTACCAGGAATAGGGTTCATTTTGTCCTCACCTACCACCCCACCAGCCTCCGCACTCAGCACATAATTCTCTGAAACCTCCGCCATCTCTAATGGGATCCCACCCCCAACACATCTTTCCCTCCCCTCCACTTTCTGCTTTCCGCAAGGATCGCTCCCTATGCAACTCCCTTGTCTGTTCGTCCCTCCCCACTCATCTCCCTCCTGGCACTTATCCTTTTAAGCACAGGTGCCGCACCTGTCTCTACATCTCCTCCCTCACTACCCGAAACAGTCCTTCCTGGTCAGGCGACACTTCACCTGTGAGTCTGTTGGGGTTATTTTCTGTGAGCGGTGCTCCTGGTGTGGTCTCCTGTATATTGGTGAGACCCGACGTAGATTGGGAGACCGCTTCGCCAGTCATCTATGCTCCATCCAGCAAAACAAATGGCTCCCAGTGGCTACCCATTTTAATTGCACTTTCCATTCTCATTTCGGTATGTCCATCCACGGCCTCCACGACTGTCGTGATGAAGCCACACTTAGGTTTGAGGAACATCTTGTTTTCTGTTTGGGTAGCTTCCAAAATGATGGAACCTTGATTTCCAAAATGAACCTTGATTTCTCAAACTTCAGTAATGCTCCCTACCCACCCCTTTCACCATTTCCCATCTTTCTGTCTCTTTCGCCAATCAACTTCCCAACTCTTAACTTCATCCCTCCCCCAGGTTTCACTCATCACCTGGTGTTTCTCTCTCCCCACCTTTTAAAACCTACTCCTCAGCTTTTTCTTCCAGTCTTGCCAAAGGGTTTCGGCTTGAAACATCGACTGTACTTTTTTTCCATAAATGCTGCCTGGCCTGCTGAGTTCCTCCAGCATTTTGTGTCTGTTGCTTGGATTTCCAGCATCTGCAGATTTTCTCGTTTGTGATTTGAAACACCTCTGTAACCTGTATAGGATCCATGACTTGCAACTTTATTTCAGATTTCTAACTTTTGCAGTATTCTTTTGTTTTTGTGAATTGAGCTATTTAGTAACTGCTAATAACTGAGATTCTGCATGGATTATACTTTGTGCAAACCATATTGCTCAAAGGATGTAATAATTCCATGATTGTACACTGTTTTGTACTGTATTCTTGGGAATATCCATGGAGATCTTTTGTATTTAAATTTGCACAAGATGAGCTAGGGCTCTTGTAGAATGGAATATAATTTAACAGGGGTATCAGATTATCACTCTCATTCCCCCACATTCTTGTGATACTGATTTGAATCTGTTCTGGGAATGATTGTGTTATGTAGATCCTGCACGTTGGTATACCAGTTAAGTTTCACAAGTATAAAACAAGAGTTAGGCTGCATCTGGTGTATTGCATATTGTTCTGGTCACCTTTTTATAAGAAGGATATTGAGGGTTCAGAAGAGAGTGTGCAGAAGAGATTTGACAGGATGCTGCCTGGATTAGAAGGCAGTGAGGCCCTGGATTAGGAAAAATCCTCGGTGGTTTGTCCAATGAGAGTGTGGACAAACTTGGGCTGTTTTCTCTTGAGTGTCAGAGGCTAAGGGGGAGATCTGATAGAGGTTTGTAAGATTGAGAGGCATAGAGACAGTATAGTGGTGCTAGTAAGTTCGTGAACCCTGTAGAATTTTCTCTATTTCTACACAAGTATGACCTAAAATATGATCAGATCTTAAACATAGAAAACCAACAGCACAATACAGGCCCTTTGGCCCACAAAGTTGTGCTGAACATGTCCCTACTTTAGAGATTACTAGGCTTACCTATAGCCCTCTATTTTTCTAAGCTCCATGTACCTATCCGAAAGTCTCTTAGAAGACCCTACTGTATCCGCCTCCACCACCATTGCCGGCAGCCCATTCCATGCACTCACCACTCTCTGAGTAAAAAAACTTACCCCTGACATCTCCTCTGTACCTACTCCCAAACACCTTAAACCTGTGTCCTTTCATGGAAACCATTTCAGCCCTGGGAAAAAGCCTGACTATCCACTCGATTAATGCCTCTCATCATCTTGTACACCTCTATCAGGTCACCTCTCATCCTCTGTCGCTGCAAGGAGAAAAGGCCGAGTACACTCAACCTATTCTCAGAAGGCATGCTCCGCAATCTAGGCAACATCCTGGTAAATCTCCTCTGCACCCTTTCTATGGTTTCCACATCCTTCCTGTAGTGAGGCGACCAGAACTAAGCACAGTACTCCAAGTGGGGTCTGATCAGGGTCCTATATAGCTGCAACACTACCTTTCGGCTCCTAAATTCAATTCCACGATTGATGAAGACCAATACACCTTCTTAAGGGCGTCCTATGGACTCGGACCCTAAGATCCCTCTGATCCTCCACACTGCCAGGAGTCTTACCATTAATACTATATTCTGCCATCATATTTGGCCTAATAAAATGAACCACCTCACACTTCTCTAGGTTGAACTCCATCTGCCACTTCTCAGCCCAGTTTTGCATCCTATCAGTGTCTCACTGTAACCTCTGACAGCTCTCCACACTATCCACAACACCTCCAACCTTTGTGTCATCAGCAAACTTACTAACCCATCCCTCCACTTCCTCATCTAGGTCATTTATAAAAATCATGAAAAGGGTCCCAGAACAGATCCCTGAGACACTCCACTGGTGACCGATCTCCATGCAGAATATGACCTGTCTGCAACCACTCTTTGCTTTCTGTGGGCAAGCTTCACACAAGTCCTAAAACTAGATAGAGAACCCAGTTAAGTAAATAACACCAAAGCATTACACTTGTTCATTTATTTATTGAGAAGAATGATCCAATATTAAATGTATTTGTTGGAAAATGTTTGTGAACTTTTGCTTTCATTAACTGTTGAGACACCTTTGTACAGCAATAACTTCAACCAAACGATTCTGGTAACTGTTGATCAGTCCTGCATATCAGCTTGGAGGAATTTTATCCAACTTCCTTTCAGCTTCAGGTGATGGATTGTTGACTTGACATTCTCCTGTAAAATGTCTTGATAGAATCTTGAGTTCATTGTTCCCTCAATGATTGTAAGTAGTCCAGGCCCTGAGGCAACAAAGCAGCCCCAAACCATGTTGCTCCTTTCACCATGCTTCACGGTTGGGATGAGGTTTTGGTGCTGGTGTGTAGTTGCCCTTTTTCCTCCAAACTTATCAATGTGCATTTCTGCCAAGAAGTTCAATTTTTGTCTCATCTGCCCACAGAACATTGTCCCAGAGGCATTGTATAACATCCAGGTAGTCTTTTGCAACCTTAAGAAACTTAGAGAGCAGTGGTTTCTTCTGTGGTGTCCTTGCATGAACACTATTCTTATCCAGTGGTTTTCTTGTTGTGGACACATGAACAGAGACTTTAGCAAGTTCCAGAGATTTCTGCAAGTCTTTTGTTGTTAGTCTTGGGATCTTTTTCACCTCCTTTGGCATTGCAGGTTGTGTTCTTGGTGTGATCTTTACAGGTTGCCCATTCCTAGGGAGAGTAGCAACAGTACTGAACTTCCTCCATTTGTAGACAATTTCTCTTACTGTGGACTGATGAACTCTCAGGTCTTTAGTTATGCCTTTTCCAGCTCATGCATTTCTATAGTTCTTCTAAGGTCCTAAGTTGTTTTGATTGAGGCATGGTGCACATAAACATGCCTTTCTTTAGAAGAGCAGGCTCTGTCAGTAACTTGACTGTCTTTTATAGGGCAGGACATGTCTACAATCCACTCCTCTAATCTCATCTCATTGTTTGGAACACCTGACTCCAAATAGCTTTTGTAGAAGGCATTACCCCAGACGTTTATAGACTTTTTCCAATAAATGTGTATTATTGGATAATTTTTCTCAATAAATGAACAGGCATAATGGTTTTTGATTTACCGTAGATTCCGGATTTTAAGCCGCTACTTTTTTCCCACATTTTGAACAGCTTTGAACTTTGCGGCCTTTAAAACGGAGCGGCTAATACATGATTTTTTTCATGCCGCCTCGTAAACATTTTGCCTCATAACAGTAGACCAATAAAATTGATGAGTAGTTCACAGAGGTCCAGTGAAATTGTACGATAAATCAAGCGCACTTTCACAATTAAATTATTGTAAATCAGTCACTTGTACTCACCCTCATCAACATGGAAAACACTCGAAGAAAAGCATTGTGCTGCCTTTATGGCAGTTATTTAGTTTATAATATTTTCGCTTAGTAATTCATTTTCTAGTTAAAGTTAGAAGAGTTTTAACTATATTTGTTTTCTGTACTACATCGCGGGATGCTATGACGTCACACCCGGTTTCGCCGCGTCTTGTGGGAAAAATGCCGTTTGCGATAAAACGGGACGGAGGGAGGGAGCGCATTACGCGAGCGGCTTTGGATCTGAGCGAACGCTGCTTTTAAGTTAAAGGCGATCAATAACTTTTCCTGGTAGGCTGCAGTATATATATTTTTTACCAGTGTTCAGTAAAGAAGTATACGCAACGTATATTTAAAAGTAGCCGCGTTACGGGCACGGTTCGAAAAAAAGCATTTGCAATATGTATTTGTTTTTGTTACCATATGGATTTAATTAAAAGTTAAAAAATCCTCACGTGTAATATCTTTCTGTGTAAATATCTCATATTACAACGTGGGACACCTGCGGCTGAAAATCCGGTGCGGCCTAAAATCCGGTGCGGCCTGTACAATTAAAAAATTGATTTTATTTCTAAAATTAGAGCCAGCGGCTTTTAATCAGGTGCGCTCTGTAGTCCGGAATCTACGGTATTTAATTAGGTTCTCTATCTAGTTTTGCATGAAGATCTGATTACTTTTTAGGTCATATTTATGCAGAAATGCAGAATTCTGAGGGTTCATAAACTTAATTGCAGCACTGTACCTTTTGCCCAGGGTTGAAATGCCTAATACCAGAGGCATGCATTTAAGGTGAGAGGAGGTACCGTAGATTCCGGATTTTAAGCCGCTACTTTTTTCCCACATTTTGAACAGCTTTGAACTCTGCGGCCTTTAATACGGAGCGGCTAATGCATTATTTTTTTCATGCCGCCAAAAACATTTTGCCTCGTAACAGTAGACCAATAAAATTGATGAGTAGTTCACAGAGGTCCAATGAAATTGTACGATAAATCAAGTGCACTTTCACAATTAAATTATTGTAAATCAGTCATTTGTACTCACCCTCATCAACATGGAAAACACTCGAAGAAAAGCATTGTGCTGCCTTTATGGCAGTTATTTAGTTTATAATATTTTCGCTTAGTAATTCATTTGTTAGTTAAAGTTAGAACTGTTTTAACTATATTCGTTTTCTGTACTACATCGCGGGATGCTATGACGTCACACCCGGTTTCGCCGCGTCTTGTGGGAAAAATGCCGTTTGCGATAAACGGGACGACGGGGGGGAGCGGCGGAGCGAAAACGCTGCTTTTAAGTTAAAGGCGATCAATAACTTTTCCTGGTAGGCTGCAGTATATATATTTTTTACCAGTCGTTAGGAGATATTGGAATGTTGTTCAGTAAAAAAGTATACGCAACGTATATTTAAAAGTAGCCGCGTTACAGGCACGGTTCGAAAAAAAGCATTTGCAATATGTATTTGTTTATGTTACCATATGGATTTAATTAAAAGTTAAAAAATCCTCACGTGTAATATCTTTCTGTGTAAATATCTCATATTACAACGTGGGACACCTGCGGCCGAAAATCCGGTGCGGCCTGTACAAGTAAAAAATTGATTTTCTTTCTAAAATTAGAGCCAGCGGCTTTTAATCAGGTGCGCTCTGTAGTCCGGAATCTACGGTAAGTTGTAAGGAGATGTGAGGGACAAGTTTTTTTTAACAGTGGTGGGTGCTTGGAATATGCTGCCTGGGGTGGTGGTAGAGGCAGATGGATACATTATGGACTTTTAAGAGATGTTCAGATAGGCACATGAATGAAAGGAGAATGGAAGGATATGGAAATTGTGTAGGCAGAAGGGTTTAGTTTAGTTGGCCGTTCTGACCTAATTGGTTCAGCACGACATTCTGGGCAAAACAGCCTGTTCCAGTGCAATAAGTATGTTTAAAAGTTCAACTTTCCTGCTTCTTAAAGGAAGAAAGCAAAAACTGAGTTCTTCCGCAGATGAGTATTTAAATCAAGACTCTTGTAATCATTAAGACTATAAAAATGCTCTGCTCATGGCTAACTGATGCTTATCAAGTACTTGATTCTGGGAACTGACATTTTTAATAGACGATTGTTGATATTAGTTTTCACTAGATGAAATAGCTGCCAGGCAACTGGATTTGTGGCATTGTTATTCATTGTATGTTGAGTTTGTGGAGTTTCGGAATGCTGGAATGTGACAATCGCCGACTTCAACTGTTCCTTTTTCTTTATAGCTAACATTGTACACTATGCCTAACCTCTGACAGTTTCTTCCTCCTTTTCCAAAAAACCTTTCTTCTCTGAAATACCAACCTTGCTACTGACAGCTTTGTAAATTACTATCAGTTTCTGAACTTCTCTGAATCTTTGAATGTGTTGCACCTCCCATTCTTTATTAAGTCAAGTTTATTGTTATCTGACTGTATATACAAAGAAATGTTCTTCTGGACCCAAGAAACTTATTTCACACACATAAAACAAAATGTTACTGTAAATAAGTTAATAAAATATAACTTAAAATGCACGTAGTGCACAGCACAGGAACGGTGGCAGGGTTTTCAATAGTCTCACAGCCTGAGGGAAGAAGTTGGCCCTCAGTTTTTTTTCCTCTGGTCCTGCTGAAGGGTTTCACCCCGAATGTGAACTGCACTCTTTTCCTAGTTGCTGCCTGGCCTGCAGAGTTCCTCCATCATTTTGTGTGTGTTGCTTGGATTTCCAGCAACTGTAGATTTCCTCTTGTTTGTGGAAAAAGTTGTTAGCAGTCTGGCAATCCTAGTCCTGATGTTCCTACACTTCCTTCCCGACAGTAGTGGGCTAAAGAAATCTGTTTTTCTATCCCTGGTTTAAATGACTTAATTCAATGTTCCACCCTCTGTACATGGTGGAAGAAGCCCTCTTCCATTTATTATATGATCTCTTCAGGTATGATAGCGGTGCACTATTTACATTTTCAGCCAGATCAATGACTCGTCCACTGCTGCCCTGCTTTCCATCTTACTGTGGCCGAATTAAATCCTTTAATGCAAAATGGAGTTATATAACTTGCATCTAAAACTGAAATTGACTGCTGGTTTTTGGTTGCAGATAAGTTGATTTTGAACAAAGATGGAAGATATTGGAGGGAGGGAAAAGTTGAGTTTATTGTCATGTGCACAATTGCATGTACACGCAGGTGCAATAAAAAAAATGAAGTAGCTGCTTCACAGATCCATAGCATTATATGAGTAACATTCACAAGAAAAATGAGCATCAATTACAGGTGGCCCCTGTTTTTCGAACGTTCACTTTACAACAGCTCGCTGTTACGAAAGACCCACATTAGTACCTGTTTTCGCTAACCAAAGAGGATTTTCGCCTTTACAAAAAAAAAGACGCACGCTTTATACGTGTGTTTACCCCGAGAAAGACTACCATGACCATGAAGCCTTGTGCGGGCAGTTGTGTGCGCATGCGTGTACGTGCGTAGGCATGTACATGCACTCGCATGTATGTACCGATGTTTTTTTTTCTCCAAATTGATTTTGGCTCACTGTCTTCCCGATTTTGATAAGTGAAGCTACACCGTACATACAATATTTGTACTTTATATAAGCTGTATATTTATCATATCATTCCTGCTTTTACTATATGTTCGTGTTATTTTAGGTTTTATGTGTTATTTGGTATGATTTGGTAGGTTATTTTTTGGGTCTGGGAATGCTCAAAAATTTTTCCCATATAAATTAATGGTAATTGCTTCTTTGCTTTACAACATTTCGGCTTACAAGCGGTTTCATAGAAATGCTCTACCTTCGGATAGCGGGGGAAATCCTGTATACCCAATTTTTACAAGGAAGAACATGATTAGAACAAAATGTCCATTTTAGTGCAAGGTGGTCATAGTGTTGCTAAGTTGCAGTTGTTAGGATCTTGCCTGTTAGTTGAAGGGAAGTAGCTGTTCTTGAACCTGCTAGTGTGGGACTTTAGGCTTCTCTGCCTCCTGCCTGATGGTTGTGGTGAGAAGGTGGAATGGTCTGGATGCTAGGGATCTTGATGGATGTCACTGCCTTTAGGCAGTATCTCCTATAGATATTACCAGTGGTGGGGAAGAATGTTCCCATGATGTATAAGGCAGAGTCCATGACTCCATGCATCTAAAGAGTATATAAATTAGGAATGGTGAATACAATTAGTTATTGAGATTGATTTTAAGTGTTTTGGAGGTTGAAAGATACAGGGAGAGCCATCTAGATTCCTGGGTCTGAAGACTCAGTTGGTATTGGTGGGGTGGTGGAAATGGGTGAAGACCAAGAAGCCACAGTTAGAATATTGAGACCTTAGCTGGTTGTGGCTGCTTAATGTTGGTAAGGAGTAAGTTTTTTGATAAGCATAGAACAGTACACAGGAACAGGCCCTTTGTCCCACAATGTTGTTCCGAACCAATTAAATTAATAATCAAATGGTGAACTAAACTGAACCCTTCTGCCTACACATGTCCATATCTTTCCATTTCTGTCATCTTCATGCCCATATCTAAATGTTTCTTAAAAATCCCTAATATATCTGCCTCGACCACCCCTGGCAGTACATTCCATGCACCCATCACTTAGTGTAAAACAACTTGATGGAAAATGAATGCTTAGGATTGTACAATTGTTCCACATTCCTGTCGCAATTGCCTGTAAGGCTTTACAAATTTCAATGGTGGAATGTTAGAAATGCAGCAAATTCCCACAAATAAGGAGTGAGGGATAAATATTGATCAGGATAGAATCAGAGTCAGGGATCAGATTTATTATTATCGCAAACATAAATCCCCTGGTGTTTAAATGAAATAATGATTTAACAAAAGAGTAGGAACTTTTGCATCCACTTGATGGGCCAAAATGAACACACCATTTCAGACAGCTGAGTTTGGGTGGGACTACAACCAGAGGTCATGGATTAAGGGTGAGATGTTCAAGGGAAATTTGAGGGGAATTTTCATTCCGAAGATCTTGAGAGTATGAAGTGAGCTGCCACTCCTACTGAGGCATAGGCTGCCGACAGCAACTTGCAAGAGTCCTCTGGCCTGAGCGAGCCTTTGAAGTTGTCCCAGGTGTAGCACATCTTCAAAAATCCTTCCTCTCCCGTGGATGAGGTCTTTGGAGTTTTTGGCATTTTCTGTTACTGTGGGTTTTTACCGGATAGAATTGCTAGCCCCATGCGCAATCCTCCTCCTCAGAACTGAGTTTGGGACCATACACAGTGGAGTTAAGTTAATTATTTTCAATTTCTTTATTCCTATAAATCTGAGTAAGGGTCATCAAACAGGAGCATTAACCTTCTCAGATACTGCCTGACCTGTTAATTGTTTTTATCTTCAATAAGCTAGTAGGGTAGTAGTTCAATTTATTCCATCAATCTTTGACTGTGGAGGCAATAAACATATATTTCATAGTACAATAGAGTACAGAAATTTTCAGCACCCAATCTAGGGTAATGCCAATTTAAATTAAACCTCTCTGCCTGCACACAGTCCTACATCCCTCAATTCTGTGTCTGACCATGTGTCCTCCGATATAGTACAAATAGAGCAAAAAAGAAAAAAAATAGTGATAGTGTACATGAGTTTATTGCCCATTCAGAAATCTGATGGTGATGGGGAAGAAGCTGTTCCAAAAACAATAAATGTGTGTCTTCAGGCTCCTGTACCACCACCTTGATGGTAGCAATGAGAAGAGGTTGATTAGTACTGAGGGCATGATGGTATTGAATGCTGAGCTTCAATCAGTAAGCAGCCGCTATTGGTATTGCTATTGTCCAGATGAACTAAGGCCAAATGGAAAGCTAGTGAGATTGTATCCACTGTAAACCTATTCTGGTGTTGGGTATGGCCAACCTCTCAAAGGACTTCATCACAGTAGATATGAGTGCAACTTCCCCTGGTACTGTATTCCAGGCATCTACCATACTTTATTTTAAAACTTGCCATGTCAATCTGCTTTAAACTTTCCTCCTTTACCTTAAAGTCCTGTCCTCTGGTATTTGATAATTTTTATCCTGAGCAAATAACTCTTTGACAATCTAAACACAAGCATTTCTGTACATGCTGGAAGTCTTGTGCATGGTTTCTTTATCTACTCTATTGAATAAACTTCTCTCAGTTCACCCCTCAATCTCTGATACTTCAAACGATCCAAGTTTGCCCAACCTTTCCAAATGCTGTCTAATCTAGGTAACATTCCAGTGAAACTCTTCTGCACTCTCTCCAAAGCCTGCATACCCTACCTTTAATGTGGTGACCAGAACTGCACTAAATTGTGTTTTCTTGTTTTTTAAAAAAAGTGTATAACTTGTTTTTCTCATGAATATGATACTGTCGGCCTCTGATGCTACAGGTAAGTTTTTCATTGTATCTGCGTATACATGTGTATATGACAATAAACTTGTCTTTGACTTTATGGCCTTGACAAAGCTTTAGATATTTACAACTTGACTTTCTGATTTTATATTCAAAACCCTGACCAATGAAGGCAAGTATGCCTCTATGCCATCTTTACCACTGTATCCATAACTTAGCGGTTAGCACGACACTATTACAGCTGAGGGCGCTTCAGAGTTCAGTGCCAGCGCCGTTCTGTAAGGAGCCTCTGTATTGCCTCTAATCATGGATTGCATGAGTTTTCCCTGGGTGCTCCCTCCTGTTTCCTCTCACTGTCCAGAGACATACTGGGTAGGTTATTTGGTCACTAAATTGTCCCATGATTAGGTTAGGGTTAATCAGGCTTGTGGGATTGCTGGGCAGCATGGCTGAAAGGGCTTACTCTGTGTTGGATTGGTAGCTAAATAATTATATTGACACTCTTAGGGAGCTATGGACTTGACCCCAATTTCCCTACTTGTGGTTTTCCTTTAGTTTTGTTCTATTGATATCTGAATACTGTATGTAAATTATTAACTGTTAATTGTAGACGTCATACTTTAGGAATATTAGATGTTGACATGCCAGTCATGGCCTCCTCTGTTGTCACAATGAGGCCACCACTCAGGTTGGAGGAGCAACACCTATATTCTGTCTGGATATCCTGCAACCTGATAGCATGAATACTGATTTCTCGAACTTCCGGTGATGCTGTTTTTGTCTCCACCTCCCACAGCCCCCCATTCCACGTTCCCTTTTCCCACTCACCTCATCTCCTTACATGCCCATCACCTCCCTCTGGTGCTCTTCCCCCTTTTCTTTCTTTCATGGCCTTCTGTGCTCTCCTATCACATTCCCCCCTTCTCCAGCCCTGTATCTCTTTCACCAATTTCCCAGCTCCTTATTTCCCCCCTCTGTCCTTCCCGGTTTCACCTATCCTTTGTGGTTCTTCTTCCTCTCTGCTAATCTTCTAACTCTGACTCCTCATCTTTTTTCCCCAGACCTGATGAAGTGTCTCAACCTGAAATGTCAACTATACTCTTTTTCCATAGATGCTGCCTGGCCTGCTGGGTTCCTCCAGAACTTTGTGTGTGTTGCTTCTATTTCTCCAATGCCTATTTATAAAATGTAGCTAGGACTTGCGGACCTGAATTAGAGGGAGAAGTTGGGCAAATTGGGACTTAATTTCTTGGCACTTAGGAGACAGGTACATTAAATCATGAGTGGCACAGGTTGGGTGAATGCATACAACCTTTTTCCCAGGGAAAGGGAATTTCCCTGTGAGAGGGGGAATATTTAAAAGGGATCTGAGGGGCAACTACTTCATACCTCTTTGGGGGTTGGGAAACGGAGTTATGGGGTGGGGCAGATCGTATATAAATACATGTAGTGCATAGCGAGACTGAGGAAGGACAGCCAATGATAGGGCAAAACTGTAGTCAGTGGCATGAGTTGAAGAGTGTAATGGGGGAAGAATTGTAAAGAGTATGAAAACAGGATAGAAAACACAATAGACTTTGGTTCTTTGCAGGAATGAGACCTGCTCTCAGGGCCTCACGGTCAGCCGTTTTTTGATATTTCAAAGACAGCTTGGAAGGTGAGTGCACCTTCAGGGTTCCAGATTTTCGTAGCTCTGGAGACGGGCTGATTAAAGGCCGGTGTTGCCGCCTGATGCGTCACAGGAGAAGCAGCTATATGCTGGCTATATGCCCAGAGACCTGAGACTTTCTGGGGCTGACTCTTTGAGTGTAGAGCTCAGAAAAAGCAATGCAACAGACATTTAACACCGTTAAAAGGGTGCTGATGCTTTTCTTGCTGGGGGTGGAGGTTGTTGTCTGTGCAACCTCCACAGACGTGTGTGGGAGGGGGCTGGGGGGCTTTGGGTTTCTAACATTTAACTGTCATTCTTTGGGGTACTCATCTGTTTTCATAGATGTTTGTGAAGAAAAAAAATCAGGATGTATCTTGTATACATTTCTCTGACATTAAATGTACCTATTGAAAGCTATTGAAAGTGTTGTATTTGAATGCATGCAGTATATGGAATGAGGTAGATGATCTTGTGCAGTTAGAGATTGGCAGGAATGACATTGTTGATATCACTGAGTCATGGCTGAAAGATCACAGTTGGGAGTTTAACATCCAAGGATACACATTGTATTGAAAGGATAAGCAGATCGGAAGAGGTGGAGCGGTGGCTCTGTTGGTTTTTAATAAAAGAAGAAATAAATCCTTAGTAAGAGGTGGCATAGGATTGAAAGATGCCGAATTAAAAACTGCCAGGGTTAAAAAAAAATCCTAATGGAAGTTATATATAGTCCTCTGAACAGTAGCCAGGTTGTGGGCTACAAATTACAATGGCAGATAGAAAAGGAATGTAAAAAGGGCAAAGTTATGATCATCTTGGGGGATTTCAATATGGAGATAATTTGGGAAACTCAGGTTGGTGCTTGATTCCAAGAGGGAATTTGTAGAATTTCTATGAGATGGCCTTTTAGAGCTGCTTGTGGTTGGGCCGATTAGGAAAAAGGTAATTCTACATTGGGTGTTGTGTAGTGAGCTTAAGGTAAAGGAACCCTTAGGAGCCAGTGATCATAAAGGGAAATCTGTCCTGATCAATCTGTTGCAATTCTTTGAGCCCAGGTAGGATAGACAAAGGAAAGTTTTTTGATATTGTTTATTTGGATTTTCAGAAGGGATTTGACAGTGTGCCACATATGAGGCTGTTTACCAAATTAAAAACCCACAGTATTACAAGAAATATCTGACTGGTAAGAGGCAAAGGGTGGCAATAAAGTGGGCCATTTCTGGTTAACTGACAGTGAATAGTCATGTTCTGCAATGGTCAGCTTCTCTTCATATTATATGCATGGAGGCAAAATTTGCAGATATGAAGATGGGTACAGGGGCAGGTGATATTGAGGAAGCACAGTCTGCAGAAGGTCAGAATCAGGTTTATTATCACCAGCATGTAACATGAAATTCATTAACTTAGCAGCAGCAGTTCAATGCAATTCATAATCTAGCAGAGAGAAAAAATAATAAATAAACAAGTAAATCAATTACGTATATTGAATAGATTTTTAAAAAACATGCAAAAACAGAAATATTGTATATTTTAAAAAAGTGAGGTGTCTGAAGCTTCAATGTCCATTTAGGAATGGGATGGCAGAAGGGAAGAAGCTGTTCTTGAATTGCTGAGTGTGTGCCTTCAGGCTTCTGTTCCTCCTACCTGATGGTAACAGTGAGAAAAGGGCATGCTCTGGGTGCTGGAGGTCCTTAATAATGGATGCTGCCTTTCTGAGACACTGCTCCCTAAAGATGTCCTGGGTACCTTGTAGGCTAGTGCCCAAGATGGAGCTGACTAGATTTACAACCTCCTGCAGCTTCTTTTGGTCCTGTGCAATAGCTCATCCATACCAGACAGTGATGCAGCCTGTCAGAATGCGCTCCATGGTACAACTATAGAAGTTTTTGAGGTCTAAGACAGATGAGGAGAATGGGCAAAGAAGTGGCAGATAGAATATAGTGTAGGCACTGTTAGAAGGAATAAGGCATAGGCTATTTTCTAAATGGGAAGAAAATTCAGAAATCAGAGGAGCAAAGGGAATTGGGAATTTTCGGCCAGGATTCCCTAAAAGTTAACTTGTAGGTTGAGTTGGTGCTGAAGAAGGCAAATGCACTGTTAGCATTCATTTTGAGAGGACTAGAAATCAAAAGCAAAGATGTGATACTGAGGCTTTATAATGCATTGGTCAGACCGCACAGAGTATTGTGAGCAGCTTTGGGCCCCTTATCTAAGAAGAGATGTGCTGTCATTGGGGTGGGTCTAGAGCAGGTTCATAAGAAAGATTACGGGAATGAAAAAGTTAATGCATAAAGAGCGTTTGATGCCTCTGGGCGTATTCTCACTGGGATTTATAAGAATGAGAGGGGATCTCATTGAAACCTATTGACTATTGAAAGGCCTAGATAGAGTGGATGTGGAAAGGATGTTTCCTTGTTGGCGGTGGAGGTCCAGGACCAGAATCGAGGGATGGCTGTTTATAATAGAAGTTAGAAGGGATTTCTTCAGCCAGAAAGTGGTGAATTTCTGGAATTCATTGCCATAGATGGCAGTGGAGGCAAAGTTATTTGCTATATTTAAAACAGGTTTATATGTTCTTGATTAGTCAGGATGTCAAAAGTTATGGGGGGATGGCAGGAGAATGGGGTTCGGAGGCAAAATAAATCAATCATTATGGAATGTGGAGCAGACTCAATGGGCTGAATAGCCTAATTCTGCTTTTATGATCTATGGCCTTATACAGAGGATGGTCTGTACATGGACAATCTGCCAGTGGAAATGGTTGAGACAGGTACAATAAGAAAAGGATTAGAAGGATATTGGCCAAATCTGGACAAGTAGGTCTAGCTCATACAGGCATCTTGCTCAGTCTAGTTGAATTGGGTTTTTGAGCCTGTTTCTGTTACTCTGTGACTCTGAAGTTTGATTAAGGGACCTAAGTGTATCAGGGTATACAGAGTAATGTAATTCAAAGTAGACACTTTAATTCCTAGCTGCAGTAATGCCTGATTTTAGACAGGCAAAGGTTTTGCATTTTATAATTCTTGGCTGGACAGGAGATAAGTCACTGCTAGTCATTGTCAACAGCAATGTGCACTCTGATATGGTGTTTACCTTAATTACAATGCAAAGATGCTTAGAATGGGAGAGATCTGATGTTGATTAGTGGTAATTGTCAGGGGATGGAGAACTATGTCAGGTAGTGGATTAGGACAAAGCCAATCTGGCTAGTTAATGTCCTATGAGCATACACACAATCATCAGCAAAGTGAATCAAGTTTGTTATCTCAGAGCTACCACACTGTACTTACTCACCTGTACTCAGTAATACAGAGGGTTTTACTGGGGTCACTTTGCTCCAAACGTTTTTGTAGCCTTGGCCCAAACAGCTGAATTCTGGAGGTGAAGTGTTGTGTCCATGGTACTGAGGCAGTATTGATACCATCCATGTGGTATCAAGATGCTGTAGTAAAACTGAAGGTGAGTGATCGATGGGATAACTCCAGTAGTTGGAGTTATAACTTTAATACCCTGGGAAAGGTTTCACTGGTAACATAATGGTATTTTTGTAGATGCAGTGTTTGGGTTATGGTTAGAGATGAAGAGATGATGGGTGTTTTGGCATGTGAACTGGGTCCTTTGTTTGGCAGGAGACGGAGAGGGAAGATGCTGGAGAGAACCAGTCATACGATTCAGCTTGGTGGGTGTGGTGAACTACATATACCTGTCTAGACATGCCCCCCCGCTGACTGCTCCTGTGGCTCCTCCCACTGACTGTGGCTCCTCCCACAGACCCCGGTATAAAGGCAATTGGAGCCGGAGCCCTGCCCTCAGTCTCCAGGATGTAGTATGGTGGTCAATTGCTGCTTGTTCTTTCTTCCAGCCAATAAAAGCCTATATCTCGCCTCACGTCTCAGAGAGTTATTGATGGTGCATCAGTGGGGGACCATGATTTGATGAAGTTAGGTGTCAAGGTTGACTGAAAACCAGTGAATATCAATTTTGGGAAGAATTGAGCTCCAACTTGTGCACATTTGACTGTTTAATTATAATGGGCCCTTTTGTGTTTTTAATTTCTTTACTGACCCTTTAGTTAAGACTCATAAATGTAATTCCTTCAACCGTATGCAGTGTGCTGTCTGTTATTTCTTGACACTGAGTTGGAACAGGGTAGCAAATTGCATCCACACAAAACCAGGGTTTGGGGTGGGAGAGCCGTCTCAATCTCACAGGTTTGGTGGGACTGGAGTGTGTATTCCCCAGATTTATGCAGCCAAGGAAACCAGTGGGGTTTTACAAGAAAGAGAATTGTGGTTGTCAGAGGTCAATTTTTCCAGCTTCATATCAGTGCTGAAGTTCTCCTATCATAAGATGGGAGATGGGGGATGTTCACCAATGTCCAATTCCATTTGCAACTTTTCAGCAAATGAAGTAGCAAGACTGAGACAATATTGAACAATTGGGTTGGTAAGTGGCAAATACCATTTGTGCCACTGATGTGCATGCAATGATCACCTTCAAAAAGAGAAATTAGAACCACAAACTTATGGCATTCAATGGCATTATCATTGTCAGGTTGCCCACGATCAATATCTGGGGAATTACCATTAAACAGCAACTCAACTGTCCCAACCAACATAAATATAAGACATACAAGAGTGGGTCAGAGGCTGGGGATCCATCTACAAAGCGCAGATTAGATGTGAAATCTTACCCAGATTAGCGTGGTGCCGACAGCTCTTGAGAGATTCAATGTCATTGTGGTTTCTGCTTGATTAGCATCCCATTAACATCTTAAACATCTATTCCTTCCACCATTGGGCATCCAGTAGATTCTGAATTTGATGTACAGAACTAGCACAAGCACTCATTGACTTTATGGGTCCAGCATAGAAAATAGCCCTCCATACACCTCCCATATCTTTACCTATCCAAATTTCTGTTTCTTAAATGTTGAAAATGAGCTCACTTGCATTGGCAGCTTGTTCCACATTCTCATGACCCTCTGAATGAAAAAGTTTCCCCTCAAGTTCCCCTTAAATGTTTCACCTTTCACCCTTAATCCATGACCTCTGAATGTAGTCCAACCCAACCTCTGTGTGGGGGGAGGGGGGGGAAGCCTCCTTGCATTTACCCTCTCTGTATTCCTCATAATTTCGTATACTTTTAAAAATAATTTTTGTATGCAGCACTCCTGATAAATATTTTGGATGGGTGGAAGACACCCTGATGATCCTCTCAGCAGTCCTCATTGTCCTTTGTAGGGTCATGCGGTGATGCTTGCAATTCCCATACCATTTGATGATTTGATGATGCAGCTGGTCAGGACCCTGTTGATGGTGCTCCTGTAAAAATTGATTAGAATGTGGGTACTTGCATGTCTCAATGTCCTCAAGGTGGAGAGACTGCTGTGTCTTTCTCTGCTAGTCGCACACCATTCTGACTTGGCAATGTATCCCTGTTCATTTGCCACTAATTCCCCAACAGCACCTTCATCAGAAACAATGGAGTACAGGCAGTCCCCAGGTTACGTACGAATTCAGTTCCTGAGTCCGTCTTCAAGTTGGATTTGTACGTTAGTTGGAACAAGTACATCTGGTATTATTTGGTGTCAGTTAGTCAAATGTTTGTCTTAGTATATAGTATATATTTTACCTTTCTATGCATATAAAACACTTAAGAAACGTATGTATTCCAATAAGTAAACCACTGCATTGCTTAGTAATAATTGTAGCTTTCATCAGGGCAGGGCCTTCCACATGCTCCATTATTCTCACTTTATCCGTTATCCTTTAAAATTGCTCCGATCGTTGACCGACTGTAGCCTAATGCTTTTCCAATGACCGATGACGTTTCACCTCTTTCCAAGCACTATTATTTCCACTTTATTTTCAATCGCGATTGCTTTGTGTCAATGGAACAAAAACACTGCGGGTGGCGGGTCCCGAGCTGCACTGGCTCCCGAGGTCCGCTGGGTCCTAAGGACCACCGCACTGAGACAGGCTAAATATGACAAGTCGGGGCTGTGCTGGGTTTGGGTATTTGATCCTCCACAATATTCCACTTGGGAATTTAAACTGGAGGTGGCAGTGTTTTTTTTACGAGGTCAACTTTCGAGCTCGCCATCAACCCGGCACAGATGGTACGGGAGTCACTGGATCAACATCAACCCAGCACGGGAGCGGTCTGTCACTGGATCAAACTCGAACCCGATGCTGATCTCACTGGGGGGGGGGGGGTGCGGGGTCAGGGTGAATCTTACTAAGAAAATTTTAAGCCAAATACAAAGTTAAACACCCAACACAGTGTCAACCGCAACGACTTAAAATGGCAGACGGCGTTGTGTTCTGACTTAAAATAGCGGACGGCGTTCTCCTTGCTCGGTTCGTAAGTGTGAGTTGTCCGTAAGTCGGACGTTCGTAACTCGGGGACTACCTGTAGTTCAGGAATATGATTCACCACCTTTTGATTTGCTAGTGATGCTCAAAAATGAATGGAAAAGAAACCTATGAGAAAATGGGCAGGGATTACTGTAGATTTTTGTGCTGGGTTTCATGCCTTGATCGTCAAACATTTTTTCTCCCCCTCAGTCAAATCCATGCTGGTGCATTGGACGCCCTTGCGGATTTCCTCATTGATGTCTGTCAAGATTTGAAAGGTGGTTTCTGAAATTTGGAAGTGGTCCATCTCTTTCAAGTTCTTCTGAATTGCAGATTAGTACGGCAGTTAATGCTGCTGAACAGTTCCATCCAACACAGTTCTATCCTGACCTCTGGTGTTGTCTGGAATACCAAAATGTGCTTTAATTAAAATGTTTCCGCAGAGCCTAGAGAGTGCATTATTGTAGTTTGTTTTTCAGATTGACAATTCAAGATGCATTCCTCTGCAATACTCATTAGGGCATAGTTATTATTAGTTTTTTGTCTATTGTTAATTATAAGCCCTTTAGAAGTTCATTCCTCTATGCAGGTGACCCCTGTCCTCCCACAGCATGGCCATTCAGGTAATGGAAAAATGCCTTTTCTACCCAAAGATTTGAGATGTGGAGTAAAATATGCTGTATTGGAATCTATGTGAGGAAAAGTAAATGAACACAATTTTTATCCATTTTAATTCTTGACACGTGCAGATGATGCATCTTCATGTTAAAAAGAACATTGTTTTCATTGCCTTCCTAGAGGAGGGTCTGTATCTCAATCTGTGTATTGGCCTGTAATTGGAATGGTGATGTTTTGAGTTCAACTTGGAACTGTGATCTCAGCAATAATTTTAAAGCTGAAAAACAAATAGCTGGGTGGAACTGAATTTTATTGTCATGATGCTTGGGTGGGAAAGAATGATGACTCATGACTGGGACTGAATTGAAGGATTCCATGAAAATGCCCAATGATTTGTTTACATTTGTAAAATGATATTAGGATCACTATTATTATGGAGATTATTATCTCATATATGGGTTTTGCTAAAGTTGTCCATATTATTGACTATGGTGACCATAGCAATAGTTTTATTGTTATATCAACATTTCTATAACCTGGCAGTCTAATTCAATGTTGAAAGTAAATTTATTATCAAAGAACATTTACTGTATGCCACGATATACTTCCCTGAGATTCATTTTCTTGCGGATATTCATAGAAAATACAGACTTAGTGGAATCAAGAAAAAACTGCACACAAAGATGATGGAACAATCAATGTAAAAAAAGACAATAAATTGTGCAAATACAAAAAAAATAGTAATGAATTTTGAAAACATGTGTTAGAATCCTTGAAAGTGAGTCCTCGAGTTGTGGAATCTGTTCAGTGTTCGGGTGAGTGAAGTTATCCTTGCTGGTTCAGGGGCCTGATGGTTGAGTGATGGATAGTAACCGTTCCGAATATCAATATACTTGAATAAGATTTGAAATCAAATGTAATGGATTTCAATTCACCATTGATACAGATAGCATGAATGAGTTAACCAAAAGGAAAGTCTAAAGGACATTGGACTGGTCAAAGTAGAACTGTTTGTTCTTGGGAATTGATATTGGGCATTCTCAGTCATGGGTAGTTTGTCAGTACACTTTGTAAACTTATTTTTGTATTATTTCAAAGATAGCTTTAATATCCTCTCATCTGTAACTTTAATTTGACAATGTTAAGGAGGACTAATTTCTCCTTTGACATCTTTGGATGGATGAGTAGGTAGAGTCACTCTGCAGGCAAACATGAGAGCAACTTTGTAGGATTTTGCCTAGATCATATGCATATCAAACCTCTTGTAGCAAAGTTCTAATTATCTATGTACCACATTATTGCAAGGCAAATCAGAACATAATTGAGAACAATTTAAACCTTAACAGTTCAAAGTCAATTTAGCTACTTAAAGTAGAATTTATTATCAGAGTAATGCATGTCACCACATACAACCCTGAAATTCTTTCTTTGTCAGCATGCTTGGCAAATCTATAGAACTGTAACTAAACAGTTACTGTTTAATCATAGCATACTTGCAGTGACTTGTAAAATTGTTCTTGAGTAATTAAGATGTAAATGGAAAGTCTAGCTTCTGGTCTGGTTGTAGGTCTGCAGGCCAAAAGATTGCAGAGCGTACTATAGACCAGTAAAATCATTGCAACTGGTATTTCAAACCTATGGTAGATAAGAGACATGAATTTGGAATGTAGGGAACTGAAGTTCACGAATAAGAAGTCTAGTCAAGGCCCAATGACTGAAGCTTTGAGGCTGAGTCAACTGGGGAAGTCAGACACCCAATTCCTGTGCATCTGCTGGAGGCCCAGATGTGGCCTGTCCTGGGGTTAGTGAGCTGTCTGTGTGTGATTGGGAGGAAAGAAGCTTATTGTGCTGCTGTTGTTCTGCTGAACATTGTGGGCATGCTATGTTGGTGCTGGAATATGTGACAACACTTGCAAGCTGCCCCCCAGCACATCCTTAAGTTATGTTGATAATGTAAGCAGTACATTTCACTGTCTTGTTTTGATATATGTGATAAATAAATGAATGTCAATCTGATCTGACTCTAACAGTTCTGCAATAAAATTGTTTGAATCGATGGATAGCTTGCATTTGGACAGTATGATCTAAGTGCACCTTAAATTGTAAATCTGATCAGTGTCATACAGCATGAAAACAGGCTCTTCGGCCCAAATGAACCATGCTCACCAAGTTGTCCATTGAAGTGAGTGCCGTTTGCCTGAATTGGGCCTGTACCTTTCCTATCCATGTACTTGTGCAAGTGTCATGGTCATAGAACACTACTGCACAGAAACAGGCCTTTTGGCCTATCCAGACGAATACTGAATTATTCATCTGCCTAGTCCTATCACCCTTCACCCGAGCCATAGTCCTCCATGACCCTCCTATCCATGTGCCTGTCCAAATTTATCTTGTGTTGAAATTGCACCCACATCCACCACTTCTGCTGATAGATGTTCCACACTTCTACCACCTACTGAGTGAAGTTCCCCCTTAAGCAGTTCATATTTCAGCGTTAATCCATTATCTCTAGTCTCACCCAACCTGAATTGAAAAAGCCTGCTTGCATTTACCCCATCTACAGCATATTTGTCATAATTTTGTTTACCCCCATCAAATCTCCCATAATTCTCCTTGGTTCAAGGGATAAAGTCCTAACATTCCAGCTTTCCCTATAACTCATGTCCTCATCTACATCTGCAAGGCAACATCCTTGTAAATTTCCTCTGCACTCTTTCAATCTTAATGCTATTTCTTCTTTAGGTAGGTGACCAGAACTGCACACAATACTCCAAATTAGCCCTCACTAACAATGTGTTACAATTCAACATATCTCAGCGTCTGTACTTAATACTTTGATTTATAAAGGCCAAATTATTAACATCTTTTAAATGTTTATAGCTGACTGTAGCTAGACCATTCCTTTGGCAGCCCCTTCCATTTATTCACCAGCCACTACATTAAGAAATTGTTCCCAAGGTCCCTCTTAATTCCTTCCCCTCTCACCTTAAACATATGCCCTCTAATTTTTGCTTCTCTTTCCTTGGGGGGGGGGGGGGGGTGGAGCTGAGGAAAACTGCATTCACTGTGTCTAAGGTTACCCTTCAGTCTCTTGTCTGTAAACTCCTGTGGCTACCTGATCTCACCCTAAACTCGGTTCCTTGTGAGGATGTTGCCTAGACTCAAATCATAAGACCATAAGACACGGGCAGAGCTAGGCTATTTAGCCCATCAACTGTTCTGCCATTGAGTCATGGCTGATCATTTTTTCCCTCTTCAGCCCCACTCCCCAGGTCTTTTCTCCCTAACCTTTGATGCCATGTCCAATCAAGAACCTATCACTCACTGCTTTAAACACACCCAATGATCTGGCTTCCATAGCTGCCTGTGGTAACAAATTCACCACACTCCAGATAAAGGAATTTTTCTGTATCTATGTTTTAAATGGACGCCCCTCTATCCTGCGGCTGTGCCCTCTTGTCCTAGACTCCTCCACCGTGAGAAACATCCTTTCCACATCTACTCTGTCTAGGCCTTTCAACATTTGAAAAGTTTCAATGAGATCTCCTCCTTACCCTTCTGAATTCCAGTGGGTACAGACCCAGAGCCAGCAAATGTTCCTCGTATGATAACCCTTTCATTCCCAGAATCATCTTTCTGCACCTCCTCTGAACCCACTCTAATATCAGCACATCTTTTCTTGGATAAGGACCCCAAAATTGTTTACAATACTCAAGGTAAGGCCTCACCAGTGCCTTATAAAGCCTCAGCATCACATCCCTGCTTTTGTATTCTAGATCTCTTGAAATGAATGCTAACATTCCATATGCTTCCTCACCACCATCTTGACATGCAAGTTAACCTTTAGGGTGTTCTGTAGAAGGTCTCCCAAATCTCCTTGCATCACAGATTTTTGGATTTTCTCCCTATTTAGAAAATAGCGTGCTCGTTTATTTCTAATACCAAAGTAAATGATTTTTCCAACATAGGATTTCATTTGCCACTTTCTTGCCCACTCTCCTAATCAGTCCAAGTTCTTCTGCAGCCTACCTGTTTCCTGAACACTGCGTGCCTGTCCACCAATCTTCGTATCATCTGCAAACTTGACAACAAAGCCGTCTATTCCAATATCTAAATCATTGCTCTACAGCATAAAAAGAAGAGGTCCCAACACCGATCCCTGCGGAACATCTTTAGTCACTGGCAGCCAACCAGGAAAGGATCCTTTTGTTTCCACTTGCTGCCTCCTACCAGTCAGTCAATGCTCTAACCGTGTCAGTAACTTTTCTGTAATACCATGGGCTGTTAACTTGGTAAGCAGCCTCATGATTGGCACCTTGTCAAAGGCCTTCTGAAAATCCAAATATACATCTTCTGCATCCCCTTTATCTATCCTACTTGTAATCTCCTCAATGAATTCCAACAGGTTTGTCAGACAAGAATTTCCCTTGAGGAAACCATGCTGACTATGTACTATCTTGTCCCGTGTCATCAAGTACTCCATGATCTCATCCTTAACAATTGACTCCAACATTTTCCAAATCAGAGGTCAGGCTAACTAGTTTATAATTTCCTTTCTGCTGCCTTCCCCCTTTTAAGGGTGAAGTGACATTTGCAATTTTCCAGTCCACTGGCACTATGCCAGAGTCCAATGATTTTTGAAAGATCATTATGAATGCCTCCCACCATCTCTTCTGCTACCTCTTTCAGAACCCTAGGGTGCAGTTCATTTGGTCTGAGTAACTCATGTACCCTTAGTTTCAGTTTTTGAGCACCTTCTCCCTTGTAATAGTAACTCTTCTCTTCCCTCACACCTTTCAACATCTGGCACCCTGTTAGTGCCCTCCATAGTGAAGACTGAGGTAAAATACTCATTTAGTTTATCTGCCATCTCCTTGTCTCCTGTTATTATTTCTCTGGCCTAATTTTCTCATAATCCTATATCCACTCTCATCTCTACTTGTTGCTTTGTTTTAATCTTTGCTTCTGTTCCCACAATAATCTTCATTGTCACTACCATTAAAATCTTATTGGACACATGTTTCAAAAGAGAGGGAATTTATTTGGAAACTCAAGTATTGGTTTATTATTGCTACATGTACCAAGGTACAGTGAAAAGCTTCCCTTGGATATTATTCATACAGATCAAATCATTACACAGTGCATTGTGATAGAATAAAGTAAAACAATAACAATGCAGAATAAAGTGTAAAAGTACTGAAGAAAGTGCCGTAAACGATCAAGCGCAAGATTATAATGAGGTAGCCTCATGGAGTCCATCTTATCATAGAAGGTGTCTATTCAGGAGTCTGATAGCAGTGGGATAAAAGCTGTCCTTGAGACTGGGCTCTATTTTCTGCCTGGTGGTATCAGGGAGAAGAGAGAATGTCTGAGGTGAGTAGAGTGATTATGCTGGCTGCTTTACTGAGGCAGTGAGAAGTGCTGTAGAGACATTCACTTGCTTTCCTGTGCTAAGGGTGTCATGGTAACATAACAGCACAATGCTCTTACAGCTCGGGCAGTCAGAGTTCAGAGTTCAATTCCAATGCCATTGTAAGCATTTTGTATATTCTCCCCGTGACCATGTGGATTCTCTTTGTGTGCTTTGGTTTCTTTCCAAAGACCTATTGGTTAGTAGGTTAATTGGTTATTGTAAATTGTCCTGTGACTAGGCTAGGGTTAAATCGGTGGGTTACTGGGTCGAGCTGTATCTTGAAGTAAGTGGTGCTTTGCTTAAAATTTCTCTATCATTTAATGTATAGCAACTCTGGAATGTCTCCTCTATAACTGAACTGACTACTTAGTCTATTCAATCCAGATAGTTTGCTATTCTTGCACCTTGTTTTGGAATTGGGACTCTTTCCTGACTGTAGAATTTGAAAATCAAAAATCTCCAGAGTAGACTGTAAATGTTCTGTATGTCATAGTAAATGTAATTGAATTAAAGTAATGATATTAGTTGATAGAATGCAGTGTGTAACTTTAGCATTTGGGCAGTATATTTTTTATACTAACTGTCCATATAGCTCAGAATTCAAACTTATTTTTTAATATCTGCCTCTATAGTGACTTCAAATGATCTGTTTTGATTATTTATATTAACCAGCATTACCTATTTTAGAATAATAGGAAAGCTTTTGAATGTACAATAACTGTTGTTTTGAGCCTTGTTAGTAGCTCCTTCCCCCATGCTTTTTTAATTATGTAATACTTTGTCCGAACTGTATTGGGTTTCATGTGTTATATTTCTGTTCTATTATTAAGCATACTTCAACCTTTTTACCAGTTCTTTGATTCTTTCATGATCACTTGCAATCACCTGAAATTCTACTAGATTGCATTTCTCTTCCCAGTCCCACTGGTTCCCAGTTCTTCATTGTAGCATGGGAATACTGAACACTGAAGTCACGAATAGCTTTGCTTCTTGTGTTCTCCCCTCCATTTGTTGCATTGTCCTAGCCTATCCACTTGATTTTCCCTGCGCTTATCAATTTTATTCTAGCTATTTCAGTTTTTCTCAAAGTTAACTTTAAACACTTTAACACAGCTAAACTCATTTAGAGAGACAGGGTGGAACAGGCCCTTCCTGCCCAGTGAGCCATACTGCCCAGCAACCCACCTACTTAACATTGGTGCCTAATCACAGGACAATTTACAATTACCAATTAACTTACTAACCAGTATGTCTTTGGGCCGTGAGAGGAAACTGGAGCACCCGGAGGAAACCCACATAGTTTACGGGGAGAACGTGCATATTCCTTACGGACATTGCTGGAATTGAACTCCAAACTCCAGAGTACCTTAAGCTGTAATAGCTTACAGTAATTCTTACCGCTGTGCTATTGTGGTGCCCAAATTTTTGGATGCTGATAGGGAGACCTGGAGTAAATTTCCAGAACTCTCCATCTATGGAAATAATGTTTCGGGCTGAGTCTCTTGATCGGGACTGGAAAGGAAGGGGGAAGATGGTAGAATAAGAAGGTGGGGAGAGTGGAAGGAGGACAAGCAAGAAGGTGAGAGATAAAGCCAGGTGGGTGAGGGAGCAGGGAATGAAGAAAGAAGCTGGGAGGTGATAAGTGGAAAAGGTAAAGGCCTAGAGGACAGGAGCGTGGATCATGGGAGAAAGAGGGACATCAGGTGGAGGTAATAGGCAGGTGAGGAGAAGAGTAATAGGCTAGAAAGAGGAAATGATGAAGAGGGAAGTATGAGGAGAAAAGAAAATTACTGGAAGTCAGAGAAGTCGATGTTAATGCCATCAGTTTGGAGGATGCCTAGACAGAATATGGGGTGCTGCCCCTCCAACCAGAGAGTAGCCTCATCATGGCAGAAGAAGAGGCCATAGACCAACATGTTGGAACGGGAATGGAGAAAGGAATTGAAATGGTTGGCCACCAGGAAATTTCTTTTTTTTTTTGGCAATTGGAGCGAAGGTGTGGACAGTGATCTCCCAATCTGTCGGGTCTCACCAATGTAGAGGAGGATGCATTAAGAGCACCAGATTCAGTAAATGACACCCAACAGATTCACATGTGAGGTGTTGCCTCACCTAGAAGGACTGCTTGGGGCATGTAAGGGAGCAGGTGAATGGACAGGTGTAACACTTCTGCTTACAGGGAGAACTGACTGGTCCATAGAAGGCAGAGGATGTATTCTGTCTGAAGGTCAGTGACCAAGGGTGTTCCACAGTGACACCATGGATGCTGTCTGACCTGCTGAGTTCCTCCAGCATTTTGTGTTGCTCAAGGTTTCCAACGTCTGCAGAATCTCTTGTATATATACTTTATGCCTTGCAGTTTTGAAACTGGAATGCAGAAAAGTAAATATTGGGCTTGATGCCCATGCACCTTTTTCCTTGAGGCCTTGTGATTATTGTGCTATTAATCTGGGCAAATATCCAAGGAAATGAAGAGCAGAATATGAAGTTCACTCTCTGAGCGACAAAAAGCTTTGTCAAATTTTAAGATAAAGATTAGCTTTATAAGTCACATGTACATTTAAATGTTCAAACATACATTGCTTCATTTACAGTACTGTGCAAAAGTTTTAGGCACATATAGCTAGGGTGCCAGGACTTTTGCACAGCACTGCAACTTCAATGTACTGCTTACAATTTGCATTAGGAACTGAAGTCTGGTTATTTCTTGAATTAATATCTGTAATATTCACTTAAATCCAGAATACTCCCTAGCAACAAGCATAAGAGGCTTCATGCTCATCAGGGAGCAAACCTCATTGCCATTTACAGATCTGTGTGAAAGTTTCAGGCACCTGAGCTATATATTGTATATGCGCCTAAGACTTTTGAGCAGTACAGCCGCGAGTGTTGTCACGCTTCCGGCACCAACATAGCATGCTCAGGTACGTCTTTGGAATGTGGGAAGGAAACAAGCATCCAGAGGAAATCGACATGGTTATGGGGAGCATGTGCAAGCTCCTTATAGACTGTGGTGGGAATTGGACCCCAATCATTGATTGCTGGTGCTGTAATAGCATTGTGCTAGCCAATAACGTATCGTACTGCCCCCTTAAGAATGAGATGTGGATAGTTTTGGATTTGGAGATTAGATTGAGGAAGATCTGACGACTGATGGTGAATTGTCAGGGATTAAGTTGTGCTGTGAGACCAAAGACAAGGAAAATTCAAGGTATGGCCTGCTACAGATGAGTTGTGGGGTATTAAAGAGATTTCAGAAACGAGGTTATGGATATACTTGAGGGATTCAAGTTTATTTATCATGTTTATAGTAGATGAAGTTATGCAGTGAACTGTGTCATTTGCATTAACAACTAACACACCCAATGGTCTGCTGGGGGATGACAACAAGTGTTGCTACACTTTCTGGTACTAACACAGCATGTCCCCAATGATCAGCAGAGCAACACAGTCCATAACAAAACAATAACAGCAAAACAAATCCTGTTTCTTTTCTCCCACACATACATGTACACCGTTCTCTAACTCCCAAACAGGCCCTCTTCTTTGGCCTCTAGCCTCCAGTCAGTTTTGATTCAGACTCTGGAGTACAGGCATTGGCTCTTCAACGACCACAGAGGACTCAGATTCGAGGACTTGAGGTTCTATCATTTGGGCCGTGACTTCCGGGCCTCCAATTTTACCCTTGGGCCTTGATCCTTGATATTGACCACTTGAAATGCTGATCACTGAACATCGAACCAAAATAAAATAATGATTAAAAAATAAACTCATCTGTGTAAAAGTACTTCACAGAATATTATGAAATGAAAACATGAAATTTTGCTTATTGGATCTTTTTGGAAAGGTGAATAAAATATTAACTTTATATTAGGGTCAGCAACTTTAAATTCTTCAGTGTTATCATTTCAGAGGATCTGTCCTGGGGTCAACACCGTAAGTACAATTACAGAGAAAGCGCAGCGGCACCTCTACTTCCGTAGCAGTTATCAAAGATTCGACATGACACCTTAAACTTGGATGATCTTCTATAGATGTGTGGTGGAGTGTATATTGACTGGTTGCATCATAGCCTGGGATAGAAAGAGCAACGCCCTTGAATGGAAAATCCTGCAAAGAGTAGTGGATACACCCCAGTCCCTCACAAGTAAAACCCTCCCTACCATTGAGCACAACTGTATCACAGAAAAGCAGCATCCATCAAGGATCCCCACCACCCCGGACGCGCTCTTCTCTCACTGCTGCCATCAGGAAGAAGGTACAAGAGCCTCAGGACCTACACCACCAGGTTCAGGAACAGTTATTACCCTTAACCATCAGGCTCTTGAAACAAAGAGGATAACTTCATTCACGTTGACTTGCTCCATCATTCAACTGTTCCCACAACCGATAGACTCACTTTCAAGGACTCGTCATCTCATGTTGTCAATATTTATTGCTTATCTATTACTTCTCTTTTGTACGTATTTGCAGTTTGTTGTCTTTTGCACATTGGTTGTTTGTCCATCCTGTTGGTTACGATCTTTCATTGATTCTGTTGTGTTTGTTAGACTTGTTGTGTATGCCCACAAGAAAATAAATCTTAGGGTTTTATATGATGAGATGTATGTATTTTGATAATTTGCTTTGAACTAATAAGCATTTTCAATTAGTGTCCATTGTTCGTGATACAACATTGAATTGGTTTTAATACAGTTTTATTTTCAATCAGCTGGGATTTGTGCTTGAATATTGTTGGAACTAATGGGTGGTTAACTCTGGGATTTAGATCTAATTTGGTTCGGAATTCTGTTGATTGCTTCTGTTGTTTATATCATTTGTTTTTTTTCTCTCTGGGCACTGGGGCATTGGCCTTATTTAATTGGGTTCTTTTAGGTTGCTCGCTTTGTGACTGCCTGTATGCCAACAAATCTCACAGTTGTGTAATTTATACATTATTTGATAATAAAGGCACTTTCAACTTTGAACTTTGGTAATGACATACCTACCAGGGTCAAAACATTTACTTTCCCCAAGTAGCAAGGCTGATCAACACCTCCAATCACTAACCCAATCATGCATGTCCCCACCCACCAGTACTTCATCATTTCCTGTCAGTCACCTTGTATGCACTCCTGTGCCTAGTGTCACTTTATGGACAATCTACATGTATAAGCTGTGTTATGTCATGTATTAATACTAACATGCTCTTTACCTTATTGTGTTTTTTTTTGTGCTGCATTGAATCTGGAGTAACAATTATTTTGTTTTCTTTACACTTGTGCACTGGAAATGACATTAAACAATCTTGAACCTTTCTCTGATTTTTTTAAATTTTATTCATTTGCCGTTGTTTATGGACTGCATATTTAAATTCATTTGTCCCTGATATTCTGTGAAATATCTCTGCACTTTCTCTGAGCCCGTTAAATCTTTGAACGCCAACAGTTGTATATGATGGAAATCTGAATCAAAAGAACAGAAAGCTGGTTACACAGCTGGTTAAACAACATTGTGGAAAGAGAAACATTTAATATTTCAGGTCAGACATTTTTTAATCAAACCTTGATAAAGGGTCTCAGACCTGAAGTATTAACTGTTTCTCTTCACATACTGTCCAACTTGATGAGTATTTGAAGCATTTTCTGCACTTAATATCCTGCCTCTTCACTCTGCACTAAACAGTTCTGTATATGGTGCTTCATGTTGGCAAAACCTGCTGTGGATTACAAATGCAGCCAAAAGCCTTATCAGCTGATTAGTTTTTGTAAGGACTTTTTTGTTGTCTGAAAATAGTGTAATGGTGTTACAAGTTATGAGTGTTACAATGAATGAGCTCATAGGGCAAGACTTCGGGTTTTCTGAGTAACCATTTATTTTAAGGTGTTGGTTGTTTAAAGATTTGCAGAGGGTGGAGTGTCAAAAGAAATGTGTTAAATTTTAAGCTTAATATTTTACTCCTTGAGAAATGTTAATAGTTTCATGTCAGTAAATCAATACCTTTTTCTATTCAATAGTCAATATAAATTTATTATCAAAATACATGTATGCCACCATCTGCTACCCTGATATTCATTTTAAAGGCACAAAAGCAGAAGAAATTGTTTTTTTTTTCCTTTGGGATTTGATATTGGTGTCTTTGTTGCCAGTTTGTTAAAACAGCTCTGAGAAGCACTTTGTTCTTGTATATAGTAGCAGGACAGGTTTTAATTACAATTTTCTATTTTGGAACAGTAACCCCTTTATGTTTATTTATGCCACCCATATTTAACACCGAATCATTGATCATGTGGTGTGTTAGAATTGTTTGTGTTTCAGTCATCCAGTAACACAACTTGTGTCATTAATTTTCATATGGAGTACTTGGGTTGATCTTACACCTTTAAGAAGATTCTGGGATCTTATCCATGTATCAGTATATTTTTAATTACCGTAGATTCCGGATTTTAAGCCGCTACTTTTTTCCCACATTTTGAACAGCTTTGAACTCTGCGGCCTTTAATACGGAGCGGCTAATGCATGATTTTTTTTCATGCCGCCAAAAACATTTTGCCTCGTAACAGTAGACCAATAAAATTGATGAGTAGTTCACAGAGGTCCAATGAAATTGTACGATAAATCAAGCGCACTTTCACAATTAAATTATTGTAAATCAGTCATTTGTACTCACCCTCATCAACATGGAAAACACTCGAAGAAAAGCATTGTGCTGCCTTTATGGCAGTTATTTAGTTTATAATATTTTCGCTTAGTAATTCATTTTCTAGTTAAAGTTAGAAGAGTTTTAACTATATTTGTTTTCTGTACTACATCGCGGGATGCTATGACGTCACACCCGGTTTCGCCGCGTCTTGTGGGAAAAATGCCGGTTTGCGATAAACGGGACGGCGGGGGGCGAGCGGCGGAGCGGCATTAGATCTGAGCGAACGCTGCTTTTAAGTTAAAGGCGATCAATAACTTTTCCTGGTAGGCTGCAGTATATATATTTTTTACCAGTCGTTAGGAGATATTGGAATGTTGTTCAGTAAAAAAGTATACGCAACGTATATTTAAAAGTAGCCGCGTTACAGGCACGGTTCGAAAAAAAGCATTTGCAATATGTATTTGTTTATGTTACCATATGGATTTAATTAAAAGTTAAAAAATCCTCACGTGTAATATCTTTCTGTGTAAATATCTCATATTACAACGTGGGACACCTGCGGCCGAAAATCCGGTGCGGCCTGTACAAGTAAAAAATTGATTTTCTTTCTAAAATTAGAGCCAGCGGCTTTTAATCAGGTGCGCTCTGTAGTCCGGAATCTACGGTACTTTTAATTTCGAGATACAGCGCAGAACAGGCGCTACCGACCCAATGAGCCAAGGTGATCAGCAGCCATGTATTTAACCTTGTCCTAACCATAAGACAATTTACAACAATCAATAAACCTACTGTATTAACTATTTCATCTTTGGACTGTGTGAGGAAAGCGGAGCACCCGGCGGAAACCCACACACTCACAGGAAGACTGTACAAACTTCTTACAGAGGATGCCAGAATTGAATTCCGAACTTCCAAGCCCCGAACTGTAATACCATTGTGCTAACTGCTACACTATTGTGGCGTCCCAGTATATGCATTATGGATATCCAGTATCTGTGATTTTTATGTATCTGATTTTTCTGAGGAGGATACAGAAAATAATTCCATTCATCCAGCCACAAAATTTGTCATTAATCTTCATTTATATTTCTGACAACATAATAGCCAACATCAGAAAGTTTATAACAAGTCATTTGTGTAGGTTGTGAGTCATTGGAGGGCAAGAAATGAGATGCATTATGTAAGACTAAATGCATATTTTACCTCTAAAGCGGCTTAGAATTTATCTCATTAAGTAATGCTTTGCTGAGCGTAGAAGCTGGTTTTCTGAGCCATTGCTTTTCAATTTAATTACTCGAGGTTTAGCGTGGTTTGCTTGGAATAGTTGTTACATTCTTGGTGTTTCAATAATTTTGGCAGATAATAGTAGATTTTCCATAAGTTTAGCTCAAGAAACCTTAGATACTGCCCATGCAATAAATCTTGATAGCAAGGATAGAGCTAGAGATCAGAGGTTGAGGGTGAGTGGTGAAATGTTTAAGGGGGGGGGGGAAACTTCTACACTTAAAGGGTGAGACTGGAATATTGGCAGTGCTCCTCCAGCATTTTGTGTGTAGTTCAAAATTTCCAGCACCTGCAGAATCTCTTCTGTAAATTATAGTAATTGTCTGCTGTAATTGAATAATGGCATTACCCTCAATACTAATCAACAGGCTGCAAAACCTGAGCCTCTGATACCATCCTCTGCAACATTGACTTCATCAGGAGATCACAGTCAGTGCAGATCACTAATAACATCTTCTCATTCACGATCAACATAGTTGCACCTCAAGGATAGGTGCTTAACCCAATGCTCTGCACTCTTCTATGCTCATGACTGTGACTAGGTACAGCTCAAACACCATCTATAAATTTGCTACAGACACCACTGTTGGCAGAATCTCAGATGTGAACAAGGATGCATACAGGCATGAAAGGTGCCTTAACAATCTTGTACGCAACATCAGCAAGACCAAGAACTTTAGGAGAGGGAAGTTGGGGGAGCAGATGCTAGTCTTCATTGAGGAATTGGTGGTGGAAAGGGTGAGCAACTTCAAGTTCCTTGGCATCAACATCTCTGAGGATCTGGCCTAGGCCAACACATCAACACAACCATTAAGAAATCACCCAGTGGCTCCACTTCATTAGGAGTTTGAGATTTGGTATGTTACCTAAGCCTATTACAAACTTCTATAGATGTATGGTGAAGAGCATTCTGTGTGGTTCATTATTCCCTGGTATGGAAGCTTCAATGCACAAGAATGCAAGTGGGTGCAGCAGATTATGGACTTGACTAGCTCCATCACAGGCACAGCCCTCCCCGCCATCAAAGGCATCTTGAAGCAGCATCACTCAGTCCTCATTAACTAGGACATGCCCTCAGAATCAGGTTTTATATCACTAGCATAAGTTTTGAAGTTGGTTGTTATGCAACAGCAGTACATCCACTGTCCATTCAGAAATCTGATAGCAGAGAGGAAGAAGCCATTCCTGTATTTCTTCACCTTACTACCATTAGACAAGAGATATGGGCACCAGAAGAACCTCACTTGGTGATTTAGGAAGAGCTTCTACCCATCCAAAACTGGATTTCTGAACAGCCCATGAACACTACCTCAATATTCTTCATTTTTGGACATTTATTTATTTATTTTTAAATTTATAACAATTTTTTCTTTGCACTGTACTGCTGCCACAAAGCAACAAATTTCATATCATATATTGGAGAGGATAAATCTGATTCTGACTCTGTTAACTGCAAATTGGCCTTCTGAGGTTATTCTTTTCTATGGAATGAATTCATTAAGAGGCGGAAGTTCTAGGGGAGAAAAGTCATTTTTTGAAAAACAAAAGCGTTGCTGTGAATTTCCAGCATCTCAGAATCTCTTGTGTTAAAAATGAGTTATTTTATTTTCTGTGAAATTTTGAAGTAATATGGTAGTATAGCGGCTAGCACGGCACTGTGACAGTTCAGGGCGTTAGAGTTCAGAATTCAATCCCGACATCCTCTGCAAGCATGTTCCTTCCTGTGTGTGCATGGGTTTCTTCCCACAGTCCACAGACATACCGGTTAGGAGGTTAATTGATCGTTGTAAATTGTCCTGTCATTAGGCTAGGGCTAAAATTCATGGGTTCACTGGTGCACTGCTCGGGAGCCAGAAGGGCCTATTCTGCACTCTTAACTCTTCTTACAAAAAAAAACGTAATAAATATGTGACTCAGTATTTTAATTTTGTGTGAATCAGTGACTGGACTGCAGCTCATAAGAATTAATCTGCTTGTATGCTTGCTAAGAGGATGTAAAAGCCCTCGTTTTTTTAGATCCAAGCCCCAAAGTTAGAAGCTGATATTTCCTGTGCAAAAAACCGCAATAGAGAAGTAGCAAAAATTGTGATTCTCCTGGAATCAGCAAGTATTGTGCCATTTCATACAACAGTAGGAAGAAGCAATTGCAATCTAAATGGGAAAAATACCTTTCCCATTGTTTGTGGATTGTTTCTTCATCAACAATGTTTTATAAAGAAAATGTAGTATTCCACAATTTTATATAGATTATATGAAAATGAGGAACTACCTCTGCTGTGTGGCTTGAGCAATAATTTGGAACTGCAATATATGCGCAGCTAATAGTATACTTCAAGTACTTAAAGATATTTTGTGATTTAAGTTGTTGGAAAATGCAGTTGACTAATAGAAAATGATCTTTAGTGTGAAATTCTTTATTAGATTTTTTAAATATAAAATTGAGGTTGCCTGCTTAAATTTTATTTCAAAACTGAGCACTCAGGGTGTTTCTGGTTACAACGGTTTTCTTTCATTGTAGTGTCCTTGAAGGAAGACTTAAAAGGTACTCTCTCCTATAGTTTTCAGTCTTTTTCATTGAGAGAATAGCTAAGGAATTCTCTTCGAACCAGCTATTTTTCCTGATGATTTGACTCCCATGATTCACTGCACTGACTTGAATAAAAAGGGAGTATTTATTCAAATATGCCTTTTTTATATAAGTTGTGGTGTAGCAGTTAGTTTGGGGCGTCAGAGTTCAATTCTGAAGTTGACTGTACGGCTTTTTTACAGACACCCGTGGACGTGTTGGTTTCTTCCAGGTGCTTCTGTCTCCTCCCACATTCCAAAGATGTGCTGGTTAGTGGGTTAATTGGTCATTGTAAATTGACCTGTGATTAGGCTAGGCTTAAATAGGTGGGTTGCTCAGTGGCATGGCTCCTTGGGCTGGAAGGGCCTGTTCTGCACTGTCTCTCTAAAGAAATAATAAATGTAGCAATGCACACAAAATGCTGGTGGAACTCAGCAGGTCGGGCAGCATCCATGGAAAAGAATAAAGAACTGACTTTTTGGTCAGAGACCTTCATTATTGAATAAGTGAAGCACAGGATAGGACTGTTTCAACCATTTGACACCCTGAGATCCAAGGACGTAGAAACAGAACCTTGAGCCTAAGCAGCAGATTTCAAGGAGCAAAAATAAGAGTGAACTATATAATCAAAGAAATACATTGCAATATGGGATATGAGTTGGTGTTTTAGATATCTGAACTTAGGCAGGTGGAAAATAGGAAGTTGGTTATTAAGCAGGTTGTGCACCATTGGTAGTCAGAGAAACAGACTTAATATCTGAAGTCCATAACTTTTCATATGAACTCTGGGATAGGGCCATTCAGGTTTGGCAAAGAGGCCTCTGATCTAAGGCCCCACCATTGAAAAACAGGCTATTGTTTCTCAGACTGTCACTAATATCTTGTTTGGTGGTTTCTCCAAAGCCTCCAGCAAGTGAAGATTTCTCAGCAAACACAATATTTCAACCTCTTGTCCCATAAAATTCACTAACAAAAAAAATGATAAAGTGACAGCCAATGCAAAAGTAAACTTTTTTCTCCATTGGTGAAGCCTGATTGCTGAACACTTTCTGATCTTAATTTAAAACTGCAGTGTGTACACTAATTAGCTTGTGAGAAATGAAGTTTGCAGTTCTATCAGACCTAATCATTAACAAACCTTGTGGGATGCTTCAAGAATGTGGTATCGATCATTAAAGACCCTCAACATCCAGTACAGTACATACCCTGTTATTACTGCTATCAGAGAGGAGATGCAGGAAACTGAAAACCCAGGGAACAGCTTCTTCCCCTGCACCAAGGGATGGACCATAAACAATACCTCACTTTTTGCACTTCTTTACTATAACTTACAATAAGAAATAGTAATCTTTCTGTGTTGCACAGTACTGCTGCAGCAAAACAACAAATTTCGCAACATATGTCAGTCATAATAAACTGATTCTGCTACTCCCACAGCTTTCATGCCATTCAGTTCTCTTGGTCTCTAACCTTTTGTTTCACCCTTCTCTGCAGCTCAGTTCTGACGAAAGTCCTGAAAGCTTGACTTTTTTCCTCTGCAGAGATTCTAATTGGCCTACTGAGTATTTGCAAAATTTTAATGTTTTTTTAAATTTCAGATTTCCAGCAGCCTCATTTTATTTTTGATTAATTAATGTTTTGAAGTATCTGCGATATGATTTTAGAAATGAGCATGATGCTCTTGATATGTATAGGCACTTTCTGCAATTTTCCTATTAGAAGGAATTGAACGACAATTTTGTGTCGATCTTCATGGTGGAGGACACATCTAATATGCCAAAGAATGATGTTATGGATGAAATGGGAGGCGAGGACCTCGATAAAATCACTGTCACTAAAGAGATAGTGATGTGCAAACTAGCGGGCCTGAAGGTACATAAGTTCCGTGGTCCTGATGGGATGTATCCCAGGGTGCTGAGGAATTGGCGGAGGTTATAGAAGATGCGTTGGTAATCATTTACCGAAATTCTCTAGACTCTGGGCAGGTCCTGGCGGATTGGAAGACAGCAAATATCACGCCAGTTTTTAAAAAATGATGTAGGCAAAAGACGGGCAAACTATAGGCCAGTTAGCTTAACATCTGTAGTCGGGAAAATGCTTGAAGCTGTCATTAAGGAAGAAATAGTGAAACATTTAGAAAGGAGTGGTTCCATTAGACAGACGCAGCATGGATTCAGAAAGGACAGGTCCTGTTTGACAAACTTACTGGAGTTCTTTGAGGATATAATGAGTGCAGTGGATAGAGGAACGGGTGGGTGTCGCATACTTGGACTTCCAGAAGGCGTTCGATAAGGTGCCGCAGAAGAGACTTATAAATAAGATATGGATGCATGGAGTCGGAGGAGGTGTATTGGCATGGATAGTGGATTGGTTAACCAATAGAAGGCAGACAGTTGGTATAGATGGGTATTTCTTTGGTTGGCAGTCGGTGGTGAGTGGGGTGCTGCAGGAGTTGGTGCTGGGCCTGCAGCTGCTTACCATTTACATTGATGATTTGGAAGAGGGGACTGAGTGTAGCAAAATAGTACAGAGGATGTGGAGAGTCTGCAGAGGGATATAGATAGGTTAAGTGAGTGGGCCAAGGTCTGGCAGACAGAATACAACATTGGTAAATGTGAGATCATCCACTTTGGAAGGAATAATAGAAGAGCAGATTATTATTTAAATAGTGAAATGTGCATGAATCGCAAAAAGTTGGCTTGTAGGTACAACGGGTTATTAAGCAGGCAAACGGAATGTTCGCCTTCATTGCTAGAGGGATTGAATTCAAGAGCAGGGAGGTCATGCTGCAACTATACAGGGGACTGGTGAGACTGCACCTGGAGTACTGTGTGCGGTTCTGGTCTCCATACTTGAGGAAGGATATACAGGCTTGGGAGGTTCACCAGGTTGATGCCAGAGATGAAGGGGTTAACTTATGAGGAGACCCCCCCCCAGATGACTCACTCTCTGGAATTCAGAAGAATGAGAGGGGATCTTATAGAAACATACAAAATTTTGAAAGGGATAGATAGAAGTAGGAAAGTTGTTTCCATTGGTAGGTGAGACTGAACTAGGGGACATTGCCTCAAGATTCAGGAGAGAAGATTTAGAACGGAGATGAGGAGAAACTTTTTCCCAGAGAATGGTGAATCTGTGGAATTCTCTGCCCAGGGAACCAGTTGAGGCTTCTTCACTAAATATGTTTAAGATGCAGTTAGATTTTTACATAGTAGGGGAATTAAGGGTTATGGGTAAAAGGCAGGTAGATGGAGCTGAGTTTACGGACAGATCAGCCACGATCTTATTGAATGGCGGGGCAGGCTCAATGGGCCAGATGGCCTACTCCTGCTCCTACTTCTTATGTTCCTATGTTCTTGTGTTGTAAGGTAAAGAGTTTGTGACACATTGTCAAAGAAGCCTTGAATTTTTTTTGGGTGATTGTAATGCTCTAGTGATAATACCAGTAACCAAGAGAGAGAATGTTAAGAGTAGTATTTCTAAATTATTTTTTTAAAATCCAAGCCCCAGAATAATTAGACAACAGTATAACTACTATAAACACTTGGGATTCTAAGGATGCTAGAAATCCAGAGTCACACATACACACTGGAGGAACTCAGTATGTCAGGCAGCATCTATAGAAATGAATAAACAGTTGACATTTTGTGCTGAGCACCTTCATTAACACTGGAATGGAAGGGAGAAGATGCCTTTTTACAGCTCCCCCACCACCTGGCTTCACCTATCGCCTTCAAGCTAGTTCTCCTCTTCCCCCTCCCCCCCCCCCCCCAAACTTTTAATTCTGGTGTCTCCAACCTTCTTTACCTTCCTTTCCAGTCCTGAAGAAGGGTCTTGACCAAAACATTGACTATTTCTATAGATGCTGCCTGACCAGCTGAGTTTGTCTAGCATTTTGTGCATAACTACTATTGCCATTTTTAATCACTGAATTGCAGTCTAATTGCTTCATCATAATGTCCCACCTTGAATCAGAAGTGGTCAGAGCTTTGAGGTATTACTGCAAAGAATGGGCAAAATAAGGCATTTTCATTTTTAGCAGGAAACCTTTTTTCAAATGGCCTTTTTTCATGCATGGCAGTATTTGGCAGTTAACTGCCACAGATAACAAGCGTATTGTACCGGAAGATAAAAATTCTGAGTAATTGTGGTTTTGACTTGTTGCAGTGTATGCTATAAGTGGTGCTTTTAGGTTAGATATTCAAACAGTCACCAGCAAGCTTTGAATGCTGGTTGGATGAAAGTGGTGTACACTTGATGCATGAAAGTAATCACTTTTAATGCAATTAAGTGTTCGAAAATTGATGTAACTTGTTTTGCATGTCTGCTCATTCCTCAACTTCCTGTGCAATGAAAACTACAGAAAGATGTGCTTTTTTATGCCTTATGATTGAGTCATTTTGTAAATAGTATATAAAAGTAGCTTAGGGGAATTGCACAAAATGTTAAATATATGTAGTCATTTCTCGTACTAGTTCCTTCATGGGTGGGGCAGTTTCAGAGAGTTTTGTATTCTTAATTATCAGCTTTCACGACGGGTTTGAATTACTGAGATAGTCAGATTCGGGTTTATTGCCATTGACTTGTCATGAAATCTGTCGTATTGCGGCAGCAGTAGAGTGTAATACATACAAAATACTTTAAGTTACAATAAGAAATATAAAAAATAAAGTGCAAAAAGAGCGAACTAGTGCGGCAGTGTTCATGGACTGTTCAGAAAGTGATGATGGAGGGGCAGAAACTGTTTCTAAAATATTGCCTCCTGTACTGTCAAGATGAAGCCACACTTAAGTTGGAGGAACAACACCTTAGATACCGGCTGGATAGCCTCCAACCTGATGGCATGAACATTGACCTCTAACTTCAGTTAATGCCCCTCCTCCCCTTCTTACTCCATCCCTGATATATTTAGTTTTTTTTCCCCCTCTTCCTTTTTTTTTCTCTCTCTGCCCATCACAATTTCTGTTGTCCATCTCCCTCTGGTGCTCCCCTCCCCCTTTCTTTCTCCCTAGGCCTCCCGTCCCATGATCCTTTCCCTTCTCCAGCTCTGTATCCCTTTTGCCAATCACCTGTCTGGCTCTCAGCTTCACCCCACCCCCTCCGGTCTTCTCCTATCATTTTGCATTTTCCCCTCCCCCTCCTACTTTCAAATCTCTTACTATCTTTCCTTTCAGTTAGTCCTGATGAAGGGTCTCGGCCCGAAACGTTGACAGTGCTTCTCACTATAGATGCTGCCTGGCCTGCTGCGTTCCACCAGCATTGTGTGTGTTTTGCTTGAATTTCCAGCATCTGCAGATTTCCTCCTGTTTTCTTTCTAAAATATTGAGTGTGGTTTCAGACGCCTGTACGTCCTCCTTGATAGTGGTAATGAGAAGAAGGCATGTTCTGGATGATGAGGCCCCTCAAAAATGGGTGCTGACTTTTTGAGGCATTGCTTTTTGAAGATGTCCTCGATGGTGGAGAGGCTAAAGCCCATGATGGAGCTGGCTGAGTTTTCACAACCATTTGCAGCTTTTTCTGTTCCTGGGCATTGGCTCCTCCATTCCAGGAGGTGATGCAACTAGTCAGAATGCTCTCCATAGTACATCTGTAGAAATTTACTTGTCTTTTGTTACATACCAAATCTTATCAAACTCCTGATGAAATACAGTCTCTGTTCATCATTGACCTTGTGTGAAATGTTTCCAAGTTAGTTGAATTGTTAATCACAAATCAGTTTGTTAATTTTTTATACAAGCCACCCAGGACATGCCCACTTCTCATTGCTACCATCAGGGAGGAGGTACAGGAGCTTGAACATACACATCAAGGGGAACAGCTTCTTCCCCTTTGCCACCAGAGTTTTGAATGATTATTGAACCCACGAACACTACCTCACTTTTTTTTTGCACTACTTAATTTACTATATACTGTAAATAACAGTTTTTGTTATTGTGTATTGCAATGTACTGGTGCTTAACTTATTTCATGACATGCTAGTGACATTAAACCTGATTTGTTTCTGAAGTCTGCAAAATAAAGTATTGCCTTGTGAAGGGTTCTATTATCATAGAATTTAATTAACTAACGTAGTACAAAAGTGATTATTTTCCCTATATTGCAGTTGCTAGTCTCAAAGTTCAATGTACAATTATTATGAAATTATGTATACATTACACAACTTCGAGATTTGTCTCCTTACAGGCAGCCACAAAAGAAGAAACCCAAAAGAACCTATTTTTAAAAAAAAATCCAATAAACACCCAATGTGCAGAGGGGGGGGGAAATTTTGCAGACAATAAAAGCAAGCAAACAGCATTCAGAATGAAAGTGAGTCTTGTTTGTTCATGAGATTTGTATTTGAAGAGTGGTTAATGGTAGAGTAGTGAGAGCTTTATCTGACATGTATCTAGCTTGTAATACTTGATGCCACTATGAGCTGTGGCCACAGCACGCACATTTGAGCTACCCATGAAATTCAGAGAAAAACGGGCAGAATTAATAACAGTAAATGAGTGCGGTGAATTTAAGAGGAACTAGAATTTCTGAGGTGAGTGCACACATGTCATTATTTCCTCCTCTTCATTTAAAAATGGTTTGTTTATTTATGCAGAGGTTGCATTGACAATCTGAATGGAAGTAAAACAAATAAACTGTAGCAAAATTTGCTGCTCAATATATACAATTCATACCATCAGTGTTAATAAACTGCCTACAGTCTCTCAACTCGGAATATTTCATTCTTTGAAAGAAGAATGTGAACATTATTTTTAATGAAGAAAGATAGAGTTGTATTGCTGGCTCATTGCTTCTTTTTGAGATACAACCCCCTTGTGAAAGCACTGGATAATCAAAAACATCTTCTGATTCACTAATGACCATCACGGAAAGAATGAGTCGTCATTGTCCTTGGGAATCTCAGATAAGGGGACATATTTATAAGATGGAGGGGTAAGGATGGTCATTTAAAAATTAAGTGCCTTGAAAATTTCACAAAGGTTAAAGAAACTGGGTGGCACTGTTGTGGTTAGCACAATGCTTTACAGTGCCAGTGGTCAGGATTCAATTTCTACTGCTCACTGTGAGGAATTTGTATGTTCTCCCCATGACTCTGTGGGTTTCCTCCAACATTCGAAAGATGCCTGGGTTGGGGTTAGTGAGTTGTGGGTCTGCTATATTGATGCCAGAGCATGACAACACACGCAGGCTGCCACCAGCACATCCTTAGACTGTTGATTGTTGTCACAAATGATATGTTTTCTTGTATGTTTCAATAAAACCTTAAGATATAGCAGCAGAATTAATTCATTTGGCTTGTTGAGTTTGCTCTGCCATTTCATCATGGCTGATCCATTATTTCTCTCAGCCCGAGCCTCCTGCCTTCTCCCCTACCCTTTCATGAGTTGACTAATCAAGAATCTAACGACCTCTGCCTTAAATATTCGTAAAGAAAGACTTGGCCTCGACAACTGCCTGTGGCAGCGAAATCCACAGATTCATCACCCTCTGGCTAAAGAAATTCCTCCTCATCTCCATTGTAAAAGGACACCATGTAGCGGTGTGCTACACGCAGCGCTGAAATAACGACACGTAGTCGATGAGCTGCAGTTGCAAAAAAGATTTATTCGAACTTTGTGGCCTCGCTTTAAAACCTTCCTGATCCCGCCCTCCCGGGGCGGGAATGCTGTAGGGGGGCGCGTATTCACAGTCCCATCCCGTGTGCGGGCTTTTCCCCTGGCTGGTGAAGCAGACTTGGCGCCCTTTTTGGGACTGGCCTCAATGCCGGCGCGTGCCGATTTGTGAACCGGTTCGAGTGCGCTGGGAAGTGGGTCGCCACATAACCCCCCCCCCCCCCCCACACCCTCCAGAACCGGCGACACACCCCCCAATGTCCACAGTCTGGGCCGGACTCTGTATGGGAGGTCTGCCTCTGCGCCGCGGTGCCAGAATCTCGACCGGCTGCGCCACGTCCACATGGGCTGGTTTGAGTCGGTCCACCGTGAAAACCTCCTCTCTCTCCCCCCAATGTCCAGCACGAATGTGGACCCGTTGTTTCTGATCACCGTAATCGGCCCCTCGTAGGGCCGCTGTAGCGGTGCCCGATGTCTGCCCCGTCGTACAAAAACGAACTTACAATTTAGCAGGTCTTTGGGTACGCAGGTCGGGTTCTGCCCATGTTGCGAATTGGGTATGGGGGCCAGGTTACCGAGCCTCTCGCGTAGTCTGCCCAGGACTGCTGCGGGTTCTTCCTGTTGCCCCCTTGGGGCTGGTATGAACTCCCCTGGGACGACCAGGGGTGCGCCGTACACCAACTCGGCCGACGAGGTGTGCAGATCTTCTTTGGGCGCCGTGCGGATTCCGAGCAGGACCCAGGGAAGCTCGTCCACCCAGTTAGGTCCTCTCAGGCGGGCCATGAGAGCCAACTTCAGGTGACGGTGGAAACGCTCCACCAGTCCGTTCGACTGTCGGTGGTAGCCAGTTGTGTGGTGCAGCTGTGTCCCCAAAAGGCTGGCCATAGCTGACCACAGGCTGGAGGTGAACTGGGTGCCTCTGTCGGAGGTAATGTGGGCCGGTACACCAAAGTGAGATACCCAGGTGGCGATCAGTGCCTGGGCGCAAGATTCGGAGGTGGTGTCGGTGAGCGGGACCGCCTCTGGCCATCTTGTGAACCGGTCCACGATAGTAAGGAGACTGGCAGGGGGCCCACGATATCCACATGAATGGGGTCAAAACGTTGGTGGGTGGGGTGGAACTGCTGTGGCAGAGCTTTGGTGTGCCGCTGCACCTTGGCAGTTTGGCAGTGCATGCACGTTTTGGCCCATTCACTGACCTGCTTGCAGAGTCCGTGCCAAACAAACCTGTTGGAGACCATCCAGATGGTTGTCCTGATGGAGGGGTGTGCTAAGTTATGAATGGAGTTGAAAACGCGCCGCCACCAGGCTGCCGGGACAACGGGGCGGGGTTGGCCGGTGGTGACGTCACAGAGTAGGGTCCTCTCACCTGGGCCTACGGGGAGGTCCTGGAGCTGCAAACCAGAGACTGCGGTTCTGTAACTTGGGATCTCCTCGACTGCCTGCTGCGCCTCCGCCAATGCTTCATAGTCTACCCCTTGGGACAGGGCTTGAATGGTAGGGCGAGAGAGATCGTCCGCCATGACATTGTCCTTTCCCGAGACATGCCGGACATCCGTCGTGTATTCAGAGATGTAGGACAGATGTCGCTGCTGGCGGGATGACCAGGGATCGGACACCTTCGTGAACGCAAAGGTAAGCAGTTTGTGGTCCGTGAATGCGGTGAAGGGCCTACCTTCCAAAAAGTACCTGAAATGCCGGATTGCCAGGTATAGCGTCAACAGTTCCCGGTCGAAAGCACTGTATTTGAGCTCAGGTGGTTGCAGGTGTTTGCTGAAAAACACCAGGGGTTGCCAGCGACCCTCGATGAGTTGTTGCAGCACCCCACCGACTGCCGTGTTAAGATGCGTCCACTGTGAGGGCGGTAGGGACGTCCATTCTGGGGTGCACTAGCATCGCGGCGTTTGCCAAGGCTTCTTTCGTTTTAATGAAAGCGGCGGCGGACTCCTCATCCCAGGTAATGTCCTTGCCCTTACCTGACATCAGGGTGAACAGGGGGCGCATGATTCGGGCAGCTGAAGGGAGGAAGCGGTGGTAGAAATTTACCATACCCATGAATTCCTGAAGGCCTTTGATTGTGTTGGGTCGGGGGAAATGGCGGACTGCGTCTACCTTAGCGGGCAGAGGGGTTGCCCCGTCTTTAGTAATCCTGTGGCCCAGGAAGTCGATGGTGTCGAGCCCGAATTGACATTTGGCCGGATTGATTGTCAGGCTGTATTCACTCAGTCGGGCGTAGAGTTGACGGAGGTGGGACAGATGCTCCTGACGACTGCTGCTGGCTATGAGGATGTCGTCCAAATAGATGACAGCGAAGTCCAGGCCACGTCCCACCACGTCCATTAACCGCAGAAATGTCTGTGTGGCTTTCTTTAGGCCAAACGGCATGCGGAGGAACTCGAAAAGGCCGAAAGGGGTGATGAGTGCCATTTTGGGGACGTCATCCAGATGCATCGGGATTTGATGGTATCCCCGGACGAGGTCCACCTTGGAGAAGATCCGTGCGCCGTGCAGGTTTGCTGCAAAATCTTGTATGTGCGGCACAGGGTAGCGGTCCGGTGTCGTAGCCTCGTTCAGCCTGCGGTAGTCACTGCATGGTCTCCAGCCCCCTGATGCTTTGGGCACCATGTGCAGGGGGAAGACCCATGGGCTGTCGGACTGCCGTATGATCCCCAATTCCTCCATCCTCTTGAACTCCTCCTTCGCCAGTCGGAGCTTGTCCAGGGGAAGCCTTCGAGCACGGGCGTGGAGGGGTGGTCCCTGTGTCGGGTTTTGGTGCTGTACGCCGTGTCTGGGCATGGCTGCCGTGAACTGCGGTGCCAGAACCGATGGGAAATCCGCCAGGACTCTGGTGAAGTCGTTGTTGGACAGGGTGATGGAGTCTAGGTGTGGGGCTGGCAACTGTGCTTCACCCAGGGAGAACGTTTGAAAGGTCTCGGCATGGACCAGTCTCTTCCTTGGCAGGTCGACCAGTAGGCTGTGAGCCCGCAAAAAATCCGCGCCCAGGAGCGGTTGGGCTACGGCGGCCAGTGTGAAGTCCCACGTGAACTGGCTGGAGCCGAACTGTAGCCGCACCGTACGGATGCCGTAGGTCCTTACTGTGCTGCCGTTCGCGGCCCTCAGGGTGGGACCCGGTGCCCTGTTGCGGGTGTCGTAACTCGTCGGAGGTAAGACACTGATCTCAGCTCTGGTGTCGACCAAAAAACGGCGTCCCGACCGCTTGTCCCACACATACAGGAGGCTATCCCGATGGCCAGCCGCCGTAGCCATCAGCGGCGGCTGGCCCTGCCGTTTCCCGGGAACTTGCGGGGCGGGCTACAGCGGCGGGCTTCTGCGCCCCACTGCTGGTGGTAGAAGCACCATTGTTCGTTGGTCTCCTCACCCCTCCCTCTGGGGTTAGTGGGCTCTGCTGCCGGGCCTGGTCTGGTCTGCTGCTGGGAGCGTGGCCTGGTGATCTGTGCGACGGACGCCCCACTCTCCTTGGCTTTCCACAGCAAGTCCGCCCAGGCTGCCACCTTCCGAGGGTCGCTGAAATCTGCATCGGACAGCAGCAGGCGTATGTCCTCGGGCAGCTGCTCCAGGAATGCCTGCTCAAACATGAGGCAGGGCTTGTGTCCTCCGGCCAGGGACAGCATCTCGTTCATCAAAGCCGATGGCGGTCTGTTTCCCAAACCATCCAGGTGCAGTAAGTGGGCAGCTCGCTCGCGTCGTGAGAGTCCGAAAGTCCTTATGAGCAGGACTTTGAATTCCGTGTATTTGCTGTCCGCTGGGGGAGACTGTATGAACTCCTCAACCTGGGCCGCTGTTTCCTGGTCAAGGGAGCTCACCACGTAGTAGTAACGTGTGTCCTCCGAGGTTATCTGCCGAATGTGGAATTGGGCTTCTGCTTGCTGGAACCATAGGTGAGGTCGCAGCGTCCAGAAGCTTGGCAGTTTTAACGAAACTGCATGAACAGATGTGGCGTCATTCATCTTCGGCCCAAATATCGTTTGGGCCGTCGGGGTCACCAATTGTAGCGGTGTGCTACACGCAGCGCTGAAATAACGACATGTAGTCGATGAGCTCCAGTTGCAAAAAAGATTTATTCGAACTTCGCGGCCTCGCTTTAAAGCCTTCCTGATCCCGCCCTCCCCGGGCGGGAATGCATATTCACAGTCCCGTTCTGCGCACGGGCTTTTCCTCTTGCTGGTGAAGCAGACTTGGCGCCCTTTTTGGGACTGGCCTCAATGCCGGCGTGCGCCGATTTGTGAGCCGGTTCGAGTGCGCTGGGAAGTGGGTCGCCACAACCACTCTATTCTGAGGTTGTGTCCTCTGATCGTCTCCCACCATAGGAAATAACCTCTTCATAGTGCCAGTTTTGATCACCATCCAGCCCCCCCCCCTAGTGTTTGGAGGAAGACCAGCTGTATTTCATGTGTTTGAGTGTGTTCATCTGCGGCGAGCTGAGGGCTTGTTCTTGCTGACAATATTCATGCTCCATCAATCCACAGGATATGTCACTTAGGGACTTGGCTATATTACATTGTTTTGTGTGACTGTATTTTACTGCTATGTTATATGTGCTATATATACTTGGCTGTGTATGATAGTTTGTACTGTGTTATACCTTGGTCCTGGAGGAATGCTGTATTTCTGGGTATTCATGTATAATTGAATGATAATTTAGCTTGAACTGGAACAACAACGTGGTATGCCATGGGCTCTTAACTTGGCCTCACGTGTGGCACCTGGTCAAAGGCCTTCTGAAATTCCACATATACAAATACATTCCTTTATCTATCCTACTTGTTTTTTTTTCCAATTTTTTAAATTATTATTCAAAAATAGCACAAGTACATCGAAGTAACAACACTTACAATGCCTCAAAAAAGAAGAAATTATCTTAAGGATTGAAAATTTTTGTGAATTAAAAAAAACCCTACTAAGCAAGAAAAGTGAAGAAAAAAAAAGAAACCCATTGGAGGTACAACCCCGGAGCCATGCATCATATAAAAAGCTTCTAAAAATAAACATCAAACCGCCAACAAGAAAAAAAGATATATCAAAAAAAATTTACATTTAGGCCGTGGAGGAAATCTATCAGTTCACTAAAATGATAATAACGAGCAAATGAGCCCCATCTCTTCTCAAAATCAAATAAAGGTTCAAAGGTTCGACTTCTAATTTTCTCCAAGCTAAGACACAGCATCACTTGAGAGAACCATTGTGACAAGGTAGGAGCTGATGTATCCTTCCATTTCAACAAGATGGCCCTCCTAGCTATCAATGTAACAAATGCAATAACATGTTGGTCAGACACAGAAATACCATGGATATTTTGAGGGATTATTCCAAAAAGCACAGTCAATTTATTAGTTTGTAAATTGATTCTGAGTGCTTTAGAAATTGTCAAAAAGACTGACTTCCAAAACTGTTTTAATATAGAACATGACCAGAACATGTGTTAGTGCAGCTATCTCAGTTTTACATCTATCACAATACTTGTCAACATTGGGAAATATTTTAGAAAGTCCCTTCTTCGTCAAGTGGTAACGATATACAATTTAAAATTGAATCAGTGAATGACTAGCACAGATCGAAGAAGAGTTAACCAGCTTCAGAATCCGCATCCAATCCTCCCATATAAAAGTCAAATTGAGTTCCTTCTCCCAATCCTGTTTAATCTTAAGGACGCTTATCCCATTGTAATAATAAATTATAAATTCTTCCAATAGAACCATTCAACGAAGGGTTCATATTCATAATATTATCTAATAAGTCAGCCTCCAATACATAAGGAAAATTACTTAAATATTTTTGTAAAAAATGTCTAACTTGAAGATATTGTAAAAAGTGTGAATATGAGAGAGAATACTTATCGACTAATTGTTCAAAAGACATCAATCTGCCTTCTTTAAATAAATCCAAAAAAGAATTAATACCTTTATTTTTCCATAGTAAAAAAATTAGATCTCTTCAAGAAGGTTTAAAAAAGTAATTATGATAAATTCTACTACAAAGTTTACATTTTTTAAGATTAAAAAATTGCAGAACTGGAGTCAAATTTGTAAAGACTGCTTAACTACAGGATATAGGTTTAAATTAGCAACTTTAGCTAATTGTATAATTGTATCCTACTTGTAATCTCCTCAAAGAATTCCAACTGGTTCGTCAGGCAGGATTTTCCCTAAAGGGAACCATACTGACTTTGTACTATCTTGTCCTGTGTCGTCACCTCATCCTTAACAATTGATTCCAACATCTTTGACTATAATTTCCTTTCTGCTGCCTTCCTTCCTTTTTAAAGAGCGGAGTGACATTTGCAATGTTCCATTCTTCTGGCACCATGCCAGAGTCCAATGATTTTTGAAAGATCATTACTAATGCCTCCACAGTCTTTACCACTACCTCTTTCAGGACACTGGGACGCAGTTCATCTAGACCGGGTGACTTGTGTACCCTTAATAGTAACTGCAGTCACTTCTCTCCCTCACCCCCTTCACACCTGGCACACTGCTGATGTCTTCCACAGTGAAGACTGATGCAAAATACTCTTTAGTTCATCTGCCATCTCCTTGTCCCCCATTATTATTTCTCTGGCCTCATTTTCTAGTGGTCCTATATCCACTCTCATCTTTTTTTTTACATAATTGAAAAAGGTTTTATTATCCACTTTGATATTGTTTGCTAATTTGCTTTCATATTTCATCTGTTCCCTCTAAATGATTCTTCTAATTGTTCTCTGTAGGTTTTTAAGAGCTTCCCAATCCTCTGTCTTCTCACTAATCTTTGCTTTGTATGCCCTCCTCTGCTTTTGCCTTGGCTTTGACTTCCCTCGTCAGCCAGTGTTCTATTTTGCCATTTGAGTACGGTATTTCATTGTTTTTGGAATCTTACCTGTCCAGCACCTTCCTTATTTTTCCCAGAAACTCATGCTATTGAGGCTCTGCTGATATCCCTGCCAGCATCTCCTTCTGATTTACTTTGGTCAACTCTTCTCTCATAATATTGTAATTTCCTTTACTCCACTGAAATACTGCTACGTCAGACTTTAATTTCTCCCAGTCAAATTTCAATTTGAACTCAATCATTTTACTGCCTTTTAAGGGTTATTTTACCTTAAACTCCTTATTCACCTCCAGTTCATTACATAACACCCAATCCAGTATAGTTGACCCCCTAGTAGACTCAACAACAAACTGCTCTATAAAGCCATTTTTTCGGCATTCAATAAACTCATTCTCTTGAGATCCATTACCAACCTGATTTTCCCAATCGACATGCATGTTAAAATCTCCCATGACTATCATAACGTTGACCTTTTGACATGCCTTTTCTACTTTCTGTTATCTGTGGTCCACATCCCAGCTGCAGTTTGGAGGCCTGTATATATCTGCCATCAGGATCCTTTTACACTTGCAGTTTCTTAACTCAACCCACAAGGATTCAACATCTTCTGATTCTATTTCACATCTTTCTACTGATTTGATGCCATTCTTTACTAGCAGAGCCTTGCCACACCCTCTGTCTACCTTCCCGTCCCTCTGATACATTGTGTAACTTTGGACACTCAGCTCCCAACTACAACTATCCTTCAGCCACAATTCAGTGATGGCCACAACATTATACCTGACTATCTGTAATTGTGCAACAAGATCATCCACCTTATTCTTATACTTAGTGCATTGAGATAAAACACTTTGAGTACTGTATTTGCTACCCTTTCTGATTCTGCGTCCCCAATGCACTGATATTCACCCTGTTGGCTGCAGTTTCATTTTATCATTTGCCTGCCCTTCTTGACAGTCTTGAGTGCACGCTGTCTTTACGTTTTTACCATCTGTCCTACCCTAAAACCCTTCACTGTGCTTCCCATCCTCCTGCCAAATTGGATTAAACCCTCCCCAACAGCTCTAACAAGCCTGCCCACGAGACTATTGGTCCCCCTCAGGTTCAGGTGTAACCCATTACTTTTGAACAGGTCATACCTCCCCAGAAGAGTTCCTAGTGTTCCAAGAACCTGAAGCCCTGCCCCTCCTGCACCAGCATCTCAGCCATGCATTAATCTGCCACATCCTGTTACTACCCTCACTGGCGCGAGGCACAGGCAGCAATACAGGAATTACTACCCAGAAGGTCCTGCTTCTCAGCTTTCTACCTAGCTCTCTTGATCAATTTTCAGGACTTCTTCTCTTTGCTTTTCCTTCCTATGTCATTGGTACCAATATGTACCAAGGCATCTGGCTGCTCACCCTCCTTCTCCAAAATGCTGTGGATGATATCCAAGACATCCCTGACCCTGGCATAAGGGAGGCCACATACCATTCGGGTGTCCCATCATGTCCACAAAATCTGCTGTCTGTTCCCCTAACTATTGAGCCCCTTTTCATCATCGCTCCCCTGTTCGCCCTCTTTCCCTTCTGCACCACAGACCTACGCTCAGTGCCAGTAACCCAGTCTCCATGGCGTTCCTCTGGGAGGTCATCTCCCACAACAATATCCAAAGTGGTATACTTATTGAGGGAAATGGCCACGGGTGACCTTTTCAATAAGCAATTCTAGTTATGTCAGTATGTTACCATTGTTCTGTGTTCTTTGATGATGAATTGATCCATGTTGTCTTTCATCAAAAGTCATCTGATAATACAAATATATCATATCCATGGGTCCTCCTTATATATTTCATGCTCAAAAATCTAGCACATTTATCATGTGCTTTTTTTCATAAATCCATGTAAAATATGCTCAAGCTCAATAGGCTTGAGTGTGTTCTGCTGTTTATCCTTCATTATGCAATGAGTGGCCTCTTTATTTGGCACACCTGTACACCTGCCTATTAATGCAAATATCTTATCAGCTAACCATGTGGCAGCAACTCGGTGCATAAAAGCATTCAGACATGGTCAAGAGGCTCAGTTGTTCAGACCATACATCAGAATGGGGAAGATGTGGTCTAAGTGACTTTGACCATGGAATGAGTGTTGGTGCCAGATGGGGTGGTTTGAATATCACAGAATCTGCTGACCACCTGGAATTTTCATGCATAACAATCTAGAGAGAATGGTATGGAAAACTAAAAGAAAATCCAGTAAGCGGCATTTTTGTGGGTGAAAATGCCTTGCTAATGAGAGAGGTCAGAGGAGAAGGACCAGACTGGTTCAACCTGACAGGAAGGTGTCAGCAACTGAAATAACCAGCAGTGGTGCGCAGGATAATATCCCTGAATATAAAACACATTGAAGCTGAAGTGGGTGAACTACAAAGGTAGAAGACCACAAACTTACATTTAGTTGTCACTTTGTTAGGTATAGGAGGTATCTAATAATGTGGTACTGAGTGTAATATATATTAAGTTATAAACTCTTTCCAATTGATTGTTTTCCCTCAGTACACTTGCACACATGACTCAGCAGGTAACGGGCTTGCAACTGATCAGGATAAGGGTGAAAATTCAAATTGCTCGAAGAACTCAATGTGTCAAGCAACACCTGTTGGAAGCAAAGGGATAGTTGTGTTTTGGTTTAGCACCCTACATCTAAGTGAACCATCACAATCCAATTGAATGGCAGAACAGTCTTGGGAAGTTGAATGGCTTTATTCTGCACCAATATCTGATGACCAGATTGTGCCAAAGATATTTCTTTATATATAAAATAATCGTTTTTGCTGCTTTTGTCAAAAAATCACTTCCTCTGGGTGCCACAGTAGCGAAGTGGTTAGTGTGATGCTGTTACAGCTCGGGATATTAGAGTTAAATTTCAATGGCATTTGTAAGGAGTTTGTACATCTTCCCTATGAACACATGAGTTTTCTCCAGGTGCTCTGGTTTCCTCCCTCAGTTCAAAGACCTGATTAGTAGGTTAATTGGTCATTGTAAATTGTCCTGTGGTTAGGCTAGGGTTAAATCAGTGGGTTGCTCTGTTTCACAGCTCGCTGAGCCAGAAAAGACTGTTGTGCTCTGTATCCCTAAATAAAATAAAAGTAAGTAAATCGATTATTCTCGAAAGTTATAGATGCTTTTAAGTAGATATTTTCTTGGAGTTGCACTTCATTTCATTCAGTGAATATATTCTGAAAATATTACAGGAAATATTTAATGTGATTTATTTCTGATGTTGACCAAGTTTGTTCCAACAACTTTCATGAACAAATGAGAAATATGAATTTTCCCGGATGTGCAGGCTGGGAGTTTAAATGAGGATTCACTGATATGTTGCATTTTTCCTTTGTCTTTTAATAAATGTTAAGTACATCAGTGGGTTGGGAAATAGTTGAATGTTAAGAGGAAGACCAGCAGAAGTTTCCTGGCTGCAGGACTTCATGGAAAGTACAATCAGGATGCATTGTGTTCTATTTATTAACAATAGAACTGCTTATGTGACATATCCTGGCGCACAAATTAGGAAAGCACCCTGTGAAATTTTGTCAAAAAATAACTGCTGCACTGAGCAACACAAAATAGATGATTAAAACATTTTAATGGTATTCAGGATTACTGCTTGGCCTTGCTTTATTCTGTGCAATTGTCCGTCCATGTGACTGGCCATGAATTATTCATCTGTAGCTATTGAACACACTCCCAAGAATTTAATTACATGCTCTCCTAAAACACCTCTCAATAACTGTCTATCATTGCCCAATCATGTGGCATAAATTTGAGGGAATAAATTGAGGTAGTTTTGTATACCTTTGAACTAGACACTAGCTCATTTTATTGTGGTCTGCTTAAGGGTATCCTTCACATAAGGGAAATTCTAATTGAAATCAACATCTGGACAGCTTAGACTCAAAATCTTGAGAATGATTTTGCTTTTGGCTCAACTCTTTATGGTGAAAGATGTAAGTTGAAGAAACCTTTCTTTGATTCATTCACTACTGCCACGACTCAGGATGATTTTAAGTAGGGGGAAAAATTGGTTTCGGATGTGATTCAAAATTGGTTAATGTTCTTTCTCATACTCAAGTGCAAAGGAGAATGAAATAATTGTTACTCTGGATCCATTGCAGTGCAGAAAAAAACAGTAAGATTAAGAACACAATAAGAAGAACACATTAAAAGTAAAGATGTAAAATTGCTTTTATATATATATATATAAATAAAATATGTCCATAAAATTACACTAGGCACAGGAGTTTCTGCACATAAGGTGACTCTGACAGGAAATGATAAAAGTTGTGATGGTGGGGGTGTGGAAAGGTGGATTAGTGAATCGAGGTGTTGATCAGTCTTACTGCTTGGGGAAACTGTTCAGTTCCAGCAATATTCAGGCACAAATCTGAGGTTATGAAAAGGCATAAGTAGTGTTGTTGGGGAAGAGGAGGGATGGGTTAGTGGGTGGAGGTGTTGATTAGCCTTGCTGTTTAGATGATTTAGGAGCCGGAAAGTCCATTGTATTCCAACAGACAATTGACAAATGGCCAAATAAAGAGTCATCTGAGTACATATATAATTAGAAACTCTTTCCAATTTTTTTTTGCCCCTCGGTAGTACTTGCACATGTAACCCACAAAATAATGAGCTTGCTACAGATGTGGAAAGTAGGCAAAGCATAAGGGTGGAAAGTATAATTGCTGTAAGAACTCAGTGGGTCAAGCATCATCTGTGGGGGCAAAAGGGGTGGTCATATTTTGGGTCAGGACCTTGCATCAGTGCAGAGGGAAGATGGCCAGTATTGAGAGGTGAGAAGGAGGAGGAGAGATGGGCTGGTAGGTGAAAGTGGAGCCAGCTGAGGTGAAGGATGATAGGCAGGTGGAGGTGGGAGGGGAATGAGTAAAGACAAGCTAGAAGATGATAAGTGTAACCAGATAAGGGAAGGGTGATGGACAGTGGTGCCAGGTTGGGGGTGAAGTATGCATGTCAGTAGAAAGGGTAAGCCAAGGAAATAGAAATAGAAGTGGACGGGTAGGGGGGTGATAGGCAGATCTCATTACACTGAGATGTAACACTGAGTGTCATAGGAAGTCATTCCTACCTGTGGCCATCAAATTTTACAACTCCTCCCTCGGAGTGTCAGACACCCTGTGCCAATAGGGTGGTCCTGACTTATTTCCACTTGGCATGATTAACTTATTATTTAATTATTTATGGTTTTATATTGCTATATTTCTTCACTCTTCTTGGTTGGTGCAGCTGTAATGAAACCCAATTTCCTTCTGGATCAATAAAGTATGTCTGTCTGTCTGTCTGAATGAGCTGGCCCAGTTAGGATAGAGTGAATCTAGGTACCAGGTGGGGTAGAAGGGGATTGATAAAGGAACAAATATAAAGAATGGAAAAGGAAACCAAGAGGTGAGGGTTACCAGAAATTGGAAAATTCGGTGTTCATGTCATTGTATTGTAGGCCAGCTATGTGGAATATGAGGTATTGTCTATCTGGTTTGTATTTCCTCGGTAGTGGAAAAAGAAAGCCCACCCAGTAACAGCTTGGTATGAGAAATAAAAGAAAGCCTTACCAGACAGAGCATAAGTTCTTTGCATTGTAGTCACCCAGTCTACATTTGGTCTTTGACAACATAGAGGAGGCCGTATTACAAAAACCAGCCTCCACTCCATGGACCCTGTCTACTCTTGCTGTCTCAGAAAACTGACCAGCATTATCAAAGACCCCTCCCTCCCTAGACATTCTCTCTTTACTCCCCTCCCATCAGACAAAAGATACAAAAGTTTCAAAGTGTGTGCCACCATGCTCAAGGGCAGCTTCTACTCTACTGTTAGATGTATCTCTTGTATATTAAAGATTTTGACTTTACTAATATTTAATCTGAAAATCACTTAGGAATACACAAAATGCTGGAGGAACTCAGCAGGTCCGACAGCATCTGTGGAAAGGAATAAACAGTCGATGATTCGAGCTGAGACCCTTCATCACCATTGGAAAAGATGGGGGCAAAAACCAGAATAAGAAGGTGGGTATTCTAGCTTTTGCCCCCCTCCTTTCCAATCCTAATGAAAGGTCTTGACTAGAATTGTAAATTGTTTATTCTTTTCTATAGATGCTGTCAGACCCGAGTTCTTCCAGCATTTTGTATATGTTACTCTGGATTTGTAGAATCTCTTGTTCCTGAATAATACTTGTTTTTTTGCTAGCAGTTTCATAGAGAACTACCAGTTACATCCACTTAATGCATCACCATCTCTAACTTCCCAGTTTATCAATTGCAGTGCAGTTGTCAGAAAAATCCTTCTCCGTCACTGGAATTTCAGAAGCAGGGATGTTATGTAGATAGTACAACGGTTCCTTTGAATGGCTGCGCAAATTTTGTTAATTTGTGTGGGTTTTTCCTTTATCTCTAGGATTTTGAGATATTTTCGATTCATTTCATTATTGATTTTAAAATATTAAAAATCCACTTTGAGTAAAGATGAAAGATCTTTAAAAAGATTTAAAATTAGTTTTATTTGTCACATATACATCAAAACATACATTGAAGTGTGTTGTTTGTGTCAGTGACCAACACAGTTCAAGCTTGTGCTGTGGGCAACTTGCCATGCTTCCAGCACCACCAGGGCATGCCCACAATTTATTAACTCTATAACCAGTACATCTTTGGAATGAGGAAGGAAACTGGAGCACCCGGAAGAACCTTGTGCGGTCATGGGGAGAACGTATAAGCTCCTTACAGATAACAGCAGGAGATGAACCCTGATCATTAGAGTAATGCCATGTCAATTTATTTGCCATGGTGTAAATAAATGTTATGTTAAAGATAATCAGAATACAGTCTGTTTTCTATGAGCACCAAGTCCACGGTCTCCATAACATGGGGTTGCCTGAAGACCTTTACCATTTCTGTTGTGATTGAGGATGTTTTCCTTCACTTGGCTTCCGTGGAAGCTATAAACTTCACCACAGTTGAGGCTGGTGCTGCTTGGGTGCTTGATGGGACAGGCGGGTGACTTGTGAGATGGCCTGCTCCATACACCATAGGACATGGGAGCAGAATTAGGCCATTTGGCCCATCAGGTCTGCTCCACCATTCTATCATGGCTGATCCTTCTTTTTCCCCTCCTCAGCCCCACTCCGCAGCCTTCTCCCTGTAACCTTTGATGCCATGTCCAATTAAGAAGCTATCATGCTCTGTCTTAATACACCCAATAACCTGGTCTCCATAGCTGCCTGTAGTATAAATTCCACAAATTCACCACCCTCTGGCTAAAGAAATTTTTCTGCATCTGTTTTAAATGGACACCCCTCTATCCTGAGGTTGTGCCCTCTCAACCTAGACACCCCCACCATGGCAAACATCATTTCAACATCTACCATGTCTCGGTCTTTCAACGTTCGAAAGGTTTCAATGAGATCTCCCCTCGTCCTTCTAAATTCCAGCGAGTACAGACCCAGAGCTATCAAACTTTCCTTGTATGATAACCCTTTCATTCCCAGAATCGTACATCTGAAGCCCTTCTGAACCCTCTCCAATGTCAGCACATCTTTTTGTGGATGAGGAGCCTAAAACTATTCTCAATACTCAAGGTGAGGCCTTGCAGTGCCTTCTAAAGCCTCTGCATCACATCCTTGCTCTTATATTCTAGACCTCTTGAAATGAATGCTAACATGGCATTTGCCTTCCTCACCACTGACTCTTCCTGTAAATTAACCTTCAGGGTGTTCTGCACAAGGACTTCCAAGTGCCTTTGGATCTCAGATTTTTGGATTTTCTCCTACATTTATTTCTTCTACCAAAGTGCATGACCATGTATTTTCCAACATTGTATTTCATTTGCCCCACTCTTGCCCATTCTGCTAATCTGTCTAAGTCCTTCTGCAGCCTACCTGTTTCCTCAAAACTACCTGCTCCTCCAACAATCTTCATATCATCTGCAAATATGGCAACAAAGTCATCTATTCCATCATTTAAGTCATTGATATGAAGCACAAAAAGAAGTGGTCCCAACATCGACTCCTGCAAAACTCCGCTAGTCACTGGCAGCCAACCAGAAACTAATCCTTTTATTTCCACTCATTGCCTCTTACCAATCAGCCAATGCTGTAATAATGCCAGTAACTTTTCTGTAATACCTTGCTCTTAACTTGGTACGCAGCCTTGTGTGTGGAACCTTGCCAAAGGCCTTTTGAAAGTCCAAGTATACAACATCCACTGCATCCCCTTTATCTATCCTACTTGGAAGCTCCTCAACGAATTCCAACAGGTTTGTCTGACAGGAATTTCCCTTAAGGAAACTATGCTGACTTTGTCCTATCTTGTCCTGTGTGACAAAGTACTCTATAACCTTATGCTTATGCCTTCCACCATATACACACTTGTAGCTACATTTCCTTGAGTATCTGAATCCTTCTGTACTCTACTTTTTGAGTAGTTATGGCCCAAAGAAGTTTTCAAAGAATAAGTGGGATATAGCATTTCTGCAGTGAAACTTTGAGCACATCCATGAATCCTTTATTTGTCTGGCTATCTTTTCCCATGTCAGATCCTGGAATAAAGTACCGTAGATTCCGGACTACAGAGCGCACCTGATTAAAAGCTGCTGGCTCTAATTTTAGAAATAAAATCAATTTTTTACTTGTAAAGGCCGCACCGGATTTTAGGCCGCACCGGATTTTCGGCCGCAGGTGTCCCACGTTGTAATATGAGATATTTACACAGAAAGATATTACACGTGAGGATTTTTTAACTTTTAATTAAATCCATATGGTAACAAAAACAAATACATATTGCAAATGCTTTTTTTTGAACCGTGCCCGTAACGCGGCTACTTTTAAATATACGTTGCGTATACTTCTTTACTGAACAACATTCCAATATCTCCTAACGACTGGTAAAAAATATATATACTGCAGCCTACCAGGAAAAGTTATTGATCGCCTTTAACTTAAAAGCAGCGTTTTCGCTCCGCCACTCCCCCCCGCCGTCCCGTTTATCGCAAACCGGTATCCCACAAGACGCGGCGAAACCGGGTGTGACGTCATAGCATCCCGCGATGTAGTACAGAAAACAAATATAGTTAAAACTCTTCTAACTTTAATTAGAAAATGAATTACTAAGCGAAAATATTATAAACTAAATAACTGCCGTAAAGGCAGCACAATGCTTTTCTTCGAGTGTTTTCCATGTTGATGAGGGTGAGTACAAATGACTGATTTACAATAATTTAATTGTGAAAGTGCGCTTGATTTATCGTACAATTTCATTGGACCTCTGTGAACTACTCATCAATTTTATTGGTCTACTGTTACGAGGCAAAATGTTTTCGGCGGCATGAAAAAAATAATTCATTAGCCGCTCCGTATCAAAGGCCGCAGAGTTCAAAGCTGTTCAAAATGTGGGAAAAAAGTAGCGGCTTAAAATCCGGAATCTACGGTAGCTTTTTTTCTGGGCTGGCATACAAATAATGTGATCTAGAGTAAGTTGGATATCTGTGCATCACACAAGTTCTGGAGGAACTCAGCAGATCAGGCACCATCTATGGAGAGGAATAAGCAGTTGAAGTTTTGGACCATGACCAGACAGGACTAGACGAGAATGTCTGCTGAGAACATTGGTCTGAGAAAGTGTTCTCACTTTAATTCACTCATCCTTTCAATGAATTTGGAGATTTTGTGGAGGATTGTTGTTGATACTTGGTGTCATGATGAGTGTTCAGCATGTTGGAAGGGAGGGATCGCTGCTATACAGAACACCAGAAGTTGTGCCATGTAACCATAACTCTTAATGCATAGCAATTAAACTCCAATATATGTGCAATAATTGAGCCAAACGGAGCAGCATACCAACATGTATAAATGCGGCTGGAGTCAGATTGCAAAGATTGCTGGGTTTGCTACCTTGTGGATTTTATTTTGGGGTGGCACGGCAGCATCTAGTGACCTGGGTTCAATTCCTGTTGTTCTTTTAAGGAGTTTCTACTTTCCCTCCATGAATTTCCTTCCACATTCTAAAGACCTGTTGATTAGTAGGTTAACTGGTTACATGGATACAATTGGGTGGTGTGGGCTTGTTGGGCTGGAAGGGCCTGTTACAATGCTGTGTTGCTAAATTAAAAAATAAAATTTTCATTTGCCTCCAGTTTCCACTAGTTTGCTTTCACAATTAAGTGGGTCTTGTCAAACACGGATGGGGGAGTAGCATCTCATATCCCATCTAGGTAACCTTCAACCTAATAGTATAAACATCAATTTCTTCTGGTAATTAAAAACAAATTCTTTCCCTTCCCTCCTCTATTCCCTCCCAACTCTGGCCTCTTATCTATTTTCCTCACCTGCCAATCATCACCACCCCCCCTCCCGTGGCCCCCCTCCTTCCTTTCTCACATGATTCACTTCCCTCTCCTATCATATTCTTTCTTCTCCAGCCCTTTAAAATTTCCACCCACCTCACTTCATCTGCCATTTTCCAGCTTGTCCTCCTTCCCTCCCCCTCCCAACTTTTAATTCTGTTGTCTTCCCCCTTCCCTTCCAGTCCTGAAGAAGGGTCTCGGCCCAAAAAGTCAACCGGCTTTTCATTTTCATAAATACTGCCTGACTTGCTGTGTTCCTCTAGCATTTTGTGTGTGATGCTTTGGATTTCAACTTGCTTTTGTGTTTATGAATTTAAGATAGCATATTGTGCATGATCAATGAAGAAAAGTCATTGAAGATACAAGAATAATTTTTCTAGAGTTCAGGCTATATTGTTCAGTTTTGGATAGCACTTGGATAGAAAGTTAAACCGAGACTGTAACTCTGCTTGGGTGGAGCAGGGTGGTGATTGTTTCACTTGCTGACCGATCTTCTTCCCTTGAACCGAACCACCACAGGCATTATTTTTAAATCACTGAACTAGTATCTTGAGGTCTGGAACCCAGAAATATGATTTCAAATCAAACCTGAATGCTCAAACGTTTTAATTCAATTAAACAAAATGCAAGTAATTGTTTCAAATAATTATATAATACTTTGGTGACATGAAATGGCTCAATTCTTATGAAGAAAACATTATGTTGATGAGAGGAAATTTACCATCCTTAATTTGGCCTTTGTGTGACCCACAGCAATGAGATTAATTTTTGTTCTTTCTGATGAGCCAAGCAAGTCATGTACAGTACTTAGCATGTCAGAGGGGACAGGAGCTAATCGTATTGTCCATATTTTGTAATCAAATCCATACAATTTTATATCAGTTACAAAATATGGAGAAAAAAGTATTTTATTTTGGAAGAATGATGCAAGTCTAATTGTGTGCAGTGCAGACTTTACTCTGTGTATTTGGTTATACCAGTTTGCATATTTTTGTCAGCATTTTCTGAATTGCTGACTAACAACAAAAAAAATTGATTTAAGAGACACCACACACCCCGGCCACTCCCTGTTTGACCCGCTGCCATCCAGCAAAAGGTTCGGGACACTAAAAGCCAGAACAAATAGACTGAGGAACAGCTTCTACCCCAGAGCTGTGGCCTCCATCACACCACTCCCACAGAACAATGACTGAAACTGTGAGCACACACATGCACACACACTGACTCAAATACTTGCACTAACGGCACTTTGTGCATTACTGTGATATTCTGGTGCTGCTGCAACTTATTTTCTGTTACTTATCTGTTTAATACTGTTTTTCTATTACTGTCTTGTTTTTATCTACCACATTATTTAATTGCCTGAGAGGAAGCCAAACAGAGTTTCATTGTACCTATGTATAATGACAATAAAGATCATTCTAATTCTTCTAATTCCAATTGTCTTAGTCAGAGAAATGTATTTTTTTCTCTCTACGCTCATTTATTTCAGTTGGGGCGGAGGTAACTGACTTTGTATATCAATTAACTAAAAGTTGAGTTTTGTGTAAGACTGGCTGAATCGATAATTATCAACAAGTGCTATGGATGAATGGGTCTGTTGCCTAGAACTATGCTATGCTTCAAACTGCACTGTCATAGATTGTTTAACAGCTGTGTATTATGTGAATGTAAAATGTCAGCAGCAATTAGTTTTATTGAAGGAGCATTTTTGAACCACAAAGTGCAGCAAAATTAAAGTTTTGTTAAGCAAGGAGCTGTTTAACTACTGTAGTTCTTCCTGTATGAGTGGCGGGGTAGAGATAAGTCTCTACCAAAGGAGGTGCAAGGTACTTTGTCCCTCCGCTAGCCTGCAGGTCAGCCTTGGGCAAGGTGTATCACCTGCTTACCCCCACCAAGTTGGGGTCATGTGAAGCCGTGGGAGCAGGTCGTGGATGGTCATATGAGCAGCTGGTGCATATCACAAGTCCTGGTTATACGTCTACTGACATCAGGCAGATAACCTCTGAAGAGTATTGATAATGGCAGCAGTTACCCGTCTTGAAAAGAAGGCGGCAATGGTAAACTATTTCTGTTTTTTAAAAAAAAGTTACCAAGAACAATCATCAAGACCATGATCGTCCACGTCATGAAGCACAGCACATAATGGATGAAGTTCTTTCTGTATCTATATATTTAGAGATTCTGTGTGGAACAGGCCCCTTCAGTCCAACAGATCACACTACTCAGCAAACCACCTGTTGAACCCTAGCCTAATCACAAGTCAGTTTAACCTACTAATTGGTAGGTTTTTGGACTGAGAGAGGAAACGGGAGTTTCAGAATAGTCTGTTCTTCAAGATGAACTCTGGAGTCGTATCACTGCTGCCCAATTTGTTTTAGACATACAGCACAGATAGTTGCCCTTTAGCCCATGAAGTCTGTACCATGCACTCATTTACACTAGTAATCCCATAACATTCCCACCAACATGCCTGTATTCTACTACTCAGCTATGCACGAGCAGCAATTTACAGCAGCTAATTAATGCACCAACCCACAAGTCTTTGGGATGTTGGAGGAAACCAGAACAACTGGGTTAAACTCGTGCAGTTAGTCACAGGAAGAACTGCAAAATCCACCCAAACTGTACCTAGGGTAGGGGTTAAACCCAGTTCTTTGGATCTGTGAGGTAGTGGCTCTGCCAGCTGCATGTGATTTTTGTTAGTAATAGATGCTCTGTTAGTTTAATATTTTTAAAAGTTTATTAAATCCAATGAATCAAAGAGACTAGTAATAGTATTTTAAATAAATAAATAAATAGCATATCAATTTATAGATACTAGTGGAATCAAATGGTTTTCCCATTTATTTAGATATATGGTGCAGAACAGGCCCTTCCGGCCTAATGAGTTACACTGCCCAGCAAATCAACAATTTAACCGTAGCCTAACCACAGGACAATTTGCAATGACCAATTAGCGTTCTGACCTGTATGTCTTTGAACTGTGGGAGAAAATCCGGAGGAAACCCATCTCTCTGTGGAGAGAACATACACCTTACAAAACAACACTGGAATTGAACTCCAAGCTCTGATGCTCCAAGCTGTAGTAGTATTGTACTAGCTGCTACAGTACTGTGGGCGCCCACTACTCTACCAAGGCACACCACTGCAGCGTACTTGTTTCTAGTCAGTGGTGTATAATACTCAATCCTTGTGATCAATGTTTCGAGAAAAAAGTGCCCAGAGTTGTCTGAAAATAATGTTTGGAAGTCCAACATTAGCAAGTCAAAACTATGAAAATTATGTCAGGAAGGAACTATGGTACAACATTGAGAAGTGTATTTTCCTCAATAAAATTAGTCGGAGGCATACTGCCACCTTTAATAATATAAAAGATCAATGATATGGCCAGTTATCTGGAAAGTGAAGTAAAATGGCTTTTGGGAAATCAATCCAGGGTAGGAATTCGGTAGGATACTGGGTAGTGTTATAGAGCAGAGGGACCTGGGAGCACACAGTTCCCTAAGAATGGTATCACTGGTAGACAGTTGTGAAGAAGACATTTGCCATGCTAGCCTTTATCAGTCAGGGCATAGGAGTTGGAATGTTACATTGCTGTTGTACAAAATGGAGTATTGTGTGTAGTTTTGGTTACTTTGTTATAGGAATGACATCATTATGCTGGACACACAATTTGCAAGAATGGTGCCAGGACTTAAGGGCCTGAGCTAGAGAGTGGATAGACAAGCTTGGACTGTAGTCATTAGAGCATTGGAGACTGAAGGGTAACCTTAGAGGTATGTGAAATCATGAGGAACACATTGTGAATACAGTCTTTTTTCCTGAGACAGGAAACCAAAAATTAGAGTGTGTAGATTTAAGTTGATAGAGGAAAGATTTAAAAGGGAACTGAACGGCAACTTCTTTACACAGAGGGTGTAAAGCATATGGAATGATTTGCCAGAGAAAGTAGTTTAGTTGGGTACAATAATGATATTTAAAAGACAATTGGATAGGAAAGGTTTAGAAGGATATGGGTTAAATGCAGGGAAATAGGATATACTAAAATGATGTTTCTGGCTGAGTTGAAGAACTGATCTGGACCATTTGTATCATATTTTTGAGACAATATTGTTTTATTTACTAACAATCTCAAAGTTTGCTACCAGGGTTGTAAATTGAAACAGGAGCTGCTGAATGATTATTTTCAACCATTGTATCATTAGTAAATCTCAGTTCCTGTACTTTTCCTCTGCGACTGGAGTAACAAAAAAGCTGTGAACTGGTCTGAACAGTTGGTTCATCCCTTGGAGATGAAGCTGTGCATTTCGTTGGATTACGTGGATTGGCTGATGGGGTTGTTGGGTGAAATACTGGCCAGAGTTGCTGTCTTGTGATTATCTTGTCTGAGCTTAACCTTTTCCAATTTAATGTCTTGCAGTGCAATTTAACTGGGCTTTACTCCTTATTTTATGTAAAAAAAAAAGCTACTATTTATAATTTACCTCATTTCTGTTTGGTTAAACAAAGTTGTGGGCTGCAATTCCTTCATGACTACAGCAACTGCACTACTGTGACTGTATCATGTTGACGTGGATAGCCCTGAGGCCATGATAGACATTTATAAATATCTTTTTCACCTTCTGGTTTAAACATGCTCCAAGTGGAAAAACTTGCTTCAAAAAACATTTATAACTCTATTTTAACCTTATAGTCTTTGGATCATTTTAAATACTTTGATTTCATTGATGAATTCTCTGACCTTGGTTAATTCCCATTGAGCCTTTTGTCAGGAGTTCCAGTCAAGTGGCTGGTGCATTTTCCACCAACTTCAGAGGTTTTCCCTTTGGATGCTTTTTTTTGCACTTGATTCTAAAGCCTAGTGATAAGTGTGTTTCTCTGGATTTAATGTTGGGCATTGTCTATGAAGGAGTATAAACAGTCAGTGTTTCAAGCCAAGACCCTGGATCAGGACATGAAATAATAAGACTCTTCTCCAGCCACCTTATTCTGTCCTCTGACTTTCTTTTAAGTCCAGATGAAGGATTTTAGCCTGAAATGATATAACTATTTATTCTCCACAGATGCTGCTTGACTTGCTGAGTTTCTCCAGCATTTTGTGTGTGTTGCACAGGTTCTCTAGCATTTGCAGAATCGCTTGTGTTTATTATTTAGTATTCGAGTAGTTTAACAATGTTGTTTTCTCTATAAGAAAAAAAAATGGCTGTACTATGTTCAGAATGGTGTCCTGGATTTTCCTGGAAATGAAAGATGTCCGAATTCTTTTGTACCTTGATTTTACACAAGTTGAGAATTAGTTCTGTTTTTCCTAGACAGTCAAAATCTGCTGGTGCTGCTGGAATTTAAAAAATGAATTAAAGTTCCTGAATTGGGATGAATTTATTGGTAAACACAAGATGCTGGAAATCCAGAGTAATGGACACAGAATGTTGAAGGAACTCAAAAGGTCAAACAAAGTCTATGGAAAGGAATAAACAGTTGACTTTTCAGAACGAGGCTCTTGATCAGGACTTGATGAAGGGATCGTTTTAAATACTTTGATTTCATTGCCTGACCTGCAGAGTGTATTGGTACTGTTGCTTTCTCAGAAAGACAAAGACCAAGAGTAAGCAGTTTTACCCGTAGAGAGAATATTGTTGGGGGGAGTGTGGCTGACCTTTGCTTCATCCCTCCATTGACGTGTGTAAATTTGAAGCATTTGTGACAATTTAGATTTTTCTGTGTTATCTTGATCAGATTGCTGCCTTTATGCTAACAGCCTTTGCTACATAACTTGTGCTTTAACCTCTATATCAATGGTGAACTTTTATAAATCACAGCTTCCAACAATGCTGTGTGCTTTTGTGTGTCACTTTCTGAAGTCTGTGTTGCGTAGTTGGAATTTAAATTTTCCCTGGAATTTGGGGCAGATCTGCATTTGTACAGCAGCTTTTGTGGCCTGTGGAAGCCCCAATATATATTTAAGTCCCGTCGTACACAGGGAGTATAGGTGTCTCCTGAACAGTCAGTTATTTATAGGCATATATGAGACCCTTTGGCCCAACTCAGGCAACTTGGTCAGTATGACAATCTTCTGAGATGGTTCCAATAACTTTTTTGAGGAAGTAGAGAGGCTACAGAAGGACCTAAACAGATTAGGAGAATGGACAAAGAAATGACAGATGGAATATAGTGTTGGGAAGTGTGTGTTTATGAACTTTGTTAGAAGAAATGAAAGGGTTGACTATTTTCTAATTGGAGAGAGAATACAGAAAACTGAGGTGTAAAGGGATTTGGGAGTCCTTGTGCAGGAATCCCTAAAGGGTAATTTGTAGGTTGAATCTGTGAGAAAGGCAAGTGCAACGTTAGCATTCTTGTAAAGAGGACTAGAATGTAAAAGCAAAGATACAATGTTAAAACTTTATTAAGAACTGGTGAGGCCTCACTTGGGAGTATTGTGAGTAGGTTTGGGCCCCTTATCGAGAAAGGATATGCTGAAACTGGAGAGTGTTCAAAGGAGGTTCACAAAAATATTCCAGGATTGAATGGCTTGTCATAGGAAGAGTGTTTGATGGCTCTGGGCCGGTATTCACTAGAACTCCTGAAGAATTAGGGATGACCTCATTGAAACCTATCGAATGGGAAATGGCCTTGATAGGGTGGATGTATGTTCTGTATGGTGTGAGAGCCGAAGACCAGATCACAACCTCAGAATAGAGGATGTCCTTTTAGAATGGAGATGAAGGATATTTTTGGCCAGGGAGTGGTATCTGTGGAATTCTTTGCCAAAGGCAGTTGTGGAGGCCAAGTCTTTTTGTTTATTTAAGGCAGAGGTTGATAGATTCTTGATTAGTCAGGACATGAAGGAATACAGGAAGAAGACAAGAGGTAGAGGTTAAGAGGAAAATTGGATCAGCCATGAAATGGCAGAGAAGTCTCAATGGGCAAACTGGTCTAATTCTGCTCCTATATCCTATGGTCTTTGGAAAAACATGGGTTATCCTCCAATCCTCTGGCACTTCACCTGTGGCCTAGGGATTTATCCACCCTAATATTCTTCAAGAAAGCAAACACCCCCTGCTTCCTTGCCTCTCTTCTATAGACTGAGTCCATTTTCCAAGTAACTAGATGCAAAAAAATCCATTTAAGTTTAAGCCCATCTCTTTCAACTCCATGCATAAATGACTACTTTAATCTTCCAGAGGACCAATTTTATCCCTTCCTGTCCTTGTTGTAGAAAACTTTGGCTTTCTCCTTGACCTGGTGTGCTAGAGCAACCTCATGCTTTCTATTAGCCATTCTGATTTCCTTCTCAAGTGTCTTCTTGCATTATACTCTCTTTTGCTCCTTCCTGCTTATACCTGTTTTGCATCTTCATTTTCTTCATATGCTGAAACTAGTGCATTAACTGTTGCAAACTTTTGCATATAAGAATGCAGCCATTTCGCAGGAAATTCCTGAAGTACAACATATTTGAATGAATTGCAGTGAGTGGTCACTATTTACTTCCTGTACATGTATGAGCAGCTAGTTATGAAGTACAGAATTTCCCAGAGAGAAGGATGATGAGCGATTATTCAGACAACATAGCAAATGGATGTTGGCTTAGGTTATTGGGTTCCTGAAGTGGTGTCTGTAAAGACATCACCTGCACCAGGAGTGAATGTTAACATCTATAAACAAAGCAGGTGAATCAGGCTCCCGTGATAAGTGGCCAATAGTTTTACTGGTTTGTGCCCTTCACTGGTAAAGCAGTCAAGGCTGCTAATATATTACTTTCAGATAAAGATGCAGGCTTGCTGATAGTGTTACCATGGAATAGCTGTCACTAAAGTGTTTTTTTTTGCCACTACCTTTAGCTTAAGAGCACAGCCAAGGCCATTTCTTAGTCCTGACCTCTGCGTGTGGAAACATGTTGGATTTAATCTTAAATGTATACTCGGTAGCCATGTTTTCGGTACCTAATAAAATGTCAACTGAGTATGTATTTGTGGTCTTCTGCTGCTATAGTCCATCCGCTTCAAGGTTCGATGTATTGTGCCTTCAGAGTTGTTCACTGGATGCCTTTTGTTTTTCCCCACGATTCTCTGTAAGCTCTAGAGACTGCTTTGTGTGAAACTCCCAGGACATCTGCAGTTTCTGAGATACTCAAACCACCCCAACAACACCAACAATCATTCCACAGCCAAAGACATTCAGATCACATCTCTACCCCATTCTGATATTTGGGGTAGAACCTTTTGAACAACAACTGAACCTTTTGACCATGTGCGCATACTTATGTATTTGAGTTGCTGCCACATGATTGGCTGATTAGATGTTTGTATTAATGAGTAGGTGTACCTAATAAAGTGTCTTCTGAATGTATGAGGAATATTAGCCTAGATTAGAGGTTGGTGGGCAGAGATCACTGTCATGTTAGACTTTGCAGGGCTTTGGGGAAAAACAGTTATAGTGAAATGCTATTAAGGAAGAATATTAATACTTTGAAAGCAGTATGGAGAATTTTACAGATTTTACAATCAGTCTTGACCTGAAATAACATGTCTTTCCCTGCCCAACATGCTGCCTGACCCACTGAGTTTCTTCAATGTTTTGGCTGTTGCTTCAGATTCTGGCATCTGCAGTCTCGTGTGTGTCCATGAATCTCTGGAACTGTGCACCTCAAATGGGAATGTGATCAGAATCAATCTTTGAATTTTTGAAGCCAGAGAGAATTAGTCCTGTTGATGAAGGGTGTGAAAGGTTATTCAAAGCAATCTCCTAATTCAGCTGTTGAAATAAGTAACTTACACTGGGTCATATGGTCAGGAGTGTGGATGTTCATTGATGATTGAATAATATACAGCTCCACTGTCAACCCGACAACAGCGAAGGAACATGGAGCTGAGACCATAATGAATGCTGCATGATCTGCTTAATTCCTCCACCATTTTGTGTGTGTTGCTCTGGATTTCCAGTGTCTGCAGAATCGCTTGTGTGTATGATCACATGGAGTTGTGGTGCAGTCTTGATAGGTCCTCCTAATTTGTGTGTTTATATTTTATTTGTTTATTTAGCAGTACAGTATTGAGCAGGCCTTTTTGACCCTTCAAGCCCTCTCAATCCAGCAACCCCACAAACCTGATGAACTCTAACTTCATCACGGGACAATTTACAGTGACCGGTTAACTTACCCAGTACATCTTTGGACTGTGGGAGGAAACCAGAGCACCCGGGGAAAACGTGCACATTCCACGGGGAGGCCACACAGAACTCCTGACAAAACGGCGCTGGAATACTAGAATGCCCCATGCTGTAATAGCACCATGCCAACTGCTTTGTTATTGTGGTGCCCCATGCCTAGGTTTCTCTCATTTAATATGCACCTTAAGACCATTTTGTTATTGTACATTTGGACTACTGAAGCCCATTATTCCTGCTGGGGCATAGGCTGCCAACAGCAGCTTGCCAAGATCTCTATTCTTGACCAGTCCCTCAGCCTTTCAAGGTGTAGCCCATTGAAGATCCTTCCTCTGCAGGAATGAGGTCTTTTGATTTTTTGTAGGATAGGGTTGCTAGCCCCAAGCTCAACCCTTCTCATTTGTAGCCATGGTGGAGTGACTTTTGGTCATCTAAGGAAAATGTAAACAATATCACCTGATACCTGAACTGTAAAATCTATTCTGCATGTCATGTCTGACCTATTAAATATTTTCAGCATTTTCCATTGTTATTCCTTTGTTCTTTTTGATAGTCCTATGAAACACTGGTGTACTAATGTACTCATGTAAATTTAAAATGTTATCTCAAAGTTACAATCTAAATATAGATTGATGTAATGTCAATTAGTTTAAAGTTTGAAATCTGATAGAACTGGATTCAAGTTAATGATGTGGCTAGGTCCAAATTTGCATAAAATATATTTGCATACCTTTTTCTAAAGCATTTATTATGACATGAGATTCTGCAGATGCTGGAGATCCAGAGTAACAAACACAAAATGCTGGACAAGCATCTTGGCCCAAAATATCAACTGTTTATTCCTTTACATAGATGCTGCCTGACCTGCTGTGTTCTTCCAGTATTTTGTGTGTATTTCTTTGCAGTTTATTATAACTTGGAGGCTGCCTTTCAGTGCATGAAAGCCAAAGTTTCTCAGTTTAATTCCCCTGTTCTTTATCCATCCCCCAACAGTTTGCCATAACCATAGAAAAGTACAGCACAGAAAAAGTTCCTTTGGCCCATCTCATCCATGTCATCAAAACCATTTAAGTTGCCTACTCCCATTGACTTGAACTGGATCATAGCCCTCCATGCTCCTACCATCCATGTATCTATCTAAACTTCGCTTACATGTTGAAATCAAGCTTACATGCACCACTTGTGCTGGCAGCTCAATCCTCTGAGTGACGAAGTTTACCCTCATGTTCCCCTTAAATGTTTCAACTTTCACCCTTAAACCCATGACCTCTAGTTGTAGTCCCACCCAATCTTCAGCTGGAAAAGCCTGCTTGCATTTACCCTATCTATACCCCTCATAATTTTGTATATCTCTATCAAATCTCCTCTCAGTCTTCTATGTTCTAAGGAATAAAGCTCTAAGTTATTCAATTTTTCTTTGTAGCTCAGGTCCTCCAGACCCAGTGACATCCTTGTACATTTTCTTTGTACTCTTTTAACCTTATTCACATCTTTCCTGTGGGTAGATGATTGAAACGGCACACAATACTCCAAATTTGGCCTTCCTGGCATCTTACTCCAGGGGTCATCAACCTTTTTTGCACCATGGACCGGTTTAATATTGACAATATTCTTGCAGACTGGCTGACAGGGGGTAGGGGGGATGTTGTTAATCATAACTGGAATATAGGTGATAAGTCAATTATAAGTCATTTATAAGTGGCTAATACACTCAATTTCATTTCTGAAAGGGTTTATCTAACGAATTTAATATTAAACACTGCAAATTTTCCTCGCATAAATATAGTGATAAGTCAATTATAAGTCAGTTATAAATCAATAATAGCATAACATTTTAAGTAACATTTGGATATTAAGCAAATAGCACATATTTTCCTGGTATAAACATATAAAATCATTGCAACGCACCGATATCGTTGAATCAGTGGGAGCCTTGTGCTTGTTTTCCTGCAACAAGATGGTGAGGGGTGATGGGAGACAGCGATACTTGAAGGGGGTTCCTTATGTCCAGTCTATTCCGCAATTTAGTTTTCGTTGCATTAATTCCAGAAAACCCCGCTTTGCAGAGATATGATGTTGGAAATGGAAGCAACATTTTCAGTGCTTTCGTGGCTATCTTAGAATATTCAGCCTTGACTTTGATCCAGAATGCCGGGAAAGATGTTATGTCAAACATACTTTTCAGCCCACCATCATTTGCAAGCTCGAGGAATTGATCTTCTTCCCACTCTGACGTGGATGAATCACCGGGGACATTCACAAATGGGTCATGGACCCATTCCTTTGCATGTCTTGGGACATTTGCGGTTGGGAAGTAACACTCAAATTCTGTCGAGAGCGAAGATTGGCGATCGCGTACCAGCGGTGAGAAGGACGGTGCAGCCTCAGTCTCTCCCAAAATCCCAGCTAATGTTGGTAACATGTCAAATATGCCCCTGTCCACTCGCCATCCCTACAGTTCCAGTTTGGCTTTGAAAGCAGACACCTTTTCTGCCAACTTGAAGATAGTTGTCATTCTCCCCTGAAGTGCCAAATTGAGTTCATTGAACAGGTTGAAGATGTCACGCAGATAAATGAGTTTTGCTATCCACTCCTCATCACTGAAGTGTGCTGCTAGTGGTGACTTTTTTCCTGAAAGAAATCTCTGTAGTGGCTCTCTTAACTCAAAAACCCTGGCCAGGGCTCTCCCCCTTGATAGCCACATGACTTCAGTGTGTAAGAGAAGGCATTTGTGCTCTGCATCTATTTGCTTGCAAAGCTGCTCAAACAGACGTGAGTTAAGGGCTTTTGCTTTGATGTGATTGATAACTTCAACAACGTCACTCAATATGCTGTTACGATCAGGTGACATTTTTCAGATAGCCAGCATTTCCCTGTGTATGACACAGTGTGTAGACTGGCATTCAGGAGCAACCTCTTTGACTTGTGTAGTGAAACTGGACAGCTGTCCAGTGATAGTCTGTGCTTATTCCAACACAGTGACAAGTCCAGTTTGCCTGACGTGTAGTCATTCAAAGACTTGAATAATTCTGCCCCAGTTGTGTTAGTTGGCAGGGGCAGTGCACACAACATATCCTCGTGCACATCATCTTGAAATATATATCGCACAAACCAGCAGTATTGCCTTATTGTCGACATCGGTAGACTCGTCAACCTGGATAGCATACCATGGTAACTCGTTAAGCCGTTCCAACAGCTGTGCTTGGATATCCTCTGCTGTGTCATCGATTCTCCTTGAAACTGGTAGCTGAAAGAGAAACTTGTGCCATCTTGTTAGCTGCAGCTTCTCCCCACAGCTCACGGCACATGTCCTTGGCAACAGGCAGAATCAATTCTTCACCAACAGTGAAAGGCTTCTTAGCCTTAGCAATACGGCTAGCCACTAAGTACGACGCTCTCAGAGCAGCAGCATTTGTGGAGGTGGTGGCTCTCAGCACTTGCTTCAGTCCCACTTGCTCACTTTTTTTCTGCTCAAAAAACTCAACGGGTTTGTCTTTAAGTTCAGGGTGCTTGAACTCAAGGTGCCGAAGCAGTTTTGAGGGCTTCATTGCCTCATTAGACAGCTTGTCTCACACAGGGGTCTTGAAACGTGCGAGCCACTGGTCGCATTAAAGCCATATTTTGTGTATGACATCATATTTTCTGTTGAAGGAAGCTTTTTTTTGCAGTCTCGGCCTCAGCTGTCTCTGCATTATCATCATCGTTAGGTATTTTATGTCCCCTACCACCTTTTGCAAAGAAACTCTTAAGCTACGTTTGTTTTTCACTCATCGAGTAGTTGTAGGTTAATGACTGACTAATGACCTCTCATGCCTTCAAGTTCAACAGTGGGCATGACAGGGAATGAGGAAAGGTGCAGCTGACTCATATCGTTTCATATCGCCAAATCATATAATTTCCTCGCGGCCCGGTAGCACATGCTTTGCGGCCTAGTGGTTGGGGACCACTGTACTCAACTAATGCATAGCATCCCATCTCCTGTACTCAATACACTGATTTATGAAGTGCCAAAAGCTTTCTTTATGACCCTATCAGCATTAAGTTCATCTGCCATTTTTCACCCCATTTTTGCAGCTGATCCGGATCCCTCTGCAAGCCATGATAGCCTTCCTCACTGTCCACTACACCCCCAATCTTGGTGTCATCTGCAGAAATGCTGATCCGGTTAACCACTTTATCATCCATATTGTTGATACAGGTGACAAGCAACAATAAATCTAGTACCAATTCCTGTGGCACTCCACTATCCATAGGTCTCCTATCAGAGAGGCAAACATCTGTGGCATCTCCCACAGCTCTTGGTTTGTGTTTAAACTATTTGTCTAAGTGGTGTTTGAATCCACTACTATTCCAGAGAGTGATTTCTTTCTCTGAAGATTCCATCTATTTTTTTGGAGAGGATAGTTTTGATGTTACAGTTCCAGCTGGTGATGTTTTTCTCTGATTCTGAATGCTCAGTTTTATGCCCTTTGTACAGTAATGAGGCTCAGAAAATGCTTCAGAATGTTTTTTTTCTGGTGTTGCATTTTTTTTTTACTTGCATCTGCCATGCTTACCTTTATTCAGTTCAAAACTGGGAAGTTTTGTTGCAGCTTTATAAAACTCTTTGTTGTATCTGGAGTATTGCATTTAATTCTGGTTGCCCCATAAAAGGGAAAATATTGAGGCTTTTCAGGGGTTTCACAAGAGGTTACCAGAACTCTGCCTGGATTTTGCTCTGAGAGATTGGACAAAGTTTTATTGTTTTCTGTGGAGCGGTAGAGGAGAGAACGTACAGGAGTACGTTCAGCCAGAGACTCATTCCACCGAGATGCAACACTGAGCATCATAGGAAGTCATTCCTGCCTGTGGCCATCAAACTTTGCAACTCCTCCCTTGGAGTGTCAGACACCCTGGGCCAATAGGCTGGTCCTGGACTTATTTCCACTTGGAATAATTTACTTATGATTATTTAATTATTTATGGTTTTATATTGCTATATTTCTACACTATTCTTGGTTGGTACAACTGTAACAAAACCCAATTTCCCTCGGGATCAATAAAGTATGTCTGGCTGTCTGTAATAGAGGTTTATAAGATTGTGTCAGATGAGTAGACAGCCAGAATCTCTTTGCTAGGAATGAACTGCCTAGTACCAGAGGGTTTGCATTTAAAGTGGAGTTCCAGGGAAATGTGAAAGGCAAGTTTCTTTAGTGTGATGTACTGGAATGCACTGAGGGGTGCTGGTGGAGGCAAATGGTAGAGGCATTTAGCTAGGCCCATGAATGTGCGATGGAAGGACATAGACATTGTGTGAGCAGAAGGGACTAGTTTGATTGGGCATCTGATTACTAATATACCGTAGATTCCGGATTTTAAGCCGCTACTTTTTTCCCACATTTTGAACAGCTTTGAACTTTGCGGCCTTTAAAACGGAGCGGCTAATCCATGATTTTTTTCATGCCGCCTCGTAAACATTTTGCCTCATAACAGTAGACCAATAAAATTGATGAGTAGTTCACAGAGGTCCAATGAAATTGTACGATAAATCAAGCGCACTTTCACAATTAAATTATTGTAAATCAGTCATTTGTACTCACCCTCATCAACATGGAAAACACTCGAAGCATTGTGCTGCCTTACTTTAGTTTATAATATTTTCGCTTAGTAATTCATTTTCTAGTTAAAGTTAGAAGAGTTTTAACTATATTTGTTTTCTGTACTACATCGCGGGATGCTATGACGTCACACCCGGTTTCGCGGTGTCTTGTGGGAAAACGCCGTTTGCGAATAAACGGAAAGGTGGGGGTCGAGCGGCAGAGCGAAACGCTGCTTTTAAGTTAAAGGCGATCAATAACTTTTCCTGGTAGGCTGCAGTATATATATTTTTTACCAGTCGTTAGGAGATATTGGAATGTTGTTCAGTAAAGAAGTATACGCAACGTATATTTAAAAGTAGCCGCGTTACGGGCACGGTTCGAAAAAAAAGCATTTGCAATATGTATTTGTTTTTGTTACCATATGGATTTAATTAAAAGTTAAAAAATCCTCACGTGTAATATCTTTCTGTGTAAATATCTCATATTACAACGTGGGACACCTGCGGCCGAAAATCCGGTGCGGCCTTTACAATTAAAAAATTGATTTTATTTCTAAAATTAGAGCCAGCGGCTTTTAATCAGGTGCGCTCTGTAGTCCGGAATCTACGGTAATTAGTTTGGCATAGCACTATGAGCCTAAGGGCTTGTTTCTGTGCTGTGCTTTTCTGTGTTCTGTGCTATATTGGGATGATTGTTTTGTGAACACATCCAGGTGAGCACACGGGGAGATAGCCTACTTGGCCACTTTTACCCTCCCTTCCGCAATGCTTACAAAGCGCTCCTTCACCCGCCGTTTGGAAAATCTGATCACTCCTCCATCTTGCTGCTGCTGAGGTACAGGCAGAAGCTGAAACAAGAGGCACCCATAGTTAAACTGCCCATGTTGGTCTGATCAATCGCTCTCTATTCTAAAGGACTGCTTTGATGATGTCAACTGGAATGACTTCCATGATGAGGATGTCAACTACTGCACAGAGTCTTGCCATCCTCAGAAGTTTTCTGATGCCTCTGCCATAGTTGGATGCATCAGCAAGGGAGATGAGGCTGAGTACAGGGCTACGGTGGGAAACTTTGTCACATGGTATGAGCAGAATCATCTGCAGCTTAATGTGAAAAAGATTAATGAGCTGGTGGTGGACCTGAGGAGGGCTAAGGCACCGGTGACCCCTATTTCCATCCAAGGGGTCAGTGTGGACATAGTGGAGGATTACAAATACCTGGGGATACGAATGGACAATAAACTGGACTGGTCAAAGAACACTGAGGCTGTCTGGAAGAAGGGTCAGAGCCGTCTGTATTTCCTGAGGAGTCTGAGGTCCTTTAACATCTGCCGGACGATGCTGAGGATGTTCTACAAGGCTGTGGTGGCCAGTGCTATCATGTTTGCTGTTGTGTGCTGGAGCAGCAGGCTAGGGTAGCAGACACCAACAGAATCAACAAACTCATTCATAAGGCCAGTGATGTTGTGGGGTTGGAACTGGACTCTCTGATGGTGTCTGAAAAGAGGATGCTGTCCAAGTTGCATGTCAGCTTGGACAGTGACTCCCATCCACTCCATAATGTACTGGTTAGGCACAGGAGTACGTTCAGCCAGAGACTCATTCCACCGAGATGCAACACTGAGCGTCATAGGAAGTCATTCCTGCCTGTGGCCATTAAACTTTACAATTCCTCCCTAGGAGTGTCAGACACCCTGAGCCAATAGGCTGATCCTGGACTTATTTCCACTTGGCATAATTTACCTATTATTTAATTATTTATGGTTTTATATTGCTATATTTCTACACTATTCTTGGTTGGTGCGACTGTAACGAAACCCAATTTCCCTCGGGATCAATAAAGTATGTCTGTCTGTCTCAAAGTTCATGGAAGGGATCACGAGTTTAATCTGGAAGTGCATCGAGGATGTTGTCCGCCAGAAAAAGGTTTAGCATCTATCCAAACCAGAAACCCTGGATCAATAATTCTGTGCGAGCAGTATTTACTGTGCGACACAGAGCTTATTTGCCGGTGACCAACAGGAATTTTAAAAAAATGCAGCTACGATGTATGCAAAGTCATCAAGGCAGTGTAACAACAATACAGAGACAAGATCCAAGCACACCTCTCCACCAACAGCACACACAGCTTATGGCAAGGTGTGCATACTAACGCAGACTTCAAAGCTAAATGCAGTGGAGTTTCCAACAACACTGCCTCTCTCCCAGATGAGCTAAATCTTTTTTATGCTTGATTCGCTGTTGCCAACTCTGAGCCTCTGAGGAGAGCCCCCGAAGAAACCAGCAGCGTGGACATCCCTCAGGCTGAAGTATGCAGGTGTTTCCAACGAGCGGACAGTCACAAGGCTGCAGGACTGGACGGCATCCCAGGGCGAGTACTCAAGATGTGCGCAGCACAACTGGCAGGTGTGTTTACAGACATTTTTAATCTCTCCTCCTCCCAGTGTAGAATGCTATCCTGCTTCAAAATATCCACCATTGTTCCTGTACCTAAAAAGACCAAGGTACCGTGTCTAAACAACTGGCGCACTGTCGTGCTTGCTCAATAATAAGCAAATGCTTTGAGAAGCTGGGCAAGGACTACATCTGCAGCACGCTACCTTGCAAACTGGACCCCCTACAAGTCGCCTACTGACTCAACCAATTGACAGATGACGCAGTAGCCACAATTCTACACACCGTCCTTTCACATCTCGAGAAGTAGTATGCTTATGTGAGAATGCTGTTCTTGGACTACAGTTCAACACCATAGTTCCCTCCAGGCTCAACAAGTTCAGAGACTTCGGCCTTCACCCTGTCTTGTTTAGTTGGATCCTGGGCTTCTTGGCAGATTGTCGGCAGGTGGTAAGAGTGGACTCCCTCACCTCTACCCCTCTGACCCTTAACACAGGTACCCTTCAGGGCTGTGTCCTAAGCCCCCTGCTTTTCTCTCTGAATACCCATGACTGTGTCACCACCCACAGCACCAAACTGCCAATTAAATTTGCTGACAAGACCACACTGATTGGCCTAATCTCAAATAATAATGAGGCAGCCTACAAAGAAGAAGACATCACCCTGACACAGTCGTGTCAAGAGAACAACTTTTCCCTCAATGTCGCAAAAACAAAGGAGCTGGTTGTGGACTACAGGAGAAATGGAGACAGGCTAACCCCTATTCACATCAATGGATCTGTGGTTGAGAGAGTGAACAGCTTTAAGTTCCTTGGCGTACACAACACTGAGGATCTCACATGGTCTGTACATACCAGCTATGTGGTGAAAAAGGCGAACAGCATCTCTTTCACCTGAGACAGCTGAAAAAATTTGGTATGGGCTCCCAAATCCTAAGAACTTTCTAAAGGGGCACAATTGAGAGCATCCTGACTGGCTGCATCACTGCCTGGTATGGGAACTGTACTTCCCTCAATCACAGGACTCTGCAGAGAGTGGTGTGGACAGCCCAGTGCATTTGTAGATGTGAACTTCCCACTATTGACATTTACAAAGAGAGGTGTGTAAAAAGGGCCCGAAGGATCATTGGGGACCCGAGTCGCCCCAACGACAAACTGTTCCAGCTGCTACCATCCGGGAAACGGTACCGCAGCATAAAGGCCAGGACCAACAGGCTCCAGGACATCTTCTTCCACCAGACCATCAGATTGATTAATTCATGCTGATACAATTATATTTCTGTGTTATATTGACTGTCCTGTTGTACATACTATTTATTATAATTCACTATAAATTGCACATTACACATTTGGACAGAACTGTAGCTAAAGAATTTTACTCAAGTAAATGGAGGATGTAAGTAATAAATTCAATTCAATTGTAGCTATATTGTTGTGACTGAATATTTTGTATCCTGAGACATTGCTACTGTACTTGGGTACAGTAAAGACCATAAGACATAGGAGCAGAATTAGGCCATCTGGCCCATTGAGTCTTCTCCACCATTCAGTCATGGCTGATCCTTTTTTCTATCTCTTCCTCAACCCCTGTTCCTGGCTTTCTCCCCATAACCTCTGATGCTGTGTCCAATCAAGAACCTATCAAACTCTGCCTTAAGTACGCCCAGTAACCTGGCCTCCACTGCTGCATGTGACAACAAATTCCACAAATTCGCCACTGTCTAAAGAAATTTCTCCGCATCTCTGTTTGGAAAGGGTACCCCTCTATCTTGAGGCTGTGCCCTCTTGTCCAAGGTTCTCCTGTTGTAAACTTCTTTTGATCTACTCGATGCAAAGACACCACGTACTACGGTGAAAGTAACTTTAACTCTTTATTAGCAGTTACTCAAGAGAACCCTCCTTAAGCACACTCTCTCTGAGGCTGCTTCGAGGGTCTCTCCCTCCTGAAGCAAATGTAGTTCTTTTTATATACATGCAGTCACATACACAGATACATGTGGGTTCACCCCCTTAGTTTCCGTACAGATAAGTATTGTTAACTTTATCAGTCATAAATTGTTCGTATGACAGTTTTAATTGCTACTATGTCTGGATACAGACAGGCACAGGCTTACCATCCAAAGCCTCCAATATTACACTCCCATTATGGGAAACATCCTTTCCACACTACTCTGTCTAGGCCTTTCAACATTCGAAAGGTTTCAATGAGATAAACTCCAATAGTTCATTCTTAAACTACAGGTCTCCCCCACTATCCAAAAGTAGAGTGTTCCTATGAAACCTCTCATAAGCTGAAATGGCTTAAAGAGAAGGAGCAATTACCATTAATTTATATGGGAAAAATTTTTGAGCATTCCCAGACCCAAAAAATAACTGACCAAATCATACCAAATAACACATAAAACCTAAAATAACACTAACATATAGTAAAAGCAGGAATGATATAATAAATACACAGCCTATATAAAGTAGAAATAATATATGTAGAGTGTAGTTTCACTTACCAGAATCCGGAAGATTCGGCCAAAAACCAATTTGTAGGAAAAAAATCGGCACGTACACACTTGCGCACACAGCTGCCCGTGCAAGGCTTCATGGTCATGGTAGTCTTTCTCGGGGTAAACACGTTTAAAGCAGGCGCCTTTTCTCGTAAAAGTGAATATCCTCTTGGGATTTCTTTCAGTTAGCGAAAACAGGTACTAATGTAAGTCTTTCATAAAAGTGAAGTGGCGTAAAGCGAACTTTCATGAAGCGGGGGACACCTGTATTTGGAAATCCTGACTGTTTACCACATGGTGCATGGGGGCCCTCGTTCTTGCAATTTCCTTGAAAGTTGCTGGGTGTTGTTTCCTCTGCTCACTTTCCTATCTACTGGTTTCACCATAAAGGTTCTACTGTGTAACCTCTTTAACAAAAAAAGTGAATTCAAAGCATGTTGCAGTATTACAAGAAATAACTACCAGTGGTGAAAATAGGCTAGCCTGATACTGCTGAAGTTCTGAAGGTGCTGGATGTCTCCTTTTGCAGTTGAAGCAAGAATTTCACTCCTCAGGCCTGCTTATGGCATTCTTTCAAATCATAGGCTTTGCTTCCATTCACAAGCACCCATAATCCCTTTATTCCCTTAATCTCTACCTAAAAATCTTTTTTTGTTTTGGATAATAAACTTGATTCTGACAACTCTTTTTGGTGGAGAAAGATTAACTACTTTCTGAAGAAATTTATTGGCATCCTGTTCTGAGTCTCCAGTTCCTTGTTTTGCGGCTGTGACTCTTAATCTATGTTGACCTGACTCAGTCTGGGCACTCTTAACAACTCATCACTTCCTTGAGTATATTCTGTGTTTTCCTACTACGAGTGTCAACCTAACTGGACTTGGCTTCCCAGTTTGCTCACTCCCTCAAATAGCATCTCGATGATAAATTCTGTTCAGCCAGCTCATCAGTAATTATTCCTCAGATGAGTGAACAGGTTTTAATTCTAAACTAGCTTCAATTATTGGCACCAGAGATTCAGTTGGAAATCCAGAGCATCATACATAAAGTGCTGGAGGAATTCAGCAGTTCAGGCGGCATCTATGGAAATGAAAAAAAACAGTTGATGTTTTGGTCCGAGACCCTTCATCATGACTGGCAAGGAAGGGGAAAGAAGCCAGAATAAGAAGGTGGGTGGTGGAGTGGAGGGAGTACAAAATAAAAGGTGATAGGTGAAGCTGGGTAAGTGGGGGAGCAGGGATGAAGAAAGAAGCAGTGAGGTAATGGGTATAAAAAGGTAAAGTGCTGGACAAGAAAGAATCTGATAGGAGAAGAGGTTGGACTGTGGGAGAAAGGGAAGGAGGAGCTGCACCGGGGGAGGTGATTGGTGATACCAAGAGGTAAGAGCGAAGCCAGAGTGGGGAGAGTGAAGAAGAGGGGAAGGGAAGATTATCGACATTTAGAGATATTGATGTTCATGCCATCAGGTTGGAGGCTACCCATGTAGAGTATGAGGTGTTGCTCCGCCAACTGAGTGTGGCCTCATTGTGGCAGTAGAGTAGGCGGTAGACCAACATGTCAAAATGGGAATGGGGATTGGAATTAAAGTGGTTATTGGTATCTCTTTCACTGAAAGTCATTCTTGATTTTTGACAATCCAAAATGCAAAGGCATTGACATCACACACAAACCACTGGAGAAACTCAGGAGGTCAGGCACACTGGAGAAACTCAGGAGGTCAGGCAGCCTTAGGAGCTAATGAAGTGTCTTGGCTAAACGTCGGCTGTAATTTCCCTTTCATAGATGATGTCTGACCTGCTGAGTTCTTTCAGCATTTTCTGTGTGAATCAGAATCAGTTTTGCATCACTGGAATATATCATCAAATTTGTGTGTATGTATAATTAAGTAGTACAAAAGAAAGCAAAAAAATGAAACAATAAATGAGGAAATGTTCATGGGTTCATTGTCCATTCAGAAATCTGATGTTCAAGGGGAAAAAGCTGTTTCTGAAACATTGAGCGTGTGCCTTCAGGCTTCTGTACTACCTTCTTGATGGTAGCAATGACAAGAGGGCATGTCCTAGGTGATGGGGGTCTTTAACGAAGATGCCACCTTTTTGAGGCATCACCCTTTGAAGATGTCCTCGATTCTGGTGAAGCTGGTGTCCATGATGGAGCTGAGTTTGCAAATTTGTGCAGCCTCTTCTGATCCTGTGTAGTTCCCCCTTCCCCCTGCATACCAGATGGTGATGCAACCAGTTAGAATGCTCTCCACTGTTGCTCTGGGTAGCATCTGTGGAATCTCTAGGGTAAATGAATTGGAATGTTATTATTTGCACAAAACAAATTTGTATACCTTTCACAAGAGTTTTATCACTTGCCGTGGAAGGCTGCTACTCAACTTATGAAGCCTGTGATGGTTCTCTGTGAGAGTAATCCAGTCAGTTTCTGCATAAGTACACTCTCTCCTTAAAGCCCCAAAGGTTTGGGTTTTCTGTCCAGGCCTGCCAGAAGCAGTCCATGCAGCTTTTTTTTTTCTGGAAAAGCAAGGTCTTCACCACTGCGTTATCACTCTTGGTTCATATGTTATACATTTAGAAATTTGTAGTCTTAATCCATCCTCTGCTCTTTATTGGATACACCAGTCCTCATTAAGGGGTCAACAGTAGGCATCCAGGATCTTGAAACTGCTCCTCATCTCTGAAGATCTGCCTGTGCACAAGATGTTGATGTAATTGCAAGTCATGCCGGTGACAATATTTCATTAGATGTTTGATGTGTATGTCAACAAACAATTCAGCAAATTTCTACAGAGGTGCTGTGGTGAGCATTCTAACTGGTTGTATATCGCTGTCGGGTACGAAGGGGCCATTGCACAGGGTTGGATACAGCTGCAGAGGGTTCCGAACTCAGCAGCTCCATTACTAGCCTTTTCACCAATGAGGATATCTTCAAAAGGTGATGTCTCAGGGATCCCCACCACCCAGGACATAATCCCCACATTACTACCACCAGAGAGGAGGTGTGGGAGCCTGAAGATATACACTCAACATTTTTGAAACAGCTTCTTCCCCTTTGTCAGCATATTTTTTAATAATTTTTTAAATCAACCCACTGGCATTACTTCACTATTTTTGCTCTCATTTACTTATTAAATTTCTTATACATTTCTTATTGTAATGTATATTTCGTGTATTGTGCTGTTGCCACAAAAGAACAAATTTCACGACCTACAATACAATGCAAATGTCTTAGGCATGTTATATATGTGCTGGAGACTTTTACACAGGACTGTATTTGTCAGTGTGGAGTGGAGAGAGAGTTTGTAAATCTGGCAGAAGTAAAGGCTCTTAGGAATAGTGAGAGTGGAGTGCTGCTGGAGGGGCGTGGGACCCATCCGGGGGCCAGCATATTGATGTAGTTACAAAGAAGGTATGACAGTAGCTATATTTCATTAGCAGTTTGAAGAGATTTGGTACGTCACCAAAGATACTTGCAAATTTTATAGATTTGCATTCTAACTGTATCACTGTCTCTTATGGGGGGGGGGGGGCACTGCACAGGATCAAACTCAGCTGGGAACTCAGTGAGCTCCATCATGGCAGAGAAGGTGTGCCAGGGATGGTTAAAGATACACCAGCCCCTGAGCCACCAGGTAAGGTTATTTGGTTCCAAACAATTAGTTTGTTGATCATTACAGAATGTCTCTCTGGTGCTTCCTGCTCCCTCTCCTCTCCCTTTTCCTTCCCACTCAGTCCACAATAGAGACCCATATCAGAGTCAGGTTTATCGTCACTCACATCTGTCATGAAATTTTTTTTTTTGCAACTGTACAGTGCAATATATTAAATTATTACAGTACTGTGCAAAAGTCTTAGCCACTCTAATTATATCGTGTAAATGTGCCTAAGACTTTTGCACAGTATTGTATGTCAGTGATAATAAGCCCAATTCTGATTCTGAAAGAAACTGCAGATGTGGAATCTGGAGTAAAAATCAAAACTGCTGCAGAAATTCAGTATTCAGTCAGCATCTGTAGTGATGTATGCAAAGATGCTAGATCCGTCAGTACGCCCAGAAGTTTCTCTTTGCTTCGAGCTCTTGATACACTCAGTGTCTACTTTATCAGGCACATCTGTATACCTGCCCATTAATACAAATATTTAGCCAATGATGTGTCAGCAACTCAATTTATAAAAGATTCCAGACATGGTTAAGAGGTTAAACATGAGAGTCTGCAGAGCTGGAAATCCAGAGCAACATACAAAATGCTCAGCAGCAGCGAGGAAGGTGGCAGCCAAGGTCCAGGCTGGAACGGACCTTGGCTGCCACCTTCTGCTGTGTAATTCATGGTCTGAAGGTGTCTGGGGTCATTGGAACCAGAGTTCAGGTGATGGAAAAGTAGCTTGGCGTCTCTCCTCTTTCCTCTTCTATCAGATTCATCCTTCTCCAGCCCTTTACCTTTCCTACCCATCTGGCTTCATCTGTGTTGGAGGAGGGCTTTTCCTTCAATGGACTGGGCTGTATCCACTACTTTTTGGAGGTGTTTCCATTTTTGAACACTGGAGTTTCCATACCAGGCTGTGATGCAACCGGTCCAAATACTCTCCACTGCGCATCTATAAAACTTTGGGTATTCCATTCTTGTGCTCTTACACACATTTGCTTTCTGTTATCAGAACTTCCAGATTCAAGTTCTGTCCTTGTTATTTTCTACACAGTTCCCTTTTACTACCACCAACCTGCCAAGATAAGAAGATAAGGACATTTGTACAGACCACGTCAGACATTGAAAGCAGATCAGGCAGAATTGAACGTGTTTTAAGGAGAGAAGGGATTAGCTTTATTTGTCACATATGCATTGAAACATTCAGTGAAATGTGTTATTTGCATCACATCAAATCTGTGAGAATTGTGCTGGACAGCTGGTAATAGTTGCTACACTTCTGGTGCAAACTCTGAATGTCCACAAAGCTGACCTGACAAGTAGAGGGCATGAAATTTGGCTCAATGCACTCTACCTGGCAAGTTCAAGAATTACATAAGCTGCAACTTTGCTGATTCAGGATGGGAAAAGTGGCCCACAATCAAAAAGTAGTAAAGTCAGCTGACTTTGTAATGAAAACTGCACAAGTTCGGGAACAAAATTGTGTCTGTTGATACGGTTCAGTAGCTTTCCTTTTCGTAATAAATATGGAGCTGTTTACAACCACTGAACCATAGCAAAGTGTGCTGTAATACACTTGGAGAGATGGGGTTGTGGTAACAGTGTTTTCCAGGTAGTAGAGGGGAAATGCATTTTTGTAAGTACATATATTATAAATAAATAAAATCATGAAATACTTTTAGGAAGCTTTTATGCATCTCAAAGCGCATCACTCCCCCCTGGTGGAAGCTGTCCTGAACTTCAGCAGATATAGAACACAAGACATTACAGCACTGTACAGGCCCTTCGGCCCAAGATGTTGCACCAACCTTTTACCCTATTGTATTATCAATCAACCTCCTACACAGTCCCTCCATTTTTCTATCCTCTGTGTGCCTAAGGTTTTCTGTAATGCCCCCCAAAAATGAATGAGCTCTCCACTAGTTTTATAGTTAATTTGTTTATTAATCAGTGTTGTAATTAAGTAAAATATAATGATTGACTTGAGAAATGTTTCTAATATTTAAATGCAATGATGCTCACATTTTTGCGTAAGAGTGAATTAGGTTTTCAATCTATTAAACACAGTGTAGCAAAACATTTGCGGAACCTGGAGGTAAATAGAGCCTGTGTGATTTTTGTAAAAGATAAATCATGTATAACAGGGCTAATGAAATTTTTTTGAATAAGTTGATGGCCAGCACATTGGCAGCTGCATTTTTTATAAACTTCACTGAAGTTTATTGGCTTGCAATCATGCGTATGAGATTGAAGAGATACATTGATATGGGGTGGAGAATGGATAGCTGACAAAGCTGAAACAATTGTTGGATTCCAATCTTTTTAACCCCAGGTTTTTTCAGAAGTCAGGGAAGAGGCACAAAGCTTGTTGCTTCATGGTAATTATATTAAGTGTTAATAGAACAAAGAATTGAAAAGCAGAATGTAATAGAGGCCTAGTAAGTGAAGGGAGAGAGAAGCAAAATAAGAAGATGGCATTTTCATGTGGTCATCACTGTAATAATTTATTCTGTACTGTTATTTTACTTTTTTTCTTTGCACTACCCCAGTGCGTTGTGTAATGAGTTGCTCTGCATGAACAGTATGTAAGATGAGCTTCTTACTGCACTCCAGTACATGTGGCAATAAAGAACAAATTTACCAAATATGTGGTGGTGCATTCAAGGTTCTGCTATAGAGACCCAGTTAATTGCCATTTATTAACAACTTGGGAAAAACAATTAAAATGTATGCAAATTTACAGATAACACAACATTTGTAGAACATGAAATTGTGCAGACAGGGAGGGAAAATGTTTGAAGACATTTTGATGAAAGGAGTGAGTGAAACTGTAGGTAGGTCTATGTGGTTTACCTACATTTGGTGAGGAAAGTACAGATGATGCTAAAAAATGTAGGAGCAGGGGACGTTTATAGAGATTTAGTAGCTATTGCAACAAGATCTCAAAGTACAGAAGAGTATCAGACAAACTGAAGCAAAGTTTACTTTTGTGATTGGAAGACTGGAATATTGAAGGGAGAAAATTATGCTGTGCATGGACCACTTCACTACTGTGCACTTTCTTGGCCACTGCACCTCAGGAAGGTCATATTTAGAGTGAGGAGCAGAAGGTGTATTCTCCAAAATATGACCAGGATTCTGGCCATGGAAATTTCTGAGAGTATACCATCTGAGCTATATTTCTTGGAACATAGAGTATAAAAAAATGATTTAAGTTTAAGTAATGGGGTGGTAGAAACTTGGTGACAAGTGTGGGGTAAGTCAAGTCCTTTAACAACGAAGTGCTACTTTGCACAAAGTTTAATTGAAAATTGGTACCCACTAAAAGCAGGTTATGTTATATCAGTTAATAAAATTTGAGATGGTTGGTCGTACTGACCAAGGGTATGAAATAATAAGTAATCAAGGCAAGTATATGGATACAGATGAGTCACTTAAGCCAATTTAAAAGAATTTTCGAGATTGGAAAGCTGCTTTGCACACTTACACCTGTTTGGGATCAAACCCTTGTGTGACCTGGACTTGCTTTTGTATAGTTGATAGGTGTGACTACATTAAAACTGCTGAAAACTTTTTGCGTCTATTTCTTTGCTGTTGCTTGGGTGTTTTCTGATGATTTATTTCTCCTTTGGTGGTGGACAAAAACTTATCTCTTTCTTTCTATTTTATCTTCCAATCTATAGACATTTAAGAAGCTGATTCCTGATGAGGTAAGTGGCCTGTGCTTTTATTTTTCTATATTCCTTCTTTTCCAACTTTGTGATTTACTGTGAATTCATAAGTGCATTACTGTGAATTGTAGCATTATTACTTAGTAATGGATTTTGGATTATAAATACCCAGTAAATTGAGATGAACAGCTCAGAGCACTCAGCAGGTGAGGGAGCATTTGTGCAAATGGCAATTAACTTTTCAGTCACTTTTCGTTAGTAAAAATGTTATTTTATTTTCATATGAACTGGTCCACCTCTCTATGCATGCAGGTTTTTATTTGTTCCCTGAACGTACGTATACTGACAAGGTCACTATTTATCTCCATTTCCAAAATGAATTGGACAGAATGATGTGTTAGCCAAACTAAAGGCCCTTTAAAGAGTCCAGATTGGTTGAGGGTAGTTTTGTTATCTCAATACTAGCGTTTCAGACCAATTTTAATTAACTATTTCAACTTAAAAGGATAATGGAATTGATGGCTTCACAGCCAAGTTTTTAGATGATACAAAGATAGGTTATAGGGCAGGTAGTATTGAGGAGGCAGGAAGTTTGCAGAAGGACTTGTGCAGATTACTTGTGTATGGTTATGCTCTTTTCTAGAAGAAATAAAGATGTATACTATTTTCTAAACAGAGAGAAAATTCAGAAGTCAGAGATGCAAAGGGACTTGGGAGTCCTCATGCTTGATTATCCTGAAGATAAACTTGTGGGTTGAGTTGTTGGTAAGGAAGGCAATTGCAATGTTAGCATACATTTCGAGAGGACTAGAATATAAGTGCAAGGATGTAATGCAGAGGCTTTATAAGGCGTTGGTCAGATCACACTTGGAATATTATGAGCAGTTTTGGGCCTCTTATCTAAGAAAAGATGTACTAGCATTGGAGAGAGACCAGAAAAGGTACACAAGAATGAATAAGTTAACGTATGAGGAGTGTTTGAAGGCTCTGGGCCTCACTGGAGTTCTGAAGAATGAGGGGTTAGCTTACTGAAACCTATTGAATGTAGAAAGGCCTAGATAGGATGGATGTGGAGAGCATGTTTCCTATAGCGGGGGAGTCTAGGACTAGAGGACACAGTCTCAGAATTAGGGGACCTTCATTTAGAACTGAGGTGAGGAGGAATTTCTTTTGCAAGAGGGTGGTGAATCTGTGGAATTCATTGCCAGAGACTGCTATGGAGGTTAAGTCACTGGGTATATTTGAAGCAGAGATTGATAAGTTCTTGATTAGTCAGGAGGTCAAAGGTTAAAGGGAGTAGGCAGGAGAATGGGATTGAGAGGGATAATAAATCAGCCATGATGGAGCAGAGTTGATAGGCTGAATGGCCGAATTCTGCTTCTATGCCTTGTGTTATGAAAGTGAGGACAACAAGAGGGGAAGGGTGGATTGGTTATACAATGATAATTAGTTGAAGGACTGTGATGGGATAGATGTTGAGAAGTGAGTGGTTAAAAAAAAGCTGCTTTTAGGTGAGAAGCACCCTTGATAAGGAAGCTGGTTGAGAGCTTAAAATGGGGAAGTCAGTTTGCTGAAAACTCATGCACTGGAATCAAATATTGAAGTGAATAGAAAATTGCTGTGATTTTTATCAACAGTATAGAGCCAGAGTGATGAAGGACACCATTCAGCCCTCTTGTCTTATCTGCCAATTTTATAGGTTGTTCCCTCATTCAGTTAATTTGACCCAGGTTTACTGAAATTTCCTTTCTCCTTCAGACCTTGCCTTTCCCATACCTCTTTCTTTCTTGCATCTCAGTTGACCTACATTCACTACATAAAGATGCTGCTGGTTTCTGATACCTATTTGACTTGGGAAGAACTCTTGCTAATTTTTACTTAAGAGTAGCCCAGTTTATTTTAAATATGTTGGGTTGTAGCGGTGTGCTACACGCAGCGCTAAAATAACGACACGGAGTCGGTAAACTGCAGTTAAAGAAGATTTTATTCGAACTTCACAGCCTTGCTTTAAAGCCTCCCTGATCCCGCCCTCCCCGGGCGTGGATGCTGTAGGGGGCACGTACTCACAATCCCCCGCAGGCTTTTCCCTTTGTTGGTGAAGCAGACCTGGCGCCCTTTTGGGACTGGCCTTTGTGCCGGCGCGCTGGCTATTTGTGAGCCGGTTCAAGTGCGCTAGGAAGTGGGTCGCCACAGGGTCATCCTTTTTTGTAAACTCAAGAGAATGTTGGACAGATCAGGCAAATCATCCATTAAATTTTTCCTTATGAATCTTGGTGTGATTTAAAACTCAGTGTCACTTCTATAAGATCATGAGAGACCATATAACATAGGAGCACCATTAAGCCATTCGACCCATCGTGTCTGCTCTGCTATTCCATCATTGTTGATTTTTTATCCCTCTTAACTCCTATCTCTGGCCTTTCCCCCCATAACCTTTGACTCCCTGACTTCTCACAAACCTATCAACTTCTGCTTTAAATATAATCAGTGACTTGGCCTCCACAGCCATCCATGGTAATGATTTCCTCAGGTTAATCACACTTTGGCTAAGAAATTTCTTCATATCTCTAAATGGACATTCCTCTATTCTGAGGCTACGCCCTTTGGACCTAGACTCATCCACTGTAGGAAACATCATCTCCACGTGATGAGGGGATCTCCTTAATGAGATTCCCCCCCTCATTCTTCTAAACCCCAGTGAGTACAGACCCACAGCCATCAAACACTCCTCAAACATTAACACTTTCATTCCTGGAAACATTCCTGTGAGCCTCCTCTGGGCCCTCTCCAATGCAAACACATCTTTTCTTAGATAAGGGGCCGAAAACTGCTCACAAGGTTTTTAGAGAGGAATTGTGATAAGTGGTCTGACCATTGTCTTATAAAGCCTCAGCATTACATCCTTTCTCTTGTACTTTAGTCCTCTTGAAATGAATGCATTTGTCTGCCTTAACACCTTACTATCGGCTCAACCTGCAAGGGAATCCTCTCAAGTCCCTTTGCACCTCTGCTATTTGAATTTTCTACCTGTCTAGGAAATAGTCCATGCTTTTACTCCTCCTACCAAAGTGCATGGTCATACACATCCCTACATTATATTTCACCTACCACTTGTTAGCCCATTCCTCCAATCTGTTTAAATCCTTCTGCAGACTCCCTGCTTCTTCAACATTACCTGCCCCTCCACCTACCTTTGTATCGTCTGCAAACTTGACCATAAAACCATCCAATTTGTTATGTAATATGAAAGAAATGTGTTCCCAATACCAACTCCTGCAGAACACCACTAGTCCACGGCAGCCAACCAGAACCTCCCCTCCCCACCATTCTGACTCTGCCTCCTGCCAGTCAGCCAATCTTCTGTCCATGCTAGTATCTTTCCTGTAATACCACGGGCTCTTATTTTGTTAAGCAGTCTCATGTGCAGCAGCTTCATCTTTGGAACATATCTATCCTGTGCCTTCTGAATTGCCCCTAGAAACTCCAGCTGTTGTTGTTCTGCCATCATCCCTGCTACTGTTCCCTTTCAATCAACTTTGGTCAGTTTGTCCCTAATGATTCCTTTTACTCCACTATAATACTGATACATCTGACTTTATCTTCATCCTTTCAAACTTCTGGGTAAATTCTGTCGTATTATGACCACAACCTCTGATAGCTTCCTTTACCTTATCTCCCTAATCAAATCTGGTTCATTATACAAACCCAATCTAGAATTGTCTTTCCCCCAGTGAGCTCAACTATAAGCTGCTCTGAAAAGCCAACTTGTAGGCATTCTACAAATTCCCTCTCTTAAGATCCAGCACCAACCTGATTTTCCAATCTACCTGCTTATTGAAATCCTCCATGCCCATCCTAACTATTGCCCTTATATACCTTTCTACCACTTGTTGTAATCTATATCTCACATCCTGACTACTGTTTGGAGGCCTGTATACATCTCTCATCAGGGTCTTTTTACCCTTTCAGTTTCTTAACTCTACTCACAAGGGTTCTACATCTTCCAATTCTATGTGATCTCTTCGGAAGTATTTGATTTCATTTTTACAAACCGTGCCATCCCACTCCATTTGCCTACTTGCCTGTCCTTTTGATACAATGTGTTTTCTTCAATGTTAAGCTCTCAACAGTGATCTTTCAGCCACGACTCAGTGATGCACACAACGTCATCCCTGCCAATCTTTACCAGCACTATGTCATCTACCTTACCTTAGTCTTAAGTCTGTCTTGTGGTTTAATGGTTAATGAAGACATAGGAAATCATACACATATGTATGTAACGGTTCAGATATACTTGTGTAAAGGGTAAGAGGGAGATTATAATCCACTGAACTCTTTCCAACCTTGTCTTGCAGCTTGAACGGTTCACTAGTATACGAAAGAAGGATAAAGAGAAGCCTAATGTTCACACAAGACACTCATCAATCCCAAGTTATGAAACTCAGTCCTCTGTTCTGATGGGAGTCACTGATAATGAGGTCCTGGATCTGTTTGAGCAGATGTTGGTAGGTACTTCATTCTTCAGCCTTGTACAGTTCAATATTAAATAGATTTAACCATGATGTAATGTCCAAACCGTGGAAATTTACAGCAAATGTATAAAATGTTGGGACCCTGCTACTGGTATTATCATGTTGATATCTTAGGTAGTAATGGAAAAGCTCGTTACCTAAATTTTATCTTTCACTGGTGCATTAAACACTGTGATATATCAGGGAGAGTGAGAATTATCTGAACGCTGTGCTTCAGGAAGTAGTCACTCCTATTAGATTAACTGCTTTGAACTCAGTTTGTGATCTTGGGCAAGAGGGTATGACTATGAGTGAGGCAGGGTTGGGGGATTCTTTGGGCTTTATAAGAATGAATCATAAAAGTCAGTATTATTTCATCCCAATGGAGAAAAAGCATTCTAAGTAGAGGATGAGGCAACTCTAGCTGATGTGGGAAGTCAAAGACAGCACAAAAGCAAAGTAAGGCATACACCATTGCAAAAATTACTGGGAGCTAGAGAATTGGGAAGCTTTTAAAAACCAGCAGAAGGCAACCAGCAAAGCAGTAAGGTATTAAAAGATGAAATATGAAGGTAACCTAGCTAATAATAAGAACAAAAAAAAGTATTCTTAAAAATTCAGATATATAAAAATAAGAGAGGTAAAAAATGAACACTGAAGCTGCTGAAAAAATTATCTGTTTTTATTCTCAGAACTTTGGTCATTATTGTACATTATCCAACTGATAACTTCAGCATGAATTGTAGGACATTGATAATGGGGATATATATCATAATAAAATTATGCCTCAAGTTTAGTGTTCTAGAATGTTGCAGCTTCTCACTTTGAAGTAAATGATTTAAAATGTCTAGGTCATTCAGTGGTTGAAAAGGTGAGCTGCTGAACCTTCAAGTTATAGAAGAACAGTCTATAATTGGGCTTTACTACAGGGTTTGTAAACATCTGTACTGTTTGATTATAACTTGTGAGAGTTATTGACTTTATTGTATAGATGTGGTCTGTGAGAATTGCTTTGAATGATAGCAATGTAGAAACCCCACTATCATTGTTTAAGTTGCAGATGGTCAGCACATTAAAAGAATGAAAATCCTTGCTGCCAGATAGATAAAGCTTGTAGGAGTGGTGGTAGGGTAGGGAGTGCTCATATAAAGCAAGTGCCATAGGCCATTTAGGTTAAGTGGAGTGTTTTTGTGCTGCATGTTCTGTGTAAATTTATGTGTTGTTCTGCTATTTACAAAGCTCAAGGCAACTTATGAACAGAATCACATGAGGTGACTGATGTGCTGAGCAATAGTTGGCCTTGTAGAAAAATTAGGGAGAGCTTCACGGATAAAGTTTGGCTGGAGGAGAAGATGGCGGTATGCCCAGTTACAATGGCCACTCCTGCTCCAAATAATGCTGTAGTTGTTAGCCCTTCATGCCTTTCTGATCATCACAAGATATTGCTGGTTATTAAAATTACAAAGTACTGCAAGTCTACCTCGCTAGCAAGTTGCTCAGTAGCACAAGAACAACATAGCACTGGCTTATTGCGTATTGTGTTGAAATCTGTTACAACTACCCAGGGAAAATGGCATCGAAAGCAATGAGCGAGGAAATTGAAGCTGGTTTTCGTATGAGACTGAAGGTAAAACCCTGCAGGCTAGCTCTCCTGTTGATTCTGCTTTCAAATGTTCGATAGAAAATAAACTGCATACCTGCATCAGCAACTATTTCTGAATCAACATGAGATGAAGGATTGCTGTGCCTCATCTTGTCAGAAGCATGGCTCCAAGATACCACCCACGAAGCAGTCATTCACTGGAGGGTTTTAACTCTTTGGGCAGATAGAAATTCCATCACCTCTGGCAAGACCCACAGAGATGGTGTATGTATCTACATTAAGAAGACCTAGTGTGTGAATGCTTCAATCATGATGACCCACTGTTTGCCTCTGGTAGAGTTTTTAACAGTGAAGTGCAAGGCCTTCTATTTACCGAGGGAGTTCACTGCCATTGTGATTGTGGCTCTATACGTACCCCCTGTGCTAACGTTGGTGATGGCTGTATGAGCTCTATGGCTATCAATGTTCTGCGAACCACACACCCAATGGTTTCTTTATTGTTGCTGATGAATTGAACCATACTAACTTAAAAATAGACCAGCTGAAATTCTTTTATTGTGTTGACTTTGCTACCAGAGGTGCGAATGCATTAAAGTTCAAAGTGAATTTATTATCAAAGTACATATTGTATATGTCACCATATACAACCCTGAGATTCATTTCCTTGCAGGCATACTCCATAAATCCATAGAATAATAATCATAAAAGAATCAACCCTGGCATTCAACCAGTGTGAAAAAGAACAAACTGTGCAAATACAGAAAGAAGGAAATATTAATAATAAATGAGCAATAAATATTAAGAACATGAGACAAAGAGTCCTTAAAAGTGAGTCCTTAAAAGTTGTGGTACCTTTCAATGATGGGGCAAGTGAAGTTATCCCCTTTGGTTCAAGAGCTTGTTGGTTGAGGGTAATAACTGTTCCTGAACTTGGTTGTGTGAGTCCCGAGGCTCCTGTACCTTTCTGGTTTATATCAACATCCCTTGTTTATACAAAGCTGCTCCTTACCCCTACCATGTATACTCTGTCCGGAGGACCATGAAAAAGGCGAATCATGTGAGCAGCTCCAATGGAAACTATCAAATATTCCCATTTTAGATGCTTCAGCTGAAAACCACAGCAACATTTATGGGCTGTACAGTTATAACATCATTTTACAGTGATTTAAAAAGTCTTTCGGTAGTCAAAAGTCATCGAAACTTGAATGGACTATGGTTGCTGGTGCAGTTCCCCTTTAAGTCAGTGTAAGAGAGGATGACGCTCTGGTTTAAAAGTTCGTCTAAGGAAGCGTGTCTTTTGACTCCTAATACCTAGCATCTTGTTGGCAAATGTACAGTCTAAGGCAAATAAAGTAGAAGATCTCAGAGTTAGATTGCTGTACCAGAAGGATATTAGGACCTGTTGTGTTCTTTGTTTCACGGAGTCTTGGATATCCCCCGCCATTCTGGATGCAGCTATACAGCTCGATCTCTTCACTGCTGAGAAAGTACTGGAGGTGGAGTAAGTTTTATGATCAACTCCCTGTGGTGTACAAACATTGTGGTTGCTGTCCCAGTCCTGCTCACCCAATCTGGAACATCTTGACACCATTTTATCTGCCATGGGAGATTTCAGTCATCATCTTGGTAGTGGTATACATACTACCTCAGGCCAGTGTCTGACTGGCTCTAAATGAACTAAGTGAAGTAATAAAGAGACCTGAAACACTGCATCCTGATGCCTTCCCCATCATTTTGGAGGATTTTAATCAGGCCAGCTCGAAAAAGTCTTTAAATAATTATTACCAACAAATCACTTGTAGTACCAGAGGAACCAACACACTGGAGCACTGTTATGCTACCATCAAAAATGCTTACTGTGCTATCCCACGCTCACACTTTGGAAAGTCTGATCACCTAGCTGGACTTCTACTCCCTGAGTCCAAGCAGGGGCTGAAGACGGCAGTACCAGTAGTGAAGACCAAAAAGGTGTGGACAAGGGAGGGGCAGGAGCGCTTACAGGACTGCTTTGAATCAGTAGACTGGACTGTAGTCAGGGATTCATGTTTGAGTGCGAATGAATATGCCATAGTTGTTAGTAACTTCATTAGAACCAGTGTGGATGAGAGTGTGCCTATGAGAAGATACTGCACATATCCAAATCAAAAGCAGTGTATGAACCAACAGGTTTGTAGTCTGCTGAGGGCTAGATCTGTGGCAATCAAGTCTGGCAACCCAAGACTATGCAAGAAAACCACCTAGAACTTATGAAGAACTACTTCAAGAGTAAGGGAGCATTTTGACAAGGTTAGAAATGGAATTGGATGTACGTCTGACAGGTTTGCAGGCCATTGCTTCCTAACATTGAAACCTAATATGAATGGCAACAATGCTTCACTCTCAGATGAGCTCAACAAATTTTTTGCACGCGTTGAAAGGGAGAATAAAACTACAGCTATGATGATTCCTGCAGCACCCAGTGACCCTGTGATCTGTCTTGGAGGCTGACGTCAGACTGTGTTTTAAGAGGGTGAACCCTCGCAAGGCGACAGGCTGCAATGAAGTACCTGGTAGGACTCTGCAAACTTGTGCCAACCAACTGGCAGGTATGTTCAAAGACATTTTCAGTCACTCGTTGCTACAGTTGGAAGTTCCCACTTGCTTCAAAAGGCCAGCAATGATACCAGTGCCCAAGAAGAGCATTGTGAGATTCCTCAATGACTATTGTCTAGTAGCACTCATATCTACAGTGATGAAGTGCTTTGAGAGGTTGGTTATGGCTAGAATTAACTCCTGTCTCAGCAAGGACCTGGACCCACAGCAATTTGCCTATCCCCACAGTAGGTCTGTGGCAGATATGATCACATTGGCTCTTCACGTGGCCTTGGATCACCTGGACAACACCTACGTTAGGGTGCTGTTTATTGACTACGGCTCAATCATACAATCAGTTCTAATTGAAAAGCTCCAAAACTAGGCCTCTGTACCTCCTTCTACAACTGGAACCTTGAGTTCATAACCTGAAGGCCACAATCTGTGCAGATTGGAAAAAGCATCACCACCTTGACGATCGATACTAGCGCACCTCAGGGATATGTGATAAGCCCACTGCTCTGCTGTCTCGACACCCATGACTGTCAGAATCAGGATCAGATTTATTATCGCTGACATGTGTTATGAAATTTATTAAGTTAGCAGCAGCAGTACAATGATAATATAGAAAGAAAAATAAATAAGTAAATCAAATACAGTAAGTATATGTGTATTATTTAGATTTAAAATAGTACAAAAGCAGAAATAATATATATATTTAAAAAAAATAAAGGTTTGATGTCCATTTAGAAATCGTATGGCAGAGGGGAAAAACCTATTCCTGAATCGCTGAGTAGATTGATAGATACCAGAGGAAATTACAAGTGCATAGATATACAAATATTAGTAGAGAATTAAGAAAGAATAAAAAATAAGTTACCTCAAACAGTTGAACAGAAAAGGATAATTGCTTCCCTGGCTATAGGTTGACTCCTAAAGGTCGAGAGTAAGGATGACTTCATATAGCGCTCTTTGGAGCAATGCAATTGTCTTAGTCTATTACTAAAAGTACTCCTCTGTTCAGACAAGGTGGAATGGAGAGGGTGAGAAACATTGTCTAGAATTCCCAGGATTTTCTGTAGGGTCCTTTGCTCTACCGTAGCTTTTAGTCTTTTGTACCTACTTCCCGATGATAACAATGAGAAGAGGGATGCAATGAGTGATGGGGGTCCTTAATGGAGATCGCCTTTCTGTGCAGATAGACACTGTTCAAATGCCATCTATATATTTGCTGGTGACACAGCTATTGTTGGCAGCATCTCAGATGGCGATGAAAGGACGTACAGGAGCAAGATGTATTAGCTAATTGAGCGATGTTGCAGCAGCAACCTTGCACTCAATGCCAGTAAGTCCATAGACTGACTGTGGACTTAAGAAAGGATAACATGAGGGAACACACATCAGTCATAGAGGGATCAGAAGTGGAAAGAGTGAGCAATTTCAAGTTGCTGGGTGTGAAGATCGCTGAGGATCCATCTTAGGCCCAGTCTGTTGATGCAGCTGCATAGAAGGCATGGCAGCAGACGTATTTCATTCAGAGTTTAAGGAGATTCGATATGTCACCGAAGACATTTAAAATTTCTACAGGTGTATCGTAGAGAGCACTCTTAACTGGCTGTGTCATCGTCTAGCTTTGTTTGAACCTTTGATGCCATGTCCAATCCCCAACAGCTCTACCAAACTTGCCTCCAAGAATATTGGTCCCTCTCAGGTTCAGGTCCAACCCATTATTTTTGAACAGGTCATACCTCCCCCAGAAGAGACCCTGCCCCTTGCTCCAGCTTCTCAACCATGCATTTATCTGCCAAATCATCCTGTTTCTACCCTCACTAGTGTGTGGCACAGGCAGCGATCCAGAAATTACTACCCATTAGGTCCTGCTTCTCAGCTTTCTACTTAGCTCTCTAAATTCTCTTTTCAGGACCTCATTGTTTTTCCTTCCTCTGTCAATGTGTACCAAGACATCTGGCTGCTCCCCCTCCCTCTCCAAAATGTGTGGACACAATCTGAGATATCCCTTTACCCTGGCACCTGGGAGGCAACATACTGTCCAGGTGCCCCATTCGCATCCACAGAATCTCCTGTCTGTTCCTCTCACTATCAGATCCCCTTTCACTACCACTCCTTTCTTCTCTCTCTTTCCCTTCTGCACCACAGACCCATGCTCAGTGTCAGTAACCCAGTCGCTGTGGCATTCTTCTGGGAGGTCATTCCCCACAAAAGTATCCAAAGGGGTATATTTGTTTTAGAGGGGAATGGCCACAAGGGTGCTCTGTTCTAACTGTCTATTTTCATTTCTCCTGACGATCACCCAGCTACTCATCTCCTGCAGCTTTGGGGTGACTACTTCCCTGTAACTGTGATCAATTATATCCTCGCTGTCCTGTACAAGCTGAAGGTATTATGTAGGGTATCGTCAAGGAGCGATGCCTCAAAAAAGGTAGCATCCATCATTAAGGACCCCCATCTCCCTAGACGTGCCCTATTCTCATTGTTACCATCAGGAAGGCACACACTCATTAATTCAGAAATATCATCTTCCCCTCTGACCTCCGATTTCTGAATGGACATTGAACCCATGAACGTGATCTCACTACTTTTTAAAAATTTCTATTTTTCACTATGTATTTAATTTAACTATTTTATATTTTTTTCATTTTTCCAAATAATTATTTTTTTCTCTATATTTATCATCTATTGCCATGTACTGCTGCCAGAAAGACAACAAATTTCATGACATACGTCCGTGATATTAAACCTGATTCTATTTATCTGTTATGCCAGTTCCTGCATACAGACACTGATTAAACAAGTCAAACCAGTTCAAAGGAAAATGAAAAACCTGGCCAGAAGGGCCAACCTCAGGGTTGCAGGACTGTTTTGAAAATGTGGACTGGAACATGTTCAGGGAGGTGGCTACCTCCGAGTATCATATTTATTATTGACGAATATGCGGGATCAGTGATTGACTGTATAGAGAAGTGCTTTGAAGGACATCACTGTTTTTAAACACATCTACTGTGAATAAGGGCAAATCAGAAGTCAGGCTTGACAGCAGAGGTTTGGGCATACTGAGAGATTCGGATGCAGCATTCAAATCGGGGGATAAGAAAGACACTTCTCTGGTCAGCGAGAGCTGTGCTTTGTTGCGCCGTCAGGAAGGCATGAGTGTTCACCGAGAATATACAGCTGTTATTGTAGCACCAGAGACGTGGAGCACATGTTGCAGGGGTTTCAGACCATATCTGTTATAAATCTGCCCTGCACATCAATGACAGTGACAGCTCCCATCCTCATGGGCTGAATGTTTTTTTTCACATGGATTGATGCTCTGAACAATGTGCCAGTGAGGAAAGCCACGCCCCTCCCCCAAGGAGCAGCCAACCTGGCCACAGCTGAGGTGAGATATACCCGAGTCAGGGTCAACCCACATAAAGCTGCAGAGCCCGATAACGTACCTGCTCAGGTAGTGAGGGACTCTGCAGCCTAGCTAACAAAGGTTCTAACAAACATCTTCAACATCTCTCTGGAACACAGGCTACAAGGCAGCCACCATCAATCTGGTGCCCAAAAGGGCAACAGTAACCTGTCTTAACTGACACTGACCTCAACAATAATGATGTGCTTTGAGTAGCTGTTTGTGCATTGCATTAAATCCCATCTTCATGCCAAATTAGACCCTTTCCAGCTTGCTTGTTGCTCAAATCGATCCACTGATGCTGTATACTGTATTCCACTCTGTCCTGTCTGACATGGAAAATGGTGCCTCGTACTGTTTATCAACTTCAGCTCAGTGTTTAATATGATCATCCTTCAAAAGCTGGTTGGTAAGCTGTCCTCACTGGGTCTCCATACCTCTATCTTAACAAGATCTTGGACTTGATGACAGAAAGACCACAGTCAGTCCGTGTTGACAGTGACATCTCTAGGTCCATCCTGCTGAACACTGCTGCCCCAGGGCGGAGTGCTCAGCCTGCTGCTGAAATCCAAACCAGGTTTGCTGATGGCACAACAGTGGCCTCAACAAAGATGACGAGAACCTACAAAGAGAAGCTCAAGCAGCTGGTAGAATGGTGCAAGCATAACAAATTGAGTCAGTGTGGGCAAGGTTAAAGAGCTGATTGTGGACTTTAGAAAGGTGCAGGCTGACCATTCCTCACTACATTTCAATGCCTACTCCATGGAATGTGTTCGGAGGATGGTTTCCAGGAGTGCACATAACAGACAATCTCACCTGGTCCCTCAATACCACCTTATTAACCAAGAAATCACAGGAGTTGAGTGAGGTTGCCCCAAACAATTTTTATAGGAGCACAATTGAGAATACATCACAGTCTGGTACAGGAATTGAATCTGACTGCAAGACCCTACAAAGGATTGTGAGGACTGCTGAGAGGGTCATCTCTTCCACCCATTGGAGATATTTATCAGGAGCACCTCATATGCAGGGTCCTTAGAATTGTCAATAATCCCTTCCACCCATCTAGTAATCTCTTTGACCCTCTACCATCAGGCAGGAGGTATTGTAGCATTAGAACAAAGCTGTTGGGATGGGAAACGGCTTCTTCCCCCAGGCCATGAGACGACTGAATGCTCTGACATCACCCACATCTCATCACAAATGAAGAAGCACTATTAGCATATGCTGCTAACTTTGTGACTTGTGTTATTAGTACACCTTATTGTTTGTTATTTATTTGTGGTATTACTTTATGAACTTTGTGTGAGTTGGTCAAGTGGAATGTTGTTTCGTTTAGTAGTACCTATGTATACCGTTGAATGACAATGAAGTTGAACTTAACTGCTTGGGAGAAAGCAAAATCCTTTATCTGTTAATGCCCATTTACAAAGTAAAATTTGTGATGTCTTTTTACTTGTTCTTTAATAGATTGACATGAATTTGAATGAAGAAAAGCAGCGGCCATTGAGGAACAAAGACATAATGATAAAGAGAGAAATGGTTTCGCAATATCTTCACACTTCCAAAGCAGTAAGCATTAATTATATTCACTGCCGATGCTGCATTATAGATTTTGTGTATTTTTTTGAACTTAGTTAAAGTGCTCTTTGGGATCTGTCATTTACATGGTAAAATGTATTCAGTTACATTCATAATAGCTTTTCAAGAGAGAAAAAGCAGGGAAGTGTAGGAATAATATGCAAAATCCTGGAGAAACTCAGGTCAAGAGGCATCTATGGATGAAAATGGATAACCCTAGGTAACTATAAGGTAAGGGCATGTTCTGCACAGCTTTGTGGGCCGAGGGGCCTGTATTGTGCTGTAGGTTTTCTATGTTTCAATGAAAATGAATAGTTGAATTTTTGGGCCAATGATGAAGGGTCCTGATGAAAGGTCTCAACCCTAAACATTGTTTATTTCCCTTGGATGCTGCTTGACCTGCTGAGTTCCTCCAGCATTTTGCGTGCATCGCTCCAGATTTCCATCATCTGCGGCCTCTCTTGTCAAGCAGTGAAGTACACAAAGTTAATTGCTTTTCGAAAGAGCTGTTTCATACTTACCGAACCCAATTTGGTGTGAGCCTAACTTGGACTCATTGATTACTTGGACTTCTTTGTACCTATCCCTAACTAGTGTTTAATTGTTCTGTTGAAGGTTTCCTTACACTGATTCCAACAATGATGGTAATAATAAAGTTAAAATTTAGTTTTGTCACATTCACAAGTACAAGTTTAAGCTTTCTGGCACAGGCTAGCAGGCTTTTATCCAGGATCTCTCCAGGTATTTAGCAGCATTCATCCTCCCATCAATCCTGACCAATGTCCAGTCCCTGCTGCTGAAAAGCATTCCCATAGCATGCTACCTCCATCATTCATTACAGTAAGGATGGTGTTACCTGGCTGATGCACAGTATTAGATTTATGGCAAAAGTACTGCTAAAAATATATATCCTTGTCAGTGAAGACTTTGCAAAGTGTCACTTCAAAGAAACTGTAAAGATGTAGAAGAAGGTCTTGTGGTTGGATGAGACTAAAGTGGAATTTCTTGGCCTCAACGCTAAGTGGTACATGTGCCATAAACTTAATGGACCAATTGTGATGTGAACCTAATTTAGTTTATAGAGAAACATAGAAAACAAGCTGTGCCGAACATGTTCTTACCTTAGAACTACCTAGGCTTACCCATAGTCTTCTATTTTTCTAAGCTCCATGTATCTAGTCCCTTAAAAGACCCTATCCTTTCTGCCTCCACCACTGCTGCTGGCAGCCCATACCACGCACTCACCACTCTCTGTGTTTTTAAAAAAAAAAAGTACTTACCCCTGACAGCTCCTCTGTTGTACCTACTTCCAAGCACCTTAAAACTATGCCCTCTCATGCTAGCCATTTCAGCCCTGGAAGAAAGCCTCTGACTCGATCAATGCCTCTCATTATCTTGTACACCTCTATATCCTCCGTTGCTCCAAGGAGAGTTTACTCAACCTATTCTCATAAGGCATGCTCCTTAATCCAGGCAACATCCTTGTAAATTCCTTTGCACCCTTTCTATGGTTTTTCTATGGTTTCCACGTCCTTCCTGTAGTGAGGTGATCAGAATTGAGCACAGTAGTCGAGTGGGTTCTGACCAGGGTCCCGTATAGCTGCAACATTATCTCTTGGCTCTTAAATTCAGTCCCACAGTTGATGAAGGCCAATACACTGTATGCCTTTTTAACCACAGAGTCAACCCACGTAGGAGCTTTGAGTGTCCTATAGACTTCAGACCCCAAGATCCCTCTGATCCTCCATGCTGCCAAGAGTCTTGCCATTAATGATATATTCTGCCATCATATTTGACCTACCAAAATGAACCACTTCACACTTATCTGGGTTGAACTCCATCTGTTACTTCTCAGCTCAGTTTTGCATCCTGTCAATGTCCTGCTGTAACCTGTGACAGCCCTCCACACTATCCACTACACTCCCAACCTTTGTGTCAGCAGCAAATTTACTAACCATCCCTGCATTTCCTCATCCAGGTCATTTATAAAAATCACAGAGAAGGGGTTCCAGAACAGATCCCTGAGGTATACCACTGGTCACTGGCCTCCATGCAGAGTATGACCCATCTACAACCACTCTTTGCCTTCTGTGGGCAAGCTAATTCTGGATCCTCAAAGCAATGTCCCCTTGGATCCCATGCCTCCTTACTTCCTCAATAACCTTATCAAATGCCTTGCAAAAGTCCATATACACTACATCTACGGCTCTGCCTTCATCAATATGTTTAGTCACATCCTCAAAAAATTCTATCAGGCTCATAAGGCATGACCTGCCTTTGACAAAGCCATGCTGACTATTTGTAATCATATTATGCTTCTCCAAATGTTCATAAATCCTGCCTCTCAGGATCTTCTTCATCAACTTACCAACCACTGAAGTAAGACTCACTGGTCTATAATTTCCTGGGCTATCTCTACTCCCTTTCTTGAATAAGGGAACAACATCCGCAACCCTCCAATCCTCCAGAGCCTCTCCCGTCCTCATTGATAATGCAAAGATCAATGCCAGAGGCTCAGCATCTTCTCCCTTGCTTCCCACGGTAGCCTGGGATACATCTCATCTGGTCCCAGTTACTTGTCCAACTTGATGCTTCCCAAAAACTCTAGCACATCCTCTTCTTTAATATCTATATGCTCAAGCTTTTCAGTACGCTGCAAGTCATCCCTACAATCACCAAGATCCTTTTTCATAGTGAATCATGAAGCAAAGTAGGTACAGAGGAGATGTCAGGGGTAAATTTTTTATGCAGAGAGTAGTGAGTGCATGGAATGAGCTGCTGGTGGAGGCGGAAATGATAGGGTCTTTTAAGAGACTCCTGGATGGCTATATGGAGCTTAGAAAAATAGAGGGCTATGGGTAAAGCCTAGGTAGTTCTAAGGTAGGGACATGTTTGGCACAGCTTTGTGGGCCGAAGGGCCTATATTGTGCTGTATGTTTTCTATGTTTCTACTAAGTACCTCTGCCTTCTCCACTGGTTCCATACACGCTTTTCCACTGTCACACTTGATTGGTCCTGTTCTCATCCTCTTGCTCTTCACATATAGAATGCCTTGGGGTTTTCCTTAACCCTGTCCGCCAAGGCCTTCTCATGGTCCCATGAATATTGTTTGGACTTTTAAGTGCCTGGCACGTAAGAACATTTTAATTGTTCTGTGGAAGTCTAATTACATTGATTCTTACAGTGATAGGAACAATAAGTCAAAGTTCAGTTAGACTTAATCAAATGTATATTGGTGCATTTAAAAATCTTACACCAGCATTATGGGAACATAGCATGATACAGGCAGCATTTGCAAGAAAAGCAAAAATACATTATTTTTACAAGAAAGAACACAATTAGAATAAAACAGTCTATTCTGATGCATAGTGGTCATAGTGTTGCTGAGTGTTTCTGGCTGAGAATGGTCTTGGCCCAAAACATTGAATACTAATTCCTCTGCATAAATGCTGTCTTATCTCAGTTCCTCCACGTTCTGTGTGTGGTAACAGTTATTAGCAAGGCTATGGAACATTTTAAGGACAAAGTCTGTTGACAACGAAGTCTTCCCAGTGATTAAAGAAAATAACTTCTCCATCTATGATCTCCTGAGCAGGGGAGTATAATGTACAATATATTCAGTGTTGTCAAGAAGACACTGGTTGACATTTTGGTTCCAAGAACTTATTGGGCTGTAAAATTGGATCACTTGTCTATGCACTGAGGTCTTGCACATATTTACCTCTTGAAATATAGAGTGGATCAGTTTAGTTGATCTTTAGAACAACCAGTTGATGCTGTTATTAGAAACATGGAATAACTGCTGAGTTAGTAAATACAGTGCCTATAAAAAGTATTCACCCTTCTGCCTTGGAAGTTTTTATGCTTTAGTTTTATAACATTGAATCACAGTGGATTTAATTTGGCTTTTTTTTGACACTGATCGACAAAAAAACTTGTATGTCAAAGTGAAAACATATCTACAAAATGATCTAAATTAATTACAAATATAAAATAGAAAATATTTGATTGTAAAGTATACAGACCCTCTAATATGACACACCAAATCATCACTGGTGCAGCCATTTGTTTTAGAAGTCACATAATTAGTTAAATTGAGATCTGTTTTCGGAGACCTGCATGCAGTCAAGGTGTTTCAATTGATTGTAGTAGACACCTTGTGCCTGGAAGGCCCAGCTGCTGGTGAGTCAGTATCCTGGCAAAAACTACACAATGAAAACAAAAGAACACTCCAAGCAATTACACGAGAAGTTTATTGAAAATCACAAGTCAGGAGATGGATACTAAAACATTTCCAAGTCACTGAATATCCATTGGAGTACTGTTAAATCAATCAAGAAATGGAAAGAATATGGCACAGCTGTAAATCTGTGTAGAGCAGGCCATCTTCAAAATCTGAGTGACCGTGCAAAAAAGGGACTGGTGAGGGAGGCCACCAAGAGACTTATGACAACTCTGGAGGAGTTACAATCTTCAGTAGCCAAGATGGGAGAGACTGCACATACAACTGTTACCCGGGTGCTTCACCAGACTCATCTTGTTGGGAGAGTGGCAAAGAGAAAGCCACAGTTGGGGAAAAAAAACTCACATGAAATCTCAGCTAGAGTTTGCCAGAAGGCATGTGGAAGACTGAAGTTAGCTGGATGAAGGTTTTATGGTTTGATGAAACCAAATTTGAGCTTTTTGGCCATTAGACTATGTTTGTTCATCAAAACACACCATCCTAACCGTGATTGCAGCATCATGCTGTGGGGATGCTTCACTGCAGCTGGCCCTGGAAGACTTGTGAAGATAGAGGATAAAATGAATGCAGCAAAATATAGGGAAATCCAGGAGGAAAACCTGAGATGCAACTTGGGAGAAGATTTGTTTTCCATCAAGGCAGTGACCACAAGCATTAAGCCAAAACTACACAGTATTAACTTAAAAACAACAAAGTTAATGTCCTGGAGTTGCCAAGTCAGAGTCCAGACCTGACCTCAATCCAATTGAGAATTTGTGGCTGGACTAGTAAGGGGCTGTTCACTCAGATCCCTGTGCAATCTGAGCAGTTTTGTAATGAATGGGGAATACTGGAGTGTCCAGATGTGCAGAGGTGATAGAGACCTCAGACTCAAGGCTGTAATTGCTGCCAAAGGTGAATCGACTAAATACTGACTTAAGGGGGTGAGTAATTATGCAATCATTTATTTTGTCTTTAATAATTATAATAAGTTTAGACCAATTTTTGGAAACTTGTTTTCACTTTGACATAAAGGAGTCTTTTCTGTTGATCAGTGTCAAAGAAGCCAAATTAAATCCACTGTGAATCAATGTTGCAAAACAATAAAACATGAAAACTTCCAAGAGGGGTGAAAACTTTTTATAGGCATTGTATATTTGGGGTTGGGATAGTTTTTGAGACTTCAGGGGGTTTGAATGTTGCTGAACAAGTAGTATTCCATAGTCAGATTAATCTGACTAACTGAATAATGGAGCAGTTTTGATAGCCTCTATAGCATGTGGTTTCTTGTGTACTTTCAGCTTATGACAATAACACAGTTAACATGGTCTTGCGTGTTAGGTCCAATCTTCCTCGTTATCCCAATTAATAATAGCAGCTTCTATGCATATTTCACTTACAGCGTAATAGAGATGTGATATGTGAAAAACTTAAAGCTAATTCATATTGTGGCCAGTGACCAGAGTAAGAATGAAAGAACAAGTTAAAATAGCTGGGGGGGTACAGGAACTGAGCAAATTGTAGTGTTACTCCCATTCCTTTTGAGGAGGAGGGGGACTGCGGTGTGGAGTTGTTGTTAAAGGCATGCCAATGTACTGATATAATTCTGGATAAGCAAGAGGCAAGAAATGGAGAATTAGCTTGAAGGATCATTGACTTCAAAGCAGATGAGAGGTGAGGGCCTGAATGAATTTCAAAGTAATGTTGAGGATTGGCAGCACAATAGCATAGCAGTTAGCACAATGCTTTACAGTGCCAGTTATAAAATCAACTGAGCTGGAATTCCTGCTGCTGTCTGTAAGGAGTTTGTATGCTCTCCCCATGACCTCGTGGGTTTCTTCCAAATGCTCTTGTTTCCTCCCAAATTCGAAAGACGTGCAAGTTTGGGTTAGTGAGTCATGGGTATGCTGTGCCCTTGGATGTACTTGTTGATGTAAAATGACACATTTCATTGTATATTTCAATTTTATGATGTACATGTGACAAATAAAGCTAATCTAAAAACTGAGGTATTGCTTAACAAAAGATTCTTAACTAGGAGTCATTGCAAATGATCAGACATCGGTGATGAGTGACAGGGTTGTTTACAAGAATGGTGGCAGAGCTGCAGACTGCCTTTACTGAAAATGAAATAAAAACATTGGCAATGAATGATTCAGAATATTGGTTTTCCTCATCTGATTTTTTTTTTCTCTCCCTCTTCTTTTCCCTTCTCCTCTCCACCCCTCAACACTTTTTAGGGTCAAAATAAGAGGGAAAGTTCAAGATCAGCAGTGATGTACCTTCAGGATTTGAAATCAGGAATACGAGACCAGCAGCTGCTCAGTTGTTTGGAGTCTTTACGGGTTTCTCTCAGTAATAACCCAGTCAGGTAATGGAAACGATCGGCTTTTGATCAGCATGGGTTACTGAATCAGATGGGTATTGCATGGTGTCAGATCCAGCTCAGGGCTTCATTCTGAGGTGTACAGTTGGTTCCTTGATAAGAAAAATTTTGGTTTTCCAGTCTTGTAAACCATAAAATATAGGAGCAGAATTAAGCCGCTCGGCCCATTGAGTCCACTCCACCATTTCATCATGGCTGATCCATTTCCCTCTAAACACCAATCTCTTGTCTTCTCCATGTATCCCTTCATGCTCTAACTAATAAACCATGCTGACTTAGGCCTATTTTGTCAAGTGCCTGCAATTAACCCAAAACCACATTTTTAACAATCAGCTCCAATATCTTCTCAAACACTGATGTCAAACTAACTGGTTTCTTCTGCTTTGCTCCCTTCTTAAGAGTGGAGTAACATTTGTAATTTTCCAGTCCTCTGGAACCATGTCAAAATACATTGATTCTAGAAAACCCATTTCTAATGCCTCTGTAATCTCTTCAGCCACCTCTTTCAGAACCCTGGGGTGTATACCATCTGGTCTAGGTGACTTATCAACCTTCAGACCTACCGGTTTCCCAAGAACCTTCTTCCAAGTAATGGCAATTTCATTCGCTTCTGCCTCCTGACACTCTCGAATTTCTGGCACACTGCTTGCGTCTACCATAGTGAAGTCTGATGCAAAATACTTATTCAATTCATCTGCCATTTCCTTGTCCCAATTACTATATGTTCAGTATCATTTTTCAGCAGTCCAATATCTACACTTGCCTCTTTTACAATTTATATATCTGAGGAAACTTTTGGTATCATCTTTAATGTTATTGGCTAGCTTGCCTTCATTTTCCATCTTTTCCTAATTGGTTGGGGGCATGAAATGATATGGGAAGAAAGCAGGAGATTGGGGCTGAGAGGAAATTTGGATAGCCGTGATGAAATGGTAGAGCAGTCTCGATCGGCCAAATGGCCTAATTCTGCTCCTATGTCTTATGGTCTTTATGACTTATTTTGTTCCATTCTGTGGATATTTAAAAGCTTCCAAATCTTCTAACTTCCCATTATATACCCTCTCTTTGGCTTTTATGATGGCTTTGACTTCTCTTGTCAGCCATAGTTGCATCATCCTGCCGTTAGAATACTGCTACTTCTTTGGGATATATCTATCTGGCCTTTGGATTTGCTCCCAGATACTCCAGCCATTGTTGCTCTGTTATCATCCCTTCCAGTCAATTTTGGACAGCTCTTCCCTCATGCCTCTGTAACTCCCTTTCCTCCATTGTAATGTTGATACATCTGATTTTAGTCTCTCCTCAATTTGTAAGGCTAATTCTATCATATTATGATTACTGGCCCCAAAGGGTTCTTTCACCTTAAGTACTCTAATCAATTCCGGTTCATTGCAAAACACACAAATCAGAATCCATTCCCCTTGCAGGCTCAGCTAGTTTTTTTTTCTTTAAAAAAAACTATCTTGCAGGCATTCTATAAATTCCCCCTCTTTGGGATCCACCACCAAATTGAGTTTCCCAATCCATCTGCCTATTGAAATCCCCACATGACTATCATAATGTTGCCCTTTTGACATATGCATTTTCTATCTCCTGTTTAAATTTGTACACCACATCTTTGCTACTGTTCAGAGGTCTGGTTTTTACCTTTGCAGTTTCTTAGCTCTACCCACAGTGATTCGACACCTTCTAAGCCTATGTCGCCACTTTTTGATGAATTCAGTTTTACCAACAGAGCCGCGCTACTCCTGCCCACCTGCCTGACTTCTTGATACAATGTGTATTCTTGGATGCTAAGCTCCCAGCTATAATCTTCCTTCAGCCACGACATGATGCTAATCTGTAACTGGGCTGCCAGTTCATCCACCTTATTCCATGCATTGCGTGTATTCAAGTATTAATCATCTTTATTGATTTTGTCCCCTTTTTACATCATAGCTCATCCCAGTGATGCAATTTTACCCTGTCATTACCCTGTCCTTGCCAGCAGTCTCATTGCACACTGCCTCTGTTTGTAAACTAACTACCCCATCCTCAGCCCTATCATTCCAGTTCCCATCTCCCCCTACCAGATTAGATTAAACCCTCCAGAACAGCTCTAGTAAAGGTTCTTGCAAGGATGTTGGTCCCCTCGGGTTCAGGCATAATCCATTCCTTTGTACAGGTCATACCTTTCTGAGAAGAGATCCCAATGATCCATAAATCTAAACCCCTACCCTTTGCACTTGTTCCTCAGCTACATATCTGCCAATTCATCCTATTCTACCCTCACTGGTGCATTGCACAGGCAGCAATCCAGAGATTGCTACCCTGGATGTTCTGCTTTTCAGTCTTCTACTGTGCTCCCTAATATCTCTCTTCTGGACCTCCTCACCTTTCCAATCCACATCACCGGTACCAATTTGTTCCAAGACTGGCTGCTCACCCTCCCCCTTTAGAATACTGTGTGCCCAATCCGAGACATCCCTGACCCTGGCACTTGGGAGGTGACGTAACATCGGAGTGTCTCTATTGTGTCCTCAGAATCTCATCTCTATTCCTCTAACTATGGAATCACCAATCACTACTGCAGTCCTCTTCACTTTTCTTAATCACAATAGTTTGATGGAGTAATCAAACTGCTGTGATTACTCCATTCAGCTGCACAATTTCATATGGAGTAAGAATGGCTTATCCCAGTGTGTGCTTCAGTTATCATGATGGGATGAATTAAGTTTCTACCTATAAGGTGTCATCTAGAGTTCACTGGGGGCCAACAATATTGGTTCTTTTTGTTTACCTTCACCCTTAACATTTGTGCTATCAGACCAAACCACTTTTTAGTTTATTGTCTGTACATGGTATTGTAAGAATTGTTCCTTGCTAGATGTGCAATACCAGTTAGTATGTACTCTTCAAGTATTTACAGTGCTTATAGAAAGTATTCATGCTTTATTATTTTACAGCATTGAATCATGGTGGATTTTATTTGGCTTGTTTTACACTGATCAATAGAAAAAGACCTTTCATGTCAAAGTGAAAACAGATCTCTGCAAAGTGATCTAAATTAATTACAGATTATAAAACACGAAACAATCGATTGCATAAGTATTCACCCCCTTCGATATAATACAGCAAATGATCACTGATACAGGAAGCTGGTGTAGAAATCACATAGTTTGTTAAATGGAGGTCACCATGTGCAGTCAAGGTGTTTCAATAGATTGTAGTAAAAATACACCTGTATCTGGAAGGTGCAATTAACAGCATAAGATATAGGGGCAGAAGCAGGCCATTTGGCCCATCGAAGCTGCTCCACTATTCAGTCATGGGCTGATCCAATCCTTCCAGTCATCTCCACTGCCCTGCCTTCTCTTCATACCCTGTGATGCCCTGGCTAATCAAGAACCTATCTATCTCTGGCTTGAATGCACCCAATGACTTTGCTTCCATAGCTGCTTGTGGGAACAAATTCCACAGATTTACTACCCTTTAACTAAAGTAATTTCTCCACATCTTTGTTCTAAATGGATGTACTTCAATCCTGAAGTCATGCCGTTTTGTCCTGGACTCCCCTACCATGGGAAATAACTTTGCCATATCTAATCTGTTCAGGCCTTTTAACATTCAGAATGTTTCTGAGATTCTCCTCTCCCCCCCCCCCCCCCCCCCCCACCATTCTCCTGAACTCCAGGGAATACAGCCCAAGAGCTGCCAGATGTTCTTCATATGGTAACCCTTTCATTCCTGGAATCATTCTTCTGAACCCTCTCCGATGTCAATATATTCTTTCTAAAATAAGGAGCCCAAAACTGCACACAGTACTCCAAGTGTGGTCTCATGAGTGCCTTATAGAGCCTCAACATCGCATCCCTGCTCTATACCTGTATAGAGGTATTTCTATACCTGTAGAAATGAATGTCAACATCACATTTGCCTTCTGCACCACTGACTCAACCTGGAGGTTGGTCTTTAGGGTATTCTGCACAAGGACTCCCAAATACTTTTGCATCTCTACATTTTGAATTCTCTCCCCATCTAAATAATGATCTGCCCATTTATTTCTTGCACCAAAGTGCATGACTATACACTTTCCAATATTGTGCTTCATTTGTCACTTATTTGCCCAATCCCCTAAACTATCTAAGTCTCTCTGCAGGCTCTCTGTTTCTTCAACACTACTTCACCTATCTTTGTATCATCGGCAAATTTAGCCACAAGTCCATTAATGTTATAGTCCAAATTATTGACATACATCGTAAAAAGCAGCAGTCCCAACACTGACCCCTGTGGAACTCCACTGGTAACCGGCAGCCAGCCAAAATCAGATCCCTTTATTCCCACTCTGTTTTCTGCTTATTAACCAATGCTCCACCCATGCTAGTAACTTCCCTGTAATTCCATGAGCTCTTATCTTGCTAAGCAGCCTCCTGTGCGGCACCTTGTCAAAGGCCTTCTGAAAATCCAAGTACACCACGTCACCTGGTGAGTCAGTATTCTGGCAAAAACTGTACACCATGAAGATAAAGGAACATTGCCAGCAGTTCTGTGAAAGGGTTATTGAAGAAGTCAGGAGATAGATGCAAGAACATTTCTAAGATAGTGACTGACTCTTGGAGTACAGTTAAGTCAATCATCTAGAAGTGGAAAGAATATGGCACAGCTGTAAATCTGCCTAGAGCAGGCTGTCCTCATACACTGAGTGGCCATGCAAGAAGGCGACTAGTGAGGGAGGCCACCAAGAGACTTATGACAATTCTGGAGGAATTACAAGCTTCCTTGGCTGAGATGAGAGAAACTGTGCATACAACAGCTCTTACCAGGATGCTTCACCAGTTGCAGCTATATGGGAGAGTGGCAAAAAGAAAGCCACTGTTGGGGAAAAAAACTCACATGAAACCTCAGCTAGAGTTCCTATGAAGATTTGGATCTGATGAAACCAAAATTGAGCTTTATGGCCATTAGATTAAATGCTATGTTTGACAGAAGCCAAACACTGCACGTTATCAAAAACACACCGTCCCTACTGTGACACATGGTGGTGGCTGCGTCATGCTTTGGAGGTGCTTCACTGCAGCAGGCCCTGGAAGGTTTGTGAAGGTAGAGAGTAAAATGAATGCAGCAAAATAAAGGGACATCCTGGAGGAAAACATGATGCAGTCTGCATGAGAACTGCGACTTGGGGAGAAGGTTTGTTTTCCAGCAAGTCAATGACCCCAGGCATAAAAACAAAGTTAATTTCTAGGAGTCCAGAAAGTTAATTTCAAGTCGGAGTCCAGACCTGAATCCAATTGAGATTTTGTGGCCTGTCTTGAAAAGGGCTGTTCACTGACGATTCCCATGCAATCTGACAGAGCTTGAGCAGTTTTGTGAAGAAGAATGGGAAAAATTGCAGTGTCCAGATGTGCAAAGCTGATGGAGATCTATCCACACAGACTCAATGCTGTAATTGCTGCCAAAGGTGCATCTACTAAATACTTGAAGGGGGTGAATACATATGCAATCAATTATTGTGTTTTATATTTGTAATTAATTTGGATCACTTTGTAGAGATCTGTTTTCACTTTGACATGAAAGAGTTTTTTTCTGTTGATCAGTGTCAAAATAACAAATTAAGTCCACTGTGATTTAATGTTGTTTAGCAATAAAACACAAAAACTTCCAAGGGGGTGTAAGTACTTTTTATAGGCACTGTACATTGTATGTGTGTGTGTGTGTGTGTGTGTTCAAGTTAAAGCACAATCTATTTTGCTGTTAAAATGTTGAGAATGTTTCATTTCCCTTTCACTGTTAATATATAATTATGCATCCAGTACAGTTAAAGTAAATGTAGGACACTAATTTCTGCTTAAAAAAATCCATAAGTACATTTAGTATATCAGTGTTCTGTACTAAATAAATCTTGTCATTCAGTGCTTTAGCAATGGAAGTCATTACCTAAACCAAAAGAAACTCCAGATTAGTACTAACCCCTTCCATAAAGAATTATAGTGAGTGGAATGGTAATGTAGTAGTTAGCACATCACTTACAGTGCCAACAATCACTAATTGCAGTTCAATTCCTGCCACTGCCTACGATGAGTTTGTTCATTCTCCCTATGACGGCATCGGCTTCTGCTGGGTGCTCCCATTTTTTTCCACACTCCAAAGACGTACAGTCGGGTTTAGTAAGTTATGGGCATGTTCTATTGGTGCCTGAAGTGTGGCAACTCTTGTGGGCTACTTAAGCACGGGCCTCAATAATTTTATTTCTTAAACCTAATAACACACTCACAAATCTGTTTGAAGTTCAGGATTGAAAACTTGTAAGAAGTGATTGTATAATTTTCATCGTGCAGTTGAAAGTAAGGCTAGCAAAGAAAACCGAGCAATGGATTTGTTCAGTGATAGCTGTGTGTAACTATCCCTAAATGTTCCGGAGATGGTGGCACAGTAGCATGGTGGTTAGCATGACACTATTAGAGTGTTGGCAACTTGGGTTCAATTACCATCGCTGTCTGTAAAGGAGTCAATACGTTCTCCCAGTGACCACATGGGGTTCTTCTGAGCACTCTGGTTTCCTCTCACATTCCAAGGACATACAGGTTTGTACCCTAATTGGTTATATGGACATAATTGGGCAGCATGGGGGTGGGTGTTCACTGTGTTGGAAGGACCTGTTACTGTATCTAAATAAATAAAAATAAATCATAGTGTAAACCTGATTTTTTTTCCACTTTTAAACAGTTGGGTGCAGAGCTTTGGTGTAGAGGGACTAGCAGCACTATTGGAAATACTAAAAGGACAACAAGATGAACAGCTGGACACTTCAAGGTAAGTAAATAACTTACATTGGAATAATTTCCTGCACAACTTTGTTTAATAGTGCCTTTATATAATTTTAATTTGCCTTTAAATTTCTCTGCTGTCACTTTCACTCAATTGGTTTTTCCAACTTGTTGGGTTTAAAAACTTCTTAATGCTGGGAACATTTAAAAATAGTATAAAAGACTGGTTCAGCTGGTTAATATTCTGGTCCAGATTTTGCATTACTAATTACAGAGAGGCTGCCAGTGTTCATTTTGAGAGTTTTCTCTGTTACTGCCTGAAACTTGATGATTCTCAAGCTTGCATTGGTTAATGATGAAATTTTGATATTGCTAAACATGATTCAAAAACTCCTCCATCGGTGAACACTGAAATGCAATTGAAAGAAATAATTGTCAAATTGTCTTCTTCATCAAAACTAATAGAAACCAAATAGAACCATATTTTACATGTGAACCAGTCCCACTTTAATGTACCCTAAAACTTACTTTTAAAATGTATTTCATAATGCAAAAGATTTTAAAATGCAGCACACAATTTTCTTCTCATGACGGTTCTTGACCTGAAGCTTTGACTGTTTATTCCTCTCCAACGATGCTTTCTATCTTGCTGAGTTCCTCCAGCATTTTGTGTGTAGCTCTGGATTTCCAGTTTTTGCAGTGTCTCTTGTGTTGTAGAATTCCACTTTAACTTGACTTGCTACTCTGTTTTAAAAAAAAGTAAATAAAATGTCTTCCTTAATGGCTACTTGAGTCACCTGCAGCAGTTGGGTACTGGGAATTTTCTTCAAACTGACATCTAAAGACATCAGAAAAGGGCAAGTTTGTGTCATAGTGACGGGTAGATATAGGCAAATTTCTTTGGGATCAGGTGTAAGTATAATGAGCCATTTTTGCAATAGGGTTGGAGTTTACAATTACAGTGTTGCAAGACCACACCATAGTACTGCACACAATTTTGATCCCCTTAACTAAGAGAGAATGTAGTAACATTAGAAGCAGTCCCAAAGTGGTTCACAAGGCTAGGATAAGATTATCCTATCAAAGGTGGTCAATATCCAACACTCTTTGATAGTAGGGAAGGGTCAGCACTACTATCTTGGGAGTTTAAAGAGAGCAAATGTGTCCCAAAGCTGCTGGTAAACCTTTATCAATGTGTAACTGAGAGCTTACTGACCTACAACATGACAGTATGGTATACCACCTGCAACAAGGTTGACCAAAAAGTTCTTCAGTGAGTGATCAGGACTGCACAGAATGTCATTGAGACACAACTACCAGATGTAGAAATTATCGAATACTTACAGTGTCTGCTACAGGCTGGCGAAATCATGATAGACTCATCCCATCCCAGTAATCTCCTGTTATATCTCCTACCATCCGGCAGGAGATAGAGGAACATCCCTGTGCATGGACATCATGACTGATAAACAGTAACACCCCCCACCCTCACGTCACTCCCTGCTTTCTGCAGGGAACGCTCCCTCTGTGATTTCCTTGCCTATTCGACCCTCCCCACTAATCTCCCTCCAGGTGCTTATCCAAGCAAGTGACCTAAGTGCTACACCTGCCCATACACCATCTCCCTCACCTCCATTCAGGGCCTTAATCAGTCCTTTCAGGTGAGGCAATATCTCACCTCTGAATCTGCCTGGGCCGCTATTGTGTCCGGTGCTCCAAAGCGGCCGCCTTTTCATTGGTGAGACCCGCTATAAATTGGAGGACTGCTTCATCGAGCATTTCTGCACCATCTGCCACAAGCGGGACTTCCCGGTGAGCAAACATTTTAATTCCGATTCCCATTCCCTTTCTGACATGTTGGTCTATGGCCTCCTCTTGTGCCAAGTTGGGGCCATCCTCAGGGTGGAGGAGCAACACCTTATAATCTGTCTGTTACCTTCTACCCTGATGGCATGCCTATTACTTCCCTCTGGGTCCACTCCTCCTTCCCTTTTTCCTATTGTCCACTCTCCCCTCCCATCAGATTCTTTCTTCAGCAACCCCTGTCCATAAGATATAGGAGCAGGATTAGGTGATTTGACCTATTGTGTCTGTTCTGCCATTTCATTATGGTTGAGCCAATTTTCTTCTCAGTCCCATTGCCCTGCCTTCTCCTCATATTCATTCCTGCCTTGACCAATCAAGAATCTATTAACATCTGCCTTAAATGTACCCAATGATTTGGCCTCCACAGCTGCCCATGACAAGGAATTCCAAAGATTCACCACTGGCGAAAGAAATTCCTCCTCATCTCTGTTCTAAAAGGACGCCCTTCTATTCTGAGGCTGTGTCCTCTAGTCTTAGACTTCCCCATCCACTCCACTCAACTCCACATCCACTCTATCAAGACCTTTCACCATTCGATAGGTTTCAATTAGGTCATCCCTCATTCTTCTGAATTCTAGTGAATACTGGCCCAGAGCCATCAAATTCTCTTCATATGACAAGCCATTCAATCCTGGAATCATCTTTGTGAATCTCCTTTGAACCCTCTATAGTTTAAGAACATCCTTTCTAACCTTTTCCACCCACCTGGCTGTACCTATCACCTTCCAGCTAACTTCTTTCCTCTCCTTACACCTTCTAATTCAGGCATCTTTCCCCTTCTCTCTTCTGAAGAAATGTCTTGGCCCAAAACATCGATTGTTCACTCTTTTCCATAGATGCTGCCTGATCTGCTGAGTTCCTCCTGCATTTAGTGTGCATTGTCTTGGATTTCTAGCATCTGCAGTTTTTTTCATGTTTGTGATAGTTTCCCCCCACCCCCCAGGGCTGTCTTGCAACTGAGCAATGCCAATTTTAGTTTGTTTTAAATTCATTTCTAACTTAGATGTCACTCCAAGTAACTGATGTTATTTTAAATTTAGTAATTGTGTTTTTAGTAATTGAATTGCTAGTATGCTGTTTTGCACTGAATGCAATCTCATTATCCTCAGCAATGACAATAAAGCTCTAACATAAACATCTCTTGCAATTTAAAGTGAGAGGCGATCTTCTTGAAATAAGTGATACTAATGACCATAGTAGGGTAGATGTCAAGATGTTTCCAGTGGCTGGAGAATCTTGAATGAGGAGATGTAGTTTGGAGATTGGCCATTTACAACCAAGATATGTAGGAATTCCTTCTTGCACAGACTGGTGGATCTCTGGAATTTTCTGTCCCAGAGAGTTGTGCAATCTTAGCTCCAAGTATTTGAAATGGAAGTAGTAGTTTGAAAGATTGAGGGATTTTGGTGCTAGGTAGTCTGCTTCTCCTCCACTTCTTCCTTGTGCTCTTGTGTGCTGGCTGTTTACTGCTGGACTGATCACAGCCATTGCCAGATTCGAGCAGGCTCAATACATAATAGTATTTTTAAAAATGGACAAGAGACTGCAGGTACTGGGATTTGGAGCAAAGAGAAAGCAAACTGCTGGACGAACTCAACAGATTGAATAGCATCTGCCGGTGGTGGGTGAGGGAGAGGAATTGTTGATTTGGGTCAACTCCCTGTAATAGGACATATTAGGGTATTTGCCAAAGGTAATATTATGTTGGATAAAGGTTTTTAGAATGTAGAAAGTGAGCAAATACAGTGGATTCCAGTTAATCGCGACACATCAGGACCAATACATTTTGAGCTGATGTTCTGAGCCAATATCACAATGTTTTGAGCCAGTTGCCCCAGTCAGCCAAAGTTTCATGGAAGTAGTTAATAGGTATTAAAAAACAAACTTCCATTTAACTGAGTAACAAATTATGCATTTAAATGAAATACAGAACAAATGAGAACACTACCAATACTACTACAGTACTATAAAACTTAGTTCCTGATGGTTTTCAATAGAGGAATTCTGGTATACGCTACTGTGTTTTTTTGATTGACTATAAATGAACAAAATTAGCGCAGACATCTGGTGCAAATAATTGACTTCCTTCATTGCCTTCCTGTGTAAGGTACAAATAAAATAGAAAATTATCACAAATTGCTGCTTTTTGAATCTGTTTCCATTGGCCCAGAAGGATAACATAACACAAATACATGTACCTGACACTAGTTAAAACCTGTTCACTCCGTGGTTGGAATGGCGACAGAAATGCATGCAACTGGCACTAGTTAGAAACTCGGACGAGAAAATCTGCAGATGCTAGAAAACAAGCAATGCACACAAAATACTGGAGAAACTCAACAGGCCAGGTCCAGTCCTCATGAAGGGTCTCGTCCTGAAATCTTGACTGTTTCCTTTTTTCCATAGATGCTGCTTGGCCTGCTGAGTTCAGCCAGCATTTTGTATGTATTACCAGTTAGAAACTGTTAGGCAACAGTCCCCTGTCCCAGTTAGGTGGCATAGGATCCCAAAAAAAACAAAGGGAATCTCGTCTATTTTCTTGATTAGATTTTTATCTATAGGAGTTGTGCCAAATTGGTGGCTACTCTGATTAACTGATTGCCTAACTACCCAGAATCCACTATACTTGTAAATTTGCTGAATGTAGCCTCTTTCATTTTTGTTAACTGGCTGAACTTGGTCACAATTTCAAACAAAAACTCTGTGCACGCAATGTCAAGTTAATGATATTATTTTTGCATTGTTTTTTATTGTAGTGTGAACTACAAAATTCAACATGAAATTATTCGGTGTCTAAAAGCCTTCATGAACAACAAGGTGAGTATTTCAATATTAATGTATATTGCATGAGAGTAAATAGTGTTGCAGTGACTGAATTTGACTGCAGGTTTTTAAGATATTGAAGTTCTTATTGTTCTGTTAGGTATTTGCTCATCTGTTTTAGAGATTCCAAGCATCAAATGGTGGTTGTGTTGATTTTCATTAACTGCCTCTCCAGAGTGCTGAATGCTTTCAACTAGAGTTTAACTTTGGGTATTTTTTTCTGCACAGATTCAGAATCAGGTTTAATATTCACTGAATTATGTCATGAAATTTGTTGTTTTGTGGCAGCAGTTCAGTGCAATACATAAAATATGCTATAAATTACAAGAAGAAATGTATATAAAAATAAATAAAAATGCATAGTGCAAAAAGGGAGCAAAAGATTGTGAGTTAGTTAATGGGCTGGTTTAGAAATCAGAAATCTGATGGAGGAGGGGAAAATTTGTTCCTAAAACATTGAGTGTGTGTCGTCGGGCTACTGAACCTCCTGTCTGATAGTAGTAGTCAGAAGAGGGCATGACCATCATGTAGCAGCTTTAGCTTAACTCACGTTAATCTTGGACTTGAAGGGATTCATTAAAATGCTGTTTACATTTAAGGGCTAAAATTTAAGAAAGCATGATTCGGTCAAAGTTATACTCCTTGGACTTTAGAAGTTCAAGAGTGTTTGAAGTTTTCAGAATGTTAAGGGCAGATGGAGAAAGACTTCCAGCTGGTTAAGAAATCTGGGACCAGGGGTCATGGTCAAAGAAAGAACCAGATACTTCAGGAGTGAAGTGAGGAAATATTTCAAAAATTTTTGAATTCAGTTTCACTAAATCTGAGTTGATTGTTAATTTTAAATCTGAGATGGGCTATTTCATGAGCCAAGGGATAAAGGGAGCAGGTCACAAAATATCCATGATAGTGAATGGCAAGGCAAATTTGCAAGGTTAAGTAACTAAAAGATATCCCAGTTTGATCGTTGGTATATTTTGAGGTCATTGCCATTTTGCTAACTAGCTTCAAAAGTCTGGTATATGTTCCACTGCTACTAGGTAGATCTTGAAAGGTTTTATTGTATGGCTAATAATTTTGGAGCAGGTGCTTCACTTAAAAAATAGGTTTATCTATTTCTGGTGATGATTTTGCTGATATATTTTCATTTCTGTTCTTCATGAGAGTGAATATAATTTTCTCTAACCTTTTAATTGCAGCATGGCATAAAAATGATGTTGGATTCAGAGGATGGAGTTCTGTTGCTGGTGAAAGCTGTTGATCCTGGTGCTCCATCCATGATGATTGATGCCGTAAAGCTGCTATCTGCTATATGTATCTTGCAGGACCCTGACAACATGTAAGCATACACTTTAAACACAACAATAATTGCAGCTATTGTGTACAATGTACAGCAATGATTCACTGATCCATGGACCATTGGATGTAATTTTGTGTCATTGTGTACCTCCTTTGAACTAATACTTTCAGGTTGCTGAACCTGTGTGATAACTTCACACACCTCAACTCCGAACTGATTCCTCAGCCTTTGGACTCACTTTCATGGACTCCTCAACTCAAGTTCTCAGTATATAATTTACTGGTTTTTTTTGCACAGTTTGTCGTCTTTTCTACATTGGTTGTTTGTGAGTCTTTGTAGTTTTTCATTGATTCTATTGTATTTACTTGTTCTGTGAATGCCTGCAAGAAAATATGTCTCAAGTTGTCTATGAAGGTTCTCAATCATCTGGCCATTGTATATCAAACAGTAGTAAATCAAGGCTGCTGGACTTACTATGTTGTCCAGAAGATGTTTCGCTACTCATCCGAGAGGCATCTTCGTTTATGATACGTGGTGGGTAGTTTTCCAGCTCTTAAACTCTGAGTTGTTCAAAGGTATAGCAATCACCTGAGGGTTGTTAGGAATCGTAGAGGTAATGAGAGGACCATTAGTCTTATCATTGCAAGAATGGAGGTGTGAACTGTTGTGATGATGCCAGGGTAGAGATGTTAGGACTGCATTGTAAGTACCCCACCCTCTCTGTTCAGGGATGGGTTTTCCAGTTTGACAAAGATGGCTTCTTTAATCCCGCTTTCAAACCACCCGTCCAAAAAGTGCACATTGTTTTAAACTAATGTGGCAGGGGGATGGGAACAAGTGCAGAGAGACAGAGGGGTGTAAAATGAGGGTAGAAGCAAAAAGTAGTAAGGTGAAAAGTAAAAGTGTCAGGCAGGCAAATCCAGGGCAAAAAGCAAAAAGAGCCACTTTTCAACATAATTGTATAAGGGCTAAGAGTGTTGTAAAAACAAGCCTGAAGGCTTTGTGTGTCAATGCGAGGAGCATTCGTAACAAGGTGGATGAATTGAATGTGCAGATAGTTATTAATGAATATGATATAGTTGGGATCACAGAGACATGGCTCCAGGGTGACCAAGGATGGGAGCTCAACATCCAGGGATATTCAATATTCAGGAGGGATAGACAGGAAAGAAAAGGAGGTGGGGTAGCATTGCTAGTTAGAGAGGAGATTAACACAATAGAAAGGAAGGACATTAGCCTGGAGGATATGGAATCGATATGGGTAGAGCTGCATAATACTGAGGGGCAGAAAACGCTGGTGGGAGTTGTGTACAGGCCACCTAACAGTAGTAGTGAGGTTGGGGATGGCATTAAACAGAAAATTAGAAATGCGTGCAAAAAAGGACCAGTAGTTATAATGGGTGACTTCAATCTACATATAGATTGGGTGAACCAAATTGGTAAGGGTGCTGAGGAAGAGGATTTCTTGGAATGTATGCGGGATGGTTTTCTGAACCAACATGTCGAGGAACCAACTAGAGAGCAGGCCATTCTAGATTGGGTATTGAGCAATGAGGAATAGTTAGTTAGCAATCTTGTCGTGCGAGGCCCCTTGGGTAAGAATGACCATAATATGGTGGAATTCTTCATTAAGATGGAGAGTGACATAGTTAATTCAGAAACAAAGGTTCTGAACTTAAAGAAGGGTCACTTTGAAGGTATGAGATGTGAATTAGCTGAGATAGACTGGCAAATGATACTTAAAGGGTTGACGGTGGATATGCAATGGCAAGCATTTAAAGATCACATGGATGAACTACAACAATTGTTCATCCCAGTTTGGCAAAAGAATAAACCAGGGAAGGTAGTGCACCCGTGGCTGACAAGGGAAATTAGGGAGAATATCAAGTCCAAAGAAGAAACATATAAATTAGCAAAAAAAAGCGGCACCCCTGAGGACTGGGAGAAATTCAGAGACCAGCAGAGAAGGACAAAGGGCTTAATTAGGAAAGGGAAAAAAGATTATGAGAGAAAGCTGACAGGGAACATAAAAACTGACTGTAAAAGCTTTTATAGATACGTGAAAAGAAACAGATTGGTCAAGACAAATGTAGGTCCTTTACAGTCAGAAACAGGTGAATTGATCATAGGGAATAAAGACATGGCAGACCAATTGATTAACTACTTTGGTTCTGTCTTCACTAAGGAGGACATAAATAATCTTCCGGAAATAGTAGGGGACCGAGGGTCTAGTGAGATGGAGGAACTGAGGGAAATACATGTTAGTAGGGAAGTGGTGTTAGGTAAATTGAAGGGATTAAAGGCAGATAAACCCCCAGGGCCAGATGGTCTGCATCCCAGAGTGCTTAAGGAAGTAGCCCAAGAAATAGTGGCTGCATTAGTGATAATTTTTCAAAACTCTTTAGATTCTGGATTAGTTCCTGAGGATTGGAGGGTGGCTAATGTAACCCCACTTTTTAAAAAAGGAGGGAGAGAGAAACCGGGGAATAATAGACCGATTAGTCTGACATCGGTGGTGGGGAAAATGCTAGAGTTGGTTATCAAAGATGTGATAACAGCACATTTGGAAAGAGGTGAAATCATCAGACAAAGTCAGCATGGATTTGTGAAAGGAAAATCATGTCTGACGAATCTTATAGAATTTTTTGAAGATGTAACTAGTAGAGTGGATAGGGGAGAGCCAGTGGATGTGGTATATTTAGATTTTCAAAAGGCTTTTGACAAGGTCCTGCACAGGAGATTAGTGTGCAAACCTAAAGCACATGGTATTGGGGGTATGGTATTGATGTGGATAGAGAATTGGTTGGCAGACAGGAAACAAAGAGTGGGAGTAAACGGGACCTTTTCAGAATGGCAGGCAGTGACTAGTGGGGTACCGCAAGGCTCAGTGCTGGGACCCCAGTTGTTTACAATATATATTAATGATTTAGACGAGGGAATTAAATGCAGCATCTCCAAGTTTGCAGATGGCACGAAGCTGGGCGGCGGTGTTAGCTGTGAGGAGAATGCTAAGAGGTTGCAAGGTGACTTGGATAGGTTAGGTGAGTGGGTAAATTCATGGCAGATGCAATTTAATGTGGATAAATGTGAGGTTATCCACTTTGGTTGCAAGAACAGGAAAACAGATTATTATCTGAATGGTGGCCGATTAAGAAAAGGGGTGGTGCAACGTGACCTGGGTGTCATTGTACACCAGTCATTGAAGGTGGGCATGCAGGTACAGCAGGCGGTGAAAAAGGCAAATGGTATGTTGGCATTCATAGCAAAAGGATTTGAGTACAGGAGCAGGGAGGTTCTACTGCAGTTGTACAAGGCCTTGGTGAGACCACACCTAGAGTATTGTGTGCAGTTTTGGTCCCCTAATCTGAGGAAAGACATTCTTGCCATAGAGGGAGTACAAAGAAGGTTCACCAGATTGATTCCTGGGATGGCAGGACTTTCATATGAAGAAAGACTGGATCGACTAGGCTTATACTCACTGGAATTTAGAAGATTGAGGGGGGAATCTTATTGAAACGTATAAAATTCTAAAGGAATTGGACAGGCTAGATGCAGGAAGATTGTTTCCAATGTTGGATAAGTCCAGAACGAGGGGTCACAGTTTAAGGATAAAGGGGAACCCTTTTAGGACCGAGATGAGGAAAAACTTCTTCACACGGAGAGTGGTGAATCTGTGGAATTCTCTGCCACAGGAAACAGCTGAGGCCGGTTCATTGGCTATATTTAAGAGGAAGTTAGATATGGCCCTTGTGGCTAATGGGATCAGGGGGTATGGAGAGAAAGCAGGTACAGGGTTCTGAGTTGGATGATCAACCATGATCATACTGAATGGCGGTGCAGGCTCGAAGGGCCGAATGGCTTACTCCTGCACCTAGTTTCTATGTTATCATTTAATTGTAGATGTACATCCGCGTCTTGACCTGAGGTGTTAGCCCTGCTACGTTGCTATACCTTTAAACAACTCACTGAGTTTATAAGCTGGAAAACTACCCACCACAAATCATAAATGAAGATACCTCTGGGATGAGTGGGAAAACGCCTTCTAGACAACGCAGCAAGTCCATTTGTCTTGATTCACTACTGATTGCTACATCTCAAAGTGGTATATGATGCTTGTACCTCAAAGAGGTGACACAGGATTGGAAGATGTAGTATTCTTGTCGGTAGAGTTATGAAACTGCAAGGGTGAAAGGGCCCTGATTGGAGGTATATACAGGCCTTCTAACAGTAGCCAGGATATGGGCTAAAAATTAAAATGGGATATGGAAGATGCATGTCAAAAGGGTAATGTTACGATAGTCATAGGGGATTTCAATATGCAGGTAGATTAGGAAAATGTGGTTGGTGCAGGATCCTGAGAGAGAATTTGTGGAAAGCCTTTGAGAATCTTTTTAGAGTAGCTTACGGTTGAGCCCACAAGCGGAATGGCATTTTTGTATTATGCATTATGTAATGACCCAGATTTGATTCCGAAGCTTAAGGTAAAAGAACCCTTAGGAGTCAGTGATGATAATATAACAGAATTCACCCTACAGTTTTAAAGGGAGAAGGTAAAGTCAGTTGTATCAGCATTCCAGTGGAGTAAAGGGAATTATAGTGGCATGAGAGAGGAGCTGGCCGAATTAAATAAGATGAAGGTAATACAAACTCCACCAGTAGGTAATTTGATAATAAATTTACTTCAAACTTTGGGCAAGTTTTCAAATTTTGTACAATTCATTACAAGCTGATTTTCCTCACAATGCAGATATCTTTGGTTTCTTCTGCTAACAATCTATTAAACTTTGGCTATGGCAATCTTCTAAAACTTTCCTCCTGAACTGTTAATGTAAAATGAAAAGATAAGGCTCAGTGCAGGAGGGAAATTTTAGAAAATTGCCATAGTCAAGGTTATCTACTGTATATGTCGTCATATACTATCATGAGATTAATTTTCTTGAGGGCATTGTGTAGATAGAAAGCAACACGACAGAATCAATGGAAAACTGCACACAAAGAAAAATGGACAACCAATGTACAAAAGAAGACAAACTACAAATGCAATAAATAAAATTAATAATAATGAGTAAATAAGTAATATTGTATAAATCAGTCATAGAGTACTTGAAGATGAGTCCATAGGTTGTGGAATCAGTTAATTGTTGAAGTGAATGAAGTTACCTATGTTGGTTCAGGAGCCTGATGATTGTTGGATAGTAACTGTTCATACCTGTCGTTCCTTCCTGATGGCAGCAGCGAAACGAGAGCATGGCCTGGATGGTCAGGATCCCCGATGACAGATGCTGCTTTTTTGTGGCTGAACTTCTTGTGAATATGCTCAATAGTGGAGATGTCTTTTCTTGTGAAACTGGAAAAAATATCAGAAGAATATATTGTTCTTTGCATTTCTTTTAGTAATCTTGTTATATATCTACCTACACGGACTTTTAGTGAATGGAAAAATGGATTGTAGTTTTTGGTACAAGACAAAGAGATACACTTTTACTGTAATTTTTCAACATTGTTTGCAAATTCTGAAGTGTTAGTTCCAATCTATAATAGTAGGTAAGTTAGTTCTGAATTGTTGATTTGAAGTAAAATGTATCCAAGCAAATTCTGGACCGGATCACTCACTCTAATTCTATCCCATTCCCGCTTGATCTTTGTTCATTTAATCTATTTAAATGAAAACCAATGCCAATTTAATGAGCATATTATTTTTTGATTATTAAAGCCCTCTGTAGCTAACATGAATTTAATACTTCTTGTTAGCGGGCTAATTCTCAAATTTCTGCTGGAGCTAGCCACGAAGCTCTAATGTTAAAGTTTTTCTCTTTCCACCAGTGCTTCCTGACCCTCTGAGTATACAAAATATTCTGTTTTTATTTTGGATTTCCAGCAAATGCAGTGTTATATTATCTCACATTTCCAGCATGGTTCTTTCATTCTCTTCCTTCTCTGTCCTCATTTATCACACCAGTACAGCCTTTAACAAGACTTCACCACACACTTATTCCTTAAGACAGAGGTAGAATTAAGCCATTCAGCCATTGAGCCTGCTCTGAATTTGAACATGGTTGTTTATTAACCCCATCAAACCCATTCTCCTACCTTTCTCTTGTAACATTCGATGTCCTGATTAATCAAGAAACTATCAATTTCTGCTTTAAGTATACACAGTGACTTAGCCAATTATTCTTTCATTCTTGAGGTCTATTCTACTCTTTTATTCATTCCATTCCTTTTTTTTGCAACTTAAAACATATGTTTTCTAAACTTTTTTCTAGTTTTATTAGAAGTCTTGGACCTCATACTTCAAATCTGTTTCTCTCCACAGCTGCTGCCAGACCAGCTGAGTATTTTTGGTTTTAAACTGAACATTTTAGACTCTTTGAACAATGAAAATGATCAATTAATTAGATACTATGTCCAGAATACATTACTGTGCAAGAGTCTTTGGCATATATAGTGCCTTTAAAAAGTATTCACCCCTTGGAAGTTTTCATATTTTATTGTTTTACAACATTGAATCACAGTGGATTTAATTTGGCTTTGTTTTGACACTGATCAACAGAAAAAAAGACTCTTTCATGTCAAAGTGAAAACAGGTCTCTACAAAATGATCTAAATTAATTACAGCTATAAAACACAAAATAATTGATTGCATACATATTCACCCCCTTTAATATGACGCATCAAATCATCACTGGTGCAGCCAGTTGGTTTTAGAAGTTACATAATTAGTTAAATGGAGACCCGTCTTTGGAGACCGGTGTGCAGCAGGGGTGTTTCAATTTCCTGTTGCTGCTGGTAAGGAGTTTGTACATTCTTTCTGTGGTTTCCTCCCACAGTCCAAAGATGTACTGGTTGGTAAGTTGATTGATCATTGTAAATTGTCCGGTGATTAAGCTAGGGTGAAATCTGAGGTTGTTGGACTGCACAGTTTGAAGAGCGGGAAGAGCCTATTCAGCACTGTAATAAATAGTAAATAATAAAAAAAACTACTCCATGAAGACAAAAGAACACTCCAAGCATCTCTGGGAAAAGATTATTGAAAAGCATAAGTCAGGAGATGGATACAAGAAAATTTCCAAGTTTCTGAATATTCCTTGGAGACAATCATCAAGAAATGGAAAGAATATGGCAGAGCTGTAGATCTGCCTAAAGCAAGCAGTTCTCAAAAACTGACCGTGCAAAAAGGGGATGAGTGAGCGAGGCCAGGAGACCTATGACAACTCTGGAGGAGTTAACAGCTTCAGTGGCTCAGATGAGAGAGACTGCACATATAGCAGTTGCCTGGATGCTTCACCAGTCACAGCTTTATGGGAGAGTGGCAAGAGAAAGCCATCATTGGAATGGGGGGAAAACTCACATGAAATCTCGGCTAAAGTTTGCCAGAAGGCGTGTAGGAGACTCTGAAGTCAGCTGGAAGAAGGTTCTATGGTCTGATGAAACTGAAATTAAGCTTGTTGGCCATCAAATTTACGCTATGTTTGGCGTAAGCTGAACACTGCACATTATCAAAAACACATCATCACTACCATGAAGCATGGTGATGGCTGCATCATGCTGCGGGGATGCTTTACTGCAGCAGGCCCTGGAAGGTTTGTGAAGGTAGAGAGTGAAATGAATGCAGCAAAATACAGAGAAATCCTGCAAGAGAACTGCGACTTGGGAGAAGATTCAACCCCAAGCATAAAGCCAAAGTTAAACAGGAATAGCTTAAAAACAGCAAAGTTAATGTCCTAGAGTTGCCTAGTCAGAGTCCAGACCTCAATCCAATTGAGAATTTGTGGCTGGACTTGAGAAGAGCTGTTCACTCATGATCCCCATACAGTCTGACTGAGCTTGGGCAGTTTTGTAAAGAAGAATGGGGAAAAATTGCAGTGTCCAGATGTGCAAAGCTGACAGAGACCTGTCCACAGAGATTCAAGGCTGTAATTGTTGACAAAGTTGCATCTACTAAACACTGAGTTGAAGGGGGTGAATATCATGTATTGCTTTGCACTGCTGCCACTAAGTTAACAAATTTCATAACATCCGGTGATATTAAACCTGATTCCGACTATATAGCTAGGGTGCCTAAGACTTTTGCACAGTACTGTGTATTTGTCAATGTGTAGTAGACAGTGAGTTTGTAAACCTGGTGGCAGAAAAGGATGTTGGAAATGACGTGGGTGGAACATTGCAGGAGGGTTGTGAGATACGTGGCAGAGATGGAATGCCAGGGACCTAGCCCTGAGACACCAGGCAACATAATTTGATTCTAAATAGTAGTTTTATTGATCATTACAGAATGTCCCTCTGCTGCTTTCTGGTCCCTCCCCTCTCCCTTCTCCCTTCTCCTTTTCCCAACCATGATTCCTCTCCCTGCCACCTTCCCACTCGCAGTCCACAATAGACCCATATCAGAATCAGGTTTATCATCACTCACATATATCATGAAATTTGTTGTTTCAGTACACTGCAATACATAAAATTACTACAATACTGTGCAAAAGTGTTATTCACCTTAGCTATATATGTATGCCTAAGACTTGCACAGTACTGTATAAAGACTGCAGGAGTGATAGGGCATATTAAATCATAGATTCAGGAGGCATGAATCTAAAGTAATTCTTCTTAGATATCGCAGAGGTATGTGGTGAGACTTGTTGTATTTTTATGGAGATACACGAATACACCGTAATTTCAATGTTTTCCAGACATTTATTAAAATGGACCTCTTGTAGTGCTTCAAGATTTCCAGTATTGGGAGTGTTGTAGTTGGCTGCTATTGTCAGCTTGGGGAGTAGTTCCCACTTGATTTAGTCATTTGGATCTTATTTCTGCACATTTCATAGAGCAAAATCTTCTTCAGCAACAAGCTTTGCACTGGAGTCCCAGCCATCTTCCTTAAGTTTCTTGTATTGCGGTTTAATCCTCAATTTTTTGTTTGCATACATGGGCCGCATGACATTGTAGCAGTTAGTGCATTGTTTTACTGCGCCAGTGATCACTGATTGAGGTTCAATTCCCTCTGCTGCCTGTAAGGAGTTTGCACAACCTCCCATGACCACATGGACTTCCTTCAGATACTTCAGTTTTCTCCCACATGCCAAAGAGATATGGGTTCGGGTCAGTGAGTTGTGAGTACTATGTTGATGCTAGAATGATGGCAGCACTTACAGAATGCTCAGTAAAATTCCTCATTGATTTGAAATCCCTCGCCACCATTGACCACATCTACATGGAACGTTGTCACAGGAAAGTGACATCATTTATTGAGAACCTCCACCATGCTCTCATTTCACTGCTGCCATCAGGAAGAAGGTACAGGAGCTTCAGGATCTGCACTACCAGCAAGAGCAATTATTATCCCTCACCCATTAGGCTCCTAAACCAAAGGGGATAAATTCATTCAACTTCACTTGCCCCATCATTGAACTATTCCCACAAACTATAAACCTGATTTCATGGACTGTTCGTCTCATGTTCTCGATATCTATTACTTATTTATCATTTATTATTTTTTTTTCTATTTCTACAGTATGTTTGTTTTTTTTTTGCACATTAGTTATTTGACCATTCTGTGGGTGCAGTTCTTCATCGATTCTATTGTGTTGCTTGTATCTACTGTGATTTGCCAAAAGAAAATGGATCTTAGGGTTTTATATGGGGACATATATATACTTTAATAATAAATTTATTTTGAAGTTTGATTTGGTGCAAATGATGCATTTCACTGTATGTTTTAATATACATGTGACAAATAAAGGTGACCTTTCAATAAAACATTACACAGAATCCTGATTTAAAAGGTTTTTTTTTGATGAATAACTGCTTATAAAGTCTTATGATTAGGGTGAATGTTAAAGAAACTGATATTAAGAAGTTGTACCTAATGAATATTGGGAATTGGAAGTAGAGCATGGATTCCCAATCTTTTTTTATGCCATGGAGTCTTACCATTGATTGAGGAGACTGTGGATCCCAGGTTGGGGATCCCTGGACTAGAGACTCTTCAATACTGATGTTTGTCCAACCTGTTTGTTTCTAGGCATGAGAAAGTATTGGAGGCACTAACTGAGAGAGCAGAGCAGGATGACAGCGAACGGTTCAAAGCTCTGCTGGTTGGATTGAAGGCTGAACAAACCATACCACTGAAGGCAAGTCTTGCAAAAGGACAAATTAGATAAATGAGAAATTTGTTTTAAATCGAGTGTTTCTTTTGATGGAAGGTTGGTGTTACTTTTATTTGTTGCAGAATATGGTAGAAATGGAGCTGCGTTGAGACAGGAAATGTTTGATCTTTGGTACCTCCTGATGACATGATTCAATGTGTACCTTTGAGCCTGTTTATCCCAAGCCAAACAAGGGTTGCACAGTAGTATTGTGGAATGGCATGCTTAACGCTATTGCAGCACTAGTGATCTGAGTTCAATTTCACCGCTGTCTGTAAGGAGTTGGTACTTTCTCTCTGTGACCGTGTGGATATTTTCCGGGTCCCGCAGTTTCTTCCTACAGTCCAGAAGCGTATGGGTTAGTATATAAATTGTTGATATGGGTGTAATTAGCGCAGGTCCATGGGACTGGAAGGGCCTGTTACCGTGCTTTATCGCTAAGTGAAATTGAAAATAAAATTTGAGGGGGAAAAAATTATGAATTTTGATTGTGTGTATATTCTAATAAATTTTTCATACTCTGATTGGGTTGGCCAGTAGCACAATGATTTGCTTAACAGCCATATTAGTAGTGTGTGTATTTACACTAAGGGTCAGGTTTAGGACTAATAAATTTGGTCAGGATTACTTGTGGCTGGTTTGGCGTTGGTTAGGTTGGGGTGGGTTTTAATTCGGTATACAAATGGAACTGGACTTTATATTGCTCATTGGTACTTATTTTATTTATGCTACTGGCTATAACCTTCCCAGAAAGTTAATTTACAGTTAAAAAAGGCAAGTGCAATGTTGGGATTTATTGAACGGGGAATAGGATATAAAAGCAAGGAATTAATGCTGAGCCTTCTTTATAAGACACATGGAGTATTGTCAACAGTTTTGGGCCCCATGTCTCAGAAAGGATGTGCTGTCATTGGAGAGAGTCCAGAGGAGGTTCATGAGGATGATTCTGTGAATAAAGGGGATAACATACAAGGAGCATTTGGCAGCTTTGGTCCTGTACTCATTGGAATTTAGAAGAATGCAGGAGGATCTCAGAAACCTACCGAATGTTGAAAGGATTAGATAGGGTGGATGTGGAAAGGATGTTTCCTATGGTGGGGGTATCCAGAACTAGAGGGCACAGCCTCAAAATTAATGGGTGACTTTTTAGAACAGAGGTTAGGAGGAAGTTTTATGCCAGAGTGAATCTCTGGAATGAGATTTGGCGGAAATCAAGTCTGTGGGTATATTTAAAGTGGAAGTTGATAGTTTCCTGATTGGTCAGGGCATCAAAGGTTTTGGTGAGAAGGCAGGTATGGAGTTGAGTGGGATCTAGGATCAGCCATGATAGACTGGCAGAGCAGACTCGATGGGCTAAATGGCCTAATTCTGCTCCTATGTCTAATGCTCTTGTAAGACCATATGAAGTAGGAGCAAAATTAGACCATTCAGCCCATCTAGTCTGCTCCACCATTCTATCAAGACTGATTTATTTTCCAGCACAACCCCATTCTCTTGCTATCTCCCTGTAACCTTTCATGCCCTATCAGGAACCTATCAACCTCAGCTATAAATATACTGAATGAATTGACCTCCACAGCTATCTGTGACAATGAATTCCACAGATTCAGCACCCTCTGGCTAAAGATATTGTTCCTCATTTCCATTCTAATGAGCCATCCTTCTATTCTGAGGCTGTGCCAATAGGTCCTAGACTCCTCCATTATAGGAAGCATCCTCTCCTTGTCCACTCAATCAAGGTCTTTCAATGACAGTATTGAAGCATCAGGATAAGCAGTGCATTTGGGAGCAGTTTGGTACCATTGACACCAAACAAAGCAGAGATCAACAGCTGTTCTGAATTCTTTTGTAAATATATTCAATGACCATCTTTGCAAATCTGAGGGAGAGACTTTCAAATATACTCTCTAAGAGATGAAGTTCCTTATCCCTGACTTAAATCCTCTGCCCCCCCCACCCGCATACTAGAACCAGGTCCTACTAGAGAAAGGTGAAACCTCCTTTTGCAACCATCTTGTCATAAGAATCTTGTGCCCCAATATCATCATCTCTTGTTCTTTTCAGTTGCAACAAGTGTTAGTCCATTGGAACTTAAGGTTCAGACTCATTTATTTATCACATGTACATCGAATGATACAGTTGCATTAACAAGCAATACAACCTAAAGATGTGCTGAGGAAAGCCCACAATTGTCACCACACCATCTGGCACCAATATAGCATGGCAATAATGCTCGGCAGAAGAACACAGCACAAGAAGCAACACAATGACAACACCATAACAAGCTCCATTCTTCCTTCCCACCCATGCACATACACAGTCCTGTAACCTCAGAACAGACCATCTTCTTCAGCCTCCAGTGGACTCGGACATGCAGTAGTTCTGGTGTCCCCCTTGACTCCCTTTGAAACATTAAATATATTCAGTGACTATCTCTGCAGCTCTGAGTAGGGACTTCCAAATATACTGTCTAAGAAATTATATTCCTCCATTTCTCTAACATAAGTGACCCCCTGCCCCCACCCAATGAAACCATGTCCCGCTAGGATGAGGTGAAACCTCCTTCAGCAGCCACCTTGTCATAAGAATCTTGTATTCCAGTATCATCATCTTTCATTCTTTTCAACTGTAATGGTCCATTGAGACATCAATGATAGGAGAGAATCAAGATTGTCGGTAAAGACTACTACTGAGTTTAGATTTTCTACTCGGCTGTTAAACTTTGTTTTGATGAATGTTGGCTGTTCAAAGGTTGATAGGCTCTTCCTAATTCTGTGACTCTTTTAGCTAGAAGCGCTTTGGTTAAAATAAAAACTAATGAAATCTTCCCTTGTACATCTTATTATTAAACTAAAGCAACTAGTTTGCCCATATTTATGTAATTTATATCTCCTTACATTGACTTCTCAACTTCTGTTCTCCCCCGAGTTTGATGTTTGATACCATAATCTTCAAGCACCTTCCTTCCCCAAGTGACCACTTTCTTGTGAGTGACTTCAGTATAAGATGAATGGAGTGAAGGATCACCCTGAGGCTAAGTGATGTGGCTCGATTGTCTTCAAAGCCTTTATATTGGCAGTTAGACCATTTAACCTATGTATCATAGGTTTTGGAATAAATTAGAAAATGAAGTAATTATAGAACGAGCTTAATGAATGGCAAAAAATATGTTTGGTAAGTTCTTTGTTTATCTTTCTAGATTAATTGTAGCAATGTAATTGCAATCCTACTTTAGTGTAGATCAAGCCTAGTATATAATGTTATTTCCATTATTTTCCATGTTTCATTGGTAAACAGATGTGCATTTTATAAGAAATTATTTTATAATAATAATTAATTTTATCATAAATAATCCAGTTTAATTTAAAATTGGTCTGGATTTTTTTTCTCCTTGGCTAGGTGGCATGCATGCAGTTCGTTAATGCCCTCATAATTCCTGCTGACGAACTTGACTTCAGAATTCACCTACGGAGTGAGTTCATGCGCCTGGGTCTCAATCAGATCTTACCGGTAAGTGTTTCAGTTCCTCGATGTAAGCACAATTGAGCACCAATTAAAGGAAAATTTTTTTTTTTTTAAAGATTGGTCACCTTGTAAAGCTTTGGAGACAGTTAGCAATTTGATAAAATGACAAGTCAATGAAAGAAATTTTAACAGGGAAATTTTGGCCCAGAAGGCAATTTTAAGATGGCAGTCAGAAATCCCAAAGAGATTGTGGGGTGCCTCTTCGGAGGTCATAATGCTAGAATAGCTTGCAGAGATCTAGTATGGTGAGGCTAAGTTAAGTATTGATTACCTTGATTAGAGTTTTATGTTGGTGTTTGGGGAAACTGGGATCCAATGTAAGTAAGTGCAGATTGATGGGAAAATGAGTGTACAGGATTAACAAGGATAAATTTTATGAGCAGATATTGGGGATCAGCAAATGATGGGTTAGAAGTTGCCAATATTCAGTGGTAAGTGAAGTTCACTGACATGCATGAAGTTTCATTTCTGCTGCTAAAAACCAATGAAGCAACATGTCTGGAGCATTCATTTTGCAGACCTCTCAGTTTCCTTAAGTTCTCACATCCTGGCCTTCTGGAATGTACAATGTTTAAAATTCAAAGCAGTTAGCTGCATATAAGAAGCTTGCCATAATCTTTTTTTTTAGGAACTGCGGGTAATTGAAAACGAGGAACTTAATGTGCAGCTGAGTGTTTTTGATGAACATGCGGAGGAAGATTCTGATGATCTGAAGAACCGTCTGGATGACATTCGAACAGAAATGGAATATCCTTTCCAAGGGTTGCTTGGTAAAGCTGCTGACTGAGTGCTTTTCTACAGTCTGAGTTTCTTACATGGTTCACACTCCTCTCATATCAGATTCCTCCTTCTCTAGCCCTTCACCTTTTCCACCAATCACCTCCCAGCTTCTCACCATCCCGTCTCCTCCACCCATCTGGCTTCACCTATCACCTTATTCTGTCTTCTTCCCCCTTCCTTTCTAGTCCCAATGAAGGGTCTCAGCCTGATATGTCAGTTCTTTATTCCTTTCCATAGTTGCTGCCTGACCCGCTGAATTCCTCCAGCATTTTATGTGTGTTATGCTGGATTTCCAGCTTCTGCAGAATCTCTTGTGTGTTTATGACTCAGTGCCTGTTTGACCAATGGGCAGTGCATGCTTGCAATTCCGCAGAACAACTGTAACGTTGGTAGTAGACAAGATTGAAGCTTTCATTTTTGCACATAAGAAGTAGTAAATATTTGCCAAGACTTTGTGTGCAGTGCTCAGGCTTGGCTGCTATTTAGATTTTTGTTTTAAAGAAATCTATTGAACTTGGAATGCTAGTTTCCCAGAAATTGTTGGAAAACAATCAGCTTCTCACACTTCAAGGTCACTCGGTTATTCCATTGTACTCCTGATTCATTCCCACTTTCATATCTCTTGTAAGATTTCAAAGATTTCATCTCAAAGTTCTTCTCAGTGCTTCTCTTGATGCCTTTGAAATTATCTCAGGAGCTTGAATATGGGTTCTAGTGACATAAAAATCAACCCGTGAACTCTTTGGGTTGTTTTTTGCCATCCTCTGAGATAGCTTTGGCAGATAAGATAAAAGAATCCGTGGAGATTCTATCCAGTGTACTCAGTGCAAAACAGTACTATTGAGAGAAGAAAGCACATTAAGGATTCATGTTTTCATCTGTGTGCCGAGCCACGAGATGAATGTGGTCTTAAAGGGATAGTTTTTATCAGTATTTACTATGGAGAAGGTCATAGAAGCCAGCGAATTCAAGCCAGACAACAGTGAAGTCTTGCGACATATTTTCATTACTAAAGTGTTGCTGGTGGTCTTAATGTTCATAAAAATGGGTAATTACCCAGGTGTATCTCAGGACATTATAGGAAGCCAGAGAACAAACTGCAGAAGTATTTGTATCATTGTTAATCATGGCCAAGTCATTGGTTATATTTAAGGCAGAGATTGATGGGTTCTTGATTAATCAAAACACGAAGGGTTATAAGGAGAAGGCAGAAGATTGTGGTTGAGAAGGAAATGAATGAGCCGTGATGAAATGGCAGAGCAGACTTGATGGGCCAAGTGGCCTAATTCTGCTCACATGGTCTTATGGGTAAGACTGGAGGGTGGCTAATGTCATGGCTTTATTGAAGAAGGGCTGCAAGAACAGGCCAGTAAGCATCTGTGCTGGGAAAGTTACTGGAGGGGATTCTGGGAAAAAGGATATACTTGTAAAATTGTATGCAGTTCGGACAGAATAGTTGTTGTGCACAATATGTACCAATCAGCTGTTAATATTTAAATTAATGTTTTTGTTTAGTTTACTCTCAAATTGGAAGAGCAACACCTCATATTCCATCTGGGTAGCCTCCAACCTGATGGCGTGAACATCCATTTCTCCAACTTTTGGTAATATCTCTTCCCTCTCCCTTCTCTTCCATTCTCCAATCTGGCTGCTGTCTTACCTCTTCTGCTCACCTGCCTATCTCCTCCCTCTGGTGCCCCTCCTCCTTCCTTTTTTCCCCATGGTTCAAAGTTCCAAGTACATTTATTATCAAAGCATGTATACAGAATACAACTCTGAGATCTCTCCTCCTGCAGCAACAAATCAAAGAAACACCATGGAACCTGTTCAAAGAAAATATCAAACACCCAATGCGCGAAAAAGAACAAATTGTGCAAACGACTAAAAGCAAGTGAACAAGATGTAGAATATCAAACATCAAACCAGTCCATGGATATTTAGTTTAGTTCAGTTCAGTGCCACAATGTTAGCTGACTACAAACTGCAGAGCCAGTCTTTACTGAAGCACTCCAATCAAACAGCTCAAAAACAGAAAAAAATAAATATAGCCAGAATCCAGGAACATGGACCTCAAAGTCCCTTAAAACAACTCCACAGCCACAAGCCTGTCAATCAGTCCTTGCAACATACAACCCAAGACTCCTGCACTTTCTTCCTATAGCAGCTAGCTAGAGGGGGAGGAAGACCGGTCAAATGCGGGCGGATGCTGCCAAGCTCCCACTTCCACTCTTGCCTCCGTCGACTTCAATCTTGCTTGACGCCTCAATCAGGGATAAACAATGGAGTCGATCATGGGTTCGTGCCCCACTTCCAGACTTCTAGGCCATGCACTTTGCTCCCAACCTCACTGATCTCCCTCAGAAAGAGCGGAGTGCCAGATCGCTCTATTGACCCAAAAACACACCATCAAAATGTAAATCACGGGTTTCAATTGCACACAGATTACTAGTAGAATCATATTTGAAAGAAGGAATAAAAGTAGTAGTTACGTGAATAGTCTGCAGGACGTTGCAGTTGGCCATGTTGTTCACTGATGCCATCTTGAAGGAAGTCCACTACTCTCCTATCAGATTCCTTCTTTAATCGTTTACCTCTTCCACCTGCCGACTCCCAGTTTCTCACTTCAGCCCCTCCCCAATCCACCTATATTCTCCTCACCTGACTTCACCTAATATCTGCCAGCTTGTATTCCTTCCCTTCCTCACCTTCTACTGGCTTCTTCCCTCTTCCTTTGCAGTTCTAATGAAAGGTCTCAGCCCAAAATGCCAACTCTTTATACCTCTCCATAGACCTCCTGACCTGCTGGATTTCTTCAGCATTTTATGTGAGTTACTCTGGATTTCTATCATCTGCAGAATCTCTTGTGCTCAGTTAGTTTACTGATCCCCTAGTTGAGTGTTGAGTTACAACTGATTGCAGTTCCAGGCCTATACCAGACGAGGACAGCAGAGCTGCACTTTAAATAAAACAGCCTGCTGCTTTCATGATTTAGTGATAGAAACATCTGTTTCACATCTTCTTTTGCCATTCGGAGCCACATTGCAGTAAGAAAAGATCTGGAAATCATAAACACAGCGGCGCCTGCACAAAATGGATACTTGTCTCTTTCCATGTAATTCCTTGCTCTCCAAAGCTTTAGCAGAAACACAGAACTCTGAACTCTCAGCTGCATCTCAAGCTTTAATAAATTTGATCCAGATTTCTGTACAAGAGTGCGATGAAAATTAAGCAATAGAAATTTGTATAATTTGCTAATTTATCCTGCATAAATTAATCAACAAAAAATTGGGTCTGATTTACATTCATGTTTTTTTTCTGAAACTTCCACTCCAGTTAACATTTTGTTTTCTGAAAGTTTAATCCTCACTGCCATTCTCCAACAAAGACATCATCTCTCAGTTACAAGTGAAATTAGTTTCAGAGGGCTTAAGTCAGTTTAGTAAGGCACAGTGGGAGCGTTACTGGATCAGCAGCTCAGACACCAGAATAACTGTGTGTCTGAATCAGAGTCCGCTAGAGGTTGAAGAAGACCTCTTCAGTCTTGTGGTTAGAAGACTGTAGGTGCATGGGTGGGAGTGAGGAAAGCTAACATGAGTAAGAAAATGAAGAATAGTTTGTGATATAACACAGAACAGTACAGCACAGGAACAGGCCCTTTGGCCCACAATGTTGTGCTGAACCAGTTAAATTAGTAATCAAATGACCAACTAAACTAATCCCTTCAACCTACCCAATGTCCATATCCTTCCATTTTCCTCACATTTGTGTGCCTATCTAAACATTTCTTAAAAATCCCTAATGTATTTGCCTCTACCACCACTACAGGCAGCACATTCCAGTCACTCACCACTCAGTGTCAAAAAAAAATACACACTTGCCCCTCGCATCCCCTTTTGGCTCATCTAAGTGCCTGCCCCTTCATATTGTTAGGCAGATTGTAGGGCAAAATTGCAGTCAGTGGGATGAGCTGATGTGTAACATGAGTACAAAATGAAAAAGAGTGAAGAATGCAGGACTGAAGGTGTTAATTTGAATGCATGCAGTACTGGGAATAAGGTAGATCTTGTAGTGCAGTTAGAGATTGGCAGGTATGATGTAGTGGGCATCACTGAGAGTTGGCTGAAAGAAGATCATACTTGGGAACTTAATATCCAAGGATACACCGTGCATTGAAAGGACAGGCAGGTAGGCATAGGGAGTGGGGTGGCTCTGCTGGTTAAAAAATGAAATCAAATCCTTAGGAAGACGTGACACAGGATTGAAAAATGTAAAATTCTTGGGGGTAAAGTTAAGAAACTGCAAGGGTAAAGGCCTTGATAGGAGTAATATACAGGCTCATGAACAGTAGCCTGGATGTGGGATATGAATTCCAATGGGGAAAGAGGAAAGGCATGTAAGGCCCATGTTACAATAGTCATGGTGGATTTCAATATGCCGGTCAATGGGAAAATCAAGTTAGTCCCGGATCCTAAGAGAGGGAATTTGCAGAATGCCTGTGAGATGGCTTTTTAGAGCAGCTTGTGGTTGAGGTCACTAGGGGAAAAACAATTCTGGATTGGGTGTTGTTCAGTATTTGATTAGGGAGCTTAAAAGAAAGGAACCCGTAGGAGCCAGTGATCAAATATAGTTTGAGAGGGAGAAGATAGTCAGATCTATCAGTATTACAATGGAGTAAAGGGAGTTAGAGGCATGAGAGAGGAGATGGCCAAATTTGAATGGAAGGAGACACGAGCAGAGATGGCAGAAGAGCAATGACTAGAGTTTTTGGGGGCAATTCAGAAAGGGGAAGTAGAAATGTGTTCCAAAGATGAAATAGTGTTCTAACAGGAGGATGAGGTAACCACGGGTGACTTGGGAAGTCAAAGACAGTATAAAGCAAGAGTGGGCATATAATATAGCAAAAATTAGTGGGAAGGTAGAGGATTGGGAAGCATTTTAAAAACCAAGAGAAGGCAACTAAAGATACCATGAGGAAAGAAAAGATGAACTATGAAGGTAAGCTAGCTAAAAATATCAAAGAGGATACCAAATGTTTTTTCAGATTTATAAAGAGTAAAAGAGACGAGAGTGGATATTAGACCACTGGAAAATGATGCCGGAGAGATAGCACTGAGGACAAAAAATTGGCAGGTGAGCTTAAGTATTTTTCCATCATTCTTCACTATGGAAGACACTAGTTCAAGAAGTCAAGCCAGAAGTTCAAGAGTATCAGTGGGCAGAAGCGGGTGTGGTTGCTGTTAATTGGGAGAAGATGCTTGGAAAGCTGAAAGGTCTGAAGGTAGGTAAGTCAGCTGGACCAGATAGATTACACTGTAGGGTTTGAAAGAAGTTCCTGAAGAGATTGTGAAGGCATTAGTAATGATCTTACAGGAATCACTACATTCTGGCATGGTTCCTGAGGACTGGAAAATTGCAAGTGTCATTCCACTCTTTAAGAAGGAAGAGAGGCAGAAGAAAAGAAATTATAGGCTAGTTCGCCTGACTTCAGTGGTTGGGAAGATGATGGAGTCTATTATTCAGGATGAGGTTTCAGGGAACTTGGAAACACATGATAAAGTAGGGCAGCATGGTTTCCTTCAGAGGAAATCTTGCCTGACAAATCTGTTGGAGTTCTTTGAGGAAATAACAGGCAGGATAGACAAAGGAGAGTCAGTCAGTGGATGTTGTTTACTTGGATTTTCAGAAGGGCTGTGACAAGGTGCCACACATGGAGCTGCTTAACAAGATAAGAATCCATGATATTATAGGGAAGATACTAGCATTGATAGAAGATTGTGTGATTAGAAAGATGCAAAGAGTTGGAATAAAAAGGGTCTATTCTGGTTGCCTGTGATGCTCCTCAGAGGTCAGTGTTGGGACTACTTTTTTCACTTTATATGTCACCTATTTGAATGATGGAATTGATGGTTTTGTGACCAAGTTTGCAGACAATACAATGATAGGTGGAGGGGCAAGTTGTGTTGAGGAAGTCTGCAGAAGGACTTGGACAGATTGGGAGAAGGGGCAAAGAAGTGGAAGATAGAATATAGTGTAGAGAAATGTTTGGGCATGTATTTTTGTAGAAGAAGGTGTAGACTATTTTCTGAATGGGGAGAACATTCAAAAATAAAAGGTGCAAAGGGACGTGGGAGTTAACTTACAGGTTGAGTCGGTGGTAAGAAAGGCAAATGTAACCGGCATTCATTTCAAGAGGACTAGAATATAAGAGCAAGGATGTGATACTGAGGCTTTACAAGGCATCGGTCAGATCACACTTGTTGTATTGTGAATAGTTTTGGGCCTCTTATCTAAGAAAAAATATGCTGATATTGGTTCATGACAATGATCCCAGGAATGAAAGGGTTAACGTATGAAGAGCATTTGATGGCTCTGGGCCTGTACTCTGGAGTTCGTAAGAATGGGGAGAGGATGCTTTCTATAGTAGGTGAGTGTAAGACCAGAGGGCACAGCCTCAGAATAGTGGAACATCTAGTTAGAACAGAGATTAGAAACATAGAAAACCTACAGCACAAAACAGGCCCTTCAACCTACAAAGTTGTGCCAAATATGTCCCTACCTTAGAAATTACTAGGCTTACCCTTAGCCCTCTATTTTTCTAAACTCCATGTACCTATCCAAAAATCTCTTAAAAGACCCTATCGTATCCGCCTCCACCACCGTTGCCGGCAGCCCATTCCACGCACTCACCACTTTCTGTGTAAGAAAAAAAAAACTTGCCCCTGACATCTCCTCTGTACCTACTCCCCAGCACTTAAACATATGCCCTCTTGTGGCAAACATGTCAGCCCTGGGAAAAAGCCTCTGACTATCCACATGATCAATGCCTCTCATCATCTTATACAGCTCTATCAGGTCACCTCTCATCCTCCACCCCTCCAAGGCGAAAAGGCCAAGTTCACTCAACCTATTCTTATAAGGCATGCTCCCCAATCCAGGCAACATCTTTGTAAATCTCCTCTGCACCCTTTCAATGGCTTCCAGCCCCTTCCTGTAGTGAGGCAACCAGAACTGAGCACAGTACTCCAAGTGGGGTCTGACCAGGGTTCTATATAGCGGCAACATTACCTCTCGGCTCCTAAATTCAATTCCATGATTGATGATGGCCAATACACCGTATGCCTTCTTAACCACAGCGTCAACCTGTGCAGTTGCTTTGAGTGTCCTATGGACTCGGATCCCAAGATCCCTCTGATCCTCCACACTGCCAAGAGTCTTACCATTAATATGATATTCTGCCATCATATTTGACCTACCAAAATCAACCACTTCACACTTCTGTGGGTTGAACTCCATCTGCCACTTCTCAGCCCAGTTTTGCATCCTATTAATGTCTCGATGTAACCCCTGACAGCCCTCCACTGTCCACAACACTTCCAACCTTTGTGTCATCAGCAAACTTACAAACCCATCCCTCCACTTCCTCATCCAGGTCATTTATAAAAATCATGAAGAGTAAGGGTCCCAGAATAGATCCCTGAGGCACACCACTGGTCACCAACCTCCATACAGAATATGACCTGTCTACAACCACTCTTTGCCTTCTGTGGCAAGCCAGTTCTGGATCCACAAAGCAATGTCCCCTTGGATCCCATGCTTCCTTACTTTCTCAATAAGCCTTGCATGGGGTACCTTATCAAATGCCTTGCTGAAATCCAAATGCACTGCATCTACTGCTCTTCCTTCATTAATGTGTTTAGTCACATGCTCAAAAAATTCAGTCAGGCTCGTAAGGCATGACCTGCCCTTGACAAAGCCATGCTGACTATTCCTAAAGATATTATACCTCTCTAAATGTTCATAAATCCTGCCTCTCAGGATCTTCTCCATCAGCTTACCAACCACTGAAGTAAGACTCACTGGTCTATAATTTCCTGGGCTATCTCTACTCCCTTTCTTGAATAAAGGAACAAAATCCGCAACCCTCTGATCCTCTGGAACCTCTCCCATCCTCATTGATGATTCAAAGATCATCGCCAGAGGCTCAACAATCTCCTCCCTCGCCTCCCACTGTAGCCTGGGGTACATCTCATCCGGTCCCGGCAACTTATCCAACTTGATGCTTTCCAAAAGCTCCAGCACATCCTCTTTCTTAATACCTACATGCTCAAGCTTTTCAGTCTGCTGCAAATCATCATTGCAATCACCAAGATCCTTTTCCATAGTGAATACTGAAGTAAAGTATTCATTAAGTACTTCTGCTATTTCCTCCTGTTCCATACACACTTTCCCACTGTCACACTTGATAGGTCCTATTCTTTCGAGTCTTACCCTCTTGCTCTTCACATACTTGTAGAATGCCTTGGGGTTTTCCTTAATCCTGCCCGTCAGAGCCTTCTCATGGCCCTTTGGCTCTCCTAACTTCCTTTTTAAGCTCCTTCCTGTTAGCCTTATAATCTTCTAGATCTCTAACAGTACCTAGATCTCAACTTTTTGTAAGCTTTTCTTCTTGACTAGATTTATTACAGCCTTTGTACACCATGGTTCCTGTACCTTACCAACTCTTCCCTGTCTCATTAGAACATACCTTTGCAGAACGCCACACAAATATCTCCTGAACATTTACCATATTTCTTCCGTACTTTTCCCTGAGAACATCTGTTCCCAATTTAAGCTTCCGATTTCCTGCCTGATAGCCTCATAATTCCCTTTACTCCAAGTTCTTTAGCTAAAGGGTGGTGAATCTGGATTTCATTGCCATGGCTGGCTGTGGAGACAAAGTCATTGAGTATATTTAAAACAAAGCTTGATAGGTTCTTAATTAGCAGGTCAAAACTTATGGGAAGAAGGCAGGAGAATGGGATTGAGAGGTAATGATGTAGTAGGCGTGAAGGGCCGAATGGCCTAATTCTGCTCCTGTGTGTTATGGCCATGGTTTAATTAGAGATTTCAACCCTGGAACAAAGAAACTGCTTGTCTTTTCTATTTGTTTCTCTCAATCATATAAACATCTGTCAGATGTCCCATCAGCCTCCGCTGCACCAGAGAAAGCAACACAAGTTTGTCAAACCTCATTACATTAAGCCATCTAAGTGGCTGAGCTTTGCAAATACCTTGCCTCTCCAACTTCCCACAGACATAAACTTGCACAAGTGTTATTTTCAAGATTATTTTCCTTCTTTAAGAATTGAAATATTAGATGAAAAAATAAGCAAGCTCCCAGTCAATCACCAAGACCTTTCATGTGAGTTACTCTTTGCCAATAAAAGTTGGCTGATATTCAGCCTTTGCACCTGTGAGAGTTGATTGGCAAACCTCAGAGCAGATAAATTCAACAACTTGTTTTTATGCAGCATTCCAGGGGATGGAAATGGAACATTTTAATTAAATTAATTTCAGAAAGATTAAATATTAAAGATTACCTTTATTTGTCGCAAGCACATCAAAATATACAGTGAAGTGTGTCGATTGCATCAACAACTTCAAGAATAAATTATTTGAATAATTTGCATTATTAAGCCCATGTCCCATCTTTATTTCCCAATTTAATTAACAAATCTCCATAGCTGATTTAACATGGTCACAGATTTTAAATTTGCAGTTTCTTTGTTAACAAGTTCAGCCTCTGCACAGATACAGGATGTAATGCAACTAGGTAACGTTCTGTTTGTCAGAGATTTAACTAGCTTCAGCTCGGGGAAGTGATTGAACTATAAAGATGGTAATTGTTTGCTCGTTGGGAAAGCAAATGTCTCATTCAGATGAAGCGTGTAATGATTGTATATGGACAGAGCCATGTGGATATTTGCAGGTGCAAGATTTGGGCAGTCTTTAACATAATTATGATGGGAGAACATTGCAAAGACATTATGCTATTGGTGCGTATTTTCCTTAATTTTGCACTGAAGAATAGTGTTAGATATATAATGGATGCTTTGAGTCTGGATCCTATAAACAACCTATTATGTGTATGATTCACACACGCAATTACCTGAAATAAGTGCTTATTCTCTGAGAATAGAAATTAAATTTTGAATAAAGAGAGGAAAGGTCTGTGTCTCAATGGTGCTGCCTCATTAGTTCCACTACACTTTCCCACACTGAAGTTGATCTGACCTGTTATAGTGGCAGAAACCCATTTAAATGCAATTACCTTCTGGCTGAATGTTCAGGGAAAATAATTCTTCGCTTGTATAAATTTTTACCTTTTTAAAAATTTCAATGCAGCTCTCACTTGTTTTTCAAAGACAAATGATGAAACTAAAACAAAAGCTGCTATGAATTCTGAGAGAAATTGCACAAGAAACAACACACAAGGGGAATTGAAGGACAGCAGAGGAAAATTGGGTTATAATCATAAACAATACACACACACAAAATGCTGGAGGAACTCTATGGTCAGGTGCAGATCGGTGGAGCTAGGCAAAGTAGTTTGACACAGACCAGACAAGCTGAAGGGCTTTTTTCTGTGCTGTAGTGCTCTAGAGAGTCTAGAGCAGGGGTTCCAAACCTGGGGCCCACAGACCCCTTGCTCAATGGTGTTGTTCCATGGCATAAAAAAATGGTGGGAACTCCAGATCTAGAGTGTTCAGAGTCTTGGTGCTTTTTTTGGTGCCTTACCTAAGAAAAGATGTGCTATCATTGGAGGGTGTGAGGATTGCTCTGAGCCTGTACTCGCTGAAGTTTAGCAGAATGAGGGGGGATCTCATTGAAACCTATCAAATATTAAACAGCCTTGATAGAATGGGTGTGGAGAGGATGCTACCTGTGGTGTGGGACTCCAAGACCAGAGGGCACAACCTCAGAATATAAGGATGTCCTTTTAGAACAGAGATGAGGAATATCTATAGTCGGAGGGTGGTGAATCTGTGCAGTTTATTACCAGAGAAGGCTGGTGAGGTCAAGCCATTGGCATATTTGTCTTATGTCTTATAAACCCTATAACTCAGTAAGTCAGGCTCACTAGAGGGAAATAAGAGGTCAATGTTTCAGGCCGAGACCATTCGTTAGGGCTTGTAACGTTGAGTTTAATTCTGCAACAGAATTCTCCTCTTCCAAAATTTGCTATTTTACACCAATTGTGAGATGTGAAACTAAAAGAGGAGCCAATGGAGGGGATTTTCTGTTGTAGGGGTGGGGTCTGCTGGAGACTTGGCAAAAGGAGGGAAGATTCATCAGCAAAATGAAGTGGTGAAGGGGTATCAGAGACGAAAGGAGGGCATTAATCACATCAACATTAGTTTTGATCTGTCTTTCCATTTTTACTTGTTTTTCTCCATAGTGTCAGCAGATATCAATTAAGTGGCTTTTCCTCCTTCCTGATCATCCCATGCTGTAACAGCATTGAAAAGAAATTTTGGACAGCTTCACTGATAGGAGAACGAGGAAAGCGTCTTCTCCAGTTAACCTGACCTTGAAAACTCACACTCATTCCTCAAACATGCTTTATTTTACTTGTGTACAAAGAGAACAGCATGGCCTCTGTTTTGAAGTCTGCACAGAGTAAAGCCATTTTTATACAGAATTGACCAGCAGTTACAGATATTGACTATTTGGTATTTGTGTATGTTTGAATTACTTACTTGCAGGATCAATCACCATTCACTTCATTTTAAAATCTTTTTATTATTATTGAAGATCAACAAAAAAAGATACATTGAGTCAGTATGTCATTCTATACAATAAAAAATTAAATTAGCAAATAACTGATTAACAAAGCTAAGCAATATATCAATAATAAGAGAAAATAAAGTGTTAAGTATAAAAAAACCCTACTAAATGAAAATAAAACAAACAAAAAAGAACCCATTGGGAGCAAGCTTCCATATAAAAAAATACCAATCTGCCAACTCAAATCCATTAAAAAAAAATTGGAAGGAAACCATATTAATTAACTCAAATCAAATGATAGTAGCGGGCGAATGAACCCCATCTTTTCTCAAAATCAAATCGAGGATCGAAAGTTCGACTTCTGATTTTCTCTAAACTAAGGCATAACATCACCTGAGAGAACCATTGTATCAAAATAGGAGCAGAAATATCTTTCCAGTTTAACAAAATCGCCCTTCTGGCCAATAATGTAACAAATGCAATTACAAGTTGGTCTGATGAAGAAATACCATGAATATATTGAGGGACTATACTGAATAAAACTGTCAATTTATTAGGTTGTAAATTAATTTTTAAAACTTCAGAAATTGTAGAGAAAATAGACTTTCAAAAATGTTTCAGTGCAGAACACGACCAAAACATTAGTGTCAATGTAGCTGTCTCGGTTTTACATCTGTCACACTGATTATTAACATTAGAAAACATTTTAGACAGCCTCTCCTTTGTTAAATAGTAACGATGTACAATTTAAAATTGAATTAGAGAGTGATTGGCACAGATCGAAGAAGAGTTAACCAACTTCAAATTCCGCAACCAGTCTTCTGTTATCAGGGTCATGTTAAGCTCTCTCTCCCAATCTTGCTTAATCTTAAGTGAAGGATAATTGTGCTGTTGTAACAATAAATTATAAATTTTCCCAATAAAACCCTTCACTAAAGGATTCATTTAAAAAATAATATCTAACAGGTCAGAATCTTGAATCACCATTTACAATAAAGGTTTTAAAAGTCAATAAAAACTACAAGTTAACAACTGATGATACTTTGAAGTTGGTAAAGTAATTGTCCCTTAGTAGGTTTGTGTTCCCTGAATCCTTCTGTTACATTCTTATCTCGTCTCCGTAAGCCAAAATGACTCCGATAGTTTGTGCAAAGGGAGGCTATGCTCTTCAAAGATCTTTTTTCTTGTCTGGGCTGCCTGCACTCTATCTCTAAATTCTGGACATTTTGTTAACCCTTGCCTTGCTCTAACTTCCACAAAAGGTTCAGAGGGACGTGGGTCAAATCTGGAGAAATGAGACGTGCTTAGATAGACATCTTTGGTGACATGACTCTGACCACCTCACCCCAGTAACAGTAAATTTCCTTCATGGGCTTTAAGCAAATTTTGAAGAATTGTTATGAATAGCCACCAATTTTGTTGTTATAGAGTCATACAGTATGGAAACAGGACCTCTGGCCCAATTCATCTGTGCTGACCAAGATGTCTATCCAAGCAAGTACCACTTGCCTGTGTTTGGTCCAGGGGTTCCAAACCCTTTTTGTGCCATGGATCAATACCATTAAGCAAGGGGTCAGAGGACCCCAGGTTGGGAACCCCTGCTCTAAACCTTTCCTATACATGACCTGTCCAATGTCTTACCTTGTTTCAGTAATTCCAAAATGTTAAGTGTTGATATTGTACCTGCCTCTACCACTTCCTCTTCCATACACCCACCAACCTCTGTGTGGAAAAAGTTACACCTCTGGACCTTTTTAAATCTTCTCATCTTAAACTTATGCCATCTTCTGCTCTGCTTGGAAAAAAAAACAACTGTGACCACTTACCTTACTTGTGCCTCCTTATGATTTTATAAACATCTGATTTTATATATGTCAACTGCAGTGATGACTGGCTTCATGGCTGGAAGCTCAGTTTTGTGAGCTTTAGTTCTGAATGCTCTTTACCTACTTTTATTGTTTACATGATTTGTACTTATCTTGCACATTGGGTATTTAATGGTCCTTTTTAATGGGATCTATTTGGTTTCTTTGTTTTATTGGTGCCTGTAAGGAGGCGATCTCAAGGTTGTGTAATGTACACATATTATAATAATAAATGCACTTTGAACTTGAACATCTATATTCATCACTAGCAGAAAGATCAGTAGCTGTAGCTTGTACCATTTGTAACTGCTGACCTGAGGCTGGATCAGTATGGTGCCCAGTGTCGGGCTGGTTCATTCTCTGGTTTTTCATGTTTTTGCCAGGAGGTAGTAGTGTTCCTGTTTTGGTGAATAGGGTGAAAACAAACATGTGAAGGTAACCTTGCTGCACGTTTTAATATGTGGAGTCCAGAAAAGCCCTCTAACCTGGAGTGTCAAAAAGACATCCATTTGTCTCCTTAACAATAAGTTTCACAGATGTGAGTGAAATCTTCCAAATGCTCCAGAACACTGTGAAGGACTCCAAAGCAGAGCCATACTTCCTGTCGATTCTTCAGCATTTACTTCTGATTCGCAACGATTACCAAGCCAGGTAGGTGACTTCTTTCATGTTTCAGGTCCTGATGAAGGATCTCGGTGCAAAATGGCAACTCTGCATTCCTTTCCATAGATGCTGCCTGAGCTGCTGAGTTCCTCCAGCATTTTTTGGGGTTACTCTGGATTAGCAGCATCTGCAGAATCTCCTGTGGTTATAATTTTTGCAAAGCTGTGTGACAGATGAAACAATTCACTACTTATTGAAAGTACTTTGGATTGTAGTACTCCCTTGCAGTTCTCATCTGTCCTTCTTCTGCTGCCATTCCTTTGTATGGTAGTGTGACCCGCAGTTCAGTGTAATCCAAACATGCATGGTGGCATAGCGGTTTGCACAACACTTTACAGCCCCTGCTGTAAGATTGGGGTCTGATTCCTGCTACTGCCTGTAAGGAGATTGGATGTACTCCCCATGACTACGTGGGTTTCGTCCAAGTGCCGTAGTTTCCTCCCACTTTCTAGAGATGTACGGGTTAGGGTGGGTGAGTTGTGGGCATATCTGTGTTGATGCCGAAAGCATGGCAAGCTGATTTGGTTTGATGCTGACACTTTTCACTATATGTTTTGATGTCCATGTGACAAAAAGCTAATCCTTATTCAGCTATTATGCTATGTGCTTTGATGCTGGATGGCTTATGAAGGAAAGAACAGTTGTTTATAATCTGTTTGGAGAGACACGTGTGTTTTTTGGCGCCAACATGTTACCTCCTGAATTAATGTGAGATAGGTTAATGCTGGATAGCATTTTGTACTCAGGGTATGGGAGGCAAAACTAAGAGGCATAGGTGTAGGGTGAGAGGGGAAAAAATTTAAGAGACCCGAGGGACAACTTCTTTGTGCAGAGGAGGGTCTCTATATGGAATGAACGGCCAGACAAAGTGGCTGAGGCAGTTACAATTATATCATTTTAGCGCGCCGTGGAGAGCGTGACGCTTGGGGTTTTGGGGTTTGGAGTTCAATTCCGATGTCCTCTGTAAGGAAGTTTGTGCGTTCTTTCCTGTGCGTTCGTGGGTTTCCTCTGAGTGCTCTGCTTTCCTCCCACAGTCCAAAGACTTGCTGCTTAGTATGTTAATTGATCATTGTAAATCGTCCTGTGATTAGGCTGTAAGATTGGGGCTGTAAGATCCAACCAACTGACATTTTGTTTCTTTATTAACACTCCTCTGATGCATTGTGCATCTTACATGCTACTTGTGTGTTGCTTGTATGATCTTAAGAAGTGGATGGAGGCTAGAACTGTTTCCACTGGGGTGCAGGAAGCTGAGGGGTGACCTGAGTCTATCAAATCAGGAGGGGCTTACATAAGATGGATGGCCACAGTGCTTTTCCCCAGGGTACGTAGTCTAAAACCGGAGGGAGAGGGAAAAGTTTTAAAGGGGACCTTTTGTCAAGATTTTCAGCACAGAGGGTGACACATATATGGAAGGAACAGTCTGCAGAAATGATGAGAGGAGAGAATATATATAAATGTTCAAAAGATATTTTTGACAGGTTCAGGGATAGGAAGAATATGGGACAAACACAATCAAGTTTGACTTGCTCAGGTGAGCACCTTGGTTTGAATGCTGACTTAGGCTGAGGAGCTTGTGTGTTATGTAGCTTTATGATTCTAGTGTGTCCAAGAAAGGAATTATTGAGCCGGTTGTAAAAATGGGAGTGCTGAACTTGTGAGAGGGATGTGATCAGCTTCTACTGTATTTTCTCTTGGTACTTTTCCTTGTTCTGAAATTTGCAAGGTTGTTTTAGGAGGTTATTAATGAAAGCCCTAATAATTAAAGAGGAAATTGAAAGACTATGGATCATAAACAGGGTATACATTGCCCCAATAGTAATATCTACAATGGGTATCATCCTAAGGTCACTACACAATAACATTAAACAATTAGAGCTGCACAACAATATCAAGGCAAATCTCCAGAAAGCCACAATACTGGACACCGGAAATTGAGAAATGAGCATGCTTGGCTATGCAGGTTTTACCAGCTTGTGCTGAGGAAAAATAAAAATACAACAACAATAATAATAATAATTTTATAGAGCACTTTTCATTCAGATGATATAATTCAAAGGGCTTTATAATGGCATAGACGTACAAACTTGAAAATAAAATAAAAAATAAACCTGAAAATAGAAACCATGTTAAAAGCAAGGTTAAATAAATAGGATTTGAGCTGGCCTTTAAAAGTGTCAACTGAGTCTGCATCCCTTATAGTATTTGTTGCTGAATTCCACAGTTTTGGAGCGTAGTTCAAAAAAGCTAACCTGCAAATTATCTTCTGAGGGAGATCAGCAGCAGTCCTGAGAGCTCAAGCAGGATTATAAAACAAAAGTGAATCCGTGGTGTACTCCTGTCCCATACGATTTAAAAACAAGAAAAGAACTTCAAAATCAGTTCTAAAAGATATGGGAAGCCAATACAGAGTAGCTGGAACAAAAGTGATATGCTCCTGCATCCTGATTTTAGTTAAAAGTCCAGCAGCAGCATTTAATATTTTGTCATGTGTGGTGCTGTGCCTTGTATTTCTCCAAACTTTTCCTAGAAGCTGAATAGAGGCAAATTTTGGGAGCAAAATTCAACACTTTTGTTAATTTATTGAGCATATGATGGACACCAAATTTTTTCTTTGTATAATTGAAGACTGAGTGTTCTTTTTCAGATATAATTGTAGTGAATGATATGGAACTCTAGGTGGCAGTATTGCTCCACCAGTGAAGCCTTGTTTAGATTGCTTGGCGTGTCAGGATATCCAGGTTTGTTTGTTGCTGCCCCCGGAAAGAATTGTCTAATTTAGTGGTTGCATTTACTTTTTGAGAAGTGCGTCACTGCAATAACTTTTGACCATGTGATGCCAATGTCCATCCATCTTTAAGGTTATTCCTGAATTGTAAGGAACAGTGATTTTTGCAAATCTTTGCCTTGTGCGTGCAAAATTGGACCCATGGCTTTGTCATGCTTTTCCTCAGGTTCTGTTGCTTAGTGATCCATTTAGTCTGGGTCTCCAACTAGTTAACCAGAACCTTGCAAAACTTTTTGTTACTTCCATGGATAATCAAATGATTGGTCAAAGAGGTATGTTTCGAGGTCAGAAGGCAGCTGGTGGTAGAAGTCATACAGGCCCTTCAGCCCAACTGGACAATGCTGCGCAAGATTCCCATCTAAGCTCGTACCATTTGCCTGCGATTGCTCCATTTCCTATCTTTGTACCCATCCAAGTGTCTTTTTAAATGTCGTTAGTGTACCTCAACCACATCCTCTTATAGCCCACTCTCTGGGAGGAAAACATTTCCCCTTGTATTCCTATTAAATCTTGCTCCTCACATTAGACCAAAAGACGTAGCAGAATTAGGGTATTCACCCCATTGATTCTGTTCCCCACTTCCTTTCAATCCCATTTTCCTGTTTTCTCTTTAACCTAACCCCTTCCCCCCCTTTACTAATAAAGAACCTATCAACCTCCATTTTCAATATGCCTAATGACTCGGGCCCCCACAGCATCTGTGGCAATAAGTTGCACAGATTCTCCACCTTCTGGCTAAAGAAATTCATCCTCATCGCAGAATCAGAGCTATTAAGTTGAGTTGCAGTGGCAGTAGGGTGCCAACTCACCTTAAACCTGTGCCCTCTAGTTCAAAGACAAACTCAAAGTAAATTTCTTACCGAAGTTTATATATGGCCCCATTGAGATTAATTTCTTTTGCAAGCATTTACTGGAAAATAAACAAATATAACAGAATTTATGAGAACTATACATAAACAAAAGCTGATATACTACTGAAGTGTAAAAGAAAACTAATTGTGTCAGTTAATAAATAAGTAAATGGACAAATAAATAATACCAGGAATATGAGTTCTTGAAATTGAGTCTTTTGGTTGTGGAAGCAGTTCAGTGTTGAGGTGAGTGTTGTTACCCACACCAGTTAAGAGGCCTGATGGTTTTAGGTAATAACTGTCCGTGAATCTCATGGAGTGGGACCTCCTGCCTGATGGTAGTAGCAAGAAGAGAACATGGCCTGGATGATGGGGGTCCTTGATGATGTTTGCGGCTTGCTTGAGGTTTGTGAATGTGCTCAGTGGGGGAGCGGGTTTGGGCTTTGCCTGTGTTGAGCTGGGCTGTATCCACCACTTTCTGTAGACGTTTCCATCCTTGGTATTGTTGTTTCCATACTAGGCCATGATACAACTTGTCAGGGTATTCGTTCCTGTGCATCTATAGAAGTTCTTGATTTTCCCAGGAAAAAAAACTGTATACATTCACCCAACTTATGCTCCTCCTGATTTTATACGCATCTATAAGATTACCCCCCTCCTCCAGTGTTCCAATGAATAAAGTTCAAACCTGCTCAGCCTCTCCCCACAACTCATACCTCTCCTGGCAGCATGCTCATAAACATGGGTGGGGTAATAGGAGAGGATCAAACAGCAGATCCAAAAACAGTGGTGCTAAGAATTTTTCAGGAAGTTACAGTTTTGAAAAGAGGGAGTAATAGTTGACACAGTGGCGGGTTTTTATATTTGAGACTTGTTGATGGCAGTGGAAGTGAGCACTTCATAAGCACGAGATTCTGCAAATTCCTGAAATCCAGATTAACTAACAGAGACAGAAACTCAGCAAGTCAGGTAGCATCTGTGGAGAGAAATAAAGAGCAGAAGTTTCGGGCCCAGACCCTTCATCAGGACTGGAAAGAAAGCAGCAAGGAATTTGAATAAGAAAATGGGGGAGGGAACGAGCACAAGCAGGCAGGTGGTTAATGATACCAGGTGAAGGGGTAGATAGGTAGGTAGGTGGGGGAGGAAGGAATGAAGTGAAAAGCTGAGAGGTGATAGGTGGAAAAGGTAAGTGGTTGAAGAAGGAGGAATCTGATAGGAGAGGAGAGTGCACCAACAGGAGAAAGGATTTTGGACACTTTGCAGTTAATCATGGGGTTGAGAGGCTGCCTGATATCACTGGAATTCTAAACACCATCTATCCAGTTAAGTTGAATTGTTAGTGCAATTAGCTTGTCCAATGTGTGCATAGCAGCTGCACTCCAGTGCCAGGGAGGAAGAAATCAGAATGCACGCAAGCCAGCCCAGGCTTAGACTGAAAAAACAAAACACACTTGGAAAAAGACTTCAGCAACTGCCTCCCTTCCCCCTTCAGCTATTGAAACCAGTCCAGGAGATCACAGAGGGTACATGTTATCTGTAACGACACACAGGGTACGTGTTATTTATAAAGACACTTGTATTCCTAAATGATGCAATGTCTGCCCAGGATGAAATGAATGTATTATTCTTTTGATTCTTTATGGGTCTTTATTTTACTTTGTTCCTTTCAGCCGTCGCCAGACACAGTAAATTGTTTTTCTTTTAATCTGGCAAGAAAAGATTTTTCTGTACGCTACAGTAGCATTCAATATCTGATGAATTGACTTCAGACTGTAGGAAAACACTCCCTTGTTGTTCAGAGTGCATTTCAGGCCAGTTATGACGGCTGCAGTTCACTGCAGGCACAGTGTGTCGTTGCTGCTCCTTCTGAGTATCTTCGATGACACAATATTCTTTTTGTCCAAGCACACAGGATGAAGTTGAAGCAAGTTCCACAAATAATGTAGTATGTTAGCAGACTGTGAGGACGCAGGTCTGGACAACTGATGCAGAGAAACAAGATCAATTCTCACTCGGGCACCTAGGCAGTTTAAATTCATTTTAAATAAGTAAATGTAAATTTTAAAAGTGCTATCAGTACTGGTGATTGTGTAATGACTGGATTGTCATCTTCTGGCATCTTTACCTGTTCTGATATGTAAGTCAGTGACTGGCATCTGGAATGACTGAGCAAGTGATTCAAATCAAGAGGATTTGGGGAAGGCCAATGTCTGCTGACCTTCAAAGAACATGGAACCCCACAATGCAGTAAGGCCCTTTGGCCCATGATGCTTTGCTGACCTTGGAATCTTCTCTAAGATCAATCTAACCATTCCCTCCCACAGAGTGCTCCATTTTTCTATCATGCATGTACCTACCTAAGAGTCTGTTTAATATCCCTAATGTATCTGCCTCTGCTACCACCACCCTGGCAGGGTGTTCCACGTATCCACTGCTCTCTATATTTATAAAAAAAAACAAAATACAAAACTTGCTTCTGGTGTTCTCCCTTTACTTGCCTCCAGTCACATGGAAATTGTACCCCCTGGTTTTAGCTGTTTCTACCCTGGGAAAAAAGTTTCTGGCTTTCAAATTGATCTGTGCCTCTCATCAGCTTGCACGCCTCTATCAAGTCACCTCTCATCCTCCTTCGCTCCAAAGAGAAAAGCCTTAGCTCACTCAACCTATCCTCGTAGGACATGCCTTCTAATCTGGGCAGCATTCTGGTAAATCTCCTCCACACCCTCGCCAAAGCTTCCACATTCTTCTTATAATGAGGCGACCCAAACTGAACATACTTTTCCAAGAGCAAACACGAGGAAATCTGCAGATGCTGGAAATTCAAACAACAACACACACAAAATGCTGATGGAACACAGCAGGCCAAGTATGACCTAGCCAGGATTTTATAGAACTTCAACATTACCTCAGTCTCTTGAAATTAATCCCACAACTAATTAAGGCCAACATGCCATTCAGCTTCTTAAGAACCTTATCAACTTGCACAGGGATCTGTGGATGTGGACCCGAGGGTCCCTCTGTTCCTCCACTGCTAAGAAAATATGTCTTCTTCTTGGAAAATAATTAAAATTAAGTTTCCAGGGCATGCAGATATGCAGCCTGGCATGGAACTATAAATGCCCAGCAATGGAAGAGGCTGCAGAAGGTGGTGGATATAGCCCAGTCCATCACAGAGAAAGCCCTCCCCACCACTGAGCACATTTTACTGGAGCAGCATGGCTGAAAGAGCCAGAACGGCCCAATCTGCACTGTATAGTGTAATAATGGAACACTGTCACAAGAAAGCAGCATCCATCATTATAGGTGCCCACCATGCGGGCCATGCCCTCTTCACATTATTACCATCAGGCAGGAGGTACAGGAGACTCAAATTCCCACACAGTTTCAGGAACAGTTATTATACTACAACAATCAGGCTTCTGAGTCAATGTGGATATTGGACTAATTCAGTGACCTAGAGTCCGATTTTCAAGGACTCTTTACAACTCGTGCTCAGTTTCTTTTTTTGCATATTTGTTTGTCAGTCTTTGTCAATGTATATTTTTATATATAAACATGCCCAAGAAAATAAATCTCAAGGTAGTAAATGGTAACATACAGGGAATTTGAACTTTGAGAACACCTTTCAGCCAGTGTTAGATTGTGGCTAGTGAGGGCTGTTCAGGGCTTGGTTACTGCTGATGCATTTCACTTTGTAGCCCAGTTGCTCAGTGTATTCTGAGGTGCTTAAAAACACTTGATCAACTGCTATTGAGTAACAGCGCCTGCAGGTGGCAGCATTGCACTCTTAATACCATTTTCCATCACAGTATAATGTGCTTCAGACCAGGCAAAGACAAATCCTTTTAAATTGCATCCAAGAGATGAAATAGTATTTCTTTATATGAAATACTATCTGATAAACTGGTAAATTCTACTTCCCTCAGACTTTTTGAGTCTGCCCCATTACTGATGTACACTAAGATATTTTGACTTTTTATATTCTGAACCACATGGGACACTTGACCCGTTGTGGATATACTTTCTCAAACCCAAGGAAAGAACCTTCAGCCCTAGCTCCGTCATGGGACCATTCCTGCTGAGTAGAAAAATTCATAATCAAATTTATTATCATTGACATATATCGTGAAATTTCTTTGTTTTGTGGTAGCAATACAGTGTAAGACATAAAATATTACTGTAAGTCACAGTAAGAAGTATAACGGTGCAAGAAGAGAGCAAATAGTGAGGTGGTATTCATGGGCTTATGGATCATTCAGAAATCTGATGGTAGTGAGAAATAAGCTGTTCCTAAAATGTTGAGTGTGTGCCTTTAGTTCGCTGTGATGATAGTAATGAAAGAGGGGATGCCTTGGGTGGTGGCAATGTGGGTGTGCAAACTTGGGCTGTCTAGCTTCCCCACATGGCCCTGACCATGCTTCAGAGGTACCTCATTGCCTTTGAGGTGTGTTGGAATGTGCTGAGGTAGGGTAATACATCAACTCAGTGGTTATTATCCGCTGTTTAAAATGCCATTTAAAAGCCCCACAGCATATGCCGGTGTCTTCTAGCTTTACTTTGTTCTTCCTCTGGCTGATGGTCTTGTGGCCGCGTCCTCCTGCTCTTTTAATATCAATGTGCTTTGAAACCTCTGCCCATTAATGCATAAGTCATAGTGTGGATAGAACCAAAACCAGTACAACACAGGAATAGGCTCTTCGATCTGCAATGTTCTGCTGAACTAATTAAATGAATAATCAAATGCCTAACTAAACTAATCCCTTCTGCCTACTCAATATCTTCCCATTCTCTGGGCATTCATGTGCCTAGCTAAGAGTCTCTTGACTGCCTCTATCGTACTTGCCTCCCCATCATCCCAGGCAGCACAACCTGGGCACCCACCATATAACATATAACCATATAACAATTACAGCATGGTAACAGGCCATCTCAGCCCTTCTAGTCCGTGCCGAATGCTTACTCTCACCTAGTCCCACTGACCTGCACCCAGCTCATAACCCTCCATTCCCACCACTCTCCATGTTAACATCACTTTTGAACTTGCCCACTCACCTTAAATGCAAGCCATCTGATATTAAACGTTTAAACCTGGGGGGGAAGATACTCTATGCTGTTTAACCTTAAAAACCTCCTATCAGGTCTCTCCTCAGCCTCCACTGCTCCAGAGGAAACAACGTTAGATTGTCCTCTTTCTGAATATAACACATGTCCTCTAACTCAGACCAATCCTGGTGAACCTTTTCTGTACCCTTTCCAAGGCTTCCATATCCTTCCTGCAACAGGGCGATCAGAACTGAATGCAGAACAGTAATGCGGACAGATCCCGTTCTTCAATGCAATTTACTATAAAAATTCTGCTATTTTTGGTGAAATCTTCATGTAAATCCTTCATGCACGCCTTTCTTAATCAGTTTTAATCGATTTTAGGGATATTTTTGAAAAATTTCTGAGGCAGCAGTCCAGCTTTAAAAAATAATATATGCAGGGCTGGGGGCACGGCTTCATTTTGACAGGCAGCTGTCAGAAGCCACTTAGCTGTGGTGCTGTTTGCTTCTGAACAGTAGGTGGCAGTGTTGCCCTATACTTGCATATTTTTTGGAAAAGGGTGTTGTCTCAATGTGTATAAAAATATGTATTCTGGATACAAAGAATATTGTTTTTGTGTCCTATTTTTGCAGATGAAATTGTTGCCTTTGGTTTTTATGTGTAGATTTCTTACCACAGACAGTGGCTTGCTGCAATATGTTGTTGATCTTACTGAATTTGAGTGCAAAAAGGCTCCTTAATGCTGAACAGATGGTCTCAACAATGAGGACAGCTGCAGTGACAAACCACAGTCTGCTTTATAAGCTTGAAGAAAATGTTTTTGTAAATTAATGAGAAACGCTAAAAACCTTTCTTATTTTTCTTTCTTTTTAGGATAATGCTTTTACATGGTTTTTTGTTTTTCAGCAAGCAGGCAATGTTCCTGTGAGCTTCTGATCCATTTTCCTCCCTGGTCTCTGCATAGACTCCATTTTGCAACACGCAGCAATAAATATTTCTGTATTCTCACAAACCACCATTACTACCTTATGCAATCTCCATTCCCTGCACCTTCCTGCCTGCTTCAAATTTAATAGAAAATAGTCAGTAAAGGCTTACTGAAAGATTATACAGTAAGTGGGACAGATTGAGTAAATCCCCGTTAACCCTCTACAGATCTTATAAAAACATTGTTTGTTTTAAATTAAATCAAGAATTACAGACATTGCAAAATTACAGTGAACACCCTTTAAATTAAGTAACGTATCATTTAGTTTTGATTTTGAGATCAATGTGACCCTGGTTATTTTGTGTAAATTGAGTGCTGTTCTCTGAGAGCTTGTTACACTACAGCAGCCCCTTTTTCATCAGTCCATGGCTCAGTCATTGAGTTTCGCTGCCTTTGTTCTCTTTGAGACTCACACCAGTGTTTTCCAAATCTTCTCTAACCTTTCATAAACATTTGAAATGATTGAAGATTTTTTTCTGGGACTCCTACAGATAAATATTTGCCACGGGACTTTTCTTTGTGTCAGCTCGGCCCTGATGGGAGAAAAAAAACATGCACGATAAATTTTGCAGAGGTGAGGCAAAGGACATGTTGCTGAGCTGCGGAAAATAAATCTCCTGTTTAACTCCTTAAGATCCGGAACAGCTTTCAGCTTAAAACAGACAAGATTGGAGGCAGACTGCTGTGTGTGAGTGTGAACCGGGAAAGGTCAGTCTGCTGTGTCATGCAGTGGACTGTGATTTATCATGTCTCACGCACTTCCCCACTCGCCCACTGATTCTTTGTCTGAAATTCATCCCAAATGCTATTTCTGGCCTTTCAGTTATAAACACCAAAAGATTGCCATCTCATTGGAGATGGAGTCATTGAATAATACAGCATGGTACAGGCCTTTCAGCCCAACTTGTCCATGGTGCCCACAAAGCTGGTCCATATCCCCCTACACTCCTCCTGTCGCTGCACTTGGAGTCATAGTAGTTCAGATTGACCTTCTGCCTGTTCTGCCTATCAATAGACTGTGACCATTGGTGTCTCATGCACTTGCCCACTGACTCACTAACTCTTTGTCTGAAATGTATCCCAAATGCTACTCCTGCACTTTGACTGGTCAAGCTCAAAAGATTCCTAGCAATCAATAAGACCATAACACCCTAATACGTAGGAGCAAAATTAGGCCATTCAGCTCATCGAGCATGCTCCACCATCCTATCATTTATTATCCTTCTCAACCACGTTCTCTTGCCTTGTCCCTGTAACCTTTGACTCTTTTACTAATCAAGAATCTCCTCTTTAAACACACCCAGTGACTTGGCCTCCACGGCTGTCTGGGGCAATGAATTCGACAGATTCAGCACCTTCTGGCTAAAGAAATTCCTCCTCATCTCTGTTCTAAAAGAACATCCTTCTACTCTGAGGCTGTGCCCTGATCCTAGACTCACTCACCATAGGAAACATCCTCTCCTCGTCCACGCTATCTAGGCCTTTCATTTCCAGCCAGTACAGACCCAGAACTGACAAATGCTCCCTATATATTAACCCCTTCATTCTCAGGATGGAGACAGGCTGTTCAGCTGAACTCATCCATGGTGCCTACCAAGCTGCTCCCATTTTGCTCAGACTCCACACCCCTCCTATCCCTGTATTCAGCATCACAGCACAGAAGTGGGCCCTTCAGCCCATCTAATGTGTGCTGAATTATTCTGCCAAGTCAGATCAACGTGTACCTGGACTATAGGTCTCCATACCCCTTCCATCCATGTACTTATCCCAACCTCTGTGATGTTCAAATCAAACCTGCATCAACCACTCTGCTGCCAGCTTGTTCTACACTCTCACCACCCTCTGAGTGAAGAATTTTCTCCTCATGTTCCCCATAAACATTTCACCTTTCACCCTTAACCTATGACCTCTAGTTCTAGTCTCATCCAACCCAGTGGAAAAAAGCTGCTTGTATTTACCCTGTCTGTCTGTGAAAAAAAGTTTTTGCTCAGGTTCCTTTTTAAATCTTTCCTCTCTCACCTTAACCCTGAACGTTCTACTTTCTAGTTTACCTTCCCTGCGGAAAAAGATTATGTGCGTTTATTCTTTCTCTAACCCTCATGATTTTATACACTTCTGTAAGGTAGCCCCTTAACTTCCTACCTTCCAAAGAGATTAACGTAGACAAGTGTGAGGTGTTGCACTTTGGGACGACAAACCAGACCTGTGATGAGCGCTAGGGCACTGAGGAGTGCAGTAGAACAGAGGGATCTGGGAATACAGATCCTTAATTCCTTGAAAGTGGTGTCACGGTGATAAAAATGTTTGGAACGTTGGCCTATATAAATCAAAGTATTGAGTACAGGATTTGAGGTGTTATGTTGAAGTTGCATAAGACTTTGGTGAAGCACAGTTTGCAGTATTGGCTGCAGTTCTGGTCACCTATCTACAGGAAAGATTTCAATAAGATTGGAAGATTGTAGAGTGTATTGTTTGATGACTTTGACTTCAATGAAATGTTGCAGATTTTTGAAGAACATAGAACAGTACAGCACAGGAAAAAACCCGCCAGCCCACGATGTTGAAGCTTTTCAGAATATCCATAGGTCTTTTCCTGTGTCCACACAGCAGTCTCTCAGTGTGGTGGAGCTCAGAATAATGTGTCTGCTTCAGGAGTCTGTTATCAGCCTTATGAGTAGAGATGACCTGCTCTGTTTTTTACCTGTGGATTTGGAAGAATGAATGAAAGAGAGTGGAGAGTTCTCTCTGCTGTTTTCTGGTACTTTGTAAATAGACTAAGTCTCCGCAGTATGCAGGAGGGCAAGGGGAGTATTGGAGGGCATAGGATTCATGTTGGGGCTGTGGGGAGCATTTAGAGGAGGTGTGCGAGCTAAGTTTTTTCCCCCCTTAAATGTGCTGCCAGGAGCAAGTTCAAAAATGCTGTTTTAGAGCCTTTCAGACAATCTGCTGAATATGCAGTGAATGGAGAGAGATAGGGATCATGAGCAGGCAGATTGAATTTAATTTGGCATCACAGTCAGCGCAGGTACCATGGGCCAGAGTGTTATACATCACTGCTGTCCAGCAAACCACAGCTTTGTGTTGAGTTTGAAATCTTCATCTTGAAACATCTCTTCCAGACAGTCGAAAGCTTTGTTGGAAAACTTAAACTAGAATGGCGAATTTCACTGTTTTGTTTTCCTTCCCTGAGAGCCGACTCTGGAGATGTGAGACCTGGCCCAAGTTTTCCATTATCTCATTGATGCCAGGTTTTTGGGAGGGGGGGTTGAGGGCAGGACCTTTCATTTTGTGAATGGTAAGCACAAAGCCTGTCTTTCTGAAATGCTTCATTGAAGTAGTGGGCAGTGATTTGGAGCTTGGCCCCCAAATGCAGTAGAGTTTTCCGTGTCACCCATAGCTGGATTCTGCTGTTTCTGGTAACCGTGGTTCTGCAGTGAAACCAATATAGATTGATCAGCTTTTGCAGCAGGTCAGCATAATACTTTAGCACCAAAATCCGCCTTCAATCCCTGCCATTGTATGGAAGGAGTTTGTACATTCTGCATGTTACCTTCAGGTCTTCAGTATCCTCAGGTATTCCAAAGATTTACAGGTTAGTGTCACAATTGTGAGCATGCCACATTGCTGCTGGAAGCATAACACTTGTGGACTGTCCTTAACATTATTTCAGTCTATTGGTAGTTGACGCAACTGACACATTTCACTGTATGTTTCAACATACCTGTGACAAATAAAGCCCAATCTTTAATCTTAAAATCTTCGTTGGAGGTGTTTATAAGTTGATCATTGCTCATTGCCTTATGGCAGGGGTTCCCAACTTTTTTTATGTCATGGATCCCTACCATTAACCAAGGGGTCCGTGGACCCCGGGTTGGGAACCCCTGCCTCGAAGAGTCTTCCTACAAACAGATGAAGCACTGGAGGGACTTTGGGTCACACAACATTTATAGTTGACATTTCCTGCTGAGGCGCTTCATCTGGATGCTGTTGCATCCAGTGAGTCTCTCCAGCATTTTGTCTGTTGCTTCATATTCCAGCAGCTGCAGTCTCTGGTCTCCCACAGACAGCGATGGAATATTGAGCTGGTGGTTTCAATATGTTGGCCAAGAGTTAATTATTAGTTTGGAGACATATCTGCAGTGAATTCACAAAACCTGTGGTATTAGTCAGAATAGATGGAAGAACAATTTTGTTTAGGAATATAGGCTTCTTAGAACATAGAACATTATACAGGCCCTGTTCTACAGCACGGTACAGGCCTTTCAGCCTACAATGTTGTGCTGGCCTTATAATCACTCCCAAGATAAATCTAGCTCTTTCCTCCCACTTAACTTCCATATTTCTATCATGTACGTACCTCTCTACGGATTTCTTAAATGCTGCTAATGTATCTGCCACGATGACCAACCCCGGTGGGGTATTCCACACCCATGACCCTTTACGTTTAAAAAAATCTCAAGACACATGAAACATAAGATATGGAAGAAAAATTAGGCTGTTTCACCCACCATTCCATCATGGCTGATCTACTATCCCTCTCAACCCCATTAGCACTGCCTTCTCCTCGTAACCTTTGGCTCCCTTACTAATCAAGAACCTCTCAACCTCCACTTTAAATATACCCAATGAGTTTGCTTCCACAGCTGTCCATGGCAATGAATTCCACAGATTCACCACCCTCTGGCTAAGGAGATTCCTCCTCATCTCCATTCTATAGGGATCTCCTATTCTGAGGCTGGCCCTCTGGTTCTAAACTCCCTCAACTATGGAAAACATCTGCACTCTTATCTTGGCCTTTCAATACTTGATAGGCTTCAGTAAGATTCCTTCCCCCCCCCCCCCCCCCCCCACCCCAACAAATTAACTCCAGTGAGTGCAGGCCGAGATCCATCAAACCTTCCTCGTATGTTAACCCTTTCAGTCCTGGGATCACTCTTGTGAGCCACCTCTACTCTCCAATGCGTTTTGCCTGTGACATCCCACCCCATCCCCCCATCTTTTTTTTAATTGCCTTAATATAAAATATTGAGGTAATTTTTTGGCTTTGATAATGCTAGAGGAATTACTTCCAGGAAATGATATTTCCCTTGAACGGGGCAGGTAGTTAAAATGAAATTGGAGCTGAATGTGGAAAAATGATTTCATATCTTAGTCATCCAGCCACGTCCTGTTTACAGAGGAGCTGCAGCCAAGTGCCTGCAATTATTATGACTTTGCATTGATTCAGAGAAAAGGGATCCTGATTCATTACTTCTCAACTCAATTAAAAGCTGAGCTGCTGTTCCCGAAAAGACTTTGTTCTGCAGATTGTCATTCGGTCTGCGTCATTGCCTCTTAACTGCTTAGCTTTTATTTCCTGGGTAAGGATTGCTGTAGGGCTTGTGTCAGCTGTTCTTGCAGTGTATTGATATAGATTTTCCAGAGTTAGGGATGTGTTGTGCCCAGAAATTGAAACAGATTTAATGATTCCACTCACTGAAACTGCAAAGGTGAGTGGAATCTATATTGCAGAATCTTGTAGCAATGAGGCTATTCCACCCATCTTTGCACTTTGAAGGGGCTACTTACCTAATTCTCATATAACCATATAACAATTACAGTACAGAAACAGGCCACGTTGGCCCTTCTAGTCTGTGTCGAATGCTTACTCTCACCTTGTCCCACCGACCTGCACTCAGCCCATAACCCTCCATTCCTTTCCTGTCCATATACCTATCCAATTTTTTTTTAAATGACAATACCAAACCTGCCTCTACCACTTTTGCTGGAAGCTCGTAACACACAGCTACTACTCGCTGAGTAAAGAAGTTTCCCCTTGTGTTACCCCTAAACTTTTGCCCCCTAAGTTTCACCTCATGTCCTCTTGTTTGAATCTCCCCTACTTTCAATGGAAAAAGCCTATCCACGTCAACTCTATCTATCCCCCTCATAATTTTAAATACCTCTATCAAGTCCCCCCTCAACCTTCTACGCTCCAAAGAATAAAGACCTAACTTGTTCAACTTAGGTGCTGAAACCCAGGTAACATTCTAGTAAATCTTCTGTGTACTCTCTCTATTTTGTTGACATCTTTCCTATAATTCGGTGACCAGAACTGTACACAATACTCCAAATTCGGCCTTACCAATGCCTTGTACAATTTTAACATTACACCCCTACTCCTATATTCAATGCTCTGATTTATAAATGCCAGCATATCAAAAGCTTTCTTCACCACCCTATCCACATGAGATTCCACCTTCAGGGAACTATGCACCATTATTCCTAGATCACGCTGTTCTACTGCATTCTTCAGTGCCCTACCATTTACCATGTATGTCCTGTTTGGATTATTCCTACCAAAATGTAGCACCTCACACTTATCAGCATTAAACTCCATCTGCCATCGTTCAGCCCACTCTTCTAACTGGCCTAAATCTCTCTGCAAGCTTTGAAAACCTACTTCATTATCCGCAACACCACCTATCTTAGTATCATCTGCATACTTACTAATCCAATTTACCACCCCATCCAGATCATAAATGTATATGACAAACAACATTGGACCCAGTACAGATCCCTGAGGCACACCACTAGTCACCAGCCTCCAACCTGACAAACAATTATCCACCTCTACTCTCTGGCATCTCCCATCCAGCCACTGTTGAATCCATTTTACTACTTCAATATTAATATCTAACAATTGAACCTTCCTAACTAACCTTCCGTGTGGAACCTTGTCAAAGGCCTTACTGAAGTCCATATAGACAACATCCTCTGCTTTACCCTCGTCAACTTTCCTAGTAACCTCTTCAAAAACATTTAATAAGATTTGTCAAACATGCCCTGTAGATTTTCTCTAATACTCATTATAGGATGTGGAAACTTTAGAGGGTGCAGAGGAGATTTTTCAGGATGCTGCATGGTTTCGAGAGCATGTCTTATGAAGACAGGCTGAGCAGGTTAGGACTTTCGTCTCAGGAGCAAAAGAGGATCAGAGATGATTTGATAGAGGTGTGCAAGATGATAAGAGGGAAAGATAGAGTGGATAGCCAGAGAGGTTATTTTCACAGGGTGAAAATGGCTAATATGAGGGTGTATAATATTAAGGTGATTAGAGAGAAGTATATGAGTGAAGTTGGAGGCAAGTTTTTTGTTTACACAGAGTGGTGGGTGCATGAAACATGCTGCAGGGTGGTCGTAAAGGCAGATACATTCGGGACGTATAGGAATCTCCTAAATAAGTATATAGGTAATAGAAGAATGGAGGACTATGTTGGTGGGAAGGGTTAGATTGATCTTGGAGTAAGTTAAAGGGCCAGTACAGCATTGTGGGCTGAAGGACCTGTACTGTGCTGTAATGTTTTAAGTTCATGTTCTATTTCCATGATTTCCCTTTTGAACATCATTGAAACTGTATCCTTTTGCGCATTCCAGATCATAACATCTTAGAATTTATAAAATTTCTCATCTTCCCTCCAGTTCCTTTTGCTAATTGTCTTAAATCTGGGGTCTTTTTGTTTTTTAAAAAAAACCCTCTTACTTTTCAGTGGAAATAATTTCCCTGTTTTTTTTTTCATTTAAAATTGTCAATACATTTCTGTCAATTTTTTCCTTCAACATTCCCTGCTTAATTCCATTTCAATTTCTGTTGAACTGGAATCCCTTGCACTTAGTGTCTTTTGTAGTAAATGCAGGCTATCTTTTCAAGGTCTTGATAACCTTCCAATGATAAGGTGTCCAGAACTGGCACAATACTCTTGTTGATGCCTCCCAATGATTGATCAAAGGTTTCACATATCTTGCTTTAGTATTCTGTGCCTCTGTTTATAAAGCTCAGGATGACTCATGCCTTTGCAATAGATGATTTACTTCTGTCTCATATTGGATTCTGAAGTTTGTAATCCAAGGTTCTTTTGGAAGTCGGGAAAGAGGCACAAAACTTGTTGCTTCACGATTGTTTTATTAAGTGCTAATAGAGCAAAAATAACTGGGAAACGGACAGTACCAGAAGCAGAAGCTCATAGCAGAAGGCCGAACAGAGACTAAAAAATGGCGGTGCCTCATGGTCATCTCTTTTTATACACATGGATAAGAAAAACATGCCACTCAAACTGTAGATAAGAGCCAGCCATCTGGGAAGCTCCTATTCAAATAAAGCAGCACCAGAGAAGCTTCCAGAGCTTTCCAGAATCACTCAAGTGTAACGACTAGGGGGACAAACAGAACAACTGTGTATATATGCTGTGACCACTAGGAAACATACTAAACTGTTTCATGTTTATACAAAATTACTTAAAGTACAAGCAGTCAATTCATTTTCTCTCTGGAAATTGTCCTGCTCCCATTTTCCTTTGTTCCTTTTGAAAGTATACCATTTGTATGTAGGTATACCCAGTTCTTCTAAGATGCTTGTCATACATTCGCTAAATTTCATCCACCATTTCTCTGCCAATTTTATCCCCTTGCTAACACCCTTGCTTATCTTGGCACATCAGCTCATTCGCCAGAACTCTCAGAGGATAAGTTGATGGTTCACTGTAATAGCCAGGATTTGTGTCTTACTTGAAACCACCTGTGGCACTGATTGCCTTGGGGTGTTTACCAGAGCAGGTTCTAAATTAAATGTTTATGTCTAAAGCTTTTCAGGAGATTGTCTGGTTAGTAGGTACGCCAACTGTGTGCACAGCTTGATGACTTGCTGAAGAGTGCAGAAATATTTTTTTAGCATTTTACTACATAGCAAAGAAGATTGGAACAGTCTAACACTTTCTAGAAGCCAGTCAAGCACTGGGGAACCAAACATAATGATCAAATTTATGATATGAATCAGAATCAGGTTTATTATCATTGACACGATCAGTGTGAAATTTGTTGTTTTACAACACATCAATAAATAAAAATGTGAAAAATTTTGTCGCAAAGTTGCCAAAGTGGATGCTCTTGAAGGGGAAACTAAATATCTACACGAGGAAGAAAGGAATTTAAAAACATCTTTTGTTCAATACAGCAAGGAAGTGACTTGTGTGGAGCATAAACTTCTTGTGTGCTGAATGTTCTCAGACAGATTCACAGTAATTTCTGGAGCTGATGACTCATTGGTTACTTGGGTCAGTGGCATGGTTAAGATCCTTTGTCTCACTCCAGTGCTGGGTAAATGAGCAGAGTATGTGGGGGGGGGGGAGTGTGTGTGTGTGTGTGTGTGTGTATTTATCTCAAAATATACAGTTAAAGGTGTCGTTCATGTTAAGTCATATCAGCGAGAATTTTGCTGGACAGCCTGCAAGTCTTGTCATGCCTCCGATGCCAATGCAGCATGTCCACAACTCACTAACCCTAACCTATATTTCTTTAGCATGTGGCAGGGAACTGGAGGAAATTCACAGGGAGAGTGTGTAAATTGCTCACAGGCAGTGGTGGGATTTGAACCCTGATCAGCTGAAGGGCTATACCTGTGCTCTACTGTTCTGTGTTCATTGGATGCACACTTTTCTTGTGATTTTTTTTTTTATCAAGATGGCACTAGCTAGATGGAATTGATAGATGCCAAGAACTTGCCAGAATAACAGCTTTGGAAGCTGAACAAAGGACTTCCAGTATAAGGCTGCCATTTGTCCCATTATATCCATGAAATACAACAATGGACTTTCCAGCCTTTCATTCATTGCCTTGCAGTTTATTGGTCACACATCATCCAGGGACTTGTTAAATCTGGAGACAATTTCTGCTTCCAAAACCCTTTTGACCAGTGTGTTCTAGTCCTCACAAATCATTAAGTGTTTCCTCAAATAAGTTTTCCTCTTTGTTCACTGAAATCTGTACTGGCTATTTACTTATTGCTCTTGTAAGCCAGTCAGCAACATCATGCACCAAGTTGTATGATGTAAATAATTGTGGTCTATGACCAAGATTGTACTTGGCAATTTTTTCTATAGAAGTGGTTTGCCATTATCTTCTTCTGGGCAATGTCTTTGCAAGAAGGTGGCCCCAGCCATTATTAATACTCTTCAGAGATTGTCTGCTTGGCATCAGTCGTCGCATAACCAGGACATGTGATATGCACCAGCTGTTCATACGATCATCTACCACCAGCTCCCATGGTTTCACCTGACTCTGATCAGGGGCTAAGCAGATGCTATACCTTGCCCAAGGGTGACCTGCAGGCTCGCAGAGGGAAGGAGCGCCTTACACCTCCTTTTGTAGAGATGTATCTCCACACTGCTATCCACTCTAAAGCCAATAAGTAATTTTATTTTCTTTATTGAGGCTCCTTGTAATCTTACACAACCAAAGTTAAATCTCTCATCAGCCTCTTCCAACCAAAGAAAATCCCAGCCTCAAGATTCTTTCCTTTTTGCTAATTCTTTACCACTGGCAACATCTTCACAACTTTCCCTCGACTGCTTTTACACATTCCCTCAGTGTGTTGATCACAAATGTGAACAGAATTCTAGCTGTGGCTAAACTAATTTTTTATACATTTAATATGATGTCTCTGCTCTGTTAAGCTTACTGATAAAGGCAGGTATCCTGTATGCTTCCTTAATCACCATGCATGTCAATACTCCTGCTTTCAGTGAATGAAAAGACAAGTGGCTGCAGATGCTGGAATCTGGAGCACCAGACAGTCTGCTGAAAATGGTGACAGAAAATCCTGATGCAGGGTTTCGACCCAAAACGTCAACTATTCCTTCCCCCCCAAGAGACGCCATTTGACCCACTGTGTTTTCTCCAACATATTATTTATTGCCCCCGGTGAATGAAACTGCACTAACCAGTCAATGGTCACATTGTGATGCCTCTGCTAGTTGGCTGGCTGTATCTGATTTGTTTTTAATATACATTGAGATGGGAATTTATTAATTTTTATGTAAAATTATCAAGTAATTATTACACACAATGGCTGCTTTATTTGGTACCTTCTGTACTTAATAAAGTGATCACTGAGTGTATTTCGGTATGTTCATGGTTTTCTGATTACTGTAACCCATCCACTTCAAGGTTCGACGTGTGTTCAGAGATGCTCCTCTGCATGCCACTATTGTAACGTGATATTTGAGATGCTGTTACCCTCCTGTTAGCTTGAACCAGTCTGGTCTTTGACCTCTTTCATTAACAAGGCATTTCACCCAGAGAACTGCTTCTCACTGGATTTTTGTTTTCACATTTTTTTTTGTAAACTATAGTGATTGTTGTGCATGAAAATCCCAGGATATCAGCAGTTTCTGAGATACGCAAACCACCCCATCTGACATCAACAATCATTCCACGGTCAAAGTCACTTGGATCACATTTCTTCCCCCTTTTACGGTTTGGTCTGAACAACAACTAAACCTCTTGACCATGTGTTCATGTCATTGCGTTGGCTGTTACATGATTGGCTGATTGTATATTTGCATTAATGAGCAGGTGTACCTAATAAAATGGCTACTCAGCAGATGTATAATTATAAATGCTTGAAGCTAATTGGATTTTTACGTCAGTTCAGTAATTACATTGTCATTATACCTGATACACGTTCTTCATTTCAGACCAGTTTAATGAACTGAATTTAAATTGCTTTGATGTCTTGGTGGGTTTCAATCTTGTCACCGGAGTAACTGCAAGCATTAGGATACTGATGATGAAGGGTCTCTGCCTGAAATATTGACTGTTTATTAAACTCCATAGATGCTGCCTGACTTCCAGTTCCTCCAGCATTTTGTGTGTGTTAATCGGGATGTTTGCGTAGTAACACAAGCACAGTTCCCATATCAGACTTTGGGGGGAGAAAAAGGGATTGAAGATTAAAAACTGAAAGTTTCTGTTTGTTTCTAGGCCTCATTATTACAAGCTTTTAGATGAATGTGTGTCTCAAGTAGTCCTGCAGAAAAATGGAGCTGATCCAGACTTCAAGTGCAGAAAATTTACTCTGGATGTGGACCATTTAATAGGTAAATACAAGTTCAGATTTTTCCTGTGATTTATTTTGCCTGTACAGCAGGTTTGCAAAGATAATTAAGTTTCGGCGCTTTGAAGACCTCACTGTTGATGTGGTCACGTATACAAATGAAAGTGTTCCTTTCATCTTGTATTTGGCCTAGTATTAGAACTGCACCGTGACAAATTGAAAGAACCTAAAATCACTTTGATGGATTTATTTTTTCAGACAACATGGTTGACAAAACCAAAGTGCAGATCAGCGAAACCAAAGCTGCAGAACTGGAGAAAAAGGTAATTCAGCTGGGGGAAAGATATATAATCTAGTTTTGAAGGTAAAATGCAATTTTATATAGACTGTGATGGACAAGTCCATTCACAGCCGATGACGTGGATGTCAATGGTTCAAACCTTTCATAACAAGTCTGTCAGAATTTTCAACTAACTGCTAGGTGATAGTTTTATATAAAGATGTCTACATTTAATAGTTTAATAAAAAGGTTACTTGTAACATTGGGACGGAAATAGAATGGGATGTTTTTAGTAAAAAACATAATTTAGCTCTCAGTGCCAACATGCTTGCGACTCACCTCGAAATTTCATTGTGAAAGTGATTATGGTCTATAACTTCTACACAAATTTCCCACATTTTATCCCTTCAAAAATAAAAAAGATATTTATTTTATTTAGAGGTACAGGGTGGAAAATACCTTTTCGACTCAACATGCTGTTCTGCCCAGCAACCCACCTTTTTAACCCTAGCCTAATCACAGCACAATTTATAATGACCATTTAACCTGCTAACTGGTACTTTTGTGGAATGTGCGAGGAAACTGGAGCATCTGGAGGAAACCCATGCATTTCACGACAGGGTGTACAAACTCCTTACACATGGTGATGGAGTTAAAACCCAAGCTCCAAGGCCCCAAGCTGTAATAGCGTCATGCTAAATGCTATGCTACTGTGGTGCCCCATTGAATTGATGGTTATTGACAATTTAAAAAAAAATTTAAACTAAACTCAAAATATGTGAGCTACTTGGTTGGTCAGGCAGCCTGCATGCTGAGTTAAAGGGATGATGTTTTGTATCCATGACCTCTTGCTAAAGCTTCCTACAATGAAAATCTGATAATTCTTTTAGTCTGTAGGTTTTTAGATCTCATTCACTCGGTGGGTGGTAGAGTAATAGGCCTGCTGTCTTACAGCCAATTATCTTAAGTAATATCCTCTCTATAAGTGGAAATAGTGCCTTCCTGTTCACCTCTGACCCTGACATCTTTGGTTCTTTGCTGGTCACCTTTTGTGGTTGCTGACCCTTCAGTCATTGGTTCCTAATTGTTTATTGTTCCGGAATTGTTTAGAATTATTTTTGCCAAATCTCTTTATCCTTCTGGAGTCAATGGAGAATAAGCCAGGGATCTCAAGCCTTTCTAATTAACTCTGATCTTTCATTCTGGACCCATTCTGAATTTTAAAAAGAGGTCTTTTCTATGCCCACTACAAAGCATTCTGTCTTAAATTTTAAAAGCCCGGAATTAGACACTCCATTGTAGCCCAAGTCACAGTGGTCTCTGGAGGCTTTAACATAACCCATGAGCTATCTGGGAGCACTATCAGTAACAGCAGAGCAAAAAAGAAATAGATGACTCTCTCCTCTCTACACTAATACATGTATTATCTCTTCTCTCATGCATGCTCATTAGCTCACTTTTAGCATCTTTGAAAGGTAATCCTGCACTAATTCTAAGTCTTTTATTTTTTCCTATTAGTTACTCTGTGATTCTATCACTCACCTACACCCTAGGGCAATTTCTCATGGCCATCTAACCTGCCAATTTGTATGTATGTAGGATGTAAAAGGAGGGCACTACAGTAGCATAGCAGTTAGCGCAACACTATTACACGTCAGGGCTTCGGAGTTCAATCCTGGCATTCTCTGTAAGAAAGTTTTGTATGTCCTTCATGTGCTCTTGGGTTTACTCCGGGTACTTCGGTTTTCTCCCACAATCCAAAGATGTGCCCATTTGTAGGTTAATTGGTCATTGTAAATTGCCCTGTGACTAGGCTGGGATTAAATATCAGTGGGTTGCTGGGCAGCATGGCTCAGTGGTCTGAAAGGGCCCGTACCACATTGTATCTCAATAAATAAAATTGGGGAACCCTAAATGATGACAGGGAGAATGTGTGAACTCCATACTGACAGCAGTGGACAACAAGATTGAACCCCACTCATATATCTGTGAAGCAACTGTTTTGCTAGTTGTGTCACTGTGCTGCTCTCTTCTATAAGAATTTTATTTTTCAAAGAGTCAGAGTTGGATAGTATGAAACAGGCCCTTTGGCCCATCGTCTATGCCGACCAAGATACCTAACTGAGCCAGCCCTATTTATCTGCAGTTGGCCCACGTCTCGAAATATTTCCTCTCCATTGAAATGTCTTTTAAAAGTTGTAAGCATAATCTATGCTCCTTTCTATTTTATCTACCTTTATAATGTCATGTAGAGGATAAAAAAAATCCATTCTCTCCTAATAACGCAAGCTGGTATCATCTTTCCTATACCTAAGTGACCAGAATTGTGCACAATATTCCATAAGACCACAAGACATAGATGCAGAATTAGGCCTTTTAGCCCATTGAGTCTGCTCAAACTCAAAGGGGTAGCCATGGGCACCCGCGTGGGTCCCAGCTATACATTCCTTCTTGTTGGCAATGTGGAACAGTCCATGTTTCAAGCCTCCCTGATAATGATCCCCAACTTTTTCTGCACCCATCTGAGCTCCTCAATTTCATCAACTTTGCCTCCAACTTGCCCTTAAATTCTCCTGGCCCATTTCTGACCCCTCTCATCTGTTTCTCGATCTCTCTGTCTCTATCCCTGGAGACAAATTTGCTCACCACAAGTCTGTTTTCTGTTCATTAGCCAGTTTTGTCTACATGTTTCCGGTGACCTTTTATTTTCATGAGTTTTAATATTGATCACACTATATGATGCTTTTAATAGTCCTTTTGCCCTTTTAACAAATAGCACTATCTGACAGCAACAATTATTCCACGGTCAAAGTCAGTTACATCATACTTCTTCCCCATTCTGATGTTTGGTCTGAACAACAACTGAACCTCATGACTATGTCTGCATGCTTTTATGCATTAAATTGCTGCTACATGATTGACTGATTAGATATTTGCATTAAGGAGCAAGTTTACAGATGTACCTAGTAAAGTGGCCACTGAATGTATGTTGTCACTTATTTTAATTGATAGTTGTTCGATTGGCCACTATTTTCTGCAGCAGTTTTGCAATATTTCCTTGTGCTTTAGCTATATCTAAGGAAAATTGATTCTGCTCAGGATCATTGCTGTTGTTTGCTGTATTTTCTGCTTTTTCCCCTGCTCAGGAAACACTGATGCAGCCTCAGCAGTACCGTAATTTATGTTACGGTTATCCTGTCCTCTAAATAGAGCGACAAGATATGAAAGCAGACATCGCCATTAGAATTAAAACAGCATGAGATGTGAGCATTATTGAATGTGTGATCTAGAGAAATTGGCCAAAATCTAAATGTCAACTCGAGAATTATTTATGTGAATTGCCTTAATTGAATTGGGTATACTTGAATTGACCTCATTGGAATGATATAGTAAAATGATGTGACTGCTACTAGAGTGGCTAACATCATAATTAACAGCTTTGCTGCATATTTTGAGGAAAATATGTAATGAACCAAAGTAAATCAGAATGGATAATAACACATTTACATTGTCATGTTTTCATTAATAAAAAATTTGTACCAGCTAAGTTTTTATTAAAATTCCCAAACGCTTTTAATGCTGATGTATCTTTCTTTTCCCGTCTTTTTTGTTTCTCCCTCCCTTTTGCACTATTTATTTTTGTAATCTTGTAATTTTTATGTTGTGCAACAAATTTCACGACATACAGTATGTCATGAATAAATCTGATTTTGTCTCATCTTTTTATTTTCCACTCACATCTTTAGTTGGTACTGTTCTATAATTTGCATCTCTTGAACACCTATTCTCTGACAGCTTGTCATAAAGTCATAAAACACTACACACAGAAGCAGGCCTTTTAGCCCATCTAGTCCATACCGAACTGTTGTTCTGTTCAGTCCTATTGCCCTGCTCTTGGACCATAGCCCACCATATCCCTCCTCTCCATGTACTTATCCAAACTCATCTTAAATGTTGAAATCAAATGCACATCCACCACTTCTGCTGGCAGCTCATTCCACACTCTCACCGCATCTTGATTTCCAAGATGAGGAATATTTTCCCAGCTCATTTACTTTCTCAGTTTATTTTCCCCTTCCTTGATAAACTCAGAGTCCTGTTCCATCCATACCACCTGGGTTCTGATGTTCTAAAATGAGAGTCTCTGTTCAGTGGAGTGCTTCAGTACAGTCTAGTCTATTTGCTCTTCCCATGATCTGGTACCTTGGATAGTTGTTAACCACCATTTTATCCTGTTCTTTACTGTTTTTATGGCCCAAGGATGCTGTGTCTTATTATAAATTTTGGTCCTGGCTCATGCCCTCAAACAGTTTGGATGAAAACTCCAACTTTCCTGGCCTGTGACAGTCACTACATTTCTGTTTTCCGTAGAGCTGTATTGAACATGCACATGTCAACAGGAATGAACAATTATGCCTGCATTATCCCATAATAGTGACCAGTAGAACAGACATACTTTCATTTTAATACCCATTAAATCATCGTTCTTCTTTTTCATCACTGCTCCTTAATGGCCCTTAATCATTTAACTACTTGAAAATCATAATTAAAATGATAAATTTTTCTGCTACCTAATCTGTATATGCATTCAGTGGCCACTTTATTTGGTACATCCTGTACCTAATAGAGTGGCCTCTGTGTACATGTCCTTATGTTTCCGCTGTAACCTATCCACATCACGGTTCAATGTGTTGTGTGTGCAGGGATGCTCTTCTGCACACCAATATTGTTACATGAAGTTATTTGAGTTACTGTTCCTTTCCTATCAGCTTCAGCCAGTTTGGCATTTCTCCTCTGACCTCTCTCATTAACAAGACATCTTCACCCACAGAAATGTTGCTCTCTGGATGTTTTTTGTTTCACACACCATTCACTGTAAACTCTGGAGACTGCCGTGCATGAAAATCCCAGATCAGCAGCTGGAGGTACTCAATCACCCGAATGGCACCAACAATCATTCCAGTCAAAGTCACTTAGATCACATTTCTTCTCCCCATTCTGATGTTTATTCTTCACAACAACTGAACCTCTTGAACCATGTCTGCATGCTTTTCTGCATTGAGTTTCTGCCACATGATTGGCTGATAAGATATTTGCATTAATGAGCAGGTGTGCCTAATAAAGTGGCCATTGAGTGTTTTTGCAATTATTTTTTCCAACAGCTTGATTCGGAGCTGACCACTCGACATGAACTTCAAGTGGAAATTAGGAAGAAGGAGAGTGATTTTGAATCAAAACTGTCAGAACTTCAAACAAAACTGCAGATTCTGGAAACTGATAAAACCGAGGTGGAAACTGGTAACAAGAAACTGCTGAGCGAAATTAATAAGCTGAAAGATGAGGTAATTCACTTAATATAGTGCACAGCATGCTCTTTGTAAACTCTTCTGAGTGCTGCAATAGTGTGCCTGCTTTCCAGTTCTCAGTGGTTGGATCACAGGCATCTGAAAAGGAAAATGATTTGTTCGGATAGAATTACAGAAGTACTAATTAGTGAGTGTCCTGTGCTCCTGATGCAGCCTCCTCTACGTTGGTGAGACCGGGCATAAACTGGGGGGAGGCCGCTTTGTCAGGCATCTATGCTCCATCCACCAATAGGGGAGCTTCCTGCTGGCCAAACATTTTAATTCCCATTCCCGTTCTGACATGTTGGTCCATGGCCTCTTGTGCCACAATGAGGTCACCCTCAGGGTGGGTGAGGTGTACCTTATATTCCATCTGGGTAGGCTCCAAATTAATGGCATTAATACTGATTTCTCCTATCAGTTTAAAAAAACTTTTCCCTCCCCATCCCCTCTTCTTCTATTCCCCACTCTGGCCTTTTACCTCTTCACACTTGCTCATCACCTCCTTCTGAGTTCCACCCCACCTTCACCTATGGTCCACTCTCCGTTCCTATCAGGTTTCTTCCTCTCCGGCCCTTTACCTTTCCTACCCACCTGGCTTCACCTATCAGCTTCTGGCTATCCTCTTTCCCCACCTTATTCTAGCATTTTCCCACTTCCTTTCCAGTCCTGAAGAAGGATCAGTCACGGCCCAAGACGTCAACTGTTTATTCATTTCCATGGACGCTGCATGACCTGCTGAGTCCCATCAGTATTTTGTGTGTTTCTTTAGAGAAGTACTGTACTTGGCTATTTTGGGAAATGCAGGAAGATGGGTCAGACGAGATAATTGATTGAAACAGGATATGTGATGGTAAAATAAAAAGTACTTTTTGTAGAAATCTGTATTACATTTTAGCTCACTCAGAAAAAGACATGTAAATTGTTGCTTTTAAGATGTTATTCAATAGATTCTTATCAGAAGTTAAAGAACATCTCAGCACTGAAACAGGCACTTCAGTCCGTGTCAAGCTATTAATCTGACTAGTCCTGTCAACCTACACCTGGACCAGAGCTGACCATACCCGTTTCATCCATGTACCTATCCAAATTTATCTTAAATGTTGTAATAAAACCCGTACCCACCACTTCTGCTGGCAACTCATTCCACACTCACCACCCTCTGAATGAAGTAATTCCCTCTCATCTTCCCGTAAGCATTTCACCTTTCACCTTTAACCCATGACTTCTAGTCCTAGTGTCCCCCAACCTCAGGTAAGGTTATTAAGATTATGAAGCAAATTGAATGAATGTCAGGAAATCTGTCACAATCAAATTAAATGACAGATCAAGTTTAAATATCTGAATGGGTTAGTCCTGTTTCTATCAATATAACTGGCTCAATGCACTGTCTAACTGATTGATTTGTAGAAGCAGTATGCAAGACAAGCTTTTCACTGCATCTTGGTTAATGTGACAATAATAAACCAATATCAAAATTATTAGTGGATGATAAGATATAAGCACATTTGTAAAAATAATCTCATTTTGGAGGCAATAAATAGCCTGAAAACTTACTCCATTTGTGACTATACAGTTATTAGATCATTAAGTTTAGCTTTAAAGCTGATTTAAGAACTCTCTCACTGGCTATAATATTTATTCAGAAAGGCATAAGTGGTGTGACCTCCAAAAATGGTTTCTGCATTCAAGCCAATTGTTTCTTTGTTGAGGAAAATGGCTAATCCATTACAAATGTCCTTTTCCTCAGTTAGTGAAGTTGTTCTTTATCTATCAAGCCGCCCATCCACCTCTCTGCTCATAAATCTTTTGTGGTTTTCACATATTAACATCTGCTATTCATGGGTTGTCAAGGTTAGCAGTCTATTTCAGAGTATACACACAGAGTGCTGGAGGGTCAGGCAGTTGAATAAATGGATGACCTTTCAGGACAATCCCTTCATCAGGACATTCAATTTTAATTTAGTTTAATTTTGTATATATGTATTTTTATTGTAATCTATAGTATTTTTACATATTGCACCATGGTGGTGATGCAAAACAACACATTTAAAGTCGTTTATCAGTGATATTAAAGGTAATTTTGACACATCGACTGTTTATAGCCCTCCATAGATGTTGCCTGACCTGCTGAGTTCTTCCAACATATTGTGTGTTACTTCAGCTTCTGCAGAATCTTTTCTGTTTAGAAATAAGTTGTATCACTATTTCAATTGATTTGCTATCAAATCCAGCAACAAATGGCCTGATTCTGCTCCTGAATTTTATGGCCTTATGGAAGATTGCTGAAAACTGAGGGCCAGGGTTCAGTTAATAACCTGCAGCTGTATCCATCATCAATGTGGTATTCCCAAACTACCAGATTTCCTGTTCTCTGCTATCTTCTGCACAGGCACTTAGAAGGGGTACCATCACAACATGGTGGTTAGCACAACACTATTATTGCTTGGGGCGTCGAAGTACAATTCTGACGCTGTAGGTATGGAGTTGGTATGTCCTCCACATGAACGTGTAGACTTCCTCTTGGTGTGCCACTTTCCTCCCCCCGGTCCAAAGATGCACCAGTTAGTAGTTTAATTAGTTATTGTAAATTGTCCTGCGGTTAGGCTAAGGTTAAAATAAGTGAGTTGCTGGGCAGTGTGGCTTGTTAGGTTGGAAGGGCCTGTTCTATGCTGTATCTCTAAATAAAACTAAAATAAACAAATTACACATTTACTATTTCCGTCAGCTGCCATTTCTTTTCTCTGCCACCACCCCCCCCCACCCCCCCACCACCCACTTTGTAATTTAGTGGTTACAGTTCAGTTATAACATTGGTCCTCAGCGGTTTGATATCTGGATTATGTCTCCTTTGGAAACTACTTGTTAATTGTAGTGAACTTGGCAATGCTCCACATGAACCATAGTGGTGGTTGCCTGCACTATCACTGTGATGCTAGACTAGATGGAATTGGCTTATCATTGGCACATGTACTGAAGTGCAGTGGAAAAACTTAGCTTTGCACACAATCTGGAGAGATTTCAAGACGTTAATACATAATATAGTATAAGCGAAAATGAATAACTGAATTCAATTCTGAATTCAGAATATAATGTTACAGAGAGTTAGTCACAGATAAAGTACATTGCTGATGGGCAATAAGGTGCAAGGGTTAAAATGAGAAAGCTGCTGAGATGAAAAGTTCATTTTAATGTACAACAGGTTCATTCCTGTGTCTTATTACTGTGTCCTTGAGCCTGCTGGTGTGTATTTTCAAGCTTTTGAATCTTCTGCCTGATGGAAGGGTGGAGAAGAGGATGTCTGGTGAGAGGGGATCTTTCATTATGTTGGCTGCTTTCTGAGGCAGCAGGAAGAGTAGACAGAAGTACTGATTTCAGCTGTGAACATGAGGCAGCAGTTGTCTTTGCCACCACTGTAAGACCATAAGACTCAGGAGCAGAATTAGACCATTTGGCCCATTGGGTCTGCTCCACCATTCAATCATGGCTGATCATTTTGCCCTCCTCATCCCCACTCCCTGGCCTTCTCCCTGTAACCTTTAATGCAGTGTTCAATCAAGAACGTATCAAGCTCTGCCTTAAATACACCCAACAAGCTGACCTCCACAGCTACCTGTGGTAATAAATTCGATAAATTCACCATCCTCTGGCCAAAGAAATTTCTCCGTATCTCTGTTTTAAATGGACGCTCCTCTATCCTGAGGATGTGCCCTCTTGTCCTAGACTCCCCCCACCGTGGGAAACATCCTTTCCACATTCGAAAGGTCTCATTGAGTTGGCCTCTCATTCTTCTAAATTGCAACGAGTACAGAACCATCAAACGTTCCTTGTACGATAATCCTTTCATTTTCGGAATCATCCTTGTGAACCTCCTCTGAGCCCTCTCCAATGCCAGCATACCTTTTCTTTGATGAAAAGCCCAAGACTATTCTCAATAATCAAGATGAGGCCTCACCAGTCCCTCAGGGCTATGTACTGAGACCCCTCCTTTACTCCCTGTGTATACCCATGACTGTACCGCCACCCAGAGCTCCAGTCTGCTAATTAAATTTGCTGACGACACTACATTGATTGGCCTAGTCTCAAACAATAACGAGGTGGCCTACAGGGAAGAATCTCTCTGACACATTGGAATCTAGAAAACAGCTTCTTCCGCAATGTCCGCAATGTTACAAAAACAAAGGAGCTGGTTGTGGATTACAGGAGGAATGGTGACAGGCAAACCCCTATTGACATCAATGGATCTGGGGTTCAGAGGGTAAACACCATCAAGTTCCTCGGCGTAAACATCACCGAGGACCTCAGTGGTCTGTACACACCAGCTGTGTGGTGAAAGGCACAACAACGCCTCTTTCACCTCAGAAGGTTGAGGAAGTTTGGTATGGGCCCCCAAATCCTAAGAACTTTCTACAGGGGCACAAATGAGACCATCCTGACTTGTTGCATCACTGCCTGGTGTGGGAACTCTACCTGCCTTAATCACAGGACTCTACAGAGAGAGGGGCAGACAGCCCAGCGCATCTGTAGATGTGAACTTCCCGTGATTCAGGACAGTTACCAGGGCAGGTGTGTTAAAAGGGCCCGAAGGATCATTGGGGAACCAAACCATCCCAAACGCAATCTATTCCAGCTGCTACCATCCGGGAAATGGTACTGTAGCATAAAAGCCAGGACCAACAGGCTCTCGGACAACTTCTTCCACCAAGCCATCAGACTGATGAACTTGCGCTGACTTGAATGTACTCTATATTACATTGACTGTTCAATTTATTATAAATTACTATGCAAATTGTACATTTAGACAGAAACGTTAAGATTTTTACTCCTCGTACATGAAGGATGTAAGAAGTAAAGTCAGTTCACTTCAATATAAAGCCTCAGCGTCACGTCCCTACTCTTGTATTTTAGAACACTTGAAATGAACACTAACATTGCACTTGCCATGCTCACGACCAACTCAACCTGCAGTTTAACCGTGCCGAGTTGAGCGCTGTGACAGTATGCGCCAGACAAGAATGGCGGACTGTCTGGTGTGACAAGCTATGAAAATGAATTACCTTTAGGGTATTCTGCATAAGGATTCCCAAGACCCTTTGCATCTCAGATTTTTGGATTCTCTGCCTATTTAGAAAATAGTCTGCATATTTATTTCTTCTACCAAAGCACATGACCATGCATTTTCCAGCATTGTATTTCATTTGCCTCTTTCTTGCCCATTTTCCTAATCTATCTTGCCCTTCTGCAGCCTGCCAATTTCCACAGTACTACTTGCCCCTCCACCAATTTTTGTATCATCTGCAAATGTGACAACAAAGCCATTTGTTCTGTCATTTAAATCACTGATATACTACATCATAAGAAGTGATCTCAACACCGACCTCTGCAGAACACCACTAGTCACTGGAAACTAACCAGAAAAGGATTATTTTATTCCTACTCGCTGCCTCTTACCAGTCAGCCAATGCTCTAACCATGCCAGTAATTTTTCTGTAAAACGGTGGGCTCATACCTTAGTAAGCAGCCTCACATGTGGCACCTTGTCAAAGGCCTTCTGAAAGTCTAAATATACAACATACACTGCATCCTCTTTATCTGTCCTCCTTGTAATCTCCTCAATTAATTCCAACTGGTTCCTCAGGCAAGATTTTGCCTTAAGGAAACCCTGCTGACTTTGTCCTATCCTGTCGTGTGTCACTAAGTATTCCATAACCTTATCCTTAACAATCGGCTGTAACACCTTCCCAGCCACAAGTCAGACTAAATGGTCTATAACTTCCTTTCTGTTGATCATTTGTAATACACCACAATCTCTGCCACTACCTCTTTCAGGACTCTAGGGTGCAGTTCATCTGGGCTGGGCGACTTATGGACCCTCAGTTCTATTTTTGAGTAACTTCTCTCTTGTAGCAGTAACTGCATGCACTTCTCTTCCCTCACACCCTTCAATCCCTAACACACTGCTAGAGTCTTCAACAGTGAAGACTGATGCAAAATACTCATTTAGTTTATCTGCCATCTCTTTGTCCCTTCTTATTATTTCTCCGGCCTCATTTTCTAGAGGTCCTGTATCCGCTTTTATCTCTTTTGTTTCCTACATACTTGAAAAAACTTTTACTGTCCACTTTGATATTGTTTGCTAGTTTGCTTTCATTTTTCATCTTCTGCCTCCTAGTAATTCTTTTGGTTACTTTCTGTAGGTCTTTAAAAGCTTCTCAATCCTCTATCTTCATGCTTATTTTTGCTTTGTTGTATGCCCCCTCATTTGCTTTTGCATTAACTTTGATTGCTTTTGTCAGTCACTGTTGTACAGTTTTGCCATTTGAGTATTTCTTTGTTTTTGGAATACATCTGTGTTTCCTCATTTTTCCCAGAAATGCATGCCATTGTTTCTCTGCTGTCATCCCTGCAAGCATCTCCTTCCAATTTACTTTGGCCGACTCCTCTCTTGTACCACTGTAATTTTCTTTATTCTACTGAAATATTGCCACATCAGACTTTTCCTTATCAAATTTTAAGTTGAACTCAATTCATATTTTGATCACTGGCTCCTTAGGGTTCTTTTATCTTGAGCTCCCTAATCGCCTCTGGTTCATTACGTAGCACCTAATCCAGTGTAGCTGATTCCCAAGTAGGCTCAATGACAAACTGCTCTAAAAAGTCATCTCATGGGCATTCAACAAACTCGCTCTCTTGAGATCCACTACCAGCCTAATTTTCCCAATCAACCTGCATGTTAAAACCTCCCATGACTATCATAGCATTGTCCTTTTGACATGTCTATTCTATTTCCTGTTGTAATGTGGTCCATGTTCCAGCTGCTGTTGGGAGGCCTGTATATAACCCTTGCAGTTTCTTAACTCCCACAAGGATTCAACATCTTCCGATCCTATGTCACATCTTTTGTGATTTGATGCCATTCTTTACCAGTAGAGCCACGCCATCCCCTCTGCCTACTTTCCTATCCCTCTGATACAACGTGTAACCTTGGACATCCAGCTCCCAACTGCATCCATCCTTCTGCCACGATTCAGTGATGGCTACAACATCATACCCGACAGTCTATAATAGCGCAACAAGATCATCCACCTTATTTCTAATATTTCCTGCAAGTATTGCTGTCAGTATATAGATTCCAAATTTTATGTAACTCTCCTTGCCATCAACATGTAGAGAAATTCGATTCCTTAAACATACTTTGGTTTAGCAAGAAGACATTTCTGTAGACATTGCTCTCATATTACTAATCTACTTGTGGAAAATTGTCTGGAAGCTTACTGTGTAGCTTTATAGGTTGATTAACATATAGCTAGCCTGAGTTTCTGCAAGACAGCATTCTTTTCAAAGCTTTATTAAAGATTCGGTATTAATAATTCTGTGAAATTGCAGTCATGTGCCTTTTACAGATGTCAATTAACACCATGTATGATAACGTCACACAGCAGAGGTTTTGTTCTTTTTTATGGGTTTGGTTTTAATTTCCTATTTGCTTTGACTGACAATCGCAAGCCATTTTCATTCTGTAGCTTACTTCTCTCAGCAGATTCCCTCTGCCTTTCTTAATGTTTTCTTCTTGAGAGGAGGATTAGCTATGTTAATCTTGACAAAGCAACTGCTTCATTTCAATTTATAAATTATGCTGCATTTTCAACCTTAAAGATAATCTTCCATTCTGCCCATTATCAGTCCTCACACAGATTGTTGCTTGATTTTTTTTTAGTTTTCAATATTGTTTTAAAATTTATCAGGCGGTCTGAGGAATTAGAGGGGAATTCATTTATGTCTTTCATTTGGCAATTGTGAGGATGCAAGACAGAAAGTCTGTCTTCTCTCAAGTTTCCTACCACTGAAGTGTGAATTGACAACAGAAGGTCACATATTAATTGGCACTTACAAATTCATATGATTAGCCAGAGATCATAGGATTTAAGGGAAAGTAGTGTTTAATTGTACAATGTTACGGGCAAAGTTTACAATCCAGATCCAGTGGGTATAGGAATATCTGAATAAAAAGCTGTTGTGTTGAAGAATGGCTCATGGGTCAGTATTACACAAGGTCAGAGTTTAGATTAGGAGAGGTTGAAAGACTGTTCCCCATGATGTGCCACAGAACCTGTACAGTCAACAGCTTCATTTGTGCATCTGAGTCTACTTGCCCTCTTTTGTCTGCTCCAGTACAATGAGATTATGGCTGATCTAATTGGAATTTTAGCTCTGCATTCCTATACACCCCTTATAATCATTTACTTCCTTTAGTATTGAGAGCTCATCATGTCCAATCCACCCAGCCCAGCCCAACACACAAACCATCCTCCCCTCAGTGACATTGTCGACACTTCCCACTGCACCTGGAGAGAAGCCAACATGAGCAAGGACCCATCCCCAGTCATTCTCCTGCTCCCTCCCATCAGAAGATAAAACCAGATTTAAAGACAACTTCTATCTCACTGTCATCAGATTCTTCATGGATTTCTCTGACATTAAAAGATGAAGTCTTGATCTTCCAATTTACTTTGTCAAAGACCTTGCACTTTCTCTTCCCACACTGCACATACTCAAAGGTTTCAAAGGTAAATTTAATCTCAGAGAAACATATACAATATGCATCCTTAAATGCTTTTTCTTTGCAACCATCCACGAAAACAGGGGAGTGCTCCCAAAGAATGAATGCCAGTTAAATGTTAGAACCCCAAAGTCCCCCCCAAGCTCCCCTCACTCCCGTGCGTAAACAGCAGCAAGCAACAATCCCACCGGCAAAAAAAAGCATCAGCACCCGCCACCAAGCTCTCAAGCATGATCAAGGCAACAGCAAAGACACAGATGTGCAGTACTCCAAAGACTACACTGTTCACCCGGCATTCGACATACCACAGGCTTGTTTTCTCTCCCTAATAGGGGACAAAGAGGTGTCTCTGTTTCACAGCGAGAGGGGAGACATAACAAACAACTCACTAGTTTATGCTGTTAAAATTCCATTGCGTCACTTTTTCTGAGGTCTCGGGTTTCTGGGCACAGAGATCTCTGGGCAGCTCTTCCATCTCCCACGACACACTGGTCTTCTGCTTGGACACTGACCTTCAATCCCCCCGCCCTCCACCCCTCATCTCCAGAGTCACGGAAACTCAGTCCTTCGAAGGCAAGCGGAGCTCTTAGGCCGAGCCCTTACTGTGCTGAACAACAGCCAGTTGTGAAACCCCAAGAGCAGATCCCATTCCCACAGAGAACTGTAGTGAGTGTGTAACTCCAGATCGGGTCTTCAAAAGAACCCTGAAAGGGAAAAATAGAGGTATTAAAGATGGAAATAGAGCTCTTTCTGAAGATGCAAGCTGTTAGGCACCATTAACCCTGCGCCTGTTTTTTTATATTTTACATTCTACTTTTTCCACTACCTTGATATAATTACATATGGCAAGAGTCTGGGGAAAACTGTGATCCCAAACCTCCCATCTTATGGCTTTGCCCACTCATGGGGAAGGTGTCAGGAATAAGCCCCGAGGGAAAAATCCAGAGTTGGAGTTCCTAAGGTAGTCCTGTTTTGAGTTCAACGCTGACTGGCAACTCCTGTGATGCTGCTGGGGCCAAACAGCATCCATCCCTGCCATTCTTTTGGGTTTATCAGATGCTTGGAGGGGTGGGGGGGGGGGGCACTTGCTACAGTGGCAACTGCTTGGTCTCTATATTGTACAGTTAGACAGTGAGAATGCAATATCCATGGTCAGCCCTGACCAATGGAGGCCTTGCAATAGGTCTGTCTGGGTGGTAGTCAAAGCAGATGCTTGGCACATAATAGACTAATAAGGATTTATCTTCTTTTGGACATTATTTCAAGGACTTTGCTTCCACTACTCATTGTGAAGTAAGTTTCAAAATTCACCACCCTTTGAAAGAGGGTAAAATAAAATTGCCCTGTGTATTTTCAGCAGTGGTCTTATAGTTCTGGATTTGAAAAAAGAGGAAACTCACACTCCACATTATCAACACGAAATTCCGCAGTTACTTGAAATCCAGAGCAACGCACACAAAATACAGGTCTCAGTTTGAAATATCAACTGTTTATTCCACTCCATAGGTGTTGCCTGATCTGCTGAGTTCCTCCAGCATTTTGTGTATTACTCTCTCCAAGTTCATCCCATTAAGACCCCTCAGGAGTCTTAATATTTCAATCAATGTCTCCTTCATCCATCTAGCTCCAGGCCAGCCCATCCTCATTCGATAACCAATCCAGATACCAGTACAGTAAACCTTTGTACTGCATCCAATGGATCTGTAAGTAAGAAGACTTACATAGTGCATTAGTGTCATCTCAGCAAATAATGAAAGCACAGCCTCACTATTCTCTTTAATTCCCCAAGCAAAAATTGGTGTACTATAGTCACATGTACATTGAAAAGCTTTATTTGGCATCCTGTCCAGACAAATTCAAGAGATTCTGCTGATGCTGGAAATCCAGAGCAACACATACAAAATGTTGGAGGAGCTCATCAGGTCAGGCAATGAATAGAGATGGTGTTTTGGGCCAAGGTCCTTCATCAGGACTGGAAAGTAAGGGGAAAGGAACCAGAAGGAGAAGTTGTGGGCAAAGGGGAGAAGTAAAATCTAGAAGGTTATAGGGGAATCCATATGAGGGAGAAGGTTGATGAGTGAGGCAGGGGAATGAAATGAGAAGTTGGGAGCTGATAGGTGCAAAAGGTAAGTGGTTTAAGAAGGAGGCATCTGATAGAGGTGAGTGGACCATGAGAGGAGGGACAGCAGAGGGAGGTGATAGGCAGGTGAGGAGAAGAGCTAAGGTGAGATTGGAGCAGGAATGGAAGGAAAGGGAAGGGAGGGGGAGAAATTGATGTTCATGGCATCAGTACGTTGAGATAGTACAAGGGAAAAGCAATAACAATGCAGAATATAGTGTGCCATTTTCAGAGAAAATGCAGTGCAATGAGATTCAGGGACATGACGAGGTAGATTTTGTTTTACAAGAGGCTTGTTACTTAGTCTTATGACAGTATACAAGTATGCTGAAGCATGAAGACTCTGCAGTGTATCTTAATATTAAGTTTTCTTCCCTAATCACATACTGTACCGTCATTCAAGCCTTAGTTAAATTATTTACAATAACATTACAGCCCCCATCACATTTAAGATCTTCATCTTTAAATGTAGCAACTAAAGTTAAGGCTTTCATCCAAATAATATTTTAGAATTTTAATTGTAAAACACCAGCAATGGCAGTGTGACACACTGTTCATTACATCTTGCCAACCAGCAAGGGATCCATTTATGCCTAATCCTTTACTGTTAACTCACCAGTATCCTATTTATATCAAAAGGTTAGCTTCTATTTTCTTCCAAAACCTTTAGATGCAATATGTTAGTATGTTCCACTTTCAGGTCAAATGTGGAAAATTATACTCAGCATTATATCATTTTTTTAAAGTAGCTGTCAAAATGAGGTCTGCTTTTCAGCTAGAATAGAAACTTTCTTTTCCCATATACTTAAAGAGACAGCAGATTAGTATATTCCACAAATAGATCAAGTACAGAATTATCCTGGTTAAATGTAGATGCTCCAACTCAAATTTGGCCGGTTGGCCCTTTGAGTCTGCTCCACCATTTAATCAATGCTGATTTTTGTTTACCTTCTCCCTGTAACCTTTGACTCCCTGACTAATCAAGAGCCTATCAACCTCTGCTTTACATATAGCCAGTGATTGGGCCCTCATGTCTGTCTACCCAATGACTTGGCCTTCATGTCTGTCGTCGGCAGTGAGATCTACAGATTTACTTCCTTCTGGCCAAAGAAATTCCTCATCTCTGTTCTAAATAGACATTCCTCCTGTACTAGGCTCCTCCACTATAGGGAGCATCCTCTCTACATCCACTGTTTCAAGGCTTTTCAATGTTCAATAAGTTTCAATGAGATCTTCCCCTCATTCTTCTAAACTCCGGCTAGTATTGGCCGAGAGCCATCAAACATGAACAAACAGGAATGCACCTGAAACCTGTATTTACTCCATTCGTGCTTATGATCTGGACACACATCTCTAATGTTTACACTTCAATGTTTTGGCAAGTAAGTGACTGGATATCCGTCCTCTACTGTATTTCCATTTAGATCTTTATCCATGGCAGCTCTGAGACCAGATTTAGCACATCCCATCTCTGCGCCTTCACCCTTCCCCCCTCTCCCTTCTCCTGCGGCATATGGATTCCCCTCCACTGCAGCTGAAACCCTTCCCATCTGTTCTGTATGATTTAATGTTCTAAATTGAAGTCTGGCACGGGCAGTGGATTATCTCACGGGAGTTCACGCATTGTAAAACAACATCCTGTGTGCTTGTCTAATTAAGGAGTTTTGTCCTTTTCCTCTGGGCAGCTTCCTTTTGTGTGGCAAGAATGTAAAGTCTCTTCCTGCCCTGTTTTCCCCCCCAAACCAGACCGTGGAGAGAGAAGTCAGTCAGCTGTGCATCATAGCCATTGTAATCACATAGTTTGCTGAATACATGTTGCATTTGTGCTACTAACATGGAAAGTGCTCAGCTAAATCTTTAAGAATAGCAGTAATCTCATTTTTCTTCTAGAATTAGTATTTTTAACACCAAAAACTGATTTTGATTCCACTGGTGTACTTTCTAAGATTTGTACTTTATTGCCAGAACTAATGTAGCTAAGGAGAACCAACACTTGTTGTTTAACAAATGTTTAATTAGCACTGTTCTATTCACTGACCAGGAACAGTGCTTCTTTTTTCTGCCTCTTTGTAGTGAGAAAAAAATCATTGCCAGTAATGTTTCAACGCAATTTTCTCAGCTGTTGGCATGAAATAGATTCCTCAGGCCTAGAAGTCTATCCTTGACTTTTTAATTGCAGTCAGCTCCATTATCCGAGTGTCTATCCATTAAAGTTAAATAGGGAAAGAGCTACAGCACAGAACCAGGCCCTTTGGTCCATCTAATCCAGGCTGAACAATTTAAACTGCCTACTCTCGTTGACCTGCGCTGGAACCATAGTCATTGATATGCTACAATCCAAACTTCAAATATTTAAAAATATCTATCCATTAACGTTAATTATTTTTAAACTTAAATTGCTTATTTCATTCCAGTACATCACTTGCTTTGCCTTAATTTTTTTTTAAAAAAGGTTCCCTGAAAGTTGTTTCTTTAAACCACCAAGAACACCTCCTGAGAGTAGCATAGATTTTTTAAAAACTAACCCAGTTGTATAAATGTTCCAGCTGTAGCCAACTTCATTTGGAATCTATTAATGGAACTTCGGGGCGCCATGATGGTGTAGCACCGGGATTCGCAACCTTTTTATGTGTCATGGAACCCTACCATTAACCGATGAGGCTGTGCACCCCAGGCTGAGAAACCCTGGCATAGCAGTTAGCACAATACTATTCCGGCTCAGGATGTTTTGGAGCTTGGAGTTCAATTCCGATGCCATTCTGTAAGGACTGTCTGTACATTCTCCCCATGGAATGCGTGAGGTTTCCTCCTATAGTCCAAAGATGTACTGGGTAGGTTAATTGGTTTTTGTTAATTGTCCCGTGGTTAGGGTAGGATTAATCGGAGTTGTTGGGATAATGTGGCTCAAAGGGCCTACACTGCACTGTATCGCTAAATAAATTAATTAATTCAAGAGTTTGAACCATTAGTGTCATTTTTTTTAGAATGGCCAAATGTGCTTTAACAATTGCCAAGTGTAACAATGAGCTAAATTTACATTTAGGTCGCATGTCGTAAATGCATTTAATCTGAGAGCCAAGAGCTTGCTTTCTTGGTTTCCATCTGCTGTGCCTGAATCTTTTCTGACTCCGGCATTGTTTGTATTGTATCAATGAAGTTCAGGGGAGTAGTCAGGGACATCTGGCCAATTGTTGCATGCTATTTTGGTTCTTTTGTGACGTTTGGAAAACTCATTGCTGAAAATAAACTCACTATTAAAGAGGGACCTAAACAGAGAAATGCCTTTGTGTTTGGAAGCCATAAATTTTTGTTGAACTACACATATTCTAGACGTGAACCACATTGTGTTAAGAAGTAGCTTTATCACATTCCATCTATATGTTTGACAAGGTCTACTTCATCTGTTGTAAATTACTAAACTAGCTTTGGTCTGCATACCAAAATTCTGCTCTGGGGAAAAATGGGTGCAGTAGTTCAAGGAGGAATCAACTTCATATGGCGAAAAGAATTTGGATGTGGGAACTGTAGCCCAGTAATTCAATTTTAAAATTCTTTTTAGCATTATCTGAATTTTTTTCATCACACTGAGGTGTATCAAAATCATCTCTAGGTAGTTTTGTATCACTCTAGAAATTTCGGATTCATGTTTCAGATTTAGATTTATTTATCACATGTACATCAAAAACACGGTGAAATGCATTGTGTGTATTGCTGATTTGTAGTTGAAAGAAGATCATAGTTGAGAGCTTAACATCAAAGGACACTCATTGTACCGAAAGGACAAGCAGGTAGGCAGAGGGGGTGGGATGGCACTTTGTACAAATGAAATCAAATACTGAGAAAGAGATAACATGGGAGAGAAAGATGTAGAGTCCTTGTGGGTAGAGTTAAGGAATTGAAAGAGTAGAAGACCCTGATGGGAGTCAGGCTGTGGGATATAGATTACAATGGGAGGTAGAAAAGACACACAATAAGGTCAATGTTATGATGGTCATGGGGGTTTTCAATAAGCAGGTAGATTAGGAAAATCAGGTTGGTGCTAGGTCTCAAGACAAAGATTTAAGACTAAAGCAGATAATCTTGCGGTGCAGTTAGAAATTGTGTTAACAACTAGGATGTGCTACATGTAGCTGTCACGTGTCACCATACATTCCAGCGCCAGTAGAGCATGCCCACAATGTTTAGTGGAGCAACACGAGCAGCAACAAAAACAAGATAACAGCAAAGCAAGCCATCTGCTCACACAGGCCCCTAACCCCAGGACAGGCTGCCTTTGGTTGTTGGTCCTAGACTCTCATACACACAGACACTGGGCCTCCAGTCACTAGCCCTGTCCCAGACTCACAGACATTCAGACCTCTGATCTTGAGACAAGCAATCCAGTCTTTGACCTGTGAGCTCAGGAATTCGACCTTTTGCTTTGCTCTCCTTTTTGAAAACTCTACAGGGGGATTTGGTCATATTGCCTGGAATTACCTTCTGGTAATTAACCCAGTAGTGAGTAAGTTATTGGAAGGTATTCCAAGGGACTGGATATTGAAGTATTTGGATAGGCAGGAACTGATTAGGGATAGTTAACATGGCTTCCGGCAAGGCAGGTCAAGTCTAACCAATCTTAGGGATTTTTTTGAAGAAATTGCCAGGAAAGTTGATGAAGGCAAGGCAGTGGATGTATTCTACATGGATGTTAGCAAGGCCTTTGACAAGGTCCTGCATGAGAGGTTGGTAGAGAAGATTCAGTCACTTGGCATTCAAGATGAGTAGCAAATTGGATTAGACATTAGTTTTGTGGGAGAAGCCAGAGAGGAGCAGTAGATGGTTGCCCCTCTAACTGGAGGCATTATTAGTGGTGGGCCTTAGGGATTGGCGCTAAATCCATTGTTTGTTATGTATATCAAGAATCTGGATGATAATGTTGTAAACTGGATCAAGAAATTTGCGGATAACACCAAGACTGGGGGGCATGGACAGTGACAAAGGCTCTCAAAGCTTGCATTGGGATTTGTACCAGTTGGAAAAATAGGCTGAAAAATGGTGGATGGCATTTAATGTAGCCAAGTGAGAAGTGTTGCATTTTGGGAGTTCAAACTAAATTAGGACCTACACCAGGGGTGGGCAAACTTTTTGACTTGTGGGCCACAAAGGGTTCTAAAATTTGACAGGGGGGCCGGACCAGGAGCAGATGGACGGAGTGTTTTGGTAATACACCTCATAAGAGAAAATAAAATATCATGGGATATGGAGAAAACATGTGCTTTAATTTCAATTGAAAATGAACAAATGCATTACAACAAAATATCTGTCTTTGAAGTCCCATGGTATTTAGCTATTTATTGAAATGACTTTTAAAACACTGAAAATTAAATGAATAAAATACAGCTTTTTTTAATAGTAACAGTTATTATTTTAAAGCAGTGAAAATTCTGTTATCCTTCAAGATATTATCATCATCACTCTCCTCCTGACTGTCTTTATTTCAAAAACGGTAGGAGATGCAGGTCTACTTGTCCTGCTCCTTCTTATTCAATTGTCCCCTGTGCCAAAACTCAACAACAACCAGCACAAGGACAGAACAGTGACAGCGCGCCAGTATGCGGAGCGCGTTATTTGATCTGGAGCGCATTTTTTATTTTGAGAACGTACGTGCACCTGCGCACTACTCATGTCCATCACTTAACAGAAATGACATGTAACATGTAAGGCTTATTGAAAAAAATATTTTCAAATGCATTTTTTACATAACACAACAAAGAAACTTATTTTTAATTTCAGTGGGAACAGTGTTGTTGGTTTCCCTTTTTAGCCAGCGCATCAAAGTCTGGATTTAGTTTTGTTGTGGTGATTCTCAGGATGGATCTGAGGTGTTGGTCAGTTAACTTGGATCTGTGGCTGGCTTTGTTGATGTTCATGACGCTGAACGCCTGTTCACACAAATAGGTCGAGCCGAACAACGCCAGCATCTTCTGTGCCGTCCTCCGGAGGTTTGGAAGCACCTCTTTACCAAGTGAAGCATAAAAGTCATTCAGTTTAAGAGAGTTGAACTTCTCTTTTAAGACGGGGTCAGACTGAAGGTCGATCAGTTCCAGCTGTAGCTCCTCTGGTGCTGTTTCAGGATCTTGTGACAGGGGACAGGCCACCAACTGAAGTGACTTGTCAATTTTTTCAAAATCAGAAAAGCGACGGCAGAATTCTCTGTGCAGCGCATCCAGTGACTCGCTGTATTTTTTTCACATTTGCGCCGGCCTCTTCACGGCGTGGCTAGTGTGGGAAAATGAGTGAATAACTTATTCAAAATTTGCCTGGAGTAAAAAGCCAGCTTGGATTTAAAGGCTTTCACGTTTGTGTACATGTCATGTACAAACTGATCCTTCCCCTGTAGCTTCACGTTCAGTTCATTCATGTGTGAAAATATATCCACAGCAAACGCAAAGTCACAAAGCCAGCTCTTGTTGCTCAGCTCAGGAAATTCGCCGGCCTTCCTCAGTAACTCCAAAAATGCACCGATCTCCTCTTTGAGCTCCCATACTCGAAACACTTTGCCCAAACTTAACCAGCGGACACGGGAGTGATAAAGTAGGTCCTGGTGATCCACATCAGTTTCCTCCGGGAACGTGATGAACTGACGGTGCTGAAGTCCCCTTGCACATATAAAGTTGACAAGTTTTACGACAGGATTCACAACATGATTCAGCTGTAATACTGATTTACATAGAGATTCCTGGTGGATGATGCAGTGAAGGAAAATAACATCCTGGTCAGGATTTTCATCTTTCACTTTATTCTGTATTCTCCTCAGCAGGCCGACATTTTTCCCTGTCAAATTAGGAGATCCATCTGTGGTGACGTTGATAAGTTTACTCCAAGGGAGCTTCATATTTTCGATGACAGCAGACACCCAGTCATACAAGTCCTCTCCCCGTGTTTTTCCTTTCAGAGACTCCATTGTCAAAAACTCCTCCATTATTTCAAAAGTATTGTTAATTCCTCGGATAAAAATGAGGAGCTGAGCAGTGTCTTTTACATCGTTGCTTTCATCCAGTGCTAATGAATATAACGTGAACGACTCTGCCTTTTTATTTAAGTCGTTGGTTATATCTTCATCTATCAGTTCCATACGGCGAGTCACTGTCCTGCGTGATAAACTGATTTTTTAAAATTTGTCTTTGCTCTCCGGACACAATACACCTGCTGTCTCCACCATACATTCTTTTAAAAACTCGCCTTCAGACAGAGGCTTGCTGGCCTTTGCTAATTTGAATGACAGCATAAAACTCGCCTTGGGTACTTGACTCATGAATGGCAGTTTGACGGTGAAAAAAATTTTGTTGAGCCTGTAAATTAGCTGCCAACCTCTGAGCATTAGCTTCCCGTTCTTTCGTTGACTGGTTGCTAGCATAGTTGGCATGTTTTGTGGCAAAGTGACAGCTGATATTATATTCTTTAAAAACCGCCACAGTCTCTTGGCATATCAGGCATACAGCAGTTGATCGGTGTTCGGTAAAAAGATATTTAGTTGTCCACTCCTTATTAAACACCCGACATTCTCTATCTACTTTTCTTTTCTTAGCTCCACTCATCTTTACAGAAGGGGTGAGAGGTCAAAGAGTAGAGCGCAAATGTGGAATAATACGCTGCACCTCAACAAAGGTCAATGTATATAGAGTGTGTCATCTATTGGGAAAACGCCAGAATTGCGGGGGAAAAAACGTTAACAAGGTTTATTAATATAATTTCATCAAGTTCTGCGGGCCGGATTAAAAAGCTTAACGGGCCGCATGTGGCCCCCGGGCCGTAGTTTGCCCATGCCTGACCTACACAGTGAGTGGTAGCGCATTGAGGAGTATAGTACAACAGAGGGATCTGGGCATACGTGTCCATAATTCCTTGAAAGTGGCGTCACAGGTAAATAGGGTCATAAACAGAGCTTTTGGCAAGTTTGCCTTCATAAATCAAACTATTGAGTGCAGGAGTTGGGATGTTGAAGTTGTGTGAGGTATTAATGTGGTCTAATTTTGATTATTGTGTGCAGTTCTAGTCACCGACCTACAGGAAAGATTGAAAGAGTACAGATACAATTTACAAGGATGTTGCTGGGTCTCGAGGATCTGAGTTCTAGTGAATGTTTGAATAGGTTAGGACTTTTATTTCCTTGAGTGTAGATGAGTGAGGGGAGACTTGAGAGAGGTACACATAATTATGACGGGTATAGATAGGGTAAATGGAAGCAAGTTTGTTGTACTGATGTTGGGTGAGACTAGAATTGGAGGTCAAGGGTTAAGTGTGAAAGGTGAAATGTTTAAGAGGAATATGGGGGGGGGGGGGGAACCTTTTCACTCTGAAGGTGGTAAGACTGCAACAAGCTGCCAGTAGAAGTGATGGATGCAGGTTTGATTTCAATATTTAATGAACAGCTAGATAGGTACGTGAATGAGAAGGGTATGGAGGGCTATAGTCTAGGTGCAAGTTGATGGGGCTAGGTAGATTAATAGTTTGGTACGGACCAGATGGGCTGAAGGGCCTTTTTCTGTGCTGCAGTGTTCTATGACCATCCTTACCAAATCCTAATACTTTGCACTACTGGATTGGGGATGCCTGTATCCCATGTTTCCCTTTGATCCTTGGCCCTCTCTTCCCTCACACACAGAACTGACAGACCCTGATTTTTCTGCTTGTGCCTCAGAGGGCCACACTCTGTACCTCTGGCCCTCCATTGTTTCTGGCCCCATTCCCTTGCAATGTTCTAGTCCTTCAGGCCACTTTGCCTTCCTTTCCCTCCCTTCCCTTTTCAGCTCTACCAGATTTAAATAGCCTGCTGAGTATGATGGGAAAGTCATTAGGTAATGAATGACAAGCTTCAGTGTATAGTGAGGAAAAATGACCAGAGTTCCAATACTTCCATTTTTGGAAATTAAAAGATGTCAAAGGAAACCTTAATTTTTCTCACAACAAGAATGCAGAGAGGTGAAAGTGTCTTTTTGATTATTAAACTGATACAGTCAGTAACTAGATTCAATTTAAGCCCTTTCTTGTTGGTTTAAGGAGAGATATTGTTACTAAAGTACGGGGAACAGATGGTGTTAGAAGCATGTCAGCACAAGTACTGCAGGGAAGGTTTTTTATGCCAGGACTTTCTGGGAAATGCTGGTATTTCTGAAGACTTCCCAGCATTTACACTCTGAAGTGCCAGCTAAGTCAGGATTTTGAATGAATGTGAAATTTCTGATTGCATTGAGAGAGCCTTGCTGTCAATTACTTTTCTGGTAGTGCAGAATTCTCTAAGTTTTAAACATGGGAGTTTGCCCACGAAACCTGTAATTATTATTTAAAAAAGATATTTACCTATTTAAAATTTATTAAGTAATATTTTATTTTAGTTAACAAAGAACTGTACAGGCAGTAGAGTCCTTCCATCCCATGATGTTGTGCTGCCCTTTTACCCTACTCTAAAAACCAACCTTATCCTTTCCTCCCACATAGTCCTCCACTTTACTATTATCCATGTGCTTATCGTGTTGCTCCTTTCCGGACCTTGTGGCGCATCGGGTGGCAACCTTGCCATTTCTGTTAGCATTTGTTTTTTTATGAGGCCGAGTTGCTAGCTCAATGCTCAGTCAAGCATGGATAAAAAGCATGCAAGGAGCCAGCCGGATTTGAACACGGGACCACTCACCTTGAAGTCCAATCCAGATGTCACTACACTACCAACTGGCTATAAGTGCTTATCTAAAAAGCTTCTTAAATGCCCCTCATAGAAACATAGAAAACCTACAGCACAAATCAGACCCTTCGGCCCCCGAAACTGTGCCAAACGTGTCCTTACCTTAGAAATTACCCAGGTAACCCACAGCCCTCTATTTTTCTGAGCCCCATGTACCCGTCCAGGAGTCTCTTAAAAGACCCTATTGTATCTGCCTCCACCACCATCGCCATGCACTCACCACTCTCCGCGTAAAAAACAACTTACCCCAACATCTCCTCTGTACCTACTTCCAAGCACCTTAAAACTGTGCCCTCTTGTGCTAGCCATTTCAGCCCTGTGAAAAAGCCTCTGACTATCCACACGATCATATATTTATGGTAGTTGTGTTCCGCCAAAAATGTAATTAATTTAACAAGGCAAATCACAAAAATTTACAGATTTTATTCTGGGGAAGAGCATGCAGCATGCTGTCTTGACTGTAATTGCGATAATAAGTATGCTGATATTGATCCAGGTTTCTACCTTTAACCTTCACAATCAATATTTTTAACCCCTGTGCACTATTAACTGTTATTTTATGTGACTGACCCTACCCAATAAGATTTCCAGAGTGACATTGTAGTTTTAGACCATAAGACCAAAAGATACAGGAGTAGAATTAGGCCATTTGGCCCATTGAGTCCGCTCCGTCATTTCATCATGACTGATCCAATTTTTCTCTCAGCCCCAATCTCCTATCTTCTCCCCGTGTCCCTTAATGCCCTAACCAATCAAGAATCTATTGACCTCTGCCTTAAATATACTTAAAGACTTGGCCGCCACAGGGATTCCACAGATTCACCACTCTCTGGCTTAAGAAATTCCTCCTCATTGCCATTCTAAAAGGACACCCCACTGTTCTGAGGTTGTGTCCTCTAATCTTGGGTGCTCCCACCATAGGAAACATCCTCTCCACATCCGTTCAAACAAGGCTTTTCACCATTTGATAGGTTCAATGAGGTCACCCCTCATTCTTATAAATTCCAGTGAATATAGGCCCAGAGCCATCAAATGCTCTTCATATGACAAGCCATTCAATCCTAGAATCATTTTTGTGAATCTCCTTTGAACCCTCTTCGGTTTTAGCTCATCCTTTCTAAGTGAAAGGGCCCAAAACTTCTCACAATACTCTAAGTGAGGCATCACCAGTTCTTTATAAAGTCTCAACATTGCATTCTTGTTTTTATATTCTAGTCCTCTTGAAATGAATGCTAACGTTCCATTTGCCTTCCTCATCACAGACACAACCTGCAAATTAACCTTTAGGAAATCCTACACAAGCACTTCCATCTTTTTTTTTGTATTTTCTCTGCATTTAGAAAATAGTCAACACTTTCATTTCTTCTACCACAGTGACTGACCATACACTTCCCGACACTGTATTCCATCTGCCATTCTCCTAACCTGTCATAAATCCTTCCATAGCCTCTCTACTTCCCAAAACTATCTCATCCTCCAGCTATCTTCATATTGTCTACAAACTTTGCAGCAAAGCCATCAATTCCATCTTCCAAATCATTGATATTTAATGTTAAAAAAACATCAGTCTCAACACAGACCGCTGTGGGACACTACCAGTCACCTGCAGCCAGCCAGAAAAGGCTCCCTTTATTCCTACTCTTTGTCTCCTGCCAATCAGCTACTGCTTTATCCATGCTAGAATCTTTCCTGTAATGCCATAGGCTCGTAGCTATTAATCAGCCTTGTGTATTGGGCCTTGTCAAAGGCCTTCTGAAAATCTCAACTGATTCTCCTTTGTCTATCCTGCTTGTTATTTTTTTCAAAGAATTCCAACAGATCTGCCGGCAAGATTTTCCTTTGTAGAAACCATGCTGTCTGCAGCCTATTACATGCCTTCAAGTACACTGAGTCCTCATCCTTGATAATTGACTGATATTAGACTAACTGGCCTATCGTTTCCTTTATTCTGCCTCTCTTTTTTCATGAAGAGTGGAGTGATATTGGCAATTTTCCAGTCTTCCAGAACCATTCCAGAATGTAGTGATTCTTGGAAGATCATTACTTATGCCTCCACGATCTCTTCAGCCACCTCTTTCAGAACTCTGGTGTACACCATCTGATGCAGGTGCTTCATCTTCAGACCTTTCAGGTTCCCAAGAATCTTCTCTGTAGTTATGGTAACTTCACACACTTCATGACTCCTGGCACCTGGAACCATACTGCTAGTGTCTTCCACTGTGAAGACTGATGCAAAGTACTTATTTAGTTCATCTGCCATTACTACCTCTCCAGCAGCATTTTCATAACCCACTCTTGCCTCTCTTTTACACCTTATGTATCTGAAGTTATAGATTCACCTTAAGTATCCAGTTCTAAAGTTGCTTTAATCAAATTGCAGAATGACTTTTAAACCCATGACTCTAGCCTCCCTGTGTTGTACCATGGCTGATTTATTTTCATCTTGTTTGGTTCAATATATACACAGACTGAAGAAGGCTGGCAATATCATGAGGGATCCTACCCCAACCTGCTCCTAAACTGTTTGTCCCACACCCGTCAGGGAGGAGGCTATGGAATATCTATGCCAGGACCACCAGACTAAAACAGCAGTTACTTTCCCCAAGCAATAAGCCTGATCAACACTTGCACCCAGTAACTTGCCCCATCATACCCCAACTGCCACTGCTTTATCGTGTCCTGCCAGAGTCACATAATGTACAGACAGTCCTGTACCTACCTTCAGTTTATGTACATGCAATCAATCTACTTAAATAAGCTGTCAATTGTGTATTTTTTGTGCAGCATCAGATCCAGCATTACATTTATTTCATTCTCCTTTACACCTGTGTACTGGAAATGACATTTAACAGTCTTGAATCTTCCACTGTGATTAATGCCATCCACTAAAAATCTACAATCTGTGTTTAAATTTTTATTTTGCATGAGAAGTTTTGAATTCTGCTACAAGGTCAAGATGCCAAGTACATTTCCCTTCAAATTAATTGAGTAAGCACATCCTTAGCCTACGTGTGGAAATCATGGAAAATGAAATACTAGTGGGACGTGGCAGGTCAGACAGATGGTCTCTACTACTTGGCAAGGCAGCCAGAACTGTTTTGTGTGAGTCAGTTGATCCGATGTGTCTGCATCAGCTGATGAAGAGCTTTTCAGCCTGATCTCAGTCAAATCTAAAGAGAGATTAAATATTAGCTTTATTTGTTACATGTAGATCAAAATGTACAGTGAAATATGTCCTTTGCATCAAATTAAATCAATGAGGATTGTGCTGGGCAGCCTGCAAACGTCACCACGTGTCTGGCACCAACGTAGCAAGTCCACAGCTCACCCTAACCATACGTCTTTGGATTGTGAGAATGTGAAGAAGCCCACACAGTCAGACAGAGAAGGTACAAATTCCTTACAGACAGTGGCAGGATTCGGATCCCAATCTTACAGCTGATGCACTGTAGTGCATTGCGCTAACCACCACGCTACCATAGCGCATCTTTTGGTCTGTACCCTAGTAGGTTATAGCATTTCAAATGCATAAGTCATTACTTCAGATATAACAAAGATTTCTTCGTCCACTCTTTCAGACCGTGATTGAGAACTGGGGTAGCACGGTAGCATTGTGGTTAGCACAACATTTTACAGTACGAGCAACCCAGGTTCAATTCCCACCACTGCCTGTGAGGAGTTTGTATGTTCTCCCTGTGATCACATGAGTTTCCTCCTCTGGTGGTTAGGTTTCCGCTCACAGTCCAAAGACATTAATTGGTCATTGTAAACTGTCCCATGATTAGGCTGTGATTAAATCGGGGGATTGCTGCGCAGCTTGGCTTGAAGGGCCAGAACAGCCAATTCTGCACTGTACCTCTATATAAATAAATAAATAGAATCACCTCCCCTGTGAAATTTTAACAAATACTTTTAAGTTTGTGACTCCTGATTGTTGATTCCCCCTTCCACCATAAGAGGAAGCTAGACTCCATTGTACTGATATCTCGGCCCCCTATAACTTTATACACCACTATTAACTCACCTTTCTGTTCCAAAGGAAACAAACCTAGCCTAGACAGACTATGTTCACACCGAACATTTTGCAGCTCTGGAGTTAACTCGACCGATTTCTTTTCCAAACTGCATGTTTTCTTTCCTATGATTAAATGAAATTCTTATATCCTTGTTTTCTCTTGTCATGTTCCAAAGACTACAATTTTCAATCTGCCTGGAATGTTCAGAAACGAAAGTCAGTTTACAATCTTATATCAAGATTGGAAGCTGATGATGGGGCATGCAAATCAGTCATCAGATTCTCAAGTAAATGTTTGCTTATTCCTTATGCAAAACTACACTGGGTCTGTCTGTTTTGCAAGTAGCAGAAACAATCTACTTAACCAGTCACCTCCCACTGGTATGCCGGTTTAATTTCCTTATTATCTATTGATGTCATCTTGCAGAGCCATTGTGAACTATAAGTTTTGAAGGGATTTCATTACAGTAATCATTTCAGTGGCTATTCTGAGGGAAAAGGCAGAAATGTTCATTTTCTCCTTGGTAACACATGCCAAATGCTAGAGGTACTCAGCAGGTCAGGTAACATCTATAAAAAGGAATAAAGAGTTGATGTTTTGGGCCGGGACCCTTCATCAGGACTGGAAAGGAAGGGGGGCAGAAGCCAGAATGAGAAGCTAGATGCCTGACCTGCTGTGCTCCTCCAGTACATTTTGTGTGATACTCTGAATTTCCAGCTTTGGCAAAATCTCCTGTGTTCAGTTTCTTTCTTTTGCACATGAGCAGTCTGTCTACACAGCACAGTATTTCGGCACATTAATTTACTACGTTACCAGGGGCATTGAAACAAAATTTACCACAATGTCCTTTGAGAGAGTGCCCCATTTGCTCAGGATTTAGTGCTGCAGTCTTTTTTCCTCCAGTATGGTGGCCTGATATTTCATGGTTCAGTAAAGAAATAATTAGCACAACTTGGTAATGGACAGAAACAAAAGTTTCTGCCCTTGTTCAGATAAACATAAGACATAGAGCAGAATTATACCATTCGGCCCCTTGAGTCTGCTCTGCCATTCCGTCATGGCTGATTTAATTTCTCTCTCAACGCTATTCTCAGGCCTTTAAATAACGCTATGATACTACAACTATTGGCTGCTTTATCACCTCTCCCCCTTTTCTCTTTATACTGACTGTCTTCTCTCGCCTTCCTCAGTCCTGATGAAGATTGTTGGCCAAAAATATCATCAAGTCCTTTCCCTGACAGATGCTGCTTGACCTGCTGAATTCCAGCAGCGTATTGTTTGTTGCTCCAGATTCCAGCTTCTTGTGTCTCTCTTACTACCTGTTGATTTCAAAAACTATTATGGTTCATGGCCATTGAGTTTATTTAAATTAATTGCATAAAGAAACTATTTTCTAATCAATTTAAGAACCTGGACCGTAGACCAGTTCAGCAGAGGACAGTCCATTCGTTCCACGATATTGGAACTTTAGTAGGCCCTTTAACCTACTCCAAGGTCAATCTAATCCTTCCACGTGCCCTGCCCCCACCCATTTTTGTTTCATCCATGTGCCTATCTAAGAGTCCCTTCAATTCCTGTGATAAGACTATAAGCCACCGGAGCAGAATTAGGCCATTTGGCCCATCGAGTTTTCTCTGCCATTCAATTATGACTGATCCTTTTTTCTTCTCCTCCTCAACCCCAGTTCCCGGCCTTCTCCTCATAACCTTTGATGCCATGTCTAATCAAGAACCTATCAGTCTCTGCCTTAAATACATCCAACGACCTGGCCTCCACAGCTGCATGTGAAAACAAATTCCACAAATTCACCATTCTTTGGCTAAAGAGATTTCTCCACATCTCTGTTTTGAAAGGGCACCCCTTTATCCTGACGCTGTGCCCTCTTGTCCTAGACTTAACCACCATGGGAAACATCCTTTCCATTTTTACTCTGTCTAGGCCTTTTAACGTTTGAAAGGTTTCAATGAGATCCCCTCTCATCCTTCTGAATTCCAGCAAGTACAGACACAGAGCCATCCAGCATTCCTCGTATAATAAGCCTTTCTTTCCTGGAATCATCCTTGTGAATCTCCTCTGGACCCTCTCCAATGCCAGCACATCTTTTCTAAGATGCAGGGCCCAAAATTGTTCACAGTATTCAAGGTGAGGCCTCACTAGTGCTTTATAAAGCCTCAGCATCACATTCTTGCTCTTGTATTCTAGATCTGAAATGAATGCTAACATGGCAACAACTCAACCTGCAAGTTAACCTTTAAGGAGTTGTACACAAGGACTTCCAAGTCTCTTTGCATTTCAGATTTTTGGATTTTCTACTAGTTTAGAAAATAGTTTGCACATTACTACCAAATTGAATGACCATGCATTTTCCAACGTTGTGTTTCATTTGCCACTTTCTTGCCCATTCTCCTAATCTCTCTCAGTCGTTCTGTATCCTACCCGTTTCCTCAACACTACCTGCCCCTGCGCCAACCTTCGTGTCATCTGCAAACTTGGCTACAAAGCCATCTATTCCATCATCTAAATCATTTATATACAGCATAAAAAGAAGTGGTCCCAACACCAATCCCTGCAGAACACCACTAGTCACTGGCAGTCAACCAGACAAGGATCCTTTTATTTCCACTTGCTGCCTCCTGCCAATCAGCCAATGCTCTAACCATGTTAGTAATTTTGTAACAAGTACTCTTATCTCATCCTTAGCAATTGACTCTAACATCTTCCCAACCACTGAGTTCAGACTAACTGGTCTATAATTTCCTTTCTGCTGCCTTCCTCCTTTTGTAAAGAGTGGAGTGACATTTGCAATTTTCCAGACCTCTGGCAAATTCTCTTTCAAAATCCTAGGGTGCAGTTCCTCTGGTCTGGGTGACTTATGTACCTTTAGGTCTTTCAGCTTTTTGAGCACCATCACTCTTTGTAATAGTAATTGCACCCACTTCTCTTCCTTCACACACTGCAACATCAGGCATACTGCTAGTGTCTTCCACAGTGAAGACTGATGCAAAATACTCAATTAGTTCATCAGCCATCTGCTTGTCCCCCTTCTTATTTCTCCTGCTTCATTTTCTAGCGGTCCTACATTCACTCTCATTTCTCTTTTATTTTTAACATACTTGAAAAAGCTTTTACTATCCACTTTGATGTTATTTGCTAGCTTGCTTTCATATTTCATCTTTTCCCTTCTAATTTCTTTAAGTGTATAAGAGATGTGTCTTCACTCCTTGTGCAAAGAGGCACAAAAGGACATCACAACCTTTCACTCATAATTTGTGTTCACTGGAATGGAGGATTTTTTTTGCTGCAGGCCGATCTTGGATTTGAGGACATAGACTTGGGTGAAAAATAAAAACACACAATGCTGGCAGAACTCAGCAGGCCAGACAGCATCTACGGGAGGAGGTAGTGACAACATTTCAGGCTGAAACCTTTCATCAGGAGTGAAGTAACATGGGATGGTCGAGGGGGGATAAGAAGTGGGGGGAGGGATAAAGTAGAGAGCTAGGAAGTGATAGGCTGGAGGGAAACGGGCTAGGGGGAAGGTAGAGAATTATGGGAAATAAAAGAGAAAGAAAGGTAGGGCTGGGGGGAGATTATAGTGAGGGGGGAAAAAAGAGAGAGAAAGAGGACCAGACTAAAATAATAGATAGGGGTGGGGGTAAGGGGGGGGGGGCAGGGGTATCAACGGAGGTCTTTTGAGTTGGATGTTCATGCCGGCAGGTAGGAGGCTACCTAGGCAGGAGATAAGGTATTGCTCCATCGATCTGCGTGTGGCCTCATCTTGACGGTAGAGGAGGCCATGGACAGACATGTCGGAGTGGAAGTGGTCTGTGGAATTGAAGTGTGTGGCCACAGGGAGATCCTGCCACTGCTGGAGGACTGAGCGCCGGTGTTCGGCGGAACGGTCTCCCAGTCTGCGGCGGGTCTCCCCAATGTATAAATGGCCACATCGGGAGCACCGGATACAGTATATCACCCCAGTTGACTCGCAGCTGAAGTGGTGCCTCACCTGAAAGGACTGTCTGGGGCCTGGGATGGTGGTGAGGGAAGAAGTGTGGGTGAGGCACCACTTCACCTGCGATTCAACTGGGGTGATATACTGTACTTACTCTTACTCTGGCAGTAAATCTGATCAACCTCAATCACTGCACTGTAAACACTTTAAACAACTCTTTATAATGCTGTTTACATTGTAAATACATGCTGATATTTGTGTATTTATTCACATTTTATTCCATATCTGTGCTTTAGCTCTTTTTTATGTAAATCATTATTATTTATAATAGTTGGGTGTTTGTTATATGTCATGCCAATACACCACAGCAAATTCCTAATATGTGTAAATAGATGACAAATAAAGTTGATCCTTTCTCCTTAAATCCCATGTGCAATAAGAACTGGACTGGTTGCATTGAACTTATTGAGATATCACTTTCACATGGTGGTCCTCATATTTTTTCTATCAGATGGTTGAAGCAAGCGTCTCCTCTGTACCCCTTTCTGATATCTGCTGGACAGGACCAGGATCACTATTGTGAATGATGGCAGGAGTGTTATTCCCAGTGCGCTGTCTGGTATTTTATTTCCCTATTGACATCACCACATTGGATTCTCTGGTCATTGTTTACTTGCTGTTTGTGGGAGCTTAATGTTTGCAAATCATTCACGTCCTTTCCAACATCACAACAGTGAAAAGTATGTCTGTTGCTGTACACTGTTTATTGTATTTTATTTAGAAATACAGCATTGAACAGGCTCTTCTAGCCCAACAAGCTGCACCACTTAGCCCCTCCCCCGCCCCGATTTAACCCTAACCTAATCACAGAACAATTTACAATGACCAATTAACCTACTAATGGGTATGTCTTTGGACTGTGGGTGGAAACCGGAACACCTGGAGGAAACCCACATGCACATGGGAAGGAACATGCAAATTCTCTTGTAGCAGGCGCTGAAACTGAATTCTATGCTCAGATGGCCTGAGCTGTATTAGCATTGCGTTAACTGCAACTGCGTTAATTGCGACGATGGCGCCTGTAAGAGATATGAAAGCTGTTTTTAAAATGCATGCTTTGACAGACAAACTAGGTATTACAGTGGTATTTATTTTGGGGATTTCTTCACAGCAAAATCCCTGCAAAGGCCATTCTGTATTCAGAATCATTGAATATTTCATTTCAATGCTCATGATCTTTTGTTTTACACAGATCACGCAATTATCCAAGGAACTGGAAGATGCCAAGACAGAGCTGGCCAATATTCCAAAACAACTGCCTGTTCAAGTTATTGTTCCACCACCAGGACAAGATTCGTCATCTTTGTCAGCAGGCCAAACGGAGATGCCACCACCAGCTCCTCCACTGCCTGGCCAAACGGGGATGCCACCACTAGCTCCTCCGCTACCAGGCCAAGTTGGACCTCCCCCACCACCTCCACTACCAGGCCAAGTTGGACCTCCCCCTCCACCTCCGCTACCGGGCCAAGTTGGACCTCCCCCTCCACCTCCGCTACCGGGCCAAGTTGGACCTCCCCCTCCACCTCCGCTACCGGGCCAAGTTGGACCTCCCCCACCGCCTCCGCTACCGGGCCAAGTTGGACCTCCCCCACCACCTCCGCTACCGGGCCAAGGTGGGCTTCCCCCACCGCCTCCGTTATCTGGCCTAGGAGGACCTCCACCACCACCTCCAGGATTACCTGGAATGGCTCCGCCACCACCTGGATTATTTGGCTTTTACGGTGCTCCAGCTGCCCCGGTTTTACCCTTCGGCTTGGAACCTAAGAAGGAATACAAGCCAGAAGTTCAACTCAAAAGGACAAACTGGCCAAAAGTAAGTGGATATTTTAAAACACGTTTTATTTAGAATTGAAGCAGCAGTTAGCATTTAATGATGCTTCAGTGGCAGGTAGTATAGATGTTGTGTTTTTATGTGCATATGACACGTTGGTATGAATTTTCTCTGTCTTTGCCAAGTGACTAATCATAGCAGTTTTGATTCCCTGTAATTCTAACTTCTTCAAATACAGTACTGATATCCAATCTTTTATCCTATATCCCATTTTGCATTCCTCTTTCTCGGCTGTTATTTTTGCCTCTTGAAGACTTGACCCTGCTCTAACTGATCAGTTGACCACCAAACTTAATTTCTTTGGCCTTATGTCAGTTAGAACATGGAACAGTCCAGCCCAGGAGCAGGCCTTTTGGTCCACAGTGTTGTGTTTAACCAATTAAGTTAGTAATCAGATGACAAACGATCTAGTCCCTCTGTCTACGCAATGTTCATATCCTTTCATTTCCCTCACATTCATGTACGTATCTAAATGCCTCTTAAAAGTCCCTAATGTATCTGCCTCTGCACTACCTAAGCATCCACCACTCTCTGTATTTTAAATAAACTTGCATCTCCTATGAAGTGACCCTCCCCCACATTAAATGCACACATGCCCTCAGGTACTAGACATTTCAACCCTGGGGAGAAAGACACTGTGCATATCATTAATTATTCCCTCCATTTGAACTTTATACACCCAGCTTTCAAATCCATACAATGTGAAAATCCAGTCTTGAACTAACCATCTGAAGATGTTAAACTTACAGTCTCCACCATCCTTTCCTATCTTTGAAAAATTTGCCAGATTGTAAATCTGCCAAAGGGTTTCGGCCCAAAACGTCGACTGTACTCTATTCCTAGATGCTGCCTGGCCTGCTGAGTTGCTCCAGCATTTTGTGTGTTGCTCGTAAATGTGAACCCATTTTCACCTTGTTATCTCATTTATAGTACCTCTCTCAGATCTGGTTTCCTGCTTTGGCCTCTATTGAAGCCACAAATAACTGCTTTTCACTTTCTCTCTCACCTCCATTCAGGGTCCCAAACAATCCTTCCAGGTGAGGCAATACTTCACCTGCACATCTGCTGGGGTCATCTATTGTGTTGGGTAATCTCAATGCATCTCCACACATTGGTAAGAGCGTCGTAAATTGGTGGTCCACTTTGTTGAACACCTACATGTCATCCACCACAAGCGCGACTTCCCGATGCAAAATACTTTATTTTTAATTCTCATTGCCATTCTGACATGTCAATCCATGGCCTCTGCTTGTGCCAAGATGAGGCCACCCTCATCTTGGAGGAGAAACACCTTAAATATAATCTAAGTATCCTCCAATCTGATAGTATGAGTGTCAATTTCTCCTTCTGGTGAGCAAAATTTCCCTCTCTCCCCCTCCTCTATTCTCCACTCTGATCTTTTACTTCTTCTTGCCTGCCTATTTCTACCCCCGGGTCATCTCTTCCTTCTCTTTCTCCTATTGTCCACTCCCCTATCAGATTCTTTTTTCCCCTGCCCTTGACCTTTCCCAACACACCAGCTTCACCTATCACATTCCAGCTAGCCTCTCACCCCTCCCCCACATTTTAATTCAGGCATTCCCCTTTCCCTCTCAGTCCTGAAGAAGGCCTTCAGCATGAAACATCGATTGTTCACTCTTGTCCATAGATGCTGCCTGACCTGCTGAGTTCCTCCAGCATTTTGAGTATATCTTTTTTATATATAAAACCCAAAGAATGGCTAATTCTCTCCCAATTTCTTCTTTTGTCAGCAGTGGTCCCAAAACAGCTGACAATCTACCCCGTTGATAGAAATGTCAACTTCAGAAAAGAAGCCATTCCATCCTTGGAGTGAGGTCTGCTCCTCAGCTCCTCTGACCATCCCAATGGATGGAAGGGTGGAGATGTTTCTCTGCCAAAGGAGGTGCAAGGTGCAATCAACACGTACAAAAGCTGGATGAACTCAGCAGGTCGGGCAGCATCCGTTGACTGCACATTTCAATGGATGCTGCCCGACCTGCTGAGTTCATACAGCTTTTGTACATGTTGATTTGACCACAGCATCTGCAGTGTATTTTGTGAAGTGCAAGGTGCTCCTTGCCACTGCTAGCCTGCAGGTTACCCTTGGGCAAGGCATAGCACCTACTTAGCCCCCGTAATCAGGATCACTAGAAACCCTGGGAGCGAGTGGCATGGTCGTATGAGCAGCTGGTGCATATCACAAGTCCTGGTTATGTGACCAGGCAGACAATCTCTGAAGAGTCACCCGTCATGTGAAGACATTACCCAGAAGAAAGTAATGGCAAGCTACTTCCATAGAAAAATTTGCCAAGAACAATCATGGTCATGGAAGTACCACGATCACCAATGTCATGCGACACAGCACATAATTGACGAATAACCATCCTAATTCAGTACCTTGTTGCAGCTTTATCCCATATTTATCAACCCCTCTAAGCCTATGGAAAATTATTGGTAACTGTTCCTGAAGCGTAATGGATCTGTAGAATTCGTTGTCATAGGTGGCTGTAGTGGCCAAGTTATTGGGTATATTTAAAGCCAATGTTGGTGGTTGCTTGATTGGTAAGGGCATCAAAGGTTATGGAGAGAAAGCAGGAGAATGCAGTCGAGAGGGAATATAAATCCATCATGTTTGAATGGTGGAGCAGATTTGAGGGCCAAATGGCCCAATTCTGTTGCTATATCTTATGTCTTGTCTATTAATTTGGCTTTGACTACTTTTTACAGTTGAGAATGCCACAGGTTACCCATTCTCTGGGAGAAGAAATTTCTCTTCATCTCAGTTTTACAAGCAAGGCTCTTATCCTTGGACTATGGTGCCCTGGTCCTGCTTTCCCTGGCCATTGGGAACCTCCATCCTGCATGTAGTCTGTCCAGTCCTTGTAAATATTTTGTAGGTTTCTATGAGATCCCTCTTACTCTTCTAAACTCTAATAAGCCTAATAGATCCAATCTGTCTTTATACATCAGTCCTGCCATCTTAGGAATCACTCTGGTAAATCTTTGCTGAACATCCTCCACAGCAGTAACATCTTTCCTCAATTCTAATAGCATTTCTGTTTACAGTCTGCATAATATTGCTCTTAAGAGATGCTGCAAATGCAAGAAATCTGAAGTATCACTTTCAGAATACTGGAGGGACTCACAAGTCGAGCAGCAGTTATGGAAGGAAATAAAGACTTTATGTTGAGACCCTTCCTCAGATGGAATACTACTCTTGCTAGGTTCTGGTCTCATTGACAGGATCATAACCAAGAACTATATGCAATGTTTTTCCGTCTCTGAGCCATCCTATTATTTCTGGATGTCTCTAAAGATTTTTGCTTCATGGTTTGTCTTCCAAATCTATTGCTTCCTTTTGACCATTATCATTTGAATGTACTACAGTAGGATTCATGTGTGTCTGCAGATCATACCTGCCATAGTGCTTTGGCACCAAGCTGAATATGTTCACAGACCTCAAACAGGAGAAAATCTACAGATGCTGGAAATCCAAGTAACACACACAAAATACTGGAGGAACTCAATAGGCCAGGGTCTCGGCCCGAAATGTTGACTTTTTTTCCCATAGGTACTGCCTGGCCTGCTGCGTTCCTCCAGCATTTTGTGGATGTTCACAGATTTGATCTGTCCTATCACCAGAGAGTTGCCAGCTCAGGTCATCTGTAGTTGAAACTCTCCTCCAGGACTGTTACTGCTACACCTGGCTTCATTAATAAATATCTGGTTGTCTGTTCATCTTTAAGCTAATGTTCTTTTGTGCTTACCCAAAACTACATCCTACCTAATTTAAAGCCTCATTCACCCAGCGCCTGTGTTGCTCTGACATTCTGCCGCTTGCCCACAAGCTACTTGGTTTTAAAGTGCTTGCTCTTGTTTTCATGTCCTTCTATAAATCTATAGTTTTCTTTTATCCCATCTATGTAATCTCATTCCACACCATAACTCCTTTAGTTTTTTTTGGTGTCTAGTGACTACATTCTACTTTATCCTTCCCTAAAGGGTAGAACATGGTTACGCGCGGAGTGAACTGAAATCGATTTTTACATTCTGCCTTCAACAAGGTTGGGAAGTGTTAGGTTTGGAAGTAGCATATCATGACTCCAGATAAAAATAAAACCATTTACAGACAGTGAATAACTATTTTAAAGTAAACACTTTGTGCTAATGAAGAACAATCAAAAAATAAATAATGCAGCCTTCTTCATTTTTCAAATCAAGCTAATGCCTCGATAGGTGATGAAAAAAACATGCACTGCGTACCGTCATTAGCTGGGACATGGAATGTAAGAGCAAGGAAGTTATGATGCAGCTTTATAAGATATTGGTTGGGACAAATCTGGAGTATTAAAACATAGAATAGTATAGCTCAGCAGAGGCCCTTCGGCCCATGATGTTGTTCTGACCTTTTAACTTACTCCAAGATAAATCTAACCCTTCCCTTCCACATAGCCCTTTGTTTTTCATCTTCCATGTGCCTCTCTAAAAGTCTCTTAAATGTCTCTAATATATCTGCCTTTACCACCACCACTGGCAGTGAGTTCCCTGCACCCATCACTCATTGCGTAAAAAAAAGAAAATTACCTCTGACATCTCACCTATACTTTCCTCCAGTTACTTTAAAATTATGCCCTCTGGTATTAGCCATTTTCATCCTGGGACAAAGGTGTTGGCTGTTCACTCTGTCAATCTCTTTACCATTTTCTGCACCTGTAAGTACAAGATAATTAGATGTTCTTTTTGGTCTAATGCTGAAATCAACTGGGGACAGCATTGCAAGCTAATGTTTTTCAAACTAAAACTCGCTATATGAGCAAACTGTGTGAAATATGCAGTAAGTTCCCAGGTGCATGGCATACTCAGGTGGAGGTGGGGGGTTGTCCCTATGCTGATACATCTATGTTTCAAATATCTCTCTCCATTATCTAACAGTTCTCTCCAATATCAAGCATTTTCAAGTAGATAGCCTCTCACTTATCTGCATTTTATTCCTCCATTTTGACTATTCACTTAGCTTGTCTGTCATGATCATTGTCCTCATCATCACTGTTCACATTCCCACTTGGTTTTGGATCATCAGTGAACATGAAAATATTACCTTTGGTCTTCTCGGCCAAGTCATCGATATGGGTCCCAGGTACTATTCCTGTTGGACCCCACATATCACAGCCTACTAACCAGAAAAGACCTTGTTTTATTCCTACTTGATTTTCTATTAGTTTGCCAACTCTCAAAATTCACGCATAGTTGTGTAGCAGTTAGTGTAAGGCGTTAACAACTCCAGCGATCGGAAGGTCGGGATTCATTTCCAGTCGCTGTCTGTAAGGCGTTTGTACATTCTCCCCATGACTGTGTAGGCATCCTCCGGGTGCTCCATTTTCCTCCCACATTCCCGTGAAGTATGGGTTAGGGTTATTAGTGTTGAGGCCACGTGATATTGGCACAGGAAGCATGGTAACACTTGCAGACTGCTCCCATCGCGTATTTGGTCTGTGTTGCTTGCTGACACGAATGACACATTTCACTGTATATTTCAATGTACATATGTTAAATAAAGCTAATTGTTTAATGTTATATTAGCTCCAGTTCCATGTGCAGTAATGTGATTCAGCAACTTCTCTGTAAGACTTCTGAGACCCTTGTGAAACCTAAATGCTCACCTTCCATACTCACCTCCTCTATTAGAGACATCCTCAAAGAATTCCAATGAATCTGTGTTGAACTGACTCCATGATATTCTGATTTTCAAAATAATAACTATAGCTGATGGAATTCTGAGATAAAAATCAAAAGTTCCTAGAACAATAAGCATGTCAAGTAGCAGCTCTGGAATGAAAAGCAGACTGAAATATAACTAACACCTTTTTTTCCATGAATGTTGCCTAACATGTAAAATGTATTATTTTCCAGGCCTGGCTTTGAACATAAATCAGAGCCTAAGTGATATTTAAATTTTAATACTGTAGAATATAATAAATTACTGGATCTGTAACTCATGGAGGAATTAACTTGAGGAAAATGATATTAAAAGTTAATAGCTTGCAGGAACTCTGGTCATTAAAGATAATCAATAATGTTTAAGACATTATGGAATACTTATTATTGAGTCCGTATAATGGTTCATATTTTTAATAGATACTGAAATATTTATTGTAGAGTTCAGAATTTTCTGGAAGGTGTGGAAGATTTTGTTCACTTAGTTGGTAAAGCGAGGAAATATAAGAAAAACTGGGACTTCAGCAAAACACTTGTGCTAATGATAAAGTAGGATTGCTGCTTAATGTCTATACTTTATAATTGAATAAGTTTAGTTCTTGCTTTTACCTTCTATCTTTTGTTAATCTCCAAGAATCAAAATCAAGTTTATTATTATTACAGAGTAAATTTTCAAGGTTCTCCCCGGGACTGGAGGACCTGAGTTATCAGGAAAGATTGAATAACTTAGGACTTAATTCCTTGCAATGGAGACAATTGGGGGGAAATTTGATAGAGGTGTACGGAATTATGAGGGGTATAGATCAGTAAAATGTAACATCCTAAACCAGCGTGTTGTTGTTATGTCTCCCTCTCGCTGTGAAAATGGGGGACACCTCTCTCTCCCTTATTAGGGAGAGAGAGAACCTGTGGGTTGCCAAATGCCAGATGAAATGTGATAGTCTCTGGGGTAACTGCAAGATCTGTGTCTTTGCTATCGCCTAGCTCACGCTTGTGCTGGGTGGCGGGTGCGCTTTTTTTTTGCGGGGGGGTATTGTTGCTCACTGCCGCTTACGCGTGGGGGGGGACTGGCAGGAGACTTTGAGGTTCTCACGTTTTACTGTTTTTCATTCTTTGTGGCACTTCTCTGTTTTTGTGGTTGTTTTGTGAAGAAAAAGCATTTCAGGATGAATATTGTATACATTACTCTGACATTAAATTGAACTTTTGAACGTTTGAAATGTAAGCAGGCTTTTTCACTGATACTGGGTGGGGCTACAATTAGGGAGCATATGTTAAGGGTGAAAGGTGAAAAGTTTAAGTGGAACATGAGGGGAAACTTCTTCACTCAAAGAGTGGTGAGAGTGTGTAATGAGCAGCCCATCCATGAGAAACATGGATGGGAGGAGTGTGGAGGACTGTGGTCCTGGTGCAGGTCAATGGGAGTAGGCAGTTTAAATGGTTTGGCACAGTCTAGATGGGCCAAAGATCTTGTACTTCGTTGTTTTGTGCCAGCAGTATAGTGCAAAAACATAAAATTGCTACAAATTACCAAAAAAATAGGGCAAAAAAACTAATAATTGGGAAGGTGATCATGGACCACTCAGAAAACAGATGGCAGAGGGAAAGGACCTGTTCCTAAATCATTGAGTGTGTGTCTTCAGTCACCTATACCTTCTCCCTGATGGTAGTAATGAGAAGAAGGCATGTCCTGGATGGTGAAGGTCCTCAGTATTGGATGTCTCCACCTCAAGGCACTGCCTCTTGAAGGCCTCCTTAATGGTGAGGAAGATTGTCCCCATGATGAAGCTGACTGAGGATGTAAACCCTCTGCAGTCTTTTGCAATCCTGTACATTGGAGGCTGCATACCTCAATATGAGGCTTCACCCCGGTGAAGGACTACCCCGGTGAAGGAATACAGGACTACTTGCATGCCAAATACCATAAGCAGCAAGTAATAGATAGCTAAGTGGTCCCACAACCAACGGATCAGATCTAAGCTATGTAGTCCTGCTGTGAATGGCAGTGGGCAATCAAACAACTCACTGGAGGAGAAGGCTCAACAGATACCCCATCTTCAATGATAGAGGAGCCCAGCATACCCGTGCAAAAGATAAGGCTGAGGCATTTGCAACAAACCTCAGTCAGAAGTGCCGAGTAGATGATCCAGCCCAGCTTCCTCCAGAAGTCCCCAGTATGCAACCAATCCAATTCACTCCATGTGATATCAAGAAATGGCTGAAAGCACTAGATACTGCGAAGGCTATGGACCCAGACAAAATCCCGGCAATAGTCCTGAAGACGTGCTCCAGAACTTGCTGCGCCGCTAGCCAAGCTGTTCCAGTACAGCTACAACACCGGCATCTACCCGGTAATGTGAAAAATTGCTCAGGTATATCCTATACAGAAGAAACAGGACAAGTCCCACCCAGCCAATTACTGCCCTATCAGCCTTCTCTTAATCATCAGCAAAGTAATGGAAAGGGTCATCAACAATGCTATCATGCAGCACCTACTCGGCAATAATCTGCTTATGGATGCCAGTTTCGGGTTCTGTCCAGGCCATGTGAGGTGAGAGTGATGGCCCTCGATGTTAAGGCAGCATTTGACTGAGTATGGCATCAAAGTGCCCAGCTAATATGGAGTCAATAGAAATTAGGGGGGGAAACCCTCCATTGGTTGGAATCATACCTGACACAAAGGAAGATGGTTGTGGTGGTTCAAAGTCAATCTATCTATATCTTCCTCAGGACATCACTGCAGGAGTTCCTCAGGAAAGTGTCCTAGGACCAACCATCATCAATGACCTTACTTTTGACATAAGCACAGAAGTGGGGATGTTCGGAAATGACTGCACAATGTTCTGCAACATTCCTGTCTCCTCAGATAGTGAAGCAGCTTATACCCAAATACAGCAGGATCTGGATGATATCCAGGCTTGAACTGACAAGTGGCAAGTAACATTCGAGCCACGCAAGTGCTAATCAAAGGCCATCTCCAACAAGAGAGGCTCTAACCATTGTTCCTTGACATTCAGTGGTATCACCATCACTGAATCCCATACTGTCAACATCTCGGGGGTTTCCATTGACAGGAAACTGAACTGGTCTAGCCATATAAACATTGTGGCTACCAGAGCAGCGTGTAATTCACCTCCCAACTCCCCAAAGCCTGTCCACAATCTACAAGGCTCAGGTCAGGATTGTAATGGAATACGCGCCACTCACCTAGATGAGTGCAGCTCCATCAACACTCAAGAAGCAACTTCCACAAACATCCAATCCTTCCATCACACCATGGATGAACATTTGCATCAGTGTGCACTATCTACAAGATGCATTGCAACAACACACCAGAGTTCCTAAGGCAGCACCTTCCAGACCCACGACCACCACCATCTAGAAGGATGAGAACAACAGATACCTGGGAGCACCACCACCTGGAAATTCCCCTCCAAGTCACTCACCATCCTGACGTGGAAATATATCGCCTTTCCTTCATTGTCACTGTGTCAAAATCATAGAATTCCCTCCCTAGCATCACTGAGGGAGTACCTACACCTCAGGGACTGCATCGGTTTAAGAAGGCAGCTCATCACCACCTTCTTGAAGTAACTAGGAATGGGCAATAAATGCTGGCTTGCCTGGCAATGCCTACATCCCATAAATGAATAAATAAAACAATCCCCAGCTGTGATGCAACCAGTCAGAATGCTCTCTACTGGACAGCTATAGAGATTTGCAAGATTAGTTTAATTGAATTCTCTGATTTATATTTCTACTTAGCAATTATTGTTATCTGACTTTTTTCCTTTCATATTTTCAACTATGTTATTCCTCATTTGTTTCTCTTTCAGCTTGGGCCTAAAGATTTAACGGAAAAGTGTTTCTGGGTCAAAGTGAGGGAGGACAAGTATGAGAATAAAGAACTGTTTGCAAAACTCACTGTTGCATTCTCCGCCCAGACTAAGTGTAAGTTACTGATAATGTTTTGGTTAATTTGATTTTCCTTAACTGTGATTTGAATTTATCCCAATTAAATTTATGATAAACAAACTTAAGTTTGGCCAAACTGAATTTCAAGAACAATTTCTAGACCTATACAAGACATCAAGTTCTTAGAAGTATTGCGATTCAGGTCAGGAGTTTTTGAGAATGAAAAGTTGGTCTCCTTGAGAAGAAGTTTCTTCAAACCTAATGTTTTCAAATTCTTCTTTCATTAATACTAGATATTGGAATTTTTGATGCATGAGTATAAGATACAAATCTTTAAATTAAGGAAGCTAAAGTACTCCTTATTCCTTTCCTTTCTTGACCATATTGTCATTTCACTTCCCACTTCATGAAAGCACTCCTGAAGCTGTGCTTAATTACAGCTGGATCAGAAATCTTTATTAATGCACCTTAACCATGCCTTGGAACAAATATTGACCCAATTGCTTTTTCAGCATTAATTAGTTGATTCAGAACGATCTTTTTATTTTATTTTTGGGGATATAGTACAGCACAGGCCCTCTGAGCCAATGAGCCACAGCCCCCAGCAATCAACCTATTTAACCCCAACCTAATCACAAGGCAATTTCCAATGACCAATTAGGCAACTAACTGGTATGTCTTTGGACTGTGGGGGGGGGAACAGGAGCACCTGGAGGAAACCAATGCGGTCACAGAGAAAACCTTACAGAGGTCGCCGGAATTGAACTCTGAACTCAGTAACACCCCTAGCTATAATAGCATCATTGCAAACACTACATTAGCATGACGCCCCAATGTTTTATCTTCACTAAAGTTTCAAACTCTACTGGGAAGGTTTGACTTTGTTAGCGTTGTCCTTTAATTACTATCTGATGTAAATATTATTATGTGCTTGCTGCCAAAGGTTCTTAAACTTCTCTACCATACCTGAATTATTAAGCAAGATAACTAGTCTGATTAAGTCTTTCTAAATTAAAAGATGAATCATGCACACTCAACAGTAGAACTGGCATTCAGAAAATGATCCATTTGAGGACCCAGTTCATAATTGCTCCATGCATCTTGAACTGATTTTGGGAGTCACATCACTAGTGGTAATAAAAAAGTGTATTCCTTTATTTCACTGGGACAATACAGATGATTCCAACTTCAATCTGTAGTTTGTTCAACCATTAATATTACTATATTTTTGTTCATCTTATCTTCCTGTTGAAATTTTATAAGTCACTGTATACTTGATGTGTATTGTCCGTGTGGGACAGGCTGAGATAAGACCTTAAGACATAGGAACAGAATTAGGCCATTTAGCTCATTGAGTCTGTTCCACCATTTATCATGGCAGATTTATTATCCCACTCAGCCGTAGTCTCCATCTACATCCGTTCGTTCCTTATGTGTGCTGTCATATGGCATTGGCAGTCATGGTTTTTCCATGACCATGATTGTTCTTGGCAAATTTTTCTACAGAACTGGCTTTTCATTGCTGCCTCTGGGCAGTGTCTTTACAAGACGGGTAACCCCAGCCATTATCAGTACTCTTCAGAGATTGTCTGCTGTCGTCAATTGTCACATAACCAGTGCTTGTGATATGCACCAGCTGCTCATACAGTCATCTACCACTGATCTCATGGCTTCACATGAACCTGATCAGGGGGGTAAACAGGTGCTGCACAAGGGTGACCTACTGGCGAGCGGAGGGAAGGGGCACCTTACACCTCCTTTGGTAGAGATGTATCTGCACCTTGCCACTGTCCATCTGCATTAGAATTTCCAAATTTCCATCAGACCAGCTGTTGCAGTCTTATTTATTGAAATGAATGGGAATGAGTCAGGGTGTATAAACTGACAGTACAAATTCATGGAGAGGAACTTTGTGCTCTGAATTTGCTTTCTTACGCTTGAATCTGCCGTAATAAGACGATAAGATAATGGAGCGCAATTAGGCCATTTGGCCCATTGAGTCCACACCACCATTTCATCAAGGCTGATCCAATTTTCCTCTCAGCCGCACATGTTCTGCCTGTTTCATTCTTGCTCATCTTCCAAGTCAGTAAATCCATCTCTTCTTACATCCATCTTAGAATTAATATTTTTTTCAGCAAATTGCTTTAGTGAGAAAACTACATGCTAAATAAATCATGAGCTCAGTAATGGAACCATCTTGATGGTGCAGTTTTAAACTGCTATCCAGTTTGAAGAAGTTCCATTTTCAATTGAACCAGGGAGACCGTAATGCATTCCTGCATCATAGTTAATTTATTTAGTAATTACTTGCACCATAAAATCTTTGCAACTAAAGTATATCTCACTGTAGCACTGAAGTGCTGTCTTCTCCACATTATGTTCAATTACTTAGCTACTAAAAAGTGAAATGTGTCACAATTCTGCTAGTGTCCCTCACCTCCTCTCTTCTCTTGGCTTCATCTGCCCATTATCCATCTCCCCTTAGTTCACCAATCACCTACCAGCCCCTATCCCGCCACACTTCCTCTCCTCTTCATTGTGGCTGAATTCCCTCTTTGCTCTCAATCCTAAAGCATGCTATTGACCCAAAACATTTGCAAATCCTTTCCCCCTACAGCTGTTGCTTAACTGAATTGCTCTCATTGTTAAACAAAACCACTGCTGTCCTTTAAGCCACTTAACAAACTCAAAAGCACATATCACAAGTGGAATACATATCCAGTACCTCTAACAGGCACTCCTTCCTTCCCGCTGGTATCTGGTGGTAAAGTGTACCTGTTCATTGTGCAATAGCAAGTCTCCAAGGTGTTTTTTTTTTGTCAGCACCTCCCAAGCCTACTCTGCCTGGATATAAGCAAAGACAATAGGCATACAGGACCAAGTTCATATTCTCTTCCACAGTATGCCAACTTGGAAATGTATTGACCATCCTTTTATCAACTGATTAAAATCCTACAATGTCCTTTCTATGTCGCACATGCAAAATTCTTTCCATATTTCCTTATTATATAGAAGCAGATTATTCAGTTCGTCAAACCCATACGGCTCACAGAACCATCCATTCCCAAAGATCAGTGTATTTTCATACGCACAAGTGCAATGAAAACTTGCATGCAGCACCATTTTAGATAGCATCAGATAAACAGCATTCACAAGAAGAATGTACTTTAAACAAATAAGTACAGAATTTTTACAAGGAAGAACACAGAACAAAATAATCCATTGTCTGGTAAAGTGGTCATAGTTCTGTTTCACTGAGGTAGTGATTCATATTATGCTGGTTGGTATAAGAATCACTGATTTCTCCTGTAACCTCTTCAAGTTCTCTGGTTTCCTCCCACAGTCCAAAGACGTACTGGTTAATAGGTTAATTGGGCACTGTAAACTGTCCTGTGATTAAGATAGGTTTAAATTGGTGGGTTGCTGGATGGCTCAGCTTGTTGGGCCAGAAGGCCTGTTCCACACTAAACACAAGAGGAACTCAGCAAGCCAACACTATCTGTGGAGAGAAATGAACTGTCAATGTTTCAAGCTGAGAGGTTTTTCTTTGTTGTAAAGTACTATAGGTGCAATACTCATATCCTGGGTACACAACCAACATTTCACTTATAGCATTTAACCCAAGGATAGTGATCCCTTTATTCTGTATCTGACCTTGGGGTTCAGCTACTGATTGAAGCTTCCTTCTTGCAGCTGGACATGTTATCCAAACCCTGAAATAAATTTCTCTTTCTTCTTCTTAGGCCAGGATGGTGTATGGCATTCTTAATTTCCCTGCAGAGGTGATGGACCATCCCTCAATTGACAAATCGTTTGTCTAGTAGAAAAGATTGCTTGGTCACTCCAGCATGCATTATAAATCACATAGTGTGAGTTAGATGACGTGAAAGAGAGATGGGGTAGACATTTAATAACTTGAGTAAATAAATTTTCATTTTGTGATAATTCATCAGTTTTGGCTGTTTGCACTAATGTTAGCGTGCAAGTTGCCATATTGTTAAATTAAATTTATAACTTGTTCTACTGGCTTTTTGAATTCTGTTTCTGGATTCATAACCATCCCAATATTACACTGATGATGGGCAAAATCTTCCACAGAGACTATACATTGGTATAATCCAGTTCCTAGTAATGATACTATGCAGATTGAATGTACTAAAGCAAAAGTGTTCTATCCTGACACTGACTTTGTTTTTTCTTTTCTCCATTTGCAATTCTCTACTGATGAATCCTGCAGCTCGTAAAGGTAAGCCAAATGTTTTCTTTTTCAAAACCTATTCTGAGATTCTTTCTGATCCTTCAGTGATGCTGGATTGGATGTTGAAATTCCTTGAAGAGTAAAATCTGTCTAAATGGAACACTGTTTAGAAGACATACCCACTAACCTATATATCATTTTGCTTGACTAATTTGCCTTTACTGAATGTGTTATGAGGAAGGATTTAAAAGAATAATGAACCTACAAACAGTTCAGAATAGAACCAGTCGGGTTGAACAAATGTTGCTAAAAAGCTTTGCATTATACTTTTCCTAACTTGGTCTGGTACTGAGTTAGCAAAAAGAGGGTAAGTTCTGATAGTTTCCTTTGCCTACCAGAGATTATAGAGTCATATAAAAGTACAGCTTTTCAGCTCATCTAGATTGTATTGAACCATTTCAAACTGCCTAGTCCCATTGACCTACACCCAGACCATAGCCATCCATATCCCTGCTATCCATGTTCCTATCCAAACTTCTCTTAAACTTTGAAATTGAGCTTGTATGCACAACTAGAGCTGGCAGCTTGATCCACACTCTCACAACCCAATGAGTGAAGAAATTTCCCCTTATGTTCTGCTTAAACATTTCATCTTTCACTCTTAACCCATGACCTCTAGTTGTATTCCCACCAATTTCAGTGGAAAAAGCCTGCTTGCATCTACCCCTCATAATTTTGTATACCTCTATCAAATCTCCCCTCAGTTTTCTACATTCCAAAGAATACAGTCCTAACATGTTTAATCTTTCCTTATAACTCAAGTCCTCCAGTCCCAGCATCCATGTAAATTTTCTCTGTATTCTTTCAACCTTATTGTACACAATACTCCAAATTAGGCCTCACCAACATCTTACACAAGTTCAACATACTATCCCATCTCCTTTACTCACTCTTTGATTTACGAAAGCCAATTTGTTTTCTTTACTACCTTATCTACCAGTGATGCCACTTTTAATGACTTATGAATTTCCAGATCTCGTTGTTCTACCCTACTCCTCAGTGCCCTAACGTTCACTATGTAAGGCCTACCCTGGTTGATCCTACTGAAGTTCAAAATCTCATACTTCTCTGCATTAAATTCCATTCGCCATTTTTCAGCCCATTTTTCCAGCTGGTCTAGATACCATTGCAAACTCTACAGTTCTCTTTGCTGTCCACTACACCACCATTCTTGGTGTCATCTGCAAATTTGCTGATCCAGTTAATCACATTATCATCCAGATTGTTGATATAGATGGTAAACAACAATGGACCCAGCATTGATCCCTGTGGCACTCTTCTAGTCAGAGAGGCAACCATTTACTACCTTTCTCTGGCTTCTCCCACAAAGCCAATATCTAATCCATTTTACTACCTCATTTTGAATGCCAAGTGACTAAACCTTCTTGACCAACCTCCCATTTGGGACTTTGTCAGATGCCTTGCTAAAGTCCATGTAGACAACATACACTGCCTTGCCTTTGTCAATATTCCTAGTAACGTCCTTGAAAAACTGTAAGATAGGTTAGACAGAACCAACCATACACAAGGCCATGCTAACTATCCTTAATAAGACCCTGCCTACACAAATACTCGTATCTGTACCCTTAGTATACCATCTAGTAACTTTCCTACTACTTTTAGGCTCACCAGCCTATAATTTCCTGGTTCACGTTTAGAGCTTTTTTTAAACAGCAGAGCAACATTGGCTATCCTCCAATCCTCTGGTACATCACCTGTTGCTAAGGATGATTTAACTATCTCTCCTAGGGCCCTTGCAATTTCTGCACTTGCCTCCCACAGAGTCTGAGGGAACACCTTGCCAGGCCAAGACAGCAAACACCTCCTAATCTGTAATCTGTTTAGAGTCCATGAAGTTGATGCCAATGTACCTTACTTTGACATATAGACTGTGTGTTCTTCTCCTGAGTAAATACAGATGCAAGCATTTCAGTTTAGATCTCCACCATCTCCATTGACTCCACATTTAGAATTCTCTTTCACCTTGTCTGTTAGGGCAACCTCAGGCCTTTTAGCCCATTTCTTTCTTAATGTGTGAACCTGGAACTAAATATGCTCTCCAAATTACTTCCAGATTGTTAAGTATTTAATGGATTGATGATGCATTTAATTATCAATATTGTTCCAATGACCAATTAATTAAGATGAGAGCATCCAAGTCTGATATGGAGCCTATGCATTTTATGTGAATATTTAATCTACTCTTATTGAATGTAAAAGGTATCAAACTACTCGTTTTCAGTGCTTCCATGGCAAAATGACTTCTGCAAAGTTGTTTGGTTTTCTCTTTCACCATGTAAAAAGAAAGAGTTCACTGTAAATAACTATTCTCAATTTTATTAAGACTTGTCTCAGACAATGGTGCCTATGTAGATTTGTGGAGATTTTAATTGTTATGTTATTGGTTATTGTATGAATATTCCTGGGTTTGCTGCCTAAAGTTCAATGTAATATTTGAAGCAAGATCGTTGAAGTGGAGAATCTTTGCTTTCCCCCTTTCAATCAATTCTTTTTTCTCAGCTTCATTTTATATTTAGTTTTTATCTTAACACTGGCTGTTAAACTGGTGGTCTGTGGATTCCCAACTGACAGCTGTTTATTGTGGTTAGCTATGATGTATTATGTTTTGGATTTTTGGGCTGAGAACTTCTTTTGTTTACAACAGAAGAAAATTATGTTGGGCAATTTAGTTTTAAAACTCATTATTAAGTTAGTTCCACTATGTTAAATTCAGCTTGTGTAGTTTAAGGCAACAGTCTGAAAGTTTCATTGCTACAATATAGTGTGAATATATAGTATTCTGGTCAAATTCATGTTTTCAGCAATTTGATTTCAGCAATATGTCTTTTAGATTAGTTGATTACTACCTCTGTTAAATTTTGGATGGAGCATTTTCATATGGTTCAAAGTTTCTACGATACAGGGCTGAGTCATCTCTAGGCATGGGTTATAAACATAATGAGTACATTTTGAAGGACCAAGCAGCATTCACATCCATGACATAAACTTTTAAATAGGCTTAACACTGAATTAGATGTAGGATGGATGCATGTAGGAATTTTACTAAATTTGTGTTTTGCATATCCTAACACAGTGAGGTTCTAAGTTAGGAAAAGGAAAGTTAAATTGTGACAGTTTCCTTAATCCACTAAATACTACTGAATGTGTGAGTCTGGAATGAAATATGCTGTCCAAGTTTTTCAAACCTGCTAGAAAGATGTATATTGGATGGGTTCAATACCAAGGCTGCTTGCAGAGTTTCAAAAGCGTCTAGCCTTTATTTACAACAAAGGTAAACATCACAAGTAACAAGAGTCGCCTGGATGTCTCCTTCGCTTGGGAACTTAAACTAATGTGTTTGACAGAATTTCACAATCTTTAATGATTCATAAATTTCACAGAAATTTTTATATTGTGCTCTTAAATCTATCTCTGTGTTGCCAACTTGTGACTGATAATAGCTTATTTAGATGGCTTGGACAGTACCAGTACCTGGGGTACTCTCCCTCCTCTCCCCTCACCTTTTAAATCTACTCCTCAGCTTTTGTCTCCAGCCCTGCCCAAGGGTTTCGGTCCGAAACATTGACTGTACTTTTTCCCACAGATGCTGCCTGATAGATAGATAGATACTTTATTCATCCCCATGGGGAAATTCAACATTTTTTCCAATGTCCCATACACTTGTTGTAGCAAAACTAATTACATACAATACTTAACTCAGTAAAAATATGATATGCATCTAAATCACTCTCTCAAAAAGCATTAATAATAGCTTTTAAAAAGTTCTTAAGTAGTTTACTTAAATACATTAAATACAATCAACCCCAGCACTTTAACATATCTTACTCCTGGCGGTTGAATTGTAAAGCCTAATGGCATTGGGGAGCATTGACCTCTTCATCCTGTCTGAGGAGCATTGCATCGATAGCAACCTGTCGCTGAAACTGCTTCTCTGTCTCTGGATGGTGCTATGTAGAGGATGTTCAGGGTTTTCCATAATTGACCGTAGCCTACTCAGCGCCCTTCGCTCAGCTACCGATGTTATACTCTCCAGTACTTTGCCCACGACAGAGCCCGCCTTCCTTACCAGCTTATTAAGACGTGAGGCGTCCCTCTTCTTAATGCTGCCTCCCCAACACGCCACCACAAAGAAGAGGGCACTCTCCACAACTGACCTATAGAACATCTTCAGCATCTTACTACAGACATTGAATGACGCCAACCTTCTAAGGAAGTACAGTCGACTCTGTGCCTTCCTGCACAAGGCATCTGTGTTGGCAGTCCAGTCTAGCTTCTCGTCTAACTGTACTCCCAGATACTTGTAGGTCTTAACCTGCTCCACGCATTCTCCATTAATGATCACTGGCTCCATATGAGGCCTAGATCTCCTAAAGTCCACCACCATCTCCTGGCCTGCTTTGTTCCTCCAGTGTTTTGTGTGTGTTGCTATAGATAGTACCAGAGCACTTTGATCAGCAGTTGCCAGAGTGTACATACAATTAGTTGTGACATTTGGAGTTTTACATGAAAACAAATCTAATTACAAGAAAAAGTGGCTTTGTTTTTAATTTTTTTTTGATTCTGTAAAGAACCTGTGCATAGTTCTTGTTTAAGCTCTGAATATCTTGGTCTGCAGTGGTCCTTATCTCAACAGCTTTGAATTGTAAACTACTGGTAACTCTAATATTTGTTAGCATGTGTTTTCAGAAACTTGAGAACTGAGGTTAGGTGGGACTGCAACTAGAGGACTTTGGTTAAGGGTGAAAGGTGAAAAGTTTAAGGGGGAACATGAGGGGAAACTTTTTCACTCAGAAGATTGTGAGAGTGCAGAATAAGCTACCAGCGCAAGTTGTGCATGTGAGCTCAATTTCAACGTTTAAGAGAAGTTTGGATAGGTACATTGATGGAGGGCTATGGGCCTGGGGCAAGTCATTGGGATTACGCAGATTAAATGGTTTGGTGTGGACTAGCTGGGCCAAGTGGCCTGTTTCTGTGCTGTATTTTTCTATGACCAACTGACATCTGATTTTATTAACCTTTTCATTTAATATAGCTATGTTTCCAGTGAATGGCTGGAGAATTATTTGACTAAATTTTTCACTTTTTGACCTAACTTGGCTATGTCAGAGAGATGAGCATAGGTTGGTATCTTAATCAGTATGGATGAGTGGAGCTGGAAGGCCTGTTTCTGTGCTGTATGACTCTATTTGACTTGCACACAAATTACGATGAGAAGAGAGACATGTTTCCGATGCTTATCAAAGATATTATTAAGAATTCCTCCCCCTCCAATGTTTCTATTTCAGTATTTGCTGATTATTCACAGGGCAGAGAATCCTTTTTGTTGCTTAAGAGCTGTCACTGTTGGCTTTTTGCTTGACACTTGGGTGGTGAATATAATGAGCAATTTGTACATGGTGTTACAATTTTGATACCTACCCTGTTTTGGCTGTTTAAGCATTTATTTATCTTAAAGTGTTGTCTATGGAGTTCTGTTAACAAGGGAGTGGAACCACTCATGCATTCAATATAACTAAATTCCTTTAGGTGTACTTCTGACCACCACCAAGCCATGTATAATCGGCACAGATGGCCCCAACAGTTCCTTTATGAGAATGCTCCAGGCAATGAAAGGATGGACATATGAGATGCATTTGTTGACACAGGGACTGTACTTACAGGAGTTCTGAAGAATGAGAGGGAATCTCATTGACACCTACTGAATATAAAACAGCCCAGAGAGAGTAAATGTGGAGAGGATGAGTTCCAGTCATAGAAGAGTCTAGGACTGGAGTGCACAGTCTCAGAATAGAGGGACATCCATTTAGAACAGAGATGAGGAGGTTGGTGAATCTGTGCCACAGATGGCTGTGGAGGATAAGTCTTTGAGTGTATTTAAAGTGGTGGTACTTGACCAGTAAGAGTATCAAAGATTAGATGGAGATGGCAAGAGAATGGGTTTCAGAGGATTAATAAATCAGTTATGATTGTATGGCAGAGCAGATTTGGTAGGCTGAATAGTCCAAATCTGCTGTTATGTCTTATGGTATTAATTTGATAAAGGAGAGATAAAGTTTTTATGGTAGTAGCATTTTGTCACCCATTTCTACTGGCACTTTCATCATCATCCTGTGCAACTTAGTGGTACAATATGAAGAACTCACATATTCAATGTATGTTGCACTTTGATGTTTAAAATATCTTAATCAGGTGAAACCAGTACAGAAACCTATGGTGCGTGTTCTTGTTCTGTCAACTTAAAAATCGACTGGGACATGCAAGTTAATGGGTTCAAATTTCAGAAGTGTTGTAAACATACAAATGCTTCTCTCTGCCTTTTTTAAGGCAACTCATCAAATGAAATTTATTTCTGAAGGGCTTTTTAAGTTTAATTTGAATCCTGGATTTTTTTTTCTGGATTCTTAACTATTTTCACATCATTTTCTGTAATTAATTTGCATTGTACTTAAAAATCTTCTCAGCCTTGTCTGCATCTTTACAATATATGGATGAGTTTTAATGAAATCAAAAGGACATCCAGCCACCACTGTTCGAAAAAATACTGTTACCTTCGATGATAACATACTGATTGGACAATTGTCAGTCTGTAATGATATAGTAGCTGGCTGGTGGCACAGTGGCATCAGTGCCAGACTTCAGAGCGAAGGCTCCTGAGTTCAAGTCCAGCCAGCGCCCTTGCAGGCTTTCCATCCATGCTGAGTTGAGCATCAAACTCGGCCTCTTAAAGGTAAGAAAACCTGCTAAAAAACGCCGTCACAATGGTGTCCCAATGACTCCACTCAGAGTTAAGAGCTTCTTCTTTCTTCTTCTGATGATATAGTGAATTTCATGGGAAGACTCTCCCTGTTATTTTTACTGGCTAAGTTACTGGCTAAGGCACAGGTTTCTTTGGAATTGTTTTATTGAACATAAACCAGTTCTGAATATTATTCTGATGGTAATTGTATTATATTTATCCTACCATTTAAAATTTCTGTCCATCAGCACAGTAATATCAATTTTGTGTGAAATAACAATTTGTGAAGAAGTTCTTCAAATAATTTAGACTACTTAACATTTTGTACACCTCTTGATAGAGATGTACAAAATGAAAGGAGGCATAGATTGAGTGAATAGCAAGCAACTTTTTTTTAGGGTGAAAATAGCTAGTATGAGGGACAAAAGTTTGAGGTGATTGGAAGAAAGTATAGGGGGATGTCAGAGGCAAGTTTTATTTTACACAGTGAGTGGCGGATATTTGGAACACCTGTCCAGTGGTACTGATAGGTGTGGCCACATTAGGGACATTAAAGAAACTTAGCTACATGGATGATAGAAAATGGAAGGCTATGATTGACCTTAGAGTAAGTTATAAGATCGGTGTAGCATCATGGGCTGAAGGGCCTGTACTGAGCTGTAGTGTCCACTTTAATTTCTAAAATTGTAGAATACAGTTTGTAGAGTAATTAAAATAATAAATGTGCATCCATAAGATAAGATCAAATTATTTGTATTGATTTGTATGTATTTTCTGATATCTAGCTAAATAATGGACCAAAGCCTTCAATGTCAATGGCATGAAAGGATCATGGTTTTCACAGATGATCTTCAACAATTTGTGTACCAGCGCACCTATGTTCCTTTAAATATTAGCACTGCATGATTTTTCACTATTTAATAAATATGGGTACCATCATGGCATTGCGGTTAGTGCTATACTATTAAAGCTTAGAGCATCAGAATTTGGAGTTCAACACCAGTGTCGTCTGCAAGGAGTCTGTGTCTTCTCCATGGAATGTGTGGGTTTTCTCCAGTTTACTCCCACAGTCCAAAGATGTACCAATTTCTAGGTTAATTGATCACTGTAAATTGATTAGGCTAGTTAAATCGGGGGTTTCTGGGCGGTGCGGTTTGAAGTGCAGAAAAGGCCTATTCTGTGCTGTATCTCTAAGTAAACTGTTCCACTTTCCTCTTGTGTACATAGTAACACAGTGTCCAGTATGAATATAGTAATAACATAATCCCTTTTTCACAAAGCCAGGGGATGAATGGCTGGAGTACTGGGAAGTTCTGTTTCTCCAAATATTTTCAATGCAATCTTTTTTATCCATCTCAGAGGATGTACCTTGGTGTATGACTATATTCAAAAAGTTGCTCTTTTGGAAACTAGCAGCATGACATGGGTAGAATTAGCCCATTGCTTCCACAAGAATGCTCAAACCTAGGCATTTCTAAAGGCTATATGTAAATTATCACACAACATGTGGTTAAGAAGGCATATGGCATGCTTACCTTTATTAGTCAAGGCATTGAATTCAGAAATCAGGAAGTTATGTTGCAGCTTTATAAAACTCTAGTTAGGCCTCATCTGGAGTATTATATACTGTTCTGATCACCCCTTTATAGGAAGGATCTCAAAGCTTTTGGAGAGGGTGCAGAGGAGTTTACCATGGTGTTGTCTGTATTAGAGGGGCAAGTGCTATAATGAGAGGTTGGACAAACTTGGGTTGTTTTCTCTGGAGTGACAGAGACTGATGTGATAAGAGGTTTATATGATTATGAGGCACAGGCAATATTTTTTTCCAAGGGTTGAGATGTCTCACACCAGAGGACATGCATTTAAGGTGAGGGCATGCATCAAAGGAGAAGAGAGGGACAATTTTACACAGAGACTGGAGGATGCCTGTAATGTTCTGCCTGGGCTGGTGGTAGATGCAGAAACATTAGACTTTTAAGAGATGTTTAGATAGGCACATGAATGTGAGGAAAATGGATATTATATAGACAAAAGAGGTTAGTTTAGTTAGCCCTTTCATTACTAATTTAATTGGTTTGGCACAACATTGTGGGCCCAAGGGCCTGTTCCTGTGCTGTACTGTTCTATGTTCTGTGTGGTTCACTGGCTGAGCCATTGAGGGACAAAGAATTGAAAAAAAATAATATACTTTGCCGGTGTGCCATTCATGGGTGCAATATTGAAAATACTTGAAGTTAAAAGGCATCAAACTTTTCAGTTATGGTAAAGTTTTTACTTCCAGAGGTTTCAGTATGCTGGGCTCATGACTTTGAAGCATGATGTGTTGGTAATGGTACTAAATTAAGTGCTGTCATCACACTGAGTTCTTAACTAACATTGATTAATTGTCATAACATGATAATTTTGTTGCCTAATAAGTTGTCTTTTTTTTCTGAGTCAGATTAGGCACACGGGAGGTTTTCCATCTGCATTCATCCCTCTTGTTACAGTATTTCCTGATGTTATAATAGTTATGATTACATTTGCCATAATACAATTAGCTTGCAATGTTAATTGATCACACCCCTTGGTCTGAAAGCAACCAGTTGGTCATCATTAGAACCCAGAATGGTGAAGCCACTGGCAAGGAATTTGACAAGGCTTGATCAATGAGGCTATATCCAAGAGTGAAACATAAATGATTTTTTTGTCTGTATCTTTAGTTAATTATCCCACAAAAAAGACTAGATAACAGAAACATCCATTCACAGCCTTCCAGTTCCACACCCTGGAGAACACTCTCTAAATGTCGAAATGTAAGATCTATTGACAAGAAAGGCATCAAAGTAGTGTGCAGCCATGTAATCTGAAGGCTAGAATCCAGAGAAGCAATGGTACCATTTAACAGAGATCTGTGGCTTGCATACCTACACTTAGCGATGGATGGATAAAATTTTGGTGGCTCTGCATACATAGAGACACTAGTGGTTTCTAAAAGTATAAAAGCAATGAAATCATATTGATAATTTGGAAATCATTGGTTAGACCTGATTTCAAATACTTTAAAACATGCCAGGTACTTACATAATATGCAAAGTTGGGGCATGGTGTCTACAAATCTGCAATTCCACTAGAGGCTAAAGAGGAGGCCTGTTCTAGGTTTAGAGAACTGTTTATCTACGTGGGTGGATGGAGGGAGGGAGGGAGGGAGGAACAGGGCTTATTTCACTGTTGTTGCTTTGCTGCTTGCAGTGTTCTGTATTGTACTGTCAAGCATTGTGGGCATTCTGTGTTGGCACAGGAATCCGTGGCGATACTTGTGAGCTACCTCCAGCATATTCTTGTGTGTGTAGGTTATTAATGCGAGTGACACATTTCCCTATATGTTTTGATGTACACATGATAAATAAATCTAAAACTGAAAGCTGAAATTATGCTAAAGACTGAGGCATGGGTGTGGGGGAAATACTAAAAAAGAAGGGATTATCTTCCTTGGAGTAGGTTAAGTGGAACTTTAATACTGGTGCTTCAAATTTTTATTCTGGCATTCATTCTTACAATTTTTATTTTTATTAAGAATGTTATTCTAATTGCTAATTCTTACTTTAATAAGGAAGCTATTTCTGTTGGCAGGAAGGTCAGTTGATGTTTTGGGATGAGACCGTTCATCAAGTGCCATTGATGACATTTTTTGGCCCGAAACATTGACTCCTTATTGCTTTCCATTGATGCTACCTGACCTGCTGTGTTCCTCCAGCGTTGTGCGTATGTTAATCAGTTGATAAAGCCCTGATCTGGAGCTTGCATTGATTTATTCATGCTTATAATTATTGGGATATAAACATATTTGTTTTTAAACTCTGCCATTGTAAGGTTAAATTTAGAAAGCCATCATATGAAATGATGTAATGCAATTCTGTGACTGAGATGATTTGTCAATTTGGCCACATTTCTAACTTGCCGATATTATTTTGAAAATGAAGGCTTGATATGCCAAGTTTGATTGCCAAATAAAACAGTGAATGAGTAGGGGGAAATAATTTAGCATTGAATCACAATTGGGACTGATCCTAAAATAGAGAATGTCCCATGGGTGATTTATTGGTTCCATGTACATTTAAAATTATGTCAGATGGAAGGAGCAATTTCATAATCATGAATTGCCTGCAGTGCTCTATGAAGTAACAAATTGTACTGAAATATAAAGGCGAAGTTGTTTTTCATTATAGATATTTTAGAGACATACTAAAATTGTTTACACTGACTAACGTTCCCTGCACTTTTCAATTTGAACATATAGAATTACAGTGTCAATTTAGAATAGAAATAGTCACTCTCCAGTTGGAAGAACAACACCTCATATTCCATTTGTGTAACCTCCAATCTGATGGCATGAACATCAATTTGTCTAACTTGCAGTAAATTTGCTCCCTCTCTCTTTTCCTCTTCCATTTCCCACTCTGGCTCCCTGCTTACTTTTTCTCTTTGCTTCACCTACCTATCACCTCTGCCTGGTGCCTCTCCTCATTCTCTTTCTCCCCATGGTCCATTCTTTTTGCTCCTTCCTTCAACCCTTTATCTTTTTTACTTATCACTTTGCAGCTTCTCACTTTATCCATCCTTCCCCCATCCACCTGACTTCATCTATAACCTTCTAGCTTATGGACTTCCTCTCCATAAGACCATGAAAGATAGGAGCAGAATTAGGCCATTTGGCCCAACAAATGCTTTGCCATTTCATTATGGCTGATCCATTTCCCTCTTAACCACATTCTTTTGCCTTCTTCCCATAACTTTTCATACCCTGACTAATCAAGTACCTCTCAACCTCTGCTTAAATGCACTATGACCTGACCTCCATAGTTGAATGTGGTAACAAATTTCACAGATTCAGCACCCTTTGGCAAAAGAAATTCCTCCTTTCTTCTATTTTGAGACTGTGCCCTCTGGTCCTAGACTACCCCACCAAAGGCACCATCTTCTTCGCTTCCACTCCCCCCCCCCCCCCCATCTTTTTGTTATGGCTTCTTCTCCCTTGCTTTTTATTCCTTTCCATAGATGCTGTTTGATGCTGAGTTCCTCTAGCAGTTTGTAAATGTTACTCTGGATTTCCAGTATCTATATACCTTGTGTTTTAAATATAAGCCTACCTTGAACAAAGAAATCCAGAGCATTTACCCAACGTAACTCAAAATTTATCTATGCTACTTAACTTACTGCTGTTTATGGGAGAGTTTTCCCTCCTTCCATCATTCCCTCAAATGGGATGGACTGGCTTTGATTTTTAATGTTGGTCCTCATGTCCAAAACACAAAGAGATTCTGTAGGTGCTGGATACATCTGACATATCTTCTTGTCCAAGGTCCTCAATATAAGCTGAAGTTTTTTTTTTGTCTATTTAAGTACTTTCTTTAAAGATCTTATGAACCTTAACCTTCTGTGCTCCAGGGAATGAAAGCATAGTTTATATAGTGCATATATATAATTTATTGCAGTACTACTAGCATAGTGAAATCATTGTTGATATATTGAAGCATTCAGCTTTGAGTCTAAGGAAATCTAATGATATAAGACACACATTTGCTTCAAAGGCCATGAATTTGAGGTTCCGACCAGGAAAGACATGTTATTCACACACGTCTCCAGTACAACCCTTAAAGCAGTTAAGTAGATTGTAGCCCACTCTGTTCAAGATTCAAGTTTATTCATCATGTGTACATCGAAACATACAGTCAAATGTGTTGTTTGCAATAACAACCAACACACCCGAGGGTGTCCTGGGGGCAGCCAGCAAATGTCACCACACATTTCGGCGCCAACATAGATAGCATGCCTACAATACTGACAGGACACAACAAGCAACAAATAAAAGCAAAAACAAGTCCCATTCCTCCCTTCCATTCCACACGCACACACACAGAGTCCTTTAAACCCAGGACAGACCTCCACTGGACACGGATTCGGGCCTGCAGACATCTGCTTCAACCTCCCAGTGGACTCGCCTAGGGAGCTTTATGAGGCAAATACAATTGGCATCTTGGCAGTGGATTGAAATGTGTTTGGAAAAACAATCTAATGTTTAACCACAAGCTATGTTTTTGCACATAGCTTTTCATTGAAGGACTTAAGCAGGATAACAAATTGGACAGAGCCACTGAGGCACAACTATTCTGATGAATGAGGTAATCCTTGTGCGATGAACTTTGTTTCAACCACTTGTAAAATTTGGATGATGGTATATATGAAACAAAATGAGTTCTTTCTCCCCCAGAATGCAAGTTGTTACTACCATTTTATCAGTAGTGTGTGGTTATACTGAGCCCAGGTTGGCTCAGTAAAGTGGACACGAAAGACTCTTAAGATGCAATGTTGATGGGAAGCTGGGAAGTTATCCCAGTGCCCTGGTCAATATACGACATTGCACTAAAGTCACAAAAACTAGGTTCATTATTGTTGCATCTCCCAAGCTACGTAAAATAACAATCAGAAAGTGTGTGTCGGTGATGCTGGCTGAGCAATTAAAATTGACTTCAGGCAATACTGCCCTTTAGAAATTGAGAAAACATGACTATTGTACATCAAAAGAGAAGCAAATAATTAAAATTCCATCTAAAATTATTCTCGAAGTACATATATCGTACCATATCCAACCATGAGATTTATTTTCTTGCAGGCGTACAAAATAAATCCAAAATAGAATAATAACCATAATAGTCAATGAAAGACCGCACCAACTGTACATTCAACCAGTGTGCAAAAGACAAGAAACTGCAAAATCAAAAAGAATGAAATAATTAATAAACAAATAAGCAAGCAAGCAATAAATATCGACAACATGAGATGAAGAGTCCTTGAAAGTGAGTCCATAGATTGTGGGAACAGTTCAGTGGTGAGGCGAGTGAATTTGAGTGAAGTCATCCCCTCTGGTTTAAGAGCCTGATGGTTGCGGGATAATAATTGTTCTTGAATCTGATGGTGTGGGTCCTGAGGCTCCTGTACCTTCTTCCTGGTGGCAGCAGCGAGATAAGAGTATGGCCTTGGATGGTTGGGGTCCCAGACAATGAATGCTGCTTTCCTGTGACAGCACTCCGTGTGGATGTGCTCAATGGTAGGGAGGGCTTTACCAATGATGGAATGGACTGTATCCACTTCTTTTTGTAGTATTTTCCATTCAAAATTGGTGTTTCAATAGCAAGTTGTGGTGCACCAGTCAATATAATCTCCACCACACACCTGTAGAAGTTTGTCAAAGTTTTAGATGACATACCGAATCTTCGCAAACTTCTAAGAAAGTAAAGGTGCTAATGTGCTTTCTTCATAATGGCACTTATGTGCTAGACTCAACACAGATCCTCTGAAATGATAACACTGAGGAATTTAAAGTTACCGAGCCTTTCCAACTTTGATTCCCTGAAGAAGGCTGGCTGTCTCATGAGCCTCCAGTTTCCTCCTCCCGAAGTCATCTCTTTGGTCTTGTATATGCTGATTTGTCAATTCATTGAGCCAATGACAGTAATGTTGTTGGCAAACTTAGAAAAGGCATTGGAGCTGTGCTTGAGCTTACAACCATAAGTATAAAGCAAGTAGAGTAGTGGCTTTGTGGTTCACCCCTGTGCTGAGGGAGATTGTGGAGGAGATGTCGTTGCCTAGGGCTTGATGTCTGTTCCTTAGTTTTGAGCGGATGATGTTATTGAATGCCAAACTGTTGTCAATGAACAGCATCCTGATGTATGCACCTTGGCTGTCCAGATGTTCCAGGATTGAGTGAAGAGCCCAGGAATGGTAACTGCTGTTGACCTATTGTACCGGTAGGAAAATTTGAGTGAATCTGAGTCACTTTTCAGGAGTTGATATTTTTCATCACCTGCCTCTCAATGCACTTCATCACAGTGGATGTACATATGAAATACTGGACAGTCATCGTTGAGGCAGGTGCTTCTTAGGCCTACTAAACTGAATAAACTGTATGCAAAGGGTCTCAGCCTAAAAAGTTGACCATACTCTTTTCCATAGATGCTGCCTGGCCTGATGAGTTCCTCCAGTTTTGTGTGTGTTGATTGGATTTACAGCATCTGCAGATTTTTCTTGCTTGAATAAACTGTATAATTGAAGCCTGCTTGAAGCAGCTGGGCACCTCAGACTGCCAAAGCAAAAGGTTAAAGATATTGCTGAACACTCCAGCCAGTTGATCAGCACAGGTCTTTAGTGCTCAGCCAGGTACCCCTTTTGGGCTGGATGCTCTCTATGGGTTCACCCTCCTGCAGGTTCCTCTCATGTTGGTCTCTGAGACTAAAATCACCAGGGTTGTTGGGACTGTGGGTGTTGTTGAAGGTGCCTCCATGTTTTGATTGTCAAATCTTGAAGTGGATGGGCGACTGTAACACTGGAGCCTCCACCATATTCCACTCCTGTACTTTATAAAGTGACCACTAAATGTAACTCTTGTTATAATCTTCATCTTTTCATTTTCTGGTCTTTATCATAGATGGCAAGTAATTGTGATCTGCGTGATCAAATTATAGTTGAGAAATTTCCATAGTTGCAGAATATTGCTCACATGCTATTTATTTGTTAGGCATTTGGACAAGGTCTTCAAGATGATGATGTCTCTTGGAACTTTTTCTTCAAAATGCCAATTCTTTTTCACATCTGTTTTCTTTTTAATTTCCTGTATATAATTTATGTTAACTTTCAACTCATAAAGTGCAATGTTGTTTAGCAAATATGAATTATGTAAGTACCATGGGATGAATAGTGCAATTTGTTTGAACCATGTTTTTTCGAAGCCAATTCAACGTGTTTCTACCTGGGCTGGAAGTTTTTGATTTATTGAAAATGCGGTATTTCAAAAACCTGTTTTGTGGTGGTTTTTCTCCAGCTTCAGTCTGGTTTGTAATTCCTAGAAAAGAAAAGTGAATGTTTGATGGTCTGTGTTTGAAAATATCGAATCAAATGAGTTTCTCTTGAGCTTTGATGTTGGACAAGTGTTATGGTAGATGGTTTATTGCAAAATTCAGTTTAAAGCAATACTTAGTGATAGAGATTATGAGTTCATATCCTTGAGTGTTCATGTGTGTAATCCTGTTCTATGTAATTAAAACAAAATCCTTAAAACTCACTTTTGAGTGATGATGCATCTGCTTTTTAATTGCTTTTCTGAGATAAATGTTGAAACATTGCATCTAAATTATCATTTACCGTAATTGAAATTGAGAGAAGTATTTGAGAAGAAAGGGCCTTGCAGAGAAAATGAGTTAGAATAAAGGATGATTGCTATTATCCAGAACCAGCACAGGGACAGTGGGCTGAGTGGTCTCTTACACTAAAGGTTTCTGCTTTCGTGTGCCACCTTTGCTTTCAAAAAAGCAAGAAACTGCAATTGCTGGCAATATGAAATAAAACCAAGATGTTGGACATACTCAGCAGCAAGCCGAATCTTTAGAGAGAGAGAGACAGAGATAATTTTCCAGTTGATTAAAGCTTTTCTTAATTAAGTAAAATGTTTTTCATGCAAAAATGTGCAAACATTCAATAATTAAGTACGTTATATTAAACACTGCAGCATTCAGTATAGTCACTTTCAATACAGCTGGTTTCATTTCTCAGACCCGAAATGTTAACTTGCTCCTTCCACATGTACAGCCTGACCTAAGTGTCCTCAACATTTTCTGTTTTTAGCGCATATTTCCAGGATCTGCAGTTGTTTTTTTCCTTCAGTCATTGATTAACTGAAGTTGTATATTCTTCTTCAGTCATTCAAGATGATATATAACCTGCAGAGGTGTCCAGGGGAAGCTGTGAGTTTAAGATTAGATTAAAGTTAGCTTTATTTGTTACGCAGAGTCATAGAATCATAGAACGCTACAGCACAGAAATAGGCCTTTCGGCCTACCTACTCCATTTTGAAATACTAATCTGCCTAGTCCTATCGACCTCGACCCAGACCATTGCCCTCCACACCCCTCCCATCCGTGCGCCTATCCAAATTTCTCATGTACATCAAAACTATGAAGCATACTGTGAAACGCTTCACTTGTGGCAGGGATATACTGGGGGCAGCCCACAAAAGTCGCCTCTCATCTGGCACCAACATAGCATACCCACAATATACAAACTCTAATCTGTACATCTTCGGAATATGGGAGCATCTGGAGGAAACAGATGTCTTCATGGGGAGAACATACCAACTTCTTATAAGCAAAGGCCAGAATTCAACCCTGTTCATACAGCTGGTACTATAAAGCATTGTGCCACCATGCCACCCCCACATACAGAACTGTGCAAAAGTCTTAGACACATATATATAGCTCGGGTGCCTAAGACTTTTGCACAGTGGTATATATTAAGTCTTTCCAATTACCAAATAACAATAATACTGAGCTAATTCAAAGTACTCTTATTTCTGTTTCCCAATCACTTTCCTATTTTAATCAATATACAGTACAGTGTATGGACCATTCAGAAATTTGATGGTGGAGGGAAGGGTGTTGTTTCTAAAACTTTGTGTACCTTCACTTTTTCTTTTGAACAAGCAGCAGAGATTCAAAATGATGTGTCACCAATTTAGGATGTGTATTGGAAATTGCTCCTAAACCTTACCACAGAGGAGACCAAATTATTTAATACCTTCAAAAGCAAGGTCGAATTGAGGGCAGTGAGAGTCACGGTATGGGGAACAGTGAGGGAAGTGGAGCCAAAAATCAGGTCAGCCTTGAACACGTTGAATGCCAGAACATGTTCAAAGCTGTATAGTCTATCCCTGTTCCTATTTCTTTTATTCTTGTGTGTTTATGAAATAAAGCTTTTGATTGAACTGCCGATCCAGGCCTGAACCTGAATGTTTATTTATTAACAGTTGTATAAGAAGCCAAGTAGTGGATATGTTGAGCGGATGGGTAGTTCTGAAATGATTTGCATAGCCTTAAGCAAAATGAAAGGAAAATATTTATAATACAGCTTCAAACCTTAGAATTAAATAATCTGATACAGTTTGAGTCCAGGATCTTGTGAGAGAGAATAGATAGTTTAAATTTAGGCCCTCCATTGGTCTGGTCAATCATGGATGTTGCGTCCCAGCTGTCTACATGGTGTGCAACTCAGTGCAGTACAATATGGAGCTGTTTCCCTTGTAGCATACACCCCTCTCCACGCAGCTGATGAATTCACAGGAACAGTAGAGATCAATACAGTTTGGCACCAGCAGCATTGTATAAGTGGCCAGTCGATTTTGAATTCAATGTAAGACAACCTTAGGGACTCCAGCACTGGACTTCTGCTCGTGCAGGCTTTGCCTTGAGTGGGCATAGTCGCACAGTAGCAGAGATTTAGAAACATAGAAATCCTACAGCACAATACAGGCCTTTCGGCCCACAAAGTTGTGCCGAATATGTCCCTACCTTAGAAATTACTAGGCTTACCAATAGCCCTCTATTTTTATAAGCTCCAGGTACCTATCCAGAAGTCTCTTAAAAGATCCTATCATATCCGCCTCCACCACCATTGCCGGCAGTCCATTGCATGCACTCACCACTCTCTGCATAAAGAACTTACCCCGACATCTCTGTACCTACTCCCCAGCACCTTCAACCTGTGTCCTCTTGTGGCAAACTTTTCAGCCCTGGGGTAAAAGCCTCTGACTATCCACATGAATCAATGCCTCTCATCATCTTATACACCTCTATCAGGTCACCTCTCATCCTCTGTCGCTCCAAGGAGAAAAGGCCAAGTTCCCTCAATCTGTTTTCATAGAGCACGCTCCCCAAACCAGGCAACGTCCTTGTAAATCTCCTCTGCACCATTTCTATGGCTTCCACATCCTTCCTGTAGTGAGACGACCAGAACTGAGAACATTTCTCCAAGTGGGGTCTGACCAACGTCCTATATAGCTGCAACATTACCTCTCGGCTCCTAAATTCAATACCACGATTAACGAAGGCCAATACACCATATGCCTTCTTAGCACAGAGTCAACCTGCGCAGCTGCTTTGAGTGTCCTGTGGACTCAGACCCCAAGATCCCTCTGATCCTCCACACTGCCAAGAGTCTTACCATTAATACTATATTCTGCCATCATATTTGACATACCAAAATGAACCACTTCACACTTCTGTGGGTTGAACTCCATCTGCCACTTCTCAGCCCCGTTTTGCATCCTGTCAATGTCCCGCTGTAATCTCTGACAACCTCCACACTATCCACAATACCTCCAATCTTTGTGTAATCAGCAAACTTACTAACCCATCCCATCCCTCCACTTCCTCATCCAGGTCATTTATATAATTCACAAAGAGTAAGGGTCCGAGAACAGATCCCTGAGGCCCACCACTGGTCACCGACCTCCATGCAGAATATGACCCATCTACAACCACTCTTTGCCTTCTGTGGGCAAGCCAGTTCTGAATCCACAAAGCAATGTCCCCTTGGATCCCATGCCTCCTTACTTTCTCAATGTCTTGCATAGGGTACCTTATCAAATGCCTTGCTGAAATCCATATACATTACATCTACTGCTCTTCCTTCATCAATGTGTTTAGTCACATGCTCAAAAAATTCAATCAGGCTCGTAAGGCATGACCTGCCCTTGACAAAGCCATGCTGACTATTCCTAATCATATTATACCTCTCCAAATTTTCATAAATCCTGCCTCTCAGGATCTTCTCCATCAACTTACCAACCAGTGAAGTAAGACTTACAAGTCTATAATTTCCTAGGCTATCTCTACTCCCTTTCTTGGATAAAGGAACAATATCCGCAACCCTCCAGTCCTCTGGAACCTCTCCCAACCCCATTGATGATGCAAAGATCATCGCCAGAGGCTCAGCAATCTCCTCCCTCGCCTCCCACAGTAGCCTAGGGTACATCTCATCCATTCCCGGCAACTTATCCAATTTGATGCTTTCCAAAAGCTCCAGCACATCCTCTTTCTTAATATCTACATCCTCAAGCTTTTCAGTCTGCTGCACGTAATCACTACAGTCACCAAGATCCTTTTCCATAGCGAATACTGAAGTAAAGTATTCATTAAGTACTTCTGCTATTTCCTCTGGTTCCATACACACTTTCCCACTGTCACACTTGATTGGTCCTATTCTTTCACGTCTCATCCTCTTGCTCTTCACCTACTTGTAGAATGCCTTGGGGTTTTCCTTAATCCTGCCTGCCAAGGTCTTCTCATGGCCCCTTCTAGCTCTCCAAAATTCCTTCTTAAGCTCCTTCCTGTTAGCCTTACAGTCTTCTAGATCTCTTACATTTCCTAGCTCTCTGAACCTTGTGTAAGCTTTTCTTTTCTTCTTGACTAGATTTATTACAGACTTTATACACCACGGTTCCTGTACCCTACCATAACTTCCCTGTCTCATTAGAACATATCCCCTGAACATTTGCCACATTTCTTCTGTACTTTTCCCTGAGAACATCTGTTTTCATTTTAAGCTTGATCAGTTTTCCTTCTGTTGGATAAGCTGCCAAACATGGCTGATGAGGCCTATCTGCCCAAAGCAACTGGTTTTAAGGCGCCAGTAACTCGCCTTTGAACCTTCTGCTGTCTATAGAAACGTTTTCATTGGGCTTAGTAGCTAAGCCACATGTGAAGGCCAGGATATGGACCTGGTTATCAGAGGTTTTTTTGAGATGCATGTCATTGGGAGCATTTAATAGGTAGTGGGAGCTTATCCCCACTACCACCTCCTGCTGTAACAACCTATAATAACATATGGTTTAAATTATCCTTACTGATAATAGCTTGGGAAACTACTCTTTAGTTATATATCAAATCTTGCATCAGATTAACACTGCCTTATAGAAAAACCTTAAAATCCTAACTCTGCATCAGAATAATCTTTATATTTGAATCTCCAAGCAAGCCTGGTTTGTACAAAGAGCTTTCAGTCCATTTTAAACAAAACATTTACAAGGAAAGTATATTTTGGGTGATATTCATGGAAATATAATACTTTGTGCAAATGGGAAAAATGAAGATGACTTAAATGTATTCAGTAGCTTATTGGAAGAATGCAGTCTGGTTTAAGTAAATATATTTTCTGGACTGTTGCTTTTGTTAATGTCTCCATTCAGTGTGTTAGTCCCCTGCCAATTTTAGCAGCATCTGGGGAGCAGTGCAATGTCTGTTCAGGTTAAATGTCTCTGTTGGGAATGTAAAAGTGATGTGGTGACAGGGACAGCTGATCTTTGTAGAGCTGCAAAGAAATGTTTTGATGCAACTTGTAATTGATTATAAAAGAAAAACGTTGAAGCGAGAGGGGCTACAAAAAGTATTTGTCTCCTTTTGGCACACTTTTGAAACGGAGAGAAAGATCCTTTATAGTCTGCACAGTACTTCACTGCTAATTCTACAATTCTGGAACACGATGAGAACAGATGTGCTCAATTGATGTCACCATTTGCTCGATGAGGGAGCATCTCTTTAGGGAGTTGTGCATTTTTCCTGTCTTTGCTTTTTGTAATTTTCTCACGCCGAATATGCACTACCAACTTGTGTTATTCTTTTTGCAACTTTTGTACAACACATAACACCAGTTTTTTATGTTATATTGCAATGACTTGGATGATGGAATTGATGGCTTTGTTGCAGAGTTTGCACATGATACGAGGATAGGTGGAGGGGCAGGTTAGTTTCGAGGAAGTAGCGAGGCTACAGAAGGACTTAGATTAGGAGAATGGGCAAAGAAGTGGCAGATGGAATACAGTGTCAGGAAGTGTATGGTCATGTACTTTGGTAGAGTAAATGAAAGGTTTGGTTATTTTCTAAATGGAGAGAAAATACAAAAAGTTGAGGTCTTAGGAGTCCTTGTGCAGGATTTCCTAAATGTTAATTTGTAGGTTGAGTTTGTGGTGAGGAAGGCAAATGTGATGTTAACATTCATTTCAAGAAAGCTAGAATTAAAGCAAGGATGTAATATTGAGACTTTATAAAGCACTGGTCAGACCCCTGCTCCGTCTGCCACAACGGACAGGATCTCCCGGTTGCCACCCACCTCAACTCTGCTTCACATTCCCATTCGGATATGTCCATACATGGCCTCCTCTACTGCCATGATGAGGCCAAACTCAGGTTGGAGGAGCAACACCTCATATACCATCTGGGTGGTCTCCAGCCCCTTGGCATGAACATTGAATTCTCCAACTTCGGGTAATTTCCTCCCTCTCCCTTCCCCCATCCCAGTCTCACTCTGCCTCCTCCTCCAGCTGCCTATCACTTCTGTCATGATTCTGCCTTCTTCTACTACACATAGTGCTTTCCCCTCACATTAGTTCTTCAACTTTCCTGCCTATCTCCTCCCTGCTTCCCCTCCCCCACCCCTTGATCTTTCCTCTGATTGGATTTCCACTGGCACCTACCAGCCTTCTCCTTCCCACCCTCCCCCCCCCCCCCACCTTCTTTATAGGGCCCCTGCCCCCTCCCTCTTCAGTCCTGATGAAGGGTCTCGGCCCAAAACATTGACTGCTTATTTCCACGGATGCTCCCTGACCTCCTGAGTTACTCCAGCATGTTGTACGTGTTGCTTTGACCACAGCATCTGCAGTGTACTTTGTGCTTACTCATTTGGAGTATGGTGAGCATTTTTAGGCCCTTTATCTTAGAAACGATATACTGAAATAGAAGAGAGTTCAAAGAAAGTTCACGAAAATGTTTCTAGGATTAATCGGTTTGTCATATGAAGAGCATTGAATGGCTCTGGAGCAAACACGAGGAAATCTGCAGATGCTGGAAATTCAAACAACACACACAAAATGCTGGTAGAACACAGCAGGCCAGGCAGCATCTATAAGGAGAAGCACTGTCGACTTTTCGGGCCGAGACCCTTCGTCAGGACTAACTGAAAGGAGAGATAGTAAGAGATTTGAAAGTAGTGGGGGAAGGGGGAAATGCGAAATGATAGGAGAAGACCGGAGGGGGTGGGATGAAGCCAAGAGCTGGAAAGGTGATTGGCGAAAGTGATACAGAGCTGGAGAAGGGAAAGGGTCATGGGATGGGAGGCCTCGGGAGAAAGAAAGGGGGGGAAGCACCAGAGCCGGTATATAAGGTGTTGTTCCTCCAACCTGAGTTTGGATTCATTTTGACAGTAGAGGAGGCCATGGATAGACATATGGGAGTGGGAATGGGACGTGGAATTAAAATGTGTGGCTGCTGTTTAGGTTTTTACACAAAGAATTGTGGGTGTCTAGAACACCCTGCCAAGAATGGTGGTAGAGGCAGACATGCTTTTTTTCACACAGAGAGTGGTGGGTGCGCGGAATGCACTGCCAGCGACAGTGTTGGAGGTGGATACAATAGGGTCTTTTAAGAGATTCTTAGACAGGTACATGGAGCTTAGAAAAATGGAGGGCAATGCAGTAGGAAAATTCTAGGCAGCTTCTAGAGCAGTTTACATGGCACAATATTGTGGGCCAAAGGGCCTGTGACGTGCTGTAGATTTCTATGATTCTATGTTAGGGACATTTAAGAGATTCATGGATAACTTGAAGGCACATTGATAAAAGAAAAATAGAGTGTATGTGGAAGGAGAACATTAGATTGATATTGGAGTAGCTTAAAATGTTGGCACAACATCGTCGACTGAAGGCATGTACTGTTCTATGTTCTATGTTGTGATATAAATAGTACATAAAAATGTAAATCCATCTCTTTTTTTCTAAAGATGATCTTTACAGAAGGACCAATTACATATTTTCTATAAAGAGCAATTCCTTAGCCAAAAATTCTGACATAACAATATATCAACTGAAGATTCCACATGCTTCCTTACACAGTTTTAAGTCTGATCTATCCTCCTTTCCAGATAATTTATGTGATAACATTGCAAAAATGATGATGTCTAGAATATCATCTTCACACTTCTGTGGCTGTCTGGTAATGCCGTGTCTCAGTCCCATGTTGTGTAATTGTGGCACAAAATATGTTTCTGGAACTAACAAACAAAAACAAAATCACATTTAATTCTCAGTACCGTAGTTGTTGAGATTGACGTCCTGAACTGGTGTGTGTCTCCCACTGTTCTCAAGCCATAGATGCTTGCTGTCTACCAATTGTGGTGATATTTCAGTCCATGTGCATCTACAGAGAACAAGAATGCCCAAAGGGTTTAATGCACCCTCAGCGAATTCAAAATGAACAACACAAGTAAGAGAGTGCTGAAAGGTTCCATAATATAACTTTACCAAATTAGGATTTAATACAAAAAGGTAATGGTGAAAATGTATAAATCTAATGTAAATAAATCTGAAATATAAGGCCGGTTTTAGTCAAAAAATTGCCATAACACCATAATAACCTATCTAGTTTATTAATGTTCTTCAAAGAAGAAAATTGGGTCACCTGATCCTCTCTGACATGACTATAACCCTTGATTCACAATAATATGTTGACTCTTCCCTGCCTTTTGAAATGAAATGCTAACTAACATGGTACTCAAGGCAATACGAATGGCAGCAATTACCATCCATACCACCACTGACATTTTCAAAAACCAGAAGACCTCTATTTTAAAGTAACAATTACATGGATTAAAGAGAGTTGAGGAATTAGTTTTACACCCAAGATTTGCTGAGGGGTGACTGGAGCTCGCTGACTGGAAGATTGGTGGAGGTGGAATTGGACCATTTGAAGTACATGTGACATATAAAGCTCACCATTATATACCTTTAATTTTGAGAAACCCGACTGCAATAAACATCATTTGTATTTTTTGTAAAGCTGAATGTTGGTGATATTGTGGCAGAGAGCAGTGGTTCCTGAGGATTTAAATAACACTTGGGAAGGGATAATGTTTTTGCCTCTGTTCATCCATCTCAAATGTTTAGCAAAACTCTGCTTTGATTTACTTCATCTGTCTTGAATAATGGGGATTGCAGGAGGGAAAATGAAAAATTGGTTATATTCTTATTGTTGCTCTTGACTGAAAAGTCACAAAACAACTTATAATGTTAATTGATGTATTCATTAGACAGGCATAAAATTTTCATAATTTCTTTCCTCATGGTGTTCTAAAGCTCTGTGTTGGCTTTGAGACATTAGCATGGCATTACCGCTGCTTGCTCATCTGTCCTTGTTTTTATTTAAGCTTTTTACTGCTGCATAATGACAGCAAGTGAACCACTAAAGGCTTCTGTTTATTAAAGTTAATGTGGTTCATTTATGATCTCTCACTGACATATGTGCGGGTTTCTGATGTTTTAATCCAAAGTTCTTTCCAAAGTCAGGAAAGACGCACAAAACTTGTTGCTTCACAATCATTTTATTAAGAGTTGATAAAACAAAGGAAAATTGAAACAGACAGTAACTAGAGTAGAAGGTCATAACAGAAGGCAGAACAAAGACTTAAAGATAAGAGACTAAGATGGTGCTGCCTTGTGGTCAGCAATTTTTGTATTCCATAGATGAAAAATTTCTACTCAAATTTGTAGATAAGAGTCAGCCAGTGAAAAAGTCTTTATTCAATTAATACAGCATCAAGGGAAACTTCCAGAACATTCCTGAATCATAACCAATGTAATGACTAGGGACACACTAAACAATTGCATTCCACACTGTGGCCATGAGGAAACATGCTATACTGTTACGTGCAAATAACATCTATTAGTTGTTAAACTGCAAAGAAAATAAAAATCAAACAGTTGGATCCAATATCAGTATCAGACACACGAGACTACAGATGTTGCAATCTGGACTAACACACAAAGTATTGGAGGAACTTGGCAGGATGTTCCCCAACTCTGTGCTATCAGTTTCTACCTCCTATTAAGAATATCAAACCCACAACGACAGTACCATTATAATCTGGTGGACTGACCTCTGTCTTGCAGAGGACAAACAGCTTCTCTTGAATACTTCCACTTACCTATCCCTGGAACAAAACTCCACCGAGGCCACTGTCTCCAGTGCCACACCAACCTCAGCACGTCAGTGATCAACCTCATTGTTTGCCAACCTAACATGGCCCATTTTTACCTCTTTCCTAAGGTTTCGATCTGAAAAGTTGACTGTTCATTTTTCTGAACTAATAGAACATAGAATATTACAATACAGATTCAGATTTATTCATCACATGTTGCATCAAAACATGCAATGTAAACAACAAGCACACTTCTGCAGCCAGCTTTGAGCCATGCTGTTGTGCTGACCTTTTAACCCTAATCCAAGATTAATCTGAGGCTTTCCTCCCACATTGCCTTCATTTTTCTTTCATCCATGTGCATATCTAAGAGTCCCCTGAATGACTCTGATGTATCGGCCTCACCCCTGGTAGTGCATTCCATGGACCCACCACTCTCTGTGAGAAAAAAACAACTACCTCTGACATCTTCCCCCACCCCAACCCCCATAATTTCCTCCAATCACTTTAAAATTATATCTTCTCATATTAGGCATTTCCACCCTGGGGGGAAATGTCTCAGCTGTCCACTCTATCTATTTTGTCCACCTCTCTCAAGTCACTACTCCTGCTTCAGCTCGCTCAACCTTCCCTCATTAAGACATACTCTCTTATCCAGGCAGCATCCTGGTAAATCTCTTCAGCACCCTAAAGAAAGTAGCTTGATGGAAGGCACCCAGAACATATTCCCTTCTCCATGCCAAATTTCCTAGCACGCAGATATAAACTGGGATGTTTTATCAACTTATCAATAGTGCTACTTATAAGGATGATACAATTTACAATCAGTCAAGTCAAGTCAACGTTTATTGTCATTTCGACCATAACTGCTGGTACAGTGCATAGTAAAAATGAGACACTGTTTTTCAGGACCATGGTTTACATGACACAGTACAAAAACTAGACTGAACTACGTAATAAAAAAAACACAGAGAAAGCTATACTAGACTACAGACCTACACTGGACTGCATAAAGTGCACAAAAACAGTGCAGGCATTACAATAAATAATAAACAGGACAGTAGGGCAAGGTGTCAGTCCAGGCTTCGGGTATTGAGGAGTCTGATAGCTTGGGGGAAGAAACTGTTACATAGTCTGGTCGTGAGAGCCTGAATGCTTCGGAGCCTTTTCCCAGATGGCAGGAGGGAGAAGAGATTGTATGAGGGGTGCATGGGGTCCTTCATAATGCTGTTTCCTTTGCGGATGCAGCGTGAAGTGTAAATGTCCGTGATGGCGGGAAGAGAGACCCCGATGATCTTCTCAGCTGACCTCACTATCTGCTGCATGGTCTTGCGATCCGAGTTGGTGCAATTTCCGAACCAGGCAGTGATGCAGCTGCTCAGGATGCTCTCAATACAACCCCTGTAGAATGTGATGAGGATGGGGGGTGGGAGTCTATGTATATAACAGTCACTTAGACATTGTTTCACAGGATTGCTTTTATATTTGTATTTATTGTGTTTTTGTTTGTTTTTATTGTGTTCTTTATGGTTACTGTGTTTTTTTTTAATGCTGCATTGGATCCAGAGTAACAATCATAAACTTTGCACTTGTGTACTGAAGAATTAAATAATCTTGAAACTGCCAATTTGAAACATTTGGTTATTAGGCCAACTCTAAGATTCCATATTTGCAATGTGAAATACAGATTTCCCTCTTTCGAGCTGCAGCTGTTATCACTTAGCTTCTTGTACTCCGCAGAATAAGCATGGGAATCAGAACCATCTTATTTCAAAAACCTAGTTAAATTTTATGATGGAAGAAATAATTAAAATGTTAAAATGTTTCAAAATGTCCAGTTTGACTTTTATTTCAATAGCAAAAACCTAGATATATTGTCCACCCTTATTTGCTCTTCAAAAGATGGAGAAAAACTGCATTGTGGAACCGCTGTTTTCCATGTGATGAAGGTTACTTTCTCTGTTCTGTTGGTTTAGGGATAATGGTGTTTGACCCAATGGTGGTGATACAGGGACAATGAAATTTCGAGTTTTAGTGACTTGAAAGGAAAGTTATGTTGCCTTTGGCCTAGATTAATATTTTTTGTTTCATTTAGACTTTTGTTTCACCAGTTACTAATTTGTTATACTGAATTTCGTTTTTTTTTAACTGACTCCTCACGCCTCCTGTGCACAAGACTGTCTCAGCTTGAGGTATGTGAGTTAAAGAGGAACATATTGAGCAGCACACACAAAATGTTGCAGGAACTCAGCAGGTCACATTGAGCAGCTCACATCGTACATTGGTAATTTGAATTTTGCGTGTACTCACAGGAAAAAAGAAATATACCTCTGTAATCCTGACATGAGAAAATATATTATCGTTTACAACTCAACAATTTACTATTCTGTGACAATCTAGTTGGTCTTGGTTGTGGGGTTGTTTAGAGCATCATTGTTCCTGCTGCCACTGTTAATGTGCATTCATTCCATCTACAGTGGTCTGAAGCGCAGGCATCTGGTGAAATTGTCCTCTTGAACTCAAGTCTCAAATGAATTATAGGCCAGTTGGCTGAGTTGCCAGGGAATGGCTGTGTATATATGCCTTGGTCAGGGTCAGCATCTTCAAGCAGACAGGGAAAGAGGAAAAACAGTACAATCAACCTCAGGGAAACTTGCTTACTGAAGAAGTGCTGACATGTTCATGGGTTTTGTTCCCTCCTGTATTGCATTCTCAATGTAAACTTTGTGGTTCTTTGCACACCTATAAAACACATTTAGTGATAAAAGAGACAGCAGGTCAAAAAAGAGAAATATTGAGCCAAGTTATTTTGAAGGCCTTGAGTTTCTAATTGGAATTTAAATTTGACCGTGACCAGCAGCTGCATGGCTGCAGGCTGTCAAAATATGAGACTGCACATGGTATGTTTCATACAAAAGGGATGTTTAATACTGCCAGTTACTCAGTTCAAGAGTCCTTCTATCCAAGGAGATGTCCACAGTGCTGAGGAGCATGATTCACCATCGTGCTTCATTCCCAATTTAATTCGAGGATGAATAGAGATCTTTCTGCCTTTCACTACAAAATCAGGAAAGATGCTTTCAACTATTGGAAAACCTATATTTTATTGACCCAAAGCCCCGAAGTCATTTAGTGTAGAGTAGGCCAGTCAGCATTTGAAAAAGAAAGGCAAGTTAATTCTAAAATGATACCCTCAGGAATTCTGATGAAGGATTGCATTGGAAACATAAAACTCTCTGGTTCTCTTTTGTATTCTGCCTGTCATACTGTGTAAATCCAAGCTTTTATAATTGCATTTTTATTTCAATCCCATTAAATGTTCTCCCTTGTCAGAAGCTTTTTTTTCATGTAACCTCGCTACATGCTTCAAATGGTGGATGTTTTAATTTTATTTTTTAAATTTAGAGATGCAGCACAGTAACAGGCCCTTCTGGCCAAACAAACCTGCCCAATTGCAGCTATGTGATCAAATAATTTATTAACCCTATATCTTTGGAAAGTGGGAGGACAGTGGAGCACCCAGAGGAAACCCATGCGGTCATGGAGAAAAGTACAAATCCCTTACAGATGGTGACAGAATTGAACCAAAGTTGCAGGCACTGCAATAGCATTTTGCTAGCCATTAGTTATATTAAAAACAAATAGTACCCTTCCTTTGTTAAGTTTACAACCCTGAGATTAATTTTCATGCGGGCATTCACAGTAAATACAAGAAACACAATGAATGACTGCACCCAACAGGATGAACAGGCAAGCAATAAGCAAATGATAAGAAACTGTAAATACAAAAAGAAAAAGGAAATACTAATAAATATATAAACTATAAATATTGAGAACATGAGATGAAGAGTCCTTGAAAATGAGTCCATATGTTCTAGAACATTTATGTGATATGGTGAGTGAAGTTATCCCCTTGTACAACTCCATGTACAATACTTAAATAACTGCTTAAACAGCCAGAACAGAGAAGGTTTCAAATTTTTACACAATGGGTCTTCTCATTATCTTCACCAAAGTGTTTCTTTCCTTGTAAGGTTTAATTTTCATTGCCACCCTAAAAATCATTTATCTACTCCCACCTCAGCACCTCCTGCTGAGTGGGATCACATTCAGGTTGGAGGAGCAACAACTTATGTTCCATCTGAGTAGCCCCCAACTTGATGCCATGGACATCGATTTCTCAAACTTCCAGTGTCCATCCATCGGGCAGTGTCCGTCTCATCCGATGTGCCCATTTTAAAGTATCCCCTAATAACATTTACAGGTGGACTCAAGCTAATCTTAACTCTTAGGCTTTTAATTTTTAAGTAAGTAAAAATATTCAGCAGTGCCATCAGTGGCAGGAAATTCTCCGAACCCCAGTCTTGTCATTCAGCAGACTAACCTCACTTTGATATTTATGACTAATATATTATTAAGGGTTGCACTCAATAATATATTGCCAACTGTAAACTAGGAAAACTTAAAGAAAAGAAACTTAATGGCTATTCTAAGAAAGACTGCTCCTGAGTTTTCTGAATATCATGAAGTAGGCAAACTCCAGGGTGACAGTGGCATATATACATAGTCCCTGCTATCTGTCACTCATCAGTTACTTGAAAGAACCTGAAGCCTTCAATTACAACTTACTCAACGGTAAGTTGATCACTTTGATCCCATTGCATCACACACACAAAATAATGGATGAACTTCGCAGGCTAGGCAGCATCTATGGAAAAGAGTAAGAGTCAACATTTCAGGCCAAGACCCTTCATCAGAATGAGAAAGAAAGGGGAGGAGTCAGAGTAAGGTGGGGGAGGAGAAGAAGAAGTACAAGGTGGTAGGTGATAGGTGAAACTGGGATGGGAAAGTAAAAAGCTGGGAAATTGATTGGTGAAAGAAATAAAGGGCTGGAGAAAGGGGGAATCTGATAGGGGAGGACAAGCCCGTGTGAGAAAGAAAAGGGGGAGGAGCATTAGAGGGAGGTGATGAGCAGGTAAGGAGATAAGGTGACAGAAGGAAACAGGGATGGGAAATGGTGAAGGGGGAGTGCCATTACCGGAAGTTTGAGAAATCGATGTCCATGGCATCAAGTTGGAGGCTACTCAGATGGAAAATAAGTGTTGCTCCTCCAACCTCAGTGTGATCCCACTTGCAGTCACAAAGCTTTTTCAAAGTCTCTGTCAGGGCTGAGAAATAATCACTCTATGCCTAACATATCAATTCTGAATATCCTTCTGATGTTTCAGCTTTTACAGTGTGTTAGCATTTTAGTGATGAACCATTTTCCTTAAGTCCCTCAATGAGCTATTATGTCAGTGTTTCAATGTTATTTTGAACTCTGTATTAAATGGCAACTGGTTTTTATTTAGAATTGCTGCATCCATAACTAGTCACAGGGTTTAACAATGTGACTGAAGGTCTGCACTTCAAAAAATAATTACAAGAATTGTTCTCAAAGTAAATGTATGCCACCACATGCAACCCCGAGATTCATTTTCTTACAGGCATTCACAATAAATACAAAGAAACACAACAGAATCAATGAAAGACTGCACACAAGATGGACAAGCAGTTGCTCCCTTATATGCTGTTTTCTCAGCATTTGTTTTGATTTCAGATATCCGTTTCCTCTTTCCCCTTTCTTCTTTTCTTTCTTTCTCACTGCAACTCACTTACAACATGGGTAGCAGAATTAGGATGTCCTCAAGATCATTTTCATTAAGTGCCACAGAGTCTCCGAGTTGTACAGCATGGATGCTACTAGCTTCTCACTACTACCATTGCGCAAGAGCTTTCTCACAACTACCATTGGGCAGGAGGTACAGGAGTGTTAGCCTGTCAGGCTTCCGAAACAGCATGGATAATTGTATGCACCTCAACACTGAACTGACTCCACAACTTTCAAGAGGTCTTTCTCTTTTGCACATAGACCATAAGTCTATAATTTAATAATTTAGCATTCTTTTGGTGTATAAGTTATATTGCAATCTTGAAGAAAGATACTCTGGTATTTCCCAAAAAATATTATTCAGCTTTTAACACTTTTTGCTAAGTGATCTCCAGTTTTTCAGGTTTATCTGCACATTCAGTGGCCTCTTTATTAGGTACACCTGTACACCTACTTGTTAATGCAAATAACTAATCAACCAACCGTGGGAGCAGTTCAAAGTGTAAAGGCATGCAGACATGGTCAAGAAATTCAGTTTTTGTTCAGACTAAACATTGGAATAGTGAAGGAATGTGATCTAATGTTTTTGACTGTGGAATGATTGTAAGTGACTGATGGGGAGGTTTGAGTATCTCAGAAACTGCTGATCTCCTGGGAGTTTCACACACAACAGTCTCAAGACTTGGCAGAGAATGGTGGGAAAATAACTCACATCTAGTGAGTGGCTGTTCTGTGAGCGAAAATGCCTTGTTACTGAGAAAGGTCAGAGGAGAATGGCCAGACTGGTTCAAGCTGACAGGGACGCAACTGTAGCTCAGATAACCTCATGTTACAACAATGGCATTCAGAAGAGCCATTTTGAATGCACAGCATTTTGAAGCATGAAGTAGAAGACCACAAACGTAGTCTCACTGTCTACTTTGTTAGGCCACTGAGTATCTCACACAAAATCGATGTTCATGCCATCAGGCTGGAGGCTATCTAGACAGAATATAGCATGTTGCTCCTCCAACCTGAGTGTCGTGTCGTCATGACAGTAGAGGAGGCCATGGACTGACATATGGGAATGGGAAGTGGAATTGAAATGGGCGGGCAACGGTATATTCTGCTTTTTGTGGCAGAGAGAACGAAGGTGCTCAGAGAAGTTGTCTCCCAATCTATGTTGGGTCTCACAGATATACGGGAGGCCAAACCAGGAGCATCAGATACAGTAGATGACCCCAACGGACTTACAGGTGATGTGTCACCTCACCTGGAAGGACTATTTGGGGCCCTGAATGGTAGTGAAGGAGGAGGTGTAGGGGCACATGTGGCATTTGTTCCACTTGCAAGAATAAGTGGCAGGAAGATCAGTGGAGAGGGATGAGTGGACAAGGGAGATGCATAGGGAGCGATCCCTGTGGAAAGCAGAAAGTGGGGAGGGGGTTGGAGGGAAAGACGTTCTTGGTGGTGGGATCCCATTAGAGAAAGTGAATGCTTGTGGGCTGGTAGGTGAGGACGAGGAATCCTATCCCTGGTGTGGCAGTGGGAGGACAGGCTGAGGGCAGATGTGCACAAAATGGAAGAGATACGGGTGAGGAAAGCATTGATGGTAGAGGAAGGGAAGGCCCTTTCTGTGAGGAAGGATGATCCCTTTAGAGGTGGCGTAAGTTATGGAAAATTGTGTGCTGAACACAGGTTAGTAGGGTGGTAGGCGAAAACAAGAGTATGCACAGAGTACGCATTTTTAAAAAAAATTGGGAAATATTTGCTATTTTTATTGTTCAGTCCAATACACAAATAAGTTCAGTCAAATAGCTATCAACTTGAAATCAAAAAACTGAAGTGCCTGACAACGACTAATTGTTTTGTGACTGACAATCATAATGTTTGAGCATATAATTGTCATAGCTGGTGACAGTAGCTATGCTGTCTTTGACACAATTCATTTTGTATTGCTCTCTTCCCTAAAAAGAGGTCAAAATAGTTTCTGTCAGACAAATTGAAACTTCAGGTTAATGAAATACAAAGAATTCACCTTTTTTCTCTAAAAGATATAAATAATTCATTGCTCTTTGAGAGAACCATTTTCCTTTTTATCTTAGATACCAGCCTTGAGAAAGGCGTAAGCAAAAGTTTTGGAGATGAATTATAAACAATAATCACAATTTAGCGATTCTCTGAATTCAACTGTTAAGTGGTAGATTCTGTTCATTGAATCGTTTTTTAATCTGATTGATTTTTCAAAAAGTTTTAATCTCTGAAATAGGATCAAGGATGCTGGAAATAACTAGTGTGTGCAGAGGGAAATGATCTTGTTATCAGGATAGTTGAGAAAACAGACTTGTTTTATGTTGGAGAGAAAAGAATGGGGTTGAGAGAACAAACGTAATTGGGTGATTACTTGGAGAAAATGATCATACGTCATGACTTCCCTACCCTTATACTTTGCACTCTGACCAATGAAGGCAAGTATACTGTATCCCTTCTTTACCACCTTATCTACTTGTTTGGCCATTTTTGGGACCAAAGATTTGCTTGTACCCCTAGGGTCACTATGTAAGTCATTCTGTTTTGGGTGGCATAGTCATTAGTGGTTAGTGTAATGCTATTACAGTGACAGCGACCTGGGTTCAATTCCTGTAAGGAGTATGTACGTTCTCCCTATGATCATGTGGGTTTCCTCCCACAGTCCAAAGACGTACTAGTTGGTGGGTGAATTGGTCATTGTAAATTGGCCTGAGTTAAATCAGTGTGGCTGGGTTACACGGCTCAAAGGGTCAGAAGGGCCTATTCCAGCTGCTAATAAATGAATAGATGCTCTTACTGTTCCTGCCGTCACAAGTGTGAATTGAAACCTGGCTTTGAGTAGGTAAGCATAGAGCAGAGGTTCCCAATCTGAGGTTCATGGACTCCTTGGTTAATGCTAGGGGTCTGTGGCATACAAAAAGGGTTGGGAATCCCTGCCTTAGAGCATGCCTGTTGAGGCAAAGAGGTTGCCTCTGGCTAAATATTTTGTTATCTTTACAAACAGCAGTGTCATTGCCTTGATCTTGGGAACGGAGATGAAAAATACCAAGAAAACTTCCATAATTGTCTTTAACAACTGCAAAACTAACTCATTTGGAAATAGCTCTTTCATCAGTTTGATGAACAGATGGAATGCCAATGATGTAGAATCAAATGAAGTACAACTTTGATCCTTCAGGATTTGTGCGAAGTCTGCAGTTGACTTTTGGGGTCTTTCCCTTTGGAAGAGAAAGGATAAAGCTGACATTCTTCCAGACTATCTTGTGAGCTGCTGGGAATTATCCTGTATTTTTGGAAGCCAATTATGAACAGAATTAAACTTCAGTACCCTGCGAACAATTTATGTCTAAGTTCATATGTGAATAAGTACACAATTCACTGACTGGGACTGTGATCTTCATTATCGATTTTAAGTACATTTATGCTGTACAACAATTGCAGTAGTATTTGGATTGTGATGGAGCTTAGGATGTATCCATTTCTCATACTGTAAAATACTGGATTTTTATTCTTTATTTTATACCTAGATTTTTATCAAGGATCATAACCCCTTAACAGAATACATGCAGTTGGTTAGTTATTAGATTGATGAATATCTAATTCATCCCGAGGAAATCTGCAGATGCTGGAAGTTCAAACAACACACACAAAATGCTGGTGGAACGCAGCAGGCCAGGCAGCATCTATAAGGAGAAGCACTGTCGACATTTCGGGCCGAGACCCTTCGTCAGGACTAACTGAAAGGAAAGATAGTAAGAGATTTGAAAGTAGTGGGCGGAGGGGGAAATGAAAAATGATAGGAGAAGACCGGAGGGGGTGGGATGAAGCTAAGAGCCGGAAAGGTGATTGGCGAAAGTGATACCGAGCTGGAGAAGGGAAAGGATCATGGGACGGGAGGCCTCGGGAGAAAGGAGGGTGGGGGAAGCACCAGAGGGAGATGGAGAACAGGCAAACAACTAAATATGTCAGGGATGGGGTAAGAAGGGGAGGAGGGGCATTAACAGAAGTTAGAGAAGTCAATGTTCATGCCATCAGGTTGGAGGCTACCCAGCTGGTATATAAGGTGTTGTTCCTCCAACCTGAGTTTGGATTCATCTTGACAATAGAGGAGGCCACGGATAGACATATCAGAATGGGAATGGGATGTGCAATTAAAATGTGTGGCCACTGGGAGATCTTGCTTTCTCTGGTGGACCGAGCGTAGATGTTCAGCGAAACGGTCTCCCAGTCTGCATCGGGTCTCACCAATATATAAAATGCCACACCGGGAGCACTGGACGCAGTATACCACACCAGCCGACTCACAGGTGAAGTGTCGCCTCACCTGGAAGGACTGTCTGGGGCCCTGAATGGTGGTGAGGGAGGAAGTGTAAGGGCAGGTGTAGCACTTGTTCCGCTTACAAGGAATAGTGCCAGGAGGGAGATCGGTGAGAAGGGATGGGGGGGAATGAGTGGACAAGGGAGTCACGTAGGAAGCGATCCCTGCGGAAGGCAGAAAGAGTGGGGGAGGGAAAGATGTGCTTGGTAGTGGGATCCCGTTGGGTAGTGGGATCCGACCTAATTACCAATACAAATTTTTATCTATTTTCCTTTCAAAATTTGCTTACTCATTTAATTTAATCAGGTACTAATTAAAATAGCTGATTAAAAGATGTAATATTGATATATAATATGGATCTGCTAATATGACAATTTCAGGCTTTGGTTTACTGATATTCTGCAGGATGGCAAAAATTAGCTTTTTACTTTAGGAACTGTTTTGTCATTTGCATCAGGATGACTTTGTCTAGTTTAAAATGCTGTTCGTTTGCTTACATGACTGCAACTTTTTAAAGTGAAGGTTCTGATTGTTATGCACCAATCCAGTTTCCTCTGTAAAAAGTTGTTTTTCTCAGTCTTGTTTGTTTTCATGTCATTATACAAGTCATGTGTTACCCTCTGTGGTTCCAAGGATTCTTTACAAAGTAATGTTGTGATGGTGTAGAATACAAATGAAAATTATCAGTGTCCCTCAGTTTGATTTTAACCTTTTTGTAACCATTTACAATTGAGAACACCAATAATTCTTTTCAAGGCAACACACACAAAATTGTGGAGGAATTCAGCAGGCCAGGCAGCATCTATGGAAACGAGTACAGTCGACGTTTCGGGCCAAGACCCTTCGGCAGGTCCTATGTGTGTTGCTTAGATTCAGCATGCGCAGATTATCTCTTGTTTGTGACTGGATTCTTTTCAAAGCAGTTTTTCTGTGTTTGTTGAAAAATTACTTTGAATACTTAGCTTCTTACGGTGGCATTAATTGGTATTCACTGCTGGTAATTTTTATAACATTCTAGCTTATTCCATATCATTTTTTTTGGTTTGTAACCCTGTAGATTTCTTATCGTCAGCCACCTATCCAACACACTTAAAGTTGTTCACAAAATCTGCTTCTGTTAACTTAATAGGCACTTCTAGCCAAAGGTGTTTGTAAATGCTTCAATCTTATGCCCTGGATTGCTTACTTGGTTGCACATCGACTGATCGCAGACAGCTAGGATGCAGCATCCAGGATGGACCTAACCAACGGAAGCCTCAGGTTGTCTTTGGCACTCCCATCCTTTTGACTGTTCTTCACAATCCTGAGTATCCCATGTACTTATTTATTTATTGAGATACAGCATGGAAAAGGCACTTACGGCTCTTCAAGCCGGCCACTCAATAATCCCATAAATTAATCCTAGCTTAATCATGGGACAAATTACAATGACCAATTAACCCACCAACTGGTATGTCTTTGGACTGTAGGAGGAAACCGGAGTGCCCGGAGGAAATCCACGTGGGCATAGGGAGAACGCAGAAACCTGAACGTGGTCCAGGCAATGGCGGGAATTGAACCCAGGTTGTCTGTTCTGTAAAGCATATGCTAACCACTACTCTACCATACCAGGCCAAAATAATGACGATCAGTAAATTTTAAAATTTATGATACAGCAAATGGTGCAGTTGCTATCAGTTAGCTGCAATGAAATGTAGACCAGAAGAATGGTTAAGCAAGTGGCTGATGGAATTTAAATCAGAAAATTGTAAGCTGATGTAATTTTTGAAAAGGAATGGACAATTTCAAGAGTTTGCAGGCAAAATGCTTCCTTAGGGAATTATGTACATAGTTCTTTGAAAGCTACAAGACATATTGACAATATGTTTCGAAATTGCCTCTTAATCTTATTTTGTTCCTGAACATAATTCTGTTGCTGACATTGTATTGTATGAAATAATCACTCAAATTTTATTTTAACTACATCCAGTCTGCTGAGAACAGCTAAGAATTTGATCTGCTAGGCACAGCAGTTGTCTGATCTGAACAGTGAGAGGTGTGGAATGTTGCTTGTTGTGTTCTGTGTTGTTGTGCTTGCTGTGGATCTGCCGTGGGCATTCTATGATGGTGCCACAATGTGTGGTAGTACTTGCATGCTTCCCCCAGTGCACCCTCGGGTGTGGTTGTTGTTAATGCAAATGGCACATTTCACTGTATGTTTCAATGTCCACATGATAAATAAAATTAAATCTTGAATCTGTTTCCATAAAAATTGATAGAACTGAAAGCAAATACTTAATGTTTTGGGCAAATGAAATAGTGGAGCTTAGAGGAAGACATCTTTATATGGTAAGTGGTAATGAACTGGGAAATACTGAGTTTGAAAGTGGAGAGCAGTAGTTCCTTAAGGGGATAGGCATTGGGGAAGTTAACTTGCATGGATGCAGGAAATGGACTGCATTGAAAGTGGAATTGATTGCATTGCTTAATATGTTGTGAACATGAACTCCCATGCTGCAAGACAATACCTCTTCTCAACTTCAACTCTTCTACATTCCACATGTGATTGGTCCATACTGGTAGTATGGAATTCCCTCCAAAACCTCTTCATTTCTCCATCTGATATATGACCCATCTTAAAATGCATATGCATATGAAACTGCCTTTCTGTGTTTTTTTTGGTATCGAGAGAAATTTTATGACAATGAAAATGTGTGTTTTATAAGGATGCACTCTATACAATGAACAATTTTGTTAATAATTTGTGTTTTGTGACTTGGAAAACATAGGAAAAAGGAGTATTTCTCATTCTACCATGAGATGAATGAAAGCACTTCCATTTGTCCACGTTTTTATGTCCTGATGAACTTTCTTGGCCTGATCCAGAACTGGCTTGCCCACAGAAGGCAAAGAATGGTTGTCAATGGATCATATTCGACATTGAGTTCAATCACCAGTGGTGTACCTCAGCTCTTTGTGATTTTTATAAATGACCTAGATGAAGAAGTGGAGGAACGGGTTAGTAAGTTTACTAATGACGCAAAGGTTGGGGTTGTTGTGGATATTGTGGAGGGCTGTCAGATGTTACAGCGGGTCATTGATAGGATGCAAAATTGGGCTGAGAAGTGGCAGATGGAGTTCAACCCAGATAAGTGTGAGGTGGTTCATTTTGATAGGTCAAATATAATGGCAGAATATAGTATTAATGGTAAGACTCTTGGCAGTGTAGAGGATCAGAGGGATCCATAAGACACTCAAAGCTGCTGCACAGGTTGACTCTGTGGTTAAGAAAGCATACAATGCATTGGCCTTCATCAATAGTGGGATTGAGTTTAAGAGCTGAGAGGTAATGTTGCAACTATATAGGACCCTGGTCAGATCCCACTTGGAATACTGTGTTCAGTTCTGATCGCCTCACTACAGGACGGACGTGGAAACCATAGAAAGGGTGCAGAGGAGATGTTCAAGGACGTTGCCTGGATTGGGGAGCATGCCTTATGAGAATAGGTTGAGTGAACTCAGCCTTTTTTCCTTGGAGCAACGGAGGATGAGAGGTGACCTGATAGAGCTGTATAAGATGATGAGAGACATTGATTGTGTGGATAGTCAGAGGCTTTTTCCCAGGGCTGGAATGGCTAGCATGAGAGGGCATAGTTTTTGGGTGCTTGGAAGTAGCTACAGAGGAGATGTCAGGGGTAAGTTTTTTACGCAGAGAGTGGTGAGCGTGTGGAATGGGCTGCCGGCGATGGTGGTGGAAGCGGATACAATAGGGTCTTTTAAGAAACTCCTGGAGGGGTACATGGAGCTCAGAAAAATAGAGGACTATTGGTAAGCCTAGGTAATTTCTAAGGTAAGGACATGTTCAGCACAGCTTTGTGGGCCGAAGGGCCTATATTGTGCTGTAGGTTTTCTATGTTCCTATGAAATATTAACCATTAATTCCTCTCCATAGATGCTCTCTGATCAGCTGAATTGCTCCAGCATTTTGTGTGTTGCTCTGGATTTACAGCATCTGCAGAAGTTCTTGTTTTTATGGTATTTTTGTATTCAACAAATGCAGTTATTTTGATTTTCATAAAATCTGTATAAAAACATAGGACAGAGGAGAAGAGTTAGGCTGTTGCACCCATCAAGTCTGCTGCACCAATCCATCATGGCTGATTTATTATCCCTCTCAATCCCATTCTCCTCCTGCCGTCCCTCTATAACCTTTGACGCAATGAATAATCAAGAAAGTATCTATAAATATGCTCATTAACTTGGCCTTCCAACCCATCTGTAGCAATGAATTCCAGAGATTCACTATCCTCTGGCTAAAGGAATTCCTCCTCATCTCTGTTCTAAATGGACACTTCATATTCTGATATTCTGAATATGTCCCCTCTGGTCTTAGACTTACCCACCATAGCAAACATCCTCTCCACATCCACTCTATCTAGGCCTTTCTACCCATTCTTCTAAACTCCAGCGAGTTCAGGCCCAGACCCATCAAACGATCCTCTTACATTAACCTAATCATTCCTGAAAACATTCTGAGAACCTCACCTGGATGCTCTCCAATGCTGGTATATCTTTTCTTAGATAAGGAACCCAAAATTGCTCACAAAACTCAAAGTATGGTCTGAACAGTGCCTTATAAAACTTCAGCATTACATCCTTGTTCTTATATCCTAGTCTTCTCAAAATTAATGTTAATATTGCATTTGCCGCCTTTACCACTGATTCAACCTTTAGGGAATCTTGCACAAAGACTCCCAAGATCCTTTGCACCACTGATATTAGAATTTTCTTCCCATTTAGAAAATAGTCTACATCTTTATTCCTTCTTCCAAAGTGCATGACTATACACTTATCTAAACTATATTCCATCTGCCACTTTTCTGCCCATTCTCCTGATGTGTCTAAGTCCTTCTGCAGACTCCATGCTTCCTCAACACTACCTGCCCCACAACGTATTGTCTGCGAACTTGGGTTCAGAACCATCAATTCCATCATCTGAATCATTGAGTACAGTAACTGCATAAATAAATTTTCATGGCAATAATATATATTCAAATAGATTTAACAAATAGACAATACTATGAGCATTAGCCCTCCTCCTAGTTAAAAACTGTGTTAGTAAAATCAACAAGGTTCAGGGAATAATGCTATATATCTTGTTTAAACCACTATAGCTTTAATTGTTTCCATAATTTCTCTGTTTTTGTTCAGAGTGCAGTTTACTGAAGTCTCTTGAGTGGTTTTTACACAATAATGTAACCTCCTTGCAATGGCTTCATGCTGTTTGTTTCCTTGGCATCAAGCATTCATCTTATGGTGCCTAGTAGCACATTCTTATTTTAAATCCCTGTGAACAAGCTAAGAGCTTCTGTAGCAGAAAGCCATTTGTTTTGATGAAGGAACATCGCATTTGCTTCTGGGCTGTCTTGGAAGTAAAAGTAGTTTTACATAATACTCTTTTATTTGATTCTCTTCAGCCTTTGAATTAAAGGAGGTATAACTACAGAGGACTGGTATCCTTTGATTCACACTCTTCTTTGATAGAATGTGTTTTTCTTAATCTATAGATATATTCCTAATTCTGCTGATAACACTTTCAATGTATTATTGACCACAGAGACCAAAGAGCTTCACAGTTTACTTTCTTAGATATAAACCTGGATAAAATTGGGGGCAATACATTCAGTTTTCAAATCTTTGAGGGAATGTAAGCTAGCAGGGAAAAAAATACATTACTCTGCCTGTTAAAATATGCAGTTTGTATCTCATACTTCAGTCACGTCTAACTAGTTATTGAGTGCCAGTTTGTTTGTTGAAAATGGAAGGACATTTTGATGAAGGGGCTAGGTGGAAGGATACGGACAGACTAAGTGAAAGTAGAGCATGTCGAGCATCTTACCGCAAAATCTGAGGTCATATACTTTGGTAAATGGAATAGAAAAGCAGACCATCTTTTAAATGCTAAGTGTTGAAAAATATTAGTGTTCACATGGGCATGGGCGTCCTTCTCCACAAATCACAGTGTTTATATGCAAGAACAGAAAGTAATTAGGAAGGGAAATGCAAACAACACACACAAAATGCTGGTGGAACACAGCAGGCCAGGCAGCATCTACAAGTAGAAGCACTGTCGACGTTTCGGGCAGAGGCCCTTCGTCAGGACTAACTGAAAGGAAAGATAGAGATTTGAAAGTAGTGGGTGGAGGGGGAAATGCGAAATGATAGGAAAAGACCAGAGGGGGTGGGATGAAGCTAAGAGCTGGAAAGGTGATTGGCGAAAGTGATACAGAGCTGGAGAAGGGAAAGGATCATGGGACGGGAGGCCTCGGGAGAAAGAAAAGGGGAGGGGGGTAAGCACCAGAGGGAGATGGAGAACAGGCAAACAACTAAATATGTCAGGGATGGGGTAAGAAGGGAAGGAGGGGCATTAACGGAAGGTAGAGGTCAATGTTCATGCCATCAGGTTGGAGGCTACCCAGCCGGTATATAAGGTGTTGTTCCTCCAACCTGAGTTTGGATTCATTTTGACAGTAGAGGAGGCCATGAATAGACATATCAGAATGGGACATGGAATTAAAATGTGTGGCCACTAGGAGATCCTGCTTTCTCTGGCAGACTGAGCATAGGTGTTCAGCGAAACGGTCTCCCAGTCTGCATTGGGTCTCACCAATATATAAAAGCCCACACAGGGAGCACCGGATGCAGTATACCACACCAGCCGACTCACAGGTGAAGTGTCGCCTCACCTGGAAGGACTGTCTGGGGCCCTGAATGGTGGTGAGGGAGGAAGTGTAAGGGCAGGTGTAGCACTTGTTCCGCTTACAAGGATAAGTGCTAGGAGGGAGATCGGTGGGAAGGGATGGGGGGGACGAGTGAACAAGGGAGTCGCGTAGGGAGCGATCCCTGCGGAAAGCAGAAAGGGGGGGAGGGAAAGATGTGCTTGGTAGTGGGATCCCGTTGGAGGTGGCGAAAGTTACAGAGAATTATACGTTGGACCTGGAGGCTGGTGGGGTGGTAGGTGAGATCAAGGGGAACCCTATCCCGAGTGGGGTGGCGGGCGGATGTGATGAGGGCAGATGTGCGGGAAATGGGAGAGATGCGTTTGAGAGCAGAGTTGATGGTGGAAGAAGGGAAGCCCCTTTGTTTAAAAAAGGAAGACATCTCCTTCATCCTGGAATGAAAAGCCTCATCCTGAGAGCAGATGCGGCAGAGACGGAGGAATTGTGAGAAGGGGATAGCATTTTTGCAAGAGACAGGGTGGGAAGAGGAATAGTCCAGGTAGCTGTGAGAGTCTGTAGGCTTATAGTAGATATCAGTAGAAAAGCCGTCTCCAGAGATGGAAGGGAAGGGAAATGGTATGCTTTCCTTTCTTGAAAGTGGATTTGGGTTCAAGGAAATGCCTGCAAGAAAATGAACCTCAGGATAGTACATATATGGTCACGTATACAGTACGTGCTGATAACAAATTTTCTTTGAACTTTAAAGAGTTGAGACCGTAAGTAGTATATATGGATCTGGTCTCCTTAATTGGAGTTCAAGAGAATGAGACGTGATCTCATTGAACAATGAACATTTCTTCTAGGGCTGAACAGCATAAATAAACAAATGATGCTTCCCCTTGTTGTGGTATCTAGAGCCGTTCAAAATAAGGAATCAGCCATTCAGGACTGAGATGTGAAGAATATTTTACACAGTGTGGTAAATCTTTGAAAAGCTCTTCGTAAGATTGCTGTGAAGACTGTTGTTGAGTAGACTGATGACTGATCAATAGTTTTTTTTTCTCACTCCAAATCATTGGATTACACTTTTTACCTCCACAAATGCTGAGTTCTTCTAGCATTGCTTTTTTGACATTGGTGTTAACTAACTAGTAGTGACCAATGATGGACTGAGTGGATTCAGAATCAAAAGCTGAGTAGCAGATGCAAATATTCTAACACTTCATGCACCCTCCATTTCTAAACTAGTGAAAGTCTTGCATTTTCTGTAAGGTGCTTAATCCTTCATGAACTAAAAGTGTTATTCTTGGCTGGATAAGAGCATATTTCCATTGAAAGCTGACTTCTTTCTCCTATTAATATAATGTAATTGAATGCAGATGTAGCAGCCGTGCTTTGGAGTGCTTCCAACCTAAAAAAATGGTATTTAAATGCTAGTGTACTGATCTTTTACTGCATCTTACAATGTTTAATGGAGCTGTCTGATCAGATTCCGAAGATGGACTGTTCACTTGAGATTTTTTCCCCCAAACTTCATGGCTTGTGGCTGACTGATCTAGCCAGTATTGCAAATTGTTAGCTTTTGTATGGGATCCTCTAAGTGGATAAGTCAAATAAAGTCATGGAGTCATATAAAAGGTACAGAATTCCTTGAAATTTGAAATTCCTTGAAGAGTGAAATCTGTCTAAATGGAACATTGTTTAGAAGACATATACCCACTAACCTATATTATTTTGCTTGACTAATTTGCCTTTACTGAATGTGAGATGAGGAAGGATTTAAAAGAATAATGAACCTGCAACAGTTCAGAATAGAACCAATTTGATTGAACAGCAGGGGACAAATGTTGCTAAAAAAGCTTTGCATTGTGCTTTTCCTGACTTGGTCTGGTACTGAGTTAGCAAAAAAAAAAGTATTGATAGTTTCCTTTGTCTACCAGAGATTGTAGAATCATATAAAAGTACAACACAGAAGCAGGCCCTTCGGCTCATCCAGTCTGTGTTGAACCATTTCAAACGGCCTAGTCCCTTTGATCTACACCCAGACATAGCCATCCATATCCCTACTATCCATGTACCTATCCAAACTTCTCTTAAACGTTGAAATCGAGCTTGAGCTGGTAGCTATTTCCACACTCTCACAACCCAATGAGTGAAGTAATTTCCCCTCATGTTCCCCTTAATCTTTTCACCTTTCACTCTTGACTCATGATTTCTAATTGTAGTCCCACCAAATTTGGTAGAAAAAGCTGCTTGCATTTACCCTATCTGTACTCCTCATAATTTTGTATACTTCTATCAAATCTCCCCCAATCTTCAACGCTCCAAGAAATAAAGTACTAACCTATTCAATTTTTCCATATAGCGCAGGTCCTGCAGTGCCAGCAACACATTTGTAAATTTTGTCTCTACTCTTTCAGCTTTATTTACATCTTTCCTGTAGGTAGGTGACCAAACCTGCACATAATACTCCAAATTAGGCCTCAGTGATGTCTTCTACAACTTCAGCATAATATCCCATCTCCTTTGATTTGTGAAGGCCTAGGAGTTTTGATAAAGAAAAATATATAAACTAGTTGAAAAAGTTTTAAAATCCTTGCCTGTGGAAAAATATTCAACAAAAGTTGAAAAACTGTTAGGTCTTTAAGCTTATTACATTCTGAATGATCAACCATCCTGCGTATTTTCTCTGTATAGTCTGTGGTTTCTTTATTAAATATACCTGTACAGCTGCAAATTAATGCAAATATCTAATCATGTAGCAATAATTCTATGCATAAAAGCATGCAGACATGGTCAAGAGGTCAGTTATTGTTCAGACCAGACATCAGAATGGGGAAGAAATGTGATCTAGACACTTTGACAGTGGAATTACCAAATGGGGTGGCGTGAGTATCACTGAAACTGCTGATCTAGAATTTTCACGCACAACAGAGTAGAGTTTGCAGAGAATGGTGCGAGAAACAAAAAAACATCCAAAGAGTAGCAGTAAAAATGCCTTGCTGATGAGAGAGATCTAAGGAGAATGGCCAGACTGATTCAAGGTGACAGTAAGTCAAATAGCCAAGCATTACAGCAGTGGTGTGCAGACAAGCGTCTCTGAATGCACAATAGTTGAACCTTTAAGTGGATAGACTACAGTAGCTCGAGACCACGTGCATTCACTCAGTAGCCTTTTTATTAGATAAAGGTAAATGTATCTAATCCTTTGTTGATCAGGGTCGACCATGGCACATCTAACACTCTAATACATCCCCACTGTCGATTTTTCTCTTCTCGTGATCTACACAGCTGTCATTACCCAGTCATTTTCCCCTCCTTTTCATTTGTCTATTCTTGCCCTACCTCAATACTTTCCTCTGTTCTCCCCAACTTCCCCCCCCCCCCCCCCTTAATTCCATGTTCCATCTTCCTGTCCTATCAGATGCCATCATCTTTAGCCCTCGGTGATTTCCACCTAACACTTCCCAATGAATGGTGCTATTTCCACTTTCCCCTCCCACATCTGCCTGTCACCTCTGCTCACCCAGATGTACCTATAGCCTGCTATCTATTCCTCTCCTCCTCTCCTCCTTTTTATTTGAGCTGTCTCCCTTTTATCTTGTCATCCAGATGAAGTACTTTGACCTAAGACCTTGGCTGTCCATTTCCCTTCTTAGATGTTGCCTGACCTGCTGAGATTCTCTGTAACCTTTTGTGTGTTGCTCCAAATTCCAGCATCTACAATTTCTTGTGCCTCCACCTAACAATCTAATAATTTTGATGCATGCATCTCAGTGGGTGGAGGGGGTGAGGGTTCAAATACCACACTGGCACAATGTTAAACAAAATTTAGGTAATTATGGACACTTCCAGATGTCCACAAAATCCAAAATTTCTTTAGAGGGAGGTACTGTTGACCAGTTAATCAACATGATATTTCCTGTATTTTAATGTTAGCAAACCATAGGACCATATGACAGAGGAGTAAAATTAGGCCATTTGGCCCTTCGAGTTTGCTCTGCATTCCATCATGGTTGATTAATTATCTCTCTCAAGTCCATCCCTGACACTGAGCACTTTGAGTCTCTCCAGGAAGACATGGTGGCAATGATTGTAAAGACCGCATTAAACCAATCAGCTCTTTGAAGCTCCAGTTATACCACCTGTTGCAGTGTTTACTGATACCACACAGGGTTCATTAACTGCCTTAGAAACCACAGACCTCCAGTGGAATTAAGTCATTCTGATCTCAAGTGACTGCCTAAAAAGAATTTGAATCTCAGGTTGCAATTGATTTTTTTTTATTATCTACAAAAAGAGCAGAGCCGTGATGTTACAATAAGTTAAAATTCAGAATTGAACTGTCAAAGTGTGGACAGAACCTTTAAATCTTTGTCATGGAGCTGATAAATACAACACTCTCCCTAAATGAAATGGCTGTTTAAATGAGTCAAAATGGTTGGCTGGCTTTTCAGAAAAATATAATGTGAAGTGATCCCCTCTGGAACTGCAGTGAGAGATGTAATCAAATCACAAAGAAGAGAAAATCTGCAGCTGCTGGAAATCCAAGCAACACACACACAATACTGGAAGAACTCAGCAGGCCAGGCAGTATCTACCCCAAAGGGTTTTGGCCCAGAACGTCAACTATGCTTTTTTTCCATAGACGCTGCCTGCCTTTTTGAGTTCCTCCAGCATTGTGTGTGTTGCCCTTGAGTGAGATGGGTGTCTCTTTAGACCCGTCTATCAACTGCACCCATTGTTTACGAGTAAAATTTTAGTTTTCATATAGATGAAACAGTTTAAAGATTTCAAAAAAAGAAGCAAAAATCTCTGTGATTATCTCTTAGGACTTCAAAAGTGTTCTTTTGTGAGAGTTTTCTGGTTGTGATTGTGGGTAGAATGCTTAATTTCTAGAAACAGTACTGAAATCCATTACTGTAATGTGTTACAGTGGACATGGAGTTGGTTAATATTGGTGATGTGCATGAGTGAACACAGAATTAAGTTTTTGTGTATTGAAATTAGCTGCTTTGTACATTGACATAACAGTTGAAAGCTACTTTACTGGCCAGTAGAAGATACTAAGTTGAGGGTTTGGGAGGTTAGAGGTCAAATTAAATAAGTACAGTCAAAGACCATTTTATTAAGTATAGGACTAAAACCCAGTGTGGTCTTCTGCTGCGGTAGCCCATCCACTTCAAGATCCGACATGCTGTGTGTTTAGAGATGCTAGTCTGTACACCACAGTTGTAAAGCATGGTTATTTGAGTTACTTTGCCTTCCTGACAACTTGAGCCAGTCTGGCCATTCTCCTCTAATTTCTCTCATTAACAAGGCATTGTCACCCACAGAACTGCTACTCACTGGATTTTTTTTTGTTTCTTGGACCTTTCTCTGTAAACGCTAGAGACTGTTGTGTATGAAAATCCCAGGAGATCAGCAGTTACTGAGATACTCAATCCACCAGTCTGGCACTAACAAATATTCCAGGGTCAAAAAGTCACTTATATCACATTTCGTCCCCATTCTAATGTTTAGGCTGAGCTACAACTGAACCACTTGACCATGTCTGCATGCTTTTATGCATTGAGTTGCTGCCACATGATTGGCAGAGTAGATATTTGCATTAATTAGTGGGAGTGCCTTACAAAGTGGCCTCTGAGTGTATATTTGGAGGCACAAATACTGCTGAAAAGAAATTTCAACAAGTTTTTGAACAGCATAAAGCAATATTATAAGCCCTGTGAATATGAATTGAGTAGCTTGCAGCTGCAATTTAAATGTCTTATTTGCATTCGTGTTTCCAGTGATTTTAAAAATGAGTATGTCCTGCGATTACAAAGGGCACACTCCATATCAAAGGATTTTTTTAAAGAAAGAAGGAACAGCTGAATAAATTCATTTCAAAATGCTGCTTATTTTGGTTACTTATAAACTAATAAGCTTTCAAGGCACATAACATGCCACAGCAAAGGTTACAATCTTGGTCATTTCTCCATGGGAACCCAGCTTCTCTTTGAGGACATTAAATGTGATTGGTATTGTGCAATGTGTCAAAGGGGGCATTATCTTCATCAGAACAAAGTGCTTGGCAAAACATGCTTTTATCCGTAACCAGTCTTCGCAATACAGCTTGAGTCCAGGAAACGTTACTTTACTTGCTTATGACCTAAATAGTACATCCTGAGCTTCTTTCTCCCTCTAAAGAAAATATCTGAATGCTTTTTCTCAGGTAGTCTTCTTTTTACAAGCCTGTCTCTGCTGCCTTTAACTTTAGCAAATTATTTAGGTTAATATATTTGCTCTCTTAAGTAGGACACTATAGCTTACTCATAAAATGGCAAAGCAAGGAAACAGCAAAATTGGCATGTACCACATTATTTTTTCTGAATTCTCTAAGGTTCTGAAGAGCAAGAGTGGAAGAATTTTTTTTAAAAGTGGAACATAAGTAAAATAGGGAAAAAATACAATTCGTGTCATGGTAGCTGCAAAATTATAAGGGATTTACTTTTTAACATTTTCAAGCCAGCCATCTAATCAGTGCCAAGTCCTTAAACAGTGTTAATAATTTGATTGACTTCACCCACCAGACTGTTACAACTATGGCAATTTGTAGAAGAAGACATTTTAAATAAATCTATTGAATTACAGCTGTCCTGGAAAACAACTGTTTTGTGCACAACATAAAATCTTCCATTTTAAGTAATTAAATAAAGAGATTTTTGTTCCTCTGTTCTGTATCTTACAAATCAAGTCTTGTTCACTGAAATGCACCCTGACTCATCTTGTGTGTGTTTCCATACTCAATCTTCCTTTATAGGAAGCATAACAGCCCCATTCTGTTCACTAGAAAGTGAATGGTGAATCAGTGGACATTTTTTTAACAGCTTATATAACTTAAAGATTTTGAAGAAGCAGTTTTGTTCAAACAGTATGTCTTTGAGCTGGTCGACATTTTCTGAAGTTTTTAACTATTAACTTTACTCTTTGATAGATGCAGCAAAGTGTAAGCTAATAATTTGATGAATAATACACTGGAATTGTACAATGAAAGATTTTTTAAAAATCTGAAATAATCTAAGGCAGGAAAGCAGAAATACTTTTTGATAATGAAGATAATGAGCACACCTACAAGGGGCACTGCCACAAGAATGCAGCATCTGTCATCAAGGACCCCACCATCCAGGCCATGCTCCCCTCTCGATGCTGCCTTCAGGAAAGAGGTACAGCAGCCTTGGGTCCCACATCCACCACCAGGTTCAGAAACAGTAATTATTTCAATCATCAGGCTCCTGATCCAGCATGGATAACTTCACTCTTCTCAACTCTGAACTAATTTCACAATCTATGGACCCACTTTCAGGGGACTCTACAACTCATGTTCTCAGTATTATTTATTTACTTACTATTATTTGTTTTTTTTTTGTATTTGCACAGTTGGCGTTTTTTTGTACTTTGCTTACTTGTTAGTTTTTGTGTTTAGTTTTTGATTGATTCTATGGTATTTCTTTGTTCTACTGTGAATGCCTGCAAGAAAATAATGGTGATACCTACATTCTTTGATAATAAATTTACTTTGAACTTTTGCAGTAAACATCACACTTGTTATTAGTATTAACCACCAGCGTTTTTTTTAAACTTATTGGAGGAAATCTTACTGAACCAAAGGGGATAACTTCACTCAGTGTTACTTGCCCTATCACTGAAATGTTCCCACAGTCAATGGACTCATTTTCAAGGACTCCTCATCTCATGTTCTCAATATTTATTGATTATTTATTCATATTATTATTTCTTTCTTCTTGTACTTGCGCAGTTTGTTATTTTTTGCACACTGGTTGAACGCTCAAGCTGGCTTGATCTTTCATTGATTCTGTTATTGTTATTATTCTATAGATTTATTGAGCATGCCCACTAGAAAATGATTCTCAGGGTTGTATGTATTTACATAAATGTACTTTGATAACTAATTTATTTAAATTTTGAAATCTCAGCTGATCTGATGCTGGCTGTTGGGCAATCCATCTGAAATTTTGAGATATTGAAGGAGACAAAGGTGGTGGGAGGTTAGCCATGTTTTTGCATCATGTTTGTAGAAACTAACACCTCTGTGAATGAAACCAAAAGGCAGCATGGAGTTGTGAATTAGGAAGATGTCACTTTCAAAGGGCGGAAGAGGCATATATCCATTTCCAGTTACAAGGCACACTTCTTCCACCACCGAATTATATTACTGTGCATTTCATTTTTGAATACCATTGAAATCCTCTCTAAATGTTAGACACTCTGATGGCTTACAGAGATTAAAAAAGAAACAGCACAACTGTACCTAAAGGTGCTTCCAGATGGAAATTTCATCGGATGAGATGGATGTCAGGCTCTAGCTGAATTCACTATTGTGTGTGCACTTACGACCAGCTTTATAATTGAATATGGATGAACATATTAAGTGCTCATGTCCATAAAGAATAAATTACAGTTCTAACATGGAAAACTTGCTGTTCACACTCCCAGCTGTGATCCTGATTTATAATTACACCCTGTGAAATAATTACCATATGGCACCACATCAGTAAGAAGTTTATCACACTGCACATTACTGAAAAACATTGAAGAGAAAGAAAAATTAAGGGAATGTTGTTTGTTGCAGTGTGAAAGAAAAAAATGTACTTATAGATAAATAATACTATTTTATCCAAGTAGAATCACTTAACAGTCTCCTCAACCCACTGATTGTAAGTGGTCTAGTAGCAGTTATTGTAGTATCTGCCTATGAAGTGCCTTAAGAGTAGAGTTACAGCCATCTAACCCACCAACTCCCTCTCCCTCTCTAACCTCTTGAAAACAAAACTCCTGCTCTCAATATTTTGTGGATGCTGGAAATCCAGAGTACCAAAACACAAAATTTAGGAACTTAGCAGGTCAGGCAGCATCTACGTTTCTTCACAAGAACTCTAGACTCTAATGCTACCTGGCCTGCTGAGTTTGCACCAGAATTTTGTGTGTGTTATCACTGTCAATGTACATAAGATCCTAACCCTTTCCTTACCACGAAGAGCTGGATTTAACAACTTTCCTTGATGTCCAACTTGTATTTTCTTTGTGTTAACACTGAGTGGGTCATTGGCTCCCAGAGCAGTGGCAATTTTGTATTGAACTTTAAAGGCATATATGATCTCACAGAAAATGCATAAAAGCTAATCACAAGGCAAGGATTTGAGATGGGTGGCTTGTGTACATATTATACGTCTCAGGGTACTTACAGTTTGGGTGGCGAGACTACAAGGTCAAGAAATTGCATAACTAGAGATGTGAATAGGGCTTTAAACTAAACAGCAGGGGGTGGGTTCAATAGATTGGAGAAGTATGGTTAAAGTAAGTGAAAATGTGGATAAAGTTAAAGCAAAAGTTTAAAAAAAGCGAAAAAGGTGGAGTGCAGAACAGTCAAGTGCTAAAGAGACAAAGGCTACTAGATTTTAAAAGCACAATGAGTGTAAGGGTGCATTATCTGAATGCCCATGGTATTCAAAACAAGGTCAGTGAACTTATGGCATAAATCAGTATAAAGCGGTATAATTTAGTGGCCATTTCAGAAATGTGGCTGCAGGGTAGAAGGGATTGGGAATTAAATTCCAAGGATATCAGGTAATACGGAAGGATAGGAAGGTAAGGGAAGTGGGGTAATGCTCATAATTAAGGAAGAGATCAGGGCAATAGTGAGAGACGTTATAAGATCTAAGTAGAATGTTGAATCCATCTGGGTAGAGATTAGGAATAGTAAAGGGGAAAAAATCACTGGTGGGAGTTGTCTGTAGGCCACCGAATAATAACTTTACAGTGGCACAAGCAATAGACTGAGAAATGTCTGAGGCATGTAAGAATGGAACAGCAGTTATCATGGGGGACTTTAACCTGCACATAGATTGGGTGAATCAGATTGGTCAAGGCAGTCTTGAGGAGGACTTCAGAGAATGCATCGATGTTGGCTTTCTTGAACAGCATGTTACTGAACCTACAAGGGAACGTGGTATCTTGGATCTGGTCCTGTGCAATGAGACAGGTAAAATTAGCAATCTTGTAGTTAGGGATCCTCTCAGAAAGAGTGAACACGGTTTGATTGAGTTTCTCATGCAAATGGAGGATGCAGTACTTCAATCTAAAACCAGTCCATTATGCCTAAACAAGAGAGACTACAACAGGATGAGAGAGGAGTTGGATAGGGTAGACTAGGAACACAAGCTATATGGTGGGACGTTTGAGGAACAGTAGAAGACTTTCAAAGAAATCTTTCACACTGCTCTATAAAGGTATATGCCAGCTAAAAGCAAGGACAGTAATGGTTGGGAGAACCAGCCATGAATAACTAAGGAAATAAAGGAAGGCATCAAACTAAAAGCTAATGCATACAACGTCACCAAGAGTAGTGGGAAACTGGAAGATTGGGAAAACTTTAAAAAGCAACAAAGAATCACTAAGCGAGCAATGAAGAAAGGGAAGATTGTGGAAATAAGCAGGCACAAAATATAAAAATGAATAGTAAAACATTTTATAATTATATAAAGCAGAAAAGGGTGGCTAAAGTGAATGTAGGTCCCTTGGAGGACCAGAAGGGGAAATTGATATTGGATAATGAGGAAATAGCCAAGGCTTTGAATGGCCATTTTGTGTCAGTCTTCATGGTGGAGGACATGTTTAACATGCCAAAGAGAGATGATTTGGATGTGATGGGAGGTGAGGATCATGATACAGCAGCTATCACTAAAGAAATAGTGTTGAGCAAACTTGTGGACCTAAAGATAGAAAAGTCCCGTGGGCCTTGATGGAGTGCATCCCAGGGTACTGAAAGAGATAGCAGAGGTTATAGCAGAGACTTTGGTGATAATTTATAAAATTCCCTGGACTCTGGGTAAGTCCCGGCACATTGGAAGAAGGCAAATGTCACACCACTGTTCAAAGCAGGATGTAGGCAAAAGGCAGGTAACTATAAGCCAATTAGTTTAACATCTGTAGTTGGGAAAATGTTTGAAGCTATTATTAAAGAAGAAATAGTGAGGCATCTGGAAAGAAGTGGATCCATCATGCAGACACAGCATGGATTCTGCAAAGACAAATCCTATTTGACAAACTTAATGAAGTTCTTTGAGGATATAGCAAGTTCAGTGGATAGAGGGGAGCAGATGGACATTATTTACTTGTATTTCCAGGAGGTGTTTGATGCGGTGTCACATTAAGGACATCCAAAAGATAATGATGTATAGAGTTGTGGGTGATGTATTAGCATGGATAGAGGATTGGTTGTCCAGTAGAAAGCAGAGATTTGGAATACATGGGTGTTTCTGTGCTTGGCAATCAGTGGTGAGCAGTGTGCCACAGAGGTTGGTGCGGCGTCCACAACTTTTCATGCTATATATTAATGATCTGGAAGAGGAGACTGACTGTAGTGTATCTAAGTTTGCTGATGCATGAAATTGAGTGGGATAGCAAATTGTGCAGAAGATATGGAGTGTCTGCAGAGAGATATAGATAGGTTAAGTGAGTGTGCAAGGGTCTGGCAGATGGAGTACAATGTTGGTAAATGCTAGGTCATCCACTTTGGAAGGAAAAATGAAAGATCAGATTATTATTTAAATGGTAAAAAAAAATTGCAGCATGCAGCTATGCAGAAGGCCTTGGGGGTGCTTGTGCATGAATCACAAAAGGTTTGTTTGTAGGTGCAGTAGGCTGTCAAGAAGGCAAGTGGAATGTTGGCCTTCATTGCTGGAAGGCTTGAATTTAAGAGCAGTGAGGTTATGCTGCACTGTACAGGGTTCTGGTGAGGCCACACCTGGAGTACTATGTGTAGTTCTGGTCTCCTTACTTGAGGAAGGATATACTGGCTTTAGAGGCGGTGCATAGGAGGTTCACTAGGTTGATTCAAGAGATGAGAGGGTTTAGACTATGTGGAGAGATGGGATTGTACTTCCTGGAATTCAGAAGAATGAGAGGAGATTTTAGAGAAATATATAAAATTATGAAACATAAGCTAGAGGCAGGAAAGTTGTTTCCACTGGTAGGTGAGAGTTGAACTAGGGGACTTCACCTCAAGATTCGGGGGAATAAATTTAGGATGGAGCTGAGAAGGAACTGCTTTCCCAAAGAGTGATGAATCTGTGGAATTCTCTGACCAATGAAGCAGTGGAGGCTACCTCAGTAAATACATTTAAGACAAGGTTGGATAGATTTTTGCAAAGTAGGAGAATTAAGGGTTATGGAGAAAAGGCAGGTAGGTAAAGATGAATGCATGGTCAGATCAGCCGTGATCTTATTGAACGGCGGAGCAGGCTCAACAGACCAGATGCCCTACTCCTGTTCCTATTTCTTATGTTCTAAATCAGGTGTTTCTGTCTACTTGGTAGTGCTGAGCTATTACTCTTCTATGTATTACTTTTCGTGCAATTTAGTGCCTCAACTGTAGTGAGACAATAAATTGCATGACAATTTTATCATGATAAGCAAAATAGTGTGATACAATCTGAAGCTGGCACAAAACTAATGGGAGACAAATTGCTGGAATTGTTTCTTTTAAAGTAAAACTATTAAATGGAGCATCTATTGGAACAACAAATTGGAGTGAATTCACTCCTCTTGAGCCACTTTGAGCATATTTTCAATCATGCCTCAATGGAGATACACACAGCCAAAGCTTTAGAATCAAAATCAGGTTTAGTATCACTGGCATATGTGAAATTTGTTGTTTTGTGGCAACGGTACATTGCAATACATAATAATAAAAACTATAAATTACAATTCAGCTCTCAGAAACTTATTCACAACACTAAACATAACATTCAGTCAACAATACTGCAGAAACTTTGTGTACCTTCCACAGAGGACTGCAGTCTTTCAGCCAGGCTGCAACAACAAAAGTTCTTGAACCTGTGACATCACTACCAAAATTAATAAGAATTGCAAGTGCATAATAACATTTTCCCTCCAAATCACAAACTACCTTGCAATAGAAATGTTCTACTATCATGAAGTGCCTGGATCCTGAACTTTGAGACGAGAGGGTAAAATTTAAAAGAAAATGTGAATTTTTGTTTAGTTGAAGATACAGTGTGAAACAGGCACTTCTGGTTCAATGAGCTACACCACCAGCAGCCTACATATTTTTCACCAGTCTATTCGCAGGACAATTTACAATGATCTACCAACCAGTACATATTTGGACCACGAGAGAAAACTGGCACAATTGGAAGAAACGCACATGGTCACAGGGAGAATGTACAAACTCCTTATAGATGGTGCCTGAAATGATCTCCGGAATGTCCTGAGCTTTAATAGTATTACACTAATTAGTAGGCTACCCAAGTGATAGGTTCCAGGAACATTCTGTCATGGTGATGGAAGTGGACATCATTTAAAATGCCTTTACCAGGCACATGAACATGGAGGAAATGGGAATATGGATCACACGCAGGCAGATAAGTTTAGTTTAATTTGGCCTCATTAACAGCACAGACATCATGGGTTGAAGCACCTGTCCTAGTTTTATACTGTTTCTTGTTCTATGTAACTGATTCAAGTAGTAATACCAGGAGAACTGCAGTAGTCAATGTTATGGCTTGTCAGAATTTGAGATGGTCATAATTTCCAGTAACAAACTCCACATGCAATAAATCATAAATAAAAATTGTTCGAAGATATGAATAAATTTCCTCAAGTTCTATAATTTTATAATAAATTCGACAAAATTTCACTATTTGACATATACATTTCACATTGGGAGCAGAGAACTTTCTGAATAAAAATAATCCCCCCAGATAACTTCGGAACTTCTATCATTTTGTTCTACTTTACACCTGTTTAGTTCATTAGTAAGCCCTCCCCCTTTCCATTGTAACATCATAATTTTAGAATAAATTATTCCCTTTACAACACTCAGAAAATAAAGCCTACATGCAGCAGGAATAGGAAATTGTTCATGCAGCGATGAATACAGTGGCTACAAGACCAGGTCAGAGGCTAAGTCTCCTACAGTGAGTGAACTCCTGAACCATCAATATGGCTGAAGGTGATATACCATTCCTATTTGCATGAATTGAGTATAGCTCTGATAACTGTCAAAGTTGATGTTATGCAGTACTGAGTCTCTATTCAGTCTGGAGCGTTACCATATACACAAGATTAGCTTAAATACATACTGTAGGCTGATTGTATATACGTACTGATACTAGGTCATTGAATTGAATTGACTTTATTACTTACATCCTTCATACATGAGTAAAAATCTTCATGTTACATCTCTGTCTAAATGTGCAGTGTGCAATTTATAGTAATTTGTAATAAATAGTATGTACAACAGGACAGTCAATATAACATAGAGATACAATTGTATCAGCGTGAATTAATCAGTCTGATGGCCTGGTGGAAGAAGCTGGTTTTTATGCTGCGGTACAGGATGGTAGTAGCTGAAACAGTTTGTGGTGGGGTGACTCGGGTCCCCAATGATCCTTCGGGCCTTTTTTACACACCTGTCTGTATAAATGACCTGAATAGTGGGAAGTTCACATCTACAGATGCGCTGAACTATCCGCACCACTCTGCAGCGTCCTGCGATTGAGGGAAATGCAGTTCCCTTACCAGGCAGTGATGCAGCCAGTCAGGTTGTTCTCAATTGTGCCCCAGTAGAAAGTTCTTAGGATTTGGGGGCCCATACCAAACTTCTTCAACCATCTGAGGTGAAAGAGGTGCTGTTCTGCTTTTTTTCTCCACACAGCCAGTACAAAAGTTTGGGAACATAAGCACAATCAGTATCGAATGCCACAGCCCTGCTCTTCCTAGTCTTACTCTAAAATCACATTTCTAACCTCACCCCATGGTTCTGCTTCATTTTCTTTAAATGTTTACGCCATGTACTTTTAAGATTCAAGATTGTTTAGTGTGTCAGTTCCAGTACACAGGTCTAAAGGACAACAAAATAATTATTACTCAGGATCCGATGCAGCACAAAAAAAAACACAGTAAGATATAGAATACAATAATACAAGGGTTCCCAACCTTGATTCCATATACCTCCTTGGTCCATGGCATAAAAAAATGTTGGGGATCCCGCTAAAATAAAAATGACAATAAATATAAATACAAAGGATAGCTTATTACAGTAATGTGTAAAAGTCTTAGGCACATATATATAGCTAGGGTGCCCAAGACTTTTGCACTGTGCTGTACTTGTCAATATGGAGTGGAGAATGGCTTTGTAAATTGGCGGGAACAAAGGATGTTGGGAATCGCAAGAGTTGAGTGTCACAGGAAGGGGCATGGGACAGATGGCAGAGAAGGTGTGCCAGGGGCGTGTTTGGCATGGGTGCAGACCCACCCGTCCCTGAGACACCAGGCAAGATGATTTGGTTCCAAACAATCATTTTATTGATCATTACAGAATGTCTCTCTGGTGCTTCCCCACTCCCTCTCCTCCCCCTTTGCCTTTTCCCAACCATGATTCCCCTCTCCCTGCCCTCTTCCCACTCTCAATCCACAATATATATAGCTAAATCTTTTGCACTGTACTGTATATAGATTCATTTTATGTCTTGACTATAGACAAGCGACAGTCCATACATAAGGAGACTGGCAGGAAATGATAAAGTAGTGGTGCTTGGTGGTGTGGAAGGGTGACTTAGTTGGTGCAGGTGTTAATCAGCCTGCTGCTTAGGGAAAGTAACTGCTTTTGAATCTCGGGATCCTGGTGTGGATGCTGTGTTGTCTCCTCCCTGATGGGAGTGGGACAAACAGTCCATGAGCAGGGTGGGTGGGATGCTTAATGACATTACTGGCCCTTTTCCAGCTCCTTTCTGTATATCTGGATTGTTTACCACTGTTTCAACTGCCACAACCAAGTTTCTGTCAACCTTTGTCCTCCATTAAGCTGATGAGGTCTTATAGTTTCTTCTAGATGATAAGTACTTTAATGAATCTTTCCATGGTTTTGAAAACGTCTATTATATTTCCAGGTTGGTTTCTTTTTTAATTTGGTTTCGTTCTTGTAACTTCAAGCCACCCCTCCAAAGAATTTGGTTTCTTGAGCATAGTTTCACATGAATATGTTTGGCTGCAGCAAATCTACAGTTGAGGTCATGCTTGTGTTAAAATTGTAAAATATAATTTTTCAAATTTTTAAACCAACCAGCCAATGTTTAGTGATAGTATTCACACCTGTTTGAGGTATCATCTTCTAAATAAGATAGGAAATTATCTCACTCTGACCTCCCGATTGGATATAATGGCTCCATTTTCAAACCATGGCTTTTTTTGGACGGTTGCTCTTACCCTTTCCCAGTGGAACCTCTACCACCATTTATCTTTTAATGATGCCATGGGGGCAAATTATTGAAATATAGTGACAACAGGAGGCCATTTATCTCTTCAGTTTGCTCCACTATTGCGTGATGTAGTTTAACTTTAACAGCATGTGTACCCACTGTTAGATCCTAATGCTCTTGTGATCCAGAGATGTTTCAGAAATCAAGAATAAGGCTTAAAAGTGTTGTTTTTGGCTGTTTTTTGGAGTATTGCAGGAACAAAGAATGAACATCGAAAGACGAGTGAACAAAGAAAAGACAAAGGAAAAACCAGCTGTGGTCATCTCATACTCGAGAGCAGAGATAACAAAATTCTAGTGTTAACAGTTAACTTATAAAATAGCCAGATTTCAGTGGTGTGAACCTGCTACAGGAAATGAAAAAACTTCTAGAAAAATACAGAAGCTACTCTACCTTATTGCTGGAAAAATCAGTGAACTGCTAGTGTATACAGGTATTATATAAAAATACAAATACACATTGGAAATTTAAACTACAAAGAAAATGCAAAAAAAAACTATTCCACACCTTAATCCAACACTACTTTTGCTTTACACTCCTTGCTGCTTTTGGTTATAAAAAATCAATCAATCTCAGATTTCAAAGCCATAGTTGACATTCCATAAATTGCCATTTGCAGAAAAATGTTCTATTCTTCTTCCAACTCCTTGTGTTTGGAAGTAATTCCTAACCTTTCTCCTGAAAAATCTGGTAGTAATTTCTGGACTGGCATAACTCATCCTTGCTTGTCCAACCATGGAAATGGTTTCTTGTTCCTTAAAGAGTAATCTCACTTTTTGTATGTACACCTTACACTCTGAATGCTTTCTACATTTAGCTAGTAAATTTACTCAATAAAATGATTTTTTTAAACTTTTTTGGGCAGCAGAGTAGTGTAGCAGTTAGCATAACTCTAGTACAGTGTCAGCAACCTGGGTTCAATTCCCATTGCACTTTGTAAGGAGTTTGGCTGTTATCCCTGTGACTGTGGGTTTCCTCTGGGTGCTTCAGTTTCCTACCACATACTAAGAATGTACAGGTTAGTAGGTTAATTGTGCACATGAGTTTAATTGGGTGGCATGAGCTTATGGAGCCAGAAGGGCTTGTTATCTCTACAGCAAGGGCTTGCTGTAACTCTAAATTAAATAAGTACTTTATGTGGTGTTATGAGGCCTGATTTTAAAGATGGTGTATTAATGAGCATCTTGTTTCTTTGCAACAAGGCAAGAGTGATTGATTTTGGTTTTGAATCAAGCGCGATGATCTGACCCTGGATTGGCAAGTGAAGTCTTGGTGTCTGTACAACTGTTGTTCAGCATATTCATCCAGCTGCAGAGTGGCAGAAACCATTGAACACACATAATGTATGTTTCTAAAATACATTTTCTTTGCTTACCTAAAAAAAGCTTTTAGGAAAGGTCATTCAGATTGAATGCGTTAACCACAGCTGGGATGTGTTTCACCTTATTACTGCCAGACTTCTAAGACCAATACCTCACAGTATTTTTAACCCCAGGGAATAGCTGTGTTGACATTAACTGCTCAAACTTGTTTGTGCTTCCTGCTGATTGGAACCAGGACTGGTCTGAATTGCCCTCCCAGCCAAAGGAGGTCATTCATGCCATGTTCTATCTCTGTGCACGTGGTGGCCACGAAGGAATAGGCAAAATGTAAAAGACACTTGAAAGACTTAGTATAGAATCCAAATCAGGTTTAATATCACTGGCATATGTCATGAAATTTGTTGTCTTGCAGCAGCAGTATATTGTAATACCTAATAATAAAAAGCTATAAATTACATTCAGTATATATAAAAAAAACAAGTAGTACAAAAAGAGAACAAGAATGGGTAAAAGAAAGAAATGAAACAAAAGTAGACAGCTGGGAGTAATTACAAAGCTGTGCTGATATCAAGGGACTCAGTTGTATCATTAGAACTGTTATCTGATCCCCTGAGATGAGAGGGGTGCCCTGGAGGTCATGGGGTAGGTTTCAACCTCTATTGTTTATTGTTGTTGAGAGTCTGCTTTTCTTAGTTTGGTGATTGATGGACTTTCACACCGATGGACAATTGGGCAGTGAAATGATCCCCTGCTATTTTTGAATTCCTGTGAAATACCACCTTCCTGTGTTTGAATTGAGTTGAGCATTCCAAATGTCTATAATAAAATAGCACAGGATTTTCTGTTTATCTTTGTTTATGCAAAATCTTTTCCCATTCTTAAGCACACTTTCCTACAGTTGATAATTATTCACAACTCCTTTGGCATGAAGGGAATATTTACAGCATGGTTATGAATTTCCATGGTATCCCAAGATCAAGAGGAAGACTTTGTATTTCTCTATAATATGTTCTTTTTGTTACATTTGACCCTAAGACATTGGAGTGGAATTAAGTCATTTGGCCTATTAAGTTGCCATTCCATCATGGCTGATTTATTATCCCTCTCAACCCCATTCTGCTTCCTTCTCACCTTAACCTTTGATGCCCTGACTAATCTATAGTTTTCTCCCACATTTCACTTTAGTAAGCTGTGTGTATGCTATTTTGGCACCAAAACATGGCAACACTTGTGAGCTGCATCCAGCATATCTTGGATTGTGTTGGTCGTTGACTCAAATAAAGCTAATCTGTAATAGTTTCTGTCTGACCTGCTGAGTTCTTCCAGTGCTTTGTATATTGCCATAGGTTTAGCCATCTTCATTTGTCCTGAAATACATTCGAGTCCCACCACTGTCAACATCCAAACAATGGCCATCAACAGGAAACTTAATTTCTCTGCTGCAGTAATGATGTGACTGCAAAAGCATGTTACAAGTATGAAGTAATGTATTAGAGGAGGGTAAATACAAGGTTGCTAGCAGAATACTAGGAAGTGTGGAGGGTACAGAAACCTTGAAAAGGATGCCTAGCGTTCGCTGAATGTAGTAGTACATAGTAAAGCTGATTAATGGTGTACTTTTAGTGGTGGGATAGAAGCGACTTACGAACTGCCATTTTGCAGGATTGAACAATAGCTACAATTTGACTCCTCCTCAGCAATGTGCCAGTTGTTTCATTCTACAAAGCTTCTCAGAATAAACTGTCTCATTTGCATCATATGCAAGTGATGTGTGTGAGATTTCAAGAGAAGTTTGGATAGGTTCATGGATGGCAGGGATATAGAAGGCTGTGGCCCAGGTGTAGGTCAATGGGAATAGGCAGTATAAATGGTTTGGCACAGACAAAATGGGCCAAAGGGCCTGTTTCTGTGCTGTACTGCTCTGCGACTATGACTTTAGATTAATAAAAAAAATTGGAATGTCTTTAGGAGAAATTATACGTCCAGTATATGCACAACAGAATGAAGAAATCCCAAATAGTACCTCATCTTTATCATGTGATTTTGGACAAGCTTCAACAACAACTGTTTTTAATTGTTTTTGCGATCAGTTGGCAGTGAGTCACAATATCTAAGTCAAAATGTTCTAAGTCCCAGTGCCTTGCCAGAGACCTGAAGTAAAAAAAATCAATTGACTCTGTAGAAGAGTTCGAAAAAAGTGGAAAACAAACTTAAAATGTTGCAATGCAATGGCATTTGGCGTGGTAAAAAGTATGACTGTGAATGTCCAATGGCATGCATTTAAACAAATAATACGTGATATACAAAATTTCTTTAAGGCACGTATCCAACAGGCTAAGTAATCTGCCCATGGTAGATAGGAGAAATTTAACAATGATATTAAACCAAAAGCAAGAGGTTTATAAAGTTGTCAGAAATAGCTGTAGGCCCAAGGGTTAGAAGCAGTTTAGAATTCAGCAGAGGACCAATGAGTTGTTGAGGAAAGGAAAGATAGAATCTGTGAGGAAAATCAGAGATTCATGAAAATAGACTCTTTTGGTTTGTAAAAAGATAAAGATCAATGAGGGTAAATGTGCAAATCTTACAGGCAGAAGGGATAATGTAATTAATTTGGCGATGAAGGGACAGAAACCACACTGAAATAGCACAGGATAAAAGGTCTACAAGAATAAAACAGGGAAGGAATTAGTATTTATGAATTGGAAGAACTGGAGCAGTTGGTGAGATAGAGGACCCAACACATCAACACTCCAGAGTTTTTGAAGAATCAGAATCTGATTAATATCACCTGCATATGTCATGACATTTGTTGTTTTTGTAGCAGCAGTGCAATGCAATACATGATGAAAACTGAATTACATTAAGTACAGTGTGTTTGTGTGTGTGAGAGATAAATAAAATAGTTAAATAAGTGTTGCAAAAATAGAAATAAGTAAGTACTGTAGTGAGGTGGTGTTCACGGATTTAGTCAATGTCCATTCAGAAATCAGATGGCAGAGGGGAAGAAGCTGTTCCTGAATCATTGGGTTCATACATTTAGGGTCCTTCCTGATGGTAGCAATGAGAAGAGGGCATGTCCTGGGCAATGTACAACATTGTGGGCCGAAGGGCCTGTAATGTGCTGTACTGTTCTATGTTCTATGATGTGGATCCTTAACAATGGATGCTGCCTTTTTGAGGCATTGCTCCTTGAAGTTGTCTTGAATGCTACAGTGGAAAGTGCCGATGATGGAGCTGACTGAGCTCACAACTTTTTGCAGCTTCTTTCGATCCTATGAAGTGGCCCCCTCGCCTTCCATCCCTGACAGTCATGCAGCCAGAGAGGTGGCTTCAGAGATGGTGGATACTCTAGTTATTGAACTTCCAAAAATCCATCGAATCTGGAATTGTTTTTCCAGATTAGAGAGTCACAAATCTGCCCCTCTGAGGGAGTGCAGTGGAGATTCACAAAACTGGTTCCTGAGATCCGGCAGGAGAGATGGCTGCAACAATACAGTGTATTCTAGTATATTGGAAGACATCAGAACCAGTGTATTTTGGCCCTGTTAAGTGGTTGTTCCAATTAGCCAAACTCTCATGGAAATAGTTAAAAGGCTATAAAAACAACAAGCTCCCGTTTAATTGAGTCTCAAGTTATGTACTCAAATGAATACAGAACAAACTAGGACACTACCAAGACTATTAGAGTTGCACAGTTTGTTGTCCTTTGCACACTGGATGTCTGCCATATTGGTGCGGCCATTTCTTGATTCTATTATGGTTCTTAGATTTACTGAGTATGCCTGCAAGAAAATGAATCTCAGGGTTTTACATAGTGACAACTATGTACTTTATTAAATTTACTTTGAACTTTGATAAAACTGTAGGAAGAACATGGAAACTCCAAACTGTTGGATTGGATTGTGGAATTGTTATTTTCCATGTAGCTTAACTTTCTTATATTTGTTTGTATTTTTTATAATTGTCTATATAAATGTGGGCATATAAATTTTAGTATTGCAGTTGCAGGTATTGTATTAATTGAATATAGGATGTTTTACTGGTTAATTTAATGGAATGTGTTATCAGCAAATTGGTGTAAAAGGACCAGACCATGTTGTCACAAACAAGAGAAAATTTGCAGATGCTGAAAATCGGAGCAACACACGCAAAATGTTAGAGGAACTCAGCAGGCCAGGCAGCATACAGGAAAAGAGTATAGTTGATGTTTCGGGCCAAAACCCTTCGGCAGGAAGACAACCATATTGTCTTTTGCTCTTGCTCCTCTCTCTCCCGCCACTAGGCCCTTTTTCTTTTGCTCTTTCTCTCTTTCCTTTCCCCTCATTTTGTTCATGTAATGCTTAATAAACGATCGTAAGCAACACGTTTTATGCCTCATTCTTGACTTCCAAAGAACTTTGGATCATAAACATCAAGATCCAGCAACACAGTACTGGGGATCAGGATCAAATCTATGAGGCAGCAGCTCTACAAAATGGTTCATAGCTGTTTTTTTGAAATTGTCAGATCAAAAGAAAATCCTTTCAAGGTATTGACTGTTAATCCTTAGGTTCTATCACAGCCCTCAGCCTTTCTACAGAGCAAGACAGTCTGTTCTTTACTGTCCATATATCCTCACAATTAGTTCTGTGCAAATTAACTGCCCTGCTTCCTATAGCATATAGTACAACTGTGATTGCACTTCAAAGGTAAGTCGTTGATTGTGAACTGTTCTCAAACTATTAGAGGTCATCATATTAAATGTCTTGAGGTTAAAGTTGTCTCAAGGTGGAATGTGTGGTCCTTTATCCCAGAGGGCTGTATTCAGAGAGACACATCTGTCAATTCAAAGCTTTCCTAATCTTTCAATTGTGTGTGATGATGTGTGGGACAGTTCCCCCTTTGTCTTCAACATTGAGGAGTAATTTAGATTACTTGTGATGGCACAAAGTGGATTACAGTTGTCTAATCAATGGAACAGTGATTTGTAATTATACAATTGTACCCCATACGTACTAAGTAGTTGCTTAAATTTCTTTTGGAGCCCCCAAACTGTTGCTGTCAAACCAATGGGGACAACTCTGACAAATATTATTTATTTATTTGTTTGTTTGTGTTATTCTTTATTTGACTCATTCAATTTATTAAGGAGATGATTAAACATAATTGCTCTGCCTTGCATTATAATTTTCTGATGCTATCACTTATATCTTTGATTATTGTACTTAATAAATCTTGCTGAAGGTTAAAGAAATGCAATTATATTTTTTATTTCCATAATATCCTTTTTATGATATGAAAATCAGAACAGTATTTGGTATTCTGTGTAGTCTAAGGTTCAATATAGGTTCAGCACAAGTTTCCTGCTTTTGAATTTTGCCCTTCTACAAATAAACCCCAATGCTTGGGTTGTTTGTTTTGAATGACCTTCTAGCCTGAAGCTCAACATTTACTGATTGGTGTATTTGAATTGCACAATACATTTGCTCCTCAGTCCTCCCTAGACCTGTTTCTTCCAATGAGTGACCTCTTTCCATGACCATGATTGTTCTTGACAAATTTTCTGCAGAAACAGTTTGCCATTGCCTTCTTCTGGGCGTTGTCTTAACAAGACAGGTGACCACAGCCGTTATCAATACTCTTCAGAGATTGTCTGCCTAACATCAGTAGTCACAAAACCGGGACTTGGAATGTGCACCGGTTGCTCATATCTTCTCCCATGGCTTCATGTGACCCTGATCTGGAGTCTGAGCAGGTGCTACACATTGTCTAAGGGTGACCAGCAGGCTAGCGGAGGGAAGAAGCACTTTATACCTCTGGTAGAGAGTTATCTCCATCCCGCCAACCATTGTTGCTAATTACCCGCAGATTTTGCAACTTTCCAGTCCCTTCCAATAATTTGTTGCTGTCTTCCTCAGTACTAATTGTACCCACACACCACTCCCCTGCAGCTATTGCTAATCCTTGCAAAAATCAATTTCAAAGTTTAGCAATTTGATTCTATTGTATAAATTATGATTTTAAATTGTGAATAGCTATAGTCTCTGCATTGATCCTATCCTTCTGTAACTATTTCCTTAGTAAATCTACTCCAACACTCTCTTAGAAAAGAATATGATTTTAAAAAGCTGTTTTGAATTATATATTACTTAAATCATGCAGGTTCATGTAGATTCATATTAAATTTATTCTTTCATTAATATTATACTATGCAATTACAATAGTTTAGGTGTTTAAATGATTTAATGTGACAGTGATCCCTAAGGGAATACTTTTTATTGAAAGTATAAAAAAATTTAGTTGGAGGAGAATTTGAAAAAATTGTTCTTTAACGTATTACTGTACCGTAACTAGATCTTATAAAAATAACCAGATATTTAAAAAGAACTTCACCATTCATTTTATTTCTCTGTTCTGATGAGGAGGAATTTCTTTACCCAGAGGGTGGTAAATCTGTGGAATTCATTGTCACAGTTGGCCGTGGAGGCCAAGTCATTGGGTATATTTAAAGTGGATAGGTTCCTGATTAGTCAGGGTGTCAAATGTTACGAGGAAATGGCAGGAGAATGGGGTTGAAAAGCATATCAATTGTGTGTGATTATCAGCCATGATGGAATGGCAGGGTAACCCAATGGGCCAATTGGCCTAATTCTGCTCGTGTTTTATGACCGTAAATCAAGCTAGAAAGAATTTCCTTGCTGGGACATAATTCCAATGATCTCTGCAAACAATGAAGAGAGAGTCTTGTGTGACATTGCAGTGGAGACAGTGTGTTGAGACAAATTGAGAGGAAAAAGTGACAAAAGAGCATCAGTGAGAAATAACTGAGAGAAAGAGAGAACGGGGTATGAAAAGTAGAATAAGGGTAAATTTTGTATTATATTAGAAGATAGAACTGTATAGTACAGCACAGGGACAGTCCCTTTGGCCCACCTTGCCTGTGCCTACCATGATACCAATTTAAATTGCAAATCTGCCTACATGTCTCTATTTCCCTTAATCCCCTATGCATTAATGTGTCTGTCTGAAAGCCTTTTGAAACATTGCCATTATATTTACTTTCACCATGTCCTTTTCCATGCTCATTATTTACATAGGGCAACATGATAGGCTAGCAATTAGCGTAACACTGTTACAATGCTTGCAATCAGGGATTGGGGTTCAATATCTCCACTTTCTGTAAGAAGTTCGTACGTTCTACCTGTGACTGCATAGGATTCCTCCAGGTGCTCTGGTACCCTCCCACATTCAAATGTTCTTTGGGGCGGTGCAGTAGCACAACAGTTACCTCAACCGCTTTGCAGTGCCAGCAATTGCCGATATGGGGTTTGATTCCTGGCGTGGTCTGTAAAGAATTTGTATGTTCTTCTCATGGCTGCAGTGTTTCCTCTAGGAGCTCCAGTTTCCTCCCATATTCCATAGTTGTATCATTAGGAATATTGAGCATTGGATGCGCTATGTTGGTATCAGAAACGTGACCACGCGTGCAGGCTGTCTAGCACCATCCTTGGGCTGTGTTGGTCAGTGATGTAAAATAATGCATTTTTATAGAACATAGAATAGTACAGCACATTACAGGCCCTTCGGCCCACAATGTTGTGCCAACCCTCAAACCCTGCCTCCCATATAACTCCCCACCTTAAATTCCTCCATATACCTGTCTAGTAGTCTCTTAAACTTCACGAGTGTATCTGCCTCCACCACTGACTCAGGCAGTGCATTCCATGCACCAACCACTCTCTATGAGTGAAAAACATTCCTCTAATATCCCCCTTGAACTTCCCTCCCCTTACCTTAAAGCCATGTCCTCTTGTACTGAGCAGTGGTGCCCTGGGGAAGAGGCGCTGGCTGTCCACTCTGTCTATTCCTCTTAATATCTTGTACACCTCTATCATGTCTCCTCTCATCCTCCTTCTCTCCAGAGTAAAGCCCTAGCTCCCTTAATCTCTGATCATAATCCATACTCTCTAAACCAGGCAGCATCCTGGTAAATCTGCTCTGTACCCTTTCCAATGCTTCCACATCCTTCCTATAGTGAGGCGACCAGAACTGGACACAGTACTCCAAGTGTGACCTAACTAGAGTTTTATAGAGTTGCATCTTGCCATTTTTTGCCACACGTGACAAATAAAGCTAATTTTAATCAATATGACTTCACAGGTTTGATACTCAACAACACCCTAACTAATGAATACCTTCTTTACCATCCTCTTGTGGTGCTGTTTTCATCTATTGATTGCGATACACAGGGAATAATTACAATACTCTGAACAGCACAGAGAAAGGTTATTTGGCTTATTGAGATTCTGGCGATTCTGCCAACTGTTCTTCAAAATAGTACCACAGGATCTTTTATGACCAGGTGAAAACATATCATCTCATCTGAATGAGCATTGTACTTGCTCAAACAACACTAGAGTATCAGCTGAAACGATTCAGAAAGAGAGTGAAATATGTGTTACTGATTGTCATTCTATATTGTGCAACTTGAAGACAGATGGTGCTCATTTAATAACACAGAAAATGAGAACTTATATCCAGTGCTGGTTTCCATTTGTTTGAGGATAGCAGTAAATCATCATCAACATTTAAAATTAATGAATTTACACTGTATAATCATATGCACTGAATAATGGCTTTCATTTTTTCTTAATCATGTTCTTAGATGGAAAGCATCTGTCACTATGAATGAATAATCAGAATTCCCCCCACCCCACCTTCATCTATTTCACATTTGCTGGGCAAGTTTTAAGCCTATGATTTTTACCTTTTATTATATTTTAAGATTGGTGCCAGCAACAAATCCATTCAGCAAGGTTATAAGATTAACAAAATAAATGAGCCATATTATTTCTATGTGCACTTGATGTAGCTGAGACTTCGTTTTTTTTCCCCCATTGGCTTCATATTGCTTATGTATGTCTTCCCATTGTTGTTCTAAGGAACATAGCCCAGATGGTAAAAATTAAAGGCTAATTCTGTGGTTCCAAATTTTCACATTGCTCCAAGGTATTTCCTCTTCCCTCCTCCTTTCAAGGCACTGACTTTTTGGGAGGTATATTTCCACATGAGATTAATATTACCTTCTACATAAGTTTAATATTGACAGGCCATTGTATGGAAGAAAATACTACAGCATTCTTCCCTTACTTGCTCTCCATATGTAAGCACTTGTAAACTTGTGTCAAGCAGTGTCTGGCATTTTATAACCCCAGAAGTTTCCTGATCCTGATATATTAAAACCAATAGTAGCCTGTTAATTGTTTGGACAAATTTAATACAATGCAGATTAAGTGTGCAACCCTGCTAGCCCATTTTTAACAAATGAACTGAACTGTCAGATGATTACTTTGAGGCTGTTGGGCTGAGAGACTTCAGGAAAGTTGTGGTTTCTTTCCAATGCTGTGGTTAAAACAAAACATTTTAAGGAACAATTAAAATTCAGTAATTTTCCTTAATTGGACTTGTCCAGATTTTTTACAAACTCTAATTCAGTTGGCCTTTTGTGAGATTGGTGATACATTTCAATCCAATATCAGGATGCAGTCTGCAACTGTATTTTGTAATTTAAACTGAAGTAGTTTGCAGGCATTAAGTAGAACTTGTAATGCAACATCAATCAGGAAATGTACTTTAATTTTTTTTTTAAAGCCTTGTATTCAGACATTTTTTTTATATACTCTTAAACCCTCCATCCCACTGATTTTCCCTTTCTCTGCAGCACAAGGTGCAGATACTTGCTTGGGGCAGGTCCGTACAATCAGAATCCTGCTCCTTTACATCAAGGTTTCCCAACCTGGGGTTCATGGACCCCTTGGTTAATGGTAATCATCCATGGCATAAAAAAGGTTGAGAAATCTTGCTTTACATTATCTGTACTTTCACTCCCACAAATGTGTTGAGTTGACTACATTGTATGAACTGTTTGAGTACTGTTGTGGGGGTTGACCTACCTGGGGGAAGCAACAGTGGCCACGCCTCTGGCACAGAGTCTGGTCCAGTTGCTCAGAAGGGTAGGGAAAGGAAGAGGATGGCAGCAGTGATAGGGGACTCTATAGTTAGGGGGTCAGACAAGTTGTTCTGTGGATGAAGGGAAGAAACGCGAATGGTAGTTTGCCTCCCAGGTGCCAGGGTCCGGGATGTTTCTGATCGCATCCACGACATCCTGAAGTGGGAAGCAGAACAGCCAGAGGTCATGGTACATATTGATACCAACAACATAGGCAGGAAAAGGGAGGAATTCCTGAAAACAGACTACAGGGAGTTAGGAAGGAAGTTGAGAAGCAGGACCTCAAAGGTAGTAATCTCAGGATTATTGTCTGTGCCAGGCGACAGTGAGTATAGAAATAGAGTGAGGTGGAGGATAAATGCGAGACTGAGGGATTGGAGCAGAGGGCAGGGATTCAGATTTCTGGATCATTGGGACCTCTTTTGGGACAGGAGTGACCTGTACAAAAAGGACAGGTTGCACTTGAATCCAAGATGGACCAATATACTGGCAGGGAGGTTTACTAAGGTTATTGGGGAGAGTTTAAGATAGAATTGCTGGGGGGGGGGGGGGGGGGTGTGGGAACCAAACTGAAGTGACAGAGAAGAGGCAGTTGGCTCACAAATCGAGGAAGCTTGTAGACAGTTTGAAAAGGAGTCTAAACACATGATAGAGAAGGGGTACGCTCAGACTGATGATTTGTGATGTGCCTATTTTAATGCAAGGAATATTATGAACAAAGCGGATGAGCTTAGAGCGTGGATCAGTACTAGGAACCATTACAGAGATTTGGATCGCTCAGGGGCAGGAATGGCTACTTACAGTGCCAGGCTTTAGATTTTTCAGAAAGGACAGGGAAGCAAAAGAGCTGGGGGCGTGGCACTGCTGATCAGAGATAGTGCCACAGCTGCAGAAAAGGAGTAAGTCATGGAGGGATTGTCTGCTGAGTCTCTGTGGATGAAAGTTAAGAACAGGAAGGGGTCAATAACTCTACTGGATGTTTTTTATAGACCACCCAATAGTAACAGGGACTTCAAGGAGCAGATAGGGAGACAGATTCTGGAAAGTTGCAATAATAACAGGGTTGTTATGGTGGGAGATTTTAATTTCCCAAATATTAATTGGCATCTTTCCAGACCAAGAGGTTTAGATGGGGTGGAGTTTGTTAGATGTGTTCAGGAAGGTTTCCTGACACAATATGTAGATAAGCTTACAAGAGGAGAGACTGTACTTGATCTGTTATTGGGAAATGAACCTGGTCAGGTGTCAGGTCTCTCCGTGGGAGAGCGTTTTGGAGATAGTGATCATAGTTCTATCTCCTTTATCATAGCATTGAAGAGGGATAGGAACAGACAAGTTGGGAAAGTGTTTAACTGGAGTAAGGGGGAATATGAAGCTATCAGGCAGCAACTTGGGAGGCATAACTTGAGAACAGATGCTCTCAGGGAAATGTACGGCAGAAATGTGGCAAATGTTCAGGGGACATTTGCATGGTGTTCTGCATAGGTATGTTCCAATTAGACAGGAACCATGGTGCACAAAGGTTGTTGAAAATCTAGTCGAAGAAAAGATGAGCTCACGAAAGGTTCAAAAAACTAGATAATGATAGAGGTCTAGAAAATTATACGGCTAGCATGAAGGGGCCATGAGAAGGCCTTGGCAAACCGGATTAAGGAAAACCCCAATGCATTCTATAAGTATGTGACAAACAAGGGGATAAGATGTGAGAGAATAGGACCAATCAAGTGTGTGTGTGTTTTTTTTTCTTTTAAAAAAAAAAGGACCAATCGAGTGTGACAATGGAAGAGTGTGTATGGAATCGGAGGAGATTGTGAAGGTACTTAATGAATATTTTGCTTCAGTATTCATTATGGAAAAGGACCTTGGCGATTGTAAGGATGACCTACTGCAGACTGAAAAGCTTGAACATATAGACATTAAGAGGATGTGCTGGAACTTTTGGAAAACATCAAGTTGGATAAGTCACTGGGACTGAACGAGAGATACCCCAGGCTACTGTGGGAGGTGAGGGAGGAGATTGCTAAACCTCTGGCAATTATCTTTTTATCATCAATGGGGACAAGAGGTTCTGGAGGATTGGAGGTTTGCAGGTGTTGTTCCCTTTTTCAAGAAAGGGAGTAGAGATAGCCCAGGAAATTATAGGCCAGTGAGTCTTACTTCAGTGGTTGGTAAGTTGATGGAGAAGATCCTGACAGGCAGGATTTATGAACGTTTGGAGAGGCATAATACGATTAGGAATACTCAGCATGGCTATGTCAAAGGCAAGCCATGCCTTATGAGCCTGGTTGAATTATTTGAGGCTGTGACTAAACACACTGATGGCGGTAGAGCAGTAGATGTAGTTTATATGGATTTAAGCAAGGCATTTGATAAGGTACCCCGTGCAAGGCTTATTGAGAAAGTAAGTAGGCATGGGATCCAAGGGACATTACTTTGTGGATCCAGAATTGTCTTGCCCACAGAAGGGAAAGAGTGGCTGTAGGTGGGTCATATTCTGCATGGAGGTCGGTGACCAGTGGAGTGCCTCAGGGATCTGTTCTGGGACCCCTTCTCTTAGTGATTTTTATAGATAACCTGGATGAGGAAGTGGAGGAATTGGTTAGTAAATTTGCTGATGACACAAAGGTTGTGGGTGTTGTGGATAGTGTGGAGGGCTTTCAGAGGTTACAGCGGGACATCAATAGGATAAAAAACTGCGCTGAGAAGTGGCAGATGGAGTTCAATCCAGATAAGTGTGAAGTAGTTCATTTTGGTAGGTCAAATATGATGACAGAATATAGTATCAATGGTAAGAATATTGGCAGTGTGGAGGATCAGAGGGATCTTAAGGTCTGTGTCCATAGGACACTCAAAACTGCTGTGCATGTTGACTATGTGGTTAAGAATGCGTATGGTGCATTGGCCTTCGTCAACTGAGGGATTGAATTCAAGAGCCAAGAAATAATGTTACAGCTGTATTGGACCCTAGTCAGACCCCATTTGGAGTACTGTGTTCAGTTCTGGTCAACTCACTACATGAAGGATGTGGAAACTATAGAAAGGGTGCAGAGGTGATTTACAAGGATATTGCCTAGACTGGGGAGCATGTCTTATGAGAATAGGTTTAGTGAACTTGGCCTTTTCTCCTTGGAGTGACAGAGAATGAAAGCTGACCTGATAGAGGTGTTTAAGATGTTGAGGGGCATTGATCTTGTGGATAGTCAGAGGCTTTTTCCCAGGGCTGAAATGGCTAACACAAGAGGGCACAGTTTTAAGGTGCTTCGAAGTAGGTACAGAGGAGATGTCAGGGGTATGTTTTTCACGCAGAGAGTGGTGAGTGCGTGAAATGGGCTGCCAGCGACTGTGGTGGAGTTGGATACAATAGGGACTTTTAATAGGCTTCTGGATAGGTACATGGAGCTTAGAAAAATCGAGGGCTCTGGTTAACCCTAGGCAATTTCTAAAGTAAGTACATGTTCGGCACAGCAATGTGGGCTGAAGGGCCTGTATTGTGCTGTAGGTTTTCAATATTTCTATGTTAACTGACTTTCCAACATAGATCCAAACAGGTGTTAAACCATTTTTGATCATCTTTCATGGTCATCAGGAGGACTTTAAAGCTCTCTGCTTCTTTCTCCACATCAGACCCAACTAGTTTCCCTCAACCACCACTCTCCTCCATCTGCTAGAACTGGTCCTCACCTCAACAATTCCTCCTTTGGCTCCTCCTACTTCCTTCAAATCCAAGGTGTAGTCATGGGCACTCACATAGATCCCAGCTAAGCCTGCCTTTTTATTGGCTACATGGACCGGTCCACATTACAATCCTACACTGACAACACTCCCTAGCTCTTTCTGTGACTGCGTAGGTGCAGCTTCCTGCATCCATACTGATCTCATTAACTTCATTAACTTCAACTTCCACCCTGCCCTTAAATTTACTTGCTCCATTTCTGACTCCTCTTTCCCCCTTTCTCAATCTTCCTGCCTCCATCTCAGGAGACAGTCTAACTACTGATATATTTTATAAACCCTCTGATTCTCACAGCTATCTGGACTATGCCTCTTCCCACCGTCACTTCTAAAAATGCCCTTTTCTCTGTTCCTCCTTTTCCACTACATCTGCTCTTAGGATGATGGGTTCGGTTTCAGAACAACTGAGATGTTATCCTTCTTCAAAGAAAGGGGCTTTTCTTCTTCCACTATCTTATGCTACCCTTACCTGCACCTCTTCCAATAGGATTCCACCCCCAAGCACATCAACTACCCTCTCCCCTGCCACTTTCACCTTTCTGCAGGAATCGTTCCCCACGCATCTCCCATGTTCACTTGTCTCTCCCCAGATCTCCTTCCTCGCACTTATCCTTGCAAGTGAAACAAGTGGCTCACCTGCCCCTACTCCTCCTTCACTACCATTCAGCACTCCAAACAGTTCTTCCTGGTGAGGTACAATTCATCTACAAGTCCTTTGGGGTCATCTACTGTATCCACTGCTCCCCAGATGGCCTTCTGTATATCAGTGAGACCTGACGTAGATTGGGAGACCACTTCTTTGAGCACCTTTGCTCTGTCCACCACAAAAAGCAGAATTTCCCATCGGCCACCCATTTCAGTTCTACTTCCCATTCCCATTCTGACACATCAGTCCATGGCCTTCTCCACAACTGCGATGAGGCCACACTCATGTTGGAGGAGCAACGCCTTCTGGGTAGCCTCCAACCTGATGGTCTGAGCATCTATTTCTCAAACTTCCGGTAAATCAACCCATCCTCTCCTTCACCATTCACCATTCCTGTTTCCCTTTCACACTTTCTTGTCTTACCTGTGCATCAGCTCTCTCAGGTGCTTGTCACCCCCCCACCCCCCCCCCCCCCCGCCTTCCATTTCCTCTCCTATCAGATTTACCCTTCTCCAGCCCTTTGTCTCTTTCACCAATCCACTTCCCAGCTTTTTACTTCACTCCCTCCCCCTCCCAGTTTCACAATCACCTGCCACCTTGTGTGTTTTTCTCCCCTCTCCCCACATTAATCTGCCTTCTCCCTTTCCTTTCCAGCCATGAAGGAGTGTCTCAACCCAAAGCATCAACTGTTTACTCTTTTCTATAGATACTGCCTGACCTGCTGAGTTCCTCCAGCATTTGGTGTGTGTTCTCATGTTTCATGGATATAACTAACTGATATCTCCTGATTGACAACAATATCTATCTGTGCATCAATACCTTTAAACACACTCTCTGTCCATTATGCCATTTCTGCTTTTGGGATCCTGCTGTAATGTCTATATATCAGAGCAAAACTGGAAAGAACACAACATGGCAGGGTAGCAGTTAGTGTAATGCTTCACAGTGCCATGGGCCCAGGTTCAATTACATTGCTGTCTATAAAGAATTTGTACAAATGCCACATGGTTGCATGGGTTTTTTCCAGGTGCTCCAGTTGCCATGCGCAGTGTAATTGGTAGGTTAATTCACCACCTGGGTGAAATTGGGCAGTGCAGGCTTGTTGGGCTAGAAAGGCCAGTTACCATACTGTATCTCTAAATTTAACAAAATGTGTGCTTCATTGAAGTTGAAGTACTTTGAAATGCTTTGGAATTGTGAAAGAAGCTTTATGGATCAAGTTTTTAATTTTATTTACCTATAAACCACATGGAATAATGTCCCAACTAATGAATAACAGTTGGGACATTGTTATTCAACATTCTCTCTAAACATACAATTCACAAAGAGAACATTGGAGAGAAAACAGCATTATTTTCTTATCTTCCAAGCCCAAGGGAACAGAAATGAAAACTCATTGGCAATGGATCCTGAAGCCTGACCCTACTGTTCCTGTGGTTATGTCCATGAGCCATTCTGTTCTACATTCACAGGCCAGCGCATCAAGGGAAATGCCAAATGACTAATGGTGGTTGCTGGTTAGTAATGAGTCCCTAATTCAAATTGTGAGATAATGCAGAACATCAGCCTAGTCAATGGACTTCTTTGCTGCTGATCTCCAGAATACTTCATAGAACTCAATGAGTGACCTTCCCCCCCATACCAAGACTGACATTACATTGTGTTGCAAGATCCATTTAGTATCTATTCTGTTAACAGAGCATTGCCATGCCTTTGACTGTTGCTGTCAATATACAGTATATACACTCAGTAATCACCTTATTATGCACCTCCTCTACCTAATAAAATGGCCACTGAGTGTACATTCATGGTCTTCTGCTGCTATAGCCCATCCACTTCAGGATTCGATATACAGTATTGTGCATTCAAAGATGCGGTTGCACTCCACCATTATAATGTAATTATTTGAGTTACTGTCACATTCCTGTCAGCTTGAACCAGTCTGGCCATTCTCCTCTGACGTCTGACATTAACTAGGCATTTTCACCCACAGAACTGCTGCTCACTTGGATGCCTTTTGTTTCTCACATCATTCTTTGTAAACTCTAGAGACTGTTGTGCATGAAAATCCCAGGAGATCAGCAGTTTCTAAGATACTCAAACCATACCATCTGGCACCAACAATCATTCCACAGTCAAAGTCACTTAGATCACATTTCTTCCCCGTTCTCATGTTTGATCTGAACAACAACTGAACCTCTTGAACATGCCTGTATGCTTTTATGCATTGAGTTGCTGCCACATGATTAGCTAATTAGATATTTGCATTGACGAGCAGTTGTAGATGATGGAGACCCATGGTAGTGTCGCAGTTGGCACAACGCTATTACAGCTTGGGGCATTCCAGGGTTTGAAGTTCAGTTCCAGTGCCGTTCTGTAAGGGATCTCTGTACATCCTCGCAGTGGAATGCTTGGGTTTTCTTTGGGTCCTCTGGTTTCTTCCCACAGGCCAAAGACCTACCTGGTTGGATAATTGGCCATTGTAATTTGTCCTGTGACTAGATTAGAGCTTGTCAGGGGTTGCTGGGGCAGCATGGCCAAAAGGGCCTGTTCCACATTCTATCGCTAAAATAAAGTGGCCACTGAGTGTATGTGTGTACTTTGAGATTTGAGCAAGTCAATGGTTATTTCAAAATGATGACCTATTTTGCTAATTCACAGATGATGGTGAGGGTTCTACATTTTAAACTTGAAACAATAATTTTCATCCTGACAGATTGTTAAAAGCCAACAGAATTAGCAATTGTGTTATCATTGACTCTAAGTAATTAAATTCTCCAGGGATTTAATCTGCAGTTACTGTCAATCTAGCTGTTTGTTTCCTCATCTATCTGGACTTGAGGCCACAGTACTAGATAGGTTGCCATGACTACTAAAAGCTGAGGTTTTAAGCACCAGCATTTAATAACTCAAAACTGCTCTCAAGCTTTGCTGACTTAAAATGTTCTTTTACTTAATGTACATTTATAAAAATGACTTGAATCAGGCTTAATATTTTTATGAGAATTAAAGGATGATAACAAATGTGTTTTTTGAGCTAAAGCATTGTGTTGGATGTAACAAAGAAAGTATTTAAAATAGACCTTGTTATGGAGAATTATACTGTGGTCCAGTACAGTGGATGAATTGGTAAAATATCTAGAATCTTTCATTATTTTTCTGTAGTTACAAATATAGCCATGATTTCAAATAATATATATATTTTATTAAATCCCAGAATGCAGTTGTCTGTATTTATTGTCATTCCCCAAGGTACTGCTTATGAATACTCTGCCTCATACGGTTCTATGTCAAGCGATTTCACCCTTACTCTCTATGTCCTTCCAAGTTCCTGGATTAATCAGTTAATCCTGATCTATTTGTATCAAGTTCTTTGTAAACCCCTTTGACTTTTCCAGGCTACATAATATGTGTAAGGATAACAGTGCTGGTGCAGTCTAAATCTGGATCCAATTGTGAATTCCAAGACTGAATCCTGGAGAACTATTTATATCAAATTTATCTACATTTACATGCATTTGGAAGTCCTAAAGGTCCTTTCTGTTTTTAGTTGGAGATTAGGAATTAGAAAAAATGTTTTACTTTGTCTGCAGACATTCCTGTGGTAGATAATTATGTAAAGGATATGAATAATTAGGAGTTTACTAAAACAAAGCACCTCTGGATAGGATTGGACCAAAATTTCAGCTCCAATTTGCTTGTGCTTTACTGGTGCCAATACTTCTGTGTTTGTGTTCAATGTATTTACCTCAGTAGATGTGATTGAGTGAAGTGTTTTTCTGTTCAGATTATACTTCCTGCTGTTCTGAAACTTAACTGAACAAAATGCAGGAATTCTAAGCTGTGTGACAGATGTGTGGGGAACAAGTGCCCTCTGCTCCGAAAGAAAAAACAGAAAGGTTATTTCTAATTGCTATTCAGTCACCCTTTACTTCCACCCTGCATATAATCTTATCCTTATCTGCAACTCTGTTGCTTGCATCTTAAATCACACAAAGTCTTAAAGTTCAAAATTCAAAGTAAATTTATTAACAAAGTCCATATATGTCACCATATACAATACTGAGATTTCTTTTTTTTTGTGGAGATTCAAAGCAAATGCAAAGAAACACAACAGAATCAATGAAAAATCCCACAAGAGAGACAAATAACAAATGTGCAGAAGACAACAAACTGTGCAAATACAAAAATAAATAAAGCAAACATAATAATAGTAATAAAAATAAGCAGTAAATATCACAAGTATGAGGTGAAGAGTCATTGAAATTGAGTCCATAAGTTGTAGGATAGTTCAGTGATGGGATGAGAGAAGTTATTCCCTCTGGTTCAGGATTCTCATAGCTGAGGGGTAATAACGGTTTGTCATCTGTTATTCCCGAACATTCTTATCTAAAATGATTCTGGTTCAACAATGCCTGTATTATAGTTTTTATCACATCTCTTCTTGGGCTCCCCATGTATTCCTTCTATGTGAAACCACTACCTATATGAGGTTCCTGCCTCATCAATCCTCTGTTCAAATTGTCAAACCATCGGCAAGGTGTGGTCATGGAGACAAGCTCCCACTACCTATGAAGTGCTCCAAATGGCATGTTCCTCAAATAGCCTCTGACAACCAAGTCCAGCTCCTGGTCTTCACGTGTGGCTTAGTTTCTAAGCCCGGCGGAACCATTTCTAATGGCAGGAGACGGGGGAAAGATGGGTTACTAGCGCCTTAAACCACTCACTTAGGGCAGATAGGGTTCATCTAGGAGAAGGAAGACTGTGATCTCAATCCTACAATGCTGACTGGCAACTCCTGTGTCACTGCTAGTACCAAACTATATCAGTCTCTGCCATTCCTTTGGGTTCATCAGGTGGGTGGAGAGGGGGTCTTGCTACATGGGCAACAGTTTGCTCTCCATATCATACTGCCCTGGTGTGCATATTTAGACATAATTCAATCCTTAAAACCCTGCCAAGCTCTCTAGTTCATTTTGTTGATGTTCCTAAGATTGTCTTACATTACTCAGTATTAAATTTTGTTTCTTTTCTGTAGCTGCAGTGAGGCTGTCTTTGAGATTTTTTTGCATATAGAATCCCGGAGGATCTACATTTGAATTCCTAAATTTTCAATAGTTAACAATGGTGTGCATGTTGTTGCCATTAAATACTGCATCTGTCCTTGGCAAATTTGCCTTCATATATTTCATTTGATGTCAGTGTGTGATTTTTGACCTTTGTAATAAATAACTTTCGTATCCTGCTTTGTAGTAAAATGTCACTAGGACAAAGGTGGTCCTTTATTTTGATTAAAATTGTGGTTACTTACCTGCTGAGTGGCACGGATCTTACCTCCCCCTGGCAAGATCCATGATGTATACGTACATTAGAATTGAGAACAGCACTTAATATTCAACTGTTCTTCTATGGACTTGTGTGTGGACTTGTTTGTAGGAAGGAGGCTATGTGACATGCACGCCAGGATCACCAGACTCAAAAAAATTTACTTTTCCCAAGCAATAAGGCTGAACAACATCTCCATCCACCAATCCAACCTTACATACCCCCAACCACCACTACTTTATCATTTCCTGTACAGACACCCCTGTGCCTTGCGTCACTTTATGGACATACAATCTATGTATGTATATAACCTATCTTATGTATTTATATTTATTGTGCTTTTTAATTACTCTTGTATTCCTTACCTAATTTTTTTAGTGCTGCATTGGATCTGGAGTAATAACTATTTTGCTCTCCTTTACACATCTTCTGCAAGGTTTTGCACAAATGTGGAGTCGATGATCTTATTCTCCATTTCTTTAGTGTTGCAACTGATGCTCAATTTTCCACCAGCCATCCAGCAGGATCACTGTCAAAGTTGACAATAACAGAAGAAGCTTGCCTTCAGAATCAACAGGTGGTTGCCTCCTGCTAAGTGATACTTACCAGTGAACAATCACAAGTGCCACATTTTGGCTGAATAGTTGACATTTGATGATAGAATACCCGGAAAACTAACATTTCAGCCAAGATTTTTTTCTATTGTAAATCAGCAGGGCAGCCAATTGGAACAGCAAGGCTTTGCACATGCAACACAAGCAATCTGCTGGAGGAATCAGTGGCTCTGTGATGGATGGGGGCTGGAGGGGGGGAAAGAGACCTTTAATATTTCAGGCTGAAACCGGTGTTTATCATTCCTTCCCCACCACAGATGCTGCTCAACCTGCTGAGTTCCTCCATCCAGATTCCATCTTCTACAGCTTTTTGAGTCTCCAAAGCATTATGAATGCTTGTCTTTATTATCTCAATTTGTTACATTTTGATTATCTTATCCAAAGCCACAAAGAATAACATTATTTTCACAACATAAAAAAATAGTGTTTGCCTTACATGTCTGCTAAACACAGAGGTACTACAGATACAACATCCAGAAAATGCTGGAGGAACTCAGCATGTCAGGCAGGGATATCTGTACATGTTAATAAACAGTCTACTTTTCAGGGCAAGACAATTAATCAGGAAGGACCCTTTGTGATGAAGGGTCTTGCTCCAAAATGTTGACTGTTTATTACCTCCACAGATTTGCTGCCTGACCTGCTAGTTCGTATGTATTAATTCTGTTCGATGTTGGAATATTGTTCTCTCACTTAACTGCAAAATAGTTATTTTTCCAAACACTAATGTAGTAAATCATGGAAACTTAGGCTACATCCACACTACACCGGATAAATCTGTAACTGAAGCTTTTTCTCTTCGTTTTTACTCTCCGTCCACACTAAAACGGTGTTTTTGTCCCCCGAAACCTGAGATTTTCAGAAACGCTCTCCAAAGTGTGTAATTTTGAAAACGCCGCTTGGGCAGATCAGTGTGGACGGTGTAACCGGAGAAATCTGAAAACGCTGTCAGATGACAGCACGCCATTTCATTGTTTTCTTGAACGCAACCTAACAATTTCAGAACAGACGGCAATGAGACTGAAGCCAGAAGAGTTAGAAATGTACTCACCAAATACTTTGACCCATAACTTACTGAATAAATGAGTATACTCACTTTGCCCTGTTTTCTGTCCTTGCTTGTATGAAGGTGGTTTACCTATTTATGCAAGTACTTCTCTGACAATAGATGTATCACAGCTTAACGTAATATTGTATGGAAATACAAGATATTACTGATGCAGACATGTTTTATACATTTAACAAGAGGCTTTATTAAGGCAACAGAGTTGGTCAGTTTTTCAATGTTCGTCGTCAGCCAGGTCATACTGTCCGTGAACTCCCTGTCGGTTGTCTCCATACACTCCAGTATTTGGGTTTTTTTTTTAGTTTTAAGTCCTCCTGTGTGAGAGCCAACAGCAGCCTGCCGTTTAAGTTTTTCTAATCTGTAACTGAACAAACACGCGCCGTCTTTCACAGCGAGATTCGACACCAAATGTGTCACTTGTTTTCGGTAGGTGTGTCCTGTGCATGCGCAGTAGGAGGAGATTCGCCGAAATATCCATTTCAATGTGGACAGAGATATTTTTTAAAACACCTAGTGTGGACAACTATTGTTTTTACGCGAAACCGGTGTTTTCAAAATTATCCGGTCTAGTGTGGACATAGCCTTACTTTTAGTCTCAGGATATTAACATAAGTGCCAATTAAACAGCAAATGGGACTAATGGGGATTAGTCATACATTGAAGTGCTAAATGGAAGCTGAGTGACATTTCAAAACTGACCAGCCAAAGTTTATTTGCTACTTTTTGGTAAAGCCAGGAAGAGCTCCTAAGTTGCTCATATAATGAAAACTGCATCTTCTGAAGGAGAAAGAATCAGCCACAGTAGTGACATGGTTAGCACGACTCAATTACAGCTTGGGCCTCGGCGCGGAGTTTAATTCTGGGCGTTCTCTGTAAGAAGTTTGTATGACTTTCCCAGGAGTGCATGGGTTTCCTCCGGGTGCTCTGGTTTCCGACAGTCCAATGACATACCAGTTAAACTGGCCATTGTAAATTGACCTTTGATTTGGCTAGAGCAGTGGTTCCCAACCTTTTTTTGGCCATGCCCCACCTAATCACGTCTAAAATCCTGATGCCCCCTGTGGTGAAATATAATTCTTATTATTCAAAAAGTGAACTCTTATTCACCTGGAGGAAGCCTAAAAGACCATTAACTTGGTTTAAACAAGCTTCAAATTACCCCCCTGTGGGGCGTACGCCCCACATTGGGAACCACTGGGCTGGAGTTATATAGCTGGGTTGCTGGGTGGTGCAACTCTTTGGGTTGGAAGGGCCTGTTCCGCACTGTACCTCTGAATAAATTAAAATAAATAAATAATCACTGACATGGTTGGAAATTTGTTTTACAGTAGTACAATGTAATACATTTAAAAATTACAGTGTTACAGTAAGAAATATATAAAAAATAAATAGCACCAAAAAAGAGAGCAAAATAGTGAGGTAGTGTTCATGAAGTATTCAGAAGTTTGATGATGGAGCAGAAGATGAAGGTAAGGCAATACATGATTTGACACCTGGCCTCTCTAATAAACCATAAGATATAGGAGCAGAATTAGCCCACTGAGTCTGCTGCGCCATTTCATCATGGCTGATCCAATTATCCTCTCAGACCCTATCTCCTGCCTTCTCCCTGTATCCCTTCATGCCTTTGCCAATCAAGAATCTATCAACCTCCACCTTAAGCACACATAATCTTTGCCTCCACAGCTGCCTGTAGCAAAGAATTCAGTTGATCTGCCACTCTTTCTTTCTCGTCAATCTTATCTGAGTTTCTTGAAGTGTTATACAATAGATTTTGATTAACTGAGCCAGTGGTTAATCAGGGCAGCCAATTATTTGCACAACTCAAGTACAAAAACTAATCAAGAAAATAGTTGGGATTCCCTTTGATTATTTGGGGTACTATGCTGGAGCCTGTTGCTGAACAGTTTTTAACTAAGTAACACACACAAAATGCTGGAGGAACTCAGCAGACCAGGCAGCATCTGTGGAAAAAAGTACAGTCGATATTTCAACCTGAACTTTTTTTCCATAGATGCTGGCTAACCTGCTGAGTTCATCCAACATTTTGTGTGTGTTACTTGGATTTCCAGCATCTGCAGATATTCTCATTTGTGATTTTCTAACTAACGTCAATTATGTGCATCTGCGTGATCATTAGAAACAACATCATGCTTCGAGTGAACCAGTTTTTAAACGGTGTCAGATGCGCATGTTCAAAAAGCAGTGATTTTTGTCATTGATAGTGACAAATAAGTAGTAAGGTTATTCAGAACTATTTTGCTCACTGCAGTTCCAAGCATTCAAGTTTGGAGATACCTGAAAGGGCCAGGAGTGAAAATGAAATGGTTTCTCTAACAAGTTAGAAATTATGGAGAATTTGATGGTGTCGACAGTCATCTTGAATGTTACAATAAAAATGAAGATTTGGAGGATGTAATCGTCGACAGCATTGAATGAAGGCAGTCCATTACATACACTAGGCGCCTGCGCTGATTTTGTTCATTTATAATTAAAACGATACAGATGACTTCCACCGTTGATAAGTATAAGGGCCTCATACACAGTTTTTTATACTGCAGTACTTTTGGTAGTGTTCTAATTTGTTCTGTTATTAATTTTATACATAATTTATTACTTGATTTGACCTTTTTATTTATACCTTTTTAATTATTTCCATGTAACCTCAGCAAATTGGGGCAACCATTTAATTGGGTTGAAATGTACTGTCCTGATGTGCCCCAGTTAATCGGAATCCACTGTATTTTGGGCATGGGTTAATTAATAAACTTATGTAGATTTGTGATAAACTGATTATGATTCCATGTGAACACAGCATCATAAACTGAATCCCAGTCTGGTTGGTGTGACTATTGCTTTATATACGTATTTTAATTACAAGCCCCATTTCCAGAAAAGTTGGGATATTTTCCAAAATGCAATATAAACAAAAATCTGTGATATGTTAATTCACGTGAACCTTTATTTAACTGACAGAAGTACAAAGAAAAGATTTTAAATAGTTTTACTGACCAACTTAATTGTATTTTGTAAATATACACAAATTTAGAATTTGATGGCTGCAACACACTCAACAAAAGTTGGGACAGAGTCATGTTTACCATTGTGTTACATCACCTTTCCTTTTAATAACACTTTTTAATCGTTTTGGATCTGAGGATACTAATTGTAGTAGATTTGCAATTGGAAATTTTGTTCATTCTTGCTTGATATAAGACTTCAGCTGCTCAACAGTCCGTGGTCTCCGTTGTCTGATTCTCCTCTTCATGATGCGCCATACATTTTCAATAGGAGATAGATCTGGACTGGCAGCAGGCCAGTCAAGCACACGCACTCTGTGTCTACAAAGCCACGTTGTTGTAGCCCATGCAGAATATGGTCTGGCATTGTCCTGCTGAAATAAGCATGGATGTCTGGGAAGAGACGTCGCCTTGATGACAACATATGTCTCTCTAAAATCCTAATATATTCCTCAGAGTCAATGGTACCTTCACATACATGCAACTCACCCATGCCGTGGGCACTGATGCACCCCCATACCATCACAGATGCTGTCTTTTGCACCTTTCGCTGATGACAATCAGGATGGTCATTTTCATCTTTGGCACGGAGAACTCAACGCCCGTTTTTTCTGAAAACTAGCTGAAATGTGGACTCATCTGACCACAGCACATGGTTCCACAGTCTTTCAGTCCATCTGAGATGAGCTCGGGCCCAGAGAACTCGCCGGCGTTTCTGCATAGAGTTGATGTATGGCTTCCTCCTTGCGTAATACAGTTACAAGTTGCATTTCCGGATGCAGCGACGGACTGTGTTAAGTGACAATGGTTTTTCGAAGTACTCCTGAGCCCAGGTGGCTATAATTGTCACAGTAGCATGACGGTTTCTTAGGCAGTGCCGCCTGAAGGTTCGAAGATCACGCGCATTCAACAGTGGTTTCTGACCTTGCCCTTTACGCCCTGAGATGTCTCTGAATTCTCTGAATCTTTTCACAATATTATGTACTGTAGATGTTGAAAGACCTAAATTCTCTGCAAACCTGTGTTGAGAAATGTTCCTTTTGAACTGACTAACAATTCTCTCACAAATTTTGGCACAAAGGGGTGAGCCACGACCCATCCTTGCTTGCAAAGACTGAGCCTTTGATGGACGCTACTTTTATACCCAGTCATGATACCTCACCTGCTACCAATTAGCCTGCTTAATGTGGAGTCTTCCAAACCAGTGTTACTTGAATATTTTGTGCACTTTTCAATTTTATTTTAACTGTCCCAACTTTTGTTGAGTGTGTTGCAGCCATCAAATTCTAAATTTGTGTATATTTACAAAATGCAATTAAGTTGGTCAGTAAAACTATTGAAAATCTTTTCTTTGTACTTTTGTCAGTTAAATAAAGGCTCAAGTGAATTAACATATCACAGATTTTTGTTTTTATTGCATTTTGGAAAATATCCCAACTTTTCTGGAAATGGGGTTTGTAGTTTCAGAAATGGCATCGCAATTCTGCAAGGCTTCAAAGGCAGGATAACTGCAGAATGTTACACAGTATATTTTGAATATCTTTTGCAATTAGATTGAAGGACTTCAGACCAAAAGGAACTCATAAAGCACACTGTTGCTTTTGAAGGGAAGATCAAAGTAGCATGTTAAACTTATTATAGCACTACAAAAAGCGAGTTGAGGCTCAGAGACGAAGGGTGCATTAACTTCCTATTGAAACCAGATGCCTGTAGGTTAGATTCCTTTCCCTTCCTTGCCTCAATAAAGCACCCAAAGAATATATTTTAAGTTTTATATAGTACTTAACAAAATTAAAGTAAATTTATTATCAAAGTATGTATATGCCACCATATACCTCCTTGGGATTCATTTTCTTGAAGGCATTCACAGTAAAATAAAGAAATGCAATATAATTTTATGGAAAAACTATACAAAGACTGGCAAACAACCAAATTGCAAAAGAAGACAAATTGAGCAAATAAAAAATAAATAAATAACACTGAGAACATGAGTTATAGAGTCCTTAAAAGTGAGTCTGTAGGTTGTGGATCAGTTCAGAGTTGTGGTGAATGCAGTTATCCATACTGCTCAGGAGCCTGATATTTATAGATAATAACTGTACCTGAACCTGGTGGTTATGGACCTAAGGTATCTGTCCCTCCTGCCTGATGGTAGGAGTGAGAAGAGAGCACGGTGTGGGTTGTGGGAGCCATTGGCGATGAATGCTGCTTTCCTGGGGCAGTGCTCCTTGCAGATGTGCTCAGTGGTGGTGTGGACTTTTCCTGTGATGTAATAAATAATAACATTAGACATAGGAACAGAATTATGCCATTCTGCCCATCAAGTCTGGTCTGCCATTCTATCCTGGTTGATTTATTATCCCTCTCAACCCCATTCTCCTGCCTTCTCCCTGTGATCTTTGACACCCTGACTAATCAAGAGCATATTAATCTCCACTTTAATTATACTCAATGACCTTGGGCTCCAGAGCCACCTGTGGCAATGAATTCCACAGATTCGCTGCCCTGTGGCTGAAGAAATATTGAGAACGTGAGTTGTAGAGTCCTTGAAAGCGAGTCCATAGGTTGTGTTAAGTGACCAATTTGGTGACTTGTTGAATGTTGTTATCCACACTGGTTCAGGAAACTGTTATCTGTAGGGCATTAACTGTTCCTGAACCTGATGGTAATAGAATTTGAATTTAGTATTTACTTAAATCTTACATCCATACCACAACATGAGGGAGTAAAAATCTTTGTGTTATGACTCCGTTGCAATATATAGACATGTGAATTTAGAAGTCTAATGGTTTGTGCAAAGAAGCTGTCTCGTAACCTGTTGATTCTGGCTTTAGTGCTGCGGTAGCGTTTGCCAGATGGAAGCAGCTGGAACAGTTTATGGTTGGGGTGACTGGTGTCCCCAGTGATTTTCCAGGCCTTCTTTCTGCACCTGCTGCTATAAATGTCCTCATTGGGGGGAAGTTCACATCCAAAGATGTGCTAGGCTGTCCGTACCACTCTCTGCAATGCCCAGTAATCAAGGTCAGTGCATTTCCCATACCAGGCAGTGATACAGCCAGTCAGGATGCTCTAAATGGTGCTCCTGTAGAAGGTCTTAAGGATTTGGGGGTCCATGCTGAACTTCTTCAGTCGTCTGAGGTGGAGAGAATCTGTTGTGCTTTGTTTGCCATAAAGCCGATGTGTATACGGAGGAACTTGAAACCACTCACCCTCTCATCTGTAGACCCATTGAAATTGATCGGGCTGAGCCTGCCTCTATTCCTCCTGTAATCCATATTCAGCTCTTTTGGGTTTTGGACATTGAAGGAGAGATCGTTATCCTGGCACCACTGTGTCAGGGTGTCAATCTCTCCTCTGTAGGCTGTCTCATTACCACTAGAAATAAGAATGATCAAAGTCATGTCATCTGCGAATTTGATCAGCAGATTGGAGCTGTGTGTTGCAGTATAGTCGTGGGTATAAAGGGTGTAGAGACCTAAGGCTCCAGTACCTCCTACTAGAATAATAGTAGCGATAAGAGACTTGATTAGTCAGGGCATGAATGTTTATGGGGAGAAAGCAGGAGACTGGAGCTGAGGGGGAAAGTCTTGTGGTCTAAGAGAGTATGTTTTGGATGGTGAGCATCCTTGATGATGGAACATGTAACTGCGTGTATATATCATTACCAGAAATTGGTAGCAGTAGAATGCCACAACATGAAAGTGCGTATTTATTAGTAAGGATGTAAAGTGTGCGCATCATCTCTGCAGAATATTATAAATCATCCTCTTTTAAGCATTTTGTGCACAGTGCATGACTGAGCACTGTATTAGAGAGAGTAGATATGTGGATTAAAAATTGCATTACTGTGAAGGTCCACCATAGATTGAAGGGATTAGTTGTAATTTCCACTGCATGAGCTGTAATTCGTTGACATTTTTAGGTTAGGCAGTTTAATCTTCAGGGATTTAAGCACCACATCTGTGCAGGATGGAAAAAGAATTGGCTTCACAGCTGCAGCGTGTATATATAGTATGATTATTTGACAATAAAGTATTTTTGCACCTTTATTGTCATAGTACATCAAGTTAATGCCAGTGCCAAGTTGTTATAATCAGTTTTTCCAAACAAATCATTTAAATGAGATGCAGTAAATAAACATTTGTATGCATGTGGGTGGACCCTTCCTATCAAATTTAACAGTGCAGTACATTTTTTTGTTGAGAGGGGTCAGCATGACCATAGACGTAGAAGGAAGCCATGTTGAATTAACTGTAATCCATTTAGGTGGGTTGTTTGTTAACCTGGAACAAGTCTGTGGCAATGAGGCCTGATTCCATTTGAATGAAGATCATTAGTAATGGAAGAAGAATTTTGTCTATAAATTTAAAAGTGAAATCTTATATTGGATTAGTCCTTTAATAACACATTCCTGAATGCTTCACAGGAGTGTCATGACACAGTTTTGACATCATCATGCTATATAAGGAGGTTCCAATTAAGTATTTTTAAATTATTTTTACCATATTAAAAATGTAATTTAATTGCAAGCTATACATCAATTTTACATGCCATCCTTTAAGCTTTGAACTGTACTAGCAGGGCACTTTCTTTGTATTGGGGTAATAGAACTTACATTTGTAGATCAAATAAATTATAAAATGCTTTCAATTACAGATGTGGAATTTAGTTGCCAATGTTAGTAGCTGATATTGAATATGTACTTGAGATTAGATAATTGCAGTCTTGTGTACAAACCAATATTGTTAATGTTATGATAGTGTTTCACATTACAACAAACTCAAAATTCTGGAGGGACTCAGCAGGCCAGGCAGCATCTAGGAAAAGAGTACTGTCGATGTTTCGGTCGGAAAACCTATTTTACGTTAGTTGTTCTTGTTTAATCTTTACCGGGTATACGTGACAAGGGCACAGTAGAAGCACTCAGTGAAGGCATAGCCCTGCAAGGAGACCTTAAAATAAATTATTTGATTTATAGTGGAATCACATGTGGCCTAGAAGCGCTTGCCAGATGGTTCCTCCCAGAAGACATTAATCAATCCGTTAGGTCGTAGTGGGCATTTGCACTCTGAATCTCAGCAATGTTGAAAGTGTTCCCTAAGTGCGACAGAATTACAGCAGTGGATTATGTAGTGTGAAATGCATTCAGATCTGTGTGGATCAGTAGTTGAAAAACAATTGTTTCAAATAATCTGTTCCAAAATACTTTGGGGTCAATATTCTCGCAAGCTATTTTGAAGGAAATTGAATAATTTCTAATACGATATAGTTAGAATCTTTACTTTGTTTTGTATATATAATTTGACTGGCTCTCTCTGGTGGGCAAGTTATAAATATCCTGGTAAGGACATTACTGTGCAAGCATTTCTTCCAGATATCTAGGGTCCTAGTCCATCTGGATACATTAATTTTCTGCTGCCTCCTCTGCACCTGCAACCTTTAATAATTAGTATGATCAAATTTTTCGTGCTGTTGGTACTTCGTCTACCAATAGACTGTTTGGAACAAACAGAAAGTCTGCAAGTCATTATGCTGCATATTTTGAATTTTATAAAGTTGATTTTTGGCTTCACTGTAAATAGCTGAATATCATGATTTGGGTGACTTCAAATTTAAATTCAAGGCAGTGGAATGAGACCACCTTGGGTGCCACAGTGGTGTAGCAGTTAGCACGGCACTACTACAGCTCGGAGCGTTGGAATTTGGAGTTCGATTCCAGATTCCCTGTAAGAACGTTCTTATGATCTTCCCATGAGGGTGTGGATTTCCTTCAGAGACTGGTATCCTCCCACTGTCTAAAGGCATACTGGTTAGTAGGTTAATTGGTCATTGTAAAATGTCCTGTGATTAGTCTAAGGTTCAATACCTGGGTTGCTGTGCAGTGCGCTCAGTGGGCTGGATGGGCCTGTTCCATGCTGTATCCCTGAATAAAATAATTAAAAAATATAAGTAGATGCATATCAACTACAGTCTGTACATATTTTTAAAAGTTACCATTCTAACCTTTTACAATAGCAGAGAACTAATTGTATTGTGAGCCTATATGATTCTGCAGATGCTAGAAATCCAGAGTAACACATTCAGAATGCTGGAAGAACTCAGCAGGTCAGGCAGCATCTATAGAAAAAAATAGAGTCAACATTTCATGCCAAAACCCTTCCCAAAAAGTTGACTCTTTATTTCTTCCTACGGATGCTCTCTGACCTGCTGAGTTCCTCCTGTATTTTGTGTGTTGTTCTTACAATGTGGCAGTTAGGGTGACCACCTGCCATTAGTCAGCCCAGTCTCAATCTACCCAGATTCACTCACAGTCACCTACTGGGAGATGCCATTAGAGCCTGAGTGCCAGTCAGCAGCCCCATGAGCTTGGGTGTTCCCAACTCTTTCCAAGCTCAAGACAAGATTTCCGGCTTATTTGAAGTGATAGTACATAGTATGGTGCAAGGACACAAACACAAGAGATTTTGCAGATGCTGGAAGTCCAGAGCAACACATGAAAGTGCTGGAGGAACTCAGCAGGTCAGGCAGCATGCTTATAGAAATGAATAAGCAGACTCATTCAGGTCCTGATGAAGGGGCTTAGCCCAAAATGTCAACTATTTATTTATTTCCATAAATGCTGCCTGACCTACTGAGTTCCTGCAACATTTTGTGTGTGTTGCTCTGATATAGGGAAAGGCCTTCAGTTTTATCAGTTCTTCATCTCTTTAAGTTAAACTAATCCTCTCTACTTGCATATGATCCATATCTTCCATCCCCTGGCTGCTCATGTGCTGGTCTAAAACCCTCTTAATTGCCACTATTATGTGAACTGGAAGTAATGAAAGTACAGGAGAGTTTCAATAGAAAGTTGAAATAGGGCAATATTATGCCAGTGGGGTTAGCCAGCTTTTCTGTTGGAGTGAATAGGTCATAGTATATCCAACTTTGAATATCTTATGTTGCATGCTGGAATTCACGTGTTTCATTTTGTAAATTTCTAATGAATTTTCTTATTTTCCCTTTGTCACAAAGTTAAAGTGTATTAAAGTTCTAAATGTATTAATTGCTATGATGCTTGAGATTGGAACCGCTAATGTTCTGGAGTAGTTTAAGCTTGACAAGAGCTCTTGCAATGTTCATCATAAGATAGAATTTCTACTGTTAGAAATAGGATTTCATGTTAATCTCTGTTGGCCTTCTATACCAGTGTTCTGACCTACTTATCTGAAGGATTAATTAAGGAAAGAATTGAAATTCTAATGACTTCTTAGCTCTACTGCACAGTTTTATTCTAATGAAGTGAATTTGTTGGCTCTTTGCTTTGATGAATATAATAGCCATCCTCTCCCCTGAGTGCACAGACCTGTCTATAAATTTTCTTTTGCAAGGACTAATAAATGAGGCATAGCAATCAGCTAAAATCTTATTTTCTGACCTGCACGATCTAAGTAATTTACTGGTGTAGAAAGTGCTCTGCTATTAGTTAATTAAAAGGAAGAAGCAGAGAGAAAGCAGCCTCTGTGGGGCCAGATTCGACCCTTGCTAATACTTCACTGAAGCACTTTGAGGATTCTTTTTGATCTTCGGTAAATTGCATTTCATCAGTTTCTAAATTGCAGCCTGAACACAATGCATCTCTTTGAATTAGATTAAAGTGGGGGCCATTTCGTTTGTTGTCTTTTCTCTTTGTGCATATTCAATTCTAAGGCAAGATCGTTGTACTAGAATGCTGATGTTCTTTTCATTTCGGAAAAATTAGAAAAGAAAGATAATATTCAAAAGACCATAACACCGCAAGACACAGGAGTGAAATTAGACCATTCACACTATCAAATCTGCCCCACCATTCCATCTCAATCCCATTCTTCTGCCTTCTCCCTGAAACATCTGACACCCTGACTAATCAAGAACCTATCAACCTCTGCTTTAAATATACCCAATGACCTGGCCTCCACAACTGTCTGTGGCAAAAAATTCCACAGATTCCCACCCTCTGGCCAAAAGAAATTCCTCTTCATCTGTTCTAAGAGGACGTCTTTGTATTCTGAAGCTGTGCCTTCTGGTCCCATTATTGGAAGCATCCTCGCCACATCCACTTTATCTAGGCCTTTCAATATTATGATAGGTTTCAATGAGATACTCCAGTGAGAACTGTCAAAAACTCTTCCTATATTAACCCTTTCAACCTCAGAATCATTCTCATGAACCTCCTCTGGACTCTCTCTTCAATGCTTGCACATGTTTTCGTCAATATTAGGAACCAAAACTACTCAAAATATTCCAAATGCTGACTGACCAATACTTCATAAAGTCTCAGCATTTCATCCTTGCATTTACTATTTAACACATTTCTTAAACATTTAGGCTGCCTTGTGAGCAATGAATTGTCCCAAAATCAGTTTGATATTGTCCCATGAAAGAGCGCAATCGCAGTTTTATACAAACCAAGATTCCAGAATGAGGTGTCTGATTCATTTTTGACGTAATGTCCATCTGGATTTTGTGCTGATAGTGGAATGTGAATCAGCATCCTGAAATCTCATAAGCAATAGATATATTGAACCCCGTTGATAGGGTGAAAGATGGGCAATTTGATTACAGGCATCTTTGTATTCTGAGCTGTTTCTTTAGAACAGACATGAGGAGGAACTTCTTTAGTCAGAGGTGGTGAATCTGTGGAATTCTTTTCCACAGACAGCTGTCAAGGCCAAGTCATTTGGCATCTTTAAAGGGGAGGTTGGTAGATTCTTGATTAATCAGGGCATAAAGAATGCAGGAGAATGAGATTGAGGGGGGATAATAAATCAGCCGTGATGGAGCGGTGGAGCCGACTCGATGGGCTGAATGGCCTAATTTGCTCCTGTGCCTTATGGTCTAATACATTACTCAATCAAACAACCCAGCAGGCCCCAGCTTCCTGTCTGATCTATTTTATTTCACTTCGAGAAGGAACCTTAGTAATCATGAATAATTACCTTCTGTGATGTGAGCTTTCATGTAGTTGGGAGTAGAGTCAGACAAGATTATTTTGTTGATAAGCAATGTCCAGTTTTTCATACCAGAGTTCTCATGAAGGACTGAATTGTGTTTGACTGCATTCAATCTGTCAACACATCCTGCTCAGACTCAAAAATAAAGAATGGCTGATCAAATTGGGTGGCATTATTGCGGCACTGTTCCACAAAGAATAGTCCTTTCAATACAAGGACGGCAAATTTTAAAACAAAAGGAGAATGAAGCTTGCATCTGGCTCTGAAAGCTATTTTCCGCAGTTTCTGAGATTACCGATAGCCTTAGCAGTAACTCAATCCAGTGGAGGCTGCCTGACTGGCATTTGGTCTCAAATAACACATGTGTTTTTCTTTTTCTTGCGGTTTCATCTTTTGAAGTGAAAGAATCTCAAACCTGGTGAAAACAGTGCTGTGTTGTACGTCCTTGTGCTTAATCGTGGATTAACCTTGTCAGGGGCCACCGGAAAGGTCTTATTCCAGAACTTCCTGCTGCTTTAAGTGAAAGAGTAAAGCTACTAGAGGGAAGCAGTCCCTGGTTTGAAAAAAAATGTTCAAATCATGTACAGCCTTAAGTTCTAGTTGAAGATTATGTTTCTGATAGCAAAGCGGTTAGCAAAATGCTTTACAATGCCAGCAATTAGAAGGTTGGGATTCAATTCCTGCTGCTATCTGTAAAGAGGTTGTATGTTCTATGTGTGTCATTTGCGTTTCCTGCAGGTTTCCTCCCATGTTCCAAAGACCTACAGTGTAGGGTTAATAAATTGTGGGCATTCTGAGTTGACGCCAGAAGCATGAAAACACTGTTGGCTACCCCTAGCTCATCCTCAGACTGTATTGATCATTGATACAAATAGCACATTTCACTGTGTGTTTCAACTTACCTGTGACAAGTAAAGCTAATCTGAATCTGATCCATCAATTTTGTTGTCAAATAAGTCAGATAACAGGTTAATCAGAATTAGGGTTTAATATCACTTGTATATATCCTATAATTTGTTGTTTTGCAGCAGCAGAGCATTGAATACATAATTAAAAAAACTATAAATTATAATAAAATATCTATAAAAATGGGTTGCAGGGTGGAGATTCGTCTTTGCCAAAGGAGGTGTAAGGTGCACCTTCCCTCCACTAGTTTGCAGGTCACCTTTGAGCAAAGTGTAGAACCTTTTTAGCTCTGCCAATGAGGGTCATGTGAAGCCATGGAAGGAGGTGGTGGATGGGCGTGTGAACAGCTAGTGCACATCAATAGTCCTGGTTATGCAAATCTTGATGCCAGGCAGACGATCTCTGAAGAGTATTGATGATGGCTGGGATCACCCATCTGGTAAAGACAATGCCCAGAAGAAGGCAAGCCACTTGCATAGAAAAACTTGCTAAGAATAATCATAGTCACCATAATCACCTACATCGTACGAAACGGCACATAATGATAAAGCAAAAAAAAATCTTCTGCTTTAGGACTGTATCCATGTTAGAACTGTTGTTTAGGGCATCAACAGAAGTCCCTGTTCCTCAGATATTTTACAGCCGCCTGTGCAGATGCACATATACTTAGTCGGCATTTCATATCGGAAGTGGTATTTATGTCAGTGGAAGAATTACTACACGGAAGTGATCCCTCCATCACTGAAGGTCAGGATACAGCTTTTAGACCTTTTAAATGCCAAATTAGCTAAAATAAATGAGAGAAATATTAGTTCACAAGAGTGAAGTGCAGTGGTATTTCATAGAAAGATCTGAAGCACAGTGCATGATGTTTTAGCTTTATGATTTTGAACAGAATCACAAATGGATGGTAGAAGGGGATACTGGTGTTTTAATGTGAGATTAGCTTTATATGTCAAATGTACATCAAAACATACAATGAAATGCGACATTTGTGCCAACGACCAGCACAGTCCGAGGATGACCTGGGGGCAGCCAACAAATGTCGTTATACATCCGCTGCCATAGCTACATGTTTAGATCACCAGAGATGTAAGACTGAAGCCACTCTGACAGGCCAATAACCCACTGTTCTTTACTGTACTCTAGTAGCAATGACTCTCTGGTATGCAAGGATTAGTTCCATTGTGGAAATGTACAGATCTTAGAAAGAAGTAATTATTTGCAGCCAGTTTGCTGGAATCGTTTCTAGCATTTGTGACGTATATATCGCTGGCAAGGCTAGCCTATATTGCCCATTCCTAATTGACCTTGAGACTGCAGAGTGAGCTGCTGCAGCTTTCTCATATTCGTTCACAGTCTACATCAAGTCATTGCAACATTACCTTGAAACAAATCTGGCTGACAGTACAAGTTGTGAGGAGTCATAGAACACTACAGCACAGAAACAGACCTTTCAGCCCATTTTAATCAATATTGAACCATTAGTCTGCCTAGTCCTATCAACCTGCACCTGGACCATAGCCCTTCATACCCCTCCATGTACTTTTCCAAATTTCTCTTAAGTGTTGCAATTGAACCTGCTTCCACTGGCAGCTACTGGTCTACACTCTCACCAGCCTCTGAGTGGAAGAAAATTCCCCCTCATGTCCCTCATAAGTATTTCATCTTTCACCCTTAACCCATGAGCGGGGAGATTGCAGAAACCTCAGGGATAGATAGGCACATGAAATATATGGCCAAGAAAATGATAAATGGAATATGATGTGCAGGGGAATGGAAGAGCATTCATTTGGGGGGGAAAATCAAAGTGCAATATTTCTTTACATTATGGATGATTAAAATATGCTGATGCTCAAGAGAGACTTGGGAGTCCTTTTACCAGAATCACTTAAACCTAATATGCAGATTCTGCAAAGAGTTTAGAAGCCAAGTAGTGCATTTCACTTTTTGCAGGGCAGAGGTTGATAGGTTCTTGATTAGTCAGGGTGTCAAAGGTTATGGGGAGAAAGCAGGAGAATGGGATTGCGAGGGAAAATAAATCAGCCATGATTGAATGTTGGGGCAGACACAATGGGCCAAATGGCCTAATTCTGCTCCTAACATGATGTAATGATACTTGAATGCAGGTTTAAGGGAATCTTACAGGAATTATAAAAGGCCCTAGTGAGACTGCACCTGGAAATATGCCGATACAGAGATTGCAACAAAGATTCCCCAGGTTAATTTCTAGCATTGGTTATTGGTTTATAATATGAGATCAAGGAGATCAAGCAGAATCATGTATTCTCTTGAGTTTAAATGAACAAGAAGTGACCTAACTGAAAGATCAACATTCTCAAAGGACTTGATCGGTAAATGTAGGGAGGGTGTATTTTCATCTAAGGATGGCATCTCAAAATGAGAAACTATCCGTTGAAGACTGAGGTGAGTTCTTAACCCAGAATTCTCTTACCAAGAAGGCTGTTCATGGCCAATTACCACAGCTATATTTTTGGATATGAAGGGAGGTAAAGCAAAGCAGCCATGGTATTAAATGGCAGAGCTGGTATGAGATGCCTAGTGATTTACTCCTGTGATTATTTCTTATGTTCTCAGTGGTTTTTGGGTGGGTAATTGAAAGCCTTACACACAGCAAAAATGAAATAAAAAACTGATGTATTAACGTGGTACTTCCATGTGCTTGGTGGAAAAAGTCGTAAGTTTGAAGGGGCTGTTGGAGTAGTGTGGGAAGACATTTTGTCGATGCGCTGCAGGCATGGCGTACCTGAGATGCAGCACGTGATGCTTTGGGGTTGGAAAAAAAATGTTGATCAAAATGAAATACTTTGATGTAACAGCTTTTGAGTTGCAAGTACCAGGCAATTGCATCTTGTGACTTTCAGATTCACATTCATGTATTTATCACATGTACATTGAAAGTTGAAGGTTTTAAAAAAAAAATTAGAGATACAGAATAGAGTAGGCCCTTTGGGCCCTTCAAGCTGCACTGCCCAGCAACCCTGACAATCCCAATTTAACTCCAGCCTAATCACGAGACAACTTACAGTGTCCAGTTAACCTACTAATCAGTACATCTTTGGGTGTGTGGGAGGAAACTGGTGCACCCAGAGGAAATCCACATGTTCACAGGGAGAACATACAAACTCCTTATAGATGATGTTGGAATTAAACTCCAAACTTCAACACCTTGAGCTGGAATAGTGTCACGTGAACCACTATGCTTCTGTGGCATGCTCTTAGCCCTTTTCTCCTGCGTTCTCCCGGTAATCTTTGATGCCCTAATTAATCAAGCACCTGTCAACTTCCATTTTAAATATACCCAATGGTTTGGCCTCCACAGCTATCTGTGGCAATGAATTCCAGATTCACCACCCTCTGGCTAAAGAAATTCTTCCTCATCTCTGCTCTAAAGGGACATTGTTGTATTCTGAGGCTGTGCCCTCTGGACCTAGACTCTCCCACTATAGGAAACAGCCTCTCCACATCCACTCTATCTAGACCTTTCAATAGATTTCTGTCTCAAGTGATATTTAACCTTTACATGACACTCTATCTCACATAATGAATGCTCATTTGGCTTCATGAAGGTCAGTCATCTCAGCATCGGGACATGGTGGCTGGAGATTCCCAAGAGAGTACTTCATCAATGCCTTTCTATTTTAACAAAGAGGGCTGTTCATTACTTATTACACAACCTACTAACCAGTACTTAAGGAATTTGTAATTTCTTAAGTAAATCAGTGAATCCTTGCTCCCCCTGCCCATTGAAAGACCTATAAATTTAAATTAATTAGTGCAAGATAATGTTCATGGATTCAGAAATTTGATGAGGGAGGGGAAGAAGCTATTCCTATAATGTTGAGTGTGTATCTTCAGGCTCCTGGTAGCAATGAGAAGAAAGCATGTCCTGGGTGATAGGGGTCCATAATGCTGGATGCCACCTGTTTGAGACCTTATCTTTTGAAAGCATCCTCGATGCTGGGAAGGCTAGTGCCCATGATGGAGCTGGCTGTTTTCAACTTTCTGCAGCTTTTTTCCGATCCTGTTCAATAGACCCTCCCCATACCAGATGGCGATACAGACAGTTAGAATGCCCCCTATGCTACATCTGTAGAAATCTGCAAATCTTTGGTGACATACCAAATCTCCTCAAACTCCTACTAATATATAGTTGCTGTTTTGCTGCATTTGTAATTGTATCAATGTGTTGGGCCCAGGATAGATCTTCAGAGATGTTGACACCCAGGAATTTGGAACTACTCATCCTTTCCATTGCTGATCCCTTGATAAAGAGTGGAGGACTGGTGTGTGTACCCTCGACTACTTCTTCCTGAAGTCCACAATCAGTTCTTTGGTCTTACAGACACCAATAACAAGACATATGTCAGGACTGTTATCTAATTCTTGGATGATTTCAATTCCAGCCACTCTAACAAAGCTTGATATAGACAGAAGTCTATTCTGGCTTCTGCTCCATCCTTTTCCCAAAACACCAACTATTTATTCCCCTCCAATGTTGCTTTTGTTCCTCCAGTATTTTGTTAGTGTTGCTCAAGATCTCCAGCATCTGCAGAATCTCTTGTGCTTTTGATATCATCCAGCTTGATTATATCTTGTCACCCAATCTAACCATTCACTCTGCATCATTGACCAGTTTTGTTATGTGCGCCATCTACAAAGAATACTACAATGATATGCACAGCCCATTCCGAGAAGAGCCCCCAACCCATGACATCTTCAACATAGTAGGACAAGGATTTCAAGTGCATTACCCACTGCATGTTTCGTTACATGTTGCAGGGCATACAGACTTTAATGTGCATGTTCATTTGTTCTTATTAAATCTAAATTCAAGAACTGCTTCCACAACAGCAATGGGGCTGCTTTCACCCAAGGGATTGCAATGGTTTCAGGAAACGGTTCACCACCACATTTTCAGGGGCACTTATTGATGAGAAGTATATGCTGGCCTTCCCAACAATGCTAAGGTAGACAAAAGAATGAAGACACAAATCTGCAGCTTAACCGATCACTTTTGAAGATGACAGAAGAACGTTTCAGGTTACTGAAGGATAGAGTTACACATGTCATTCTAAGTCATTTGCAGGTGATGAGAAAGTATTCCTCTCATTACACTAATTGGGTAGGTGTGAATTTGTGGCCTACTTTAACAGCTCAGGTGGTTCCTGATTTTTAGTTGCAGTTCATTCCACATGGTAGCTGCTATTTCTGCTCTAATCCTTTGGAAAATAAAAATCTCAATGGAAGCTAATTCCAAAGACTGGTGTGAGCATTTTGTCTATCATGCATTCATTCAATTGTTTTATTTTGTGGTACATCTGGACCAAGATTAAGCTTTCAAGATGAAGTATCCCTCACGAGTGTAATTCAGTTTTCAGCAAACATCTATGTTTCAGCATTTACCAGCAAATCTAATTGAACAATCAAGATCAGGAGCCTCATGTCATTGTGTTGTTTCACTTAAGGTTCTACATGATCTTGGAGCTCTGAGATTAATTCTGAATTCTGGCTGATGATGTCAATTAATTAAACACAAACTCAAGAGATTCTGATGCTGCAGATCCAGTGTAACAGGCAAAATGGTGGAGGAATTCATCAGGTCAGGGAGCATCTATAGGGTGGAATAAACAGTCGATATTTCAGGCCTGTTGTTCTCCTTTCTTTCCAGTCCTCAGGATGGGTCTGTGTACAAAACTTTGACAATTTATTCCTTTCCTTAGGTGCTGACTGACCTGTGAGTTAAACTCAAGCTACTTTATACGAAGTGTGTTTGTTCCTTAACTTCAGGAAAATGTGATAGTAAAAATTAAAAAGAAAAGGAGAAAGCAATGCTAAACTTTGGTAAATTTGTAATTATGCCTAAGGTTTAGTTTTGTGTATTCTGGAAACTACTTAATTGAGCAGCTTTAGGGTGTGAGGCAGAGATTTGCCAGATGGAAAATAGGATAGAACACCTGGTGCCTGGGAAGGCTGGCATTGTTTTCCTTGGAGATTTGAAAATGATCTTCAGGTTTGTGAATTTTTTTTTCAATAAGGAGAGCTATTTTCATTTTCTCATGACTGGTAGGTAGTCAGAGGCCACAAATTTGTCAGTTGACAAAAGAACGAGAAGCAGAATGAGAATTTTCCTTTTATTTCAAGTTCAGATAATGTCAAATAAGGAGACAATAACCTGCAGAAGGAAATTAGATAAATTCTTGAAATGGCGAATTTTCAAGGCTTCAGGGAATGGGCTTGATTGGTCTGATTTATTACTCCAACAGACTTAAAGCTAAAGTGGGAATCTTGCTCCTTCATACATTTCTACACCATACCATCAAAGGTATCAGCAATCGTGGGAGGTATAAGAGAGAAAATTCTTTGTTGGATCCTGATGCTTTTGTGATTCAAAGGTTCTTCAGAAGCTAAGAATGAGGCATGAACATTGCTGCTGGTGTTCGTTTTTAAAATATTTCGAGTGGAATCGAGAGAACAAAAGAAAAGGCAAAGGAAAAAGCAGTTATGGTCATCTTATGCTCAGACTAGGATAACAAAAATTCCATTGTGAACAATTTACCTATAAAATAGCCAGATTGAAGGGCTGTGACACCTACTACTGAAGGCTAAGAAGTTTCTAGGAAAATACAGAAGCAACTGTACCATAATTACTGGAAAATTAATTGAACAATTACATGCATACAGGTCATCATAAAAAAAAATACAAGCATGCATAGGAGAGTTAAACTACAATAAAAATACAAGGAAAATAACAATTCTACACCCTCAAATGTAAATGTTTCCACACAAATAATATTATCAAGCCTCCTAAAGTGTACTACAATTTAAAACACCTATTTTCACTGGGATGTGAAGGGCACTAAAAATAATCATTGTCCCATTTGTCTTTATTCACTCATGCTTTATACATGTGTATTTTGAATGACATTTGAAATTGAACTTATTCTTGTTTCTTTTTACACACAGTTATGGTGCAACAAGACACAGATGACAAAAAAAACACCCAAAAGAAAAAAGTTAAAGAACTAAAAGTGTTGGATGGCAAAACAGCTCAGAATTTGTGTAAGTACATTGATAAAATGCTGCAGTGTTTATTAATATGCATCTATTAACCTTTGGTCTGACAGAATGAGGTTAGTGAGTTTTTCTCAAGTCTGATATAAAGGTCTGCTTTATTTATCACATATACATTGAAACATGAAAGCAAACAGTGAATTGCATTGCGTTGCATCAAGTCAAATCACCGAGGATTTTGCTAAGCAGCCCGTAGGTATCACCAACACAACATGCCCGCATCTCACTACCCTACTCCATACATCTTTGGAATGTGGGAGGAAACCAGAGCACTAGGAAGAAAGCCATATGGCCACAGGGAGAAGGTACAATGTACAAACGCCTTACAAAGGCGGCAGTGGGAATTAAAAGATGATTATTGACTGGATTTCCGTGATTGTTTAAATTGATGCAGAATTAATTTTGATGTAAATATACTTTATATTTAAACTGCACATAGATATAACATGTTTTATTTTGTGTAGCAATCTTCTTGGGTTCTAACCGTATGCCATATGACCAAATAAAAAGAATGATCCTTGAAGTGGATGAGAAAACTCTAACAGAATCATTGATCCAGGTAACTATCTGCAATATTTCTTACAACTACTTTACACCAGCAGTTTTGCTAGATGTTAATTGTGAGATGGGTAGAAACCATTTAAACTAATTTTAAGTAACTAGTACACGTTACTATATTTCTGAAACCCCGCTGGTTTCCTTGGCTGCGGAAGTCTAAGGAAGACGCACTCCAGTCCCTCTGAGATTCAGATCTCTCCCACCCCAAACTCCAGTTTGTGTGGATGCTGTGTAATTTGCTACCCTGTTACAACTCAATACCAAGAGATAACAGACTCCACATTGCATACGACTAAAGAAATTATATTTATGAAGCATACTTAACTAAAGAGTTAGTAAAGAAAAGAAAGAAAAAGCACAAAAAGCCCATTATAATTAACCAGTCAAATGTGCACAAGTTGGAGCTCACCTTGAACTTCTGTCACTCATGCGCTGGGCCCTCGGTCTGTATGAAAGCTCACACCACCTTCCAAACATCGCTCGCAATCCATTTCGAACAAACGGGCCTCCCACTCAGTCATATCCTACGACCAGTTCTCCCCAGTATCTTCACTCTTCATCTCCCACGGAGCAAAAGTACCAAGACCAACCTTAGTATCCCTCACCAAAAAAACGTGCCCCCCAGTTCCACCATCCTAATTAGATGGCACACATTCCTCAACCTCCCTTTAACAATAACCCAAACAGGCTGAAAGCAGAACAGACTGCTCTTACAAAGCTGCTAAATGAAATACCTATAAGACCATGAGATATAGGAGCAGAAATAGGGCATTTGGCCCATCGAGTTTACTCTGCCATTCAGTCATGGGCTGATCCAATTCTTCCAGTCATCCCCACTCCCCTGCCTTCTCCCCATATCTTTTGATGCCATGGCTAATCAAGAACCTATCTATCTCTGCCTTAAATACTCCCAGTGACTTGGCCTCCACAGCCGCTCGTGGCAATAAATTCCATGGATTTACCACCCTCTGATTAAAGTAATTTATCTGCACCTCTATTCTAAATGGACGTCCTTCAATCCTGAAGTTGTGCCCTCTTGTCCTGGAGTCCCCTACCATGAAAAATAACTTTGCCATATCTAATCTGTTCAGGCATTTTAACATTCAGAATGTTTATATGAGATTTCCCCCGCCCCCCACCCCCATTCTCCTGAACTCCAGGGAATACAGCCCAAAAGCTGCCAAATGTTCCTCATACAGTAGTCCTTTCATTCCTGGAATCATTCTTGTGAATCTCCTCTGAACCCTCTCCAATGTCAGTATATCCTTTCTAAAATAAGGAGCCCAAAACTGTATACAATACTCCAAGTGTGGTCTCATGAGTACCTTATAGAGCCTCAACATCACATCCCTGCTCTTATACTCTATACCTCTAGAAATGAATGCCAACATTGCTTTCACCTTCTTCACCACTGATTCAGCCTGGAGGCTAACCTTTAAGGTATCCTGCACAAGGACTCCCAAGTCCCTTTGTATTTCTGTATTTTGAATTCTCTCCCCATCTAAATGAAAGTCTGCCTGTTCCACCAAAGTGCATGACCATATACTTTCCAACATTGTATTTCATTTGCCACTTCTTTGCCCATTCCCCTAAACTATCTAAATCTCTCTGCAGGCTCTCTTGTTTCCTCAACCATAACCACTCCTCCACCTAACTTTGTATCATCTGCAAATTTAGCCACAAATCCATTAATCCCATAGTCCAAATTATTGACATACTTTGTAAAAAGTAACGGTCCCAACACCATCCCCGTGGAACTCTACTGGTAACCGGCGGCCACTCAGAATAGGGTCCCTTTATTCCCACTCTCGTTTTCTGCCAACCAGCCAATGCTCCATCCATGCTAATAACTTCCCTGTAATTCCTTGGGCTCTTATCTTGCTAAGCAGCCTCATGTGTGGCACCTTGCCAAAAGCCTGAAAATCCAAATACACCACATCTACTACATCTCCTTTGTCTACCCTGCTTGTTACTTCCTCAAAAAATTGCAGTAGGCTAGTCAGGCAGGATTTTCCTTTCAGGAAACTGTGCTGGCTTTGGCCAATCTAGCCATGTGCCTCCGGGTACTCTGTAATCTCATCCCTAACAGTCAATTCCAACAACTTTCCAACCACTGTTGTCAGGCTAACAGGTCTATAGATTCCTTTCTGCTGCTTCCCACCCTTCTTAAATAGTGGAGTAACATTTGCAATTTTCCAATCATACGGTACAATGCCAGATCTATCAATTCTTGAAAGATCATTGTTAATGCCTCCACAATCTCTCCAGCTACTTCCTTCAGAACCCGAGGGTGCATTCCAGTAAAGCATACCTACAGCATAACAGTATAGATGTGAACCAGGGCATTACATTTCATATAACTTAACTCCGCAGTAGCTGAATAAATACTACACTGAATGATTTTGGACAGATGGATCCCACCTTTTAATCAGCCCCAATAACAAAGTCTGTCCAGATCATGTACACAAAATGTCAAACAACCACTCTCATCAGGGAGGAGGGATGCAGCATCCACATCAGGACCAGCGGACTCATAAGCAGTTACTTTCCCCAAGCAGTAAGGCTGATCAACAACTCCATGCACTCCTCCACACACCCAACCACCAGTCAGTCACCTTTCATACAGACAACCCTGAGCCTCACTTACCTTTATGGATATACAATCGACCTATGTATATAAGCAGTCTTTAAGTATCTATATTTATTATGTTTTATTTATCATTATTGTGCCTTCATTTTAGTGTGATTTTTTTGCGCTGCATCAGATCCTGAGTAACAATTATTGTTCTCCTTTACACTAGTGTACTAGAAATTACATTAAACATTCTTGAATACCCTACTCCAAAAAGAAAAAGTAAAGTGTTGACGATGCTGTTATATTACTTGTGGGTAGTATTGGAATTCTGCTGTCAAAGTACTGGGGGTGGCTTATCTTTTGATATACTGTACATAATTCCCATTGGCATCACTCCCACAACCTGCTCCAACAATGTCTTATCTGCCTCTGTTAAAATTTCTGCTTTTTTAGCTGTGCTACTAACTTAAACTAAAGATCTCAGCAGGTTAGACAGTATCTGTACAGGGAATAAATAGTCGATATTTTGGGCTGAGTCCCTTCATCAGGAGTGGAAAGCAAGGAGGAAGAATTCAGAATAAGTGGAGCAGATTACTGTATTGCTTTGGTGACAACTGTTGAATAAAGTACAAATTGCGCCTACCTGTGCCTTACCAATGGTAGCTGCACAAAGATGGCATGGCACAAATAATGAGGATCTTTGATAGATGCTATCTTCTGAAGGTAGTGTCTCCTGCAGATACTACCAGTGAGGATGAATGTGCCTGTGAAGTATTTGAACAGAATCTGCCACTACTGTGCATTTGAATTACCCATCCAAGCCATGATGCAGTCAAGTTGGATATTTTAAACAGCACATCTGTAGAAGCTTGTTAGAGTGTTCGATGACAAGTCAAATATCCTTAACCTTCTGGGGTCAGGACAGGTCATCCAGTGTGTTAATAACATCATAAGACCTAGGAGCTGAATTAAGCCATTCAGCCCATTGTGTCTACTCCACCATTCCATCAAGCATGATTTATTGCCCCTCTCAATCCTATTCTTCCACTTTCTCCCCAAGGCTTTTGACACCCTTACTAATTAAGAACCTATCAATCTCCACCTTAAATATACCCAATGTGTTGGCCTTCACAGTTGTCTGTGGCAATGAATTCCACAGATTCACCAGCCTCTGGCAAAAGAAATTCCTCTCATCTCTCTTCTAAGGATATCCTTGTATACTGAGTCTGTGCACTCTGACCATAAGGCCAGAAGGTATAGGAGCAGAACCAAGTCTACTCCACTATTTCATATTGGTGGATCCAATTTTCCTCTCAGCCCCAATCTCTTGCCTTCTCCCTGTGTCCCTTCATGTCCTGAACAATCAAGAATCCTATCAACATCTGCCTTAAATATACATAAAGACTTTGCCTGTGGCAAAGAATTCCACAGATTCACCACTCTCTGGCTGAATAAATTCCTCCTCATCTCAATTCTATAAGCATGGCCCTCTATTCTGAGGCTGTATCCTCTAGTCTTAGACTCTCCCACCTCGGAAACATCCTCTCCACATTCACCCTCTTAAGACCTTTCACTATTCGATAGGTTTCAATGAGTTATCCTTCATTCTTCTGAATTCCAGTGTATACAAGCCTAGTATTCTCTTCATATGACAAGTCATTCAATCCTGGCAACACACACAAAATGCTGGTGGAACGCAGCAGGCCAGGCAGCATCTATAAGGAGAAGCACTGTCAACGTTTTGGGCGGAGACCCTTTGTCAGGACTAACTGAAAGGAAAGATAGTAAGAGATTTGAAAGTAGTGGGGGGAGGAGGAAATGTGAAATGATAGGAGAAGACCGGAGGGGGTGGGATGAAGCTAAGAGCTGGAAAGGTGATTGGCGAAAGTGATACGGAGCTGGAGAAGGGAAAGGATCACGGGACGGGAGGCCTCAGGAGAAAGAAAGGGGGTGGGGGGGGAAGCACCAGAGGGAGATGGAGAACAGGCAAACAACTAAATATGTCAGGGATGGGGTAAGAAGGGGAGGAGGGGCATTAACTGAAGTTAGAGTAAGTCAATGTTCATGTCATCAGATTGGAGGCTACCCAGCTGGTATATAAGGTCGTGTTCCTCCAACCTGAGTTTGGATTCATTTTGATAGTAGAGGAGGCCATGACAAAATGAATCCACACTCAGGTTGGAGGAACTACACCTTATATACCGGCTGGGTAGCCTCCAACCTGATGGCATGAACATTTTCTCTAACTTCCATTAATGCCCCTCCTCCCCTTCTGTGACTTTCATCTGTTGGACATTCTCCCCCCCCCCAACGGTATCCTCTGGTCCTAAACTCCCGATGGAGCATCCTCTATTCAGGCCTATCAATACTTCATAACTTTCAATGAGATCCCCTCCCCCCCATTAATGTCTTGCAATTTAAAGCTGTTGACTATCTTCACCGTGGGTCCCTGGATGTAGACTGATGCATGTTTGCTCTCATCCCCTTTCATTAAGTCAACAATCAACTCTTTAGTTTTACCGACATTGAGTAAGAGGTTGAATGATAAACCTGTAGTTTACCAGAAGCCTCATCTAAATACCGAACATACTGGAAGCATTCAGCCAGTCAGGCAGCATATATGAAATGGGAAGCAGTTTTGATTAAGTTTGACAAGCTATGCCTTGACCTCTTCATTGTGAGAACTGGTCTTAAAAGGAATCATTTTACTGATACCTAACAACATGAAGTATTAATTCTGTTTCCCTCTCCATAGGTGCTGCTTGATATGCTGAGTTTTTCCAGCAATTTCTTTTCCTTTAAGCTTAGCTTTTTTTTTGTCAATGCCCTTGACAATGTCATATAAGAAAGTGTGTTTGATAATTCCAGTTGACTGATGGATGTTGTGGATGAGTTGGTAGTTCTTAATATTAAAGCATTTTGTGAAATCTAATCTGATCATTATGAGAGCTTAAATGAGCCTGAAAATACAATGATGAATATTTGAAATTAACTTTAACTGAGTTGTTCATGATTGGTTTTTTTTTGCCATTATCATGTTTCATTAGTTGTATTATGGTTAAATTATTGTTTACTATATTGCATTATAAGATTCACGCTAGTACTTACTTAAGCCCATCACCCCTACTGGGACATTGGGTACCAAAGGTAGCTTGCCAGAGTTCTCTTTCTTTGGCCAGTCTTTCATGTGTCTCCAGATGTGCCAAATTTCTTGGTGTATCCCTCCTCTCCCAGGCACGAGGCCTTTGACGCTTCTGTTAGTGATTCTGTAGCACTGGGCTTTTACGGGATGGGGTTGCTAGTCCCATGCCCAATTCTCCTCCTTTTTCAGCTGGGCTGGGACCATCCATGGTGGAGTTATTCATGTTGGTGGTGTTCACTAAAGCTACTGCTCAAACTGTAGACAATAATATAAGCCTGTTTTCTTTTCAGAATCTTGTTAAGCAGCTTCCTACACAGGAGCAATTGAGTGCTTTACTTGAGCTGAAGGATGAATACGATGAGCTCTCAGAACCAGAACAATTCGGAGTAGTGGTATGTATTTTTATACTACTAAAATGGCACTCAGTTCTTTTTTTTTGGGCAGTCATCTTTCAGTAACTGTTGAGGTCTCAAGTTGATTTCTCACCTTTGTATCAATCAAACTCTGTAACACTGCATATTGTTTGTCCCACTCCCATCAGGGAGGAGGCCACATAGCATCCACACTAGAATTGCCAGTCTCAAAAACAGTTTCTCCAAGTAGTAAGGCTGATCAACACCTCCACCCACTAACTTCACCGCTACTTTATTATTTTCTGTCAATTACTGCATGTACAACCTAGCGCCACTTTATGGACAACCAGTCTATGTATAAAAGCTATCCTGTGAATTTAGATGTATTGTGTTTTTTATTATTGTATTCTTTATCTTTTTTTGTGCTACATTGGATCCAGAGTAACAATTATTTTGTTTTCCTTTACACTTGTGTACAGGAAATAACATTAAACAATCTTGAATCTTACATCCTGAATTCAAACTGCATTAAATTTAACTTTGCACTCAACACAAAATGTACTAATTTATAAGACAGTCTTTTCAAACCAAATGCCACTCATCATTAGCACAGGAGCAAAAACTGGCCCATGAACAATCAATGAATACTAAAAATGCTATACTCTTAAACATTAGTCAAGGAAGTTGTGTTACGGATGAGATTTTGTTTTATTTTTGTTGCAATGTCACAGAAGGATAATAATTATGCTGGAGAAAAATTATTCCCTGCTGTTGTTTGGGTCACAGCCAGCCAAAGTCTGATATTAAATCCTGTGAAGCGCTATAGAGCAATACTTTCAGTCTGTCACCTTTTATTATGGCTCCTCTCATCTTCAACTAACCTTGCCTGGCATCATATTAAAATCAGGAATCAATTTCTTTCCAACAAATATCCACTTTCATTGTGACGATATTCAATACCTCTCAGAAAAATAAAGCTTGAAGGAAGCCATAGCTGAGCACTTGATCTTTTCTCTGGTAATGTCCCAAAAAGATTTAATTTTGTTTCACTTCATTTGAATGATGTGCTTTTTAAAAATCAGCACTTCGTTCTACATGTGTGTACTTGAGGCAAGCTTATCATCCTGCTTCCCTGGCTATGGATACAGTGTCACTTTTTATTTTACAGTGTATTCTTGGGTTACCTAGATCTACAGGGTAAAGGGAATTTACAAGAGTTCCTAAAGGAAAACAAACTGTAGGGGGGAGTATCCTGTCTGTGTCCATGTACCCCTAGGTAACTTGAAAAATAAGACCATAAAGTATAGGAGCAGAATTAGGCCATTTGACACATCGGGTCTGCTTGGCCATTTCTTCACGGCTGATCCATTTCCCTCTCAGCCCGTCTTCTGCCTTCTCCCCATATCCCTTCATGCCCTGACTAATCAAGAATTTATCAACCTCTGTCTTAAATATACCCAATGGCTTGGCTCCACAGCTGCCTGTGGTAACAAATTCCACAGATTCGGCACTCTCTAGCTAAAGAAATTCCACCTCATCTCTGTTCTAAATGGATGTCTGACTATTCTGAAGCTGTGTCCTCTGGTTTTAGACTCCCCCACCATAGGAAACATCCTCTCCATATCCATTCTATTGACAATTTCAGAAATATTGTCCTGGTACCATTGCAATCAATATTGTTAGTCATGTATCAAACAAAAACGTCAACATGTATTTTTCAGGGAGAAAAGTTTTCATTGTGCAATCTAATCATCATAGGCCAACTGTTATTTCTGCTCTAATCACCCCCTACCATTCAGTGAACTCACACATGATTCTACACTTTTCCATCCAGCCCCTTGGTTCTTGAGATTCTTTGTCCATGTAGGATTGATCTTAGAGTAGGTTAAAAGGTTAGCACAACATCATGGGCCAAGGAACTTGTGCTGTGTGGTAGTGAACTTATTCTATCACAGTTCTCTGGAATGGAGTTTCAAACAGTTAATAGTACTCTGAATGAAGGAATTTATTTCCCATCTTTGTGCTATGTGGGCGACTGTATCCTGAGTCCATAGACTCTAGTTCTGAGCATTGAAGTCAGATGAAACAACCTTTCTAAAAACCACTGTTTTCTTGAGAAGAATCTCTACAAACTCTACAACCATTCCTTATAAGGCAACCACTAATGTTGGTAAATAATATTTTAGACTACACTTTGCCATATAAGAAAGCTGAATGTTGAATGCAAGTAGAGATTTAAGCTGAAACCTTATGAGAAATTCTTCAGACCACATTTGGAGTTTTGAGCCTCTAATCTAAGAAAAGATGTGCTGGCATTGGTGAGGGTCCAGAGGAGGTTCACAGGAATATCCAGAGAATTAGAGTGTTAACTTATGAGGAGCATTTCATGGCTTTGGACCTGTACTTGCTGCAGTTCAAAAGAATGGGGGTGGGGGGATCTCATTGAAACTCATCAAATATTGAAATGGCCTAGATAGAGTGGATGTGGAGAGGATGTTTCCTATAGTGAGTATATCTAGGACCAGAGGACATAGAAGGATACCTTTTTAGAACAGAGATGAGAAGGAATTTCTTTAGTTAGTGGGTGATGAATTTGTGGAATTCTTTGCCACATAAGGCTGCGGAGGACAATTTAATGAGTATATTTTGAGTGGAGGTTAATAGGTTCTTGATTAGTAAGGCCATCAAAGGTTATGAAGGGAAGACGAAAGAGTGAAGTTGAGGGGGATGCTAAATCAACCATTATGGAATGGCAGAGCAGACTTCATGGGCCAGATGGCCTAATTCTGCTCCGATGTCTTATGGTATAAATCTGCTTTGTGAAAGTCTACATGATGAATGGAACACAGAGGGCAGCGTAGATAACCAGACCTTTCAGCTTCTGGTTATTTGAAAAGGATAAGGATTATTTGAAAAGGATCTTGTAAGATAGTTATCAATGTTTTATTAAATAAACAAAGAACTTGCAGTTACATAATACTTTCAATAACAGCACTTTTGACAGATATCTCTTGGCCAGTAGAACATTGTGTACCAATGAGCAAATCTCTCTGAGAAGAGAATGTGAATGTTCAATTAAATTTTTCAGCATTTAAGTGTTCTAAAATGCTCTCCAAGCAATAAGGAACTCTTAAAGTCATGATGGAAATGTGGCAGCCAATTCATGTGCAGCTTTCCCTAGTTTTCTACAAATTAAGAATTTGTGCAGCCAACTACAAGAACAGTTGCAGTGCATGCCTATGCAACATTTAGAGTGTTTCCGAAGGCATGATGATCCCTTGGGTTTTACATTGCCATTGTTCTAATTTGTTTGCCCATTTCTGATAACATACTGTCACAAAGATATGATAATATTACATTTTCTAGTTTTCTATCTAGTTTATGAATTTTGTTTGTATTTCACAATTGCAGATGAGCTCTGTGACCCGCCTGGAATCCCGTCTGAATGCAATACAATTCCAGCTGCAGTTTGAGGAACAAGTTAATAACATTAAGCCTGACATTGTGTCAGTGAAAGCGGCCTGCGAGGAAGTGAGATCCAGTGAAAATTTTTCCAAGTTAATGGAAATCATCCTTTTGATAGGGAACTTCATGAATGCAGGATCGCGGAATGCTGGAGCATTTGGATTCAACATTAGCTACCTTTGTAAAGTAAGTGGCACTGCTGAAGTACAATTATTGCAGACATTAATATTTAATTTTCTCAAACAGGAGCTAAATGGAGCCATGAAATGTCCTTGGCAAGTTGGATTAAGAAGAATCCCAAAACACTCTTTTACATCTATGAGGAGGGTAGCTAAGAAAAAATAAATCCATTCCAGGTCTAAAGGGAAGTCAGAAAAAAGGCTTAAAACTTATTGCTTCTATTTAGCACTTCTATTAAGTGCTAAAAGGACAAAGAGAATTGAAAATGGACAGTGACAGAGGTCTTCTAAGGGTAGAGAGAGAAGCAGCAAAGATGATGGGACCATGTGATGAGCTCTTTTTATACCATTAAGAAACATTCTATTCAAATTTGCAGATAAGACTCAACCAATCAGATAGCCCCTATTCAAATAATGCAACACCAGAAAAGTTTCCAGAACTTTTCCCAAATGCTACAAAGACTGTAACTACTGGGGTACACAGATGCATACTAAACAGTTAGGTGCATGTAAGTGGTTATATATAAAATACAAGCAGGCAGTTAATTATGAACCTGCAAAGTAAATAACAATTAAACAGTCTAATGCAACAGTTGGTTATCTTTGGCTTCATAAGGGCAGTTAGAGAGTGCAATATTGTGATTCAACCATAAAATATAGGAGCTGAATAAGGCCATTTGACCCAACCAGTCTGCTCTGTCATTCCATCATGGCTGATCCATTTTTCCTCTTGGCCCCGGTCTCCTGCCTTCTTCCTGTATCCCTACATCCCCTGATTAATCAGGAATCTGACAACCTCTACCTTAAATGTACTCAATGACTTGGCCACCACAGCTGACTGTCACAACAAATTCCACAGATTCACCATTCCCTGGCTAAAGAAATACCTCACCTCCTTGATTGATAAAAGATTCTGCGCATGGTGGAAATGTTGAGTAACACGTACAATGCTGGAGGAACTCAGCAGGTCAGGCAGCGTCTATGGAGAGAAATGAACAGTCTACATTCAGTTCATGACTGTTCATCAGGACTGGAAGGGTGGGGGGGAAGCAAAGCCAAAACAAGAAGTTGCGGAGAGGAGGAGAAGGACAAGCTGGCAGATGATAGGTGAAACCAAGTAAGGGGAAGGTGGGTGGGTGGGGAAGAGGAGATGAAATGAGGATCTGGTAGGGGATAGGTAGGAGAGGCTGAAGAAGGAGGAATCTGATAGGAGAAGACAGTGGACCATGGAAGAAAGGGAAAAAAGAGGGCCATCAGAGGGAGGTGATGGGCAGGTCAAGAGAAGACAGGTGAGACGGGAATCAGAATGGAAAAAGCGAGAGGGAGGGGAGAAATTTTAAGGTTCATATTTGATTCAGGAACAGAAAGAGAGAGCTTGGTAATGCCAGTGCTTTGGAGTGAACACACAACGCCAGTAATGCTAATGGCTTTGTAATACTTTCACTCATTATTTATTGATTAACTTGAGCTCTTAAAGCTTGGTAAAAATAGCCCACTTAATTCCCTCGATTCTTTTATACACCCACACAAGTAGCCCACATAGATGGTAAGAATGAAATCCTGGAATAGATGCTTTGACTTCATCACATTTCTACAGTGTTTCAGTACATTTGAGCTAGGGAGGCAGTAAAATATGACATTGCTATTTGTTTACCTCATGTCAACACATATTGAAATTACATGGAACATGGATTTCTTGTAGGAAAACTTTGACTTGTGTGAAAGAAGAGTGGCAGTAAATCAGCATGCATTTTAAAACTGCCATAGTTTTCATTTTCCCTTGACATAAGGGTAGTAAAAGTGTACAATAGAATTGTGGTTACATAATTGGTTAATATTCTAGAAGCCTAGAAGAATTTGGTGAGAAATCAGAGCAAATTCAATTATATTGGTATCTGTAGTGGTGAAAACCCCATTTATTTGGTCATATCCTGTCAGAAAGGGAATTAGCCATTCTCACACAATCTGATGTGTCTAACTAGAAATCTATAGAATGATGAGTGATTGGTAACTGCCTTCTGAGATGGCCTAGTAAAAATTAATATTCTTCCCCTTTCTTTTTGGTGCAGTTGAGAGATACAAAATCAACTGATCAGAAGATGACACTGATGCACTTTTTAGCTGAAACCTGTGAAGAACAGTACCCTGAAGTTATTCGCTTCACTGAAGATCTAAACCATGTGGAAAAAGCAAGTCGAGGTAAAGAGTTTGTTAAGGTTTTAAACAGAGAATGACCTAGATAATTACCGGAAAGTATTAATCTCATCATCCACTAATGCATCTTGTGAAGTGAGTAGCCATTGATTAGAACTGGTATAGCAGCCATCTCTGCCTCTGACCTACTTAATAATGATAGCTCTGCCTCCAGTATGCAGTTTGTTTTTATTGGTATTGCACAATGATATTAGATTTCTCTCAAAGCTACTAAACTGCCGGATCATTTTAAAAGGAACCAGTGGCTTGAGATTGATGCAAGGCCACTGATGTCAGCAGCCTCTCCACAGATGTACATTGACAGGGATTTGTGCAAATTTAATTAGAAGTCAGAGCACTGGTTTAAAGTATACTCATTTCGCAGTAAAAATTATCATCGCTAGGGCTCACTGTGGTTCCATCAAGAGCTTTCACTGCTGTTTCTGCCTTAACCCTTTTTTAACTAAGTGGGAAAGCAATTCTTGAAATATAAAATTAAATTAAGTAAATCTTAAATGTAAACAAAATTATTAGGTCTGGCATTGATATTGTGACTAGAGATCTCACCTCCATTTCCAGAAATGGGTAAAATTACCGAACTAACCTATGAAAAATCAAAAAGGTTAATGTTCTTTTTCAAATGAAACGTTAACATTTTTCTTTTGACTTGTTTGTTTCAACAATACCTTGTAAAACATAGAAAGGTTCTTTGTTGTAGGTATTATAAACCCACAACTCATAAGTAAATCACCTGAGCAGACATACAGTGATACAGGTATAGATAGATTTAGAGAGAAGTTTGTAGATTGGACTGCAGGGTTAGTTCCCACTTCCTAATACGTATGGAAATGCAATGGTTAAGGTTCTAGGCTAGCAATCCGCATTCTCAAACATTGATCCAGTGATACTAGGTGACTCTATGTCAGCAGGATTCAATTTCAAGTAATTCTGTAAATCTGGAATTGAACAAAAAAGGTAACTGTAATCATAATCTTCCAAACTGTTGTAAACAAAACATCCTCTTAACCAACATCCATCAAGGAAGAAAATTCAACCAATCCCCAAGTATGGTTTGTCGGTGACTTCCAACGGACCAGTTGTGTTAATTAGTACAATTCAGGGCAAGCAGGGATGAACAGTAAATAAGATCATAAAATACAAGATTAAAATTAGGCCATTTGGCCCATCAAGTCTGCTCTGCCATTTCATCATGGCTGATCTATTTTCCCTCTCAGCCCCAATCTCCTGCCTTCTCCCTGTATCCCTTCATCCCCTGACTAATCAAGAATCTGTGAACCTCTGCCTTAAATATACCCAATGACTTGGCTTCCACAGCTGCCTTTAGCAACAAATTCCACGGATTCACCACTCTCTGGCTAAAGAAATTCCTCCTCACTTCCATTCTAATAGGACACCCCTCTATTCTGAGGCTGTGGCCTCTGGTCTTAGACTCCCACAGCATAGGAAACAACCTTTCCACATCCACTCTATTGAAGCATTTCAATGTTAGATAGGTTTCAATGAGGTCACCCCCATTCCTCTGAATTCCAATAAGCAGAAGCCCAGAGCCATCAAACACTCCTCATATGACAAGTCTTTCAATTCCAGAATTATTTTCATAAACTCTCCCCAATGTTAGCACATCCTTTCTTAGATAAGGGGCCTAAAACTGCTCACAATACTCCAAGTGAGCCATCACCCGCGCTTTATAAAACCTCAACATTACATCCTTGCTTTTATATTCTAGTCCTCTAGAAATGAATGCTAACATCACATTTGCCTTCCTCACAACTGAGTAAACCTGCAAATTAACCTTTAGGGACTCATGCACAAGGACCCCCAAGTCCCTTTGTACCTCAGATTTTTGAATTTTCTCTCCATTTAAAAAGTAATCTACCGTTTTATTTCTTTTACCAAAGTGCATGAACGTACACTTTTCAGCACTGTATTCCATCTGCTATTTCTTTGCCCAATTTTCTGAATCTGTCTAAGTCTTTCAATAACCTCCCTATGTCCTCAAAGCTACCTGCCCCTCCATCTGCTTTCATATTGTCCACAAACCTGGCCAGAAATGCATCAATTCCATCATCTAAATCATTGACATATAATGTAAAAAGAAGCAATCCCAACTCAGACCCTTGTGGAACACCACTAGTCACTGGCAGCCAATCAAAAAAGGTTCCCTTTATTCTGACACTTTGCCTCCCGCCAATCAGCCAGTGTTCTGTCCATGCTAGTATCTTTCCTATAATACCATGGATTCTAAATTGTTAAGCAATCTCATGTGTGACACCTTGTCAGAGGCCCTCTGAAAATCCAATTACATAACATCCACCAATTCTTCTTTGTTATTTTTGCAAAGAATTCAAACAAGATTTTCCCTTGAGGAAACCATGCTGACTACAGCCTATTTTATCACGTGCCCCGAAACCACATCCTTAACAATTGAATCCAACATCATCTCAGCCACTGAGGTCAGACTAACTGGCCTATAGTTTTCTTTCTCCTGCCTCTTTCCTTTCTTGAAAAGTGGAGTGACATTTTCAATTTTCCAGTCCTCCGGAACCATGGTAGTATGCTAGTATCACCATATGTCCATAGCAAATATTTTAAAAATGCAAGCTTAACGACATTGTTCTCATTGATGCAGTAATGGAATTGCAGATGCGTAAGAGGCCAGAACTGAACTCAATGACTGAATTCAAAAGGTCATGGGAAAATATCACAGCAACAGAGAAGTGTGAAGCCATACAGTGGTTTTTATGAAGCAGCCTGATATGTTGTTGAGATTGATACTGTACAGTATTAGGGACTTCCAGGCCAACGAGCCCACGCTGCCCAATTACACCCACATGACCAATTAACCTACTAACCTATACATCTTTGGAATGTGGAAGGAAGCTAGAGCACCCAGAGGAAACCAACTCCTTACAGACAGTGGTGGAATTGAACCTGTATCACTGGCACAGTAGTAGCGTTACATTAACTCTTATAAAGCTTTGCAGCCCCAACATGTTCAGTAAGCAGTTGTGGTAACACAGTCGATATGCTTAGGAGGTTAGCTTGGGCTAAAAATAGAATGATATAGTTCAACCAATCCATTTTAGTTAAGGTTATACACAATGATTGAGGTAGTGGATAAGGGCAAGAGTTATGGCTTATCTTTTTTTTAAATTACTATATGTTGGATATTTTTCACTCATTTCTCCCCTCATTGAGTTGATGAAAAATTCAGATACAGATTTATTTATCACTTGTACATTGAAGTATAGAGTAAAATGTTTTGTTGTGTTAGCAGCAACCAGTACATTGAAGGAGCAACCCTCAAATATCACCCCGCAGTCTGGTGCCAACTTAACATGCCCACAAAGCTCCACAGAACAGGAGAAGAAGCAGCAGCAACAACAAAATAAAATAAGCCAACGGCTACAAAGCAACTCCTTTCCCATTCCTTCGTCTCACACACCCAGACAGGCCTCCAATCCCAGGATAGGTTGCCTGAGCCCTAACTCCTCACGCCGCTCCCAAAGTTATCCCTATGAAGAAAGATCATTGGAAATTTAGAGGACCTGGAGGGTGACATTATCCAATACCAATTGTACATGTAACCATCTTGCATGTACAGTTGGTGTTAAGTAACGATATCAAAGAGTAGTTTGTTGGTAAAGAGTCGAGGCTGGATCCTGAGGAGACTCCAAAGCTAACCAAATGGGAATAAGACTGGTTTTAATTCTTTTGCCCTGCTTCATTCACACTTTTCAATAGTGAGGAAATAGTTAAAAAAAACCATGTCTGATTGCTATTCAGTGACTTCTTCCAGGCAGTAAATGTATGTGAAAACTGTCAAGAGTGTATTTGTTTTTTGGAAATTATGGTCTTGTTGTCACAGATTTCTACTGTGTAAACAGTGCCACTGTCCGTTTCAAGTCTCACAAACTAACAAGTTAGTGCATTGTGGATTGATTGAGAATATAGGAACAGAGATTGGCCATTTTCTCCTCATACATATTCACCATTCAGTGAATTTGTTGCTGATCCATGACCTCACCACATGTACTTCCTTCTGTTTATCAAAACTCTATTAACCTTTGATTTAAAGTTAACAGTTGACACAGGCATGGAGTAATATAGTCATAAAGTAATACAGCACAGATACAGAGGCCCTTCAGCCCATTTCATCCAACAAGTCCAATTTGCCCATGTTTGACCTATATATCTATGACCTTTCCCTCTGCATATACCTTTCCTACTGTTTTCTTATTGCTGCCTCAATCAACTTTCTTTGCATGATAATGTTGCCCATCATATCCCATTTCAATCTCTCCTCTCTCAGCTAAAGCCTATGCCTTCTAGTTTCAATTCTCTTTCCCTGGGGGAAAAGGACTGTGCACTTATCATATTTTTGCCCCTCATGATTTTATACAGCTCTATCAGGTTCACCCATTGGTCTACTTTGCTTCAGTGAATTAAGTACCTATCCTGCCCAACCTTTCCCTATAATTCAGTCCTGAAAACATTCTCATGAATTGACTTTGCACATCTGTGAAAGGGAGTTCCAGATTTTCAAAGCCTTCTCAATGTAGAATTCCAAAAAAGGCTGGATTTTGTACCTCAGATCTGTATTTCCCAAGGGCCAGCAATTGTTTCAGATCTGATCTGCAATATCAGATCTCTTACAAGATATACAAGCCTTTCCTCATACAACCTGTATACTGAGGTTATTTCCTGTTAGAATCACTGAATGACAATTAGTAACCTTGGCTGGTTTCCTTCCTGAGGATAGTTGAAGCTCGGATCTATTCCTGTAATTGCACTCAATGCATATTTGAGAAGCTGTAAAATAAGTGGTTCACAGACACTCTATATCTTTGTTGTCTACAGTTTCAGCAGAAATGCTGCAGAAGAATCTGGACCAAATGGGGAAGCAGATCACTAGACTGCAAAAGGACCTTGATAGTTTCCCACCATCCAACAACGAGCAAGACAAATTTGTAGAGAAAATGTCAATATCCTTTCACTTAATCAAACTAACTTAAAGCTGGTTCTCGTACTAGGCAGTACCTTACTACTGCCAGTGCTTCTTACTTTTAATCAGGAAATAGGAGGACCTGTATAGCAGCTTTCTTGTTCATTTCAGGATGTCCATACTGCTTGAAAGCCAACAAATTACATTTTGAAACAGTGTTCACTATTATATTGTATATCACCAACAATGTTTCAGTGGCTAAGATGTTGGAGAAAATCCTGAGAGGCAGGATTTATGAGCACTTGGAGAGACAAAATCTGATTAGGGATAGTCAGCATGAGGAAGTAGAAAGGTGGGTTAGTAACTTTGTTGATGACACAAAAATTGGGGGTGTTGTAGATAGTCTGGAGGGTTGTCAGAAGTTACAATGCAACATCGATAGCAGAACTGGGCTGAGAAATTGCAGATGGAGTTCAACCCAGAAAAGTGTGAAGTGGTTCATTTCAGTAGGTCAAAGTTGAAGACAGTATATAATATTAATGGTAAGACTCTTGGCAGTGTGGAGGATCAGCGAGATCTTGGGGTCCATGTCCATAGGACACTCAAAGCTGCTGCTGCTCCTCTTACTATCTTTCCTTTCAGTTAGTCCTGATGAAGGGTCTCGGCCTGAAACGTCGACAGTGCTTCTCCTTATAGATGCTGCCTGGCCTGCTGTGTTCCACCAGCATTTTGTGTGTACTGCACAGGTTGACTGTTGTTAAGAAGGTGTGTAGTGTGTTGGTCTTCAACAACCATGGGATTGAGTTCAAGAGCCATGAGGTAATGTTACAGCTATATAAGACCTTATTTAGACCCCACTTGGATTACTGTGCTCAGTTCTGGTCACCTGATTACAGGAAGGATGTGGATACTATACAGAGAGATGAAAGGAGATTTACAAGAATGTTGCCTGGATTGGAGAACATGCCTTATGGGAATAGGTTGAGTGAACTTGGCCTTCTTTTCTTGGAGTGACGGAGGATGAGAGGTGATCTGATAGGTGTATAAGATGATGAGAGGCATTGATTGTGTAGTAGCCAAAGGCTTTTCCTCAGGGCTGAAATGGCTAACACAAGGGGGCATAGTTTTAAGGAGCTTGAAAGTAGATACGAAGGGAGATGTCAGGTAAGTTTTTCACACAGAGAGTGATGGGTGCATGGAATGCACTGCCAGCGATGGTGGTAGAGACGGATACAATAGGGTCTTTTAAGAGACTCTTAGGTACGTGGAGCTTAGAAAACTAGAAGGCTGTGCGGTAGGGAAATTCTAAGCAGTTTCGAGAGTAGGTTACATGGTTGGCACAACATTGTGGGCAGAAGAGCCTGTAATGTGCTGTAGATTTCTGTGTTTCCTGTAAACATATCGTTGTTCATTTCTGCCAAAAAGTTCAAATTTTGTCTCATCTATCTTTGTTTTGAAGAGCAGTGTTTCCTACGTGGTGTCCTTCCATGAACACTATTCGAGTTCAATGTTTTTCTTATAGTGGACACATGAGCAGAGACTTTAGCAAGTTCTAGAGTTTTCCGCAGGTCTTTTGCTGTTACCCTTGGGTTCTTTTTCACCTCCTTCAGCACTGCACGTTGTGCTCTTGGTGTGATCTTTGCAAGACGCCCACTCCTAGGGAGAGTAGCAACAGTACTGAATTTCCTCCATTTGTAGACTATTCCTCTTACTGTGGACTGACGAACACTCTGGTTTTCTGAGACAGAATATTGAAAAGTACAGCAGAGGAACAAGCCCAAGGTGTTATGATGAACTACCTAAATTAGCTAGTATTTTGTTATATATATATAAAGGCATAAATATATTTATTGTCTTTATAAGGCAGACTTGGCATATGTTGGAAATACGGGGGTTTCGTAGTAAAAGTTAGAGTTTCTTATCTAGTAGGATAGATTTGTGGACGAGGAAATAATAATGGAACAGACCAATTATCCTTGATCAAAACTGGAAAAGTTAGAGGAGTTTAGTCTTCAAGGAAGCATAAAATGGGAAATTCGGTTAGATCATAATGCTGAGGAGTAGAACTAGGCCATTTGGCCCATCAAGTCTACTCCATATCGAGTTTAGAAGGAAAGTTCAGCAATGTGACAAGATTGATCTGACATTACATTTTGGGAACTGTTTTCTTTGTTTAAATTAATTTGTAAATTAGAGATAAAACATGTGGGAATGAAACCAGGAAGTAATTTTTTACAGTCTTGAAAGAGCTTAGCCAATCATCCACCATTGCACTGTCAAAATTGCTACAGTTTTGCTTATTCGAGTGTGAGGAGTATATAATAAATAGAATCAGTGGTATATAAATCAATTGGAACTAATTGAAATGCAGATAGGCTTGGGAAAGTGAATAATAAAAATTGCTGGAAACACACAGCAGGTCAGACAGTATCTATGGAAAGAGAGAGGTAATGTTTCTGATCAAAGATCTTTCATCTCACTGAGAAGGGGAAAACCAAGTGGTTTTATTTTCCAGACGGGTGGGGAAGTGTTGGACAGGACTAAGGGAGACCAGGTTTGCCATGGGGATAAGCTGTTAATGAAATCATCCAGTTGATAGGACATTAAAGACCAATTTATACTTCTGCGTCAAATCTACGCCGTAGGTACAGCAAAACCACGTACCCTAAGCTGTAGCCTGATGCACCCCTCCCCCAAAAATGTAATTACACGTTGCAGCGACACAGACCGCACAACTGTGATTGGTCCGCTTGGTAGCATCGTATTTCCTCCTATACATTTCGAGTTTTAGCTTCAGGTGGAAGTCAACAGGCTCTAGCAGCTAGCTACAAACTGGTGTCAAGCACAGTGTCCTCCGTAATTTTGGAGGTCTGTAAAGCTGTATGGAAAACATTGCAGCCAAGAGTTCCTTCCCTGCCCTTCAGTCGCCCAATGGGAAACTATTGCAGCTGATTTTTGGCAACTATAGAACTTTCCGAACCGTGTCGGCAGTTTCTGTGCTCCATTTCAGTCACCATTGTTTGAAGTACACAAAGAAACTCAACACAGTAGCATAGAAACCACACTGCCAATTAGCGTTTTGGCGGTGAATTGCAGAGCGACGCAGACGCACCAATGTACAAGTATAAATGCTCACAACGGTGTAGGCCACTTGCGTAGGCTATGGCAAAGAGCCTATGCAGAAGTATAAATCAGCCTTAAGGGCAAATACAGAGAGGGAACACAAAGGAAGAAGCACTTCACAGGTGATAATGGAGACAGGAAAAACTGAGTCAGTGGTACAGGTGAATGACCTGAACTTAGTGGCCACTGTACATTTTGTTAATGCTGATTAGCCAATCATGTGGCAGCAATTTAATGTATAACAGCATGCAGATATGGTCAAGGGGTTTAGTTGTTGTTCAGACCAAACATTAGAATGGGGACGAAATATGATCCAAGTGACTTTGACCATGGAATGAATGTTGGTGCCAGAGGAGGTGGTTTGACTGTCTCAGAATGTGTGAATCTGGAATGTTCATGCACAACAGTCTCCAGAGCAGGGGTTTCTAATCTGGGGTCCATGAATCCCTTGGCTAATGGTAGGAGTCCATGGCGTAAAAAAGGATGGGAACCCCCTGCTGCAGAGTTTACACAGAATATTGTGAAAAGGAAAAGAAGCATCCAGTAAGTGGCATTTCTGAGGGTGAAATCACCTTGTTAATGAGAAAGGTCAGAGGAGAATGGCGAGACTGGTTCAAGCTGACAGGAAGGAGACGGTAACTCAAATAACCGCACGTGACAACAGTACTGTGCAGAAGAGCATCTCTGAATGCACAACACGGTGAACCTTGAAGTAGATGGGCTATTGAGGCAGAAGACCATAAACATACATTCAGTATTAGGTACAGGAGATACCTAATAAAGTGGCCACTGAGTGTACAAAAAATTAGGTCAACTTTGATTCAAACACCTGAAGTTGTAGGATTTAAGTTAGTGCCAAGCAGGTTGCTATATTACAGATAGAAGTTGCTGGCTTCATTACAACAATGTAGAAGGTCACTCAAATACATGTCAAACTGGTAATAGATGGAAAATCAAAGTGGCATCCAATAGGAAGATCAAAGTCACTACTGCAGCCAGTACTTACAGTTATAAAGATGAGCGTCTGCTTTTAATTGAAGTATTCTATTCATAGATGTCGATAAATAGTACAGTCAGAAAAATAGCTTTCTCCAGTGTATTTCTTTTCATGTTATCAAAGGACACTTTAATCCTTCTCTCTCTAATCATTGAATGCTTTATTGGTCTAGGCTCATCGTGCCATGAATAGCACACTTCTGACAGAAAATGAGCTGTAAATGAAAAAGTTATTTCTTTTAAAGCAAAGTCTACAATTACAGAAAATGTCAAAAAGAAATGGCATATGTTCCAATTATTCGATAACAGAACAGCAATCTAAGTGCAAAGTCACAAGACGAAATAACATAGAGAGTAAGAAACTCTCAGAAAAGAGAAAGAAGGAAAGTTGGATGAGTACTCATGAATGAGATTTGTTAGCTCAAAGATTAACTTTCGTATTCTGTGCAGCGTGGAAAAGACAAGTGTGAAGAAATTTTTATGCACTTATCCCTGACTGAAAATGGAGAGGCCAAGAATAGAGCAGTTGAGCATTGCACTGACATTAGTGAAAAGTATATTGGAAGACCAGTGAGTGTTTGTCTTTTCCAAGGAGTAAATAATGCAAAATATTCATGTCTATGAAAAGTATTGTCTGCTTTGTTAATATTGTACTTAGGTTTATCTAGACGAGAGCCTCATTCCACACCTGCATATCAGACCTTGGACTTCTTCGACTGTGCATTCCAGACAAGACTTATTTGGCATATATCTTAGTAATTTCTTTTATCCATGCAGATAATATTTCAATTTGATGTTAATGTTATCAATGGTTGTACAGTGTCCTTTTTTATCTTTCTCTTCCATGTAAGATTTTACACTGCTTGTGCCCAGAGTGAAACTGGTGAAGTCATTTTGTGTGATAGCATAAAACACACAAAATGCAGGAGAAACTAAGGTCAGGCAGCATCTACGGAGAGGAATAAACAGTTGACAGGACAATAGATGAAGGGTCTCGCCCAAAACATCAACTGTTTATTCCTCTCCATAGATGCTGCCTGATCAGCTGATTTCCTGCAGTATTTTGGGTGTGTTAATCTGGATTTCTAGCTTCTGCAGAATCTCTTGTGTTGCAATAGTGTAAGTATGTGTTGTTCTTTGGGGGGGAAATTCCATCAAGTTTCCAGTCACTAAAAGTAGTTTGTGTTTTTAATGGGTTTTGTGGTATTTCTCCCACTTTGGTTCTGATAGTGTACATGAAAATATTCCCAGCTCTGTGCAGTTCTCATCCAAATTAACTGAATACACCTCTGACCATTTTCAGATTTATTTTATCCTTCTCTGGTACCAAGCAAAGCAACAGTAGCTCATTAGTTTTTGCCAGTTTTCTGAAGTTGCTCCATTGGCTTTTGAATCAATGGCTTCAGTTTGTAATCTGGGAAAGTATTAAGATTTTTTACTCATTTCACAACTGTTTCCAGAGCAAGAAGCAATGCCCTAAAGTGCAACACCTTATTAGAAAAAAGACCTAGCATGTGATTTCACTATTATCCAGCTTTTGAATCCAGAAATTCAGTATTTAAATACCCTGCCAATGTGCCTCCAAAAGTTGAGATATGGTCATGCAACCCAATCTCAAAAAGAATGAAAATGGTTTTTACTAATGACAAAAAGTGTATAAAATTGCAAATTTTGTTAAATGTGAATTTTGAAATCATATATTCAGAAATAGATTTAATTTCTCCTTTTTTCCTTATGCAGCTAAAGCATTTTAGAAATCTGTTTTATCATGTAAAGCATTGTGACATATATGGTGGATGAAATCTGTCCATTTTACTAATCTTTACAATAGTGTTTTTGATAGAGACATAAAAAACATTGTGGTCTTCTAACCAGATGGATCTATGAAGAGAGAAATGATGCAATCTGCTTACAACTAAGGCAAGATTTTGGGGGGCACAAATAAACTGAATAGAGTATTCAGAAGCGTTGTGTTTGCTCGCCTATAACTACTGATGAGACTTGGAGGCAGGAGATTGAACAAAGCCAGAACACGAAATAAACCTTTATTCAGTAAAACCACACATCTACAAAAACTTCAACAGCTGTTGGAAAATTGAAGAGCCGTCTGTACTCCGAAAGGCAAACAGAGGAAGGAAGACAGCCACTTACATGTTGTAATGGTGAGAAACTCCTCTGAATTGTCTGGCACTTTTACCTGCAGGTGTTCTTCAGTTAGAGAAAGTTCCACTTTGCGAAGTAGCGACCCCTGTTCAATTCCACGAAGAGATCTGCAGGTACCAGTTAAGGGGAACTGGTGTGTTTCCAGATTTGCATTGAGATCTGCACCCAACCTCACTGTACAATGGGCTTTCTTGATGATGACTATCAGAGCTGCCCAACACATGTAGTTGGCAGATTTGATCACACCAGCTTGTTGCAGGTCATCTGGTGCCAGACTTAGGGGGCAGAAAAATGAATTTGATTCTGGATGGAGATGGAGTTTTGTTTGCAATTTGGTACAGTAACCTAAACCAACTTGAAACACTGTTACATAGTGCTGTTGCAGTTATTGTATGGTCTCACGTACTGATGGTGTTAACTAACATAACTTGAATGGCCAGTGTCTTCGTACAGACCTCATCCAAAAGGATACTCCAGAGATCAAGCTTGTCCAGTCAGATCTGGCTGATTTGTTAAAACACACCACTAATGGAGAGAAAATTCAAAAATCTGAGGTGCAAGGGGATTGGGAGTCCTCCTGCAGGATTTCCTAAAGTTTACTTTACAGGTTGAGTCGGAGGTGAGGAAGACAAATGCGATGTCAATATTTCAAGAGGACTAGAATATCAAAGCAAGGGTGTAATGTTGAGGCTTTATAAAGTACTAGTGAGACCTCACGGAGTATTGTAAGCAGTTTTGGAAAGGATGTGCTGCTATTGAAGAGGCTTCAAAGAAGTTAAAGAAGGTTTACAAAAATTATTCCAGGATTGAAAGGCCTGATATATGAACACTGTTTGATGGCTCTGGCCCTGGACTCACTGGAATTCAGAATGTTGAAATACCTCAATAGAGTGAATGTGGAGAGGATGTTTCGTATGGTGGGGGAGTCTAAGACCAGGGAACACAGCTTCAGAATATAGGGTTATCCTATGGGAACAGAGCTTCAGAATATAGGGTTATCCTATTAGAACAGAGATGAAGAGGAATCTCTTTAGCCAGCGGGTGGTGAATCTGTGGAATTTGTTACCACAGGCAGCTGTGGAGGCCATCATATTTAAAGTAGTGGTTGATAGATTCTTGATTGGTCAAGGAGGCATTAAGGGATACAGGGAGAAGGCAGGAGACTGGGGCTGAGAGGTAAAATGGATCAATCATGATGAAGTAGGGGAGCTGACTCGATAGGCCAAATGGCCTTAATTCTGCTCCTTTATGGACTTAGTGTCTTATTGACTTGGTTGCCATTCACCATATAGTGTAATTCACCAATCTGCTGGAATGATGCACTGCAAGTGGAATGATCAGCAGTTTTGACTGGTGGGAACCCAAGTGCCCACCATTTGTGTTTGGAAATAATGGTGATATCTGACACCATGTCAGTTTGTAGTTTGACCAATTGATTGTTGATAAATGCATTGACATACTATTTCCAAGTAACAAAGTCAACTTTGAATGTGACCATTAAACTTGTTGATTTTGATGGTTGTTGAAACTTATTACTCTTGTGTTTCACTGGCTTAGAAAGGCCTGTTAAATGGAAGGGTGTGTTGCTTCACTGTCTAATTCTCTATCATATCTTTCAAATACATATCATCAATCAGAAATACTCCCTCTTTTTTTAGAGCTGGGGTTTGAGTTCTGATGAGGACTGCTGTCCAAATGTTGTGTCTGCATTTTTTTAATGATTTACTCTTTTAACTAACATGTTTTATATAACAGTAAGGGAGCCTTTCATATAGCAACAACATGCCAACAAAAAACAGCCAAATGGCCTAATTCTGCTTGTGTGTCTTTTGGGCTAAATAAATATATATATTTATATATAAATAAATATATTTGAACTGTGCTTCAGTCATGTTATGAAATTTAAGCTTTTCACAGTCACGACTGACAACACCAGCATATGTGATAAAGTCATCAGCATCGTGTTTACATACATTTAAGCCAAATCTCAGTGAACAGATAGGGAGATAGTAATGGAAAAACACTATGATGCAGCTATATAATGCTTCCCACCCTCCCTGTTCTTAGACTTTAAAGCAGACACTCTGTGCCTGACATTTCCAGTCTGGGAAAAGATTCCAACTGTTTACCCTGTCTTTGTCTCTGTTAATTTAAATAACCTCTGTCAAGTCCACCCTTAGATTCCAGCGCTCTAGGAAGGACAACCCAAGTTTTCAACCTTTCGTTGTAGTACATACTCTCTAATCCAGGCAACTCAGACACTCGAATCTTCTTCTGAACCCTTTGTGCTGCCTTCACATAATGGGGCACTAGAAATGCACACAATACTCCAAGTGTGATCTGACTGTAGTTTTATATAGTTGCAGCTCAACTTTCTTACTTTAGAAAGATCCTTTTTCTCTTTTACTGAATACCCTTACCAGTGAAGGTGAGCATGCAATTCACCACATTTACCACCTTATCCACTTTCATAGTCACTTTTAGTGAACTATGAACCTGGACCCCTATGTGTAATTCCCTATCCGGTATGACAGATGGTATGGACCCGTATGTAGGGTTGGAATTCTATCATTTCTAAATGTCATACAGCTTGATTAATATAGAAGGGAATACTTTAAATCCATCTTAAGCAATGTCAGAAATAAATAAGGCATTATGCTTTCTAGCAAGGAGATTCAGCTTTGATAAAATTCATTCATTTAATCTCTACTTTAAAAATTCTTCATTCCATCATCCTGACATTTGTTGTTTTATATTATTCTGTGTATTTGCATTTAATTTTCTCAAATGATTTTGCTTGTATTTTCAAAATAGTAATTATTCTAGAGTTTGTGTAATTTAGGAATACTGAGAAGAGATATAAAATTAGACTAAAGTATTTAATGTTTATATGGCCCACAATTGTGATTTCATTATTTTCATGAAATTGTTTTCAGTATAAACAGGGCAGCAGGGGTTGACTTATTAAAGCTTCCTACTTCCTCTGTGAATTTTTCATTATTAATAATGATGCTAATTGAGTCATCACTGAGATTGCAACTATCACTGACTCTGTCATGAATTGTTTGGTTATTGGTAAATGTTACCTGCTTGCTGAAACTGTTAATATTTAATATGATATATTATGTAATACAACTGTTATATAATTAATAACTACAACAACATATCCATTTCAGTATACTTAGTCATCTGGATTGTGTATCAATTCTGATCAGTTAGGGATTCAGCTTTTTGGGATTGGTTTTCCCAAATGTGTATAATAGGCTGTTTCTCAAAGCTATACCTCATGAATGCAATTTCCTGAAAATAGCTCTTTGTGCAATAAATGGAGATGAAACTGCCTGTATACTTAAAAAAACAATGTTACATTCACACATCAGTGATTGAATGTAAATCCAATCCATTGGGAGAGGATAGGAGGGGAATTGGGACAAAATCAAAGTGAAAAGCTTATTTCATTTCCTACTGCAACACACACACAAAATGCTAGAGGAACTCAGCAGGTCAGGCAGCAGTGATGTAAATGAATAAACTGCTGATGTTTCAGGTTGAGACCCTTCTTCAGGACTGGAAAGGAAAGGAGAAGATACCTGAATAAAACTTCGGGGGAGTGAAAGAAGGATAGTTAGAAGGTGATAGGTAAAGTCAGGTGGGTAGGAAAAGTGAGGGGCTGGAGAGGAAGGAATCTGATAGGAGAGAAGAGTGGACCATAGGAGAAAGGAACCTGGGAAAAGTGATAGGCAGCTGAGAAGAGGAAAGAGGCCAGAGTGGGGAATAGAAGAAGAGGGGAAGGGAAAAATATTTTTATGAGAAAGAAAAATCGATATTCATGTCATCTGTTTGGAGCCTACCCAGATGCAATATAAGGTGTTGCTCCTTCACCATGATGGTAGCTTCATCATGGCAGAAGGGGAGGCCATGGATCAACTAGTTAGACTAGGAATCATAATTAAAAGCTTGGCCACCAGAAAGCACCACTTTTAGCGGATAGAGTGAAGGTGCTCACTTCCTGTAGCATTCTGTGTGAGTTGCTTTGGATTTCCAGCATCTGCAGAATTTCTCGTGTTTTTCCTTTTCTAAGTTTGCAATTTTGTAATTGGCCTGCTCACTGGACTATCTGTTCATTTATTTCTTTTTATTTATTTAGAAATACAGTGTGGAATAGGCCCTTCTGGCCTTTCAAGCCACGCTGCCCAACAACTCCTCATTTCACCCTAGATTAATCAAGGGACAATTTACAGAGACCAATTAACCTACATCTTTGGACTGTGTGAAGAAACCAAAGCATACAGAGAAAATGCTTGCATTCCACAGGGTGTATGTACAGACTCCTTGCAGATGATGTTTGATTCGAATGCCGAACTCCAAATTGTAAAAATGTCGTACTAACTACAACACTATCATGGAGCCCTCTGTATAATTTACCTTTTGTAAGGACAACTGAACAAAGTTACCAGTGTTAAATTTTCTGCTCACCTGAAGTTTGAGGAGTTAGGCTATACATGAATGAATCATGTTTAATGTCTTATATCAAGGTTTTTTTTTCCTTAAGTGTCCATACAGTTTTATAACAGGTGCAAAAGAACAGTTTGAAAAATTAACAGATATGCATAAAACCATGGAGGAGGACTTTGAAGATCTTGGGCGATACTATATCTTTGATTTCAAGAAAGTGACAACTGAGGAGTTCTTTGGGGACCTCAGCAACTTCAAGAATATGTTTTTGGTAAGTGTTTCATTGCATGCAGATAATGTCAATACATCAGTTCAAACTGCCTTCTTACATCTGTCTCTGTCTGGTAAATGCTACCTTCAAGACAGTCATTTCCATTGTTAAGATTCTGCATGAGACGATGGAAATTTGGACTGGATTTGAACCCAATGGCTCAGTGCATGGTAAGCTTGTTACAAGAATCATTTTGTCTACATCATTCTGTGAGTAGAAGCAGTACATGCTTTTGTCACAAGCATAACTGAGATTTAGATGGAGACGATTTGGTCTTTTGTTGCTTTGCAAGGTTTATGATATTGTTATTGGGTATTAATTTATTATTATCACACATACAGTAAAAAAACTTGTCTTCCATACAAGTAAGGTGAATAGTAAAGTGAAAGATCATAATGACATAGATGTGAGGTCAAAAATCTGTGTTTTCTCAATAGCACACCACTATTTTCACTTAAAGTTAAATGCAGTTCCTTTTTAAATATTACCAATGAAAATACTTCTACCATAGCATGGCGCACTTGTGGGCTTCCCTCAGCACATCTTGGATGGTGCTGATCATTGATGACAAATAAAGATTATCTAGCTGCCATTTTCCAGATGGGCTATCTGTTAGTTTTTGTGCAAGTGAGGGGTTGGTATCTTTGGGGTTTGCGAGGTTTGTTTCTTTTTCTTTTTCATGCCGGGCAGGTGTGTGTGGGGGGGGTGTTGATGTCCTTTCTTTCAACACCCCATGTTTTTTCTGTAATTCATGGCAGTCTGGAGAAAACAAATATCAGAGTTGTATTGTACATGCATACTTTGACCATAAAATGAAAATGAACCTTTCAACTGGGACAAGGGCTATGGGCCTACTCCAGCAGCTCTGGGATTCGGGTCCATGACCTTAATTTCATAATTTGTGTTCTTTTTTTCTCTTTCTCTGCCCATAGGGTCTTGGTCTTTTTTTTAATTGGGTTCTTTCGGGTTTCTTGCTTTGTGGCTACCTGTTGTATAATTTATACACACTTTGATATTAATTAATTAAGATAGATAGATAGCTAGATAGACAAATAAATAAGTCTTTTAACTTTAATCTTATCTTTTACAGCAATCGGTCATGGAGAACAAGAAACGGAAGGAAGCTGAGGAGAAAATCAAAAAAGCCAAACTTGCCAAAGAAAAAGCAGAGAAGGAAAGGGAGAAGAAGCAGAAAAAGAATGCCATCATTGACATAAATGCAGGTAGGATTTCTATATCGTACATTTCTTTTCCATAGCTTTTTGTTGCAATCACATTTTAATTCTGCATTTGGTTTTGTTGCCAGATTCACCAAAACTGAGAACAATTTTTATCGATGTGTGACATCTTTAGATAAATCAAAGCAAGTTGTTTTGAGTCTGTGCAGTGAAAATTTAATATTGTGCAAAGGTTAATGTGAGAAGAGAGAAAGAGAAGTACGGAGGGATTTGAAATTGAATAGAATATCAAAACTGAGTCATTATCCTACTATGAAGCAATGTATTGACCAGCAAGGACAGCACAATGAGGGAATGCAGCTTGGTACATTAGAATGTGGATAGCAACATTTTGGTTGACTCTTTTTGTCCAGCATGTACGGATAAGGGAGAAAAGGTGTGGAGAAGAGTTCTTGCAGCAATTGTGGTAGTACCTCGGGAAGGTGTGTTGCAGCAGTGGCTTGGTTATCCTGCTCAATGGCACAATGTCTGGCTCAAAGCTTATCTCGGATTCAAATGGAAAAGCAGTCTCAATTTCATGCTCATTCAGTGGCCAGACATTCTAGTTAGGCAACATGGACTGAAAATACAGTAATTATTTAACTGGGAAGCCACACAAATGTTGGATTACTTGTCCTTCCATTTACTTTGGAGGACTTTGCAGAAACAATATTGATGTTCCCTTTCCAGTAACCAAAAGGCCTCCTTTGCTTCAGGATCTAGAAGCTTATAAGATGGCACAGATCCAGGCCACACTATACACAGACAGACAGACATACTTTATTGATCCCGAGGGAAATTGGGTTTCGTTACAGTCGCACCAACCAAGAATAGTGTAGAAATATAGATATATAAAACCATAAATAATTAAATAATAATAGGTAAATTATGCCAAGTGGAAATAAGTCCAGGACCAGCCTATTGGCTCAGGGTGTCTGACAGTCCGAGGGAAGAGCTGTAAAGTTTGATGGCCACAGGCAGGAATGACTTCCTGTGACGCTCCGTGTTGCATCTCGGTGGAATGAGTCTCTGGCTGAATGTACTCCTTTGCCTAACCAGTACATTATGGAGTGGATGGGAGTCATTGTCCAAGATGGCATGCAACTTGGACAGCATCCTCTTGTCAGAGAGTCCAGTTTCAACCCCACAACATCACTGGCCTTACGAATGAGTTTGTTGATTCTGTTGGTGTCTGCTACCCTCAGCCTGCTGGCCCAGCACACAACAGCAAACATGATAGCACTGGCCACCACAGACTCGTAGAACATCCTCACCATGAGTTTTGTACTAAATCACCTAAATGTTTTGCTGATGCATTGAAGGCAGTGGTGGAATTCAGCATTTATATTGGCCTTAATTGAATATTCAGCATTTATATTGGCCTTAATATAGAAAGTGGTACAAGTATTAACCTCACACAAAATGCTGGTGGAACACAGCAGGCCAGGCAGCATCTATAGGGAGAAACGCTGTCGACGTTTCGGGCCGAGACCCTTCGTCAGGACTAACCGAAAGGAAAGATAGTAAGAGATTTGAAAGTAGTGGGGGGGAGAGGGAAATGCGAAATGATAGGAGAAGACCAGAGGGGGTGGGATGAAGCTAAGAGCTGGAAAGGTGATTGGCGAAAGTGATACAGAGCTGGAGAAGGGAAAGGATCATGGGACGGGAGGCCTCAGGAGGAAGAAAGGATTGGGGGGGAGCACCAGAGGGAGATGGAGAACAGGCAAACAACTAAATATGTCAGGGATGGGGTAAGAAGGGGAGGAGGGGCATTAACGGAAGTTAGAGAAGTCAATGTTCATGCCATCAGGTTGGAGGCTACCCAGCCGGTATATAAGGTGGTGTTCCTCCAACCTGAAGTTGTTTCTCTAACTTCCGTTAATGCCCCTCCTCCCCTTCTTACCCCATCCCTGACATATTTAGTTGTTTGCCTGTTCTCCATCTCCCTCTGGTGCTCCCCCCCTCTTTCTTTCTCCTGAGGCCTCCCGTCCAATGATCCTTTCCATTCTCCAGCTCTGTATCACTTTCGCCAATCACCTTTCCAGCTCTTAGCTTCATCCCACCCCCTCCAGTCTTCTCCTATCATTTTGCAATTTCCCCTCCCCCCACTACTTTCAAATCTCTTACTATCTTTCCTTTTGGTTAGTCCTGACGAAGGGTCTCGGCCTGAAACGTTGACAGCGCTTCTCCCTATAGATGCTGCCTGGCCTGCTGTGTTCCAGCAGCATTTTGTGTTTGTTGTTTGAATTTCCAGCATCTGCAGATTTCCTCGTGTTTGCTAACAAGTATTAACCTACTGGTTTTTCAGATTCTGTGAGCTTGCCATATTGTTCCAGCCACTTCAGTTTATAATAGCCATTTTAAGCCTCGGTGGCTGGTACATAATGATGCCAACTGGTATAAAAACTCATAAAAATTTAAAGAAGATTAGCTTCATTTGTCACTTGTACATGTACATTGAAATATTGAAACAGAGTGAAACTGTCATTTGTGTCAGCGACCAACATAGTCTAAGGACATGCTGGGGTCATCGTGCAAGTGTTGCCACACTTCCAGCACTAACATAACTTGCCCACGACTTACTAACCCTAAGCCATACATGGGTTTTGGAATCACAGCCCATGAAGGAAACCCACATGATGTTGGTGCGAATGTATAAGCTCCTTATAGACAGCAGCAGGAATTGAAACCATGTCACTGGCACTGTAATAGCATTGCACTAGCTGTTATACTCCCATGCCACCCCCTATGCTGCCCATTCGAGGAAGTACAAAAAAAACTTGTTACATTTGTGTTGAAAGAATCCATAGAAATTCATTGTGAATGATCATTACACAACAGTTACAGTGTGTATATAGAGAAAAGGCACAAGATGGCGCTGCACATGCATCGAGGTTAAAACTGCAAGGAAGCAAAGGAGCTGTTCTGCATAATAGTAGTGGCTACCATGAGCTAACAGGGAGTGCCATCTGTAATTGCAGATCAGGGAGGAAATGGACGATTCTCTCCTCCTCCCCAAATCCCCACACATATTGTCCGTCCTGCCGCCCTCGTCCACCCATCTGCATGTAGATAAAAGCAGTGCATCTAAATCAGAATTTGCTGTCACCCTGACTTTATCTACCGCTTTTCATCATTTGTTTTATTTAACACATTTTGTCTGTGTCTAAAGCAGAGTGTTGCAAGCATTTGGTGTCTCACACTGTGTTTAATTTGACTGCACTCTCTCCCCACGCCACTGTGAGCCCAAAATAGAAAAGAAGTAAGATTAAGCATGCTGTGATTATTACCACAGAGCAGATTGTACTGCAGAGTGCTAAACATCGAATGCAGCTTCCAGCTAGAACTGTAAAGCAAATGAAAATCCCCCCTGTCAGCATTCGAACACCTTGGAAGGGGTGGGTGGAGCCAGATGTCAAGGGACGAGATATAGAGACTGCGGCACATCATTGTGCTGACGACAGCACAAGTGAAATGGAAACATAAAAATAGCCTTCAAGCAGAGGGAAGTCAATACAGTAAAATACTGATTTTTTTTTTACGAACATGTCCGCAGAAATGTAATTACAATCTTTATTAAACCCCCTATGACATGTGGTAACTTGGTAGGAAAATAAAGATTATTTCTTACTTGACAATCTGAAATTAGTAAAAAAATTGACACACCCAGAATTTTGTTTCTTTACGTTCAAAGATTTAATATAGGGAAATCAGAATTGTTTATTATCTGTATGTGATTTGCCATCCTGTATGAATCTGAATTAGGGTTAATATCAGTGACATATGTCATGAAATTTGTTGTTTTGCAGCAGCAGTATAGTACAATACATAAAAAATACTATATAAGATCATAAGACATAAAAGCAGAATTAGGAAATCTGGCCCATCGACTCTGTTCTGCCATTCCATCGTGACTGATTTATTATCCCTTTCAACCCCGTTCTCCTGCCTTCTGCCTGTAACCTTTGATGCCCTGACAAATCAGGAAACCTCGACTTTAAATATACTTAATGATATGGCCTCCATTGCTCTCCGTGCAGTGAATTCCACAGAATCACTACCCCTTGGCTAAAGAAATCATGCTATTTATTTAGTCATTCTGTATACTGCTTCTGATACAAATCTTGAAAGTAGTGGTTTATATATTCCTGAGGGTGGCAGCACGAGTGCACATGATTGAGTATTGCAGAATCAGGTTGTATATTAAGAGGCATTAGTGCACGTAGCAACAGTACAGTATTTTCTGTCTTCTGTTCATTACAATATTAGAACAAAGGAAGTCCATGTTCAAGAAAAAAACACATTTGTGAAGGTTTGTGTTAAGGACCACTCGACTATGTTGGCCCTTTTTAAAAATGTTTTGCCCTCATTTCTGTTCCTTTCACAAGCGATCACACAACCTTTTCAATTTGTCAAGGGAGTGGCTCAGTCTGCATAAACTTGTTTGCCAGGAGGTGGCCCTCTTCTATTCACAAATCTTACTTTTGTTACATTTCCCCACCCACAGACTCCATGATTAACCGTGGCTTTAAAAGCATCTTCCTGACACTCCCATAAAAAGTACCCCTTGATTCAGAAATGCTTTTAATCCACAACATTTAATTTTTTTTGTTTTATTTGCAGCCTAATATCTGCAAATGCCTCTACTTTTGGGGCTATATGGTAACACAAATTAAGATGTGATTTTCTTAAGCTACAGTAATGGGCGGAAATTTGATATCTAATGCAAAGAAATGACTTGCCACTGACATCCCTTGAAGGTGAAAAGGTTTTATGAATGAAGAGTTTTTAAGATAGTGCTCCAGTAGCATTTAAAGTTCATTTTACTTCAGCAGGGTTGCAAAATGTGAAACAGTTGATTCTGTAAAGATGGAGAGTGCTTTCTCCCTCCCAGCCCCTATTGCCTACGCCTGTCATAGCAGTGCAGTAGACTATTCTACAGTTCTCAGAGGGGTGTGCTAGCAGAGGATTAAGATGGTGAGTGGGTGGAGTTGGAGAGTTAAGCTTGAAGGATAGCAAATTATTTTTATGATCTAGTTTTTAAAATATTCTGTTAATCTCATTGTTGTTGGATGATAATTATACCTCCAAAATGTTTTATAATTTAGAAAATTAATTCCTTTGTCTTGCAATACCTGCAAGTCTTTTAACTGTTTAAGAACTATATTCCTTTTATGCAATTTCTTAAGAAATTGCAGAAAGCGATGAATCATTCATTCCATTTTTCCTTTTGCCATTATAGTATGTGAAATGAATGAAGATGATAAGACATAGGAGCAGAATTAAGCCATTTGGCTGATCGAGTCTGCTCCGCCATTCCGTCATGGCTGATTTATTAACTGAGGGGCTTTAATATAAAACAACAGTATCTGGGAGAGGGGGAAGCAAGTCTTAATTTCATACACCAATACTTCCTGGCCATAAAAGAATATTTCATCTCATAATCCATTAAAGTAGACCCAGTCAGTCTAGTTTCAGTGAAATCCTTTTGAGGTTCAGGATACCAAACAATATCCGAGCATCTCGTGTCAAGGGGAATGAAGGTCAGCTGCTGAGCATGCTCACAGCAATGTCATCAGGAGGTTTAACTCCTCGTAGACAATTCTTTTCTCAGCTTTTACCATAATTACAAAGTGGGCTTCAACCCATCAAATTTTTCAGTTTCAACCAAAGGAGAATGACGCAAGCATGGTTTCTCAACTGAACCATAGATGGAAAGAAAATGAACCCCATTTGTGAATCACTTAAAAACATTGTAGCAGGTCAAGTGTCAATACCATTTATGTTTCTTCTGAATATATCTCATTTAAAATAAAAGAATAGAAGTGGACATCAGACTACTGGAAAATGTCGCTGGAGAAGTAGTAATGGGGAGCAACTAAATGGTAAATGAACTGATTAAATATTTTACATCAGTCTTCCCTGTGGAAGACCCTAGAAATTCAGAATTTCCAGAAATTCAAAAGTGTCGGGCAAAAGTCAATGCAGTCGTTTTTACTGAAGAGAAGCTGCTTGGTAAGCTGAAAGGTCTAAAAGTAGGTAAATCAGCTTGACCAGATGACTGCACCGCAGGGCTTTTGAACAGGTAACCTAAGAGGTTGTGGAAGCACTAGTAGTGACCTTTCAAGAATCACTAGATTCTCGAATGGTTCTGTAGCACTGGATAATTACAAATGTCACTCCATTGTTTAAAAAGAGAGGGAGGCAAAAGACAGGAAATTATAGGCCAGTCAGCCTGGTTTCAGAGGTTGATAAGATGTTGGAGTTTATTAGGATGAAGTTTCAGGGTATTTGGTGGCACATGATGAAATAGACCAAAGTCACCAGATAAACAAAGGAGTGTCAGTGGATGGTGCTTTTTCTTTTGTACTTTCAAAAGGCCTTGGAGAAACTACCAGTCATGAGGCTGCTAAACCAGATAGAAGCCCGTAGTACAACAAGAAAAATACTAGCATGGACAGAAAGCAAAGAGTGGAAATAAAGCAGGCCTTTTCTGGTTGGTTGCCTATGACTAGCAGTGCTCCACAGTAGAGGCATACACTGTTTTTTAAATGGGGAACAAATTCAGAAGTAAGAGGTGCAAATGCACTTGCAAGTTGAGTCAATAGTAAGGAAGGCAACTGCAGTGTTAACATTCATTCAAGAGAACAAAAATGTAAAAGCAAGGAGGAAATGATGAGCACTAGGAGGTAATAAGGAACTGGTCAGTCCACATTTCGAATATTGTGAGCAGTTTTGGGCTTCATACGTAAGAAGGGATTTGCTGGCATTGGAGAGGTCCACAGGAGGTTCACAAAAATGATCCTGGGAACAAAAGGGTTAACATATCAAGAGCATTTGATGGCTCTGAGCCTGTATTTGCTGGAGTTCAGATGAATGATGGGGGATCTCATAGAAACCCACTGAATATTGAAAGGCTTGGACAGAGTGAACATGGTGAGGATGTTCTCAGTAGTGGGAAAGTCAGAATAGAACCTCGAAATAGAAGTTTGTTTCTTTAGAACAGAGATGAGGAGGAATGTCTTTAGCCAGAGGGATGTGAATCTATGGAATTCATTGCCACAGATGGCTGTAGGGGTCAAGTCTTTAGCTATATTAAAAGCAGAGATTGATAGGTTCTTGATAAGTAAGGATATCAATGAATATGGGGTGAAAGCAGGAAAATGGGGTTGGGGGGAATATGATTGAACGGTGGAGCCAAATGGCCGTATTCTACTCCTGTGCCTTATGCTGTTGTGGTTTAAAACAGGGGTTCCCAACTTGGGGTATATGGACCCCTTGCTTAATGATATTTGTCCATGGCACTAAAAATGGATTCAGAATCACTGCTCTAAAAGGTTGATTAAGCATGACTTCCCACACACAAAACTATACTCACTCCTCCTAATCAGACTCTGACTTGTAGATCCTTAGAATTCCCCCTGTAAACATCTGATTACTGATGTGGGAGTGACCCTTGCTTGTCCTTTCTACCCTTCTTATCCAAGCATTATGTGGCGGCCCTTTGTCTTCCTGTGGAAAAACTACTGCTATGCACAGATCTAGACTCTGTGCTGCCAAAAGCTCCTCATATGTTAATCCTTACATTCCCAGAATCATCCTCGTGAATCTCCCCTGGACTCTCTCCAATGACAGCATATCCTTTCAGAGATAAGGGGCTTAAAACTGTTGACAATACTCCAAGTAGGGCCTGACTACCTCCTTATGAAGCCTTAGCATTATCTCCTTGCTTTTACGTTCTATTCCTCTTTAAAGTAATGCCAACATTGCATTTGCCGCCTTTACCACAGACTCATGATGTTCTTTACACAGAAAGTGTTGTCATTCGAGAGAGTCCAGAGGATGTTCGCGAGAATGATTCCAGGAAAGAAAGGGTTAACATATGAGGAGTGTTTAGCAGTTTTCGGCCTGTACTCACTGGAATTTCGAAGAAACCTACCGAATATTGAAAGGACTAGATAGGGTGGATGTGGAGAGAATGTCTCCTATGGTGGGGTATCCAGAACTAGAGGTCAAAGCCTCAAAATTGAGGGGTGACCTTTTAGAACAGAGGTAAGGAGTAATTTTTATAGCCAGAGAGTGGTGAATCTGTGGAATGCTCTGCCACAGACTGTGGTGGAGGCCAGGTTTGTGTGTATATTTAGGGCTGAAGTTGATCGTTTCCTGATCGGTCAAGGCATCAAAGGATATGGTGAGAAGGCAGGTGTATGGCCTTAAAGTGGGATCCGAGATCAACCATGATGGAATGATGGAGCAAACTCGATGGGCTGAATGGCCTAATTCTACTCCTATATCTTATTATCTATTGACAGCAATTTATTTGCTCTTTACCCATTTTCAGCAATTGCTCTACTTGTTAAGCGAAATTATATCTAAAACCCAAATAATAACTGGTGATGAGTGAGTTATGGTCGCTGAAGGATAGATCTGTTTCAATATAATGTTCTGCAGTACTGAATATCTAGGCCACTTGTATTAAAGATATGAAAATAAATCCCATAGACTTTAATTTATTTAACATGTCTAAAAGATTTCCACAGGGAGTGCAACTGTTTTGGACTCATCAAAGTTTAAGTCCAAAAGTAGACTTTAAATTGAAATAATGGATTGTTTTACCCTGAAGATGGAAGGCTGCCTTTGTCAGTATGAATGGCATTCACCTCATTGACTTGATGACCATCAAACATATGCCCCACTGTAGAAAATGTTTACAAAACTCTTACCTCGTCCATTTAACCTGTTCAGGTGCTGTGGCAACAGTGTTACTGAACTATTAATGCAAAGCATCAAGTTGAACTCCCAGTGGAGCAGTTAGTGAATTTAAACATAGAACATAGTACAGGCCCTTCAGCCCATGATGTTGTGCTGACCACTTAACCTACTCGAAAGTCAATCTAACTCTTCCCTCTTCCATAGCCCCCATTTTTCTATCATCCTCAGAGTTTTTTAGATGCCACTAATGTATCTGCCTCTGCAACCACTCCACGCACCCAGTTCTCTGTATTAAAAAAAACAACTCTGACATGCTCCCATATTTTCCTCCAATCACCTTAAAATTAGGAGCCATTGTATTAGCCATTTCCACCCTGGGAAAAAACCTCTGGCTGTCCACTCAATATATGCCTCTTATCATCTTGTACAACTCTTATCAAGTCACCTCTAATCCTCCTTAATGACAAAGAGAAAAGCCCTAGCTCACTCAGTCTATCTTCATAAGACATACCCTCTAGTCCTGGTAAATCTCCTCTGCACCATTTCTAAAGCTTCCACAATCTTCCTATAATGAAGGGACCAGAGCTGAAAACAGTATTTCAAGAGTGGTGAATAAACTAGATTTGTGAAAATCTTGAGTAGGTAAATTATTTATAATTAGCTTAGTAATGATACTTACAGGAAGGAACTGATCTTTGTGATTACAGTGCGTTGACTCTTAATTCCTGTCTGGAAAGTTCTGCATGACCTTCACTTTATCAGGTTACCAGTCTCAGATGGACAGGAGAAATTGTTGTTTTGTCAAAGTAAAGCCCTATCTTGAATCTCAGGATGGTAAAGAATCTTATCATCTTTTTCCCAGGGAAAGAGAATTTAGACCAAGAGGACATATGTTTACGGTGAGGAGAAAAAGATTTAAAAGGGACTTGAGGGATAACTTCTTCACCCAGAGGGTGGTTTGTATATAAAACAAGCTGCTGGAGAATATAGCTGTGGCTCCCTGGTGGGAAAATTGAACCCTGGTCACTTGTATGATAGGCAGGAATACTAACCACTGTACTAATGGTCTCCAGATGGATCCTAGATGAAGCAAGGTCAGTGAGCCCCTAGTAGGCAAAGGAAACGCTTCTAATATTAATCAAAATCAGCCTGAAGAAATTCAATATTACACATAAGAACTGGGAAAAGATTGCACTCAACAGATACACCTGGAGGAAATCTGATCAAGAGGGAGCTGCACTACATGAGAATGAACTGTGCTGCAGAGAACAAGCGGTAGCCGTGAAAAGAGAGACTGAACAACCAAAAGACCCAACCATTAACCACAGCCACCACTTACTCTCACCCACACTGCACCAGAATATGTGGATCCTGGTTCAGCCTCTACAACCATCCGAGGATCTACTAATAGACAACCTATTAGGAGAGCAACTTACTCAACAAGTGATTGCACGATTACATCCGAGGCAGCTACAATAAAAATATTTAAACTGCACTGCAGATCTGATCATCCATTGTGGGCCAAGTGCCCTAGCTAAGTCTGTAACCAAATAGCCCAACACATCCCAATTCAGTCCCTTAGAGAATGGTCGTAATATGTGGAATTTAGTACCACAGGCAGCTGTAAAGGCCAAGTCTTTGTGTGTATTTAAGGCAGAACTTGATAGGGTCTTGATTGAACACAGCATCAAAGGTTACGAGGAGTGGAGCTGACAAGAGGAAATAAAGATCAGCCATGATTGAATGCCAAAGCAGACTCAACGGGCCAAATGGGCTAACTCTGCTCCTGTGTCTTATGGTCTTACGACCAAGAAGCCACATTTCCTACCCTGGTTTATTGAGAAACCAGAATCAGGTTTAATATCACTGATAAATGTTGTGAAATTTGTTGTTTTGCAGCAGCAATACAATGCTACTAGGTGTTTATCAATATTAATAAAAACTTAAGACCCATAGATATTACTGTTTGAAGGGCAAATAAAGAGAGAGTGGAGATGGATGTCTTTGCACTGAGTGCTTCAATCAAATCAAAATTAACCCGCGTAGTAAATGATAAAAAAACAGCTTACAGTACTGGGCAAAAGTCTTAGGAACACTATATATGTATTTTATATCTAAAACTAACTATATATATATGTTTAATTTAAATAATCAGTGCAAAAAAAGGGAAAAATAGTGGGGTAGTGTACATTGGTACATGGGTTCATTGTTCATTCAGAAATCTGATGGCAGAGGGGAAGAAGCTGTTCCCAGAATGCTGAGAGTGTGTGTCTTTATGCTCCTTTATCTCCTCCTTGATGGTATCAATGAGAAGGTGGCATGGTGGGAGTCCGTAATGATGAATGCTGCCTTTTTGAGGCATCATCTTTTTGAAGATGCTGGAGACTCGAGTGCCCATGATAGAGCTGGCTGAGTTTGTAACTTCTTCCGGCTTTTTTCAATCCTTTTTCAGTGACCCCTCTATATGAGACACTGATGCAACCAATTAGAATGCTCTCCACAATCTATCTGTTGAATTTTTCGAGTGACTTTGTTGACGTATCAATTCTTATCAAACTCCTAATGAAATATAGCTGCTGTCGTGCCTTCTTCGTAATTGCATCAATATGTTAGACCCAGGATAGATCTTTAGAGATATTGACACCCTGAAACTTGAAATTGCTCACCCTTTCCACTTCTGATCCCATGATGAGGACTGGTGTGTGTTCCCTTGACTTCCGTGACTTACCCCATCTTCCCCTTCCAGAAATTCAGTCAATGTCTTGGTCTTACTGACATTGAGTGCAAGGTTGACACCACTCAACCAGATGATCTATCTCACTCTGGTATTGGGAACTGTTTTCGCTTAAAGTTTTAATTAACAATATTTTTACAATAGTTCTAGGTCTGGTCAAAATTTTTAAAACATTTAACTAATTGTGCTAATGCAGCATTCCAAGATGTCTCCAACTCAAATCTTCAAACTAAGTAGATGCATTTTTAAAAAAAGAAATCCACCATCTGGAGCTCATGGAATTTTGAGTCTAAAGGTCTCTTTTATTGAAATAATTGGCTGCTTTACCCTGAGGGTAGAGAGATGCTTTTTAACTCCCCAGACATTGGTATTTTTCATTAATTTTGTAGAACTATAATTTTAATGTTTTCAGAGGTATTGTTCCAAAAAAAATTCCGTAATGTATTTGGAAGTAGTGCAGGATTATTTGGTTTTGCATTATTTTAAAGCTTTTAGTGATTTAAATTTTATAGCTGTCATGTCAAATGTCATTCACAGCCACAGGCTGTCTGGAAATCAGCATCTGTGCAGTTCCTTCCATCAGTGCACAAATTAATCCTACAGGCTTCCTAATGCTTTCTGTTTAACAAGGAATGCTCTATATAGTTCTTCATTTGGATGTACTTTTAAACTATTTAATGGGCTAAATATTAGAAGTTCTTTTTTATTTTTATATTCAGTTTTAAAGGATGATTAAGTATTTTTGTGTGCAGACTTATGTTCATTTTAAGAAATATTTAAGTGATAATTACCATAAAGCACACCAGAATGTGAAAGATTCAATTACTAGTATTCACTTCATTAAGAATACAACAATTTTACAGAGCATATCGATCTTTTGTTATGTACATAAGAGAATAAGCCCATGATTAGGCCACTCAGCCCCTGATGACTGCCGTGCCATTCAATATGATCATAGCTGTTCGACCCCAGACCTCATCTCCTCTTCTGTATCAGTTCTCAAGAGTCCTCAATTCCCTGTTCTTTCAAAAACATGTCAACTTCCATTTCATTGATCTAGCCTTTGCAGACCAATAGGGTTGAGAATTCCAGAGATCTGCCACCCTCTTCAGCTCTTTAAGTAGGCTTTTGCATCTCTTTTTGCTTTATGTATGATGCAAGGTTGATTGTAATGGTGATCAAAATTTTAAATCAACTGTTTTTCATGTCACTAGTATTGATGACTGTAAAAATCCTCAAAGAAAAAGTGACTAGACTTCAATTGGCATCTATCACAAACCAGTGCACTCTGTAAACAGTGAAGTACATGGCACTTTCATTTTGTAGGAAACACTCACATGGTCAACCTTGTGACCCTCATTTTCGAGGATTCTACAATTCATGTTTTCAGTATTATTCATTTGTTTTTATTGTTATTTGCACAATTTGTCTACTTTTATACATTGGTTGTTTGCCATTCTTTCTTTTTCATAAACTGTGTTGTATTTCTGATGAAATGACATGACATCTGTATCCATATCTCCAATAATGCAGCATTCCTTCCATGTTACACCAAGCAATCATGCATTTGGGTCTCTGCAGTGGGGCTTAACTCCCAGTTTCCATATACCATTGATTGAATAGTAAAGGTTCAGATTTCTCAGTTTCACCTTGTAGCAACACAGAAGACTTTTCAGCCCATTGTATGCAGGCCAGGTCTTGGGGAGCAAGCTCCTTAGTCCCATTTCCCTCTGTCTCTGCATTTATTCTCTTTTGCATATACGCAATAACATTCCTTTTTATTACTTTTCCAATTAACTTACACCGCAGTAATTCATGGTAACCAATTAAACTAATAACACGTTTTTAGAACGTGACAGAACATCAGGACATCGAGAAGAAATCAACACAATCATGGAGAGAACATGCAAACTTGAAGGGAATCCCAGTTAATGAGTTAACATTCTCAGTTACAGCAGCACAAGGAGATCAGGGAATTTTTCCTGCTTTTCTTAATAGTGTTATGGATTCTTTTTACCTGAATCCAAATAGCGAGAGGGCATGGTATCTGTATCCATTTCTCCAAAAGTGTAGTTCTCCTTCCTTGCTGCATTGAGCAATCATGCATTTAAGTCTACAGTGGTGCTCAACCCCAATTAGTATATGTCTGTAAATCTCTTTGCTTCAACTTGGCCTTTGATGTACCTGTTCCTACTCTCCCTTATCTGTTCACCCTTTCACCTGCTGATTGGTGTATTGCTTCGGTAGAATGAGGCTTTTAATCCATTTTCAAGCTACTGTAATAGTTTAGGACAGTTTATTTTCACGTGCAGACTTCACCAAATAGTGGATGCAACCTGTTCTTGTATTGCAGTGTTACAGGCAGTGATGATTGTAGGGACAGTTGTAAATGAGTGCTGGTGAGTTGCCACTTATAAACCTTCAGAGAATTTTTAGCTTCATCAAATAGAACAATATGTGCCATTCTCAGTGAACAAACTCTCAAGGTGTCCTATCCACTGAACCCAGTGTAGTGGACATGAAGAGAGTCTGGGGTCAAGGACTGGAAGCCTGGAGGTGGCCATTCCTGCAACTGGAGCCTTTCTATGTGTGTGAGGGGTGCATGGGTGGGAGGGACTGTTGTTGTTGCTTCTTGTGTTGTTTTGCCTTGGGTGTTTTATTTTGTTCCATTGAGAAAAGATGGTGCCGAGCTATGGTCTCCAACGAGGTCACAGCTCAGATTTAGTTGAGTTTTAAGGCAATGCACACAAAATCCTGGAAGAACTGAACAGGCCAGGAGGAATCAGTGGAAAGGAATAGAAATTGACTGTTTATTCTTTTCCATAGATGATGCCCTGCCTGCTGAGTTCCTCTGGCATTTTGTATGTGTTGCCTTGGACTTCCAGCATCTGTAGATTTTCTCATGTTAGTTGATTTTTAGTTGTTTTCTAGGCTTGTAGGGATGGTTACAGGGCAGAGGGGGTGTTGGAGGTCATGGTGGGGTGTAGGGACCAGGATGTGGGGGAATTAGAGATCAGGCCACAGTCTAAGCCTCCGCACCTCATTTGACAGCCAGATGTCGGGCTGGCAGACCAGCCTGAATAAGTGGTTCCCAGAGTTGGAGTTCTAAGTGGAGGTCTGATGGTTGGAGGAGTGAGTGGGATGGAAGAAAGGGGCTTGCTTTGCTGTTGTTGTTTTGTCACTCGTCATGTTCTGTGTTGTTCAGCTGAACATTATGGACATACTGTGTTGGTGCCAGAATATGTAGCCACATTTGTGGCCTGTCCCCAGACATCCTTGGCTGTGTTGGTTATTAACATATTTTACTATATTTTGATGCATATTGGATAAGTAAATCTGAATCTGAAGATTTCAAGTAGAAAAAAACACAATACAGGTTGCATTTCACTCATTTTGATTCCATTTATTATTTTCCCACCAAAAGGAATAGCACATTGACAGGTTATTTTCTACATCTGTGCCACTATAATAAAGCATTGGAAGAAGGCACAATGTTTCAGGGTGATGAAATTATGAAAATATAGAGGTAGATTAAGTGAGTGGTCTTGGCCGAAATGTTGAATACTTGTTCATTTCCATGGATGCTGCCTGACCTGCTGAGTTTCTCCAGTATTTTGTGTGTGTTGCTGAAAACGTAACAGACCAACTTATGTGTAGATAAATGTGAGTTGGTTAACTTGAATCCAAAATAAGGAAATTCCAGATAGTAAACAATGTAAAACTATAAAATGGAGCCATGTGTTTTGCTTTTGCATTGAGCTTGTATGGACATGATGGGACAAATAACCCACTTCTATACTAGTGATTAATTGATTCTATTCTTAGTTAAAGTACAAGAGCCATTATAAAAGAGCTAAACTGTTCAAGAAAGATTAAAAAATACATTGAATTATGCAAAGTATGGTGCGATAGTTTGGACATGCATGTCAATTAGTGCTAGCTCAATAATTTTAAGTCTGTGATCAGAGGAACCTTTGTCAAGGGTTTGTACTGTAGGAATGATTCAAAGCAACTTTGTGGAGCTGGAATACTGATCGCGCGTCACTTCATAGGCTCAGAGGGATGAAGAACCTTGTTTTATTTCTATATATGCTCAGTTATATGAGGTATTTTTGCATATTGGAGCAGGTTTGGGATTTGCTGATCTTTCATAATAAGAATGGATTTTGCTTGGCAGACCAATATACACTCAGTGGCCAATTTTTTAGGTACCTCCTGTACCTAATGAAGTGGCCAATGAGTGTATGTTTATGGTCTTCTGCTGTTGTAACCCATCACCTGTAAAGTTCGACATGTTATGTATTCAGAGATGCTCTTCTGCACATCAGTGTTGTAGCATATACAGTAGTTATTTGGTTTACTGTCGCCTTCTTCTCAGGTTGAAACACCATTATCATTCTTCTCTGACCTTTCATTAGCAAGGCATTTTCACCCAAGGAACTGCTGCCCACTGGATTTCTATTTTGTTTTACATAACTCTCTGTAATCTTTAGAGACTTAAAATTGCAGGAGATCAGCAGTTCTGAGATAGCCATTTAGCACCAGCAATCATTCCACAGTCAAAGTAACTGAGATCACATTTCTTCCATATCCTGAATGTTTGGTCTGAACAGCAACTGAACCTCTTGACCATGTCTGCATGCTTTTATGTATTAAGTTAGTACCACATGTTTGGCTGATTAGATGCTTGAATTAACAAGCAGGTATACAGTATAGGTGTACCTTATAAAGTGGCCACTGAGTACATTTTTTTATATATATATATATATAGGCAAGTGGGTTTTTGGGACCATGAAGGAAAAGTATCAACTTGATATAAAGCATTAATATTACACAGCTGTCTAAATGTGCGACTAGCTTAAGTCTCTACAGCTAATATATACCGAACATTCTGTTCATGGTCATAAATCCAATGTAGCTAAAAGATATGAAAGGAACTGCTTGATGTGTAACCATTGGAGTTAGCATCCCACTGTTAGCGGAGCTGCTCCCCATGATATCGCGAATAAGGTTCTGTTTACTTCTAAGTCCGAGTCCAAGTTGTGTACTTGAATAATTTCCACAACAGGGGCCGAGCCAGCGTTTATTTGCTCTTCTTCAGGTAAATGTGGTGTGCCATCTGTTTGAACAACTGCAGATCTTTGATGTGAGTGTCCCTACAAAGCTGTTAGGGAGTTCCAGGGTCATGGCCAGGAAGGGTAAAGGAAAGGTGACACATTTCCAAGTGAGGGTGATGTGCAGCTTGGAGAGTAACTTCCAGGTTGGTGTTTGATCCTGTTTTTGCTGATCTTGTCCTATCTGGTGGAGGTCACATGTGGAAGCTGCAGACTGAAAAATGATGGTGAGTTGACGATGTTAGCGAGTGCATCCTGGAGATGGTACAAATTGCCCCATCATTGGTAGAGTGAGTGAATAGTAGGGCACAGAGTGTTGATCAAGTGGGCTACTTTGTCCTACTTCTCGAATGTTGTTGAGACAGCATTCATCTGAGTAAGTGGGGAGTATCCCATTACACTCCAGTATTGTAGATGACGAGCAGGCTTTAGGAAGTTATGAGTTAATTTCTTCTGAGCATTCAAATTTACTGGAGATATGAAAGGATTACAGGCGGATATTGACTTATCTGGTCTTATTCTGCATCAGACTTGAATACAAAGAGCATTCAGTCTTTGATCTCCTGTCTTTTTTGTATAAAGCTTTCAGTCTCTTTCTATGTGTCTGTATAGATCTCTTCTGTAAAATCTGTTTCAGCAATGAATTATGCTTTCTCCTAAGAAAAGGACTTCTTGGCATTATACCTGCAAGTTTTGCATTGTGTTTTCTATTATCCTTTCCAATTTTGTTCAACTCTTATTAATGTGGGGTTATTGTTATCACCCCACTTAATAAAGCTTTGAATTTCTCAGAAGAATCGTTCTCAAGTATAAAGATCCCAACCAAATTTAACACAGAATGGATAATCATCTGCAGATGAGGAACTGTTGCAGCTTGTTCTTGCAGAAACATTGCTTCAGGACAACATCCCATGCACCATCAGTCTACAGGCGATGATACTCAGGGACTTGGGCTATATTATTGCAACACACACAAAATACTGCATGGCCTGCGGAGTCCCTCCAGTTTGAGTGTGTTGTTTGGATTTCCAGCATCTGCAGATTTTCTCTTGTTTGTGATTGAGCTATATTATTTTTGTAACTATAATTTTTTCTGTATGTGCTGTGTGTTAAGGTTGGTTCTGTGTTTTGCATGTTGGTGTCGAAGGAACACTGTTTGGTTTGTCTGTATTCATGTGTATGATTGAGTGACAATTGAACTTGTCACTCCATAGCTACGAAGAGTACATTGGGTAGAGTTTATCACATAGTTGTCACCTAGTAATTTCTAGTTCCTGAATGATGAGTTCTGTCGCACAGTAAAATTAAAGGCTGTAAATTGTTTTGCTTTAGACCTACAATAATATTGCTCTTGTGCACGAAAGATCAGCTTTATTTGCCATATGCATTTACCTGTATTAGAGTTTGCTGTGGTGTGTTGGTCAGGGCGTGACATGCAACAGAAAATAACATCCAACAATAATAAAGAAATGTATAAAAAAAGTTAGAGGTTAAAGTACTGATATAAAATAAAACATCCATTAATACATAAAAACCAGAATGTATTTACAATGTAAACAACATTATAAAAGTGGTTTAAAGTGTTTACAGTGCAGTGCAGTAACTGAGGTAAAAGATAGAGGGAGTGGGGTAGCTAACTAGAATGGCTGATCAGATTAACTTCTAAAATGGCATTCCAGGTCTTTTGTTTTAATAGCTCTGTAGCTCTTTCCAGATGGGAGCTTTTGGCAAAGGCAGTTTGCTGGATGATTTTTCCTGCCTACTTCTTTGTGTTGAACACGTACCCTGTTGTATCCCAAAGTTCAGTTTTTGTGCTGAAAGATTTGCCACAACATTTTAATACAAATTAGCAGAGTCTCTAAAATGGTGCAGCTGAGAAAAATCAGTTCCTTAGATTATTTTCTTTGAAAAATAAAAGAAAGCCAACACACTTAACTGATAAGCAATGTGAATACTGAGCTAGTTATCTGTTTATTATAATTAATGTTTGCCATTTCCTTCCATTGTATAATCTGCTAAATGTCATGGGCATGTCCTTTCCCTGCGGTGTTTGACATTACATTGATTGATGTGCCGGATATTGCTGCAATTTAACTTGTTAGCCTTAAATTGTTCTTTGTTTCCAACGTCTCGTAAGAAATTTCAAGCTGAATCAATGCTGCACTTTTGTTCTAAAGAACTAATTTTCTAATTAAGTCAATCATCATAATATTCTATAATTTTTCCACAGAAATTATATAAAATTTTGGTCTGTAAGTTTTACATTTCTGTTTCTCACTGGCTTTATAGCTTGTATTCAATTTTTGACCTGGAGAAGCGTGATTCTAAACAACTGACTTTACCATACAAAGATGCTGACATTTGAAAAGCTCCTTGTTGATGACAAATATTTGATATTTCATTTTGGAGTCTGTTCTTAAATTAATCAGGCTTATGAAACTGCACATGCTATCTACTTTATCCTTGACCTCCATCCACCACCTTACAGAGACATAGAGAAGTACAGCACAGAAGCATGCCCTTTGGCCCATCTAGTCCATACCAAAACCATTTAAACTGCCAACTCCCATCAAAATGCACCGGGACCATTGCCCTCCATATGCCTCCCAATCATGTACCAATCCAAACTTCTCTTAAACGTTGAAATCGAGCTTGCATGCACCACTTGTGCTGGCAGCTCAGTCCACACTCTCATGACCCTCTAAGTGAGGATGTTTCCCCTCATGTTCTCCTTAATCTTCTCGCCTTTCACCCTTAAACCATGACTTCTGGTTGTAGTCCCACCCAACCTCAGTGGAAAAAGCCTGCTTGCATTTTCCTTTTCTATACCCCCTCATTATTCTGGCTTGTTCCACCTTCTTTTCCGGTCCTGATAAAGGTGACTCTATTCGTTTCCATTGATGCTCCCTGACCTACTGAGTTCCCCAGCATTTTGTGTGTGATCAGGCTTGGGTACTTACTGTACAAAGACTATTATATCCCTTTCCACATTACAACTAGGTACTGCTTCTTTTGAATGAGACCAATTTGAAACTTTAAAAATCTCCTATTCCATTTTCTCAAACACTTGCTTTGAATAACAGCACTGCCTTTTTTTTCTTGCTATTTAAATATACTTCCTCATCTGCCATCTGTTCTATAGATAATCTTCAAACATTTGGATTTCTAAGTCTCTTTGTCTGAAGGTAACAAGAGCGACTATTCGTGGAATTTGTTCCCAGCAGTGGAAATTATTGATCATTCTTTACAAAATATCCAGGAGAAAGTGCAGGCAGATAATAAGATGCAAGACAGTACAGGGTAGGTTGAGGTCAGGAGATCATTTTAATGTACCAGGGCACTATTCAGTAGTCTTATAACAATCGGATGGATACTGTTGCCAAGCCTAGGTTCTGTATCTTTTCCCTGATGGGAGGGGGAGAAGAGAGCATGCCCAGGGCTGGTGGGGTCTTTGAATACATTGACTATGTTACAAAGGCAGCAAGAAGTATAGACAGTCCATGGAGGGGAGGCTGGTTTCTGTGATGTGCTGAACTGTGTCCACAGCTCTGAAGTTTCTTGGAGTGACGGGCAGAGCAGTTGCTATATCAAGTCATGATGCATCTGAATAGGATGCTTTCTGGGTATTAGTTCAAAGTAAAATTTATCATCAGAGTATATACATGTCACCACATACAACCCTGAGATTCTTTCTTTTCCTGTGGGCATACTTAGCAAATCTATGAAACAGTAACTGTAAACAGAATCAATAGACAACAAATGCCGATATAAATAAATAACAATAAATAATGAGCATGAAATAACAAGATAAACAGTCCTTAAAATGCGACCATCGATTGTGGAAAGACCAGAAGTAGAGTGAGTGTAGTTATCCCCTTTTGTTCAAGAGCCTAATGGTTGTGGGGTAAAAACTGTTCTTGAACCTGTTGGTGTGAGTCCTGAGGCAATTGTACCTTCTACCTGAGAAAAGAGAATGTCCTGGGCAGTGAGGATCTTTGATGATGGATGCTGCTTTTCTACGGCAATGTCTCATGTAGATGTGCTGAATGGTTGGGAAGGTTTTACCGATTTTGTACTGGGCCTAATCCATTTGTAGGATCTTCTGCTGAATGGCTTGTGTGTTTCCATGCTGTCGTATGTACAGTCTGCTTATAGAAGTTACTGATCTGCTTTAAGCGAGTGTTTACTAGGTTATGATTTCTTTAATTTTGAATGACTCTTATACTTGCAGATGTCATTTCTAGAAATGCTTTATACTTACCATACTACTGCCAGAAAAAATCATGACTGGCCAGAAAATGGATTGTTCATTGCTCTCCGTAGATAGTGTCTGACCTGCTGAGTTCCTCCAGCACTCTGTGTGTGTGTGTGTGTGTGTGTGTGTGTGTGTGTGTGTGTGTGTGTGTGTGTGTGTGTGTGTGTGTGTGTGTGTGTGTGTGTGTGTGTGTGTGTGTGTGTCTCTGTCTCTGTCTTGCTCATGACTGCAAGTCCTGACTGACGTTGGGGAAGAAATCTTAAAAGAAAAGTTTCGATTATGATTTCACCAGTAGTTTACAGAAAAGGATTGAAAAGTGGTAAATGTAATGTCTCATTACAGTAAAAGACAAGATTAAAGACACATTTCTTGCCATTTCAACAAACTATCAAAGTCTTTCAAATGAAAAGCATGTAATAGCCATTTCAGCCATTATTAATAGCCAATCAGCAAAGATGAGGTTGTATTTAATTAATTATCTCTGTAGAAAATGGGAAATGCAGTGGATGTTTGACTTTTTTTTAATAAAAAGAATTGTCATGCAGGACATTGATAAGAAATAGTATGTTCAATTAAGGGATACTGAGGCCGATGAGAGGTGGAAAGATGGAGACATCATGTAAGCTGATTCAAAATCCGTCAGTCTGCAATAAAGAGAACATCACTGTTTTCAAGATAGCTAGCTATACTTTCAGCTTTAGTTCCCTGCACATTGAATCCATATATCTGTCGTCATTACAGCTGCAGTTGCAGCAAGAATCGGGTCATTATTCAGATGGGATAATGCTGCTGCTATCTGCAAAGGAAATGGCCTGTCACTTGCCCTCTAACTGCTGAGTTTAATATCAAGGGCATTTTTTTTTTTTGACTTGACAAAATTGATTCATCCCACACAAGCTCGAAATATACCATTGATGTGGACTGTCTAGACAGCACTGACAGTTATGCATATTCTTCAAATGGTTTGAAATAGTTAGTGCTTTCCATCATATTTACATGGCAAATTTGATCAGTTGTACTAGTGCTTTTTACTGCAGGTACTGGGAATCCAGTTCAATTTTACAGTTGTTTGAAAAGATCGTCTATTAGCATTGAATGCGATAAGACCATTTTTAAAAATAAGGTTTATGTAATGACTCTTTTGCACTTCTTAGTCTCAAATTACTGTGCAGAATGTCTTCTAATCAAACGCAGCTCTTAGAGCTGCAGGCAAGTTCTGAAAATTGTGTAGGTGTCCAGTCTGCTTCTGATGTCAGAATTTTTGTAAGTTATGTAGATTTAAAAAATATTCTGCTGATCTTGTTTCAGCTGGTTTGTGTTCAAACAGTAACAGTCTTATCAGAATTACCTTCAGGGACTTTGCTGAGTTAGTCATAGAAAAACACAGCAGAGAAACAGGCCCTTCAGCCCATTTGGTCCATGTCAAGCCATTTAAAATGCCTACTCCCATTGACCTGCACTTGGATCATAGCCCTACCATCCAGGTACTTATCCAAACTTCTCTTAAATGTTGAAATCAAGCTCGCATGCATCACTTGTGCTGCCAGCTCATCCCACACTCTCACCACCCTGTGAACGAAGAAGTTTTTCCTCATGTTCCACTTCAACTTTTCACCTTTCGCTCTTAGTCCATGACCTCTAGTTGTAATCACATCCAACATCAGTGGAAAAAGATTCCTTGCATTTACCCTATCTGTACCTTTCAAATTTTGTAAACCTCTGTCAAATCTCCCATCAATCTTCTATGCTCCAAGGAATAAAGTCCTAACCTCTTCAATCTAGCCTTGTACCTCAGGTCCCCCAGTCTCACCCACATACTTGTAAATTTTCTCAGTATTCTTTTAACCTTCTTTACATCTTTCCTGCAGGTAGCTGACTAAAACTGCACACAATACTCCAATGTCTTATAGAACTTTAACATAAGTTCTGTAGTGAGTGGGCTGGATTAATACAAGCATAGATAATGTCATTTGTTCTCAGTACTTACAGTCTGAGCTATGATTGTCTTTTTCAATGGATTTTAAATAGCCATGGTACCTGCACCCTGAATGTTCAAGCAATTACTTAATCAAAATTCAAGTTTCTCATGAATGTTAATCAGCTTGTTGAGTTCAAAAGCTGCAAGGTAATGTTGCAGCTCTATAAAACTATACTTGGAGTATTGTGTTCAGTTCTGATCTGTTCATTATAGGAAGGACATAGCAGCTTTAAAGAGGGTGCAGAGGTGATTTAACCAGAAAGCTGCCTGCATTGGAGAGCATGTCTTATGAGGAGAGGTTGAATGAGTTTGGGCTTTTCTATTTGGGGTGAAAGAGGGTGAGAGGTGACTTGATAGAGGTGTACAAGATGATAAGAGGCATGAATTGAGTAGATAACCAGAGACTCTTTCTCAAAAGGAAATGGCTAATACAAGGGAGGGAAGTATAAGGGGATGTTGGAGGTAATGTTTCTACACAGAGTGTCCTGCCAGGGTTGGTGGTAGAGGTACTTACAAAAGGAACATTTAAGCAAAAGTTAGGCAGGCAGATACAGTAGATAATAGCAAAATGAAGGGCTATTTAGGAGAGAAGCATAGAATGATCTGAGAATAGGTTATAAGGTTGCCACAACATCATAGGCTGAAAGTCCTGTACTGTGCAGTAGGAGTCTAAGGTTGTTGGAGCTGTGGAGAGCATTCCGTGACACTACTAACTTGTGACATGTAAATGGTGGAAAAAGGTTGAGGTATCATTACCCATTGGATTTCTGGTCAATTATACCCTCCCGCCAATGATGGAGCATTCAATAATGCAAATGCCATTGAGTATCAATACTATCTGGTTAGACTATTTTGCTGGAAAAATCATTCCCTCAAATTTTAATTTGAATGTCTATAGACTCCTTTTCTTCACCATAGAGTTGTAAGTGGAACTGAACTCTGTGTACTTTTCTACAAACCTGCTTACTTCTGATTTTAAGAAGAAGGAAGGTCAATAATGAAGAGGGTGAAGATGGATTAGGGTTGAGAAATATAGTAAATATATCAATAAGATTGATAGAGTACAGCAAAATTTATAAGATTGTTGCTGTCACTGGAGGGCCTGAGTTACAGGGGAAGACTTTATTCCCTGGAGTGAAGGAGATTGAGTGGAGATTTGATAGAGGTATAACACTGAAGAGGGCGTATAGATAGGGTAAATGCAAGCAGGCTCTTACCATGGAGACTGGGTAAGACCAGAACTAGAGGGTGAAAGTTGAAATATTTAATGGGAACCTGAGGGGGAGCTTCTTCACTCAGAGTATGGTTCGACTGTGGAACAAGTTGCCACCGGAAGTGGTGATGTCGCACCATCTAAGAGATGTTTGGATAAGTACATGGATGGGAAGGAAGGGCATTGAAGGGCTGTGTTTCAGGTGCAGGTAAATGGTATTAGATAGAACAACAGTTCAGCCCCAACAGCACTCAAACAGGAGTACTTATTAAGAAGGGAGACAGCCACAGGGGTACTCTCCAGTATCTGATTCTTGCCCTTCCCTCTCCTGACTGTTACCCACTTATCTGTCTCCCGAGGCCTCAGTGTGACTACTTGCCTATAGCTCCTCTCTATCACCTCCTCACTCTACCTGACCAGACGAAGTTCATCAAGCTGCAGCTTCAATTCCCTAACCTGGTCCCTAAGGAGCGCAGCTCACTGCACCTGGTGCAAATGTGGCCTTCCAGGAAACTGGGAGTCTCCCGGACTTCCCACATCTGAGACCCAGTACAGAACACTGGCCTCACAGACATACTTCCTGTTTCTATTCCTCACAGGTAGCCTATCTCGCCTCGACCCATTATTACCTAAGCCCCATTGAGCCAAAGCCCTCCTACTCAGTCTACCTCTACTCCGTCACCCACTCCTCTGACACCCGTTCTATAAAGCTATCTCCTTTCTAAACTCTTCGAACTGGTCTAACTCGCTGACTTCCACGCGTTTGCACAGTCATCCCTTGATCAAACTGCTGAAGAAAAAACTGTCTCCTTTTAAACACTTCGTGCTGGTTTAACTCACTGACGTCCACACACTCTTGGTCAACACGGATGAATGGAGCCTGTTTCTGTGTGGTACAATGCTATGGCTCAATGCCTAACAGTTGCAACCATCTTCCTTTCTGTAAAGTGGAAGTCTTTGACTACTGAGGCATTTTCCTTTCTTGCCCATTAACTTAAGTTTTACCGGTCTCCTCAATGACACACTGTTCGAAAGTGTTGCCCATGCTAAACCAGGAAACAAAGCAACTGGTACTGACGCTTATAATTAAAGAGCAATCAATATATATTTTTTTCTGGGGCATATTTGTACTTTTGTATATTCATATATACCCATCAGTGATGTAGCTGTAAGCCAGAGATTACGTGTAAAGAGTTTTCTATTGAAAGGAGCCTTTTGGAAAAAGCAGACCTGAGTAGTTATTATCGTGCCAGTCATCAACATAAGTGACAGCTCTTTAAATCATAATCACAACCTCGTACCCATCTTTATCTAAGACTGTGAAGATCCATGTGTTATTTCCAGCATTAACGTTTCATAATCCTTCAAAGCTGTATAACTCAGTGGTAAAAGTGATAGTGGTTTGGAAGGAATGGAATGGCAGCATAGAGGTTAGTAAAACACTTTACAGCAGCTACTTGTATGATATGGGTTCAATTCCCGCCACTGTCTGTAAGGAGTTTGTACATTCTCCCTGTAACTGCATGGATTTTCTCTGGATGCTCCAGTTTCCTCCCACATTTTAAAGACATATGGTTAGATTTAGTGAGTTGTGAGCATTTTGTGTTGGTTTGATTTCACACAAAACAGATTTCATCTTATGTTTCAAGTACATGTGACAAATTAATCTAATCTCTAGTCTGATCTCTCTCTATCCTATCATAGTGGAGGCAAATGTCCTGTCATGTGGTGGAACCCAGCCATGGTTAATTGGGTAGTTGAGTTTCTTCAAGTCATAAGGTCAGCTCCCATTGAATTGACTTGTGTCCAGGCTGGCATAGCTTGGACCGAAGCACTATCAGAGGTGCTTCTTTTGAGAGAAAATGTTAACCTGAATCCCAATTATCCCTCAGATGCATGGCATCTCCACACAAATTTAGATCAGAGGCATGAATTCCTCTTTCTTGGCTATCATGACCACAATGCACCTTAAATTTGTGTAATCGAAGGAAAAAAGGGTTCTCTCCCTTTTCATTGCTCCTCAAATTAACTTTGAAACCATTTACCTCATCATGCTCACCATCGCTTTTTTTAATCAGACCTTGCCATGCACATTTTTATATCATAACAGTGAATATATTTAGAAACTTCTTCATTGACTGGCATACCTTGATATCTGGAAAGACTCAATTGAAATCCAGAGCAGTTATTCTTTTCATACAACAATCTGCTTCATTTTATAGAAATATATTGACTGATTCATCAAGGCTTAGTGGTAGAGAAGTTTTATTCCAACTTGCTTCCTTTTGTGATCATTGTGACCATTCATTGAAATTTCACCAACCATTGGGAATTAGCTTTCATTACCTTTTGTCATAATCATAAATATTATTGAGCAGTCCATCCTTTGTCTTCACAGCTTGTGAAAAGTTGGTTTATATTTCTCTTGATACCTGTAAAGCACCATTGATAATCTCGTAAATCTACAACCATCTTTTTAATTATGGGTACTTCAATGTGATAGATGGATGCCTGATACTTCAGGGGATCTGCAAGCCCAGACAAAGGTCTTGTGCAAGTTTTTGTTTCTTTCATGCTTTTTTTTTAAACTCAGGCATCCAATTTTGCCTAAAGTTAATCTCAAGGATTTGACAAGGAACATATTAATGGTATTTGAGGCAGAAAGAATTCCCAGTGATTGATGCTGTGCATTCTGAAACATGTCTGGGCCATTGTTACACAGCTTTACAAATAAAACTGAGAATATTTATCTTTTCAGTTGTGAATCCATTGATATGAGGGATACTTCTACCATCATGTTTAAAGCCAGCAGCGAGGGGCAAGCTACGAGTGAGAATTAAGAGGTGCACAGAAATTAGAATTACTTGATTCAAGAAACAAAAGGTTTAGTGGTGATGTTTTGAAAATTTTTAAATTTAGATATACAGCACAGAATAGGCCCTTCTTCGAGCTGCACCACCCAGCAAATCCCTACCCTAATCATGAGAAAATTTACAATGACCAATTAACCAACTAACTGGTACAACTTTGAACTGTGGGGAGAATCCAGAGGACCTGAGAGAACCCACACATTCCAAGGGGAGAACGTACAAACTCCTTACAGATGATGCCAGAATTGAGCTCTGGTGCACCATGCTTTAATAGTGTCTCACTAGCCACCATGCTACCATGGCACTCCATGTGAAAAGGAGTATTTTTCACCCAGAGAGTGGTTTGAATCTGCAGTGCACAACTTGAGGGGATGATGGAGGCAGAGACCTGCAAAGGCATTTATGAAATTAATCTAGACAAACACTTGAATTGCAAAGGCAATGAAGGCTATGAGGCATGTACTAGAAAATTGAATTATAATAGATGGCTACCTGGTATTCTTTATGGATAAGTTGAGAGGCTGGAGGGTAATGTGTGGGAGTGAACATTCAGAGAATCTGAGTTCAGAGTTCAATTCCAGCACCCCCCGTACTAAAGTTTAAATGTTCTTCCTGAGTGTGCATTGGTTTCTTCCAGGTGCTCTGGTTTCCTCCCACGGTCCAAAGACATACAGGGTCGGGTCAGTAAGTTCTGGGCATGCTATGTTGGCTCCAGAAGCGTGGCGACATTTGTGGACTTCCCAGCACAATACTCACTGATTTGATTTGACACTAAGGTGCATCTCACTATGTTTCGATGCACACATGACAAATAAAGCTCATTTTTACAGTACGTGATTTAGGTCTGCTGAGTGTGTCAGCTGCAGCCTATCTTCCACAATGCTGCATTTGCTAACCTTTCCCCATTTCACTGCTAAAGATGGTTGCTAAGTAACAGTCCACAGTCCCCAGGAGCCTTTGAAAGGAGGTTGGCTGTTGCTTGCATCAGCTGGGAAATGTCTTATTCTGCACGTATAAATTATGGGAGAGTGCTAAGTCATCAACCAGATTCAACAAAGACGTTGGGGTTTTGTTCTACTGATTAGATGTCCTGACGACTAATGTAACTCATCTCAACAATATATCTGTTTTCAACATAAATTACTGGCATATCTGTATCAGGAAACATTCCTAACAGCATAATAATTGCATAATTATTTTATATTATTGCTATGAGTCGTAGAACACTGCAGCACAGAAACAGGCCCTATGGTCCACCCAACCTACGCCAAATTGTTATTCTGCTTAGTCCCATCAGCCTGCACCTAGACCACAGCCCTCCATACCCCTCCCATCCATGTACCTATCCAAACCTCTCTTTAGTGTAGAGATCAAATCTGTTTCCCCACCACTTTTGGCAGCTCATTCTACACTCACACCACTCTCTAATTGATGAAGCTCCTCCTCAGATTCCCATTTAGTATTTCATCTTTTACTTCCAGTTTCCTCAGTGGAAAAATTCTGCTTGCATTTACCCTATCTATACCCATTATAATGTTGTGTATACATCTATCAAATCTTGTGCTGCAGGGGTAAAAGTCCTAACCTATTCAACCTTTCCCTATAACTCAGATTCTCAACTGCCAGTAGCACTCTAGTAAATTTCTCTGTAACCTTTCAATCTTATGGCAATCTTATTGACATTCTTCCTGTAGGCAGGTGACCAAAACTGCACACTGTATTCCAAATTTGGCCTCACCAACATTTTGTACATCTTCAACATAACATCCCAGTTCCCATACTTAATACACTGATTTATGAACAAATGCATTACACATAAAAAGCATTGGAGTCAACCATTTTACCTCCTGCATAAAGACCATGGGTGCCACGGTAGAGTAGCAGTTAGGCGACACTATTGTAGCTCAGTGTAGGAGTTCGGAGTTCAATCCCGACACCCTCTGTAAGGAGTTTGTACATCCTCATTGTGGAACGCATGGTTTTTCTCCGGGTGCTCCAGTTTCCTCCCACAGTCCAAAGACTGTGAAATCAGAGCAGGAGTAGGCCATCCAGCCCATCGGGCCTGCCCTGCCATTCAGTAAGATCATGGTTGATCTGTCCGTAAACTCAGCTCCATCTACCTGCCTTTTCCCCATAACCCTTAATTCCCCTACTATGTAAAAATCTATCTAACTGTATCTTAAATATATTTAGTGAGGAAGCCTCAACTGCTTCCCTGGGCAGAGAATTCCACAGATTTACCACTCTCTTGGAAAAACTGTTTCTCCTCATCTCCGTCCTAAATCTTCTCCCCTGAGATGAATCTTGAGGCAGTGTCCCCTAGTTCTAGTCTCACCTACCAATGGAAATAACTTTTCTACTTCTATCTTATCTATCCCTTTCAAAATTTTGTATGTTTCTATAAGATCCCCTCTCATTCTTCTGAACTCCAGAGAATATAGCCCCAGGCAACTCAATCCCTCCTCATAGGTTAACCCCTTCATCCTGAATCAACCTGGTTCATCCCTGGAATCAACCTGGAATACCAGGTAGGTTAATTGGTCACTTTAAATTGTCCTGTGATTAGGTTAGAGATGAAGTAAGGTTATCCAGCTCAAAAAGCCAGAAGGTCCTATTTCGCACACTATATCTAAATAAATAAACACGTATTACCTTTCACTGGGATACATAACTAGCAAGCAGAATTTTGTCTATGTATAAACTCTAATTGTAAGGAAGATTTCTGAGTTATTGCACTCAAGGGAGGGTACAAGATAGCTTTGAGTGAGAAAGCCTAATTCACCTTTAAAGTTTACACCTGGGTAACGCAATTTCAAATGATAAGGGATTTCAAAGTTTTTAATATAGTGTTTTCAAAATCAAAGTACATTTATCAGTGAAGTAAGTATATGTCACCATATACTACCTTGAGATTCATTTTCTTGCAGGCATTTACAGGAAAATAAAGAAGTACAGCAAAGTTTATGACAAACTATACATAAAGACAAACAACTAATGTGCAAAAGAAGACAAGTTTTGCAAACAGTAAATAAATAATAATGAGAATATAAGATGTAGAAATTGAAATTGAGTATGAATGGTATTTTTGATATCTCAAAGCATTTCAAACCAATAGAGTAGTTTTGCAGTAATTTTGTAACATGATAAAATTGGCAACTGATTTGCATTTAATATGCCTCTTTAAATAACAACATGATAATGATTCAGTGAAAACTCTGCTTTTGGGATGTTGAAGAGTAAATATTGGCTGTGACTCTTGTGTGGATAACTCCTTGCAGAATGGTGTTGTTGGATCTTTTATGGACAACCGAGAGGGTGGATTGTACACTGTGGTCACTTTATTAGGTACAGGAGGTACCTCTGTACATAATAAACTGGCCACTGAGTGTACGTTCATGGTCTTCTATTCCTGTAGCCCAACCACTTCAAGGTTTGACCTGTGCATTCTGAGATGCTCTTCTGCACACCACTGTTGTGAAGCGTGGTTATTTGAGTTACAGTCAGCTTGAACCTCCCTGGCCATTCACCTCTGACCTCTTTCATTAGCAAGCCGTTTTTGCCCACCAAACTGCTGTTCACCGGATTTTTCTTCATTTGTTTGTTTTTCACACCATTCTCTATAAGCTCTAGAGACTGTTTTGCATGAATATCCCAGGAGATCAACGTTTTCTGAAATACTCAAAACCACCCTCGTCTGTCACCAGTAATCATCCCCTGATCAAAGTCACTTAGTTCACATTTCTTCCCCATTCAGATGTTTGGTCTGAATAACTGAACCTCTTGACCATGTCTGCATGCTTTTATGTACTGAGTTGCAGCTACATGATAGACTGATAAGATATTTGCGTTTAAGAGCAGATGTACAGGTGTGTCTAATAAAGTGGCCACCGAGGGTATGTTGGTTTAAAGTCTCATCTGGTAAAAAGCGCCCCGACTGTGCACCTTCTCTCAGCACTGCACCGGAGCATCACCCGAGACGCCTGTGTGCAAGAGAGTGGGATGAATTCACCACTTCTCACTCTGGCAAGATTAGCACCAAGTGATTGATGCAAACATATTTTAAACAGGAAATGGAGGTTATTGCTGTTGTGTGGATTCCAGATACATGAATAGCTGCTGTCAGATGATTTTGTTGATAGAGAAAAATTTGGATGGATTTGAAACATTTCAGGAAGACTGAAAAGATATTAATGTTTTGTTAGATTTGTTCTTCTTCATACTAATTGACTTCTAATTCTGTGCAAGAAAGAAACATGCAGTGACTAAGTTGGAAAAACTTCAATGAAATGCACTTAATTCCCTTTCAAGCAACACTGACATTTAACCTATTTTTTGATCATACTCTCTGCAGTCTGAGATGTCAACGTGAGGCTGTTGTGCCCGTAATAGAAGATCAAATTTAAAGACCCAATAGAGTATCAAATTAAAGGTAGTTTCAGCAAGATGATTTTTATAATTCATTTTTCATGATTTGGGCATTCCTGGCGCAAGCAGCACTTACTGTCATTTCCTGGAGAAAATGATGATGAATGGCCATTGTGAATTGCCATAGCCCAAATGTGCAAATGTACTGTTGATTGTGGCTAGCAAGGAGAACAGCAGGCGCTGAGCTACTCCTGTACAAGTCTCAGATTTACATGGAGCCAGTGTGTTCCTAAGGTACTGACTGATAGACACCACTGTTTCCCAACGTTCACTGTAGTCCACGTGGAATCCAACAACCTACACAATTTAGACCTAGTCAAGCGTTGAAAAACACATTCAGATTATTATGCTGTCTCTGGTTCAATGAAATAATTATCAAATTTATTCCCACAGACAAGCTTGAGTCTTTTAGGTTCAGGATCAGAATCAAGTTTATTATCATTGACATAGAACTTAGAACAGTGCAGCATAGTATAGACCTTTTGGCCCATGATATTGTGCTGTCCTTTTAAGCTACTCTAAGATTAATCTAAGCAATCCCTCCATTCTTCTATCATCAATCTATCTAAGAAATATGTTATGAAATTTGTTTTGCAGTAGAGTGCAATACATAATATGTATTATAAATTACTATAGGAAATGTATTTTAAACATTAATTTGCAAAAAGAGAGCAAAGTAATGAGGTAGTGTTTACGTGTTCATTGTGTGTTCAGAAATCTGATGGTGGAAGGAAAGGAGTTGTTCCTAAAATATTAAGTGTCTGTCTCCATAAGTTATAAGACCCTAGGATATAAAAGCAAAATTAGACCATTTGGCCCATTGAGTATTCTCTATCATTACATCATGGCTGATCTCTATCCCTCTCAATCCCATTCTCCTGCCTTCTACCTGTAACCCTTGATGCCTCCACGAATCAAGAACCTATCAGCTTCCATCTTAAATATATCCAAAGACTTCGAAACTAAAGAAATCAATAGAATTTGTGAAAAAAAATACATTAGCGAAGACTGACAAAAGTTCAGAAGCTGTTTATTTAGTAGATTTGTGAGCTGTCAGTGCTATCTTGAAGTTGTTTCAGGAAGTGTACAAAATTATGGCTGATCCAGACAGTCAATAGAGGGAAGCTAGCTCCCGTTAGCAGTTTGTTCTAGTACCAGGGCACCAAACTTTTAAGTTTTGGGCAGAAGATTCAAGGAGGATGTGAGAAAGATCTTTTACTCAGAATAGTTTTATCTTGTTTCACCCAACCTCAGTGGAAATAGATTGCTTGCATTTACCCTACCGAGACCTCTCATAATTTTGTATACCTCTCTCAAATATCTCCTCGTTCTCCAATGCTCCAGTGAAAACCTATGCAGCCTTTCCTTATAACTCAGGTTATCAAGTCCCAACAACATTCTTGTAAATTTTTTTGTGTAGCCCTTCAATCTTATTGACATCTTTCCTGTATGTAGGTGACCAGAACTGCACACATTGTTCCAGATTTGCCTCACCAACATTTTATATAACTTCATCATAACATCCCAATTCCTATACTTAATACACTGATTTATAAAAGAATGCATAACACATAAACATCTCTGGAGTCAACCATTTTAACTCCTGCACCTATTATCTATGAGGTCTCATTTGTTAGAACATAGTATAACTTTAACGTAATGTCCCAACTCCTATACTCATTACGGTGACCTAAAATCAGAAAAATGGGGCAGACAGGGTTACTCTGCAAGAAGCAGCAATAGACTCAATTTACTTAAGGTCATCACTGTAACAGTTTGATAAAATAAGTCATATTTTTTCCAGCAACTGACATTCTATGTGCCTGTTCCTACACAAGCTGCAAATTAGCTTAACAGCCTAAGGTAATCATATCCTCCTCATCTCGTCCATTGATGCCAATTCCTGCAACCAAATGTTCACAACTGCTGTGAGCATGCCAAGAATAGAAAATTAACGGCCTGGCACCTTTCAGTCTCTGATCCAGATTTGACAGCTCCGTTAAAGAAAACCTTGAGCAAGAGTATGTTTGTGCTTGTAGAATCCATCTGAGGTAGCTTCTTCCAAAATTGAGGTTGCCTCAAATTGGACATGTGCCATGAATAGCAGAAATCTGTGCAATGAAACTCAATACCCTGGAGGTGTAGAGGCAGCTGTTTTAATTTGCTTTTTCTTTTTACCTTAACCTGGGTAGCCTTTTGTTTAAAACCAGTTCATTTCTGGGTTATAAGGGGCAGTTTGCAATTATAGGGCACTCTAATTACAGTTTACATCCATTATCACCATGACACCTGCTAAGTGAGGGAAGGGGCAGCTAACAGATGGATGGCACCGTTGAGACTGTCTGGCTAATCCTTCATGGGACGGGCATTCTCAGGTTGCAGTTTGGAAATTTGACATATGGAACTTTTCTTTATTCATAGTAATCCTATTTCATTACCTTTTTGGCCAGTAGTGCAGGATTGCTGCTGCTGTCCCGGGTATAAAAAAGGTAAAAGCATTTGAGAATCTGATGTTATTTATTTATTGATACAGTGTGGAGTAGGCCCGTCTTTCCCTTCAAGCCATGCTGCCCTAGCAACCCCACAACCCCGATTAACCCTAATCTAATTATAGAGCAATTTACAATGACCAGTTAACCTATCCAGTACATCTCTGGACAGTGGGAGGAATCCGGAGCACCCGGAGAAACCCCACACGTTCCACAGGGAGGACATTCAGAGACCTCTTACAGACAACACCTGAATTGAACTCTGAATTCCAGGATGCCTCCAGTACATTGTGTGTATCGTTCTAGGTTTCCAGCATCTGCAGTACCTCTTGTGTTTATATATATTTTTATTATCATGTTTTTTTATCTTAGTTTGTTTTTCATATGTTGCTTCAGATCCAGAAAAACAAATTATTTTGGTCCCCTTTGCACTTGAATATGGATTCAAGTGTTATTCCAGGACCGTCACTACACTTGGCAGAGCTTCCATACTAAGAGTGTAGCCTAGTATGGATTTTATAACCAAGCATTCTTTTTCTTTTCAGCTACTCTAATGAGGGTTCAAACTTGCAGTTTTTCTTCTTCCAGTAATTTGTTTTTTTCCTCCCCCCATTCTCGCTTCTTCTGTTCTCCATTCTGGCCTCATGCATCTCCTCCTCACCTGTCTATAACCTCCCCCTGTGCTCCTCCTCCTTCCCTTTTTCCCATGGTCCAATTTCCTCTCCTATCAGATTCCTCCTTCAGCCCTTTACCTTTTCCACTTACCACCTCCCAGCTTCTTACTTCTTCCACCCGGCTTCCTCCATCACCTTAGAGCTCCTCTCCCCTCCCACCCCCCACCTTTTGATTCTGGCATCTCCCACTTCCTTTCCAGTCCTGAAGAAGGGTCTTGGTGCGAAACGTTGACAGTTTGTTTATTTCTATATGCTGCCCGACCTGCTGAGTTGCTCCAGTATTTTGGTGGAACGCAGCAGGCCAGGCAGCATCTATAGGGAGAAGCACTGTCGACGTTTCGGGCCGAGATACTTCGTCAGGACTAACTGAAAGGAAAGATAGTAAGAGATTTGAAAGTTGGAGGGGGAGGGGAAATGCGAAATGATAGGAGAAGACCGGAGGGGGTGGAGTGAAGCTGAGAGCCAGAAAGGTGATTGGCAAAAGGGATACAGAGCAAGAGAAGGGAAAGGATCATGGGACAGGAGGCCTAGGGAAAAAGAAATGGGGAGGGAAGCACCAGAGGGAGATGGAGAACAGACAGAGTGATGGGCAGAGAGAGAAAGAAAAAAAGGGGAGGGGGGGAAAGAAACTAAATATATCAGGGATGGGGTAAGAAGGGGAGGAGGGGCATTAACGGAAGTTAGAGAAGTCAATGTTCATGCCATCAGGTTGGAGGCTACCCAGCCGGTGTGGGTTGCCAGTGTGGAAGAGATGTGATCATGGAATGACTGTTGGTGCAGACAGGGTCTCTGGAGTTTTCAGAGAATGGTGCAAAAACAAAAACACAAAATCCAGTGCGCTGCACTTTTGCGGGTGAAAATACATTGTTAATGAGGGAGGTCAGAGAATGGCCAGAATGTACGATTTGTACTCCCCAAACCTGGGGAAAAGACTGTAACCATCCACCTTATCTAAAGTACTCATAATTTTATAAACTTCTATGAGGTCATGTCTCATTCTCCTGTGCTCCAGGGAATAGGGGTCCAGCTTGGCCAACTTCTCTCTATGACTCAGCCCCTCTGGTACAGCAGGGACATCACGGCAGTGCAGCAGTTAGTGCAAAGCTTTACAGCACTTTGCTGTAAGATCGATGTTCGATTCCCACCGCTGTCTGTAAGGAATTTGCACATTCTCCCCTTCACTGCATGGGTTTCTTAAGTGTGCTCTGGGTTCCTCCCACATTGCAAAGATGCACATTGGGGTTAATGAAATGCACCAACATTCTGGCTATGTTGGTGCCAGAAGTGTGGTGACGCTTGCAAACTGCCCAGCATAATTCCTGATGATTTAATTTGATGCAGATGATATATTTCACTATATGTTTTGATGTACATGTGACAAATAAAGCTAATTTCTGTAAATCTTAATATTTTCTAACCACAGTCCATCACTCTTGTTCAGTGAGATATGACTGATCAGCAGCCTCACTCCATACATTGACCTTTGTCTCATTATGCTTAATATTTTGATTAACAGATTTAAGATTAATAGTAACCTCACCATCAGCCATGAAATACTGATCTGACAACACAAGTACTGTAGCTGTCAGAACAAGTCAGAGGCTGGGTATCCTGTCACAAATGACTTACCCCAACACCCCAGAGCCTTTGGCTATCCACAAGCCACAAATCAGGAATGTGATAGAATACATTTCACTTGCATAGATTAGTGAAGCTGCAACAATATTCAGCATTGTACAGGATAGATTAGAGATCTTTGTGTTTGACATTTTGATTGACAGATTTAAAATGAATAATTATGTCACAATCAGCCTTAAATACTGTTCTGGCATGACAAGTACTGTAGTTGTAAGAACTAGTCAGAGGCTGGGTATCAAGGTTGAAAGTAAATTTATTATCAAAGTACATATACATCACCACATACATACAATCCTGAGATTCATTTTCTTGCGGGCAATCACTGTAAATGAAAGACTGCACACAAGACAAATAACCAAAGTGACAAAGGCAATAAATATCGAGGACATGAGATGATAAGTCCTTGAAAGTGAATCCATGGTTCAGTTCAGTGTTGTGGTGAGTGAAGTTATTCCTTCTGATTCGAGAGCCTGATGGTTGAGGGTATTAATTTTTTCTGACCCTGGTGGTGTGAGGCTCTCGATCCGGATCCTCTTCCATTATTGACTTGCATTGGCACCCATCCACCTTGGCAGCAGTGCATACAATTTGTAAAGGTAATGCAGTTCAGCAGCACCTCACTGATTCATAGTCTTTATCATGATGCCCAGAAAAGTTATAGGTATGGGGAACACAGCCATCTGTTAGTTCCCCTCTTAGTCACAGACCTACCTGGCTAGGAAATATATAATTGTTCCTTTATCATCACTGGGCCTGAATCCTGGAACTACCTTTCCTACAGCATGATCAGTGTGCTTTCACCAGAAGGAATCAGCTGCGGAAGAAGGTTGTTCACCACCACCTTCTCAAGGACAATAGGCCTTAGGAGTGATATACACATACCAAAAAATGAATACTTGAAAGAAAATTCCAGAAAAGAACAGCAAATACCTTCAGTCCTCTGTATGAGTGCTTCTGAATTTTTGAGTGAAATACTAGTATTGTTGTGTGATTTAATATTAAGATTAGATTAGCTTTATTTTTCACAGTGAAAACATAGAACCATAGAACACTACAGCACAATACAGGCCCTTCAGCCCTCCATGATGTTGTGCCGACCCATATAATCCTTTAAAAAAAGTACTAAACCCGCACTACCCCATAACCCTCCATTTTTCTTTCATCCATGTGCCTGTCCAAGAGGCTCTTAAATACCCCTAATGTTTTAGCCTCCACCACCATCCCTGGCAAGTCATTTCAGGCACTCACAACCCTCTGTGTAAAAAAACTTACCCCTGTTGTCTCCCCTAAACTTCTCTCCCTTAATCTTGTACTTATGGCATCAACATAGCATGCCCACAGCTCACTAACTGTAATTCATTTGTCTTTAGAATGTGGAAGGAAACCTAAGCACACAGGAAGCCCATGTGGTCACTGAGACAATGTACAAACTTGTTACAGGCAACAGTGGGAATTGAGTCCTTACTGGTGATTGTTGGTGTTGTAAAGCAATGTGTCAATCATGCCTTCCCCATTTTAAGTGTACAATTTAGGCTGGAGCTGAATATTACTGAGACATACCCATGCGCTTCATTTCCTCCTTATCCCAAATATTCTTGTAAAGGTGCAATATGTAAAGTGGAATGGCACACCAGTTGAGCTGAATGGTGTGTGTGCTGGCCATCATGGGCCAAAACATAGAATATAAGAGTTAACATGTCATTACTGCAACTTTATCAGACTTTGGTTCGGCAGCACTTGGTATATTGTACACAGTTCTGGTCACCACACTGCTGCAAGGACATGACTGCAGTTCAGTTTGCCGAGGAGATTCATCTGAATGTTACATGGATTAGAGCACTTCAGTTATAAGGAGATAGTGGATATTCTGGGGAAAAGGGGCAGATGCATGATCAGATGTATGAAATTATAAGTGGCATACAAAAAATTCATGGTCAGCATCTTTTTTCCTCATGGTAGTGGCATCAAAAAAACAAGAGTTCATAGATTTAAGGAGAAGAACATAGAATATAGAAATTTACTGCACATTGCAGGCCCTTTGGCCCACAATGTTGTGCCGACCATTTAACCTTTTCAGAAACTGCCTAGAATTTCCCTAGCACATAGCCCTCTGTTTTTCTAAACTCCATGTACCTATCTAAGAGACTCTTAAAAGACCCTATTGTATTCGCTTCTACCACCACTACCTTCGTACATTCCACACACCCACTGAAGATCTGAGGGGTACATTTTTTGCATCAACGGTAGTTGATATCTGGAACTTGCTACCAGAGGAGGTAGTAGAGACAGATAAATCACTTTGTCTAATAAGCATTTAGACAAACAATTAGACAAGCTAGACATAGAAGAAAACAGGCTTAATACCAGAAAGGGAATTAGTGTAAATTGCAAAGCACTTGGTATTGACAAGTATGGTGTGGCGTGGTAGTTATTGTAATGCTGTTACAGCTCTACCACTCTCTGTAAGGAATTTATTCATCCTCTCTGATTGCATAGTTTTCCCCCAGGTGCTCCAGTTTCTTCTCACATCACAAAGGCTTGTAGGTTAGCTTGTTATTTGGGCATGTGGGTGTAATTGGGCTGGAAGGGCCTGCTATCTCTAAGTAAATAAAACTATCTTTAGGAAGCAGTTAGAGAGATGCTATTATGGCTTAGGGCATCATAGTTTGGAGTTTAATTCCAGCATTCCTAAGCAAGTTTGTACATTCCTTCCCACGTGCTCATGTGGTTTTCTCTGGGTGCTCCGATTTCCCCACACAGTCCAAAGATATACTGGTTAGTAGGTTAATTGGTCATTATGAATTGTCCTGTGATTAGGCTAGGGTTAAAGTGGGTTGCTGGGCTGCACGACTTGAAGGGCTGGAAAGGTCTGTTCAGCACTGTATCTCCAAATAAAATTAAGAAGACGTGATGGGGCAAAGGATTTGTTTCTATGGTGTACAACAATAATTCTGAACATGTTAAAATCTGTTTTCATACAAGTACATGCAGAATTATAGATTTATTTATTCAGCATCTCGTTGGAAGTTTTTGTCATATTTTAATTAAATTCTGTTTGGATTTTTCAAAAGGCCTGCTTGTAACCAAGACCAGAGTAATTCTTGAATTGGTTTGTTAGCTCAAGATTGGTGTAGATTTGTCTTTTGGTGTTGCTGTATATACTCAGGCCTGGCATCTCATTCTTGTTTTTGTTCTGTGCACAGAGGGTGATGAGACTGGAGTGATGGACCATCTAATGGAGGCCCTTCAATCAGGAGCTGCCTTCAGGAGGAAGAGAGGTCCTCGGCAGGCAGGTAAGGACAAAACATCTACTTTCTATCCACCTTGCAATAAAAAAAAAAGTGAGAATTTAAGCAATAATTAATTGAAAGGACTGCGTGAAGTATGGTTGGTAATTTCATTGAGCAATATTGAGCAGCAGTATTTTGACTGGAGAATAGGAAAGACATCTTTACTGGTGCCCATGTGATAAGCTAATCTCCACAAAATATTGGTGTCAGAGCACTATTTTTTCCAAGTTTCCTGGATGATTTTGAAAAATGATGTTGCATTCCAGACTTTGATCTTAAGTTAGCAATTTAAAATTGATAATCTTTTTTAACCTGCTAATGTTAAGGTAATGAAATATTTGTCAAGTGTTCAGGTAGTTATCAATTTTTTTATTTCTGATGTTTAATAATAGTCACCTCTCCAGCCTGTACATCAATTCAGTTGGATTCAGTTTGATTAGAATTTTAACCTTGTTTTTGTTTCCCTTAAACCTTATCGTTCTTCTTCTTCCAATCTCAGTTTTAAAATTCTCACTTTGGGTCTCAAGTTCCAGATTTCCAGTGAAGGGCATTACCAACAGCTGCAAGAGCAGACCATTCGAACCCTGGAAACTGCTTCACAATTCAATGTTACAGTTGATCTGATTGCTCTCTCTACTCCAGTTTTCTTGCTGATCCCCATAACCCCCAATCTCCCCAGGGCATATATGAAAGGAAACTACCTCTGCCTTAAGCATGCTGAATAACTCCATTCCAGATCTCTTTGGAGTAGAGAGCTCCCAAGGTTCACTGTCATGTGTAGTTCCCCCATCTCAGTCAAAAAAATGTAAGCCTTTATCCAAACACTCTTGTGATATCTCATTTCCGTCATGGTTTAGCTCCATGAAATAAGACATCAACCCTTAACAGAGAGGCTGCAATTATAATGTGGTGAAAGGAAATAGCTTCTGTTTTATGTAAATAACATCATTATTTTAATCAGTTAAAATTTTTCAGATTACCAATTAATTACTGTGCCCTGATATAGTACTATTGATTATGATTATGTATTTTGATATTTACAATTTACAGATAGCAGCATAAGTTTTTCTGGATGTAACTTCACACTTGTAGAATTATTGGATTTAGAGGTCTGTCAATCAACTTCAGTTTGACCTGAAACATTTGAAAGATGATCGGTATTTAATACTTCCCTGTTACAGCATATTGAGAACAGCATTGTCACTGCGATCCTTCTCTGGGGGGCAAGAAACACTGTGGTTAATTATTTACTGTCTGTATTGTAAGACCACATAACAAGTATGAGAACCATCAACCTTTACCCATTGGCTCCTTCAGCAGACTGGAACCAAGCCCCACTCATTACTTGAGCTAATAGCCAGTAACTCCATTGTGAAAAAAAGATGTTTCTCAGAGGAGATATTCAACATAGGCCCAGTTAGATGAATAGATCACATTACCCTGCCTTAGTAACCCACAAGAGTTCCCTGCCCAATATTTATCTTTCAGTCAGCGTTACCATGACAGTTAACTAGGTCAAAATCTCCTTGTTGTTTGTGTGACCGGTATATGACATGGACATTTGTGGTCTTTGCATGACCAAGGTTGTTCTTGGCAAATTTTTCTACAGAAGTAGTTTGCCATTGCCTTCTTCTGGGCAGTGTCTTTACAAGACAGGTGATCCCAGCCATTATCATTTCATTTCATTTTTCAATCTTTTTATTGATTTCCAAATAAAGAATATACAAATGGGAAGAGGAGTTTAGCAAGTAGATAATATAAAAGACATATAAACAGCAATAGTAAAAACAAAAAGTATATAATATCAAAATCAAATAAGTAAAATATCATGCTGTTATATATACAATGGTAAAAAAAAACTACAACTCATAACAATCATAAAAAAAAAGATTGGAAATTTTATTGATAAGAGAAAAAAAAACACTAACTAAACTGAAATTAAAAAAGGAAAGAAAAAGAAAGATTGGGCAGTCCAATTGAGGATAAAATTAGAAAAAAAAAGAGGAAAAAAAACACATCCTTCCAGTCATCTTCGAACCTTCATGGATAAGGATTTTCCCCAAACAGAATAAAGAAAAATAAATAAATAAAAATAAATTAACTCATGTGAAAATATTGAATAAAGGGTCGCCAGACTTGTTCAAAATTAAAGTATGTATCAAATGTCCGGCTTCTAATTTTCTCCAAGCTTAGACATGACGTAATGGAGGAGAGCCAATAGAAAACATTAGGTGGGTTAGATTCTTTCCGATGTAGCAAAATAGCTCTCCTAGCCAGTAAAGTTGGAAAAAGCAATCACATGTTGGGCGGAAGCAGACACTTTGCTTGCTTCCTCTGGAATAATCCCAAAAATTACTGTAAGTGGATTAGGTTGAACATTCTATAACATTCTATAACTTTAGATAATATTCCAAACACATCCCTCCAAAAATTATTTAAACTTACACATGACCAAAACATATAAGTTAGAGTAGCCATTTCTGCGTTACATCTGTCACAAATAGGGCTTATATTTGGAAAAATATGCGCCAATTTATCTTTGAACATATGGGCCCTATATACTATCTTAAACTGAATTAAGATATGGCGTGCGCAGATAGATGAATTATTGACTAAATAATAAATTTTACTCCATTGATTATCTGAAAGTGAATGTTGAAGTTCTACTTCCCAGGTACGTTGAACCCTATCATTAGGCCACATGCGAGCATTCATTAACTGTTTATAAATGATAGCTATTAATCGTTTTTGAAAAGGTTTAAACTGAAAAATAACATAAGCCAAATTTGAAGAGCAGGCCAAGGGGTAATTCGGTAAAAAATCACATTAAAAAATCCCTAACCTGTAAATACCTGAAAAAATGTGTATTAGAGATATCATATTTATCCATTAACTGTGAAAAAGACATTAAACAGTCTTGTAAAAACAAATCAAAAAAAGTTTTTATTCCCTTAATTTTCCATGTTAAAAAAGCCTTATCCAAAGTTGATGGTTTAAAAAAGAAATTAGAATAAATATTACTAGAAAGTAAAAAATCATTTCATTCAAAAAATCTACGAAATTGAAACCAAATTTTTAAAGTATGTTTAACAATAGGGTTAAGAGCTTGTCTACCTATTCTGGAGAGCGAAAACAGAAGAGAAGCTCCTAATAAAGAAGCTAACGAAAACCCCATTACTGAATTTTCCTCCAACTGTAACCATGAAGGGCGATCTTGGTCGTCTATATCATAAATCCAAAAAGTAATATAACAAATAGTAATTGCCCAATAATAAAATCTAAAGTTTGGTAAAACCAGTCCTCCATCTTTTTTTGATTTTTGTAATCAAAGTTTATTCACTCTAGAGCTTTTATTATTTGAAACATAAGATAAAATCAGAGGATCTATTTTATCAAAAAATGGTTTTGAAACAAAAGAGGGAACTGCTTGAATATATAAAAATTTCGGTAAAATAACCATTTTTATAGCATTTATTCGACCTATCAATGACATCGACATAGGTGACCATTTAGAAAGCGCCTGTTGAGTATATTCAACTAAAGGGAAGAAATTATACCTATATAGGTCTTTAAAATTTTTTGTAATTTTGATACCAAGTTAAGTAAAATGATTTTTGGCAATATTAAAAGGTATTTGATCATAATAATCAGAATAATTATTAATAGGAAATAATTCACTTTTATGTAAATTAAGTTTATATCGAGAAAAAGTAACAAATTCCATAAATATAGATAACATAGAAGGAATAGATTTCTTAGGATTTGAAATATAAACTAATAAATCATCCGCGTATAACGAAACCTTATGTAATTTATCCCCTCTCTTAATACCCTGCACAGAATTAGAATCCCTAAGAGCGATAGCAAGTGGTTCTAAAGCCAAATTAAATAATAAAGGACTAAGGGGACAACACTGACGGGTACCACTATATAATCTAAAGTAAGGAGACTTTTGATTATTAGTTAAAACCGCAGCTACCGGGGCATGATAAATCAATTTAATCCAGGAAATAAATCCTGGACCAAAATTAAACCTCTTCAAAACCCGAAATAGATGCCACTCCACCCTATCAAAGGCTTTCTCTGCATCCAAAGATACAATACATTACGATTCTTTGGCTGAGGGGGAATAAATGATATTTAATAATCTTCGAATATTAAAATGTGAGTACCTATTTTTAATAAATCCTGTTTGATCATTTGAGATAACATTAGGCAAGATAGTCTCAAGCCTATTTGCTAGAATCTTAGAGAGAATTTTAAAATCTACATTCAGTAAAGAAATAGGTCTATAGGATACACATTCCAGTAGGTCTTTTCCTTTTTTTGGAATCAATGAAATTAGTGCTTCATAAAAAGTTTTAGGAAGGTTCCCAGAGGATGTAGAGTTGGTAAACGTTTGATGAAGATGTGGTATAAGCATTTCATGAAAGGTCTTATAAAATTCTACCGTATAACCATCAGGTCCCGGAGCTTTACCTAATTGCATAGAGGATATAGCCTTGGCTATCTCCTCTTGTTTAATAGGTGCATCTAACATATCGGCATCTTGAATCAAAATTTGGGGTATGTTTAACCTTTGCAAAAATTTATTCATAGTCATAGTACTATCAGAGAATTCAGATTTATAAAGATTAGAATAAAAGACCATAAATATCTTATTAATTTCATAAGGATCTAAAGTTTCTGTTCTATCTGGTCAGCAAATTTTTAAAATCTGTCTTCTGACCATCCCAGCCTTTAACTGACCCGCTAAAAGTTTAGCAAATTTTTCCCCATGTATATAAAATAAACTTTTAGATTTAAAAATTTGCTGTTCAATGGGAAAGGTCAGAAGTAAATCATACTGTGATTGAAGTTCGACCCTTTCTTTATATAGGTCTTCAGTAGGTTTAACTGAATACGCTTTATCTATCTGTTTAATTTTATTAATAAGCACTGACAATTCCGCTTTGGTTTTCTTTCTTAAGGCTGCTCAATACGAGATTATCTGTCCCCTAAGAAAAGATTTGAAGGTGTCCCATATAACCAGATTTGACATTCCTTCAGTTGTATTAAATTCAAAAAATATAGAAATTTGCTCCTTAATAAAATTAACAAAAGCTGGATCCTGTAACAATACGGGGTTCAGTCTCCACTGTGAGATTTTCAAAAATCTATCCGAAAGCTTAAGGGTTAGCTTTAAAGGCGCGTGATCTGAAAGCTCAATGATGTCATACGCACATTCAACAAGGGAGTTTAACAGACGTGTATCTAAAATAAAGTAATCAATTCGAGAATATTTATGATGGACGTGTGAGAAAAAAGAGAAATCTTTATCATTGGGGTGTTTATATCTCCAAATATCGACAAGGCCATATTCTAATAAAAAAAGAGTTAATACAAGCTGCCGCTTTATTAGGAAGAGACGGATTGGTTGATGACCTGTCAATTGCCGGATTTAAGCAACAATTAAAGTCGCCACCCATGATCAGCTTATATTCATTGAGATTCGGTAATTCTGAAAAAAGTTTCTTTAAAAAAAATCAGAATTATCTACATTAGGTGCATATACACACACTAGAGCTACCTTTTGCTCGCATAATAAACCAGTAACAATTAAATATCTTCCAATCGAATCAGTCGTAGTATTAAGGTGTACAAAAGAGATTTTGGGACCAAGAAATATAGAAACGCTTCTTGTTTTACTATCTGACAGCAAGTCAAATAAAGGCCCTTTCCAGAAGCAGAAAAACCTGTCCTCATCCTGTTTTCGTATATGATTTTCTTGCGCAAAAATAATATCAGCATTATTAATTTCTTAAAAATCTTTTTACGCTTAATGGGATGATTGACGCCGTTCCAATTCCAAGATATTATATTGATATTATTAACATCCATGTTTAAAATTGAGTTTAATATTATATAAGAGAAATGTTACGCAAGTACAGATTAAACCAAAAGGCGCGGGTACAACCAGGAGTGATGCTTTTACGAAAGAGAAATCCATCAAAAGAACTGCCCAAACAAGAAAAGAACCTACTCTAATAGACCCCTCCCCCCACCCAATAGATAGAAATGAAGGAACCGATAGGCTGGTCCCATGCTAACTAATAACCTTTGACCCTATTCTCCATCTTGCAGCTCCGTATAATAAAAAAAAGCAAAAATCCCATGAAAAATAGCCATAATAAAAGGCACAAACAGAATTCAACTACTATGATGTTATGTCTAACATTAATAAAAATATAATCAACAACAGCCATCTTAGAATCAGCTAAAGTAGCTTAAACATAGATTCAAAAGAAGGAATAAATCTGGGCAAATAATGTTACAAACAATATTCTTTCTCTCGAAAAAGAAAAGTAAATGAGTATATATATATATATATATAACAGACCTAAAACTATAAGTATTGAAGCAAATAAAAGAAATAAAAATATTAATACTTAACAGGTCCTAAACAGACCACTAAAGTACAATACTATAAAGGTTCCCTACAAGACAGTTATATATGTACTAAATATTAATAAGATAAAAAAAATTAAATTGACCATGTCCCATACCAGAGAATGAAAAGGTATAACACATACTTAACTCAAAAGCTCCATAAACAACTCATACAGCAGATACTTCAAAATTGCCTATTGAGTAATCGGAGTAACTTTAATATTTTATTCAGTAGGCTTAACTTTAAGATTTTTAATATATTCCCATCCCTCCTGAGGAGAGTAGATTCTCAATGATTGAGATTTTTCAGGAAAAATTATCAGTTTTGCTGGAAAGCGAAGGGAGGGATTTAAATCTAATTTATACATTTCACTCATAACTTCTCGATATTTCTTCCTTTCGGCAAAGATCTCAAGTGGATAATCTTCGACTATACGAATATGTGTTGAATTGAAGAATAATTTCCGTTTCTTTCTGGCTTCTCAAATAATAACTTCTTTAGTCGTATAATAATGCAAAGAAAGTACAACTGCTCGAGAACGTAATTCGGCTGAACGCCGAGAAAATGGAATTCTGTGAGCTCTGTCAATTAAGGGGCTAGTTTCGAGGGTCTCATTGAAAAGTGAGTACAGCATATCTGAAAAGAATTTTAACAGATCGCCAGCTTCAGTATTTTCAGGCAGTCTCAGAATACGCAGGTTCCTCCTACTATCTAAATCAACCATTCTTTTCTTTGTTTTAGATAGCTCCGAGGTAATTTCATTGATTTTCTTTTCCATTGAAGATATCTTCATTCCTTGATCTTTTTTTTTTTTAATTTTTTTTATTAGTTTTTCTATACATTTTACAAATTAAAAACCCCAAATCCCAATGAGGAACATTAATACAGTGCAAAATTAAGCATATAATGACAATATGCTACAAAGGAAGAGAATTTGACAAAAAAAAGCACCTAAATTGAAGACAAGTAAACTTAGTATCCTCCCCAAGCCCCACAACACAAAAAAAACAACTCCAGACCAACCACAACACAATATAGAGAGTATAAATCAGGACAATCAAACTCCCAGACTGTGAATACACTTAGCAACAGAGGATAATAATGCCTACTACCAGAAAAAAAAGGGAGCTGAAAGCAAGGGACCGAAAAGAAAAAAAAAACCCTAGTCAAGAGGAAGGTTATGAAAGTACTCGATAAAAGGTCCCCAGACCTTATGGAACTTTAGATCCGAATTAAGAACTGAATAATGAATTTTTTCGAGGTCCAAGCAGGCCATGATGTCGTTAAGCCATTGAGCATGAGTGGGCGGGGCAACATCTCTCCATCTAAGGAGGATCAAGCGTCTAGCCAGGAGAGAGGCAAAGGATAATATTCGGCATTTGGTCGGACTCAGACGTAAATCTGTCTCGCCCCAGAAACCGAACAAAGCAATTAAGGGGTTTGGTTCTAGGTGCTGATTCAGAATACACGATAACGTAGTGAAGACATCTTTCCAAAATTTCTCCAAGCTAGGACAGAACCAGTACATATGGATGAGAGAGGCCATGCCCCTCTTGCATTTATCACAGAGCGGACTAATATTCGGGTAGAATCGAGATAGTTTAGATTTAGACATATGGGCTCTATGAACAATCTTAAACTGTAAAAGGCAATGGCGAGCACAAAGAGAGGTTGAGTTAACCGATTTGAGAATTGAGTCCCAGCTCTCATCGGATAAGAAGGTATTTAAATCCTGCTCCCAGGCCATCTTAATTTTATCCACAGGGGCCCGTCGTAAGGCTGCTAATTTATCTCGAATAATTGATATTAAACCTTTACCTAGTGGATTAATGGAAAGAAATAAGTCCATAGCATTATTCTTTGATCTTTAATAGTTTGCTTGAATAGATCATGCTTACTCACGATTCGGGTTGTAGTCTGCTGAAGTGTTTGAAGTTGAGAGTCCAAGTTTTTCGGAGAGTCTCGAATCGTAGAAATAGCTTTTTCAAGCTTCCCGTTTGAACTGGCCAGCTTATCAATTTTAATATTAAGAATTCTGAATTCCGACTTCATGTCTTGTATTGAAGAAAATATTCCCACTAGTGTAACAGGCTCCTCATTTTTCTTGGTTTGTTCCATTTGCTCCATTTCAGGGAAAGTCTTGCCACTTCTCAGTTCAATGCCAGAACGACTTTTCTCGGCCATTGTAATTAAGTCGTAAATCCTTCAGGAAAAATAATAAATCCTTCAATAGAAGTAGTAAGTCATCAAAACTAAAAAGGATCTGTTAAAAGAGAGAGAGCCGCTAGGAATGTGACCTACTCCATGTGCTACAAGGTGGAGACTCCCCAGCCATTATCAATACTCTTCATAGATTGTCTGCCTGGCACCAGTGGTTGCATAACCAGGACCTGTGTGAAGTCACTCATTAAGTCAGTACTTTGCTGTCTTAATTTTAATGTAGCATATTAGCGTACAAGTTAGCATAACGCTATTATAGCACCAGCGAGCTAGGATTAATTCTGCTGCTGCCTGTAAGCAGTTTGTAGGCTCTCCCCATGACCGTTTGAGTTTCCTCTGGATACTCTGGTTTCCTCCCACATTCTTAAGACAAATGGGTTAGTAGACTAATTGGTCATATAACAGAAGGGTCTGTTACTGTGTTCTATCTCTAAATAAAACTAAATAAATAAAATAAATTTGAAAGTTTTCCATTTACCATATAATTTGAATATGCAATTCAAAATTCAAAGAAAATTTATTATCGAAGTACATTAATGTCACCATATACAACCATGAGATTCATTTTCCTGCTGGTGTACTCAGCAAACCTATAGGGTAATAACTATAACAGGATCAATGAAAGGTCAACCAGAGTGCAGAAGACAACAAACTGTGCAAATGCAAATATAAATAATTAGCAATGAATAACAAGAACATGAGATAATGAGATAAGGAGTCCTTAAAGTGAGATACAGACACAACACACACAAAATGCTGGAGGAACTCAGCAGGCCAGACAGCGTCTAGGAAAAGAGTACAGTCGACATTTCAAGCCAAAACCCTTCAGCAGGACTGGAGGAAAGCCTTAAAGTACAATCATTGGTTGTGGGAACATCTCAATGATGGGGCAAATGAGTGATGTTATCTCCTTTTATTCAAGAGCCTGATGGTTGAAGAATAGAAACTATTCTTGAACCTGCTGGTGCAAGTCCTGAGGCTCTTGTACCTTCTACCTGATGCCAGAAGCAACAAGAGAGCATGACCTGGGTGGTGGGGATGTGTAATGATGGATGCTGCTTTTCTGTGATAGCTTTACATGTGCAGTTGTGCTCAGTGGTTGGGAGGGCTTTACCCCTGATGTATTGGGCCAATAGTTTTGTAGGATTTTCCTTTTAAAGGCATGTAGCATGTGCTCAGACAAGCCTGGACAGCTCTTTAGTACGGACTTGATACTTAACCGTAGAAAGGCTAGAACTGACAGTCCTCTTTGTGAAGCAACATGAGTGATAGCATTGAGAAGTATAACGGACATATTTCATTCGCCTGACGGACTATTACACAGGCATTATGAATCAACCAAGCAATGTAAATTAAGACTTGATAGCAGTTTTCTGACCTTCAAGGAAATAAATGAGCCAGTGATATTTTTAAAAATGTGCTAGGCCACAAATTAACAAATGCATTCAGCTTCACAAGTTCCAATGTGATTTGAACTGATAATTTCGTTTGTAAGTCCAGCACATCATCAAACCCTTCAAAGCATTTACAGAAGGCTGATTTGTAAAAAGAAGAACACATAGAATTAAACATCAAACACCGGAGGACATAGCTCAAGGGTGAGAGTGGAAAAATTTAAAGGAGGTATGCAGTTAAAGTTTCTTTTACACACAGTACTAAGTGCCTGGAAGACACTGCTAAGGAGGTGGTGGGAACAGACACAATAGTGGAGTTTGAGATGTATTTTGACAGGTGCATGAACATGCAGGAATTGAAGGATCATGTACCGGCAGATAGATTTAGTTTAATCAGGGTCAATATAGACATTGTGGGCTGGAGGGTTGTGCCTGTGCAATACATAGAACATGCACAGTGCAGGCCTTTCAGCCCATAATGTTGTGCTGGCCTCCTAACGTACTCTAAAGTCACTTTAGCCTTTCCCTCCTAAGAAGCCCTTCATTCTTTCAATCCTAAAGTGCCTGTCTAAGAGTATTTTAAATGCCCCTAATGTATCTGCCTCTACTACCACCCTTGGTAGGGTGTTCTGTAAACCACCACTCTGTGCAAAGAACTTACCTATGACATACCCCCACCCCCATACTTTTCTCCAAATTGTGCCTTCTCATATTAGCCATTTCAGACCTGGGAAAAAGGTCTCTGTCTATTCACTCTATCTAGCCTGTCTTATCATCTTATACACCTCTATCACATCATCTCTCTGTTCTGTTCTATACTCTATAATTAAGTTCATAAGATATAGGAGCAGAATTAAGCCATTTGGTCCATTGTATCTGCTCTGCCATTTCAGTATGGCTGATACATTTTTCCCCACAGCCCCAATCTCCTGTCTTCTCCCCTATTCCTTCATGCTCTGACCAATCAAGAATTGATTAACCTCTGCCTTAAATATACATACAGATTTTGCCTCCATAACTGCCTGTGGCAATGAATTCCACAGATTCACCACTTTCCAATCAGTGCAATTGGAATATTTTGGAGGAGAAATGAAAAACTTGACATGAAGCAAAGCTCATTATATAAAGTGCAGTTCTAAAGCGGTTTGCAGAAAACGATGATTTGTGTGTGTACGCAGTGATTGTTTCTAAAGGGAAAGAGCTGGTGAATGTGACTGACTAGATGGCTGTCCACTGGGAAAGATGGAGTATGCTCAATGAGTCAAATAGCTTCCTGAATCTAGCACTGTCTGATTCAACAAATAACACAGCAGAGCGTAAAACAGTATATGTACTAGAGGCTGACCCAGGACATGCCCTCTTCTCATTATTACCACTAGACAGGAACATAGAACATAGAAATCTACAGCACGTTACAAGTCCTCAGGCCCACAATGTTGTGCCAACCAAGTAACCTACTCTAGAAACTGCCTAGAATTTCCCTACCACATAGCCCTCCATTTTTCCAAGCTCCATGTACCTATCTAAAGAGTCTTTCAAAAGACCCTATTGCATCTGCCACCACCACTGTTGCCGGCAGTGCACCGACCACTTTCTGTGTGAAAAACGTACCCCTGACATCCCCTCTGTACCTATTTCCAAGCACGTTAAAACACTACCTCACTATTCTGCTCTCTTTTTGCACCACTTTATTTTTTTTAATGTATTTGTTATTGTAATACGTAGTCTATTTTATGTATTACACTGTACTGCAGCTGCAAACAATGAATTTCATGACAAGTATCAGTGATAATAAACCTGATTCTGTTTCTGAATAAGATGTAGTCCTAACGGGAACAGTGAGTTCCTATTCGACAGCTGGAACAAATTTATTTTTTTATTTATTTAATGAGACACCTCAGACCCTTCCGCTTCCGGGCCTTTGAGTCAAACAACGCCAGACAACCCTGATTTAACCCTAACCTAATCACGGGACAATTTACAGTGACTAATTATCCTACTATGTACGTCTTTGGACTGTGGGAGGGAACAAACGCATCTGGGGAAAACCTATGTATTCCATGGGGATGACATACAGAAACACCTTACGGGCGGCACCAGAATTCAACCCCAAACTCCATAGCTCCCGAGCTGTAATAGCATCCCATTACCAATCATATGAATTAAAAATAAATCCCAGATATTGAGGAGAGATAATGTGCTGCAGGTTGTTTGATTATCTGTATTGGATCATGCATGCCTTGATCTGATTTTTAGATGTCCATTAATCAGCTGAAAGATGAATAGATTTAATTCATTCAAACTTATTTCATGCTGGTAAGGCATTGTGCACATTATTTCTTTAATAGAATCTTCCCTGAATCATGGAGCTGAAAGTCAGCAGGACTGGTGCCTTTCTCAATAGTCTATTGTGTTATTACAAATGGCTGAAATGGGGAAAAGGCAGCTGCATTACGAGCAAAGCATATAAATAGTACTAGAATTAAGATTATGAAAGGCTTTCAGGCAATAATTAAATAAATAATCCTGATGGATTTGCTTGTTTGACTTCTGACAGTGAGATTAAAATGAAAGGGTTTCTGCCTCAGATTCGAGTGCATGATCATTAGCAAATCAGATTTTCTGCAAGGGTGCTGTATGTGTGGAAGAGTGCAGGCTGAAGTAGATACATTGTAGGAAGCAAATACGTGAAAAAATAGAGCCACGGTTCTGAAGCATGATGACTGGTCCAATTCTCCTAAACACTGTCACGTTTTCACAGTGCAATGAATGCTGCACTCGAGTCAGTTCAGCACAAAGACTGCTGTGCATGATTCACTTCCTCGGGCTCCTTCTATCATGATCGACACGCTGTAACCCTCTTAACTCTGGTGTCAGATGATTGAAGAAATGCTCACCTGGCATAATCTAATTTTAGAAGGGTTTGGATTTCTTGATCTTTTTTGCAGTGGATATAGAATCACAGTTTTCACAAAAGCAAACATAGCAACGTGCTCACTGAATGTTACTGTGCTTTTCGCATTCATGTTCCTTTCAAAAAAACTCCATTCTTTGCCAAGAGTGCTTCTGAATCCACTTGCTATTTTGTAGTCTTTCATAGAAGGTAACTTCCAGTTATCTATTGAAAACTAATAGAAATGGCTAGTTGAAAAACTTAAGTTTTCAATGGTATCCTTTCATTTACAATGGAGAATGTGCACATCTCACATGAGTGCATAGTCTGTTCTGAGATTTGAGAGGCCTGAAGAGCGGATTCCTGCCCTGATCAATGATGCCTGATGGAGACAGGAACATCACTTGTTCCTATCAGGGTTTACCCATCATATTTTCATCCTCATGAACTTGTGCAGCACAACTTGGGTACCCTGTTACAAACGTACCAAGCAAAGTAACCCTATTCAAGCAGGTTGGTCTGTCTACAGATAGGAAGTTCATCACATTAAAACAATTAATCCTGTTTCCTCTCAATATAAGGTAACAATTATTTGATTTTAGGCTTCAATAGATATAGGAGCAGAATTAAGCCATTTGGCCCATGAGTCTACTCCATTCCAACATGGCTGCTTATTTGAATGCTTTCTATATGCTGTGAGAGTACCTTTCTGGATTTCAGTGACCCATTGGGTAAAATAAGTCTTCCAGAACTACCCTTAAACTCTGTAATACATACAAATGCTGGATCAACTCAACAGGGTGGGCAGCATCTATGTAGAGGGATAAACAGTCAGAGCTTCAGCCGAAATCCTTCATCCGGACTCGAGCCCAAAATGTCGACGGTCCTATTTTGTCTCTCCACATGACTGAAACCCAGTCCATCCCAGGCAATATCATGATGAATCTGCTCTGATAACGATAAAAGTCAGAACATTGCAAATATAAGGCAATATCAATGGAGAATAAAGTGTAACAGCTACAGAGAAAGTGCAGTGCTGGTAAACAATAAAGTGCAAGATCTTAATGAAGTACATTGTGAGGTCAAGAGTCTATCTAATCATACTAAGGAACAATTTAATAGTCTTATAACATCAGGATAGAAACTGTCCTTAAGCCTTATGTTACTGTTTTCAGGCTTTTGTATCTTCTGCCCAATGAAAGAGGGGAACAGTCAACAGTACAGGCCAAGGTCCCTCATCAGGACTGGGAAGCCAGAATAACAAGATGGGGGGGGGGAAGGAGAATTGGTGTAAGCTGGCAGATGATAAGTGAAGCCAGGTAAGGGAGAAGGTAGATGGGTGGGGGAGAGGGGGTGAAGTGAAAAACTGGGAGGTGATAGGTGAAAAGGTAAAGGGCCGAAGAAGGAGGAATCTGATAGGACAGGACAGATTGAGGCTCAGCAAAGGGATGTGATCAGCAGTTGAGGAGAAGAGGAGAGGTGAGAGGAGAACCAGAATGGCAAATGGGAAAAGAGAGAAGTGTGGTTAGAAATTATCAGGAGATAAAAAAATCAGTGTTCATACTGTCAAGTTGCAGTTTGCTCACATATCAAGGACGTGCGAGTTAGTAAGTGAAATGGCTGCTGAAAACTGCGGCTGGTGTTGAATCTGGGAGGAGCTGTATAAGAATGTAGTGAGAATAAAGAATGGAATTAATGCCGGTTTAGTGTATTCTGCGTTGCTGATGGCCAGCATGATTTCAGTGAGCTGAGCGACCTGTTTCTGTGTTGTATCTCTCTATGAAGCTATATTGCAGAAAGAAACACTGAGCTTTTGACAGCTCTATCTCAGAATCAGAATCAGGTTTAATATCACTGGCATATCTCATGAAATTTGCTTCTGCCAGCAATACATTTTAATACATAATAAAAACTGTAAATTATAGTAAGAAGTATCTATAGATAGATATACATACAAGTTAAGTTAAATAAGCAGTGCAAAAAAAGAAAAAAAATAGTGATGTACTGTTTATGGGTTCGACGTCAGTTAAGAAATCTGATGATAGCGGGGAAGAAGCTGTTCCTGAATCGTTGAATGTGTGTCTTCAGGTTCCTGAATCTTCTCCATGATGGTAGCAATAAGAAGAAAGCATGTCCTGAGTGAAAATGTTTATCTAAATTCTAATTGGTTTGTACAATTGTCTGAACTAATGGGATCAGAGATTGCTTGAGAAGAGAACAATCACCAGAGCTACAGCACTCAGCCTATTGAACGATAAGACATTTGCCTGAATCAAACTGATTGGAGAGCTTTTGTAGGAGGGTCTGGACAGCACAGATACTGCATCGCATAACCTTGATTTATATTGCACCACAGAACACTGCAGAGTACTTGTGATTTCTACGTGACACTCAGATCAAGTCTCCTCTTAAAATTGCCTCTGCAGTTGCTGTCAGACCCAGAATCAATATAATCCAACCCCTTTCCTGTGTAACACACACACGTATATATCCATGTAACACAAATTATGAAGAGCTAAATTCTTATTAATTATAGAGCTTTGCAGATTAAAGTTGCTTCAGATATAGATATTCAGAAGAAAGAGAGAATATGGGTAAAATAAAACCAGACTCTGTCAGAAATACTAAGCAGGTTAAAAAAAACTGTGAAGGAACAATGGCATATAAAATTTTGCAACATGGAAAGATGTATCAGGCTGAAGCCTTGCACTTGCATTTTTAAACAATGATTACGCCCTATCCCTTCACAATTTTGATACTGTGTTCAAATCCATTTTTATCTTTGCTGATCTATTTAGTGCTTTAAATCCCTGATCTCTCTATGATGGCACCATCTCTAAAGTATTAAAAAAACAAAATTCTGAAAATGGGAAGCCTTGCTGCATCACCTGCTATATATTTCCAGTATTTCTGTTCTCATCACAGATTTATGGTGTCTTCAGTTTTGTTTTTCAGTCCCAATATTTGGGATAGAGAGACACGGTGATATAGCAGTTAGCACAACACAATTGCAGCTCAGGATGTCAGAGTTCAACTCTGGCTTCCTCTGTAAGACTATTTGTACATTCTTCCTGTATGGGTATGGGTTTCCTCCCACTGTCCAAGAATGTACCAGTTTGTAGATCAATTATTAATTGTAAATTGTCCTGTGATTAGATTAAGGTTAAATCGGTGGGTTGCTGGGCAGTGCGGCTCAGTGGGCTGGAAAGGCCTGTTCCATGTTGTATCTCTAAATAAAATAAATAAAAAATAAAAACAAGATTAAAGGCATTGATGGTGCAAATATTATATGGTGCAGCCAGAATATATTTTTGTGTTTCAATTATCTTTTTATTAGAAAATTTAGAAAAATGTTTCCGAACAGATTTTTGATTTCATTTATAATTCAGAGCACATTGCAAGCCAGTTTTTCAAAACACCTATGCTGTGTCTGCACTTGTTTAATTGCTTTGTAAGCAGCTACCAGATTTTCAACAATTTGTTAAATACTCTGTCCCACAAAATAGCTGATTCATGAACATCTCCATGGTGCCCCGAGTTAATAGACAGGGGATTGAAGTTCATGCTAGTATGCAGAGCTTCCAGTTTTTTTTCCCCATCTATTCCTCCCACCCTCCCCACTGCATTCTGTTGTCTGTAGCACTAATGGCTGGAGTGCTGTATTTCACCATGCGATCAGCCTTGTGGCTATTTGACATTGCTGCAGTCCACACCCATGGCGCATAGCAGTCCGAGCATGCTCACACACGCAGGTGCAATTTACTCAGCGATGCCTTGACAGTGAATAATCTGCAGACTCTCTGCAGAGAATAATATTCACAGCATTGATACAAGCAAGACAGTCTGGGGAAATGTCAGGCTTGACCTTTCAGTTAAATCTATTAACCAAAAGGAAAATAAGGTTTACAGCTGGTACAAAGGCACTTTTTTGTCAGATAACAGATCTATGGTGCAATTGAACACTGAACCATTTTGCACTGAGTAATTTATTTTCAGGAAGAATTAGAATCTGGTAAGTAAATTCCGAAGGCACTTAGAAAGAAAAACAGGAAACCATATGGAGTGAATCGCTGTTGTAGGTAATAAATTCAACCAGTTGGATGCAATGTTAACCAGCAAATTGAAGCTTGTCTCTGCACGCTGATCATCCATTTTGTGATCCATCTGTGATCAGAGTTGATGATTCAGACCTGGGAACCAAAAGTCATTAAGCACCAAATACAGCAGGACACTTCTGCCTGGCATGACAATTGAAGCTGATAAAATTGAGGTTTGATAAAATGTGACTTATTGTACTCCTTTTAAAATTTGTTTTCTTTAGTGATATAGCATAGTAACAGGCTCTCCCAACCTAGTGAGCCCACACTGCCCAATTACACCCATGTGATTAACGAGTGCATGCTACCCCAATTACACCCATTTGCGGAGAGAAAATCCACAGATGCTGAAAATCCAAGCAACACACAAAATGCTGGAGGAATTCAGCAGGCCAAGCTGCATCTCTGGAAAAGAGTACAACCCATGCATCTTCTGGATTGGGAGAGGGAACCAGAGCATCCAGTAGAAACCCACACAGGGAGAATCTACAAACTCTTTACAGACAGCAGCAGGAATTGAACCTGAATTGCTGGCGTTGTAATACCGTTAAGCTACTATGACTCACATAAAAGACTTGCATATGTCATTTTCTTATTCAGTCATTGAACCAATACTGTTAATTCTATGGTAGTCCAGCAAAGCAATGTTGTCTTTGCATCAGTTGTGTAATCAAATTTGGACCTGAAAGTCAGCCAAAGTGCAATAAGACAAATAATCCCACTTTGTCTACACAACTATTGAAATGAGACCGAAAGTGTCACAAAATACCACATGAACAAAGTTATAAGCAGTTTCTTGTACCCCTGCCATCATCCAGTTTAATATCAACAGTCTTTTAATTCTAGCTGAAAGGAAACTGGGCCATCTGCTCTTCCCTTTGTGATGTTGCTTCCAGTAATATAAAAAAGCTGATTCATGAACATCACCACAGTGCACAGAGCTCCCTGATTCTTTTTCCCCCTCAGACTCCAAAAACGTAGCTTCAATTTTCCTTGAGCAGATTTCAAATTAAATGCTTTTCTCTTTGGAGGAAACAAGTTTGAAGATGTAACTTGATGGAGTTATACAACATAATAAGAGGTGTAGCTAGACACTTTTTTCCAAGGACAGAAATAGCTAAAACAAGGGGGCATAATTTTTAAAGTGATTGGAGGAGAGTATAGGGGGAACGTCAGAGGTAAGGTTTTATACACAGATGGTATGGTTTCATGGACCATGCTGCTGGGGGTGATTATAAAGGCAGATATATTTGGGGCATTAAGAAACTCTTGGATAGACAAATGGATTAGAGAAAAATAGAGGGCTATGGGGGAACGGATGGGTTAAATTGACCTTAGACTGGGTTAAAAGTCAGCACAGCATGTTGGGCTGAAGGGTCTCTACTGTGCCTTTGTGTTCTATGGTCTAAATACATTATCCTTATTTGTCTTTGTCTTACTCTTCAACCAATTATGCTCACTTTTTACTTGATTCAGTGTAAAGTGAAATTTAGGAAAAGGGAATGTATACAGCATCTTTCATGACCTCCAAATGCACCAAAATGCCTTTTCTTGTTTTGCAAGTGCAGCAGCAATCGATTTGCATACAGTGAGCTTGCCTGGGGACTGAAATGGTGAAGGACAAATAATTATTCTAATGGCAAATGCAAAATATTCTGCAGATGCTTGAAATCTTGAGGAACACGCACAGAATTTCTGGAAGAACTCAGCAGGTCAGGCAGCATGTATGGAGTGTAGTAAACAGTTGACAAAGGTTCTTTACCAACCTATTCATTGTTGTATGTCACTGCTTTGTGACAATGAAGATACACAGCAAGACCTTGGAAAATGTGGACCAATTCCCAAATCTCAGCAGCCATCCCTCGGCAAAAGCAGTCATTCACCATCACCTCCAATGCACTAGCAGAGTCTTTGGGTGCTTGATAAAAAGAGTGATTGGAAATCAGGATCTCAGACCAGGCACAGAACTCGTGCCTGTCAGCAGTGACTTCTGCTATTCTATATGCTTCGGAGACCTAGATTATCTGCAGTTGGCATTCTAAGGCAAAGTATGAACAACATTATTTTTGCCAAATACTCCTAATTTTGTCAAATTGATGTTGGTGACCTCTACCCAGTGTTGAGGCCTTTGTTGTGTTTAGTCAGTAAAGATGTTATTTGCAGACACTCTATGCTGAGCTGTGTCACAGAAAGAAATTGTCAGGTGCACACAGAAAAAGTATCAAAGATGTGGTCAAAGCCTCCTCGAACAATGTTTCTGCCTATTCTGGCCTACAGCTACTCAAAGTGGAGAAAAGGTGTTCTTTCAGAAACGTGAGTCCATTCAACGACAGTGCACAATGAACAGCAGAAGGAATACACATTTTTGACATCACCACCCAACACCTCCTACCCCATCTGTGCAATAGTTTCCAGATTACAGAAACATAATAGAAGGAAGTCCCGACAGAGAGATAATGATGATTTTGAAGTGAAGGGGGACTTAAATCCCACTGTGACTGTGAGCCAATAGCACTTGTACTGAACATGAGCCAACACCTTTTGGCGAATGGTTCACACAATGCCTTATTTATATTTAGTTTTACACAATGGAATTCACTGTTAAAGTGGAGTATGTGAAGAAATTGACGCTGTGCAATTTGTTCAACTCTTCTAGCTTGTTCACTGAAACAAATTGTAATCTGAAAACCAGTATTCCAAAATGTTAGCTTAATTTTCTTATAATTTAGTTTTAACAAGATTTTGGTCCTTGCTGACTAATGAGTGTAATGTTGGGTGATTGCAGGGTGTGGTTAATTGAGATGGAACAAATCGATTTCTGTAGTTATGTCGCTATTGGAGATCTTATTCCATTAGTCCTCCTCTGAAAATAGCAAACACCACATGTAATGTATTAAAAAGCGTACAATTTCCCACTAATAATCTCACTGTTTTGCAGTTTCTAGATAGGTTGAATTGCATTTTTATTGTGCAGGATGTAAGGATCAGATTCCATGATTCTGATTTCCTCAAAGCTGAGAAACAGCAGCCTTTGTTCAAAGCACATTTCCACTCAATAGGGAGCCTTTAATTTGCTGCAGAACTCAGCTCTGGTTTTATGATTCACTTTAAAGAATTCTCCAGGGAAAGTGCTCATAAATTATATTTTGTTCAAATGGAAATAAAATGAAGTACTCCTTTCCCTCCCCCCACTTTCTTATTCTGGCTTCTTCCCCCATCTTTTCCAGTCACGATGAAGCATCGGGGCCTGAACCACTTACTGTTTATTCATTTTCATAGATGCTGCTTCACATTTTGTGTGTGTTGCTCTGGATTTCCAGCATCTGCAGGGTATCTCTTGTGTTAATTAAATGAAGTTTGTGCTTTCACAGTCCTACTGCACAATGGGATTTTAATGGTTGTTTTTTCTTCCATCGCTCATATTAGGGTTCAAATTGTTGAAAGTGGAGTGAAATTATTGTGCTTGGTTCTCAATCTCTTATCTGTTATGAATGAGACCAGAGCTTAGGTCTCTGAATCCACAAGTCTGCTGGAGGCTGAAGGAGGATTCAAAGTACATTTATTTTCAAAGTATGTATGCAGTATGCAACCCTGAGATTCATCTCCTCCACAGACAGCCATGAAACAATGGAAAAACCATGGAATCCCATTCAAAAGAAAAACATCAACTCCCTACCCCCCACATAAAAAAACAATCACACAAACGGCAACAAGATCAATCACCCCACGTGCAAAAAAACAAATCACGCAGATGGCGACAAGGAAAAAAGCAACTGCAATCACACAATATAAAACAATAAATCAAAAGAGTCCATTTACAGTTCAGCTTAGTGTTCATTATCTGCAGGCCTCCCCGATTCATTTGCCCAAAATAGCAACAGGAAAAGGATTGACCAGGAACTACAGTCCATTCCACAAACCCAGACCCAGAATTTCAGTACCATCCTCCAACAGCATCGAGAGAGAGAGAGAGAGACCAATCGCACGCAAGGACCTTCCATTGGGATCAGTGAGCAAGAGACAGAGAGAGAGATTGGCACATACAGACACCTTGCTCTGGCAGGAAGTGAGAGGCTGTTAATGCTGAATACCTTCTGCACTCACCACGATGTTTTCAATCTTCCTCGATGCTTTACTTGGCAAGATGGCCAGATCTAGGGTTGTAGAACTGTGCATCTGCTTGGAAGGCAGCAATGTGTCTTGTTGCATTGTTGTTGCCCTGTGACTTGGTGTGTTCTGTTTGTTGTGTTCTGCTGAGCATTGTGGCCATCCCGGATCAGTACCAGAAAGTGTGGGGACTTGCAGGCTGTCCCTAGCACATCTTTGGGTGTGTTGTTTTTTCACGCAAATTACACATTTCACTGTATGTTTTGAAGTACATGTAATAGAGAAATCTGAAACTGATTTTGAGCAAATGAGCTATACATTCATTTGCTGCTGAGGAATCAAACAATATGGTGATCAGCCAGAAAGGTCACCCTGAGTTGTGTTCTTACTGAATGACAGACAAAGTATAAGAGCCCATGTGACCTGATCCTGCTGCCTGTGTTTACTGGTGATGCCTCTTGTCAACCGCAACATGCCTCCATCTCCTTCTCTCTCAATAATCTACAATGTAACCCATCACTGCATCCCATTACTCTATTATTGAGTTGGCAGAGGGAAATCCATGCAAGCAAGCTCACATCAAACACTGGTAGGCTTTTCCACCTGCCCACCAGTCTATCACAGCACCACTGCCCCACTGTACATTACTTAATTTAATTAGCACCTACACTCAGTGGCCAATTTATTAGGAATCTCCTGTACCTAATAAAGTGGCCACTGAGTGTACGTTTGTGGTCTTCTGCTGTAGTCCACCCACTTCAAGCTCTGACATGTTGTGTTTTCAGATGCTGAAAGCACAACATGCTGCTCTTCTGAACACCACTATTGTAATGTGTCGTTATTTGAGTTACCATCGCCTCCCTGTCAGCTTGAACTAGTCTTGCCATTCTCCTCTGACCTTTCTGATTAACAAAGCATTTTTGCCCACAGAGTTGACACTTACTGGATGTTTTTATTTGTTTTCTTCACCATTCTTTGTAAACTCTAGACTGCAGTGGGTGAAAGTCCCAGGAAATCAGCTGTACCCGAGATACTCAAACCACCCCATCTGGCACCAACAACCGTTCCACTGTCAATCACTTAGACCACATTTCTTCACCATTCTGATGTTTGAACTACAATTGAACCACTTGATCATGCCTACATGCTATTAATGAATTGAGTTGCTGCCACGTGATTAGCTGTTGAGATATTTACAGTAATAACCAGATATACCTAACAAAGTGGCTACTGAGTGTATGTTTTTAGAACTAATTGAAAGAATAGATTGTGCTCTGCTCCTGTTGGACTAAAAAGATTTAAAGCCATCCAACTACTGCTGAAACACACATCCCATTATTTTTTATACTCCAGCTGTTGAACTTGTAATAGCAGCAATACTAACATTGCTTGCTCTTGTTGCACTGTGAAATTGATTACTTAGTCATAGGGTACACACTAATGTTCTTCTCTAAAGGACATGAATAAGGCACATGGATTTTTGCAAATTTCATGGTTGCATATATTGAAATTATTATTTTAGTTCCAGATTTAAGTAACATAATTTAAATTCATTTGATTTGACTCACATCTCTAGACTTCACTTCATATTCTATTAACTAAAGCACTGTTTTATCCCCTCTCTGATGTAAGAAATGGGCACATCTTTCTATTTCTCCACTCCTGGAATTCAACTCACTTCTTTTTCCACAGTATCATGGATATTTCATTTTACTGAATCATACAGGACAGGATTTTTCCGACACATGCCGAGAGTGGAGCTTCCAACATTTCCCAGTGTCATTTCAGTAAACACGGGGCTCCAGCTCAAGCATACAGGAGCAAATTCTGCACCCTATAATATAATCCGATTATTCAGTGGTTTCACACCAAGACTATATTATTACAGATTATCACTCCCAATTCTGCTCATTACAGGAACATGTCAAAATATATTTTTTCATATCTTTACTTTTTTTCCTTCCTCTCTCTATCAGACAATACTGCTGTATTGTCAACATACCTGATCTCAACATCATCGAGGTTGTTTGGGAAAATCTGGAGAGACAGAAGTGAGTGAGACATTTAAGATCTCTAGAACTGTCCCAAGTTCTTCAAGATGCTTGGAAACAACCTACCAGCTGATTTTCTAATAAAACGGCATGGCAGTGTATCTAAAAATTAACACAGTTTTAAGGCAAAGGGTGGTCACAACAAATATTGGTTTCATTTAGTTGTATTTTTTATATTTAGAAACTTTCCATCTCATCATTTTTGAAGGCATCTTCACTTTATTGAATTATATTTTACATATGCATGAGACATTTGCACAGTACTGTAAGTAACTGAAATTTTCCTCAAAGTTTCATCAGTATTTGACATTTTAGGATAAGATATTAGAAATACTGATTTGTCAGCATGGTTCTAGTACTGTCTTTTCTAAGAAAAACTACTTGTATGGATTTTTAACTGTCTTATTTGTAAGAATAACAAGTACAGATTTTTATTTTCTACAACTTACTGTGCTTTGGACCGGAATCAATCACTGTAGAGTTGATGATATAATTAAAGTTCACATTTCTGCCATCAATGATGTCTACTAGTGGCTACATACATTTGTCAGCAACACAGAAACTAACCATGGTTATATTCATGTTTATTTGATCCTTCATTAATTAAAGACCTTGATCTTTCAACCCTTAATTGAGGAGCTCTTTGGAGATCGATCCTAATATGAATTCCAACAAAGCCACTGTGGAATCTCTTCAAACTTCATTTCCAACATACTGAAAACAAAATTACTGAGAGAGTTAAATTATTAAACATTCATTGAAATTGTTTATTTATCCATTTCCACAAGCTATATATCTGCACAGAATTCTCAAAGGTTGAATGTTTTAGAGATGCAGTTAGGATGATCTGATGTTATGTTATCAGACCTTACCAGAAGAGTAATTTCTAAGCTATTGCTGTGAATATTTTAACTCATTTTAGCCAGCAAACTAAATAATTTTGACACTTTTGCAGCCAAAGTACTTAGGGCTGAAGCAAAAGAAGGGACTTTTGTAAGGTGACACTTGTGAAAATAATTCTGGAACCATTGCCAAAAATGTATATTTTATAGACACAAAAGATTTTGCAGATGCTGGAAATCCAGAATAATACACACAAAATGCTAATGGAAATCAGCAAGTCAGGTAAAGTGTCTATGAAGAGGAATAATCAGTCACTGTTTTGGACAGAGGCCCTTCATCAGGAGTAAAAGTAAATGTATTATCCTGTACGTATGTCACCTTAGATATGTCACCCTGAGATTCATTTGGTAGCAGGCATTCACAGTAGGTACAAAGAGAATAAATGAAAACTGTACATAAACAAAACTGGACATACAGCCAATGTGCAAAAAATGACAAACTGTGCAAATACAAAAATTAACATAATAAATAAATGTATTTATTTAAACTTTAAATGAGTTGTAAAGTCCTTGAAAGTGAGTCAATGGATTGTGGAATCAGTTCTGTGTTGAGGTGAGTGAAGTTACCATTCTGGTTCAAGAGCCTGATGGCTCAAGGGTAATAACTGTTCCTAAGCCTAATGGTGTGTGACCTAAGGCTCTGAAATGTTGACTGGTTACTTCCCTCTGTAAATGCTGCCTGACCTACTGTGTTCCTCCAGCATTTTGGATATGCTGCTATATATTTTCTAGGGTAGTAAATGATGAACTGTCCAAGTTTATGTCAGCAAAATGAGAGATCCAGTTTTAATCATCATAAACCAAAGTCAATCATCTGCACCAGGATAGCACCAATCTGCAAGGTTAGCAAAAGAAATTTAGAATATGTTTGCACTCTCATTTATTATACTAGTGGACATTAAGTGAAATGTGCAAGAACATTTTACCACCTTACTGTACACTAGTTGACACCCATGAAATTGTTCTTTCCACAAGATGGGAAGTATGAAAATTAGGTGGGGCAGAAATAGAAACTAAGAATTAGACTCTATAAATGAATATGGCGATATTCATTGATAGTTATTACTTTCCATGAAGCTGACTCAATTTGCAGTATCACAGTGACAGGATGTAATTAGTCTGTTTAAATTAGTTGAATTTGTTTACGTCTATTGTGCTAATGCTATATTACAAATGGTATTTTTAGCACCTTATATAGACATTTTAAATGATTTTCTTGTTATGAGCCACATTTGAGGGGGAAACAACTTCTTTCAGGTTTTATTTGATGACACTAATGCATTTTTTTTTGAGATAATGACAATTGATCAGGTTGATAGTTTTTTTTCCTTCCCTTTCCTTTTGAAGCAAAACCAGTATATCCTGGAAATTCATCCTAATTCTGTGCCTGTTGTAAATCTCCTGCACTATAACATTTTCTCTTTCTTTCCTTTAGACTCAGTGTTGTCTCTCTCTGATATCAGTGATGACAACGAACTGGTAAAAGAAAAATGAGAATGTATTTGTGCTTGTTCCAGATCCCTGCTCTACAACCTTAACCATTTCACTAATACTGGCAAATGTGTTTTTGAGTAACAAGTCAAAGTGCCAAGAGTCAAATATACTACTCGTGGTACCTGTCATTTTAATATTCTGGTGCCTTATTTTTGGGTAGCGCTGTTATTCAATCAAGTGCCCCAGGTACATTGTCCCATTCATCCCAATTGACAGGTTCAGGTTGAAATATCCACCAGTAGGTAAAAACTCGTCAATCATTAGGGGTCCCTGGTTATTTAGTGTGAGTTGGTTTAATTTCAGTGAAGCAAGGAGTTTCCCCCTCAGTGAATTTCTTTCTTAGTGGTGCACTTGCTGAACTATATTTTCATTGACACCAACAGCTCTTCAGAATCTTAAATCATAGGAAACAGGAGCAGAATTAGGTTATTTAGCTTATTAAGTCTTCTCTGTTGCTCAATCATGGCTATATTTTTCAATCCCATTCCCACACCTTCTGCCCGTTACCTTTAATCTTCAAGAACCTATCAATCTCTGCCTTCTGTGCACCCAAAGGCATGGCCTCCACTGCCCACTGTGCACGAATTCCACAGACTCAACACCGTCTTGTTGAAGAAATGCTTTTCAGTATTCTGTGGGGTTCTACCTCCCCCCCCTCCCAGACCTTCTAGACGCCATCAAGTACAGACCCTAAGATGCCAAAAGCATCTTTGTTAAGTCTTTCATTCCTGGAATATTTCTTGTGAGCCTCTTGGAACCCTCTCCAGGGCCATCGTATCTTTCCTAGATAGCTGACATTTGCACAAAAGAGCAAAAGAACAAAGTCAGGGCAACACTTGTCCATGAAGAGTCCAAAACTCTTGGTTGTTTGAAGTGAATGGGTAGCAGCAGGAATCACCATAAAACAATCCAAAAGGATCATCCACTCTTGTCTATTGACACACAATTAAACCCTCCTGATGTCCTAATTCTAAGTTGTTAACTATTGAAGGTGAGGGTGATAGAGATAGTTTATCATGCACCCTCAATTATTTTACTGGGTAAAGATCACAGTTTTAAGATACCGATTATTTAGACCATAGGACCATAAGGCATAGAAGCAGAATTATGCCCTTTGAGTCGGCTCCACCCTTTGATTACGATTGATTTATTTTTCCTCTCATTGGGGATGTGGGGTGTGCTCAGGAAGGTACTACAGTTGGTATAGATGAGTTTGGCCGAAAGGCCTATTCCACACTGTATAATTCTTGGACTCTGGCAATTGATGTCCATAAATTCCAGGTCGTCCTTATTCTGCTACCGTTATTGTGGGTTCAGTTACTAACAAACATAATCAAAAGAAAGATTTGTATTTACTAAATACCTAATGTAACCTCTGGATCTGTTTGTTAACGGCTCCATTAATCATGCTCAAAGATAATCTGTCAGTGTGGAAGTGGCTCTCTTTACATTTTCAACCAAGGTTCTCCTAAAATGACAGATTGAATGTTTGGCCACCATGATCATAATGTTGTTCGATAAATTCTTCCCAACCTGGCTGTAAGTTGATTTGTTTTCAGCTAATGCATTATTCTGAATCCCCTGCTCAGTCCCATGAGTAATAATGGAGTATCCCTGCCATGAAGCTTAGCCATCGAAGGATTGAAATTATCTTTTTAAACATTTGAAACAGATTTGAGAGAAAAATAAAATTTCGTGCTTACATTTTTCTCCCAACTTCTTTCAAAGGTACAATTTAATGTCAGAGAAATGTATACAATCTACATCCTGAAATGCTTTTTCTTCGCAGCCATCCATGAAACAGAGGAGTGCACCAAAGAATGAATGACAGTTAAATGTTAGAACCCCAAAGTACCCCCCCCAGCTCCCCTCTTCCACGCATAAGTGGCAGCGAGCAACGATTCCCCCGCCTCCCACTGGCAAAAAAAAAAGGCAAGCATCGGCACCACCACCGAGCACTCAAGCGTGACCAAAGACTTGGCGTTTCACCCAGCATTCGACATACCACAGGTTCTATCTCTCCCTAATAAGGGAAAAAGAGGTGTCTCCATTTTCCCAGCAAGCAGGGAGACATAACAAACAACTCACTGGTTTACGATGTTAGAAGTCTGTTACGTTGCTTTTATCGAGCTCTGTGCCCAAAGATCGCAAAGATCCCAGGTCTCCAGGCACATAACAAATATCCCGACGACACACAGGTCTCCTGTCATGAAACCAATCCTCGATCTGCCCATCTCAAGAGCTCTGAGATCCTAGGCTTCTGAATTCGAGCTGGACTCTTAGGCTGAGCCTTTGGCATGCTGAACAATGGCCAGTTATGGAACCTTGAGAGCGGGTCCCATTCCCACAAAGAACCATAGGCAGCATGTAACTGCAGGTCAGGGTCTTCAAAAGAAACGTGAAAGGGAAAAATAGAGATATCTAAGATGGAAATAGAGCTGTTTCCGAAGATGCAAGTAAAGGAGATGCTGTTATAGGCACCGTTAACCCTCCTAAGCTCCACCTTTCTACATCCTTATACCAATTATAGCCTCACAGTGTCTAGAGAGTATGTTACTCACAACAACAATGTGCAGTAGAGCATCTCTGAATGCACAACACGTTAAACCTTGAAGTGGATGGGTTGCAGTGAAAATATCCACTGTAGCCCACCCACTTTTAAATATACTCCCTGGCCACTTTATTAGGTACGGCAGTGGAACCTAGTGTAGCCTTCTGCTGTTGTAGCCCATCCAATTCAAGGTTCAGCATTTTGTGCATCCAGACATGCTCTTCTGCACTGTTGTAACACATCATTATTTGAGTTACTGTTCTCTTCCTGTCACCTTGGCTATTCTCCTCTGGCCTCTATCATACACAAAGCAGTTTTGCCCACAGGACTGCCACTCACTGGATGTTTTATGTTTCTCACACCATTCTCTGTAAGCTATAGAGACTGTTGTGCATGAAAATCCCTGGAGATCAGCAGTTTCTGAGATACTCTAACCATCCCATCTGGCACCAACAAACATTCCACGGTCAAAATCACATAGATCACATTTCTTCTCCATTCTGGTGTTTGGTCTGAACAATAACTGAACCTTGTGACCATCTCTGCATGTGTTTATGCATTATGTTGCTGCCACATGATTGGCTGATTAGATGTTTGCATTAATGAACAGGTGTATATAAATGCAAATACAGATCGTACTCCACTAGGGTGGCGGAGCGACCTGTAATTTATTAGTTGTAGGTATATGGTGATAGGTACCTTACCACCATAACGTCAATCCTAAATGCACAATTAGTTCAGCTTACAGTTATGAATTGCAGATTAATAGATGTTCGCCATTCTCAGTGGCAGATGTACACCTATCACATTTGAACTCTTGCAGAGATGGTCCCAACTTATCAACTCTGAGCCTACTACAGCATCTTCCAACTTCATGTCGTGACACTAACATTATTAAGCACCTCATAGCACTTCACTAGATAATCAGCAAACTATAGTTGGTAATAAGAACATTAATTTGGAAATAAGACAGATGACCATAAACTTTGGCAAAAATGGAAAATTTTAAGGTATCTTAAACAAAAAAATTGTCAGTGAAATACTGATGTTTAGAGAGGAATTCCAGAACTTTGTGTCTGAGTGGGTAAAGCAACAGATGTGAGTGACAGAATATAGATCAGTGCAGCACAGTACAGGCCCTCTGTACATGATGTTGTAATGACCCTTCAATTTACTATATGGTCAATCTAACCCTTTCTTCCCATCTAGCCCCCCTTTTTCATTCATCCTCGTGTTGATCTAAGAATCTCTTAAGTGCCCCTAATGGGGATAGATGTGGAAGACCATATAACCATAAGATATACAGTGGCATGCAAAAGTTCGGGCACCCTTGGTCAAAATTTCTGTTACTGTGAATAGTTAAGTGAGTAGAAGATGAACTGATGTCCAAAAGTCATGAAGTTAAAGAGGAAACATTCTTTTCAATATTTTAAGCAAGATTAGTGCATTATTTTTGTTTTGTACAATTTTACAGTGAAAAAAAGGAAAGGAGCACCATGCAAAAGTTTGAGTACCCCAAGAGATTTGAGCTCTCAGCTAATTTTTACCAAGGTCTCAGACCTTAATTAGCTTGTTAGGGCTATGGCTTGTTCACAGTCATTGTTAGGAAAGGCCCAGTGATGCAAATTTCAAAGCTTTATAAATACCCTGACTCCTCAAACCTTGTCCCAACAATCAGCAGCCATGGGCTCCTCTAAGCAGCTGCCTAGCTCTCTGAAAATTAAAATAAATGATGCCCACAAAGTAGGAGAAGGCTAGAAGAAGATAGCAATATGTTTTCAGGTAGCCGTTTCCACAGTTCGTAATGTAATTAAGAAATGGCAGTTAATAGGAATGGTGGAGGTCAAGTTGAGGTCTGGAAGACCAAGAAAACTTTCTGAGAGAACTGCTCGTAGAATTGCTGGAAAGGCAAATCAAAACCCCTGTTTGACTGCAAAAGACCTTCAGGAAGATTTAGCAGACTCTGGAGTGGTGGTGCACTGTTCCACTGTGCAGCGACACCTGCACAAATATGACCTTCATGAAAGAGTCATCAGAAGAAAACCTTTCCTGCATCCTCACCACAAAATTCAGCATCAGAAGTTTGCAAAAGAACATCTAAACAAGCCTGATGCATTGTGGAAACAAGTCCTGTGAAGTTAAAATGGAACTTTTTGGCCACAATGAGCAATGGTATGTTTGGAGAAAAAAGGATGCAGAATGTCATGAAAAGAACACCTCTCCAACTGTTAAGCATGGGGGTGGATCGATCATGCTTTGGGCTTGTGTTGCAGCCAGTGACATGGGGATCATTTCACTGGTAGAGGGAAGAATTAATTCAATTAAATACCAGCAAATTCTGGAAGCAAGCGTCACACCGTCTGTAAAAAAAGCTGATGAAAAGAGAATGGCTTCTACAACAGGATAATGATCCTAAGCACACCTGAAAATCCACAATGGACTACTCAAGAGGCGCAAGCTGAAGGTTTTGCTATGGCCTTCAAGTCCCCCGACCTAAACATCATCAAAAATCTGTGTATAGACCTCAAAAGAGCAGTGCGTGCAAGAAGGCCCAAGAATCTTACAGAACTAGAAGCCTTTTGCGAGGAGGAATGGGCGAAAATCCCCCAAACAAGAATTGAAAGACTTAGCTGGCTACAGAAAGCATTTACAAGCTGTGATACTTGCCAAAGGGGGTGCTACTAAGTACTGACCATACACAGTGCCCAAACTTTTGCTTCGGGCCCTTTTCCATTTTTGTTATTTTGAAACTGTGAAAGATGGAGATAAAAAAGTAATCTTGCTTAAAATATTAAAGAAATGTGTCATCTTTAACTTTATGCCTTTTGGAAATCAGGTCATCTTTTACTCAGTTAGCTATTCACAGTAACAGAAATTTTGACCGGGGTGCCCAAACCTTTGCATGCCACTGTAGGAGCAAAGTAGGCCATTCAGCCCATCAAGTCTGCTCTGCCATTCAATCATGGGCTGATCCAATTCTTCCTGTCATCCCCACTCCCCTGCTTTCTCCCCATACCCTTTGATGCCCTGGCTATCTCTCTGTGCCTTAAATGCACCCAATGACTTGGCCTCCACAGCCACTCGTGGCTACATATTCCACAGATTTACCACCCTCTGACTAAAGTAATTTCTCTGCATTTCTGTTCTAAATGGACGTCTTCAATTCTGAAGTCATGCCCTCTTGTCCTAGACTCTCCTACCATGGGAAATAATTTTGCTGTATCATTCGGCCTAGAAACATACAGAACGTTTCTATGAGATTCCCCCCCCCCCCCCCCATTCTCCTAAACTCCAAGGAATACAGCCCAAGAGTTGCCAGACGTTCCTTATACAGTAACCCTTTCATTCCTGGAATCATTCTCCTGAATCTTCTATGAACATTCTCTAATGCCAATAGACTCTTTCTAAAATAAGGAGCCCAAAACTGCACACAATACTCCGTGTGGTCTCACAAGTGCCTTACAGAGCTTCAACATCACATCCCTGCTCTTATATTCTATACCTCTAGAAATGAATGCCAACATTGCGTTCGCCTTCTTCACCACCCACTCAACCTGGAGGTTAACCTTTAGGGTGTCTTGCACAAGGACTCCCAAGTCTCTTTGTATCTCTGCATTTTGAATTCTCTCCCCATCTAAACAATAGTCTGCTTTTAGTGTCTTCTTTGATATTAGTTGCCAGCTTCCTCTCATAATTTAAAAAAAAATGCAAGGAAAAAGCGAAGTCCACTTACCCACTTACCTCACCAAAGCCTGAATGAGCCAAAGCCCTACCACTCTGCTTCACACCACTCCGTCAATGACAGCTCCTTTGATGACCGCTCCACTAGGCAGTGACTCCCTGTTATGCCTGTATCTTCCCTGCTCTCCAACTTGTGATTGGTGCTCCGGTTATAGCCGAGTTCCCTCAAAAGTTTTCCCCTTTTAAACTTTGCTCTTGGACCTGTGTGCCACTCCTCTCTCGGAGCTCTCCAACTCATGGTTGGTGCTCCGTTTAGTGAAGCATAGTGAGAAATTAACTTTACACTGTACTGTATCATCAAATGATCATTCTGACAAGAATGTATTGTCAGAATCTATATCAAATCTGACATTTGTCCTTCCCCCATACAAGGATTACTTAATAGCAATTAGCTGCAAGAGTCTATTAATTTCCTTTACCCTCTTAGACCTCCTCCTGAACTGTTACTCATTTTATTTAATTCAGGAAAGCAATCTGTGTACCAGCTGATCCGATAAGCAGTTCATATAATTAACTGGTAATAGATCTGTGCTAGAGAAGTGGATGCAATACATTGAAATGCCTATCTGGTCATGGTATGCTCACTTTGCCAAGCATACATCTTCTGCTTGTTAAGCTGGTGCAGTGATCTCTCCATCCAGGAGGAACTGGTAAATCAGTATTGCTCACCAGGAATTTACAATAATGTTTTTGTCTCTGTAATATCTGGAATTAATATTGTTTGATATGCAATAACAGTATTTGGCTGAACATGCCTCTACAGTGATGAAATGTGAAGTACCTTGATGATTAAATAAGAGTTGCACAGAAGCCCAGATGCTGTGATTTGATTATGTATATTATTTACTCTGGTATTTGGCTGATATCTTATGATTTTGTCCAATTTGTTCTGGAAGCCAAGGCGGTGAGAATTTTTTCCCAAAATGGAATGATCTATGGTTTTGCTTACCTAAAATTGTTTCTCTTCCCCTACTCACATTCTACCTCCCAGCATGTTTTACTGGCAGTAACTCTTAACAATTTGACAATGCCTGCATGTTATTTCCAACTCAGTGAGTATTGTGGTTAAAAGCAACCTCTATTTATATTGATAGTGAATTAACTTTGACAGACCTCATCAGTGAAACAAATATAATTATTCACCTGCTCACCAAGAAGTGCTCATTCCAAATTTCTTGATGTGTGGCAATTAAATTGCATGGAATGATAGCACTGTGTGTAAAAGGTTGGAGGGATAAAGCACAAGGGATTCTGCAGATGCTAAAAATCCGAAGTATACAACGCACACAAAATGTTGGAGGAGCTCAACAGGTCAAGTAGCATCTATGGCGAGGAATAAACCGTTGGTGTCAGGACATGAAGGGTTTTTTCATTAGGTGATGACACTATTTGCTAATAAGGGCAGTTAGCTCACTGAGGGTCACAACAAGCTTGTATAAGAATTTTTAATGCAGTCATCTGTAGGAGAATTTCTTAAGCCATTGAATTAAAGAATGTGATGTTGGCAAGAGCAGCAGACGCTAGTATGAACACCTCACTTGATGAGGCAATTTAACATAAATTGATAAGTGCTGGTACTTTAAGTATTGATGAAGGTCTCAGCCTGAAACATTGAATATTTATTCTTCTCCGTAGATGCTGCCTGACCTGCTGAGTTCTTCCAGTATTTTGTGTATTGTATACCCATTGTAACTCATTGGATGTGTGTGTCCCAGATCAATTAATGCCAGAGATACAGTGATTACACATATAATTTCCCATTTAACTTTACAGTAATCAAAAGTAATGTCATTGTTGTCAGCTTCATCTGTAATATTTAGTTGCCAGTTGTCGTCTTATTGTTATCAGAGTTGACATCTTATAGTTATCAGAGTTGACAGTAAGTTGTGATTGTTTTAAGGTCTCTAACTTGTGAGACCATGGATCTGCGCCCTCTCCAGGGCGCAGGCCTGGGCAAGGTTGAATGGAAAATCAGCAGTTGCCCATACAGCGAGTCTCCCCTCTCCATACTACTGATGTTGCCCAAGGGAAGGGTAAGGGCCAATACAGCTTAGCACCAGTGTCGTCACAGGAGTTGCCAGAAAGGGGTTGAAGGCAACGTTTGAACTGCCTTAGGGACTCCAGCTCCAGATTTGTCCTCAGGGTTTATTCCCTAAGCCTTTCCCATGAGTGGGTATGGCCGCAAGGCAGCGGAGGTTTAAAGTCAGAGTTTTCCCTCTCTTAAATGGACTGCCTTTCCAGGCTGATGAAGCACTAGCTTTAAGGCGCCAGGACCTGCCTTCGCCCCTTCTCCTGTCAGTAGAAACATTTCCGCCAGGCTTCGAGGCTAAGCCACACGAGAAAGCCAGGAGTTGGGCTTGGTTGTCAGAGGCTATTTGAGGCACGTGCCATGAGGAGCACTTTTAGGTAGTGGGAGCTTGTCCCCACCACTACCCCTTGGCTTGACAACCTTGGAACCTCTAACTGGTACTGATCCCAATATCACTTCTGTCATATTGAGATCTCCATGGAGTCACAGCTTCAATTGCAAAGACTACAGAGTTCTACATGCAGTGTCCTCTTTATTATTATATACCTCCTGTGCCTAATAAAGTGGCCTCTAGGTATAGGTGCTGCAGTCCATCCAGTTCAAGGTTCAACGTGTTGTGCATTCAGAGGGTTTCTTCTGCATACTGTTGTTGTAACAAAAGGTTATTTAAGTCACCTTCCTGTCAGCTTGAACTAATCTAGTCATTCTCCTCTGACCTCTCTCATTAACAAGGCATTTTTGCCCACAGAACTACTGCTCACAGGATTTTCTTTTTTGTTTCTCGCACCATTCTCTGACCTCTAGAGCTGTGTGTGAAAATCCCAGGAGATCATGGTTTCTGACCACCCTGTCAAAGTCACTTCGATCACATTTCATCCCCAATCTGATGCTTACCTGAATAATAATTAAATCTCTTGACCATTTCTGCATGTTTTTATGCCTTGAACTGCTGCCACATGATTGGCTGATTATGTTTCTATTAATGAGCAGGTGGTTGGGTGTACCTAATAAAGTCACCAGTGAGTGTATTTTGCAATGACATCCTTTGTTTACTGTCTCTGCAGCTAATCGAAGAGGCAATGCTATGACGTCTGTTCTTGCCAAAGAACTCACCAAGGATGATGCCATCAGTCAAACTGTAAGTAAAAAACAGAAGATGGCGGAAGAGAAAAATGTCGTGCCACCAGTGGAAGAAGATGAGATGCTGGAAGATATTCTCACCCGCTCCAACTAAATCCATAGGAAGTATCTGGAATTTACAATACAGTGCCATAAAGCCAATGCTTTGGAATGATGCTTGTTTAAACTCTGAATCTGAATGTGCTACAGTTGAATTTTTTTTTTCTGGACGAGTATCTCACCTGGAAACAATGGCACTACCCCAAGAGTACACAGGTGATTTTTCTTTATGTAGATCTAAAACAGATGTGAGGATTTGGGGTATTGAGCAGAATGGTTGAGATGCCTATGCATAATACAGTTTCTAAATATTGGTTTTAGCACTGCTGCAGTGCAGATTTTGTCTTGAAGAGCCAAAATGGTTTTCCATTGGTTATTTGTTCTCACCTTTACAACATATCATTGATTTCCATCTTTGGGTTTTATTCTTGACTGGTTACTGAGATTTAAACAAAAAATTGCACATCAAACTCATGGGCCACTTAAAATAAATTGCTAGGTCTCAATATGCACATTATTAATGTTGTACAATATTTTAGTTTGATTGTGACTGCTTCCTGTATCATAGACCACAAGTGGAAATTAATATTGTACACAGTATAAAACCTGATAATGCATTGAAGTGTGAATTAAAGTATGAATAGCACATAACGAGTTATAATGGGGAAAAAAGAACAAATCTGTTTATGTGGACAGCTAAAATGCTTTCACTATTAATGACAGTCAGAATGTTACACAGCAGAAACCAGATTTGTTTTAGCAGTTTTCAAAAGTAAGCTGGAAGATAACCTTTAAGTATTACTGCTTCTTCATTAATACTTTTCTCATCCCTCTTCTCACTCAGTTTGTTGTCATGGGACAGACAATTTGAAAATGGTATGTTTCTTGCTTTTGCACATTGACTTTCTTAGAACTGCTCAGTGCACAACATGGGATCATTTCCACTGTGCTAAAGATCACAAGTTGGAACTGTCATGTTTGACAGAGGGAGGAATAATAAATGTTATGGTGCCAAAAGGGGAGATACTAACTTAAAATCCAGTGGTTAAATCATTATTTCATTCAAATGTAGTATAGGAAAAAAAATTTCTAGTGATTAGGTCAAGTTTAATGTTCCAAGCAGTTCACTCTAGGAGTCTAGGTGTTCTTCTTGCATCTTTTTAGTGGTGAAATCTAAAGGACAGACAGCTCCTGAAGTACTATTGTGTTCCTATGTGATATTTCATCAGTTCCATTCAAATGAAAATTTATTAAAGCATGATTTCTGCTCCATTTGTTAATGCTAACATCCTTCAAGTTTGAAAATTTTCATGCAGACAAGGATTTTTTTAGACAAACTATAGACATATCTATTGTTAAGTTGCAATTCTCAAGACTTCCTGCAAAAATATTATTAGATCTTCAAGGGCCATTCTTTCCACCATGGATGAAAACTGCAGATACACATTATGGGTAATTCCTAATTGGGAAATGGAAATGAACCAGAAAAATTACCTCATAAGTTCTGATTATTAGGAAACAGCTAAAAGGAGACTAGAACTGAAGGAAGCTGAACTATAAGGTGTGTTTATTATTTATCCAAACCAGTATCATTACTATGTATATTTTTCGGTAAAGTTTTATCATGTTGAATTGATGTCGATCAATAATCCATGCAGATTGCACAGGAGCAGCTGATAATGAATTTGAGGTGGGCTTGAAGTCCCAATTGAAATAAAGTACTGCTGTATCTGTTCTATTTTAATCTCTGCTGAGACCCATCTGACTGAAGTAATGGAGTTGTCTTCAGATTCATAGGATTTACTACTGTAAGTGTAGACAAACTTTGGGCATTTATTGCCAGATGTATTTGCTGTGCCTGTCTTATTCTGTTCTATATAACATCTTTGAAAATATCCTTTGAGCATTTGTATGTTCATATCACATGACCTATTAACCACCACCTTCTATTAGAAGAAATTCCTACAGAATTTATTTTTTTATATAAAAAGAACTGAAGAAATTGAACCTTTGTGCTTCAGAGAATCTTCCTATATTTTAAATAAATGCACGCTTGAGCTATTCTGGCTGAGGAAAAAAAAACATTAAATACTTTGCCAAGGAGTTGTGTTGCAAACAGCCACTGTCTGCTAACCTACACAGACTAATTCTATTTCTTGACAGTGTTGTCATCCAAATATTAGCAACTGATGCCTTTTCACCAGTGCCTGGACCAGTTTAAACAAAATTCCTTCCATTAACAAAAATCTATGTTTACACTCTTTTATAAAATTGGTGTATTTGAAAACATTTGCAAATAATTTTTTTAAATCTCTGAAAAATGGTTGATGTAGTCCTTTTTACAGCAATAGACAATGAAAAGGAAATCTCGCATCATTTGCCACTAGGCCTGTGCAACAAGCCCAACAGATTTCTTCACCTTTCATACAAGTTCACTGATCAAGTACCATAGATTTCCATTACCTCTCCAAGGTCACTAGAAAAAGAAAGGTCAGTATCGGAGTAATAAGACACCTTTTGACTCAGTGGCAATGGTTATGACACACTTAAGTCTGACTTGAGCAAATTCAATTGTTTCATACAATTCCACAAGTAGATGCCGGTTTGAATAATAGTCAACGTGAATACTCAGTGTAATACCAAATGTAGTACTTGAGAACAGATGCAAATGAAATTTTTTCCCATTTTTGATCAGTTCTATTTGCTAGGTAACTTGTATTGTCTTGAAATAATTTTACCCCTGAGTTGAAACAACTTCAGTTGTCTCTTGATCTTCAGTGTACTAATCCATGTTTAGATAAATTTACACTATGAAGTTCGATCAACACTTGGAATAATGTTTTCATAAACGTTACACAATCCTGGTGAATCTGGACTTTACATACATATTTTCTCTGTGCAAATCATGCCCCTTGCTTAGTTGCTCTGTGATATCTGAAGGTAATGTGTTAATTCTGTGCCAATATCTTTGTTCCTGTTTAGATCAGAACAGTGTCTGCAGCCTTGCTGTCCAGATAATCAGGTGATGCACTTGGTACTATGGCAACATGGGGTTCCCAACCAGGGAACACTGATTACACTGACCCTTTGCTTAATGGTATTGGTCTGTGGCAAATCACCCAATAATAATAAATTGAGCAAATGTTTACAAATGGATATCAGATGCTACGAAATCAGTGCATATTCTGTTCATTGTGCATGTTTTATCTTCATGTCTATGGGAAGCTGATGGTGTTGTTGATATCTATATATCAGCAGCCAAGTTTAATTATTACTAGCACATCTGAAGCACTGGTTTTTATAATAACTCGAGTCTATAGATTGCTATGTAACTGTGCAAATGGTAGCACACTGGCTTCTACCTTAATTCAGACTCTTGAGTCTTTATGCACAGGAGATGTTCAGGAATGGTGTTTTCTCAGGGTGGATTAAACCGTAGTCCAGATTACATAAAGATTGTTCCCTTTCTGTTTAAAGTGGCCCTGCTCCGTTCTGAAAGGTGTTAGTATGTGCATTTAGCAATGACAGTCCTTACAGCACCTTTCCCAGGTCTAGAAATGAGCGAGTCCTGCTGCAAGCATCAGCACTAAGATTTTGTGTTACCCCCAAGACCTCTACACACTGATCACAGGATATGCCAGACTGCATCAAGAACCTGCACTAAGTGATGTGAAAGTCCTGCTGAAACTTATGAACCTGTAAATATAGCTGTGGTTGACTTAAGTTATTGAGTTCAAATGTTCTTAAGTACTTTAGGACAGAGGTAACCATAAGAAACTGTGGTATAAAAATAAGAATTAATCTCAGTATAATTACAAATGTGTTCATTATGCAGGTGGGTGTGGCAGGAAGAAACCTTAGACAACTTGTTAATCATTCTAATTGTTGCTCTTTGAAAGAGCAAAACTAAGAGCATTTCATGTAAGTGAGAGTCCTGTAGGTTTACACATTTAGTTACTGCATCTTATTCACTAATTTAGGTTATAGATAATTTCACATCATGGTTATGTATTATTGGTGCCTGGGCTGGCATTATTTTATTGCATTTAAAGATGTGCAGAGGATTCATCATTTTTATAGAGTTTAAATTGTTATTTAACTTCCTACATCTATTTCATAATATGCAAATTATTTAAATCTGCTTAATCCAGCTCCTTTTTCCCGAACATGCATAATCTAGTGGAAGTTGCTGGTCAGCTGATTATGAATTTTTATTGCTCTTGAGAAAGAATGTCACATTCCCAGTTTGTGGATTTTTTTTTGTATTTAAGATGACCACAGTGTTGTGAATTTTATTTTCCCGTCTTAATATTTTAGAATCATGGTTCAGGAAATTAACCTGTGTAGAGCACGCTATGTTTCTGAGGAAACAACCAGATTGATGTTATTTCTTGGCACTGTAATCATGTAAAGATTAGACTACAAAACTGAGAGCAGGTTTACGAAAAATGCACCAAGTGACCTTGTACTTCATTAGCCGTGGCAGAGGAGTGGGGTGGTGAGGGTTGTGCGGAGGAACGGAACTCTGAATTATTTTCTGTAGGCACGTACCTCTCTGTTCCATGTCTCTTCCTACAACTAAAAAGCATTCAATGGAAAGTTAATGCAGTGTGATTAAGTAATGTAATAGTAGTGACTCGATGATAGAGTAATGTAAACTGCCTAAGAAGTCACTGCTCCCGTCATCAGCTTTGATGTGTGGTTCTCAATATTACTAAGATATGGCATCAAGACTACCTGTTAAGATATCTAATTGTTACTTGGGTCCAATTGAAAAGAAAATTCATTAGGAACTAGATAATATAAGCAATTATAGCATTTCCAAATGCTTTATTATTTGTCCAGGGGTAGCATGTGCAGATTGATATTCAGTGTTATGTTACTCGGGGATATATATATATGTAGAAGTATTTGTCAAACCACTGTTTTTTTTCTTTGTAATGGAGATTGTCCCTCTACACTTTGCCTATAAGTAGATTTGCAGGTCAGAGAGGAGGCTGATGGCTGGAAACTCCCACAAGGATGCTCTATATATCAGTAATAGGGTTAGTTCCTTTCCATGTTACCTTGTCACATTATCACTGGAATGCAAGGGTTAAATGTACATTATTTGTCCTTTGCACTGTCATTGGAACTGGAAGTTAAATGAATGTCTGTTTTGTAAAACAACTTGGAAGTAGTTGTTCAGAATGTTTGCAATAAGAAAAGTAAGCCCTCATACATTTGTGTCTTTGTGCAGACTAAAAGCTCTGAGGCTCTGTCTGCTGGGATTGCTTTGAAAATGGCAATATAAAATATAGTGTTTCTTTTTCTTGGAAGAATTTTTGAATAGAAATTAATTTCTTTTTGCGTTGGAACATAATTTTATTAAATGTGTGATTCAGATTGTAAATAAAGAACTATTATATCAAATTGCACTGTTGTACTTTGGAGTGTGGTGTCTTAATGCCTGATTGTCTTTAAGGCTGGTGTAAGAATGAACATGGAGCATAGAACAGTATAACATGTGCCCTTCGGCCCTTGATGCTGCACTGAACTTTGAACCTTATCTACGATCAATCAATCAAACCCTTCCCTCCTACATAGTTCTCCATTGTTCTATCATCCATGTACTTATCTATTAAATGCCGCTGGTGTATCATTCTCTTTCATTTCCCCTAGCAGTGCTTTCCAAGTACCCACCCACCCTCTGTGCAAAAATACTGACATCCCCCTCCCCTATACTTTCCTCCAATCACCATAAAATTATGCATCTTGAATTAATCACTTACACCATGAGAAAAAGTCTGGCTACTCCCGTGATCAATGCCTCATCATCTTGTACACCTCTATCAAGTCATGAGTAGGGCAATATAATCAAAGGGTGAATTATTGAAACTGGTGCACACCAAGAGACCAGACAAAGCTGATCTACCTGAACAGGATTTATACACTTCTCTATGTTCATCCTTACAAAGAAAACTTAATATCAGTAAAACTTGGTTTTGGATACTGAATAAAAAAATTATCTGCAAGTCTACCTTAAATCTAATCTCAGGCAGAACAATAGTGGCTATGATAACATAATAAGCTTCAGTAACACAAGAGGTTCTGAAGGTGCTGGAAATTCAGATTAACACACCCAAAATGCTGGAGGAACACAGCAAGTCAAGCAGTCATATGGAGAAGAATAATCAGTCAACGTTTCAGGCTGAGAGTCTTCATTAGGAATCAAACCTTCTGTACTTTGGTGCATCCCAATCTCTGATAAACCTTATGATGACAGGGAACCATTCACATTAGCACCAGCTGTATCCAGAAGGTTACCACCAGTTATTAACCCTTTCTATTCCTACCCCTTCAACAGCTGGTTTCTTCCATATGGTGATCATTGCTGAGCCATTTGTTACAGCATTGGCACTTGCACTCCTGCTCCTCTCCCATCAGTATTCTATACTTGGTGGCAATTTTATTAGGTACACCTGCTTGTTAATGAAAATATTTAATCAGCCAATCATGTGGCAGCAACTCAATGCATAAAAGCATGCAGACATGATCAAGAGGTTCAATTGTCCGGACCAAACATCAGAATGGCAAAGAAATGTGATATAAGTGGCTTTGTTGTGGAATGATTGTTGGTGTCTGATGGAGTGGTTTGAGTATCTTAGAAACTGCTGATCTCCTGGGATTTTCACACACAACAATCTAGAGTTTGCAGAGAATGGTGTAAAAAACAAAAAGCATCCAGTGAGCAGGACTTTGAGTGAAAATGCCTTGTTTATGAGAGAGGTTAGAGGAAATTGGCCAGACTGGTTCAAGCTGACAAAAAGGTAACAGAAGCTCAAATAACCACACAATGCACAGCACGTGAAGTGGACAGGCTACAAAAGCAGAAGATCATAGCAGGTACCACTCCTGTACCTAATGAAGTGGCCAGAGTGTATGCGATTTACTGTTGGGTGGCTGGTATTGCCAAAATATTCAATGTCACCACCATCGCTTCCAATCTTGTCAATTTGTATTTGTAGGATTTGCACATTTTGCTGCTAAAGGGAACCCTCAGAACATTTTCTTTGTTATTCTCTTCAATTGCCCACATTCTGCAAGTGGGTTTGATATTCACTGGGGGATTTTATTCTTAAATCACAATATAGTCATCATTGGTCATACCAACAAGAAGACGGCATCCATCATTAATAATCCTCATTGTATGAGGCAAACCCCCTTCTCATTACTACCATCAGGGAGTAGGTACGATAGCCTGAAGACCCACACTCAACACTTTTAAGAACAGCTTCTACTCCTGCACTATCAAATTTCTGAATGGCCCACAAACCCATCACAATTACTTCAGTATTCTGATTTTTCTCTATTTTTTGTTAGTTATGGAATTTTATATATATATATATTGCACTGTACCTTCACCATAAAGCAACAAATTTCACATCATATATCAGTGGTAATAAAGCTGATTCTGACTTGGATGTGAAACACTGGTGCTAAGTGATATCAGTAGTGCAACCTTATTGTCATCTGACTGTTCATATATACAACTAAACAAAACAACATTCCTCAGGACAACGAAGCACCCACAATACATAAAAGAAAAATATTACCACAAAAGGTTATAAAATTTCATTCAAAATGCATGTGAAGTGCATGGCACAAGTAAACAGTTCACTGTTGTAATGATGAAACCTTGGTGGTGACAGGGTGTCCATTAGTCTCACAACCTGGTGGAAGAAGCTGTTACCCAGTCTGGCAGTCCTGGTCTTGATGCTCCTGTACCTCATTCCTGACAGTAGTGGGTCAAGGAGATTTTGAGAGTGGTGGTAGATATCTTCCACAGTCTGAGGGAAGAAGCTGCTACCCAATCTGGCAGTCCTAGTCCTGATGCTCCTGTATCTCCTTCCTGATAGCAGTGAGTTAAAGAGATTGAGGGATGAGTGGTAGGATCCTCAACAATGCTTTGGACCCCTTGTATACAATTCTTTTGAACTTTGAAATTGGTTTACCATTGTCTCATGGACCAAGGTACAGTGAAAACCTTTGTTTTGCATGCCATCCATACAGATGATTTCATTACCATGGTGCACTGAATGTCTCCCCTTCCTTTGAATTGTAACTCATCCAGGATGTTCAGGGAACATTTCACTATGATTAGCAGACAGTCATTTTCAGCAGTAACAAATTGCATCATATCCTCTCAAGATATTTTCAGCAGCTTCAGATGGTTATACTAAAGCTGAGATGCTGAATGCATTGAGCAACTACGTTGCCTGGCACTCATGACTGTAATTACACCTTGTTAAAGCTTGTACACATACTGTTCACGTGATGGAACAGAAACATAACAAAATTCTGGTGTGGCTCAGTAAGAAAATCCAGAAGATGGTGTGGTGGTGATTCAGGATTGTTAATTGAGAAGTGTTAAAGGAGAACAAAATGATTGTTACTGTGGATCTGATGAAGCATAAAAAAAACAATAAGTAGAAAGACAATGGCATAGTGATTAGCACAACGGTTTGCAGTACCAGCAACCGAGTTCAATTCCAGCCGCTGTCTGTAGGAGTTTGTACATTCTCCCCTTGACCACCTGGGTTTCCTTCAAGTGCTCTGGTTTCCTCCCAAGGTCCAAAGATGTACAGGTTAGTAGGTAATTGGTCATTGTAAATTGTCCTGTGATTAGGCTAGAGTAAAATTGGGGGTTGCTGGGTGGCGTGACTCAAAGGGTCTATTCCATGCTGTATCTCAATAAACAAAAAATAAAAGTATATAATGAATTACAGCTGGGGGTGTCCGTGTTCAGAGTTCATTTCTGGAGCTACCTGTAAGGAGTTCCTATGTTCTTCCTGTGATATGCTTGGGTTTCCTCTGGGTGCTTTGATTTCCTCCCAAAGTACAAAGATGTACCAGTTAGTAGGTCTTGGTCACAAATTGTCCTGTAATTAAATAGGTGGGTTGCTAGCCAATATGGCTCGTTGGGCCAGAAAGGCCTGTTCCACGCTATATCTGTAAATAAATAAAAGCAAACACAATAAGTATAAATACATCAGATTTGCATATGTACATAAAGTAACACTATGTACACCATCTGTACATAAATATTTTACTGATTAGATATTTTAGGTCAATGCTTTGCCATTAAATGTTCTCAGAAGAGGCAAAGTAGAATAGATTGTGGATATCAGAAATTAATAGAAAATGCTTGAAGTCCTGTCCAGATGGCACTACTGTTAACTAATGGTCATAGAGTACTGTAGCTATACAGTATGGAACAGGCTCTTCAGCCCAACTCATCCATGCTGACATTGAACCTAGCAGAGCTTGTCCTATTTGCCTATATTTGGCCCATATCCAACTAATTTTTACTAAAAGTCTTTTAAATGTTCTAATTGTACCTCCTGCTATCCCTTCCTCTGACAGTTGGTGCCATATCCCCGCCTCCCTCTGTTTTGAAAATCTTGCCCCTTTAAATCTTCCCTCTCATCTTTAACCCATGCCCTCTAGCTTTAGACTTGCCTACCCTGAGGATATGACTATGTCCATCTACCTCATCTGTGCCCTTCATGTTTTGATAAACCAGATTGGTCATCAAACTGAGAATTGTACACAAAGAGACTGAAGCATTGTTGAGGATCCCTGCCACCATTCCACAATCTCTTTGACCTACTGCCATCAGGAAGGAGGTACAGGAGCATCAGGACTAGGACTGTCAGACTAGGCAACAGCTTCTTCCCTCAGGCTGTGAGACTAATGAATACCTTACCACCATGAGGTCTCATCAATAGGACAGTTTGTTCTAAAACAGCTGTTTTAAAACAGCTGTTCACTGTTTACCTGTGCTGTGCACGACATACACGTTGAATTATATATTATTAACTTATATGTGGTAATATTTTGTGTTATGTGCTGTGTGTGTTGTATGGATTGTGGGTGCACCGTGGTCCGGAGGAATGTTGTTTTGTTTGGTCGTGTATGTGTACAGTCAGATGACAATAAACGAACTTGAATTGTGAATGATTTCTGTCATCAAGTTAAAGCAGTAACTGATCCTCTTCCCAAGTTTCTAACGTGGTGCTAGTGTTAGCTGAATGTTGTTTGAGAATGGGGTATCCCACCATTACAATCACTGGTTGTTTGTGAATCAGTGTGCATATCAGTGAAATCCAGGCAAGTGAGGACCGGGCTTGGTAGCACAGTGAAAACCCATCTCTGGAGACAGACTGTCTACTCATATCTTTTATAAGCGTACTAGCTCTCACAGCGATCTTGACGCCACCTTATCACTTGTAAAAATGCAGTTCCTCCATCTCTGCTGCATCTCTTCCTAAACTGAAGCTGTCTTTTCCAGATCATCAGAGATGTTCTTCTTCAAAGAGAAGGGATTTCCTACCTCTATTGTTGATGCTGCCCTCACCTGCATCTCCTTTTCCCAGACATCATCTCTTACACTATCTTCCCATTGCTTTAACAGAGATAGAGTTCCCCTTGTTCTCACCTGCCACTCAAGAGCCTTTGCATCCAGCACAGCATTCTTCACTACTTCCAGTATTTTCAACACGATCCTACCACCAAACATATCCTTGTTTTCTGCAGGGATCGCTTTCTCCATGATTCACTTGTCCATTTGTTACTCTGCACTTAGCTCCCACTTGGTACTTACCCCTCAAACCAAAGAAATGCTACACCTGCCCTTTCATTTTCCCCCTCATGACCATCCAAACAGACCTAGCAGGTGAGGCAACACTTCACCTGTGAGTCTGTCAGGGCCATCTACTGTTTCTTGTGTGGCCACCCGTACATCAGTCAGTGAAGCACAACGCAGACTGGGTGACCACTTTGTGGAACACCTTCAGTTTATTCCTGGTAGTCCTATCCTCATTCCTATTCCAACATGTTGGTCCGTAGTCTCCTCTTCTGCCATGATGAGTCCATTGGCAGGTTGGAGGATCATGGAGGACCATTCCCCAAACTGAATGCCCTTTTACCCCTTCTCCTCTCCTTCCCTCCCCTGACCTGCTTATCATCTGCCCCTGGTAGCGCTCCTCCTTTCCTTTCACTCATGACACACTCTCCTTCCAATTAGATTCCTTCTTCTTCAGCCCTTTACCATTTCCACTTATCACTTCCCAGCTTCTCACTTCAACCCCCTTCCCTCACCCAACCACCTTCCCCCTCACCCAGTCCCATGTGTGTGGGACTATCACGTCCCAGTGTGTACACCTTCCCCTCCCCACACCTTCCTATTCCAGCCTTTTACCCCTTCCTTAGCAAACTTGATGAAGAGTCTTGGCCCAAAGCTTCAACACTTCATTCCTTTGCATAGATGCTGCCTGACCTGTTGAATTCCTCCAGCATTTTGTGTATATTTTCCCAGATGAGTCAAAACTAGGGGGCATAGATTTAAGATGAGAGGGGAAAGATTTAAAAGGGACAAGAGAAGCAACTTTCACACAGTTGTATGTGGAATGAGATGCCAAAGGAAGTGATAGCGGTAGGTACAATTAGAACATTTAATAGACAGATAAGTGGTTCAAAAAGTTTTAGAGCAGGTAATCCCAATCTGGGGTCCGTGGTATTGGTCTATGGCATAAAAAAGGTTGGGAACCTCTGGTTTAGAAGAACATGGGCCAAATGCAGATGAATGGGGCTATCTCAAGACGGCATCTCAGTCAGTATAGAAGAATTATGCTGAAGGTCCTGTTTCCTTAATGGATAAAACCACAGGTGAAATCTCCAATTGTGCAGCTCTATGTCTGCAAATATATATTTATGAAAACCAACAACAATGACCTAATTAAAACATCAAATAGTGAAAGGCATCGATAGAATGGAAGTGGAAAGGATGTTTCCTATGGTGGGAGAGTCTAAGACCAAAGGACACCCATTTAGAATAGAGGGAAGTCCTTTTAGAATGGAGATGAGGAGTAATTTCTTTAGCCAGTGAGTGGTGAATCTGTGGAATTTGTTGCCACAAGCAGCTGTGCGGGCCAAGTCATTGGGTATATTTAAGGAAGAGGTTGACATATTTTTGATTAGTCAAGAGTATGAAGGGCTATGGAGAGAAGGCAGGAGACTGGGGTTGAGAGGGAAAATTGGATCAGCCACGCTGAAGTAGCAGAACAGACTTGATGGGCCATTTGGCTTAATTCTTCTATCTCTTATGGTCTAAATACTTTATTACTTTATTGTCACCAAACAATTGATACTAGAGCGTACAATCATCACAGCGATATTTGATTCTGCGCTTCGCACTCCCTGGAGTACAAATCAATAGTAAATATAATAAAAATTTTAATTATATATCATAAATAGAAAAGACAAAGTAAGGTAGTGCAAAAAAAGCCAGAGAGACAGGTACGGATATTTGGAAGGTACGGCCCAGATCTGGGTCAGGATCCGTTCAGCAGTCTTACCACAGTTGGAAAGAAGCTGTTACCAAATCTGGCCGTATGAGTCTTCAAGCTCCTGAACCTTCTCCCTGAGGGAAGAGGGACAAAAAATGTGTTGGCCGGGTGAGTCATGTCCTTGATTATCCTGGCAGCACTGCTCCGACAGCGTGCAGTGTAAAGTGAGTCCCAGGACGGAAGATTGGTTTGTGTGATGTGCTGCGCTATGTTCACGATCTTCTGCAGCTTCTTCCGGTCCTGGACAGGACAACTTCCATACCAGGTTGTGATGCACCCTAGAAGAATGCTTTCTACAGTGGATCTATAAAAATTAGTGAGGGTTTCAGGGTACAGGCCAAATTTCTTCAGCTTTCTCAGGAAGTAAAGGCTCTGGTGGACCTTCTTGGCAGTGGACTCTGCTTGGTTAGACCAAGTCAGGTCATTTGTGATATTGACCCCAAGGAACTTAAAGCTTTTGACCTGTTCCACCTGCGCACCACCAATGTAGATGGGGTCGTGTGGTCCACTACTCCTTCTGCAGTCAACAACCAATTCCTTCATCTTGCTGAAGTTGAGGGATAGGTTATTGTCTTCGCACCATGCCACCAGGTTCTTAATTTCCTGTCTGTACTCAAACTCATCATTACCCGAGATACAGCCTACAATTGTGGTGTCATCAGCAAACTTATATATTGAGTTTGATGGGAACTTGGCTACACAATCATGGGTGTACAGTAAGTACAGCAGGGGGCTGAGTACACAGCCTTGTGGGGCACTGGTGCTCAGAGTGATTGTAGAGGAGAGCTTGTACCCAATTTTTACAGCCTGGGTCCTGTCTGTGAGGAAGTTGAAGATCCAGCTGCAGATCTGAGTGCTAAGACCCAGGTTCCGGAGCTTAGGAAATATCAAAATAAATCCTTATTATAGCTAATTCCTTTCAATTCTGAGTTTCCAAAATAAGGCAGAGTGGTGACTCACACTTCATGTCTTCACAGAGTCTTTGTCTTGTCAGGCCCATGCAGAGAATTAGATTGGGTATGAGTCAAACCAAAATGATGCATCCTTGCTATAATCCCACTGAGTGAAAGATGATTATATCTGTATACAGAACAGCTCATCACATGCTTAAATTTGAAGGAATAATTATATCGCTGTAATAAATAAGGTTGTTTTCACTTCTACTGCAGGGAGAGGTTTAACATTCTGGGCAATTCAGTCTAACACAGCTGTCAGGGAGGCGGTCTGCAAAGATGCTCAGGATCTAATAGCAATTGTATTAACAGTGTATGGAACAGCTGTCATTTTAGCTCCAAATAAAAAAAAGCTTGAAATGGACTAATTAATCATAAAATTAAACTGTGGCATTTTTTAAAACTCATGATCATCGGCATTGATGAAATATACAGTGTTGGTGGTCTTCTGATGCTGTGGCCCATCCACTTCAAAGTTCAACACGTTATATGTTCAGAGATGCTCTTCTGCTCACCACTGTTATAACAAGTAGTTAAGTACACTACTGTCACCTTCCTGTCATATTGAACCAGTCTGGCCATTCTCCTCTGACCTCTCTCATTAACTAGGAGAGAGTTGATTTTTGCTTTCTTGCTCGATTCTCTGGAAACTCTAGAGACTGTTGAGTGAAAATCCTAGGAGTTCAGTAGTTTCTGAGATACTCAAATCAACCCATCTGGCACCAACAGTCATTCTACATTCAAAGTCAGGGGTACCTAATAAAATGGTCACTAAGTGTAGATTCTAGTCCAGGGGTTCCCAGACTGGACTCTATGGACCTCCCAGTTAATGGTAAGGCTTCATGGCATAAAAAAGGTTGGGAATTCCTGTTCCAATCCATGTCTCCAGACTTGAGCCCAAGATCTAGGATGGATCATTAAAATGCTGATCTGTCAATTCAGATGACACCATAGAATGATAGAGTCACACATGGAAAAGGCCATTCACCCCATCACTTTAACACTAACCAGAGGGCACCCATTGACATTAATCCCATTTTCTGCCTAGGTGATTAAATGCTGTCAGCAGCTCAGCTTCCACCATTCTCTCGGTGTTTTCCAACACTCATTACACTCTGCATGTTAAAACACTCCCTCATATACCCTCTATATAGATAACCCATCATCATCAATGACACCCACCATCCAGGCCATGCTCTCTTCTCGCTGCTGATATCAGGAAGGAGGTACAGAAACCTTAGGTCCCATACCACCAGGTTCAGGAACAGTTATTACCCTTCAGCTATTAGGCTGTTGAACCAGCGTGGATAACTTCACTCACCTCAACTCTAAACTGATTCCAAACCTTTCAGGGACTTTACAACTCATAATCTCAGTATTATTATTTACTAGTTATTTATTATTATGATGTTTCTTTTTTGTACTTGCACGGTTTCTGTTCCTTTGCACAATGATTGCTTGTCCATCTTTGTGTGTAGTTTTTCATTGATTCTCTTGTATTCCTTTGTTGTATTGTGAATGTCTGCAAGAAAGTGAAACTCGGGGTAGTATACGGTGATATATGCATTCCTTGATAATCGTCGTGGCTACCCCTCGAGGTCAAGGATGATGGTCTTCATTCTGTTGATCTATTTATGGGTTCTCAAGTGGCTTATGAGTTTAATCTTGGTTTTGAAAGTTCTTCCACATTCAGGACAGGTAGTTCCAGATGGCAGATCGTGCTTTGGTTGTTGCTGCCTCTCTTTCCATTTTCTTCTCTGTTCTTCTAATTCTGCACATCTATTGGCTTTGAAAGTTGCTGTTCCTTCTTGGATGATTGCTTGCCAGAGTTTCCTGTCCTTGGCATTGGTTTCCCAATTGTTGATGTTGATGTTACATTTATTCATGTTGGCTTTTAAGACATCTTTGAATCTCTTCTGTTGTCTGCCTCTTTTACTTTTGCCTTCTTTAAGCTGGGAGTAGAAGTTTTGTTTCAGCAGACGTTTGTCTTCCATCCGAACATCATGACCGCTCCATCTTAGTTGTTTCTTGATGACGTAGGCTTCAATGCTTGTTGTTTTTGCTTCATTTAGCACGCTGACGTTGGTTCTTCTATCTTCCTAGCTGATATTTAAGATGTTTCGTAGACAGCATTGATGGAACTTTTCAAGTGCCTTCAGATGCTTCTTGGAGTGCAACATCAAGTCTTTGATAATAAATTTACTTTGAACATTGAAATTTGAACTCCTAAACCAAAATCTGTGCCTTCTAGTTTTACCTGCCCCCAATATCAGGAAAATGTTCCTTCATTCTACCCTATCTATGTCATTCATACCTCAATCATGTCTCCTCTTAACATCCACCACACCAGAGAAAGAAGAATCAGAAAGAGAATCACCTTCTGATTGAGCTTTATAGATCATAGAAGAGTACAGCAAAGTACATTCCTTCCCCAGAGGAGATTCTGGTGATCCAGAAATCTGAAATCATGCTAACCTGCATCAATTCTCAGCCACAAATTTATCTGCATCTGCCAAATCATATTGTGGTGACTTTCACTAGTCTGTGGCACAGGCAATAATCCAGAGATTACTACCCTGAGATCCTGCTTTTCTGCTTTTTACCCAGGTCCCATTTTCTTTATTTAGGACTTCATCCTTTTTCCTACCTACGTTGTTGGTACTAATATGGGTCCTCACTTCTGCTGCTCCCCCTCCCACTTTAGAATGCTGTGGGCCAAATATGAGACATCCTGACCCTGGCACCTGGGAGGCAACTTACCATCTGGGTGTTTCTTTCACCTCCACAGAATTCCCTGTCTGTTCCCTTAGCTTTTGAATCCATTATCACCACTGCTCTCCTCCTCTCCTTTCTTCACTTCTAAGCCACAGGACCAAACTCGGTGCCAGAGACCTGGTTACTGTGGCTTTCCCCTGGTAGTTAATCCCTCCACAATAGTTTCCAAAGCTTTCTGCAGCCACTCCTCATAACTGAACTTCATCCAGGTAAGATCCTGGAGAATCTCCATTGTACCTTCTCTAGTCCAGTCCAACAGCATAGTGACCAGAACTCCACGCAGCACTCTAGCTATTGTCTGACCAAGTCTTTTTAAAGTTAGTGCATAACATCCCTGCCTCTGTATTCAGCACCCTGACTGATGAAGTTTAGTCTCCCATATGCTTTCTTAACCATGTAACCATCCACTATCATCTGCAAAGTTCCTTGGATCTAAGTTTCCAACTACTCCCAAGGACTTATTCACAATAGCCATTGGATTGACTTCGATGGAAGAAAACTACTGTGCTGCACCAATGTCTTTTAGGACCACCTGGTAAAGGAAACCATTGAGGAAAATAATTTTAACAAAGATGAAGGTTTCGCTTTAAGTAAGAACTGTAATTCGAGGCGGGATAACAAAAACCTAATGGGGTCTAACCAATCAGGAGGGACGAATGAAGGGGGTATAAACTCCACTGTACTAGACATGCCCAGGTGTCATCCTTGATGAAGATGGCAGAGTTTGTCATTGAAACATCAGTTAAAATCGATTCCTGTATCCTGCTCGAAGCCCGAGTATAGTTTATTCGCCATGTATGCTGGGAAAGCACTAGATTCTTTTTGACTTTTAGCTATTTATGATACATTCCTAGCCTTAATTGTAGTCCCAAAACGCATCAAACTCCACCTGCCATTTCTCAGCCCATTTTGGCAACACATTTATACAATGATTGCCCTCCACTCTATGAATAACTTGACTAGCCTTTGATGTTAATCTTGAGGTTCTGCTGGATCGATGTGATAGTTCCAGCAATACTATTTGGAAGAAGGATAAAGGACTTTCCTAATATACTGGGCAATGTTGATCCCTCAACCATCTCCTCCAAAGCAAGTGCCATCAATCCCATTGCTGTTTGTGGGATCTTACAATGCATTAGCTAACTTAAGCATTTTCTTCAAAAGAAATCATAAAACTGTAAGCATTTTTTGCTTTATCTGCCAATGTTTGGTTGATGTCCAGATAGAATATACCATGCATCTCTTGCAAAGATCAATCTTCATGTTTTGTCCAAGGATCCTGACTATTGCACCAATTATTCTACCATAGACGGGATCAGTGATCTACACTTGTTCTCAGCGATCACAGTGGCCCAGCTCTTCAAACCGCTACAGATTCAATTCTGACCACCAGTACCATCTGAGTGGGGTTTGCATGCTCTTCTGGCAACTATGTGTTAAGGTTCCAAATGATAAGGTTTTCTGCCACATTTTGAGATAGAGTTCAACTGCTGTAAATTGCCCCAAGTGCATGGCTGAATTAGAACCTGGGAGGAGTCACTGGGAATGTGGGTATTATAGAGTAAGTTTAGATTAGAGAAGATTTAGTGTAAGTGGGGGCTTCATGGTTAATTTTTTTTTTGGTCCAAAGGGCCTGTTTCATTGCTGTAAAGTCTCTATGAAAGAAAAACCTTCCATAATCAATGTCACTCAATATTGATCAGGAATGGAAGGTTACCAGATCTACACAAGTTGCTTGTCCTATTATTGTCACCATGTGGTGGTCAATAAATGGAGTTAGCCCAAAAAGTTTCTTTATGGGATGTTGTAAACTTTTTATATAAGGCAGAAAATATATAGAGAGTTCTGCATTTTTGTAAAATGAAAGCTACCTAATTGCAGATTAAACATTAGTCTGGGCAAAATTAACTTCTGTGCTTAGTGGAAGCTTGGGCTGAAGCCAACAGCTTATTATTCTATTTGATGATAAATTGTCATCCTGTGTTGGAATCATACTAGACTTTGCATAAATAAAGATAATTATGGCATAGCTATTAACTTAAAGGAAGTGAAGCTTCCTTCCAGAGTCCAATCAACTCAAACTCCTTTGTTCTGTTTGAGAACAGATTTAAAGTAGATGGTTTCTTAACTCCATTGAAAGATGGTTTTAGTGGATCTCCTTGGCAAAGTTCTGTGAGACACTTGACCTGTTAGGTCCTCTGGATCCCTTACTGAGGAAGAATAGTTTGTGAATTCAGAAAATAATACAGTGCATGCAGTTTATATTCAAAGAAGAAAATCTGTAATTTAGTTCTGTAGCCAACATATTCAAAACAACCCTGGATATTCTCTCTTCCCCCCCGCCTCCCCACTCACCCTCTTATCAGGCAGGAAATATGAAAGTCTGAAAGCAAGTACCACCAGGCTTAAAGACAATTTCTATCCAACTGTTATAAGACTTATGAATGGTTCCCTGGTATGATAAGATCAAAGTTCAAGTAAACTTCTTGTCAAAGTACATATATGTCACCAAATAGAAACCTGAGATATATTTTCTTGCGGGCATTCACAGTAAATACGAAGAAACACAATAGAAGCAATGAAAAACCGAACACGATAGACAAACAACCAATGTGAAAAAGACAACAAACTGTGCAGATATAAAAGAAAAAGTAACAAACAAAATAAAAAAGCAATAAGCATCGAGAACATGAGAAGAGTCCTTTAAAGTGAATTCATAGGTTGTAGGAATAACTCAGTGTTGGGATGAGTGAAGTTATCCCCTCTGATTCAAGAGCCTGATATTTGAGGGGTTATAACTGTTCCTGAACCTGGTGAATGTGAGTCCTGAGGCTCCTGTCATCAATAATCAGCTCCTTAGTCTTGCTAACATTGAGAGCGATGTTATTATGGCACCACTCAGCCAGATTTTCAATCTCTCTCCTATATGCTTATTTGTCACCACCTTTGATAAAGCCTATGACAGTGGTGCTATCAGCAAACTTAAATATGCATTGGAGCTGTGCTTAGCCTCGCAGTCATAAATATAAAGCAAGTAGAGCAGAGGGCAGGGGCTAACCACACAGTCCTGTGGTGCACCAGTAATTGTGGAGGAGATGTTATTGCCAATCTGAACTGTATGGAATCTGAAAGTGAAGAAATCAAGGATCTAGTTGCACAAGGAGATATTAATCCGAGGGTCTTGGAGCTTATTGATTAGTTTTGAGGGGATTATAGTATTGAATGCCAAGCTGCGGTCAATGAACTGCTGTTGATGTATGAACCCTTGATGTATGGGTCTTCACAGATATTCCAGGGTTGTGTGAAGAGCCAACTAAATGACATCTGCTGTTGACCTGTTGTGACGGTGGGCAAATTGGAATGGATCCAAGCCGCTCTACAGGCAGGAGTTGATCTGTTTCATCGTCAACCTCTCAAAGCGTTTCATCACAGTGGATGGAAGTGCTACTGGACTCTTGACTTCACAATCTACCTCATTTTGGCCTTGCACCTTGTTGCTTGCCACATTACACTTCTCTGTAAATGTATCCCTATATTCTGCATTCTGTTGTTGTTCTACCTTGAGCTGCCTGAATGCACTATTGCAATAAATTAGTCTGTACAGACTGTATACAAGACAACTTTTTCATAATACCTCGATACATGTGACAATAATAAAGTTCAAAGTTCAAAATATATTTATTATCAAAGTACATATAAAGTATGTCACCATATACATACCTAAGATTCATTTTCCTGTGAGCATACACAATAAATTTATAATAAAATAATAACCATAATAGAATCAATGAAAGACTGCAACAACTTGGGTGTTCAACCATTGTGTGAAAAACAACTGTGTAAATACAAAGAGAAATCATAAATAAATAGATAGATAGATAAATAAACAAACAATAAATATTGAGAACACAAGATAAAGAGTCCTTGAAGTGAATCCATACATTGTGGGAACACTTCAATGATGGGGTAAGTGAAGTTGAGTGAAGTTATCCCCTTTGGTTCAAGGGCTTGATGGTTGAGGGGAAATAACTGTTCCTGAACCTGGTGATGTGAATCCTGCGGCTCCTGTATCTTCTTCCTGATGGCAGCAGCGAGAAAAGAGCATTTCCTGGGAGGTGGAGGTACCTGATGAAGGACGCTGCTTTCCTGTGACAACACTTCATATAGATGTGCTCAATGGTGGGGAGTGCTCTACCCATGATGGACTGGGCAGTATCCATTACTCTTTGTAGGATTTTCCATTCAAGGGCATTGGTGTTTCCATACACAAAATGCAGCCACGTAAAATGCTGGAGGAACTCAGCAGTCCAGGCAGCAACTGTTGAGAAGAGTAAGTAGTCGACATTTTGGGCCAAGACCCTTCATCAATTCCTCCAGCTTTCTGATGGAGTTGCTTTGGACTTTCAGCATCTGCAGATTATCTCGTGTTTGTGATGCAGCCAGACTTTACTCTCTCTACTACACATCTGTAGAAGTTTGCCAAAGATCTGCATGTCATGCTGAATCTTATCAAACTTCTAATGAAGCAGAGGCACTGCATTTCTTTCTTCATAATTGCACTTACATGCTAGGTCCAGGACAGGTCCACTGAAATAATAATATCAAGGAATTTAAAATTCCTTACACTTTCCACCTCTGAACCTCCGATGAGGACTGACTCATAAAACTCTTCATTCCTCCTTCTGAAGTCAATAAATCAGCTCCGTGGTCTTGCTGACATTGAGTATAAGGTTGTTGTTATGGCTCCACCAATTTACCAACTTTAGTTGCTTATTGACCAAGCGCAACAACATTTTGACTCAATGGAGTCTTTTATCCAAATACAAAATATACAGATGAGGAAGGCTATTTTTTTTGTTTTGGATTAATTTATCCAGGAGAATCCAATAATAGCTGCAAATACTATTGAATTACTTCCTAAATGACTGCTGGGATTTTCCATTCAAGGGAGATAGAAGCGACAGCAGATGCTGGAATCTGGAGCAACAAATATTCTGTTGGAAGAACTCAGTGGGTCGAGCAGCATCTCTGGGACGAAGAGAATTTTCGATGTTTTGGAATGTAGCACTACATTAGTACTCACTTCCTTTGCTCTTGTTGTTCTTTAGTTGATGTTCTTTCTCCAATATCCCTCCCGGTAACCACCTTGACTCAAGAACCTTTACCGGCTTAATCTATTCAAAGTTCAAAGATTGAAGTTCAAAGCACATTTATTATCAAAGTATGTATGCATTTTACAACCTTGAGATTTGTCTCCTACCAGGCAGCTTCAAAGCAAAGAAACCCAAAAGAACCCATGAAAAAAATACCGTCAAACACCCAATGTGCTGAGAGAAGAAAAAACAAATCATACAAACACTAATAGGAAGCAAATAGAATTCAGAATAAAAGTGAGTCCATGGACATGAAGCCTGGAGCAGCTGAAGTAGGCCACAGTGTCAGTCTCAGTTTGAACACGCTTTAACCTCAACTCAACTTTACCTCGCACTCGCGCACTTTGACCCTTGACTCAGCCTCATCTTTGCTCGCTCCTCCATTGTTTGTGATGATCATTTACAATAAATTTTACAAGAACAAGTGTTATTAGTAAAATAACACTCACAAAATGCTGGGGGATCTCAGCATGCCAGGCAGCATCTATTGAAAAGAGAAAACAGTCGACGTTTTGGGCCAAGACTCCTCATCAGGAATGTATCTGTGGCCTTGGGTTTCCAGCATATGCAGATTTTCTCATATCTATTAATAAAGCATTTAATTGTATTTTTTGTTTTGTTTACTGCCAGTAAGTAGTAAGTAGTCAGTAAGTAGAAGCTTAACTGGAAGCGACTGTATTCATAGTCTTGATGAAGGGTCTCAGTCCAAACTGTCATCTGTTTATTCCTTTCTGTAAATGCTGCCTGACCTGCTGAGTTCCTCCAGCATCCTGTGTGTGTTGCTCTGGATTTCCAGCACCTGCAGCATCTCTTGCGTTTGCAATTCACAATCCATTCTTCCCCTGTTACAGTAACCAAACCTCATTCAAGAGGCGTAACAGGCCTTTGAAACTATTCCAGCAGGCCTGTGGATAAGGATCAGCTGAGGAAATGCTAACACCACCACTAATAAACAGTTGAAATGGATTATCTCAGTACAGGACTGTGGGTGTGAACTGGAACTGTTTGGTCCTACTGAGAACAATTTTCTAGTGAAACGAACCATGGAGACTCATTTCTTTGTTTTCCTCTGTCTGAGCACCCTCCATGAATAAACCTGAATTTGTGTGGTATTTTGGCATTATTTATCAAACTGGAAAAGCCAGATAACAGCTTATTCTGAGAAGTATTTCTGCTCATGTACTTCTATCACCACCAGAGGGGTGGTTAGTCTGTGGAATTCATTGCCACAGATGACTGTGAAGCCAGATCATTGGGTTAAAGTGGAAGTTTAGGCCTTTCAGCTTTTTGACCCACTTCTATAAGAAGGGTCTGTATTGTGCTGTAGGTTTTCTATGTTTCCATGTTTTTAATCCATAAGACCATAAGACATAGGAGGACAATTAGGCCATCTGGCCCATCAAGTCATCTCCGCCATTCAATCATGGCTGATCCTTTTCTGATCTCCTTTCAACTCCAGTTCCTGGCCTTCACCCTGTAACCTTTGATGCCCTGTCCAATCAAGAACCTATCCATCTCTGCCTTAAATACACCCAATGACCTGGCCTCCACAGCTGCCTGTGATATCAAATTCCACAAATTCACCACCCTTTGGCTAAAGAAATTTCTCCACATCTCTGTTTTGAAAGGGAGACCTTCTATCCTGAGGCTGCACCCTCTTGTCTTAGACTCTCCCACAATGGGAAACATCTTTTCCGCATCTACTCTGTCCAGGCCTTCCAACATTTGAAAGGTTTCAATGAGATCCCCCCTTATCCTTCTGAATTCCAGCGAGTACAGACCAGAGCCATCAAAAGTTTCTCCTATGATAAGCCTTTCATTCCTGGAATCATCCTTGTGAACCTCCTCTGGACCCTCTCCAAAGCTAGCACATTTTTTGCGATATGAGGAGCCAACGCTGTTCACAATACTCAAGGTGAGGCCTCACCAGTGCTTATAACGTCTTAGGATCACATCCCTATTCTTGTATTCTAGACCTCTTGACACGAATGCTAATACGGCATTTGCCTTCCTCACCACCCAATCAACCTGCAAGTTAACCATAAGGGTGTTCTGCACAAGGACACCCAAATCCCTCTGCATCTCAGACTTTTGGATTTTCTCCCCATTTAGAAAATAGTCTGCACATGTATTTCTACTACGAAAGTGCATGACCATGCATTTTCCAACATTATATTTCATTTGCCACTTTCTTGCCCATTCTGCTAATCTGTTTAAGTCCTTCTATATCCTACCTGTTTCCTCAACACTACCTGCCCTTCTACCAATTTTCATATTATCACAAACTTGGCAATAAAGCCATCTATTCCATCAGCTGAATCAGGTATATATACAGCATGAAAAGAAGCAGTCCCAACACTGACCCCTGCGGAACACCACTAGTCACTGGCATTCAACCAGAAAAGGATCCTTTCATTCTCACTCGCTGAACTCCTACCAATCAGTCAATGCTCTAACAATGTTAGTAACTTTCCTGTAATAACGTGGGCTCTTAACTTGGTAATCAGCCTCAGGTGTTGCACCTTCTCGAAGGCCTTCTGAAAGTCCAAATACACAATATCCACTGCATCCCCTTTATCTATCCTACTTGTAATCTCCTCAAAGACTTTGTACTATCTTGTCCTGTGTCAACAAGCACTCTATCCCCTCATCCTTAACAATTGACTTTAACATCCTCCCAACCACTGAGTCAGGCTAACTGGTCTATAATTTCCTTTCTGCTGCCTTCCTCCTTTCTTAAAGAGTGGAGTGACATTTGCAATTTTCCAGTCCTCTGGCACCATGCCAGAGTCCAATGATTTTTGAAAGATCATTTCTAATGCCACCACAATCTATACTACTACTTCTTTCAGAACCCTGGGGTGCTGTTCCTCTGGTCTGGGTGACTTATGCACCTTTAGGCCTTTCAGCTTTTTGAGCACCTTCTCTCTTGTAACAGTAACTGCACCCACTTCTCTTCCTTCACACACTACAACATCAGGCACACTGCTAGTGTCTTCCACAGTGAAGACTGATGCAAAATACTCAATTAGTTCATCAGCCATCTCCTTGTCCCCCGTTCTTATTTCTCCTCATTTTCTGGCAGTCCTATATCCACTCTCATTTCTCTTCTATTTTTAACATACTTGAAAAAACTTCTACTATCCACTTTGATGTTATTTACCAGCATGCTTTCATACTTCATCTTTTCTCTTCCAATGATTTTTTTTAGTTGCTTTGTGAAGGTTTTTTAAAACCTCCCAATCCTCCATCTTCCCACTAATTTTTGCTTTGTTGTATGCCCTTTCTTTTGCTTTTACAATAGCTTTGACTTCCCTTGTCAGACATGGTTGTACTATTTTACCACTTGAGTATGTCTTCAACTTTGGGATATGTATGTTCTGCACCTTCCTCATTTTTCCCAGAAATATACACCATTGCTGCTCTGCTGTATCCCTGCCAGAGGCTCCTTCCAATTTACTTTGGCCAACTCCTCTCTCATACCACTGTAATTTCCCTTAATCCACTGAAATACTGCTACGTCAGACTTTACTTTCTCAGTATCAAATTTCAAGTTGAGCTCAGTCATATTGTGATCACTGGTTCCTAAGGGTTCTTTTACCTTCAGCTCCCTAATCGCCTCTGGTTCATTACATAACATCCTATCCAGTATAGCTTATCCCCTAGTAGGATCAATGACAAACTGCTCTATAAAGCCATCTCTTAGGTATTCAACAAACTCACTCTCTTGAGATCCATTACGAACCTGATTTTCCCAGTAGACCTGTATGTTAAAATCTCCCATGACTACCATAATATTTCCCTTTTGACACACCTTTTCTGTTTCCTGGTGTAATCTGTGGTCCACTGCTGGGAGGCCTGTATATAACTGCCATCAGCGTCCTTTTACCCTTGCAGTTTCTTAACTCAACCCACAAAAATTCAACATCATCCAATTCTATGTCACATCTCTCTACTGATTCGATGCCATTCTTTACCAGTAGAGCCACACCACCCCCTCTCCCTGCCTTCCTATCCCTCCGATATAATGTGTAACCTTGGACATTCAGCTCCCAACTACAACCATCCTTCAGCCATAATTCTGTGATGGCTACAGCATCATACCTGACAATCTGTAATAGTGCAACAAGATCATCCACCTTATTTCTTATACTATGCGCATTAAGATACAGCACCTTGAGTACTGTATTTGCTATGCTTTCTGATATGCATCCCTAATGTTTTGATACTCTGCCTGTTGGCTGCGATTAAGTCCCATCACCTACCTGCCCTTCCTGACAATCTGACTGCCTGCTATCTTTACTTTTTTACCATCAGTCCTTTCCTGAGTCCCTTCACTCCGGTTCCCACCCCCTTGCCAAGTTAGTTTAAACTCTCCCCAACAGCTCTAACAAACCTGCTCATGAGAATATTCATCACACTCGGGTTCAGATGCAACCCTTCACTTTTGAACATGTCATACCTCCCCCAGTAGAGATCCCAATGACTCTAGAACCTGAAACCCTGTCCCCTGCACCAGCTTCTCAGCCGCGCATTTATCTGCCATATCATCCTGTTTCTACCCTCACTGGCACATGGCACAGACAGCAAACCAGAAATTACTACCCGGGAGGTCCTGCTTCTCAGCTTTCTACTAGCTCTCTAAAGTCTCTTTTCAGGACCTCTTTGCTTTCCTTCCTGTGTCATTGGTACCAATATGTAGCAAGATATCCGGCTTCTCTCCCTCCCACTCCAAAATGTCGTGGATGCAATCTGAGACGTCCCTGACCCTGGCACCTGGGAGGCAACATACCCATTCATGTCCACAGAATCTCCTGTCTGTCCCCTCATTATTGAGCTCCATATCATTACCACTCCCTTCTTTGCTCTTTTTCCTTTCTGCACCATGGACCCAGTATGTCTTCAAATTGTTAGATGAAACTGGAGGACTTGGGGAAATCCCACACTTGCCACAGGGAGGACATAGAGATCCCTTACAGTACACCGCTGGAACTGAACTCCGAACTCTGGGACCCCCCTGAGCTGTAACTGCACCATACTAACTACTAGGTTACTGTGGTGCCCATCAAAGTAAGCCACAGGCTCTCCTCCTGTTGGCACCCTTCTGCCAGTTCTTTGAAGTTCCACCTTTGCAGCTATGTTCCCTCGGAACCCATTGTTTGTGTTTTTTTGATTCAATTATTTTAAACTGAATTTCTTAAGATTAAGATATTAATCTTAAAATCTTAATGTTATGTAATTTTTACTTGTTTATATTTTTTGTTAGGTATTTAAAACTGGTTTCGGTCATCTGCATGTTCGAAGCTGACTTTGGCATTTTTCCAAAAAGATCTGATTTTTTTTTAATACAATGATTTATTTCATTTTTAATTAAAGTTGAGTCTTTCTGACGTGAGAAGCATAAAGTGACTTTGAAAAATGTATTGCCTTGACGGTCAACAATGCTGGGGCTAGGCCCTAGCTAAACATCAAAGGTTTATAAAGGACAATGTGCCGGTGAGTCTGAGAATCTGGGGCCAAAGGTTGGAGGCTCAGAGGTGGCCTGTTTTGGGTGTGGAGGCCAGTCTATGTGTATGAGTGGGTGGGTGGGTGAGGGGGATGTGAAAGGGGCTTGTCTTGCTGTTGATGTTATATTTTGTTTTGGTGGTGTTGTTGTTGCTGCTTTTGTGTTCTGCTGAATATTGTGGGAATGCTAAATTGGCACCAAAATATGTGGCGACACTCACGGCCTACCCCAGCACATCCTTCAGTAGTAACTTGGTTGTGAATGCAAATGACGTATTTCACCGTCTGTTTCTTGATCTACATGTGATAAATAAATCTGAATCTAAATCTGTTATGAATATTAATCTACTTATACCGATTCTTCAGCTTTGTAAAGTGTGGCAGTGCAGTGAAGAGGAGGCTCGATACTCCTTACAACGGATGCGTATACTACAACATAGTGGGTCATCAAAACTGAAAATGTAAAGGAGCTAATGAAAAAGAAGATTCTGTTTCCACATTCCCCACCCAGCAGGAGAATCATAACAGCACCTTATCCAAATTAATCTCATTCCTTTTCAGTGAAGCGATTTATAATAATTTATACTGTGGTCCTATCCGCTGCCCAAGCCTCTTTCTCTGCACAGATCTGTTCTAATCTCCTCACCTCATCTTCACCCTTTCTCACGGTTTGCTGCAACGCTGAATTTTTAATAAGTTTGGCTCTGAGAAGCTGTTAAGCGGATGTGCTGCGCAAAGCCTGTCATTTCCAATACTCTCAGCCTGTCTAGACAAGTGCAATCAATGCAGAAAGCAGATCAATAAGTCGCGCCCATGTTGGAGCATGGTGTGCTGAAATTATGATTGGAGAGTACAATCACAGGAGAATTATTAGCTCGTTAAAATTCACAACAATATTCTGGAGTATCTTAAGAAAGGGAAATAAAAACCAGCAGTTCTGGATAGAATGTATTCTGGAAATAATAAAACAGGCTCCTTCCAACTCTTTTTTCTCAGCCTGTCCCCTCTTCTTCTATTCCCCACTCTGGCCTCTTACCTCTTCTCACCTGCCTGTCACCTCCCCAGAGTCCCCTCCTTCCTTTTACCCTATGGTCCACTCTCCTCTCCTATCAGATTCCTTTCTCTCCAGCCCTTTATCTTTCCCACCCACCTGGCTTCACCTATCACCTTCTAGCTATTTTCCTTTCCCTCCCCCCACCTTTTTATTTTGGCTTCTTCCCCATTCCTTTCCAGACCTGAAGAAGGGACTTGGCCCAAAACATCCAGTTTATTCATTTCCATGGATGCTGGCTGACATGCTTCGTTCCTCCAGCATTTTCTGTGCGTTCCTTACAACTCCGCAGTATTGCTCAACTCTGTTCTGCTGGTGCTGAAGCCCTTTACACAGGATTAAACAAAGAATGTCAGCTTGGTTTAATTATGGGGAGATCCTGTGTCTGACCATTTTCAATGACTGCTTAAAGCAAGTAACAAAATGCATTAATGGGACCGAGAATCTGACACGGACTTTGACAACGTCTTTTGTGAGCAGCTGTTCCTGAGGATTAGAACCTTGGGATCCAGGGCAATTTGGCTAATTGTATCCAAAATTAGCTCAGTAATAGAAGGCAGAGGGAACAGTGGGAGGTTGTTTTGTGACTAGTGCCTATCATTGGTTTAGTATCGTCACATGTACAGTGAAAAATTTGTTTTCCATGTTATCCATACAGACCATTTCATTGTGACAGTGCATTGAGGCAATACTAGGGAAAATATTAACGGAGTAGAAGATAGATTAGTACAGCACTGGAACAGGCCCTTCAGCCCATAATGTTGTGCCAAGCCCATTAAATCAGTAATCAAATGGCCAAGTAAACTAATCTTATCTGCCTACATAATGCCCATATCATTGTGTATTTAATATTTCAATAATCTTCAAATAATCTTGTATATATAGTTTAATTAAGCATTCTTGATTGTTTAAATAATTAGTTGTGGGTTATATGTAAAAATACATTAATTGCATTTGTTATCATGCTACCATGTGATATGTGAACGTCGCACTTCAAGGAAACTCGAAGTTAACCCGCATTTCGGGCTCCTGTGTCTTTCTTAGACATAGTTTAATGTTTTGAAGTTATAAAGCATAACACATATCCTTCCATTATTCCTCACATTCATGGGCCTATCTAAACATCTCTTAAAAGTCTCTAATGTTTCAACCTCAACCACCACTCCAGGCACCTACCACAATCTGTGCAAAAAACTTGCCCCTCAGATCTCCTTTGAAATTATGCCCTCTCACCTTAAATGCATGGCCTCTGGTATTGGACATTTTAACCCTTAAAAATTATCTTGTTTTTCTGTTCTATCTATGCCTCTCTTAATCTTATAAACATCTATCAGATCTCCCTGAAGCCTCTGCCGTTCTAGATAAAACAACCCAAAATTGTGAAGCTTCACCTTATAGCACATGCCCTCTAATCCAAGGAACAACCTGGCAAACCTCATCTGCAACCTCTCTAAAGCTTCAATATCAGTCCTATAATAGGGCGACCAGAAACGTCTGCAATTCTCCAGGATCCATAATGACCAGATCAAAAATCTGTCCATTATAAAATGTTAAATATATTTAATTTTACTTTTTTTTATTGAAATAGAAATGATTTTCTGAAGATCTTTTCTTTTTTATATGTCTGTGTGCCTATTCATTGTGAGGACAGCTTCAAAATATGTTGTCTCAAAAAGTCGGCCTCCATTATGAAATGACCGCCATTTCCCAGGACATGCACTCTTCTTAATGCTACCATTAAGGAGGGGGTACAGGAGCTTTAAGACACATGCTCAACATTTTAGGAACACCTTCTTCCCCTCCACCTTCAAATTTATGACTGGACAGTAAACCCAGGTGCACGATCTCACTATTTTATATGTGTATTACCTATATATATATATATAAAATTAAATAAGTAATTATATATATCATTTTTATTATTATGTATTGCAATGTATTGATGTATTGCTGCCACAAAACATCAAATTTCATGACATTTGACATATGCCACTGATTTGAACCTGGTTCTGATTCTGATATTTTCCACAATATCCCCTTGCACTGAATTCAGCCGACCATTTTAATTCCACTCCCTATTTTATGATCTGTCAGTCTATGGCCTCCTCTACTGTCACAATGAGGCCACTTTCAAGTTGGAAGAGCACAATCTCATGTTCTGTCTGGGTAGTCTCCAGGCAAGTAGCATGAACATAGATTTCTCCAACTTCCCGTAACTGCTCCCCTTTCCGTCATCCCCATTTTTCTCTTTTTCCATTCTCTATTCTGGCTCCCCTTCTGCCCCTTCTTTTCTCCTCACCAGCCTATCAACTTGCTCTGGTGCCCCTTCTCCACCCCTTACCACCATGGTACACTTTCTTCTACATTCAAATTCCTTTTTCAGCCTTTTGGCTTCTCCGCCTATCACCTCCCAGCTTCTTACTTCATCGCCCTCCACTTTCCCACGCACCTACCTTCCCGCTAACCTGGCTTCACCGATCGCTGTCCAGCTTGTGCTCCTTCCCCACCCCAACCTTCTTATTCTGGCTTGTTCTCCCATTCTTTCCAGTCCTGATGAAAGGACTGGGCCCAAAACATTGTCGCCTTTCTATTCCTCTCCATAGGTGCTACCTATCCTACTGACTTCCTCTAATATTTTTTGTGCCTGTTACACTGAATTTAGATGCTATGTATATAGAAGCATATGTATAAGAAGGCCCACCAGTGCCTTTACTTCCTGAGAAAGTTGAAGAAATTTGGCCTGTACCCTAAAACCCTCACTGATTTTTATAGATGCACCATAGAAAGCATTCTTCTAGGGTGCATCACAACCTGGTATGGAAGTTGTCCTGTCCAAGACCGGAAGAAGCTGCAGAAGATCATGAACATAGTCCAGCACATCACACAAACCAATCTTCCATCTTTGGACTCACTTTATGCCGCACGCTGTCGGAGCAGTGCTACCAGGATAATGAAGGACAAGACCCACCCAGCCAATACACTTTTTGTCCCACTTCCCTTCTGGAGAAGGTTCAGGAGCATGAAGATTCGTACAGCCAGATTTGGGAACAGCTTCTTTCCAACTGTGATAAGACTGCTGAACAGATCCTGACCCAGATCTGGGCCATACCTTCCAAATATCCAGACCTGACTTGCACTACCTTACTTTCCCTTTTCTATTTTCTAATTATGATTTATAATTTAAATTTTTATTATATTTATTTTGATTTGTACTTCAGGGAGTGTGAAGCGCAGAATCAAATATCACTGTGATGATTGTACGCTCTAGTATCAATTGTTTGGTGACAATAAAGTAGAAAGAGTTTAAATAATATAGTTTTAATTCTTTATACTTGGAGAAACTGCAGACAATTAACAGCCCCTCACCCAGATTTACTCAGTGGCCAGAGGGTAGGACTCTGCAGCAGTATGTCACGTCCTTCCCAGTGGTATGACCTAGATTTCTTTCAAATTGGTGCGGCTGCATGTCTTTGGGGAATCAGCTTCACTGCATCAGGTTCTGTGTCAAACTCCGCGGTGAATACGATAGCAGAATGTCAAAAAAAAGCAGCTGTTCAAATACAAATGTATGCAATAAAAACCAAAAAAAATTGTTGGTTTGATTTGGTATATTTTGTATCTTTAAAAAAAATCAAAGCCTCTTTAAAATCTGAGCATGTGCAAACCCACAGAGAGCCAATTGCTGCCTGAATATCCCTGTTGCTAGGCTACAGTCTCTCCTAAGACTATATTTATGATGAATGGGTTGATGGGTGAAGGTGAGATTGCAGATCTAGTAGGATGTTTCTGAATTAGTTAACCCTTTCTAAACTATCTTTGCAATTGTGCATTTCTCCTCATTCTGAAAAACAAAATGAATGGGGAATTGGAAACTGCAGACAATTTAATAAAACCTGTGTGATGAATTTCAATGTTGCACTCCTGCTTTTTTATTTTAGGGGTACAGTGCAGAATAGGTCCTTCCGGCCCAACAAGATGCACCATCCAGCAACCCAGTTACTTAACCCTAGTCTAACCATGGGAAAAATAATCTACGAACTGGTATGTCTTTAGACTGTGGGAGGAAACTAGCACCCAGAAGAAATCCACATGGTTACAGGGAAAACGTACAAACCCGTTGCAGACAGCGCCGGAATAGAACTCTGAACTCTGATGCCCCGAGCTGTAATATTGTCACACTAACTGCTACGATATCTTGGCACCCTCATTTTTAAACCCTCATGGTTTATACTCATTTTGTATGCAGTTTTTGAAATGATCATAATGGCTTTAATTCTAGAAAAGCTTCACTTCAATTATAGAAACAGAATGATTGTGAGACATCTTGGGCAGATTATTAAATGATTTTCAAATGTAGATTCAAATATCCTTCAATAAAGTTATAGTTCAATACAGTATCTTGAGAAATTAATTGCATTTTAGAGAAAATAGAGAAGAACTTAAGTATTGACGTAATAGAACCAGGCCATTCAGCCCATCTATAACAGTTTTATGCTTCAGGTGAGCCTCCTTCCACTCAAGTCATCGAAGCCTATATCACACATTTCTTGTATACAAGATATTAAGAGGAATAGATAGAGTGGACAACCAGCGCCTCTTCCCCGGGGCACCACTGCTCAGTACAAGGGGACATGGCTTTAAGGTAAGGGGAGGGAAGTTCAAGGGGGATATTAGAGTAAGGTTATTTTCTCAGAGAGTGGTTGGTGCGTGGAATGCACTGCCTGAGTCAGTGGTGGAGGCAGATACACTAGTGAAATTTAAGAGACTACTAGACAGGTATACGGAGGAATTTAAGGTGGAGGGTTATATGGGGGACAGGGTTTAAGGGTCAGCACAACATTGTGGGCCAAATGGCCTGTACTGTGCTGTTTTGTTTTTTGTTTTTTATTACTGTCTTGTATTCTATACTAGGTGCACTAGCTAGGAGCACCAGATTAGTGCTGAGGTGAATGAGGTTACCCACTGAACTGATACCACCACTCATGGATTATTTTAAAATTCAAAGTTCAAAGTACATTTATTATCAAAATATGTATACATTATACAACCTTGAGGTTTGTCTCCTTACAGGTATCACAAAACAAAGAAACCCAAAAGAACCCATATTAAAAAAATACTGTCAAATACCCAATGTGCAGAAGGAGGGGGAAAAAGCAAATTGTGCAAACAATAAAAGTAAGCAAATAGCATTCAGATCAAAAGTGAGTTCATAGACACAAAGCCTGACGCAGCTGGTGCGGGTCACACCCTCTCTCTCCGTTCAGTGCAGAGCAGCGAGCAGAACGAGCCAGAACCTCAGCTCCTGTCCCGACACCCTGCCCTTACTATCCATCTGGTCCAGTGTTTACATTGGGTTGATCCTCACGCTAGGATCCGTGCCCTGTTCTATCGATATGCACTGGGCCTGGAACTGGGCCCGTACCCGATCAAATCGGCATGGCATATAGGTTGATCAAACTTCATTCTTGGTTTAGATGAACAGGCCTCGAATCTGCCTCTCCTCACCACCAACTTTGCCTTGAATATGCCTCGACCTTGCCTCAACTTCGCTTCACACCCTCAACTCAGCCTTGCCTTTGCTAACCTCTCCATTGTTTGCAGTGATCATTTGCCATGAATTATACAAGAAAGTGTGTTATTAATAAATTATTTATGAGTATTCTTTGTTTTGTTTGTCGCCAGTAAGTAATTGCTGGGTTTCAGCAGTGCCATCTTAAACCTTTATGGTCTCTGTCCAACTCCCTCATTAATGTATCATCCAGATGGCTTTATGAACAGCTTATCACCATGACCACCCTGGTCTCGCCTATCAAAGATACCTCCTTGATGCTGTTCTTGCCTCCCTCTGTGCAATATGGCCCCAACTTGCTCCTCACTTACCCAGTCTTTAAACGCTAACCCTGGTTCTTTCATCACAGTGGCTCAGTGTCTGACTCACTGAGTGTTCTCAGCATCTGATATAGAATAAGTGCAGAATTGACACAAATTGATGCATATGATACTGCTATCCCATCATTCCATGACAGACCAGCCAACTCCAGGGACATAAGTTAGTTGCAGTTCAAATGGAATGGAAATGAAATCTTCATAGAATCATACAGCACGGAACCAGACCCTTCAGTCCATCCTGCTCCTGTTGGCCATCAAGCACTCTCCACCAAAATAAAAAATATACTCATAATTTACACATACACTCAGTGACCACTTTATTAGGTACACCTGCGCACCTGCTCATTGATGCAAATATCTAATCGACCAACCATGTGGTAGCAATTCAATGCATAAAATCATGCAGACGTGGTCCAGGGGTTCAGTTGTTGTTCAGATCAAATATCAGAATGGGGAAAAAATGTTATCTAAGTGATTTTGACTATGGAATCATTGGGTGTTTGAGTTTCTCAAAAGCTGCTGGTCTCCAGGGATTTTCGCACACAACAGTCTCTAGAATTTACAGAGAATGGTTGCAAAAAACAAATCCTATTGAGTGTCTGTGGTCAAAAAGGCCTTGTTAATGAGAGAGTGACTTTGACCATCAAATAACTGTTAGCACTAGACAAAGTGGCTTGAATATCTCAGAAATTGCTGATTTCCTGGGATTTTTGCACACAACAGTCTCTTGAGTCTAAAGAAAATGCGACCAAAAAAAGCCAAAAACCATCCAGTAAGCAGCAGTTCTGTGGGCAAAAAATGCCTTTTCAATGAGAGAAGTCAGAGGAGAATGGTCATACTGGTTCAAGCTGACAGGAAGGTGACAGTAACTCAAGTAACCATGTGTTATAAAAGCAGAGTGCTGAAGAACATGTCTGAACGCATGACAAACCTTGAAGTACAAGGTTACAGCAGCAGAAGACCATGAACATGCACTCAGTGGCCACTCTATTAGGTACAGGAGGTACAGAAAGAAGTGTCCACTGAATGTATACAGGGCCTTTTATAAACTCAGGAGTCCTTAAGCTGTGGAATTTGTTGCCACACAAGGCTGTGGAGGCCATGTCATTGGGTATATTTAAAGTAGAGGTTGATAGGTTCTTGATTGGTAAGGGGTCAAAGGTTACAGGGAGAAGGGAGGAAAATAGAGTTGAGATAGACAGACAGACAGACATACTTTATTGATCCCGAGGGAAATTGGGTTTCGTTACAGCCACACCAACCAAGAATAGTTTAGAAATATAGCAATATAAAACCATAAATAATTAAATAATAGTAAGTTAATCATGCCAAGTGGAAATAAGTCCAGGACCAGCCTATTGGCTCAGGGTGTCTGACACTCCGAGGGACGAGTTGTAAAGTTTGATGGCCACAGGCCGGAATGACTTCCTCTGACGCTCAGTGTTACGTCTCGGTGGAATGAGTCTCAGGCTGAATGTACTCCTGTGCCTAACCAGTACATTATGGAGTGGATGGGAGTCATTGTCCAAGATGGCATGCAACTTGGACAGCATCCTCTTTTCAGACACCACCATCAGAGAGTCCAGTTCCACCCCCACGACATCACTGGTCTTACAAATGAGTTTGTTGATTCTGTTGGTGTCTGCTACCTTCAGCCTGCTGCCCCAGCACACAACAGCAAACATGATAGCACTGGCCACCACAGCCTCGTAGAACATCCTTAGCATTGTCCGGCAGATGTTAAAGGACCTCAGTCTCCTCAGGAAATAGAGGCTGCTCTGACCCTTCTTGTAGACAGCCTCAGTGTTCTTTGACCAGTCCAGTTTATTGTCAATTTGTATCCCCAGTATTTGTAATCCTCCACCATATCCACACTGACCCCTTGGATGGAAACAGGGGTGACCAGTGTTGGATGGTACTGGTCACCCCTGTGGATGGATGGTAAATCAGCCATGATAGAATGGTGAAGCAGACTTGATGGACTGAATGGCCTAATTAATCTCCTGTGTCTTATGGTCTTAATACATCTGCTAGGCAATGAGATATTTAGGAAATGCAGTGGGGATGGCAGGGAATAATGACAGCAAGATAATGCATTCAGGCTAGTGACTGATGACTATAAGTTCAGACATCGTGTGGTGGATGATGGCATTCAGATATGAGGAGCTGAAAAGGAGCCAACAAAATAAAGATTGCTCTTGCAGATTCCATTAAGTTGTCAGATGTAGTCCCACCTTAGACAAATGGATGGTGGAAGGGTCCTCCCCGGATTCAAGGACAATCGATTTTATATCATCTCTGTAATCTCTAACTATTTGCAAGTTATATATTTCTCCTCAAGGCATTTCAGGAAACAAGATTCAAAGTCATGAATTAAGAAACTCTCATTCAGTATGAAATATTAATAACATTCAATAATGCATCTCCAAAAATGTGCTGACTTTATGTAATGAAATTCCTCTCTTTCTATCTTGAAGGTGGCAATATTGCTCTATCTTTGAGTTTCAACAGGATTTGACGAATGGTTAAGTAGCATTCTTTGCATTTATATAGAGCCTTAGCCTTATGGAATTGAATGCAAAGAAGTGTGAAGTGTTGCACTTTGTGAGGAGAAACCAGGGTAGGACAAGCACGGTGAATGGTAAGGCACTGAGGAATGTGGTAGAACAAAGGGATCTTGGAATATAGATCCACAATTCCTTGAAAGTGGCATCACAGTAGAGAGGATTGCAAAGAGAGCTTTTGTCACATTGAATTTCATAATCAGAGTACTGAGTATAGGAATTGAGAAGTTATGTTGAAGTTGTGAGCGGTATAAATAGGATAAACGCAAGCAGGCTTTTTCTGTCGGGTTTGGGTGAAACCAGAACTAGTTTTCATGAGCTAAGTGTGAAAGGTAAAATATTTAAGGCAAGACAGAGAGGGAACTTCTTCTTTCAGAAGGCAAAGTGAGTGTGGAATGAGCTGCCATAGATGTAGTGGCTGCAAATTTGATTGCAATATTTAAGAAGAGCTTGGATAAGTACATCTATGGGAGAGGTATAGCCCAGATGCAGGTCAATGGGACAAGGCAGAAAAACATTCTGGCATAGACTAGATGGTCCCAAGGGCCTGTTGTGTGCTATAGTGGTCTATGACTCTTACTTATCCACTTATGCTGTTTCATGCAATGCGGGACATGCAACCAATCAAGTCATGCTAATCTCTTCATGGAGGACAGAGCTGTGCATCAATTTGTATCACATTCGAAGGAGTTCACATCTGATTTGGAAGTATTTTGCTATTTCACCAGTGGTTTTGTGTCTAATCCTTGGGACACCATGCCCAGCAGCACTGTGATAGCATTTTCACCTTCAAGATGGCAGTTTGTTACCATTGTCTCAAGATCAATTAAGAATGATCAATAAATTCTAGCCTAAGTTAGTGATAACCGCACCCTGAGGAGTAAATTAAAACAAATCTATCTTTGGTACTTGATGGTGATCCTTGGCTTTGTGTTCAAATCTTTGCCCAAACTTTAACCAAAACACGAATAGAGAAGAATTCCATCAAAGAAAACAAGGACACAAGAAGCCAGAGAAGCTGTATTTCAAACCAATAAAAAAACAAAGTGAAAAGGAAAAAACTACAGGAGGAACACACTGGTCAAGCAGCATCTGTGGAGGCTGAGGGACATTTGATATTTCAGGTTAAGACTTCAGGAGGAGGAAACCAGAGAACCACGAGCCAGTCCTCATAGGAGGATCAGAGGAGGAGAGAGTAAGCAACTTTAAATTCCTCAGTGTTGTTATTTCGGCAGACCTATCCAGGGCTCAGCATGTAAGTGCAATTATGAAGAAAGCATGGCAGTGCTTCTAATTCTATAGGACATTGCAAAGATTTGGCATGGCATCTAAAACTCAGACAAACTTCGATAGATGTGTAGTGGAGAGTACATTGACTGGCTGCATCACAGCCTGGTATGAAAACACCAATGTCTTCGAATGGGAAATCCTACAAAAATACTGGATATGACCCAGTCCATCATGGGTAAAGCCCTCCCCACCACTGAGCACATCTACAGGAAGCATTGTTGTAAGAAAGCAGTATCCATCATCAGGGACTCCCACCACCCGGGTCATGCTCTCTTCTCATGCTGCCATTGGGAAGTAGGTACAGAAGCCTCAGGCCTAACACAATCTGAGGCTTGTGTTGGGGGCAGCCCACAAGTGTCACCTTACTTCAATGCCAATATATCATGCCTACAACTTACTAATCCTAATCGTACATCTTTGGAATATGGGAGAAAACTGGAGAATGAGGATGCAGCCTGGATTGCAGAGCATGTCTTCTGAGGATCGATTGAGCAAGCTAGGGCTTTTCCTTTTGGAGCGAAGGAGGTGGTTATATGTTAGAGGTGTACGATATGATAAGATGAAGTATAGATAGAATAAACAGCCAGAGATTTTCTTCCTAGGGTAGAAATGGCTAATAAGAAGAGGCAAAATTTTATGGTGACTGGAGGAAAGTATGGGGTGGATGTCAGAGGTACATTTTTTAAATGGAGAGTAGCAGGGTGCATGGAATATACAGTACTGCCAGGGGTGGTGGTGGTGGGGCAGATACATTCGGGATATATAAGAGTATCTTAAATAGGCACATGCAAGATAGAAAAATGGAAGGCTATGTGGGAGGGAAGGGTTAGATTGATCTTAAAGTAGGTTAAAACGTTGACACAGGAGTGTGGGCCAGAGGGTCTGTACTGTGTTGTAATTTTCGATGTTCTATGTTCTAAGGTACAATATCAATATTCTTTTGTTACCACACTGGAGCACTACCTGCATAGTAAATGGAGTTCAAAAACCATTTTTTTCTGACACAGAATCAAACATTTTACTTTTATTACATTAAATAAATGAAATTGTCATTGTTTCTTATGTAAACCAAGTTAACCAAAAAGAAACATAAAGGCAAAAAGCTGGAGAAACTCAGTGGATGAGTCAGGATCCGCAAAGGCTGCATCAGAAGTGAATACAGAGTCAAAGTTCAAAGTAAATTTATTGTCAAAGTACACAAATGTCACCATATACAACCCTGAGATTCTATTTCTTATGGGCAGACTCAATAAATATGTAACAGAATAATAACCATAATGTAATCAGTGAAAGACTGTACCAACTTGAGTGTTTAACCAGTGTGCAAAAGACAACAACTGCACAAATACAAAAAGAAAGAAATAATAAAATATAAATAAATAAACAATAAGTATCATGAACATGAGATGAAGAGTCCTTAAAAGAGTGTCCATAGGTTGTAGGAACATTTCAATGGTGTGGCAAGTGGAGTGAAGTTACCTCCTCAGCTTGAGGGCTAATAACTGTTTCTAAACCTGGTACTTTTTCTTGAACTTCCACTAATGCCCCCACCCTGCCTCTCCTTCACCATTTCCCATCCCCTTTACCCTCTCTTATTTTATCTCCTTCCCACCCACCAACTCCTTCTGGTGCTCCTCCCCCCCCCCCTTTTCTTTCTTCCACGGCCTTCTGTCTCTTTCACCTATCAACTTCCCAGCTCTTTACTTCATCCCTCCCCCTTCATGTTTCATCTATCACCTTTGTTTTGCTTTCCCCTTCCCCACCTTTTAAATCTATTCCTCAGCTTTTTTTTTCCAGTCCTGCTGAAGGGTTTCTACCTAAAATGTTGACAATACCCTTTTTCATAGATGCTGCCTGGCCTGCTGAGTTCCTCTAGCAGTCTGTGTGTGTTGCCTGGTACTGTTAGTCCAGAGGCTCCTGTACCTTCTTTCCAATGGCAGTGTGAGATGTGAGCATGTCCTGGGTGGTGGGGGTCCCTGATGATGGATACTGACGCAAAATATCACATAACACAGCAGGTTTCCAGGTTTTGATGTGCATGCATAAAATAAAGCTAATCTTCAAATCTTTAATCTTTAAATCTCTTCCCTTTTACTTAAAACCTACACTTTCTAGTTTTTCATTCCCCAACGCTGGAAAAATGATTGAGTACGTTCTTGTTGGTTTCCTCTCCCTGGGAGAAGACCGTATACTTTCATCCTGTCTATGCCATTTATGATGTTATACACCTTGATAAGATCACTTCTCAGTCTCCCATGCTCTAAGGAATGAAATCCAAGCCTGCCCAACCTCTCAGGCTTTTGAGTCCTAGCAACATCCTTGTGAACCTTCTTTAAAGATAGGTTAGCTTTATTTCAAGTTCAAAGTACATTTATTATCGAAGTATGTATACATTATACAACCTTGCGACTCACCTCCTTACAGGCAGTCACAAAACAAGAAATCCTAAAGAACCCTTAAAAAAAGACTGACAAACACCCAGTGTGGAGAGTGAGAATAAGAATCAAAGTGTGCAAGCAATAAACATAAGCAAATAGCATTTAGAACAAAAGTGAGTCTTCAGACAGGAAGCCTGGGGTAGCCAAAGCAGGCCCACAGCCTCAGCCTCTGTACAGCAAACAACAGAGTAAACATTGCAGAGCAGCAAGCAGAACCGGCCTGACCTCACCTCTGTTCCTGTCTTTTCAATCCATCTTGCCTGGCATTTAAATTGTTTAAACAATGAGTCATTCCTTGCTCTAAGACCTGGGCCATGTTGCATCAATATGCTTTTAGCCTAAAACAGCCACATTTTGGCCAGTAGCTGACCTTTCCACATTGGCCCTCCGCTTAGATCGATCAAACCTTGCTCTCGGTTTAGGCAGACGGTTCCCGAATCTGCCCCTGCTCTGCTCTGCAGGCCCCTATTCCATCTCGAATATGTCTCGACTTCACCTCACACCCATACACTTCGACCTTCGACTCAGCCTTGCCTTTGTTGGCCTGTTCATTGTTTGTGGTGATCATTTACTGTATTTTTTTTTGCATAAGAAGTGTTAATAAGGAAGAATTTATTTGCATTTTTTGGTCTGTTAACCACGAGTAAGTTGTCACACACATTCATTAAAACATGGAAACATATAAATGAAATACATCGTTTTGCATCAAATCAAATCAATGAGAATTGCGCTAGGCAGCCTCCACAAGAGCTGCCACACTTTTGGTAGCAACATAGTATGCCCACAACTCACTAAACCTAACCATATGTATTTGCAATATGGGAGGAAACTGGAGCACTTGGTGTAAATCCCCAAGTTTACAGGGAGAACATACAGCAGAAAGAATTGAACTCTGATCACTGGCCCTGTAACATGATGCACTAATCACTACGCTACCTTGCCGCCTCACTCTTTCCTGCTATCATTATAATGAAAACTGTAGGCAATACACTGTGCTGTCTTACTGACGTAGGTGTCCTGTACTGCAACATTTAGTTCTGCCATCTTGTGGTACCTACAACCCAGATATGGTCCAGGTTCCAGTAGTTCCTGTGCAGTTTTCACAATCTCCCTGTGACAAAGTTTGTTTCTGTTGACTATTCTCAATTCTATCCACATTCTAATGACGTGCTGATGGGTTAATTGGTTATGGTAATTTACACTTTATTGTCGAAAGAATTAAATGGAATTGATACATGTGGGAGAATGACTAAGTTGTCAGTGTTCTAGAAACATAAGGAACTCTGATGGGATTGTTCAGACCAATGGACCAATGGTTCAAATGGTCTTTATCTCCATCTTATGAATTAAGTTGTCCACTAATTGTACTAAATTGAGTGGATGTGGGAGGGGATGTTTTGTACATTCGGAGAGTCTAGGTCAAAGGGTCACAGCCTCAGACTATTAGATTGTTCATTTAGAATAGAGATGAGGAGGAATTACTTCAGCCAGATGGTGATGAATCTGTGGAATTCATTGCCACAGGCAGCTGATATTTAAAGCTGAGGTTGATAGGTTCTCGATTAGTCAGGGTGCCAAAGTTTATGGGGAGAAGGCAGGAAAATGGGGTTGAGAGGGATAAGTCAGCCATGAAGGAATGATGGAGCAGACTCAAAGGGGTGAATGTTCCTAAGTGTTCTAGTCTTATGGATTAAATTCAAATGCTGAATCAGTTCAGCTGGAACAAGTCTATCAAATTCATCCTTATCCAATTCACAGAATTAGATCAGTGATTCAGCCACTGTGCTCTTTATGAGTCATATGATATTTTTCAGGAAATTACAGAAACTTTCCAGTTGAAATAATGCTCTTTGCTGTAATATGCGGCAATAATAATAATAAACTGATGCTTTTACATCAGGTGTAGTGTGAAAACACCACTTTCAGATTGTTCTAATGAACCTGTTTCATTGGATGTAAGAACATAAAAAACATTACATTCTGTACTGGCTAATTTTCCTCAATTTTGACATCTGTCATCTTCAAATTCTTTTTCCAACACTACCAATGCATTCTGAATAATGCAATAAAAGTCTGTAGAGTAGGGAGGTTTGCTGACTCACTGGAAACAATGAGAAGGCATTAAGCAGGTTGCTTTGTATTTGGCAAGATATATTGAGTGGTTGGATAGCAGAGTGGAGATATGTCTCTAACAAAGGAGGTGTAAAGCACTCCTTTTCTCTGCCAGCCTGCAGTTCACCATTAGGAAAGGGATAGCTCCCTGTTCAGCCTCCTGATCAGGTTCATGTGAAGGATGGTGGTGGATGGTCATTTGAGCAGCTGGTGCATATCACAAGTCCTGGTTATATGACCACTGAGGAGCTGGTTGTGGATTACAGGAGGAATGGAGACAGGCTAGCCCCTGTAGACATCAATGGATCTGGGGTTAAGAGGGTAAACAGCTTTAAGTTCCTCGGCATAAACATCACCAAGGATCTCACGTGGTCTGCACATACTGGCTGTGGGGTGAAAAAGGCACAACAGTGCCTCTCTCACATCAGACAGTTGAAGAAGTTTTGTATGGGCCCCCAAATCCTGAGAACTTTCTATAGGGACACAATTGAGAGCATCCTGACTGGCTGCATCACTGCCTGGTATGGGAACTGTACTTCCCTCAATCACAGGACTCTGCAGAGAGTGGTGCAGACAGCCCAGCGCATCTGTAGATGTGAACTTCCCATGATTCAGGACATTTACAAAGACAGGTGTGAAAAAAGGGCTTGAAGCTGCTACCAAACATGAAAGTTAGGACCAACAGGCTGCGGGACAAATTCTTCCACCAGGCCATCAGACTGATTAACTCATGCTGACACAACTCTATTTCTGTGTTATATTGACTATCCTGTTGTACATATTATTTATTACAAATAACTATAAAATGCACATTGCACATTTAAACAGAGATGTAACATAAAGATTTTTATTCCTCGTGTATGAAGGATGTAAATAATAAAGTCAATTCCATTCAATTCAATTCAATTCAATTCAGTTCAATTCACTGACCAATGGAGTCAGTTCAATTCAGTTCAATTCAATTCAATTCAGAAAATCTCTGAAGAGTTTTGCTAATGGCTGGGGTCTCCCATCTTGAAAAGGGAGCTGCCTAGAAAAAAGCAATGGCAAACCACTTCTGTCGAAAAATTTGCCAAGAACAATCATGGTCATGAGACCCTGAGTGTCTACATCATCCAACACAGCACATAATGAGGATAATGATAATGAGTGGTCTGTCACAGAGATTAGTTCTGGGGGTCTTAATATTTTACATCTTTATAATTAGTTTGGTTCAAGAGCCCAAAGCTGTGATTGTTCAGGATTACAGGGAAGTTAATTGTGAAGTGTGTATAAGGGGCATGCAAGGGGATATTGAAAAGATATGGAGTGAACCACAGCCTGTCATTAGGAATGTCATGAATAGAAAAATGCAAAATTACCAGTTTTGGCAAGAAAATGAAGAAGAGAATATAATGTAAATGATGAGAAATTGCAGAGGTCTAGGATGCTGAAGGATTTGGATGTTCTAATGCATGATTGATAGCAAGCTAAAGTGCAGGAATAGCAGTTTATTAGAAAAACTATCCAAATATTATTGCTTATCACTAGGGAAAAGTTACAGCTGTTGAAGTGCATGAGTTACTGTTGCTACTAATGTCTATGTCCCTGGTTATTCAGAATTATTGTGAACGCTCTTATAAATTAATCTGGTATTGAATTATTTAAGGATGCATACATCTGCCTTATATCTTCACCTGAAATCTCTCCTCTGGATCACACTGTATCTTTTGGGCAGAGATAGAGACTGTGTTAATTTTGAGTTATGGTAAAGGTCCCACTGAAGTGAGAAATGGAATATTTTCTCTATGCAGAATGTTGTAATACTGATTGATTCATCCCTGTGAACTGCTTATATGACCTATAGACTCACTTTCAAGGAGTCCTTACAACTCATGTTCTCGGTATTATTTTATTTGCGCAGTTTGTCTTCTTTTACACATCAGTTGTTTGTCAGTCTTTCTCAGTTTTCCCCTCCTCTTTCCCTTTCTCCTGTTGTCCACTCTCCTCTCCTATCCGATTCTTTCTTCTTCAGCCCTTGACCTTTCCCACTGACCTGACTGCACCTATCACCTTCCAGCTGGCTTTTTCCCCTCTCCCCACCTTTATATTCAGGCATCTTTCCTCTTCTTTTCAGTACAGGAGAATACAGAAGTACATGGACTGCTTGCTCTTTTCCTTAGATGCTGCCTGACCTGCAGAGCTCCTCCAGCATTCTGTGTGTGTTGCTCTGGATTTCCAGCAGCTGCAGGCTTTCTCGTGTTTGTATCGTTCATTTTGTGAAGTCTATTGTATTTTGTGTTTTATTCCCTCTAACCACAAGTGCCCACAAGGAAAGACTGTCAAAGCAGTATATGGTAACATAAATGTTTTTTGATATTAAATTTACTTTGATCTTGAACCTTGAGCTTTGAAAATTAGCCTCCCCTCTATGGACTCCAGACATTCTCTCTTCTTCGTCTCATTGGGCAGAAGATACAAAAGCCTGAAAAGACAAACCAGCAGGCTCAAGGATAATTTCTCTCCCACCATTCTGCTGAAAGGACCACTTGTATAACCTCTTGACCTCACAATCTACCTCATCATGGCCTTTCACCATCTTGCCTGCCTGCACTACATTTTCTGTACAACACTGTATTCTGCATTTTGTTATTATTTTTACTTTGTACTACCTTGCTCTGCTGATGTGATGAAAAGATCTTTATGGATGGAATGCAAAACAACGTTTCTCACTGTACCTCAGCACACGTGACAATAATGAAACCATTTAATTTACCAATTCCTTGGTATTATCATATCAGAGGATCTGCCCTGGGACAAGCACATAAGTGCCGTTACAAAGAAGGGATGACAGTGTCTCTATTTCTTAGATGTTTTCACAGATTCAGCTTGTTATCTAAAACTTTGAAAAACTACCACAGATGCACAGTGAAGAATATTCTGACTGGTTGCATCATGGCCTGAAATAGAAATGGAAGAAAGAATGGAAAAACTTCCAAATGGTAGCAGATATAGCTTAGTCCATCACAATCAAAGTCCACGCCTTCACTGAGCACATCTTCAAGGAGCGCTGCCCCAAGAAAGCAACATCCATCATCAAGGACCTCCACCATCCAGGCCATGCTGTCTTCTTCCTGCTGCATTGGGAAGGGAGTTTGGGAATCTTAGGTCCCACACCACTAGGTTCAGGAACAGTTATTACCCTTCGACCGTCAGGCTCCTGAACCAATGTGGATAACTTCATTTGCCTTGACTATGAACTGATTCCACAACCTGTGGATTCACTTTCAAGGACTCTAAACTCATGTTCTCAGTACTATTGGTTGATTGATTATTTGCGTTTGCACACTTTATCCACTTTTGCTCATTGGTTGTTTGTCAGTCTTTACTTGTGTTCTATTTGTATCTCTTCGTTCTGTTGTGAATGCTTGCAAGAAAATGAACCTCAAGGTGACATTTGGTGACATATACATAGTTTGATAATAAATTTACTTTGAACTTTGACTAATAACTTTAAGTAGAATATCAGTGCAGAAAGAATAAAGGTGTCAGTCCAGTTCATCCACATATGAGAGTGGAGATAAATTGTCTGGTTATTTAAAAAAATGATTGGGTACCGTGATGAGAAATTCAGAGTACTAGAGAGGAGAGTTTAAGCATGATGAATTGCCTTTTTTGCTCTGTCATTCCTTTTGAACACTGCCCTTTGGTAATCAAAACAATGGACACACTGGTTGGATTAAAAGGAATAATTTTATTGGAAAGACTGAATTTAGAGCAAAACATTACTAATATAATCCAATGCAATTAAAAGGAAAGCAAGATTTTAACATTAGGATTACAGCAAATTTAGGTCAGAAGAGCAATACAGGGTACAACATACTCACTTAGTGTTATACAGGCTATCATATTGAAGTTGGCAATTGCAAGCAAATCTCAAAAGTAGAACATGAGCTTCATAAGAAAGGATCTATCACTTTCATGTTTGACTAATATTATATGTAGAAAGCAGTGTATAAGAAGTCTACAACACCACATGGTATAATTGTAATAAAACCAGTTTTAGCAAAAACATCAAGAAACTACAAAGAGATTCACAATGTCTCAAGATCTAATTCAGTCTTCTTTTTTTCCCCTAAGAAATAAGACAGATACTAGTATATGGATATATTCATATTTGTTAATCACAGGACACATTCAGCATGCCTAAATATTAAAACAGCTATAGACTACCCACTGGTTGCCAAGGCTTCATTCTCAAAGCTATGGCTGATTAATTCAGTCCTAAGAGAACATATGTTATAGGGTTATCGCTAGTGTTAAAATAAATGTTACATGATAGGACTTGTTTCTAAATATTTCAAGTCTCTGATTCTCTAATCTTTTGTCCCAATCATGGTTGCCACCTATCTAGGATTAAACTGGACAACCCATTGCTTTCCCCCCCTCCCAATTTTTTTAACCCTTTCTTTACTCCTGAAGGCACTGACTTGGACTGTTTGTGGGTTCCTGGGCATAAACAACCCTTCTGTACCCTGAAAAGCAACACAACTGGCCATCTGAAATTTAAAAAAAAAACCAAAATGCTGGAAGTACTCAGCAGGTCAGGTGGCATTTGAGGGGAGAGGAACAGGGTCAGGGTTTCAGGTGGATAACCTTTCACCAGAACCTGGAACCTTCTCATGTCTGCTCTTCAAAGATGCTTTCTGGTAGTGTTGCTAGTTTGCAGACCAAGTCTGGATGATTGTCCCTTACCAATACACCAAGGCTTTTTCCAGCTCTGTTTATTGTTCATGCTGAGCCCACTGGCAGACAGTAGGATATGGCTTCCTCCAAGCTGATGTTAGTGAACTGGAAGCCCAGTCTGTATCCCTCCCATATTTTACTTCCAATTGGGAAGTGTGCAAAAGGGGACACCTCAGTTGCTCATTCATTTTACAGCCCTGGAAAACATTGAAATCTACTCCAATGAATCAATTCAGGAATTTGTAAACTAAAGACTACATAATAAATTTGTTTTTATTTTCATCCCTCGCTCGGGCAGAATTACATTTCACCTTTATTAAAACATACCTGAAAACTCAGGCCAGGACCCCACTGTGCATTCAGTCTGATCCAATCTCTTTGTCCGATTTGGCTCCTTCATAAGGTGGCAACCATTGCCCCATATATAACCCTTTTTTTGGTATTTTAATATACTTTTCTCCTTCCTTACCCTCCATTCTATTGTTCTGAAAGCTTTTGTCATTATGACTATGTTACAAGTCTATACAAAGACACTCAACCTGCATCATTGAGAACATCATCACTAATTCTATTTATTTATTTAGAGATAAATCACGCAACAGGTCCTTTCAGCCCAAAGAGCTGCACGGCCCAGCAAACCACATATATAACCCTAGCCTAATCACAGGACAATTTACAATGACCAATTAACCTACTAACTGGTATAACTTTGGACTGTGGGAATAAACCGAAACCCCCAAAGAAAACCCATACGGTCACGGGAGGAGTGTACAAACTCCTTACAGTCCGCACCGGAATTGAACTCTGAACTCCAGATTGCTCCAAGCTATAGTAGCGTTACGCTAACTACTATATTGTCATGGTACCCTTATATCCTTGGATCTGCTACCCTGGGTCACCAAGGGAGAGAAGTGGACAGTGATCCAAAGGAGTGAGATGAGCAGTGGTTTCTCTACTTAGCTAGATGCTCTCAGTGTCCATCTGCAAGTTCTGGGCCATTCCTGATGCGACTAATGGTGGAAAAGCAGCGTCAATTATTTTCTCACTTGCTTTTTTTCTCCCCTCTTTTCTGTTCTGCCACACCCCTTCTAAAACTAAATGTGGGGCGTTAAACAGAGAACAATTTACGGAAAATGTAATGCAAGCGATAACCCACAGAGTGACGTACATGCACAAAGCGAAAGTGAACTCTTAACATGTTCCTTAATCTATGTTAAGGCTGCGTGACATTTTAGACTGAACAAAATGGAGACACGAGACAATAAGTGTTTGACTGAATTTAAATTGTGGCTGCTCACATGTGTGTAACAGACGTTTGAATCAGGGAATGGTTTTTTTTTAAATGTTTCTGTAGTGTCCCAGCAAAATTGAGGATTAAATTTATATACATTATTTTTTCAGGATAGGCACAATTTCTCAGTGATGCAAGTCAGAGTGGTTTCATTTCCATTGGTGTTAATTCATTGAAGGTGGAATTAGATAGTCTGTGCCAATTATCCTGGTAATGTGGCCTAATGCCAACGCAGTCTCATCTGGCAGCACCAGAAATTTTAATTTTAAATATCTCCAGACTGCTGTGAAGTAAACAACCCAGCCATTCTCCTCTTGACTTCAGCATTAAGGACCCCTCCCATCCATCCTACCTTGCACCAGCAGGCATAAGGAACCACAGTATAAGAACAAGGACTGCCAGGCTGGGTAACAGCTTACTCCCCCAGGCTGTGAGGCTTCTGAACACCCTGCTATCACCCAGTACACATTATTTATGTTCGTGCCACTAGCATTATATTGTTGTATATTTAACTATATGTCATATAAGCACTTTATGTCAACTTGTTTATCTACAGAATACTTTTAATATCTGTTAATATTATTGTGTGAATATTATTTTACGCACTTTATGTGATACATGTACTGAGTTTTGCACCTTGGTCCCAGAGGAACATTATTTCATTTAGCTGTATACATGTGTATGGTTGAGTGACAATAAACTGGAACTTGAACTAGATGGAGGGAGCAAAGGAATTCTGTTCAGAGGCAACTGTAGTCCTATCAATCGCTCCAGCTGAACTCAATTTGGGAAGCTTAGGAAGGAAGCTTGTAAGGAATGATGGTGAGGTCTGGGATAAATCTCCCATTGGAACTCAGTACCCCATTACTAAAAGAAGCCCTTGATCAAGTCAGTGCTTGAGACTACTAACAAATTTAATTTTCCCCAGTGTGTTTGAAATGAAAATCACTGACAATTTCCTGGTGGCAATGATGTCCAGAATAATATCTCAAAATCTGGAGTTGGTTGCCTTTAATTCCGAGCTGGCAAGGGATAATTCCACGCAAACCTAATGCATAGTATCTTCAGGCAATTGAGACCTCCTTAAACAATTGTGCATGGCATAAATTGCCACATTTCTGTTGTAATACTTGTTAAATTGGAGGATTGCAAAGAATTTTGAACACTATCAATGAAAATCAAAATTTAAAAAATCCATTCCCTTTCAAACAAATACTTAGTGCAGCAAAGGGCTTCTTTGGCCCAATTAATTTTTTTTTTGAAGTGACATTTAGTATTATTTTAAAAAAGACGTGCTTTTGTCATGCAGCTCCATTTTATGATTTTCACAATTATTGAAATATTTAGTCTGACCCCCTCTTCTATTTACCACTTTTTTTCTTCTTCCCAAAAGTTATGAAGGACTTCTTTCCTTCACGCTCAGTTGTTGACTTGCCGGAGAGGGTGGTGGTGGTCCCGGGAATGTAGACGTTGTGTAGATAATCGGAGGCTTGATGGTGAGCAGGAAATTTCACAGCGAGCCTCGGTGTCCAACTCTGGTCTCCGGCTGCCCGGACGGGTGATGCCTCTACGATCTCTAAAATGGGATGTTAAGTACAAGGTTAGTTACTTTTCCTGGTGTGGTCAGTGTCGAGCACCCGAGGTTCTGTTTATTGCAGCCGTTTAGTTTGTTACTGTTTTCCCATTCACGATTCTTTTGCCAAGCCTGTAGTTAGAATGCCGCTACATTTGGAAGCATAACATGTACTTTGATTTATATGGCACCCCTTCCTATGTAGATCAGGTTTTGTAGGAATATCTGTTGTTCAAATCTATATTTTCAGTTAACCAATCTTCTTTTAGCTGATGAATTACAGCTATCAATATCCACTGTAATGTGGTTACAAAGAGACCAGTTACCATAATGTTACATAATGTTGTAGATCACAAAGAAGGTTCACCATCTCTGTCCCTTTTCATCCAATGTGATAAGTGGCGATAATTTAACTCTCCTGTTAAAAACATGCCAAAGAAAGTCTTGCATGTATACAGACCCAAAGAGACCTTGGGACTGGAGTCACGTGTAACATAGGTAGGTGCGTGTGTTGCTATGGTTAAGTAATTTCCAGTTTTATACATGGTAGGATCCCACAATCAACAAAGAAGTGATTGTAGGTAATGCCTTCTCAATGGAGTAAAATTTTCGCCACACAACACGTGATGAGCTGTTCTTTAAAAGGGTTATACATTAACCTGGAGGACGCTTGGCATCATGATTTAAATCACCAAACTTACTGAAGGTTTTAAACACTGTAAGTTAATAGCCTGTTAGTGATGATTCCCATTTGTCAAATCTGGGATAATTGGAATGAAGAAATTTCCCATGAAGAGTTAGTGAAGCACAAATTGATAACATGCAACCATATTCAAAATGCAGAACTTCAAACATCATAACTTCAAGAAGATGCACAGGTTTACAGATGCACTGTGAAGTATTGGTCATTGTTCCATTTACAGCAGCACTGAAGCATTATCTTCACCAGCTGTGAACAGCACCATACCACCAAATATTCTGTACAGATTTGCCAAAGCTTTCAATAAAAATGAGTTAATCATAAAGATAATTTCCCAAAGTGTAATAATAGGTTGCTTTTTTCACAACTGTAAATAAAATGTAGGTTTGCTATGCAGGAAATACAGTACCTAGAGTCAACTCCAATCTGCTGTTAAAAGCTATCTTGATCTTCCAATTGGTATGTTTTAAGGGCCACCAACAATAATTATAATGCATATGACATAGGCCAGAATTAGGTCATTTGGCCCATTGAATCTACTCCACCATTCCATCATGGCTGATTTATTATCCCTCTCTAATCCACATACCAACCTTCTCCCCCCATATCCTTTGATGCCCTTACTAGTCAATGACCTATCAACCTCCACTATATAGACACTCAGTAACCTGGCCTCCACAGCATCTGTGGCAATGGACTCCACAGACTTACTATCCCCTGGCTGTAGAAATGCTCCTCAGCTCTGCTCTAATGAGACATCCTTCTATTCTCAGGTGGTGCCCGCTGGTCCTAGACTCCCCCCACTACAGGAAACATTCTCTCCAGATCCACTCTATCTATATTCAATAGGTTTCAATACTCGGTAGATTTAAATGAGATTCCCCTGCCTCTTTCAGTGAGATCTCTCTCATTCAATGAGATAATCTTTCAACTTTTACATATACAGAAGCAAGTGGAATTTATATTGCACCCTTGGTGAAGTTGAACTAATGGAGGGAAAACTGGTGCATAATAGCTTTTCATTCCTCCCACAAACATCTGGAAAATATCCATTAACCTAATCACTATGCTATCAGACTGATTTGAAAATGAGCAAGATAAAAGCAGAAAAATTGGTCTTAATCTTGGATTTTGGCAGTTATTAACCAAAATTCATTGGCAAACCTATATGCATTTCAATGCTTTTCTAAAATTTCCATTAATGTGTCATATAGTGTGTCCAGCAGGACTGGAATTTTAAAAAGCTGTGACATGGAGAGAATATTTCCCATAGTGGGGTAGTCTACGATCAGAGGACACAGTCTCAGAATAGAAGGATGGTTCTTTAGAACAGAGATGAGGAGGAATTTCTTTACCTAGAGGGTGGTGAATCTGTGGAATTCATTGTCACAGATGACTGTAGAAGCTAAACTATTGGGCAAATTTAAAGTGGAGGTTGATAGGTTCTTGATTAGTAAGGGCATTAAAAGTTACAGGAAGAAGGCAGGAGAAGGGGCTAAGAAAGATAATAAATTAGCCATGATAGAGTGGTGGAGCAGTCTCAATGGGCCAAGGGGGTTAATTCTGCTCCTATGTCTTATGATCTAATAGACTGTGGGGAGGTCAGTAGATTTGGGTTGGGAGGGGGGCGGTGGTGTTGAACTGATTTGTTCAGTATTCTAACACAAAAGAATTAATAAAAAATTATGTTTCATTATCTCATCATTTCTGCCGGAGAACTATGGTTTGGTTTGCTCATCTGCTCAAATCAATGATGACTTTTTTTCTCTTGGATTGTCAAATCAGTTAAAGAACCTGTAAATTAATTTGCTGTTAAATATTAGACCCTGTGAAAGCTTTGACTCGGCAGAACTATGGGGTAAATTGTGCATTGCTGTTAGATTGTTATTCAAAGCACAGTACAATTCATTTAACAAAGCACCCTCCTGCCAGACATTCAATACATGCATAAATAAAGTAATACACAGGAGCTTCTTGGCAGCTCCTTCTGACCAGATTCGGAATCTAAATCTTCATCTGTTGCGTGGTCTTCAGCAGTATAGACAACAGAAGTCTCAACCACAATGTTTTTGACATTCAAGATAGGGAAGCTTCAAGTTTTGACCCCTTTTCAAAGCTGAGCTGCCTATCAACCAAGGTAGCAAGAGAGATGCCCTTAATCTGAGGGAGGGAGACTGGCGGATTGGAAAAAGTGGGTGAGTGGAGAGTGGGGGTGGGGCAGAGTGTATGCAGAAAACCAGTTTGTCTCTTTTAATTACCCTTGTGATGACAAATATGGGAATATGTATTAGTATTGATGTGACAAAGATAGGACTGGGCTCCATAAAGATATAAGACCATGCATGAAGATTGATGGAAGTGTCAAGATATATAAATACTAGCAAAGTGAAATACAGTTTGAATCAAGCTTTTAAAAAAAGTTTGTATATTTACAGATATAGCACGGAACAGGCCTTTCTGGCCTAACGAGCTGCACCACCCAGCAAACCACCTATTTAACCCCAGCCTAATCACAGGACAATTTAGAATGACCAATTAACCTATTAACCGGTAGCCTTTGGAAAGTGGGAGGAAACCAGACCATCCAGAGAAATCCCATGCAGTCTCGGGAGAATGTACAAACTCCTTACAGACAGTGTTGGAATTGAATATGGAACTCCAATGCCCTGAGCTGTAATAGGGTCATTCTAACCGCTATGTTATGGTGGCACCCAACATTAATAGAACAGAAGAACATAAGCAGAGTGGGACACATGGTCTTTGAAGTACATTGTCCAGGGCCCGAGAGCACAGCCTCAGAATACACAGCCTTTACAACTGAGGTGAGGAGGAACATCTTTACCAAAGGGTGGTGAATCTGTGGAATTTGGCTATGGAGGCCAAATTGTTGGGTTTATGTATAGTGGAGGTTTATAGGTTATTGATTAGTAAGGGCATCAAAGGTCATGGGTGAAGGCAGGAGAATGGGTTTGAGAAAGATAATAAATCAGCAATGATAGAACAGCACAGCAAACTCGATGGGCCATATGGCATAATTCTGCTCCTATGTCTTTTGTTTTAATGGTCTTAATTCACATCTAAAAACCTACCAATCTCAATGCAGAATATACACATGGAGTGCTTGCTCAAAAATATGGATATGGATGGTGAATATTGACATGTTTTGAACTATCAAGATCCTTTAGTCTGTAGTGATCATATGAGTTCGTTTCCCACAGAGATGGAAACTTGTTTTGGTTCTCTTGCCTAAAACTTCTAGTCAGTTACAAGAGCATCTCTGTTGCTACTTCAAGTTATAAGGATTGGATCTGGAGTCATTCTGCCCTCAGATATTCAAACATACAATGGATAATACTCCCAACTGAAACACAGGGAATTAGTTCTATCCTGGAGTAAGGCATAGCTAAGATCTTCTCAGCAATGAATTCCAAGGGTAGTGAATTACTTCAAAAGGTTTTATTAGTTAACATTTAATACAGATACATATTCAAGGAATGATTGTCATAATTTCTGCAATTGGTGGCACCTTCCCCAACCGCTCAAGAATAAAAATTGATGAATGCAATTATGTCCCCATAAGATTTCTTTGGCTTTAAAATCACATTGATGTATGAACATTTAATAATTACACCATTTCTATAAAAGCCTCAACCTTGTTATTTCAAAGGGATTAATGCTTCATAGGGCAGCATAGGTAAGTTAAGCGATAACACACTGAAATACAGGCTGAATTATTTTAAAGCATTGTGCATTGGGTTAGTGCAATAATTCCTTTGCTCCAGGCACACATGGAAGCACATATCAGGAATTCAAGTGTAGTGGTTACCGTGTCTGGTTTACAGCCCAAGGACCATGGAGGCTGCCAACAGGGAAAGCAGTGAACTCCACGCTTGAATTACTGATACGTGCTCCGGAGGTACGAGACTCTGTAAGAAAGATCATAGAAGATATATAAAGTTCAGGTTTCCCATCTGAAGCAACTGCACATTGAGGAATCTATCCAATTCACTCAATGATTCAGACTTACATGACAACATGTATAACATGACAACAGCAGCAATGATAAAAGTAAATACATCCACGTATCTTAACAATAATACAAATGTCTAAGGACATTTCACAGAAGATAGGGGACAAAGTAATCAGCCATATTTAGAAAAATAAATCTTTAGAAAATTTCATTGAAAATCTGTGACATGGAAAGAGGCCATTCAGCCTATTAAAATTGTTCAGAGGAACCACTCTAAAATTTAATATCTCAACATCCTAACATGAAGTAAGTACATTAGGGATATTTAAAATCCTTCTGAACAGGCACATAGATGAAAGTAAAATGGAGGGCTATGGGTGAGGGAAGGGTTAGATTGATCATGATGTAAGTTGGTCCCATCATGGTAAATAAAATACAGTGTTGGGAAGTGTATGGTCATGCATTTTGGTAGAAGAAATAAAAGCAGAGACTATATTCAAAATGGAGAGAAAATTTTTAAAAACGGAGTTGCAAAGGGACTTAGGAGTCCTTGTGCAGGCTGAGTCGGTGGTGAGGAAGGCAAATGTAATGTTAGCATTCATTTCAACAGGACTTAGGGGCGAATGATCATAATATGACTGAATTCAGCCTGAAATTTGAGAAGGAGAAGCTATAGTCAGATGTACCAGTATTATAGTGGAGAAAAGGGAATTACAGAGGCATGAGAGAAGAGTTGGACAGAACTGATTGGAAATGAACACTGGCAGGGATGATGGCAGAGCAGCAATAGCTGGAATTTCTGGAAGCAATTCAGAAGGGACAGGATATATACATCCGACAGAGAAAGAGTATTCTAAAGGAAAGATGACACAACCATCTTTGGTGAAGACCGATGCAAAATACTTAAGTCAAAGAGAAGTCAAAGCCAACATAAAAGCCAAAGACAGGGCATACAATAGAGCAAAGATTAGTGGGAAGTTAGTTGATTGAGAAACTTTTAAAAACCAACAGAAGGCAACTAAAAAAAGTCATTATGAAGGTAAAGATGGAATACTAAAGTAAGCTAGCCAATAATATTAAAAAGGATACCAGAAGATTCTTCAGATACATAAAGTGTAAAAGCAAGGTGAGAGTAGATATCAGACTGCTGGAAAACAATGCTGAAGAGATAGTAACAGGGGACAATGAAATAGCAGACAAACTTAAGTATTTTGCATCGGTCTTCACCATGGAAGATATAGCAGTATGGTGGAAGTTCCAAGTAACAGTGGGTATAAAATGGGTGAAGATAACATAACTGGAGAGAAGGTTCTTGGGAAACTGAATGGTCTGAAGGCAGATAAGTCACCTGGTGTACATCCCAGATTTCTGAAAGAGGTGGATGAAGAGATTATGGAGGCACTATTAATGATCTTTCAAGAATCACTAGGTTCTGGGATGGTTCTGGAAGAATGGAAAATTGTAAATGTCATTCTGCTCTTCAAGAAAGGAGAGAGGCAAAAGAAAGAAAACTATAAGCCAATTAGTCCAACCTCATTGGTTGGGAAGAGTTGGAGTCGATTATTAATGATGAGGTCTCAGGGTACTTGGAGGCACATAATAAAATAGGTCACAGTCAGCATAGTTTTGTCAAGGGAAAATCTTGCCTGACAGATCTGTTGGAATTCTTGGAAGAGGAACCAAGCAGGATAGAATGAAGAGAATCGATTGATGCGTACTTGGATTTTCAGAAGGCCTTTGATAAGATGTCACACATAAGGCTGTTTAACAATCTACGAGCCCATGGTATAACAGGAAAGATTCTAACATGGATAAAGTAGTGGATGATTAGCAGGATGGAATATAGTGACAGGAAGTCTATGTCATGCACTTTGGTAGAAGAAATGAAAGAGTTGACTATTTTCTAAATGGAGCGAAAATACAAAAAGCTGAGATGCAAAGGGACTTGGGAGCCCTTGTACAAGATTCCCTAAAGGTTAACTTGCAGGTTAAGTCTGTGCTGAAGAAGGCAAATGCAATGTTAGCATTCATTTTAAAAGGACTAGAATGTAAAAGCAAAGATGTAATGTTGAAACTTTACAAAGCACTGGTGAGGCCTCACTTGTGAGCATGTCTGGACCCCTTAACTTAGAAAGGATGTGCTGAAACTAAAGACGGTTCAAAGGAGGTTCATGAAAATGATCCCAGGATTGAATGGCTTGTCATTTGAAGAGTATCTGGTGGCTCTGGGCTTGTATTCACAAGAATTCAGAAAAATGAAGGGTGACCTCGTGGGTATCTATTGAATGGTGAAAGGTCTTGATAGAGTTGATATGCAGATAATGTTTTCTATGATGGGAGAGTCTGAGAATAGAAGGGTATCCTTTTAGAATGCAGATGAGGAGGAATTTCTTTAGCCAGAGGGTGGCAAATCTGTGGAATTCTTTGCACAGGCAGCTGTGGAGGCCAAATCTTTAAGTATATTAAGTTAGAGGTTGATAGATTCTTGATTGGTCAGGGCATGAAGTGATACGGGGAGAAGGCAGGAGGATGGGGCTGAGAGAAAAATTTGATCAGCCATGATGAAATGGCAGAGCAGACTCGATGGGCCAAATGGCCTAATTCTGCTCCTATATCTTATGGCATATATGTCAAACTCAAGGCCCGTGGGCCAAATCCGGCCCGCGGTGGAATTATCTTTGGCCCGTGAGATAATATCTAATTACTATTAAAGCTGGCCCCAGTAATCGAAGCGCCTATGGCGTATGATATGGCTAATGCTGAGTTTATTCAGGTACCAGGTTTTCAGGGTTCTTAGTGTTTATTCGGCAGTCTTGCTCGGCAGTCTTCTTCATAAGAAATCGAATTTGTAAAGTGAAACACTTTGTAGTTATAGCAGAGACTGAGACACATGAGAGCAGGCTGAAAAAACGGAGGCAACGAAAGCTGCGTTCGCACGCGTCCGACTGATCCGGCCCGCATGAAGCTGCATTTTGCTCAATCCGGCCCGTGACCTAAAATGAGTTTGACACCCCTGTCTTATGGTCTCATGATTATAAGATCAGCAGAACATCATGTGCTAAAGGGCCTGTTCGATGTTCTATGTTTCATATTCTATTGGAAGTTTGAGTTTTGACAGTATTTTTAAAGGTGAACTGAGTGCAAGGGGATTTTTTGTAAGCATTCTACAGAGGACGGCCAAGGTCTCTGAAGGCCTTGGCACCAAGAATGAGCAAATATTAGTACAGAAAAATGAGGATAGATGTATTCAGCTAAAGAATGAGGGAACAGAGGTAAAGTGTTTGGGATGACAAGGGAGCTATTTATAGGTAGGATCAAGATTGACAATGACTTCCTATTATGCATATAATCAAGATAATCCTAAAGTACTCCACTGGTTGGATTAAATACAGTGGATAAAGAACTGATTAGATTGCAGGACTGAAATCTTGATCATTGAAATGGATTTCTTTGAAAGAGGTGAAGTGAAGTTTAGAGAAGGATTTCAGATAACAGGGTTAGATGGAAACTGACAAAACAAAAAGACCAGGATCAACAGAATGAAGAGTTTTTTGGTGGGGAGGCAAGTATGATGGGAGGATATGGAGAGAGGTATACAAGTCTGAAGAGAAAGGGAGCTGAGACACAAAGTGTTGGAGGAACTCAGCAAGTTAGACAGAAATTATGGCTAGTAAAACACAGTCGACATTTCAGAATGAGAGATGCTGCCTCAACTGTTGAGTTCCTCCAACATTTTGTGTGTGTTGCTCTGGTTTACCAGCATCTGCAGAATCTGTGTTTATGGTGACTGTGAGAGGTGTCAGACAATGAAAGAATTTAAAGGGTAAGGATTTGAAATTACTTTATTGGAAAATGTGAGTCAAAAATGTTAAGTGCTGAAGAAGGGTCTCACCCCAAAGTGTCAAATGTTTATTCATTTCTATAGATGCTGCCTGAATTGCTGAGTTCCTCTAACATTTCATGAGTGTTGCTCTGGATTTCCAGCACCTGCAGAAGCTCTTGTGTCAGTGATGATGATGTTGTATGCGAGCAATGATAAATTACTTTCATGTAGTACATTTAACCATATTACATGTACATTTACCAGCATTTAATAGCAGGGGCTCTGACAGAAATATTTCAAATGTCATTAGAAACACGGATGGTGCCGGAGGATTGGCGTATTGCTCATGTGGTTCCATTGTTTAAAAAGGGTTCTAAGAGTAAACCTAGCAATTATAGGCCTGTCAGTTTGACGTCAGTGGTGGGTAAATTAATGGAAAGTATTCTTAGAGATGGTATATATAATTATCTGGATAGACAGGGTCTGATTAGGAACAGTCAGCATGGATTTGTGCATGGAAGGTCATGTTTGACAAATCTTATTGAATTTTTTGAAGAGGTTACGAGGAAAATTGATGAGGGTAAAGCAGTGGATGTTGTCTATATGGACTTCAGTAAGGCCTTTGACAAGGTTCTGCATGGAAGGTTAGTTAGGAAGGTTCAATTGCTAGGTATTAATATTGAAGTAGTAAAATGGATTCAACCGTGGCTGGATGGGAGATGCCAGAGAGTAGTGGTGGATAACTGTTTGTCAGGTTGGAGGCCGGTGACTAGTGGTGTGCCTCAGGGATCTGTACTGGGTCCAATGTTGTTTGTCATATACATTAATGATCTGGATGATGGGGTGGTAAACTGGATTAGTAAGTATGCAGATGATACTAAGGTAGGTGGCATTGTGGATAATGAAGTAGGTTTTCAAAGCTTGCAGAGAGATTTAGGCCAGTTAGAAGAGTGGGCTGAACAATGGCAGATGGAGTTTAATGCTGATAAGTGTGAGGTGCTACATTTTGGTAGGAATAATCCAAATAGGACATACATGGTAAATGGTAGGGCATTGAAGAATGCAGTAGAACAGAGTGATCTAGGAATAATGGTGCATAGTTCCCTGAAGGTGGAATCTCATGTGGATAGGGTGGTGAAGAAAGCTTTTGGTATGTTGGCCTTTATAAATCAGCGCATTGAGTATAGGAGTTGGGATGTAATGTTAAAATTTTACAGGGCATTGGTAAGGCCGAATTTGGACTATTGTGTCAGTTCTGGTCACCGAATTATAGGAAAGATGTCAACAAAATAGAGAGAGTACAGAGAAGATTTACTAGAATGTTACCTGGATCTCAGCACCTAAGTTACAGGGAAAGGTTGAACAAGTTAGGTCTTTATTCTTTGGAGTGTAGAAGGTTGAGGGGGGACTTGATAGAGGTATTTAAAATTATGAGGGGGTAGATAGAGTTGACGTGGATAGGCTTTTTCCATTGAGAGTAGGGGAGATTCAAACAAGAGGACATGAGTTGAGAGTTAGGGAGCAAAATTTTAGGGGTAACACAAGGGGGAATTTCTTTACTCAGAGAGTGGTAGCTGTGTGGAATGAGCTTCTAGTAGAAGTGGTAGAGGCAGGTTCGGTATTGTCATTTAAAGTAAAATTGGAAAGGTATATGGACAGGAAAGGAATGGAGGGTTATGGGCTGAGTGCGGGTCAGTGGGACGGGTGAGAGTAAGCGTTCGGCACGGACTAGAAGGGCCCAGATGGCCTGTTTCTGTGCTGTAATTGTTATATGGCTATACGGTTAACCAGGTAATGATTACAATATTTTTCTGCAAAAGGATGCAAGTGTCAAGTCATTGGATTCTTTGAGATTTACAGAAAGTGAAGGAAATCTGGAATGAAAGAGTTGGATTAATTTAGTGAGAAAGTTGGATTAATATGGTGGTAATGAAACCATATCAGATGGCTTCACTGGCAAAGGCAGGGTTCGAAAGGAAAGAAACAATGTTGTGAACAGGTATTCTTTGCAGTGGAACCTGAAGCTAAATCTCAAGGTGAACCACAACTCTGAACTAATTCCACAACTACAAACTTATTTTTTATTTTGCACATTGGTTGCATGTTAATCATTGTTTATGTATAGTTTTTAATAGATTCTATTGTATTTTTAAAATTTTCCTGTAAATGCCTGCAAGCAAATGTATCTCAAGATAGTATATAGTAATATATATGTACACTAATAATAAATTTAATTTTACCTAGATGTCAGATGTGTAAATCAGTTATTGGACTTTGATGCAGTGTGAGGGAAGGGAAGGGTTGGAAGAAAGATATTTCAGTTACTGAGTGATTAGCTGTATGTAATGGGATTAAAATACCCAATCATAAAAATGAAAAAGTCTGCAAATGCTGGAAATCTAGAGCAACACATACAAAATCATGGAGGAATTGAAATGAAATAAACAGTTGGATCTCCATTTCCTCCCTTCAATTTTTTATTCTGGCATCGTCCCCCTTCCTTCTCATTCCTGAAGAAAAGTCTTGGCCTGAAATGTCAACTCTTTATTTGGTTCCAATAGATGCTGCGCAACCTTTCAGCTTTTTGCATGTGTTGCTTAGTATACCCAATGTTTCCTGTAGCAGAGAATGTTGTCTATAGTGTGAAGTCTAGCACCAGAGGGCTAGACTCAGAACAGAGGGACATCTATTTAGAACAAAGGTAAGGAGGACTTTCTTTAGCCAGCGAGTGGTGAATCTGTGGAATTTATTGCTATGGACAGTTGTGAAAGCCAAGTCATTCAGTATATTTAAAGTGGAGGTTGATAGGTTCTTCATTAGTCGGGGCATCAAAGGTAATGAGGAGAAAACAGGAGAATGAGAGGGATAATAAATCAGCCATGATGGAATGATGGAGCAAACTCAATGGGCCAAATAGTAAATTCTGATCCTATGTCTAATGATCAATACTGAGCTGGAAGATTTTGATGAACAACTTCCGTGATTATTTTTCATGTGTAAAATCCAAAATGAAAGACATAACACACTTACTGCAGATGCGATTATTTATGACACATATATAAACGATGAGATGAGATAGTTTTCAAATCTATTGTACCATCTTCCTCCTTATCCCCAGTGTAGTGACATAAACAGTGGCTCAGTAAGGATATACTCTGTTATCCTTAATAGAATCCAAACTACAGAGGTGCTTATTTTCTGTTCTTTCATGAACATTTAAAGCCTAAATTGATAAAGAATTTTATGGGTCAGACATGTCTGAATGTATTAAATATTAGTTGAACAAAACCGGTCAGATACTTTTCCTCTTCTATTATAGCATCATTGTACTTCATCAGAGATTATTTTTTATTTAGAGATACAGCACGGTACAGGCCCTTCCAGCCCAAGGAGACATACTACTCAGCAAACCACCTACTGAACCATAGCCTAATTATAGGACAATTTTCAATGACCAATCAACCTACTAACTGGTAAGTCCTTGGGCTGTGGGAGGAAACCAAAGAACTCTGAGGAAACCCACGCAGTCATGGGGAGAATGTACAAACTCCTCACAGCCAGCTCTGGAATTGAACTCTGATCTCTGGTGCCCCAAGTTGTAATAGTGCTGTGCTAACTGCTACACTACTGTGACAGAGAAAATCTTCACTAATACATTTGTGATGTTGCTACACAGACCAAATGGAGGCAAGTTAGAGATGTAAGAATCTGATGGCAGAAATACTTGTATGTAATCAAAAAATGGAAATCAAAATGCTAAAAAACAGTATAAGGTGATTACAAAGTCAAAGCAAAACATTGCTTCAAAAACATGAAATGTTCATAACAAGGAGATACAGGAATGCTGAAATCATTTGGGATAGATGGGCTGCCACTGTAAAGTGCTTTCACATGATGAATAATGGTACACTGAAACATTTCAGAGGAATTGGTTGAGTAAATTTTGCAACATCTTGGTGCTGGAAAGTTACCAAATGAAACAATCCATCAAAGTGATTGAGATAAAAAACCATTAATCACGTTGTCCATGACAAGCCGCTGAAATAAGCAGGTCGCTGATGCATACTAATGGTATCTGTGTCTCGGTGAAGAGACATCTTGTGAAGACACATGCATGAAAGGGTGGTAAAATCAGCTCAGGGAAGAGGAAGTGGAGAAGGTAACTTGAACACAGCCAGTGGTCTAAGTTTAACATCATGGGGAAAGTGCCAACCGATTTCATGCATCGCGGCAAACCATTCCTTTACCCATTCGTACTTGTCTGATCAGGTGATTGACTGCCACATGGCACCACTTATGAGTCTAGACATTTCACCGAATGAGAATATCTGCATATCCTAGTTTGGGTTAGAAGGTAAATACATGTCAAATATGAACTGATTATTCAGAGCAGAAGGTCGCTGCTGAAATAGTTGGCTTGAACCAGAACAACAGGTGATGTTCTACATTTCGCCACAACGTACCTAGGCTAAGGAAAGAAAACAGAAAGAATTTCCAGTTATACAGCACCTCATCATGTTTCTCACAAGTATTGCAAAGCGAACATTGAATTACAGTCACTGTTGTAACGTAGGCAAATGGAGCAGCCATTTTGCACACAGCAATGCTGTACAAAAAGCAATGAGATGAATGGCCTGATAATTCTTTTATATATGGTGGTGACTGAGAGTATAATGCTTGGTTAAAGCAACTGTGAATATCACTACCTTTCTCCAAGAGAGATGAAAATGTAGCCTCGGTTGCTTGCACTAAACATACATTATGGTTGCAGGCTAATCTTTATTTCTGAATCACTGAAGTGTAGAACATGGACAAATATTACTACATTTGGATTTACTGCATACAACATGAGGTTAATTCATGTCTAATGTTTACCATAATCCTTGTAGAAGAATGGCTCCCCAAACAAATTAACAATCCCTTAGCAATGACGTTGGACTTTCATTATGTGCCCACTTCCTGGAATAGGGGTTGAGTTGGGTTCAGAAGAGTGACCGCTACCAGCTCAAGCTGCTAGGGTGGAAGAGACCAAGAGCTAGTCATGGATTCCTGCTGAGCGTTGCCGGGGACCCGTTACATCCATGTAAGCAAAGAGGGGATTCATTGTACTGCACTTTCAAAGAACATTTGCTATGAGGAGGCCCTTTCATTGATGATAGTCAATTGCTTTAATGGAATGTTGTCCAGCCCCCGCATACTGGAGGAATAGATAAACCCCTTTCCTACTCTCTCGTTCTCGTCTTTTCACTTGTGCCTGTCCTGACTTGTCCTATAAATGGAGTTTATCCACAAAGATATCATTGTTACATTGGCACTACTCAACCTCTCTCTTCTATTCAATGACATTATAGTGACATCATCCTAACTCCATTCAGCTTTCTCTGGTGAATATCCTTTTGTAACCTTGTCGACAAGAATTCTAATGGCCAGTTATTTTAAATTATTAACTAAGTTAATTTTTTTGTGAGAAACCCATTTAAAAATCTATTACATTTTTGTCTTAAGATCTTCCCTTTAAAACTGACTTTCCAAGAACTACACCAGGACCATAAAACCATAAGACATAGGAGCTGAATTAGGCCATTCGGCCAATTGAGTCCACTCTACCATTCCATCATGATTGACTTATTATCCCTCTCAACCCCATTCTCCTGCCTTCTCCCTGTAACTTTGACACCCTCACAAATTTATTTATATATTTCTATTTATTTAGAGATATAGTGTGGAATGGGCTCTTGGGCCCAGTGAGCTGCAACACGTAGCAACCCACCTATTTAACCATAGACTAACTTACAATGAGCAATTAACTAACCTACTAAGCACTCTGTCTTTGGACTATGGGAGGAAACTGGAGCACCTGGAGTGAACCCACGTGATGACAGGAATGATGTACAATTGCTTACAGATCTATCAACCTCCACTTTAAATATACCCAATGACTTGGCCTTCATGGCTGTCTCTGAATTCCGCAGATTCACCATCCTGGACAATTTAGGTCTCTGCCCTATCACAGACTTTCCATTCTCCACATTTCTCTCCCTCTCTGCAATTTAAAATAAGCCTGTATCTTCACGTCTCCAGTTCCGATGAAGGGCCATTAACCTAACAAGTTAAATTTGGTTCTCTCTCCACAGGTAATGCTTAACCTACCAAGTCATTTCATAATTTTCTGTTCTTGCTCCCCTTTCAATTGCTAACTGATTTACAGTGCATTGCTGGAACATTACATTTTTAGAGTCAAAGAGTCATAGACAGCCACAGCATAGAAACAGGCCCTTCAGTCCATTCAGTCCATACTGAACCATTTAAACTGCCTAGTCCCATCAACCTCCACCCAGACAGTAGCCCTCCATACCTCTCCCATCCATGTACCTACCCAAACTTGTCTTGAACATTGAAATCGAAATCACACCCACCACTTATACTGGCAGCTTCTTCCACACTCTCACCACTCTCTGAGTGAAGATGTTTCTCCAGGTTTCCCATAAACATTTCATCTTTCACCCTTTACCCATGAGTTCAAGCTGTAGTCTTACCCAACCTCCATGGAAAAAGCTTGCTTGCGTTTATTCCATCTATACCTCTCATCATTTTGTATACCTCCATCAAATGTCCCTTCAATCTTCTATGTTCAAGGGAATAAGTTTTAACCTTTTCAATCTTTCCTTATAACTCAGGTCCTCCAGACCCGGCAACATCCTTGCAAATTTTCTCTGTACTCTTTCAATCTTAAATCTGGAAGAATATTACTTTGATTAATCTTCTTAATCTCTGGAGTGGATCACTGCTAATTTGAAAATATATATATATATTGTTTTCAAAGTTAACCATTGGGAAAGATCTACTAAGCTGAAACCAGCATCCATCCCAGAAAATTCTTGAGATGCTCAATGGATAGGGCACTAACAGGTAGGTTCAAGTCTTTGGGTTAATAGACTTTCACCAGATCAACAATATTTCACAAAATCCAATTTAAATTCTACACTGAATATCATTATTTAATATGATGTTAAAGAGAATCTTGTATTCTGCACAGTATCAGTACTCAATGAGTTAACATATTTTGGCACTGGTCATGTTGTTTCTTACTATATATTTTCTTCCAGACATTAATGTATAGTTGATTGACCTAATTTGTTTATTGTGTCCCTGCTGTAATCCTGTGGGAAATTCAGTGTACTCAATACTAGTCTGGGAGCTGCCAAGGTTACTTTCTGAACATCCTGAGCTACTGCCAGGATGAACCAGCCCATTTGTCTGGGCTTGATGGAGATCTGGGCAGAACTTTTGAGGACAAAGGAATGAAAGTTTTCTTCTCTGTCAGTGTATTGTGTCCATTTATCCCCTGAACAATCAGCTTTTGCCTGAAAATACTCAATTCTATGCAGAGATTTTGAAGCCATTATACCAAAAACAAGACTTTGTGCTGTCTCCCTGCTCCAGCCTATTCTTTTTAGCGTTTTCACATTATAAAGCATAGTTCTTACAAATCTTAATATATGAGTGTTGGAGTCATTTTTCTATTCTTATTTATTGGTCAGTTTATTAATTTTCTCAGCAAAGTGAAGTGCATGATAAAGTTTAGTGCAGGGTCTGATTGTTCATCATGTTCTCTTTACAGAATTTGATGTAAGGTTTAGTTGTTCCAAAATTTCAGTCACTCTTGGTGGGTTAGAGCACATACTTATCCCAAGTACCTTTTAGGGTTGCAGAGGTTTTAATCTCCTTCAGCTCCCAGTTGGTGAAAACTCTCCTCTCATCTTCCTTCCGGTAGTACAAACATTTGTAATTCGGTGTCCCCAAATTGCTGATCACTCGACCAAGAGCAAATGCTTTCTCCAATCAAATCTGCTTAACCCTCACAGAGTTGAAACACTTTGATTAAATCTCTCCTCACCTTCTGTGTGATACATGTAGATGGGGCAACATCCAATTAGTTTAATGGTGGATATTAGGCACTGTATTCAGAATGTTTGTCTTTTGGATTTATTACATACTTCATATTCTTGAGGCAGGAGTGGCCATAATGATTTTGTTGAACTTTAATCTTTTTTCTCTTCCAATGTTTACTGCAAAAGGAACATTCTTGAAACAAAATGGAACTCATTTGATAACTAGATCTCCAATCCCAGTTTTTCACTTCTGCCTGCAGTACATTTCAATTTCTTTTAATCCCCCCCGCACTCTAGTCTAACTGTTGATATAATACAAATTAGTGTAAGTTATTCAATGGAATGTACGTGTCTATTCTCACGCTCAGTATTTTGAGCTCTCCATTAATACATTCCTCTTTTTCTAGGTATAATTTTATTTTTAACCTTGGTCCTCACAAATTAGGGTGTTTTGGAATGCGACACATGGTTCTCTAAGTGAGAGTGATGTTAGATTTCAGATGAAAGATTCAACTGGCTAAGTTGAATGATTATGCTTAAATTAAGAGCCGAGCTCATTGAGAATATGGTCAAGTATATAAGTTCAGAAATTAGCACATACATAGCTTGTGTTGATGAGATGTCTGTTCATGAAAATGTCGTATCTACTTATGGGATGTACTATTCTCATTGCTTATTAATTTTTATCAATTATGATACTAATATGATGCATCGGAAATGGTATCTGCTAATTAGTATATGTGTCAGTTTCAAAGTAAAAGACATGCTAAATGAAGTCAGTCTGGTCATTCTAATTATAGAGTATTCCAATAAGAAGATTGTCAAATTTAGAAAAAAAACTAATGAAAATTAACATGTTAATTCTCTAATTTTACAAACCTTCTGTTGACCAATTTAACCCTCTTATTACAAAGCTTCACACACCTTGGTGAACTGTGTAATCTGCTGGCAAATCTTGAGTATGTTCTGCCTTGATTTGGGTGCTAGTGACATAACACCTCAGCATTTCCCTTAGGGCTGACTTCAATGCTTCACTGTCAGAGAATGGGTTAATCACTGCATCACGGGAGAGTTTCATCAGACGGGAAGGGTAACTGAACATCGCCATAGAACTGACTCATTCTGTGAACCTTACATGGTGCTAAAATGTTTGAAAGCCAGGACTGTGAAAAGACAGTACTGTTCAGCTCAAGTTCAACAGTGAGACAATGGAAAGGCATGGGACAAGCAAACAAAAGGGTGGAAAACACTGTACAATTATAAGTAAAAGGGAAGCAGGTTCCTCGATGGCTCTGCACACTTGTCTAGAAAGACAATGAGCCATAGAGAACACAAAAACCCAGGTTCGGTCATCAACTTGCATTAAGTAAGTTGATCTCACAAAGATGTCAATGGGCTGTGATTGTAAGGATTGGAAGGAAGGATCACATTGTCTCATTGAGTGTATGAGATGGAAGAAACAATTTTCAGGGTTACCAGTTCTACTTGATCTCTGGTGAAGTCTCCAGAGACTGAGCAATGAACCAATAGAGCTGGATGCTCACCAAAGTCTGAACTGAATTGACTCTGAACTGAAGGCCAATCCTGAGGAGGACTGCCATTAAGTTGAGCCATCAGTTGGATGTCATGGTAGCACAGCGGTTAGCATATTGCTTTACGGCACCAGCGACGTGGGTTCAATTCCCACCGTTGTCTGTAAGAGGTTTTTACGTCCTCCCGTGGGTTTCCTCCAGGTGCTCTGGTTTCCTCCCACATTCTAAAGACAAATGGGTTAGGAGGTTAATTGGTCACATAGGTGTAATTGGGCAGCACGACTTGGGCCAGAAGGGCCTGTTGCAGTGCTGTATCTCTAAATCAGGGATTCCCAACCATTAGGCAAGGGATCTGCGGAGCCCAGGTTGAGAACCCCTGCTCTAAATAAATAAATGTCTTTGGGAGAATGGGGAGAAATAAGGAAACTTGGCAAATAATGAAACTGAGAAATGATTTGTAGCAGCAGCCAAACATAGCTCTGTGGTCAACAAGGGAAGCCTTGCACACTGAACACATTGACAGATTGGTTCCTCGTGACATGGCCGTCACTGTGCACTTCATGGAATGTAACTCAGAGGATCAAGAGCAAAAGCCAGCATTAGTTATCATCAGTAACAAACTTCAATAAGCACTGAGTAAGGAAAAATGGAGGGAAGCCCTGGTGATGAGCTTCTCCAAGTCCCAGCTGACGGGGCTCACCTCGGGGGAAGAGGTACTGACTTCGCAGGGTCCCTGGTACGTGAGTGCCTAGCGCCATCTGTAGCTGCATTCGTGGAGCTGTCCGTGGTAATGTCCACCCATCTCTACCGGCTGAAGGAAGGTACATGGAAGCGGGAAACGTTGTGAGGAGAAATATAAAGAAAATCAGGGAAATAAATGCGAAATTAAGTAACTTGTGAAATTATGCAGAAATCATAGCACCTATTTTAGAATGGGATCATGATAATTGACCAAAATAACCTCGAATGAGCACAGCAAATTTAAAGGGGAAAAGTGCACTGTAACACAAAAAAAAGTGGAAAGGTTTAAGCAATAAGGTGAATATAATGCACATGACCACTGGCAACCCACTCAGCGACTTTTCCTGGAATGAGTCAAATTGGCCTACCTCTGTTGAGTGGGTTTGATCAGTCCATTTCCTGGATGCACACCAGCAAAAAAGAGTGTACACTCTGTCGAAGGAAGGAAGTCAGTTCTTTTCACCCCCACTTGAACCGCTCTTCTGGCCAATTGATCACAGAGTCTCATTAATGGTCATTTCCAGAAACACAGTGGTGAAACAAGTGTATCATAGGCTAGGCAAGTAGGCGGATCAGTTACTAAGGTCATTGGTATAAGGTAACATGACATAAAGAACAGAGGAAAATCAATAGAATTTTTTACATATGAAGTTATTATGATCCATAGCACACTGTCTGATAGGGTGCTGGAATCAGACTCAATGATAGTCTGCTAAAGAGAATCAGACATATAATTTATAAAGTGCTAAGGGGGAATAAAGATCGAACTGGACAGTGCTTTCAAGGAGCTAGCAATAGACATGATGGGCCCAATAGGCTTCTTCATGCTGTGTTATTACATAACTCTGTGGCAACATATGGACACCAATCTTGACATTTTCTCATTTACCTCATTTAGCGGTTACTTTAGTAATGTTGTCTAGCCAACCTGTTACAGCAACCGATCACTCTCACGATAAAGACCTACCTTGTACCTGTCCAAACCAACCACACTTCCTCTATCACCTGAGTGTATTTTTATTACTTTCTTGATTATATAAATATACACATTATCAGGTACACCTGTACACCTGCTTGTTAAAGCACATCCCTAGTCAGCCAATCATGTGGTGACAACAGAATGTATAAAAGCATTCAGACACGGTCAAGAGGTTCAGTTGTTGTACACACCAAAAATCAGAATGGAGAAAAAATGTGATCTAAGTGACTCTCACTATGGAATCTGCTGAAGAGAATGATCAGCTGTTTGAGTATCTCAGAAGCTGCTGGTCTCCTGAGATTTTCACACACAACAGTTTCTAGAATTTACTGTTGAATGGTTGCAAAAAAACATGCCGTTGAGCGGCAGGTCTGTGGTCAAACATGCCTTGTTAAATGAGAGAGTTCAGAGTGGTTCAAGCTGACAGGAAGGTGACAGCAACTCAAATAACCACATGTTACAACAGTGGTGTGCAGAAGAGAATCTTTGAATGTACAACATGTCGAACCTTGAAGTGGATAGGCTATAGCAGCAGAAGTCTATGAACTTAGATACTTAGATTCAGCAGCCACTTTACCAGGTGCAGGAGGTACCTAATAAAGTGGCCACTGAGTGTACATTCATTCCATGTTGCTGTCAGGCTAGTAATATAGACAACACACACACACACTTGTAGGCAAACTAAAATCTCAAATCATTTTCATGTTTAAAGTAATGATCTCAGGTGGGGATGAAAATATATTAACTCCCTCGTGTCAGACTCTGAGCAACATTTACCACCAACTTTCAGAAGACTGGTTACTGCTAAGAGTGTGCATGGGGAAACACTGACTTTATCCATTCAGGGTCAAGGAGACCATAAAACCATAAGTCAGAGGAGAAGAATTAGGGTATTCAGCCTATCGAGTCTGCTCTGCTGTTCCATCACAGCTGATTTATTATCTCTCTAACCCCCATTTTCCTGCCTTCTCCCTATAACCTTTGACACCCTTCCTAATTAAGAACCTATCAGCCTCTGCTTTAAGTATACCCAATGACTTGACCTCCACAGCCATCAGTGGCAATAAATTCCACAGATTCATCACCCTCTGGTTAAAGAAATTCATCCTCATCTCTGTTCTAAAGGGATGTTCTTCTATTCTGACTCTGTGCCCTCTGGTCCTAGACTCCTTCACTCTAGGAAACATCCTCTCCACGTCCACTTTATCTCAGCCTTTCAATATTAGATACATGAGTTCAAGCTTACATAGAATATAGAACATAGAACAATACAGCACTGGAACAGGCCCTTTATCAGATCTCCCCTCAGCTTCTGCCACTCAAGAGAGAACATCCCAAGTTTGTCCTACCTCTTGCTATAGCACATGCCGTCTAATCCAGAGAGCATTCTGGTAAACCTCTTCAGCAGCCTTTCCAAAGTCTCAGCATCCTTTGTGTAATGGGGCAACTAGAACTTTATGCAAAACTCCAGATGCAACCTAACCAGAGCTTTGCAAATTTGCAATATAACTTCCTAACTTTTGAATTCAATGCCTTGACTAATAAAGGCAAGCATACTTTCTTAACCACTCTACCTACCTGTGTAGCCACCTTCAGGGAGTTAGGAGCTTGGACTCTAAGATTCCTCTGCTCATCAACACTGTTAAGGATTTTGCTTGAAACCGTGTACTGTCTCTTTACATTTGAAGCTTGTTCGAAAACATTGCATCTAAAACCCATTGCTACAGGATCACTTACACTCTGGTTTTATGCTAATCTGAGCCAGCTTAGTTAACAGATCTCAACTGATTTTACACTCTACTGCAACTATCTATTTTGCATCTGTAGCTCTCTGGGGCAGTTCAGTCCGGAAGTGTTTTCCAAAAGCTCCCTTCTGGAAGCACTCTGGTGCTATTAAACCAAAAGTTTCATGCCATCTTAAAAGTTTCTTCTCTCAAGCAGTTAATCTGATCAACCATTCCAATTAGTCCCACCTCGCTCTATCCATTACTCCCATCATTGGAATGCACTGTAAACACTTTAAACCACTTCTTATAATGTTGTCTACATGCAGGTAATTATGTATTTATGCACACATTACTCCATATCCCTACTTTAACCTCTATCTTTATTCTTTATATCATTCTTTTATTCTTTACATGGTTGAATGCTGTTGTTTTTTGTAGCATGTCCTGCCAAAACACCACAGCAAATTCCTAACACGTGCGGTGAATAAAGTTGATCCTTGACCCTTGGAAGTTCTATGTTTGGGAGGATGGCAAACTCGCCACCTGATGAATTCCAGATCCATCAACCATCAGGATCTTGAACCAGAGGGGATAATTTCACTTACCCTAACAATGAACTGGTATCACAATCTATGACTCGTTTTTAAGGACCTCACAACTCATGTTCTCATATTACGTATTTATTTATTATTATTATTACTTTTCTTTTCTCTTTTTGTTTGCAGTTAGTGTCTTTTGCACGTTGGTTGTTTGCCCCTTTCTATCATGTGTGTTTCTTATTGATTCTATTATGTTTCTTTCTATTTGTTATGAATGCCCACAAGAAAATGAATCAGGGCAGTATATGCTAACATATATATATTTTGGTATTACATTTACTTTGAACACTACTGACCTCTATGCATTCCAATGCCCGAGCAATGGAATACTAACATTTTAGACTTAAATACATGTGCGAATGTAGAGCTTCTGTTTGCCTATAGGAGGGTGATGCAAGGTGGGCAGCACAACCCAATATTACTTATGGCTGCCAAACAGACATCAAGGGCTTGAATGATAACTGGACTCAAGAGGTTAAATTAGAAAATGCGTTGTATCCTGTTCAGAATATGAAGAAATAATTTGATCAAGAGATAGAGTCATAGAGTTATACACCATGGAAACAAGCACTTCAGCCCAACTGGTGCATGACAACTAAGATGCCCCATACTGTGGGAGACAGCATACAAAACACGAATATTTCTTTTCTTGCAGACTGGGAATTTACACTGACTTCAGTGGTAGCATTGTGCTGAAGACATGCTATCAACACACTGCCCAAACTGTCTATTTTTATTTAGGATTCATTCATGAATTTTTTTTTCAGTTTGTATGGTCTTTTTATTGGCTTCTCAATGGGAGGAAGTCAGCTGCAGAGAGGCCCAAAAATAATATGTTTAATTAGAAGCAGAGTGCTTCACACTATGGATCTATGCCAGGAAGCAAGTCATATCATGGTAACTCAAAAGCTATTTCTTTATTTACTATTTTCCCACTTGCCCTTCCATAGTCTTTTAAATCCTTCTCTCAATGTGAAAAAAGGGGGTGGCGAGTGAGGACACATCTCTACCAAAGAAGGTGGTCTTTCCCTCCATAGCCTGCAGGTCACCCTTGAGCAAGGAGTAGCATCTGCTTAGACACCCGATCAGGGTCATGTGAAGCCATGGGAGCAGGTGGTGGATGGTTGTGCGAGCAGCCAGTGTGTATTATATCCTGGTTATGCGACCGTTGGCACCAGGCAGACAGTCTCTGAAGAGTATTAGTAATGGCTGGGGTCACCTGTCTTGTAGAGCCATTACCCAGAAGAAGGCAATGACAAACCACTTCTGCAGAATATTTTGCCAACAACAATAACGCTCAAAAGACCATGATTGCCCACATCATGAAAACAGTCCCCACTGGCCCAATGACACCCATGTGACCAATTAACCTATTGAGGCATATATCTTTGGAATGTGGGTGGAAATTGGAGCATCAGCGGTCACAGGGAGAATGTACAAACTCCTTACAGACAGCGCTGGGTATTGAACCTGGGTCAATGATCCTGTAATAGCATTATACTAACCACCACGTTACAGTGTCGCTCTACATTTATCTTGTCTTCCAGTTAAGAGACTGGATCCAATAATGGACATTGTTTACTTTGGCTAGAATGCAACTCAAGAAGTTATTCAAGCAGAAAGGGAATGGCACTCCAATATACTCCTTAGCATGTTTACTCATTACACCATTACATGTGCATGTATATGCTTCCAGCATGGGTTAATGGACGGCCAATGCATCTGCTTTCCCTGTACTGACCCAACAAAGCTAATGTTAAAATGCAGAGTGTTGCACAGACAATGATTAGTGAACTCAACACTGGCAGGTGGTGACTTGCATCCTTGCTCTATTACCACAGCACAGCAGAGATTGCCTTTGCCAGCTGATCCAGTCAAGAGTGGACAGAAATAGTCGATGAAAAGTGCAGCAACATACAAATTGAATGATCTATGAAATTTATCTGGGCTCCCTACATGTTCATACAAGGAAATGGGCAATCAAAAAGTGAAGAGATTCTGCAGATGTTAGAAGTCTAGAGAAACACATACACAACATCGGAGGAAGCCAGCAGGTCAGGTAGTGTCAATAGAGAAGAACAAGCAGTCAATGTTTCGGCCTGAGACCCTTCATCAGGACAAGATTTCATTCTGACAAAGGGTCTTGGGTTTAAATATCAACCGTTTATTCCTCTCCAGAGATGTTGACTGATCTGCTGATTTCCTTCAGCATTTTGTGTGTGTTACAATGGACAATTAGAAAGGCAGCAAATTACCTTTCTCAACTTTTGGTTGTTCTAATATAGTTCACAGTCATTAACGTACTTTTGACTAACAGTGCCATTTAGGATGTGTGAAATGCAGTAGCTAAATTGTACACTGCAAAGTCTCACCAATAAAATGTGATGATTACGACATGCTCACATTGGGTAATACTTTCTGAGGGATACATGCTAGCAAGTACTTCACTGCTGTTGTTCAAAATAGTTGCTTGCTCCCTTTCCTCTCCACATGCTCTTTAACACCCACGAGGAAAGCAAATGGACCTTGATTGAAAATGACAGATGGCACCTTCAAGAATGCAGCTTTCTCTCAGTTCTCCATTTGGACTGGCACCTCAGGTTTTCTTTTCAGATGTCTGGCGATGAACTATGGATCATGACCACATTGCTTAGAAGTCTGACTGCTGTCAACTTAGACACGATTGCCAATGAGAAAAAAGAAATTCAATTCACACCCAGGCATGGGCTAAATTGACCACATGAGGACATTTTTAACTCTTCAATAAAGTCCTGGTTGAATGAATCAATGCAACTCAGATATCAGTGTTCCATACAACATAGGAGAGTACTGATTAGGAACAGGCCCTTTTGGTACGTGATGCTAACTTAAACTAATCCCAGCTACCTGAACACGGCCTATATTCCTCCATTTCGTGCCTGTTTAAATGCCTGCCTAAATAATTATTAAACATTCCTGTAAATAAGGTTAAATTTGTTTTTGTTACATGCACATCCAGTCACTTTAAATCTATTAAATGTATGTCCTCTAGTATTCAATATCGCCACGTGTAAAAAAAATGCGCTATCTCTCAATAAATTCTCCTCCCAATCTTTCAGACTCAAGAGCCTAAGCTACTCAATCTTTCTTTCTTCCTTTCTTTATTTAGAGATACAGTACAGTAACAGGCACTTCCAGTCCAATGAGCTGCACAGTCCATTTACACCCATCGTGCCCAACTAACCGACTAACCTACAGGTCTTTGGAATGTGGAAGGAAACTGGAGCACCCGGAATAAGACCACACAGTCACAGGGAGAACATGCAAAGTCCTTCTGTGGCAGGAAATGACCTCAGTGAATCTTTCTGGCCCTCCCTCTGTCAAAAGTACATACATCCAATTTCAGGTATGAAGGCCAAAGTATACAAAGTGTGCTCTCACATGATTATAAATTGCAGTAAGATTGCAGAAATAAAAGGCCAAGGTATCATTTGTCCTTCTAATTGCTTGCCACACTTTGCATTCACTGAAGTATACAAGGACACAGTGGCCTCAAGTTTCCCAATCTGCCACCGCGGTAGCGTAGCAGTTTGTGCAATGCTAGTGTAGCTCAGGTCATTCCAAGGTCAATTCTGGCACCATCAGTAAGGAGTTTGTACATTCTCCCCAGGACCACGAAAGTTAGGGTCAGTGAGTTGTTGCATGCTATGTTGGCACCGGAACCAGGGTGACACGGCAGGCTGCCCCCAGCAAAATTTTTGATGTGTTGGTCATTGACGCCAATGATAAAGACGTTAGAAAGTTAATTGGCCTTTGTAAGTTGTCCTATAATTAGCCTAGTGTTAAACAGATGGGTTACTGAATAGCGCAGCTCATTGGCTGAAAGGGCCTGCTCTGCACTGTATCTCGAAATCAATCAATAAGGTTTGGTAAATGAGTACCATGTTAGTACTTCCTGCCACTGTTCTACTCAGTTCTTCGGTGTGCTAGGGTGAGTCAGCAAAGTGAGGTTAACAACTTAAAGCTGGTTTTTCACTTGGTCTATACATAAACAACTGTTACTTGCTTTACGGTGTTAACATGATGTAATGTCACAAGGTATATCACTGGAGCATAGTGAGACAATATTTCGTATTGCAATAAACTGTCTGCTGTAAGAACTCAGGCAGTCAAGCAGCATTTGTGAGAGGAAAGAAATTGTCAATGTTTCAGGCAAAGACCCTGCATTAAGATTTATATTGAGCCTTTTAAAGAAATATTAATATTGGGCAGCACAATAGTGTAGTGGTTAGCACAAGGCTATTCCAATGCCAGTGATCAGCAAATGGAGCTCAATCCCCACTACTATCTGTAAGGAGCTTGTATATTCTTGCCTTGACCTTGTGGGTTTCCTCTGGATGCTCTGGTTTCCTCCCACATTACAAAAAATGATGGTTTAGAGTTTGTAAATTGTGGGCATGCTATGTTGCCACCAGAAGCATAGTGACACTTGCTAGCTGCCCCTACCACATATTTGGATTCTGTTGGTTGTAGATGTAAACAGTGCATTCAACTACATGTTTTGATGTACACGTGAGAAGTAAAGCTAATCTTTCTTTATCTTTATTTTTTAACTTTTCTTTGATGAATGCAAAGATAGATTTAAAGAAGAATGAGAGATAAGTGATGAAAAGATTTAGGGGACAAGTTCCAAAGTTTGTGGAAGATAGCTAATGTCAGTTCCTCCAGTAGCAGACGGAAGGAAATCAGGGAGCCATGAGAGACTAGTACTGGACTTTGGACCAAGGACCAAGGATCAAGGATCATCTTTATTTGCCATATATATGTACATGAGGAGTGGTGTGTTGGCGATACCTCTCTACCAATGGAGACGTAAGGCAGTCCTTCTGTCTGCTAGCCTGCAGGTCACCCCTGGACAAGGTGTAGCACCTGGTTAGCACCCTGATCAGGGTGATGTGAAGCTTTGGGAGCAGGTAGTGGATGGTCGTATGAGCAGCTGCTGCATATCACAAGTCCTGATTATGCGACCACTGACGTTAGGCAGACAGTCTCTGAAGAGTATTGATAATGGCTGGGGTCACCCATCTTGTAAAGACACTGCCCGGAAGAAGGCAATGGCAAGCCACTTCTGTAGAAGCGTTTGCCAAGAACAATCATGGTTATGGGCCATGATCGGCTACGTCATACGATACAGTACATGATGATGATGATGATGAGGAGGATGATATTTTCTTGAATTAGGTACAGTATTTGCTGTGGTGTGTTGGCGCAATGTGCAACAAAAATAACACAACACACACAAAATGCTGGAGGAACTCAGCAGGCCAGGCAGCGTCATTGAAAAAAGTACTGTTGACGTTTTGGGCTGAAACCTTTTGGCAGGACTGGAGAAAAAAAGCTGAGGAGTAGATTAAAAAGGTGGGGGGAGGGTAGAGAGAACCACCAAGTCATAGGTGAAACCTGGAGAGGGAGGAATGAAGTAAAGAACTTGGAAGTTATACTTTTTTCCACAGATGCTGCCTGGACTGCTTAGTTCCTCCATCATTTTGTGTGTGTTGCTCGGATTTCCAGCAGCTGCAGATTGTCTCTTGTTTGTGGTACAAAAAATAACACATTCAGTTAGAAAATGAGTGGAGAGAGTATAATGTGAGCTGAAGGGAACAGACAAAAGTTAAAGTGGAATATGTGGGAAGTGAGTGTGTTCACATCTAGCAATCTGAGACTGTGGAGCCAAGAGATAAGAAGTGAAGCTAATTGTTTTACCTGCAGCTTCAGAACGAACAGTGTACCATTAAGGTCAATTTACTGAGCTGCTGCAGTGTGTCATTTGGTACAAGATTCTGAGCCTGTTCATATTCTGTCAATAATTATACTGAAATAAATCAACATGCTATGCCTGTCCTGAATAATCATCAGATCACTGCTCTTTCAATTCAATCAGGGCTGCTGGCACATTGCCCTGACCTTGCAAGTTAATTCAATTGGACTGAAAAGTAATCTTGATATTGCAGCATCATTAAATTTTCTGATCTTTCCAGGATCCTTGTTCCTTTCGCACTGTACCATTAATTCATTTATTTTTCTGAGTATGTTTTTTAAATATTCTGATTTTTTAAAAACATATTTTCCTTGAACAGAAATAAGTAATGATTTGAAGATTAGCTTTATTTATCACATGAAAAAGCACTGAAATATAGAATGAAATGTGTTGTTTGCTTTGGGAATGCCTCATCTCTTCATCTCTTATCCTTCTTTAAAAATATCTTTAGATTCATAGAATAAAAGATAAAAAAAACATTAGCTTTATTTGTCACATGTACATTGAAACTAACAGTGAAGTGTGTTGTTGGTGTCACAGCCAGCACAGTCTGAACATGTGCTAAGGGCAGCCTGCAAGCGTTGCAATGTTTCCACTGCCCATAACTCACTACCACTAACCCCTACATCTTTGGAATGTGGGAGGACACCAGAGGACCTGGAGGAAACCCACACAGTCAAGAGGAGAACATACAAACTCCTTACAGGCAATGGTGGGAACTGATTTGCTTGAGAAAACTTAATCTACCACAGATCAGGAATGAAAGACTGGCATCACTAATTGTAATCATTAAACTGCTATTTATACATCCACCTTCAGGGAAAGAAATTTGCCAATCATATACACAAGAGGTACTGTGGATGCTGGAAATCCAAATTAACACACATAGAATGCTGGAAGAACTCAGCAGGTCAGGCAGCATCTATGAAAATGTATAAACAGTCGACGTTTTGGACCGAGACCCTTCTTCAGGAAAACAACCATCTTAGCACAGTCTTGCCAATACGTGAACCAAGATGCCATTTATGCCTGTTACTGACCATTTATTACCCTTAATAGGTCAATGGTGCTTAGCAGATTAATAGTGCAATACAGACTAGATGGCCTGAATGGCCACTTTCTTTGCTGTGGTGTTCTATGACTCCAAGGCTGGCATATAAGTCTACACATTACCATGCCTTAACATGAATACCTAATACATGTATTTAATCGAAAGTTTAATCCACCAAGTATTAATATTTAAATGCCTGATGTGCATGAAGATGCACCATTTCAACATTGTCAGAATCTGGAGACACCAGGGCAAACAGACTATGAATCTGGAGCAAAACACAATCTACTTCAGGGTTTCAATCTGCAATGTTCACAACTTTTCCACACCCCCAATGAAACTGAGTTCTTCTGAGTTTTTCTTTGAGCAGGTTGTATGTTGATACCACAGTCTCCTTTATTTCCAACTCACTTTTCAAAGAGTTCACTCGTGTCCCGGTGTAATCATGGTTCTATCATCCTCCTGAATCATTATGCCTGGCCAATCAAGACTGCCTCCAACCTTAAGGTCTTATTCACCTGGGCAGACTGTCTGACTTAACTTCTCGTCCATCACTAAACCTGCTCTCTATCACCATGATAAAATTGCCCTCTCCACCCCATCTAAGATTCCTTGCTGCTGAAACATAGGCTATGCATTTATGCTCTTTCATGGCATCAAACTAAGACCATGCGACAATAAGGCCATAAGACATAGGAGCAGAATTAGGCCAGTTGGGCCAGTGACTCAGGCTGAGCCATTCCATCATGGCTGAGTTATTATCCCTTTCAACCCCATTCCCCTGCCTTCTCCTCATACTCTACTCTGATAAGAAATTCCTCCTTATTGCTGTTCTAAAGAGAAGTCCTTCTATTCTAGATAGATAGATAGATACTTTATTCATCCCCATGGGGAAATTCAACTTTTTTTCCAATGTCCCATACACTTGTTGTAGCAAAACTAATTACATACAATACTTAACTCAGTAAAAAATATGATATGCATCTAAATCACTATCTCAAAAAGCATTAATAATAGCTTTTAAAAAGTTCTTAAGTCCTGGCGGTAGAATTGTAAAGCCTAATGGCATTGGGGAGTATTGACCTCTTCATCCTGTCTGAGGAGCATTGCATCGATAGTAACCTGTCGCTGAAACTGCTTCTCTGTCTCTGGATGGTGCTATGTAGAGGATGTTCAGAGTTATCCATAATTGACCGTAGCCTACTCAGTGCCCTTCGCTCAGCTACCGATGTTAAACTCTCCAGTACTTTGCCCACGACAGAGCCCGCCTTCCTTACCAGCTTATTAAGACGTGAGGCGTCCCTCTTCTTAATGCTTCCTCCCCAACACGCCACCACAAAGAAGAGGGCGCTCTCCACAACTGACCTATAGAACATCTTCAGCATCTCACTACAGACATTGAATGACGCCAACCTTCTTAGGAAGTACAGTCGACTCTGTGCCTTCCTGCACAAGGCATCTGTGTTGGCAGTCCAGTCTAGCTTCTCGTCTAACTGTACTCCCAGATACTTGTAGGTCTTAACCTGCTCCACACATTCTCCATTAATGATCACTGGCTCCATATGAGGCCTAGATCTCCTAAAGTCCACCACCATCTATTGGAAAAATCCCCTCCATGTACACTCTGTCTAGATTTTTCAATATTCATTTGGTTTCAGTGAGATCCCCCCTCCCCCTCCTCACTCATCTAAACTTCAGCAAGTACAGGCCTACAAATATCCTTGTATGTAAACGCTTTCATTCCCAGGATCATTTTTGTGAATCTCTTCTGGACCCTTTCCAATGTCAATACATCCTTTCTTAGATAAGCAACACAGAACTGCTCACAATACTTCAAGTGCATTCTGACCGATATTTATAAAGCCTCAGTATTTCATCATTGCTTTTATATTCTCATCCTCTTGAACAAAATGCTAACATTACATTTGTGTTCCTCACTACTGACTCAACCTAAAGATCTTTAGGGAATCCTGGACGAGGACTCTCAATTCCCTTCTACAAAGTGCATGGCCATACTCTGCTTCCACTCCAAGTAAATGAAAAATGGGATTGTTTTCCTGTTGTTGCATAGGTGGTTCTGTGAAGGCTGAAATTCAAAGCCTGGAGTTTATGTGTGGGAGGGAGGAACAGAGCTCGTATGCTGCAGTTGTTTTAGTGCTTGTTGTGTTCTGTGTTGCTCTGTTAAGCATTATGAGAATGTTATGTTGGCTCTGGAATGTGTGGTGGCACTGTGGCTGCCCCAGCACATCCTTAAGTGTTGATTTTAATGCAAATGTAAGATTTCTTTGTATGTTTTGATGTACATTTGATAAATAAATTTGAATCTGAGCCTAAATCTCCAAATCTGCCTCTGACTTAACTTTCCTTTGGTATTTCCTCTCTCTTCCAGTTCTTTGTCCCATCGTTAACTGTTGTACCTTTGGCCATTATGCTCCCCCTACCACCATTCCCCTGAGATATTCCTCCTTAACCAAACCCCTCAGCAGCATCCCCTTCATTTTGGTACCTCTCCAATTTTGTATGATTCAATTTCCAAGAATCCATAATATTAATACAAGCTGTTGCAAAATTTATCATTTTCTCTCATTTCCATGAGAATTGAATGGCATTGTACGGTATTGAATGGGGGCAGCATGATAGGGTAACGCTATTCCAGTGCCAAGAACCTGGCTTCATTTCCTGTTCTCCCTGTGACAGCATGCATTTTGTCTCAGTATTCTGGTTTTCTCCCATATTCCTAAGATGTATGGGTTAGTCAGTATATTTGGCACATGGGTGTAATTGGGTGGCACGGGCACATGGGCCAGAAGGGCTTGTTATCTTGCTGTGTCTCTAAACAAAGTATTTTAAAAATCTATTAACAGTTGTAGAGTAAATTAGATTTAAACTATTATTTTCTTTCCTGGAAGCCAGTTAATGTCCCTGCTGTCAGAAATGATGGGAGACATGAACATTCCTGAGGGATGTGGGTGGATTTGTACATAATTTGAAAACTCACATTTTTGGATAATGAATAATATTTTGCCCAGGGTGGAAATGACTAATACAGGGGACAGAAATTTAAGGTGATTGGAGGAAAGTATGAGGTGGTGCGGTGGCTGAGAATGTTAGAAGTAAGTTTCTGTTTAGACACAGGTATATGTAACACATTGCCAGAGGCAGTGGTCGAGGAAGATGCTTTTGGGATATTTAAGAGACTCTTAGATAGGCACATGGATGAAAGAAAAATAGAGGGCAATGTTTAATGGAGGCTTAAATTGACGTTAAAGTAGGTTATAAGGTCGATGCAGCATTGTGGGTCAAAGGGTCTGTATTGTGCTGTACTGTTCTGTGTTGATGTTCAATATGACATATTTGCACTCTAAACAGAGGGCTAGTGTTTTCATTTTGAAATGACAAAAATATCCAGAACACCTAATATTATTCAGAAGAGAGTTAATGACAAATGTATTTTTCTCAGACATTATAGACATTACATTCCAATGGGTATGGAAACTCTGCAGATAAACAAATAAATGAGCAACCATGGACAGCTTTCCCTGTGATTTCTAAGTGTTTACATAAAGATTGTTAGTGTAAAGAGAGACCTTTGTGCCTCTCTTAGGCAGATCTCCTTCATTATATCCTCTCGCCAGATATGGATCACCTTTTCTCTAGATCACATTGCTTCAGTGGTGATTTCTGATAATACATCCAAAGTGATTTGCTTAAAGCTGTACTGCCTGTTTTCAATGAACTCCTGAGTATTACCCCAAAAGATCTAATTTTTGCATGTGAAAGTCTGAAGTGCACTGTAAGAGTATTGGAGTTAATAGGTCAGAATCTAAAATTAGAGTGCACAGGTTTAAGATGAGAGAGGAGAAGGTTAAAGGAAATTTAAGGGATTACGTCTTTCACACAAAAGATGGGAAGGTTGCAAGAAGATGGAGTGGAAGCAAATACTATTACAATATTTAAGAGCTATTTGGACAGGTACTTGAATAGGAGAGGCATAGAAGAGAATTGTCCTCATGTAGGCAAATGGGATTGATATGGATAGACATCATGGTTGGTCTGGATGTGGTAAGCAGTTAGGGCCTATTTCTGTGCTGCATGCTTCAATGAATCTATGATATTAGCCCATTAGTTCTCAGTTAAAATAGCAGAAGATCGTCATCCAAGATGGCGGCGCGACACTGCTTGCAGTGGCCACTCCGGAGCAGATTATCTGATTATCTGTTATTTGTGAAGCGGGGTGCTGTGCGCAATCATAATTGGTTGAAAACGGATGAGGGAGCACGGAGAACATCTGGAAATCTCCAGGAAGACCTTCTTCGTTGCTGCTGCTGTTGTGAGGTCCGGGTCTCTGCTGGGAAGAACAGGCCCCCAGTCCTTGGGGTTGTGTTGCCGATGGCCATTGGCAGGGGTGTCTTAATACGCTCAGCAGAGGATGGTGCTCAGATAAGCTGTGCCGGAGGGGATGGTCGGAGGTTCGATGGACTCAGAGTCCGCTGCAGTCAGGTCGCTTTCACTGTGTGCTGCGTCTGCGAGGCTGGGTTCGACGGAGCTTTCAGTGTGTGCTGCATCTGCGAGGCTGAGTCCGGCACCGTGGATCCCATAGTGGGGGTATTCCCTTCTGCCGCCGGTGTGGGATGACGAGTCAATCGGGACCCTGAGGACTTGTGGAAACTGTGTGGTGGTTTCTTTCGAACTTATAGTCTTTTAACATCTTTGGACTATTTTTACTGTGCCCATGGTTTTTTTTTATCAATTATGCTATTGTTTGCATTGTTGTAACTATATGTTGTGACTATGTGGTTTTGTGCAGGTCTTGTAGCTTTAGTTTTTGGTCTTGTTTTTGTCTGGTGGGTTTGGAGCTCCTTTCTGGGGAACGCGCTAAGATGGTAGCATGATATTAGTACGCAGCAGCCTCTCCGTACTCTGGATTGGGGATTGCCAAACGTTATGTGGATTTTCTGGTGTAGTCTGTTTTGTCATATGTTTTTGTGATATCATTCTGGAGAAACGTTGTCTCATTTTTTAACTGTATTGCATTTGTGGTTTCTAAATGACAATAAACTGAATCTGAATCCGAGAAGTACACTTAGTGGCCACTTAATTTGGTACACCTGTACCTGCTTGTTAATGCATGTACAGTATCTAATCAGCCAATTATGTGGCAACAACTTAATGCACAAAAGCATGCAGACATTGTTAAGAGGTTCAGTTGATGTTCAGATGAAACATCAGAAGGGGGAAGAAATGTGTGTTAAGTGACTTTGAATGTGAAATGATTGCTGGTGCCAGATGGGATGGTTTGAGTATCTTAGAAACTGCAGATCTCTTGGATTTTTCATGTGCAACAGTCCATAGAATTCACGGAGAATGGTACAAAAAAAAATTTAAAAAAAGAGTGGCAGCTCTGCGGGTGAAAATGCCCTGTTAATGAGAGAGGTCAGAGGAGATGGCCGGACTGGTTCATGCTGACGAGAAGGCGGACAGTTACTCAACTAGCAATGTGTTGCAATAGTGATGTGCAGAACAGCATCTCTGAATGCACAACACATAGAACCCTGAAGTGGATAGGCTACAGCAGCAGAACTCCATGTGTATTCACTCAGTGGTCACTTTAGTAGATACTGGAGGTAACTAATAAAGTGGCCAGTGTGTGTATGAAGGTAACTGCAACACACTGTCAGCACTCTTGCATCAATGACTGCCTATCCCTCACTGAACAGAGTTTACAATTAAGATTCAGCCATATCTGGAGTTGCACATGGATCACAGTGGGATATTTTCCTTCCTTCATGGATATTAGTAAACCAGATTTCTTTTTACAGTCGTGTGCTTTCATGGCCATGGTTACAATTTCAATATTTCAGAAGTAATTAAAATAATTCCACAACTGCTATCATAGGATTTGCACTCTTGTCTACTTGTACATTACTATAGTAATGTAATGGTAGTGTAGCGGCTGGCACAGTGCTATTACAACTTGAGGCATTGTTGTTCAGAGTTCATTTCTGACATCATCCATATGTCCATCCTGTGGAATGTGTGGGTTTTCTCTGGGTACTATGGTATCCTCCCACAGTCCAAAGATGTACCGTTTGGTAGGTTAATTGGTTTTGTAAATTGTCTCATGATTCGTCTAGGGTTAAATCAGTGGGTTACTGGGTGGTGTGGATCATAGGGCTGGAAGGATCTATTCTGTGCCGTATCTCAATAAATAAATAATCACTATTGTACCCGCATCCTTAATTGTGATTGATTTAAATATAGTTTAAGGATAGTTTAGTCCCCTGCAAAGTGCCTTGGAAAACTGGGTCACAGTGTTCAGCATTTGTAGGGTATATTCCAGCAATTCACTGAAACTACTTTGACAACACCTTCTCAACCCATGACTGCTACATTCTGCAAGGGTTAGGGCAGGAAGGGCATGGGAATGCCAGTAACCAACTTCCCTTTCAAATCATTTACAATTCTCTTTGTAAAATGCCGTGACACTGGGTAGTCACGTACAACCTTGTTTTGCCACGAGGTCTGAATCTTGGAAAAACCCACCAATTAGCACTGTGGGAGTATCTTCACCAGAGAACTTCAAGAAGGTAGCCTATCACAACCATGTTAAAGATATCGAGGAGGATGGGTAATGAATTCACATCCCATGAATAAATTTAAAAAAAATCAATCAAGCCTTTTTCTGTCTATGGGACACAGTTAACACAATACAAACACTGGTGTGATTTGATATCACAATTGGTTCCAAATGCAAGGGGTTTCAAACAGCTCAGTATCTGAAATATTAATATAACTCTTATCACAGATATTTGCTGCTTTCCACATCACCTCGTGCTGCGCCACACTAACATTTCCCACCATTAATTCAATACTGCGCTCCTTTCCTCTGTCACCATGGTAACCTGCTTGTTCAGCTACTTTGCTGGATCTGGTTCATAATGTCTGCTGTGCCTCTTTTATAATCCCTGTTTTTGAAACCTTTTTCTCTGCCCTTTATGGGCAGTTATTTGTTAATGACAGTGTTTCTGTGACCGCTATTTTTAATCTTTATTTAAAAATCACATTAACCCTTTCAGTGCTGAATAAAATTGAGCCCTACAGATTTCAAAATGTAAGTTCTTCCTCCTCTGTAGTCGCTAGTCTTTCCAGAAAGACCCTCCTCTATGCAGATTATAAGAGCGTGGGTTAGAGCACAGAACATAGAACTTGAAACTTAGAACACTATAGCACAGTACAGAGCCTTCAACCCACAATGTTGAACTGACCTTTTAACCTACTCTAAGATCAATCTAACCCTTCCCTCCTACATAGCCCCCATTTTTCTATCATCCATGTGCCTATCTAAGATTTCCTTAATGCCCCTCGTGTATCTACCTCTACTACCACTCCTGGCTCACCACACAAAATGGTGAGTTCCATGTAATCACCACTCTTTGTCTAAAAACATACATCTGATATCCCCTATATACTTCCCTCCAATCACTTTAAAACTGTGTCCTCTGGTATTAGCCATCTCCTCCCTGAGTTTGGAAAGTCACTGCGGAGAGTATTGTCACGTTCAAAGGACACAATATGTTTTCGCAAATTGGATTTGTTAATAAGCTGTGATCTATTTGATGCCTTTGTTCAATGGACTTCTGAAGAAATTACATTCATTTTAACTGTAATTGGAAATATGAGTCTACAGCAATAGTAAATCATTCACAGTATATTTTCTTCTAGGGCATATTTAACTGATGTTTAAGCTTTCAGGCCAAATGGTCATATGCTAGAGGAAGGACAATCTTATAATAATTTTCATTGTCTCATTTGCTTCTAAGGAGGTATAAATAGTTCATATTGCTATGTACTCAGAAAATGAGTGAATCATCCTGCAGTATAGAGATAATGACATTTTATAATGGGAATAGTGTTTTCCTGGTGATTCATTTTCCATTTCTTGAAGTTAGTCTTAAAGTTTTCATGCTGGAAATTTTATTTAGACCTGGCCAAGGAAGATGCAGTAAAAGATGATAATTCTAAATAAAAAGGAAACTTAAATTTTGATCAAAAGTTTTTATTCCTGCGGTTGAATTTTGTGATACCCTTGACCAAATGGTTCATTGTTTTTCTACAAGAGCAAACCATGGTAATGCAGCAATTCAGAACACTGCATCACCAGTAAACCCAATTTATTCAGAGATACAGTACGGAACAGGCCCTTCTGGCTCTATGAGCCACACCAGCCAGCAACCCGACTATTTAGCACAAGCCCAATCACAGGGCAATTTACAATGACCAATCAACCTACTAACTGACATGTTTATGGGAATGTGGGAGGATACCAGAGCATCTAGAGGAAACCCATGTGATTTGCAGGGAGTACATACAAGCTCCTTATAGATGGCACTGGAATTCCACACTGAACCCCGAACACCCCAAGCATCACGCTAACTGCTACACAACCGTGGCACCTTTCTTTATCTTTTCTTATTTGATATGCATTCAGATTCTTCTCTGTAAGAAACCATTCCTATTGTTAATTCAAAGAAAACAAGGTCAATTAAATGATTCGTTATGACATCAGAGCGAAGAGATCAGGAGTAAGCCCAAGATACTCGTATTCTCTGGAGCTTGGTGAAACATTTTGCACAGATATTTATTTAGCAAGTAACCACAAGGTCTCAATTAGCACATGATTATAGATAATGTGCTAACACTGAACTGTCACTTTTGCCTAATTTGTCATGTTCGAAATGAATAATAGAATGTTGAAAAGGGATGTTTTGATATTATCCTGGTATCTTTTTCAGAGTAACACAAAGCCCTGAAACTCTCAAGCTTGTGATCATTGTTATAATATGGGAAATTGTTATTGTTGGCAATCTCCAACACTGATTCCATATCCTAATCTGGCTTCACTGGTGCTTTTCTGAATGATAAGTACTGTCTTAAACACTCTATTTTGAATGATGCAACTAAGTATTTCCCATCAGTTCTGGTCACCCCACTATAGGAAGGATGTTGAGGCTTTGGAGAGGGGGCAGAAGAGGTCTACCTGGATGCTGGTTCTGAGGGCATGTGCTATCCTAAGAGGCTGGATAAACATGGGCTGTTTTCACTGGAACAGCAAAGGCTGAGGGGAAATCTGATAGAGGTTTATATGATTATGGGAGGCATAGATGTAGTAGACAGGGAGTATCTGTTTCCCAGGGTTGAATTGTTTAATAACAGAGGACATGCATTGAAGATGAGAAGAGTAAGTTTTTTTTTTACTCAGAGTGGTGGATGCCTGGAATGCACTGCCTGGTGTCCCAGTAGAGACAAATGCATTAGAGGATTTTAAGAGATATTTTGATTGGCACATGAAGGTGAGGAAGATGCGGTGGGGATTTGAAAGCTGTGTAATTAGGAAGGATTAGTGTTAGGGTGTTTTTTTCACTTGCTGTTTAGCTGGTTTGGCACAACATTGTGCGCCTTTTCCTGTGCTGTACTGTTCTATGTTCTTCACAGCAGATACTGTGTTGGGGCCTCATTATCTAGCATAATACAAAAAAATGGCCACCATTTACAATGCATTACTCCCCATACTTAAGTCTCAGGCTGAACTTTAGTGCCCAAGTCTTAAATGCACTGAAAGATTTTCAAGAGAATTAGAATTACTCATATATGCCGCACAATTTGTTGTTATAAAGTAGTGGAAAAAGAGAACAAGAACTGCGAGATAGTGTTCATGGGTTGGTTCATTGTCCGTGTAGAGGAGGAGAAGAAGCTGTTCCTGAAACACTGAGTTTGTGCCTTTAGCTCCTGTAACCTCCTCTCTGATAGTAGTTATGAGAAGAGTGCATGTCCTGGGTAATGAGGTCCTTATCGATGGATGCTGCCTTTATGATGCATCATCCTTTAGCAGTGTCCTCGATACTGGGGAGGCTAATGCCCATGATGGAGCTGGCTGAGTTTACAACTTACTGCTGCTTTTTCTGATCCTGTACAGTTGACCCTCCATACCAGATGATGACTCAATTAGTTAGAGTTTGTATCTTTGGAAGTTTGATGAAAAACTGTTTTGATGAAACATTTGGGAGCATCCAGCCATTTAAGGGTTAAGTACTGATAAACCTACACTTGCTTTTTTTTCCTGACAAGGCAATTCTCTGTCCTTCATGGAAATTAATATCTTCCACATGCAGCATTTGCTTTAAACATACCCCTATTCTTCTTACTGCCGATCATCTCCTTTTGGTGCCTGCTCTCCATCCCTTTCTCCCCTCGTCTGCTCTCCTCTCCTAGCAGATTCCTTCTTTGCCAATCCTTTAGCTTTTCCATCTACCACCTCCCAGCTTCTCACTTCATCACCCCACCCCCACCCACCTACCTTCCTCTTCACCTGATTTCACCTATCGCTTGCCAGCTTGTACTCATTCCCCTTCTCCCCTCCTTCTTATTCTGGCTTCTTCCCCCATCCTCCCAGTCCTGATGAAGGGTCTCAGCCCAAAACTTTGATTGTTTACTCCTCCCCATAGATTCTGCTTGGCCTGTTGTGTTCCCCCAGCATTTGGTGCTTGTTGCATTAAGCTTTCTCTACCTTACAAATAAACTGTTCAGGGAGTAATTATGGAATTGATGTAAATTAAAAATGCATGGCTTTGGTTGAAATCAGGTTGGCAGATTTTTACAGAGAACAAAAGCCGAGCGGCATGGACTCCCATATGATTGCCGGTTATTTTTAGACTTGCACCTGCATTGAGAGAGCTGTTGCCTTGGCAGACAGTGTGAGGATCAGGAGTGTGTGAGTGCATGCAGTTGACTTTACTCTGCCCATCCTTCTGAAAAATAATGCAATTGGACACTTACATCCATCTCAGTTAGGGTATGTTTGCAGAAAGGAAGGAAGCTTCCAATACGTTGAGCTAAGTGAAGTGAACTGCAACATGCCTCAGCGGGTTATAGCAGTAATGAAGTATGATTTGCCAATGCATGTGTCAACTGTGGCACTGTAGGAAGCGACTTCATGTCTGAAATTGTAATTTATTTGAGTCTTGGCACAAAATTTATGCTGAAGCCAAGGTGCAGAACTGAGGTTGTGTTGTACTCACAGAGGTTCTTCTTCTCAGCTGAGAATTAAAACCAAGACCAAACCAATGGGCATTTTTCAGTAACACAGTACTACTGGTGATGCTTTCAGGTTGTTAAAAGTCTTTGTTAGCAATTCTGTCTAAGTCTTCTCTTTGAGTCATAGAGCAGTGGAACACTACAGCTCAGAATCAGGCCCTTCAGCCCTAGTAGCCTGCATAATCCCATCTATTTGCACCCAGAGCACACCCCTCTATACCTCTCTGATTAATGTGCCTATCCAAATTTCTGTTAAATGTTACAATTGGACTTACATCCACCTCTTCCACTGGAAGCTCTTTTCACATTAACACAATTCTCTGAGTGAAATTGTTTTCTTCAGATTCCCCTTAAATATTTCACCTTTCACTGTAAACCTATGACCAAGTCTCACCCAATCTGAGGGGTAAAAAACCTGCCCTCTCATTTATAGTCTCCTTAAAATTATATTTCCGATGATGCTTGATCACCACCACACCATCTGATTGTTTCTTTGCTCAACATATCTTTTTCTCACCCCTCAATGCATCTAGCTGGGATAGTTCTCTAAATTAAGAGCATCTAATCTACATCATTGCAGTCTTGCACCTTATTGACTGCCTGCAATTGGAATTCTCTGAAGTTTTTTCTGCATTCTTTATTGTTTTCCCTTGTACAACATCAATGCATTATTTTAATCAAATGGATTCTGCAATTGCTGGAACTCCAGAGTAACATGCACAAAATGCTGGAGGAACTCAGCAGGTCAGGCAGAATCTACAGTCAATATTTTGGACTGAGACTCTGCATCAGGACTGGAAAGGAATGGGGAAGAATAGGAAGTTGTGGAGAGGGGAAGGAGTACAAGTTGGCAGGTGATAGCTAAAACTAGGTCATGAGAAGGAAGGTGGATGGGAGATGATACGTGGATAAGTTGAAGAAGGAATCAAATAGAGGAGAAGAATGGACCATGAGAGAAAGGGAAGGAGGAGCAGCACCAGAGTGAAGCATGTTTCTTCCCCTTTTCCTCTAGTCCTGATGAAGTGTCTCAGCTCAAAGGGTTGATCATTTGTTCCCCTCCATAGATGCTGCTTGACCTGCTCAGTTTCTCAAACAATTCAAATGTGACCTGTATGCAAAACCAAGACTTCACTGTACCTCAGAACGTGTGATGATAATAAACCAACCTAACAACCTAAATGCAATTCACTCTCTGAAGCATTCATCGTACTGAATGCCATGCCTTCACTCCCTTCAAACTGTTACTTCTCTGAATGGTTGGCGAAAATATTTAATCAACTTAGTGACTCATGTCAACTTCATTGAGTCTAAATAAACACTACAAATGTCTTCATTGATGCAGTCAAAGAGCCATTCATGATTGTTAGGACTGAAATAGTTTTGCAACTGAAAGAGAGGAACAATATTTGATTTTTACAATGGCAGCCACTGACTTGTCTAATTCAAGGCCTTTGTCAGTCCTAATGTTTGCCCTTTAAGCTGCCTTTCATACATTTCCAAGTTGATTAAGCTTTGGCATCTTTTCATAATTGAATCATGCTTTATATCAAAGCAATTCACTTTGTCCCACTCTCATAAACAAACGCATGAAACACCAATAAAAAAGGGATTTTAAGAAGTCGGTCCAACCGCAATAAATTATGTCAATAGTCTTGTCGCATTGTTCATGGTTGTTTGTACTCAGAGAAAACTGAACTCTGCTTTAATCCATGTTATCTGGATTTGTATGTATAAAAGATGTTAAAATTAGATTTCAAAGGGGATAGACACCAGTTTATCAATAGATCACACCTGCACTGGAAAGGATAAAAAAGATTTATATGCATATTGCCAAAGCTAAAGAAATTTATCACTGATGAAAGATTGGCTGTGCTGGGGCTATTTTCTCTGGAGCAAAGGAGATTAGGAGATTAATCAAACAGCACAAATTAAGAGAACTAGAAAGGAAGGCAAGGAGGCATACATTTCCCTTAACATAAGGAGCAATCAGTTTATGGGAAGTGGGAGAAGAAATGGAAAGGAATTAAGAAAAAAAATCACCCAGTCAGTTAAATTCATTGCCAGAAAGAGTGTTAGTGTTAGAATGCCTCAGTGTTGAAGTACCTGGGCAGCACTTAATCCACTGTAACTGAAATGCTTAACAACTGAGGGTATGGAAAAGGGTTCACAATTGCCTGGCATGAAGAACCAAATGACTGTATAGCCTCCTTTGGTAACATAAATTCCAGTGACTCATAATAGCGCAGTAATGATCAACAATCAACTTTATTCACCGTATACATTTGCATGTACTGTATTAGGAATTTGTTGTGGTGTGTAAGTGTAACATGCAACAAATGAAACGTCATTTAACAATTATAAAGAATAAAAGAATTATATAAAATATAAAGGTTAAAGGACTGATATGGGCTGAAATATACAATATGTATATAAATGCAGCATGTATCTACAATGTAAACAGCAAAATAAAAAGTAGTTTAAGTGTCTACAGTGCAGTGCAGTGGCATTCTCTTAAAATTTGGAGATACAGCATTAAAATAGGCCTTCTGGCCCAATAAGCCCACACCACCCAATTGCACACACGTGACCTATTAACCTGGAAACTTGTACGTCTTTGGAATACTGGAGGAAACTGCAGCACTCAAAGGAAACTCACGCAGTCATGGGGCAAACTTACAAATATCTTACAGACAGTGGCAGGAATTAAACTTGGGTCACTGGCACTGCAATAGTGTTACACTAACTGCTACACTACTGTTATAGTAATAGACAGAGGGGCTGGGTGGGGCAATACAAAACATGTTGCATTTATTGTGTTAAGGATAACATTTAGGTCACAACCACAAGTGATACTGTGGATTCCAGTTCATTGGGCTATTGGTTAATTGGGGCAGCCACTTATTTGGGACAAATCTTAAAGAACAGATCTAATCTAAACAGTTTTTAAGCAGTGTCAATTTCATTGCTTCTGTTCGAAAAAACACTAAGTTTTCTCACTAAAAGTTGTCATGAAATAATCAGTAATTCAGAACTATTTTGCTCATTTGCATTTCAAGCATTCAAGCTTGGAGATGATAGAAATGGCCAGGAGTGAAAATGAATCGATTTCACTGCTTCAACAAGTTTTAGACTACAAAGAATTCGCATGATCAACAATCATCTTGAATGTTGCAAGGAAAATAAAGATTTGGAGGATGCAATCACTGAGGTCATTGTATGAAGGCAGTCCATTATCTTCACTGACTTTGTTCATATATAGTCAATCAAAAGAACATGGCAGCATACACTGGATGAATTCCTCCATTGATAATTATTAGGAACTAATACAGTTTTATGGTACTAGAATAGTATTGGTAATGTCCTAATTTGTACTGTATTTCATTTAAATTCATCATTTGTTATTTAGTTAAATGCCTTTTTAAATAACATTTTAACTATTTCCATAAGACCATAAGATAAAGGAGCAGAATTAGACCATATGGCCCATTGAACCTACTCTGAGAAGAATCTAACCCTTCCTTCCAGCTTTGCCCTCCAATTTTTCTTTCATCAATGTGCCCATCCAAGAGTTTATTAAATCTCCCTAATGAATCTGCCTTTTAGCAGAACCCCTGACAGAGAGTTCCACACACCCAGCACTCCCTGTGTAAAAAGTTTACCCACTGATACCTGCCCAAGTACTTTCTTCCAATGACCTTGAAATTATGCTCTCTTGTGTTATTCACTTCTGCCCTGTGAATAAGGCACTGACTGTCAACTCTATAAAATGCCTCTTATCATCTTATACACCTCTGTCATTTCACTTTTCATCCTCTTTCACTCTAATGAGAAAAGCCCTAGCTCGCTCAGACTTTCCTCATAAGACATGCTCTCTAATCCAGGCAGAATCTTGTAAATCTCCTAATGCAGCCTCTCTAAAGCTTCCACATCCTTCCTATAATAAGACAACCAGAACGAAACACAAACTTCAAGTGTGGTCTGACCAGATTTTAAAGAGCTGCAACATTAGTTAGTAGCTCTTGCACTCAATCCCCTGACTAACAAAGGTCAATACACTATGTCCCTTCTTAAGCACCCAATCAACTTTGACCTATGGCTTCCTCATTAATCTGCTCAATATTTTTATGAGCAGAACTGTCTGTAATTAGTTCATTCTCCCTGTGACCGTGTGGGTTTCCTTTGGGTGCTCTGGTTTCCTCCCATAGCCCAAAGATGTACCAGTTGGTAAGGTCATTAGTCTTTGTAAATGTTCCATGATTAGGCTAGGGTTCATTTGGGGGTTGCTGGGTGGCGTAGCTCAAAGGGCCGAAATGGCCTGTTCAGTGTTGTATTTCAATAAAAAAGTAAATAGATCAGTGATAACAGAAAGTATTAAAAGAGATTACCTTTCCTTAGATAGCAACGGACATGCATTAATATAACGCATTTCATAATCCCATTGCTTTACCCCCATTAGTCTACTTTTAGAAACATAGTTTCTATTTGATGTAGGAAATAGAGTGCATAGTTGACATAGTACAAGCTCCCACAAACAACACTGTGATGGTGATCAGTTTATCATTTAGTAATGATTAGTAAGGGACAGAGAGTTAAATTAATTAGGACACTGCACTGGGACCTGTTAACAGAGAGGATTTACATGTTATCCTAAAGATTGCATATACAACAGTGGAGCACTCTTTCTCTCTGAAGTTGAGGGAACTGCAGATGCTTGCTAAACTTAAATGGTCAATTACTTCCTGATGTTATTCCCAGATGATCAATCCATAATCTTCAGATCATGCCCCTTTGATCTGGATTCCTTTCAGAAGAAATAGCAGAAGGAAGTCATACTGCAAGCTCCATGCCAACTTCAAACTGGTGATGATTAGAGTGATATACTCATATTCCTACATAAGTGTCCAACAACAAGGTCAGATTTAAACATGAATATAGCTATTTCAGTCCTTCGTTAAAGAATTAAATAAAGCTAAACACCATGTGAAGTGTATTGGTACCGAGCTAAATGCAATCTTGGCAAACCTACTTGGGAATTAAAAAACATATTATTTGATGTTTAATTTTGGATTGGCTATATAACTACTGCATTCTAAATAAAAAATACTATGTAATTCTTTGTCGAAGTTTATCTGAGGTAACTACTGCACTCTAAATGCTAATTTAACTTCCATGCTCCATCTTGTTAAAATGCAGCTAAGTTTTCTATCGCATCTGCTTCTGCTTATGATTCAGTAAATAATTATGAGTCTTGACACAGAGACATAAAGGTCAATATTGCCTGGGCTGGGCTGTGTGAGAAGCTCAACAAAGTTTATAATGTCCTCGTGATCTTTGTTCCCAATCTCAGTACAATGACCCTCGTGGGAATCATGTGTACATACACTCAGTTGCCACGTTATTAGGTATCTCCCATATCTAATAAAGTGACTGCTGAGTGTACGTTTGTGGTCTTTGCTGCTGTAGCCCATCCACTTCAAGGTTTGACTTGTTATGCATTCAGGGATGCTCTTCTGTACAACACTGCTGTAATGTGTGGTTACTTGAGTTGCTGTCACCTTCCTTTCAGCAGACCCACTCTGCCCATTCCCCTCTGACCTCTCTCATTATCAAGGTGTTTCTGTCCACAGAACTGCTGCTCACTGGATTTTTCTTTGTTTAATGTAACATTCCCTATAAACTCTAGGGACTGCCGTGCATGAAAACCTCAGGTGATCAGCACTTTCTGAGATACTCAAACCACATTGTCAGGCATCAACAATTTTTCAACAGTGAAAAATAATTAGATCAGATTTCTTTCCCATTTTGATGCTTGGTCTGAAAAACAACTGATCCTCTTGACCATGTCTGCATGCTTTGATACATTGAGTTAATGCCACGATTGGTTGATTAGATATTGGTATTAATGAGCAGGTGTACAAGAGTATCTAATTATGTGGTCACTAAGTGTATATGTTTGAGTTTGGTCTAGAGGTGTTCAGGAATATCCATTTGAACATGCTGTCCGATGTGAAGAATAGCCAATTAATAAATTCGTTGGTGCATGGTGGTTGTGAGAGTTTGGATCAAGAACTAAGATCAGAGAGGTGGAATTAGTATCTTTGAAAGCATATGAGTTAAAGTTTTTAAAATGTGGAAACAAAATATTTCTCAGCATAAAAATTTTACATTTGTTTTTGTAATGTTCTAACAAAGTAAAGTAAATTAAATTGTGGGAACATGAAAATATCACATGTTGTGGCTGTAGAGCTGCAATTAATTTTTTGGAGAATTCCCAATTTGGAGAGCATACAAATTAGGAACAAGAGTAGTCATTTGGTCCCTCAGCCTTTCTTTTCAATTCAATAAATGCACTGAATTTGATAATAATGCCAAATCTAAATTCCTACACTCAACAACCCTTTACCCCTTGCCATCATACCTATCCACCTTTGTCTTCAAAATATTTAAAGATTCTTCTTTCATTTCCCTTTAAGGAAAAGAGTTCCAAAACCTCATGTCAGAAAAGAAAATGCCACACTTGAATAAGTGACCCCTTATTTCAAAATTTGACCCCCAGATCTTTATTCTCACACAAGAAGAAACATCCTTCCCACATTCACTGTGTTAAGATTTTCCATTTGGTAATCTTTTCTGAAGGCAGTGATTCATACTGTGGTTGATTTAATGAGCACAACATTTCCACGGTACACGATTCAATCATTATTCACAAGTATAAACTTCACTCAATGCCTGAAACATGGATTATTCAACTCTAGGGACTTTATGCTGAATTCTAAACCTCTTGTAATTCAGCGGCAATAATGCATATACTTTCAAGGCACCATGGAAAAAAATCTCATCGATTGTTCATCCTTCTACAAGGAACATGTCTCAAGACAAATCTGGCAGCTACTCTGAGATGGTCAACATGGAACATACCTGTTACTTTCCTATCTTCGGCTCTCAGTAACAGACAGTTTGAAGCAACTACTCAAGTGACCACAATCCTTCTTACCCCTAAGACTCATACTAATTAATATTCAAAACCCATAACCTCAGCAAGATGAGCAATTGATGAAAATAAGTATTGTGCTTTGTATTGCATCATTTACAGCTTCCAGATGTTCCAATTCGCTCTTACAGACAATGAAACACTGTGTGTAGTTACTGTTACAATATGAGCAAGTCTGGCAGTTAACTGAAAACCACAAGGCTTCATTTATGTCAATGTGCCATAGAGTCATAGAGCACTGCAGTGCAGAAACAGGCCCTTTGGCCCATCTAACCCATGCTAACCTGCTATTCTGCCTGGTCCTTTCACCTACACTTGGACTATAGCCCTCCATATCTTTCCCATCTGTGTACCTACCCAAAATTCTCTTAAATATTGCAAATGAACCTGCAAATACTATTTCCACTGGCAGTTTGTTCCACACTCGCACCACTCTCTGAGTGAAGAAGCTCTCCCTCAGGTTCCCCATAAATATTTCACATTTCACTGTTAATCCTTGAATGATCAAGACCAATTAGCCTTTTATGTATGTATGCTAAACGATAAGTAATGTTCTGGACTCTGGACAGATCTCACAAAATACTTGATCTTCCATCAGACAGATCTGTGAACACAGATTCAGGTGGATAATTCTCATTTGGAACTGTTCTGATGATAGGTTATTAAGGTGAAATATTAATTCAGTTTCTATCTTCAAGGATCAGTCTTTATATATCAACTATTCCCAGCATTTTAAGCTTTTATATTAATTTTTCAGCATCTACACCTACTGTTTTCAGCATTGGATGTTTTGGAGTGGCAGAGAGATGAGATGCTAGTTTAATGTACAACGTATCTCTCTCTCTCTCAGCATAATTCAGAGATTTGGCCCACACTGTAGACCAAAATCATTGGAGTGAAGCTTTGAATCTACAGTCTTCTTCTCAGGGTTTGTGTTCAGATCCAATTGCAGGAAAACATGGAGATTCGAAACAATATAGTTAAGCTAAGAGTTTAATTAAAATAAATAAAGTAAGCCAAACCTTGAATAACAGAGAACATAGAGAAAAGAAAACCTTGGTCAGAAACATGCCAAACTGAGCACTGAGGGGATAGTCTATAAATACATTTCAGGGAATGAACAAATTCATGCCCTGCTGACTAACTTCAAACAATCAGACAAAACAATAAACCCAAAAAGTCAAGAAGGAGTATAACTTAAAGAGGGCTCAATGCCTGGCTAACAAGCTCCCCACTATATGCAAATTAAACTAAGACATTAGAACATCATCTGAAAAATCCCAAAGCTACTGAATTTAACACCTGCTGTTCATGGAAAACAAAATCAGAATCAGAAACTGTTACAAAAACAGCCATGGGCTGAAGCAAAACAATCATTAATTATCTGTTCAAGAAATAAAAACAATGAAACTATAATAACAAACTTGAACCCTCAGAAACCATGATTAATGACCCGAGGTTGTGACACTTATATCTCAAAGATTAAGTGCAATTTGCCTATTGCCACAATAGGTGTGCAGCAGATGCAATCTCATTAGTTCTCCACTCAGTCTTGGAACATCTGTACAATAGCAGTACCTACATCAGGCTGCTGTTTACTGATTACAGCTCAGAGTTCAACACAATCATACCCTCAGTACCAATCAACAAGCTCCAAATCCTGGGCCTCTGTACCTCCCTCTGCAAATGGATCCTTGACTTTTTAACCGGGCATCCATAGTCTGTGCAGATTGGAAATAGCAGCTCGTCCTTGCTGATAATCAACACTGGCACACTCAGGGATGCATGCTCAACCCACTGCTCTACTCACTCTATACCCTCGATTGTGAGGCTAGGCACAGCTCAAACAGCATCTATATCATTGTCAATGACACAGCTATTGTTGGCAGAATTTCAGATGGTGACAAGGAGGCATACAGGAGTCAGATAAATCAACTTGTTGAGTGGTGTCACAACAACAACCTTGTACTCCATGTCAGTGAGACCAAGGAATTGATTGTGGACTTCTGGAAAGAGATGCTGAGGGAACACAAACAGTCCTCATTGAGGGATCAGCAGTGGAAAACGTGAGCAGTTTCAAGTTCCTGGGTGTCAACATCTCTGAAGACCTATCCTGAGCCCAATATATTGATATAATTATAAGGAAGGCATAATAGTATCTACATTCTATTAAGAGTTTGAGGAGATATATAGTGACACCAAAGATACCTGCAAATTTCTACAGATGTACCACGGAGAGTAATCTAACAAGTTGTATCACTGTGGTATGGAGCAACCACTGCACAGGATCGGAAAAGACACAGAAAGTTATAAATTCAGCAAGCTCCATCATGGGCAATAACATCCCAGCATCAAGGAGGCATTCAAAGTGTGATGCCTCAGAAAGATGACAACCATCATTAAGGACACCCATCACCCAGGACCTGCTCTCTTCCCATTGAGATCATTAAGGCGGATTGTAATTGGGGTTCAATTCTGCCACTGTCTGTAAGGAGTTTGTTTGTTCTCTGACTGCATGGATTACTTCCACATGCTCCAGTTTCCTCCTACTTTTCAAAACGGCAAAGGAGTTAGGGCTAGTAAGTTGTGGGCAAGCTATGTTGGCACTGGAAGCATGGTGACACTTGAGGGCTGCCCAGCACATCCTTGGACTATGTTGGTTGTTGTTACAACTGACACATTTTACTGTGTGCTTCACAGTTTTTGATGAACACATGACTAATAAAGCTAATCCCAACCTGTAATCTTTTAAATGCGGATGAAACATTGTGTTTCTTTTCTTCACAGTGGTACTTTGCCAAGTCAAGTTGAAAGAAGAGCAGTCAATCACGGGGATTGCAATGAAGATGTTACTTATGATTACCCCAGCTATTAGAATCACCAAAAGAAGAAAATCAAAAACTGTGAGAGGTATTACACCATCTTGAATCAAGTGCACATGGCTAATATAGACATATATTCATTGCAAGAAAGAAGAGCATAAAAAGTTGGTAAAATTCAGAAAGGGTAAAATAAGGGAACACACACCGGTCCTCATAGAGGGATCAGAAGTGGAAGGAGTGTGCAAATTCATGTTCCTGGATATCATTATCTCTGGGGCTCTATCCTGAACCTAACATATCACTGCAGCTACAAAGAAGGCATGACGGTGACTACACTTCATTAGGAGTTTGAGGACACTTGCAAATTTCTACAGACGTACTGTGGAGAGCATTCTAACTGGCTGCATTACCATCTGGTATAGGGGTGGGGCTACTGCACAGGATCGAAGTAAGCTGCAGAGAGTTGTAAATTTAGACAGTTCCATCATTGGCACTAGCCTCTGTAGTATCCAGGTCATCTTCAAGCAGTGGTGCATCAGAAAGGCAGCATCCATCATTAAGGACCCCCGCCACCCAGAGCATGCCTTGTTCTCATGGCTACCATCAGGAGGAAGGTACAGAAGCCTAAAAGCACGCACTCAGCAATTCAGGAACAGGTTCTTCCCCCCCGCCATCTGATTTCTGAATAGACATTGAACCCATGAACATTACCCTCACTATTTTTAAATTTTTATTTTTCCATTACTAATTTAGAATAAATATTTAATATACTTACTGTAATTTAATTTTTTCTATTATTATGTATTGCATTGTACTCTGTTGCAAAGACAACAGATTTCATGACACATGCTGACGATATTAAACCTGGTTCTGATTAATGTTGAATTAGGGTAAATGATTGATAGGCAGTGCATACTCAGTGTGCCAAATGGCTTGTTTCAGCACTATATTACTCCAAGTCCTTGACACATTTTAATATTACAATCAACCTACACAAAGAGCTGGAGGAACTCGGCATGTAAGGCTATATCTATGGATGAGAATAAAGAGTTAACAATTCAGGCAGAGACCCTTCATCAGGATGGAAAATCAAGCGGCCATTTTATGTGTGTATTGCTTAAGCCTTCCAGTATCTGAAGAATCTCTTGTGTTTATATTCAACCTATTCTGCTGTGAAAATACTGTATTGGGCTCAAGATTTTATTGAAGATCACTTGTGAGTTTAAAATATTAAACATAAGAGATGAAAATTGAGCATACTCAGAGCTAGCTATTAAAGCGACTCTGGAATAGTAATAGAGGAGCTTGGTATGTAACAGCAAGTCTGAACATAGAAATGGCACATACTGCAGCCTTACCCATCCCCCACTCACTGAGAGAAAAACAGTGATCAGCTCGCTAAGGCAGCTGCCGACACTTAAAATCATTCTATCATGTCCCAGATTCTCATTTCTAAAGATTAGCTGAAATGACAGATTTAGTACAAGCTCCTTAAACATGAAACAGCAGGGAGTTCAGTCTTGTGCTAAGACACATGAAAGTAATTTGATTTCCTTACAGAGTTACACACACAAAATGTTGGCGGAAGTCTACTGGTCAGGCAGCACCTATGGAAGGGAATAAAGAACCTGCGTTTCTGACTGTGACCCTTTGTGAGGTCCTGATGAAGCGTTTCCTCCCGAAATATTAACTCTTTATTCCTTTCCATAGATGCTGCCTGACATGGCTGGGTTCCTCCAGCACTTTATGTGTGTTACTCTGGATTACCATCATCTGCAGAACCTCGTGCGATTTTGATTTTCTTAAAAAGCTGGAATCTTTATGAAATTCTGTATTGCTCGGACTTTCTACTCTGAAGAACTTCCATATTCTTTGAATATTGATGAAATTTTATTTTGGGTTTGCATCACTGTAACATTATAAAATATAAAAGCAAGCAAGAATTATGCCATTGCAATTGATGGGTGGTTAATTGGTTGAAACATAACTGGGACAAAATGGATACAGACAGTTAATAGGTTCTAGAAAGATGACTGTTGAAAAATAGAGATGGAAAGTGAAAGAATATCCGGGAATTATAAGCTTACCTCCTGTAATATGTTACTCTCTGAGGAGGTCAATATTACCTGTCTGCCTAGGACATTAATCCCCACTTTTTCTTTCAAGTTCTCATAAATTTCTACAGGAGTACTGTGGAGAGCATTCTAACTGGTTCCATCACCATCTGGTGTGGAGGGGCAAAGATTGGAAAAATCTACAGAGGGTTGTAAACTTAGCCACCTCCATCACGGGCAGCAACCTCCGCTCCATTGAGGACACATTCAAAAGGTGATGCCTCAATAAGGTGGCATCCATCATTACAATCCCCCGCCACCAGGGACATGCTCTCTTCTTATTGCTACCATCAGAGAGGAGATTAGGAATAGCTTCTTCCACTCCACCAATAGATTTCTGAGTAGACAATGAACCCACTCACTATCTTTGCTCTCTTTTTGCATTGCTCATTAATTTTTCAATATATTCCTTATTATAATCTATAGTATATTTTATGTTGCACTGTTACTGCTGCTGCAAAAACAACAGATTTCACAACATATGTCACTAATAATAAAAATGATTCGATTCATTAGCTGCAGCAGTACATTAATCCAACCAAACTACATTGTCCTGAGATAACCTATTTCTAATTCTCTGCAGCCTGTGTGATAGTGATTTGAAAGTAGGTTACATTATCTAGGACAGCAGAATAGTGCAGCTAGTAGAACTGCTATCTCACATCTCCAGTGACCTGGGTTCAAACCTGATGTCCAATCTTCTTTGTATGGAGTATGCATGTTCCTCACATGACTAGATGCTTTTGTTCTCCTCCAACATCTTAAAGTTACACAGGTTGGTAGACTAAATGGCCATTGTAAGTTGCCCCAAGATGGTGGGTGAGAGGTGGAATCTGGGAACTTGAGGGGAATGAAAATGGGTTCTTAATGATTGGCACAGACTTTGTGGAAACAAACCCCTGGTTCAGCTTGTCTGGAGGATTGAGTCCCAATGTCATAAGACTATAAGACCGTAAGATATAGAAGCAGAATTAGGCCATTCAGCCCATTGAGTCAGCTCGACCATTCCATCATGGCTGATTTATTATCTCTCTCAACACCATTCTCCTGGCATCTACCCATAACCTTTGACACTTTCACTAATCAAGAACCTTTTAGTCTTTGCTTTAAATATATTGGTTACTGGTCATTCTCTGATTCACCTAGTCATTGAGTTGGATCAAGGTGCTGATATAATCCTAAGGTCAGCACCTTACCATTCACTGTCCAGTGTTAAAAGTATGAGTGTGTAATGCAAATAGTCAGGCAAAGACCAAACAGGAGTCAAAATAATCATAGAACATCAAACATTATAGCACAGTATAGGCCCTTCAGCCCATCTAGTCTGTGTCCACTATGATTCTGCCTAGTTCCAGTCCCATCCCTTATGCAAGTCCCAAAACTTGCATGGGGAAAGTGCTTTACATGGAGAGTGCTGTGTGCCTGCAATGTCTTTAACCTATTCTTACATCAATCCAACCCTTTGCTCCTACATAACCCACAATTTTTCTATTGTCCATGTGCCTGTCTAAGAGTTTCTTAAACGCCCCTAATGTATCTGCCTCTACGGTCACCCCTAGCAGGGTGTTCCATGCACACACCACTCTTTATAAATTCTGACATCACCCCTATATTTTTCTCCAATTACCTAAAAATTATGTCTCTTTGTATTAGCCACCTCCGCCTTGGGGAAAATGTGCTGGCTATTTACTTGATCTATGTCTCTTATCATCTTTGTACACCTATATCAAGTGCTTCACTCCAGAGAGAAAAGTCCTAGTTTGCTCTAACTATCCTCCTACGTCAAAAAAATGAAGCTTCGTCACATTTTGTACTTGTGTCAGATTAGAGGTGATATTGCAAATGTACTGCAGTCTCAATGTTATTGCTAACTTAAAGCACTTTGCCTTGCGGTGTGAGTGCATGCGGAGAATCTAGTTATGTTACAGGGAACAATCTTCACCACAATATCTCTCACACAGAGTTGCACTGCATGACCTGAATTAACTCTGACAGCCGAGTAGCTCTGGAGGTTTGCATCTCTCTGTTAGTACATATGTGCAGATATCTCATTCATAAGTGTCCAGATATCAGTTGTCATCATTGAATCGTCTGAACAGAAACATAATATTTATCAGTGTTAAATGGTTGCAAAATTCTGCAGATTTTTGTGTCTCCAGGTTACAAAATTAGTAAAAACAGTACACCACATAAAAATCCCCTTTGGCCCTTCATGTGGTGTCAGACTAATTAAACTATTAATTAATTGCCTAACTAAATTAATCCTTTCTGTCTACATATGGTCCGTATCCCTCCATTCTCTGCACATTCATGTTTAGAAGCCTCAAAAGTATTTCTATCATAACTGCCTCCACTACCACCCTTTGTCCATGCATTCTAGGCACTCACCATGTAAAAAAAACTTGCTCCAAAGGTTTTGGGACTTGCTGAAATGATGGGACTGGGATGAGACAGAGTAATATTACGGCATAGGCTAGATGGGCTGAACGACCTGTTTCTGTGCTGTAGACCTCTATAACTATGATTCATTCAATTCCTTAGAACTTATTCCCCTCTTGCCTTCAATGCATGCCCACTTGTGTTGGACATTTCCAACCCTGGAAAAAAGACTGGCTGTCTCTTCCATCTATGCCTCTCATAATCTTACAAACTTCCATCAGATCTTCTTACAGCTCCTACCACTCCAGAGAAACATCAAGTTCTGTTTTTTTTCCCTTGGAAACCCACTGAAACACTTCCACAATTTATAAATCTGCCTGTTTATTGGAGATACTGTTGGTGATAAAATCTGCTGGGGTGGATCTTCATCAAACTCTGAAGTTATATCGGAACTGCTGGGTCTGAAATTGTTGAGCTCCCTATTGAACCTAAAAGTTTACAATGCACCTAGATGGAAGATGGGCTGTTGTTTCTCGAGCCAGCTTCAGGCTTTATTGGATCAGCGCAGAATGCTGGTCAGGGAGGAGTTTCCCATTTCCACACAGACTTTCCTGTCTTCGGCCTATTGCACTCTTCCAATAAAGCCCATTGTAAGCTTGGAAAACAACTCTTATTATGGAGATTAAATATATATGATGGTTTGGAATGACTGTGAAAGAACTATAAAATAAGTGAAAAGCCACTTCCAACGGTCAAGCTGAATTTACCAGTTTTATTCAGGTACAGAAACCTATATATCATGTTTTCCCCACTGAGGAAGAAAAGAGGGAATGGCGGGTAGTTTGCCTAGAGAAATGTATAGCTTAAATTACATACCAGAAAAGAGTGAATATCCCTAGGCTGGCCCCTAAATCATTCCAGCTGAGATACAGATAAATCCCAAGAAGAGGAAGTACAACATATGTTTCCATTTTGCCTTGCAGAATGCTGTCATCCAAACCTAGCCTGTACAGTTAGCTATTTCCAAAAATACCACACAAAAGTTTGGATTGTAATTACTTCCAAATTTAGAATTTATTTTGCAAGTTTACCTTAAGAGATCTGAAGACAAAAGCCTAACCACTGCTTTCATCTGCTATTTCCTAACTTATTAACAAGATATCTACAGATCTATGTTCTTGCATTTGTTAAGGAGGAAGAACATTTGGAATGAAGCCAAGTTTATCTTACATCCTGTTTGTTCTTTGTAGAGACAGCCTGTTTCCCTAGTTAAAGCCCCACAGTGAGTTATCCATGTACAAATGTTTAACATATCTAATACTACTTTACCGAAGTATTAATATAATGATACTTGAATGCTTCTACTTATAAAACAAGCAGAAACTGAGATGAAAATAAGAAACTCAGTTCCAGGAGCTAAAAATAAGTTGATATTTTACTACAATATTATTAGTATTTATTGTTATAATTACATATAACTGATAGCAACCCCTCTCATCAGACATGAGCAGTTAAACACAATGCTCTTAAATTGGTCTTTTGAGATATCCTACTCCTTCTCAGAGTATGCTGTTCCAGTTATGCATATAGACATAAAGCTGCTATACAATAATTGTGATGCCATAGACCTAGATATTTCTCAGTCTACTCGAAAAGCAGTTGAAGAAATAAATTTGGCCATTACATTCAGAGGATAGGGAATGTAACATGACAATTGTTGCTGAATAGCCTCACAGGGAATTAAAATTAATTCAATTATTTCTGAAGGAAATTAATATGGGCGATACTAAAAAATGTAAAAGGAGCAGAATACACAACAAAACATAATAAGTGGGGAGCGGAAAAGAGAAGGTAATGTTTCAAGCCAATGATCAAATAATCAAAATGATCAAAGTGAACAATCAACAATATTTCTCTTGGCCAATTAGGACTTCTAGTATTTTATATTAGAGATAAAGTGTAGAACAGGCCCTTCCAGTCCAATGAGTCACAGTGCGGAGCAACCCACCTATTTAACACTAGCCTAATCATAGGACAATTTACAATGATCAATTAATTTACTAACCGCTACATCTTTGGACTGTGGGAGGAAATCAGAGCACCTAGAGGAAATCCACACAGTCACAGGGAGAACATGCAAACTCTCTACAGACAGAGTCGGAAGTGAACTCTGAATTTCAGAACATCTCAAGCTTTAATAGAATAATGCTAACCACTATGTTACTGTCACACCGATTTTCTATCTTTGACATTTCCAGCAACTGAGTTATTTTGCTGTTACAAAAGGTGAATAATTTTGTGTTTTATGAAGTGTTTCCAATATGACTTTTCTATGTAATTCCTCTCTTAATCCTACTGTTCAAATTGTCTTTTGGTTCATGTCTTTTTCATTGAATCTACAAATCCAGATGCTGAATTCCTGACAATTGCCAGAAAACTTGGTTCCTTCCTCATCTGGGACAAAATCTGTTGTTTTTTTCCTGATGGTTGTTCATGCTAATCTTTTAGTGATAAGTTAAATGGCAGGCGAATTTGTTACCCATTTTTAAAATTTGACAGTTCTCAGTCTTGCTAACAAATGCAATAAAAGGTGGGAATTTTGTACAACGCTCTGTCACTAGTTTCATTGACCTTGGACTGTCCCATGACTGTAACATTTCCTGGAAAATGATACTAGCATCTTGGTAGGAATCCTAAGTACAGAGATGCCAAATGCCTTATTGCTTCCAAGTTATGAACCATTATATCTACACAATGTTTCTCACACAAGTCTTCTTTTGCAAGGAAAAATATATAATAAGTATTCCTAATTTCTTACTTTTCATTCCAAATGACATTTCTTGCATTTCCTCATAAACCAGATAAAGCAACATTATTTTAATGATAGCCATGAGTTTATGCTGTTTAACTAGGTATTTTAAATTTCTTTTCCAATGATTTATTTTACATGCTTTCATATTTCAACTAAGGTAGAAGAAAAACATTTTTCACAACAAATGTAATTTTAAACTGATATCCACTCTTCAGTTATCGAAAATAATTATGTGCTGACATCTCTAAACACACAACTTAAGTTTCTCAAAGATCCTTCTTTACTGCCAAAACTGCAAAGAGAAGGCATGGATTATGGCTTTGACTGATCTGGGAGTTGGGATCCAACACAGACAGTATGTTGTTCTTTGTCCAACACTAACCTGGGATGGCAGGAGGCCTTGCACATACTGCTTTCCTTGGTCCACCAGGGTCATTTTCGGCAACGTGCTGCACGTCACTGTGTGCATCGCGCTGCAGGTCGCGTTGAATGTTACGTGGCACATCACACTGCACATCGCGTTGTACTTCACGCTGCACATCTCGCTGGACCTCACGCTGAACTTCACATTGTATTTCACGCTGCACACCTTCCTCCTCCAGGTACTGGGAGCTGCAGAAACAACAAGAAGCCTGGTCACTGATCAGTGCCTGAAAATCAGGGCAAAAAGCTGGAGAAACTCAGCAGATCCATCAGCAGCGATGGAGGGTCACACACACACAGGAGCCAACAGGTACACTGCCAGCAGTGACAACCCAGTGTCTGGGCTGACCCAGCCTATCAGTATCATCTTCTAAGATAAATTCACTTTACACATTCTGATTATGTCTGTCAAACTTTTCAGAAATTTATTTTCTTTTGCAAACTATCCTGGCTTTGCTCCTGAAGTTGATGGCTTTATATCATTACAGCACTAACATCATTACAGCCCATACCTCAACATTAAAAACTTCACCAAGTGAAGAGGAGTTTAATTATCATTCCTTGATTCAATTCCATCACAGCATTGGCCTTCCTGATATTCAGGACATCTTCAAATGGTGGTGCCTGAAGAAAGTGGTATCCACCATGGAGGACCCTCACCATCCAGGACATGCCTGTTTCTCATTATTGCACTCATGAATGTTGTATATTTAATATTTCAGGAAGATTTGAGTAATCTTGCATATATCCAGGCTCTTTTGTGTTTCTTTGATTTAGTTCACTGTTTTGGAATTACAAAACATAAACAATGAACAGCTTCTTTTTCCTTCCGTCATCAGAATTCTTAATGTTCCATGAACCCATTACCTCTCTATTTTACTCTCTTTTTGCACTATTATTTACTTTTAAATACTCATTGTAATTCAGTGTAATGTTATGTATTGCATTGTACAGCTGCCGTAAGACAAATTTCGCAACATATGTCAATGATAATGAACCTGATTCTGATCAGGTTTGGAATCCTTCCATTGTCAATGTTATAGACATAACCATTGGCCAGAAACCTAAGACCAGCACAGTAAATCTGGTAGCTACAAGGGTAGGTTAGAGCTGGTGTATCCAGTGGTAATTTACTCACCTTCTGAATAACTAAAGCCTCTGCACCATCTGTAAAGCACAAGTCAGAAGCACATTCCACTGGCGTTTTGCACAAGTTAATAGGGTTGTTAGGAAGACATATGGTGTGTTGGCCTTATTGAGTTCAAGAGCCATAAGGTTCTTGCAGTTCTGTAAAACCTTGTTTATGCTACACTTGAATATTGTGTCCAGTTCTGGTCGTCTCATGGCAGGAAGGACTGGAAGCTTTAGAGAGGGTGTAGAGCTGATTTACAAGGATGCTGCCTGGATTAGAGAGCATATCTTTTGATGATGGTTTGAGAGAACTAGAGCTTTTCTCATTGAAGTGAAGGAGGATGAGAGGTGACTTACTGGAGGTGTAGAAGATAAGAGGCAGAGATTTATTTATTAAGATACAGAGCGGAATAAGCCATCCTGACTCTTCGGGCTGCCCCACACAGCAATGCCCCCATTTAATCCTAGCCTAATGCAGGACAATTTACAATGTCCAATTAACTTACCAACCAGTGCATCCTTGGATGTGGGAGGAAACTGGAGAACACAAAGGAAACCCACCCAGTTACCTCCAGTGAAGATTGAGAGGATAATCCTACAAAACAACTAATTTCATGACATAGGATTGATAATGAACTTGATTGTCATTCTGAGTTGCTGGTAGAAGCAGATACATTAGGGGGATTGAAGAAACTCATGGACAGGCATACGGATGATTGAAAATTGGAGGGCTATATAGGAGGGAATAGTTAGATTCATTTTAGAATCGGTTAAAAGGCTAGCACATCATCATGGACTGAAAGGCCTGTGTGGTGTTCTAATCTTCTATATTCTATGAACTAGAGGACTGAAGCTACAAAACTTATCTTAGAAAGTCAGCACCATCCAGGACAAAGCAATTCAGTTTAAGTTTCAAATTCAAGTTCAAGTTTCAAGTTTAGTTATCATTCATCCATACATGAATATAGCCAAATGAAAGAGCATTCCACTGGGGCCAAAGTGCAAAGCACTACCAAAAGCACACCGCACACTGCACATAGTACATAGCACAAGTAGCATACATGGTTCTGATTTCAGAAAAATATACAGTCACAAAGAGAAAAAGTATATAATAATACAGCTAAGTCCCTGAGTTGTCTTGGTCCAGCTTGTACTTATACCAAGGGAGCGCTGGAAGGTGGTACTGATTAAGCTCCGAGGGCAGCACCTAGCAAACACCAGAAAACAGCACCAACAGGAGGGACCAGCCCCCAACCAATCCATTACCCAATATTCACCCCTCCTTATTGGCAAAATATGACTGCAGTGTACACCACTGAATTGAAATGCAACAAATCACAGATATCTAAAGTTACTGCAGAACCTAGATCAGCTGGGAAAGTGAAGAAGGAATGGCAGATTGAATGTAACTCAGATGACCATTTGGGAAAATTAAATCTTCTCAGGAAGGGAACACTTTTGTAACTCAGTAACTGGCTAAAAGTAAAAGATGGTGCTGCGGTTAAGGCGAATTTTTTGGTTTTTACAACAGTGAGACAGGTGGGGAGAGGCAAGGTAAATTTATTTCACTGCAACTATAGTGAGACAGATGGTGAGTGAGGTGAATTTCTTTGATTTTTAAAAGTGAGGCAGATGGGAGGTGAGGTGAATATCTTTGGTGATCTACGAGGATTATCTGAAATATAGGAAGCAGAGTTAATAGCAGCTCTTAAAGAGGAATATGATACATACGTATTTGGAAGTATAATATAGAAGTCTATTTTAAAGAGTCGGGGCGTGGCGCAGTCTTTCAATGAACTAACATAGGTATGAATGGCTTCATTCTATGCTGGATAATTCGCTGTGTTGGTGAAACAAGGTATCAGTATACAGTGAAAAATCAACTGCGAGGAAATGAGCAATTGGGTGTCATTTCAGAATGTCTGCTGCACCTGCAGTTCCGCCTTGCGAATGGAGCCAGAGAAAGTGTAATGAAGTAAGAACAATGTTCTCCCCCTTTCTTCTCTTTTCCTTTCTGTCTACTGTTCTGACAGAATTGAGTGTGGCCAGAATGCATCTCTACACAGAGAAGGCAACTTGCAATATATGGGTGAACTTTACCTGTGTGTCTAGTCAGTGGAATGTTTGTTTAATAAAAACTTCCCTGGATATAAGCTACTTTTACATGGTAATAGAGCTATTAAGTGTTCCCCCCTCAGTGTTTGCCATCCTCTAGCCAATACTAATTCCACCTAATGCTGCCCTGTTTATTCTGGGAGAATCACGTATGTTAAAAGAAACATGAGAGATTCTGAAGATGCTGGAAATCCAGAGTAACACACATAACATGCTGGAAGAAGTCAGCAGATCACGAAGCATATTAGGATAGGACTAAAGAGTTATGCTTCAGGTTAAGACCCTTCTTCAGGACTGGGAAGGAAGAGGGAAGAAGCCAGAATAAGAAGGTGGCAGGAGGGTAAGGAGTACAAGCTGGAAGGTGAAAGTTGAAGCCAGGTGAGAGGGAAGGTGGGTTGGGGAGGAGGGATTAGGTGAGATGATGTGAGGCAAAATGTGAAAGAAGGAACCTGATATTTTTATTAACAGCATCTTCACTGAAGACAGACAGACAGATAGACAGACATACTTTATTGATCCCGAGGGAAATTGGGTTTTGTTACAGCCGCACCAACCAAGAATAGTGAAGAAATATAGCAATATAAAACCATAAATAATTAAATAATAAGTTAATCACGCCAAGTGGAAATGTCCAGGACCAGCCTATTGACACAGGGTGTCTGACACTCCGAGGGAGGAGTTGTAAAGTTTGATGGCCACAGGTAGGAATGACTTCCTATGATGCTCAGTGTTGCATCTCGGTGGAATGAGTCTCTGGCTGAATGTACTCCTGTGCCTAACCAGTACATTAAGGAGTGGATGGGAGTCATTGTCCAAGATGGGAAGATGGATATTTTGTCAAATATCAAGTACTAATATATGAAGGGAGAGATTTTGTTAAAAATTCTGAATATAGCAGTAACAAAGAGTTTAGATGTATGTGTCACATCTGAAGGAACTGATATATTGCAGTGAGATAGAAAACTACTGATGTAAGGAAAGATATCCCTGCACACAAGGAACTTGCTAAGTGCCTGCCATCTCAAAGAGAATGTGTGTAAACACTATGTTCAATCTGTGAGACTGCAGCAGAGGAAAATGTGCCAACACAACTCAAAGTTGTCAATGACATCCAAATCACAATAGTAAAAACTAAACCTCCAGCACCGAGAGTTATAGAATTTTTAAAGCATCATAGGAGCCTATTGGCCCATCAACTCAAATCTGGTTCCAAATGAGCAAAAGCCAACTTTGAGAACACAGCACCTTACTAACATAAGTTGGAGTACAACTTGTCAAAGACCACCCACTCGCCACCATCCTTCCCACAATTTTGTTGACCTCCAATCATCTGGCAGAACGTAAGGTTCAAAGGTTCATTTATTATCAAAGTATACAACTTGACATTCTTGTTCTCCGGAGTGTACTGTACCGCAGCATGAGAACTGTCAGACTGGGTAACAGTTTCGCCCAGGTTGTTAGACTTCTTAACACCCAGCTGCCACTCAGCACACATGTATATCCTGTCGGAATGCCTTGCCACACTCCCCCCACCCCTCAAATCCCCAACTCACAGACAAACCCTCATCTTGCACTGGTCACTTTGCACTTTTTCTTGCTGGTGTTCCACATATTTATTCCGCTACTTATTTTGGTATAACAGTGCCAGTAAAATTATACCGACTTGCATAAACCTGGACCTCGTACTTCATGTCAACCTGTCAATCTTCAGTACATGCCACACAGGGACTTGTGCTAATATTATTTTGTGACTGTCTGTGTGGGGTTGTAACTATGTCTGCTATTTGTGACTGTCATACTGTGTTTTGCACCTTGGCTCTAGAGGAACAATATTTCATTAAGCTGTACATGGCAATGGTTAAATTATATTAAACGTGAACTGGAATTAAAACAACCTTGTAGATTTAGAGGTAGAATCTACAAACTGAACGTGTTGTGAGTACCATATAGATAATAGCACAAGCGAACTCCACTACCATGTGGTGTCACAGATCTGAAATACAGCTAAAGGAGGGGGTAATCATGTTGCCTGTAGGAATCAGGAAGGAAATAAGCATGGAACATAGAACAGTTCAGTACAGTACAGGCTCCCCTCCCACCACCCCACAACTGGGTTCTCCAGGATCAATCTAACCTTTCCTTCAATACTACCATATTGTCAAAGGAGCAGGCTTGATGGGCCAAATGGCTTGATTCTGCTCCTATGTCTCAAGGTCTTATGGTTCCAGGGAGAAGGCATGAGATTTGGGTTGTGAAGGATAATAAACCAGATATGATGCAGACTAGATGGGCTGAATGGTCTAATTTTGCTCCTGCGTCATATGGTCATAAAAGAGCATCTGATTTACCAGTGCCATAAAGCAGGGCAATCTAATCTCTGCATTTAACCCATATATGACTCAGGAAGGACCCACATGAAAAGCATCACTTCACAATCCACCAATTAACTCTGTCTGTTCCGGACTGCCTGCTTCAGATGCAGGAGAATTCTCTGTTCCCACATTGGCCTCACTAACTACCTCAGAACCTACAAAACCAGACAAGAAGCAAGGCGACTTCAGTAGATAGGGAAGATAAATTCGGTGTATCCAAAATGAAAAACTACCACGTTGTCAGAAAAAGATGTGATTCACTAACACTCTTAGAGGCCCTCCGTTGGTCCGTTGACCATGAAGGTTGCCTGTAAGCTGTCTACATGATATGCAACCCAGTACACAAACAAGCCAGGGCAGTACAATATGGAGAGCAAGCTGTTGTCCAAGCAGTAGGATCCCCCTCTCCACATGGCTGATTAAATCAAAGGAATGGTAAAGACCGATACAGTTTGGCACCAGCTGCAGTACAGGAGTTGCCAGTCCTCATTGAACTCAACATAGGACTGCCTTAGAGACACCAACTCCATATTTTTCCTTGGGGTTTACTCCTGAAGTCTTCTCCATGAGTGGGTATGCAGACTAATAGTGACTAACGCCCTAAAGGTAAGAGAATCTGATCTCCGTATTTCACCCACTCTGGAAGATACGACATCAAAATGGTCGATACCCAGCTGCCTTCTGAAAGGGTCTAGCACGATAGGCAAAGTACGCTCAGAGACCACTTTATTAGGTCCACCAGTACTGCTTGTTAATGCAGATATTTAATCAGTGAATCATTTGACAGCAACTCAATACATAAAAGCATGCAGACAAGTTCAGGAGGTCCAGTTGTTGTTCAGTCCAAATATCAGAATGGGGAAGAAATATTATCTAAGGGACTTTGACCATGGAATGATTGTTAGTGCCGAATGTGGTGGTTTGAGCTGCTGATCTCCGAGGATTTTCACACACAACATTCGCTAGAGTTTGCAGAGATTGATGTGATAAACATAAAAATCTAGGGAGCAACAGTTCTGTGGGCAGAAATGACTTGTTAATGAGAGAGGTCAGAGGAGAATGGGCAGACTTGTTGAAGCTGACAGTAACTTAAATAACCACGCCCTAGAACAGTGGTGTGCAAAAGAACATCTCTGAACGCACAACACATGGAACCTCCTGTCCCTAATAAAGTGTCCACTGAGTATATATTACCCTTGCCATCAATGACATTCTTTGTGAAATAAAAATTGTGTGAAATGCTAGGAGTTGACTGTCAGATCAGATAGTCATAGGGAAAACATAGGATAATTCAGAAATTAGTTATTTGCCTCAGTGGGGGGGGGGGGGTGATGAATGTAAGATTTTCTGGGCAACTGAGGAGATAAAATACACTAAAATGTCTGTGTCCTCCATAAAAAATCCTAGTTTTGCTTAAAACAAATGAAGCTGCAGAACAGAATTCAACAGAACAAACTAAGTACAATTTGTGTGCATTATCAAATTAAATTTTCTATTATCTCATTTGTCAGCAAGCTTGTATTCATTTTCCTGTCCTGAAGAAGGGTCTTGGCCCAAAACATTGTCTGTTTGTTCACTTCCAGAGATGCTGCCTGACCTGCTGAATTCTTCCAGCATTTTGTGTGTGATGCTTTGAATTCATTTTGCTTGCCAGCAATATATTTTCGTCACAGATTGTTTGCACTGTTTTGCTTAATAGTATCCCCATGGTGTGATTTAATCTATCTATGATCACATGGATCTCAACTTGAATAGCTAAGCCTTTATGCCTTACAGTCTTTTTCAGGTCACACACTTGATCTCATCACCTCATTCTGGTGATATAATGAAAGCAATCTGTAATGTGGCTATTAGTCTGAGAATGCTTTTAAATTGTTAAGCTTTGTAATAGAGAAGCTAAATAATGTATTAATGTATAAAGCTAGCTGGAGTGAAATCGGTAATGTTTCTTTAAAGTTAACATTTTTAATGCTTAGAATGTTTCTGTGCTCCTCACTAATGTAAAGAAAGTTCACTGATAGAAAACAGATGTTGCCAATTATCTTACTCTTTAGTAAACATTGACTGCAAAGTAGCAGGGGTCAGGACCGGAAAGCAGCATTTCCTGGTCCTAAAGGCACAGTGATAAAATAATAATGGTCCAAATGGAGACCACACACAGAAAGGAACTCATATTTAGGCAGATGGTATTGATAATGCCAGTTATTAAAGAGTGGTATTCATATGCCTTAAGTTTCACTGCATAAACATTTACTCTTTTAGTGCTTATCCCGAGTAATGAAGCGGGGGTGATATGGACTTTTAGAAGAAAATTAGATAGGCTCTTGACAGAAATGAATATACAGTAATGTACAAAGGGAATGGTAGTGACTGCAATGGGCCAACAAAGAGCTGGCAGGAACTTGCTCTTGCCCAATGCCTTCTCTGAATAATGAATCTCTGATTTTATGAATAAAGCTAGATAGTACACATATGCCTTTTAATTTAGTGTTGGGAAGCAAGGACACCTAACCTAATGTCATTTTCACTTAATGTCGACCTAGTTTCTAGCCAGAGGTATGGTGGGAGGGGTTTGAATTAATCTAAGTAAATTTCTTCCTCATTCCCTATAACAAGAACTTTTAGCCTATTGTAATAATCGTTAACTGAAATCAACTCACCTTATACAAATGTGCAAATGTAACCCATTCCTTTTTGGCTTACTTGTCTGATACCCCTTTGCAGACTGGAATATTTATCGGAATTAGTTACAGGCATCAACACCTAACCTTATGCCACCTTGACTTGATGTCTACCTACTTTCCAGCTGGGGGTACTGGAAGGTACTCTAATTGCATTTTCTTCCTCACTCCCTAGAACAGGAACTCTTAAACCTCTTGTACTAATTCTTAACTACACCTTAACTAAAATCAACTTAGCTCACACTAGTAGAGAAATTGAACCCAATGCTTCTTGGTTTACCTGACTGTCACTGCTTCGCAGCCTGGACTAGTTATTGGACAGTATTTTTACATGGCCTGGAAACTGTGTGGCACATTATATAAAAGAAAATACCAGCTGCGTGGCAACAAAGGCAATATGTGTGGGAGCATTTCAGTTACTGCGTGGCCATGCACCTCAGAGGGAAGAGTGCTACTGGTGATCAAATAGAATTAATTAAAACCTGTTATAATACTTAGGGTATTTAATTTCAGTTAATTCAGTCGGCATGGCAATAAAAATGAGTATGGCTAATGATGTCCTTAAAACATCTGGATTTCCCTAAGACTGTGGCTAGTTCATTAAAACCCTTAATAGAATCAAATCTGCTATCCTTAACTAGTCTGGGATATAAATAATTCCAGATCCTTGGTAATGTAGCTGACTTCAAATGCCCTGTGAAGTGGCCAGGCAAGCTACATACCTCAAGAATAATTAGGGATTTGCGATTAAATTTGCTTTTGATTGCAATGACCACATCCTGCTAATTAATGAAAGAAAACTCTACAGGCTATTGTTAAAGTGATGTTGAGTTATTGATGATTTAAAGAAGCAGCCAAATATTTGAAGAGATCAGTGAATTTACCAGCACTGCCCATACAAGGACTTATGGAATATTTAGTAGGGGTCATTATTATTATGGAACTCATATACCCACAAATATGAATCAAAAAACAAACTAATTGAGGAAATCAGTAGATCAAGCAGTACCTATGGAACAATCTATGGTTGATGTGTTGAGCAACATTTTCCCTCCATGAAAACTGCTGGACCTACTGATGTCACTTCTGTTCTTTTATTCTGCTCTGGGTTCCAGTATCTGCCATCCATATGATACTTGGAAAAAACACACACACAAAGCTAGTACCAGATAAATAAATAGATGATTAACAAGTACCTGCTTAGCTCTGCTCTGTGGGTCTGTGAGAAACGCCAATCAGTATTTGGTTGTTTCACCTACAAAACAAAGAAGGCACCACTTAAAATACATGATATTTTACTTAAATTTTAACATATCAATCAATTAGACCTCATTGAAAACCTCCCTTGAAGGCAACTTCAAGGACAGAATTTTGTTCTCATAGCAGTCCACTGGTGCTTGTATGAAAATAAATTATGAAACACACCTTTTGAAATATGTAGAGAAATACACAGATTAGTGACACTTTGGACCAATAATTTCATGGCAATGATTGCCTTTAGTAAGAGAATATATACGTAATGTAGAAAGATATATTTCTAATACTGTATTTTTCAATGAAATCTATTTCAATGAATATATTTCACTGACATGCTCAGACAATCATGAATATTTTTTGCCTCAACCAATGAAGGTAGAAATTAACTCCATAACTGTCCCTACTGATACTTGTCTCACTCACTGTTATAAATAATTTGCATTAAAACTTTTATCTACTGTTCCTCATTTATGACTCTTCAACTGCCTTAAGTAGGCTTGCTTTATTCTCTCTGTCCTACGTTTTAAATATTCCAAACACTTTTATCATGCTCCTCCTGCAAATGCATGATTCCTATTGTACACAAGTATGTTAAATTTCCTTTTACCATGCAGAATCTGAGTCATTCTGCCTTCTACAGTGATTCCAAGGTCAACACATCTTGAAGTTGATAGACTGGAGAAACTGAAGTTGTTCTCTTTGGAACAGGGATAAAAGGGAATCTGACAGAAGTATTTAAAATCATGATGGACTCAGATGAAGTGGCAAGACAAAAATAACTGCATTGGTCGTAGAGTCAAAAACTATGTGACATTGATTGAACAAAATTGATAAAAGAACCCGGGTGACAGAAAAGAAAACACTTAATTAACAATTATCTGGAATGTACTTCTAAGCGAGCTGTAAGACAGACACAATCACAGCATTCAGAAGAAAGCTGAATAAGTACTTGAAAGAAAATGATTTTCTAGGTTATTGGGAAAGTATAAGGGAATGGGATTGGCTCAATAGTTTTTGCAGGCAGCTAGCAAGGATTCAGTAAGTTGAATGGCTTCCTTCCATGCTACAACATTATATGATTCTGTCATTCAATTTAGTCTGCAATAGACATTCAACCAAGAATGCATTATTATATAAACCTATTATGTTTACATTTTATTTGTTTTACACCTTTAATAATTCATGAAATATGACACTTTGATATTGAATAAATGTTCTACAATAGATTTGATGGTGATAATGATTATTTATAGAATAAAAGTCTGTCATAAATGATGTGTGTGACATGTTGACTTGCATACTTTGTCTTACATAGCCAGATCAGTGCTTCCCATGTTTTATGGTTTTCAATTATAAACAGATTTTTTTCAAAAAGTCTTTCATATTTTAGGGATTAAACATAATTCCTTAACTTCACATATCCACTGTCCTAAATTGTAAGCATTAACTGCTTCCATAACTAAATAGGTCATAATAACAGCAATTAAAAACTAAAAAATATCCATGTTGTCCTATAGCAGGCAATATTCCAAACAATCCTTAGTTATTCTTGCCTATTGAAAACTAAAAATGTAAAATGAGTTATTATGATTTGGGCTGGCCAGCCAGAGGTTAGTTACATCAGCACTGGACTTTCAGGTGGATGGCCTTGAGTTTAAATCTGGCCGGGTCCCAACCTGGGCAGCAGCAATATCTACGCAGAAGAAAGGCCTGGCAATCTACCTCTGCATCTTGCCTTGAAAACCCTATGGACAACTACACTATCCATAGGGTCTTCATGAGTCGATGACGATTTGACGGTACTCAAGAAGAAGACTGATGGCTGGTGGAAGTTATGTAACCAATAATTAAGTTGGGACAGGGAATATATTTCCTTAATTTAGGTTATATTCCATTAAAAACACATAATAGTAGAATTCATTTTCTGAAAAGATTTTATGCATTGCTGGGGAATGAATTAAGAAATTGGACAGAAGCCCAAAAAAATCCCAGATGAACGAAATTGCAGGGGTATGATTAAAAAAGAATAGCCTCCAGCATGAGTTGTGAAGAAATTAACAGCTAGTTGACGTTTTCACACCAGAAAGTACAAGACATTCATTTCTTCAACTTAGTGCATTGAAACTGAGAGAATGTGTTTTAGGAACAGCTTTTATCCCTCCACTATCTGACAGTGAACCACACCATGACCACCATCTCACTATTTTGCTATATTTTTGCATTACATATTTAATCGTGAGTGTGTGTGTGTGTGTGTGTGTGTGTGTGTGTGTGTGTGTGTGTGTGTGTGTGTGTGCATGCACCCTTAACTCCTGGTGGAGTCATTGGGGCGCCATCATGACAAGCTTTTTTCACCAATCTTTTTTGGTGATTGCTCATCGTATGGCCCATCCCTCTCCAGGTTTTTTTTTGCTAGCTCGACACCAACCCAGGCACAGATGGAGAGCATGCGAGGGAGCCAGCCGGATTCGAACTCTGGACTTCTCACCCCAAAGTCCAGTGCTGATGCCACTATGCCACCAGCCGGCTGTTTAATTGTATGCATGTATGCATGTAATTGTATGCATGTAAGTGTATCTATATATATATATATATTTATATACATACACACACACACACACACACACACACACACACACACACACACACACACATATAGATAGATAGATAGATAGATATATTTCTTATTGTAATTTATGGTATTTTATGTATCACAACATATGTCAGTAATTCTCATTCTGATTCTCCCACTATATACTGAAATTTGCAACAGTTGTAAGCCTTCATCCTTAGCTGCAGCATTACAACCCAATGTCCATCAATCTTTAGTGTTACAGAAATGTATCCCTGCCTGCACAGTCAAAGCATGAAGCAAGAAATACACCAAAAGATATATGTACATTACATAATTATCAAAAGTATGTAGAATCACAGCTAATAATAAAAAAGGCTCATGAAAAAAAAACAAGGTCTTGATAGCAGGAAGATTAGCATTAAAGGAGATATGGAATTTTGGCACTACACCAACCTAGTAAGGCCACACTTGATGTAATGTGAGAAGTTCTGGGTGTCATATCTTAGGAATGATAAACGTGCAACTGCATGTGAACAGTACAGAGTTATTTGAATATTATTTGGAAGCAAGTAAATTGAAAAGAATGACTAAGTGAGACTCTATTCCCTAAGTGGGACTTAAAAGGTTCCTTTTGCTTTGATTAAAAGTATTAAAGAGAACTAAACATGTTGAAGGAGAAGATATAATCTAAAAAAAATAGCAGAATGGTTTCATGAGCACTTTTACTTGTTAAGGCTAATATAATTTTGGAATGCTTTTCTGCAAATTGGCAAATGATACTTGAATAATTATTAGTTTAAAATGGCAGATGACTATATTTTTGGTGAACTTCAGTATTGAGGATTTGAGCTCAAAGTATTTGGAGTAAAATGATGATCTTATTGTTTGATAGACAAGACTGAGATTCTAGATACCTTATGCCTGATAGGAAACAGCCATTCACTATCTTCAATAGTGCACCTCATCTATAAAACAAGAAGTTAATGCTGTCCTGAGCCTGTACTGAAGTGCTATAAAAGACCAAACTGGAGTACATGTACAAAATGTGCTAAATGTGTTCTTACATTGTGCAGTAAATCCACAAAAAGGCCAAAAAAGTTACATTTATCATTACATTGAACTGCACAACCCTCTTTGTCTGTATTAACAGCATTTTGCAGAATTTAGCCTTAACATTTTTAGTCATCAATCTCAAACAATTATTCAATTTAATTACTTGCTACAGCATTTGAGCACCAAATGACTTTATGCATTTCACTTTAAAGACAAAAGAGTATTAATAATACATCATTCTGCAGATGCATTATTTTGAAAGAAAGCAAGCGATGCAAATCATTACAAAGGTTTTGTGATACCAACACACATCATTAAATTTAATTTAATGGCACAGAATATTTAATACTAAGATATAGTGTGTTATTGGTTCATGCATAGAAATTGTTTCACCACTCCAAACATGCATTTTCTTATTTCCTGTTGACCTTGCTGATATGACAAAAGCAACTTTCATTGATTTGGTATGGGTTTTGGATTGATATAAACTATACATTATAATTGCTGAGCTCTGTAATAACCCAACACATTGTTAAAACCTTCAGTCCAATTAGTAAAAATCCAATCAATACTATCCTGTGGGCACAAAATAAAATGCCATATTTTGATGCTATTGAGTAACTGTGTGACATTATCAACAACAGTATTACATTATTAGAAAAAGGAAATGATACAACGTTTATCAAAATATTACAAACATACTTTTAAAGCTTGTTTCTGACTTGTCTAAAGATAAATGTGGACAGTAAGATGTCCTAACATTCAATGCACTTAAGATTAAGATTCAGATGTGACTCTCACTTTGCTTTGTACTAGTTGTAGTTCAACCAGCAGTTTGACTGGGAAATGATATGATTTATCTTTTTTATGTTTCATTATTGATATTTGGCAGGACAGGCATTCCTTTCCTAGCACTGAAAATGATCTTAAATTCACATTTGATTGTGTGGCGGCAAGACCCAAATATGGAGTTGTGAATGGAATAGCTTTTTCAGGCATTTTGTGGATTTACCACACAATGTATGAACAGATTTAGCACATTTAGCACATGTATTCCAGCTTGGTATTTAGCACGTTTGAGCTTGTGAACAAATAGCTGCAGAACCAAATGTAAAAAAAAAGTCTTCATGATCCTAAGCATGGGAGTCGATTTTGAATAGCAACTGTAGACAGTAAATACTTCTTTTCCAATCACTTTAACCAAAATAACAAATTGGTTGTGCTGACTAACCTGCTGACTTCCTCCAGTATTCTATGTGTTGCTCTGAGTTTCCAGCCTCTACCGAATCTGTTGTATTAACAGATTTATATTTTATATCAATTAATATATATAAGTATACTGAAGCTGTGGCATGAACTCCAGTATAATACCTGCAAAAGCTGTGAAAAACCAATCTCTGAGTTAATAATAATACAATTAATAAAGTACTTGGACTTTAGTATAAGCCAATTATTCTGTGCAATATAAATATCTGTCAATCATACTTCAGGTTAGCAGCTACCTATTTTAAAATATGTCTAATATATTCATTTTTTGCTACTTTAGTACTTTAGTAATTTCATTAACTGGATTCCCATAAAGGTGAAATAAAGATGCGTTAGATAACAAAATAGAACAAACCCATGTACTGGGGCATAAAATCCTCTGAGGTAAAGCTAAAAATGTGAATGCACTAAATACAAGAGGACAAGAAGGCTAGAACAAAACATTCTGGAAGTGAACTGTTCCCATGCACATACAAACTGTAATCACACTTTAAATATATCAGTAAAGACAAAAGATCCTAAAACTGCTGGAAATCCAGAATAACACATGCAAAATGCTGGAGGAACTCAACAGGTCAAGCAGCATCTATGGAAAGGAATCAAGAGTCAACATTTTGTGCCAAGGCCCTTCATCAGGGCTCAATATCGATAAAAAATATATCAGTACCTTATAACACATTTGCTAAGTACTAATAAATGAAAATAAATAAAAGAATGGGAACGGGATTCCAGAACATGAACTACTAGGCAGTAGGAATGTCCTAGATGACGTCCACTTTATATTTCAAAATCGGTGGATCAGGATGCATTCTGTTGAAAGGTCTCAGAGCAGATGAGTGCAGGCATGTTCCAGAAAAATTATTCAAATTTTGTGAGTTACCTTTTTCATTGAAGGCTGAGAACATTATTGGAGAGATATCAGTTTATCTTTTAATACTCTGATATAAATAATTTTGCAGCCCAGTGACTGCTTTGTAATGGACTAGTTCAATTACAAGAGAGTGTATAACCTTGGTTCATTCTATTTGCAGATGACTCACTTGGATCATTATACAGAGAAGTGTGCTCCTGATGAAACAGAGCAGCACATTCAGCTATTTCGCTGATACTTCATCTCCAGATAGACAATGGTACTTAATCACTTAGATCCAAAGCATATTCTTCTTTTGTTTGTACTTCCCATGGGATTTCAAGGTTAGTTTCTATAATAAATAGAGATTTCATGCTGCTCTTGGAATTCCTTTACTTTTTATTGAGAAGCAGGACTCTATCCTCCAAATTGATTGCCTAGGTGAATTCCTCTGTGTCAAAGAAGACCAGGCAACTCTGAGGTGCCAAATGTTCCAATAATCTTAAAGTCATAGCATCATACAGTACAAAAACGGGCCCCTCTGCCCACCACACCCATGCTGGCCTTGTTGGCTATCCATATGAATTTCAATGACATTAATCCTGCATCCTTTGCTGCCTTGTCTATTCAAGTGAAAGACTGAATGTCATTTAAGCATACTGAGTATTTCTGATATATTAACACCCAGATATCAACCAGATATCCACCCAATGCATTACCAGCACCAGTCCACCCGCCGTCGAGGATATATATACAGAATGGTGTTGGAAAGGGCCACGAACATGCACCCTGCCCATGGACTGTTTGTCCACTTCCATCAAGGAGAAGGCTGCATCACATCTACAGCAGGACCACCAGACTCAAAATCAGTTACTTTCCCCAGGCAGTAAGGCAGATCATCACCTCCAGCCACTAATTCACCCTCCCACACCCCGAACCCCCACTGCTTTATCATTTTCTGTCAGTCACCTTGTGTATACACACTCCAGGTCCTAGTGTCACTTTATGGAGATACAATTAATCTATGTATATAAGCTATCTTATTTTTGTTTGTTATGTGCTGTGTCACATGAAATGGGCAATTGTGGTCTTTCCATGACCATGATTGTTCTTGGCAAATATTTCTAAAGAAGTGGCTTGCCATTGCCTTCTCTGAGCAGTGTTTTTATAAGACAGGTGACCCTGGCCATTATCAGTACTCTTCACAGATCATCTGTTTGGCATCAGTGATCACATAACTAGGACTTGTGATTTGCACCAGCTGCTCATATGACCATCCACCACCTGCTCCCATGACTTCATTTGACCTTGATTCGGGAGCTAAGCAGGTGCTACACCTTGTCCAAGGGTGAGCTACAGGCTACTGGAGGGAAGGAGTATCTTATGTATTTATATTTATATTTATTGTGTATTTGTAATATTGTGTTCTTTATCTTACTGGATTTTTTGTGCTGCATTGGATCCAGAGTAACAATCATTTTGTTCTCTTTTACACTTGTGTACTGGAAAAGACATTAAATAATCTTGAATCTCTGTAAAGAAACTTTCCCCTCTGATCCCTTTTAAAATACCCTTTCACTTTTTTACTTTATGTTTTCAGCAAGCCTGCCATGAAAAAGTACTGTGATCACCTATCCTATCTATGCCTCTTATATTTTTATCTTGCTCCATCAGGTCATCCTTCAATCACTTTCACTGCAAGGAGATAGAGTCTGTGCCTTTCCAATATATCTCCATAACTAAAGTTCTCCAATCCAGACAATGTCCTTATGAATCTCTTAGGACTTTCTCCAGCACAACCATATACTTCCTCTCATCTGGCAGCCAGAATTGCACACAATACTTCATTACTTTTCTACAAGACTGTCCAAAATATCTGGCCTTACTCCTTCTGAAATATATAGTTCCTTCAAGATAAACCCAAATTCTTCCAACTTTATTTCAGTACAATTCAAAGCCAACACAACAATTATAAATATATTAACCAGTGGCAAGACAAGTTAGATTTATCCAGATATAAGTGATTCAATAAACGACAATATGCATAAAAAGTTACAGAATACAAAGTACCCACTACAGTATATGTTCCATAACTATCTCACTTACTTACATAGAATTTTTCATGTAAGTATTTTAAAAACAAAAACAATTAACAACGTTTTTAAGGTTAGCTTTTACTGTGGCTTGGCTATCCAAAACACTCTTCACGAAAATAAACTAAAGCCTTGATATGTCACTCTAATGACCTTACTATCTAAATTAAATTCCAGAACATTGTTTTAATTCAGGGGTGGAATAATTCACTGACTTTAGGTGGTATTCACAAACTACTTTTGTAAACATTTTTAATTTTCTCAAACTTGATGCACTCGGAAGTCCTTTCGAATAAACATGAAGTTGTTCATTATAGGTATTTCTGTTTAGTCCCCCTCTTGGTAACTGCACCACACCACCGCGTGAGTTAAATGTCTGTCAACAATAAGACTGCCTCATTTACGCGCACTGTGTAGCCGATACAACACAACCTATGCAAAAGAGGTTCAGTTATATTTACAGTTGTGTCATCTAAGTATGACAAGAATAACTTTGGTACTTCGACCTTCGCACAGAGAAGGGTAGACGATTTTCCTTAGGGCAAATTATTTAAACCATACTGCGCACAGAAATTTTTCTATTTAATTGTTGGGATCCAGAGAATCTGAAAACATGCATAGATTAAGTATTAGTTCTGGACGATTTTTGTTTTTACACAGTATGCCTCACCTCAACAGAGACAGCGCTTCTATCATTTACATCATGTGAAGTTTGTGCTATTTATTGTCACGGTAATTCCTCTGGGGACCCGGTCGCACTTTGCGGTTGGATTTTTTTTGGATCTTGGGGTATATGCCGCCATCTTTATGAGGAACATACCTCGTAACAATAATTCTGGGAGAGCGGATCACGGCCAAACACTTCAACATAATTCGGGGGGATTTGAAGGTTTACACTGGCTTTTTGTATTCCATTAAGAGAATGTGTAGAACTCATACAGCACGTGTCCAAAGCGCATCTGCGACGGTAAAAAGCGTTCCTGCTTCTGTAGAGCTGAGCAGCTAGGATAAGTAATATTACTAGGAAGATTGATGAAATTACTCCTAAAGCTATAACCAAGTAAAGGCTTATTTGCGAAGGGAATCCCAGTTCGCTACTGACGCTACTCGATTCTGAGAGAAGTTCTGTGTGACTGCCCTCAAATGTTAATATTATATTAATTGTAGCCTTAAGTGGTGGGACCCCATTATCAGTTACCACGACTACCACGCTTTGTTTTGTTGCATCTTCATTGGTAACTCGACGGCTTGTCCATATCTCCCCTGTGTCAGGTGCAATGGTGAAAAGACTAGGGTCGGTAACCTGGGCCATTTGGTAAGTAAGTCTTGCATTCTGTCCCGAATCTGCATCGACAGCAGATACTTTGGTCACCAGATAACCTGGTTCTGCTGATCTGGACAACGTCTCCTCTGCTGTCGAACCGTACTCGGGCCTTGGGGATATTATCACCGGAGCGTTGTCATTCTGATCCAGGATGACCACATTGATCGATGCATTGGTGCTCAGTGGTTGCTCCCCAGCGTCCGTAGCTTGGACTTCGATTTGAAATTTCTTCAGTTCTTCGTAGTCAAAAGAACGCTCAGCGGATATTACGCCGTTTTCTGAATTTATAGAAACGTAGCCGGATACGGGAGAACCGCCGGTCCACGTCTGAAGAATAGAATAAGACAGTCTGGAATTCTGATTTACATCTGCATCAGAAGCTGACACTGAATATATGGAACTGCCAATCACATTGTTCTCCGTCACATAGGCAGTGTAGAAAGTCTGCGAGAAACGCGGAGGATTGTCGTTTACATCTGTGATCTTTAACTGAATAGTCTTGTTAGTGGTAAGCACAGGCAATCCCGCATCACTGCAGGTAATGGCGATGACATACTGAGAAACCATTTCCCGATCGAGTAAATCTTTGGTGAGCAACCGGTAGTAGTTTTTAAACGTCGGATCTAATTTGAAAGGAAGATTCTTTGGTATCTGGCAGCGAGTTTCTCCATTCTGTCCCGTGTCTGAATCGGTCACACTGATTAAGGCTACCATCGTCCCTGGCGGGACATCCTCGGCGACTGAACTTGTCAGAGAGGTCACTGCCACCTCTGGCGCGTTATCGTTCACATCTACGATTTCAACAAGCACATCGCAATGCACAGGTACAGAGAGGAACCCCCTGTCCTCAGCTTGTATGCTAATCTCCAACTCTGTTCCCGTTTCAAAATCCAGAGGCCCTTTCACTCTAATCTCTCCAGTTTTAGGGTCTATGCTGAAAAGTTCCCGTGCTTTGACAGAAGCGTGACTACCAAACGAATAAACTATCTCTCCATTGGAACCTTCGTCCAGATCGGTGGCATTCACTTTTATCACTAGCGTTCCCGTGGGTACATTTTCCAGCAATCTGACTCTGTAAAGCGCCTGGCTAAACGTGGGCATGTTGTCATTGGCATCCAAGATGCGGATAATAATCTGTGCGGTGCCCGATCGTTCAGGAATGCCCCCGTCAAGAGCCGTCAGCAGCAAATGCAGAGTAGACTGTTGCTCCCGGTCGGGGGCTCTTTCCATTACCAGAACTGGGAGCTTACCATCTCCACTGCGAGACTGTACATCCAGTTGGAAATATTGATTTGTAGCCAGTTCGTAGGTCTGCAGTGAGTTGCTGCCTACGTCCGGATCAAACGCAGACTCTAAAGGGAAGCGGACTCCAGGCGACATTCCCTCAGATATTTCCAAACGTATCTCGTTCTTTGGGAACTGGGGAGCGTTGTCGTTTATGTCCACAATCTCCACCTCGATATGATACACGTTCAGAGGTTCGTCAATAACTGCCTCCAGTGTCAACGCGCAACCGAGTGCTGAACCACAGATGAGTTCTCTGTCAATTTTCTGGTTGACAAGTAAAACGCCTTTGTCTAGTTTTACATACAGATACTGTTTCGTGGGACTGGACACAATACGGAAATTCCGAGCTGAGAGCTGCTCTACATCTAAACCCAGATCAGCTGCGAGATTCCCAATAAGGGCGCCCGACTGCAATTCTTCGGGAATCGAGTAACGTATCTGTCCAGAAATTAGACTCCAGGAGAACACTGAACATAATAGTTGCCATTTTAACAACCAGTATATTTTACACAGTCCCATTTCACACAAAATGCATTCCGAATGCTTCAGCACGTCACGGCGCTGCCCAGTTATTCACTGGAATAAAACTGTTATGTTTAAAAATTCCAAGTACGGACTTCCATTCTACAAAAAAATACCTGCAGCTGTGATATGGCTTCGTGATTTCTCTTTGCAGTTAAATCTTGCCAAACCTTGTAAATATCACGATTCTGATACAATCTCACATCGCTTGCTATGTAATTTCATATTGAATCGGATCAGATGTGATGGCGGACAGGCGGCGTAAGGGGCCGTCAGGATCCCCATTCACCATTCAGCTTCTGATTGGTGAGTGAAGACGCATTCGCTTTCAGCCAATCACAAGAGACTCAATTTCTTAAAGCTGAAACACTGTTTCTGCTTTGGAAAACAAATATTTATAGTTGCACAATCGAAATTTGATTCTGCCTCCATTGTTACTCGCTTAGAGGTTTATACATTTCACTTAAATAGTTTTCAAGAGAGTTTCAAAAGGGAACACTTAAAGACCATTTATTTATGCACTAACTGTAAAATACTTGATCTTTCCTTGATAATTCTAAACTGAACTGCTTTAATATGTAACATCCACCTGTCTATCTATTTCAGGTAATTTTGATACTCGCGTTGACCTTTGAATTATCAACATAAATGACGAAGAAATACAGTTACAAACAACATTATCACTAGGATTAAATTTACATTCAGAACAGCCTGAAATGCATTATATTCTTCAAACAATGCCACTAAAACGTTTGTGTATTTATAGCTACGTATTAGTTCACATTTGCTTTCGATTCATTGATATACTCTAAAATCATTTTCTTCTACTACGCATTGTAACCAAATGTGGCATATTTTAAATTGGCTTAAACATCCTTCGACATCGACAATAAATAACGCCTACGCCTTCAAGAATAATGACTTAGATAGTCTAAACGCACAGAAAAAAAATGCTTTGCAGTTATGGATTGTAGATACCAAAAGGAACTTTGTTTCGATGAGCAGATAATGCCACCAATATGGACTGCAATAATATGGATTACTGCATACAAATGCAAACAAATCATACTTGTGAGGTATCTATTGCCTTTCTAGATGAATACCTCACCTCATTATTTACAGAGTTTCTACAATGTTCAGGAGCTTGGGTTTGCAGATATTTGTATTTCTCATTAGGCCTCCCCCCGCTTTTATATGTCACTGCAGTCAGGCTATGCGTATTGGGAAATGGGGAATCCCTCTTGGTAGAACCTATAGTTGAATTGGTTCCATAGCGAAAACTTTGAGAAAGCGGATCACCTCCGAATACCTCTACATAATTCGGAGGTATCTGAATGTTTCTGCTAGCTTTCTGAATCCCATTGAGAGAGCGTCCTGATTGATAACACCAGCAGATGTCCCCGTAACAACCGTAAACACCAAACCCACTCCTGCTTTTATGGACCTTCACAGCGAGGATGATTAAGATGAGCAGGAAAATGGATGAAATTGCCCCCAGAGATATCACCAAGTAAAAACTCAATACGGACTTGAAAGCCGCCTTCTCGTCCAAATCTGTGACCCCAGAGAGCAACTGGGCATCCCCGTCAACCACCGACAAACTGATGGTCAGGGAAGCTGAAAGCGGCGGTGTCCCGTTGTCTTTTACCACGATGGTTAACTTTTGCTTTGTCGCGTCTTTCTCCTCCATGCCTCGGATGGTCCACACTTCGCCCGTGTCCGGTGAAATGGTGAAAAGTCCCGGGTCAGTAGACTGGACAATCTGGTAAGAGAGGCGAGCATTCTGGCCCGAGTCAGCATCGATAGCGGACACTTTGGTAACCAGGTAACCTGGCCCTGCGGAGCGAGACATTGTTTCCATGACAGTTGACTCATGTTCAAGTAGTGGATGAACAATAACTGGCGCATTATCGTTCTGGTCCAAGATAACAATCTCCACCGAAACATTGCTGGTGAGTGGCGGGCTTCCGTTGTCCCGTGCTTGAACCTGGAACTGGAAGCCTTTGAGTTCCTCGTAGTCGAAACTTCTTTGAGAAAATACGATTCCATTCTCCGAATTAATATACACGTAGTTGGCTATTGACTCACTCTGAAGCTGGTTCTGCGTAATGGAATATGATACTTCAGCATTCTGTTTTAAATCGGGATCGGTAGCTGTCACTGATAGGATAGAGGCTCCGATGACGTTGTTCTCCATCACATAGGCTGTGTAGGACGATTGGCTGAAACGAGGCGGGTTGTCATTTACATCAGAGATCTCTACCTGCATTGTTTTCTTGGAGGTGAGAGGAGTCGAACCTGAGTCACTACACTGTATAGTGACGTCATACTTTGGGATGTTTTCCCGATCCAATTGGTCCACAGTTAGCAATTTGTAATAGTTTATTAAAGACGAATCCAGTTTAAATGGAAGGTTATTTGGGATTTGACAATGAATCTCTCCGTTTTCCCCCGAGTCTTTGTCTGTGGTACTGATCAGCGCTATCACAACCCCCACGGAAGAGTCCTCTGCAAGAGGACTGAACAAAGATGTTACCTTAACTTCAGGGGCGTTATCATTCACGTCAGTAATGTCCACGTGAACACGGCAGTACGCAGGTTGCGGAGCAAAACCTTTGTCCATTGCCTGAATATTGATTTCAAAGGCACGATTTACCTCATAGTCCAAACTCCCCTTTACTTTGATCTCCCCCGTTATGGAATTGAGATCAAACATTTCACGCACTGTCGCCGAGGTATGGCTGGTAAATGAATACTCTATCTCCCCATTAGACCCGTCATCCAAATCAGTTGCATTAAGCTTGATTACAAGTGTTCCTTTGGGCACATTTTCATTCAGACTGACCCTGTAGACGGACTGGGCAAATACAGGAGAGTTGTCGTTGGCATCCTGTACTGCGACTAATATTTCAGCAGTGCTGGATCTTGGGGGAATCCCGCCGTCCTTAGCAATTAGTTGTAACCTGTGAGTTGCTTCTTTCTCTCTGTCCAGCGCCCGCTCCAGTGTTAACACTGGCAGCTTCTCCTCCCCACTGCGGGTCTCAATGTCAAGCGCGAAGTATTGATTCTCAACCAGGCGGTAGTCTTGTAAGGAGTTGGTCCCTACGTCCGAGTCGTACGCACACTCGAGGGGGAAACGGGCACCCGGCGTCGCCACTTCATATATTTCTAAGCGGACCTGATTCTTTGGAAAAATGGGAGCATTGTCGTTTATATCCAAAACCTCCACTTCAACTCTATAGACATTCAAAGGGTTTTCGATTACAGCTTCCATTGATAAAAGGCAAGTAAGGCTCGATCCACAAAGCTGCTCTCTGTCAATCTTTTCCTTCACAAATAATATCCCATTGTCTAAATTAACATCCAAGTATTTTTTCCCGAGACCAGGCGCGATGCGAAAATTTCGAGCTGTGAGTTCTTTCGCATCTAAACCCAAATCGTCCGCGATATTACCAACAAAGGCGCCAAGTTGTAGTTCCTCGGGAATCGAATAACGAATTTGCCCCGAAACTAGACTCCAGAAGAATAGACAGTATAGGAGAAACCATTTTTTCAAGCAATATATTCTGCAATATCCCATTTCCGGCGAAAATCATTTCAAATGCTTCGGCGCAGCCCTGCTCAGTCCGCGAAACCGCCTTAATAAATGTCTTTCTATACAATTTTACATTGCTTTAGTAAAGAAATACCTGTACAATTTGAAAATCCACACATTAACTAACGCAGATGTTCCTATTTTTAAAATCCTTCAAAGGAGTATTCTCGGATCCTAATATAGCATTACGCAGCCTGCTGTCCATTTTTACACTGTAGCTGATCTTACGCGATGGTGGATAGGGAAAGATCTCCAGCCAACATCTGCGTTCTGATTGGTGAACGTGAGCATGTTCGCATTCAACCAATCACTGGGCTAAGCACTGCTTAAAGCTAGAACGTCTTTGAAAACCTCAGCGTAACCGTGGCATTTATAGTTGTACACTTAAAAATGTTTACTCTCCTTACTATCAATATTGTACACATTTTCTTTCTCAGAAAAGTATTCAATATGATAAAACAGAACTTGCCGTCAAAATGACGACACATCTAATGGCGGTCATTCTTAATCGCCCAAGTTGGCAGAGCAACGTCTACTCATTCAATAACACCTGCAAAAAACCTTTTATTTAATTCATTATGAAGATATTTTTGAAAAATCAACAAAACTGAAGATGCTGAAAATAAAAAAAACTGAATTTTGTAAACACACAGCAGGCCAGGAAACATATGCGGCAAGAGAAACAGATTTAACTCGGAAGCTCGAAGAACCTTTGTCATATCTGATTTAGTTTGTTTCCACAGATGCCATCTAACCTGTTGTCTGTTTCCCGCAATTTTTCACTTGTATATCTGGAAGTTTTTTTTTGTTAGAACACCGAACAGTGATCTATCATTATACAGTCATAACATATTGGTATTTTGGATGCTACTGCTCTTTTCATCATAACTTGCTGTATCTATAAGACTTACAGTAATTTAATACGGCACAATATCTGCAATTATAAATCTACCGAGCGCCAGATAAGTGATGAAAACATTGAGCTTCTCGATGATCAGAAAAGTAGAGAACATACGAGGATCCCGCTTTTCCTTTCCACCAGTTAAGATCTTGACGTGTATGTAAATCAAACGGTTTCCTTTGGAAAGGCTTCTCACCTGACTAAAGTTTCTGCAACTTTCGGAATTTGATATTGGCGGAGTCTCGTTATTCTTGCTTGCAAGTGAGCTACACGTGTTGCGGAACATGAAGTCTCCCTTCGTGGTGTGTGACGAAGAGCAACTATCATAGCGGAAACTCTGAGAGAGTGGGTCGCCCCCAAACACTTCAACATAGTTTGGGGGTATTTGAATGCTCCTGCCCGTCTTTCGACTTCTTCTCCCGAGACAGCAAGAGTTACGATCGTCAAACCCCCATCGGTTTTGGTTAACTTTAATGGCGAGCACCACTACAATTATTAGGAAGACCACAGACAGTAACCCCAAGGCTATGACCAAATAAAAGCTCGCGTCAGGGGCCAAAACAGCTTCTTCGGATAAACTATCCACCTCGGATAACGACTCCGAATAACCCTGTTCCAAAGAGATTATGATGGTTAACGTGGCCGAAAGTGCTGGCTCCCCGCTGTCCTTCACAACGATGACCAAACGTTGCTTCCTAAGATCTCTATCCACGATGCCACGCGTCGTCCATATGTCTCCTGAGTCTGAAGAAATGGTAAAAAGTCCGGGGGTTGTAGCTTGGGAAATCTGGTAAGTCAGGCGAGCATTCTGGCCAGAATCTGTGTCGGTTGCGGATACTTTGGTGACAAGGTAGCCGGGCTCTGCGGAACTCGACACAGTCTCTGTCACTGTCGAGCCATGTTCTGGTAGTGGATGAACGATGACTGGAGCATTGTCATTTTGATCGAGGATAATTACATCTACTGAAACGTTGCTACTCAGTGATACAGGCCCAGAGTCCTGTGCTCGGACACAGATCTCAAAGCTTTTCAGTTGTTCGTAGTCAAATGATTTCTGAGCATAGATGACCCCAGTTTCTGAATTGATATTCACGTAAGCGGATACTGGGAAAACCTGGTCCCGTGTTTCCAAGATGGAGTAAGACAATTGAGAATTCTGGTTCACATCCTCATCAGTGGCAGTAACGGAGAAGATAGAAGATCCTATAACATTGTTCTCCGTTACATAGGCTGTGTATGACGGCTGCGTAAAGCGCGGAGCATTGTCATTTACATCGGAAATGTCCACCCGGATGGATTTCTTGGATGTCAGAGGAGGAGATCCCTTATCACTGCACACGATGGTAACATCATACTTTGCGATGTTTTCGCGATCCAGCCGTTGCTCAGTTAATATCCTGTAATAATTCCTCAAAGAGGAATCCAGTTTGAAAGGAGAACCACTTAAAATTTGGCAATGTACCTGCCCATTATCTCCAGAGTCTTGGTCATTCACGTTAAACAGGGCGACAACTGTCCCGGGCAAAGCCTCCTCACTGACAGGACTGAATATAGAGGTCAGTGTCACCTCAGGTGCATTGTCATTAATGTCAATAACATCCAGCAAGACTTCGCAATACACAGGCGTTGCAATAGATCCCTTGTCCGTCGCTTGGACGTTGATCTCAAAAATATCGTTTTGCTCATAGTCCAAATTACCTTTGACTCTGATTTCGCCGGTTCTGGAATCCAGACTAAACATCTCACGGACTCTGTTGGAGGCGTGGCTACTGAAGGAGTACACAACCTCCCCATTGGAGCCTTCGTCTAAATCAGTAGCATTTAGTTTGATGACCAGAGTTCCTTTGGGTGTATTCTCAAACAGTCTTGTCCTGTACTCCGACTGTTGAAACACCGGCGCATTATCGTTCGCATCTTGCACAGTGACAATTATCTGAGCCGTCCCGGATTTCTCAGGGATGCCTCCGTCCTTCGCAACCAGGACTAATCTGTGGATCTTTTGTTTCTCCCTGTCTAGTAGCCGTTGCAGCACTAACACCGGTAGCTTGCCATGTCCGCGGCGTGACTGAATGTCTACGGTGAAATACTCGTTTTCGCCCAGCTGGTACGTCTGCACCGAGTTGATTCCAACATCTGGGTCATAGGCAGACTCGAGGGCAAAGCGCGCTCCTTGCGCCGCAACCTCTGAGATTTCCAAGCGGAATTGTGCTTTGGGGAAACTGGGGGCATTGTCATTTACATCCAGAATTTCTACTTGAAAATGATACACAGTCAGCGGATCTTCGATCACGGCCTCTAGGAACAATATGCACGCAGAGTTGGACCCGCAAATCTGCTCCCTATCAATTTTCCCTTTTACATAGAGGATTCCACTGTCCAAATTTACATCGAGGTACTGCTTCCTGGGACTAGACACAATCCGAAAACTGCGAACAGTCAGTTCCTTCACATCTAAATCCAAATCGTCTGCGATATTCCCAACAAAGGCACCCAGTTGCAGCTCCTCAGGAACTGAATAGCGAACTTGTCCCGAAACTAGAACCCAGGATGATAACATATAATAACAAATTGACCATTTAAACAGCCAATAAAAATTAGAATATCCCATCTCCTGTACAAAGCATTGCAATGACTTCAGCGCGACACGCCATTCACCGCTTCTCTGGAATAAGATTCTGCAATGCCAGCTTTAAAGACAAAAGAGGCAATGTTGCATAAAGTACCTGTATTTTTCAAAGGTTATTGAGATTTCGCTCGAACCATTCCATTTCATTTAAAATATCCAGCACTTTCGAATACAAAACCCAAATCCAGCGCTACGCGGCTCGCTATGCGGAGTTTTACACTGTATCTTATCATGCATAATGGTGGCTGGGAGAGAAGTGGGCAGTCCAGATCTCCAGACACATTTCAGCTTCTCATTGGTGAACAGCCGTTCAACCAATCATCACGCAGAACCATTCTTAAAGCTATAATGCTTCTGGTAACCTCACCGTCATATTTATCATTGTACAATATAAATTTCTGAAATACGTTTATGCAGTGGCTTGGAAATTTCATGTCCACTGCTAATTTTTGGTGTATTTTCTGAAAGCTACTACGTTCAAACCCATTAAAAAGACTATTTTTTGCTGTTTTGGAAGCATCTAAAATTGATGTACATGTTTGCATACTTTCAAAACAGATTGATTTTTATTTTGCATATTTTAAAGCTTAATCCCCATTACATGGCAGTAAAATGTTATATAATAGGGATCGGGCATTCAAATACTATTAAAATAATTAAGCATCACAATTATATGATACTGTTATATAATTATGTACTTTGACAACATGAAATTATATAAGCAAATGACTGTTGATTTTAGTTATCTGAGTAAAACACATCATTACACAAAATCTGAACACAAATATCAATCCAGTACCAAAACTCATGACATCAGTATCATGGCTGGGGCAATAATACTCAATTAGTTTCTCTTCCCCAGGACCTAGCGAATAACCAGAGTGAACAGTATTTCGCATTTTCCTTCAACAAAAACATAGATGACAATAAATCCAGGACTTTTGTGCTTTAACCGTACATCCTCAATGGTAAGTTTTTTTTGATTTCAATATGCAATGAAATAATAAAACAACATAAACGCACTGAAAGGCACACGATTCATAAGCAGAACCGCTGGTCCTGAAATAGCGGCGGGAAATTCAGATCATATTGAACTCAAATATAACTAATTTATAGATATATCCCAAATCCAGTCTTCATGATCAACATATATTCAGTAAAAATTTATACATCCAATCGAGACCCATGAGGTGTTGTTCTCGCCATCGAATAACAACCTCACCTCGTTATTTACAGTATTCCTGTACTGTGCAGATTTGTAGGTTTGTAAAGTATCGCCATTTCCCAGAATGCCACTCGGAGTAAAATCCTTACGCGTAGATCCGCTGCTGGACAACCTGAAATCCCTCTTCACAGAATGTGAACTTGAGCATGAATCATAGCGGAAACTCTGAGAAAGTGGATCACCCCCAAATACCTCAACATAGTTTGGTGGTATCTGGAGGGTTCTATTGCCTCTTTGAAATCCATGTAACGAGTTTCTTACTGTAAAACAACCACATGCGCCAAGAGAAGAGGATCTATGAACCTTTACGGCGAGAATAATCAAAATCACCAGGAACAGGGAGGAGGTGACCCCTAAAGCTATTACGAGGTAAAAGCTGGTATCAGAAGCAAACCCTGGATCCTCAGACAAACCGTTCAGCTCCGACAGCAGTTGTCCATCATTTCCAACTAAAGACAAAATGATAGTCACTGTGGCCGTCAGTGGCGGTGATCCATCGTCCTTAACACAGATGACCAGCCTTTGTTTGGCAGCGTCATTCTTACTAATACTGCGTATTGTCCAGATTTCTCCCGTGTCCGGTGAAATGGTAAAGAGACCGACCTCAGTAGCTTGGAGAATCTGGTAGGTAAGGCGAGCATTCTGGCCAGAGTCACCGTCGGTAGCAGAAACCTTCGAAACCAGGTAACCTGGTTCTGCGAGCCTGGATATGGTCTCTGACACAGTGGAGCCGAATTCGGGTAATGGTTGCACGATTACTGGGGCATTGTCATTCTGATCCAAGATAATTACATCCACTGAGGCACTTCCAGAAAGTGGTGGGGAACCGGAATCCCGCGCCTGAACCAGGATCTGAAAGTTTTTGAGATTCTCGAAGTCGAAACTTCTCTGCGAGAATATGACACCGCTGTGCGAGTTAATCGAGACATATGCAGACACTGACATGCCCTGAATCTGACTCTCCAAAATAAAGTATGACACATCGGCGTTCCTATTTAAATCTTGATCGAAAGCAGTTACAGTGAAAATGGATGCACCGATGGCGTTATTCTCCATTACATAAGCTGTATATACAGGCTGTGTAAACTGGGGTGGGTTGTCATTTATATCCGAGACCTCCACCAGGATCGTTTTGTTGGATGTGAGAGGAGGAACCCCAGCGTCGGTGCACACGACAGTTACATTGTAGGCTGATACATGTTCACGATCCAGTGTTTCCCAGATAACTAGTTTATAATATTTTTGTAAAGAGGAAACTAGTTTAAATGGAAGGTCCTTTGGGATTTCGCAGTCCAAATCCCCGTTTTTAGCTGAATCCTTGTCTGTTGAACTAATCAGAGCCACCACAGTCCCCGGTGGGGAATCCTCGCCGATTGGACTGAATAAAGATGTCAGTGTAATCACAGGAGCGTTGTCGTTCACATCAACAATTTTAACCACCACATGACAATATACAGGAGTTGCATAAGGACCCTTATCTTTCGCTTGAACATTTATCTCAAAAACACTATTTTCCTCGTAGTCCAAATTATTCTTAATTCTGATTTCGCCAGATTTGGAATCCAGCTCAAAGATCTCACGAACTCTATTTGAAGTATGACTACTAAACGAATACAGAATCTGCCCATTGACTCCAGCATCCAAATCGCTGGCATCTAATTTAATCACCAATGTTCCTTTGGGGGCATTCTCTGGCAAACTAACCCTGTATAGAGGCTTGGGGAAAACAGGCGCGTTGTCATTGGCATCCTCAACAACGATCAATATCTCAGCAGTGCCAGATCTCTCAGGAACCCCTCCATCCGCAGCTATCAACACCAACCTGTGGGTACTTTCCTTTTCTCTGTCCAGCTGTCTTTCCAAGACTAAGACCGGTAATTTTTCGCTGCCACCCCGCGTCTCCACATCGAGAGAGAAATAGCCGTTCTCCAATAGCTGGTAGCTTTGTACCGAGTTCGATCCAACGTCCGGATCCTGTGCGCACTCCAGAGCGAAACGAGTTTCTGGGGCAGCCACCTCCGATATTTCCAACTTAAAACGACTCTCAGGAAAACTCGGGGCATTATCATTTACGTCCATAACGTCCACTTGAAAATGATACATATTTAGAGGATTTTGAATCACCGCTTCCAGAGATAACGTGCAGGCGAGGCTCTGCTCGCACAACAGTTCTCTGTCCATTGTTTCCTTCACAACTAAAACCCCACTGTCTAAATTTACATCTATATACTGCTTACTAGGTCCTGGCACAATTTGAAATCCGCGAGATGGAAGGTCCTTTATATCCAAATTTAGGTCCTCTGCGATATTCCCAACAAAGGCGCCGACATTCAATTCTTCAGGAATCGAATAACGTATCTGTCCAGAAATTATTTGCCAGGAAGGAATAAAACAATATAAAAGTTTCCATTTCATTAGCCAATATAATTTATAAAATTCCATTTCCAGCACAAAGCATTTCAAACGACTGAGAACAACGCAGCGCCGTTGAATAATTCCGGCTACAATGAGTAAATCATGGTTCAATTTTAACAATACAGCTGAATTGTACAAAACCTTTTGTACTGCTTAAAACGTCTGCTTTAGGATTTCCGACAAACCTTCTTATTTCTTCTAATTTCGCCAATAGATGATTATAAAGATCCGAATGTAAGGACAAGCAGCTCTATCCATGATACACGGTTTCTACTCGTATACAATGGCGGAAGGGGAGGGTAGGACATCAAGGATCTCCAGTCACATTACAGCCTCTCATTGGCTAAAGGGACTGACATAAGTTCAGCCAATCACCACACTAGACATTTCTTAAAGCTGGAGCAATTGTCTAAATTTTAAGTTGCACAATATAAAATCGAGCACTTAGTTATTTTCACTATTCTAGATTCTTTTACAGCAATATTAAAGTTTACAGTGCATTTTACACATAGTTCATTAGTAATTCAGTCGAAATCAAGAGTTATATTTTACTGAATCTTAAACAGTTCAGTTCGCCAAAGCCAGTCGTACTTATCATTCAATATTTAACATTTAACATTCTGAAATAACTTGAATACGACCTCATAGTACTTTGGACATTACAGCAGCATGTGAATATAAAATTGTTGAGGTGAAAAGAAAACAAAACAATGATTTGACAGTTTCATACTCTCTTGATTGAAAGTGGGTGGGGGGGGGGGCAGGAATGATGAATAATGTTCAAAAGGTAGCGAATCAAGTGGATAGTAACGTTTACATCTGCGATGGTGCCCTGCACTACGGCCTTTGAAAGGACGAATTTTAAAGGGAATTAGATGTGCTTATACACTCAGTGGTTACTTTACTAGGCTCCTCCTGTACATAATAAAGTGCCCACTGAGTGTATGTTCGTGGCCCTCTACTGCTGTAGCACGTCCACTTCATGGTTAATTTTCTGTAATAGCTAGGAAATGTCCTTTGCACTGCTAAATTTTGGTAGATTTTCTAAGAATTGGTACTCGTCAACCCATTGAAAGAGACTATTTTACGCAAATTTGGAAGCACCTAATAATTGATGTCCACGATTTCATACTTTCGAAAGATCACTGGCACTTATTTTGCTTATTTTACATATCTAATCCCTATTATATAAAATATAATGTCATATACATATATTATGACATTATATAAACCATTGACTGTTGATTTGAGTTATTTAAGTAAAACAAAATATTTCACAATTTCTCATTAGACATATCAATCCAATACCAAAACTCACGACGCCTGTGTATTGGGTGGATCAATAATACTAATTTAGTTTAAGTTTCCCTGACGCTAGCGAAGTTCCTGGACTTCCTGCTTTCTAATGGGAAAATATAGCTGGTAATAAATCCAGGACCATTGTTGTGCTTCATCGGTACATCTTCAAAGGTAAAATTTTCTAACACCCATCTGCAATAAAATGCTAAAACACTCTCATCGCACCAAAAGGCAAATGATTGATTAGCGGAAGTGCTGGTCCAGAAATAGCGACTGGAAATTCAGAAAACACTATAATCTGATTGATTCATAGGTATTTCCTAAATCCAGTCTCCATGATCTAACTATTTTCAGTAAAGATTTGTACATCCAATTGAGACCCATGAGGTGTTCTTCACGCAAGCGAATAACAGCCTCACCTCATTATTTACAGTATTCTTGCACTGCGTAGTGTTGGCGGATTGTAAAGTATCGCCATTTCCCAGAATGCCATTAGGAGTAAAATCCTTACGCGTAGATCCGCTGCTGAACAACCTGAAATCCCTCTTCACAGAATGTGAACTTGAGCATGAATCATAGCGGAAACTCTGAGAAAGCGGATCACCCCCAAATACCTCAACGTAGTTTGGTGGTATCTGGAAGGTTCTTTTGCCTCTTTGAAATCCATGCAGTGAGTTTCTTACTGTAAAACAACCACATGCGCCAAAAGAAGAGGATCTATGAACCTTAACGGCGAGAATAATCAAAATCACCAGGAACAGGGAGGAGGTGACCCCTAAAGCTATTACGAGGTAAAAGCTGGTATCAGAAGCAAACCCAGGATCTTCAGGCAAACTATTCAGATTCGACAGCAATTGTCTATCATTTCCAATTAAAGACAAAATGATTGTCACTGTGGCCGTCAATGGCGGTGATCCATCGTCCTTAACACAGATGACCAGCCTTTGATTGACAGCGTCATTCTTACTAATACTGCGTATTGTCCAGATTTCTCCCGTGTCCGGTGAAATGGTGAAGAGACCGACCTCAGTAGCTTGGAGAATCTGGTAGGTAAGGCGAGCATTCTGGCCAGAGTCACCGTCGGTAGCAGAAACCTTCGTAACCAGGTAACCTGGTTCTGCAAGCCTAGATATGGTATCTGACACAGTGGAGCCGAATTCGGGTAATGGTTGCACGATTACTGGGGCATTGTCATTCTGATCCAAGATAATTACATCCACTGAGGAATTTCCAGAAAGTGGTGGGGAACCGGAATCCCGCGCCTGAACCAGGATCTGAAAGGTTTTGAGATTCTCGAAGTCGAAACTTCTCTCCGAAAATATAACACCGCTGTACGAGTTAATCGAGACATATGCAGACACTGACATGCCCTGAATCTGACTCTCCAAAATAAAGTATGACACATCGGCGTTCCTATTTAAATCTTGATCGAAAGCAGTTACAGTGAAAATGGATGTACCTATGGCGTTATTCTCCATCACATAAGCTGTATATACAGGCTGTGTAAACTGGGGTGGGTTATCATTTATATCCGAGACCTCCACCAGGATCGTTTTGTTGGATGTGAGAGGAGGAACCCCAGCGTCAGTGCACACGACAGTTACATTGTAGGCTGATACATGTTCACGATCCAATCTCTCCTGGGTAACCAGACTGTAATAGTTTCGTGAAGATGACTGTAGTTTAAACGGAAGTTCCTTTGTGATTTCGCAATCCAGGTCCCCGTTCTCAGCTGAATCCTTGTCTGTTGAACTGATGAGAGCCACTACAGTTCCCGGGAGTGAATCTTCGTGGATTGGACTGAATGAAGATGTCAATGTAATCGCAGGAGCGTTGTCATTCATATCAACAATGTTAACCACCACGTGACAATATACAGGCATTGCACTAGGACCCATATCTTTTGCTTGGACATTTATCTCAAAAACACTATTTTCCTCGTAGTCCAAATTATTCTTAATTCTGACTTCACCAGTTTTGGAATCCAGCCCAAACATTTCACGAACTCTACCTGAAGTATGACTACTAAACGAATACAGTATCTGCCCATTGACTCCAGCATCCAAATCAGCGGCATCTAATTTAATCACTAATGTTCCTCTGGGTGAATTCTCTCGCAAACTGACCCTGTAGACAGGTTGCGGGAAAACAGGCGCGTTGTCATTGGCATCCTCAACAACGATCAATATCTCAGCAGTGCCAGATCTCTCAGGAACCCCTCCATCCGCAGCTATCAACACCACCCTGTGGGTACTTTCCTTTTCTCTGTCCAGCTGTCTTTCCAATACTAAAACCGGTAGCTTTTCGCCGCCAACACGCTTCTGAACATCGAGGGTGAAATAAAGATTTTCTACTAACTGGTAGCTTTGTACAGAGTTGGATCCAACGTCCGGGTCCTGTGCGCACTCCAGAGCGAAGTGGGTCCCAGGAGCAGCGATCTCTGATATTTCTAAACTAAAGCGGCTGCCTGGAAATCTCGGGGCATTGTCATTTACGTCCAAAACGTCCACTTGAAAATGATACACACTTACAGGATTCTGTATCACTGCTTCCACTGATAACGTGCAAGCGAGGTTCCGTTCACACAACTGCTCCCTGTCGATTTTTTCCCTCACAAATAAAACCCCATTGTCCACATTTACATCAAAATACCGCTTGCTAGGTCCAGGCATAATTTGAAAGCCGCGAGCCGAAAGTTCCTTTATATTCAAATTCAGGTCCTCTGCAATGTTCCCTACAAAGGCACCGGCATTCAATTCTTCAGGAATCGAATAACGTATCTGTCCAGAAATTACTTGCCAGGAAGGGATAATGAAATATAAAAGTTTCCATTTCATTAGCAAATATAATTTATAAAATTCCATTTGCAACACAAAGCATTTCCAGGGATTGAGAACAACGCAGTGCCGTTGAATAATTCCTGCTAAAAAGATTAAATCATGTTTCCATTTTGACAAATACAGCTGAACTGCATAAAACCATACGTACTGCTTATAAAATTTTGCGTTAGGATTTCCCACAAACCTTCTTCTTTCTTCTAATTTCGTCAATAGGTGATTGTAAAGAACCGAATGTAAGGAGAGGCAGCTCTATCCATGATACGCGGTATCTACTCGTATATAATGGCGGAAGGGGAGGGTAGGGCGACAAGGATCTCCAGTCACATTAGATCCGCTCATTGGCTAACGAGGCTGACAGAAGTTCAGCCAATCGTCACACTAGCATTTCTTAAAGCTGGTGTAATTGTGTATATTTAAGGGTGTACAATAATAAATTAAACATATATTTAATTTCACTATTTTAGATTGTTTTATACCAATATTAAACTCTACAGTAAAATATGCAAGTACAGAATTTGTAATTAGGTCTTGATCAAGAATTATATTTCACTGAATGCTTAATCAGTTTTATTTGCCAGAACCATTCCTGTTTATCGTTCCATATTTAACGTTTAACTTTCTTAAATAATTTGAACATAATCTCATAGACTTTTGGCATTTGAACACTGCGTGAATATCAAATGGCTGAGATGTAAAGAGAAAACAATGATTTGACAATTTGAATATTTTCTTGATCAGGGTGAGAGGTGAATAATGTTCAAAAGGTAGTGAGGCTAGAGGAAACAAATATTTACAATTGCGATGGTACCTCGCACACGGCCTTTTCACTCTTAAAGGACAAATTTTAAAGGGAATTGGATGCGCTTGTTTTCTCAATACCCACTTTATTAGATTCCTCCTGTATCTAAAAAAGTGGCCACCCGGTTCATGTTCGTGATCTTCTGCTGCAGTGGCCCAGCCACTTCAAGGTTAATTTTCTGCATTAGGTTGAACATTTTCTTACTGCTGCTACTTTTTGTGGACTTTCTAAGAATTACTACTTTCTAACCCATTAAAAATTATATTATGTAGTTTTAGAAGCATCTATCAATTGACGTACACACTTTCAGAATAGATCACTAGCACTTATTTTGCTTACACACAAATCCCATTATATTACATTAAAACTTTATATTATTATATATTATGACGGTACTGCAATATATAGGCCATAGTTGAATAAAACATGACATTTCACAATGTCTCCATAGAAATATTAACCCAACACCAAAACTTGTGACATCAGTATCATGGGTGGAGCAATAATATTAATTTCGTTTAACGTCCCCAGGACCTCTGATCCACGAAAATTTCGCTGACAATAAATCCAGGACTATTTTTGTGCTTTATCAGTATATCCTCAATGGTAACATTTTCTAATTCCTACATGCAACGAAATGTTAAAGCACTATAAGCGCAAAAAAGGCAAATGAATCATTTGCAGAGTAGCTGTTCCTGAAATAACGACGCCAAATTCAGATGACATGAACTAAATGTATTTAGTAATCATTTGTACTTCCAATCGAGACCAATGAGGTGTTCTTCTCGCTAACGAAATGCAACCTCACCTCATTTAAAGTATTCCTGTACTGCGCAGACTTGGAGGTTTGTAAAGTATCGCCATTTCCCAGAATGCCACTAGCGGTAAAACTCTTACGCATAGATCCGCTGCTGGACAACCTGAAATCCCTCTTCACAGAATGTGAACTGGAGCATGAATCATAGCGGAAACTCTGAGAAAGTGGATCACCCCCAAATACCTCAACGTAGTTTGGTGGTATCTGGAGGGTTCTGTTACCTCTTTGAAATCCATGTAACGAGTTTCTTACTGTAAAACAACCACATGCGCCAAGAGAAGAGGATCTATGAACCTTAACGGAGAGAATAATCAAAATCACCAGGAATACAGAGGAGATGACCCCTAAAGCTATTACGAGGTAAAAGCTGGTATCAGAAGCAAACCCTGGATCCGCAGACAAGCCGTTCAGCTCCGACAGCAGTTGTCCATAATTTCCAACTAAAGACAAAATGATAGTCACTGTGGACGTCAGTGGCGGTGATCCATCGTCCTTAACACAGATGACCAGCCTTTGATTGACAGCGTCATTCTTACTAATACTGCGTATTGTCCAGATTTCTCCCGTGTCCGGTGAAATGGTGAAGAGACTGACCTCAGTAGCTTGGAGAATCTGGTAGGTAAGGCGAGCATTCTGGCCAGAGTCACCGTCGGTAGCAGAAACCTTCGAAACCAGGTAACCTGGTTCTGCGAGCCTGGATATGGTCTCTGACACAGTGGAGCCGAATTCGGGTAATGGTTGCACGATTACTGGGGCATTGTCATTCTGATCCAAGATAATTACATCCACTGAGGCATTTCCAGAAAGTGGTGGGGAACCAGAATCCCGCGCCTGAACCAGGATCTGAAAGTTTTTGAGATTCTCGAAGTCGAAACTTCTCTGCGAAAATATGACACCGCTGAGCGAGTTAATCGAGACATATGCAGACACTGACATGCCCTGAATCTGACTCTCCAATATAAAGTATGACACATCGGCGTTCCTATTTAAATCTTGATCGAAAGCAGTTACAGTGAAAATGGATGTACCTATGGCGTTATTCTCCATCACATAAGCTGTATATACAGGCTGTGTAAACTGGGGTGGGTTATCATTTATATCCGAGACCTCCACCAGGATCGTTTTGTTGGATGTGAGAGGAGGAACCCCAGCGTCAGTGCACACGACAGTTACATTGTAGGCTGATACATGTTCACGATCCAGTCTCTCCTGGGTAACCAGACTGTAATAGTTTCGTGAGGATGACTCTAGTTTAAACGGAAGTTCCTTTGTGATTTCGCAATCCAGGTCCCCGTTCTCAGCTGAATCTTTGTCTGTTGAACTGATGAGAGCCACTACAGTTCCCGGAAGTGAATCTTCGCGGATTGGACTGAAGGAAGATGTCAATGTTATCACAGGAGCGTTGTCATTCATATCAACAATGTTAACCACCACGTGACAATATACAGGAGTTGCGTAAGGACCCATATCTTTTGCTTGGACATTTATCTCAAAAACACTATTTTCCTCGTAGTCCAAATTATTCTTAATTCTGATTTCGCCAGATTTGGAATCCAGCCCAAACATTTCACGAACTCTACTTGAAGTATGACTACTAAACGAATACAATATCTGCCCATTGACTCCAGCATCCAAATCGGTGGCATCTAATTTAATCACTAATATTCCTTTGGGTGAATTCTCTCGTAAACTGATCCTGTAGACAGGTTGCGGGAAAACAGGCGCGTTGTCATTGGCATCCTCAACAACGATCAATATCTCAGCAGTGCCAGATCTCTCAGGAACCCCTCCATCCGCAGCTATCAACACCAACCTGTGGGTACTTTCCTTTTCTCTGTCCAGCTGTCTTTCCAACACTAAAACCGGTAGTTTTTCGCCGCCAACGCGCTTCTGAACATCGAGGGTGAAATAAAGATTTTCTACTAACTGGTAGCTTTGTACAGAGTTGGATCCAACGTCCGGGTCCTGTGCGCACTCCAGAGCGAAGTGGGTTCCAGGAGCAGCGACCTCTGATATCTCCATACTAAAGCGGCTGTCTGGAAATCTCGGGGCATTGTCATTTACGTCCAAAACGTCCACTTGAAAATGATACACACTTACAGGATTCTGTATCACTGCTTCCACTGATAACGTGCAGGAGAGGCTCCGTTCACATAACTGTTCCCTGTCGATTTTTTCCCTCACAAATAAAACCCCATTGTCCACATTTACATCAAAATACCGCTTGCTAGGTCCAGGCATAATTTGAAAGCCGCGAGCCGAAAGTTCCTTTATATTCAAATTCAGGTCCTCTGCAATGTTCCCTACAAAGGCACCGGCATTCAATTCTTCAGGAATCGAATAACGTATCTGTCCAGAAATTACTTGCCAGGAAGGGATAATGAAATATAAAAGTTTCCATTTCATTAGCAAATATAATTTATAAAATTCCATTTGCAACACAAAGCATTCCCAGGGATTGAGAACAACACAGCGCCGTCGAATAATTCCTGCTAAAAAGATTAAATCATGTTTCCATTTTGACAAATACAGCGGAATTGTATAAAACTATACGTACTGCTTATAAAATTCTGCGTTACGATTTCCCACAAATCTGCTTCTTTCTTCTAATTTCGCCAATAGCTGATTGTAAAGAACCGAATGTACGGAGAGCTCAATCCATGATACACGGTATCTACTCGTATATCATGGCGGAAGGGGAGGGTTGGGCGACAAGGATCTCCAGTCACATTAGATCCGCTCATTGGCTAACGAGGCGGACAGAAGTTCAGCCAATCGTCACACTAGTATTTCTTAAAGCTGGTGTAATTGTGTATATTTAAAGGTGCACAATAATAAATCTAACAAATATTTAATTCCACTATTTTAGATTATTTTACACCAATATTAAATTCTAAAGTACATTTTGCACGTAGATTATTTGTAATTCAGTCTTGATCAAGAGTTATATTTCACTGAATACTTAATCAGTTTTATTCGCCAAAACCATCCTTACTTATCGTTCCGTATTTAACATTTAACTTTCTTAAATAACTTGAACATCATCTCATAGTACTTTTGGCATTACAGCACTGCGTAAATATCAAATGACTGAGGTGAAAAAAGAAAACAATGATTTGACAATTTGAATATTTTCTTGATGAGGGCGAGAGGAGCATAATGTTCAATAGTTAGTGAGGCTAGGGCAAACAATCACTTACAATTGCGATGGTACCTCGCATACGGCCTTTGTAATCTTAAAGGACGAATTTTAAATGTAAGTGGATGCGCTTATGTTATTAACGGCCACTTTATTAGATTCCTCCTGTATCTAATAAAATGGCCAGTAGGTTCATGTTTGTGATCTTCTGTTGCTGTAGCCCAGGCACTTCAAGGTTAATTTTCTGCATTAGGTTGAAAATTTACTTTCTGCTGCTACTTTTTGGTGGACTTTCTAAGAATTACTACTTTCCAACGCATTAAAAAAGGATTACATTACGTAGCTTTGGAAGCATTTAACAATACTTTCAGAATAGATCACTAGCACATATTTTGCTTATACACAATCCCCATTATATTTTATTAAAATGTCATGTTTTTATATATTATGACGCTATGGCAATATATAAACCAATTGACTGTTGATTTGAGTTAGTTGAATAAAACATGCCATTTCACAATGTCTCTGTAGAAATATTAACCCAACACCCAAAACTTGTGACATTCATTTCGTTTAATTTCCTCTGGACCTGTGATCCAAGAAAATCTCGCTGACAATAAATTCCGGACTATTTTTGTGCTTTGTTCGTATATCTTCAATGGTAAACGTTTTCTAACTCCCATATGCAACGAAATGTTAAAACACTATAAATTTACAAAAAGGCAAATGAGTCATTTGCAGAGCAGCTGTTCCAGAAATAACAACCGTAAATTCAGATGACATGATCTAAATATATTTAGTAATCATTTGTACTTCCGATTGAGACCAATGAGGTGTTCTTCTCGCTAACGAAATGCAACCTCACCTCATTTAAAGTATTCCTGTACTGCGCAGACTTGGAGGTTTGTGAAGTATCGCCATTTCCCAGAATGCCACTCGGAGTAAAATCCTTACGCGTAGATCCGCTGCTGGACAACCTGAAATCCCTCTTCACAGAATGTGAACTTGAGCATGAATCGTAGCGGAAGCTCTGAGAAAGTGGATCACCCCCAAACACTTCAACGTAGTTTGGTGGTATCTGGAGGGTTCTATTGCCTCTATGAAATCCATGTAACGAGCTTCTTACTGTAAAACAACCACATGCGCCAAGAGAAGAGGATCTATGAACCTTTACGGCGAGAATAATCAAAATCACCAGGAACAGGGAGGAGGTGACCCCTAAAGCTATTACGAGGTAAAAGCTGGTATCAGAAGCAAACCCAGGATCTTCAGGCAAACTATTCAGATTCGACAGCAATTGTCTATCATTTCCAATTAAAGACAAAATGATTGTCACTGTGGCCGTCAATGGCGGTGATCCATCGTCCTTAACACAGATGACCAGTCTTTGTTTGACAGCGTCATTCTTACTAATACTGCGTATTGTCCAGATTTCTCCCGTGTCCGGTGAAATGGTGAAGAGACCGACCTCAGTAGCTTGGAGAATCTGGTAGGTAAGGCGAGCATTCTGGCCAGAGTCACCGTCGGTAGCAGAAACCTTCGTAACCAGGTAACCTGGTTCTGCGAGCCTGGATATGGTATCTGACACAGTGGAGCCGAATTCGGGTAATGGTTGCACGATTACTGGGGCATTGTCATTCTGATCCAAGATAATTACATCCACTGAGGAATTTCCAGAAAGTGGTGGGGAACCGGAATCCCGCGCCTGAACCAGGATCTGAAAGGTTTTGAGATTCTCGAAGTCGAAACTTCTCTCCGAAAATATAACACCGCTGTGCGAGTTAATCGAGACATATGCAGACACTGACATGCCCTGAATCTGACTCTCCAAAATAAAGTATGACACATCGGCGTTCCTATTTAAATCTTGATCGAAAGCAGTTACAGTGAAAATGGATGTACCTATGGCGTTATTCTCCATCACATAAGCTGTATATACAGGCTGTGTAAACTGGGGTGGGTTATCATTTATATCCGAGACCTCCACCAGGATCGTTTTGTTGGATGTGAGAGGAGGAACCCCAGCGTCGGTGCACACGACAGTTACATTGTAGGCTAATACCTGTTCACGATCCAGTGTCTCCTGGGTAACAAGTCTGTAATAGTTACGTAAAGATGAATCCAGGTTAAAGGGAAGGTCTTTTGTGATTTGGCAATCCACGTCCCCGTTTTTAGCTGAATCCTTGTCTGTTGAACTAATCAGAGCCACCACAGTCCCCGGTGCGGAATCCTCGCCGATTGGACTGAATAAAGATGTCAGTGTAATCACAGGAGCGTTGTCGTTCACATCAACAATTTTGACCACCACGTGACAGTATACAGGAGTTGCGTAAGGACCCTGATCTTTTGCTTGAACATTAATCTCAAAAACACTATTTTTCTCGTAGTCCAAATTATTCTTAATTCTGATTTCGCCAGTTTTGGAATCTAGCTGAAATATTTCACGAACTCTGCTCGAGGTATGACTGCCAAACGAATACACTACCTGGCCATTGAGATCAGCGTCCAGATCTGAAGCATCCAGCTTTATCACTGATGTTCCTTTCGGTGCATTCTCCCGCAAACTGACCCTGTAGACGGACTGGGAGAAAACGGGCGCGTTATCATTGGCATCCTCGACAACGATCAGTATCTCAGCAGAGCCAGATTTCCGAGGAACCCCTCCATCGTTAGCTATCAACACCAACCTGTGAGCACTTTCCTTTTCTCTGTCCAGCGATCTTTCCAAGATTAAAACCGGTACCTTTCCGTCGCCACCCAGCGTCTCGACATCGAGGGAGAAATAGCCGTTCTCTATCAGCTGGTAGCTTTGCACTGAGTTGGTTCCAATGTCCGGGTCCTGTGCGCATTCCAGAGCGAATCGAGTTCCTGGAGCAGCAACCTCCAAAATTTCCAAACGGAATTCGCTCTCTGGGAATTTCGGGGCATTATCATTTACGTCCAGAATGTCCACTTGAAAATGATAGACATTTAGAGGATTTTCAATCACCGCTTCTAAAGATAACGTGCAAGCGAGGCTCTGCTCACACAACTGTTCTCTGTCTATTTTTTCTTTCACAAGTAAAACCCCAATGTCTAAATTTACATCTATATACTGTTTGCCAGGTCCAGGCATAATTTGAAAGCTGCGAACCGAGAGTTGTTTTACATTTAAATTCAGGTCCTCTGCGATGTTCCCAACAAAGGCACCGGCATTCAATTCTTCAGGAATCGCATAACGTATTTGTGCAGAAATTATTTGCCAGGAAGGAATTATGAAGCATAAAAGTTTCCATTTCATTAGCAAACATAATTTATAAAGTCCCATTTCCAGCATAAAGCATTTCAAACAATTGAGAACAACGCTGCACCGTTCAATAATTCCTGCCAAAAAGAGCAAATCATGGTTCCATTTTGACAAATACAGCCGAATTTCATAAAACCATACATACTGCTCAAAAACTCTGTGTTTGGATTTCCGAAAATCCTTCTTATTTCTTCTAATTTCGCCAACAGATGATTGTAAAGAACCGAATGTAACGACAGGCAGCTCTATCCATTATACACGGCATCTACTCGTACACAATGGCGGAAGGGGAGGGTAGGACAGCAAGGATCTCCAGGCACATTACAATCGCTCATTGGCTCATGAGGCTGACTTAAGTTCAGCCAATCACCACACTAAGCATTTCTTAAAGCTGGACTGTATTCCCAATACTTGGCGCCATTGTCTATATTTAAAGGTGTACAATATAAAATCTAATAAACATTTAAATTCATTGTTTTAGATTCTATTAACAGCAATATTAAATTCTACCGTGAATTTTGCACAGAGATCATTTGTAATTCAGACTTGATCAAGAGTTATACATCGCTGAAGACTAAGTCGGGTTTAATTCGCCAACACATGTCTGAACTGTCATTCAATATTTAGCATTTAACTTTTTTAAATAACCTGAACATTATTTCATGTTACTTTCAGCAACACAGCAAGGTGTGAATATTATTGAAGTGAAAACAGAGAAAAAAAAGACAATTTCAATCCCTTCTTGAGGCAGGTGGGAAATGAATAATATTCAGAAAGTAGCCAATCAAATGGAAGCAGTCATTTACAGCTATGACGGTGCCTTTGCATTCTTAAAGGACGAATTTTAACTGGATCTGGATGTGCTTATACACTCAGAGGCGACTTTATTACATTCCTGCTGTAAAGTGGCCAATGAGTGTATGTTCCTGGAGTTCTACTAAAACGTAGTCCACCCATTTCAAGGCTCGACGTGTTCTGCATGTAGAGATGCTCTACTACACAGCACTGTTGCAATTAGTGATTATTTTAGTTACCGTCCCCTTGTTGTCAGTCTGGCCATTCTCCACTGACCTTTCTCATTAACAATGCCTCTTTAGTCACAGAGTTGCCGCTCTCCGGATGTTTTATTTGTTTTTCGCGCCATTCTCTGTAAACACCAGAGAAATTGCCAGGAGATAAGCAGTTTCTGAGATGTTCACACCACCCCGTCTAGAACTAACTATCATTCCACAGTCAAAGTCAATTTAGGTCTCTGTCCTTCCTTACTCTGATATTTTGTCTAAATAATAACTGAACCTTTTGACAATATCTGTATACTTTTATGCATTCAATAGATATTTTCGAGTGTTGACGCGTAGCCTAGTAGATAAGGCATCAGATCTAGTGATCTGAAAGTCACTGGTTCGAGCCTCAGCTGAGGCAGCGCATTGTGTCCTTAAGCAAGGCACTTAACAACACATTGCTCTGTGACGACACCGGTGCCAAGCTGCTTGAGTCCTAGTGCCCTTCTCTTGGACGACATCGGTGGCATGGAGAGGGAAAGGCTTGCAGCTTGGGCAACTGCCGGTCTCCCATGCAACCTTGCCCAGGCCTGCGCCTTGGAAGGTTTCCAAGGCGCAAATCCATTGTCTCATGAGACTAACGGATGCCTATAAAAATATATTTTCGTTAACGAGCAGGTGTACAGTTGTACCTAATAAAATGGCCACAGAATGTAAACATAATGATGAAGGGAATAGTTTTCTCTGTAAAGAACAATGCCGAATTTAAATGGTTAAACTTTCATAGATTTCATATTCTACCGTTGTTCTGTCTGCTCCCTGTGAGATGACAAGGTCCCCTGGCATAACTTTGAAGAACAGGGGAGTTGGGCTCCCTGCCCTGGTCAATCCTTATTAACCTTCTACTGGGATAACTTAAATAACTTTTCCGCCTTTATTCCACTTTAAGGCTTATGGTAACTGTATGCACATTGACTGACATTTTCCCATTTAGCAATTATAATTACAATTGGATATGAAGTGTTTGGGAGAGTTTTAACTGAGGCGCATTAAATTATAGGAGACTCAGGGAATATAGGCCCTGTTGGATAAGGGTGTTTAAAGCTGGGTGGTGGTGCGGGGGTGGGAGGAAGCAGCGGTTGGGAGTGATAGATTGCAGAATTCGTCAGAAAGGTTACAGGGTACGTGAGAGAAATATTTTTTATATTTTGTATGGGGCCTGAACTCATTGCTGGAAGTGGGTTAGATGCAGGACCCTGGTTACATGGCCAAACTCTTCCTTGAAGAGCATAACACTAATAGCAATGGATTAAATGTTTGACGGCAATAGCGGATTGGATGTCCTTCTCAATCCCCACGTATCAATAGGCTACGATACCCCTTCCGTTTCGGACATATTTTATTAATAATAACACGAAATCAAAAGTTAGTTCTTTTACAGGTTTACGACTGTAATCACTCATCCCCTCCACACCGAACCAACTTCACGATCAACTTATAAACACAAAACATACTGCAGATGCTGGAAATTCAGAGCATAATACAAAAATGTTGGAGGAACTCAGCAAATCAGGCAGTATCTCTGGAGAGGAATAAATAAACGGCGTTTCCGGCTGAGATCCATCCTCGGGAGTGGATGGGGGGGGGGGGGGGAGAGGGTGTGAATGCTAGAATAAGGTGGTGTGGTGAGCGGAAGGAGTGCAAGCTAGTAGGTGATGGGTGAAGTCAGGTGGGTGGAGGAGGTGTATGGAGTAGCAAGCTGGTAGTTGATATTTGGAGAAAGGGCTCGGGAAGAAGGAACCTGACAGGAGGGAAGTGTGCACCGCGGGAGAAAGGGAAGGAGTTTTGTGTCACTGTTTAACAGGATTTGATCCGGACCTTGATGGAAATACTCGGATATCGTACGATATCCTGGGCAGCTGCGTTCATTACAATTGCACAGCAAAGTGGTAGTCATAACAATTATTTAACCGTATATTGATGTAAACACCTATTGGATACGACACTTCTGATTCTGTCTGCGCTGGATCAATTGCACAATAAGCTAAATAAAAATCTGTTAACTCCCTGATGCCAATCCCCTTCCAGATTTGAGCTAACATTGATCTCTCCTACCAAACAAGCCTCTCACCTCAGAATGAGCAGGGTTCCCATAATTTGTGAATAATGAAGTTTCTGCCTTCACAACAAATTCACCAGCCGCTTTGTTACCTCCCTTTGATGAACCATTGGTTTTGGGGAACATGAAGTCTCCCTTTGTCGAACGTGCCATGGAACACGTCTCATACCGATAACTTTGTGACAGCGGATCGCCTCCAAATACTTCAACATAGTTCGGAGGAATGTGGAGGCTGCGGCTGGCTTTCTGAATTCCATTCAGTGATCGTTTTGTACGTAAGCAACAACACGGGCCCAGTACACAGTGGTCCTCAAATACATTTCTGCTTTTGTGAAGTTTAACAGCTAGTAAAATCAAAATAGCCAGAAAAATAGTTGAAGTTATTGCTAATGAAATCACTAAGAATAGGCTGGTTACAGAAGTAAAGTTAGGCCCTTGCGGCAAAATATTTTTGTCGGAAAGCAATGGTTCTTCCCCATCTATCAAAGTCAAAATAATAGTTATAGAAGCAGAAAGTGCAGGTGTCCCATTGTCATTCACTTGGACAACCAACTTTTGTTTGGATGCATCGGTCTTTGTAATAGCACGAGTTGTCCATATTTCTCCCGTTCCCTCTGAAATAGTAAAAAGTGCGAAGTCAGTAGCCTGGAGGATCCGATAGCAGAGGCGAGCATTTTGTCCCGAGTCGGCATCTATAGCCGTAACTTTGGTTACCGGATAGCCTGCTTCAGCGAACCGGGATACGACCTCCGTTGTTGCTGGCCCTAATGGATGAACGATCACTGGGGCGTTATCATTTTGGTCAAGGATGATGACGTCTACGGAAACATTACTGGAAAGCGATGGGACTCCGTGGTCACGTGCCCGAACCTGAATCTGAAAGGTTTTTAACTCTTCATAGTCAAATGATCTGTAAGAATATATAATCCCAGTCTCCGAATTAATATAAATATAATTGTTCACTAACTGCCCCTCTACCCAACTGTCCGGAATATCGTACGATATCCGAGCATTTTCATCCAGGTCCGGATCAAATGCTGTCATGGAGAATATGGAGGCACCAATATTGTTGTTCTCCATCACGGAGGCTGTGAACACAGGTTGCGAAAATTGTGGAGAGTTGTCATTTCTGTCTGAAACCTCAATTGGAATGGTTTTGCTAGTGGTGAGAGGCGGACTTCCGCCGTCACTGCAGGCAACGGTTACGTTGTGCATGGAGGCCGATTCTCGGTCCAGCAAATCGCGTGTAAGTAATCTTAAGTGCTTCTTTGAGGAGGAATCCAGTATGAAAGGCACTTTATTTACTACTTGACACCGGAGTTCCGCATTCTCGCCGGAATCTCTATCAGACGCACTTATTAGAGCGACTACAGTTCCAGGCGGCGAGTTCTCGGGAATTGGGCTTGACAAAGATGTTAGGGTAACTTCAGGCGAGTTATCATTTACATCTAAAATAGTCAATAAAATGTGACTGTACACGGCAGTAGCGTGACTACCCTTGTCCTTAGCTTGTATTATAATATCATATACATTATTTTCTTCGTAATCTAAATTCCTATTAAGTTTTATTTCACCAGTTTGAGGATCCAAGTTAAAAATTTCACGAACCCTGGCAGAGGTATGACTACTGAAAGAAAATAGAATCTCTCCGTTTGAACCATCATCCAAATCAGTGGCATTTACTTGCAGTACTATTGTCCCTTTGGCCACATTTTCTAACAAACTAGCCTTGTATACCGACTGAGAGAAAACCGGTGTATTATCGTTAGCATCTTCCACTGCGATGTTTATTTCGGTACTGCCCGACCTTTCGGGGACCCCGCCATCTTTGGCCAAGAGCAGTAGCTTGTGGGCCGAACGCGTCTCCCTGTCCAAGGGCTGTTGCAGCACTAAAACTGGCAATTTCCAGTCCGCGATACCAGCTTCAATGTTTAATGCAAAGAAATCATTTGCCACCAGCTGGTAGGTTTGAATGGAGTTAGTTCCAATATCCGGATCGTGGGCGGACTCGAGGGGGAAGCGAGCCCCCGGCACGGTAAGCTCAGATATTTCAATCCGAAACAGGCTCTTTGGAAAACTGGGATAATTGTCATTAATATCCAGAATATCCACTTCGATTTGATACAGACTGAGAGGATTGTCAAGCACGGCCTCCAACGACAGAACGCAAGCAAGGCTTGGACCACAGAGCTCCTCCCTGTCAATTTTTTCCTTTACGAATAAAATCCCACTGTTTATATCTGCCTCCAAATACTGCTTTCTTTCACCTGGCACAAGACGGAAATTACGAGCCGCGAGCTGTTTAACGTCTAAACCCAAATCGTCTGCAATATTCCCAACAAAGGCGCCTCGCTGCAATTCCTCGGGAATCGAATAATGAATTTCTGCGAAAACTAGCTCCCAGGCGATAAACATGTAATACAACAGTTCCCTTTTTAAGAAACAAAATAGTTTATAACATTTCATCGCCGGAGTTAAACATTCCAATGGCTTCCGTGCGATACCGTGGATTTCGGTTTATTCCCGTGATAAAAAGATGTATACCTTCAGAAGAAAGGCTTCCTTGTAAAAAAAAGTATCTTCTCTTTCGATAAGAAGTCTCGATTATTTGATGAGTTTCGCCAGTTGGATGCTAAAATCCACGAAAGATGGACTGAAGGAAACGGCTGCAACCCAAGGCAGCTTGCTATCCAATTCACATTGTCTCGTCTTCATATGCAATGGTGGAAGAAAAAGGACAGTCAGGATCTCCAGTCATATAACAACTGCTGATTGGTAGTGTTACGTACCCGTGACACGTGACAGTGGTACCCTTGTCACGTGGCTGGGGTTGAAGTTATACTGGACATGAGGTAATGGTGGAGTGATGTCATTTTCCCGCCAGTGGAGGTCATGTGACAGGTTTTTTCTACAGGGTATAAAAGGAAGACCCACCCTGTCAGGTGGGGCAGTTCGTGGCTGGATTTGCCAAGATGACTTCATGTCACTGCGTGATTTAAAAGGATGACGCAGTTTAGTTAAAAATGAAGTTTTATATAATGCCTAAAGTTTAAAAGGTCAGAGCCAACGGTTTCTTTGCTAAGGGAGAGTGAAGAAAAGTTTGGGAACTGGAGATCGAGAAGAATCGATTTTCGATGGATTGACTTCGACCTTGTTTGATCCTCATTCGGAAGGATTTCGTTGACTATTCTCGCTGTTGACCCCTGGGATGACCAGAAAGGGTTTGAGAATAGTGTGGAAGAGAGGTCAGTCACTTTAAGTTGTTATATTTAATAAAATTCGACGTGGGAGTTCGACGCTGGGAATCGAAGGACATCAACGTGGAAGAGAATTTAAATCGCTTTAAAAAGTCTCTCCTTTCAAAAGTACCGTGAGCTTTTGAACTGTCGGCATATCGTTTTAAAATACTGCTTTCATTCGGTATATCGCTTTGGAGAACTGGTTTTTTCAATACTACTTTAAAGACTGTTTGGGACTGCAACGCTATTAAGAACTGTTTGATTCAGCTGTTTGAGCAGCTGGTTTCGGGTCATTGTTTGGGTTTGTTTACTTTTGAAGGGGGTTTGTTATCAGTGTTTAATAAACGTGTTATTCGTTATAATACCCCTTGCCTAACTCATCTATATTATTGTTGCCCGAATACGTAACATAATTATGGGGGTACGTCCGGAATTGGATTATTTGAGTTTAAAAAGTTTTTTGATTTTGAATCGGTGTTTTGGTAACGGGGATTGCTCGATTTTTTTTTGTTTGATTGGCTTGTGAGTGGTATTCGGCAACGATGAATATTGATGAGTTTCTGGATTCGCCAGACGCGGACTTGTTAGCGAAGGCGAAAAAAACTGAAGTGTCTGAGATCGCTAATCGGTTGCATCTTAAAGGGATCTTGCCAACTACGTCAAAAGCTGTAATACAGAGAAAGATCGCATCACATTTTGTGGCTTCGGGTCATTTTGAAGAATCGATTTTAGAATCGTTTCCAATAAGTAATCTGGAGATGCAGTTGCAAATTGAACAAATGATGTTAGAAAGGTGTAAATTGGAAATTGAGCAAAAGCAGAGAGATTTTGAATATGCAATGGCGAAATTAAGGTCTGTAGAACAGTCTGCTGATTCTAAAAAACCGTTTGTTGCTAGCCAAGAAATTAAATTGGTCCCTCCATTTAGTGAAACAGAAGTGGAGAGATATTTTCAACATTTTGAAACTATTGCTCGGATGTCAGAGTGGCCGAAAGATAAATGGTCAGTGTTATTACAGAGTGTAATCAAAGGAAAGGCACGACACGTTTACACAGCTTTAACTGCTGCGCAAGCATTAGATTATGATATTGTGAAGGAAAATATTCTCAAATCGTATGAGTTGGTCCCAGAAGCGTACAGGGAAAGATTCAGGAGTTTGAAAAAGTCTGTGGAAAAGACTTATGTGGAATTTGCCTATGATAAAGCTATGTGTTTTGAGAGATGGGTTTCTTCTAAAAATGTAAATGAGGACTATGATACATTGAGAGAGCTGATTTTAATGGAGGAATTTAAAAGAAGCATTCCTGTTGAAGTAAGGACCTACTTAAATGAGAGGGATACTGAGAAATTGCAGGACTGTGCTAGATTAGCTGATGAGTATGTTTTAATCCATAAGAATAAATTTCCTCAGGGTAGAATTTTCAAGAGGAAAAATAATATGGAGACTCCAGGTAAATCAGAAATTAAATTAGAGGTTAATGAGAGAGGTAAGGAGGAAGGAAAACCTGTGAAGGAAAGACAGTTTGGTCTTATTTGTAACTATTGTAAGAAGCCTGGCCATGTAATAGCTAACTGTTTCAAATTGAAAAAGAAAGAGAAGGAAGCAGTTCCGGATGTTTGTGTGCAACATACTAAAGCACCTGTAAAGTTACAGGGTTTGGTAAACACAAATGAGGATTTGTTAGAGTCTGACAAAGTTAGAAAGGGATATGATCATTTTATAACTGAAGGGTTTGTATCCTTGAAAGAAGGATCTACTCTGGTGCCAATAAAGATTCTTAGGGATACTGGAGCTTCTCAATCACTGATGTTAGATAGTGTGTTGAAGTTTAATGAAGAGAGTGATACTGGTGAGGTGAATTACATAAGAGGTGTTGGAAGTGATTTTATGCCTGTACATTTACATGAAGTAAATTTAAAGTCAGGGTTAGTTACAGGATTTGTTAAGGTAGGATTACAGCATAGCTTACCTGTGAAGGGTATTTCTTTATTGTTAGGTAATGACTTGGCAGGTGGACAAGTTTTTCCTGAAGTGCATTTGACAATGGAGTCAGAGGTACCTGAGGTGAATTCTAACACAGATTTTTCCTGTGTTGTGACTAGAGCTATGGCTAAAAAAATTGATGTGCAGAATGAGGTTGTTACTCATGACTGTTCAACTCAGGATTTGAGTTTTGAGGATGTGTCGGAGACTTTCTTACCTTCGTTGTTTGAACAAGATTCTGGGAGTAAGTCTGACTATGAAGATTTATCTTTGTCTCGGAAGGAGATGATAGCAGAGCAGAATAGAGATCCTGAGATTGTAAAATTAAGGGAACAAGCTTTACTAGGTAGTGAAATTGAGAAGGTGTCAGTAGGATATTACTTGGAAAAAGGAGTGTTGATGAGGAAGTGGAGGTCGCCTACAATTCCTGCAAGTGAGGAATGGAATGTTGTTTATCAGGTAGTTGTTCCTAAAGTTTATCGGAATGAGATTTTGACTTTAGCTCATAGTGTGCCTTTAGGTGGACATCAAGGGGTAAGGAAAACTGTGGACAAGATTTTAAAACATTTTTACTGGCCTGGTTTAAGAAAAGATGTGGCGATGTTTTGTAAGACGTGCCATACTTGTCAAATTGTGGGTAAACCAAATCAGGTTACACCAGTAGCTCCATTACAACCTATTCCAGCATTTGGTGAACCGTTTTCTAAAGTTATTGTAGATTGTGTTGGTCCATTACCAAAGACAAAAACTGGTTATCAGTATTTGTTGACTATCATGTGTACTTCGTCTAGGTTTCCAGAGGCAGTACCACTTAGGAATATAAAAGCTAAAACTGTGACGAAGGCTCTTATAAAATTCTTTACTTATTTTGGATTGCCTAAGGAAATACAAACTGATCAAGGTAGTAATTTTATGTCTGGATTGTTTCAACAGATAGTTTATAAATTGGGAGCTAAGCAAATTACTTCGTCTGCATACCATCCAGAATCGCAAGGTGCTTTGGAGAGGTTTCATTCTACTCTCAAGAATATGATTAGGACATATTGTGTGGAGAATGAAAGTGACTGGGATGAGAGTATAAATTTAGTTTTATTTGCAGTAAGGGAATCGGTACAGGAATCTTTAGGTTTTAGTCCATTTGAACTTGTGTTTGGACATAGAGTTAGAGGACCTTTAGCTTTATTGAAGGAACAGTGGATTAGTAAGGAAGTGCATACTAATTTGTTGGACTATGTTTTGAAATTTAAGGACAGGTTACATAAAGCTTGTAGCTTAGCCAAGGAAAATTTGAAGTTGGCTCAGGAGAAAATGAAGACTTGGTATGATAAGGAAGCTAGGATGAGGATGTTTAAGCCTGGAGATAAGGTGTTGGTTTTTTTCCCAGTGCAGACAAATCCTTTACAAGCTAGATTTCATGGACCTTATGAAATTGTGTCTAGAGTTAATGATGTGGATTATGTAATAAAAACTCCAGATCGTAGAAGGTCAACACAACTTTGCCACATAAATATGATTAAACCATATTTTGAGAAACAATCTGATACTGTGACTGTTGTGGTTAGTGAGAATGAGTTTGATTTAACTGGGAACATGATAGATGATTCATCTGACTTTCATTCTAAATCTAACATTGTTTCTGTTAGGTTACCTAATTCGACTATTTTGGAAAATATGGATGAGAAATTAGCACATTTACAGCTAGAGCAGAAACAACAGATGAAGGAATTGATTTTTAAGTATAAGGATTTGTTTCCAGATGTTCCGAGAAGGACTACTATAGCTTCACATGATGTAGATGTTGGAGATGCCAAACCTATTAAACAACATCCATATAGAATGAACATGGAAAAATGTGAACTTGCTGAGAAAGAAATTGAATACATGTTAGAGAATGATATTATTAGACATTCTAACTCAAATTGGAGTTCGCCATGTGTAATGGTGCCAAAACCTGATGGTAGTATTAGGTTTTGTACGGACTATAGGAAGGTGAATGCTGTAACGAAAACAGATGCATATCCAATTCCTAGAGTAGATGATTGTGTAGATAAAGTTGGAAAAGCAAAGTTCCTTACAAAGATTGATTTATTGAAAGGGTATTGGTGTGTTCCATTAACGGACAGAGGTAGAGAGATTTCTGCATTTGTAACTCCATCTGGGTTATATGAGTATAATGTTCTTCCATTTGGGATGAAGAATGCGCCAGGTACTTTTCAGAGGATGATTAATTCTGTGATTCAGGGTTTGAAAGATACTGATGCTTATATTGATGATTTAGTGACAGGAAATGATACTTGGGAAGCACATATTATTGCGGTGGAGAAATTGTTTGAAAAGCTTTCAAAAGCTAACTTGACTATTAATTTAGCCAAGAGTGAATTTGGACATGCTACTGTGACTTACCTTGGTTATGTTGTAGGTCAAGGTAAGGTAGCTCCTGTTCAGGCAAAAGTTCAGGCAATTTTAGAAATTCCCACTCCAACGGGGAAAAAAACTCTCAGAAGGTTTTTGGGAATGGTAGGATATTATCGAAAATTTTGTAAGAATTTTGCTAATGTTGCCCTTCCATTAACTAATCTTCTGCAGAAGAATGTGAATTTTGTGTGGACAGTGTTTTGTCAGGAAGCATTTGAAAAATTGAAAACAATGATATGTGAACAACCTGTGCTTAAGGCACCTGACTTTGAAAAACCTTTTTCATTAGCTGTGGATGCTAGTGATGAAGCTGCGGGAGCAGTATTGATGCAAAGGAATGAGGGTGATGAGGTTGATCATCCAGTAGCTTACTTTTCTAAGAAATTTAATAAGCATCAAAGAAACTATTCAACAATAGAGAAAGAATTGTTATCTCTTGTTTTAGCTTTGGAATATTTTGAGGTATATGTTGGTACAACTCAAAAACCACTTATTGTTTACACTGATCATAATCCGTTAGTTTTTCTGAGTAAGATGAAAAACAAAAACAGAAGATTGTTAAATTGGAGTTTGATGTTACAAGAGTACAATATTGTGATAACTCATATTAAAGGTAAAGATAATGTGGTTGCTGATTGTCTATCTCGATGTTGAATGTACAATGTTTTTTTTTTGGAGTGGTTTTTTTTTATTGTAACACTCCTACTGTATTGTATATTGTGTATGTTATATGATTTATACATTTGTTTTTTTTTTGTAAGTAATTGTTAAAAATTTTTGTTCTTGATAGACCAAAAATGTTTTTTTTTGGAGGGAGGTGTTACGTACCCGTGACACGTGACAGTGGTACCCTTGTCACGTGGCTGGGGTTGAAGTTATACTGGACATGAGGTAATGGTGGAGTGATGTCATTTTCCCGCCAGTGGAGGTCATGTGACAGGTTTTTTCTACAGGGTATAAAAGGAAGACCCACCCTGTCAGGTGGGGCAGTTCGTGGCTGGATTTGCCAAGATGACTTCATGTCACTGCGTGATTTAAAAGGATGACGCAGTTTAGTTAAAAATGAAGTTTTATATAATGCCTAAAGTTTAAAAGGTCAGAGCCAACGGTTTCTTTGCTAAGGGAGAGTGAAGAAAAGTTTGGGAACTGGAGATCGAGAAGAATCGATTTTCGATGGATTGACTTCGACCTTGTTTGATCCTCATTCGGAAGGATTTCGTTGACTATTCTCGCTGTTGACCCCTGGGATGACCAGAAAGGGTTTGAGAATAGTGTGGAAGAGAGGTCAGTCACTTTAAGTTGTTATATTTAATAAAATTCGACGTGGGAGTTCGACGCTGGGAATCGAAGGACATCAACGTGGAAGAGAATTTAAATCGCTTTAAAAAGTCTCTCCTTTCAAAAGTACCGTGAGCTTTTGAACTGTCGGCATATCGTTTTAAAATACTGCTTTCATTCGGTATATCGCTTTGGAGAACTGGTTTTTTCAATACTACTTTAAAGACTGTTTGGGACTGCAACGCTATTAAGAACTGTTTGATTCAGCTGTTTGAGCAGCTGGTTTCGGGTCATTGTTTGGGTTTGTTTACTTTTGAAGGGGGTTTGTTATCAGTGTTTAATAAACGTGTTATTCGTTATAATACCCCTTGCCTAACTCATCTATATTATTGTTGCCCGAATACGTAACAGTAGGTCATTTTTAACCAATCAGAATACCGTTTGTTTCTTAAAGCAAGACTGTCTTATTAAAGCGATATAGCATTCATTTATTGTTGCACAATCAAAATATATTCATACACTTTAACCTTCAATATTTCAGTTTTTCTTTAAGAAATATTTGCAATATATTCAAAGTTTCCCTATTCAGGAAACGCATCGAGAAGAGCACATATATATGAAGAAGAGCATGCACTATATTTTCCTATCCCACATTTCGGCTGAACAAATGCAATTTTGGTGCAATTGTTTGTGAAATATATTTTGCTACCTTTGAATGCTTTGGTCATGTGCACTCTCAGTAGAAGCAAACAATTCAGAACTTCAGTTTGACATCAGTGGTGGGTAAATTAATGGAAAGTATTCTTAGAGATAGTATTTATAATTATCTGGATAGACAGGATCTGATTAGGAGTAGCCAGCATGGATTTGTGCGTGGAAGGTCATGTTTGACAAACCTTATTGAATTTTTTGAAGTAGTTACGAGGAATGTTGACGAGGGTAAGGCAGTGGATGTAGTCTATATGGACTGCAGCAAGGCCTTTGACAAAGTTCCACATGGAAGGTTAGTTAAGAAGGTTCAGTCGTTAGGTATTAATGCTGGAGTAATAAAATGGATTCAACAGTGGCTAGATGGGAGATGCCAGAGAGTAGTGGTGGATAATTATTTATCGGGATGGAGGCCGGTGACTAGCGGGGTGCCTCAGGGATCTGTTTTGGGCCCAATGTTGTTTGTAATATACATAAATGATCTTGATGATGGGGTGGTAAATTGAATTAGTAAGTATGCTGATGATACTAAGGTAGGAGGTGTTGTGGATAATGAGGTGGGTTTTCAAAGCTTGCAGGGAGATTTATGCCGGTTAGAAGAATGGGCTGAACGTTGGCAGATGGAGTTTAATGCTGAGAAGTGTGAGGTTCTACATTTTGGCAGGAATTATCCAAATAGAACATACAGGGTAAATGGTAGGGCATTGAGGAATGCAGTGGAACAGAGAGATCTAGGAATAACAGTGCATAGTTCCCTGAAGGTGGAGTCTCATGTAGATAGGGTGGTGAAGAAGGCTTTTGGAACGCTGGCCTTTATAAATCAGAGCATTGAGTACAGAAGTTGGGATGTAATGTTAAAATTGTACAAGGCATTGGTAAGGCCAAATTTGGGATATTGTGTACAGTTCTGGTCACCGAATTATAGGAAAGATATCAATAAATTAGAGACAGTGCAGAGACGATTTACTAGGATGTTACCTGGGTTTCAGCACTTAAGTTACAGAGAAAGGTTGAACAAGTTAGGTCTCTATTCATTGGAGCGTAGAAGGTTGAGGGGGGATTTGATCGAGGTATTTAAAATGTTGAGAGGGATAGATAGAGTTGACGTGAATAGGCTGTTTCCATTGAGAGTAGGGGAGATTCAAACGAGAGGACATGATTTGAGAGTTAGGGGGCAAAAGTTTAAGGGAAACACGAGGGGGTATTTCTTTACTCAGAGAGTGATAGCTGTGTGGAATGAGCTTCCTGTAGAAGTAGTAGAGGCCAGTTCAGTTGTGTCATTTAAGGTAAAATTGGATAGGTATATGGACAGGAAAGGAGTGGAGGGTTATGGGCTGAGTGCGGGTAGGTGGGACTAGGTGAGATTAAGAGTTCGGCACGGACTAGGAGGGCCGGAATGGCCTGTTTCTGTGCTGTGATTGTTATATGGTTATATGGTTATCTATTAGGAAGCAACACTACACAATGGATTAGCATAAACTTGCTTTAACTTTTACCATTCGGTCCAAATCCTCTTCGGGATCAAAGCACAAGGTGATTTACCGTGTCTACCAATGTTTTTTTCCCCCAAATTAAAACAGAATTATCCAACGACACCGATATATTCTATACAGATGCATTGATGCGGCAAGTATTTGCAGATGTCAGAAATCTCAGGAAAGTACAAATTCTCCCAATTGCACATGAATGCTTATTAGCGTGTGAAATTTAGTTACTCTCTCTCTTGTTTCCAGATTGTCCTTTTGATAATTCAAATCTATATAATTTTTTTCAAAAGTCATGGGCGAAACTTCATTTAGTTTTGTTTAGGCTACACATACAGTGTCAATATAATTCAATGCACGAAAATTCTCCTCCTGGTGTAGCTGCATTGTAAAGAGAATTGGTCATGACTAGCGTGAGAAGACCATAAGACCATAAGACATAGGAGCAGAATTAGGCCATCTGGCCTATCGAGTCTGCTCTGCCATTCAATCATGGCTGATCCTTCTTTCTTCTCCTCTTCAATCACAGTGCCCGGTCAACTCCCCGTAACCTTTGATGTCGTGTCCAATCAAGAACCTATCAATCTCTGCTTCAAATACAACCAACGATCTGGCCTCCATAGCTGCACGTGGCAACAAATTCGGCAAATACACCATCCTTTGGCTAGCGAAATTCTTCCGCATCTCTGTTTTGAAAGGGCGTCCCTCTATCCTAAGGCTGTGCCCTCTTGTCCTAGACTCTTCCACAATGGGAAATATCCTTTTCACATCTACTCTGTCTAGGACTTCCAACATTCGAAACGTTTCAATGAGATCTCCCCTCATTCTTCTGAAGTCCAGCGAGTACAGACCAACAGCAATTAAACGTTCCTCGTATGATAAACTTTTCATTCCTGAAATCATCTTTGTGAACCTTCTCTGGACGTTCTCCAATGCCAGCACAACCTTTCTAAGATGAGGGGCCCAAAACTGTTCACAATACTCAATGTGAGGCCCCACCATTGACTTATAAAGGCTCTTGTATTCTAGATCTCCTGAAATGAATGCTAACATGGCATTTGCCTTTCTGACCACCGACTCAACCTGCAAGTTAACCATTAGGGTGTTCTGCATAAGGGCTCCCAAGACCCCTTGCAACTCAGATTATTGGATTTTTTCCTCGCTTAGAAAACAGTTCGCACATTTATTTCCACTACCAAAGTGCATGGCCATGCATTTTGTATTTCATTTGACACTTTCTTGCCCATTCTCCTAACCTGTCTAACTCCTTCTGCATTCCACCTGTTTCATCAACACTGCCTGTCCTTCCACCAATCTTCGTATCATTTGCAAACTTGGCAACAAAGCCATTTATTCCGTCATTTAAATCATTTATATACAGCATAAAAAGTAGTGGTCCCAACACTGACCCCTGTGGAACACCACTAGTCACTGGCATCCAACCAGAAAAGGATCCCTTTTTTTCCCAACTCGCTGCCTCCTACTAATCAGCCAATGCTCTAACCATGTTAGTAAATTTCCTGTAATACCATGGGCTGTTAAGTTGCTAAGCTGCCACACGTGTGGTACTTTGATAAAGGCCTTCTGAAAGACGAAATATACAACATTCACTGTATCCCCTTTATCTACCGAACATCCCTTTTATATATCCAGATGCTCTTCATTGACTACAGTTCATAATTCAACACTGCATCTCCAAGATTTAGGCCTCGATACCTTCCTGGATACCCGCTTTCCTCTCTTGAAAATCCCAACCAGTACGATTGGCAACAGCCTCTCCTCCACAATCACCATGAGCACAGGTGCAGCAACAGGCTGAGTGGTCACCCTCTGCTCTACTCGTTTTAGATCTTCGATTGTGTGACTAAGTACAGCTCTAGTGCAATATTTAAGATTGTTGAGGACAGCACTGTTGTTGGCCGAAGCAAAGGTGGTAACGAATCGGCATATAGGAGGAAGATTGAAAATATGGTTGAATGGCTGACAACCTCTCACTCAATGTTAGCAAAACCAAAGAGCTGATTATCGACTACAGGAGGAAGATAGAGCAGGGCCATTGCCAAACCCCTTTAGGAGATCGGAGGTAACTTTGAATTTCTAAATAACTTTGAGTTACTAACATATCATATTATCTGTCCTGGGACCAGCACCTACGTGACATCAAAAAGAGGGCACCGCAGCGCCTCTACTTTCTTAGAAATTTTCGTAGATTCGGCTTCAGTTTGTGCAACTTTGTCTAAAAAAATGACAAATTTCTATAGATGCACAGAGGAAAGCATCCTGGCTGGTCGCATCAAAGCCTGGTATGAAAACAGCAATGCCTGGAACGAAAAAAGGCTACAGAATGTGGTGGATACAGCCTAGCCCATCACAGGCAAAGCTCTGCCTAGCATTGACCATATCTACAAGAAGCATTGTCACATGAAAGCAGCACCTATCATCAAGAACTTTCATTCAGGCCATGCTGTCTTCTCACTACTACAATCGTTCTGAAAGTGTAGAAGCCCAAGATCGTACACCACCAGGTTCAGGAACATATATTACCCTACAATCATCAGGCTCCGGAGCCTGCATGGATAATTTCGTTCACCTTAATTCTGAACTGATTTCTCAACCTGCAGACTCGCTTTGAAGAACTCCACAACTTATGTTGACAGTATTATTTACTTATCTATTCGCACATTTTGCATATTGGTTGTTTGCCAGTTTTTGTTTTGGTGAATTCTATTGGATTTCTTTGCTTTCCTGTAAATGCCCACAAGAAAATGAATCTCAAGGTAGTCTATGGTGACCTATACGTACTTCAATAATAAATTTACTTTGACTTTTGAGGAAATCAAGGCATGTGAGGATTCCGTGTGTAAGTGATTTTCAGGTAAAGGAGTAGGGATGATCTTTTTGAATGTTTCAGTGGGCACAAGAAACTCACTGGCCCAAGGTAAACAAAGAAGCTGCTGGAGGATCTCAGTGCATCAAGCAGTGTCTACGGATGCAGAGGGTCGTCTACGTTTCAGTCACCACCCCGTTATCAAGACCGTAAAGGGAAGCGAGGCAGGATAAAGTGGTGAAGTCTAGACCTGAACCAAGATTGAGTGTGTAAAGGGGAGAGACAGTATAAAGAGGTGAGTGAGAGCATTGAGGGAGGAACTAATGAGGTAGATATAGGATTGGAAATGTTGACAGATAAAGTGGTGATGAGTGGGATGGGATGAATGGAGATAGTGGAGGAGGCCGAAAAGTGATATGTGGACACAAATGACTGTCGAGTATTGAATCTGATAAGAAATGAAGATAGCGATATTCCACTCTCGAATGGCCTATTGTTACGCTGTTGTGGTGCTCTTATGCTCTTGCGTAACATCGATATAATTATTCATATTTACGCTAATAGGTAAATGTGCCCGATTGAGTCCTCTCCAGTCAGTCCATGCGTTTTATATAATTAATTCATTGCACAGTTTCACCTTCATAACTATGTTTTCAATCTTAATACAACGTGGTTCCTTACTTCACTCGTTTCCATTTAGAGCGCTCGACACCGTGAATATTAAGCGCATACATAGTTTTGGCACTTTGATGACACCATATCCTCAAAAAAAAAGAAATGCTACCTATCAAGCTAAACAACATGTTTTAATCTATTATATAGTGCTAACAAGTGCTCGTTAAGATTGTTTTATATCAACCCAGATGAAGAATGTACCTGCCATCACGTTCAAGTCTGACCGATGGGTGAACATCTATTCTCTATCTGATTGCAATGAAGTTTTATCTTACACGTGCAACGAACTGATGTCACCTACAACATACAATTATACGACCAATTAATTGCCAAGTAGGAAAAATTGCAAAAACAACCAACGAATTACATTAATTGTTAACGTCGCATCAATCAGAAGGGTGCCACGTGAAGTGTGAAGTTTACTTTACACAGGTCAATTGGGAAAAGCACAAAGGAGACATGAGAGACTGCAGATGCTGGAACTCTGGAGCAACATACAAAAAGCCAGAAGAATTCAGTGTGTCAGGTTTGATATCAGCTAGTCCTTATGAAGGGTCTCGATTCCATTTCCCCTGAAAGATGCTGCCTGACTTGCTGACTTTTTCAAGCATTTTATCTGTTGCTTATAAAAATCTTAAAGTGCAAGTTAAGGATTATTTATCTGCAACAATACACCGTAGTTATGTGCATTTATGGACCGGCCAAGTTACACAATCATCTCACCTTTTGAACGTTGCTACAATGGTTAGAATATAATGATTGAGACTGTTCGTTACTGCACGCAATTGCACTCCTGGCTTCACCTCGGTACCCGCTGGAGTACGAGAACTCTCCCTTTGTCGAATTGGAAGTGGAACAGGTGCCATAACGGAACCTTTGAGAAAGAGGATCACCCCCAAATACTTCAACGTAATTCGGTGGTATCTGGAGAGTTCTCCTGCTCTTTTGGAAGCCATTGAACGAGGTCCTCGTTGGAAAACAACAGCATGTATCCAGGGAACATGCATAACCGCCAAACCCAGTTCTGTTTCTGTACACTGTAATGGCAAGACCAATTAAAATAACGAAGAAACTGGATGAGATTATTCCTAAAGCTATAATTAAGTAGAATGTTATGTCACTGGTCAATCCAGCATCTTCAGATGAATCGTTCACACGAGAGAGAATTTCCGTATCGTCTTCCGCCACCGACAAGATAAGAGTCATTGTAGCAGAAAGTGACGGCGTCCCGTTATCATTTACCACAGCAATCAGCCTTTGCTTGTTTGCGTCTTTCCTCGTAAATTTGCGAATTGTCCATATTTCTCCCGTATCGGGTGAGATGGTGAAAAGTCCGGGGTCAGTGGACTGTAGAATCCGGTAAGAGAGACGTGCATTCTGGCCCGAGTCAGCATCTGTTGCTGTAAGCTTTGTGACCAGGTAGCCTGGCTCTGCGAAGCGGGATACTGTTTCCAATGCTGTTGAACCGTGTTCTGTGGCCGGATGCACGATCACCGGGGCGTTGTCATTCTGGTCAAGGATAATTACATCTACCGAAGCGGTGGCAATATGTGGCGGGTCTCCAGAATCCCTGGCCTGGACTTCGATCTGAAAGCTTTTGAGATGCTCGTAATCAAAAGCCCTTTGAGCGAATATAACCCCGTTCTTGGAGTTGACACTGACGTAAGTGGACAAAGGCTCACTCAGAGATTGCTTCTCCAGAATTGAGTAAAATACCTGGGAGTTCTGGCTCAGGTCTGGGTCAACCGCTGTCACTGTGATGATTGACGCCCCTATGACGTTGTTCTCCATCACGTAAACTGTATAGGATGACTGCGTAAAGTGTGGCGCGTTGTCATTTATATCCGAAACTTCCACCGTAATTGTTTTCCTGGATGCGAGTGGAGGAGACCCCAAGTCACTGCACATGATAGAAACGTCATAACTCGAAGTATTTTCTCTATCCAGCAAATTCTCAGTAAGTAATCTGTAATAATTCCTTAAGGACGAATCCAGTATAAAGGGTAATCCGTCTGTAATTTCACACTCTATCTGCCCATTTGCTCCCGAGTCTTGGTCTGACACACCAATCAGAGCAACCACAGTCCCAGGTGGTGAATCTTCACGAACGGGGCTGAATAAAGAGGTTAACTTTACCTGAGGGGGGTTATCGTTGACATCGATAATATTAACCACAAGGTGACAGTATCCAGCATTTGGATTAGTACCCTGGTCCAGTGCCTGCACGTTGATTTCAAATGTACTGTATTCCTCATAGTCCAGATTGCCTTTCAGTCTGATATCCCCTGTTCTGGAGTCCACAGAAAACAATTCACGAGTTTTAGCTGAATTCTGACTACTGAATGAGTATGATATGTCTCCATTAGAGCCAATATCTAGATCAGTGGCATTTAATCGGATAACTAGTGTCCCTTTGGGTACATTTTCTGGCAGATTAATTCTGTAAACGGAATTTGGGAAGACGGGCGCGTTGTCGTTTTCGTCCTGCACTGCAATAATTATATCAGCAGTGCCAGTCTTAGCAGGAATACCGCCGTCTTTGGCAAGCAGTCCCAATTTATGTGTCGCTTGCTTTTCTCGATCCAAAGGCCGTTCCAGCACTAAAATTGGCAACTTAGCGGTTCCACCGCGCGAGTCAATATTTAATACGAAATACTCGTTAGCAGCTAGCTGGTAGGTTTGCAGGGAATTGGTTCCGACATCCGGATCGTATGCACACTCCAGGGGAAACTGCGCTCCCGGTGTAGCAAGCTCGGAGATTTTAAGGTGAAGTTGGCTATTTGGGAAACTGGGAGAATTGTCGTTTATATCAAGAATCGCCACTTCGATGTGATACACAGTCAATGGATTTTCGACTACAGCCTCCAAAGACAACGTGCACGCGAGGCTCGTTCCACATAACTGCTCCCTGTCGATTTTCTCTTTAACAGACATAATCCCATTGTCTAAATTTACCTCTAAATACTGTTTCCGGGAACCAGGCACGATCTGAAAATTGCGAGCTGAGAGCTCCCTTGCACGTAGACCCAGATCGTCTGCGATATTTCCAACAAAGGCGCCCACTTGTAGTTCTTCAGGGATCGAATAACGAATCTGTCCAGAAGCCGCAGCCCATTCGAAGAAGACACAATACAGCAATTGCCAGTTTAGCCTCCAAAATATTTGATAATATCCCATCGCAGGTACAAAACATTTCAATTATTTTTGCGCTACACGGCGCAGTTGGTTCAGCCCTCCACATTAATTTCTTGATAAATCATGTCCTTGGTGAGCAAACGTTACAAAACACTTAGATGTACACAAATAAAAAAAAAGACAAAGTGGGTTTGCGAGCCTTTGAGATTCCTTCCTGCAACCCTTGTTTTTCTGAAACTCACGGGTAGCGGAATAAACCAAGCAAGCTCTCGGCAGTCCGCCATTCAGGTTTGCACTGTATCTGATCGTCTGTGATGGTGGACCGGGAGGGAAGGGGGCAGTCAAGATCGCGAGTAACATCGCTGCTTTTGATTGGCGGATGGAGTCCCTTACGTTCAGCCAATCCCTGCACTGAACGTTTCTTAAAGCCGCAACGTCATATCAGATCATTTGGATAAATTTAACATTTTTAGCTGTGCAGTTAAAAATCAAATATTTCTATCCCATTATTATTACAATTTTAATTTGTCAAATTATTCCTGGGAAAATGTTGTTGACGCATATATTTAGTAATATTTCACATTCGCTGTAAAATATACGTATACTTAGTTTTATTTAACTTAACATAATGAACTGGAACACAACAGCGGTTAAGGGCGGCAGGTAGCGTAGCGGTTAGTCAAGCTATCTCAGAGCCAGAGTTCCTGGCTCAATTCCGACTTCTTACTGTAAGGAGTTTGCACGTTCTCCCGTGAATGTGTGTTTCCTCTGACTGTTCCATTTTCCTCGTGCACGGTCTAAAGGCGTACGGGACAGTAGGTTAATTGTTCACATGGGTGTAAGAGGGCTCGTTGGCCGCAAGGGCTGCTTACCTTGCTACATCCCTAAAAAAAATATAGTTTTACATTCTCAGCCACGGGCTGATGATGATGTAAATTCAGAATTACTTTGTGAACAGAAAGTATTGGGAATTATGATACAAGTAATGGATTATAAATCAGGATGGATCTTGTGTAAAAGGGAGAAGACGCGTTAAAACGCGAATTCATTTCTTGAAAGCACATGATATCACTATAAAGCAATACTTGTTATTATCTGGAACTAATGAATAATGAAACCTTTACTAAGCAAACCATCGATATTGAAATTTGAAGACCCTAGTCACATGAAATGTCTTAAAGTAACAACTTACTTAATTTTAAACAGAAGAGGTCCTGCAGATACTGGAAATCTTGAGTAATACACACAATGTGCTGGAGGAACTTGGCAGGTCACCAGAATCTATGGAAAGGAATAAGGAGTCGACATCTCGGGCCATTACCCTCCATCAGGACCTTCTGAGTTCCTCCAGCAATTTTTTTGTGTGTTACTGAATATATTTAACTTTCTCGATGGAGCGGCCGATACAATATGGGCAAAAATATGAACAGAATGTATAGCCATTAGCATGATCGCTTGAGTTGTTTGAAGTATAACACTTGCTGACATCTTGAGGCAAATCCAGACATTAGATATACATTAGGTTCAGTTACTAAGTAAGCTGCATGCAAGCCCTGAATAGAAATCCAATATTGGTTGCAAGGAAACTGTTCTGTGCATGCCTGGTAATCTACATCGCAGAATTCCTGCTGAGATTAGCAACACGTAAATAGACAGCAGGATAATTTCAACAGATAGCTGAATATGACAGGTTATGTATTGAGACATCAATAAAATCACGTGGAACTTTAGGGAATACCTTTTTAAAGATTTCATAATTGTTTTTGTAAAAAAATATGCAAACAACTTCAGAGAAGTACAAACACAAGCAGTATCAGAAATAATAACTGAACTACATCATACGGTCGCTGCATTTCATTGTGATCACAGAGGAAATAATCTTTGGATTTAAACTTTATGTACTCATGACAGTCGTTGATTCTGTTACACTCATAAAATTTAGCTACTCCTGTCCTGAATATGATTAATAACTCAGCATACCCAGACCTTTAGTGAAGATAGTTGCAAAGGTTCAATGTGGGGGTGGGGGAGGGTATCTATGTTTTTGTTTCTGTGATCAGATACCTACCCTTATCTTAAAAAAAGGAAACTGAAATGTTCAGAAGTAATAGAAATATTCATAAAAGTTGAATAACGCGATTGAAAATTGACTCACATCCAGCGATCCTCAAACACATCCAAACCAAACCAACTGAGTACATCTTATTGATTTTAAGAAGTGCCTCACCTCGTTATTTATAGTGCTGCTGTAATTGTCTATATTCACACGTTCAGGCTTGTCTTTCCTGAAAACCTCATTTTGTAGATATCGATTGCCTGTGGATTTCCCAGATGCTTTGACATCCATCGACGGCAAAGTTGAACAGGACTCGTAACGAAAACGTTGAGAGAGTGGATCGCCCCCGAATACCTCTACGTAATTTGGAGGTATCTGTAGGCTTCGACTGGCCTTTTGAATTCCATTCAGAGAATTTCTTGATCCAAGGCAGCAACAGGAACAGTGATGTCCTCCAGATCCTTGCCTGTTTCTATAAACCTTAACAGCAAGGATAAGTAAAATAACAAAGAAAATTGAAGATGTTATCCCAAACGTTATGACCAAAGAAAAACCAAGATCGCGTGTGAACCCTAGATTTTTAGGTAAACCATTGGCACTTGAGAACTTCTCACTGTCAGCCCCTACTACTGTTAATGCTATGGTCACAGAAGATGAAAGTGAAGGAGTTCCATTATCTTTGACCACAATGACTAGTCTTTGATTAGGGGCATCCTTGCTTGTGATCCGGCGTATGGTCCAAATTTCACCAGACTCCGGTGAAATAGTAAAAAGATCATGATGAGTGGCTTGAAAAATCTGGAAAGACAGAAAGGCATTTTGACCACTGTCAGCATCAGTGGCTGATATCTTGGTAACGAGTGTTCCTGGTTCTGAGGACAGAGATATTGTTTCTATTCTGTATTCGGGCAGAGGATTCACAATCACTGGGGCATTGTCATTCTGATCGAGGATAACAATGTCCACTGAAACGTTGCTGCATAGCGGTGGGACTCCAGAATCCAGCACCTGAACCTGGATCTGGAACTTCTTCAGTTGTTCGTAGTCAAACGATCTCTGAGCAAATATGACGCCACTATCTGAATTAACAGAGACATAAGAACTTTCTTGGGGGTTCCGATGTTGAGACTCTAGAATAGAAAATTTCAATCTGGAATTTTGCCCGACATCTGGATCGACAGCATTTAAATGGAATATAGAAGCACCAATCACATTATTCTCCATGACACTCGCGGTGTACGCGGGCTGCGTAAATCTTGGCGCGTTATCATTTACATCTGAAACCTCCAAGCTAACGGTTTCCTGAGATGTGAGAGGAGGGATTCCGGCATCGGCACATGTTATTGTAATATTATACCTGGGGGCGCTTTCGCGATCCAACGGTTGGCTAATAAGCATCCCGTAATAATTCGTCAAAGATGAATCGAGTCTAAAGGGCAGTTTGCTTGAAATTTGACACTGTACTTGCCCGTATTGTCCCGAGTCCTTGTCTTCTACGCTGAAGAGAACCACTACAGTCCCATTGGGGACATTTTCCAAAACGTTACTCGTTAGGGATGTGACTGTTATCTCAGGTGCGTTATCATTGACATCGATAATATTCAGCAACACGTCACAATACACGGCCATTGAGTTTAAGCCCATGTCCTTTGCCTGTATGCTAATCCCCATTGAGGTACTTTCTTCATAATCCAAATTTTCTTTCAATGTAATTTCACCAGTTTTGGAATTAACATCAAAAAGTTTACGGACTCTGGCAGAATTATGGCTGCTGAACGAGTACATAATCTCTCCGTTGGGACCATCGTCCATGTCAGTGGCGTTTAATTTGATAATAAGTGTCCCTTTGGGTGCAGACTCTAATAGGCTAACTTTATAAGCTGACTGAGGAAAAACAGGCACGTTATCGTTTGCATCCTTCACCGTGATGGTAACCTTAAGGGTGCCTGACCTTAAAGGGATACCGCCATCCTCTGCTATCAAAACTAATTTGTGGACCGATTCTTTTTCTCTGTCCAAGGGGTGCTGCAACACTAATACTGGTAACATTTCATTCCCACTGCGCACTTGCACATCCAGAAAGAAACATTCGTTCGGATGGAGCTTGTACGTTTGCAAGGAATTGGACCCGGCGTCCGCATCATGCGCGGACTCGAGAAGGAAACGCGCCCCCGGTGTAGCCAGCTCGGAGACCTCAAGCCGCATTTCGCTCTCGGGGAAAATGGGAGCATTGTCATTTACATCGAGGATCTCCACTGAAACCTGGTACAGCTTTAGGGGATTTTCGAGCAAAACATCTAAGGATAACACACAAAAGAGACTCGACTCACACAGCTGCTCTCTGTCAATTTTTTCCTTCACAAATAAATGTCCATTTTTCAGATTGATATCCATATATGATTTCTTGGGACCGGACACGATCCGAGCACCTCGTGTCGAAAGCTGTTTTACATCTAAACCAAAATCGTCTGCGAGGTTCCCAACAAAGGCGCCCTGCTGCAGTTCTTCAGGAATCGAATAATGAATCGTCCCCAAAACTATACTCCACGAATAAAGCACGCAATATAGCAACCGACATTTTAGCAGCCAATATATATTATACCGCATTTCCAGTGTAAACCATTCCAACGTTTGTTAATACCTGACGCCACCATTAATCGTCCCTTTATTCAGATTTTTATAAACCATGATATTCGACTCTCCTGCCGGATCATAAATCGCACAGTTCATTTCGTCCTCATCTTCTGCTTTTGTTCAGTTTCCAATGGATTCTCGCAATAAAATCATACGAGGCAGCTGACCAGCCAAATTTTTTTCACCGCTTCTGATCTCACGTAAGGGAGGGTGGGTAATGCTAGAGGGCAGTCCGGATCTCCAAAGACATCTTAGCTTCTGATTGGTGAACACAAGCGTACTGATATTCAGCGAATCATGATGCACACCAGTTCTTAAAGCGGCGTTGTCCTAAATGAGCTCAGAATGATATTTATCGTTGCACAGTTTAAATTTATATTTGAGGTTTTTTTCCCCAGTAGTCCGCACGTTTTGGCCTGTTGTGTAGACAATCTCGAATTGATTCACAATTCACAGCCTCAAGGTCCTCAACAGAAAAAAAAAATGCTCAAAATAAATAAATAGTAGTTATGAACCAAATGAAATGCCTTGACTTAATCATAAAATTTCTTTCATTATCCGGGTATAGAATAATTAATCCCACGTTGGATTATAAAATCAAAGTTCAAAGTAAATTTATTATCAAAATATGAACCTGTCGCCATATGCTGCTCTGCGATTCGTTTTCTTGCAGGCATATACAGTAGAACAAAAAAATACAATAGAATCCATCAAAAACTAGGAGCAAAGGCTGGCAAATAGCCAATGTGATAACTTGGTTGTCAATCTATCTGCTATTACATATTGCTGTTGGAATAATGAATTTTATCCCATCATCCCGTAAAAATAAACTAATCAGTGCTATTGTCTTTCCTATGTTTTATACCTCCAATATGTAAATTACCGTTTAATTCAGGGGCTAAAGAGCTAATGATAAAGTCCAAAGCCCGTTGAACAAGCACTAACCTCTAAAATAGGCAATTGTATTTGGTAATGGAGGATTTAATGCTTTACCCAGATAAGCTACCGATTAATGCAAGTTAGCTTGCATTAATCGTTGGACCTTCAAGGTCCAGAAATGGCCATCAGGTTAATATTATATAAGGTATGACCTTCCATAGCTTAGAAAGAAGAGATGGAACGTCATTCTCAATTTGCCATATTTATTCTTTTCATACTGACATCCTTTTCATGAATTCATTTTTTTAACTCATGTTCGTGGAGATATTCAGTTCTTGTACCATCTTAGTGATACATATCCATAAGATTAATTTATTCACATTAAGATACCGTTCTACGATAATTACTGATGTTTCATAAGGCAACGCTCTTGGAGAGTTGTAAGCAATTCTTGGCCCCTTATATATGAAGGGATGAGCCGGAATAGGAGAGAGTCCAGAGAAGGTTCATAATACTGATCTCTGGATAAAGGGGTGAACGTATGTGCAGCGTTTGATGGATCCTGGTCTGTACTCGCTAGAGTTTAGAAGAATGAGGGGGGAGCTAATTGAAACCTATCGAATAGTGAAAGGCCTAGGTTGAATGGTCGTGGAAAGGATGGTTCCTATAGTAGTGAGTCTAGGACCAGAGGGCACAGCCTCATAATAGAAGGACGTCCATTTAGAACAGAGGTGAGGAGGAATTTCTTTGTCTAGAACGTGATGAATCTGTGGAATTCATTGCAACACACGGCTGTCGCGGTCAAGATATTGCTTATATTTAAGGCAGAGGTTGATAGGTCTTGAATAGTAAGAGTGTCAAAGGTTACAAGGAGCAGGTAAGGGAATGGAGTTGAGGGGGTAATAACTCTGCCATGATGGAGGGGATAATAAATCTACTGGACTCGATAGGCCGAATGGTCTAATCCTGCTTCTATGTCTTATGCTCATATTGTTTTCACATATCAATGCAATTTACCTCGGCACGTTACAAGTAGAAAGTATTTTTGTACTCTCTCCTTGGCTTCACAAAGTTTTATATCAGGGAAAGGTAATAACACAGCTATAACATGCAAAATCATTAATAAAGATCCAAGAATGCATCTTTGAAAAGTATTCCAAAACATAGAAACAACCAATCTCTGCTGCCATTGAGACACTTATTTTAAATGTATGTGTCATCCCACATCTTAAATTAGAAGTGAATGGTTGTCAGATAACCACGTGAAAATCAAAATGAATGCATTCATTCATTTTAGTTTGCTTACATCTCAGCAGATTATATTTGTATTTTATTCTGTCTAAAGTTTGCGTTGCCTGCTGCCATTTTCAATAATTGACACACATCATCATTTGAGAAATATTGTTGTGGAGTGCTACCTTACTATCAACACATTGGCTTGGATTACTTGTACTGTCATTATAGCTGTTGTAATACAGATATAGTACAACGGAAAGCAATAATGGGTCTTGATTATTTTCTCCCCATTATGACATTGTTTGGTGATTATCATCCAATAAACTCATAGTGTAAGTAATAGCGATCTTCGAATTTGGGTCTATAAGCTTTCACAGTACTCTAATTAAAATAGAAATGCAGCAGGTAGAAGTGTAAAGTTACATCTGCAATATTTTCGTTTTGGTTTTGCAACCGTGGTTTGATTGTGTTCAAACCAATTTACTGTTAATAGTCAATACTCCTTTACTCCTTTATTCATGTGATGAGGACATCAATGGCAACACACCCACTGTCCATCCTTCTCTGTCGCTGAACCGGGAGAAGCTTAGGTGTATTTGCACTTAAGATGTATATTCAGTGGCTACTTTATTAGGTACACCTGTACGTCTGCTCGTTTATACGAATATCTAACCAGCCAGTGATTTGGCAGCAATTCAATGGATAAACGCAAATAGACATGATCAAGAAGTTCTCTTGTTGCTCAGAGTGGAGAAGAAATGTGATACAAGTGACTTTGACAGTGGAGTGATTGGCGCTACAGAGGGTGGTTTGAGTGCCTCAGCAACAAGTGCTCTCCTGGGATTTTCACGCACAACAGTTTACTGAGAATGGTGTGGAAAACAGTGAAAAAAGAGACCTCTAGTGAGCAGTTGCAGGATGAAGGAGGCAAATCTTCCTCGGGCATACTGAAGGAATCCGTGGTTCAAGCTGCATGAAAAGAATGGAAAATAAGAAGAAATGGATAAATGGATACCTGAAAACATAATACAATTGATGCACCAAAAACAGACCATCAAGTCAAGAGACAGTGAAGAATACAAACAACTTGATAAGACAATAAAAAGAAAATGCAGAGAAGCTAAAGACAGATGACTAAATGAGAAATGCTCAGAGACAGATGGCTAAATGAGAAATGCTCAGAGACAGAAATGCTACAAACCCATAACTCTGGAACAAAGATGATGCACAGTAAGATTAAAGAACTAACGGGGAAATTATCTTGCTCAGCAAGTGGATGCATCGAGGCAAAAGACGACAGTTTAATTATGAGCAAAGAGGAAATCCTAAACAGATGGACAGAATATATAATATAAAATTTTGAAGACCAAAGAGGAGAAAACCGAACATAAAGAAGACTTTTGAAGGACCTAATATTCTAAAATCATAAAAAACCATAAATAAAACAAATCATAACAGAGCAATGGTGCAGACAACATCACTGTTGAAATGAAACTGGCCTTAGAAGATTTTGGAATAGAAAAAATAACAGAAATAGCAAATGAAAACTATGATCATTGGGAGATACATGATGATTTATGTAAATCAGTGTTCATCACACTTCCAGAGAAAGAGGGAGCTACAGAATGTGAGTTACATCGTACAATAAGCTTGATGAGCCACGTGGCAATAATTATTCTCAGAGTTATCATGATGAGAGCAAGACGCTGTATAAACCAGATATCAGTAAAGAACAATGCGGCTTTGTGGAAAATATTGGAACCAGAAATGCAATTCCAACGAGCATTCCAGGTACAAAAAAGACATCTACCTATGTTTCATCGATTATACAAAAGTTTTTGACAGTGTCGGACACCAAGATCTCCTGGAAATGCTTCAAGATCTTTACATAAATGGGAAAGATATACTTTTCTTAAGAAACTTATGCTGGGACCAAGCAGCATCCATCAGAATAGAAGGAGAAGTGAGTGAGTATGTGAATATCATGAGACGAGTCAGGCAAGGTTGTGTCTTTTCACCCGACTTGTTCAACCTGTATAGTGAAAATATCTTGAGAAGTATCAAAGATTTCAAATGACTCACAATTGGAGTCCATAATATAAATAATATCAGATATGCTGATAACATCGTACTAATAGCTGACTCAAGATCGGAAATACAAACTCAAGATCAAGATCGGAAATACAAACATCAAACAAGTCAACACATTCAGATACCTTGGCAGCCAACTAATAAGTGATGGCAGGTGCGACACAGATATCAAATACAGAATTGCAATGGCGAAAGAAGCTTTCCAGAAAATGAAGACCATATCAATTGACAGAAAGGTGAGCATGTACACTAAAAACAGAATACTTCAGTGCTACATTTATTCTATCCTGACTTATGGAAGTGAAGGCCGGACCATTTCCCCAGCAATGGAAAAGAGACTACAAGCAGCTGAATTATGGTTCTACAGGAGAATGTTAAAAATATCATGGACCACACACACTTCAAATGAAGAAGTTCTCAGAAGAGTCCAAGCAGTTAGATCACTCATACCAACAATAAGAGAATGACAACTCAGATTCCTAGGACACATCATGTGGAAAGATGAACTAGAAACACTCATACTCTCTGAAAAGATCGAGGGGAGCAAACCTCGAGGACGCCCTCGGTTTATGTACATCAAAAGCCTAGTCAGGCTATACATCGAGGTGGCTATACATCGAGGAAATGGAAGTCATCGGAAGAACAAGGGATCGATCTGTATGGAAAACCATGGTCACCAACATCCGCATCGGATATGGTACCTAGACAGAAAGACTGTGAGCAGCGGTCCTGTGAGACAGGGCAGAGGAGGATAGCCAGACTGGTTCAAGCAGGTAAAAAGGCGACAGTAACTGAAATAACCATGCATTATAACAGTGGTGTGCTGAAGAGCATTTCTGAACTCACAACACATCGAACCCCAAAGTGGATGGGCTACATCAGCAAAAAACCACCAACATGCGCTCAATGGCCACTTTATTAGGTACAAAAGCTACCTAGTAAGGTAGCCAATGAGTGTGTAATTCATGTGTCCAATTCATGTGTCTTCAACAGTACATAAATTCATAAAGCAGAAGACTGCACCCACAGCATAATCCCCCCCAAAGTGGAGAATATTATTGCATGACTTCACCCAGAGGAAAATTCTAAATAATAGTATTATTGACTGTGGCTTCAATTTCCTGTGAATCTTAAAAGATATTAAATTAAACCTGTGAATAGTAAATCAATCTAAGGCCAAACCTTCCCCAATTCCTGTGGATCCCAACTGTGAAACAGGACGTGATATAAGAACATAAAAATAATGGAAATACGCATCATGTCAAGAAGGACCTATATATATCTACACACACACACACACACACACACACACACACACACACACACACACACACACACACACACACACAGACACACACACACACACACACACACACACACACACACACACACACACACACACACACACACACACACACACACACACACACACACACACACATCCAAATATAACTTCCCAGACCGATCCCCTCACATTTAGGACTGACATACAGTAAGATCATTGGCAGTACTCTCGGTCGTCACTCTGTAGATGTTTCCGTTTTTTCAGTGTACTGTGTGGTTTTATTGTTTTTCCGCTTTCTTGCATTTACATTCATTTCACCCATCGATCTTGAAATAAAACAGGGGTTCCCAACCTTTTTATGCCACGGACTATTACCATTAACCGAAGGGTCCATGAACACTAGGTTAGGAACTCCTGAGATGGAGGGTGCCGTAATAAAATGCGATGAAATGCTGCTTTCAAACAAAGTGCTTACAGCAAGGGGGTTTAGCTATACCTGTAGTTCTTCGCGGAACAGTTAACATATAAAGTGTGTAAGACAGGACCCGATTTAACACCTGCTAAGCAATTCATTACATTTCGTTTCGGTACAAAGTCATAAATGAATCCTGTGTGCTTTCAGGACGGTGCAACAACGTATTAGAAATGTAAAGAATCGCACAAAACCCTGAAAATTATACTAAAATGAATACATAGCAAATTATAATATATATGAAAATCACCGTGCATAAATAAAATTTGACCTCGATATGTACTGTAATTAGTCCCAGTAAAGGCAAAGGCCCAATATTCCCAAACGATTTCTTTTACGAATTAGCTCACCTCACTGCAGTTGTACATTTCAGAGTCTAGTATTCCTGAAATTTCTTTCCCAATGGGTTGCATCTGCGCATTGTGCATAACTGCAGATGGACCGCGCGTATGCGGTGTCGTTAAGTCTCTCTTTACGGATTGCAAAGTTGAACACGACTCGTAACGGAAACTCTGAGAAAGTGGATCACCTCCGAATACCTCGACATAGTTCGGTGGTATCTGAAGGCTTCTACTGGCCTTCTGAGTTCCATTTAGAAAGTTTCTTGTTTCCAAACAGCAACATGCACTGTACTGGCATCCCACTTCATTTCTGTTATTACGAACTATGATAGAAAGGATAATTAAAATTATGAGGAAAATCATAGATGTCGTTCCTAATGCTATGACTAAGTAAAGGTTCAATTTAGGGGAGAGCTCTTGAGCTTTATTTAAACTGGTAGCTTTGGAGATAGTTTTACTTCCTGTCATTGATATTACTATGGTTACTGTGGCTGAAAGTGAAGGCATTCCGTTATCTTTTACGACAATCACAAGTCTCTGCCTAGGAGCATCCTTGCTCTCAATAGTCCGGATAGTCCAAACTTCCCCAGTTTCTGCTGAAATAGTGAACAGATCGTGATGGGTAGCCTGAAAAATATGATAAGACAGACGAGCATTCTGACCAGCATCGGCGTCAGTGGCTGACACTTTGACCACGAGGTAACCAGGTTCAGCAAACCTGCTTATTGTTTCCATTATAGTAGATCCATAATCGGGTAAAGGATGCACGATCACCGGGGCATTATCGTTCTGATCGAGGATGAAAACATCAATTGTAACATTACTGGCGAGGGGTGGGGTTCCAGAATCCTGCACCCGGACGTGTATCTGGAAAGTCTTCAATTTCTCGTAGTCAAACGATCTCTGGGCAAATATTACACCACTCTGCGAGTTGATGGAGACGTAAGAGGCTACGGATGAATTCATGACAGTAAAGTTCAAGCAAGAATTCTGTTCAGAGTCTGCATCGAAAGCTGTCAGGGAGAATATGGGATCCCCAATGACGTTGTTTTCCATTATATTTGCCGTGTATACCGATTGCGTAAATCTTGGTGCGTTGTCATTTACATCCGAAACATCCACACGTATTGTTTTCTTGGATGCAAGGGGAGGCTTCCCTGCATCAGTGCAAGTCACAGTAATATCATAGCTGGAAGTAGTTTCGCGATCCAACACGTGCTGTACAAGGAGTTTCCAATTGTTCTTCACAGGTGAATCTAACTTAAAGGGTAAGTTATTTGGAATTCGACATTGTACTTGCCCATTTTGCTCAGAATCCTTGTCTTCTGCACTGAGAAGTGCAATAATAGTCCCCGCTGGAGCACCTTCTGCCACGGTATTTGAGATAGATGTGAACGACAGCTCCGGGGCGTTGTCATTCACGTCAATAACATCCACCACCACAGCACAGTGCTGGGGCACTGCGTAAGGGCCATTATCGATTGCTTCTGCATTCACAACAAAGGTTTTGCGTTGTTCATAGTCTAAGTACCCTCTTAAACTTATTTCACCTGTTTTGGAATTCAGGCTAACTAATTCGCGAATCTCAGCTGAATTACGGCTGCTGAGCGCATACGTTATCTCTCCATTCGGGCCGTCGTCCAAATCCGTGGCGTTTAACGAGATAATCAGAGTTCCTATGGGGGCCGATTCCAACATATTGACCTGATAGAGCGATTGCGAGAAAACAGGGGAGTTGTCATTCGCATCCTTCACTGCGATTGTTACCTGGACCGTGCCCGATCTCACCGGGATTCCGCCGTCTTTAGCAACTAGAGTTAAGTGATGAGCCGATATCGTTTCTCTGTCCAAGGCCCTCTGCAGCACTAACTCCGGTAACCTTCCTACCCTATCGTGCTCTTGAACATCAAGAATGAAATATTCATTGGGAAGTAGCTGGTAGGTCTGTAAAGAGTTCGTTCCAATGTCTGGATCGTGCGCAGCCTCGAGGAGGAATCTCGCTCCCGATGCCATAATCTCTGAGATTTCTAGGCGGATCTGGCTTTTGGGGAAATTGGGAGCGTTATCATTTACATCGAGTATCTCCACTTCCACCTGGTGCAAGCTGATGGGATTTTCAATCACAACGTTGAATGATAAAACGCATTCGGTGCTCGCTCCGCAAAGTTGTTCCCGGTCAATTTTTTCATTCACAAATAAAACCCCATTCTCTAAATTTACGTCAACATACCGCTTTCGCGGACTTGACGCCACACGTAATCTACGAGCAGACAGCTGTTTTAAATCTAATCCCAAATCAACTGCAATATTTCCAACAAAGGCACCCAGTTGTAATTCCTCGGGAACAGAATAGCGATTCTGGCCACAAACAAAATCCCAGGAGTTGAACAAGGAGCAGAACAGTTGGTATTTCAGCAGCCAGTATATATTGTATCTCATTTCCAGGGGAAATCATTCCAACGGTCTCGATACGACGCAATGCTGTTTAACAACGTATTGTTTTAAAATAGACAAATGCGATTCAGAAAATATATGTACCTTTTTTTGCAATCTGTTGTGTTCATTGAAATGTTTTCACGTTGCTTCCAATTGGAAACCGACCGTGTATAAATCCTCCGATGCTGCCTGCAATCCGGTTTTCACGGCTTCTGGTCTTAAGCGATGGCGTCTGCGTATTGAAGGGGGCTGTCGGATCACCAGTCAAATTTCGGCTTCTGATTGGTGGACTCAACAACATTTATATCTGACCAATTGAAATTCAGCTAATTTCTTAAAGCAAGAAGTGCTTAATTTGGCGCAAGAGCTCTAACATATTTATCACTGCACAACTGAAATAAAAATCAGCATTATTGATATTTCAGGTATTTGTGAAAATTTATCTTCAGATTTGTAGGTTTAGGAACAATGATACACTGAATATTTTAAAGATTTATTGCAAGAGAAAGCCTTCAGGATTGCAATAAAACTGGGTAAACTAGCTCGTCTTGCTGATTATAATTATTATAAGCATTCAGATTCCGAGTATATTTGCTTCATCGTGGTTTTTCAATGGTGCCTACCTGTTAAGTACTACTCAGAGAACATTGTTGACAAATACAGCTGTTTTACCAGGATGAGTACTCCCCATCTCCATCATATTTAAAAGAATGAGGTTATGCTAATTACGTTTCCTTAAAGGGAAATATGTTTCGATCCCCTGTGTCCAAGATAAATAACTGAATAACTTAGATGTTATCCATAATTTTTCATAATTTAAAGACCAGCATGTAAAATCTCTCTATGGTTTATTCCTGAAACAACAGCTAACGTGATCAACTGTGTTGAAAATACAATCCAGAGTGCAATAATCTCTGCCATTAAATCTCCTTGCTGTCCTGATGTTAGTCCAGATCTATAGCTATTCTAATGTAATATTAACTTGTAGAATACTACGCTAGTGACTGGAAAATGAATATAATCTGGAGTACTTTAACACTTTCTGGTTTCATTCCTGCTATACGTTCAACTTTGTCCAGGATTCATATATCACTATTGTTTCACTGATAGTAAACCTAAAAATTGGAACTTCATATGCAGTAACTTTGTGGAAGATCCATCAGCCACATTGCTTCATCTTGGTGTCTCTTCATCACTTTTCCAAGCGCGTTGGGTAACGCTGGCCTTACCAGTGACACCCACATAAATATACAAAGAATAATAATTTGATCGTTCATGATTGCTAACCTGCAAAGCAGAGCATCTCTACAGTAGTTCCTTAGGATTTTATGAGGATGCTTACATCTCGGATAGCTCCCAAGCTATACAGTAGCAAAGTACTAGGAGTGGGAAAGTTTGCTGTTGACCATACGATGTTAATTTATATTCAGACTTCCTTTGATAAGTAAGCAGTTCATGCCCACATAGAACAAGCTCCACACAATATTGTTGTTTTGACTTTTAACTTTGGAAGCATTCCTATATAACAGAATTGTTAGGTATTGTCCACCCTCAGCAACACCTTCTCCTCGAATTCACATCCTATTCAAAGTTCAAAGTAAAATTTAATATCAGAATACATACATGTCACCACATACAACCCTGAGATACTTCTTCCTGCAGGTATATTTAGCTGAGCTAAGAACAACAGTTAAGGTCAATGAAGAATAACTTTGCAAATGCAAATATAAATAAGGTGCACAAACTCCGAGTATGACATAACATGAAATGAGACAGCATAAAATAATAAGATAAAGAGTCCTTAAAGTGAGAGCATTGGTTGTGGGATCTCCAGAAATAGAATAAGTGTAGTTATCACTTTTTGTTCAAAAGCCTGATGGTGGAAGGGTAGTAACCTAGTAATGCAAGTCCTGAGGCACTTGTATCTTCTACCTGATAGCAGCAGCGATGAAAGAGCATGGCCTGCGTGGTGAGGATCTTTGATGATTGATGCTGCTTTTCAATGGCAACGTTTCATGTAGATATGCTCAGTGGTTGGGGCAGCTTTACACGCAAGCACACGCATTTCACATTTGTTTTAAAATACGTGTTTCAAAATTGTTTTTTAAACAAAAGTATTGATTTAGCAGCATAAGTGCTTTTGTTATGAAAGGACACCAGAAGCTGGCTTTTTTTCTAGTCTGCTGCCACATGGAAGCCACAAATCAGTATTGCATATTTTACAACTACCCGAATGTATAACTATAACATCACCCAGAACATTCAACACATTTCATCCCGGTTAGCAGTATATAAAATAACTTAAATATTCATTCATTCCACTGCAGAATTCGGTGGAACAACCCAGTGATAATTCTCCAAATCCTCTCCTGACCTAGCCAATGAAGAACTGTAAGAGCAAAAGGAAGTAATTGCCTCGAAATCCCATGCCCTATGAAGATATATCTTTTTATGCATTACAAGCATTTGAATTAGGTAAATATATAAATTGACTGTGACAGGAGACCATATACCTGGTTTTTATGGGCTTTGGGAGATTTCTACAGACTTTCACCAACAAGAAGAAGGTAATCAGAATCCTGTTAGAACACGTTCCTTAGATTAGACAAGTAACTCCAACAACATAGAGAGCTTCATAATGGCCAATACGAAGCTCTAGGCTCCCCAACAGTGGATAATTTAGAGACAACATTAGAACCCAAAGCACATTGAATTATCTATCTCGTCAAGCAGCACCAATTGAGGGAAAAACATATACATTTACACACTGATCAACTGTCACTGATTTCCGTTTTGAGATTAGCGACTAGAAAGGTGCACTCTTGAATCTAGCTGCACAGATGACGCTGTAATTTCAGTATCCAGTATATAAGTATTTTTGTGATATCTGCTTTGCAACATTCACATGTCCCCATTACTGATCCCCTTCGGCTTTTAAAATATAGTGACCTAAGACATCTGGGAAGAACATCTGCTTTCAACAGAAGTACTCACAACAAGGATGTTCAACTGCCTGTTCGCAGCTTTTTATCAGGATAGTTAAAATGTTAAGAATTACTTGCAATCCTACAAAATTCAATTCAATTAAAAAGAATACACGGAAATTAGGCAGTTGGATTAAAATCAGTCTGCACAAAAATTGATCTAAATAATAACGTCGTACCAATAAAAGTATTGCCCCAGATTCAAAAAACGATTTTTTTTGCGAAGTAGCTCACCTCATTATTTGTATTGCAACTGTAGACTTCAGTATATAACATCCCAGGGCTTTCTGTCCCAGTGGGTTTCTTGTGGGTGTAGGGAATAGATGTAGATTGTCCACGAGGGGCTGTGAAGTCTCTCTTCATGGACTGCAATGTTGAACAAGACTCATAACGGAAACTCTGAGAAAGTGGATCACCTCCGAATACCTCGACATAGTTCGGTGGTATCTGAACGCTTCTACTGGCCTTCTGAGTCCCATTAAGAAAGTTTCTTGTATCCAGACAGCAACCAATATTGTTTTGGTATCCCATTCCAGTTCTGTTATAAACTTTCATAGCAAGGATTATTAAAATTATAAGGAAAATTATAGATGTCGTTCCTAATGCTATAACTAAATAAAAGTTCAGGTCAGGGGAGAACTGGCGATTTTTACTTAAACTGGTGGCACTGGAGACCGTTTCACTTCCTGTCACGGATATTAAGATGGTTACTGCGGCTGAAAGTGAGGGCGTTCCGTTATCTTTTACGACAATCATTAGCCTTTGTTTAGAAGCATCCTTGCTCTCAATAGCCCGGACAGTCCAAACTTCACCTGTGTTTGTTGAAATAGTAAACAGGTCACGATTGGTAGCCTGAAAAATGTGGTAAGACAGACGGGCATTCTGACCAGCGTCGGCGTCAGTAGCTGAGACCTTGACAACGAGATATCCAGGTTCAGCAAACCTACTCATTGTCTCAATTACTGTTGACCCATACTCGGGTAAAGGATGCACGATCACTGGGGCATTATCGTTCTGATCAAGGATAACAACATCAACTGTAACGTTACTGGTGAGGGCTGGATCGCCAGAATCCTGCACCTGAACTGGGATCTGGAAGCTTTTCAATTTCTCGTAGTCAAAAGATCTCTGAGCAAAGATAACACCAGTCTGCGAGTTGATGGAGACATATGAAGCTCCAGATGAATTCAGGATAGTAAAGTTCAACAGGGAATTCTGCCCCGAGTCTGGATCGAAGGCTGTCAGGGAGAATATCGAATCTCCAATAATGTTGTTTTCCATTATATTTATCGTGTATACAGACTGCGTAAATCTTGGTGCATTATCATTTACATCTGAAATTTCCACACGGATCGTTTCCTTCGATGTAAGAGAGGGGTCCCCTGCATCTGTGCAAGTCACAGTAATGTCATATCTGGAGGTAGTTTCACGATCCAGCGCATGGTCTACGAACAATTTCCAATTGTTACTTATATACGAATTCATCTTAAAGGGAAGCTCATTCGGAATTCGACATTGTACTTGTCCATTTCCCCCAGAATCCCTATCCTCTGCACGGAGCAGTGCGATAGTAGTTCCCACTGTAGCGTTTTCTGGCACGTCATTTGAGATCGACGTCACCGTCAATTCAGGAGCGTTGTCGTTCACATCGATAACCTCCACCAGGACATCACAGTGATCAGACATTGCGGGATGTCCATTATCAACTGCTTGAATATTAATTACAAAACTTTTTCTTTGTTCATAGTCCAAGTGCTCTTTCAGTCTGATTTCACCAGTTTTGGAATTCACGGCAGCTAATTCGCGAACCTCAGCTGAATTATGGCTGCCGAGGGCGTACGTTATCTCTCCATTCGTGCCATCGTCTACATCTGTGGCGTTTAACATAATAATTAGAGTTCCTATGGGAACCGACTCCAACATTTTGGCCTTATAAATCGACTGCGAGAAAACAGGAGAGTTGTCGTTCGCATCCGTCACTGTAATTTTTACCTGGACTCTGCTCGATCTCACAGGATCTCCGCCGTCTTCGGCAATTAGAACTAACTGATGGGTCGATATCGTTTCTCTGTCCAATGCCCTTAGCAAAACCAATACTGGGAACTTCCCTATACCACCGTGTACTTGTAAATCAAGAAAGAAATATTCATTGGGAAGGAGCTGATAAGCCTCTACGGAATTAGTTCCAATATCCGGATCGTGCGCGGCCTCGAGGGGGAATCGCGCTCCCGGTGCCATAATCTCTGAGATTTCCAAGCGGATCTGGCTTTTAGGGAAACTGGGAGAGTTGTCATTTATATCAAGAATCTCCACTTCCACTAGATGCAGACCGAGGGGATTCTCAAGCACAACGTCGAATGATAAAAAGCATTCGGTGCTCGGCCCGCAAAGTTGTTCCCTGTCGATTCTTTCATTCACAAATAGAATTCCATTCTCCAAATTAACGTCAACATACCGCTTCTTCGGACTAGGCGCCACCCGCAAACTGCGAGCAGTCAGCTGCTTTAAATTTAACCCCAAATCGATTGCGATATTTCCAACAAAGGCACCCAGTGGCAATTCCTCGGGTACAGAATATCGAATCTGGCCACTAACAAAATCCCAACAGGTGAACAGGCAGTAAAACAGTTGGTATTTCAGCAGCCAGTATATATTGTCTCTCATTTCCAGGAGAAATCATTCCAATGGTTTCCAGCCGAGACAATGCCCTGAAACTGCGATTTATTTAAATGGGAAACTGCGACGTAGAAAATATCCGTACCTTTTTTGATATATCCTCTGCTGTTAGCTTAGAAATGTTCTTATATTGTTCCAATTTGAAAAGAACCGAGTTCCAATCCTCCAGTGCTGCTGGCAAGGCAGTTTTCACGGCGACTGATCTTAAGCGATGGCGGCTGTGTATTGAAGGGGGCTGTGCGGATCACCAGTCACAACTCAGCTTCTGATTGGTGGGTTATATAGCATTCATATCTGACCAATTAGAATTCAGCTCATCCTTAAAGCAAGAAGTGTTTAATTTGGCGCATACATTTAATGGTGCACAATAGAAATTTAATTTATAAATCAAGATGATTCTGATTTCTGCGGAAATTTTGTTCCTGAATCTTAGTTTCAAAAACTATGATGCAGTGAAGATCTTAAATATCATACACGAGATAAACCCTGGAGAATAATGATCAAATTCAACCGAGTATCTCTTCTTGCTGATCCTCACATTACTTATAGGATCTATGTGAATTTTAAAATCTTGATCTGATAGTCGATTCCAGCTGTTAATTAATTCTCACGTAACACCCAGTCAACCCATCCTTTGTACAAAATCCAAAGCAAAAACGAATATAGATCTGCTTTATCAAGATGAATAAACATCAGTTTAAAACAAATATGCCAATACAGTAATATTTTCATTTGTATAAGGAAAAATATTTCTATCCTCGAAAAATAGCTATATAAATCAGATTTTACTGATAGCTTTTCTTAATTTACGTGCTATCATGCAAACATTCTCCGTGATTTTTTCCTACGCAAAGAGCTAATGATTTACCTTTGAGTAAAATATAAACCACAGTGCCAACATGACTAGCGTTCAATCTCCGTCAAATAAGATCTAGTCGATGCTTCGGGCCGAGACCCTTTATCAGGACCCTTCATCAACTGTCTTGATTAAGGGTCTCGGCCCGAAACGTCGACCATAAACTTTTCCACAGATGCTGCTTGGCCTGCCGAGTTCCTCCAGAATTTTATGTGTGTTGCTTGCCTTTCCTGCATCTGCTATTACTATTGCTATTACTAAAGAAATGAATTGGGACTTAATTTTAGAATTATAGTCTACTGAGGCGAAAAACAGTACTAGCCCAGCTCCTTTAAAGTTCTCCAGTTTAATTCCTGGTACACGCTTAACTTATCATAAACCATATATCACAATTCCTTCACTTGATCCTGGATCTAAATTTTAGGAAGTTTTATGTAATAAATGTAAGGGAGATCTATCAACAGAAGTGTCGCACTGATTCACGAAGGTGTCTCCCCACCACATCTTCAGGAGCAACGTGGAGAAACACTGATTTTGCTTATGATACCCAATGGAGACAGCAGCCAGAGAACTGGAAATGAATACCAATGAATTGATCCACTTGACCCGAAGCAAGAGTGTGTGGGCCATGGCAGTCAAAACTCAAACTGGGCATGGCACCCGATGATGATGATGTTGACCCATTGCCACGATACATTGAAGCGTAAATTTGACAGTTGATGAATGCTAATCACCAAACGAAAATAACTCCAAAGCAATTTCCTGGAGTCTGCCATCATGAAGACTTTCTAAAATGTCAACACAATATAATTAGAGGAAAATATACTAATGACAACATGAGTTTAATTTATATGCAACATCCCTTAGACAAGCAAGCAGTCTGGTACCTACAAAGAAAAATGTATATACCATGATGCTTTATTTTTACTTTTGACTGAAGAAACACTTATATATCATTGAAATACAAGGTATTGAATACCTCCAGCAACAGGTATTACAAACAGTCTCCTCGAATTAAATCCCACTGCCGTCATTGAATTCACAAACTATTAATATGGGTTTCACTATGTATTGCAAACTACCGAGTTAACAACATAAATACTATAGTTTTGATAGGACAAAGAATGTTGGCATTTAGGAACTTCCAGTTGGAAGCCGCAGATCAGTATTTTGCTGGAATATTTTCCGAATCCCTGGAAATATAACAGAACATCCGGAATACACAATAGCATTCAGATGAAAAATTTCATCCTGATTTGCGGTACATAAAATGCAGTGTAGGTTCATTTCTTCCATCTAAAAACTCAATGGAATAATCCAATGACATTTCTCCAAATTCTCTCCTAGGCCTGATCAACGAAGAAATGAAGCTGATAGGGAGAAGTAAATGTACGACAAAATTCCATGTTGCACCTCACAATATATCCAATCTATCAGAACATTGTGAACTAGCTGCATACTTAATTTGGCTGTTACAAGAGGCAACCTTATTTTTTCCTATGGGTTTTGGGACCTATCCGTAGACTTCCCATTGCTGAAAAGGAGTTAACCAGAACCTCGTTGGAATGTTCACCCACAGAATGGATAGGCGACTGCCACAATACAGTCAGAGCTGCATAATATGCATAAAGAAGCTCTAGATTGAAGGCAATTCATAATATGCTTTAGATAATTCGAAATGAAATAAGAAAATAAAGTGTATCGAAATGCTCAATATATCTAGCATCACTAATGGAGAAAATGCAAATATAATTTCCCATCCTGTTCACCTTACATAACGTCCGATATAAGACTATCGACTGTGAACTTGAACCCTTGGTTCTCGCTCTACTTACTTATTTTTTGGTTATCTTCCGCATATAGCGTTCATTTTTTGTTTTCGTTTTTCAGCAACAAATGCCTTTATTATCCCTTCAGGCTTTCAACTAAAATGTGATCATAGAAATTTGTGGTGCACAGCTGCTTTCAAATGAAGTGTTCATAGCAAACACGTTCAACTGGTTGCTCAGTCCACTTCAACAAGGTTAAAGTAAAACGTGTAGCAAATATAGACCCGATTAACACCACATCTCCCTCAACGAGCAATGCGATAAAATACAATTGGAAAGAAAGTCGTAAGAGGATCACGAGAGATTCTAGCAACTGGTGTAGCAACGCATTGAAAATACGCATAATCTTACAAAATCATGAAAACATAGAATAAACATGAATGTATTGCAGGTAGGCATGAGAATCGTAATTCGTATGCAAAGGAACATTTTGATATAGATAATAATTTCTACCCATTTATTACAAGCCCTCAAATTTACAAAACGCTTTCTTTTCTTTTGCGAATTAACTCACCTCGTTATTTGTATGGTAGCTGTAGATTTCAGGCTTTACCATTCCTGCACTTTCTTTCTCAAGAGGTTCCTGCTGTGCGAAGGGAATACCTGCAGATGGTCCATGCTTGTGGGCGGCCGTGAAGTTCCTTTTGACAGACTGCAAAGTCGAACACGACTCGTAACGGAAACTCTGAGAAAGTGGATCACCTCCAAATACCTCAACATAGTTCGGTGGAATCTGAAGGCTTCTACTGGCCTTCTGAGTTCCATTTAGAAAGTTGCTTGTTTCCATACAGCAACAAATATTGTACTGGCATTCCATTCCGTTTCTGTTATTATGAACTTTAATAGCAAGAGTAATTAAAATTACGAGGAAAATTATAGATGTGGACCCTAACGCTATGACTAAGTAAAAGTTCAGTTTAGGAGAGAGCTCACGATCTTCACTTAGACCTGTGGCGCTGGATATCGTTTCACTACCTGTCACAGATATTACTATGGTTACTGTGGCTGACAGTGAGGGCGTTCCGCTATCGTTCACAACAATCACCAGCCTTTGTTTAGAAGCGTCTTTGTTTTGAATATCACGGATAGTCCAAACTTCACCGGTGTCTGCTGAAATAGTGAAGAGATCGGGATGGGTATCCTGAAAAATGTGGTAAGACAGACGAGCATTCTGCCCAGTATCGGCGTCAGTAGCTGAGACCTTGGCAACGAGATATCCAGGTTCAGCAGATCTGCTTATTGTCTCCATTACTGTTGACCCATACTGGGGCACAGGATGCACGATCACCGGGGCATTATCGTTCTGATCAAGGATAACAACATCAATTGTAACATTACTAGTGAGGGATGGGACTCCTGAATCCTGCACCCGAACGTATATCCGGAAATTTTTCAATATCTCGTAGTCAAACGATCTCTGAGCATAAATGACACCACTCTGCGAGTTGATGGAGACATAAGAAGCTAGCGATGAATTCAGGATAGTATATTTCAGTCGAGCATTCAGTCCTCTGTCTGGGTCAAAAGCTGTCAGGGAAAATATGGATCCCCCAATAACGTTGTTCTCCATAACATTTGCCGTGTATACAGACTGCGTAAAACTGGGCGCATTATCATTTACATCTGAAACTTCCACCTGAAATGTTTCCTTGGATGTGAGGGGAGGCGTCCCTGCGTCCGTACAAGTCACAGTAATGTCATAGCTGGAGATAGTCTCGCGATCCAGCACGTGCTGTACAAACAGTTTCCAATTGTTCTTCACAGGGGAATCTAACTTAAAGGGAAGATTATTCGGAATTCGACATTCTACATGCCCATTTTGCCCAGAATCATTATCTTCCGCACTGAGAAGGGCGATAACGGTTCCCACTGGAGCATTTTCTGTCACAGAATTGGTGATGGACGTCACCGACAGTTCGGGAGCGTGGTCATTCACATCAATAACATCCACCAAGACATCACAGTGCTGGGGCATTGGGTAAGGGCCGTTATCGACTGCTTCAAGATTAATAATAAATGTTTTGCTTTGTTCATAATCCAATTGCCTTTTCAGTCTGATTTCCCCAGTTTTGGAATTTACAGCGACTAATTCACGAACTGCAGCTGAATTGTGGCTGCTGAGGGCGTACGTTATCTCTCCATTCGGACCATCGTCCAAATCAGTGGCGTTTATGATAATAATCAGAGTTCCTATGGCAGCTGATTCTAGCAGATTGACCTTATAAACCGACTGCGAGAAAACGGGAGGGTTGTCATTCGCATCATTCACTGTGACTGTTACCTGGACCGTGCCCGACTTCACCGGGACTCCGCCGTCTTCTGCGAGTAGCGTTAACCTATGGGTCGATAACGTTTCCCTATCCAATGCCCTTTGCAACACCAATACTGGGAACTTCCCTATGCCATCGTGTACTTGTACATCAACAGTGAAATATTCATTGTGAAGGAGCTGATATGTCTGCAAGGAATTAGTCCCAATGTCCGGATCATGCGCAGCTTCAAGGGGGAATCGCGCTCCCGGTGCCCTGCTCTCTGAGATTTCCAGCCGGATCTGGTTTTTCGGGAAATTGGGAGAGTTGTCATTTATATCAAGAACCTCCACTTCCACCTGGTGCAGACCGAGGGGATTTTCAAGCACAACGTTGAAAGATAAAACGCATTGAGGGCTCGGTCCGCAAAGCTGTTCCCTGTCGATTCTTTCATTCACAAATAAAACTCCATTCTCCAAATTGACGTCAACATACTGCTTCCTCGGACTGGGCGCCACCCGCAATTTGCGTGCTGATAGCTGCTTTAAATCAAACCCCAAATCAATTGCGATATTCCCAACAAAGGCACCCAGTTGCAATTCCTCGGGTACAGAATAACGAATCTGGCCATAAACAAAATCCCAAGAGGTGATCAAACAGTAAAATATTTGATATTTCACTAGCCAGTTTATATTATCTCTCATTTCCAAGAGAAATCATTCCTATAGTTTCGACCCCAGACAATGCCTTATAAGAGCGATTTATTTAAATGGTAAAATGGAGATGCAGAGAATATCCGTACCTTCTTGTTATTTCCCCTACTGTTTCCATTGAAATGTTCTCGTTTTTTATTCTCTAATTCGAAAAGAATCGTGTATAAATCCTCCGGTGCTGCCTGCTATTCAGTTTTCATGGCGTCTGATCTTACGTGATGGCGGCTGGGTATTCAAGGGGGCTGTGCGGATCTCCAGTCACATCTCAGCTTCTGATTGGTGGAGAAAGCAGCATTCATATCAGCCCAATTAGAATTCAGCTGAGTTCTTAAAGCAAGAGGTGCTCTATTTGGCGCATCGTTGTTGCGTTTAATAGTGCACAGTTGAAATTAATTTCAGTATTGTAGATTATTCAGATTTTTGCAGAAATTTAGCTCCTGAATCGTTGTTTGAGTAAATTAGATACAACGAATGTCTTAAAGATTTACTGCTGTATAAGCCTTCAAAAACACGATCAAACACAGCAAAGTAGATCCTCTTACCGAGCATGCAGTGCATGCTCTTTGTATATTTGTTTTTTCATTGTTTCACGATCGTGGCCTCCTGTTAATTAATAGTCACGAAGCACTGCAGTTCCCCGTTTTGAACAGAATTGAAAGAAGAACAATAATGGAACTGCTTTACCAAGCCAAGTAATTTATTTTTTCATCATTTTAAACGAATACACCCATAATATTTTCATTAGAATAACGAAACATGTTTCAAACTCCTGCTGTCCAGAATACATAGCGAGTAGATTTCATCCATGACATTTCATAACTTAAGATTTTAAGTATTCTTCATGGTCTTTCCTAAAGCCAAAGCAAATCAGAGTGTCTTTGCTTAAACTGTAAACTAGAATGCCATAACGTCTGCCACTGAATTGCCTTCCATTCCACATATCAGACGAAATCTATGGCAATTACTGTAGGAATAAAAGTAGATAATCTCCCCAATGCCAATCTACTGACTCGAAAGTCTATATTCTCTCAAGAAATTTCATCTGTTATGGTTTTATCCCTGCTTTACCTTTAACTTTACTGGGAGCTATTTATCTTATTTCCTTCACCAATCCTGGATCTAACTCTAGGAAGCTATACACATTAAATTCAGGGAGATCTATCAAAACAGGAGCCTCATGAAGGTGTCTCTCCACCATTTCAAGGGAACATTGATGGGAGAAACACTGCATCTGACTCACATATCCGACATATAAGAAATCCTGACTTTGATAGTTGCAGAATACTGATCCCCTACGCAAACCATGCCTGCAACAATTCCCAGGGACCTTTCGTTCTCTTCCATCTCAGAGACTTCGGAAAACACTAGCACAATATTATGAGCGGGAATATTCACTGTTGACCGCATGATGTTAATTTATATTCAACAATCGTCAGATAAGCATGCAGTCCTTCCTCACGTGGAACAAACTATACAAAGTTGCTGCTTTGACTTAAGAACCATTCCGATAAAATAACAGAATTGCTAGGCATAGTCACTCTGGCAACAGGTATGACAACCGTTTCTCCACGAATTAAGTTATACTGCCGTCAATGAATTCACAAAGGCTTCACTACTTATTACAAGTTATTAAAGTAGATACATAAATGCTATGATTTTGATGGGACACCAGAAGTTTGGCATTTAGGTGTTCCTCTAGTCTTCTGCCACTTGCAGTTATCTGTCTCTGGATAGGTAACTGCAACGACACCCAGAATACTCAACGTCATTCAAATCAAAGCCTTCACCCTGTTTAACAGTACATACCAACCTAATTGTTCATTCAGTCCATCACGGAATTCATTGGAATAACCGGGTGACATTTCTCCAAATTGTCCGATATACTACTGTTTATCAGAAAATTGTGAATGAGTTAAATCATACACTGTCAGAAGTGAGAACACCCCTAGTTTCTGTGCGCGTTCAACACTCTTCGTGCCCTTCCACCACTAGGAAGGAGATACTCAGATATTTGTTGAAACATTCTCTTTCAGATTGAATAGGTACTTCCCACAATAAGTACAGGGGCCGATAGTGTCCAGATCGAAGCTCTATGCTTACTGGCAGCGGATAAACTATATTCGATCATTTACATACTAAATAGTGCCCCAAAACGATTTGAAATATGTTAATATGAAATCTGTTCATTATATTAATCAACACTGTGGAGAGAAACGCAAATATAACATTCCAGACTGATCACCTTACATCGAGTTGCGACTTAGGGTCATCAGATACAATCGTGGACGCTTTGCTCTCTCTTCACAGATGTTGCTGCAATTTCAGTATATTACGCTAATTTTTATTTCTGCTTCCCAATAGGTACATGGTTATCTACCTTCGGAATTTAAATACAAAGTGACCTAAAAGAAACAAAATGGGGAAAACGGCTGCTTTCAAATGAAGTGCTCGCAGCAAACACATCCAAATGTATGCTGCTGGATTTTCTCAACTTACTTAAAATATAATACGCAGTCAGCATGTAGTAATTCAAATAATAAGGCGATCAACTTCGCAAAAGAAATGGGCCAAACAATTACTTTTCTTTTGCGCAGTAGATCGCTTTTGAATTGCCGTTCCAGGCTTCGGACCTTACCATTTCTGCATTTCCTTTCCCAATCGTACTTTTCTCCGCGTAGTGCATCACTACAGATTGTGCGCAGGTGTGTGAGGTTGCGTAGTCTCTTTTCACGCTGTGCAGCGTGGAACACGATTCGTAACGGAAACTCTGAGAAAGTGGATCACCTCCGAATACCTCAACATAGTTCCGTGGTATTTGAAGACTTCTACTGGCTTTTTGAGTCCCATTTAGGAAGTTCCTTGTTTCCAAACAACAACAGATATCCAGAGAATTGTATTGGCATCCCATTCCAGTTCTGCTTTTATTAACTATAATCGCAAGAATAATTAAAATTACGAGAAAAATTATAGACGTTGTCCCTAATGCTATGAGTAAGTAAAGGTTCACATCAGGAGAGATCTCGCGATCTTTACTTAAACTGGTGGCACTGAAAATCTTTTCATCTCCAGTCACAGATATTACTATGGTTACTGTGGCTGAAAGTGAGGGCGTCCCATGATCTTTCACAACAATCACCAGCCTTTGTTTTGAAGCATCTTTACTCTGAATACCGCGGATACTCCAAACTTCACCGGTGCCTGCTGAAATAGTGAAGAGATCGCGATGGGTAGCCTGAAAAATGTCGTAAGATAGACGGGCGTTCTGACCAGCGTCAGCGTCAGTAGCTGAGACCTTGACAAGGAAGTATCCAGGTTCAGCGAACCTGCTTATTGTCTCCATTACTGTTGACCCATACTCGGGTAAAGGATGCACTATCACTGGGGCATTATCGTTCTGATCAAGGATAACAACATCGATTGTAACGTTACTGGTGAAGGCTGGGACTCCAGAGTCCTGCACCTGAACTTGGATCTGGAAGTATTTCAAAATCTCGTAGTCAAAAGATCTCCGAGCAAATATGACACCACTTTGCGGGTCGATGGAGACATATGAGGCTACTGGTGAATTCAGGATAGTAAAATTCAATAGGGAATTCTGTCCCGAGTCTGGATCGAAAGCTGTCGGGGAGAATATCGAATCGCCAATATCGTTGTTTTCCATTACATTAGCCGTGTATACAGACTGCGTAAAACTTGGCGCGTTGTCATTTATATCTGAAACTTCTACGCGGATCGTTTTCTTGGATGTTAGAGGAGCATCCCCTGCATCAGTGCAAATTACAGTAATGTCATACCTCGAGGTAGTTTCGCGATCCAATGCATGTTGTATAAATAGTTTCCAATTGTTATTTATAGAGGAATTTAATTTAAAGGGAAGTTCATTCGGAATTCGACATTGCACTTGACCATTTCTCTCAGAATCCTTGTCCTCTGCACTGATAAGGCCGATAATAGTTCCCACTGGAGCATTTTCTGCCACGGCATTTGACATGGATGTCACCAAAAGATCAGGGGCATTGTCATTCACGTCGATTACATCCACCAACACATCGCAGTACTGGGGTATTGGGAGATGCCCACTATCGATTGCGTGAACATTAATTACAAAAGATTGTCTTTCTTCATAGTCCAACTGCCCTTTCAGTACGATTTCCCCAGATTTGGAATTCACTCCTACTAATGCACGAATCTCAGCTGAATTATGGCTGCTAAGGTCGTACTTTATCTCTGCATTCGGACCATCGTCCAAATCAGTGGCATTTAACGTGATAATCAGAGTTCCTATGGGAGCCGATTCCAACACATTCACCTGATAAACCGACTGTGAGAAAACAGGAGAGTTGTCATTCGCATCGTTCACTCTGATTGTTACCTGGACCGTCCCTGATCTCGCAGGGACTCCACCGTCTTCGGCAACTAGAGTTAACTGATGGGTAGATATCGTTTCTCTGTCCAAAGCCCTCAGTAGCACCAATACTGGTAACTTTCCTATCCTTTCTCGTTCTTGTACATCAAGAATGAAATATTCATTGGGAAGGAGCTTGTATGTCTGTAATGAGTTAGTTCCAATATCCGGATCATGCGCGGCCTCGAGGTGGAATCGCGCTCCCGGTGCCCTACTCTCTGAGATTTCCAGGCGGATCTGTCTTTTAGGAAAACTGGGAGCGTTGTCATTTACATCGAGAATCTCCACTTCCACCTGGTGCAGACCGAGGGGATTTTCATGCACAACGTTGAGTGACAAAACACATTCGGTGCTCGGCCCGCAAAGTTGCTCCCGGTCGATTCTTTCTTTCACAAATATAATCCCGTTCTCCAAATTGACGTCAACATACTGCTTCCTCGGACTGGGCGCCACCCGCAATCTGCGAGCCGACAGCTGCTTTAAATTTAACCCCAAATCAATTGCGATATTTCCAATAAAGGCACCTATTTGCAATTCCTCGGGAACGGAATAACGAATGTGGCCACAAACAACATTCCAAGAGGTGATCAAACAGTAAAATATTTGATATTTCACTAGCCAGCTTATATTATCTCTCATTTCCAGGAGAAATCATTCCAATGGTTTCGACTCGAGACAATGCCTTTTCACAGCGATTTATATAAATGGGAAAATACGATGCAGAGAATATCCGTACCTTTTGTTGTACACTGTTGCTTGCATTGAAATATTATTTTTTTCCTCTCCAATTCGAAAAGATCCGCGTTTAAATCCTCCAATGCTGCGTGCTCTGCAGTGTTCACGGCGTCTGATCTTAGGCGATGGCGGCTGGGTACTGAAGGGGGCCGTGCGGATCACCAGTCACATCTCAGCTTCTGATTGGCCGATAATATAACATACATATCTGACCAATTAGAATTCAGCTCATTTCTTAAAGCCAGAACTACGTTATTTAGCGCCGTTTGTTACATTTAATAGTGCACAATTGATATTTATTTTAGCATTCTAGATGATTTTGATTTCTGTCAAAATTGCATTCCTGAATCGTAGTTTCAGAAACTATGTTGTGAAAATTTAAAAAACCTAACATGAGGTAAACCCATGGGAATCTCGATCAAATTCAACCACGTCTCCTCTTGCAAATAATCAAATTACATGCAGAGTCCAGTTTCATCTTGCTTTTATAGTCATGACCACCTGTTAATTAATTCTCATGTAATTTTCGCGCTCATCCGGTGCACAAAACCAAAGGAAAAATTAAAACAGAGCTGTTTTGCCAGATGACTAAGCTCTCTGTGTATAATGTAAACGAATCCATTAACAACATTTTCATTTATATGAGGTAAAATATGTTTCTGTGGACAATAAATAACCGAATAAATCGGATTTTTTCTATAGCTATTCAAAATTTGGTGAAAATGCCTTCATTCAATACTCTCCATAGTATTTTCCTGAGCAAAAGCTAATGTTTTTGACTTTGTGTAAAATGTACACCAGCATGCCACGATGTCTAGCATTAAGTCTCTGGCCAGCCATGGAAGCCATAGAAAGGGTGCAGAGGAGATTTACAAATGTTGCCTGGATTGAGGAATATGCCTTATGAGAATAGGTTCAGTGAACTCGGCCTTTTCTCCTTGGAGCGCTGGATCATGAGAGGTGACCTGATAGAGGTGTATAAGGTGATGAGAGGCATTGATCATGTGGATAGTCAGAGGTTTTTTCCCAGGGCTGAAATGGTTGTCACAGGACGACGCAGGTTTAAGATGCATCTATAGGGAGATGTGCTGTCAACAGCACTTCTCCCTATAGATGCCGCCTGGACTGCTGCGTTCCACCAGCATTTTGTGTGTGTTGCTTGAATTTTCAGCATCTGCAGATTTCCTCATGTTTGCAGGTTTAAGATGCTGGGGAGTAGGTACAGAGGAGATGTCAGGGGTAATTTTTTTACTTAGTGAGTGGTGAGTGCGTGGAATGGGCTGCCGGCAACGGTGGTGGAGGCAGATACAATAGGGTCATTTAAGAGACCTTTGGATAGGAATATGGTGCTTAAAAATAGAGGTTATTGGTAAGCATAGTAATTTCTAAGGTAGGGACATTTTCGGAACAACTTTGTGGGCCGAAGGGCTTGTATTGTGCTCTAGATTTTCTGTTTCTATCAATTGAAACTGGTGTTTTTCCACATGCCTTTGAACAGTGGCAGTCAAACTGCTATTTAAGAAGCCAAACATCGATTGTGAGGCACCAGCTAACTGCAGGCCTTTATCAAATATTCCCTTCCTAAACAAGATTCTTGAGCAAGTCATTTCTCAACTCAACCAACTCAACAACTTTATGAAAGAGAGAAAAAATTCAGTCAGGATTTGAGCAACCCACAGCATAGAGACAACCTATACCGAAGTTGTCTGAGACCTTAGGTTCAGCACTGTTGCCAACAGAATCTCAGTTCTAATTCTTCTAGATCTCAGTGCTGCCTTCGAAAAAAATGACTATAGCATTCTCTTGGATCGTCTTGAGGAATGGATTGGTCTCTTAGTGCCCTTAATTGGTTATGATCGCATATCTTAAAATTTTTGTTTGTTTTTGTCTTGTAGCCAAATTTTCCAAGAGATACAATGTACCTTTTGGTATTACTCGGGGAAGCAGTCTTAGTCCCTTACTCTTCTTATATATACTGGCCTTTGGAGACATAATTAGAGAGCATAAATTTGATCTCCACAGTTATGCAGATGATACACAACTGAGCCTGATGATAACATCCTATTTTCTTTGACTTCTGATGTGGTTGCAATTAAAAAACTGGATAAGCTCCAATTTCCTAAAATAAAATGAAGATAATTGAAGATATAACTGAAATGCCATTGGTTGGTCTCAAATTCAAAAGAGATAAACTTCCTGATAAATTTGGCTCCCCTTGTAAAGTCAGAAGTAACACGTCATTGTGTTATCCTTGTTTCAGATTTGAATTTTAAATCCCGCATAAAGAAAGTGACCAGAGCAGCATTTCTACACTTAAGAAATATTGCAGAGGTACGTTCGCTTCTGTCACGCAATGATTCTGAAAAGTTAATTCACGCCTTTATATCAAACTGACTAGATTACTGCAATGCTGTTCTTCCAAAACACTCTATTACCTGACTTCTAAATATTTAGAACGCTGCTGTTATACTTTAAAGCCAAATCCAAGATGAGGGAACATATTACCATCGTACTGGCTACTCTGTATTGGCTCTCTGTACTTTATAGTAGTGATTTTAAAGTTCTCTGCCTCATGTTTAATGCTCTTAATGGTCTAGAACCGGTGAACATCGCAAAATCGTCTTCGCTTTATAATCCTGCTCCAGCTCTTAATTCTTCTACTGCCAATCTCTTAGATTTAAAAAAGCTTCCACAAAAGATAATTGACAGGTTATCTCTTGAGCTAAGCTTCTTAACTGTGGAATTCAATACCTAAAATTATAAGCGATGCAGACTCATTAGACACTTTTAAATGCCAACTGAAAGCGAATTTATTTAGCTTTGTTTTAAAAAACTTTTTTTCTTTTATTTTCAATTTATTTCCCTGTTTATACTTACAACCCATTGTAAAGCAGATTGAACTACATCCTGTGTATGAAAATTGTTCCATAAATAACGTTATTATTATTCAAAAATAATGCGCATCAAATACAGACAACCCACGAGAATTTCGATAAAATTCAAATAGGATAGACAGGCGAAAGAGAATCACGTGGAATTCCAGAAACTGGTGTAGCAGTCACTGGACCTACAAAATCCTGAAAAAAATAGAATAGAAAGCAATAGATAGCAAATGGATATGAGGATCGAAATCAATACGCACAAATACATTTTGATGTAGAAATTAAATTCGTCCCATTAAATGCAATGGCTTCAAAAACGATTATTTTCTTTTGCGGAGTAACTCACCTCGTTACTTGTATTGCAGCTGTAGATTTCAGAGCTTACCATTCCTGCACTTTCTTTAGCTAGAGTTGCTTGCCCTGCGTAGGAATTTTCTGCAGGTGGTCCACGTTTGTGTGGGGCCGTGAGTTGTTTCTTTACGGAATACAACGTTGAACACGACTCGTAACGGAAGCTCTGAGAAAGTGGATCACCTCCAAATACTTCAATATAGTTTGGTGGTATATGAAGGCTTCTACTGGCCTTTTGAGTTCCATTTAGGAAATTTCTTGTTTTCCAACAGCAACAGATATTCGGAGAGCTGTAATGGCATCTCATTCCGTTTCTGTTATAAACATTGATAGCAAGGATAATTAAAATTACTAGAAAAATGACAGATGTTGTTCCTAATGTTATGACCAAATAAAGGTTCAGATCAGGGAAGAACTCACGATCTTTACTTAAACTGGTAGCACTGGTGATCGTTTCGCCCCCTGCCAAAGATATTACTATGGTTACTGTGGCTGATAGTGAGGGCCTTCCATTATCTTTTACAACAATCACCAGTCGCTGTTTAGAAGCATCCTTACTCTGTATACCACGGATAGTCCAAACCTCACCAGAGTCCGCTGAAATAGTAAACAAATCACGATGGGTAGCCTGAAAAATATGGTAAGACAGACGGGCATTCTGACCAGCGTCGGCGTCCGTGGCTGATACTTTGACCACGAGGTATCCAGGTTCGGCAAACCTGGATATTGTCTCCATTACTGTTGACCCAAACTCAGGTAAAGGATGCACTATCACTGGGGTATTATCATTTTGATCAAGGATAACAACATCAATTGTAACGTTACTGCTGAGGGCTGGGACTCCAGAGTCCTGCACCTGAACTTGGATCTGGAAGTTTTTCAATTTCTCGTAATCAAACGATCTCTGCGCAAAGATGACACCACTCTTTGAATTGATGGAGACATACGAGGCCACGGATAAATTCAGAATACTAAATTTCAGTCGGGCGTTCTGCCCAGTATCTGGATCGAAGGCTGTCAGAGAGAATATGGAATCCCCAACAACATTGTTCTCCATAATATTTGCCGTGTATCTAGGCTGTGTAAAACTTGGGACATTATCATTTACATCTGAAACTTCCACATGGATCGTTTCCTTAGAGGTGAGGGGAGGGTTCCCTGTGTCCATGCAAGTTACAGTGATGTCATACCTAGAGATAGTTTCGCGATCCAGTTCATGCTTTATCAGCAGTTTCCAATTATTCTTCACGGGGGAATCTAACTTAAAGGGAAGTTTATTCGGAATTTGACATTGCACTTGCCTATTGTGCCCAGAATCCTTATCTTCTGCATTAAGAAGGGCGACAATAGTTCCCACTGGGGCATTTTCTGGCACGGCATTTGACAAGGATGTCACCGTAAGTTCAGGTGCGTTGTCATTCACATCGATTAAATCCACCAGCACATCGCAGCGCCGAGACATTGCGGGTTCACCATTATCCACTGCTTGAATATTGATTACAAAAGTCTTTCTTTTTTCATAGTCCAAGTGATCTTGCAGTCTAACTTCACCGGTTTTGGAATCCACACGTACTAACGCACGGACCTCAGCTGAATTATGGCTGCTGAGGGCATATGTAATCTCTCCATTCGTACCATCGTCCAAATCAGTGGCGTTTAGCGTGATAATCAGCGTTCCCATGGGAGCCGATTCTAACATAATGACCTTATAAACCGACTGCGAGAAAACAGGAGAGTTGTCATTCGTATCCTTCACTATGATTATTATCTGTGCAGTGCCTGATCTCACAGGGACTCCGCCGTCTTCAGCAAGAAGCGTTAACTGATGCGTCGATATCGTTTCTCTGTCCAAACCCCTTTGCAGAACCAACAACGGTAACGCTCCTATTCTATCGCGTTCTTCTATGTCAAGAATGAAATATTCATTGTGAAGGAGATGGTATGTCTGCAAGGAATTAGCTCCAATGTCCGGATCGTGCGCTGCCTCGAGGGGGAATCGCGCTCCCGGTGCCATAATCTCTGAGATTTCCAGACGAATCTGACTGTTGGGGAAACTGGGAGCGTTGTCATTTACATCGAGAATCTCCACTTCCACCTGGTGCAGACCGAGGGGATTTTCAAGCACAACGTTAAATGATAAAACGCATTCGGTGCTCGGCCCGCAAAGTTGTTCCCTGTCGATATTTTCATTCACAAATAAAATGCCCTTCTCCAAATTAACGTCAACATACCGTTTCCTCGGACTGGGCGCCACCCGCAATCTACGAGCTGACAGCTCCTTTAAATTTAACCCCAAATCAATTGTAATATTCCCAACAAAGGCACCCAGTTGCAATTCCTCGGGAATAGAATAATGAATCTGGCCCCTAACAAAATCCAAACGGGCAAACAAACAGCAAAAGAGCTGATATTTTACTAACCAGAGTATATTATCTCTCATTTCCAGGAGAAATCATTCCAATGGTTTCGACCCGAGACAATGCCTTTTCGCAGCGATTTATTTAACTGGGACCAATGCGTTGCAGAAAATATTTGTACGTTTTTGATATCTCCTCTGTTGTTTGGATTGCTATTTTCTCATTTTTCTCCAATTCGAAACGAGCCGTGTGCTGCTGGTATCCAGTTTTTACGGCGTCTGATCATACGTGATGGCGGCTGCGTATTGAAGGGGGCTGCGCGGATCACCACTTGCAGCTCAGCTTCTGATTGGTGAACGATGCAGCTTTCATATCTGGCCAATTGGAATTCAGCTAATTTCTTAAAGCAAGTGATATTCCATTTGACACTGAGTTGTTACATTTAATAGTGCGCAATTTAAATTAATTTCAGCATTCTAGATAAAGAGTGTTACAGAAACTTAGCTTCCGAATCATAGTTTCACATACTCAATGCAGTAAATACCTTAAAGATCAACTGTTGGAAAATATCTTCAGGAAGAGATAAGATTCAAAAAAGTATTTGCTCTTGCTGAGAATCTAATTATAGAAATGGTCTATGTACATGTGTTTCATCGTTCTTTTAATGTCGTTGCCAGCTAGTAGTTAATACTTATGGAACTATTTCACACACCTCCCTTTGTACAGACCAAACCAAAAACAAATATAGAGCTGCTTTGCCAAGACGAATATTAACAATAGCTTTTCATAATGTGAAGGTTTCCGTGTAAGTACTCTCCATGGTCATTTGCTGAAGGAAAGGCTAACGAAACCGGCGTTGTTTTAAATGTAAGTTGGAATGCCATCATGTCTATGATTAAATCCCTTTCCAGTGCCGATATCTGACGACATCGAAGACTATCACTGCAGAACTGAATGGAGATAACCTGTACAATGCCACTCCACTGACTCGAAATTCAATATTCTGATAAGTACTTTAATATGCTCTGATTTCATTCCTGCTCTACCTTTAATTTTGACTGGGAATTATATATCACAGTTCCTTCACTAATCCTGGACCTAAACCTTCGAACTTTTACGCAATAAATTTACGGGAGCTGTCTCAACACAACGGACTCACTGATTCGGGGAGGCGTCTCCTCACTTCTTCTCCAAGGGCAACATGGATGAGAGAAACACTAGCCTTGCATGTAACACCCATATCCAGGATACAAAGAATCACAACGTTGATACTGAAGAATGCTAATCCCCAAACCAAACCATATCTGTAATAATTGTTTGGGAATTGGCGTGGAATTTTCTATCTCGACTTCCGAAAATAGCAGCTCAATATTATGTGCGTGAATGTTCGCTGTTGACCACACGATGTTAATTTATATTTAACATTCGTCAGAAAAGTAAACAGTCCGTACTTATTTGGAAAAAGCTCAACACAATGCCTAAATATTTTACAAGTACTCGAATATGTAAATATAAAATCACCCGGAATACTCAATGCCATCCATATCAAAGCATTCATCCTGATTAGCAGTATATAAAATGCCTTAAACATTTATTCAGTCCATCACAGAGTGAACTGGAATAACTCATTGATACTTCTCCAAATTCTCTCTCAGATCTGGATAATTGTTGGGTAAGACGTCAGTGAGGCCTAATTTTGGAGTATTGTGTGAAGGTCTGGTCACCTGCCTACAGGAAAGATGCAAGCAAGTTTACAAGGATGTTGCCAGGTTTGGAGGGCCTGAGTTATAAAGAAAGATTGAATAGATCGGGACTTTATTCCTCAGAACGTAGAAGATTGAGAGAAGATTTGTTAGTGCTGTACAAATTAATTAGGGAGTATAGAAAGGGTACATGCAAGCAGGCTTTTTCCATTGAGTTTGGGGTGGGACTACAATCAGAATTCATACGTTAAGAGTGATATATGAAAATTTAAGGGTAAAATGGGGGGAAACTACTTCACTCAGCAGATTGTGAGAGTGTTGAATGAGCTGCCAGCACGAGGTAGATTTCAACGTTTGAAGTTTGGATAGGTTCATGGATAATAGGCTATGGTCCCCGTGCAGTTCGATGGGAGCAGGCAATTTAAATGGTCTCTACATGGAAGACCGGCCGAAGGGCCTGTTTCTGCCCTGTAGTTTTCTATGAAACCATGACTCTAATAAAGAAATTTAAATGCACAAGGAAATAACAGCACGACAAAGTCCCATGCACTGCTAAGACATACCTAACTATTTATTAGAGACTTGTGAATGAACTATTGTGTGAAGCTGTCACAGGAGACATATTTGGTTTCTACGATGTTTGAGCGCTCTCGGTACACTTTAGCCACTAAAAAGGAGGCAATCAGCGTCTTATTGGAAGACTCCCTGTTAGATTGATTATGTAACGCCAATAATATATGCAGAGTTAATTAATGTCAGAATCAACACTCTGGCTCAGTAGCAGATAATTTAGATACAATACATAGTTTAAATACTAAATAGTAATCCAAAATGTTTCATTGAGCGAAACGTGGACGCTTGATTCTCGCTCCACAGATGTTGCTGTAATTTCTATACATCAAGCTAGTTTTGATTTCAACTTTTCAACGGCGACATGATTACTTCCCTCAGCTTTTAAATACAAGTGACTTTAAAAAACTGGGAAGAACTGTTACTCTCAAATGATGAGCTCACAGCAAGTTATGTTCAGGGGTATGCTCCTGGGTTTTGGCAACAGATCTAAAATATGAGTGTAGTAAATGTGGATCAGTTTAACCCTCCGCCCCCCCCCCCCCCCCCACCCACCAAGCTCTTTGATTAACTTCACTTAAGAAAAGCCTGTGGGCTTCCAGGACTTTGTGGAAGAACGCGTTGCAATTACATATAACCCTCCAAAATTCCGAACAGAAAAAAAAATGCACGACAAGCAGGGTTGTGGCTCATGAACCAAGAATACTTTGACGGAGAGATTCAAATAGTCCCAGGATATGCAATAGCCGGAAAACCAAAACGGTTTACTTTCTTTTGCGAATTAACTCACCTCATTATGTGTATTGCAGCTGTAGATTTCAGGATTTACCATTCCTGCACTTTCTTTCCCAAGAAGTTTCTGCTGTGCATAGGGAATATCTGTAGACGCTCCTCGTGTGTGGGGTGTCGGGAATTCTCTCTTCACTGATCGCAAAGTTGAACATGGTGACTCGTAACGGTAGCTCTGAGAAAGTGGATCACCTCCGAATACCTCAACATAGTTAGGCGGTATCTGAAGGCTTCTACGAGCTTTTTGAGTTCCATTTAAGTTTCTTGTTTCCAAACAGTAACAAACATTGTATTGGCATCTAATTCCGTTACTGTTATTATGAACTTTAATAGCAAGGATAATTAAAATTATGAGGAAAACAATAGATGTCGTTCCTAGTGCTATGACTAAGTAAAGGTTCATTTTAGGGGAGAACTCGCGATCTTTGCTTAAGCTGGTGGCATTGGGGACCTTTTGACTTCCTGTCACAGATATTGCTATGGTTACCGTGGCTGATAGTGAGGGTGTTCCCTTATCTTTCACAACAATCACCAGCCGTTGTTTTATAGCATCCTTACTTCGTATACTACGGATAGTCCAAATATCACCAGAGTCCGCAGAAATCGTGAACAAATCGAGATGGGTAGCTTGAAAAATCTGGTAAGACAGATGGGCATTCTGACCAGCGTCGGCATCAGTAGCTGAGACCCTGACCACAAGGTATCCAGGTTCAGCAAACCTGGATATTGTCTCCATTACTGTTGACCCATACTCGGGTAAAGGATGTATAATCACTGGGGCGTTATCGTTCTGATCAAGGATAACAAAATTAACTGTAGTGTTACTGGAGAGGGGTGGGACACCAGAATCCTGAACCCTAATGTATATCTGAAAGTTTTTTAACTGTTCGTAGTCAAAGGATCTCTGAGCAAATACGACACCACTCTGGGAGTTGATGGAGACATATGAGGCCTCGGATGAACCCAGGATAGTAAAGTCCAATCGGGAATTCTGACCTGTGTCTGGATCGAAAGCTGTCAGGGAGAATATGGAGTCCCCAATAACGTTGTTCTCCATAACATTTGCTGTGTATGCAGACTGCGTAAATCTTGGCGCATTATCATTTACATCTGAAACTTCCACCTGGATCGTTTCCTTGGATGTGAGGGGCGGCGTCCCTGCATCTGTGCAAGTCACCGTAATGTCATACCTGGAGGTAGTTTCATGATCCAGTGCATGCTGTATAAATAGTTTCCAATTGTTTTTCACAGGGGAACGTAACTTAAAGGGAAGATTATTCGGAATTCGACATTCGACCTGCCCATTTTGCCCAGAATCCTTATCTTCCGCACTGAGGAGGGAGATAATGGTTCCCACTGGTGCATTTTCTGCCACGGCATTTGACAGGGACGTCACTGACAGTTCTGGAGCGTTGTCATTAACGTCGATGACATCCACAAACACATCGCAGTGCTGGGGCATTGGGTACGGACCATTATCGACTGCTCGCAGATTAATCATAAATGTTCTGCGTTGTTCATAGTCCAATGGTCCTTTTAGTTTGATTTCACCAGTTTTGGGATTCACATCAACTAATTCGCGAACCGCAGCTGGATTCTGGCTGCTGAGGGCGTACGTTATCTCCCCATTTGGGCCATCGTCCAAATCTGTAGCGTTTAACATAACAATCAGAGTTCCTATGGGAGCCGATTCCAACAGATTTACCTTATAAACCGACTTCGGAAAAACAGGAGAGTTGTCATTCGCATCCTTCACTGTGACTGTTATCTGGGCTGTGCCGGATTTCGCAGGGACTCCGCCGTCTTCAGCAAGTAGCGTTAACCTATGGGTCGATATCGTTTCCCTGTCCAATGCCTTTTGCAACACCAATACTGGGAACTTTCCTATACCATCGTGTACTTGTACATCGACAATGAAATATTCATTGTGAAGGAGATGGTATGTCTGCAAGGAATTAGTTCCAATGTCCGGATCTTGTGCGGCCTCGAGAGGGAATCGCACTCCCGGTGCCATAATCTCTGAGATTTCCAGTCCGATCTGTCTTTCAGGGAAATTGGGAGCGTTGTCATTTACATCGAGAACCTCCACTTCCACCTGGTACAGACCGAGGGGATTCTCAATCACAACGTTGAATGATAAAACGCATTCGGTGCTTGGCCCGCAAAGTTGCTCCCGGTCGATTCTTCCATTCACAAATAAAATCCCATTCTCCATACTGACGTCAACATATTGCTTCCTCGGACTGGGCGCCACCCGCAATCTGCGAGCCGACAGCTGTTTTAAATTTAACCCCAAATCAAGTACAATATTCCCAATAAAAGCACCTACTTGCAACTCCTCGGGAACAGAATAACGAATCTGGCCACGAACAAAATCCAAATGGGCAAACAAGCAGCAAATCAGCTGATATTTCACCAACCAGTGTATATTATCTCTCATTTCCAGGAGAAATCATTCCAATAGTTTCGACCCGAGACAAAGCCTTTTAGCAGCGATTTAGGCAAATGATAACTTGCGATGCGGAAAACACACGCCCCCTTTTTACGATATTCTCTGTTATTTACATTGAAATGTTCTTACGTCGTCTCCAGTTTGAAACGAACTGTGTATAGATACTCCGGTGTTGTTTCTTATGCCGTTTTCACGGCGTCTGAGCCTAAGCCATGGCGGCTTGGTACTGAAGGGGGCTGTGCGGATCACCAGTCACACCTCAGCTTCTGATTGGTCGATAATGCAGTATTCTTATCTGACCAATTAGAATTCATCTGATTTCTTAAAGCAAGAAGTACTTAATTTGGCGCAGCTTCTTACATTTAATAGTGTACAATTGAAATTTGTTTCAGCATTCCAGATTATTTTGATTTCTGCGGAAATTTCAGTCCTTGATTGTCATTTCAGGAACTATGATACAGTTAATATCTTAAATGACAAACATGAGATAAAGCCCCGAGGATCGAGATCAAATTCAATCAAACGTCTCCTCTTGCTTATAATGAAATCACATGCGGGGTTCATATATACTTGTTACATTGTGGGTTTGCAATGGTGGACACCTGCTAATTAATTCTTATGTAACCCTGTCGACCCCCACCAAATGAAGTAAAAGAAAAAGAGAAGCTGCTTTACCAGGATGAAATCTCTCTCTTTGCAGCAGTTTTAAGCGAATATTTGTATCGCCAAAATATATTTCTGTCCATAATAAATAGCCGAGCAAATTTGTTTGTATCTATAGCTTTTCATAATTTAAATGTTATCGATGAAATGCTCCCAGTGGTCGTTACGTAAAGCAAAAGCTAATACTTTTGCCTCTTTGTAAAATGTCAGCCAGAATCCACCACGTCTAGACTGTTCAGTCCTAATATCAAATGTGATCTATTGCTGTTACTAAAGAAATGAATGGAAACTTAATCAACAGACGCCGCTCTACTGAGGCAAAAAAAAAAAAAAGTCACTAAGGTACTTTAACATTCCCTGGCTCATAGACCAGCAGAGTTTGCAATTTTAATTTCCCAGTTTTGGAATTCACGCCATCTACTTCGTGAACTTCATTTTAGTTATGGCTGCTGAGGGCAGAGGTTTTCTCTCCACTCGGGCCATCATCCAATCAGTGGCACTTAACGTAATAGTGGGAGATACTATGGTAGCTGATCACAGCAAATTGACCTGATTACACCAACTACGAGAATACAGATTTGTCATTCACATCCTTCAATGTGATTGTGAAGACCGCAATCTGTGCGGATTTGTAATAACATCTCCACCTCACTGACAATCAACACTGCGCACCTCAGAGATGTGTGCTGAGCGCACTGATTCACTCTCTCTATACCCATGACTGTGTGGCTAAGCATGGTTCAGGTGCCATAAATAATTTGCTGATCATACAACCATGTTGGCAGAATCTCAGATGGTAACGAGCGGGCGTACAGGAGGGAGATATACCAGCTAGTTGAGTGGTGTCGCAGCACCAACTTTGCACACATTGACAATAAGACCAAAAAAGCTGATTGTGCACATCAGAAAGAGTAAGACGAGGAAAGATAAACCAATACCCACAGGGGAAACAGAAGTGGAGAGAGCGGGCAATTTCAAGTTCCTGGCTGTCAACATTTCTGAGGATCTAACCTGGACACAACATATCGATGCAGCTATAAAGAGGGCAGATTACGACTATATTTTATTAGGAGTGTGAGTAGATTTCGTTTATCACCTAAACTACTCCAAAACTTCTACTGTGGAGAGCATTCTAACAGGCAGCATCATCGTCTGGTATGGATCGAGGGCGCAAGTGGGGTTGGGGGTTACTGCATAGGTTCGAAGTAAACTGCAGAAAGTGTTAACGTTAGTCAACTCCATAATGCGTATCACCCCATGTACTATCCAAGACATCTTCAAGGAGTGGTGCCTCAGAAAGGCAGTGTCCATCATTAAGGACGCCCACCACCCAGGACATGCCCTTTTCTCATTGTTACCATCAAGAAAGAGGTACAGAAGCCTGAAAGCAGACACTCAGCGATTCAGGACCATTGTTCCTTCTGCCATCCAATTTGTAAATAGACATTGAACCCATGAACATTACCTCACTCCTTCTTTTATTTCTGTTTTGCACTACTGACTTAAACTTAACTATTTGGTATACATGTATATACTTGGTGTAATTCAGTTTTTTGTTCTATATTTATCATGTACTACCATGTATTGTGAAGTTAACAAATTTCACGACATATACCGGTGATATTAGACCTGCTTCTGGTACAGATTCTGATCATGTAAACGCACAGCATGCAACAGCACTCCGAAAACAAAAGCTAGAGTGATTGACTGTGTTCAAAATGTAATGCAGATTGCAATTCATTCAGTGTCTTCCTAGTTCTTATATTAGACATGATCTATAGTTATATTTGGAGAAGTGAATAGAATAGTAACTTGTAGTTCTCTAATATTCTCTGCTTTCATCCTGTAATACGTTTAGCTTTGACTAGGAATCATATATCACAATTGTTTCACTGCTCCTAAATGGAATTCTTGGAACTTCTTCTGCAGTAACTTTGCAGGAGATCCACCACCTCATTGCCTTATAATGATGTTTCTTCGCCACTTTTCTAAGGGCCTCGTCGGATGGGTAACACTAGCCTTATCGATGGCATTCACATAACCAGACAAAGAATCATAACCTTGATTGTTCAGGTCTGCTAATCTGTAAAGCAAATCATCTCTTCAGTAACTACACTTCCATCTCGGACACTTCCTAAGCTATGTTCCAGCTTAGTATTATAATTGGGAAAGTCTGTTGTCGAGCACACGATGCAAATTTGTATTCAACATTCCCTAAATAGGCGAGATGTCCATACTCACATGAAAGAAGTTCCACAGAATACTGTTGCTTTGACTTGTAACTTAAGAAACACTCGAACACTTAAGAAACCAGAAGTTACTATTCTATTCACTTCTCCAAATATAACTATAGATCATGTCTAATATAAGAACTAGGAAGACTCTTAATAAATTGCAATCTGCATTACATTTTGAACACAGTCAATCACTCTAGCTTTTGCTTTCGGAGTGCTTTTGCATGCTGTGCGTTTAAATGATCAGAATCTGTATCAGAAGCAGGTTTAATATCACTGGCATATGTCGTGAAATTTGTTAACTGTACAATACATGGTAGTACACTTAAAAAAATAACAGAATTGCTTGCCATTGCCCATCCCGAGCAACCACTTCTTCTCGAGTTTAGTCACGGTGCCATCATTGATTCTCAAAATACTGATTGAAGAACTTAAGTGCTATAGTTATGATAGATCATCAGAAGCGGGCTTTTGTTGTTCCTCTTGTCTTCTGAAACTTGAAAGCCACAAATCAGTTTTTTTCCTTGAATATTTAACAACTACCCGAATATCTAACTGTGACATTACACATAACACACAATACCATTCAAATCAAAACCTTCATCCTGATTAGTAGTACGGCAAATTCATTCTACCGCAGAATTCGCTAGCATAACTCATTGGTATTTCTCGAATTTTCTCCCAGACCTGGCTAATAAAGGAATGTAAATGAACTAGGCAGTAACCACACAGCAAAGTCCCATGCCCTACTAAGTCAGACCTCTCTATGTATCAGCAACATTTGAAATTGCCACATACATACACTGAATGTGATAAAAGACCGTATATGTTGATTCTATGGGCTTTGGGAGCTGTCCGTAGACTTTCGCCAATAAGAAGGAGGTAATCAGAATCTTGTTGGAATATTTTCTCTTGCATTAAACTGGTAACACCCACAGCATAGAGTTCCATAATGCCTAGTATGAATGTCTAGGCTCATTAGTAGTAGATAAAGTACTGCGGATAATTTAGAAACGAATTAAGGACCCACAATGTATTGAAGTACTCATCTTGTCAAGCAGCACCGCCGGAGAGAAAACCAAATATAAATTTACGGACTGATCAACTTACATCGAATTCGGATTTAAGGTTAACGGCTGGAAACGTGTACCCTGGTTCTCGCTTCTCAGCTGTCGCAGCAATGTTTGTATTTTGTGTATGCGCTTTGCAGCATCTATGTGCTTCCACCACCCCCACTTTTTAGATTTGAAATACGTGGTGACCGAAGAAATCTGCTGAAAACTACTACTTTCAACGGAAGTGCTCAGAACAAGGATGTTCAACAGTTTACTCGCATTTTTTTACAAGATAGCAAAATATATAAAGTGTAGGAAATATGGACAAGTTTTACCCTACACAGAGCACTACGATAAACGTCAATTGCGATAGCAATACTTTAGAGAATCATCTGAGCTTTCGGGACCTGGTGCAGTTATACGATGACAATATATGCATGGCTACAAGAATCCAAGAAGATTAAAAAGTGGAAATTAGGCATTTTTCTCAAAACCATTATCTACAAAATGCTTTGAGCTAGATAATAATTTCGGCCTCTTAAGCGCATTCACCCTAAATTCCAAAACAATTTTTTCTTTGCGAAGTAACTCACCTCATTATTTGTATTGTAACTGTAGACTTCAGAGTTTAGCATGCCAGGGTTCTCTTTCACTATGAGTTTCTTTTGGCTGTAGGGAACAGGTGAAGATGGTCCGTGCGGGGTTGTAAAGTCTCTCTTCATGGTCTGCAAAGTCGAACACGACTCGTAACGGAAACTCTGAGAAAGTGGATCACCTCCGAATACCTCGACATAGTTCGGAGGTATCTGAAGGTTTCTACTGGCTTTTTGAGTCCCATTTAGAAAATTTCTTGTTTCCAAACAGTAACAAACATTGTACTGGCATTCCATTCCATTTCTATTATTATGAACTATAATAGCAAGAATAATTAAAATTACGAGGAAAATTATAGATATCGACCCTAACACTATGACTAAGTAAAGGTTTCTTTTGGGAGAGAATTCACGATCGTTGCTTAAGCTGGTGGAGCTGGAGATCGTTTCACTTCCTGTCACATATATCTCTATGGTTACTGCGGCTGAAAGTGAGGGCATTCCGTTATCTTTTACGACGATCTCAAGTCTTTGCTTAGAAGCATCCTTGCTCTGAATCGTCCTGATAGTCCAAATTTCACCGGTGTCTTCTGAAATAGTAAAAAGATCACGATTGGTAGCCTGAAAAATGTGGTAAGACAGACGAGCATTCTGCCCAGTATCGGCGTCAGTAGCTGAGACCTTGGCAACGAGATATCCAGGTTCAGCAAACCTGCTTATTGTCTCCATTACTGTTGACCCATACTCGGGCACAGGATGCACGATCACCGGGGCATTATCGTTCTGATCAAGGATATTAACATCGATTGTAGCGTTACTGGCGAGTGGTGGGACTCCAGCATCCTGAACCTTAATGTATATCTGAAAGTTTTTTAACTGCTCATAATCAAAGGATCTCCGAGCAAATATGACACCAGTCTGCGAGTTGATGGAGACATACGAAGCTGCGGGTGAATTCAGGATAGTAAAGTTCAAGCGGGAATTCTGTGCCGAGTCTGGATCGAAGGCGTTCAGAGAGAATATAGAATTCCCAATGGCGTTGTTTTCCATGACATTTACCGTGTATGTAGGCTGTGTAAAGCTTGGGACATTATCATTTACATCTGAAACTTCCACATGGATCGTTTCCTTAGATGTGAGCTGAGGGTTCCCTGTGTCCATGCAAGTTACAGTGACGTCATAACTCGAGGTAGTTTCGCGATCTAGCTCATGCTGTACAAGCAGTATCCAACTGTTGGTTATTGACGAATCTAACTTAAAGGGAAGTTTATTCGGAATTTGACATTGTACTTGCCCATTTTGCCCAGAATCCTTATCTTCTGCGCTGATAAGGGCGACAATAGTTCCCACTGCAGCATTTTCTGTTACGGCATTTGCAATGGATGTGAAGATCAGCTCAGGAGCGTTGTCATTCACGTCGATTACATCCACCAGCACATCGCAGTGTTGGGACATTGTGGGATGACCATTATCGATTGCTTGAATATTAATCATAAATGTTCTTTGTTGTTCATAGTCCAACGGTCCTTTCAGTGTGATTTCACCGGTTTTGGAGTTCACCCCAACTAATTCGCGAACCTCAGCTGAATTATGCCTGCTGAGGGCATATATTATCTCTGCATTTCGACCATCGTCCATATCAGTGGCATTTACCGTGATAATCGGTGTTCCTGTGGGAGCCGATTCCAAAATATTGACCTTATAAACTGCCTGCCGGAAAACAGGAGAGTTGTCATTCGCATCCTTCACTGTGACTGTTACCTGGGCTGTGCCCGATTTCACAGGAACTCCGTCGTCTACGGCAATTAGAGTTATCTGATGGGTCGATATCGTTTCTCTGTCCAAAGCCCTTTGCAGCACCAATAACGGGAACTTTCCTATACCATCTCGTACCTGTGCATCAAGAATAAAGTAATCATTGGGAAGGAGCTGGTATGTCTGTAAGGAATTAGTTCCAATATCCGGGTCGTGCGCAGCTTCAAGGGGAAATCTCGCTCCCGGTGCCATAATCTCTGAGATTTCCAGGCGTATCTGGCTTTCAGGGAAACTGGGACCATTGTCATTTACATCGAGAATCTCCACTTCCACCTGGTGCAGAGCCAGGGGATTTTCAAGCACAACGTTGAATATTAAAACGCATTCAGTGCTCGGCCCGCATAGTTGTTCCCGGTCAATTCTTTCATTCACATATAAAATTCCATTCTCCAAATTTACGTCAACAAACCGCTTCCTCGGACTGGGCGCCACCCGCAAACTTCTAGACGGTAGCTGCTTTAAATCTAACCCCAAATCAATTGCGATATTCCCAACAAAGGCACCCAGCTGTAATTCCTCGGGAATAGAGTAACGAATCTGCCCAGAAGCAAGACTCCAACGACAGAACAAAGAGAAAAACAGTTGGTATTTCAGCAGCCAGTTTATATTATCTCTCATTTCCAGGAGAAATCATTCCAATGGTTTCGCCCGGATACAAAGTCTTCTTATTGCGGTTTCAATTTATAACGGATAAATTCATGCAAAAATTAGCTGTACCTTTTTCCAAATTTACCCTTCTGTTTCTATTGAAATGTTCGCATGTTGTCTCCGGGTTGAAACGAATCGAATTGTCTCCGGTCCTGAAACAAATAAATGCTCTGGTACTGCTGGCTCTGCCGTTTTCACGGCGTCTGATCTTACGCGATGGCAGCTGGGTATGAAGGGGGTGTGCAGATCACCAGTCACATCCTAGCTTCTGATTGGTGGATAAGGTAGCACTCATAACTGCCCAATTGGAACTCAGCTCACTTCTTAAAGCAAGAAGTCGTTAATTTGGCGCACGGCCGTTGCATTTATTACTGCACACTCGAAATTGCTTTTAGTATTTCAGACCATTCAGACTTTTACCGGTATTTATCCCCAGAACCACGGTTTCAACAACTACGGCGCAGTGAATCTGTTGCAGATAAATTGTAAAGAAAAAACCCATTTGAAAGTGATTAAAGTTAACTACATAAATTCTTTTGCAGAGTTTCTAATTACATGCATGCTACATGCAGAGTGTTGCATCGTGATATTACAAACATTGTCGCCAGTTAATACTCATTAAACAATCCTGTCGCATTTTTCAACAGACCAAAGCAATTTTCAACACTTATATAAATGAAAAGTTTCCAAATAATAAATAATTTACCATAAATAGCAGTGAACAGTAAAAACTAAATCAAATCAATATTTGATGTGACTACCGTTTACATTTCATACTGCACCAATTCTCTTAAGTATAGAGTCGTGCAGTTCTATACAAATATGGGCTGATAGATTGCTCCAAGAATCTGGGAGAACTTGCCACAATTCAACAGCAGACATTGGCTGTCTCACCTGCTCCTGTCCATCCAGGTAATGCCTGACAGCCTCGATGACGTTGAGATCAGGGCTCTGTGGAGGCCATACCAACCGTTGCAGAATCTCTTGTTCCTCGTTTTCGTTGAAGGAAGTTCCTTATGATCTTGGTCGTGTTTGGGGTTATTCTCCTACTGCAGAATGAAGATGGGACCGATCAGACGCCACCCTATGGTACTGCGTGATGGAATAGAATCTGCTTGTACTTCTCAGCATTGCGGATTCGAACAAACTCTGACTAGATCACCAACTCCATTTGCAGAAATACAGCCTCAAACCTGCAGGGAACCTCCGGCGAGCTTCTTTGCTGGCTGTAGATACTCATCCATGTAGCGGTCTCCATCTCTTCCACTGTCAAACTGACTTCTATCTGAGCCAAAATTGTTAAATTTTGACTCGCCAGCCCAGAGTACTTGCTGCCATTGGTCTGCACCCCAGTGCTTGAGCTTTTGTGCGTTGGCGAGCCTCTTGACTTTATTTCTACTTTGGAGGAATGGCTTTTTGGCAGCAACTCTTCCATGGAGACCATTTCCGACAAGACTTCTCCGCACAGTAGAGGGTGGTATTTTGGGTTCTTGTGGTATCTGTGAGTCAGAGCTGATAGCAGTATTGAACTTCTTTCAATTTCGAATGGACGTCAGTTTAATATATTATTCGCCTGCTGCGTTCAGCTTCTGTGGCAGACAAATACGTTCCTGGTCCACAGCCCTGCCCGTTTCTTTGTATTTTTTAAGAAGAATTTGGACAGCATACCTTGAATCTCTTGTCGGCCGCGTGACCAGCTTGTATCTTGAAAATCGAAGTTTTCGGACGGACTCGGAGTTGGCTGTGGTCGAGGCTCCCAGGGTGCTGTATCGGCAAGCTGCGGCGCTGGAGGTTCATGGCAGGAAGAGTTTTTCTTCCTTCTACCGTCTGCGTGAGATGGTGGGCTATCGGGACTTTGAGACTTTCTTTTAAACCATGCCATGGACTGCTCTTTATCAGATTACGGTATTGCTTTGCACTGTTGAAACTATGTGTTATAATTATGTGGTCTTTGTCAGTTAGTCTTTTATCAATTACGGTATTGTCTGCACTGTTGAAACTATATGTTGACTATAACTATATGTAACTATGTGGTTTTGTGTAGGTCTTGTAGCTTTAGTTTTGTCTGATGGGTTTGTAGTTCCTTTCCAGGGAATGTGCTAAGACGGTAGCGCGATATCGATACGCAGCAGCCTCTCCAGACTCTGGATTGGGGATTACCAAACGTTATGTGGTTTTTCTTGTGTGGTCTGTTTTGTGCTTTTTCGTGTTATCATTCCGGAGAACGTTGTCTCATTTTTTAACTGCATTGTATTTGTGGTTTATAAATGATAATAAACTGGATCTGAATCTGAATCTGAATTTGAATAGCTATGGGACAAGAATTGATTTGAACGTTAACCTGTCACATTGCCTCAGCCTCATCTTTTAGTCTGGTTGTCTTTCACCCAAGTTGATTACTTCCACAGCCGTTTCTGTTTTAATTAATCGGTTTATTAGATGTTTCAGAAAGGACAGGGAGGGAAGCAAACCAGGCTTTAGATGTTTCAGAAAGGACAGGGATGGAGGAAAAAGAGGTGGGGGCGTAGCACAGTTGATCAGAGATAGTGTCACAGCTGGCGAAAAGGAGGACGACATGGAGGGTTGTCTACAGAGTCTCTGTGGGTGGAAGTTAGGAACAGGAAGGGGTCAATAATCCTATTAGGTGATTTTTTATAGACCACCCAATAGTAACAGGGACATCGAGGAGCAGATGGGGAGACAGATCCTGGAAAAGTAAAATACTAACAGGGTTGTTGTGGTGGGAGATTTTTATTTCCCAAATATCGATTGGCATGTCCTTCGAGCGAGGGGTTTAGATGGGGTGGAGTTTGTTAGGTGTGCTCAAGATGGTTTGTTGACACAATATGCAGAAAGAGGAGAGGCTGTACTTGATCAGGTATTGGGAAATGAACCTGGTCAGGCGTCAGGTCTCTCAGTGGGAGAGCATTTTGGAGATAGTGATCAGAATTCTATCTGATTTACCACAGCACTGGTGAGGGATCGGAGCAGACAAGTTAGTAATTTATTTAATTGGAGTAATGGGAAGTACAGGCAAGAACTTGGAAACATAAATTTGGAACAGATGTTCTCAGGGAAATGCAAGGAAGAAATGTGGCAAACGTTCACGGCATATTTACATGGAATTCTGCATAGATACATTCCAATGAGACAGGGAAAGGATGGTAGGGTACAGGAACTGTGGTGCACAAAGGCTGTTGTAAATCTACACAAGAAGAAAAGAAGAGCTTATGAAAGATTAAAAAAACTATGTAATGATAGAGATCTAGAAGATTATAAGGCTAGCTGGAAAGAGCTCAAGAAAGAAATTAGAAGAGCAGTAAGGGGCCATGGGACGGCCTTGGCGGACAGGATTAAGGAAAGCCCCAAGGCATTCTACAAGTATATGAAGAGCAAGAGTATAAGACGTGAGAGAATAGGACCATTCAAGTGTGACATTGGAAAAGTATGTATGGAACCGGAGGAGACAGCGGAGGTACTTAACGGGTAAATGGCAAATATTCTGTATAACTTTCACTAAAAGTAAAGCTAATGTGATTGCTGTGTCAAGAATGTAAACTGCAATATCATCAGATCTACCACTAAATCTATTTGAAGATCTGATCAGACGTCACCTATAGGTCTTACTCCAGAAATGAATGGAAAATTATTTTGTTCTATGCTACTCTACCAACTCGCAACTCAATATTTACTTAGATTGTTTCACATACCCTGGTTTTATTACTGATGTACGTTAACCTTTGACGAAGAATCATATACAATACTTTGAAAAAATATTCGGGCTCCACAACTAATTTCACAATTTGCTGTCTAATTTTCTAAAATTAAAATATCTTGAAGTGCGGTTATTAGCTCATCCAAAGAAAATCATTATGCATCATTTCACATAACCACATAACAATTACAGCACGGAAACAGGCCATCTCGGCCCTTCTAGTCCGTGCCGAAAGCTTACTCTCACATAGTCCCACCTACCTGCACTCAGCCCATAATCCTCCATTACTTTCCTATCTATCTACCTATCCCATTTTTTTTTAAATGACAAAATCGAACCTGCCTCTACCACTTCTACTGGAAGCTCGTTCCAAAAAGCAAAAGCAAAATTCCAAACCATGTCTACAATGTACTAACAATTAAAACCAAAAAAATTGAGGCTGAAAAAATATGAACCCCTTTGTAATTGCTACGCTAATTTTACTCAGGTGCAATCCTATATATTACCTTAACAACTCATCCAATTTGCTGATGTAGAAAATTGGAGGAAATACCCTCTCTCTGTAATAGTATGACAGATTTTCAACAGACTAAACCAAAAGAGCATTTGAGGCAAGTCAGTGAAATGATAATAGGGAAACACACATATCGGGAAGAACAACAGACCATCTCATAGGCTCTGAACATACCTCGGAGCTCAGTGAGGTACATCGTGGAAAAAGTGGCAAAAGTATGAAATATCAGCCACACTGCCTAGGTCAGCTTCATCTCCAAACTCAGTTGTTGGAGAAGAATGACACTTGTAAGAGAGGCCACTGTAACGCTGATTGAGTGATCTGCAGAAATCAGTGGCTGCAAATAGAGATGAAGGTCATAGTTCCACGATCTCTATAACCCTGTATAAAAGAGGGTACAGTATTTATGGAAGTGGCAAGGAAGACTGTCTGGCTAAAAAAGGCGTATTCCTGCTCGTAAAGACTTTGAAAAAGTCTTAGGATATACTGTAAAGATGTGGAAGACGGTTTTGTTGTCGGATGAGAATAAAGTGGATTTTTTTGGCCTCGACAATACGTGTGGCATAAATCTAATATTGTGCATTATCCAGGTAACACCATCTATACTGTAAAGTATGGTGGAGAACGCATCATGTTGTGGAAATGTTTTTCGGCAGCAGGGACTAAAAATCTGGTCAGGATTCATGAGAAAATGAATGCTGCTAAAATACAGAGATATCCTGAATAAAAATATACCAACCTCTGACAGAAAACTTAAACTGGTAGGGGAAAGTTAGTCTTTCAGCGGGATAACGACGCAAGGAACACTACTATATCAACCATGGAGTGGCTGCAAACGAAGGAAGTTGATGTCCTAGAATGGCCCAGTCAGCGACTTGACCTTAAACCGGTCGAATATCTTTGGCAAGACCTCAAGATTACTGTCCTTCGCCACCACCCAACTCACCTGTCACAGCTTGAGTAATTTGCAAAATCTCGTTGTGCGAAGCTAAAGGAGACATATCCAGAAGACTGCTGACAATAATAGCTACACGTGGTGGTTTAATTACGTACTGAGCAAAGAGAGATGAATACATTTGAACTGCTGACATTTGTCTTTGAATTGTTATTTTTTCGTGCTTTACAATTTTCCCTGCTTTGGGGCTCTATTGCGATAAAGGAGCATGCGGTTCACAAATAAAAATTCTCAGTTACATTGATCAAAATCCCTGTTTATAATACTCATTCATGTAAACAAAGGGCTGGGGTTGAATACTTTCAAGGCATTCTATTGCCATTTTTTCACTGTTACCGGATATAAGTCTTGGAATTTCTTACACAACAACGTTAAGGGAGATCTATTAGAACACGGGCCTCACTGGTTCACGAGGGTGTTTATGACCTTCTTCAAGCACAACGAGCAATGCACAAAACTCTGACTACAGCACCCATAATCAAAATACAAAGATACATTACATTGATCGTTGAATCTCAAAATTACCAAAGTAATGGCACTCATTTCCAAACACTGAATGAAAAGTCAAGCATTTCGAAATGCAAAGATCTAAAACTAAAGCAATTTATAAAAATTATGCGTTGGGTTGTGGTATCCAGTTCCGTTATATATTAGAATGGAAGTGAATTATGTTCAAGGCAGCGGTTCTGTATGTACCTTTAAAAACATGCGCAGAACTTTCGAATGAACCTACAATAGTTAAAAGTACAGACCACATTAACTTTATTCGAGACTACTTCAAGTCTTTTAGTGTTGACAACCCTATAGGTCCTATAGGATATCTCAAGTGCACTTTTCCAACAAGAGCTAACTTCTGTATTTTTAAGGTGATTCAGTAAACGTCGTAGTCAATTTGTTTGCCAACGATTCCCCAAATATCATTGTGATACCGACAGAGCGGTAGTGATAGGGGATTCTATAGTCAGGGGGGCAGATAGGAGATTTTGTGGGGAAGATCGGGAGTCTCGGATGGTATGTTGCCTCCCTGGTGCCGGGGTCGGGGACATCTCAGATCGGGTGCAGGTTATTCTCGAGAGGGAGGGCAAGAACGCAGATGTTGTGGTCCATGTAGGGACCAACGACGTGGGTAGGATGAGTGAGGGGGTCTTGCGTAGTGCGTTCAGGGAGTTAGTTGCAAAGCTGAAGGGCAGAACCTCCAGGGTAACAATCTCAGGATTGCTACCTCTGCCACGTGCGAGTGAGGCAAGGAACAGAAGGATTATACAGATTAATACGTGGCTGAGAGGATGGTGCAGGAGGGAGGGCTTCATGTTTTTAGATAATTGGGCTTTGTTCCAGGGAAGGTGGGATCTGTTCTGACGGGACGGTTTACACCTGAACTGGAGCGGTACTAACATTCTTGCAGGAAAGTTTGCTAGTGCTTCTCGGGGGGGGGGGGTAAAATAAATTTGCAGGGGGCAGGGATCCAGAATGCGAGAGAGGATAGCGAGATGAAGAATAAAGGACGGGTGGGGACTACACGGTTCCGGAATATTAAGTGTGTAGTAGAGAAAGGTGAGGCGGAACAAATGATAAGGAAGACACATGCACAGAGGGATGGTCTGACGGAACATGGAGATAAATGTGCAGAAAGAATAAGTAAATTTAGGAAGGACAACAAAATTCAAGGGGTGTATAGCCCGATGGGAGTTCGGCGAGCTGGGTTAAGCACAATAGGCAGCGATTTAAACAGAGAGAGGAGAAATGGTCTAAAAATTCTATATCTGAATGCACGAAGTGTCAGAGATAAGGCGGATGAGCTTGAAGCTCAGGTGCGAATGGGTAACTATGATGTTGTTGGGATAACGGAGACATGGCTGCACGGAGATCAGACCTGGGAAATGAATGTACAAGGGTATACGTGCTATCGTAGGGACAGAAATGTGGGCAGAGGGGGTGGGGTGGCCCTGTTGGTGAGGAATGAGATTCAGTCCTTTGCAAGGGGGGACATAGGATCAGGAGAAGTAGAGTCTGTCTGGATAGAACTGAGGAACAGTAAGGGCAAAAAGACCCTAAAGGGTGTTGTCTACAGACCACCAAACAGTAGCATGGATATTGGGTGCAAGTTGAATAGGGAGTTAACATTGGCATGTGGCAAAGGTAATGTCGCAGTAGTTATGGGGGATTTAAACATGTAGGTGAACTGGGAGAATCAGGTTGGTGCTGGACCCCAGGATAGGGAGTTTGTAGAGTGCCTACGGGATGCATTCTTGGAACAGCTTGTACGAGAGCCGACCAGGGACAAGGCTATTCTGGATTTAGTGTTGTGTAATGAACAGGATTTGATAAGCGATCTTGAAGTAAAGGAGCCATTAGGAGGTAGTGACCATAATATAAGTTTTTATCTGCAATTTGAGAAGGATAAGGGCGAATCGGAGGTGTCAGTGTTGCATTTGAACAAAGGAGACTATGGAGCCATGAGGGAGGAGCTGGCCAAAGTTAACTGGATGGATATCCTAGCAGAAAAGACAGTGGAAGAGCAATGGCAGGTATTCTTGGGAATAATGCACAAGGTGCAAAATCAGTTCATCCCCCGGAGAAGGAAGGATTCAAAGGGGGGGAAAGGGGCCACAGTGGTTGACAAAGGAAGTCAGAGATTGCATAGCATTAAAAAAAAGGAAGTATGACAGAGCTAAGGTGAGTGGGAGGACAGATGATTGGGAAATTTTTAAGGAACAACAGAACTTAACTAAAAAGGCAATACGGGGAGAAAAAATGAGGTACGAACGCAAGCTAGCCAGGAATATAAAGGAGGATAGCAAAAGCTTTTTTAGGTATGTGAAGAGAAAGAAGATAGTTAAGAACAATGTTGGGCCCTTGAAGAATGTATTGGGTGAAATTGTTATGGGAAACAGAGAAATGGCAGAAGAACTTAATAAGTACTTTAGATCTGTCTTCACTGGGAAAGACATAATCAATCTCCCAGATGTATGGATGGGCCAAGGACATAGGGTAACAGAGGAAATGAAACAGATTGACATTAGGAAGGAAACAGTGATGAGTAGACTGATGGGACTGAAGGCTGACAAATCCCCAGGTCCAGATGGTCTGCATCCTAGGGTACTAAAGGAGGTGGCTCTGGAAATTGCGGATGCATTGGTAATCATTTTCCAATGTTCCTTAGATTCAGGATCAGTTCCTGAGGATTGGAGAATGGCTAATGTTATCCCACTTTTTAAGAAAGGAGGGAGGGAGAAAACAGAGAACTATCGTTCTGTCAGCCTAACATCGGTAGTGAGGAAGATGCTAGAGTCCATTATTAAAGATGAAATAGTGGCATATCTAGATAGCAGTGATAGGATTGGGCCGAGCCAGGATGGATTTACGAAGGGCAAATCATGCTTGACTAATCTATTGGAGTTTTTCGAGGATGTAACCAGGAAGTTAGACAAGGGAGATCCAGTGGATGTAGTGTACCTCGATTTTCAGAAGGTATTTGATAAGGTCCCACATAGGAGATTGGTGGGTAAAATCAGAGCTCATGGCATTGGGGGGAAGATATTGACATGAATAGAAAACTGGTTGGCAGATAGAAAGCAAAGGGTAACGGTGAATTGGTGTTTCTCGGAATGGCAGATGATTACTAGTGAGGTGCCACAGGGCTCGGTATTGGGACCACAGTTGTTTACGATTTACATCAACCATTTAGATGAAGGCATTGAGAATAAAATCAGCAAGTTTGCTGATGATACTAAGCTGGGTGGCAGTGTGACATGTGGATGAGGATGTTAGGAGAATTCAGGGTGACTTGGATAGGCTGAGTGAGTGGACAGATACTTGGCAGATGACGTTTAATGTGAATAAGTGTGAGGTTATCCACTTTGGGAGTAAGAACAGGAAGACTGATTATTAACTGAACAGTGTAGTGTTAGGTAAGGGAGAAATACAAAGAGATCTAGGAGTCCTTGCTCAACAGTCACTGAAGGTGAATGAGCAAGTGCAGCAGACAGTGAAGAAGGCTAATGGAATGTTGGCCTTTATTACAAAGGGAATTGAGTACAAGAGCAAGGAAATCCTCTTGCATTTGTACAGAGCCCTGGTGAGACCACACCTGGAGTATTGTGTACAGTTTTGGTCTCCAGGGTTAAGGAAGGACAACCTGGGTGTAGAGGAAGTGCAGCGTAGATTCACAAGGTTAATTCCTGGCATGTCCAGACTGTCTTACGCAGAGAGGTTAGAGAGACTGGGCTTGTAAACGCTGGAATTAAGGAGATTGAGAGGGGATCTGATTGCAACATATAAGATTATTAAGGGATTGGACAAGATAGAGGCAGGAAATATGTTCCAGATGCTGGGAGAGTCCAGAACCAGAGGGCATGGTTTGAGAATAAGGGGTAGGTCATTTAGGACAGAGTTAAGGAAAAACTTCTTCTCCCGGAGAGTTGTGGGGGTCTGGAATGCATTGCCTCGGAAGGCAGTGGAGGCCAACTCTCTGGATGCTTTCAAGAATGAGCTAGATAGGTATCTTATGGATAGGGGAATCAAGGGATATGGGGACAAGGCAGGAACCGGGTATTGATATTAGATGATCAGCCATGATCTCAGAATGGCGGTGCAGGCTCGAAGGGCCGAATCGTCTACTTCTGCACCTATTGTCTATTCTCTATTGTCTATTGACACTAGTATCTGTTCTTGTGTTTGAATTTAAAATTACTGCTAATTACATTCACCATGGATGTTACCTTTTGTTTTTCTCCAAGCAGCGCAACCGCCCATCTCACAGATGAAATGATGCACCAAGCATACTCTCCTCCATAAGTCGGCATCTATCCATCCGTCCATCTATCTATATATCGCTTCTTTTTAGATACAGTTACAGGTTTATAACGCGTTCCAGGCAAATGTACGCAGCTAAACTGTACATTAACGTGTCACTAGAAGATTGGACGTGTTTATATCAGACTATCTGTCTATATATCTATGCACCTATCACATCTGTCTGTATATCTAACTACGTATCTGTTTTTATTTCAGTATCTATCTATACTTATCTCTGTCTTTCTACTATTATCTATCTTTAATAGTCCATCTAGAATCGCACACACAAAATGCTGGAGGAACTCAGGAGATCAGGTAGCGTCTTTGGAAATGAATGAACAGTCGCCGTTTCGGGCCGAGACCCTTCATCAGGAATGGAAATGAAGGGGAAGACGCCAGAATAAAAAGGCGAAGGAGGAGAAGGATGACTAGCTAGAAGATTATATGTGAAGCCAGTTGAGTGTGAAAGGTGAAGGGCTGGAGAAACAGAAATCTGATAGGAGAGGCGAGTGGACTATGGAGGAAGTAAAGAAGGGGAGGTGGTGAGCAGGTGAGGTGAAGAGGTTAGAGGTTAGAGTGGGTAATTGAATAGGTAACGCAGGAGGAAAAACACTCCGGAAGGAGAAATCAATGTTCATGCCGTTAGGTCAGAGGCTACCTCGAAGGAATATTGTGTTGCGCCCCTACAGTGAGCATGGCCTCATCGTCTCCCTTCTGTTGTTCTTTTTTCATAGATACTGCCTGATCTGCTATGTTCCACCAGCATTATATCTCTGTCAGCTGTCCATAGCTCATTAACATAGAATGCGTGCTAAACCCGTAAATCGTATCTAAAAGCAAGACCAGGACATCTTGGGAAACTCGTCATGAAAAACATCATATGTGGAGCGAGGACCAGTGTTAATATCATGGCTCAATTTCCATTGGTCTGCAGTGCATACTGGAAAAAACGATCAATAGTTAGTGCACTGAGTACAGGTTTTTATGATGGTGATATGAGAGCAAGAGCATGTCTGTTGGTAGGACAAAGTATTTGCTGTGTTGGTCACATGTTTGCTTTCATTGCCGCCTAATGGACGTATGGATGTGTGGAAATAAATGATGAGGAAATAAGGAATACAGAGGGGATTAAAATAAAGTTGGAACAGTAAAGTTCAGATTAAGGAAGCTGTCGGAAATCTAAAACAAAAATGTCTGGTGGAAGTGCCCAGTTGACCATCCGAAGAGAGAAACATTGAGCAGGTTTGCAAGCGCAGGTTTGCAAATATAAGAAAAAGTCATTTGTTGAACTACATACCGAATTCAGGGATTAGATTAGAATATGCCTGGATGGAAGATTAGATGGTATTCTTCGACCATACGCAAAACATGGTTCAGAGCTCAGAGTAGTGGAATGCAGAATAAAAGTGAAGCTCGTGACACTGGAAAGGACCGAACTGAAGAACTATGCACTCATTCTACGTTTATATACCCCATGGGAGAGCAGACCACAAAGTGGGCTCAGAGCACAATGTATCAGATTGGAGGAATTATAAAGAAATTGTCCACTCGACTGGAAGAACTGTTCGAGGCTTAAATACTAGTGTGTTACCAATTGATCTGGAGGAAAGAATGTTATGAAGAAGAAATACACAAACTTCTAAAAACCAGGACTTCCAGAAAATAATTTAAAGGTTATTTAGTAATATATTAGAATTATATATAACAATGAAAATTGAAAACATCACACTAGACAGAAAACTAATCTAGAAAGATTTAGCAAAGAGTATTTCCCATTAAGCTACATCGTTCATGCTATTTATCTCAATATACTGTTACCTCTCTACTGTTACTTGCGCTTTCAAGCCAAACCTATCAGGCTTTTCCGTCTGGTTCGAATTGCCTCACCTCAGGAATGCTGTATTTTTCAGAATCCACCATTGCAATATTTCCTTCACCGACAGATTCGTTCCGAACAAAGTTCTGGTCTGCACAAGATCTGCTCATGCTGGGGAGGGTGAAATCCCTTTTGGTAGACTGCAATGTCGAACATGACTCGTAACGGAATCTTTGGGAGAGAGGATCGCCCCCAAACACTTCAACATAGTTTGGTGGTATCTGAAGGCTTTTACTGGCCTTTTGAATTCCATTGAAACTATTTCTTTTTTCGAAGCAACAAGAAGAACTCAGGTAATGATGCTGGCAAACCGCACCATTCCTGTTTTTGTGAACTTTAACGGCGAGGATGATTAACATTATGAGCAAAATGCTAGATATTATTCCCAAGGCTATAACCAAGGAAAGGCTCAGTTCAGGAGTGATGTTAGGATCTATGGAAGAACTACTGACACTGGAGAACGTTTCACTATCAGTCCCAACCACAGATAATACAATCGTCACAGTGGCAGAAAGTGATGGCATTCCATTGTCTTTTACCACAACCACTAGTCTTTGATTGGAAGCATCACTACTGAAAATTCGACGGATAGTCCAAATTTCGCCAGTCTCTGCCGAAATGGTGAAAAGATTATGATGTGTGGCTTGAAAAATCTCATAAGAGAGTCGAGCATTCTGACCCGAGTCTGCATCTGTGGCCGATACCTTGACAACCAAGGACCCCGGTTCACTGAATCGGGATATTGTTTCTATTGCTGACGACCCGAATTCGGGTAAAGGATGCACAATCACTGGAACATTATCATTCTGATCCAGGATAATAACGTTCACTGACGCATTACTCGTGTGAGGTGGCGTACCAGAATCCCGCACTTGAACTTGAATCTTAAAGTTTTCCAATTGTTCGTAGTCAAAAGATCTCTGAGCATAGATAACACCACTTGCTGAATTAATTGAAACATAGGAGGTTGTTGAGAAATTCTGAACCTGAGACTCTAGGATAGAAAAGTTCAGTCGGGCGTTCTCTCCAGCGTCTGCATCGAAGGCCGTAAGGGAAAATATGGAAGCTCCAATGACGTTGTTTTCCATAACATTTGCTGTGTATATTGAACGAGAAAACCTTGGCGCGTTATCGTTTATATCTGAAACCTCTACTCGGATGGTCTTCCTGGAAATGAGAGGAAGGTCCCCCGCATCCGTGCATGTAATGGTAATATCATACCTGGAATTGTTTTCGCGGTCGAGCGGGTGCAGTACAAGGATTCTGTAGTAGTTCTTTAAAGATGAATCCAGCTTAAAAGGTAGTTGATGTGAAATTTGACAATGTACCTGGCCATTTTTTCCGGAATCTCTATCCTCTGCAGTGAACAGAGCCACTACAGTCCCATGTGGAGCATCTTCCGAAACAGTCGCAGAGGAAGACCGCAATATCACAAGCGGCGCGTTATCATTCACATCAATCAATTCAACAAATACATCACAGTACTCGGGAACAGCGTTAGGACCCTTATCTGTCGCTTGTATTTTAATCTCAAAAACGTTTTTTTCTTCGTAGTCCAAGTTCCCCTTCAGTCTGATTTCACCAGTTTTGGAATTCAGATCAAAAAGTTTACGAACAGTCGAAGAGATATGGCTACGAAAAGAATACATTATCTCTCCATTGAGGCCATCGTCTTTATCAGTTGCGTTCAATGTGATAATCGGGGTCCCTTTTGGTGCAGATTCTAATAATCTCACTCTGTAAACTGGCTGGGAGAAAACAGGCGCATTGTCATTAACATCCTTCACTATAACTATAATCTGCACTGTACCCGATCTCGGAGGCAACCCACCGTCTTCTGCGGTTAACGTCATACTTTGCGTCGCCAGTATTTCTCTGTCCAAAGGTTTCTGTAGCAACAGTACTGGCCACTTGCCCTTCCCACTGCGCATTTGTACGTCCAGAGTAAAATATTCATTGGATTCTAGCTGGTAGGTTTGCAAGGAGTTTGTGCCGATGTCCGGATCATGCCCGGGTTCCAGAGGAAATGGCATACCCGGTGCTGCAAGTTCCGAGATCTCCAGACGAAACTGGCTTTTCGGGAAACTGGGAGCGTTGTCATTTACATCGAGAACTTCCACTTCCACCTGGTACAGGCTCAGAGGATTTTCAAGCACAATTTCCACCGATAAGCGACAATCGAGATTTGACCCACAAAGCAGTTCCCTGTCGATAATTTCTTTTACAAATAAAATTCCATTCTGTACATTTACGTCGAAATACTGCTTTTGTGGACTGGGCGCCATCCGCAATCTGCGAGCCCACAGCTGCTTTACGTCTAAACCCAAATCTGCTGCGATTTTCCCAACAAAGGCTCCCCTTTGGAGTTCTTCAGGAACAGAATAACGAATTTGACCAGACACAGTATTCGACAAGCAGAACACGCAGATCAGCAATTGGCATTTTAGCAACAAATATATTTTATATCTCATTTCCAGTAGAAGTCATTCCAATGTTTTTTAAGCCCAGACAGTATTCTATTGTCCTTTTAGCTGTGATTCAGTGTTAAGTCGGACAAACGGCACAAGACATATTCGTACTTCTTGCCAATCGCTCGAATTACTTCAATCAAATACTCACATTTCCTTACAGATGAAATGATTTGTGCAAAAATCCCACGGAGCTGCAGGCTACCCAGTTTTCTCTGTGTCTGATCTAACCTGATGGCTGCCGTGCCGTAAAGGGGGCTGTCCGGATCACTAAGCATATCTCAGATCCCAATTGGTGTAGAATCTCATTGACATTCCACCAATCAGGATTCTGGTCATTTCTTAAAGCAAGCACGGCTTAAAGTTGCCGAGAACGTGATATTTATTGTTGCACAATTAAAATTATTTTTATCATATGGACATTTATTTCTTGTTTAGTTTACTGTTCTGCCGATCCGAGATGGCAGAATCTATATTTAGGTTAAAGATTAAAGAAGAAGTGTAAAGAAGCTGTTAATGAGTGGGGAAATTAATATAAGCAGCATTATTTCGCTGAAGGATCCTCTTTTACTTATGATAATTATACGCTTTTCTTTCCTGAATTTCCATTCATCACTAGCTCTTGAATATGTCGCTAGAGAGCAAAACTCTCTCTGTGCCGTCAAGAAGTGATCATCCCTTGATGGTACTGAGTTGCTCTAGTTTTCAAACAAATAGTTATATGGATAATGTAACTAAATGAACAGACCCTAATGTGGAAACATGAATTGCTGGACATCTGAAAAAAAGAAAATGCTAGAAGAAGTGACTAAGTTCAGGACCTTCAGCGGCTTGAGAAATATTTCACTTAATAAAACGCGTTGAGAACATCAATAATTGTAGATTATATTCGTAGAATAATTCATAGAATATCATTATTTTCTTTCATGGCTTGAATAAAAGTACCCCCATGAACAGAATTTACAGTTTACAGTATTAACAACTATAGTTTCACTACGACCAGTTTTTTTTCTGTCTATTGTGCATTGTAAATTGCAGTCACCTGTTCACGACAAAAGGTATTTACCTATTTAGAAAAGAGCAAATGTAACATCTATCTGTGTATTTATTAGAAGATACAATTCCAAATGGCTGAGTCCTATTGTTAATGTAAACTTCAGTATACATCATGAATTCGTTTTTGTCACTGGCCAAGATTTATTTATGGTTTAATCTTGCAGTCAATATACCTAGTAAAGCTAGTGTAACTCAAAAGTTGCAGGCTTGAGTCACAGAGTGCCAGAACTAATAAGTAATTTTCGGTGGTTATCTTCAAGCAGAGTAGCGGGGATAAAGTTTGTGTTTACTTATTTTAATTTCAGCCTTCAGTGAATTCCGACAGTCTATTTTGGGTCGCAAAGCAAATAGAGGTGAATATAGAACTTGAAGTTGTGAAAAGAGAAATAAATCGACGGAAACTTGCTGTTCCAGGGTTGCTACTTGAATTTGGGATTCATTTTGTATAGCCGTTGGCTGACTTTAAAAATTAGAAACGGTTATTTCTAAAATATATATTATATATATTATATTGATGTTGGAAAGATGGTGCCGGCGTGATTCAGCGATTTCTGGAAGACTGGAGACCCGGACGTACAGCCGAGACTGCCATTGCTGGGCAGGGCCGGATCGAAGAGGCAAGGCCCAAGCCTGTGCCCAAGAGGAAGGAACGAGCCGAGGTTTGGCAGATTTAATCGCCAGTCCAGATTTGAAAGTCGGGGTGTCGTTCGGGGGCGAGGGACGGTTAGTGTTAAGCGTAAAATGACGCTTTTCTATTAACGAAGTAAACTTTAAGAAAGGGGGAATTGGCAAACATCTTCAGTCAAGAACATTGCTGCACGTCTCAAGATTGCAAAGGACCAACTGGATGTTCTTCAGTGGCCGAGCCAAAGCCTGACCTTCATCTTGTAGAAATGCTTTGGAAGGACCTGAAGCAAGCAGTTCATACAACGACGCCCACCAACATTCCTCCTTACAAAACTGTTTTGTAAGGAGGAATGGCCTAAGATTTCTCCAGGATGACACGCAGGACTAATCAGCAGTTACCAGAAATGTTTGGTTGAAGTTATTGCTGTACACGAGGGTCAGCTCAGTTAATGAAAGCAAAAGTTCACATACTTTTCCCAAAAAATACTTGTAATATTGGATTATTTTTTTCAATGAATAAATGAACAAATACAATATGTTTTGTGTTTTTTTATTTAATTCGATTCTGTTTATCTAGTTTTATGACTTACTTGAGGATCTGATCACATTTTAGGTCATATTAACGCAGAAATTGAGAAGATTTTACAGGGTTCACAAACTTTCTAGCACCACTGTATGGATTCTGATAACAAATTTTACTTTGAACTTTGAAAGTTCAACACATTGACTATTGTTATACAAAGAGGTCACACACTCATAAGGCACTGAATCAGAACCTGTCACCCATCGTGTCCATATCCAGCATAAATTATGAATCTACATTAATTTAATTTCCAAAGACTTCTGTGGTTTGATAATTCAACTGCTCATATAAATACTTTTTAAGGCTGTCCTGTACCCACTCCCACCATGCGCTTAGGCAATGTATTCCAAATTATCAGCCCCCTCTGAGTGAAAAAAAATCTTTCTCAAGCTCCCTCTGAACACCTTTGACGTTTCCATGAACCAACAGATCTGGCAATTCTGTTGTGGGGAAAATGTTGTTACTATCTATCTAGTTCACCCACTTTCTTTTTTTTTTAATAACGTACACCTCAATCAAGCCCATTCAATCTCCACAATTCTACGGAAATTACGCCCAGATTCTCCAGTTTCAAGTTACTACTGAAACTCTCTGCACCAGAAAACATCGTGCTGAAATTACTCTGCACCTTTCCATTGCAGTCACGGTGCAGTAATCAAGTGGTGGCCAATCTGATGCTGTAAAAAGCGGTACTATAACCTTCATGTTTTATATGATATGGTAGAGGCAAGTTCGATATTGTCACTTAAAAAAATGGACTGCTATATGGACACGAATGGAATGGAGGGTTATGGGCTGAGTGCAGGTCGGTGGGACTAGGTGAGAGTAAGCTTACGGCACGAACTAGAAGGACCGAGATGGCCTGGTTCCGTTCTGTAATTGTTACATGGTTATATGGTTATATGATATGCCCTGGCTAAGGGAGTCATTAATTCCCACGCATTCTTCGCCATTCTGCACCCATGCTAGCAACTTGAATAACACTTCGACTTGTTTGCCTAGGTTCCTGTCTTTCACAATATTTCCGATTGCACTCCCATTTATTGTGTATAATCTGCCATTTCTAACCTCATAGAGTCCATGGACTTGCTCTTATCTGCAGTTAAATCTATATGCTGCTGTTGTGCTTAATTAATGCGTTCACAAGAATAATTAAAAGTATAAATCTTATTCAGCAAATTATCATAAGGCTGATCAGTTGCCAATGCCAATAATACTACAGCAACTGGATTCCAGTATATTATAGTTATCTTTATGGGCAAGAGAGCCGTTTACTGCAACGTGCACCAGGTCAATTAACTCTGATCGACTTGTTGGAACTCATTTCCAAACACTGGGTGAAAAGAGTGTAAGTGAATTAAGCAAGTGTTCTGTATGTAAACGTTTAACACCATGTGCAGAATATCTCGCGTAAGCGTATATTTGCTGAGACTACCGCATCTCAATGAGCCTTGCGTATCAGCGATACTATAGGTACTATAGGGCATCCTAGTGTATTCTTCCAACCATCAACCAAGTTCTGTATTTCTGATCTGATTCAGGATAAACTCCACAAAGAAACAGAAAAGAAAAGGACTCATGATATGGTCGGCAAAGTGCAGTGCCAGCTAGTAAGCCGAGCCCTAATCTGACCGCTTTATCCAGCTCACCACCCACACTATTATACCTAAAAAGTTATCTCCACCTATTACTGTGATCATACCCTGTCTCTCAGTCAGTGCAAGCGCCGCAGTTTTCCTGAATGAATTTATCTGCTTTTGATTCAGAAAATATTGTAGAGAATTTGTGGCCAACAGTTCCCCAAACATCATTATGATACTGGCCATGCAAGCTGATTTTGTTTAAGACAAAATTACTGTTAAATAGAACATTAGAACAATTTTTTTGACACGAACAGGCCATTCTGCCCAACAAGGCTTGTCAAATTCCTCTTCACATAGTGTGTTGAAAGCACTATCAAGTTTAGACTTGAAACTCTCTAAGGTACTACTCTTAATTAGATAGTTTGTTCCATGTGTACTCAAGTCGCTGTGTAAAGAAATGCCTCCCGATATTAGTCTGAAATCCTTCCTTAACCAGTCTGCCTCCACCTATGGCCTCTTGTCTATGATGATGGGCTAATTTTGGAGTAGCAACTGGCATCCACTTCTCACCGTTAAGGATTTTGAACACTTCTATCATGTCTCCTCTTATGCCACGTCTACCTCTACCTCGTCTACCTCAACGAAAAAAAGATTTAATTATTTCAATCTTTCTTCATAGCTTATACCCTGCAGACCTGGAATGAGTCTAGACGCCATTCTCTGGACTCTTTTCAGTACCTTCACATCCCTCACAGAATATGGGGTCCAAAACTGTACACAGTATTCAAGGTGTGGAAGTGAATGAGTTGAACTCCATTGAGCGCATTATATAGCCCAAGATTCTATTAGCCTTCCTAATCGCTTATGTGCATTGTCCAGGTGATGATAGTGCTGAGTCTACCAAGACTCCAAAATCCTTCTCATGCAGTGCACTTTCTAACCCAAGATCCTCCATTGTATATTTTTACATAATCTTTCTACTTCCTATATGTAATACTTTAAAGTTACTTACATTAAAATTCGTCTGCCCACATCTGGATTTTGTTCAGATCTAACTGTATTGAATCTGCTGCCTGAATGTTATCAGCCAGTCCCGCTAATTTTCTGTCAGCGGCAAACTTTACTAGTTTATTTCCTATGTACGTATCCAAATCATTAATATAAAATAAAAGAGCAGCATCCCCAAATCCTATCCCTGCAGAACCCACTTTTAACATCTAGGTATGAAATGATCCTCTCACCATAACTCGTTGTTTCCTGCTTTTGAGCCAATTCTGCACCCATTCGTATACCTTACACCGAGATCTTGCATCCTGTAATTTGATTATTAACCAATTGTGGAGTACCTTATCAAAGGCCTTCTGAAAGTCTGATTCTCAACCCCATTGATATTTGAGTTCCTAACTTTTGATACTACTTTTTACTGGGCTAAGTTTAGGATTAGAGAGAGCCATGTGGGGCTCCTCTGTGCTGCCTACCACCTCATTGTTTAGAAGGTCGCCGTTCATTCATCATGGATGTCATCTTTGCTTTCTCTCCAAGCAGTTCAACCGTCTACCTCAGACATCAAAGTGTGCGTCAAGCATAGTTGCCTCAATGAGTCGTAATTAATCTATCTATCTATCTATTGCATCATTTTAGATACCGTTTACCGGTTTAAAACGCGTTCCGGACAACTGTATACAACAAAAAAGTATATTATCTTGACTCTAGATGACAGGGAGAATATCTATCTATCGATCTATCTATACAACGTGTCACAGTCATCCAGAGGCAAATTACTGTATATTGCTGTTGCGTAGAGTTGGTGGGACTCGTTTACCCATAAACCGTATCTAAAAGTGTTGTTAAGAAGGCGTATGGTATGTTGGCCTTTATCAGCCGTGGGACTGCGTTCAAGAGCCGTGAGGTAATGTTACAGCCATATAAGAACATAGTTTTAGCCCACTTGGAGTACGGTGTTCAGTTTTGGTCACTTCACTACACGAAGGATGTAGATACTATAGAGAGTGCAGAGGAGATTTACAAGGATATTGCCTGGATTAGAGAAGCGTGCCTTATCAGAATAGGTTGATTGAACTTTGCCTTTTGTCCTTGGAGCGACGGAGGATGAGAGGTGATCTGACAGAAGTGTATAAGATGATGAGAGGCATTGATCGTGTGGATAGTCAACGTCATGAAGTGGTATAGTTTTAAGAAGCTCGGAAGTAGGTACAGTGGGGATGTCAGAGGTAAGTTTTTCACACAGAGAATAGTGGGTGCGTGGAATGCATTGCCAGCGACGGTGGTAGAGGCGAGTAGAATAGGGTCGTTTGAGAGACTCTTAGATAGATAAATGTAGCTTAGAAAAATAGAGGGCTATGCCGTAGAAAAAAATTAGGCAGTTTCTAGAGTAGGTTACACGGTTGCACAACACTGAGGGCCAAAGGGCCTGTAAGGTGATGTGGATTTCCATGTTCTACGTAAAAAGAAGAGCAAGAAATCTTAGGAAACTCGCCAGAGAAAACTGTATGTGTGGAGAGAGGACCAGTGCTGATGATTTAACTCAATCTTCATTGGTGTACAGAGCAAGAGAAAAAAAAAATCAAGCACGTTTTCAGGTGCACAGTGTTTGGATAGGATGAATGAGGACGCGAGATCCCAAGGCATTTCGTTTGTAGGACAACATCCTTGAGCTAGTGACAAAATGGCTTTTACTGCTGTCTAAGAGACGTTTGGAGATGTGGAAGTAGATTTCGAGAAATAAAAGTACATACTGCATAGCGGATTTAGAAAATAATGTTGGAACACTAAAGTACGTAATAAAACAGTTGTTGTACATCTGAAGATGAAGCATGTAGTGGAAATACTCAGTAGGTTATTGGAAGAGAGAAATATCGAGTAGATATTGCAGGCTCATCTCCACATATATCAGACAAGGGATAGCTGTGTAAAGTTATTATTTAACATATTGAAGCTGAGGATTGGAATGTGCCTGGATAGAAGTTGAGATGGTTTCTATATTCACATCATTCTACATATGCGCTGTAGAGAGCATCCTGACATGGTCGAGGATTTGCACTACAACCGGCAGGAAGGCTTTACAACGGGTAGTCAAATCTGCCAAACGGATCACCGGCACCAGCCTACCAACCATATTGGATTTAAATAACATCATGTACGAACTCACCCTCTCTGCTCACGGACTGTCCCACTCCCATCAGGGAGGAGTCTACGTAGCTTCCATGGCAGGACCACCAGACTCATAAACTGCTACTTTGCCCAAGCAGGAAGGCTGATCAACAACTCCACCTACTTACCCATCCCTCCACCCCACCAGCCACCAGTACTTTATTATTCCCTGTCAGAAACTCCTAGGCATAAGGTCAGTTTATGGGTGATAAATATATGTCCATACGACATCCAAGGTAGTTATTTATAGTTATTGTGTTTTTATTGTTATTGTCTTCTTTATCTTATTGTGCTCTTTTTGGGGTGTATCGGCTCAGGAGTAATAATTACTTCGTTCCCCATTCTTGAAGGAAAGAATATCAGAAAGGAGTAATCATACCCCAAAAATTCAAGACGATGTCTAGAAAAGACGTTTTGTAACCCTTTGGCAATATATTGGAATTACATATCTTTACTGTGTGCAAAAAACATCACACTAGACAAAAAAAGTAATCTCAAACTGATTTAACAATGAGAGCAGTGTTTCTCTTTAAGCTACACAATTCACGCTGTTTATCTTAATATACTGGCAGCTATCCAAATACTTGTGCGTTCCAACAAAAACTTTTAAGGGTTTCGCTCTCTGGTTTAAATGGCCTTACCTCAGGAACGCTATATTTTTCAGAATCCACCATTGCAACATTTCCTTTACAGGCAGATTCGTTCAGAACAAAATTTTGGTCTGCAGAGGACCGACTGTTGATGGAGACGGTGAAATCCCTCTTGGTAGACTGCAGTGTCGAACATGACCCGTAACGGAATCTTTGTGAGAGAGGATCGCCCCCAAATACTTCAACATAATTTGGTGGTATCTGAAGGGTTTTACTGGTCTTCTGTACTCCATTCAAAGAGTTTCTTGATTCAGAGCAACAACAAGTACCCAGAGAACGGTGCTCGTATACAATTCCTTTCCTGTTTCTGTGAACTTTAATGGCGAGGATGATTAACATTATGAGCAGTAAGCTAGTTATTATTCCCAAGGCTATAACCAAAGAACGGCTCAGTTCAGGAATGCTCTCCGAATCTGCCGAAGAGCTACTGACACCGTAAAACGATTCACTATCAGTCCCAACCACAGATAATAATATAGTCACGGTGGCAGAAAGGGGTGGTTCTCCATTGTCTTTTACCAAAACCACCAGTCTCTGATTAGAAGCATCTCTGTTCAAAATTCGACGGATAGTCCAAATTTCACCAGTGTCTGCAGAAATGGTAAAAAGGTTGCGGTGGGTGGCTTGAAGAATCTGATACGAAAGTCGAGCATTCTGACCCGAGTCTGCATCTGTGGCCGATACCTTGACAACCAAGGAGCCAGATTCTGTGAACCTGGATATTGTTTCTATTGCTGACGACCCGTATTCGGGTAAAGGATGCACAATCACTGGAACATTATCATTCTGATCCATGATAACCACGTTTACTGAGGCATTACTCGTGTGAGGTGGCGTACCAGAATCCCGCACTTGAATTTGAATCTGAAAGTTTTTCAATTGTTCATAGTCAAAAGATCTCTGAGCATAGATAACACCACTTGCTGAATTAATTGAAACATAGGAGGTTGTTGAGTAATTCTGAACCTGAGACTCTAGGATAGAAAAGTTCAGTCGGGCGTTCTCTCCAGCGTCTGCATCGAAGGCCGTCAGAGAAAATATGGAAGCTCCGATAACGTTGTTTTCCATAACATTTGCTGTGTATACTGGGCGAGAAAACTTTGGAACGTTGTCGTTTATATCTGAAACCTCTACTCGGATGGTTTTCTTGGAAGTCAGGGAAGGCTCCCCTGCATCCGTGCATACAATGGTGATATCATACTTGGGGTTGCTTTCGCGGTCGAGTGGATGCTGTACAATAGTTCTGTAATAGTTTTTTAAAGACGAATCCAGCTTAAAGGGTAGTCGATTTGAAATTTGACAATGTACCTGACCATTTTGTCCGGAATCTCTATCCTCTGCAGTGAACAGGGCTACTACAGTCCCAAGTGGAGCGTCTTCCGAAACAGTCGTCGAGGAAGACTGCAATTTCACCTCCGGTGCATTATCATTTACATCGACAACTTCAACTAAAACATCACAGTATTCAGGAACAGCGCCAGAACCCTTATCCGTCGCCTGTATGTTAATTTCAAAGACGTTACTTTCTTCATAGTCCAACTTCCCTTTGAGTCTGATTTCACCAGTTTTGGAATTCAGATCAAAAAGACTACGGGAAATCGAAGGTATTTGGCTACGGAAAGAATACATTATCTCTGCATTCAGACCATCGTCTATATCAGTTGCGTTCAATGTGATAATCAGGGTCCCTTTTGGTGCAGATTCCAATAATCTAACTCGGTAAACCGGCTGGGAGAAAACAGGCGCATTGTCATTAACATCCTTCACTGTTACTATAATCTGCACTGTACCCGATCTGGGAGGGAACCCGCCGTCTTCTGCGGTTAACGTTAAACTATGCGTCGCCATTATTTCTCTGTCCAAAGGTTTCTGTAACAACAATACTGGCCACTTGCCCTTCCCACGTCGCATTTGTACGTCCAGACTAAAATAGTCATTTGATTGTAAATGGTAGGTTTGCAAGGAGTTTGTGCCAATGTCCGGATCGTGTGCAGGTTCAAGAGGAAATCGCATTCCGGGTCCTGCAAGCTCTATAATTTCAAGATGAAGCTGGCTTTTCGGAAAACTGGGAGTATTATCATTTTCATCGAGAATCTCCACTTCCACCTGGTACAGGCTCAGGGGATTTTCAAGCACAAGATCCAACGATATGCGGCAGTCGAGATTCGACCCACAAAGCAGTTCCCTGTCGATTATTTCTTTCACAATTAAAATCCCATTCTCCAAATTTATGTCGAAATACTGCTTACCAGGACTGGGCGCTACCCGCAAGTGGCGAGCCGACAGCTGCTCCACATCTAAACCTAAATCGGCAGCGATTTTTCCAACAAAAGCTCCCGGTTGTAGTTCTTCAGGAATAGAGTAACGAATCTGACCATATACAATATCCAACAGACAGAACACACAGAACAACAATTGGCATTTCAGCAACCAATATACTTTATATCTCATTTCCAGTGGAAGTCATTCCAAATGTTATAGGCCCAGGCAGTCTTACGTATTATCCTTTCTGCAGTGTATAAGCGTTAAACAGTGAGAGAGAGAGAAAAAGAAACGATACAGAATAGATCCGTACCTCTTGGCAATCGCTCGAATTATTTCAATGAAATGGTCGTATTTCGTTACAGTGTGAGAGGACTCGTGGAAAAATCTCAGAGCTGCTGGCTATCCTGTCTTCATTGTGTCTGATCTGACGCAATGGTTGCTGGGTCGTAAGGAGGGCTGTCCGGATCACTAATCACATCTCAGCTCACGATTGGTGGAGAAATTCATTGATATTCGACCAATCAGGATTCTGGTCGTTTCTTAAAGCTAGCATGGCTAGAAGGTGCGGAGAGTATGATATTTACTGTTGTACAGTTATATTTTATTTTAGCCTATGGATATTTATTTTCTGTTCTGTTTACAGTTCTACCGATCTGAGTTATCAGTATCTATGTTAAGATTAATGTATTAAAGTGGAAGTGTAAATAACTTGTTCATCAGAGGAAAGGTAATATATGTAACATTGTTGAGCTGAAAGATTCCTTATATTTATAACACGTATATGTCATTCATTCTTGCATTTCCCACTATTTTAGCTTTTGAATGTGGGTCTAGAAATCAAAACTATTTCTGTGCATTCAAGAGGAAACCATCACTAGATTTTATGAAGCCATTCTAGTTTTCAAACAGAGTTATTTGGATAATTTACCCAAATAATCAGACTCTAATTGGGAAAAATGATGTGCTGGAAATCTGTAATACAGAAAATGCTAGAACAATTTCGTGACGTTCAACGAGAAGACAAATGTAACACTTAAAGAAAAGCTCGTTGAAAACCTTAAGTTTATGATTGCTTAAGTGCAAAATTTCTGATGTCACTTCCTGTACACAAGTGTAGAGGAGAAATAATTACTACTCTGTATCTGATAGAGTACAAAAATGCAAAAACGTTCGAAGTCGAATAGATTGCGTTGATTGCTAGTGTATCACTGTTTTCTTTCCTAACTTGGAAACAAGTACCTTCATGAACTCAATTTACAGGTTCATTATTACCTTGAACTTCATTACTACCAGGTGATTTCTGTTTACTCTGTGTGTTGTAAACTGAAAACCCGTGTTCACGTCAAAGTTTACATATTTAGCTAAACCACTTCTATTTACTTATGTAACACCTATCAGTGGTTTTATTCGATGTCATCATTCCAAATGACTGTGTCCTATCTTAATTCTGTAAATTCATACCCATCGTACATACGTTTGTGTCATTGGTCAAGATTCATTCATTTATTAATTCTATGGTTAATTCATATGACAAACTGTCGGTTGCCCAGAGGTCATAGGCATGGTTAATAAGTACCAGAATTGCCCTCATATGAATCGATGAAGTGATTTTCGTTGGTTACATTTCAAATGGCTGCGTCATATCTGCTTTCCGTAAACTTATACTGTACCCAACAGACAGTCATTTTTGTCACTGATCAATATTTATTTATGTTTTGCAGGTAATTTTCTGGTGAATTTGGTGTAACTCAGAGGTCGTAGGCATGAGTCAAATTGCGCCTGACTTAATATGTAACCTTTGGTGGTTATCTTCATGCATAAAACTGAGGGACGTATTTAGGAGTGCTTATTTTAATTTCACCTCCCAGTGAGTTCCGGGGTAGTCTATTTTGGAAAAAGAGGACCACACTATTTGGTTTGTAGCAAGAAAAAATGTGGTGAGTGTGGTAAGTGAAGTTGTGAAAATAAAGAAAACCAGCAAAAAATTGCTTTTCAAGGTGTCTACTTGAACTTGGTATTCATGATCTCTGTGCTCGTTTATTGAAATCTAGATACCAAAAACAACCATTTTGGATTCTTCAACCATTCTTCAACCGTTCTTCAGAAAGTCGGATGCCACTGCTCATGAAAGGCCCCTAAAAGTTTTGATACCCAGTTAAGCTTTGACATTTGTGATATTTTGTGATACTTTTTGTATAGCCGTTGGCTGTCTTTGAAATCTAGAAGGTTTAAAATTGATATATATCTTTTAAATAACTAAAAAGGGAAGTTGGCAAATATAATCGGTCAAAATCTATTAGACATTGAACTAAATCGAAATATGTCTTGATTTATATTAACAACATGGAAATACTATTGAAGCCAGTTAGAAGTGGCAGCCTCACTTGCTGAATTCCCATAACCTTTCACCACATGTAGAAAACTAGTCTGAATGTTAATTACAGTGGGGTAAAGGGTATTACAGAGGCATGAGAGAGGCGTTGGCCAGAATTAATTGGAAAAGAACACTGGCGGGGATGATGGCAGGGCAGCAATGGGTGGAGTTTCTGGAAGCAATTCGGAAGGCAAGTGATATATACATCCCACAGAGGAAGAGTATTCTAAAGGAAAGAGTACACAACCATGGCTAACAAGAGAAGTCAAAACCAACATAAAAGACAAAGAGAGGGCAGATAACAGACCAAAGATTAGTGGGACGTTAGAGGGTTGGAAAGATTTTAAAAACCAGCAGAAGGCAACTAAATTGTCATTAAGAATGTAAAGATAGAATGCGAAAGTAAGCTAGCCAATAATATTAAAGTGAATACCAAAAGTTTGGTCAGGCGCCTGATAAAATAGGCCGTATTTAGCATAGTTTTCTCATGGAGAATTATTACCTGAAAATGCATTAAAGAAGCAAAGAGCAAGATAGACAAAGGAGAATCGATTAATGTTGTGTACTTCGATTTTCAGAAGGCCTTTGACAAGGTGCCACATATGAGACTTCTTAACAAGCTACGAGCCAATGGTAAATTCTAGCATGGATAAACCGGTGGCTATTTGACAGGCAAAGATTGTGAATAAAGGGAGCCGTTTCTGACTGGCTGCCAGTGACTACAGGTGTTCCACGGGAATCCGTGTTGGGATCGATTCTTTTTACGTTACATGTCAATGATTTGGATGATGTAGTTGATGGCTTTCTTTCCAAGTTTGCAGATGTCATGAAGACAGCTGGAGTGGCAGGTAATTTTGAGGAAATTGAGAAGCTACAGAAGGATAGACAGATTAGGAGTATGGGCAAAGAATGGATGGTCCTACACACACTTGAAATGAAATGAAAGAGTTGAGTATTTTCTAAATGGAGGGAAAATGCAAAGAGTTGAGATGTAAAGGGACTTTGGAGTCCTTGTCAGGACAACGACCAACAGGCTCTGGGACAGTGTCTTCCACCAGGTCATCAGCCTGATGAACTCACGCTGATTTGAGTGTACCCTATACTACATTGACTGTTCTATTTATTATAAATTACTATGATTGCACAATGCACATTTAGATGAAGATGTAACGTAAAGATTTTTACTCCTCATGTATATGAAGAATGTAAGAAATAAAGTCAATTCAATTCAATTGTGCAGGATTTCCTGAAGGTTAGTTTGCAGGTTGAGTCTGTGCTAACATTCAATTCAACAGGTCTAAAATATAAAAGCAAGGATGTAATGCTGAAACATTATAACGCATAGGTGAAGGCTCACTTGGAGTATTGTGAGCAGGTTTGGGCACCTTATCTTAGAAAGGATGTGCTGAAACTGAAGAGGTTCACAGAGTTGATTCCAGGAGTGAATGGCTTGTCATATGAAGAGCATCTGATGGCTCTAGAGCTGTATTCACTGCAGTTCAGCAGAATGAGGGGTGAACTTATTGTAACCAACCGAATGGTGAAAGGCCTTGATAGAGTGGATCTGGAAAGGATGTTTCCCATGGTCTAGGTCCAGAGGACACAGGCTCAGAATAGAAGGGCCTCCTTTAGAAAGGAAATAAGGAAGTATTTCTTTACCCAGAAGGTGATGAATCTGTGGAATTCTTTGCCACACTTCCGTGGAGGCCAAGTTTTTATGTATATTTAATGCAGAGATTGAGAGACTCAAGACTGGTCAGGGCATGAAGGGACATGGGGAGAAGGCAGGAGATTAGGGCTGAGAGGAATATTGGACCAGCCATGATGAAATAGCCTAATTGTGCTCGTATATCTTATGGTCTTATCAACTTATGGTAACATCAAAACATACAAAAATTTTCACACTACCGAGATGAAGCTTCCTGGTTCACTTTTCAATTTAATCTCAAATCTAAAATATTCATTCATGCTTCCAAAGAACGTATTGTAGAAATTTATCCCAGTTGCTTCATATGTGCAATACCATAGCATATCAAAAACTTCTTTCAACCAACGTTTTCTGACATTATGTCAACATCTCAGTATAATACACGGACCAAGCCCGGCTGTGAAAGGAGGAGAGTTAGGCATGGCACGAGAAACCCATTTGCGTAAAAACCCAGAGCTACAGAAACGACAACTGAAACTCCAAAAACTCCTTTCTGGAAAGAGGGAGGACCTTCGTCTAAATGGGCTATATCTGGGCAAAGACTGTGCCAGGACAGAGGACTCTAGCGAGTTGCTTTCGGTTAGCTATGTCCCAGTAGGGGCGATGGGTTTAAGTTTAAAGAGTGTCATTATAATCACAGGCAAGACTCCAGAAAATGCGCATGAGCGGACTGTCACCGTATTTTCCGTGATTATTCATGAAGATGGTCTTGTTAGTCACGGCATTGAAACAGACTAATTCGCTCATCGGATCCATGTCATATCCATGAACAAATTAAATATTTACATTAATTATATTTATAAAGACTTGCTCTGCAGTCTTCTGTGGTTTGGTCATTCAAGTGCTCACATAGATATTTGTTAATTGTGGTCACGTACCTATTTCCACCACCCACTCAAGCAATGCATTTCAAATTCCTAACATCCTCTGAGTGTAAAAAAAAATGTCTCCTTTACATTCCGGCTCAACCTCTTCGACATTTCCATAAACCAATATCTTTGGTAGTTCTGGTATGGGGAAAATGTTCTTACTATCTACCCAGTTCGCCCTCTACTTATTTGCATAAATCTCAAAGAAGCCCCCACCCCCGCTCAGCCTGCTTAATTCCGATGAAAATATGCCCAGACTCTTCAATTACTTGTTAGGACTGAAACTCTCTGCCTCAGGCAACTTTATGTTGAAATTTATGCTGTCACCTTGAATGTCACTCGATTTGTTTACCATGTTAACCATCTTTCATTATATTCTCTATGGTATTACCATTTATTTTGTCGACCCTGCTCTTACTGTTCGACTCAACATGCATCGCCTTGAGTAAATTCAAATTTTCGTTCCTCTGCCTCATTAATGTATTCCCAAGATCAAATGTAGATAAGAATACGACCCCGGTCTTATTAGGTGAAATATCCTGCGACTGCTCATTAGCCAATCAAACTACAATATCTGGATTCAAAACATATTTCCCTAATTCCAATAGTTCTTCCCAATTCTACAACTTGAATGATAGTTTAAATGCGATCGTACTCAGCACAGAAGTTGTTCAAAACTTTTTACGGGCGGAAGGAGAAAGGTATTAACGTTTCAGTATGCGCATTTTTCATCGACTGCTTTATCGGTCTAGAATGTTAGCTCTAATTTCTCCAACATTGCTGAGGTTGCTGAGAAGTTTGCTACTTCCCTGCTTTATTTCAGGTGTCTCTGATTTCCGAATACAAAGAGAGTTTACATTGTAAATCTCATGTGACCAAAAAAGCGGCACCTTTTAATATTGAATGGGGACAGCACCGAAACCAATTTGCTCACACCGAACCCAGGGGTTTAAGCAACCAATACCTTTTTTCTTCCAAGGCAGTGTTCACAGTGCCTGGAGCATATTTACTCAGTAATTTACCACAAGTTAATTTTAACGCGATTTGTTATCACAATAAATTCTAAACGGCTTAGAACCCGCCTCCACACAGCCTTTCACAGAGGGATCAAGCGTGGAGTTACATGCAATTGCAAAAAAAACCCTAAACACTGTGTAACATAAACCCATTATGCACTTAGAAATAGTATTTGATCACTGTGTCCACACTGAGATTGTGACCGTAACATTAATTTCATCCTAGTTAGTACAGTGATCATAATGACCCAAATGTTTGCATGATATTCAAATTAAATAGTTACCGATTTCGATTCTCTTCAGCAAATCCTCACCTCAGTATATACATTGTAATTGCACTCCTCAGGCTTTGTCATTCCTGCATTCTCTTTCCCAACAAACTTCCGCAGGCTGTAATGCGAATCTGTAGACAACCCGTAAGTTTGCTGGATCGCGAGGTCTCTCTTCACAGACTGCAACGTTGAACACGACTTGTAACGGAAACTCTGGGAAAGTGGATCACCTCCGAATACCTCAACGTAGTTCGGTGGTATCTGAAGGCTCGTGCTGGCCTTTTGAATCCCATTCAAAGAATTTCTTGATCCCAAGCAGCAACAGGTATTCAGAGAACTGTATCGACATCCAACACCATTTCTTGTTTTATGAACCTTAAACGCGAGGATAACTAAAATAATTAGCAAGATAAGAGAAGTTGTTCCTAAGGCGATGACCAAGGAGAAGTTCAAATCGGGAGGAAAATCGTCGTTTTTGGATAAATTGGTGGCACTAGACATCATTTCGTCCCCTTCCACGGATAATATTATGGTCACAGTGGTAGAGAGTGATGGAGTTCCATTATCTCTCACGACAATCACCAGCCTTTGCTTGGAGGCATCCTTGTTCTCAATACGGCGGATAGTCCAAATTTCCCCTGTGTCTGCTGAAATTGTGAACAGATTGCGATGAGTGGCTTGTACCACCTGATAAAATAGACGAGCATTCTGACCGGCATCGGCGTCAGTAGCAGACACCTTGACAACGAGGTGCCCAGGTTCAGCAAACCTGGATATTGTCTCCATTACTGTTGACCCATATTGAGGCAAAGGATACACGATGACTGGAGCGTTGTCGTTCTGATCAAGGACAACAACATCTACAGAGGAGTTACTGCGGAGGGGTGGGGTTCCAGAATCCTGCACCTGAACGTAAATCTTAATTTTTTTTAATTTCTCGTAGTCAAAAGATTTCTGAGCATATATGACACCACTTTGTGCGTTGATGGAGATATAAGAGTCAACAGAGAAATTTTGAACCTGAGATGGCAGGATGGAAAAGTTCAGACGGGCGTTCTGTCCTATGTCTGAGTCAAAAGCAGTTAACGAGTATATGGAAGCACCAATAACGTTGTTTTCCATGACGTGCGCAGTGTGTACTGCTTGTAGAAACCTCGGAGCATTGTCATTAACATCTGTCACATCTAGTCGAATCGTTTCTGTGGATGTTAGATTAGGATACCCCGTATCCGTACATGTTATGGTAATATCATACCTGGAAGTAGTTTCACGATCCAGCGATTGCCGTATAAGCAGTCTATAAAAGTTTTCTACAGTCGAGTCGAGTTTAAACGGCAGTTGGCTTGATATTTTGCATTGCACCTGCCCATTTTGTCCAGAATCTTTGTCATCTACGCTGAGGAGTGCCACTATTGTCCCAACAGAGCTATCCTCTGGCACTGCACTTAACGTAGACGTTAACTTCATGTCAGGAGCATTGTCATTCACATCGATAACATTCACCAGCACATCACAGTGCTGCGGTATCGCGTAAGGGCCATTATCGACTGCTTGAATATTAATCTCAAAAAAATTACTTTGTTCATAGTCCAGGTGTCCTTTCAATCTGATTTCACCGGTTTTTGAATCGACACTAAATACTTCGGGAATATTTTTAGAACTGTGGCTACTGATGGAATACGTTATCTCTCCATTAGGTCCGTCATCCAAGTCCGTGGCGTTTACTGTAATAATGAGGGATCGTAATGGGGCCGTTTCCAACAGACTCACGGTATAAACGGACCGCGAAAAAATAGGAGCGTTGTCATTCGCATCCTGCACTATGATTGTTATCTCGGCCTTGCCCGATTTCATTGGAACACCGCCGTCTTCGGCTAAAAGCGTTAACTGGAGACTTGTTACCATTTCTCTGTCTAAAGGGCTCTGCAACATCAACACCGGTAGCTTTCCTTTCCCACTGCGCTCCTGTACATCAAGAATAAAATATGCATTGGGAAGGAGCTGGTATGTTTGTAAGGAGTTAGTTCCAATATCCGGATCGTACGCGGCCTCGAGGGGGAATCGCACACCCGGTGCCATAATTTCTGAGATTTCCAAGCGCATGTGGCTTTCAGGGAAACTGGGAGCGTTGTCATTTACATCGATAATCTCCACTTCCACCTGATACAGACCAAGAGGATTTTCAAGTACAACGTTCAAGGATAAAATGCAATCGCTGCTTGGCCCGCAAAGTTGTTCCCGATCGATTCTTTCATTCACAAATAAAATCCCATTTTCCAAATTTACCTCAACATACTGCTTCCTCGGACTGGGCGCCACCCGCAATCTGCGAGCTGACAGCTGCTTTAAATCAAACCCCAAATCAATTGCGATATTCCCAACAAAGGCACCCGGTTGTAATTCCTCGGGAACGGAGTAACGAATCTGCCCAGAAGCTAGATTCCAACGACAGAACAAAGAGCAAAACAGTAGGTATTTCAACAGCCAGTTTATATTATATCTCATTTCCAGGAGAAATCATACCAATGGTTTCATCTGAGACAATGCCTTTTAACGGCGATTTAAATTAGATGGAACAAATATGACGCTGAATATATTTATACCTTCTTGGAAATTGCAGGAATATTTTCATTTAAACGTTAACATGTTGTCTTCTATTCGAGATAAATCGTACACAAACCTTCCCGGTCTGCTGTTATCCAGTTTTCGCGGCGTCTGAACTTAGAAGATGGCGGCTGCACATTTAAGGGACTGTGCGGATCACCAGGCACATCTCAGCTTCTGATTGGTGGACAACATTGTATTCATATCTGGCCAATCAGAGTGCAGCTCACTTCTTAAAGCAAGAAGTGCATACTTTGGCGATGATTTGGTTCTAATTCTTGTTGCACAATTGAAATTTCTGCGAGCAGTTTGGATCGTTCAGATTTCTGTGAAATGTTCGCTTTAGAATCGAATTTTCAGGTACAATAGCACTGAATACTTTAAAGATCAGTTGCAAAAATAATAGCATTCAAAACCATGATCAAATGCAGCAATGTATCTCTGCATCACAATTTTCCATCTATAATCATCAATTAATTAGTAGTCTGTAAAACTGTTGTTGCATGTCAGCAGCATCAATAACAAAATAATATATTAATCGATTTTATCAAAATGAAAAACAATTATCTGTATTATGTACAAAGTAATCTGTTTTTCATCATTCTCAAAGTACTTTATTTTCATTTTAGAGCTACAGTTGCTTATGCCCCTTAGAACATTAATTCACTTTTAACTGTAGTTTATAATATCTCAAAGGTGAACGTTCAAACTAAATTCATTATCAAAGTACGTAAGTGTCATCATATATTACTCTGATATATTACTCCAAGCAATAACAGTAGAACAAAGAAATAGAATAGAGTCAATGAAGAACTATACTCAATCAAAAACTGACAGACAACCAATGTACAAAAGAAGACAAACTGGGCATATAAAATAACAAATAATAAATAAATAAACGTGCAAATAAATGAATGATAAATAAATAACTAGGTAAAATGAGATAAATATATAGCTAAATTATGAAACAAATTAATAGATGATTAATTAAGTGAATGAATGAACGTATTAATTAATTAATGAATAGATAGATAATATTAACAACATGAGTTGTAGAGTCCGGGAAACTGGGTCTGTGGAATCAGTTCAGAATTGAAGTGAGTGAAGTGGGTTGACGCTGGTTTATGAGCCTGATGGTTGAAGGGTAATAACTGTTCCTCAACCTGGTTATGTGGGACCTAAGGCTTCTCTACCTTCTTTCTGATGGCGGAGGCAAGAACAGAACATGGCCTTGACGTCCTTGATGATGGGTGTTGTTTTCTTAGGGCAATTCTCCTTGTAGATATGCTCAGAAGGTTGGAACTTTTTTTCCTGTGAGGGACTGGCTGTATCTATTACTTGTGGTAGGCTTTTTCATTATTATTTCACTGATCTAGTGGCATCCCGAGTAAATTATACAGCATGATAAGTCTCTTATAGCAATCAGTGTCAACATTTACCAAAATTTAAAAAAAAAACCGCTACGTAAAGTACTTGACTGTGAAATGAAAAAGGTCATGTTCTGAAATATTTCCAGATTTACAGCAGACACGGAACGAAAATAGAAATGTGCAGCAAGCATACTTGAACAATCGTAATTCTGGGCATACCTTTTGTATTCTTTTATTTCATGCCTGTTTGAGTATCTGTCTCGTCGTCTATTAAACATTGCTATCGTATCCATTCCTTTTAAGTCCATTTTTTTATTACAAGTATCTACCATTCTCTGTGTAAAGACCAAAACATACCCGCAAATATTCTTTGAACTTTTCCAATGTCCCCAGCATCTGAAATCAATGGCGTCCAGTATCTGATAGTTCTACCATGTGCAGCACTCTGACAATGTATCGTAATTAGCGCACCCATAATGTTATACATTTCTATATGGTTGTCCCTTAGCCTTCGATGCACAAGAAAAGGCAATCCACGTTTATCAAGCATCTCTGATTGGTCATCTACTTTAAGCAATTCTACGCAACATTTTGGCAAATGTCTGCTGCACCATTTCCAAAAGGTCAACATCTTTCATATATCGGCAAAGCGCACTCCAAATAATTCTCTAAGTTCGTCCGATCTTAAATTTTCAATATACGATACTTTTCCTCACTTTTCTTCCCATTACCCCAACTAGCCAATAATGGAAGCAATGTCTATGCCTTCGGTACTACCTGCACGTTTCCTGTTCCAGGCAGTTAAGTATTTCCTCCCCAAAATGCCTCTAAACTTCAATGTTCCAAAGGATCCTCTTATTTCAACGTCATACACATCTAGTTTAACTTCCATCTACATGTCTTCCTACAATTTTCATGTGATCTATATTTTGTAACTTTGTCACTATCCATATCTCCAAATTTCCGTCCCCCTGCGTGGCATCTAAAAACATACGAATCAGTGCAACTACCAGATCAATATTTCGGTTGCTGGATGTATAACTCATTTAGAAAACTTATTAATATTCTGGACAAATCTTCCAACTTAATTCGTAGTGCATAATATTTATTAGACGATCTCTCAGTCCACAGTAGCATGTAGGACAATATACAACCATTCAGGAGCATGCACAATACTCCTACTACATGCTTACTAAGAGACAATATAATTAGAGGACGAGAATAAATATGCAACATTTCCCTGACTAGATAATATACCGTTGCCTCTTCATAATTATAGAGTCAAAACTTCTGGGGCTCACTCAACGAAACGCAAAAAGAACACCTTTATCACTATGACTATGGTCTGGCAAAAGAGCATTTACATCTACGTCCCAAGGACAATTATCTATGAGGCAAAAGAGCATTTACATCTACGTCCCAAGGACAATTATCTATGAGGCAAAAGAGAAGAACAGTCTTCGTGATCCATTTCCAAACACAGGTTACAGAAGACAAATATGCATGTTCCTTTTGGCTCGACAGTAAGAAAATCCGAGATATTCCTGTGATCAATTGTCGCATCAAAACCTATTAAAATGTTTAGACCAGAAATTAATTGTACTGAAGACAAGCGCTCTGTACTTCCCTGGTTACTTGCATGAATAGAATGTCTTGCAATTGGTAGAAGACAATGCGAGGGCCAAACAAAACTTTTAAAAGGCCCTTACGGAACTAACTTCCTATAAGGACATCCCAATGCATCTTGCAAACAATAGTTTGAAGTCTTATCATGTTATCACTGTTTCAGTTCAGGAAATCCAATATCCAGCTTTTGTGTAACCAGTCCACCAAACGACAGTGTGATAGTGATCAGAATTACCTTTTAAAACACGATTTTTCTGTGGATGTTTCTTCTGCTTCTTTTCCAGAAAGGGTGTGAACGTTTAATCATGCTCACCTCAAAGAACAAACGGTGCATGGAAGAAAGATCGAACCTAAAATACGTTACCGCGAATGATATTGTTTTCGGAACATTTGCCTAGATATCTTTATTGGCACATAAGTCTTGAATACGTTTTAAAGGAATTTAAACGCTGAAATAAAGAAGTGTGGAGATACTCAGCAGAGAACTTAACATTCATAGAGAGGGGAAAGAATATTTATGTTTTGAGTCGATGACATTATATTGGAGAAAATGATAAACGGCCATTTTAGGATAATTAAGTATAGGTGGGCGATCGACTGGTAGGTAAAAGGATAAGAGTTTGGGATATCTCAGTGATTGTAAACAAAAGATGTTTACGTGCTAGCAAGACATGCAGTGGCGCTAAGGTTTCAACGGAGACTATTAAACTTTGGAAGAACAACTGAGGACAATTCGAGAGAATAAAAGTGACGGAACTGGGAAAAGCTGCAGACGTGGGACTCTTGAAATCCGAAACAAAAGAGTTCATGGGACACAACCAACATATCAGGCAGCATCTATGGAGAGAGAAAACTTAAGGTATACAGCCCAGATGCACATTGATACAGCGCATTTATTACAAAAGTACAACATGGGAAATAATTTATTTCCATAATGAAATAAATTCCATAATAAAGTAATACTGCATAATGAGTAACGAGAGATAAATCATGTAGGGATGAAATATATGGTTTATTCCCCCGTTAAGGTTAAGTTTCTGAGGAATAGTGAGGTTCTACAAGGTCAGAGGTGGTGTAGAATGCAGAAATAAAGAGAATGACAATTGGGGCTAAGACACCCCGATAGACTAATCACGTGAATTAAAAGCAGGTATTAAACAACGACAGAAACATAGAAAACCTACAGCACAATACAGGCCCTTCGGCTCACAAAGTTGTGCCGAACATTTCCCAACCTTAGAAATTACTAAGCTTAACCACAGCACTCTACTTATCTAAGGTCCATGTATCTATCCAAAAGACCCTTAAAAGACCCTGGGCATATCGTATCCCTTACCGGCAGCCCATTCCACGCACTCACCACTCTCTGAGTAAAAACCTTACCCCTAACATCTCCTCTGTACCTACTCCCCAGCACCTTAAACCGGTGTCCTCTTCTGGCAATCATTTCAGCCCTAGGAAAAAGCCTCTGACTATCCACACAATCAATGCCTCTTATCATATCATCTTGTATACCTCTATCAGGTCACCTCTCATGCTCCTTCGCTGCAAGGAGATAAGGCCATGTTCACGCAACCTATTCTCATAAAGCATCCTCTCCAATCCAGGCCACATCCGTGTAAATCTTCTCTGCACCCTTTCTATGGCTTCCACATCCTTCCTGTAGTGGGGCGACCAGAAATGAGCACAGTACTCCAAGTGGGGTCTGACAATGGACCTATATAGCTGCAACATTATCTCTTGGCTCCTAAATTCACTTCCACGATTGGTGAACGCCAATACACCGTACTCCTTCTTAACCACAGAGTCAACCTGCGCAGCTGCTTTGAGCGTCCTGTGGTCTCAACCCCAAGATCCATCTGATCCTCCACACTGCCAAGAATCTTAACATTAATACTATATTTTGCTATCATACTTGACCTACCAAAATTAACCACTTCACATGTAACTGGTTGAACTCTATCTGCCACTTCACAGCTAAGTTTGGCATCCTATCAATGTCCAACTGTAACCTCTGACAGTCCTCCACACTATCCACAACACCTCCAATATTTCTGTCATCAGCAAACTTGCTAACCCATCCCTCTATTTCATCATTCAGGTCATTTATAAAAATCACGAAGAGTAAGGGTCTTAGAGTAGATCCCTGAGACACACTACTGGTCACCGACCTCCATGCAGAATATGACCCGTCTACAAACACTCTTTGCCTTCTGTGGGCAAGCGAGTTCTGGATCCAAAAAGCAATGTCCCCTTGAATCCCACACTTCCTTACTTTCTCAATAAGCCTTGCATGGGATACCTTATCAAATGCCTTGCTGAAATCCATATATACTACATCTACTGCTCTTCCTTCATCAATGTGTTTAGTCACATCCTCAAAAAAATCAACCATTTAACTTAAACGATATTAAACTTGAGTCCTGATTCAAGGTTTCGATTATAACCGTTGACACTTCATTTGTTTCCAGAGATTCAGCTTGATCACTGTGTTCTTTCAACAGATTGTATGTTAACAGGAAGTATTTTTCAATCTGGTCACTCAAACTACATTTGTATGTGTCATTTTAAATGAAACCACACCGTGAGCACGGAATACAATGCACTAGATTGGAAGGATAATGGAAGAATTGCTGTTCACCGGCAGGAATGTTTGGTTACCGGAACGGGTGTATAATCAACTGACCTATAGCTAAGTATGTTATTAAATGGGATTAAAACGCCTCTAAAAATGCGAAAGGTATGGAAAACACCGCTGTATCAAGACATAATATGGCAACAGATTTACTGACCCATAACTCAAGCGATAATATCTTTTGGAAATAGAATGGTTACACAAAATAAGATTCCCACACGGTATATGCTGATAATGTGTTAGCACACCTGTACACAAACAGAACATTTGAAGATTATATTCTCTGCTTAAAACTTGCTCACCTGGGACACACTGTATTTTTCAGACTTCACCATTACAGTGTTTTCTTTGACGATAGTTTCGCTTAATTCATAATTCTTGTCTGCAGATGTTCTACATATGTTGGGTACGATGAAATCCCTCTTGGTAGACTGCAATGTCGAACATGACTCGTAACGAAATCTCTGAGAGAGCGGATCGCCCCCAAACACTTCAACATAGTTCGGTTGTATCTGAAGGTTTTTACTGGCCCTCTGAATTCCATTCCAAGAATTTCTTGATTCAAAGCAACAACAAGTTCCCATTGAATAGTGCCCATGTACCATGCCATTCCTGTTTATGTGAACTTTAATGGCGAGTATGATTAAAGTTATGAAGAGAACGCTGGATATTATTCCCAAAGCTATAACCAGGGAAAGACTCAGTTCAGGTGTATACCTCGAATCTGCCGACGAGCTGCTGGCACTTGGAAATGATTCAATATTTGTTCCAACAACAGATAATACTATAGTCACACTGGCAGAGAGTGATGGAATTCCATTATCCTTTACGACGACCACCAGCCTTTGATTAGAGATATCCCTGTTCAGAATTCGACGGATAGTCCAAACTTCACCAGTGTCTGCGGAAATAGTAAAAAGATTATGATGGGTGGCCTGAAAAATTTGATAAGAGAGTCGAGAATTTTGACCGGAGTCGGCATCGGTGGCCGATACCTTTACAACCAAGGATCCTGGTTCTGCAAACCTGGATATTGTTTCTATTGCTGTTGGCCCGTATTCGGGTAAAGGATGTGTAATCACTGGAGCATTATCATTCTGATCAAGGATAACCACGTTCACTGAAGCATTACCTTTCAGAGCTGGCGCACCAGAATCCCGCACTTCAACATGAATCTGGAAGCTTTTCAATTGTTCGTAGTCAAAAGATCTCTGAGCATAAATGACACCACTAGAAGAGTTAATTGAGACATAGGATGTTATTGAGGAATTCTGAACCAGAGACTCAAAGATAGAAAAGATTATTTGAGCATTTTCTCCGACATCTGAATCGAAGGCCGTCATGGAAAATATGGAAGTCCCAATAACATTGTTCTCCATAACATTTGCTGTGTATACTGAGCGAGAAAACGCTGGTGCGTTGTCATTTATATCTGAAACCTCTACTCGGATGGTTTTCTTGGAGGTGAGTGGAGGGTCTCCCGCGTCCGTACATGTTACAACAATATCGTACTTTGATGTGTATTCGCGATCCAATTGATTTTGCACAAGAATTCTGTAATAGTTCTTTATAGATGAATCTAAATTGAAAGGCAATTGCTTTGGAATTTGACATTGTACTTGACCATTTTGTTCGGAATCACGGTCTTCTGTGCTGAAGAGAGCCACGACAGTCCCAGGTGGTGCGTCCTCAGAAACTGTGGCTTGCAATGATCGTAAAGTTACCTCAGGCGCGTTATCATTCACATCGATAACGTGAACCATTACGTCACAGTACTCGGGAACAGCGCCTGAACCCTTATCCATCGCCTGTATGTTAATCTCAAACCCGCGTTTTTTTTCATAGTCCAACTTCCCTTTGAGTCTGATTTCACCTGTTTTGGAGTTCAGGTCAAAGAGCTCACGAGAAGCAGCAGAAATATGGCTACGGAATGAATATATTATCTCCCCGTTGAGGCCATCGTCCAAGTCAGTCGCGTTCAATGTGATCACCAGGGTTCCTTTCGGCGCAGATTCTAAAAGACTGATTCTGTAAACCGGTTGAGAGAAAACAGGCGCATTGTCGTTAACATCTTTTACTATGATTATAATCAGAGCCGTCCCTGATCTCGGCGGCAAACCGCCGTCTTTAGCTGTTAACGTCACATTGTGCGTTGGTATCGTTTCCCTGTCCAATGGCTTCTGTAACAATAACACTGGCCGTTTTCCCTTCCCGCTGCGCCTTTGCACGTCCAGAGTAAAATACTCATTTGATTCTAGCTGGTAGGTTTGCAAAGAGTTTGTGCCAATGTCAGGATCGTGTGCGGGTTCAAGAGGAAATCGCATACCCGGTGCTGCAAGCTCCATGATTTCAAGGCGAAGCTGTCTTTTCGGGAAATTAGGAGCATTATCGTTTACATCGAGAATCTCCACTTCCACCGTGTGCAGGCTTAAGGGATTTTCAAGCACAACATCCAACGATAAGCGACAATCGGGATTCGACCCACAAAGAAGTTCTCTGTCGATAATTTCTTTCATAAATAAAATCCCATTCTCTAAATTTACGTCGAAATATTGCTTCCCAGGACCGGGTCCTATCCGTAAACCTCGAACCGACAGCTGCTTCACATCTAAACCTAAATCGGCCGCGATTTCCCCAACAAAGGCTCCTGGTTGCAATTCTTCAGGGACAGAATAATTGATCTGACCAGATACAACATCCCATGGGGAGAACGTACAGAATAATAATTGCAATTTTACCAGCCAATATATTTTATATTTCATTGCCAGGATAATACATTCCAATTGTTTCATGCCCCGACTATTTCCTTCATTTTCCTTTTCAATAGCGAGCCGGCGTTAAATAGAACAAAATATCAACACAAAGAAACTCGTACCTTTTATGTATCCCGAAAAAAAATTATCCGGATACTCGCATTTTGCTTAAAGTTTCAAGAGCATTCCTGCCAAAATTCCACGGAGCTGCTGGTTATCCCGTTTTCACTGTGTCTGATCCGCCGTGATGGCGGCTGAGTCATGAAGGGGGTTGTCCGGATCACTCATCACATCGCAGCCCAGGATTGGAGGAGAAACTTATTCATATCCACCAATCACGATTCCGCTCATTTCTTAAAGCTAGATAGGTGTAAAGTTGCACAGAATTGTATTTATTGTTGCACAATTAAAATTTATTTCAGCCCCTGGATACTTCTTTTTTGTTTGCTTTTGAGTTCTGCTGATCAGGTTTCTCAGAATCTATATTCAAATTAAAATATTAGACACTAAGCATGAACAAATTGTCTGTGAGGAGATAAAGATGCATTGGACTCAAAAATCTAACCCCAGATTTGACACAGGTATATTATTCTTTCTTGAACTTACTGCCATTTTGAGCTCTTGATTATGAGTCCTCAGAGCCATAGTATCCCTTTGTATTTAATCAGGAATTATTTTTGAGTTTACTGTGATGTTCTACATTTCGAATGATGATAATCTGTACGATTTACCCAAAAGATCAAACTCTGAAGTAGAAATGTAAAATACTGGAGCTCTGAAAAAAGACTGAAAATACTGGAAGAACTCCATATATTTGTCAGCATCTGCGAGAAGAAAAATGTACCACTTTTCATAATTTGCTGAAAACATTAATATTGGAATACATGACACCAATATTCCAATATATAAGACTTACAGTTTGTGACCAGAGCAAAGAAGCCGGCAGAAAAAAATCATGGTGGACATTACCCAATCAGCAACCTCCTTTTCGAAAAAAAAATTCGTTCTGGACATCACTAGAGGGCTTTAAAAAATAAAACTTAAGTCCATCTTAGAAGTTTCTTCCCACAGAGAGTTAATATGATTAACCAATCCAGTTAGAAACCCTACCCCCTCCATCTATTACCTCAGTCACTGCATTGAACTGTAAACACTTTAAACCACTATTTATAGTGATGCTACATTATAAATACACGTTGATATTTACGTATAGTTGCACATTTTATTCCATATCCGTACTTGCAAACTTATTTTATATGAATATTTATACTTTATAATTGTTTGACGTTGTTGCTGTTTGTTGCATGTAGCGGCAACACATCATAGCAAATTCCTAATACATGTAATTGTATCCGGTGAATGAAGATGATTTGTGATCCGTAATTTATTTGTAAACTATCACTATGTTTTTCCAACGTCTTCGATACAAGTACACTGGGAACTGATTTTGCAGTTGTCACTAACATTCATTTACAATATATATTGTAAACTACAACTATACGCGACATAAAGGATTGTTTATTTATTTACGTAGCGGAATGATGTTTAATAAGTTCTTTAGTTATCTTCAGCGATTTCAGCAATTTTAATGGCACTTCTAGATATGCATGACTGCTGATGATCACGCAATTTGTGCTCCGAATTCCAGTGAAGCAAACAGTGCCACATGCAGCAAGACAAGGACAAATTTTATTTGCATGTATGTAGTGACAAATCAAATATTTTGTGTATATCATGAGAAGATACTGAATTCAGCAGGCTGAAATTATACCCGTGGCGAAGAAGAACGTGGTAAGCTGCCTCAATAACTATCGTCTATTAGCACTTATCTCTACAATAATGATGTGCTTTGAGAGTTTGATGATAAAACATTTGAACACCTGAAATAAAAGTGACTTGGATTCGCTCCATCTACCTACTGTCACGCCACATCAACAGAAGATATTATTTTCATTGGCTCCTCAGTCAACTCTGGAATATCTAGTCAGCGAAGATGCATACATCAGGATGTTTTTCATTGACTACAGCTCATGATTTAATACTATTATCATCTCAAAACTAATGGAAAAAATATCAAGACTATTCACCAATAACTCATTGCGCAACTGGATCCTCGATTTCCTCTCTTGCAGACCACATTCAGTTCGGATTGGCAACACCATACCTTCCACAATCAGCACAGGTACTCCACAAGTATGCGTGCTCAGCATCGGCTCTGCTTGCCGTATACTGATGACTATGAGGCTAAGTGCAGGTCCAATTCCATATTTAAGTCTCAATTGCCGAATCAAATGTGACGACGAATCAGTATATAGCAGCGTTTCTCAACCTGGGTTCCCTGGAACACTAGGGTTCCAGGAGAGGTCGCTAGGAGTTCCGCGAGAGATGGTAATTAAAAAAAAAAAATAGACTTAATTTTTTGAACTTCGCGCAACGCGCGATTCTAACACTCGCAGCGGTGGGCAGTGACCGAGCAGCCCCATTAGCAGTATCGTTGGAGCTCGCAACAAATACATAAAGTACCATCATTAAGTGTCTACAATACAGTGAACAAATTAAAATAAGATTATCACTCTCTATAAAACAGTCAATTCGCTGTGGGGGGCACGCTCCCGGAAATCCCCCAGTGTACTCATTGTGACAGCATACTCCCTCTCCAAGGACAGCCGGGCACAAATGCATCCTTGGAAGAGGGGCAGGCTGTGGGCTTTGGCGGACAGCTCGACTGTCTGCTATCTAACCTCGTGAATGGCCTTCTTGGCCATGCCCGGGGGAAGCCCACCAGTAGATCCTTTATGCGCCCTCCCCTCTCCACTTCCGTATTGGGTACCCGTACATAAAGAGCGCGGGGCTAAAGTGCAACCAGAACTTGAGCAGCAGCTCTTTCAGATGCTCAAACAGGGGCTTCAACCTCTCACACTCCATATAGCCGTGGCACACTGACACCTTCCCGACCACAGAACTGACAGTGTCAGTGAACCCACTTAAAGACCAGTTGCCCGATACTGTTCCATGCAACACCTTCCACGCTAGGTCCCCAAGGTACAGGGGAAAGATTCCTCATAAGGAGATCTTCACCGGGAACTGCCAAATGGTAATACACATCGCCAAGGCGAAATTGGTCGGCAGACGAAGGCGAAGAAGTGAAAGGTGTCCAAGAGCAACCCGTACAGGAAATGCTTTCGAACGTCACAGAAGGGCACAGTGAGCATACTCGCGAGACAGCTTACGTTCTGAGCGACCGTCTCCCACGTGGTATCCCGAGGCCTGGGTTCGATGAGCACTTCCGTCCCATCAGGCGAAGAAAATACATCGCCCATTGCATGCCATTTTGGAGGGTGGTCGCAAAACAGGTAGCTCTGCAGAGTCCTGTAGCGGAGAGCCGTCAGATGCGTCAATGACTGACCGTCCTCCGCGATCGGAGGACTGAGGATCACAGCAGAGACCGGATGCCTCTTTATGCTCCACATGAAGTCCACCAGCCTCTTCTAGGTCCTGGAGCCAAAAACAGTGGGCGGGACTAAAGTAATCATCCGGTGCCATATATTTACAATGAAAGCTACTTATCAAAGGGTTTTACATGTTCTGGTGGCCCACGTTGTCCTGTTCCATTGTGCCTAGTCTGTGGCAAACAACTTACAAATGTAGCAATGGCTCTAGAAAAACAGATAAGACACTTAAATACAAACCACAGCCGTAAGACACGTAAAATGCTGATTATTTTAAACAACTTCTGGAATCTCAAGACAAACAGATTAAAGCTTTTGAAAATAAAGTCACGGTAAAAAGTTTAAGGAAGCAAGTGATTTAGTAGCTTAGAGACCAGTTCACTTGAGAATACTTGAAAATCTATGTGAAAACCTGGGCAAAGATCACACCGACCTCCTGCTAACTACAGAAATCCAATGGCTTAGCAGAGGAAGCATTCTCAACAAGGTGTTTGAGCTGAAAGGTGAATTGGAGGAGTACTTTCAAGACAACCAGATTTTGCTAAGTACTTTGAAAACGACTAATGGCTACAGAAACTAGCCTACTTAACTGATACTTTCCATCATATGAACCAGCGGAACGAGGGCCTGGAAACAAATGTTGTGACTAAAATGACAAGATTTTTGGATTTAAAGGGAGGCGGAATCTTTTGAAAAATCATGCTGTAAAAGAAAAAAATAACAACTTCAAATGCATCTGCTGCAGCTTGGGTTTGAGAGTAAGGAAGGATATTAGAAAGTCTCGAGACTTACTGAAAACCACTTGGAAGAACTGCGGAACAAAATTGAGCAGTAGTGTTCCTCCCTTTCCACACAGGTGTATGACTGAGTGAGGGACCCTTTCTCTAAATCTTCTGCACAGCCTGAGAATTTGACTTTGAGAGAAGTGGAAGAGCTCTGTGAGCTGCACTCTGATCATGCACTCTAGATAAGATTTACTGACCTACCACTGGACAAGTTCTGGAGTTCTGTGTAAGAAGAGTATCCTGCCATTCATAGGAATAGAATGAATATTTTGCTGCAGTTTTCTAATTCTTACGTATGTGAGCAAGCTTTTTCTTGTTTAACAAGCATCAGGGCAAGGTTAGAAATCGACTCATTTCAGTTGAAGGTGAAGATTTGTGTGTGCTTATCTCAAGTTCGACCCAGAATTGAGAAATTTATTATGTTTGCCTTATGAGTTTTAAAAATTGATGAAAGAGAGAAAAAGAACAATTTCCAGAAAGGTAAACAAAGCTTAACTACGGAACACAGAGTTACAAAATGCTGGAGGAACCCAGCAGGCCGGACAGCATCTATGGAAAAGAACACAATCGACGTTTCGGGCCGAAAACCTTCGGCAGGACTTACTAAGGCGTCAAGAGCCTGATAGCTGAGGGTTAATAACTGTTCTTGAACCTAGTGTTATTGGTCTTGAGGCTCCTGTACCTCTAATTCCCTGATCAGGACTGGCTTATGGACCTCTTGTTTCGTCGTCCAGAACTCAATAATTTGTTTCTTAGTCTTGCTGACCTTGAGTGAGAAGGTTTATTGTGGCATCACTCAGCCAGATTTTTATCTATATGCCAGCCTTTGACCTCACAAAATACAAACTATCGCACTCGTTCTATTATAAGACCATTTGGCAGTTGTCCGCACAACGTCCTTTCTGGTCAATACATTGCTTTATTCTTTAACAATCTTCTTCACTATCCACATCTGCTATCATATCTCCTGTAATTTCATCCAGCGATATATTACAATCATCAAAAAGACCCAACAACTTTGCTTGCAAATCACCACTGGTCACAGTTTTCCAGCTTTAAAAACGGCACTCTACTACCCTGTTCTTTCTATAACCGTCTAAACTGGATATAATTTAACAGTTCACCGTGGATGCCATGTAACGTAACCTTCTAGACCATGGGACAATTTTTCAAATGCATTACGAAGGTAATCTGAAACAATTTCCTCCTCCTTCTCTCCTTAACAATCTTCGTCATTTCTTCAAAAACAAAAATCAATCTGATATGTGAGCCATCCCCATCCCTACAGGAAATCATGACGACTATAATCAATAAATACAGGCTTATCCAGATGCAAGTAAATTGTGGTTATAAAAATGTTCTCCAACATTTTTCTACTACAGATGCAAGCAAACAAAAATAAACAAAATTTGGTCGTAAATACGTGCCATTATTGCTGGATATACAACTCCAAATACATTTGCAAATCTCAACAATATTCTGCATTAAACTTCCCGTTTAAATCGCAGCGCATAAAATTTCTTACATGTTTGCCCTGTCCACCTTAGAGAACAACGTAATATGGAAGCTTTCAGGAGCAGGTTCAATCCTCCTCTCACTTATTTGCACTTGCAAAAGGAACAATCAGAATCAGCTTTAATATCACGGGCATATATCGTGAAATCTCTTAATTGCGGCAGCAGTACAATGCAATGCATGACAAATACTGAGAAAAGACAATTACAGTAAGTATATATGTGTATATTAATTAGTTAAATTAAATAAGTAGTGTACACTCAGAAGTAAAACGTACTGAAGCAGTGTTCATGGTTTCATTGTCCATTTAGAAATCGGATGATAAAGGGGAGGAAGCTGTTCCTGAATCCCTGAGTGAGTGCTCCTTCAGCTTCTGTACCTCCTTCCTGACGGTAGCAATGCATGTTCTTGGTGCTGGGGTCGTTAATGGTGGTTGAAGATGTCTTGGATTCTACGGAGGCAAGTATCCATGGTGGAGCTGACTAATTTTACAAGTTTCTGCAGCTTACCTCGATCTTGTGCAGTTGCTCTGTACCCCCTCCCCCACCTAAAAAAAAAACAGACCGCGAGACAGCCAATCAGAACGCCCGCCACGGTACATTTGTAGAAGTTTTCGAGACTTTTAGGTGACAAACCAACTCCACTCGAATTCTTGCTTTCTTTATACATACATCAATATGTTGCGACCTGGATCGGTCCTCAGAAATATCGACACCCAAGAACTTCAGTTTGCTCACTCTCTCCACTTCTGATCCCTTTATGAGGATTGGTCTCTGTTCCCTCCCTCAGCTTACACTTTCCGTAGTCCAATCAGTGAACACAATGAACTTATGTAACCACAAAGATAGTGCTACGTTTTACTGACCTATAGACTATTCCCAATTTCCAAGGTCAACTCTGGGGCTCACTGGAGAAAATAAGGATGTGAGTACCAGTACCAGAAAAGTTATGGTGGTTGCAAGGGTCATTCACAAATACGTCCTGAAGGAAAATTATGTTTTGGATATAATATAAGATCTTGCTTAGTGATCCATTTCCCAAAACAAGTACCGAAGAGCATTATTTCATTTCTATTGTCTTAGCAGTACAGAAGTTTCGCATATTCAAGTCTTAAATCATGTACAGCCGTTAAAATATTTCGATCAGAACGGAATTAAACAGCAGTGAAGCCCTTTGTCCATGTGGTCAATATGTTTAATGCATCCTATTAAGCTATTGCTAAATTTGTAAATAATCGTAACACTTAAGCCTTTAAAAATAACATTTGAAAAGACCCTTGTATTTTTTTGCTTCTGCTAAGTCATCAGATGCATTTTAGAAACAATATTCTCAAATGTTATCGTTACTGTGGTCAAGAAATATAGCAGCCAGCTTGTGCAGTACAATGAAAGCAATATGTTTTCCAAACATAATTACTGTAGATAGTCAATGTCTCATAACATGACCCAAAAACCATGACGTTTGGAAATAAATCATATCCAAATACACCTCTCTGGTTAAAATCATCTCACCTCCGTAAAACTGTCTTTCTTAAAATTCGCCATCCCAGTACAGTCCTTCCCGATCGATTCGTTCAGCACAAAATTATTTTCTTTAGAAGTTCTAAAGTTATTGGGAACGATAATGTCCCTTTTGATAGACTGTAATGTCGAACATGACTCGTAACGAAATCTCTGGGAGAGTGGATCGCCCCCAAACACTTCAACATAGTTTGGCGATATTTGGAGGCTTTTACTGGCTTTCTGAATTCCATTCAAAGAATCTCTTGAGTCAAAGCAGCAACAACTACCCAGGGGACGCTGCTGGTACACCACAGCATTCCTGTTCTTGTGAACTTTAATGGCGAGGATGACTAAAATTATCAGGAAAATGCTAGATATTATTCCCAAAGCTATAACCAAGGAAAGACTCAGTTCAGGAATGATCCTTTGATCTGCCGAGGAACTGCTGGCACTGGAGGACTTTTCATTATCAGTCCCAATCACAGATAATACTATTGTCACAGTGGCAGAGAGGGATGGCATCCCATTATCTTTTACCACAATCACAAGCCTTTGATTTGACGCGTCCTTGTTCAGAACTCGACGGATAGTCCAGATTTTGCCAGTATCTGCAGAGATCGTGAAAAGGTTATGTTGGGTAGCCTGCAAAATCTGATAAGTGAGTTGTGCATTCTGACCAGAGTCAGCATCAGAAGCGGATACCTTCACAACGAAGGATCCTGGTTCTGCGAACCTAGATAATGTTTCTGTTGCTGTGGATCCGTATTCGGGTAAAGGATGTGTAATCACTGGAGCATTATCATTCTGATCAAGAATAACAACGTTTACCGAGGCATTGCTTTTGAGCGCTGGCTCACCAGCATCCTGCACTTGAACTTGGATCTGGAAGTTTTTCAATTGCTCATAATCAAAAGTTCTCTGAGCATATATTACACCATTCGCCGAATTAATTGAAACAAAAGAGGCTACTGAGGAATTCTGAACCTTAGACTCCAGGATAGAAAAATTCAGTCGTGCGTTTTCCCCGGCGTCTGTATCGAAGGCCGTCAGGGAAAATATGGAAGCTCCAATAACGTTGTTTTCCATAACGTTTGCTGTGTATACTGCGCGAGAAAACTTTGGGATGTTGTCGTTTATATCCAAAACCTCCACCCTCATGGTTTTCGTGGAGGTGAGAGGAGGATTGCCGGAATCTATACATGTTACAGCAATATCATACCTGGGGACGTTTTCGCGATCCAGCGGATGCTGTATGAGTATTCTATAATAGTTCATTGTGGATGAATCCAGCTGAAAGGGTGGTTGACTCGAAATTTGACATTCCAATTGACCATTTTGTCCGGTGTCTCTGTCTTCTGCAGTGAACAGAGCCACTATAGTGCCAGGTGGATCTTCCTCCGATACAGTACTGGATGAAGACCGCAGTGAGATCTCCGGTGCATTATCATTAACATCAACAATTTCAACCACTACGTCACAGTACCCGGGTATAGCGCCGGAACCCTTATCCATCGCTTGTATATTAATTTCAAAGACGTTAGTCTCTTCATAGTCCAAGCTCCCTTTAAGTCTGATTTCACCTGTTTTGGAATTCAGATCAAAGATTTTACGGGTAGAGGCAGAAATATGGCTACCGAACGAATACATTATCTCCCCATTCAGGCCATCATCCGGATCAGTCGCGTTCAATATGATAATTAGTGTCCCTTTTGGTGCAGATTCCAACAAACTGACTTTATAAATAGGCTGGAAGAAAACAGGCGCATTGTCGTTAACATCCTTCACTGTGACTATAATCTCAGTCGTTCCTGATCTCGGAGGCACACCTCCGTCTTTAGCGATTAGAGTTAAATTGTGGGATGGTTTTGTTTCTCTGTCTAGAGGTTTCTGTAACAACAATACTGGCCGTTTCCGCTTCGCACTGTGACTTTGTACATCCAAAGTAAAATATTCATTTGGTTGGATCTGGTAGCTTTTCAAGGCGTTAGTACCAATATCTGGATCTTGTGCGGGTTCAAGTGGAATTCGCATTCCCGGTGTTGCAGGCTCCATGATTTCAAGGCGAAACTGCCTCTTTGTGAAACTGGGGGCATTGTCATTTATATCGAGAATCTCCACTTCCACGGGATGCAGGCTCGGGGGATTTTCAAGCACAGCGTTTAAGGATAAATAGCAGTCACGATTCGACCCACAAAGCAGTTCTCTGTCGATAATTTCCTTCACAAATAAAACCCCATTCTCCCAATTTACGTCGAAATACTGCTTCCTCGCACTGGGCGCTATCCGCAATCTGCGAGACGACAGCTGCTTCACATCTAAACCTAAATCGGCTACGATTTTCCCAACAAAGGCTCCCGGTTGCAGTTCTTCAGGAACAGAATAACGAATCTGACCAGTCACAATATCCCACAGAAGGAACATACAGCACCAGAACTCGCATTTCAGCAACCAATATATTATATATTTCATTGCCAGTAGAAATCATCCCAAAGGCTTTAGGCCCTGATTGTTTTTTCCATTGTCCTTTAAACAGCAAGTCAGCATTAGACAGAAAAAAAACAACACAGAAACTACCTGTACCTCTTGCAAATTCCTCGAACGATGTCATTCAAACGCTTGCATTCTGCCCACAGTTGTTCGCGGATTCCTGCCCCCAAAAAATCCCAGCAAGCTGCTCGCTCTCCGCTTTTCACTGTGCGTGATGTGATGCGTAGGTTGATGCGTCGTGAAGGGGCTGTCCGGATCACTCATCACATCACAGCTCACGATTGGTGGAGAATCTCATTGATATTTGGCCAATCAGCAGATCTCTTGTTTCTTAAAGATGGAAGGATTTAAAGTTCTACAAGATTATTTTATTCACAGTTGCACAATTAAAATTGCTTTCAGCTTGTGGATTCTTCTGTCCGCTTGGATTTACGTTAGCTGATCTTGTTCTCAGAACTGATCTTCAAAATAATACAACAGTGACCGACTGCGAGGAAGCAGTGGAAAGTGAGAAACAAATACAACGACTGACAATGGGCTCAGGAGCACGTTTCTATTCTTAATATGCAAAGGATTCTTCTTGATATACCAGCAGTCTTTAACGTTTGGGTGTTCTCCTTTGAAAGTAGATATATTTATGCGATTCAGGAAATACTATACCGTGATTTTATTCAGGTTATGTCATTTGGGACGTTTGATGACATGTGGATATTGAAAAGAACAAATTATTTAAAAGTAAGGAGGATTTGGAACTGTGAACTTAAGAAAGAACTTGCTGGAAGTAGTCGATAAGTTGTCTGCATTAGGGGAAAGTAAAATATTACCATCATGTTTTAAATGACTTGTTGGAAAGGTGTAAGTATTATATTTTAAACTATCCAATTATAGGCTGGAGCCAATGCCGATGGTCCATACACATTATTGGCTATACATTTTTTAATGATACCTCCGGCAAAATCGATTTGTACTTGGTCTTCAGAATGAGACCACGCCCTATTTATTTCATTACCAGGCGAATGGTGAGTGAGTGCAGCAAGCTGTGAAACAATACAAACAAACAGATTTTTGTGGCTTGGGACTACAATCAGAATTTGCGGTCCCTTTGAACTCATGTCGAAAGATGGAAACAAATCTTTCTGGTCAGGTTTCCCAACGTTATCTCTCACGGAACTCCTCGGTAAACTTACATGCCAGGTAAAGCTTTACCAGCTGTCATAGATTCCATGGCTATATAATGGGTGTTGAATATCTTCAAATCCAGAATATTTAAGATATCCAGAAAGTTGGAGTAATAGTTTATTTTAAAGGAAAAACGCAAAACTTTAAGAAATTAGAAGAAAATTAGTTGCACACTTCCTCAATCAGGCAAAATATATTATAAAACAAAAACCTGAACTGAATAAAGTTGATTGAAAAAAAACCAGACTTTTTTCTTCCACACCCCTGCGCCATAAGTTGAACACCACGTAAAATTTATCAGTCTTCAACATTTCCTTGCAACAATCAGTGCTACCTGAAGGAAGACAACGTACCCGAAAACGAGATTCCAACATGGCATCTATTGGGTATTGACCTTCACAATCAACAAAAGGGGATCGGACCCTTTTTGACTTCCATCAAATCAAATGGTTTAGATAGATAGATAGATAGATAGATAGATAGATAGATAGATAGATAGATAGATAGATAGATAGATAGATAGATAGATAGATAGATAGATAGATAGATACTTTATTCATCCCCATGGGGAAATTCAACTTTTTTCCAAAGTCCCATACACTTGTTGTAGCAAAACTAATTACATACAATACTTAACTCAGTAAAAAATATGATATGCATCTAAATCACTATCTCAAAAAGCATTAATAATAGCTTTTAAAAAGTTCTTAAGTCCTGGCGGTAGAATTGTAAAGCCTAATGGCATTGGGGAGTATTGACCTCTTCATCCTGTCTGAGGAGCATTGCATCGATAGTAATCTGTCGCTGAAACTGCTTCTCTGTCTCTGGATGGTGCTATGTAGAGGATGTTCAGAGTTATCCATAATTGACCGTAGCCTACTCAGCGCCCTTCACTCAGCTACCGATGTTAAACTCTCCAGTACTTTGCCCACGACAGAGCCCGCCTTCCTTACCAGCTTATTAAGACGTGAGGCGTCCCTCTTCTTAATGCTTCCTCCCCAACATGCCACCACAAAGAAGAGGGCGCTCTCCACAACTGACCTATAGAACATCTTCAGCATCTCACTACAGACATTGAATGACGCCAACCTTCTAAGGAAGTACAGTCGACTCTGTATTTAAAAAATACGCACATTCTTAACCGAAACAATAAGCCAAATTGTGGGTATTTTGCAGTGACAGTTCCACTTCCTTATTCCCTAAAAGTTTCCGAGTTTGCCAGTTCCCTGGAAGGAATTGGCAGGTGTTGCGAATTAGCAATTCCAATTGTTTAGATATGTAGATTCAAGAACATTAAAAATTTGTGACACCATCAAAGACAAAGGTGTCTTCTTTTTAATCAATTTAAATATTGAGTTTGGTCTTCTTATAGCAGATTGTAGTGACGGCCCATAGATGCTTCAGAAACATCTTTAAAACCCTACATTTATATCCTCAGTGGATGAGAAAACAAATAACTAGCAGCATATAAAACTCCGAGAGTGTTTTTAACTAGCTATGTGGAGTTGAGAAATATGTAGCTATCTCACTTTATAATCATTTTCAAAGTAGCAGAATTCACTGCAATATAAGCATGAACATTTATTGAATATAGGAACTCAAGGAAGTGTACCAAAGTCTTCAGTGTCTTTTCAATTCAGATGTTGTTGTGCAGTTAAGTAATTAACTTCAGACACACACCAACTTGTGATAGGATAGAAGAAGACAGTAGTGGATTGCGGCAGCGTTATAGAGGAACATCGACCAATCAGGATGTCAGAAGTTTGAGAGGAGGGGATTTCACTCAAGTCCACTGCCCGAGGAGAAAACGGCAAAAGCGGTTGGCGGCAGGCAGCAGTGATATTGAGCTCTGATCAGCGACCAATCAGTGGTTGGGTTGATTTGCAAGAGCTAATCACAGGAAAGCAGAGGCTCGCACAACTGCCCTCGTCGCAGCGGCTGTCACCTGAGTGGACTGAGTCAGAGTGATGATCCTGAGGCTTTAGTTCTTCGAGACTTCAGCGAAGAGAGGCTTCAGTCAGAAAGCAAAGCAAAGAAAAGATCTAGTATTAAGTTTTTTCCCCTTCCCTTCTTTTTATCTGCTCAGCAAAGACAGTAAAAATGCCAGGCAGGATACTTGAATGCTCTTCATGCCGGATGTGGGAAGGCAGGGTGACCGCCAGTGTCCCTGACGACTATAACTGCGAGAAGTACATCCAGCTGCAGATTCTAACAATCCGCGTTAACAGTTGGAGCTGGAACTGGATGAACTCCGGATCAGTCAGGAGGCTGAATGGGTGATAGATAGGACATACAGGAAGGTAGTTACATCCAAAGTGCAGGCCACAGGAGAGCTGTTGACAGCAGGAAGGGGGAAGTGGTTACGGAACCAGTGTAGAGTACCCTTGTGGTTATCCTCCTCAACAAAAGGTACATCACTCGGATACTGTTGGGGAGGGGTTGACCTAACGGAGGAAAACCAGAGTGCTGTGGACCCTGACACTGATTCTGCCTCTGTGACTGAGAAGGGAAGACGGCATGAAGCAGAACGGCATGGTGATAGGGGATTCATAGTTAGGGAAACGGATAGGAGGTTCTGTGGGTAAGAACGAGATTCACGGATGGTCTGTAGCGCGGGACATCTCAGTCCTCAACATCTTTAAGTGTGAGAGTGAACAAACAGAAGTCCTGGTCCACGTAGGTACCAATGACATGGGTAGAATGTCTAACGAGGCTCTGCGTACGGCATTCAACTAGTTAGATACTAAGTTAAAGGGCAAGACCTCCATGGTTGTGACCTCAGGATTGCTACCCCTACAACATGTTAGAGAGGCCACGACTAGGAAGACCAAACAGTTTAATACGTGGCTAAGGAGTTGGTTTAGGAAGGAATCATAGGATATTTGGATCATTGGGCTCTCTGCCAGGAGGTATGACCTCGACAGAAGGGACTATTTGCACCTGAACTGGAGGAGGCCTAATAACCCAATAGGAAGAGTTGCTAATGTTGCTAAGTGGGGTTTAAATTGGAGTTGCAGGCGGGGGAAGGTGTGCCAGAGTGGCAGAGCAGTTAGTGAAGAGATTGTTGGGGCAGATGTTTGTCAGACCTCAGACAAAGTCAAAAATCAAAAGGCTGAGCGTGGTGCAACAGATGTGTTGGACTGTGTATATTTCAATGCAAGAAATATCTTAGGAAAGGTGGATGAGCTCATGGCATTGATCAACACCTGGATTTTAACGTTCTAGTAATGAGTAAGTCTTGGTTGCAGGAGAGGCAAACTACCAGCTCAATATTCCGGGGTTCCCCTGTTTTAGAGCGGTAGAGGTTAAAGGAGGAGCAGTGGCGGTACTAGTTAAAGGAAATGCCACGGCAGTACTCCATCTGGCCAGTCTGAAGAATGCGGCTAGTGAGGCGTTATAAGACAATAAGATATAGGAGCAGAATTAAGCTATTTGGTCCATCGAGTCTGCTCCATCATCCATCTTTTTTTTCCTTCGGCAGTTTACGGGGGCACGACTGCGCATGCGCGTGTAAGTCGGACCGTGAGGCAGCGGGAGTATTTAAAGACAACAATAGACGGAGCGGGCGACGTTGTAGCGGGCGACGGAGTAGAGGGGGACAGAGTACGAAGGCTTTGTCTTTGTCTCGAGAGGCTTTGGCGAGCAGAGGCTGAGGACGAGCTTCACTCCAAGTGAGGTAAGGCCGGGTAAGTTCCTTTCAAAGGAGAACGTTACAAATGTTGAGGCAAGTATTGGGTAGGTCATGGCAGCTGAGATCGGCCCCGTGGTTTGTTCATCCTGCAGCATGTGGGAAATCAGGGATACTTCCAGTGTCCCTGACGACGATATGTGCAGGACGTGTGTCCAGCTGCAGCTTCTGGCAGACTGCATTGAGCGTCTAGACCTGCGATTGGATTCATACTGGAGCATCCGCGATGCTGAGAAAGTCGTGAATAGCACGTTTAGTGAGTTGGCCACACTGCAGGTAAAGGCTACACAGGCAGAAAGGGAAGGGGTGGCCACTAGACAGCGTAGCAGTAGGCAGGTAGTGCAGGAGTCCCCTGAGGACATCTCCCTCCTAAACAGATATACTGTTTTGGATACTGTTGGGGGAGATGTCTCATCAGGGGAAGGCACCAGCAGCCGAGTTCATTGCACCATGGGTGGCTCTGCGGCACAGGAGGGAAGGAAAAGGAGTGGGAGAGCTATAGTGATAGGGGATTCGATTCTAAGGGGAATAGATAGGTGTTTCTACAGCCGCAAAAGAGACTCCAGGATGGTATGTGCCTCCCTGGTGCAAGGGTCAAGGATGTCTCTGAGCGGCTGCAGGACATTCTGGAATGGGAGGGTGAACAGCCAGTGGTCGTGGTGCACATAAGTACCAATGATACAGGTAAAAAACGGGATGAGGTCCAACAAGGTGAATTTAGGGAGTTTGGAGATAAACTAAAAAGTAGGACCACAAAGGTAATAATCTCTGGATTACTGCCAGTGCCACGTGCTAGTCAGAGTAGAAATAGGAGGCTATTTCACAGGAATACTTGGCTTGAAAAATGGTGCAAGGGGGAGGGATTCAAATTTCTGGGGCATTGGAACCAGTTCTGGGGGAGGTGGGACCGGTATAAACAGGACGGTCTGCACCTGGGTTGGACTGGAACCAATGTCCTAGGGGGAGAGTTTGCTACTGCTGCTCAGGAGGATTTAAACTAATGCGGCACGGGGATGGGAACAAGTGCAGAGAGACTGAGGGTTGTAAAATGAGGGTAGAAGCAAAAAGTAGTAAGGTGAAAAGTAAAAGTGGCAGGCAGGCAAATCCAGGGCAAAAAGCAAAAAGGGCCACTTTTCAACATAATTGCATAAGGACTAAGAGTGTTGTAAAAACAAGCCTGAAGGCTTTGTGTGTCAATGTGAGGAGCATTCGTAACAAGGTGGATGAATTGAATGTGCAGATGGTTATTAATGAATATGATATAGTTGGGATCACAGAGACATGGCTCCAGGGTGACCAAGGATGGGAGCTCAACATCCAGGGATATTCAATATTCAGGAGGGATAGACAGGAAAGAAAAGGATGTGGGGTAGCATTGCTGGTTAGAGAGGAGATTAATGCAATAGAAAGGAAGGACATTAGCCTGGAGGATGTGGAATCGATATGGGTAGAGCTGCATAACACTAAGTTGCAGAAAACGCTGGTGGGATTTGTGTATAGGCCACCTAACAGTAGTAGTGAGGTTGGGGATGGCAATAAACAGGAAATTAGAAATGCGTGCAATAAAGAAACAGTAGTTATAATGGGTGACTTCAATCTACATATAGATTGGGTGAACCAAATTGGTAAGGGTGCTTAGGAAGAGGATTTCATGGAATGTATGCGGAATGGTTCTCTGAACAAACATATCGAGGAACCAACTAGAGAGCAGGCCATTCTAGATTGGGTATTGAGCAATGAGGAAGGGCTAGTTAGCAATCTTGTCGTGCGAGGCCCCTTGGGTAAGAGTGTCCATAATATGGTGGAATTCTTCATTAAGATGGAGAGTGACATAGTTAATTCAGAAACAAAGGTTCTGAACTTAAAGAAGGGTAACTTTGAAGGTATGATACGTGAATTAGCTAAGATAGACTGACAAATGATACTCAAAGGGTTGATGGTGGATATGCAACGGCAAGCATTTAAAGATCGCTTGGATGAACTACAACAATTGTTCATCCCAGTTTGGCAAAAGAATAAACCAGGGAAGGTAGTGCACCAATGGCTGACAAGGGAGATTAGGGATAGTATCAAGTCCAAAGAAGAAACATGTAAATTAGCAACAAAAAAAAAGCGGCACACCTGAGGACTGGGAGAAATTCAGAGACCAGCAGAGGAGGACAAAGGGCTTAATTAGGAAAGGGAAAAAAAGATTATGAGAGAAAGCTGGCAGGGAACATAAAAACTGACTGTAAAAACTTTTATAGATATGTGAAAAGAAAAAAGATTGGTAAAGACAAATATACAGTCAGAAACAGGTGAATTGATCATAGGGAACAAAAACATGGTAGACCAATTGAATAACTACTTTGGTTCTGTCTTCACTAAGGAGGACATGAATAATCTTCCGGAAATAGTAAGGGACCGAGGGTCTAGTGAATGGAGGAACTGAGGGAAAATAGATGTTAGTAGGGAAGTGGTGTTAGGTAAATTGAAGGAATTAAAGGCAGATAAAACCCAGGGCTAGATGGGCTGCATCCCAGAGTGCTTAAGGAAGTAGCCCAAGAAATAGTGGGTGCATTAGTGATAATTTTTCAAAACGCCTTAGATTCTGGATTAGTTCCTGAGGATTGCAGTGTGGCTAATGTAACCCCACTTATTAAAAAAGGAGGGAGAGAAAAACCGGGGAATTATAGACCAGTGAGTCTGACATCGGTGGTGGGGAAAATGCTAGAGTCGGTTATCAAAGATGTGATAACAGCACATTTGGAAAGAGGTGAAATCATTGGACAAAGTCAGCATGGATTTGTGAAAGGAAAATCATGTCTGACGAATCTTATATAATTTTCTGAAGATGTAACTAGTAGAGTGGATAGGGGAGAGCCAGTGGATGTGGTATATTTAGATTTTCAAAAGGCTTTTGACAGGGTCCCACACAGGAGATTAGTGTGCAAACGTAAAGCACACGATATCGGGGGTATAGTATTGATGTGGATAGAGAATTGGTTGGCAGACAGGAAGCAAAGAGTGGGAGTAAACGGGACCTTTTCAGAATGGCAGGCAGTGACTAATGGGGTACCGCCAGGCTCAGTGGTGGGACCCCAGTTGTTTACAATATATATATTAATGATTTAGACGAGGGAATTAAATGCAGCATCTCCAAGTTTGCGGATGACACGAAGCTGGGCGGCGGTGTTAGCTGTGAGGAGGATGCTAAGAGGATGCATGGTTACTTGGATAGGTTAGGTGAGTGGGCAAATTCATGGCAGATGCAATTTAATGTGGATAAATGTGAGGTTATCCACTTTGGTTGCAAGAACAGGAAAAAAGAGTATTATCTGAATGGTGGCCGATTAGGAAAAGGGGAGGTGCATCGAGACCTGGGTGTCATTGCACACCAGGCATTGAAGGTGGGCATGCAGGTACAGCAGGCGGTGAAAAAGGCAAATGGTATGCTGGCATTCATAGCAAAAGAATTTGTGTACAGGAGCATGAATGTTCTACTGCAGTTGTACAAGGCCTTGATGAGACTGCACCTAGAGTATTGTGTGCAGTTTTGGTCCCCTAATCTGAGGAAAGACATTCTTGCCATAGAGGGAGTACAAAGAAGGTTCAACAGATTGATTCCTGGGACGGCAGGACTTCCATATGAAGAAAGACTGGATCGACTAGGCTTATACTCACTACAATTTAGAAGATTGAGGGGAGATCTTATTGAAACGTATAAAATTCTAAAGGGATTGGGCAGGCTAGATGCAGGAAGATTGTTTCCGATTTTGGGGAAGTCCAGAACGAGGGGTCACAGTTTAAGGATAAAGGGGAAGCCTTTTAGGACCGAGATGAGGAAAAACTTTTCCACACAGAGAGTAGTGAATCTGTGGAATTCTCTGCCACAGGAAACAGTTGAGGCCGGTTCATTGGCTATATTTAAGAGGAAGTTAGATATGGCCCTTGTGGCTAAAGGGATCAGAGGGTATGGAGAGAAAGCAGGTACAGGGTTCTGAGTTGGATGATCAGCCATGATCATACTGAATGGCGGTGCAGGCTCGAAGGGCCTAATGGCCTACTCCTGCACCCATGTTTCTATGTTTCTATGTTTCTATTCAGTCATGGTTGATCCTTTTACCTGCCTCAGTTCCATAACATTTGACGCAGTGTCCACTCAAGAACCTATCAAGATCTGTATTAAATACATCCAACGACCTGGTTTCCACAATGTCTGTCATAATAAATTCCACAAATTCAGCATCCTCTCGCTGAAGAAATTTCTCTGCATTTCTGTTTTAAATGGACTCCCTGAAGCTGAGGCTGTGCCCTTGTGTCTTAGACTCCCGCACCATGGAAAAGTCCTTTCCACATCTACTCTGTCTAGGCTTTTCTGGATTCGAAAGGTTTCGATGAGATCCACTCTCATCCTTCTTAATTCCATCGAGTACCGATCCAGTGCTATCGAACGACCCTCGAATGGTAACCCTTTCATTCCCAGAATTATCCTTGTGAACCTTCTCTGAACCTTCTCCAATGCAGCGGAACTTTTCCTAGACGAGGAGCCCAAAACTGTTCACCATACTCAAGGTGAGGCCTTACAAGTGCCTTATAAAGCCTCAGCATCACATCCCTTCCTTGCATTCTAGACCTCTTGAAATAACTGTTAACATTGCATTTGTCTTCTTCACCTTCGACTCAACCAGCAAGCTAATCTTCAGGGCATTCTGCACAAGGAATCCCTTTGCATCTCAGATATTTGGATTTTCTCCCCGTTTAGAAAATAATATGCACATTTATTTCTACTACCAACGTGCATGATCATTCATTTTCCAACATTGCCTTTCTTTTGGCACTTACTTGCCCATTCTCATAATCTGTCTTACTGCAAACAACCTGTTTCCTCAACATTACCTGCCCCTCTATTAATCTACAACAAATCCATCTATTCCATTATTTAAATCATGGACATACCACATAAAATGAATCGATCCTAACAGCAACCTGTACTGAACATCACTAGTCACTGGCAAGAATCTAGAAAAGGATATTTTTATTTCCACTCGCTATCTCCTAGCAATCAGAGAATGCCACAACCATGCCAGTAATTTTCTTGTAATACCATAGACCTTTAACTTTAAGCAGCCTCATGTGTGGCACCTTACCAAAGGCATTCTGAAGTCCACTGCATCCTCTTTATCTACCTTACCCGTAATCACCTCAAAGAATTCCAATAGGTTTTCCAGGCAAGATTTTCCCTTATAGAAACCATGCTGACATTGTCCTATCTTGTCCTGTGTCACCAAGTGCACATCCTTTTGACTCCGACATCTTCCCAGCCACTGAAGTCAGGCTAATTAGTATATACTTTCCTTTCTGCGCCCTTCCTCCTCTCTAAAGAGTGGAGCGACATTTACAATTTTCCAGTCCTTTGGCACTGTGCTTGATTCCAATGATTTTTTAAAGATCATGACCACAATCTCTACTGCTACCTCTTTCAGAACGCGAGGGAGCAGTTCTTTTGTTCCGGTAGACTTATGTACCCTTGGGTCTTTCAGAATTTTGAACACCTACTCCCTTGTAATAGTAAATGCACTCACTTCTCTTCCCTCACACCCTTCATCATCTGGCACATTGCTAGTGTCTTCCACAGTGAAGGTCGATTCGATTGGGAGAAGATTTAGAAGGCGAGGAATGTCTTTCAACGGGAGATTCCACTGGGAGAAGTACGCAGGCGCAGTAGCTCGTCATCGCGCGCGGTCACTGAGAAAGCTCCGAAGTAAAAGAGAGACACTGTCTAGCGGAGCTGTTGTAAACCAGAGTAGTAGGGCGAGGTTTGGCCTAGGGGAGGTAAGTTACTTTCTTCCCTCTGTAACAAGAATAGTGGGTAAGGCTGTGAGGCCATTTTTCTGTTCTCAGTGTCAGATATGAAATTTCTGGGAAACTTCCAGTCTCCCTGATGGCCATATCTGCGCCAGGTGCGTCGAGCTGCAGCTCCTTAGCGACCGAGTTTCGGAACTGGAGCTGCAGCTCGATGACCTTCGGATTTTTGGGAGATTGAGGAGGTGCTAGACAGGAGCTACATGCCACCGAAGTCAGATAAGTAGGCGACCGTCAGGCGAGGTAAGGGTGGGCGTAAGGTAGTGGAGAACACTCTTGTGGCTGTCCCTCCTAACAATAAGTACAACATTTTGAGTGCTGTTGGTGGATGGACGTACCTGGGGGAAACAACAGACTCTGGCACTGAGTCTGGCCCTGTGGCTCAGAAGGATATGGAACGGAAGAGGATGGCTGTGGTTATAGGGGACTCCATAGTTCGGGGGAGAAATAGACAATTCTGCGGACGCTAAAAAGAAACACGGATGGGAGGTTGCCTCCCAGGTGCGAGGGTTCATGATGTTTCTGAGCGTGTCAATATCCTGAGAGCAGCCAGAGGTCGTGGTACATATTAGTATCAACGACATAGGTAGAGAAATGGTGGAAGTCCTGAAAGCAGAATACAGAGATTTAGGAAGGAACCTGATAAGCAGGACCTCAAAGGCAGTAATCTCGGGATTGCTGCCTGTACCACGCGACAGTGCGTATAGGAATAGAACGAAGTGGAGGATAGACGCATCGTCGAAGGATTGGAGCAGGGGGGCAAGGATTCTCATTTTTGGATCATTGGGATCTCTTCTGGGGAGGTGTGACCTGTACAAAATGGAGGGGTTGCAGTTGAATCCGAAGGGCCGAATATCCTGGCGGGGTGGTGGTGGTGGGGGCGGGGTGACTTTAAGTGTACCTAACGCTGTTGGGGAGGGTCTAAACTCATTTGCGGGAGGTGGGGTACCGAATTGAAGAGGCAGAGGATGGAGAGGCTGGAGCACGAGTAGAGACAGCTTATGTGGAGCTTGTGAGGATGGATCGGCAGATGTCAGAGCAAAGATACATCAGTCTGAAGGTTTGAGATGCGTCTATTTTAATGCAAGCGGGTATCATAAACTAAGCAGATGAACTAAGAACGTGGATCAATACGTGGAACTGTGACGTTGTGGCTATTCCAGAGACTTGGATGTCTCAGGAGCAGGAAAGGCTGCTGACTGTGCCAGGCTTTAAGTTTTCCAAAAGGAACAGAGAGGGGGGCAAAAGAGATGAGCCGTGGCTTTGCTAATTAGGGATAGTGTCCCAGCTGCAGAAAAGGAAGAAGTCCTGGAGGAATGTCTGCTGAGTCAGTGTGGGTGGAAGTCAGAAGCAGGAAAGGAGGAATCACTCCACTGAGTGAATTTTAGAGGACCCCGCAACAGGGATATCGAGGAGCAGATATAGAGGCAGATTCTAGAACGGTGCAGTAATAATAGAATTATTGTGATGGGCGATTTTAAATTTCCTAATATTGATTGGCATCTCCTTAGCGCAAGGGGGATTAGATGGGGCGGAGTTTGTTAGGTGTGTTCAGGAAGGTTTCCTGACGCAATATGTACATAGGCCAACTTGAGGAGAGACTGTACTTGATCTGGTATTGGGAAATTAGCATGAACCGGTGTCAGATCTCTCGGTGGGAGAGCATTTTGGAGGGAGTGACCATAATTCTATCTCCTTCACCATAGGAGCAGAAAACATATAACGGGGGAAGGCGGAAATATGATACTATTAGGCAGGAAATTGGGAGCAGATGTTCTCAGGGAAATGCACGGCAGAAATGTGGTAAATGATCAGGGAAAATTAGCATTGAGTTCTGCGTGGGCATGTTCCATTGAGGCAGGGAAAGGATGGAAGGGTTAAAGGAACATATTGTACAAAGGATTTAGAAAGTCTGGTTAAGAAGTAAAGAAAAGCTTACAAAATGTTCCAGAAAATAGGTACTGTTAGGGTTCTAGAAAATTATAGGGTTGACAGGAAAAAGCTTAAAAATGAAATTAGGACAGCTAGAGACCGCCACGAGAAGGCCGTGGCGAGCAGGATTAAGGAAAACCACAAGACATTCTACAAGTATGTGAAGAGCAAGAGGATGAGCCGTATGAGAATAGGACCAATCAGGTGTGACAGTGGGATCATGTGCAAGGTCGGAGGAGGTAGCGGAGGTACTTAATGAATACTTTGCTTCAGTATTCACCAAGGCTAAAGACCTTGGGAATTGTGGGGATGACTTACAGCAGAGGCAAAAGTTTGAGCATGTAGACATTAAGAAAGAGGATGTGCTGGAGCTTTTGAAAAGCATTAAGTTGGATAAGTCAGCGGAACCGGATGAGATATACCGCAGGCTACTCTGGGAAGAGAGGAAGAAAATTGCTGAGCCTCTTGCGATAATCTTTGCGTCATCAATAGGTAGGGATGGCAGAAGTACTGGAGAATCGGAAATTTGCAAATGTTGTTTCCTTGTTCAACAAAAGGAGTAGAGATAACTCAGGAAATTATACAACCAGTGAGTCTGAAGTCAGTGGTTGGCAAGTTGTTGCAGAGGATCCTGAGAGGTAGGATTTATGAGCATTTGGATTGACATAATCTGATTAGGAATATTCAGCATTGCTTTCTCAAGGGCAAGTCATGCCTTACGAGCTTGATTGAATTCTTTGAGGAAGTAACAAAACACATTGATGAAGATTGGACAGGTCATGTAGTATATATGGATTTCAGTAAGGCATTTGATTAGGTTCCCCAAGCAAAGCTCCTTTAGAAAGTAAGGAGGGATGGGATCCAATGAGACCTTGCTCTGTGGATTCAGAATTAGCTGGCCCACAGAAGGCAGAGAGTGGTTGTAGATGTTTTATATTCTGTATGTAGGCTGGTAACGAATGGTGTTCCTCAGGGCTCTGTTTTGGGAACCCTCCTCTTTGTGATTTTTATAAATGACCTGGATGAAGTAGTAGAAGGGTGGGTTATTAAATTTCCTGATGACACAAAGGTTGGGGGTGCTGTGGATAGTCTGGAAGGTTGCGAGAGGTTACAGCGGGACATTGATAGGATGCAGATGTGGGCTGAGAAGTGGCAGATGGAATTCAACCCAGATAAGTGTAAAGTGGCCCATTTTGATAGGTCAAATTTGAAGACAGAATATAATTTTAATGGTAAGACTCTTGGAAGTGTGGAGGATCGTGGAGATTTTGGGGTCAGTGTTCATCGGACACTCAAAGCTGCTACGCAGGTTGACAGCGTTGTTGAGAAAGCGTATAGTGTGTTGGCATTCAACAACCGTAGGATTGAGTTCAGGAGCCGTGAGGTAATGTTACAGCTATATAATACCTTGGAGTACTTGGAGTACTATGTACAATGTTTAGTTCTGGTCACCTCACTGCAGGAAGGATGTGGATATTATAGAGAGAGTGAAGAGGAGATTTAAAAGAATGTTGCCTCAATTGGAGGGCGAAAATAGGTTGACTGAACTTGGCCTTTTCTCCTTGGAGCGACAGGGGATGAGAGGTAACCTGATATAGGTGTGTAAGGTGATGAGGGGCATTGAACGTGTGAATAGCCAGAGCCTTTTTCCCAGGGCTGAAATGACTAACACGAGGGCACGTAGTTTTGAGAGACGTTTGTGAGGTAGGGGAACTCTTTGCATCGAGTTACAACAATGCCATTAGTTCCAAAGTAAATATGCAAAACCATAGGTCTTCACACGGATTTATATTTCAGATTGGAGAAAGACCAGTCTTGATGGGGTCAGAATGATCTGAAATGTGTCGAATGAGATAGGCAGCTTTCTGACAAAGGTGCACTTAGAAAGTGGGAGGCCTTCAAAAACGAAATTTTGAGAGTATAAAGCGTATACGTGCCTGTCAGAATAAAGGGCAAAGATAGCAAGCGCAGGGAACCTTCGTTTTTAATAGATACTGGGGCATCAATGAAGAGGTGCGGATGGGTATATGAATGATGAGGCTACATTCCCGGTGCAGATCGATAGGAGCAGGCAGTCTAAAAGGCTTTGGCATGGACTGAAGGGCCTGTTAAGTGCTGTGCCTCTCTATGACACTACAATTCCTGTCATACTCTGGATGAATGGAAAATGCTCCAGGATTCCCTTTAAAGCTCATATGCAATGCTCTACATACCCAAATCTCATTCTGGATCTAGATCCAGAATACCGACTATCCATTTCCATCCTCAATTGTTGTATAACCTGCTGAGTCGATCAGCATTTTTCTGTTCTTTCAGATGTCAACATCTAGATTCTCCTGTGCCATTGTAAGCCTATGTTCTCTTGTCTTCGAGACTTCTGTTACAGGGAAATGTTTTCTGCTAAATATGCTGTGTATTCTCTGTAAATATTTGTATGCCTAAACATTTTCTTCATCCAAAAAAACACTATTTTCGTCTCTCTCCATAACTGCATGTGGGAAATCTTATTTGTATTAGTTCCAGTTTGATCAAAACATTCGTAACATGTGGTGACCAGTGCTGCACACACTATTTAATTACTGATGAGCAAAGTTTTATAAAGCTCTACCACAATATTTATGTATTTATTTTATTTAGAGATGCAACACTGAACAGTCCATTCCGGCCCAATGAGTCATGCTGCCCCACAACAACCCACCAATAGTTAACTCTAGCCTAATCATATAACCGTATAACCATATATAACCATATAACAATTATAGCACGGAAACAGGCCATCTCGGCCCTTCTAGTCCGTGCTGAACGCTTACTCTCACCTAGTCCCACTGACCCGCACTCAGCCCATAACCCTCCATTCCTTTCCTGTCCATATACTTATCCAATTTTACTTTAAATGACAATACCGAACCTGCCTCCACCACTTCTACTGGAAGCTCGTTCCACACAGCTACCACTCTCTGAGTAAAGAAATTCCCCCTCGTGTTACCTTTAAACTTTTGCCCCCTAACTCTCAACTCATGCCCTCTTGTTTGAATCTCCGCTACTCTCAATGGAAAAAAGCCTATTCACGTCAACTCTATCTATTCCCCTCATAATTGTAAATACCTCTATCAAGTCCACCCTCAACCTTCTATGCTCCAAAGAATAAAGACCTAACTTGTTCAACCCCTGTAACTTAGGTGCTGAAACCCAGGTAATTAATCAGAGAATAACTTACAACGATCAATTAACTTGCTAGCCCGCAGGTCTTCACACTATGGAGGAAACTGGAGCACACGGAGGAAACATACGCAGTCATGGGGAGTACGCACTCCTTGCAGACAGCGCCGGAATTCAGCTCAAAACTCCAGTGCTCAGAGCAAAGCTACTGTTGCACTAACGAGTATGCTACGGTGGCCTTTTCCCTAACCTTGCTGCTTATATCGTATGATTCAGCAACTGAGATCTCCTATAACAGAAGTCTTATTCATCACTTATCTATCAGGGATCTTTGGATTTCCCCACCAAGATCGCTATATTGCACAATGCTCCCTGAGCTGATACGATTCAATGAGAATGCTCTATCATTTTGTTTTCTCAGAATGCACCACCTTTTATCCATTGGGATTTAATTAATTAATTGTTCTTCCCCTTTAATGGTTTTTCAACAGCTATTCTTCTTTAAACTTAATAAAGTGATACAACGCAGAATAGGCCCTTCTTGCCTTTCGAGCCGCGCTGCCCAGCAACCCACTGATCTAACCCTTCCCAAATTCGAGACAATTTTACAATGACCAATTAACCTACCAACCGGTACGTTTTTTGACCCAGGAAGGAAACTGGAGCTCCCGGAGGAAAGCCAGCCTACACGGAAAGGAACTCCAAACTTACTTACAGAAGACGCCTGAACTGATCTCCAAACTTCGACACCCCAAACAATAACAGCGTCGCGCCATGACTAAATACTAAAACTAAACTCTAAAATTTCAATCAGAGGGGATTTGTACTAAAGACGAACAACAGAAAATCTGCAGACGCTGGAAATCGAAAGAACGCACAGAAAATGCTGGAGTAACTCAGCAGGCCATATGCTTTTTATGGAAAAGAGCACAGTCGACGTTTCGGGCCGAGACCCTTCAACAGGACTGAAAAAAAAGATGAGGAGTCAAAGAAACTGGGGGGCGGGGTAGGGGAGGAAGAACCATACAACGATATGCGAAACTGGCGAAAGGGGAAAGGGGGAAGGATGAAGTAAAAGCCGTTGGTGAAAATGAAACGGGGCTGCAAAAGGAGGAATCTGAGAGGACAGAAGGCCATGGAAGGATGAAAAGGGGGAGCAGCACCACAGGGAGGTGAGAGGCAGGTAAAGAGGTAAAGTGAGAAAGGGAAATGGGAATGAGGAATGGTAATTGGGGTGGGGGGGGAGGGCAATACCGGAAGTTCGAGAAATCGATGTTCATGCCATCAGGTTGGAGGCTATCCAAACGGAATATAAAGTGGCGTTCCTCTAACCTGCGTGTGGCCTGATCTCCACAGTAGAGGAGACCCTGAACTAACATTTTGAAATGGGAATAGGAAGTGGAATTAAAATAGATGGCCACTGGGAGATCCAGCTTTACTGCTTTCCTCACGGATTGCTCCCTACACTGCCTCAGAATCCTTCACCTGAACTTGGGATCCGAAGTTTTCATTGTCTCGTAGTCAAAATATCTCTGAGCAAATATGACACCACTCTGCAAGTTCTTACTGCTCCAGAGAGGAATTTAACTTAAAGGGAAGTTTAATCTTAATTTGACATCGTACTTGCCTTTTTCCCCATAATCAGTATTTTCTAGACTGAGAAAGGCGGCAATAGAGACAATAGATCAATCAAGAAGAGACGAACATGAACCAACTGCTTGGTTCTCGCTGGAGCCATGAAAATCTACTACTCGTGTTTTGGTTGTTATTCTACGAACGCTTGTTGCTTCTTAAATATTCACACTAGGCTGATACTTACTTGCAAGAACTGGCATCAGTAATCACGAACTACACATTCCATGCTGGCATACTTACAGTGATGCATTTTCCTTGCTGGCCTGCATTCAACTTGAACAGTATGATGCGTGTGTACATCTCTGACAGCAGAAATATTAAAGCTGTCAGGCTCATACTATATTTTAAAACAACTCTTTCAATCAAAATATGATCAAAATACAAATATTTAAATATTTGATCGATTTTTAAAGTTAAGGTAAAGCGAACGACTTAGCTTCACGATATAATAATATTTGAAGAAGAGAAATACATGATTTCCTTGCTCTTTGTGGACAGCCTTATCGTAACAAATAATATCAAGAGGTATTTAGGTTGCGCGTTAGACTCCTCGTGACGATTCATCCGTACTAACTTTCGTAATTGTGCAAGTCTGGGCTCTATACTGTTGGACCTTCAGTAACATACTGCTCGATATTCCGCAAATACGCTGACCAAATAGCACAAGAAGCTGACAATTTTCTGAATCTGTCAGTAAGTTGGACCTTCCTTCTTTTCAGGCCATATATGTGGGAATCAAGGACCTATTTTCATTTGACACCCGCCACTACCTTTCCTCAACGAGATCCGGAGTACGATGTTTATAAGGTGAATGATGTAATCACTGCGATTTTCTTCTAACGTCATAAACAACATATTTGTCATAGACATTGCATTCCATCGTCATGCAGGCTACCGATGACGATGTGGCACAACATCATTGGTTAATAAATGATAATATCACTTCCACAGTGAGCAGAGCAGCCGGACCATGTGTAACATTGTACAGGTACAGTGTATACTGTTCATCAATATCTTGCTATACTATTCAACAACTGCATCCCCGTTCCTTGTCCCAATCATCCATAGAGCAATGGAAGCCATTTTCAGCAGTGCTATCTGCTTATTTGTTCACACAGATTTATTTATGCATGGAATTGCAGCTTGGTTTCTGCGGAACACGCCGGTCCAATTATATTTAAGCTGCTATCCAAACATGGAAAGAAATGCTCATTCAACATAATAGAGAGAGTGGCAATGTTTGATTGAGCACGGCCGTAACGAGCCCTGCAAAATCACAAGGAAAATCTCATTGGAAGGAGATGCAGCGCCTAAAGTATTTAAAAGGTTTAGCTCAATGGTGACAGCACTGCATGGCTGGTGTTGTCACGTTGTCACACTGCATCTGCAGACCCAAGCTCAGGATCACACAGAGACTCAGAAGGGTTAAACAAAATTAGAAATTTTATTAATGAAATAGACGAAACTAAGCAGTAGAACCTACAAGGTCTTTGATAGCTTGGAATTCATAAGGCAAGGATCAGGGCCACCGAGACCCGAGGGGTTAGCACTGCCAATTTAAATGCACTCTAGGGTACGAAAGAATCCATGCCAACAAATTAAAACCCTAGATTCTTGACAAGCTTACAAGTAACCATTCTGATGAGAAGAAGTCCAAGAATAGTGAATTGGATGCCTGGCACATATCGAGGAGATTTAATTGGAAGTGTCAAGTGCAAACAAGCGAACACATAATTATAACATAAAAAAGGAAGCGCAACAATATATTATCATTATAGTTAATAAAACGCAGAAAATACAAAAAAACCTCAGAGTCCTTAGAATACTCGACACAAGGTTGTGACGTACTGCCTGCAAAAGCTACAGTCACATCATGAATGTTGAATAAAATATGATGAGTACAGAATATTGTTCATTTCTATTCATTATTCTTCACGTAAGGAAATAGTCACTGGTCACCTGGCCACATACATTAATGTGCAAAAGTCATGGGCACATAAATGTATATATCTAGTGTGCCTAATACTTCTGTATAATAATGGATTTGTCAACCTGGAGTGGAGAAGGAGTTTGTAAATCTGGCGGGCGCAAAGGATGTTGGGAATGGCGAGGGTGGAACGACGCAGTACAGTTCGCAGTGAAGGTGTGCCATCGGCGGGGGAAGGGGGCTGCGTTACAGACAAACCCAACTCTGAGACACCAGGCAAGGTAATTTGCTACCTAACAATTGGTTTATCGATCATCACAGAATGTCTCTCTGGTGCTTCCCTCAACCTCTCCTCTCACCCCCTGATCCCAACCAGGATCCTCCTCTCATTGCCCTCTTTTCACTCTCAGTCTACAATAGAGACCTATATCAGAATGAGTTATATCATGTCATGATGTACACGAAATCCGCCAAAAATCGAGGTATATGGTATAGAGTATCTCTGAAAATCTATCAACCAATAAGTTAAAGTACGTCCAAAAGTATACGGGGTGCCAACATTTGTAAGAATTTACAGAAGAAGCAATTTGTAAATACGGAAGCTATGACTAGGTATCAGAATCTGGGTTTGTATCGGTCCTTTGAGTTTCAAAGATATCTCATAGGAATACTAGCAAGCAGGGTTAAAAATGTTTTTTGTATCATGAAGACTTCGATATCTTGGCCGAGATAGTTTTCAGGGCGTAATATTGTCACCCAGAGTGATTGTCCTACAAAACCAAAACATAGTGGGGAAATCATTAACACAAAAAGAAATAACTTCATATTACGACCTGCTCTATCTGTACACACACACACACACACACACACACACACACACACACACACACACACTCACACACACATATATATATATATATATATATATATATAGATAGATAGATAGAGCAGGTCGTAATATGAAGTTATTTCATATGAAGATAGATAGGTAGATAGATAGATAGATTGATATAAAATATACTATATATATATATATATATATATATATATATATATATATATATATATATATATCTGCCAAAGAAAACCTATTGGAATATTTCGCTCTGTTTAAAATTCTCTCACCTCAGGAGCAGCATAACTGTCAGACTTCACGATTCCAGTATTTCCTTTCAGCATAGGTTCACGCAGCACAAGGTTTTTCTCTCCAGACGTTCCATACCTGTTAGGGACGACGAACTCTCTTTTGGTTGACTGCAATGTCGAACATGACTCGTAACGGAATCGTTGTGACAGGGGGTCTCCCCCAAACACGTCTACGTAGTTCGGTGATATCTGAAGGCTTTTACTGGCTTTTTGAATTCCATTCAAAGAATTCCTTGATTCAAAGCAGCAACAAGTGCCCAGGGAACGGTGTTGGTATGCCATACCATTCCTGTTTTTGTGGACTTTAACGGCCAGAATAAGTAAAATTATGAGAAAAATGCCAGATATAACTCCCAATGCTATAACCAAGGAAAGGCTCAGTTCAGGAATGAACTTCGGATCTGACGCTGAACCGCTGACAGTGGAGAGCGTTTCGCTATCGGTACCAATCACAGTTAATACGATAGTCACTGTGGCAGAGAGCGATGGAATTCCATGATCTTTCACCATAAGCACAAGCCTTTGACTAGAGCTATCCTCGTTCAATATCCTGCGGGCTGTCCATAATTCACCAGTGTCTGTAGAAATAGTAAAAAGATTACGATGGGTGGCCTGATAAATCTGATATGAGAGTCGAGCATTCTGACCAGAATCGGCATCAGTGGCAGTTACCTTGACAACCAAGCAACCCGGTTCACTGAACCTGGATATTGTTTCTCTTGCTGTTGATCCATATTCGGGCAAAGGGTGTACAATCACAGGAGCATTATCATTTTTATCTAGGATAACAACGTTCACCGTGGCATTGCTAATAAGTGCCGGCGTGCCAGAATCCCGCACTTGAACTTGGATCTGGAAGCTTTTCAATTGCTCATGGTCATAACTTCTCCGGGCATAAATTACACCGTTCACGGAATTAATTGACACATAGTTGGTCACTGAAGAGTTCTGAACCTGAGAGTCAAGGAGAGAAAAGTTCAGTCGTGCGTTTTGTTCAATATCCGCATCGAATGCCGTCACGGAAAATATGGAAGCCCCAAGAACATTGTTTTCCATAACATTTGCTGTGTATACCGAACGAGAAAACTTTGGTGTGTTGTCATTTATATCCGAAACCTCCACCCGGATTGTTTTCTTGGAAGTGAGTGGAGGGTTCCCAGAATCCGTGCATATTAGGGTAATGTCGTACTTAGGAACAGTTTCGCGATCCAACAATTGCTGTACAAGTATTCTGTAATAATTCTTTATAGAGGAGTCTAGCTTAAAAGGTAACTGATTTGAAATTTGACAATGTACATGACCGTTTTGTTCCGAGTCCCGGTCTCCTACACTGAACAGCGCCACTACAGTTCCAAGTGGTGCGTTTTCGGAAATTGTGTTTGATGACGATCTTAAAGTCACTTCTGGCACGTTATCGTTAACATCAATAACTTCAACTAATACATCACAATACTCCGGTATAGCACCAGGACCTTTATCCATTGCTTGTATGTTAATCTCAATGGCACTGCTTTCTTCGTAGTCTAACTGCCCCTTGAGTGTGATTTCGCCGGTTTTGTGGTTCACGTCGAAAAGTCTACGGGCAGTAGCAGAAATATGGCTACTGAAGGAGTACATTACCTCTCCATTGACACCGTCATCCGGGTCAGTGGCGTTTATTCTGATAATCAGCGTTCCTTTCGGTATATTTTCCAAAAGACTGACCCTGTAAACAGATTGCGAGAAAACCGGTGCGTTGTCGTTTACATCTTTCACTACAATTATAATCTGAACTCTTCCCGATCTCGGAGGTAAACCGCCATCCTTGGCTATTAGCGTTAAATTGTGAGTTGATGTCTTTTCTCTATCCAAGGATTTCTCCAGCAGCAACACCGGCCGCGTTTGCTTGCTACTGCGCATCTGTGCGTCGAGAGTAAAATATTCATTTGGCTGTAGCTTGTAGGATTGCAGGGAGTTCGTGCCAATATCTGGATCCTGTGCGGGTTCCAGAAGGAATCGCATACCCGGTGCTGCAGTCTCTGAGATTTCAAGCCGAATTTGCTTTTTGGGGAAAATGGGAGTATTATCATTTATATCAATAATCTCCACTTCCACTGGGGACAGATTCAATGGATTTTCTAGCACAACGTCCAGCGATAAACGACACTCGGGATTCGACCCACAAAGCAGTTCCCTGTCGACAATTTTCTTTACGAATAAAATCCCATTCTCCAAATTTACGTCGAAATACTGCTTTCCAGGACCGGGCGCTACCCGCAATCTGCGAGCCGTCAGCTGCTTCACATCTAAATCTAAATCGGCCGCGATATTCCCAACAAAGGCCTCCGGTTGCAGTTCTTCAGGAACAGAATAACGAATCTGCCCAAATACAATATACCACGGGGAGAACAGATAGAACAACAATTGGCATTTTAGCAGCCGATTTATTTTATATCTCATTTCCAGGAGAAGTCATTCCAATGTTTTCAGGCTCTGACCGCATGCTTCATTGTCCTTCTATGGGCGTTAAATCGAACAAAAGCGATACAGATAATAGTTGTATCTCTTACCAATGCTTGAAAATTTTTATTCAAATACTCGAATATTTCCTGCAGTTGCGATACGATTCCTGCTACTGTGTCACGGAGATGTTGGCTATCCGGGTTTGCTTCTGTCTAACTGACGTGATGGCGGCCGAGTCATGAAGGGGGCTGTCCGGATCACTGATCACTTCTCAGTTTCCGATTTGTGGAAGAGCCTATTGCTATTCGACCAATGACGATGCTGCTTGGTTCTTAAAGCTAGATGGACTTAAAGTTGTGCATAATCGTTGTATTTAATGTTGCACAATAAAAAATTATTTTACCTTGTGGAAATGCTGTGCTTGTTCTGTTTAATGTTCTGTAGATTCAGTTCTCGGAATAGATCGTCACATTAATATATTACGGACCAGGTCTGAAGAAGTAGTGCACGAAGGGAAAACAAATATAAGGAACTATAAAGTGGCTTAAGCACGAATTGTGTTCTTCACACACAGAACCTAATTCTTTCCTGGCTAACCTCTAGTATCCAATCTTTCTTTGTTTGTCTAAGAAATCAAATTTACCTCTTGCATTCAAAGAGGAACTACTGTTTAATTTTATCGAGACTTCCAAATGTTCTGAACGGATGTTTACGGGGAGGATTATTGAGACTTGGTTATATAAGTCCACAAAGTATATCTGCAAGTATATGGAGATATTGGAACTGAAATCATGCTGGAAATATTCGGTCGTTCAGGAAGCATGAGTGAAATAGTAATGTACTTCTGCACCAACCGCTAAACAAATACAGTTGAGTATTTGACTGCAAAGCATTATCTTGTAAATTGCCACTGTCACTGTCACCCGTGAGCAAGATGTAGTACCTACTTAGCCTCCCACCCTCGATCGGGTGCACGTGAAATCATGGAGCAAGTGGTGGATGGTCTTATGAACAGCTAGTGCATATCATAAGCTCTGGTTATGCAACCACTGACGCCAGTTGACTGATAAGGGCATTGATAAGGGCTGGGGTCACCCGTCTTCAAAGACACTTTCCAGAAGAAGGTATTAGCAGACCATTTCTATATAAAAACTGCCTAGAACAATCTTGGTCATGGTCACCCATGTCAGACGACAAGACACATAACAATGATGTTGCTGAGGTGAGCGGGGAAAGTTGAAATGCTTAAGAAGAACCTGAGGGGGGACGGGTCGAGGAGCTAAGGGCGGTACGGACGTGGGTGCAGGACGAGTTGTCTGCAGTTACGGTTTCGATTGCAACATTTATGAGAAGTTTGGAATAAGTATATAGATTGGAAGAGTATGGACGGCTATGGTCCAGGTATAGGTAGATGGGACTGGGCAGAATAATAGTTTGGTGCTGTATAGATGGGCTGATGGGTCTGTTTCTGTGCTCTATGACTCTGTGCCTCGATAAATCAATTAAAGGTATGAATATTTCTGGCTCTGTGCTCTTGATTATCCCCACTCGCAGGGTGAACAAAATCGTTCCCCCATTCCTCTCTATACTGTCACACTGTCAGTCCTAATTTGGACTCTATGCCCCAATCATTCACCTCCACAGATCTGCTTGACCTGTTGAATTCCTCCAGCAGTTTTTTTTGTTGTTATAGGAAATCATTTCCAAAGGTCTGCTCTGTTAATACATTCATAATTTTGCATACATGAAAGAGGTTCTCCATCAGTCTCAGCTTCAGTAAGGACAGCATTTGTTGTCTCTCTTTATAACTGGAACTCTCCACCAACGGCGTTATATGGTCGAACTTATTTGTAGCACTTCCAGTTCAATCTCCATATTCCCATCTTGTTGTAACCTTTCACAAACAAGAGAAGCTCTGCAGATGCTGGAAATCCAAGCGACACATACAAAATGCTGGAGGAACTCATCAGGCACGTATGGAAAAAGTGCAGTCGGCGTTTCGAGCTGAGACCCTTCGTTTCTCGGCCGGAAACATCGGCTGCATTTATGTTTTTCGATTGATGCTGCCTGGCCTGCTGATTCCCTCCCGCTTTGTGTGTGTGTTCCTTTTTGTGACCTTAACTGTGCACACTGCTTCGTTTGGGACCTAACCGATGTTTCATAAATCCGTAGCATTACTTCCTTACTTATATCATGTGCTTTAGCTAAATAGATCTCCCATCATCCTTACCTTAATCACCACGTTTCTTTACGTGTTACCACCTTCAGGGATATTTGGATCAGTACATCAAGAGCCCCGTGTTCCCAATGCTCACTAGCCTAGTACTATTCATTGAGTATGCCCTACGGTTATTTACATCCTGGAGTGCATCACCTCGCATGCATCCACATTAAATTCGACTTTCCATTTATTTTCCTGGTTAGCTCCTTCTCAGCAGCAGTAACGGACAAATATTATTATTCAACAGCGCATCCCACACCAAATCACGATAAACCAAAAATTTCATTCTGAGATACATTTCAAATAAGAAGCATTCTAACAGTCAATTAGTAAATCAAGGCGAGAAAGCTGTGTTTTATAAATAATCAAACGACAATATCTGAAAAGGCATTAAATTTAGCTGATCGTAGTGAAGACTACCCGCAGGTTACCTTCCAATTGACCTTCCATGATCAGAAGCATTCGAACAGTTAATTAAAGGAAGAGGACAGCGAGGCTGAGAAGAAGTGCGGCGGCGGCCATTTTCAAATTGCTTCTCAGATCGGAGTTCTGAGAGGCGGGACTGCGCAGGCGCGTGAAGGAGGCCTGGGAAGGAGGGAAGATATAAAAAGGAGAGAAGGAGTGAGGCAGTTCTCTTTTGGAAGAGGACAGCGAGGCTGAGAAGAAGTGCGGCGGCGGCCATTTTCAAATTGCTTCTCAGATCGGAGTTCTGAGAGGCGGGACTGCGCAGGCGCGTGAAGGAGGCCTGGGAAGGAGGGAAGATATAAAAAGGAGAGAAGGAGTGAGGCAGTTCTCTTTTGGAAGAGGACAGCGAGGCTGAGAAGAAGTGCGGCGGCGGCCATTTTCAAATTGCTTCTCAGATCGGAGTTCTGAGAGGCGGGACTGCGCAGGCGCGTGAAGGAGGCCTGGGAAGGAGGGAAGATATAAAAAGGAGAGAAGGAGTGAGGCAGTTCTCTTTTGGAAGAGGACAGCGAGGCTGAGAAGAAGTGCGGCGGCGGCCATTTTCAAATTGCTTCTCAGATCGGAGTTCTGAGAGGCGGGACTGCGCAGGCGCGTGAAGGAGGCCTGGGAAGGAGGGAAGATATAAAAAGGAGAGAAGGAGTGAGGCAGTTCTCTTTTGGAAGAGGACAGCGAGGCTGAGAAGAAGTGCGGCGGCGGCCATTTTCAAATTGCTTCTCAGATCGGAGTTCTGAGAGGCGGGACTGCGCAGGCGCGTGAAGGAGGCCTGGGAAGGAGGGAAGATATAAAAAGGAGAGAAGGAGTGAGGCAGTTCTCTTTTGGAAGAGGACAGCGAGGCTGAGAAGAAGTGCGGCGGCGGCCATTTTCAAATTGCTTCTCAGATCGGAGTTCTGAGAGGCGGGACTGCGCAGGCGCGTGAAGGAGGCCTGGGAAGGAGGGAAGATATAAAAAGAACGCAGCCTTAAGCAGCGGGCAGCTTCGTTTGCGGGCAGCGGAGTGAGTCGGGAGCAGAGTGTAGGGCTTGGGCTCAGAGGGCTTAGGCGGAAGAGGGCACAGTAGGCTTATCTTTTAGTTCTTGTTATTTTCAGTTATTCGGGAGGTATGAGTGTGAGGGCAGCTTGTTGTTCTCGGTGTCGGATGTGGGAGATCCTGGAGTCTCCGAGCCTCCCGGACGTCCACATCTGCGCCAGGTGCGCCGAACTGCAGCTCCTGAGGGACCGAATTAGGGAACTGGAGCTGCAGCTCGATGACCTTCGCCTGGTCAGGGAGAGTGAGGAGGTGATAGAGAGGAGTTACAGGCAGGTGGTCACTCCGGGGCCACGGGAGGCAGATAGGTGGGTCACGATCAGGAAGGGGAAGGGGCAGGTACTAGAGAGTACCCCAGTGGCTGTACCCCTTGACAATAAGTACTCATGTTTGAGTACTGTTGGGGGGGACAGCCTACCTGGAGGAAGTGACAGTGGCCGGGCCTCCGGCACAGAGGACGGCCCTGTAGCTCAGAAGGGTAGGGATAGAAGAAAGAGGACCATAGTAATAGGGGACTCGATAGTCAGGGGTTCAGACAGGCGGTTCTGTGGAGGTGATCGGGAGTCCCGGATGGTAGTTTGCCTCCCTGGTGCCAGGGTCCGGGACGTTTCTGATCGCGTCCAAGATATCCTGAAGTGGGAGGGTGAGGAGCCAGAGGTCGTGGTACATGTAGGTACCAATGACATAGGTAGGAAAGGGGAAGAGGTCCTGAAACGAGAGTATAGGGAGTTAGGAAGGCAGTTAAGAAGAAGGACCGCAAAGGTAGTAATCTCGGGATTACTGCCTGTACCACGCGACAGTGAGAGTAGGAATGGAATTAGGTGGAGGATGAATGCGTGGTTGAGGGATTGGAGCAGGGGGCAGGGATTCAAGTTTCTGGATCATTGGGACCTCTTCTGGGGCAGGCGTGACCTGTTCAAGAAGGACGGGTTACACTTGAATCCTGGGGGGACCAATATCCTAGCGGGGAGGTTTGCTAGGGCTACGGGGCAGACTTTAAACTAGTAAGATGGGGGGGCGGAAATCAATTTGAGGAAACTATGGGAGAGGAGGTTAGTTCACCAGTAGAGCAAGTAAGTAGACCGTGTGTGAGGGAGGACAGGCAGGTGATGGAGGAGGGATGCGCTCAGCCCGAAGTTGTAGGGGAGAAGAAAGAAAAGGATAATAAATTTGAATGCATTGCTAGGGATGAAAAGAGAGGAGGAGGTGGAGAGTATCTTAAATGTATCTATTTTAATGCTAGGAGCATTGTAAGAAAGGTGGATGAGCTTAAAGTGTGGATTGATACATGGAATTATGATGTTGTAGCTATTAGTGAAACATGGTTGCAGGAAGGGTGTGATTGGCAACTAAATATTCCTGGATTTAGTTGCTTCAGGTGTGATAGAGTAGGAGGGGCCAGAGGAGGAGGTGTTGCATTGCTTGTCCGAGAAAATCTTATGGCGGTGCTTTGGAAGGATAGATTACTGAGCTCCTCTAGGGAGGCTATTTGGGTGGAATTGAGGAATGGGAAAGGTGTAGTAACACTGATAGGAGTGTATTATAGGCCACCTAATGGGGAGCGTGAGTTGGAAGAGCAAATGTGTAAGGAGATAGCAGATATTTGTAGTAAACACAAGGTGGTGATTGTGGGAGATTTTAATTTTCCACACATAGATTGGGAAGCTCATTCTGTAAAAGGGCTGGATGGTTTAGAGTTTGTGAAATGTGTGCAGGATAGCTTTTTGCAACAATACATAGAAGTACCGACTAGAGATGGGGCAGTGTTGGATCTCCTGTTAGGGAATGCGATAGGTCAGCTGACAGATGTATGTGTTGGGGAGCACTTCGGGTCCAGTGATCACAATAGCATTAGCTTCAATATAATTATGGAGAAGGACAGGACTGGACCTAGAGTTGAGATTTTTGATTGGAGAAAGGCTAACTTTGAGGAGATGCGCAGGGATTTAGAGAGAGTGGAATGGGTCAAGTTGTTTTATGGGAAGGATGTAATAGAGAAATGGAGGTCATTTAAGGGTGAAATTATGAGGGTACAGAATCTTTATGTTCCTGTTCGGTTGAAAGGAAAGATTAAAGGTTTGAAAGCGCCATGGTTTTCAAGGGATATTAGAAACTTGGTTCGAAAAAAGAGGGATGTCTACAATAGATATAGGCAGCATGGAGTAAAGGAATTGCTCGAGGAATATAAAGAATGTAAAAGGAAACTTAAGAAAGAGATTAGAAAAGCTAAAAGAAGTTACGAGTTTGGTTTGGCAAATAAGGTGGAAGTAAATCCGAAAGGCTTCTACAGTTATATTAAAAGCAAGAGGATAGTGAGGGATAAAATTGGTCCCTTAGAGAATCAGGGTGGTCAGCTATGTGTGGAGCCGAGGGAGATGGGAGAGATTTTGAACAATTTCTTCTCTTCGGTATTCACTAAGGAGAAGGATATCGAATGGTGTAAGGTGTGGGAAACAAGTAAGGAAGTTATGGAACCTATGACAATTAAAGAGGTGGAAGTACTGGCGCTTTTAAGAAATTTAAAAGTGGATAAATCTCCGGGTCCTGACCGGATATTCCCCAGGACCTTGAGGGAAGTTTGTGTAGAGATAGCAGGAGCTCTGACGGAGATCTTTCAGATGTCATTAGAAACAGGGATTGTGCCGGAGGATTGGCGTATTGCTCATGTGGTTCCATTGTTTAAAAAGGGTTCTAGAAGTAAGCCTGGCAATTATAGACCTGTCAGTTTGACATCAGTGGTGGGTAAATTAATGGAAAGTATTCTTAGAGATAGTATTTATAATTATCTGGATAGACAGGATCTGATTAGGAGTAGCCAGCATGGATTTGTGCGTGGAAGGTCATGTTTGACAAACCTTATTGAATTTTTTGAAGTAGTTACGAGGAATGTTGACGAGGGTAAGGCAGTGGATGTAGTCTATATGGACTTCAGCAAGGCCTTTGACAAAGTTCCACATGGAAGGTTAGTTAAGAAGGTTCAGTCGTTAGGTATTAGTGCTGGAGTAATAAAATGGATTCAACAGTGGCTAGATGGGAGATGCCAGAGAGTAGTGGTGGATAATTGTTTATCGGGATGGAGGCCGGTGACTAGCGGGGTGCCTCAGGGATCTGTTTTGGGCCCAATGTTGTTTGTAATATACATAAATGATCTGGATGATGGGGTGGTAAATTGGATTAGTAAGTATGCTGATGATACTAAGGTAGGAGGTGTTGTGGATAATGAGGTGGGTTTTCAAAGCTTGCAGGGAGATTTATGCCGGTTAGAAGAATGGGCTGAACGTTGGCAGATGGAGTTTAATGCTGAGAAGTGTGAGGTTCTACATTTTGGCAGGAATAATCCAAATAGAACATACAGGGTAAATGGTAGGGCATTGAGGAATGCAGTGGAACAGAGAGATCTAGGAATAACAGTGCATAGTTCCCTGAAGGTGGAGTCTCATGTAGATAGGGTGGTGAAGAAGGCTTTTGGAACGCTGGCCTTTATAAATCAGAGCATTGAGTACAGAAGTTGGGATGTAATGTTAAAATTGTACAAGGCATTGGTAAGGCCAAATTTGGAATATTGTGTACAGTTCTGGTCACCGAATTATAGGAAAGATATCAATAAATTAGAGAGAGTGCAGAGACGATTTACTAGGATGTTACCAGGGTTTCAGCACTTAAGTTACAGAGAAAGGTTGAACAAGTTAGGTCTCTATTCATTGGAGCGTAGAAGGTTGAGGGGGGATTTGATCGAGGTATTTAAAATGTTGAGAGGGATAGATAGAGTTGACGTGAATAGGCTGTTTCCATTGAGAGTAGGGGAGATTCAAACGAGAGGACATGATTTGAGAGTTAGGGGGCAAAAGTTTAAGGGAAACACGAGGGGGTATTTCTTTACTCAGAGAGTGATAGCTGTGTGGAATGAGCTTCCTGTAGAAGTAGTAGAGGCCAGATCAGTTGTGTCATTTAAGGTAAAATTGGATAGGTATATGGATAGGAAAGGAGTGGAGGGTTATGGGCTGAGTGCGGGTAGGTGGGACTAGGTGAGATTAAGAGTTCGGCACGGACTAGGAGGGCCGGAATGGCCTGTTTCCGTGCTGTGATTGTTATATGGTTATATGGTTAATTATTCAATCAAGGTGAGCAAGCTACATTTTCGATATAATCAAACGACAGTATCAGGAATGGTATTAAATTTAGCTGATCCCCGTGAACAGTGTCCCCAAATTTTCTCCCATGATCAGTAAAGTCCAAATGCTTTGAAAATGTGAGGCAACCATTTTTTTTTTACGCACCGGTCGATAGAGGAATTGTGACAATGTTTAGATCGATAACTTTGCCCTTTTCCAATGTAAATTCGTCGAATTGAAATGTTAAATATTGTCTCAACCTCCATGGATGCTGTCTGTTCTGCAAAGAAATTTCTAACCATTTCTAATTCCAGTTCAACCTCATTTTCACCTGAGCTTATTAGTTTGGTTTGGAGCCCAAAATGAGTTATTGTGTCATTGGTATGCTGAAAACATGGCGATTAGGAAATACCTGCAGGATTCTAAGTACTCAGCTATAGTGTTTTCAAATGAAGTGTTCACAGAGTTCATTGAATGCATGCTCAGCTGTTTGTTTCTAACTACTTGCAAGACACAATAATATAAAATTCAGACAATGAGAGCCAGGGTTAACATTGCTGATTATTTTGATACAATTTAGTTGGTTGGATAATCTCCAACAAACCATCGGGATTCAAGTGCACTTATTAAGCCCTGCTGACTCTGCATTGGAGTGGGGATTCTTTGCAAAGAAGAAAACAGTGGCATAAGCAAATAAAACAAATAGTCACACTGATTGGAAGAAGCAGGGTGGGCATTAGTACTTTCCATGCATAATTTCACCCATGTACTGTAAATTACCCCAAATGCGTAGATGTGGTTAAACTAACTATATGGCAATTTTGCTCGTTGGTAGAAGTACCTCACCTCATTATTGACCTTGCAGTTGAAAACTTCGGGCTTTATTATTTCTGGATTCTCCTTCCCTAAAGATTTCTTCTGGACATAATGCGTTGCTGTAGATAGATCGCACATTTGCGGCGCTGGGAAGTCTCTTTTCACGGACTGCAACGTTGAACACGACTCGTAACGGAATCTCTGAGAAAATGGATCACCTCCGAATACCTCAACATAGTTCGGTGGTATCTGAAGGCTTCTACTGGCTTTTTGAATTCCATTCAGAGAATTCCTTGCTTGCAAACAACAGCAAAGATTCTGACAGACACACTGGCGTTGCACTCCATTACTGTTTCCATGAACCTTAGCAGCTAAAATAACTAAAATCACGAGGAAAATTATAGATGTTGTCCCTAAAGCTATGACTAAGTAAAGGTTCAGGTCAGGAGTGAACTTTGGATCTGTAGACAAACTATTGGCACTGGATAACGTCTCACTCCCTGTGACAGATAACACTATAGTCACAGTGGCAGAAAGTGAGGGCTCTCCGTTATCCTTCACTACAATCACAAGCCTTTGCTTGGAAGCATCCTTGCTTTCAATACGACGGATAGTCCAAATTTCTCCGGTATCTGCTGAAATAGTAAACAGATCGCGATGGGTAGCCTGGAATATCTGGTAAGAAAGACGAGCATTCTTACCAGCGTCGGCGTCAGTAGCTGAGACCTTGGCAACGAGATATCCAGGTTCAGCAGACCTGCTTATTGTCTCCATTACTGTTGACCCATACTCGGGCACAGGATGCACGATTACCGGGGCGTTATCGTTCTGATCAAGGATAACAATATCCACTGAAACGTTACTGCTGAGGGGTGAGACTCCGGAGTCTTGCACCTGAACTTGGATTTGAAAGTTTTTCAATTGTTCGTAATCAAACGACCTCTGAGCAAATATGACACCATCCTGTGAGCTGATAGAGACATATGAGGCTAAGGATGAATTCAGGATGGTAAAGTTTAGTCGAGCATTCTGTTCTGTGTCTAGATCGAAGGCTGTCAGCGAGAATATGGAGTCCCCAATAACGTTGTTCTCCATGACATTTGCAGTGTAAAACGACTTCATAAACCTTGGAGCGTTATCATTTACATCTGAGACCTCCACACGAATGGTTTTCTTGGATGTGAGGGGAGGTTTCCCTGCATCAGAACATGTTACAGTTATGTCATACCCGGATTTATTTTCGCGATCCAGAGCATGCTGTACAAGTAGTCTATAAATGTCTTTCATAGAAGAATCTAGCTTAAAGGGCAGCATGTTAGAAATGTGACACCGTACTTGCCCATTTTGTCCAGAGTCTTTATCTTCGACGCTGAGCAGTGCTACAACCGTTCCGATTGAGGCATCTTCTGGCACTGTACTTGACGTAGATGTCAACGTCAGTTCTGGCGCATTATCATTTACGTCGATAACATCCACCAACACATCACAGTGCTGGAAAATTGCGTCGGGACCATCGTCGACCGCTTGTATATTAATCTCAAAAAAATTAACTTCTTCGTAGTCCAAATACCCTTTCAGTCTAATTTCGCCAGTTTTGGAATCCACACGAAATAATTCACGAATGTTTTCTGAATTATGACTACTGAGTGAGTATGTTATCTCGCCATTAGATCCAACGTCCAAATCAGATGCGTTTGCCGTAATAATCAATGTTCCTATGGCAGCCGATTCCAACAGACTGACACTATAAACCGATTGCGAAAAAACCGGAGAGTTATCGTTCGCATCCTTCACTGTAATGGTCACCTGGGCCTTGCCCGATCTCAAAGGCACTCCACCGTCTTCGGCAAACAAGGTTAACTCGTGTGTTGGTAGAGTTTCTCTATCCAAGGGGCTTTGCAGAACCAACACTGGTAACTTTCCCTTCCGACTGCGAGACTGTATATCAAGAATGAAGTATTCATTAGGAAGGAGATGGTATCTCTGTAAGGAGTTCGTTCCGATATCGGGATCGTGCGCGGCCTCGAGGGGGAATCTCGCTCCCGGTGCCATAATCTCTGAGATTTCCAGGCGGATCTGGCTGCTGGGGAAGCTGGGAGCGTTGTCATTTACATCGAGTATCTCCACTTCCACCTGGTGCAGACCGAGGGGATTTGCAAGCAGTAGGTTGAATGATAAAACGCAATCGTTGCTCGGCCCGCAAAGTTGTTCCCTGTCGATTCTTTCATTCACAAATAAAACACCATTCTCCAAATTGACGTCAACATACCGCTTCCTCGGGCTGGGCGCCACTCGAAATCGACGGGTCGACAGCTCCTTTAAATCTAACCCCAAATCAGTTGCGATATTTCCAACAAAGGCGCCGACTTGCAGTTCCTCGGGAACAGAATATCGAATCTGTCCGGAAGCAAGATTCAGGCGGGTGCACAAACAGCAAAACAGTTGGTATTTCAGCAGCCAGTATATATTATATTTCATTTCCAGAGGAAATCATTCCAATGGTTTCACGCGAGACGATATCTGTGAATAGTAGCTTGATTAAAACAGAACGGTTATAAAGCAGAAAATATCTGTACCTCAATTGTGCATTGTTCCAATATTTTCATTTAAATATTCCCATATATTCCCCAGTTCGAAAGGAATTTGTACATAACCTCCGGTGCTGCTGGTTATCTAGTTTTCAGGGCGTCTGAGGTTACATGATGGCGGCTTGGTAATGAAGGGGGCTGTGCAGATCACCAGTCGCATCTAAGCTTCTGATTGGTAGACATCGCAACAATGTAACTTATTTCTTAAAGCAAGACGGGCATAATTTGCAGAAAGTCATATTTCTTGCTGCACAACTAAAATTTCTATCATCATTATCTATACTTCAAAACGGTTTCACCTCCCCTCCGTCCGCCACAACAGACAGGATCTCCCGGTTGCCACCCACTTCAACTCTGCTTCACATTCCCATTCGGATATGTCCATACATGGCCTCTTTTACTGCCGTGATGAAGCTAAACTCAGGTTGGAGGAGCAACACCTCTTATACCGTCTGGGTAGTCTCCAGCCCATTGGCATGAACATTGAATTCACCAACTTCCGGTAATTACTCCCCCCCCCCCCATCACTTCCCTCATCGTTCCGCCTACTTCTACTACCCATAGTGCTTTCCCCTTACATTCCTTCTTCATCTTTCCTGCCTATCCCCTCCCTGCTTCCCCACCCCACCACTTGATCTTTCCCCTTACTGGTTTTTCACCTGGCACCGACCAGCCTTCTCCTTCCCACCCTCCCCCTACCTTCTTTATAGTGCCTCTGCCACCTCCCTCTTCAGTCCTGATGAAGAGTCTCGGCCTGAAACGTTGACTGCTCGTTTCCACAAATGCTGCCCGACCTGCTGAGTTCCTCCAGCGTGTTGTGCGTGTTGCTTCAAAATGGTTGCTATCTGTTAGCCTTAAATCCCGATGTTCAAGAAGAATGGTACACTCAATAATATTTTACAGATCAAATGTAAAAATAAGGACGTTTGTAATAATCGTGGTCGAATGGTACAATGCAAGTCATCATACCAACAACCCAATTGCGTTAGTCTTCCATATATCATTATTCCTTCATAATATACAGTCACGAACACCTTTCATTACTAAGCTGATCGGACTACGGACAAAGAGAGAGAAAAAAATAATGAATTCCATGGCCAAAATACGAAAAAATGTCGTTTCTGCTTCTTTTGAAAGTGGTCCCGTTGAAAACAATGGCCTTTCAGTCCTGAAATCAGATTAACCATTATTGTCTTTATATCTCTTTTGCCCAGAGTGCAGAACAATGAGCGCATCCAGAGTTTTCAAACATTTCAGCACTTCTTTGTAAATACGTTTTGTTGGAGCGAAAAATAAAGCCTTTGTTGAAATTCGTGGTTTGTACCACGGTGTCTCCTGTCAATCTTCTGCTGCTCTGGCTCAATCACTTCAGGGTTCGATGGCTGTGCGTTCAGAGATGCCCCTCTGCACACCACCGTTGTAACGCGTGGTTATTTGGGTTACCGTCGCCTTCCTGTCAGCTTGACTAGTTTGGCCATTCTGATCTAACGTCTCCCATTAACAAAGCGTTTACGACCACACAACTGCCAATCGCTGGATGTTCTCTCTCGCATCATTCTCTGTAAACTCTGGAAACGGTTGCGCATGAAACTCCTTGGAATTAAGCAGTGTTTGATATATTGTGTAAATGTAACGAGATACGGGTATTTATAAATACAAGCTATCACGTTTAACACTCTCTCGTGAAGTACGTGCAGATCTGCTTCATTAACAGTACCATCTGTGTACCAAATTCTATCGTCATCCAGACCATGGATGATGGTGGGCCATAACCCATTACGTTTAGGAATGCTTAGTGTTTCCTTTACCTAAGAGGCTCCAGTACAACACGCTCTGGCCTTTACTCATTGCTTTGTAAATTATCGCAGATATATCATGTCCTTTAAAAGTGATAATACTATCACTTCAGTTTTGCCTCAACCAGCCTGGGAGTTATTGTCAGCACGGCTAACACGCGATAAGCATAACAGCTCTCATGTATACATTTCGACCCCAGAATAACAAAAAAGTTCAGTTATATTTTAGTTGTGGCCCAAACGTGAAACAGGATGTCGAAAAATTAAAAAGGGCCTAACACTATTTACAGCTAATTACCTGGACAACCTCATTCTCTGGAGAGGTAGCTCACTTAAATAAATAATGTGAACGAATTTGTCAAACTAAACGACATTGCTTGGTTATTACCCCTCGAAATCAATTACCAACTTGATAGGGAAAAGTATTTCACTATTCCTTTCTCACTTTGAAAAGTTCTAGCAAGAACACGGCTGACCATGCATGACAGTGGGACATAGCCCATGGCTATTGAACAAACACCATAAGTGTTGTAGTGGTTCAAGAGATTTCTCAACGTCTTTTTCTCTACTGCATTCAATGATGCGCAAAATATTGTCCTTGTTTGTGACACACTCCTCCGAGGAAAACTAATACTATGAAAAGTAATGCTATTTATTGAGGACTGAGAATACAGAGACCAAGAAATAATCTGTGTGATTTCGCAAAACATTGACTAGGTCTCTACATCGCAATCATGCTACATGTGGAAATTTGCTGACGACCACAAATTGTTGAATTGCATTCAATATACTTCAGATAAGGAAACTTCAGTGGTCACACTCACCAAGTCCTTTACAAAACGCAGTGCTTCTCCATTAAACAATGCAATGTTTATATATTAATCAAATAATGTGGGTTGTCTACCTCCAGTACCAAAATTAACTGCTTTTCCTCGAAATGCATTAAGTTGCCTTCAGTGCGTACACACACTATGATTCTGAGTTTCAGAACTCATCAGATAAAATGGAACATCTTACATGTTCCATTTCCTCAACACCAGCTCCATAGCAAAGAAAGCCTAGCAGCGTCTCTACTTTCTGCGAAGGCTGAGGAAAGTCCATCTCCCACCCCCCATCCTCATCACATTCTACAGGGGTTGTATTGAGAGTATCCCGAGCAGCTGCATCACTGCTGCCTGGTTCAGAAATTGCACCATCACGGATCGCAAGACCCTGCAGCGGATAGTGAGGTCAGCTGAGAAGATCATCGGGGTCTCTCTTCCCGCCATCACGGACATTTACACTACACGCTGCATCCGCAAAGGAAACAGCATTAGGAAGGACCTCATGCACCCCTCATACAAACTCTTCTCCCTCCTGCTGTCTGGGAAAAGGCTACGAAGCATTCGGGCTCTCACGGCCAGACTATGTAACAGTTTCTTCCCCCAAGCTATCAGACTCCTCAATACCCGAAGCCTGGACTGACACCTTGCCATATTGCCCTGTTTATTATTTATTGTAATGCCTGCAATGTTTTTGTGCACTTTATGAGGTCCTGTGTAGGTCTGTAGTCTAGTGTAGCTTTATCTGTGTTGGTTTTTTTTTACGTAGTTCAGTCTAGTTTTTGTACTGTGTCATGTAACACCATGGTCCTGAAAAACGTTGTCTCATTTTTACTATGCACTGTACCAGCAGTTATGGTCGAAACGACAATAAAAGTGACTTGACTTGAAAGTCATATTCATGACGTGACACAATATAACCAAAAACACGAATACTTTGGCTATGAAAGGAGAGCAGATGCCACCCTTTGGTGAGTTATCGTGATGTTCTGTAGCCTTTCCACTATGATAAAGGGGGAAAACAATATTTCACAAGGATATTGCCCATTGTTCGTGAGGAGAAAATCCAGCCACGCTCACAAAGCTGAACACAATTCAAACAAGGCTCCTCGCTTATTTGGAAAATCATAAAGTGGTTAGAAGCTTATCTTGTCCACCGCAGAGTGCACATCAATGCCACACAGAAGCCTCTTCAGAAGCATTTTTAAAAGTTACATCATGCTCCTGCTCTTACAACAAAAATGAACTGGCAGAGCTAACCAATCTATGACACGTTACCCTGATTTGAAAACACCAATTTCTCTCGTCAATACTAAATAAACGAGCTGGAGTTTGGGGTTCTGTCATCGGCGAGCCCTACGGTCAATAAAGAAAATCGAAGCCCGAAGGTCGATCGAAGTCCAGTTGTCGTGGCCCGATGGTCGAAGCTCTGGCTCTGAGAGTCTGCAAGTCCACTGGAAGCTAGAGATGAACTGTCCAGTGTTTGGAGTATTATCTGTGTGTAAGAGACTATGTGGGCTGGTAGGAGAGAGGAAAACAGTCTTGCTTGATTTTGTTTTGATGGTGTTTTCTGTTGTTGTTGCTATTTGTATCAGACTGCTGAATATTGTGGGCATGCTATGTTGGCGCCACAATATGTGGTGACATTTGCGGGCTCTCCCTAGCACAGTCTTAGGTTGTGTTGACTGCTAACGCGAATGCCCATTTCATTATAAGTTTCGATGCGCATGTGATAAATAAGTTAACTTGATGCTGAATCTAAATCTGAGAAGCATCGCAGCATGATATAATAACTACTTTGCCATAACTACAAGAAACCGCAGAGAGTTGTGGACACATCTCGGACCTCTTGCTGCCTCGGTAAGGCAACCAAGATAGTCAATGATCCCACACACTGCGGATATGCTCCCTTCTCCAACTTGTCCACGCCCATCTAACAGAGGATACAACAGCCTGAGACTACGAACTAGCAAGCTCAATGATAGCTTCTATCCTGCTGTTATTGCACTATCGACTAGATCCGTAATACGATAAGATAGACACATCCTCACATTTTAGCTCGTTATAACCCTGCACCTTGTCTGCATGTACTACACTTCCTCTGTAACTGAAACACTTTATTCTGCACAGTTTTTTAGTTTTACCTTGTACTACCTTAATTCACTGTTGCAATGAATTGATCTGGATGGACGGTGTGCGAGGCAACTGTTTCATGTATCTCGTTACATGTGACAATAATCAACCCCTATACGAATTAAATAAACTTCTTGATATCTCAATGTTAAATCATGCAATCCAACTATAACTGAGTTACCCTGAAGGTAAAAGAACAGCAGTTGGATAGCTAAATGCAAGCACGGAGTTTATCGCTTGAGCATTCAAAGTTTGCGTGGACAATAGTTACGCATTTGAACAAACTCCTAGTAAGACGCTATTATATTTTGATACTTCCATCAGGACATCCGTGTGACTTATGCAACTAAAGAAGCATACTTGAAGATCTAACACTGCAGCAGTTCAGAAGATAATGGAGACAACTTTTTTAGATATCTAGTTTCCCCCTCAAAGGCAGCATGAAATGACAAATGGCTTCAGCTATACCCTTCTAGATTTACTTCTTCCCCTGCCCCACCTTTATATTCTGGCAACTTCCCTGTCGTTTCTAGTCCTGAAGAAGTGTTTCGGCCCGAACCGTCGACTGTTTATTCACTTCGATAGATGCTGCCTGGCCTGCTAAGTTCCTCCAGGATTTTCTGTACGTTGCATAATATTTTCATTTATTATGGAATTAAATTAAAGTGGGAAAACAAGAAACTTAGATATAACATGAGAGGAAAATGATTTAAAAACAGATGCATATAAATTTCTTTTCGGGAATGCAAGTTTCAGCCGCTGTATGTAGTAGAGGTCAGATTATATTTAATGTGGAGATGATTTGAAGATGATGGGGTCTAGCATAGAAACTGCCAGCATTGATTAGCAACGATTTCATTAAATAATTGGAGAGGCTTGCAAGACCTCGAGACGGGCTCCTCTAATTTTCTTCCCTTCGTATACTTTTGAACAGGTCTGACTTTATGGGTGTTGGTGCGGGAGCAGGTAGCTGGCAGGAGGTGAGAATAAAGATCGCCTATCGGATATTCAGAAAGTTTGGTGGGGTATAAGTAGAACAGGATGAATAAGGTCGGTTAGTAAAAGGAAAAAAAAACAGAACGATGCAGTAGTGAGATAAAGAACTCACCAGTGATGGAAGGTCTTAAGCAAAAGTTTCAGCGAATCACAGAGCTCTATGGAGTGGCGGGAAGGGGGGGAGGAGAGAGAGAGAGAGAGAGAGAGAGAGAGAGAGAGAGAGAGAGAGAGAGAGAGAGAGAGAGAGAGAGAGAGAGAGAGAGAGAGAGAGAGAGAGAGAGAGAGAGAGAGAGAGAGAGAGAGAGAGAGGGGGGGAGAGAGGGGGGGGAGAGAGAGAAAGGGCAAAACTTAGAATGGGTGATCTCTGTAGTTCTGTTTCTCGACACTGAATGTAGGAGTAGAGTGGATACATACAACGAAGGCACCAAGACGGCCTAAACGAGAGCATTCTGCAAAATGCTTACTTCGTCTCTCTTAATCTTTGTCAATATAGCAAGGGATCTCATCAGGAGTACCTAATACAATGTGTAGGTTGGAAGAAAAGCAAGCGAGTTGCTACTTCACATGGCATGCCAGTTTGTGTTCTTAGACAAAGATTCTTGTTGTGCGTGTTGCCAACTGATCTACCTCTGAGAGTGCTTCTAAACAAGTTTAAAAACAGCACTCAGAATCACGGAGACTTCGGGAACATTGCCCAGAGTGTTTTACACAACACAATATAGCTACACAGCGACTGTGCTAGAAAACTTCACCAGAAGACTAAAAAGTTGACTGGAAATAAAATTAGGGTAGAAAATGCATACAATATTAACCGCGAGATCTATCTACTCCGCCGTATACCTTTGTATTATGGTTGTTCACAAAACACACCTGCTTCAAAGAAAAGCATGTGATTATTTTCTTCTCTGTTTAAAACCACTCACCTCTGAAACACTGTATTTTTCAGAATTCACCATTTCTGTATTTTCCTTCTTGATAGATTCATTAAGCGCAAAATTATTTTCTGCAGAAATTCTGCAGTTATTGGGGACAATGCAGTCTCTTTTGATAGATTGTAATGTCGAACATGACTCGTAACGGAACCTCTGGGAGAGCGGATCGCCCCCAAACACTTCAACATAGTTCGGATGCATCTGAAGGCTTTTACTGGCCTTCTGAATTCCATTGAAAGAGCTTCTGGATTCAAAGCAACACGTACCCAGGGAGTCGTGCTGGTATACTATACCGTTCCTGTTTTTGTGAACTTTAACGGCGAGGATGATTAAAATTATGAAGAAAAGGCTCGATATTATTCCCAAAGCTATTACCAAGGAAAGGCTCAGTTCAGAAGTGAGTATTGGATCTGATGACGAACTGCTGACTCTGGAGAATGTTTCACTATCAGTCCCAACAACAGACAACATTATAGTCACTGTGGCAGAGAGGGATGGAATTCCATTATCTTTTACTACAACTACCAATCTTTGATTAGAGGCATCTCTGTTCAAAATACGGCGGATCGTCCAAATTTCACCAGTTTCCGCAGAAATAGTAAAAAGGTTACGATGGGCAGCCTGAACAATATCGTAAGAGAGTCGAGCATTCTGACCAGCGTCGTCATCAGTGGCCGATACTTTAACAACCAATGATCCTGGTTCTGCAAACCTGGATATTGTTTCTATTACTGTTGACCCGTATTCGGGTAAAGGATGTGTAATCACTGGAGCATTATCATTCTGATCAAGGATAATCACGTTCACTGAAGCATTACTTTTGAGCGCTGGCTCACCAGAATCCCGCACTTGAACATGGATCTGGAAACTTTTCAACTGCTCGTAATCAAAAGATCTTCGAGCGCAGATAACACCGCTCGCTGAATTAATTGAAACAAAGGAGGCTATAGAGAAATTCTGAACTTGAGACTCCACGACAGAAAATTTCAAGAGTGAGTTATTTCCAGTATCTGCATCGAAGGCTGTCAAGGAGAATATAGAAGCCCCAATAACGTTGTTTTCTATAACATTTGCTGTATAGATCGACCGTGAAAACTTTGGAGCGTTGTCATTTATATCTGTAACCTCTAGCCGGACTGTTTTCTTTGAAGTGAGAGGAGGGTCCCCTGCATCCATGCATATAATATTAATATCATACATCGGGGTACTTTCGCGATCCAACAAATGCTCTATAAGAATTCTGTAATAGTTCGTAGTGGAGGAATCCAGCTTAAAAGATAACTGATTTGAAATGTGACATTGTACCTGACCATTCCGTCCCGAATCTTTGTCTTCTGCACTGAACAGAGCTACGATAGTCCCGACTGGAGAGTTCTCTGGAACTGTACTTGAGGAAGACCGTAATGTCACCTCCGGCGCGTTATCATTCACGTCGGTAACTGCCACTACTACGTCACAGTATTCGGTTAAGGAGCCAGGACCCATATCCATTGCCTGTATGTTAATCTCCAGGACATTGCTTACTTCATAGTCCAACTTCCCTTTGAGTCTAATTTGACCAGTTTTGGAGTTCAGATCAAACAGTTTACGGGCTGCAGCAGAAATATGACTACTAAAAGAGTATGTTATCTCTCCATTGACACCCTCATCCAGGTCAGTGGCGTTTAACGTGATTAACAGTGTACCTGCTGGTGCATTTTCTAACATACTAACCCTGTAAACCGACTGAGAGAAAACAGGAGCGTTATCGTTTGCGTCCGTCACTGTTACCATAATCTGAACCGTTCCTGATCGCGGAGGCAAACCACCGTCCTTGGCTGTTAAGGTTAAAATATATTTTGATGTTACTTCTCTGTCCAAAGGTTTCTGTAACAACAACACTGGCCACTTGCCTTTTCCACTGCGCATTTGTATGTCCAGAGTGAAATAATCATTACGCTGCAGCTGGTAGCTTTGCAAGGCGTTAGTGCCAATATCCGGATCCAGTGCAGGTTCAAGAGGAAATCGCATTCCCGGTGCGGCAGACTCAGAGATGTTAAGACTGTACTGGCTTTTTTGGAAATAAGGGGCATTGTCATTTACATCGAGAACTTCCACTTCCACCTGGTACAGGCTCAGGGGTTTTTCAAGCACAATATCTAACGATAAGCGACAATCGAGATTCGACCCACAAAGCTGCTCCCTATCGATAATTTCCTTCACAAATAAAACCCCACTCTCTAAATTCACGTCAAAATAGAGCTTCCTTGGGCTGGGAGCTACCCGCAATCTACGAGCCGAGAGCTGCCTCAAATCTAAATCTAAATCGGCCGCGATTTTCCCAACAAAGGCTCCCGGCTGCAATTCTTCGGGGACTGAATAGCGAATCTGACCAGAGACAATATCCCACAGGCCCATCACACAAAGCATAAATTGGCATTTCTGCATCCAATATATTTTATATTTCATTTCCAGTAGTAGTCATTCCTACAGTTTCAGGCCCTGATTGTATTCTTCATTGTCCTTTTAACAGTCATTTGTTGCAATACTGAACAAAGACGATACATAAAATACAAGCGTATGTTTCGAACCGTACGACTTACTTCATTAGGATACCTGCATTCTGACTACAATTGCTCCAGTATTCTTGCAATAATGTCACGAAGCTGCTGGCGCTTCAGTTTTTACAGCACCTAGTTCTGTGTGATGGCGGCTGAGTCACGAAGGGGGTTGTCCGGATCACTGAGCACATCTCAGCTCCTGGTTGGTGGAGAAAATTATTGATATTCCACCAATCAGAAATATGCCCCTTCCTTAAAGCAAGACATGCATGGTCAGTATTTATTGTTGCACAATGGAATTTCTTTTAACATTGATACTTTCTTCCCCGTCTAGCTGGTGTTCTGTCGATGCGCAACTATAGTTACATTAATATTTTAAAGAATAAGTATGAAGAACATATTGGGGAGCGGGTAAGAGTGGAATATGCGAACGCATGGTGCTCAAGAATGTAGATCTATTATACATGTGCCTCCGATCATTGATTCTTGATTTTCCAATAACATTAATTTGGATTGTCAAACGAGAAGGATGGCCATTTTTTGTTTTCAAGAATAAATTATCAATCGATTTTATTGAGACAGCGAAAATGCAGATGATACATTATTTGGACGAGCTATCAATAAACGAATAATCTAGTGACGTATAATAACTGCAGTCTTTCGAAATCTGAAATAAAGCCAGGAAATTATGGAAACACTCAGTCCACTAAGCATTAAGTGTGGAAAAGCAATGCTACGTTTGTGTCAGAAAGAACCCATTAGTAAATATGGTTTTGTCCTCACATGACGTCAATCCTAAACGTCTGCTATAAAGTCTAACTGTGGTTTTCTTTAATGTTAAAATTTGAACTGTGACCAGATAACTTCAGATTACAATATATAATCAACTATTAATAGATTTGAAAACAGCCGTGGAGAGAGAACATGATAAGTGGAAAAATTGTAATCAGCAAAAGATTTGGTCATTATTAAGCTGAAGGGACAATGTGAAGAGGGGTTACCCTGACATCTGACATTTGGTCAGTGTCAGTGAGAATGCCGCTGCAATAATTTTCCTTCTGAGACGATTTTACGTAGGTGTGTTTCCTGTGCTCTTTCTGATACAGAGTGTCACGGATAATTTAGAGATACTCTGTACCCCAAAATAGCATTGTACAATTATAAACTCTGACAATTGTGGACGAGGTAGGTAAAGTGATTAAGGGAACGAGCAAGAATTTGCAAGTTTCAATTAAGAAAGACATATATGTAAAATGAGTTATATATAGCTATATAATAGGCTATAAAATGAAAAAAACGTTCTGAAATGCTCAGAAAGTAATATAGAAGAAAGGTGCCTCATGAAATAATCGATAGAGTAGTGTGAAACGTGTGCGTTTAATGTGGTTTAATTAGCGACATGGTCATTTACTCATTCGGACTTTGCAATTCACTCGAGGCCATCCAAATGTCTGCTTCCCAGAAACTGCGGCTTTTAAAACTAGATTTGAGAACTTACGACCAAAATGCGCTCCTTTTCCCTCCTGTCCAAGTCACGGTCGCGTGGCAGTTTTACAGTTACATTGTCTGGAAGTTCTGTTTTACGACAGAGACGTTAAGCGTATCGTGAAAATATATGAGTAGTTCTCGCACATGTTGCAGTACGCTCGGTGGTTACTTACAGACAAATAGGAGAATTAAGCGGAGGATGTTCAGAATGTGTATTCTCTTTCCATTTTGCTCCCATAAGCTGAAGTTGCTTTGTCTGGGACAAGAATGAGAGTGTTATCTAATTATTTTGGAACCAATAGCTGATGCGTCTATAGGTGAGCAGTTACCTGCGAGTAGTAGGCTCTGCAGCCCTGTGTTTTGTGGCTGTATATACCGAAAGAGTTCCTGTCTAGCTTTAAACATTTCAGACTTCAGCAGTCTCGAAACTCCACTGAAACTTTAATGGTCAACAAAGCCTTTCCTTCAGCTTTGTCAATTATCATAGTTGCCAGGGCCATTTAATAGCTTTCAAGTATATATGAACAAAATACAATTTTTAAGCAACTAGAAATAAATCAAGTATTATGTGTAAAGAACAGTCTTCGAATTGATAAATTCGTTGAAACACCCATAAACTGTCACAGATTGTTTTAATGAACTAGAAAAGCACAGTAATTTTGCTTTCTGCAATTCACTTCAAAATCAATAGGACACTGCACCACACCTGCGACGCCATCTTCAGTTATTTCATCAGCTTATAATAATGTTAGAACTGTGGATGTTTGATCATGATCACACTGTATTAGCCGGTTCACAACGTTACTCTAAAGATATCAGTGACACAAGTGCCAAATTCCATGACTACCTTACTTTTTCTTATGCAGTGACAAACGCAACTCAAGGATAGGTGTGTACCATCACCAACAACATAGGGGTATATAAAATCTAGCTAGAATTGCATTACTTCAAGTCTCAGCCATTAGCATAGCTGTTAGCACGACGTTATTCCAGCTCGGGGCGCCGGAATTCGGAGTTCCATTCCACTACCGTCTGTAAGAAGTCTATACATCCTCCCCTTCAAATCAGGGGTTTTCCGTGGTGTTCGGATTTCCTCACGCTGTCCAAAGACCAGTCGGGTAAATTAATTGATCATTGAAAACTGTCCTGTGATTAGGTTAGGGTTATATTGGGTTTGTCAGGTATTACTGCGGTGGCATGACTCGTCAGACCGAAAGAGCCTTCTCTGCCCTGTATCATCAAATTAGTTAGTTAGTTAATTAATTAATTAGCTGGGTTTTACCACCGATAAAGAACTTCACAGAAACTGCTGGATGAAATAAAACGGTACACCAATTGGCTAAAATGTGGGCTTTTACGAACGATGGTCTCACTTCTCGATTCTGTATAACATTTCCCTCATCAGCAATGTACTGCATAGTATTGTAATTGGACAATTTCCACTCACTTCGATATGCTATATCAACAACATTCAAAAACTATGACATCATCCAAGTCGTAGCTTTCCACGTTTTACGCACGACATCAGGTATCTAAATTATTCTTTTTCCCCTCAGAATACATTGCATCAACGTCACTCTAGCTGCTTCAACCTACATAACAGCACATGTACCCTGAACGGATCAAGTTTCCACCAGACAGACTATTCTGTGTTGAGAAAAATCTTATTATAAAAACTGGCAAAATCCCAGTACAGCCAAAGGATGCTTGCCGAGGGTGCTTTCACGGCTAAGGTGATTACAGGACATTCGAGGACATCAATTTAAGAATGTGGATTACTGGCGTTATCCAGGCTGAGATAACTAAAATTCAACAATTTGATCTTGAGATTTCTTGAAACTAAAATAGATGTTGTCATCTGAAAAGTGAATTAAGGTGAGAATAGAACAAAAAAGTGCCTGAAATATAATTAAATTTGCCGAATCGCCGCTTTTCAATATTTACGCACAAGGCTCTTTCTATTAGAATAAATATGTACAAGCATAGACACTAGGGAATAGTCAAAATACCATTGTCCTGAAAAGAAAGACTGATATTTTGTGGTGTCTTTCGCGGCCTTATAAGCTAACTCGAAACACGTTTCGTCAGTGTTGTACTCTAGACATTTCATTGCCATTTAAGGAAAGAGGAAGCAAAATTGTTCACAATTGGCACCGAATGACGATTTGATAATGGACTGATGTTAGATTTTTTTTTAATTTGAAAGATAAGTACTTCCCAGAGTAAAGAGAACAACTCTTCCCTTAACTAATAACAAACGCCTTCATTACCTCCACGCAAAGAGCACGTATAGCCTGCAAAACTAACGCGGCAGAGCCATTAACTTCCTTCATAGCTATGTTTGCGCACTCATCGTAAATCAAGACACTTGAAAACCACAGTCTTGTCGCAGACACCAAAGTGCTACAGAGCGTGCCACAAATGACAAGATTATAATACACATTGAGAAACTGCTTACGGTTTCTAGTGTTATATCAAAACCTTCTGAAATGTTGTTTTAAAATATATTATTATATTCTGTATATTTGTTGGTCATAATATCAAAACCTCTTTAAGATTATAATTAACAAAAATACATACAGAGAAATTTCATAGCACACTAACTTGAAATAAACACCACAGAAACTTAAGAGTCCCACTGTAAGATACAGTAACATGTCTCTGTCTCCCCCCAAACAGCAGAGGTGCGCCTTTCAGATTTTATCTTTCATTTTTATTTATCGATACACTCATTCAGAACAATATTCTTTCTTCTGGACGAAATATGCATTTTGGAGCGCATGCATTGTGCCTTCATCGAATGCAGCATTGAACATGATCCATAGCGTAAGTTTTGAGAGAGGATCACCTCCGAACACTTCAATCTAGTTACGAGGTTTCTGCGGTCCTTTTAAGTTCCATTAAACGATAAGTCTTATCTTAAAATAGCAGCGAAAACCATCTGAACATTGTTATTGGTTACCCAAATTTTTTTCCCGGTTTTATGAACCTCAAGAGCGAAGATGTCTAACATTGCAAAAATAAAAAAATGGTTCTAGGCACTGTCCCAAAGCTATCAAAGATAAAAGCATCCGCTAATGCATTATTCTAGAGCGGCAGGACTCCAAAGTTCTGCACTCCACTGGAATCTGATGTTTTTTAAAAGTCATTCATAATCCAAAATTAGTTTGTGTCTATATGACCCTTGCTGGGAATTTAGTTGTTGTTGTATTAGGTCGTCGAGGAATCGTGACATTCCAGGATGTAAAACATATCGGCCGTGCATTCAGTCCTGTAGCCGGATCAAATGCCTTAGATGGAATATAGAGGCATCAAAACATTTTTCTATATAATTTTGACCGTGTATATAGATTGCGTAAATTGCAGCATTTTCTGATTTCTATTTGGAACCGGTACTCGAAAGCGTTTCGTGGGTGCGAGTGCATGGTAGCCTGATTTCGTACAGGTATAATGATTTCTTAATAGGAGGAATGTTCGTCATCCAGTGGCTGCGTAATAATAAGTCTATAATTTTTATTAACTCGAGTACAAAAGGCATTTGTTTTAGAATGTAACACTGTACCTGTCCTTGTCTGTTTTCTTACGAGTCTTTATCATCTGTGCATACCGAACAAATCAGTATAAGTACCACTCGGAATGGTCTCGGGAGCTGTCATTGACAAAGGCTCCAACAGCAATTCAGGTACATTACCATTCACGTCGAGAATTTCCAGGAATACCCCACAATTGCTCCTGAACCACTATCCGCCGCCTGTATGTTAAAATCAATGTCGTTGCTCTTTTCATAACCTAAATTTCCCTTGACTCAGATTTCGCCAGTTTTTGTATCCACAACAAACAAAAAAATTCAGTGCTTTCGGCGAAATATGTTCACCGAAGGAATACAGAATGTTACCACCCATCGAAATATCCATCTAAATCAATGGCATTGAAGATGATGTTCAAGGTTCCTTTGCGTGCGAACCCCAATAGATTTAAAAATCAGCGGAGGAAAATGAGGCGCTGTCGTTTACATCCTTCACTATGATTATAATCTGATTGGCACCGCAGATTACGGGCTTTAGGTCGTCCTTGGCTTTCAGTGGTATTCTTTGTGTTGTTATATTGTCTCTATCCAAGTGACGACGCAGCATCAATACAAGCAGCTTCTCTTTCCAGTGTTCAATCGTAGTTCCAGAAACAAAATAACCGTTCGGAAGAAGGCGATGTGGTTGCAAACGGTTGTATCCAATATCGGATTGTGCGCATTCTCGAGATGGAATCGCAACCCCTGTTCCCCAGACTCCGATATTTCGAGCCGATTCTGGAAAAGTAGAAGCATTGTCATATAACCGGGAATCTCCTCTTCAACCGGATGCAAAACTCACTCACATTCCCATCAAAGAAGAGGCAGCGGAGCAACCATGCCTGAAACATCAGTCGCAAAAACTGCTACTTTCCCCAAGCAGTTAGGCTGATCAACACGTCGACCCACTAACCCACACCACCACACACCGCACTACCACAGCCTTATCACTTTCGGTCAGAGTCACCTCATGTTGAAAGACTGCTCTACCTAGTGTCAATTTATGTCCGTACTAGAAATCTATGCGCATAAGCTATCTCACGTACTTTTATTTATTGTGTTTTATATTGTTATATGTTTTATCTTATTGTGTTTTTTTCTATGCAGCATCGGGTCCGGAGTAACAATCATTTCGTTCTCCTTTACATTTGTGCACTGGATCTGACATTAAACAACCTTGAATCTTGAATCTTAGAAATTAAAGGTGGGAGGGAGAGGGTTCAAGCATGAGATTCAATATTAATGCAATATCCAGTCGGGGTACATGCTGATCAGTGTACCCATCAGCAAAGCTGCACTCTGTCGATTTATTTTCTTACCTTCACAAATAAGATTTCCTTGTCTAATATATTGCTTCCTTGGTACTCACACCTCCCTAAATCTATAAGCTGCTCTCCCTCGAAGTCGATATCAGTTGCGATCTTCCCTATAATGGCACCCGTTGCAGATCTTATGAATAGAATAGCGAATCTGCCCAGCAACAAAATTCCACAGGCAGAGCGCATTGCTCCAAATTTGTTGTGGAGCAGAGCGCGAGCTTGTAAGTCTGGCGGGAGCAAAGGATGTTGGGAATGGCGAGTGCAGTGCATCGTGGGAGGGGGTGGCAGAGAGGAGTGCCAGGAATGGAAGGTGACGCAGTTACAGACGCGCCCGGCTCTGAGACACCAGGCAAGGTCATTTGATTCAAAACAATTGGTTTATTGATCATTACAATGTTTTTCTGGTGCTTTCCTCTCCTTACCCCTCCCTTCTCCCTGCCTCCTTCCCAGTTTCATTCCACAACAGGGAAAATGAAGCAACAACACTTCCACTACATTTTAAGTGTTAGCAGTTTTTGGAGCCTTTCAAATAGCCATTCATATCTACCATTCTGATTTGTGTTCAAGTTAATATTAATATTCAACATTGTTTGATGTCATTTTCTGTACACAAGTGCAAAGGAGACGGAAATAATTGGTACTACGGATCTGATGCAGCACGAAGAAAACAAAACACGCAAAACATAAATAACACGATAACAATAAAAATCATAATAACTATGTCAACCTCTCACCGCGGTTTGGCTGATTAGCTAACTCTGACTAACAGCCACGGGACTGAGCATCGCATGGTACCGGTGAGAAGCCAGCCCTCGATAGAAGCATAGAAACTTAGAAACCTACAGTACAATACAGGCCTTTCGGCCCATGATGTCGTGCCAATCATGTTCTTATTTTTTTTAATTACCTCAGGTTACCCATAGCCCTCTATTTTTCTAAGCTCCATGTACCTATCGAGGAGTCTCTTAAAAGACCCTATCGATTCCGCCTCCACCACCGTCGCCGGGAGTCCATTCCACCCACTCACCACCCATTGCGTAAAAAAAATTGCCCCTGACATCTCCTCTATACCTACTTTCAAGCACTTTAAAATGTGCCCTTTCGTGTTAGCCATTGGAGCCCTGGGAAAAAGCCTCTGACTATCCACAAAATTAATGCCTCTCATCATCTTATTCACGTCTATCAGGTCACCTCTCATCCTCCGTCGCTCCAAGGAGAAAAGGCCGAGTTCACTCAACTTGTTTCATAAGACATGCTCCCCAATCCTGGCAACATCCTTGTAAATCTCTTTTGCACCCTTACTATATATCCTCATCCTCCCTGGAGTGAGGTGACCAGAAGTGAGCACAGTACTGCAAGTGGGGTCTGACCAGGGTCCTATAAAGCTGGAACATTAGCTCTCGGCTCTTAAATTCAATCCCACAGTTGATGAAGGGTAATACACCGTGTGCCTTCTTAACCACCGAGACAACCTGCGCTCCAGATTAGAGCGTCCTATGGACTCGGACCACAAGACCCCTATGATGCTACAAACTGCCCAGAGTCCTACCATTAATACTATATTCTGCTATCATATTTGACCAACCAAAATGAACCAATTCACTCTTATCTGGGTTGACCTCCATCTGTTGAACTTCTCAGCCCAATTTTGCACCTTATCAATGTCCCACTGTAATCTCTGACAGCCCTCCACACTATCCACAACACTCCCAATCTTTGTGTCATCAGTAAATTTACTAACCCATCCCTCCACTTCCTTATCCAGGTCATTTATAAAATCACGAAGACAAGGGGTCCCAGATCAGATCCCTGAGGCACACTACTGGTCACCGACATCCGTGCAGAATATGATCCATCTACAACCTCACTTTGTCTTCCGTGGGCAAGCCAGTTCTGGATCCATAAAACAAGGTCCCCTTGGATCCCATGCCTCCTTACTTTCTCAATAAGCCGTGCATAGAGTACCTTAGCAAATGCCTTGCTGAAATCCATATACACTACATCTATTGCTCTACCTTCATCAATGTGTTTAGTCACATCCTCAAAAAATTCAGCCGGGGTCGTTAGGCACGACCTGCCGTTGACAAAGCCATACTAACTATTACTAATCATATCATGCCTCTTGAAATGTTGGTAAATCCTGCCTCTCAGGATCTTCTCTATCAACTTATCAACTACTGACGTAAGAGTCACTGGTCTATAATTTCCTGGGCTATCTCTACTCCCTTTCTTGAATAAGGGAACAACATCTGCAACCCTCGAGTCCTCTTGAACCTCTCCCGTCCTCATTGATGCAAGGATCATTGCCAGAGGATCAGCAATCTCCTCCCCTGCCTACCACAGAAGCCTGGGGTATATTTCATCTGGTCCCAGTGACTTATCCAACTTAATGCTCTCAGAAAGCTCCAGCACATCCTCTTTCTTAATGTATATATGCTCAAGCTCTTCAGTCCGGAGTAATTCATCCCTACAATCGCCAAGGTTCTTTTCCGTAGTGAATACGGAAGCAAAGCTTTCATTAAGTACCTTCACTATCTCCTCTGGTTCCATACAATCTTTTCCCCTGTCGCACATGATTGGTCCCATTCTCTCCCATCTTATCTTCTTGCTCTTCACATAATTGTAGAACACCTTGAATTTTCCTTAATCCTGCTCGCCAAGGCCTTCTCATGACCCCTTCTGGCTCTCCCAAATTCTTTCTTAAGCTCCTTCCTGCTAGCCTTTTAATTTTCTAGATCTCTATCATTACCTAGTTTTTTGAACCTTTCGTAAGCCTGTCTTTTCGTCTTGACTACATTTATTACAGCCTTTGTACACCATGGTTACTGTACCCTACCATCCTTTCTCTGTCTCATTGCAACCTACCAATGCATAACGTCATGCAAATATCCCCGGAACATTTGACACATTTCTGCTGTACATTTCCCTGAGAACATCTTTTCCCAACTTATACTTCCAAGTTCCTGCCTGATAGCTACATATTTCCCCTTTCTCAAATTAAACGCTTTCCTAACTTGTCTGCTCTTATCCATCTCCAATGCTATGGTGAAGGAGATATCATTATGATCACTATATCCAAAATGCTGTCCCACTGAAATCCCTGACACCTGACCAGGTTCATTTCCCAATACCAGATCAAGTGCAGCCTCTTCTCTTGTAGGTCTACCTCCATATTATGTCAGAAAACCTTCCTAAACACATCTAACAAACTCCACCACATCTAAACCCTTTGCTCTAAGGAGATGCCAATCAATGTTTGTGAAATTAAAATCACCTACCACGACGGCCCTGTTATTATTACATGTTTAGACAATCTACCTCCTTATCTGGTCTACGATGTCCCTGTTACTATTGGGAGGTCTATAAAAACACGCAGTAGAAATATTGACTCCTTCCTGTTCCTAACTTCCAACTACAGAGACTGAGTAGACAATCTCTCCATGACTTCCTCCTTTTCTGCAGTCGTCACGCTATCTCTGATCAGCAGCACCCCCCCCCCCCCACCTCCTTTACCTCCTTCCATGTCCTTCCGAAACATCCAAAGCCTGGCACTCTAAGTAACCATTCCTGTCTTTGAGGCATCCAGGTCTGTGTAATGGCTACAACATCATAGCTCCACGTACTGATCCACGCTCTTAGCTCATCAGCTTTGTTCATCATGCTTCTTGATTTAAAATAGACAAATCTCGAACAATCGGTCTGAGTGCATCCCTTCTCTTATCACCTGCCTATTCTCCCTCTCACACTGCCTACAAGCTTTGTCCATTTTTGGGCCAACCGCCCCTTCCTTCCTCACTTCAGTTCGGTTCCCACCCCCCAGTAATTCTAGTTTAAACTCCCCCCAATAGCCTTAGCAAACCTCCCTGCCAGGATATTGTTCTGGCTCGGATTTTAGTGCAAGCCGTTCTTTTTGTAAGGGTCAGGCCCGCCCCAAAATAGGTCTCAATGATCCAGAAATCTGAATCCCTGCCCCCTGCTCCAATCCGTCAGCCACGCATTGTGGCTCCAGCTCACTCTATTCCTATACTCACTGTCGCGTGGCACAGGCAGTAATCCTAAGATTACAATCTTTGAAGCCCTGTTTCTCAGCTTTCCTAACTCCCTGTAGTCAGTTTTCAAGACCTCCTCCCTTTTCCTACCTATGTCGTTGGTACCAATATGTACCCCAACTTCTGCCTGTTCACTTTCCCACTTCAGTACATCGTGGACTCTGGCACGTGGAAGGCAATCTACCATCCGTGTTTCTTTCCTGCGTCCACAGAATCGCCTCTCTGGCCCTCTAATTATAGAGTCCCCTATCACTGATGCCATCCTCTTCCTTTTCCCAACCCTTCTGAGCCACAGGGCTACACTCTGTGCCAGAGGTGTGGCCACTGTTGCCTCTCCCAGGTAGGTCGTCCCCCCAACAGTTCTCAACCAGGAGTACATATTGTTAAGGGGGATAGCCACTGCGGTACTCTCTAGTACCTGACTCTTGTCTTTCTCTCTCCTGGTTGTTACCTACTTATCTGTCTCCGGAGGCCCCGGTGTGACTATTTGCCTATAGTTCCTCTATATCACCTCCTCAATTTTGTTGATCAGACGAAGGTCGTCGAGCAGCAGCTCCATTTCCCTAACATGGTCCCTAAGGAGCTGCAGCTCGATGCACCTAGCGCAGATGTGGTCGTCCAGGATGTCGGAAGTCTCCCTGACATTCCACATCTGACACCCAGTACAGAACACCGGCCTCACAGACATATATCCTATTCCTCACAAGTAGTTTACCTCGCCTCGACCTGCTATCGCCGAAACCCCGTTGAACATAAGCCCTCCTACTCTGTTTACTTCTATTCCGTCGCCCGCTCCTCCTACACCCCCTCTATAAAGCTGTCTTCTTTTAAATTCTTCCCGCCGGTCTAACACGCTGCGTTCCATGCGCTTGCGCAGTCGTACCTCGATAATGAACACAAGTCTAGGGGCGTTAGGATTTGGATTTAACCAAACAGGAAAGTTGGGATGTTCCGATGCGAGCACATTAATGAATGCTCTGTAAATACTGCCCCTTGCACAGCTATCATTCGTGAGGAAATAACAGATTGTGTACCGCCACAAAATTACAAAGTAAGAATATTTACTAATATTTCAACTTTAAAAAATAGGTAACAGAAAAAAAAAATCAAAGGACCCATTACAGTTAAACCAGTCTAAATGTGCACATAAACACACAAAATGCTGGAGGAAATAAACAGGCTAGGCAGCATCTATGGAAAAATTACAGTCAGCATTTCTAGCTGAACCTCTTCGGCAGGACTAGAGAAGAACAAGCTGAAGGGTAGATTTAATAGGTGGGAGGAGGGGAGAGAGAAACACCAGGTCGGGCAAGGAGATACGGTGATAGAAGGAAAATGGATGGGATATGGTCAACTTCCCAGCTCTTTACTTTATCCCTTCCCCCCGGGTTTCACCTATCAATTGGTGTTTCTCCACCACTCCCCACCCCACCTTTAAAATCTATTCCACAGCTTTTTTTCTCCAGTCCTGCCAAAGGGTCTCGGCCCTAAACGTTGGCTGTACTTTTTTCCATAGATGCTGCCTGGTCTGCTGTGTTCCTCCAGCATTTTGTTTGTGTTGCTCGGATTTCCAACATCTGCAGATTTTCACTTGTTTATGACATCAACGTTGGAACTCGTTTCCGTGGTTGTTTTACCCACGGCGCTGAATTGCAATCACTAGCCACAGATCGAACTTCGCTCGAGGAACGTCACGAGCAAACTGGATAACTCTGAAGTATTTACGCTTCCTCCTTGAAACCATTCGTCTGCACAAAGAACTCCATGTTATAGGGTTGCCACTTCGCGTGGAATCCTCCAAGGGTCTTCTATGTAGGTTTTCTATGTTTCTATGTCTTCCCCTGTGCTCATCCCCGCACCTCCTCAGAGAAAATAACGAACTATTCTATGTCCTGCCAAAATCTCATCTCGCCCAGCTCTCTCAAAATTTCCATAACATTCCACCGGGCAGAATGTTACAACCCACTACCAAGACAATCCCGATTTACTGACAGAATATTTCCAAGTTGGGCAAATGGCTCCTTATCTTTAGCTGAAGCCAAAACACTAGTCTATGAAGCTTAATAGGACACGCTGCATGTGCAGAAAAAAACCTGTTAAAATAAAAATTATTCACAGCATAGGAGTAGAAATACCATAAAACATGCTCTTACCCGGTAATTTCAGATATAAATACAAAAGATAGATTATACATAGATTGATTGTATATCCATAAATTGACGCCAGGTTGAACATAAATTGACTGACAGGAAATAATAAATTAGTGTCGGTGTAAGTTTATTGAAGTGCTGGACAGCCTTACTGCTTATGGAAAGTAATTGTTTTAAGTAATTAAATTATGAATACTATGTAGCCTCCTCTCTGATGGGAATGTGGCAAGCAGTCGAGAGTATGCCAGGATGCTCTCCGCTGCACATTTGTAGAATGACGTGAGTATGGATGTGCAATGGAGAGCATGTGCAAGGTCCAGCTTTCTTCAGCCTCATCTGAAGGTAGAGGCGTTCCACCTTGTAATCTTTAAAAGCATAATTTTGACAAAATTTAAAATGAAATAACACGTTCATGTGATATACAGAACGAATGATTTAAGAAAAATTATTCCTTCAGGGTTACATTTGGAAATAGTAACTTTCAGCTCTGGCGATTAGCAGAAGTTTAAACGGATGACATCAGGTGACATTTAAATCAAAAATATTTCAGAACCACTCCCAGGCAGCATGTCTTTTCAAAGAATTATTTATGAACATCTAAGAACATGAACTGAAGGAGCGCATGTCTTATGACGAAAGGTCGAACAAACTAAGGTTTTTGATTTAAAGGGATTAGGATGAAAGGCGACGATGTATCTGTGAGAAAATGAGAGACATGGAGTGCACAGCAGAACCCTTTCCCAAGCATGGTAATGGTCAACACCAGAGAATACCCGGTTAAGATAAGAGGATAGGTGAGTGGAGGTAACCTTAGGGGAGATGTCAGATGTAAAATTCTTACATAGAGAACGGTGAGTGCCCGGGACGCACTGATGTAGTTGATAGTAGATAGGTACATGAGTCGGAAAAAAGGGACAGATTGACAGTAGGGTAGGTTTATATAGACTGACTCGACATCGTGGGCCGATGTGTACGGTACTTTACATCATGCACATCGTGTACGACACTGTACTGTCCTCATTTTTATATTGTTATCCCATCCTCAATAAATGACTAGCCCGACAAATGAGGATAAAAGTAAAGGATTAAACATTTGCAAGCATATTCAGCTAGAAATAGCTTTGGGAGGAAGATACAGAACCATACAGAAGTGCCACACTGGAACAGGCCCTTCGGCCCATTTAGTCCATGTCGAAGACGATTAAACTCCCTACTCCCACCCGGTCCATAGGATCCCATATCCTTACTATCCATGTACCTATTCAAACTTCTCTTCAACGTTGAAATCGAGCTCACATGCACCCATAACCCATGGCCTCTGGTTGCAGTCCAACTCAGTGGAAAAGGCCTGGTTGCATTTACCCTATTTACTCCAATCAGAATTTTGTATTCTTCTATCAAACCTCCTCTCAATCGTCTACGCTCTAAAGAATGCAGTCCAAACCAATTCAGTCTTTCCTTATAACTTAGGTTCTCGAGACCCGGCAGCATCCTTGTAAACGTTTCTGCACTCTTTTAATCTTACTTACATCTTTTCTGTAGGTAGGTGACCAAAAAGGCACACAATACTCCGAACTCGGCCTCAGCGACGTCTTATACAATTTCAATATTACATCCCATTTTCTGAACTCAATGCATTCATTTATGAAGGCAAATGTGCCAAAAGCTCTCATACGACCCCTTCGTAATCACGCCATTTTCAACGAATTATGGACCTCAATTATCGGATCGCTTTGTTCGACTATTCTTCTCATTAATCTAGCTTTTGCTGTGAAAGACTAACCCGGGTTAATCCTACCGAACTGCTAAACCTTGCACCCGTCTGCATTAAATTCTATCGGCCATTTTTCAGCCCAGATATCCCTCTGTAAGCTATGATACCTTTCTTCACTGCCCAGTACACACCAAACTTAAGTGTTGTCCGCAATTTAGCTGATTCAGTTAGGTACATTACATTTCAGATCATTGATGTAGATCACATACAACAAAGGACCCAGCACCAATCCTTGTGGCACACCACTGGTCACAGGCCTTCAGTCAGAGAGGCAATCCTCTATTAACACACTCTCTGGCTTCTCCCACAAAGCCAATGTCTAATCCAATTTACAACCTCATTCTAATTGCCGAGCGACTGAACTTTCTTGACCTGCCTCAAATGCTTTTCTACAATCCATGTGGACAACAGCCACTGTCATGCCTTCATCCACTTTTTTAGCAACTTCCTCGAAAACTCTACAAGACTGGTTGGATATTACCTATCATGCAAGAGGCCATGCTGATTATCCTAAATCAGACCATGTCTATCCAAATATTTATAAAGCTGGTCCCTTGGAATACCTTCCAATAACTGTCGCACAACTGATGTCAGACTCTGTAGCCCGGTTTCTGTTTAGAGACATTTAAAAAAAAAACCCAGCGTAACCACATTTCCTATCCTCAAATCTTGTCGTGCCTCACCTATCACAAAGGATTTTGAAGTTATCTCTGCTGGATAGATAAATTATCTGGATTTCTGGCTTTGCCTCCCGTAGGGTCCGAGGGGATACCTGTTCACGCCCTGGGTATTTATCCACCGTGATTGGCCTCAGGGTAGCAACCATCTCCTCATCCGTTATCTGTACACGGTTCATGAAGATGATTCCGCTTTGCTTTACTTCTATAGTGTCTGTACCAAACTTCTGAGTAAATATCAATACAAAGAATGTATTTAAGATTCCTCACATCTGCTTTGGCACCGCACCTGGATTATCATTCTCGTCTTCCAGAGGACCGATTTCCCCCCCCCCCTTGCAATCCTTTTGCTCATAATATATCTGTAGAAACAGCTGTCCTTCACCTTGTCTGCCAGAGCAATTTTTCGCCTTCTTTTAGCTATCCAGAGTTCTTCTTAAGTGTTCTCTTACACTTGTTGTACTCGTTTGTTCCTACATGCCTATACCTGCTATGCAGCTCCTTTTTTCTCTTAACCAGAGCCTCAGTGTCTCTTGAAAACCAAGGTTCCCTATACTTGCTATCCTTACTTTTTATTCTGACCGACACCTGCAAGATTTGTATTCTCAAAATTTCGTTTTTGAAGGTCTCCCACTTTCCAACTATACCTTTTCCAGAAAAGATTTCCCCAAATCTCCCTTGCCATATAATTTCTGATACCATCAAAATTGGCCTTTCTCCAATTTAGAATCTCAACCCGTGGACCAGACCTATGTTTTTGCATATTTACTGTTAACCTAATGTCGCCATGGTCATTGGATGCAAAGTATTTCGCTGCACAAACTTGTGTCACCTGCTCTGTCTCTTTCGCTAATAGGAGATCCAGAATCACAAGCTATCCCGTTGGGATTTTTACGTACTGATGAAGGAAAATTTCCTGAACACATTTGACAAACTCGATCCCATCTAGTCCTCTTATTGTTTGAGATTCCCAATCAACGTATGGAAAGTTAAAATCACCCATTATAATGCATATGTTTCTTGCAATACTCTGCGATCGCTTGACACATTTGCAACTCTAAATCTCTAGGCCTATTTGGTGGTCTGTAATATCGTCCTATTAACATGGTCATACCTTTCGTATTTCTCAGTTCCACCCATAACGCTTCACTAGTCACGTTCTTCTGTCTGCCCAGACCGAGCACAACAGTGAAATTTTCCCTTACTAGTACCGCCTCCCCTCCTCCTTTAATTCTTCCCGCTCTGTCACTTCTAAAACAGCGGAACTCTGGAATATTGAGGTGCCCATCTTTCCCCTCCTGCAACCAAATTTCACGAATGTCCACAGCGTCATATTCCAGATGTTGGTCCATAATTCAAGGCAGTCCCACCCTTAAAGTTAGCACCTAATTCCCTGCACTCTCAATGCAGAAATTCATCACCCATCCCACCAATATTATCGATACCTATATGGACGATGACCTCTGGCTGTCACTTAAGAATGCTGTGTTCACGATCCGAGATGTCCCGGACCAGGGCACCCGAGAGACAAAATACCAATCAGAATCTCGTTCTCGCCCACAGAACCTCTAACTAACGAATCGCCTTTCACCACAGCATGCCCCTTCTAACCGTCCCCTTCTGAGTGCCAGAGAGGCGACTACAGTGACTTTCCTGTTAGATTATTCCTATCCCCCCAGCAGTATCCAAAGGGATATATATGTTGTTGAGGTGTATGGTCACTATGCACTGGCTCCTTAACCCCATTCCTCTTCCTGACTTTCCTGTGTCCAGCACGTTGCTGCAATTACTTTTAGAGATGTCCTAGCAGTCACCCCTCAAATGATTTGGAGTTCATCTAGTTCCAGGTCCAACTCCTTTACGCAGATTATTTGAAGCTGCAACTGGACGCACGTTTCGCAGTTATATTCGTCAGGAACACTGGAGATCACCCTGCTTTAGACCATAATGCCATAAGACATAAGCGCAGAGTGAAGTCATTCAGTCCATCGAGTCTGCTCCGCCATTCCGTCAAGCACATACACCTGCCTTCTCATCATAACCAACGAACAACTTCCGACTCTGGCAGAGCATTCCACAGATTCAGTACTCTCTGGCTGAAAATATTCCTCCTAACCTCTGTTCTAAAAGGTTGCCCCTCAATTTTGAGGCTGTGCCCGCTAGTTCTGGATACCCCCACCATAGGAAACATCGTCTCCACACCCACCCTATCTAGTTTCTTTCAAAATTCGGTAGGTTTCAATGAGATCCCACCCAACAACCCTCTCCCCGCAATCTTCTAAATTCCAGTGAGTAGAGATCCAAACCGGCCAAACGCTCCTCTTATGCTAACCACTACAGTCCCCTAATCATCCTCATGAACCTCCTCAGGGCTCTCTCCAATAACAACATATTCTTTCTGAGGTGTGGGGCCCAAAGCTCTTGACAATACTCCAAGTGCGGCCTGACGAATGTTTTACAAGGCCTCAGCATTATCTCCTTGCTTTTATGTTCTATTGCCCTTGAACTATATGCTAACATTGCATTAGCCCTCTTCACCACAGACTCAACCTGATAATTAAATCTTAAGTTCCAATGCACCTCTGGTGTTTGAACATTCTCCCCATTTAGATAATAGTTCGCACTATTGTTCCTTTTGCTAAAATGTATTGTTATGCATTCCCCAACACTGTATTCCATCCGCCAAATTTTTGCCCTTTTTCCAATTTGTCTAATTCGTGCTGCAATCACATTGCATCCTCAGCAGCAGTTACCCACGCTTCACACCTGTCTTCGTATCACCACTAGCTTTGCCTCAAAACTATCAATTCCACTGTCTAAATAATCGACAGACAATATGAAAAGTAGCGGTACTAAAGAACACCACAAGTCACTGGCAGCCAACCAGGTTACGCCCCCTTTATTCTCATTCGCTGCATCCTGCCTGTCAGCAATTCTGCTATCCATGTCACTATATTTCCAGTAACGCTATAGGATTTTATATTGTTAAGGTGTCTCGTTTGTGGCACCTTTTCAAACGCCTCATGTGTGGCACCCTATCAAACGCCTTCTGAAAATTCAAATAAATAACACCCACTGCCTCTCCTTTGTGCACCTGCTTGCTACTTCCTCGAAGCACTTAACAGATTTTTCAGGCAGGATTTCGCTTTAAAGATTCAATAATGACTTTGACCTATTTTAAGAACACTAAAACTAGAAACCTCATCTTTAATAATAGACTACAACATTTTCCCAACTACTGAGGTTAGACTAACTGGCCTATAGTTTCCTTTCTTTGCCGTGCTCCATTCTCAAAGAGTGCAGGGGCATTAGTGATCTTCCAGTCTTCAGGGACCAGCCCAGAAGCGAGTGATTCTTGGCAGATCACCACTAATGCATCTGTTATTTCTTCAGAAAGATCCTTCAGTACTTTGGGATGTAGTCCTTCTGGTCCAGCTGACCTATCCACCTTAGGAACTTGCAGTTTGTCTAGCACTGTTTCCTATGTAAAAGCAATGATACTCATTCCTTCTCCCTGGCACTCATGGACCTCTGGCACACTGCTAGTGTCTTTCACAGTGAAGATATCAGGTTAATCTGCTGTTTCTTTGTCCCCCATTACTACCTCACCAGCATCATTTTCCAGCGGTCGCATATCAACTCTCACCTTCTTTTTACTCTTTATATAACTAAAAAAATTCCCGGTATCCTGCTTTATATTATTGGCTAGTCTGCTCTCATATTTCACCTTTCCCCTTATAACTTTTTAGCTCCCTTTTGTTGGATTTTAAAAGCTTCCCAATCATCCAACTCCCCACTCAATTTTGCTACCTTATATGCCCTTTCATTGACTTTTACGCAGTCCTTAATTTCTTTTGTTAGCCACAGTTGATCTCCGCCACCTCCCCCCCCCCATACCATGCCAGTTGAGGACTCTTTTTTTATCTGTAGAACATACTTATCCTGCGCCTTGTGAACTATTCCCAGAAACTTCAGCCATCTCTACTCTGCCGCTATCCCCGCCAGTATCCCCGTCCAATCCACCTGTGACTTTTGCTTCTCGCTCTCAAATTGGAGTATGAATTCAATCATATAATGATCACCGTCGCCAAATGGTTCTTTTACATTAAACTCCCTAATATGATCTGCTTCATTACACAACACACAACCTAATATAACCTTTCCCCAATTCGGCTCTACAGTTTAGAGCAAGCACAAGTTGTTCTAAAAAGCCTCATTGTAAGCATTCAATAAAATCCCTCTCGCGATCCGTCAGAAAACTGATTTTCTTAATCCCCTAGCATATTGAAGTCCCCCATTACAATTGTGACATTACCATTAGATGCCTTTTTCAGCTCCCTTTGCAGTTTCAAACCCACGTCTTGGCTACTATTTGGAGGCCTATATATGACTTCCATAATGTTTTTCTCCTTGTAGTTTCTTAACTCCACTCACAATGATCCAACATTTTCTGGCCCCATGACACCTCTTTCTAAAGATGTAACTCCATTTTTACCAACTGAGCGACATCACCGCCTGTGCCTTGTTGCTCGTCCTTTCAGTACAACGTATATCCTTTGATGTTAAGCTCCTAAATATGGCTTTCTTTCTGCCACGATTCAGTGATGCCCACAACGTTATACCGACAAATCTCTGAAAGCTCCAGGATTTCGTCCACCTCATTCTGAATGCTAGGTGTCTTTAAAAACAGCACCCCCAGTCCTGCATTCATCTCCCGTTTTGAATTATGCCCCTGAGGTGCAATCTAACTCCTTGATCTGTCTGGCTTTATACACAACCATTAGCTTGTCCTTCCTTACATTCATGTTACACCCATGATGCACTTATCAACCTGCTGCCTCAGCCCCAGCTCGAACATATTAGTTTCCATCTCTCTGCCATATTAGTTCAAACAACTCCCAAAAGCTCTTGTAAATATGTCCGCAAGAATACTTCTAGAGTTCATGAGTTCACAGCGGAGAAGAATAAGTACGAAGCTATTATTGCGTTGTCTGGCAAATATATTTTTTTAGGTATTGTCAGTTTTCTTTTCACAATTTTCACTAATTTTTGTAAGTTTGGTTTTGGCGAAAGTAATAAATACCCTTGCACTAAAGTGCTAAGCGATTCCCCTTTGTCATAAGCACCGTTTTAAGAAAAACCATAGATCGCAGAAACGGAAAGTAAAAAAAAATGAGGTGGTGAAGAAGGTTCACTACATATTTGCCTTCGGTAGTCGTGGCATTGGATATAAATTGGCTCAGGAGTGTTGTGTTTATTTCTGGTTGCCACATTACGGAAAGGACCCGGATGCTTTTGAATGTTTTCTGAAAAGTTTGACCGGGATGTTGCTTGCACTGGAGATTATTCGCGATGAAAAGAGTATGGAGAAACTCTGACTATTTTCTCTTTTGTTTTGGAAACTGTAGAAGCATTTGAGAGAAAATAAGTAACATTATGAGGGGTACATCTAAGATAGACAGACAAGGACTTTGAATGCTTTAGGGTCATTTACCTTACAGGTACCTGAATTGTGCAGCTAGGAAATGTGGCAAAAGAGATTCGACAGTATGGTTAACAGGCGTTTGAGCAGGCAAACGAATAGGCTAGGAATGGCGGGACTTGGAACTTGTGCAGGTAGAATGTTAGCATTAGTGTTGGCGTGGATATCGTGGACAGAAAGTGTTGCTTCTTTGCTTTACTTCCCTATGACCATCCGTCTGGTGTAGATTAGCACTTCCAAAAACCTGGAATAAATATGTCTACTCCTTGTCATTTGCAGAAACATCAAAATTGTATTAAAACATCTGGGACGGGTATCAGGTAAAATGATATGTACATCGTTTAAAGAGATACCAAATTTCTTAAAGCATTCGTACTGGTAATCGCATAATAAAAGGTCCTTATGGATTTATGGGAATGGGGTAAATGTAAACGAGGAGAATATTTTGGATATCGTCACGGTCTAGACAATTAGGGGACTGGAATATAAGTCTTACATGTAGCTGTGTCCTTTAAAATAAAACTTCTTGAGCTGCATTTTGAAAACACACGGAGGAAGCAAGTTACAGGAACTACGTTTTTCTATATTCAGATACAAAACTGAAACGACAAGTTTTACCGGAACGTTTGATCCAAATGATGGATTTCAAATCTTTTCAGATAATTATCATCCCTTGTGCTCTGTTCAGGGAAGGAAGGGATATATCAGTTTCCTACTCTGGGCAGCAGCGAATAGGAGTTGGGGTGGTGAACAGTAAGTAGGTATATTCAATCACATGGGGATAATTTTATTCAGTTGAACCAATATATCTGTCACTGGTGGTTTACTATAATTATCCACGTAATAGTAAAATGATTATAAGCGAGTGGTATTATAATACTGAATGGTCCTGTAATATCCGCAAATGTCATACCAATCCATATTCAGTCAATAGCACAATGATAGAAAATATCTTTGATATTGTTGTTTAGGAGAGCCTTACAATAACTTGCACACGTATGTTTAATTTAGTTTCAACTCCACCTCCCATTGTAACTGTGGCTGGATGAAAAAAAAAAATAGAATTTAGAAGTGAACTGAGACTGGTTTCCCTCACGGTAAATCTTCATTGAACACATCAGGAAGCATCTTCAATAAAATCAATATCAGAAAGAATCTGATTGCAAAAGTACGACCATACGCTGCCTGTATACATAGCAGTGCAAACCATGATGTTTTTGCTTTCTCAGGGTTTATGGTACTAACCCACATGCGGGTCCATTCACACACACTTATTCAGTTAGTTTATGAGTAATCTTCACTGTAAGGCGAGAGCTGGAATACGAATCACTGCAAGCACTCAACTTGACTCAGAATTCCTTAGAACCGAAACGATCACGGCCTTTGAAACCTATACTGAATATTCATGCAACAAAGAAAACGGGTAACCACGATCACAGGAAAGAGGATCCTTAAACGCTTTCTACGAGGTTTAACAACAGTGCAATCACGGAACCATCATGGATGGAACTCTTGCATCATGCTATTGATAAGTTGCTTAATTTTAATCAATGAATGACAAATTCACTAACGCTATGTGATATGCGCATCTGATCCACTTCCTGATATCAAGAACCCCACCTACAGGCAGTGAGTCTGTGTCGTCGAGGAACTTCTGTCGCTTGCTAATATGAGGGAAAAGCTTCCGGTGTACATTAACTAAAATATAATATCCAAAATATTCCCTCTGCCGACGACAAAATACATTGCAGCAACTCACCAACATGTCTGTAAATTCACCTGTCCAACTCCTGCTACTAAGAATGCTCGGAGAAGCTGGCGCAGAAGAACATGGTTATCTCCAACATTCTTTTCATGACATTCATCCTATTTAACCAGACAAAACATCACAAATTTATCATAGTTGTTGATTAAAGAGTTAGGTTAGCTCTATCATGGGCACGTGGGTGTGGTGTTACTAGATGATCACAAGCATATTATCAGCGGATTTGCCAAAGGACGCAAAATCGTGACCGAGGAACCAGCGTCAACATTGAATGTTGGAATAGACATATGAACAGATCATTTGAACTGCAGAGCTCTCTAATAATTAAGTATTAATCCATAGTGAGACAATTCATGTTGGCTGAATGTGCAACTATTTCTACTGCCTCGGAAGATGGTTTGTAATGTATGATAACGATCAATAACGTATCATGAAGTGTTGTCTGGAAAACACATCAGTCGGTCTGAGCAAAAGCATTGCGGTAATGACAAGGTAACTGGATTACTGAAGTTTTAATGAAACCGAAAATGATGCTCTGGAGTCTACGACCTAGATTCTAGAGACAATTAACCTGTTTTTGCAGCTTTTTAACTGTTACTTCTAAACACGAAGCGGAAGAAGGACACCCGCTTTAACATTTCATCTGAAAATTGCAATCTCCAGTCACGCACAATGCTCTTAATACTGTATGAACATTTGGGCCGTAATTTTGCAGGATTTCAAACCAGAACTTTTTGACTTAAAGACAAGAATGACCTCAAGTATGTCTCTCGGGGAATGCAGCAGAAAACAATCTGTTAGATTTCATTGGATTCCGCACGGTCATTTGTTAAAAGTGGTGTGACAAGAAAACAGAGGAACTAAAATTAGCCCACAAAGGTATTTATAAAACAAACTCACAAACATGTTGAGAACCAATAGAACGTGTCAGGAAACTGCATTGTGGGTACTTCGGCACTAAGCATATTATGATGTTCGTGCTCTCGACACAAATATATTTTCCCTTAAAAAGACTAGAAATACTGGAAATGCTCAACTGGTCAGGCAAAATCAGTGGGAAGATAATTGGCTGAGGTTGCGATATTTATTGCATTTTAATTTCAAAGGCACATTAAGCCGACTTCTTTACCCACCGGTGCAAGCCTGGCATTTCCAGCATTTTCAATTTTTGTTTCGTATTATACCTTTTGCTATGAAACACCTCACCTCATTGCTTACAGCCTTACTGTGATGATCGGAATCCATTACTCTGATGTTTTCCTTCCCAATGGATTCATTCTGGACGCTCTTATTGCTGTGAGATGGCCTGTGCGGGTTCGGAGTGATGAAGTCTCTCTTCGTAGACTGCAAAGTCGAACATGATTCGTATCGAAAGCTCTGGGAAAGTGGATCACCCCCAAATACCTCAACATAGTTCGGTGGTATCTGAAGGCTTCTGCTGGCCTTTTGAATTCCATTGAAAGAATTTCTTGTTTCTGAACAGCAACAAACACCAAGGATGCTGGACTGGCATTTCAAACCGCCCCTATCTTTCTGAAGTATAGAAGCGAGGATAATTAAAACTATAAGGAAAATGGTAGAGATGATCCCTAATGCAATTACCAACGAAAGGCTCACGTCAGGGGTGAAAGCCGCGTCGTTCGACAAACTGGTAACACTGGAAAAAGTTTCACGATCCTCGTCCACAACAGTTAATAATAAAGTCAATGTGGCTGAGAGTGCTGGAGTTCCATTATCGTTTACCATAATCAACAATCTTTGTTTAGAGTCATCTGTGTTCGTAATGCGACGGATAGTCCAAACTTCTCCAGTGTCTGGTGAAATGGTAAAAAGATTAGAATGAATTGGTTGGAGAATCTGATAAAAGAGATGAGCGTTCTCTCCAGCGTCGGCATCGGTGGCCGACACCTTTACAACCAAGTACCCTGGTTCTGCAAACCGAAGCATTGTTTCGGTTACTGTTGACCCATAATCAGGCAAAGGGTGCACGATCACTGGGGCGTTGTCATTCTGGTCGAGGATGACAATGTCCACTGAAACGTTACTGGTAAGCGGTGGGACCCCAGAGTCCTGCACTTGAACCTGAAATTGAAACCTTTTTAATTGTTCGTAATCAAAAGGCTGCTGAGCAAATATCTCGCCACTTTGTGGGTTGATAGAGAAAAGATTAGCGATCGGGGTGCCTTGAAACTGCATTGGTATTATAGAAAATAACAATCGAGCGTTTTCTCCTTCATCGGGATCAAAAGCTGTCACTGACATTATAGAAGCTCCTATTATATTGTTTTCCATAAAGCGTGCCATATACACAGGCTGCGTAAATAGTGGTGTGTTGTCATTTATATCTGAGACTTCTACTCGCATGGTTTTCTTGGAAGTTAGCGGAGGGTTGCCTGCATCCGTGCATGTGATAGTAACATCATACCTAGAAATATTTTCGCGATCCAATAAATGAGTAATCAGCAATTTATAGTAATTTTTCCTGTTTGACTCTAGCTTAAATGGCAGTTGATCCACAATTTCACACTGTACTTGTCCATTTTCTCCCGAATCTTTATCTGTTGCAGTGAATAAAGCCACTATTGTCCCAAGCGGAGCGTGCTCAGGTACGGCACTTGTAAGGGATCTTAACTCCACTTCAGGTGCGTTATCATTCACATCAACGATGTCAACGAAAATATCACAATGCACGGGTATTGCCCCAGAGCCTTTGTCCATGGCCTGCACGTTAATCTCAAACGCATTGTTTCTTTCATAATCTAAAACTCCTTTAACTCTGATTTCACCAGTTTTAGAATCCACACCAAATAGTTCACGTACTATAGCGGAACAATGACTACTGAAAGAGTATATTATCTCTCCATTTGGACCATCGTCCAAGTCTGTTGCGTTTAATCTGATGACTAATGTTCCCTGGGGAACCGACTCCAGCAAACTAATCCTATACACTGACTGGGGGAAAACAGGTGAGTTATCATTTATATCTTTTACCGTGATTGTAACTTGAACCGTGCCCGATCTCACGGGAACACCGCCATCTTTTGCTATTACCGTTAATTTGTGTTTCGACATCATCTCTCTGTCCAGGGCTCGCTGCAACACCAACACTGGCAACGTTCTTTTGTCACTGCGGATTTGTACATCCAGAGAAAAATACTTATTCGGGAGTAGCTGATACGTTTGCAAAGAGTTCGACCCGATGTCCGGATCGTGCGCGGACTCGAGAGTAAAGCGCGTTCCCGTAGCGGCAATCTCAGAGATTTCCAGGCGTATCTGGTTCTTTTGGAAGCTGGGAGCATTGTCATTTACATCGAGAATCTCCACCTCCACCTGATATAGAGTTAACGGATTCTCTAGCACTACATCCAACGATAAGACACAGTCGGGGCTTGACCCACAAAGCTTTTCCCTGTCGATCTTTTCTTTCACAATTAAATTGCCATTATCCAAATTTATGTCGACGTAATGTTTACTCGGTTGTGACGCAACTCGTAATCTGCGATCAGACAATTGCTCTTTATCTAAACCTAAATCGGCAGCGATGTTTCCAACAAAGGCGTCCAGTTGCAGTTCTTCAGGGATTGAATACCGAATTTGCCCAGAACACAGATTCCACAATGAAAACACAAAACACAGGCGTTGGCATTTCAGGAAAATGCGTATGTTATACCTCATTTCAAGTGCAACCCTTTCTTTTGCTTCAGTATGAGACGGTACTACACATTTTGCTTTCCACGGCTCTCTAGATTCCCGTTTGTAAAACTTGAAAAAAACAGAATATAAAATACCTTTCCATTCTGCGAACCTGTCGGATCACTTCATGTGTTATTTTGTTCTAAATTGCTTTATAGTTGCGATGATATTCCAGGACAAAAGCGACGGAGCTACACGCAATCCGATTTCTTTCTCCTTCTTACTGGGCATCATGGTGGCTGAGCAGTGGAAAGGGCCGTCCGGATCACCAGTTTCATTTCAGTTTCTGATTGGTGAACGCAGACACACTGATTCTTGGCCAATCAGAATTACCTTAATTTCTTAAAGCTGTACTGCCTCAAAATCTGCCAGAACCACTATATTTAATGTTGCACAATAAGAATACCAATGAAACCTTACTTTCAGTATTTGACAACGTAGTGCTATGAAAATTGGTCCAGAATAAACGTAAGTCTACTATGCTAACTACTCCTGCATGCGTAGCTGGTCAGAGTTCAAAGTGCAAACTACATTTATTATCGAAGTTTTAATTGTCAAAGATTCGATTTCTCGCGGGCATTCAACGTAAATAAAATGAAAAGCAATAAGATTAATGAAAACTGAACATAACAAAGCGGACAAACAACCTAAGTGCTTCAGGAAGCAAACTGTACTATAAAAAGAAAAAAACAAAAGTAGTAAATGAATAGGAAATGAATTTCGAGAACATGAGAAGGAAGATTCCTTGAAAGTGAGTCCACAGGGTGTGGTAACGGTTCAGTGTTGGGGTTCAAATGAAATTGAGTGAAGATATACCCTGGTTCAGAGGCCTTGTAGTAAGGGTAATAAATGGATGTTGGATAGTGGGAACGCTGTATATAAAATGCAAGTAATACAAATCCACGGGGTTCCAGAGTCACCCACTAAGTTCATCGATTCAGCTCTAGCTTTATTCTGAGACTTATTTGTTCATAAAGCGTTTCCAGTTTCAGGTATTGTAGAGTTCTAATTAGAGGAGATTTATTACTATATTCAATAGCAGTTACGAATGAAAAACGTCAAGAAGAATATTCGATTAAGCACTTTTCGTACAAGCTGCTATCGATCATTTTATGTATGCGTCCGTGACCCACGACTTTTAACGAGCAAAAGAAACAGCAGCCGGTTCATATATCCATTGGCTCTAGAACATTTTTTTTTATTTCAGAAGGTTCCATGTTATAAACCGTCACCATCGGGTGCTGTAAATTACGTAACTTGCTCTAATGCATTCTACTACCATTCCCTGACATTCATGTGGCTAGGTCTTCTTGTAAAGTAAAAATCAGGTTTCTAAGATTATAATAAAACATTTTGAAATATTTAGCATTGTCAGAAACACTCAGCAAATGTTCTTTAATGCATTTAAGTTAGTTTAGGCTGCATCCGTTATGTCAACACATTTGAAAAAGAAATTACTGCATTTTCAGTTTGTGTAATGGCTGGAATACTTCCATGTTTTTAATGTTCCTTGCCTGTCTCTTTGTTTTTCATCCTGGGGACCTGTTCTTGAAGTGCACAAAATTACTGGTTTCGTTTGTATAATCATTGCAGTTTCAACCTCAGAGAATACAGGTTTCGTAGTCTAAACGAATTTTAGAAGCTTGTTCTGATTACTCTGAATGTAATCACACTTATTTCAGCTCGATAATTGTCCATCCAATGTTTTTCTCTAGCATTCATACGAGATCGCTTCTCTGATTTAAGAACATGTGGAAGCATATGCATCTAAGAAAAGAGATTTATCAGAATTAAGTGTATTTCTGACTTTTGCCTTCTCGGAGTTAAGCAAAGTCTGAAGGAGTGTGAGGAATAACTGCCGGATTCCTAGCATTCCCAGTTAAAAATCAGGTTACATCACCTTAACTATAGTAGTAGGATACGCAGCGGGTTGAATTCTCTGACCTTAAGAGGGAAGTGAACATGTTGTGTTGGTGAGAAAGAATGACAGTCTACAGATCAGTGAATTGAAATGAATAGAGGACAGTGGAAGCAGACCGACTAATTGTCTTTATTCTTACCGTGTGCTTGGGGATGGAAGTAGCCATTTTCTGAATACATCTTGTTCTCCATTTCGAAGTGCTTGGCTTGATCAATATTTTAAAGAAGGCACAATATACTGCAGGTGATCTGCTGGACTGAAAATCATCTTTAAATAAATGTTGTTATAGAAGTTACTTGTGAGATGTTCTGTGGTTGGTATACCATGCAGGTTTCTGAATGTTGCGGTTGGTGTCTGGTTGGTGTGATTCGAGTTCGTTGCTGATTAAGACCAAAGAACCATTCATTATTGACTGTCACTTGCTGGGAAGAGGCCAATAAATGGATGCTATCTTGGAGTAGAGCGAAGAACAAGGTGTTAAAGGTCAGACACATGACTTGTGGCCAGTGACACCGGAATGTAATATTTGAATAGATAAGAAATGGATATAAAAGTGGATGTTTCGTGTATGCTGCCAGCGGTAACTTCGAAGAATAACTATCGCAGATACAGGATCAAGCGGCCCTACGTGGAACACGTGGCGAGTGAATGGGGACTACGAGGAACGCCTGGCCAGCGTAGAATCCTTTGCCCGGGTAATACTTTTGCCATTCTTTAACTATTTAGGAGAGTCAGGGATACCTCAAGCGTGTGCAAACAAAGTATTTGGTGTGTGAATTTACGCACTTGTTAGTTTACTTGTTATTTTAAACAATGAATGTACTTGTTGGTAAATACGGAGCGCTCTGTCCCTCACTGATCTTTACTACAAGGGATAAGTCTTAGAACAGAATTGGTGTCCCTGTGTTGGCTCGAGGTTAAATCACCTGCTTAGTGAGAAAGAGACAGGAGCCGGGTCACGTGGGTGAGAAACAAAGAGATCTAGGAGATGAGTAGCTAGTTAGTATTGACCCAGGATGAAGAATTCGTGGATTCTGCAAGTCTGAAGGACCTGGATTGCTTGGATTGGAGGGAATTCCTCCAGAATTAGGTATTGGGGAAATGGCCACAATACAGGGGGTGGGGTGGATGGATATGCTGTACATTCTAGCGACGAAGGCGGCGAGGCCTTTTTTTAATTGCCAAAGGGAAATGGTCAGTAAGGGAAGTCAAGCGGCTGTTGAAGCCAGTGGCAGTCGCCACCCGCACGGAGGAGTTAATAGGAAATCGGCAAACAGTTGACACCGAGCGAGATAAGTTAGAAGACGAAAACAGATGGCTCCCGAAGGAGTTAGAATCCCTCAAGCGAAATGTTGCAGTTTTACATGGACAAAGAAGTATAGGTTTGATGCAAATAAATCAATTTCAGCTGAAATGTGTGAAAGTTGTTAAAGAACAAAGTAAACGGGAAGAAGAAGCTAATCTAGCCATGAGCAGGACCGAGGAATTAAAGAAATAAAGCAGTCATTTAAAACAGCGATAAATGAGATGCAGCAATCAGTTTCTGAAAAACGAAGAAACACTGGTGATCATAAGAAGGTTTGAAGCAAATACAAAAGCTGAGGGACCAATTTGCTGCATAGAGAGGAATAATTTGTGCTTTTGGATCCTAAGGAGAGGAGGAGAGTGAATATGTGGATATAGATTAGAGCGGTATAGTAAATGATGCGACCAGCTATGGTTATGATAATGACGAAGTGATTTTCCTGAGGATCATCCGCTCGCATACAATGCTAAGTAATCGTCGGTGCCAACGGCGCCACTGCTCCCCTCCCCCCCCCCCCCCCACACACACACACCCTCCATAGCTACTATCAGAGATGGAGGAGCCGGAGCAGGAAACCAAAACTAGAATATGACATACACGTCTCCGTTTGGAGTACAGTAGCTAAGAGATAGCTAATGATATGAGGATGTGTGGAGTTCAGAGATGACCTTCGGGAACTGTTTCAATCAATGAGTCATCAGAGAGTAATACACGACCTAGATGATGCCGAAGAAAAGAAATTGAATATAATGTGTTTGCGTCCAAAGATACCTTAGCTTTGCCAGATATATAACAACAAGGTGGGGGAACAAATGAAGAAATAAGGCCTGATATATTGACAGTTATGGATATTAACAGAGGGAACCAGGTAGACGCGCAAGCCAAATGTTACCTGAGGAGAGGTAATCATCCCACTGCGTTTGTGTTTCGTTTATGGACGGTGTTCTAAAGGTATAATAAAAACAGCATTAGATCGAGATCAGTTAGGACCAGACCTCTCAAATATATGGTTAAGGATACTGGTGCCTCATTCTACCGACGAATCTGAAAAGGCATAAGAAATTTTTGATCGCACTGAACCTACACATAATGTAGCATGGATACTGAGGAAATGAGTAGAGCATGGGGAAATGAGACACAAAGGCTAACGGGAAGGTGTTGCCTGTTGACATCTGGAAAATGATGCTCGTGAGGTAGTAATGGACGACAAAGAAAAGGCTGAAGAACTTAAACAGTTCTTTGATTCAATCTTTACTGTGGAAGACACTAGCTGTATGTGAGATGTCCATGAGTGTCAGGGAGCAGGTATTGCTATTACAAAGGAAAATGTCCTAGGCAAACTGAAAGGTCTTAAGGTGAATAACCAGATGGACTACATTTCAGAAACCTGAAAGAGGTTGCTGATAAGAATGGAAGCATTGTTCATTGATCTCCCAAATTCCTTTGCTCCACCGATTTTTGTATTTGCTCTCCATTTAGAAAATACTCTACCCTTTCGTTTCTTCTACGGAAGTGCATGACCATGCACTTACCGATATTGCATTCCATCTACCACTTATTTGCCCATTCTCCAAATCTGTCTACGTCCTTCAGTAGCCTCTCTACTACCTCAAGACTATCTGTCCTTCTACCTATCTTCGGATTGTCTGAACGTTCTGCAACAAAGACATCAATTCCTTCGTCCAAATCATTGATATATAACATAAGAAGAATGAGTCCCAAAACAGACCCCTCTGGAATATCATTAGTCACCGGCAGTGAACTAGACAGGGTTCCATTTATTCCCACTCTTTCTCTCTAGCTTTACCTTTGTTAGAACCTTTCAGGTAAAATCATGACGTCGTAGCTTGTTAAGCAACCTTTTGTGTTTCGCCTGTCATGTGCCTTCTGAAAATCCAGGTGGTCAACATCAATCGATTCTCCTTTGTTTATCCTGCTTGTTATTTCTTTAAAGAGTTCCAACAAGTATGCCAGGCAAAATTTTCCCATGAGGGAACCATGCTGACTACAGCCCATTTTATCACATGCCTCAACGTACCCCGAAATCACATTCTTAATAATCGAATGCAACATCCTCCCAATCACCAAGATCAGATTAACTGGTCTGTAATTTACTTTCTTCTACCTCTCTCCCTTCTTGAAGAGTGGAGTGATATTTGCAATTTTCAAATCTTCTCGAATAGTTCCAGGAATATACTGATTCTTGAAAGATCATTATGCGTGGCTTCCAAGACTCTTAAGGCATCTCTATCAGAACATTGATTTTCACATGATCCTTCTCCCTAGTGATGGTAACTGCAAAATCTCATGACCACTAACACCTGGAACTTTCACCATACTGCCAGTGTCTTCCACAGTGTCTTTCGAATTCCTTACAGTAATTCCAGCCGTTGCTGCATTGCCAATGTTCCTTTCGGATCAATTATTGCTAAGTGCTCTCTCATCTCTCTGTAATTCCCTTTACTCCACTGTAATACTGATACATCTGACTTTAACCTTCTCTTCTCAAATTTCACGGTGAAATCTACATTATTATGATTATCCTCCCCAGTCAATTCCGGCTCATTGCACAACAGTCAATCCAGATTAGCTAATCCCGTTGTGGGCTCATCCATGAGCTACTCTGAAAAGCCATCTCGTAGATATTCTAGAAACTCCTCCTCTTGGAATCCAGCTCTAAAATGATTTTCGTAATCTACCTGCACATTGAAATTCTTCTTGACAATTGTACTATTATCTTTATGACATGCATTTTGTATCTCCCATTGTAATTTGTAGACCACATCCTTACTACTATCTGGGGGTCTATACATAACTCCCATCAGGGTGTTTGCACCCTTGCAACTCCTCAGCTCTCTACACATCTTCCGACTCTAAGTCACCTCTTTGTAATGATTTGATTTCTTTTTTTTAATCAATTGAGGTACGCCACCCCCTCAGCCTCCCTGCCTGTCTTCGCAGTAAGGCAATGAGTATCCTTGCATATTAAGCGCCCAGCTATAATTTTCTTTCAACCATTATTCGGTGATGTTCACAACGCCATGCATGCTAATCTGTAACTCTGTTACCTTATTCTGGATAATGTGTATATTTAAGTATAGCATTCAGATCCAACACCTTCAATCCTGTATTCGCCCATTTCGATTCTGTCCGTATTCGACGTTGCAGCTCATCCATTTGACTGCAATTTTGACTTATAATCATCTTCTCCATACTAGTAATCTCACTACACATTCCCTCTGTTTGTAAACCAACTATCTCATCCTCAGCACTATGACTCCGGTTCCCTTATCCCTGCCTATTTAGTTTAAACCCATCCGAACAACTCTAGCCAACTTGCCCTCGGGTTCAAGTGTAACCCATCCCTTGTGCACAGGTTAGACCTTCCCTAGAAGAGGTTCGCATAATTCATAAGTCTGTACCTCTGCGCGTTACACCAGCTCCTCAGCCTCGCATTCACCTGCCAAATTATCCTATTCTTACCCCGACGAGCACGTGGCACGGACAGAAACCCAGGAATTATTACCCTGGATCTCCTGCTTCTCAACTTTCTATCTGGCTTCCTAAAATTTCTCGGAAGGACATCCTCGCCTTGATGAAGGGACCTGAAGAAGGGTCTCGGCAGAAATGTCAACTCTTTTCCTGTCCTGCTGAGTTCCTCCAGCACTTTTTGTGTGTTACTTTGAGTTATCACATGCTGGCTTGGAACATATTTAATATACTGAGGTTGGACAAACCTAGATTGATTTTGCTAGAGCATCGGATGCTCAGTGCTGACCTGATCTGAATATACAACAAGAATCATCGATAGTATAGATTGCCAGTGCATCGTTTCGAGGGATAAAATGCAGAGTACTAGAGGGTATAAATTTCAAACGAGAATGGGAATTTTAAAGGAGACTAGAGGGGCAGTGGTAAAGGCAGATACGGCAGGAGCCCAGAAGAGACATTTGGGCAGATCCCTCAAAATGCAGAAAATAGCGGTCTTCAAATGTTATGCAGTGAGATGGTGTAATCTTAGATTGGCTTCACTTAGGGTCAGTGCAGAACAGGTGCACCGAAGCACATAGAACACAGGATGATACGGCCCAGGAACAGGACCTTTTAGGCCACGATTTTGCGCTGGAACACTTAGGCTGCTGACACCTGATTCCTGCTGTCTGCATATGGTCCATTTCCTCCTTTCCTTAGACACTTATAGGCCGATCTATGGACTAGTTAAGTATGTGTATTGTATACGCTTCCGTCATCACCTCTGACAGTGTATTGCCTGTTTCTCCCGCACATAACCTTTTAGTATTCTGCCTTTCATTTTAAATGCATGCCCTCCTATAATATACATTTTGATCCCAGGAAATTATACCAGTTGTCTGATTTATCGGTGCCTTTCAAAATCTTATACATTTCTATTTGACCTTCCCTCGGCTTCTGCAACTTCATAGAAAACAACCCCAGTTTTTCCAAACCCTCTTATAACACTTAAATGCTTAGCAAGATAACATCAGAGAAAACCTCTTCTGCACTCCGTCCATAGCCTCTTCAACCTTCCAGAACTGAATGTATGTCACTACGTAGAAATTAATTATAACATTGAACATTCCTGTGTAGTTTTGTCCCAGTTTTGGGTGGAAATATTTTGTCACATATTTTCATTCACTTACATATAACCCCTATATGAACATTGTTTTAGTTTGAGTAACGCATTATGATGTGGCCAGCCTCTATGATGTAATGGTACAATGGTTTAAGCAAGAAATACTAATTTTGAAGTATAATTAATAGTGCTTTGTAATAATTGAATTACTGTTGTATTCATCCCCAAATCCTACAATTTGATCAGAATTCCTTCTCTCTGCATCGGACCTAACACGCTCTGCACTAATCCTTCCTCTAAATACTCTTTTTCCCTTTCCCGTGCAGATATGTATTTATTTTATTCAGTTGATAAGTTATTCCTTACGCTCATCAAGTTGATAGTATTTATTTTTTCTCTTCACAGGTAGCTCTGCGTTCAACTTACTTCATGAAGTTGAATATCTTAACATTTACACACTTTCTAATTAAATGACAGAAAAGGCAACTGCTGTAAGTGCAAACAAAACAGACTATGCTAGAAATACTTGGCAGGTCAGGCTGCACACGCGGAGTGAGAAACGGAGATTGGCAGATTTCGCTCAATAACCCTTCGTCAGGACTGGAATGAAGTAGAAAGAGGCTGAGCGTGAGTGAGAGACGATATCGCTGACAGGATGGAATAAGAATAGCCATGGGCATAAGCTGTATAGGGTGGCTGTGAATGCCAGCTGATGGTGAGTAAGAACATAGACAAGTAGGCACACAATGGATATAAATGAAGGGAACTTTAAGAGATGTGCTGGAAAACGAGGCCAGTATGTCACGGTCGCTATTTCCAGAGGAATAAAGAAGAATTAATAAAGGAGTGCAGACATTATTACTTAATGCTAATACCATTCCTCCTTATGTGCGTGATTAAATCCTGTCAGCAAAGTTTCCTTATAACTAGTCTTGACATTGAAATTGCACTTTTCATGTCCTTCACCACTAGCAGGCGGAAAATTAACTTCAGATGTTCTACTTGTACTCATCGTGGCCATTAACAATGTAATGGCCGTGAACCATTGTCTTTTAGAGCGATCACCAACATTTTCTTTGTGCCATCTTTCTTTGTTATTGTACAGATGTTACACAATTTGCAAGCATCCGGTGAAATGGTAAAACAAAATGTGCACGAATGGCAGTCCACATAATTTGATATGATAGGTGAGCATTCTTCCATAGTCACCATCCATGGCAGAAACTTTGGCAACTAGATAACTTGGTTTTGTCAAAAGAGGAACTGTCTGTTTCTGTCAATATACAATCGGGTGGGTGGTGTACAACAACCCAAGCCTTGTCAGTCTGATCTAGCATAATGAAGCTCACTGTGATATGACTGGAGAGCATAACCGGAAAGCATATCTGAAAACTTCTCAAACTCTTGCAATCAACGAATTTTCGCAAAATTATTAACCCTTTATACGACTGGATATGTACGTTAATGCACACTGACATATTCTGTATTTATCTCAGTTTGACGGAAAAGTTTAGTTCAGAGTTCTTATTCAAATCTGGAAGAAAACCTTTGCTGAAAATATGATCGGGCCAGTAATGTTATTCACAATCAATTGAGCTGCATATTAAGGTTGGGAAATGAGTGGTGTATTATCATTTATTTCAGAAGCTCCCACCGGAGTAATTTTCTTGGCTATGAATAGAGGTGAACCTGAAACATTGCAGATGACCGGGACTTCATACCTCGAAATATTTTCAAGGTCATTGTGGTGTTGAGTGCGAAGTGATTTGGAGGATGCATGCAGACAGAAAGGTACATCATTTGAGATATCACAATTCAGCTTTCTGTCGTCTCTCAAAGCTTTGTCCATGATACTGTTGAGTCTTATACGTGTCCCAAGAATAACCCTTACATACTGCTCATATTCTACACCTTCACATTATGGTACCGGTCAATTCTGTCCCGGTCCAAGAACCCCTCATAACAAGTGTCTATACCAAATTTTGAACCACAGATCTATTTAGAATGTATAATTAGCCTAGTTGACATTAATAAATCGGTGATTAATTCTTAATTAATGTTTCAGACATCTAAAATTCATTTCAATAGATACGGGTCAAATTTGACCCGGAACAACCACAATGTACAAAAATTTCGAGCACCTGTACAAAAGTATAACATTTTTAAATATTTTCATTTTTGCACATTTTGGGTCACTTTAGGAAAAGTCATCAAACTTCGGCTCAAAATGGCAGTTAGGGTGTTTTTACTGCTGTCAAATGTCCAAACGGGTCAAATTTGACCCAAAAAGTATGTAAGGGATAAATAGTGTAGACAGAAACATCTCTGGCACATTATCATTTACATCCACAACATAAGTAAGCACTTGATGTTAAGATGAAATTGCGACGGGTCCAGAGTCTAATGCCTGCAAATTTATCTCAAACATATTCCAGAAATGAGCTCCAACGTTTATGTGCACATTTAGCCAGGTTTAACTACGTACTCAGGTTAAAGAGAGGCGAGACTGTGCAGGCGCATGACGTCAGCCAGCAGAGCGCGAAGGATTTAAAAGGCAAGGAATCTTCAACGGTTTTCAATTCGGCGCAAGAAGGCTGCGAGTCAACTGCTGATTTTTCGGAGCGAGGGAGTTTTTTTAAAATACGTACTCGGGTTAAAGAGAAGCGAGACTGCGCATGCGCGTTACCCTCAGCCGGTAGAGCGAGAAAGATTTAAAAAGAAGGCAGCCATATCTAGCGGGAGTGAGAGGCAGCAGAGTGGTAGGGCTTTGGCTCAACGGACTTAGGCGGTAAAGAGGCGTGGCGAGGTAGGAAATATGTGCGTGAGGCCATTTTTTCTGTGTTCTGTGTCAGATGTGGGATGTCCTCGAGTCTCGCGGCCTCCCGGACTGCCATATCTGCACCAGGTGGGTCGAGCTGCAGCTCCTGAGGGACCGAGTTAGGGAACTGGAGATGCAGCTCGATGACCTTCGCCTAGTCAGGGAGAACGAGGAGGTGATAGAGAGGAGTTATAGGCAGGAGGTCACACCGGGGCCTCGGGAGACAGACAAGTGGGTCACAGTCAGGAGCGGAAGGGAAAGTGTCAGGTACTAGAGAATAACCCTGTGGTTGTACCCCTTGACAATAAGTACTCCTGTTTGAGTACTGTTGCGGGGTGGGGGAACAGCCTACCTGGGGGAAGCAGCAGTGGCCGTGCCTCTGCCACAGAGTCTGGCTCTGTGGCTCAGAAGGGTTGGGAAGGGAAGAAGAAGGCAGTAGTGATAGGGGACTCTATAGTTAGGTGGTCAGACAGGCGATTCGGTCGACGCAAGAAAGAAACTCGGATGGTAGTTTGCCTCCCAAATGCCAGGATCCGGGATGTTTTGGATTGCGTCCAAGATATCCTGCGGTGGGAGGGAGAACAGCCAGAGGTCGTGTTACATATTGGTACCAATGACGTAGGTAGGAAAAGGGAAGAGGTCCTGAAAAAAGACTACAGGGAGTTACAAAAGAAGTTGAGAAATAGGACTGCAAAGTAGTAATCTCGGGATTACTGCCTGTGCCCCGCGACCGTGAGAATAGGAATTGGATCAGAGGGCTGGGATACAGATTTCTGGATCACTGGGAACTCTTTTGGGGCAGGTGTGACCTGCACAAAAAGGACGGGTTGCACTTGATTGCCAGAGTGTCCAATGTCCTGGCTTGGGGGGGGGGGGGGGGGGAGTTGCTAAGACTGCTGAGGAGAGTTTAAACTAAAATTGTTGCGGGGTGGGAACCGAACTAAAGAGATTGGGGAAGAGGAGGTTAGCTCACAAATAGAGAAAGCTTGTAGACAGTGCGAGAGGGAGGATAGGCAAGTGATAGAGAAGGGACGCGTTGAGACCGAAAGCTTGAGATGTGTCTATTTTAATGCAAAGAGTGTTGTGAACAAAGCAGATGAGCTTAGAGCATGGATCAGTACTTGGGAATATGAAGTGGTGGCCATTACAGAGACTTGGATGGCTCAGGGACAGGATTGTTTACTTCTAGAGCCGGGTTTTAGATGTTTCAGAAAAAAAACAAGGAGGGAGGCAAAATAGGTGGGTGCGTGAGGCTGTTGATCAGAGATAGTCTCACAGCTGCAGAAAAGGTGGACGCCGTGGAGGGATTGTCTACGGAGTCTCTGTGGGTGGAGGTTAGGAACAGGAAGGGGTTAATAACTTTACTAGGTGTTTATTATAGGCCGCATAATAATAACAGGGATATCGAAGAGCAGATAGGGAAACAGATCCTGGAAAGTTGTAATAATAACAGAGTTGTCGTGATTGGAGATTTTAATTTCCCAACTATCGATTGGCATCTCCCTAGAGCGAGGAGTTTAGATGGGTTGGCGTTTGTTAGGTGTGTTCAGGAAGATTTCTTGACACAGTATGCAGATGAGCCTAGAAGAGAAGAGGCTGTACTTGATTTGGTATTGGGAAATGAACCTGGTCAGGTGTTAGATCTCTCAGTGGGAGAGCATTTTGGAGATAGTGATCATAATTCTATCTCCTTTCCAATAGCATTGGAGAGATTAGGGACAGACAAGTTAGAAAAGCGTTTAATAGGAGTAAGGGGAATTATGAGGCTATCAGGTAGGAAACTGGAGGCTTAAATTGGAAACATGTTCTCAGGCAAAAGTACGGAAGAAATGTGGCAAATATTCAGGAAATATTTGTGTAGAGCTCAGTATAAATACGCTCAAATGAGGCAGGGAAGTTATGGTAGGGTACAGGAACCGTGGTGTACAGAGCCTGTAATAAATCTTATCAAAAAGAAAAGAAAAGCTTACAATAGTTTCAGAGAGCGAGGTATTCTAAGAGATTTAGAAGATTATAAAGCTACTAGGAAGGATCTTAAGAAGGAAATTTGGAGAGCCAGAAGGGGCTATGAATAGGTCTTGGCGAGCAGAATTAAGGAAAACCCGAAGGGTTTCTACAAGTATGTGTAGAGCAAGAGGATAAGTCATGAAAGAATAGGACCTATCGAATGTGACAGTGGGAAAGTTTGTACGGAACCGGAGGAAATAGCAGAGCTACGTAATGAACACTTTACTTCAGTATTCACTATGGAAAAGGATCTTAGTGATTGTGATGACTTGCAGCAGACTGAAAAGCTTGAGCATGTAGTTATTAAGAAGCAGGATGTGCTGGAGCTTTTGTAAAGCATCAAGTTGGATAAGTCGCCGGTGCTGGACGAAATGTACCCCAGGCTACTGTGGGAGGCGAGGACAGAGATTTCTGAGCCTCTGCCGGTGATATTTGCATCATCAATGGGAACGGGAGAGGTTCTGGAGGATTGGAGGGTTGCGGATGTTGTTCCTTTATTCAAGAAAGGGAGTTGAGATAGCCCAGGAAATTATAGACCAGTGAGTCTTGCAGGATCTATGAACATTTGGAAAGGTATGATTAGGAGTAGTCAGTTTGGCTTTGTAAAGGGCAGGTCGTGCCTTACGAGCCTGATTGAATTTTTTGAGGAGGTGACTAAACACAGTGATGAAGGAAGAGCAGTAGATATAGTGTACATGGATTTCAGCAAGGCATTTGATAAGGTACTGCATGCAAGGCTTATTGAGAAAGTAAGGAGGCATGGGATCCAAAGGGACATTGCTTTGCCGATCCAGAACTGGCTTGCCCATAGAAGGCAAAGAGTGGTTGTAGACGGGTCATATTCTGCATGGACGTTGGTCACCAGTGGAGTGCCTCAGGGATCAGTTCTGGGGCCCTTACTCTTCGTGAGTTTTATAAATGACCTGGATGAGGAAGTGGAGGGAAGGGTTAGTAACTTTGCCAATGACCACAAAGGTTGGAGGTGTTGTGGATAGTGTGGAGTGCTGTCAGAGGTTACAGCGGGACATTGATAGGATGCAAAACTGGCTGAGGTGTGGTAGATGGAGTTCAACCCAGATAAGTGTGAAGTGGTGCATTTTGGTTGGTCAAATATGAAGGCAGAATAAAGTATTAATGGCCTTCGTCAATCGTGGAATTGAATTTAGAAGCCGAGAGGTAATGTTGCAGTTACGTAAGACCCTGGTCAGACCCCACTTGGAGTACTGTGCTCATTTCTGGTCGCCTCACTACAGGAAGGATGTGGAAGCCATATAAAGTGTTCAGATTAGATTTACAAGGATGTTGCCTGGATTGGGGAGCATGCCGTATGAGAATAAGTTGAGTGAAATCGGCCTTTTCTGCTTAAAGCGAAGGAGGATGAGAGGTGACCTGATAGAGGTGTACAAGATGATGAGAGGCATTGATCGTGTGGAGAGTCAGAGGGGTTTTTCCTAGGGCTGAAGTGGTTGCCACAAGAGAACACAGGTTTAAGGTGCTGCGGAGTAGGTACAGAGGAGATGTCAGGAGTAATGCTTTTGCTCAGAGAGAGGGGTGAATGCATGGAATGGGCTGGCGGCAAAGGTGGTGGAAACAGATACGATAGGGTATTTTAAGAGGTCTTTAGATGGATACATGGAGCTTAGTAAAATAGTGGTCTACAGGTAATCCTAGTAATTTCTAAGGTAGGGACGTGTTCGGCAGAGCTTTGTGGGCCGAAGGGCCTGTATGGTGCTGTATGGTTTCTATGTTTCTATGTTTAACTTTAATGGTCCTTATATTTTCCCTTCTCTCCGTAAACTGTTTGATAAAGTTGAAAGTTGGTAAATAGACTTCCTTTATTCTTTTATGCTGGTGTACATACTGTCATTTCTGACCTTCCAAGAGTTGTGTATGGGCAGTATTTGCACAGTTTTCGCTCAAATCGAGTTTCTTTTAAATCGGAACATCCCTACCTGTATGTTTGGTTGAACTGAAAATTATACCGACCGTAGCTATATATTTGTTTATGAAAGGCGGTTTTTCCACTGCTGAGTCACGTGCTGTTAGCAGAATTGGCTAACGAGGCAAATTGGTGTAAGAGCCCGGATGGGACGGTTGCAAATGTAACAAAAGCAGCACAGTAGGATCGGAAGCATTCCTAATTTCAAAAATTGACTCCATGTGTTATAAATGTAAATGCTTTCTCTCTTTCTATTCGCTTTTACACATCGTGGTAACTCTTGACATTATTGACAGTAAGTTCACAGTACAGGGCGGGGAATAAGAGCAAAATACACGGTAATCACTGTGAGAAATGCATAAGGGTCTCGCTATGATTAATGCTGAAAACAAACTCGCGCCAATTGGGTCCAACTCAGGACATGTAATGTAGCTTCCCTGAACTGTCCATGGTGGACAGTGACATGCATATTGTCTGGGAAACATATAGCGCTTTGTTGAATTTTCCATTTGTGGTGACGACAACACTCAAACTGATCAGATTTTGGAAGTTTTCGTCTTTTGATTTTTTTGGATGAGGGTATTCAACCAATGTTTTCTTCATAGTCTAATTTTCGAATGAGCCTGATTTCCCCCGATATATAATCTACTTTTAAAAGGTCACTCAATTTATAAGAAATAGGACCAGAATTGGGCTATTCGATCCATCGAGTCTGCTCCGTCATTTCATCATGGCGGATCTATTTTCCCCCTCAGCCCCAGTCTCCTGCCTACTTTCCGTATCCCTTCATGCGCTAACCAACCAAGAATCAATCAACCTTAAATATACCTGAGGATTTGACTTCCACAGTTGCCTGTGGCAACGAATTCCACTGACTCATGACACTCTGGCTTAAAAGGTTCCTCCTCATCTCCATTCTAGAAGGACACCTGTCTATTCTGAAGCTGTATCCTCTGGTCTTAGATATTTCCAACATAGGAAGCATCCTCTTCATATCCACTCTATCAAGACCTTTCGCAATTCAATAGGTTTCAATTAAGTCACACCACATTCTTCTAAATTCCGCTGAATACAGCACATTATCAATAGACGCTTCAATGATCAGTGATGCTAACGGCAGCATACTTTCCAATCTCTAACTGTGCTACACGTTATTGACCTTCTTCCGTATACTGCACACATTCAAGCATAGCACCTCTAGTCCTGGATTCACATGTTTCGATTTCTTCCACCTTTTTGTTGCAACTCATCCTGTTGAATCCAATTTTGCCCGAAAGTCATCCTCTCCTTGCCAGGAGTCTCGCTAAACATAGCCTCTTTTGTAAACCAACTACCTGATTTTCAGCATTATCATTCTGGTTCCCATACCCCTGCCAAATTCGTTTAGACCCACTCTAGTCACGCTGCCCGCAAAAATATTGAAACACTCGGGTTCATGTGTAACCTGTTTGTTTTCTACCAGTCATATCTTCCCCGGAAGAGTTCCGAATGATCCATTAATCTGAAATGCCCCCCCCCCCCACCAGTTCGTCAGCCACGCATTCACCTGCCAAATCACCCTGTCCTTCTGCTCACTGGCACGTGGCACAGGCAGCAATCCAGCGATTACTACTCTGGATGTCCGATTTCTCAGCTTTCCACCTAGATGCCTAAAATCTCTCTTTAGGACTTCCTCACCTTGTCTACTTACGACATTGGTGCTATTATGTATCAAGACTTCTTGCTGCTCATACTCACACTGAGCCTGAGTGCATTTGGGGTGACTACCTCCGTGTAGCTTCTGCCTATCACCTTTTCATTCAACATTATGAGTCGAAGGTCATTAAGCTGCAACTCCATTTCCTTAATACGTTCCCTCAGGAGCCTGCAGCTAGGAGCATCTGCTGCCAATGTGCTTATCTACGAGATTGGAGGGCTTCCAGACTTCACATATCACACACACACAGCAAAGAACATTGCCCCTGGAGATTTTCTCGGTATACTATGCACAATTAAATGAGAAATAAACAAATGAGAACAAGGAGAGCGAGGGAAAGAGAGTAACTTACAAGACAATCTATCTCAACTAAGCCTGAAGTACCAAAGCCACTCTAAACACTGGCATACTCCCAAGAATTGCCACTCCAAGCATGACGGATCCGCTTGAAATTTATGAATTATTCTTATTGGGCCTTTCTAATGAACCCATGTTGCGGATTGGTCGCTGCTCAACTCAGAGAAGCTACTGCGTAACATTACCTTCAAAACCTCGATCGCTGCCCTTATTAAAACGTAGCTGTTTTACGCACGCCTGGTGTGCATTGTCCAACTCACAGAAAACTGGATCGAAGTTCTGGTTTTTAATTCTTGAACGCTGACCTAACTGAACGGTGGCTCTTTTGCGCTCTCGCTCTTGCGGATTGGGCGCTTCTCAACTCAGAGAACCTACCGTGAAACTCTGCTTTCAAAATCTCGTTTACCGGTTTGATTAAAAATTAGCTCTTTTTACGCACACCTGTTGTGAATTGTCCAACTTTACCCCACATCCATCCTTCTACCTTCATCGATTGGTTTTGTAGATTTCTTAAAGTACTGCATCACGACCGTCTATCCCTAATCGAACCATGCTTCTTTCTTGAATGAAGGAACAACAATGCCTTCGTCCAATGCTCTAGTAGCATGGTAGTGACCGGGAAGGATGCAAAAGTCATCCTCAATGCCCGAGAATCTCTTCGCTGCCTTTCCTTGGGGATATCTCGTCCGCCCACAGGACCTTATCTGTCCTTACCCTACCTCTCAGATTAGCCGGCCGTGAGGGAGCTTGTTGATCGCCTAGCTAGAGACTCTACAGGCAGCTTGAACTACCCTCTTTGCTACTTCCCTGATTATCGCGAAGGCATTTGTCAGGCACAACTTCCTAAAACCATGATGTCAATTGAAAATTAATCTCTTTCTCTCTAAATGCGAGTAGATGCTGTACCTCGGCTTTCTAGCCAGCAATTTATCCACCACCGATATCAGATGCACTGGCCTATATTTACTGGCTGCTTTTTTCATATTCTTTTAAAATAACAGTGCCAATTTAGTCGCTATCAGTTCCTCCAGAAACTCAGATGTGAGTGTAGATTAAACAATTTCTGCATGGGCCTACGCATTTCAGAGATTCTTGTGAGGAAGATTGAAGTATCTGGACCCTAGTGGCGATGAATAGTAGAGATGTATTTCCACGTCATAATGTGTGACAATTTTGGGACGACCAGGTAAGCTGTGTTCTTTGACGTTTGACATATTTACTGGTCAAAGCGGACGCGGCATGACAAATTTTCTAATTCAACTTCTTGTTTCTGCGCTCTCTTCTTATTTCTACGTAATATTCCATTTGAAATGTTCTCCCAACCCAGGTAGCATCTTTTAGTCACCACTCGCCTCAAACTAAATTATGTTAGCCGATCATGAAGCTTGGAAAAGTGAAAATTGTATCAATATCCAAATTGTTGAAAAACTGTAAGTTGTGAATATCTGGAAACTAAGCACCGATGACAATAATACGGAACCCGCCATTTCATAAGATCATAAGACGGAGGAGCAGCTGAGGTCATTTATCCCATCGAGTCGGTTCCGCCATTCTATTATGGCAGATTTATCATGCATCTCAACCCCATTCTCCCTCCTTTACCTTCTACCTCTGACACCCACAATAATCAAGAAACTGTCAATCACTTGGACTCCACAGCCATCGATGGCAATAATTCGCACAAATTCAGCAGCCTCTGGTTAATAAAAAAGCCTCCTAATCTCTGTTCCAAATGGACGGCTTTGATTCTGAGACAGTGCACTTTGATGCTGGAGTCCCCCTCTGTAGGAAGCATCCACTCCGCATCCAATCTAACTAGGCCTTTCAATATTCGATATGTTGCATTGAGATACCCTCACATTCTTCCCAATAAACAACGAGTACAAACTAAGAATCATCAAACGCTCCTCATACAGTACGTTAACCCTTTCATTGCTGGAATCATTCTAGTGAACCTTCTCGGGAACATCTTCATTGTCAACACGTCATTTTTTTTTAGATAACGAGCTCCGAATTGTTCACAATACTCCAAGTATGTCCTGATGGAGACCTTATAAAGCTTCTGCATTGCGTCCTTGCTCTTATATTCTAGACTACTCGAAATGAATTATAGCTTTCCACTTGTCTTCAGTACCACCTACTCAACTTGCAAGTTAACCTTTATGAAATCCTGAACAAGCGGCTTAATGTAGGGGGTGATCACCGCCGGCTCAGTCAAACTTAAGAAATCTCGTTTGGTTGGATGCTGCGCGATGTGTCCCTTATTACAAATCAATACCCTAAAATAACAAACAGTACACAATATGCGGTTAAACGATTAAGCTTTATAACACTTACTTTTACTATATGGTTAGTAGAGAAATAAAATTTAAAAAACAAACTTATTAACAGTCTGTGCGCAAAGTTGGAGCTCATTCATAAGCCGATTGGTCCCCATAGATCTCCTCCGAACGTCGCTGCCCTTCGGACCCTCGCTCCGAGTCCACCCCGTCCGGTGGTCTACCGAATCTCTCTATTCGCGTCTTCTCTCTTCTAAACTAAACTTGTTGGAAGACTAAACTTTTTGGATCGTAGAAATTTGAAAGGGGATTTCATAGAGGTATATAAAACTCTGAGGCATGTCGATACATATTAATGAAATTTTCTTGATTATATTTGACAAACTCAATCCCATCTCGTCCTTTTACAGTCAGTAAGTGGAAAGTTATAATCACTTACAATAGCAACTTTATGTTTCTTGCAACGGTCTGCAAGCTGTCGACAAATTCGTTCCAATAAATCCCTTGGAGTGTTGGCTGGTCTGGCATGTAGCCCCATTAACCTGGTCATACCATTCTTATTATTCAGTTTCACCCATAACGCTAGATGAGTTGATAAGTTGTTCTGTCCGTACTGACTGGGCGCTGTCATGAGATTTTCCCGGACTAGCAAGCGACTCCACCTCTATTTATTCCTTCCTCTCTGCAGCGTCTAAATCAACTGAACCTCGGTGTTTTGAGCTGCCAGCCCTTCCTGAGCTGCTGGCAAGTCTCACTAATGGCTACAATATCATAATTCCTGTTGTTGATCCATGCCCTGGGCCAATATGCCTTACTAGTGAGACACACAAAATGCCGGTGGAACGCAGCAGGCAGGGCAGCATGTATAGGAAGAAGTACAGTTGACGTTTCGGGCCGAGATCCTTCGTCGAGACCCAAAGTCCTGACGAAGTGTCTCGGCCCGAAACGTCGATTGTACTTATTCCTATAGATGCTGCCTGGCTTGCGGGGTTTCACCGGCATTTTGTGTGTGTTGTTTGAATTTCCAGCATCTTCAGATATCCTCGTGTTTGCCTTAATAACGATACGTCTTGCAATGAAATATACACAGCTCAGGCCATTCTTCGTACCGTACTCAACCATTTGATTCCTCACTTTGTCAGAGCTCCCCACTATCTGTTCTGGCACGCTGGTTCCTATCCTCCTACAACACTAGTTAAACCCCTCCATGTTTCACTCGCAAACCTTCCCTCCAGGATATTAGTCAGTTTGCAGTTTAGATGCAAATCGACTCTTCTGCACATGCCCAACCTTCCCTTGAAGGAGCGCAATGATCAAAAGATCCGACGCCCACCCTCCTACCCCAATCCATTCGCCACACGTCTGGCCCTGTGGCTCAGAAGGGTAGGGAACTAGAGCTGTGGGACTGGTTTAAACGAATATGACGGGGGATGGGAACAGGTACGATGAAGCTGAGGATTAGCCAGCGGGTTTCCAAGTAGATGCTGGGTGTATTATGAATGAAAGGAAAGACATGCCAATGATTGGGTACAAACGCAGATAGAGAAAATAGTTAAATTCAAAAGGGAGAAAAATGCGGGACTGAAAATTCTGTATTTCGATCTATGTTGCATTCGGAATAAGGTGGATGAACTCATGGCGCAATTAAAGATTGGTTGTATGATGTTGTGTACATCACTGGGTCGGGGCTGAAAGAAGGCCATAGTTGGGAGGTTAACATCAAACGATATACGTTGTGCCGAAAGGACAGGCAGGAAGACATAGGCGGTGGTATGGCTCTGTTGTTAAGAGATGGAATTACATCTTTAGAAGAAGATGACATAGGGTCAGAGAATGTTGAATCGTTGTGAGTGCTGTTAAGGAACTGGAATAATATGTAAACCTCCAAATAGTAGCCCAGGTGTGGGGTTCAGATTGCAAGGGGAGCTGGAAAAGGCATGTAATAAATACAATGTCACAAATGTAATCGGGGACATTAATATGCAAGCAAATTAGGCTAGTGTCGGATCGCAAGAGAGGGAATTTACTGAATGCACACGAGATGGCTTTTTGGAGCAGTTTGAGCTTGAGCCTCCTTGGAGAAAGGCTATCTTAGATTAAGACGTTATGCAATAACCCAGCTCTTATTAGGAAGCTTAACGTAACCTTAGGAAACAGTGATCATAATATGATTGAGTTCATACAGCAATTTGAGAGGGAGAAACATAAGTCAGATACGCCAGTATCGGAATGGAATATAGGGAATTACAGAGGCATGAGAGAGGGTCTTGCGCATTGTGGATTGGAGGAGCATACTGGCGGAGATGACAGAAGAGCAAATACGCCTGAAATTTCTGGGAATCGTTCACAAGATGCAGGATAGATATGTCCCACAGACGAAGAAGTTCTCAAATCGCAGGGTTAGGCAACCGTGACTGTCAAAGAAAGTTAATGAGCGCATAAAAGACAAGGAAAGGGCATACAACGTAGCAAAAGTGAATGGGAGGTTGGCTGAATTGGTGGATTTTAAATTCCAACACAAGGCATCTAAAAAGTCTATACGAAGGGAAAAGATGAAAAACGAGGGCAAATTAGCCAATAATATAAAGCAGCATGTTAATCATTGTTCAGTATATAAAGAGTAAAAGGGAGGTGAGAGTTGATATTGGACCCCTGGAAAATGATGCTGTTAAGGTAGTAATGGGTGTTATGTAAATGGGTAAATAGTAATGAGTGTTATTGCTATTACAAAGGAAAAGATGCAAGGCAGACTGAAAGGTCTTAAGATGGATCAGTCAGCTACAGCAGATGGAGTACATCCCAAAGGCCTGAGAGAGCTTGCTGAAGAGCTAACGGATGCATTGGTCATGACCTTTGAATAATTACGTGATTCCGACATGGTCCTGGAGGACTCGAAATGTCACTCCACTCTGTAAAAAAGGGAGGATGCCAAAAGAAGGGAAATCATAGGCCAGTTATCCTAACCTCAATGGTTGGTGTCTATTATTAAAGATAAAGTTTCGGGTTTATTTGGAGACGAATCATACAATAAATCAAAGTCAGCATGGTTTCTGTAAAGGGAAATCTTGCCTAACAAATCTGTTGGAGTTCTTCGAGGAAGTAACAAGCAGGTTGGACAAAGGAGAGTCAGTGGATGTGATTTAAGCGGATTTTCAGAAATCATTTGATCAGGTGCTACACTTGAGGCTGCTTAACAGGATAAAATCCTCTGGCGTTACAGGAAAGATACTGGCATAAATCGAGGAATGGCTAACAGGCAGGAGGCAGTGTGTTGAAATAAAGAGGGGCTTGTTCCTCAAGGGTTAGTATTTTCGCATTGTCTGTATTATTGTCTTGTATTATACTAGATCGGTGACTCACCGTCATACGTCTATGCGACATGTGGCATGTTACTCACCTTTCTCGTCACTTCTATGGAATTCGCAATTTTCACCTTCTATTCTGTTACAGAGTTGTCGCACTTGCTATTCCAATCATTTCACATTCTCGGCACTTTTGCAATTTTGGAGACTGTAAATGGAACTTAAAGTTGAATACGATATACAGCGGAAACGCTGTGATAGAGGATCACGGCTGAAAACTTACACATACTTGTCGGAAACATCCACATCTTACTGTTTCCTTGGTCAATCTGAAACAGTGTGTCCAAGTATGGTTGTTTTGTCATTCTCTGTCTGTGCAATTTAATGGTGAGAATTATTACAATCATCAAAACTACAGGAGTTTGCAGCCAATAATGCATCTAGATAGAAATTGAAAATTTCACATTAAAGCTGTTGTATCAATCTTCAGGATTCGGAGATCAAACGAAAAAAAAACACACAATATCATGCTATTTCTGGTGACGGTCAGGACGTAGTTCACGGTTCTACAATGAACTCAAATATGGAGGCTTTTTGTGCCTACCATCTGACACCAGATCCTTTGATCACTTTAGCCGCAAATGAGCCTACCCCTGAATACATGATCTAAAACTTCTGCTTTGTCCCTATGCATTAAAGGTTCGTTCAGTGCAATGATCATTTTCCCTCAAGTTGCATGTCTCAAATTACCGCTCTGATTAATAGTATTGATGTACGATTTAAGTTGTACTCCAACCTTGGAAAAGTTTTCATAAGTGAAATATCTGAGTGTTGTTTGGTGCACTAAAGTAGTACGTGTAAAATATGGATTCGTGTTGATTTCTATGAAATTGTTTTCTTTCATTCTTTCATTGGAGCATTCATCGTGTCCATATTTTGAGTGATGTTCTTATATGCGAAATATTAAGTTTTTATTTTTATAAAGGTACTTTCCACCAAACATGATATGTGAAGTAATCGGCGACATTTGGATATACTATGAAAAGTAAGCTCATGAAAAATGAGCTAACAAAAGACGATCAAAGTATCAGAGTAGTCCATTATCAGGACCATTATTTTCTCCAAATAGGACATGCATCTCAAAGCAACTGGGTGTGCCTTGCGGAACGATACAGAAGCGAGCACGAAAGACCAACTAATACCACATCTCCGCAAAAGTTATTTGCGACATAGATGTATCGGGAGAGCCGACAACCAGACAATGATCAGGTCGAGCACGATCAGGGCTTGGGCAAATATAATTTGAGATGTACCTTAGATTGTAACATCAATCTGAAACTAGGATTTCAAAAATGCGTAAAAGTTGTTCTGTTACCAGCAACGAATTTCAAGACCTAGGACTTATACCTAATATACTTAACAGTGCAATTATATTCTATAATTTTGTTTTGTTTTAATAAAGTGCAAAAAGAAACATCAAATATTTAAAGGGAACTCAGAATCCTTTGATTTCTTTACTTAGGTTTCTTCAGACTTCTCGGGTTTTTTTGTTACTGCCTATTCAACTTTTTCCCCACCATATGATCTTTCTACTAACAATGCCAAACAATTACTTGACACTTTCTGTATCTTATGTAATATTTCCTGGATCCCTTTCTTTATTGCAATATTCTGAATATTCCATTTTTTGATATTTAATTATGTTAAGTACTCGTTTGTTATTCGAGCGTTTAATAGCTGTAAGCTTCGCCTAGCTACCTTTTGAATAACTATATGATTATATTACCTTTTCCTCATTCTACAGTAGTTGTAGGATTTTTGTACTCCCTGCATTTGTTAAACTATTGAAAAGAACAATCAAGCTTAAAGACGGTTGGACTCCTGTTGGAAATTGTGACCGTACAGATGAGGAACAAAAAAAAAAGTTGAACTAGCGAGCCACTATTATATCCACATGCCACTGCGCCACGAAACATACAAAGTGATATTTTTGTCTGGTAGGAAATTCCAGAAGAAATATGGTGGCAGATTTAAATTGTAGACGGCAAAGAGAATCTGGATATTATCTGAAAAAGAAAATATTTTCATTGGAGCAACACACACAAAACGCTGACGGAACGCAACAGGCCAAGCAGCATCTACAGGAAGAAGCACAGACGATGTTTCGGGCCGAGACCCTTCGTCAGGACTGGATGGAGAAGGGAGGTCTGCCAACGCTGTTACAGGAAAGACCGAATGGATGATGCTCATACGAGCAACAAATGTTCTGTAATCCAGTGATCGCGATATTCCTAATCAATTCCTAAGCAAAGACCTAAGTTTGGTATCTAACATTCTGTCATGATTTATGGAAATTTTATAAATATTAGAGAGGCTATCCAGATAACAAAATAGTTTAAAATATTTCGAATTTGGAAGAGTTACAAATTGTACAGAATTGCACATAGTCGATGCAAGCAAACCTTTGTGGCCATGATTTATGACAATCAAAAACAATTACAGTTTATTCTGCTCAATGCTCTAACTACTCTCCTAAACTATAGCAAGTTCCCCCATTTATGTATATGCCAAAGTTAATTTACAGTGCTCAATTATCTTGCTAACCTGAACAACTTTGCGATGTGCGAAGAAACACGAACAGTAGTGATCACGTGCAAATTCCACATAAACAACACGGGGTACAGGTTTAACATGCGGTCGCTCTAACTCCACTCGTTGCTATTTTCTGCCGCCTTTAGGGAGGAGAATTACATAGGTCGCAGAGTAGAAACGTTGCACACATTACGAGGCTTTGCACTGTACTGGATCCAATCCAAAGTGAGAACATTTCGGCTCACGTTAGTGTAATCCAGGCGGAGGTTAATAAATACTAACGCAAAGAATTTCAACATATTTTGGTGATTATCTTTTCGTTTATTTATGCAGTTTGTTCTTATCTGTCTGTTGTTGTCCAGCTATTTATTTAATGCGGTTAAGTACTTATCACAGGAGTAATGCGTTAAACTTCACACGTGGACATGAACGCAACCCCCACTCCAAAACGGAAATCAGCATTTCAAGGAGGCGGTACACAAGCAACACATAAGCAGAGTACGGTGAACACTTAACTGGTACTATGTACATAAACGTTAAAATATCCAGTGGACAAGTCATGCTGTAGTTTACATTGGCAACGAGCATGGATATAATAAAATAATTAACCATATTTAATAACTGAAGACGTCTACACTCTACACTGGTGTCATATGGCACCCAGAATTGCCTGATTAATCAACACTAGAGATTAAAAAATTAACTTACTTCACTAATAGCTAACAATTTTGACTAGTATTTTATTAATTAATGTGACTTCCTTTTTCGTTGTGATAAGTACATGGCTATTTATATTTTCTTTCTTTTCGTCGTTTGCTCCGAGTTCACAGTAAACCTACAGATGTGGTGACCAAATTATGACAATTAAGAATAAAATTGAATTCACGCTATTTTGATGCAAGGCAGTGCAACATTACACATCACCAGTAAGCATATGTGCTTAGTAGAAATGTGGGTAGTTTGTTACTCAGAAGACAATAAAGTTTCCACTTGCTTCATTGACATCTATTTAGCAGGATGCTAAAATATCACCCAGCATTACAGCTTTCTTTAACGCGAAGGATTAGTTCATAGGAGGTGAGTACTGTTGGGATCCCTTCACCTATCTTGTTCACTGTAGCGTGAAGACTCGATAATAATAACTATGAAACTGAACGCATCAGATCCACATATGTATTATAAATATCTTTGCGTATTTAAGTGAATGTTTTGACAAAATGCAGGTGGCATCGAGGAGGCATACAGGAATGAGGTAGATCAGCTGTTTGAGCGGAGTCGCGACAAAACCTCGAGGTCAGCGTCAGGAGAACCACAGAATTTATAGTGTACTTCAGGAAGGAAAAGCTAGGAGGAGATGCAGCATTCCCCATTGAGGGGTCAACGGTCAAAGCTGATGAGCGGTACTGTAATGAGTAGGGCATCACGGGAGCAGAGCGCTGAGCACAATCGCATTACAGCGCTAGCAATCACCAATCGGGTTTCGACTCGCTGCAGAATGTAAGGCGTTTGCACGTTCTCCCCGTTGCCGGGTGCGTTTCATTCGAGTGTTTCAAATTCACCGCACATTCCAAAGACATACGGTTACGGTTAGTGAGTTGCGGGCATACTCCGGTAGCGTGGCGATATTTGCAGGCTGACCCGATCGCAATCCCCGGACACCATTGTTGACACAAAAGGATGCATTTTACTGTCTCGATGTAGATATGCCAAATAAAGCTAATATTTATCCTTTTCTCTTTAGGTTCCAAGGTGTCAGTGTCTAGTAGGATTTGTTTTGGGCCCATCATATTAATGCATTTATAAATTAGGCACCAGCGCATCTGTTTAGTTGACAGTTTGAGGAAATTGTTATGTCACAGAAGAAACTTGCAAAATTCTATAGATATATAGTGGAGCGCACTCTGGTCCATCACAGCCTGGTATAGACACTTCAATACAAACGATTTGAACGGGCTGCAGAAGGCTGCAGATTAAGTCAGCACCATCATCATCATCGTCTCATGAAGGCGATCATGCCCTCTTTTTATTACTATCGTCAGGAAGGGGGTACAGGAGACGGAGCGGACATGTTCAATGATTCGGGAACAGCTTTTTTCTCCTGTTGCAGCAAATTTCTGAACAGTGCAAGAACTCACGAACACTACTTCTTTATTCCTTTTTTTTACGTATTATTTAGGTCGCAGTTTATAGTAGATTTGACGGCGGCCACAAATCATATACTTCAACTCATATAAGGCAGAGATAACTAACCTCATTCTGGTTGTGCAGGGCTCCTGCAGTAATTGTTCTGTTTCCAAAAGTATTCACGCTTTAAGAACCATCAATACTGAAGATCAACCGTATTAATTCATAAACTTTGACTGCACTAGCTTGATTGGAATCTACCAGAACACGAGAAGATGGATATCCAGCTCAGTTTTTTTTTTAATTTGGTTGAAATAACTTTGTAAACAACAAGATATATTATTTAGAACACCGAAAGTAGTATTTTTTCACTGTAGAAAGCTCTCCGTATTTTCGTGATAGTCAGAAATATAACATAGCAATAAAAGCTGAAGGTACAGAACACCAACCAGTTAAAACCCCCAAGAAAGGTAGCGAAAGAAAAATATCAATACATTAGCAAGTCGTAGCCACGAATGTATTCACTAATACAATGCGAAACAGAAAGCACATTCTATAGTCCATTCTCGTCTTCTCTTGCAACGGTTAGTTTCTTCCAAAATGGTTTCTGTTTTGATGGCCTGTTTCTTATACGCAATGTTTTAGTCTATTATCGCACTTGATCCTTGCCTTTGTCATCGGCCACAATTGGGCTATATTCAAATAATTCGGAACTAATGAAAATAAAGAATCGACCTGGACTTTAAATATCACTTTAGTAAGTGCGGAGTCCATGTTTTAACTTACAATTGTAATTTTTGAGCTATTGTTAAGTTTGCCCAAATCTTCTTCAAAATTTTTGCATTTTCCAAAAAGACACGTGAAAGAACCTCGTGGGGGGGGGGGGGGGTATGCTCATAGAATTCTACATTTACAATGTTCAGAGAATCGCAGGATGGTTCTGTAATGCATACATCGATCATCATATATGACGATAGATGTTTATGAGGCATGCCTACGTGAGTACAGGACAATTCAGCCGCACAATATGGCGAATAACTAACACATGCAGTCACAGATGTAGAAGGCTTGAAGCATACTCATACACAATGAGATCGCTATTGATAGAAAGTAAAATTGGACAGATTACGTAGAACAACTAGTCCCTATGGAAACGTCCGGCCACAATTCTGAAAATAAAGCAAAATCATTTCATCCACTTTGAAGTAATTTATGCTTCCTATAATGCGTGGGAATGTATTTCCAGAAACCTTCTCTGTTCCCGTTCCACTTCATTTTTAGCCAATGTACTTTGTCCAGAAGGGCACCTTTCCATCGAAGATTGCTCCAAATTCCATTGTCGGTTATCACGTATCTGAAATTGAACGAGAAACGAAGTTTCAGAAATATAATTTATTTAGCCTTCTTATCCAGATAACAATTGTAGAAAATCTTGAGTCATTTTGCTGTGATGGCACAGGGAATAAGTTGGCATATTATTAACCCCAGACGCCTGGACTATCAAATCCCAGACTGCCTGTTGTGCAGTTTAATAATGTGGACTTCTGCAAAAAGTCTTAGTAATGATAACCACGAAAAGGATGCAAAACCCACATTCTCTGCTCACGCCTCACGAAGGTGTGGCGGGGTTGGATAGACGCGTGGATCTGTAATCCTTGTCAGATCTGTCCACTGTGTAAATTCAGATCTATGACAACGTTATTAACACTAAAATGCACATTGAATATATCTAGCAAACCTATCAATTGCTAATATATTACTTTCTCACCGATATCTTCGAATGCCTGCCTGATTTTGGTGAACATCTCCAAATGTTAGTTACACAAGAGTCTGGTGGTTCTGCTTCCATCGGTAGCTCATCGTGGCTGCAATCCCCACTACCTCAAAATGGCCTCAAGAAATAAGTGAAAGAGGCACAGTGAAACGCCTATGTTTAGACATGTTTCGTCTCAAAGTTATTCGTTGTCTTGACTTGGAAGTGCACTGTATCGATATCGTTGTGTTCAGCCTATGAAACGCCTACTAAAAATGTCGAAACACTTTAAATACGATCCCCGCAGCAGTTCAAACAGCATATCCGCCATTGCTGTCAAGGAGCCACTATGAAACACAATTTAGATATTTTCTTTCTCTCCAATTTTTCCACAAATCTATCATTCCAATTAGCCTCATCTTAAGTATATATCCCATAGCTAAATCTATTATCAACCTAAAGCTTCCTAAAATTGGAAACACGTGGATAGGCTAGTACAAATACCCATACAGCATAGGTGCCTTCATCGATCAGGTACAAAACTCTGGAAGTAGCATTGCAGCATTTGGTTTGACTGCAGCTGAAGTACGGTGTGTAGTTCTGGGCCCGGTATTAAAGGAAGTCGGAGTTCTGCGGAGTATGTAGAAGAGGCTCAGTGGGATGTTGCCTAGACTAGGAAATATTATTAATCAAGAGCGGTTAAATAAACTTGGTTGGTATTTTGCAGAGCATTGGAGGCTGATGGGTAACCGGATAGAAATATATCACATTAGGAGATATACAGACAGGATAGATCGTAGCGTACTTCTTCACAGGATGGAAATATCAATGCTAGAATATGCGATTGAGGAAGTTTAAAGATTTATAAAGCAATTTTAGGCACAGAAAGTGATAGGTACATTGAACGTTGTACTGGAGATGTGGTGGAAGAAGACACGACAGCAACGTTTAAGATATATTTGAAGTCTATTGACGTAGGCAAAAAGTTGACGGATACAGACAGGTAAGTTGGCCTAGAGTTACAAAAAGTTTTTCCACGGACACCATTGGGCAAAGGACATGTTCCTGTGCTGTACGCTGTTATGTTCTATTTTAAATCCACAGCAGCTTATCCGCACCTGTTCAGAGATCTACCCTTTGATCCTATCCATCACTTCGCCGGCTCTACAAAACATAACTCTAATATTTCCGTTTTTCGCTGACATTTATTTACTCAGAGTTATAAAGTCATAGAGAAGTACAACACAGAAACAAGCACTTCAGCTCATTTAGTCCATGTGGAACAGTTTAAACTGCTTACTCCAATCGACATGCATCAGTACCAGAGCCCTCCATAACTCTACTATCCATACACCTATTCAAACTTCGCTTAAACTTTGAAATCGAGCTTGTGCTGGCAGGTCATTCAACACTCTCACGCCACTCTACGTAAAGTTGTTTCTCCTCATTTTCCCCTTAATCTTTTCACCTTTCACCCTTAACCCATGAAGTCTGGGTATAGACCCACTTATTTTCATTGGAAATACCTGCTTGCTTTTACGCTATCTATTCCCGTCATAATTTTGCATACTTCTATCAAATCCCCTCTCGATCTTCTATGTTCTAAGGAATAAAGTCCGAACCTATTCAATTTTTCCTTATAATTCAGGACTTCTAGACCCAGTAAAATCCTTGTACATTTTATCTGTACTCTTTCAATCTTATTTACATCTTTTCTGTAGGTAGGTCAGCTTAACCGCACAAAATGCTCCAAATTAGTCTTGTACAATTTAAATATAGCATCCATTCTTCTGTGCTCTATACATTGAATTATCAAGGCCAATGTGCCAAACGCTTTTTGTTTAGACCTTATCAACCTATAACATCTTTCAACGAATTATGGACCTGCATTCCCAAATCCCTTTGTTCTATCACACTCCTGAGAACTCTACTGCTCACTTTGTAAGACCTACCGTGGTTGATCCTACTGAAGTGCAACATCCCACATTAGTCCGCATTGTTTTCAGTTTTCAGCCTATTTTTCCAGCTGATGCAGATCCCTCTGTCAGCCAAGATGGCCTTCTTCGCTGAATAACTACACGTCCAATCTTGATGTCATCAGCAAATTTGCTGTTCTAGTTATCCATATTATCATCCAGATCGTTGATATAGATGACAAACAACAGACCCAGCAGCGATTCCTGCAGCACACCAGTAGTCATAGGCCTCCAGTCAGAGAGACAATCCTCTACTATGACTATCTGGCGTCTCCCATCAAGCCAAATTCTAATCCAATTTACTACCTCATCTTGACTGTCGAACGACTGAACCTTCTTGATCAACGTAATCTAGTGCCCACTGAGTGTATCCTCGTGGTGTCTTGCTGCTATAGCCCATGCATTTCAGGTTACAATGTATTGTGTATTCAGAGATTCTATGCTGCACACCAGCATGTGTGATTATTTGACTTGCTGTCGCTTTCCTGTCAGCTGGAACCAGTTTGGTCATTCCCCTCTGGCCTATCTCATGAACAGGACGCTCTCGCCCATAGAAGAGCCGCCCATTGGATGATTTTCTCGCGTCATTCCCTGTATCCTCTAAAGACTGTTGTGCGTGAAAGTACCAGGAGGTCAGCAGTTTCTGAAACTCAAACCAGCTCTAGCAGCAACAATCATTCCACGGTTAAAGTCACTAGATCATATTTTTCCCATTCTGATATTTCATCTGAAAACAATTGAACATCTTGATAACGTCTGTATGGCTTTTACGCATTCAGTTTCTACCACATGATTGTTTGAGTATATATCCGTATTAATGAGCAAGTGTACACATGTATCTAAAAAAAGTGGCTACTCAGTTTATTTTTATAACTTGAAAATACATCAGCAATGTAGCAATATTATGATATGAAGGGCTGCTATTGCTGAAAGGGTGGTATTCTTCTCCTTAGACAACTCAGTCAGAAGGCGTACAGCTACCTATCGTTAAGAATCCGGTCAAAGACAAAGCGTTACGATGTCAAGCGTAGCTAGAGATTTAAAAAAAAATCAATTTCAGTAACATCAGATTATGCGATATTGGGACTTAAAATGTACATGAGCATGCTTGCAGTTCGGCCTTATATGCAGAAGTGAAAACGAAATCGAACGCTTTAGGCCCGTGTCCATGATTTTTTTTTTAAAAAAAATAATGTTTTTACCTCCAGTTAGTAAGTAATTATCTTGATTTATTTGCTCAGAGTGTCATCATTACGTCTTCAGGGAAAAAAAAACTGATATAAAAACATGCTGAAGAAGAACAAAATAGCAAAATGCCATTCTCTAATTTTTATAAGCGAAAGGCAGCAAATCATATTTGATTTAAAATGTGACGAGTGATATTACTTCCCTCTCTACCTTGCTTTGTAACTGAATAACACCACATAACTGTATGATGAATGATAGTAGATGAAAATATTGGAAGTTAATTTACAGTTCTATTGCTCCTCGGCAGCAGTGTGATTAAAATCAAGAAGGTACTAATCCCTTATCAATGCCAACTACTTAATGCAACACTAGTGGTTAAAATATTGTGGTGATGGAAAATAGAACAGAAAATAAGTGTTTGAGACTGTATTCAGTGATTTGAAAGAAAAAAACCGAAATATTTAAGGTATCTATCTGCTTGGAGGGGTCATTAACAGCGTCCAATGCATCGTCCGGAAAACGGTAAATGTAACATGTCTGCTTCAGTGTAGGAAATTGAGTCTGAAGTGGTTTATACAATGGTACTTCTAGCTGGTTAAAAGACCAAGCCCATTCGGTTTATCCCTCTCGTGGTTCTTATTTGGGATACTTGCTTAAAGAAAGCATGCCAGAGCCACTATAGTAAAGTCACGGATTATTCCGTTACCTATCATCATTCCCAAGTAATGAGGAATTATTTGGTGCAACTCTTTGTATCTGGCCCACTAACTAGCCTCGATAATTCGGGTAGTGAGGTTTAGGCAATATCAGGGCAATACACTTTCTAAAAAGACAGAACCCATTTAACCTGCAGTCCTGTGAGGTACAGGATTGGAAGAATAAATTATTATTAGGATTAGTGAAGAAAACTGGGGAGATAAACACTGCTATCCATGGGCAATGTTTAGATGCTTCTCTACACATTCTTTGACAGGCCATTGTAATGTACACTGCGTCTACAGATCGGTTCCGTTTCAATTTCCTATTTTGTAATATCATACTGCAATAATTACAGTAACTTTATGTCATTATTAATTAAAATGCGACGTTTCCTTAAACATCGGGTACATTTCAGCAAAAGTGTTGAAAACTTGCATGTTTTTATCTCCTGCGTTATTCTTTCCATTCTTCATGACTGAAAGCCCAAAATTCAAGTGATTTTAATCTTTTCAAAAGAAGAGGTTATTCTTTATCTTAACCTGAAATTAATTATTGTTGTATGGTTCCATTGGCCCCACAGAGTGCAGAATACTCACTGGATCACTATTCAATCATTCTAAGTCATATTATTTTATTGATGTCATTTCCATATCCTTCAAGACCAGATTGGTTAAGAGCAAATACGCAAATTGTCCTTTTAAACCACCCTTCATCCCGGAAATGAACTAATTAACTCCAAGAGAAATATTTTCACTTATATATAATCGAATCATATATACGTCATAAAAAGGGTGTGATGCACATTATCCACAGTTCTACTGAAACTTAATAGGGGAGATGGTGATGCAAGAAGTTAGCTTCCATTTCCCTGTATATGTGGCTTTGAAGGAATATGTGTAAATTACAATGTTTTATTGAGTTGTAAAAATAAATTGATAATACGTCACCTACAAGAATTAGGAACTGACCAATAATTGTTACTAAAATATTAGATGACGCCGATTGAACTGAAAATGTGAATGAATATCCCATTCATATAGATCTGTAATGCGTCCTTCCATAAGATCGTGCATCTATATATTATAAAAGATTTCAGTTTTGACATAGATTTCTATTGGAGAAAGATACCAAAGGGTCAAATGATGGGGAAAGCTAAAATAAGATATTGAATAGTCCGTTTGAATTTGATGGCAAAATAGGTTTGAGTTTGAGTAGGGAATTTGGCAGCATTGATCCTCTAGTATGGCACAGAAGTGTATGAAAGAAAAAACTGAAATAAAAGTTGTACTACTTGTTCGAACGACCTACCGAACACTCTCAGTAAACTATATAAAATGAATTTTATTTGTTTACAGCCGAGATCAGATCAGTTATGACTATGCAGTTCAGTAACGGCATTCTTCCGTTTGAACACAAATTTAGTCATAAAACATGCTGGAGCTGATTAAAGGAACGCTATCTTCACACAACACTGGTAACAATTCTTAACGTTTTCCATTTTCATAAATAAGGCTTTCCCTTTCCCTGACCGTGAAACCTTGTGCATTTTTTTTTTAATTTTGTGCGTTCTAACTTAGAAATATATCCTCTGTCCTTCATACTGGAACTTCGTATCCTGGAATGGTTTTAGAGAACTTTAACCAGTACTGCCGGGGAAGTAAAAATAAGACGCTGTCAGTCAGCTCCTCGTGGTATATGCAGGTATTGGCAGAAAATGAAAATTAATTTAAGGGAATGTATGATTGGGGACGAAAAAATTAACATTGGATATCAAACAAATTTTTATTAATTCATGAGCTATCATTTCAATTTTGACTGCTTGCTATCCTAATTTAGATACGGAAAGAAAGTAGATAACTTCTTACGAAGCCGAGCGCATATATGTAAACATAGCTTACCTGGTAAGATTTCATGTTCTTCTTATTCGCACAGGACAATGCAATGTATTGCCCCTCCATTACATCAAAGTCATCGTTAATATCAATCTTGGGTGTGGCAGACTTAGGAATAATAAAATCACTCATGGTTGAATTTGCTTTAGAATATTTGTCATAACAAAAAGATGGAGGAAGAACTCCGGTTTCGTACACTTCCAGATAATTGGTGGGGATTTGAATACTCGTAGTGGACTGTTCGGTTTCGAACAACATCTTCGCACAACAACATCTCCCACTTCCATGTCGACATTTGTGGATCTTAAGAGCAAGGAAGATAATAGCTATAAATAGAACCGACGATAATATGCCAAACCCGATGATTAAGTGTAGTTTTAAATCGGCTATCGATGACCCAGTACTCTCCCCTGTGCTAATTGTGTCGGCGATTTCTTTATCATCTTTTAGAACTGAAACGTGAACAACGACAATGGCTGAAAGCGATGGGTCCCCGCCATCCTTAACCAGGATTACGAGTTTCTGTTGAAGTGAATCCTTACTCCCAAAACAGCGAACTGTCCAGATTTCTCCCGTGTCGGAGGCTATAGTGAACAAGCTTTTATCGGTCGGCTGAAGAAGCTGATAAGTGAGGAGGGCGTTCTGCCCAGAATCGGCGTCGGTCGCGGTCACCTTAGTAACCAAGTAACCAGGATCGGCAGATTGGGGCACGGTCTCCTTTGATGATGAGCCTTTAGTTGACATGGGTGCTATGATCACGGGAGCATTATCGTTCCGGTCGTTAACCAGCACATTTACAGTTGTATTGCTCTTTAGCGAGGGTGAACCACCATCCGCTGCTTGTACAATTACCCGAAAATTATTGAACTGCTCATAATCGAAAGAGTGCTGTGCAAACATAACACCAGTAACTGGATTAATTGTGACAAGGTTAATAGTCGGGAAGCCAAGAATGAGATCATCTATAATGGAATAGGATAGCGAAGCATTTTCACCACAATCTGAGTCAAAAGCAGATACAGAGCCAATAGAAGTACCTATTCCGTTATTTTCTGTAATATGCACGTTGACTGAAGTTTGTAGAAAGAATGGGGCATTGTCGTTTACGTCTAACACTTGAACTCGAATGGTTTCCTTCGTAGTGTGGGGCGGAATGCCGGCATCTGAACAAGTAATTGTAATATTGTACTCGGATACCTTTTCTCGATCAACAAGGCGAGCACTGAGAAGGGTGTAATAATGTTTGAAAGAAGAATCAAGTACAAATGGAATATTATCTGCGATGTGGCAGTTAACATCTCCGGCTTCTCCTGAATCAGCATCTGTAACTCTTAAAACGGCAACAAGAGCCCCTGGAGGGGCATCCTCCGGTATTGACCTTGATGATGAAGTTATCATAATATCAGGAGAGTTATCATTAACATCAGTAACTTGTAAAACGACTTGACAAGTTACTGGCATTGCATGCAATCCCCGGTCCATAGCCTGCACCAGAATCGTGTATTTGTTGGTTTCTTCAAAGTCCACTGTGCCGGTCGCTCGGATTTCTCCGCTTATAGCGTCCAAGCTGAACAACTTACGGATTCTTTCAGAAGTGCGATCGCTGTAAGAATAAATTACTTCACCATTTAAACCTTCGTCCGCATCCATTGCAGTAACTTTCCCAATTAGAGTATTCCTGGGTATATTTTCGGGGATAGAAATACGATAGACATCCTGTTCGCAAGCCGGCGCGTTATCGTTCACATCAATCACACGAATTATAATTTTAGTGGTACCAAATTTCTGCGGCTCCCCTCCATCAGCTGCGGTCACTGTTAACTCATAGGTCTGTTGTTGTTCTCGGTCTAGGGGTCTTTGGAGTACTAATTCGAGGATGCCACTTTGATTGTTGTCAAGTTGCGATATTAAAGCAAAGTGTTCATTGGGGGTCAGTTGATATGAGCGAATACTATTTGTACCGATATCCAGGTCTTGCGCGCTTTGGAGTGGGAAGCGAGTCCCAGCCGAAGCCTTTTCTGAGACATCTAAGCAGTACTCGTTTTTCTGAAACACGGGGACGTTGTCGTTTATATCGAGAATTTCAATTGCAACAGAATATATTTGCAGGGGTTCTTGCAGCACAGCTTCCAAGTTCAGTGTGCACGCGTGGTTTTGTTCACAAAGCTGTTCCCTGTCTACTTTCACTTTCGTGAACAGAGTTCCTGCGTTTAAGTCGATGTCCAGATACTGTTTTTTACGTCTTGATACAATATGCAACTTACGCGCCATCAGCTGGCGTATATCTAACCCCAGATCCTTCGAAATATTTCCAACAACAGAACCTGGCTCTAATTCTTCAGGAATAGAATAATTAATTTCTCCGCAAATGGTATCCAGTGTAACAATGCTGCTTAATAAGGTAAAACGCCATTGCATTCTAAGCCACTTTACTAAATCGGCCATTTGGGCAATCGTTCTGCAAATGCAGTTGTCCTTTTCTCTGAGAAACAATAAGTTTACTGCCGCTGCATCAAGTACGTAACTGCGCCTTACCTTGAATTTCCAGATTCTGTCCGATGGCAAACACGGGATGTAAATTGAATTTTATTATGGTCATCGTCATTACGAGATGTGAAGTGTCAGACCTAGGATGTGAACCGAGGACGCCGACTGTCGATTGTGTCGCGTATTTGACGCTGCGCTGCTCTTTGTGTTGTCGGGGAGTGGTGGAAGATCACCAGCAACATTCCTTCACCTCATTGGTCGACATCGACATAGAGATTCGACCAATTGTAAGAGCAGGCACACTTAAAGCAGCAGTGCTTCTGACGAGCACAACAAGTATATTTGCCTTCATTTAAAGTTGTACAACCATATTTCATTTTGTATTCTTCGTTTGCCATGAAAATATTGGCAACATTTTGCTTGATCATTCTGAATAAAGTATGTGTTTATTTATGTTCACAGAGAAATGGAATTAAAACAAGGGTGAAGAACACAAGAAAGACAATTATTGTCCAGTGGTTTTGACTGAATGCTTAGATATTAATCCGAACTACTTACGTATCTGTATAAAAATGGAAATGTTGTAATAGAATCGAGTTAACAAGATTCGACGGTTTTGGAACTGGTCGTGTTTTGCTGTGTGTTGCTTATCAGAGATTTTCATTTACTGACAATTCCGCAGAACCCAATGGGGCAATGACAGAGAATCCTGTACGTTATGCATTGCAGTGTTGTTGCATTCACACATTCCATCTGTGCCAAGACTTACGTGTGTTTTTTCTTTGATAAAAAGAGATGATAGGATTAATATAAATATGTCTATCCAGAAAGGTTAGTAACTTGTGAAGCAACGTAAAAGGTTTGGTCTGTAGATTTTGGAGGTATTTTTGAATTTGATAGCGCAGTTCATTCAAAGATTGGAACATGCTAGTTTATAATGATAGCGCTGAAAGTTACGGGTAGATCAGCAAAACGTTTTCCTTCAGTTGAATTCTAATCTCATAGGCCAAAATAGCGAAGCTGGTTATATTTCAGTGAAAGTACAATTTCGAATATTGAGCGATTATCTTAAAAAATGCCAGTTTCTGTAATATGATTTATGCTCTGTATCCACCAGACGACACTCCTGCATCATCTGCTGCAATGTACCTGTCCAGTAAGGCAATTGTCCTACCACAAACACGGGTCAATTTTAAGAAACGCACAGTACCTGACACAGGTATATCAACTTGTTATTAATCATGGTTCAACAGTTGCTGGCTCACCAATGAACCAAACGTGGATTAGTTTTAGCAACATACCCTTGATTTAAACTTCAATATTAAAATGATAATGAAATGACTTTTGTGTCTTTATGTAACTATATACTACCCCAAGCCACAACACAAATAGTGCAATTAAACTTTACTTTTCTTTCAATATACTCTTCCGGACAACATCGCAGGAACTTCTTCTAATGCAAACACATTTTCATGTAATATGCATTATCTGACTTGTGGTTCAATTTTCTGTGTGTTAAATTTTAGCACAGTTTCCCGGTTCTTGGATTCTTTCCTTTAGCTGAGAACGAAAATCATTCTATCCTCTTTAAACTAATGTTTTCTACAGTCGTAAATTAAACAAAAACAATCTGTCTCTATATTCCTAAGTCAATAAACATACTCAGAAAAGACTGAAAATAAACAGCGATTAGGCGTCACATACAAAATGCTGGTGGAACACAGCAGGCCAGGCAGCGTCTATAGGGAGAAGTACTGTCGACGTTTCGGGCCGAGACCCTTCGTCAGGACTAACTGAAAGGAAAGATAGTAAGAGATTTGAAAGTAGGAGGGGTAGGGGAAAATGCGAAGCGATAGGAGAAGACCGGAGGGGGTGGGGTGGAGCTGAGAGCCAGAAAGGTGATTGGCAAAAGGGATACACAACTGGAGAAGAGAAAAGATCATGGGACGGGAAGCCTAGGGAGAAAGAAAGGGGGAGGGGAGCACCAGAGGGAGATGGAGAACAGGCGGCGTGATGGGCAGAAAGAGAGAGAAAAAAAGGGGGAAAAAACTAAATATATCAGCGATGGGGTAAGAAGGGGAGGAGGGGCATTAACGGAAGTTAGAGAAGTCAATGTTCAGGCCATCAGGTTGGAGGCTACCCAGCCGGTATATAAGGTGTTGTTCCTCCAACCTGAGTGTGGCTTCATCTTGACAGTAGAGGAGGCCATGGAGAGACATATCAGAATGAGAATGGGACGTGGAATTAAAATGTGTGGCCACTGGGAGATCCTGCTTTCTCTGGTGGACCGAGCGTATGTGTTCAGTGAAACGGTCTCCCAGTCTGTGTTGGGTCTCACCAATATATAAAAGGCCACCCCGGGAGCACCGGACGCAGTATACCACACCAGTGTGTCACCTCACCTGGAAGGACTGTCTGGGGCACTGAATGGTGGTGAGGGAGGACGTGTAAGGGCAGGTGTAGCACTTCTTCTGCTTACGAGGATAAGTGCCAGGAGCAAGATCGGTGGGAAGGGATGGGGGGGGGGGGCGAATGGACAAGGGAGTCACGTAGGGAGCGATCCCTGTGGAAAGCAGAAAGGGAGGAAGGGAAAGATCTACTTCGTAGTGTAATCTATGGAGAGAGAAAAGAAGATTATGATTCACCTCAAGGACATTTTTATCAGATCTGATTAATTACCGTATACTGTTTGTCTCAGTGGCAGGATGGCATGCCGACCTAAAGAGATGCTTTCTCGTCCATGTTGCTCGCCATCCAAACAACTAATGAAAAGCTGCGACTCTCTATGACACCTTTCCCTCAGCAAAGATGAAGCCAATGCTTCCTCATTGAATGGGACCAAATCTCAAAGGTTAAGAATCTACACACCGAGGCCTGACTATCCTAGTTTATTTTGTTTTTGACGATTGGAATGCCTTCAGGATGAATCTAGTATACTGGTTGAGGGAAACCAATGAACCTTGCATTTTTACTGCACATGAAGTTAGAACGCGTATGGAGTTAATGCGTGCTTCTAGCGTGTGTTAAAAATAGATTAATAAATGGGAAACCAAAGCACACACACACACACACACAAAAAGAATAAATCTTATTCATTTCCATAGACTATGATTAATGGGGGTATGGAGAGACCATTGCCCGGGGCATGACTAACGCCATATTATCAATTCGGCTAAGCGGAAATATAACATTTCCATAATTTCTAATGATTGGTATCACTTTCGAATGGAATATGCAAATAAGTTTCAAGAAGGTATATGCAAATTGAGATTGAGGAAAACAGCAATTCAGTTCGATACAGTGTAAAGAAATACAATGCTTTCACTTCAGTAGAGCAAAATAGAAATGCAACACATTGTAAATGCGGAAAGACTGGGAAACATTGATAGTCAAAGGAATCTGGTGTCTTTTTTAAGTGAGTCACTGAAGCTTAGGGGTACATACAACAGGAGTTCAGTTGCATCAAGTCCTTTGTTGCAAGGGGATTTGGCAACAATTATACAGAGCTGTGCTAAAACTATATATGGAGTTTCCTGAAAAATTTGATGTCATGTATATAAAGTTAGAGATTTGCTCCAGTGGAAGCACGGCAAATATTTTCCTAAAAGGATCTTGGAAAGACGTTTGTCGTATGAACAGAACTTGACCAGGATAAGTATATCTTCTTTTGGCGTTTAGAAGATTATGAGGTGACCTCTTTGAAACATCAAAAATACCTGGAATACATGGGTTATGATGTTACGCATGGTAGGCGATTCTTTGACTGAAATTATACGAATTTGTTTATTCACTCACAGACTGGTACTTAGAGTTTCAATTCCAAAAGCGAGTAGGTTGAGCAAAACTGAAGTAAATACACGACGAAAATCAGGAAAAAAAAAATGACGGGAAATGGAGCTGATGTTAGTAAATCGAACGCTAATTGAATGACGAAGCACTTTCTGAATCCGAATAGATAATAACCTTTATTATCGGTTGAGCAGACTCGATAGGTGAAATAGCCTATTTCTGCTCCTGTTACTTATGGTCATATCGTTATTGGATATATTTAAATTAGAGGTTGATAGGTTTTTGATAAGTGGTTTAAAAGTAAGGAAATAGTTAAGAGAACGGGGGTGAGCAGCACAATTAATGGGGCGATGTCCTAGTATCTCCTGTGTCTTATGGTTATCAGCCGAATAGCCTGCGCTGCTCTTTTAACAATGTTCTTACGTTTTACTTTCATTCAGAACTGTCAATGAATGATTCACCTAATCTTACTAAGTCGTTAAGATTACAGGAGCCATCCTTCAGCATATATAACACACTTCATTCAACAAAATAAAAAACGAAACTGTTGTATGCCAATAATTCACATTGACTGCAGCGATGCGGACTTGTACTTTAGGATATCCATGCATCTGGTTATGTTGCTCTGGCGAATCTAATCAAAAACAAAACAATTGTAGTTCACGGAATAGAATTGTATCCTGCTCAGAACTGTGGATGAAATCTCACATCGTCGTCAGTAACTCCTAAGTTACATTAGCTTTGATCACTGACAATACAGAGACGACGAAGAGCGAAGAGACAAATTGCTCTGACCGACCTAATTTCTAATGCCTTTTCTGAACCTGATCTTTAGAGCTAGAGCTACTACAGCCATAGCCCAAACAATGAAGACTGGTAAAGAATACAGAACAACATCGATCAGTTGCAGATATGGGCAAGGAAATGGCAAATGGAGTTTAACCTAGATAAATGTGAGGTGTTGCACCTCGGTTGGGCAAATACAAGGAGACAGTACACTATTAAGGACAATATTCTTAAAGCTGTTGGGGAGCAGACGGATCTTGGGATCTAAGTTCATACCTCCTTGAAAGTGGCTACACAAGTCGAAAAGATGGCTAAGAAGGCTAATGGAATGCTTGCTTTTACTAGTCGAGGCATTGAGTTCAAAACTCAGGAGGTTATATTGCAACTTTATAAAACACTGCTTAAGCCACATCAGGAGTATTGTGTACAGTTCTGGTCGGCTCACCGTAAGAAGGATGTTAAGGCTTTGGAGAGGGTGCAGAAGAGGTTTACCAGGATGTTGCCTGGTTTAGGAGGCATGTGCGATCAGGAGAGGCTGGATAAACCTGGGTTGCTTTCCCTGGAGCGTCGGTGTCTGAGGGAGATCTGATGGGGGTTTACAAGATTACGAGAGGCATAGATAGAGAGCATCCGTATCCCAGTGTTCAGATATCTAATATGCATTGAAGGTGAGAGGGATTAGGTTGAAGAGGAATGTGAGGGGTTAGGTTTTTACTCAGAGAGTCGTGGATGCCTGGAATGCGCTGCTTGCTATGGTGGTAGAGGCAAATACATTGGAGGCTTTTAAGAAACATTTGGAAAGGCACATAGATGCAAGGAAGATGGAACGTTGTGAACATTGTGCAGTTAGGAGAGATCGGTGGTTGGGTGTTATTGATTTGATTTTTAGCTGGTTTGGACAAAACTGTTGGCCGAATGGCCTGTTCCTGAGCTGTTCTCCTCTATGTTCTATATTATATAAGCACATATGATCTGAAGCATAATAGTCATTTTAATGTCTGCATGCAGAAGTCTCACATATTGCAATTGTATGAGTTCAAAGAAACTCCAAATGTAATGAAGGAAAACATGCTCTACATCCTGAACATTAAGCTTCCACCAAGGAAAACATCTGTGGCTAATTGACACCAACTATTTCAGCAACAAGATATTAGCGAAGGAAGACTTTTTTTTTAATATTCCACCCCTTGCATTCTCCATCATATCTGAACTGGAAAAGTTTTCAGAGATTTGCAGAAATATTTAGAATTATTTCCAACTCATTGCTGATAGATCCCATCGTACACTTGATGGTAAACATTAACTTTAGGGCTAATAGTTGACAATGCATAAAACAACTAATCAGCATTTTAACGAGGAGAGAAGGACCAGTTATCTCCCTCTGGACATTCGAAACCATTGCAATCATCATGTCCTCAAGCACTATCTACCTGAAACAAGGAACGATTGAAATAAAAAAAACAACACCATGCAGCAAAAGTTAAGAGAGTGTATACTCTATGATGAATACTTCCGAGTTATTTCGATTCTCTTCAGTGTTGTTAGGGATTTCATGGCATAAGATACATTTCAGTTCATCTATGAGGCTTCACGTTTACATCTCAATCTTTTGTGAGACAAATCAGATTTCATGTTTACAACATTATACACCATCTTAATTGTTCACTACTTTCATTACTGCAATATCTGCCATTTACACGATCCCCTGCCAAAATTAGTCAAGGGCTCTTTACCAATTCCTCCTAAAACAAAATCGCTACTGATATTAAATTGGCTGGGATCGCAACATCTCAGTCCCTCAGTCACGCACATGCTGAATAATATCAGTATGTCTTCGTCCTCAGATAAGCACTGTCTATTTTTCACTACAATTATCCAGGAAAACAGTTCACCACTTCCTTCTGAGGAAAGTCAGTGATGGCAAGCAACTACTGGTCTTGCCTCGACCTCCCGTGATGAACGTAAAATACATTCACCTATCTATTTTTCACTTCCATTTGTTTCATTTCATTAAGAAGAAAATCATTAAAATTTCAGTTCTACTAAAGCAGGCGTTCCCAACCTTGTTTATGACATGCACCCCTACCATTACCCGAGTGGTCAGTGGACTCTTTTCAGAATCAGTCTTTTAAATGTAACACCTGACTACAGTATACTAAATAAAATTCGATATGCATGTAAAAGCACATGCTTAAGTTTTTATGTAAAACAGAAACACATTCAAAATCCTCAGAACAAGCTTTTCGATTTTGCAGAATAAATTAATTCGAATGCCATTGTGTTATCAAGGACACTGCACTGAAGATATGCATCCGATTAATTTTATCTCAACTTGATACTCATTGATAAGGATATCAGTTAATTATTTTGTCTACTGTTAATTTATCTTTGAGACACTCTTTAAATGGGTAACAATCAAGAGAAGGAAGGGCAAGAGTCAGATGCAACAGGGTCTGTCAGAGTACCCCTGTGGCTGTCCCGCTTAACAATAAGTACTCATGATTGAGTACTGTTGGGGGGGCCGGCCTACCTGGGGGCAGCAACAGTAGCCGTGCCTCTGGCACAGTCTGGCCCTGTGGCTCTGAAGGGTAGGGAAAGAAAGGGGATGGCAGCAGTGATAGGGATGTCTATAGTTAAGGGGTTAGACAGGCGATCCTGTGGACGCAGGAAAGAAACAAGGATGGTAGTTTGCCTCCCAGGTGCCTGGGTCCGGGATGTTTCTGATCGTGTCCACGATATCCTGAAGGAAAAAGGAGGAGGTCTTGAAAACAGACTGCAGTCAGTTGGGAAGGAAGTTGAGAAGCAGGACCTCAAAGGTTGTAATCTCGGGATTACTGCCTGTGCCACGTGATGTTGAGTATAGGAGTAGAATGAGGCGGAGGATAAATGCGTGGGAGCAGGGGGCAGGGACTCAGATTTCTGGATCATTGGAACCTCTTTTGGGGCAGCTGTGACCTGTACAAAAAGGATGGGTTGCACTTGAATCCGAGCGGGAAGGGGTGCAATATACTGGCGGGGAGGTTTTCTATAGCTATTGGGAAGACTTTAAACTGCAATTGCTGGGGGTGGGAACTGAACTGAAGAGACGGAGGAAGAGGCGGTTGGCTCACAAATAGAGAAAGCTTGTAGACAGTGCGAGAGGGAGGATAGGCAGGTGATAGAGAAGGGGCGCGCTCAGACCAGGTAATGCAAGGACTATTATGAACAAAGCAGATGAGTTTAGAGCGTGGATCAGTACTTGGAGCAGTGATGTTGTGGCTATTACAGAGACTTGGATGGTTCAGGGGCAGGAATGGTTGCTTAGAATGCCAGGCTATAGATGGCTCAGAAAAAAAAGGGGAAAGGCAAAAGACGTGGATGCATGGCACTACTGATCAGAGATAGCGTCACGACTGCAGATAAAGGAGGATGTCATTCAGGGTTTGTCTACGGAGTCCTTGTGTGTGGAAGTTAGGAACAGGAAGGGGTCAATAACTCTGCTGGGGTATTTCATGGATCGCCCAATAGTAACAGGGACATCGAGGAGCAGATAGGGAGACAGATTCTGGAAACGTGTAATAATAACAGGGCGTAGTGGGAGATTTTAATTTCCCAAATATTGATTGGTATCGTCCTAGAGCAAAGTGCTTAGATGGGGTGGAGTTTGTTAATTGTGTTCAGGAAGGATTCCTGAGACAATATACAGATAAGCCTACAAGAGTAGAGGCTGCACTTGATCTGGTATTGGGAAATGAAACTGGTCAGCTGTCAGGTCTCTCACTGGGAGAACATTTTGTAGATAGTGATCACAATTCTATCTGTTTTACCATAGCATTGGAGAGGGATAGAAACAGACAAGTTGGAAAGCGTAAGGGGATATATGAGGCTATCAGGCGGGAACCTGGAAGCATAAATTGTGAACAGATTTTCTCAAGGAAATATACGTCAGAAATGTGGCAAATGTTCAGAGGATTTTTGCGTGGAGTCCTGCATGGATACGTCCCAATTAGACAGGGCAAGGATGGTAGGGTACAGGAATCGTGGTGTACAAAGGCTGTTGTAAATCTAGTCAAGAAGAAAAGAAAGGTTCAAAAAACTAGGTAATGAAGATTATAAGGCTATCAGGAAGGAGTTTAAGAATGAAATTAGGAGAGCCAGAAGTGGCCATGAGAAAGCCTTGAGCAGACAGGATTAAGGAAAACCCCAAGGCATTTTACAATTATTTGAAGAGCAAAAGGATAAGATTTGAGAAAATAGGACCAATCAAGTGTGACAGTGGAAAAGTGTGCAGGGAAGCAAAGGGGATAGCGGAGGAACTTAATAGAAACATAGAATAGAAACATATAAAACCTATAGCACAATAGAGGCACTTAGGTCCAGAAAGTTGTGCTGAACATGTCCCGACCTTAGAAATTACTAGGCTTACCTATAGTCCTCCATTTTTGGAAGCTTCATGTTCCTATCTAAAAGTTCCTTAAAATACCCTATCGGATCCGCCTCCACCACCATTACTGACAGCACATTCCACGCACTCACCACTCTCTGAGTAAAAAACTTACCCCTGACATCTCCTCTATACTCACTCCCCAGCACCTTAAACCTGTGTGCTCTTTTGGCAACCATTTCAGCTCTGAGAAAAAGCCTGTGACTATCGACACGATCAATGCCTCTCATCATCTTATACACCTCTATCAGGTCATCTCTCATCCTCCGTCGTTCAAAGGAGTAAAGGCTGGGTTCACTCATCCTATTCTCATAAGGCATGCTCCCCGATCCAGGCAACAGTCTTGTAAATCTTCTCTGCGCCCTTTCTAAGGCTGCTACATCCTTCCTGTAGTCAGGCGATCAGAACTGAGCACATTACTCCAAGTGGGGTCTGACCAGGGTCTATATAGCTGCAGCATTACCTCTCGGCTCCTAAATTCAACTCCACGATTGATGAAGGCCAATACGCCGTACGCCTTCTTAACCACAGAGTTAACCTGCGCAGCTGCTTTGAGCGTTCTATGAACTCGGACCCCAAGATCCCTCTGATCCTCCACACAGCGAAGAGTCTTACCATTCATACTATATTCTGCCATCATATGAACCACTTCACATTTATCTGGGTTGAACTCCATCTGCCACTTCTCAGCCCAGTTTTGCATTCTATCAGTGTCCCGCTGTAACCTCTGACAGCCCTCCACACTATCTATAACACCCCTAACCTTTGTGTCATCAGCAAACCTACGAACCTATCCTTCCACTTCCTTATCCAGGTCATTTATAAATTCACGAAAAGTAAGGGTCCCGGAACAGATCCCTGATGCACCCGACTGGTGACCAACCTCCACGCAGAATACTGGTCTGAGAAGTGGCAGATGGAGTTCAACCGAGATAAGTGTGAGGTGGTTCACTTTGGCAAATCAAATATGATGGCAGATTATAGTATTAACTGTAAGACTCTTGGCAGTGTGGAGGATCAGAGGGATCTTGGGGTCTGAGTCCATAGGACACTCAAAGCTGCTACGCAGGTTGACTCTGTGGTTCAGAAGGCATAGGGTGCATTGCCCTTCATCAATTGTGGGATTGAGCCGAGAGGTAATGTTACATCTATACCGGACCCTGGTCAGACCCCACTCGTAGTACTGTGCTCATTTCTGGTCGGCTCACTACAGGAATGATATGGAAACCATAAAGATGGTGCACAGGAAATTCACAAGGATGTTGCCTGGATTAGGGAGCATGCGTTATGAGAATAGTTTAAGTGAACTCGGCCTTTTCTCCTTGGAGCGAAGGAGGATGTGAGGTGACCTGATAGAGATGTATAAGATAACGAGAGGCGTTGATCGTGTGGATTGTCAGAGGCTTTTTCCCAGGGCTGAAATGGTTACCGTAAGAGGACACAGGTTTAAGGTGCTGGGGAGTAGGTAGTGAGGAGATGTCAGGGGAAAGTTCTTTACTCAGGAACTGGTGAGTGTGTGGAATGGGCTGCCGGCAGCCCTGGTGGAGGCAAATACGATAGGATCTTTTAAGAGACTTCTGAAAGGTATATCGAGCTTAGAAGAATAGAGGGCTATGGGTAACCCTAGGTAATTTCTATAGTAAGGACATATTCGGCACAGCATTTTGGGTCGAAGGGCCTGCATTGTGCTGTAGGCTTTCTATGTTTAAATGAAAGAGAATACAGGACTAAGAAGAAATTTGATTTTGAATATATTTCGACGACATGGAGATGATCCTGAAATTATAAGCAGATATTGTCCAGTGTTAGATGCTAAATGTCCTTCGGAAATTGAAAAATTATGCTGGAGATTCTTCAGGCAAGGGTTACGTCTACAAGGTGGTCATGGGACTATTGGGATAGCAGGGAATGGTAATGATACCTAAAAAAAAAAAAATACGGGAGTGAAAATCCTGTGGGTGACCCGTGAATGGATCCAGGACTTGGAGGGGGACGAAGATAGGTGATGGTGGGGTGGGCGGAGGGACAAAAATGGTAGAGCTTGAGCAAATTCGGAAGGTGAATGAGTGCGGGTAAATGGGGCGGGCGAGTGTGAAAAAATATCGTAAAGACGGTTACCATATTTGGAAAACTCGGTGTTGATGGAATTGGGTTTAATATCACCCGAGCGGAATATAAAGTGTTATTCTTCTGTTTTTATTGGGCTCCGCCATGGTGATAGAGAAGGCCGAGTAGTTTAGTATGTGAATGGGGGGAGGAATTAACATGGATTTTAACTGGGAGCTCAATGTGACAGTGATGAGTAGAGCGCAGATAATTGGCTTAGCGGCTGCCAGCTGCATCCTTGAAAGCCCCCCACGTTGTCCACATCGTTGCCCATGTTTGTGTCATCAGAAACGAAGACAGCTCCACCAATTTTGTGCAGCTAAGTCCGTGTAGGCTAAATCAAAATCGTCCTCATATTCCTTTCAAACCTTTTAACCCTTATTTAAATCCTGGCCTATTTGTTTAAGATACCTCTGCTGTGGATAACGTTTTCTAACTATCTACCTTGCCCATCTATATTATTATGGCGTGTCCCTTTCTAATATCCTCTTTTAGCATCCTCTCTTTCAAGGCAAATGAAAGAAATGAAATGAAACAGTTCACTTCAGGCAACATCCCGGAGTACTATTTCAGCACTAAGCTATCCGTGCTTAAGACCCGTATTTTCTGTGGTTTCTTCAAAACTCTTACGGCTTGTATAATCCCCATTTATTGGTCTCTGGACTTCAACAACTTTCTGTTCCTTTATAGCTAGGGGGGGTTTGCCTTTGATTTATTTAAACGAAAGATTAGAACGTTAAGAGTATACGAAAATTTAAAACTGCTTATATAATTGTCCAAAAATTTAATCTAATCATTAGTTCTATATACCAATTTAAATAAATTAATTCGGGAAATGTAAGTTATTTATACACGTAAGTCAATATTTAACCTCTCAAGCTGAAATCATTTCTAACAAGAAAGTATAGCAAGAATGTAATAACAGGACAAGCATTAAAAAAAAGCACCACTGCAGTTTTACAGAATTATCCGCAGATCACAGATTTAGATGAATCACAATCTTATCATCATATCAGCTGTATATGTTTGCCTATCCACAGGGTATGTTCAATATCTTGCGTTACGAGGAATTATATACCTTGCCTGAAAATATATAATTCATGATATTGACAGCTCTTTGAAGAGATGTAGATATTCACTTTCCGGGGGGTGGGGGGGGGAGAGAGAGAGAGAGAGAGAGAGAGAGAGAGAGAGAGAGAGAGAGAGAGAGAGAGAGAGAGAGAGAGAGAGAGAGAGAGAGAGAGAGAGAGAGAGAGAGAGAGAGAGAGAGAGAGAGAGAGAGAGAGAGAGAGAGAGAGAGAGAGAGAGAGAGAGAGAGAAAACAATTTCCTCAATCGTTCTTAAATCAGCCTCCCATGTGTTTTAAGCAGAGACTCCTTATTCAACGTTCTTCAACATCTGTCAGTCTTCTGGAATATATTTTACCATCTGTAATTTCTTTCTTGGAACAATACTTTACGTGTTCTGTTTGGGTTATTTGTATTATGTTATGTACCTTTGTGCATAGGACCGTTGTTTCATTTGACGATATACATGTAAACGGTTGAGTGACAATAAACATGATTTATTGCTTTGTATCCTCATAAAATCTTTCAATATCCTCCAGAATTCATTGCGTTTCATTCAAATCGCCACTCGCATCGACAATCTAGAATGCATCTTTTTTAAGATGACCTGCCCTTTCCATATTATAGTCTCACAAAAGTTATTTGAGCTGCTTTCAACATTTTATGCCTTTTTTAAATTCGGGGACAAATGCTACTTAGAGATGGCATATCACCAACATATTTCATTAGCTTAATGTGTACTAAGTCCTGAGATATCACATTGATTTGTAGTACTTTTTCTGGTTGATTCTGTTGAACTACACATATCTAGATCTTCTAAATTATAATAATAACTCCCTGCTGGTGTTTGCGTCTTTATGTATAATTTCAGCATTGGAAAATGCGATGTTGAGCACACGGTCAAAGTCTAAATTTTAGCAATACTTACCATGGCTTGCCATCACGTTCTGGGTGAAATGTGGCATACGTCAAAGTTCAATGTTCAGGCGTAATTTTCTGCATGTTTTCATCTTATATCTGTATCAGTTAGTTCAATGCCCATGCTCATACATTTTCTCCTTTCTACGAGTCCACACCCACGCCACTATTTCTTTTAGGGTTTACCATGTTTAGTTTACATTTGTTCATCAGGAGTGATATTATTGGGAAAAAATGTAACATTCTAAGACTGTTCGCCAGCTGACATGCTGGCAGAATACTTCAATGGAAATCTGGAACCAAAGAACTTGGCTTTACAATGACAGGTAGCAAGAACTCTTGCAGAAGCCATGGATTTCTGGACTTAGGGGCAACTGTGAAAAGCTATTCGTTTAGGATCATCACAGCTCAGGTAAACAATTTTGGACTACAGGTTATGGAAAAAATGATGGAAAGGCGCGGACTGCTCCTTGTTTAATTTGATACAAAAGGAAGCTATTCTTCTATTGAGGTCTGCCGGCTCCCAGCAACACGTCACTTCCAACGCCATTTCCACCTCTTACTCAGTCTACAATCCCTTCGCATGTCCATCATCTCGCTTCTGACTGTTCTTCCCACTTAGCTATGCTAAACTATTATTAAAATGAAGCCATGAGAACCACCTGTACGCAGTAGAAATAAAGTAGGGGAACCAGCGGATATCTACGGGAACACACATTCAACAGGAGGTTAGCACCGAGCTCGCATTCCTGCTGCTCTGACGAAGCAGCAGCAATTATTGCGCCAGGTCAGCTTCATTACTTGAATAAAGGAGACGTTGCGAAGTACTATGCTGCTTGTTCTTGCTGGTATTTCGATTTTACCTACTTGGAGACAATTCTGTGCGTACAGTTCTTTTGAACTCAGTACTCTTTCCCCTATTATTGCTACAAACTTAAGTGGGTTTTCAGAAAATAAAACCTTAGTTTCAAACTCAATACATGTCATTCGTTGGCCCAATATACTCAATATATGATTTTCAGTCTCAAATTCACTTGTTTAGTAACGTTTAAAGTTATGAGCAAAGTGTAGCTCAATGAAGAGCAAATTTTATTGAAACGGAGTTATTGTGGAATTTATTAGAAATACCACTAAGGGTATTTCCCTGCCTTTGCTATTAATCCCTCAGTTGTTCGCTACTTTAAAGATGATGGTGTCTAATGTATGTTTTGTAAACAGTTCTTTATATTTTGAATAAGACTGTACAGAGCATCGGCTAGAAATAAGATGTTTATTCACTAAAGCAATAATGAATCTTTCCGAATTCACTTTACCACCAAATCTCACTCATTAGCTATATCCTACACTCATATTTTCAGGGATTTTAGGAAAATTACTCTCACCTTGTAAAATCCTGGTGTATCCCCGTGCGAAGGGTATGTGGTCTTTCTGTGATCTGCAGGTGCACTTGTTCCATTCTTCTTATTAATCGTGGATGCAGCCAAACCCTCATGTATTTTCAGACGCATAAGATCAGTGAACGTTTCATCTGGTGTTACCTCATCAATAAATTCCTTTGGGAGACTGTCACCACCACGTGTCTCCCTATAATTAGACGGTATTTGAAGAGTCACACTGGCCTTTTGAATTCCATAGGGCGAATTTCTCCGCGGAAGATATGACGTGCCCCCAAAGCAACAATACCTGTTGGCATAATATCCACTCCTGTATACTTTAATGCTGAGGAATACAATAGCTACAAGTAAAATAAATGACGTCGTGCTGAACAAAATAATCAGATAAAGTTTCAAATCAGATTTCCAAGGTCCAGTTCTGCCAATCAAACCTGCTTTGGATGAACTTTCTGCTAAATCGCCCTGCACTGATACATTAATCGTGACTGTACTAGAAAGGGATGGGGTTCCATTGTCCGTCACAAAAATTACAATCTTCTGCCTAAGTGGATCATTATGGTCAAATCTGCGAATTGTCCAAATTTCGCCCGTTTCTGAAGATACGGTAAACAAACTTTCATCAGTTGGCTGACCCAGTTTATAGGAGAGTTGGGCGCTTTGGCCAGAATCGGCATCTGTGGCGATAACTTTTGAAACCAAGTAGCCAGACTCTGCAGATCGTGGTATCAGTTCATCAATTGCAGATGAAGGCGACAAGATCACAGGAGCATTATCGTTCTGATCTATGATGACTACCTTCACGGCGACGTTACTGCTGAGCGGGGGGGCTCCTGCATCCTTTACTTGCACATGGAATGAAAAGGTTTTAACTTCTTCATAATCAAACGACTTGCGAGCAAACAGCACTCCACTGGTCGAACTTATTGAGACAAGGGTGTCTGAAGGCCAGCTGTTTATCAGGCTATCCAAAATAAAGTAAGACAATTGGGCACTCTGATTAGAATCTGGGTCACTAGCTGACACTGATCCAATTGAAGAACCAATAACATTATTTTCTACTACGTACACCGTGTAAGAAGATCGCGTAAATCGTGGGGCATTGTCATTGATATCTGCGACTTGAACTCGAATTATTTTCCTGGTAGTAAGAGGGGGTGAGCCATTGTCTGTGCACGTAATTGTAATATTATATTCCGGCACTTTTTCACGATCTATGTTACCCCGAGTAATTAGCGTGTAGTAGTTGTTGAATGAAGAATTAAGATTGAAGGGGATACTTCGAGGGATACTGCAGGAAACGTTAGGTGAATTTTTGTAATCTCGGTCCGTGACTCTTATAACAGACACTGCCGTGTCCGCAGCAACATTTTCTGGTATTGTGTTGAAAGCGGAAGTTGTAATGATTTCAGGCCAGTTATCGTTAACATCCGTAATATTTAACAAAACCTTACAGTATACTGAGTTTCGTTGTGCACCGCTGTCTGCAGCTTGTACCAAAATCTGATAGTTATTTGCTTCTTCGAAGTCCACAACACCCTTAACCTTGATTTCGCCGCTTGCTGCATCCAAGGAAAATAACCCACGAACTTCATCAGAAGTGTGATCGCTGAAGGAATAAGTTATCTCACCATTTAGTCCTTCATCCAAATCATTGGCTGTTACCTTCACTATCAAATAATCTTCAGGCACATTTTCCGGGATTGTAATTTGATAGAGGCTCTGTCCGCAGATCGGTGCGTTGTCGTTCGCGTCGAGCACATGAACGACGACTTGGGCTGTTCCGACTTTTTCTGGGTTCCCTCCATCAAATGCCGTCAGGGTTAGTAGATGTACTGCTTGCTGCTCTCGGTCTAGGGAGCGTTGCAGAAGCAATTCTGGCATGCCAATCTGCTCGCCGTCTGATAATAAATTCAACGAAAAATACTCGCTTGGGCTCAGCTGATAGGAATGAATACTGTTGCTTCCAATGTCCCCATCCTTTGCGCTCGGGAGTGGAAATACTGTTCCGACGGGCGTCATTTCAGATATTTCTTTGCTAATCTCCGTTCTCTTAAATCTGGGCGCATTGTCGTTAATATCGAGAATATCAACTTCAATTTGAAATACCTTAAGTGGATTCTCAACTACAGCCTCTAACATCAGCATGCAATTAAAAATTTGACCGCAAAGTTGTTCTCTGTCTATTCTTTCTTTTATAAATATCGTTCCAGTTTTTAAGTTTACAGCGAGATACTCCCTTTGCTTCTCCGATGCAACTCGAAATCTGCGCTCAGAAAGCTGCTTAACCTCTAAACTGAGATCTTGTGCAACATTGCCAACGAAAGCCCCAAGTTCCATCTCTTCCGGAATTGAGTAGCGAATATTGCCCTGTACTGAATCAGGGAATCGGAAGAGTAGCACGTGAAAAATAGAAACATGCAACACTCCTTTTTTCAGCTGTGAAGCCATTTTGAATTACATGAAGCCAGGAATAACCGCCGGATATAAGATATTTGGCAAGACCGCAAGCAATGGAATTGTTGGTTACCTTGGTTGTGACGATTAAAAGCTGTATATCTTCTGAAGATCCGAGAGGATTTCTTTTGTCTCTCTTGTTACAATAAATCTCGCAGAATTCGCACTTCCTACACCGAGTCCAGCGCATGGAACAAAGAATCCTTTCCCCTTTCCTCGACACTGCAGAGTGTATGCTGAGAGCGGTGTGATGCAAGATCCTCAGCCACATTTTCTCCCCTCATTGGTAGAGAGCGACACTTAGGGACTTGACCAATAATAACAGCAAATACTCTTAAAGCAACAGTGCCTCCACTAAAATCGATCACCAGCTTTGTGTATTTAACGGTGTGCAACATTAAATTTTTGCAGGAAATTGTTTATAAAATTATATGCGTTACTTCTTGCATAGACGCAAGAGAGTTTGCAAATGATAGAAATCTAGTATTTGGTGGTTGGGTCCCGTTCAATGTGTGGACGTTCCAGAGAATGATATGCCAAATGAGAGGCTTAAACGGTGGTAAATGCGGACAAGAGCCACTCTATCTCTGTTGAGGCAGCGGGAAGATGGAGAAAGGTCGGGAAACGGAGAAGGTGCAGGTGAGGGCAGATTCAATGGTGGAGGAATAGAGACCCCGTTTTTTGAAGAAGGAGGACACCCCTGAGTCCAGGAAAGCAAAGCCTCATCCAGGGAATAGGGAGCACAAGAGATTCTGCAGCTGTTGGAAATCTGGAATAACACGTAATGTTCTGGAGGAACTCAGAAGATCAGGCAGCATCTATGGAGCAATACAGACAGTCGACGTTTTGGGTAGAGACCCTTCATCAGGACTAGAAAGGAAGCGGGAAGAAAATCAGAATAAGATGATGGGGGATGTGGAATGAGCACATTCTGGAAGCTGATAGTTGAAACTAAGTGAGGGGGAAGGCGGTTGAGTGGGGTAGGTAGGATAAAATCCGATTCTGTCTGGTGATAGATGAAAAGGTAAAGGTCTGAAGAAGGTGGAGGAGAAGCATTAAATCCAGCGGAGGTACATATGATCCTCTTGGAGATCGTTTTGTCAAGCACTTTCGATCTTTCCGAAAAAGGCAAGATTTTCCGATGACCAACCATTTTAATTCCAATCTCTATGATGAAGCCAATCCCAGGTTTAATGAGCAGCATCTGATATTCCATCTGAGTAGCCTTCAACTTCATGACGTGAACATCGGTTTCTCCAATTTACGGTAATTTGACCACCCCCCGCCTCCCAGCCCACATCTTCAATTCCCATTCGGCCCCCTTCCCTCTACTGTTTTGCTTATCTGCTTATCACCTCACCCTGGTGCGCTGATCCATTCCTTTCTCCCATGCTCCACTTCCCTGTCCTATCAAATTCATTCTTCTCCAGCCCTTTCGATATTCCATCTATCACCTCCTAGTTTCTTGCTTCATCCTCCTCCCCCGTTCACCTGGCTTCACCTATCATCTTCTAGCTTGTGCACCTTCCCTCCCGCACCTTCTGATTTTATCTTTTTTCTACCCCCCCCCCCCTCACGCTCTCTCTTTTTTCCCACTTCTGCTGATGGTCTAAGTCCGAAACTAGATTGTTTATTTCTTTCCATAGACGATTCATGATCTGTTGAGTTCCTGAAGCATTTTGTGAGTATTGACCTGAATTTCCAGCATCTGCAGAATCTCTTCTGTTCATGGTTGAATTTTAGAACGTATCACGAAGCCATAAAAATAGTAAAGTGGCAACAATCGTGTTGCATGTTTTTTTTTCTAAAATTCAACTAGTTTTCAAAATAATTCATTATCTATGTTACTTTGCTCAGGTTGAATCACGCTCAATGGTAATATATTTTCATTATTATTCAGAATATGCTGCATGTTAAGAATATGTTGTGTTAAGTTAAAGTTAATCTGTAATCGAGACATAAATTGTATTTCAAAAACAACTAATGCAATTTTCTGCTTTGGCGCTTTCTTTTGGTGTAACAGACAAATCTGAAGAATCTAAACCAAAAAGCAATTCACCACCTTCATTGCAATTTCTCTTTGGACTTAAGCTTACCTCTTGTTATCTGGATACATCTAGAGATATACAACAAAGGCGGGTAATTGGGGGATGGGGAAAGATACAAAATAATTGAACAACATGTGGCAGGAATGACTAATTGAACAACATGTGGCAGGAATGACACGCCTTATTGTGTTAGATACTAACACTGAAGGAAGGGCTTTCTGGGTGAAACAGTGCGCAAATAATGCTCATGCACGTTACTCTGAGACTGAGTATATATCGGCCATCGGCCGATACATCGGCCACAATGGATCAAGAGCCCTGTTTCTTTGAAGACAATTAACAACTGTGACTATTTCTTCATAGCGCAATTCAGCCGTTTCTTTAGCATTTGTCTGTTCTTTTTTCTAAGCCGAGTTGAGACCCTCAACCCAACACTAACAGAAAGCCGGCAAAGAGCCAGTCGGACTCATACCTGCGACCGCACGCCTCGAAGCACCGGCCAGCTTTCATCCTGTAATGCGAGAGCATGTTACCAAATCTACTGACAGCATTTTTTAATTGATGTGCCTTTCCCAAATATGGACTGGAATGTCCCTAGAGCGATAGGTTTAGATGGGGTGGAGTTTGTTAGGTGCGTTCAAGAATGTTTCTTTACGCAATATGTAGATAAGCCTACAAGAGGAGAGGCTGTACTTGAGCTGTTATTTGGAAATGAACCTGGTCAGGTGTCAGATCTCTCAGTCGGAGAGCATTTTGGAGATAGTGATCACACTTTAATTCCATTTACCATAGCATTGGAGAGGGATAGGAACAGACAAGTTAGGAAAGCGTTTAATTGGAGCAAGGGGAAATATGAGGCTATCAGGCAGGAGCTTGGAAGCATAAATTGGGAACAGATGTTCTTAGGGAATAGTACGGAAGAAATATGTCAAATTTTCAAGGGATATTTGAGTGGAGTTCGGCATAGGTACGTTCCAATGAGACATGGAAAGGATAGGACGGTACAGGAACCGTGGTGTACAAAGGCTGTTGCAAATCTAGTAAAGAAGAAAGGAAGAACTTACGAAAGCCAAAACGGGCCATGAGAAGGCTTTGGCGGACAGAATTAAGGAAAACCTTAACGAGCAAGTATGTAACGAGCAAGAGGATAAGACGTGAGAGTAAAGGACCAATCAAGTGTGACAGCAGTAAAGTGTGTATGGAACCGCAGGAGATAGCAGAGGTACATAATGAGTTATTTCCTTCAGCATTCACTACGGAAAATGATCTGGGCGATTGTAGGGATGATTTACAGTGGGCTGGAAAGCTTCAGCATGTGGATATTAAGAAAGAGGATGTGCCGGAAACTTTTGGAAAGCATCAAGTTGGATAAGTCACTGGGATCGGACGAGATATACCTCAGGCTACTATGGGAGGCGAGGGAAGAGATTGCTGGGCCTTTGGCGATGGTATTTACATCATCAATAGGGACGGGAGACGTTCCGGAGGATTGGAAGGTTGCAGATGTTGTTCCACTATTCAAGAAGGGGTGTAGAGACAGCCCAGTAAATTATAGACCTGTGAGTCTTACTTCAGTGGTTGGTTAGTTGATGGAGAAGATCCTGACAGGCAGGATTTATGAAGATTTGGAGAGTCATAATATGATTAGGAATCGTCAGCATGGCTTTGTGAAAGGAAGGTCGTGTCTTACGAGCCTGATTGACATTTTGAGGATGTGTCTAAACACATTGATGAAGGCAGAGCAGCAGATGTAGTGTATATGGATTTCAGCAAGGCATTTGACAAAATACCCCATATAAGGCTTATTGAGAAAGTAAGGAGGCATGTGATCCAAGGGGACATTGCTTTGTGAATCCAGAACTGGTTTGCGGACAGAAGGCAAAATATGGTCGTAGATGGGTCATATTCTGCATTGTGGTCGGTGACCAGTGGTGTGCCTCAGGGATCTGTTCTGGGAGCCATGCTCTTCGTGATTTTTATAAATGACCTGGATAAGTCAGTGGAGGGATGGGTTAGTAAATCCGCTGATGACATAAAGGTTGGAAGTGTTGTGGATAGTGGAGAGAGCTGTTAAAGGTTATTGCGGGACATTGATAGAATGCAATACTGGTCTGAGAAGTGGCAGATGGAGTTCAACCCAGGTAAGTGTGAGGTGGTTCATTTTGGTAGATCAAATATGTTGACAAAAATTAGTATTACTGGTAAGAATCTTGGCAGTGTGGAGGATCAGTGAGATCTTGGGGTCCGAGTCCATAGGACACTCAAACCTGCTGCACAGATTGACTCTGTGGTTAAGAAATAATACGGTGCATTGAGCTTAATCAATCGTGGGGTTGAGTTTTTTTAAAAATAGTACAGCACTGTACAGGCCCTTCGGCCCGCAATGTTGTGCCGACCCTTAGACCCTGCCTCCCATATAACTCACCACCTTAAATTCCTCCATGTAACTGTTTGGAGCCGAGAGGTAATGTTGCAGCTATCTCGGACCCTGGTCAGACCCCACTTTGTCGCCTCACTATAGGAAGGATATTTAAACCATAGAAAGATTTACAAGGATGTTTCCTGGATTGGGGAGTATGCCTTCTGTGAATAAGTTGAGTGAACTCGGCCATTTTCCCTTGGAGCGACGGAGGATGAGAGGTGACCTGATAGAGGTGTATAAGATGATGAAAGGCATCGATCGTTTAAATAGTTAGGGCCTTTTCCCCAGGGTTGAAATGGCTCGCACAAGAGGGCAGAGTTTTAAGGTGTTTGGACGTAGGTACAGAGGAGATGTCAGGGATAAGTTTTTTTTTGTGTAGAGAGTGGTGAGTGCGTGGAATGGGCTGCGGGTGACGGTGATAGAGGTACATGGTGCTCAGAAAAATAGAGGGCTATGGATAACCCTAGGTAATTTCTAAGGTAAAGATATGTTCAGCACAGCTTTGTGGGCCGAAGGGCCTGTATTGTGATGTAGGTTTTCTATGTGAATTGGGAGCAGTTGTTCATATTGTTATTTTGGCATTTACTCTTAAGTCTGGTTATGTTCGAGTCCGAATGCATGGTATCTTGCACTATTCAGTCCTAAAAATTGGACACTAAAACAATCACTTCGTGAAATTCTATGATATTCATGCACGGGAGTTCTATATAATCCTATGTTCACTGAGCCATATGAGCCAGCCTTGATATTAATCAGGGGCGCAGACAGACCACATAAATTCAGCAACATGAAATCAGTCGTATTGGACTTTGCGTCAATATCACTTCAAAATGCTTGTGGAAGACTTTCATTGCACTGCATCTCCGTAGATCTGCGTGCTACTTCAATTGTTCCACTTGCCTTTGAATTCAATTTACTGAATCCCTCGACCGAAGAAGAATGCCAGCAAGGGCAGTAAGTGTTAGTATCCATTCCTACTTTGTGCATCTTAATACCAATAAACATAATAGCCAAAAGTAGTAACAAGGAGGTGGAGCTAGATGTCATCATTAAGTATTTTTAAAATCGTGCTTCTCTCGTCCAGAACTCTCTAACATGCAAATATTAGGTGTATGTTTTGTCCAGTCATCCTGCACCGAAATATTGATTGTCTCTGTGAATGAAAGTGATATCGTGCCATTGTCTCTTACAATGACGACTTTTTTTGACTTAATTGGGTTTTCTGTAGAAAGCAGCGAATTACCTTCTTTCAGTAGCAACGTAAATAACGTCCAGCAGAGGGCTGACTTAGGCGATAGGAAAGCCATGCATTTAAACCTAATCAGCATCAGTGGATGTCAGTTTTGCTACCAAATCACTTGGTTCTCTAGTACTTGGAATTATTTCTTCTACTTTGTTAGTTATTTGGCAGAGGTGACACTACTATGGGGCATTATCGTTCTGGTCTGTCATGATTACACTCACTGTTACATTACTACCACGCAATGGTGATCCAGCATCCCTTATTTGCATGAGGAATTGAAATGATTTAAGTTCTACAAAATTAAACTTCCTGCGTGCAAACTCCATTCTATTTATTGAGTTTATTGAGATGAGTGATTATATAGGTAAAGCATGAGATTGAAATAGAGTAAGATAATTGGCTGTTTTCACCACAATCGCTGTAAGTCCCGAATGAGAGACTTAGAAACATAGAAAACCTACAGCTCAGTAAGGCCCTTCGGCCCACAAAGCTGTGCCAAACATGCCCTTACCTTAGAAATTACCGAGGGTTACCCATGGCGCTCTATTTTTCTAAGCTCCATGTACCTACCTAGGAGTCCAAGATGTCCTTCAGTGAGGCTGGTAGATAAGTGGCATGGTGTGCACTGCCAATATCGGAGCCAAAACTTACATGTAGAGACAGAAACAAGAGCTTAGACAGAAGTAGCTCGACCAAGTGACACCATGAGTCAAATCATCCTCAAAATGAGGACCTTTCGGTTGGAGCAAATCTGGTAGCTGCTTCAAGAATGAAACTGACACCGAATATGAATTTACCAAAATAAACTTAAACTTAAGCAGAAAGCGCCAGGAAACCGCATTACAGAGAGCGAGTCGCTCGAGAAAAACTCAAGAAACTCCAAAGCCATTAGTAACTATTAAGCAACAATTAACCAGATCAGGTACTCTAAAAACTTCAGAGCCCAAAAGATCTTTAATGCCCTGCACAGGTCTGAAGAAGTCTCTACAGTACCCCCTCACTATAGCTGGCATTTGATGGCCTTGGAAGACCTGAAAACTCGAAATCCAGGGAATAATCGAGAGACCTGGGGAACTTGAGAGTGAGGCATGCGGAACTCTGGAGGCAGGGAGACTTTGGGATCTAGAGAGACTGAGACCTTGGAACCCCAAAAGACTGATATCAAGAAACCCCGGGCGGCGTCGAGAGGGAGGTTTGGGAGTACTCGAGATGGGGAGATCATTTGAAAATCCTAAACATATTGTATAAGCCTTGGAAACGATCAGAAAAAGAAAACCCTGGGGACACTGAGAGAAGTCCTTGGGTAACCTTGAAACCGTGAAACTTGAAACCTAGAGAAGGAAAGTTTTCAAATCTTGTTCCAGTGTCTTCTCTTTCACATTTTTTGCAAGCTGTACCATGACTTTCATCAAGGGGTTAAAAGTACTCTTGATAAGGTTACTTTTCTTGGTATTTGCACACTCAAGTAAAGTAACACTTTACTAAAGCACACTTGAGTATTTTGGAGTAGGGCTGTTCTAGAATTTTCACTTGACTTGAATATTGAATCAATTGAAAAGCTTGCTTGAAGCCCTCATTTGTTATGCAGATCTGAGTCACGGGACCACAATGCTGGGAACCTGAGTACTTTTGACTTGAACGCTTGGAATGGATACCGGATAAACTCAACGTAGACTAGTGAAGTTTGGTATGTAGACTCCAGACTCCCAGAATGCAGAGTCAGGACATGCAATGAGAATAAAGGCACACTCTCCTCAATTCACCAATATCAAACCGTCACTGTTCAAACGTTGCTGGGTCCACTACTTGGCAAGATCCTTCTGTCACGCTGGAGACAGAAACAAGAGTTCATACATAGGAATTCGAACGGAACATTGTTGCCTCGACGAATCACTCTGACCAATGAATCTCATGCGTCAGTCAGCTGCTCTCTCTACGCTGGGTTCAGCTTTGCGCGGTCGAGACTTGCTGTCATCAGGTTCGTATATGGCCCAATTGCGGAGTGAGAGACACTGAAGTGGGTCGACATTTCACAGACTTTAATGCGAACAGTATTAAAGGGAAAAGAAAACAGTAAATGCTAGGCCAAACAGCCGTGAACTATAACTCTCAAATGGATAACGTAGCCTACACAGCGACTGAAAAGAACAACTAAGAATAAAACGAATATCGCTGGACTCCAGAGTCATTTCGCTCGATAGTACAATTTCTCGAGCAAGGCGGAATGCAGACAGCGAAGCGTAGCTGTGTCGAAGTCTTGACAAATACTGCGACGAAATGAATGGAGTTAAATATTATCACAATGAAATAGTAACTAGCTGAAACGTCAATATTCACGAGCGCAATTGCCGAACCTGATGCGCTGCCGAATCCGTGGTTGTGAAACTTTTTGCAGACCGGAGCTCTGTCGTTCGCGTCAAGCACCATTATGAAAATTTGAGATGTTCCGAGTATTTTGGACTCTTTCCGTCAAATGTCGTCAGCGTCAGACAACCAGTATCTACGTCGTGCGAGAACAGGAGCTGGGACGTTGCTCCAATCTGCGTCAGTTCTGATAATTCTATGTCAGCTTCTCTTTTCCAGAAGGGAAGTTGATGTAATTGACATCAAAAATTGTAATTTCTAAATGATATAGTTTTAACGGATTCTCGAGTTTAGGCAGGCAGAAATGATTTTGATGGCACAATTCTTCTCTGTCTATATTTACGGTTCTATAAAATATTGCGTTATTTAAATTCACAGATACTGTAGATACTTTTTAGACTCGAATGAAATCTAAAGGTTACACAGTAACGGTGATATTTATGTCAGCAGAAATATTGCAATTATACATGCTAATCTTATTTTTTTCGGAAATTGTATAGCTAATGTTCTCAAAACTCGAATGTGTAACATACATGAATACAGCGAAAAAAAACATGGTATCGTCACAACTAAGTTTTCAGTATTGAGGCCATTCGGGATAAAAATGCAAATACTGCTGCCACGATCTTCACTGAATTACAAGCCCACTAAAAGTAGCTGCTTGTTACTTTCTTTGTCTAGAATGCCGGGGGTCTCGTTGAAACGTACCGAATGTTCAAAGGGCTAGATATGGCGGATGTGGAGAGGATGTTTCCTGTGCGAGGGTAGCCAGAACTAAAGGGCACAGCTTCAAAATTGAGAGGACGGCCATTTAGAACTGAGGTAAAGAGGATTTTTTTTTTAGCCAGAGAGTAGTAAATCTGTGAAATGTTCTTCCACAAAGTGCGTTAGAGACCAAGTCTCTGCGTATACTTAGGGCGGAAGTAGTTCGTTTCCTGATCGGTCAGGGCGTCAAGGAATATGGAGAGAAGACACGTTTACGTGGTGGAGTGGGATCCGAAATCAGCCATGATAGAATGACGGAGATGCCTCGATGGACTGAATGGCCTATTTCTGCTCATGTGTCATTTGGTCTAAAATGCTGGAAGTACTTAACAGGTCAGGCTGCATTACGGAAAGAAATAAACAGTATCAGGAATGATGAAGGGTCTCGGCACGAAACGTCGATTGTTTCCTCTTTTCCATAGATACTGCCCTACTGCTGAGTTCCTACAGCATTTTTGTGTGTTGCTCTGGATTTCCAGCATCTGCAGATTTTCTCATGTTTCTGAGGCCACGTGCGGTTTCATGAATATCCTCGATCTCTATATATCGATGCTGTAAAAGGTCCTGCCATTTAATGTATACTCTAGCTTTGCATTGACCTCCCAACATACATCACTCAGCAAATTAATCCACATGCAAATTTCCTGTCCAGTTTTCTAATTGACCTATATTGTTGTATCATTTGACGTCCTTCCTGTCTATCACTAAATCTACCATTTTTGTAACCTGCAACCTACTAATCACCCCTATTTTCATCCAAATTATTTAAATACTGTATATTACAAACAACACTGATACCAGCAGTGATTTATGGAGAACATCAAAGGTCGCAGATTTCCACTTAATATGAGACACCACTCTACAGCTGGTAAAAACAAAATGTAAAGCATTATCTAAGATTATCTTATTTCTTCTGATGAGTAAGACAAAATTGGACCTAATTTAAAAACTCACCATGAGTCCTATGTGATCTAATATTCTGCACTCTGTTAACATTGGATAAATTGTCAAATTCTTTACTAAAATCACGTAAACGAATCCACTGCCATTCGTCACTTTCAGCGCTTCCTCAAAAATCTTAATCAGATTTGTGTGATAGCACCTTCTCTGCATAAAGTCATGCTGACCACACAACTGCGTCAATGCTTTTTCAAATAATTTACAACCAATTAATACAAGGTTATCAACGACTATAAGGTTATTAATATAGTGGGGAATCTTCAATCGATTTTTGGAATAGTATTTATCTAGAACGCGGACACAGAATCTATAGAAGCGAGCCAAAGCAGTATCGACTTCATGGACCCTATACAATTAAAGAAGAGGAGGCTTTTGTTGTCTTGAGTCAAATTAGGGTGGAAAAATCCCAGGTTTTGACATGAAGCTCCTTCGGACCCTGTGGGAGACAAGTGTAGAAATTGCAGGGGACCTACCAGAGATATTTAAATCATCCTTAGTGGCAGTTGAGGTACCAGAGAAGTGCAGGATGAAAAATAATATTCAGCTGTTTACGTAAGGCTCTAAAAATAAACCAGGGTATTAGTGGAATATGATATAAACGGAGCCTGATATCAGCAGTGGGAAAGTTGCTGGAAGGTATTCTAAGGGGCTGTTTATATGGATATTTGGATTGATTGGGGATAGTTAATACGCCTTTGTGCGTGGTAGGTCGTGTCTATCCAATTTATTGAGTTTTTTGAGGACGTTACCAGGAAAGTTGATTAAGGCAAGGCAGTGGATTTGGTTTAACTGGGCTTTAGCAGGGCGATTGACAACGCCCTCATGGGAGGATGGTCAAGGCGTTTCAGTCGCTCGGTATTCAAGATGAGGTGCTAAATTGGATTAGACATTCCCTTATGGGAAACGAAAGGGAGTGATAGTAGATGGAGGCCTGTGGCTAGTGAAGTGGTGCAGGGATCGGTGCACATTAGTCTTTTTAACTCGACGTATTGAGTAAAGGAGATGGGATATTATGTTAAGGCCTAATCTGGACTACTATGTGCAGCTTTTCTAATCTATCTATAGCAAAGTTGTAAATAAGTGTGAAAGCGTAAAGAGAAATGCTACAAGGATGTTGCCGGGACCGGTGCACCTGATTTGTGACTGAAGTTTGAAAAGCTTAAAGCTTTATTCCTTGGAAATTTGAAGATTGAAAGGAGTTTTGATAGAGGTATATAATGAGGATTACAGATAGGGTAAATGCATGCAAGCTTTTTCCACTAAGGTTGGATAGGAATAAAGCCAGAGGTCATGAGTTAAGGGCGAAAGTTGAAAACTTTAAGGGAAACATGACGGCAGTCTTCTTTACTCAGTGAGAGTGCAGAACAGCTGCCAGTGCAATTCGCACGATTTTAACATTTAAGAGAAGTTTTCGACATGGCTGGAAGGGACATGGTGGGCTGTGGTCACAGTGGACTTTGATAGGATTAGGCAGTTTGAATGATGCGAAAGGGGCTGTTTCTGTGCTGTACTTGGCTAAACCTCTACGACTCTACAGCTCATGAATGATTTCCTTTTTTTGCCATTTTGCCCTTCTTATTCAATAGAACAAAACTGAGCATTCTCAGGGTCTCTGGCACCTCATCCTTTGCGAAATAGTATACAGTGATCTGTATCAAGGCCTCAGTAATGTTCTCCCTTGCTTCTGGCAGAATCTTGGGATACAACCCTCCGTGCACGTGGATTTGTTCATATCTATGTTTGTAGACATCCAGAAACCTCATCATTTCAATATCGCCATTCTTTGGAATATCAAAATAAAACCCTGTAATCTTAACAACATCTATGTTCCTTATAGAGACCACTGATGGAAAGTACTTATTAAGAGTACCAGGCACTTACTTTCGATCAACAGACAAACCCTTGTTTGTCCTTGAATGAATCTACCGCATCCTTATTTACTATCTTTTTTTGAATATACACATAAGATCCCTGCTCTTCGTTTTAATCCTATGGCCATGTCAAAAATATCTTATATCAAATATTGTCCCTATTTTAAGCATTATGCCGAAATCCGAAGGTAGGAACCGACTGAGTTTAAAAGGGTAGGGTGATGCTTCACGCCAAAAGCACTTCATTTGTTCCTACCTGCCCATACCTGCTATGCACTTCCTTTTTTTTCTCTCTTGAACATCTCTTGAAAGCCAAGTTTCCCTACACTTGTTATCGTTTCCTTTTATTCGGACAGGCACATACAATCTTTGTACTCTCAAATTTTCGTTTTTCAAGGCCTTCCGCATTACATGTACACCTTTGGCAGAAAACAGTCTGTCCGCACTTGCAAGATTCTTTCTGATGTCATCAACATTAGCCTTTCTCCAATTATGAATTTCATCCCGCAGCCCAGGACTTAATTCAGGAACATGGGTTTTGGAAGTGTTTTTAGAAGAGCATCATCATAAGCAAACAACAGAGGCAATGAGACAGATCTGCCTTATCAATAGACACGACGCAGGATAGAATGTAAAATAAGGCAACGAGAGCCGTCATAAATAAGATCAAGGAGGCTACCAATTCACGTGCAGATTGGAATAAATGTAAAAAGGACTACACTACGGTGAATCATATATTGAAAGTTTTTTCGGAACTATTCCCGAAAACAGAACAAGAGCTATTGTTATTGCAAAGGAAATATTGCGAGGCAAACTCAAAGGTCTTAACGTGGGTAAGTCACCTGGGCCAGATGGACTGCATCGCAGATTCCTGAGAGAGGTTGCTGAAGAGATAACCGTTGCCTTGATCATGATCTTTCAAGAATCGAGTGGCATGGTCCCACTCTTTAAGGAGGGAAGAAAGCGAAGGAAAGGAACTTATAGGCCGGTTAGCCTGACATCAGTAGTCAGGAAAATGTTGGAGTCAATTGTTAAGGATATGGTTTCGAAGCACTGGGAAACTAATGATAAAATAAGTCAAGGTCAGCATGGTTTCTGTGAAAGGAAATTCTGCCTGACAATCTATTGGAGTTCTTCGAGGAAGTAAAAAAGCATCGTGGACGAAGGAGAGGCAGTGGGTGTCATTTACTTGGATTTTCAGAAGGCGTTTGATAGGGTGCGACATGTGAGGTTACTTAACAAGCTAAGATCCTATGTGTTACAGCAAAGATACTGGTATCGATAGCGAAATGGTTGACCGCAGGAGGTAGCGAGTGGAAATAAAAGAGATATTTTCTGGTTGGCTGCCAGTGACTAGTGGTGCTCCTCAGGGGTCAGTATTGGGACCGCTACTTTTCACAATGTCTGTCAATGATGCAGTTAAGGGAATTAAGGGCTTTGTGGCAAAGATTGTGAATGATGCAAAGCTAGGTGGGGTACATAGTGCTGATGAAGCGGTGCGATTGCAGCAGGACTTACACAATATGGAAGAATGTGCAAAAAATTGGCAGATGGAATACAGTGTTGGGAGATTTATGGTAATGTATTTTGGTAAAAGGGTTATGATCTAAATAGGGAGAAGGTTCAAACTTCAGAGCTACAGAGGGACTTCGGAGTCCTCATGCAAGACTCCCAGACGATTAATTTACAGGTTGAATCTGTGGTAAAGCAGGCAAATGTAATATTTTTATTTATTTCAAGGGGATCGAATATAAAAGCAAGGAGATAATGCTGAGCCTTTATAAGACACTAATCAGGCCGCACCTAGAGTATTGTCAACAGTTTTGGGGCACATACTTCAGTGAGGATGTGTTGGCATTGGAAAGAGTCCAAAAGAAGTTCACGAGGATTATTTCAGGAATGAAGGGGTTAACATATGACGAGCGTTTGTGAACTTTACGCCTGTACCCACTGGAACTTAGAAGAACACAGGGGAATCTAATTGAATCCTACCGAATTTTGACTGGGTTAACTAGGGTGATGTGAGGAGTATGGCGGGGTTATCCAGAACTAGAGTGCGCAGCCTCAAGATTGAGTGACGACCTTTTAGAACAGAGGTAATGAGGTATTTTCTTTTTAGCTAGAAAGTAGTAGATCTGTGGAATGCTCTTCCACAGAATGCGTTGGAGGCCAAGCCCCTGCGTATAGTTAAGGCGGAAGTTGATCGTTTCCTGAACGGTCAGGACGTCAAGGGATATAGCGAGAAAACAGGTCTATGTGGTTGAATGCGATCCGCAATCAGCCATGATGGAATGACGGAGTTGTCTCGATGGACTGAATGGCCTACTTTTGCTCCTGCGCCTTACGTCCTATGGTCTTAACATTCTATAACCCTACAAATACACGAAAACAAAAGGTTCTTCTAGCTCAGTCTTTTCTTGATGCGAAGTGAGGGAGGATTATTCAGTGACATATTAGTGGGTGTACCTATGTGGTAGCGCTCATAAAATTACCGAGTTTTACCTTCAGGCAGAAGCTGTGGACCATATGACTAAGAACAAAAACGTTAAATTGGAGCCATTCTGAAGAAATGAAAGTATATCCACTTTAAATCAGTTGGCAGATTGTATTCAGGGATTAGTCGATCAAGATGCAATGAACCATCGAGAACCTGAGGATTAACTTTTCAAATTAAATATGATAGCTATATGCTAACCAGAAAGAAGAAAGGTGAGCAAAATAGTTTAAATGCTGTGGTAGACATTGAAATGAAACATACGTTTGTAAAAATGTGAGCAGTAGGTCATAAAGAGAACTGCGTGAAAAAGCGTAAAGTAATGAATTAAAGTAGAGAAATACTCTTCTTTGAGGGAAGTACAAATGCTAACCATAATTGTGGAAAACCAGATAAATAATATTTTCCGTGGGTATTTCAAAAAATAAAGTTAACAACGTGAGGGTCTGTCCCGCAGAAAGTGCATCTGGAAATCAATAAGAGAATGCAAGTTGACAATTGAAGAAAATAAGAAGTTAATTTGCATCAGTGTTGCTGGAATAACGATTAAAAAAAAAATCCAAGAATATTTGTAAATAGAGAATACCAGTGGAGGGACGAACAAAAGGAAACTGCTATTGAGCAATCTTCTGGCAGGTTGAAAGGCCTCGGAATATCGTGTTTATAAAAGAAGACATGGGAACAGATTAGGTCATTAGACCCATCGAGTCTGCTGTACCATTTGATCATGGCTGATTTACTTTCTCTGTCAGCCACATTCTCCTGCCTTCTCCCGTAACCTTTAACGCTTTTGCTAATCTAGAACTTCTCAACCTCCGTTTTAAATATACCCAATAAAATGGCTTCCGTAGCCATCTGTGGCAATGATTTTCTCAGATTTACCTCGCTCTGGCGATAGAAATCCCTGCTCAACATTCTACTAATTGTATATCCTCCCATTCTGAAACTGTGCTCTCTGGTCCCAGGCTTCCGTTATTTTGGAAACATCCTCTCCGTATCCACTCTATCTATGCCTTTCAAATTTCGGTAGGTTTCAATTATATTCCCGCTCATTCTTCCCAACGGAATGTGTATAGGCCTTGGGCCATCAGGTGCTCCTTAGACGTTAACCTTTTCGTTCCAGGCTCTTTAAGGAATGGTAAAGAATGACATCAAATCAGTAGAAAGATGTAACATAGGATCGGAAGATGTTGAATCCTTGTGGGTTGATTTAAGAAACTGCAAAGGTGAATGGACTTTGATGTCAGTTATATACAGGACTCCCAACAGTGGCTGGCAGGTGGACCACAGTTTACAACAGGAAATAGAAAGTCGTGTCAAAAGGGCAATGTTATGGTAGTCATGGGAGATTTTAACATGCTGGTCGATTAGGAAAATGGATTTCAAGACAGTGAGTTTGTTGAATGCCTAAGAAATGGCTTTTTAGAGCAGTTTATCGTTGAGCCTTTTAGGGGATCAGCTACACTGGATTCGGTGTTATGTAATGAATCGGAGGCGATTAGGGAGCTAAAGGTAAAAGAACCCTTAGGAACCAATTATCACAACTTGAAATCTGATAGGGAAAAAGTAACCTTTGATGTATCAGTATTTCAGTGGAGTAAGGTAAATTACAGTGCTATGATAGAGGATTTGGCCAAAGGAAATTGGAAGGACATACTGGCAGGGATATCAACAGAACAGCAATGGCATACTTTTCTGGGGAAAATAAGGAAGGTTCAGGACATATGTATTCCAAAAATGAAGAAATATTCAAATGGTAAAATAGTACAACCATGGCTGAGAAGGGAAGTCAAAGTTATTACAAAAGCAAAAGGAAGGGTGTACATCAAAACAAAAAAATAGTGAGAAGATAGAGGATCGAGAAGTTCTTTAAAAACCTACATAGAACAACTAAAAAAATCATTAGAAGGGAAACGATGAAATATGAGAAAAGCTAGCAAATAATATCAAATAGATATTAAAAGTTGTTTTAAATATCTTAAAATAGAAATAAGAGTGGATATAGGACCGCTAAAAATGAGAGAGGATGAATAATAACGGGGGACAAGGATATCGCTGATGAACTAAATGAGTATTTTACGTCAGTCTTCACTGTGGAAGACACTAGCAGTATGCCTGATGTTGTAGTGTGTGAAGGTAGAGGAGTGGGTGCGGTTAGTACTACAACAGAGAAGGTGCTCAAAAAGCTGAAGGAGCTAAAGGTACATAAGTCACGCATACCAGATGAACTGCACCCCAGAGTTCTGAAACAGGTAGCGTTAGAGATTGTGGTAGCATTAGAAATGATCTTTCAAAAATCATTGGACTCTGGCATGGTGCCAGAGGACTGGAAAATTTTAATTGATACACCACTCCTTAAGAAAGGAGGAATGCATCAGAAAGAAAATTATAGACCAGTTAGCCTGTGGTTGGGAAGATCTTAGAGTCAATTGATAAGGATGAGGTGATGGAGTAGTTGGTGACACAGGACAAGATAATATAAAGTCAACATGGTTTCCTTCAGGAAAAATCTTGCCTGATGAGATTACAATCAGGATAGATATAGGGGATGCAGTGGATGTTATACATTTGGACCTTCAGAAGGCCTTGGACAAGGTGCCACACATGAAGTTGCCTACCAAGGAACGAGCCCGTGGTATTATAGGAAAGTTACGAAAATGGTTAGAGCATTGGCTGATTGGTTGGAGGCTGCGAGTGGGAATAAAAGGAGCCTTTTCTGGTTGGCTGTCAGTGACTAGTGTTGTTTCGCAGAGGTCGGTGTTAGGACTACTTCTTTCTATGCTGTATATAAATGATTCAGATGATAGAATAGATGGCTTTGTTGCCAAGTTTTCAGACAATACAAAGATTGGTGAAGGAACAGGTAGTGTTGAGGAAACAGGTAGGATGCAGAACCAAAGAGCATTCCAGCACAGAAACAGGTCCTTCGGCCCTTCTTGGCTGTGCCAAACCATTTTTCTGTCTAGTCCCACTGACCTGAACCTGGACCATATCCCTCCATACCCTTCTCATCCATGTACCTGTCCAAGTTTTTCTTAAATGTTGAAAGTGAGCCTGCATTCATCACTTCAACTGGGTGCTCATTCCACCACTCCACTACTCTCTGTGTGAAGAAACCACCCCTAATGATGCTCCCTTTAAACTTTTCCTTTTTCACCCTTAACCCATGTCCTCTGTTTTTTTTTTCTCCCCTAGCCTCAGTGGAAAAAACCTGCTTGCATTCACTCTATCTATACCCATCATAATGTTTTACACCTCTATTAAATCTCCCCTCGTTCTTCTACGCTCCAGGGAATAAAGTCCTAACCTATTCAACCTTTATTTTTAACTCAGTTTCTCAAGTCCCAGCAACATCCTTGTTAACCTTCTCTGCAATCTTTCAACCTTATTAATATCCTGCCTGTAATTAGGTCACCAAAACTGTACACAATACTCCAAGTTCGGCCTCACCAATGTCTTATACAACCTCATCATAACATTCCAACTCTAATACTCAATGATATGATTATAAAGGACAACGTACCAAAAGCTCTCTTTACGAACCTATCTGCCTGTGACGCCACGTTTAGGGAATTATGTATCTGTATTCCCAGATCCCTCTGTTCTACTGCACTCCTCAGTGCCCTGCCATTTACCTTGTATGTTCTACCTTGGTTTGTCCTTCCAAAGTGCAACACCTCACACTTGTAGGACTTAGATTTGGACAATGGTCAAGAAATTGGCAAATAATTTGGTAGTTGAAATAAATGTGCAGTCTATTTTCTAAGCGGTGAGCTAATCCAAAAATTCGAGATATAAAGGTTCTTGGGAATCCTTGTGCAGAACACCCAAAAAGATAACGTGCAGGTTGAGTCTGTGGTGAGGAAGGCAAATGCCATGTTAGCATTCATTTCAAGAATTCTAGAATACAAAAGCAAGGATGTGATGCTGAGTCTTTACAAGACACTGGTGAGGCCTCACCTTGAGTATTGTGAACAATTTTGGGCCCCTCATCTTAGAAAACATATGCTGGAATTGGAGAAGGTCCAGAGGAGGATCACAAGGAAATTCCAGGAATGAATGGGTTATCATACGGGGACCGTTTGAGGGCTTTGGGTCTGTATTCGCTGGAATTCAGAAGGATGAGGGCGGATGTCATTTAAACCTTTCGAATGTTGAAAGGCCTAGACAGAATAGACGTGAAAAGGGTATTTCCTATGGTGGGACAAGAGGGCACAGTCTCAGGATAGGGGGCGCCCTTTCAAAACAGAGATGCGGAGAAATTTGTTGCCACATGCAGCTGTGAAGACCAGGTCGTTGGGTGCATTTAAGGCGCAGATTAATATGTTCATGATTGGACATGGCATGAAAGGTCACGGGAAGAAGACCGGGAACTGGGTTTGAGGAAGAGAACAAAAAAGGATTAGACATGATTGAATGGCAGAGCAGAGTCGATGGGCCAGATGGCCTAATTCTGATCCTATGTCATACGGTCTTATTATCGTCAATCTCATCTGGACCTTCTCCTGTGGTCGAACATTATTTCCTAGATATGGGTCGCTAAACTACTCACAATACCCCAAAATGCGGTATAACCAATGCCTTATAAATTCCCACCAATACAGGGAGACAGAAACTGATATTTTGGAACCAGGTCTCAAACAAATGAAATCTCCACTTCTTTAAAATTTTATGGTGTCAATACCATGGCTCCAGCCCTTTTACGCCTCACGAAACTCCATTTATTTTATTTCCATTATATTCTCCGGGTAGCTATTTGTACTGCCTCGCAATGCATTAATCCAGTTACTTCTACAAATTCTGAAATCAAGACTCTGACTTTCTTACATTATTCATCCCAATATTTAAGTTCATTTGCTTGATCAGCGTCCAATATCTCTGTTCCGTGTAATTCGTTTCACTCGCCTATGTTTTAATATTATGTTCCAGTAAATAAAATTCCTGGACAACATATCGCCATGACGATCCGAGGTGGAGAGAGTTGGCAACTTTACATTCCTAGTTGTTAGTATTTCAGGAGGCCTGTCCTCCTGCACAAAACTGCAATTACGAAGAAAGCACAGCAGCGCCTCTGCTTCCTCGGGAATTTGGGGAGACGCGGCACGGCATCTAAAATTTTGACAAACTTTTATAGCCGTGCAATGAAATGTATATTAACTGGCTGCATCGCAACCTGATTAGAAACACCATTGCCCTTGAACGGTAAACCTAAAAAAAGTACCAGATACGGCTCAGTGTATGACGCGTAAAGCCCTCCCAACCAAAGAGAATATCTACATGAAACTCAGCCGTAGGAAGGCAGCATCCATCATCAGGGGCCTCTATCACCCAGAACACGATCGCTTCCCGCTGTTCCCATCATGAAGAGCGTACAGGAGTCTAAGGACTCACACCACTGTGCTCAGGGACAGCTAATACCCTTCAACCATCAAGCTCAAGTACCACAGGGGATCACTTCACTCAACTTCATTTGCCTAATCATTGAAATTTGCGCTCAACCATTCACTCGCTTTCAAGGACTCTACATTTCATGTCCTTGATATTTATTGCGGATTCATGTATTATTATTTTTTTTCTTTTGTATTTTCAGTTTGTTTTCTTCTGCACTCTGGCTGAACGCCCTAGTTGGGCAGTCTTTTATTTATTTTGTTGTGGTTATTATCCACAGATTTTTTTTCAGTATGACAATGAGGAAATGTTTCTCCGGGTTATATATGGAGACCTATGCGTACTTTGACAATAAATTTACTTTGAACTTTGAGCTTTTCTGTCACAGTCTGAATTAAACCACAAAACATGGAACAGCCTGCACAAAAAGCCACATATGAGGCTGAGAAAGAAGTATAAATTCAGGTCCCTTTGGCTTAGTATGCTCATGTGGAGATCCTGCTCCAACATTTCCTTTTTCTGAGTCCACCTGCTCTATTAGCAATCCTGCTAGACCATACGTATATTTCTCATGATTGTAAGACAATTCGTCGCAGAACTGACGTCTAGTATTATGTATTCTGCGTAAAGAGAGTAAGTTTACTCGTGTTTTACGACACATTACCAGAAGTGATTTAAGAGAGTAATTGTTATTTAAGAGATGAATTCTCAGTTGTACTTTGCAACACATATGGCTTAATTCCCAAGAGTAAATCTATAGGCTTATTTTAAGTGAAGTTATTTTTCAACCATTGGGGCATTTTAGTTAGAGTCCTCTATTTCTAATCATGAACCATAATTATTACCGCACTCCTTAACATACTTGGTGAAATAAAAAGAAAGCTTAGACACATTTTAATAATACAGAAATTACCTCGTGAAATCCACTTGAATCCTTGTTCGAAGAGTTTGATGACTTTATACGTGTTTCAGGGACACATGGACCATTCGTATTACATATCGTGGGTGCAGAAGAAGTATGCGACTTTATGAGCATGAAGTCACTCATAGTTGGATCTGAACAGACTTCATAACGAAATGGTTTCGAGACAACTTCCCCTTGATAAACTTCCAAATAATTGTGTTGTATTTGTAGATTCGTGCTAGCTTTTTGAACCCCATGAAACGACTCTGCTCTCGAGAATTTTGACCCTTTCCAACAAAGGTTATTCTCAATCCTATCTTTCTTCACCTTAATGCCAAGGATTATAATCGCCACAAAGAAAACCAAGGAGGCTGAACCAAATGCGATAATCAAATAAAACTTCAAATCATATTGCCACTGACCAGGGATTTGAAACCTGCCAGGACTGGATGGTTTGTCTGCATAATCGTCTTGCACTAATACATTGATAATGACAGTAGATGAAAGGGATGGAGTTCCATTGTCCTTTACCGCAACTACAATTGATTGTTTGGAGGGATCTCTGCGCAGAAAACGACGGATGGTCCAAATTTCTCCTGTTTCGTGAGCCACGGTAAAAAGGCTTTTATCCGTGGGCAACTGAAGTTGATAGAAAAGTTGCGCATTTTGGCCAGAATCGGCATCAGTGGCTGTCACTTTTGCCACCAAATAACCAGAATCTGCAGACCTCGGTATTGTTTCTTCAGTTATAGAGTCTGCATTTGGCGGAGGTGACGCGATCAGAGGAGCATTGTCATTTTGGTCGACGATGATCACTTTAACAGTAACGTTATTACAGAGAGGAGGGATTCCCTCATCCCTTACCTGAACATTGATTTGAATTTGTTTTAGTTCTTCAAAATCAAAAGATCTTTCAGCAAATATCACACCACTTGCAGCGTTTAATGAGACGAAATTTGACGTAGGCAAACCTTGCACCAACTTATCCAGAATAACAAAGGTCATTTGACTGTTTTTATTGGAATCTGGATCAACGGCCGATACGGAACCAATTGAAACTCCCACAGCATTATTTTCTCTGACATACATTGTGAAGGAAGTCTGAGTGAAACGTGGAGCATTATCATTTATGTCTGTGACAAGAACATGGACAGTCTTGCTGGACGACAGCGGAGGGGAGCCTGCATCGGTGCATGTAATAGTAATGTTGTACTCTGGCATACTTTCACGGTCTAAGTCGCCGTGCGTGACTAATGTGTAGAAGCTACTTAAAGAGGTGTTAAGCTTAAATGGAATAGCATCGTTGATTTGGCAAAGAATATCTGCCGGATTATTAGAATCTCGGTCTGAAACTTTGAGAAAAGCTATCGCAGAATCCGTGCTAATATTCTCAGGAACAGTGCTCGACATAGTCTTTATCATTATTTCAGGACTGTTATCATTAACATCTTTAACCATTATCACAATCTTACAGTACGCTAACAATGGATGCGGGCCTCTATCCTTGGCCTGCACTGTAATCTGATAAATTTGGATTTCTTCGAAATCCACGTTACCAGTTACTGTAATGTCTCCGGTTAAGGGATCCAAGCTAAATACCTTCCGCACTTTTTCTGGAGTGTCATTATGGAAAGAATATTCTATCTTACCGTTTAATCCTTCGTCCAAATCCACCGCAGTTATTTTCGCTATTAATGTATTATGGGGGATGTTTTCAGTAATTGAAATTTCTTGCACGTTCTGTTCGCAAACCGGAGCATTGTCATTCATATCAACAACAGTAATTTTAATTTGACTGGTCCCAATCTTTCGGGGATGCCCTTCATCAAACGCGGTAAGTGTTAACTGATAAGTGGCTTGTTGCTCTCTGTCTAGCGATTTCTGCAACACCAGTTCTAGGTTGCCACTTCCTTCGCCGCCTGGTCGAAATTTCAAACCAAAGTGCCCGTTGGGGTTCAGTTGGTAGGACCGAACACCATTGGTTCCCGTGTCCGGGTCTTGCGCGCTCTGGAGAGGGAATGACGTTCCTACAATAGTCATTTCGGAGATTTCAAGATTTATCTCACTTCTCGGGAAAATCGGTTCATTGTCATTTACATCGAGAATCTCAATTTCTACACCATGTAGCGTTAGCGGACTTTCCAGCACAACCTCCAGTATCAATACGCACGTGAGGCTTTGTTCGCAGAGCTGCTCGCGGTCTATCTTTTCCTTTATGAAAAGAGTTCCTGTGTTTCTGTTCACATCGATATATTGCGTTGTGCTCTCGGACAATATCTGTAATTTTCGCTCCGTTAGAATTTTTGCATCTATTCCGAGATCTGCGGAAATATCTCCGACAAAGGCTCCAATATCCAGTTCTTCGGGGACAGAGTAGTGGATTTTCTTACAGATTAAATCCGAAACAGATACGAGCAACAGATACAAAAATTGCCATTGTCTTAATTGATTGTACATTAAGCTTGCCATTGCGGAACAAACTATCGAAATATAATTACCAGAACCGTTGATGAATGCACACCCCTTAATATTACGGCGAAAAATAGATTTTTCATAAAATTCTTTACAGCATGAGTATTGTATATTTTTAGTACGATAACCGCAGAAAATCTTCTGAGTCTTTGCGACCTTCTTTCAAACGCGATTGAAAGCACTGCCGGAAAGACTGCTGTATGTTCTTTCCACACTGCACAGTACATGGAGTTGGGGGAGGGTTGCTGGATCGCTGGCCACATATTAAAATCTCATTGGTAGACAGCGACACAAAGAGACTGGACCAATAATAACAGCAAACTATCTTAAAGCAATGGTGCCTCTACTGAACATCAGAAGAATTGCGTTCTGCATTTTCTGGTGTGCAACTTCAATTAGTTCTAAATTATTTTCTGAAATACTATTATTATTTTTCGATGGCGAATATTTGTCCTGTGACCTTATTAGGTTATTACCGTTCATTGCGAGCAAGTTTTTCCTTCCTTTTTTTTTGCTTTCGCATTTCCGTTCTCTTTTAGAACAAATGTGCTGCAGTAGATAAGTAACAAAGTGGCCATCATAACATTAGTAGGGTAACCAGATTTGGTCAAATCAAAAAAGTAGATAATGGAACAATACATTGAACAGATACAGAAGCACTAAAAATATAAAAAGGAATCGATCATTTGTCTCCATAGACTTGCTCCAACTTTCAACGCATCCACTTCAGCACCGTGTTCTACTTTGTACTCATAACCGTGGAACCATACAGTAGTAAGAATTGACTCCTGCATGGATATATTTTATTTCTTTTCCACTGACGACTACAATAAAAATATCCCAACGTTCATAAAAGTCGGGGTGAAAACATTTCTCCTGACTTAGTTTTAATTGACATGTTCAAAATCTTCATCTGGATTCTGCACCTATTGACAATCTGTCGGTTTTATATAAGTTATTTAATTCCATAGCTAAATCAACATTGAATTGATGCATATTATTACAAGGTGACTAGTAGTGCAATTCTTCCAAACTATCTTTTGAATTATTTGCAAGCTGAGAAATTCATTGCTTCCTTAATGGAAACTGGCTGAAGTGAGGAAAATGATATTTATCAGCTACGTGATATTCAGATGTCATCTCCGGCAATATCTATATAGTGTGTAATTTGGAAATATAATTTGCCTTAGCAGTGATGAGTTAAGTAGATACGTTTACTTTTCAGAATCCATTCCATCAGTCAAATTACTAGAGGCTCTCACCAGTGTCTGTTTTCTCCGGTCTTGAAAGGTTTACAAAAGAAAAGCAGGACCAAGTATTTTTACATGATGTACGCAAGTGTACTCAATTACCAATGTTTAGACTATTTATAGAAAATGGAATATCCTATCAGGAGATGAATCTCCTTCAAATTCCTTCAGCCGCTGATACCAATAACGTATTGATTGTACAATGATAGCTTGATGCTGTTGGTGATAGCAGGACTTTGAGAAAGGACTTTGCCTCACACCACCTACTTTTAAGGATGAGGGAATGCATCGATTTGATTTTCTGTAATCCTCTGTTGTCTGAGCCATTCTGTGCCAAATTTCTTTGGTTACTTTAAATGTGAGATATCACTCCATCTCATCAAGAACCTATATGGATTTCTTTACTAAGTAATTGGATTCCATTCAAGTGTGTTGATTTTGCAACTTTACTACATTGAGAACGGGAATGTATTTTTCGCTCATAATTTCTCTGGACTCGGAGGGGTATCAAGGTAGTTGGTTACACTAGAACTACGAAAGTGTTGGATTGTCGGTGTTTTCACAGAAGATAGGTATTTAAAAACGGCGGAGCCTGGAAATTCAGGGGAAAAAAAAACAACTGAATGGTAAAAACTCTCAACTGACAGAATGTAATCAATTTACAGGAAACAAGATGGACCTTCCCAGTCAAAAACCCTTTTGTCGGACCAAGATTAGAAGGACTTTCATTTTGTACCTTTATTTACTTTTCTCTTATCATGAATGCTATTTGACCTGCTGAGACTATTTTGTATTTTCTTTTCTTATTGTTATGTTGAATGACAGTACATCGACTGATTCTACAGGTTAGCCATTTCCTAATCTACCAAAAGCATGATCAAAGAGTAATAAATGACTGAAACCGGCTCTTCAGTACAACAGGTCAATGACAACCAGAGCATCCTCCTTCGGGTCCAGCTACCAACATTCAGACAATAACCCGTTAAGACTTTTTCCTTCCATTGACTGGAATTCATGTGGTAATATGTGAAGAAGAAGCTGAAATCAGATAAGACACAAGAGCAGGATTATGCCATTCGGTCCATCAAGTCTGTTCCGCATTCCATCATGCTGACTTAGTTTCTCTCTCAACCCCATATTCCTCTTCTCTCCGTAACTTTTGATATTCTTACTATTCAAGAACTTATCAACCACTGCTTTAAGTATAGGTAAATTACAGTACTTATCTACACGGCCGGGAGTGGCAAGAATTCCTTAGATTCGATTCTCTCCGGTTAAAGAAATTCTTCCTCTAACTCTCTCTATTTTGAGGCTGTGCCCTTTGGTCTTGGACTCCCACATAATACGAAAAGTCCTCTCCATAGGCGCTACTTCTGGGCGTTTCAACTGTTCAATATGTTTAGATGAGATACCTCCCCTCCTCCACCCCCCTATGCCAGATTCTTCGAAATTCCAGTGCAGTCCAGAGCCATGAAACGCTCCTCACGCGTTAAAACTTTCATTCCCGGAAGCATTTTCATAAATATTCCATGCTTACTCTCCAATGCCTAAAACAACTTTTCTTAGATAAGGGGCCCAAATGTGTTTGCAATACTCCAAGTGTAGTCTTACCAACGCGTTATAAAGACAAATATCCTTTTTCCACAATACGACTTACCCCTCCACCTATCTTCGTATCGTCCGTAGACCTCCAAAAATCCATCTATTCTGTCATCTAAATCATTGATATATAAAATGACAGAATGTGTTCCCAACACTGCTTTGTAGAACACAAATAATTACCGATAAGCTAACAGAAAAAGTACCCCCTTATTCCCAGTCTTTGCTTCGTGTCCGTCAGCTAATCTTCTATTCATGCTGGTATCTATCCTGCAATCATATTTTATTCCGCAAACTCATGCGTGGCACCTCCACAAAGGCCTTTTGAAAATCCAAGGAAACATTATCTCCTGTTTCGCCTTTGTTTATCCTACTTGTTATTTCCTCATAGAGTTCCAATAGTTTTATTGAGGCGAGATTTCAGCTTAAGAAACCTATACTGTGTTTGGCCTGTTTTTATTATGCTCCTTCAAGTACCTGAAATCTCATCATTAATAACGAACTCCAACATCTCCACTACTGAAACAGGCTATCTGGCTCATAATTTCCTTCATGCTACCTCCCTGCCTTCTTAAAAAGAGTGGAGTGACATTTGGAAGTTTCAGGTCTCCGGAGCTATTCCAGAATCTAGCAATTCTTAGAAAATCATTACTATTACCTCCACAATCTCTTCAGGTACAACTTTCTGAACACTAGTCTGTAGTCCATCTCGACCAGAGACTTATCTCCCTCCACACACTTCAGCTTCCTAAGCGCCTTCTCTTTAGCAATTAGAACCTACGCTCACTTTTGCTCCCTGGCACTATCTTCTTGCATACTATTACTGTCTTCCATAGTAAAGACTGCGGCAAGATGCTTCATAAGTTCGTCCACTATTTGTTCGTGCCCTCCCCCCGTTAGTACTTCACAGCCGTCACTTTTACCGCGGCCTGTTTTCTGCTCTTGCCTGTCTTTTTTTTTAACTCTTTATATATCTGAAAATATTTCGTATTCTCTTATATACTATTGGCTACGTTCATACTTCATTTTCTCTCTTTCTGCAGATTTATTTTCTTCTGTTGCTTATTAGTAGTTCCCAATCCTCCAACTTGTTACTAAATGTGCTATATTATGTACATTCTCATTTGCTTTATGCTGTCTTTGACTTCCCTTGTCAGCCACGTTTGCGTCATCCTATTGAAGAATAATTATTTATCGTTGTGATGTATCTCTCCTATGCCTTCTGATTTGCTTCGCTGTTCTGCCGTCATTCCTGCAAATGTCCGCTTCCAGTCAACTTTGGCCAGTTGCACACTGATGCCTCTGTAATTCTCTTTCCTCCACTGGAATACTGATATATCTGACTTTAGCTTATACCTCTTAAAATGCAGGGTAAATTATATCGTATTATGATCACTGCCTCCTAAGGGTTCCTTTACCTTAGTTGCATAAGCAAATCTGGTACACTGCACAGCATCCAGTCCAGAACTCTCTTTCCCCTAGTTGGCTCAACCACAAGCTACTTTAAAAAAGCTCTCGTTGCAATCTTACAAATTCCCTCTCTTGGGATCTAGATCCAAATTGATGTTTCTAATCTACCTGCATATTAAGAATCCCTTTGTGTACCAATAGTGTATCAGCATTACAGTGATGTAAAAACAACTACAAATGCTTGAGAAAGCAGCTGCACCATGCTACTAGCAGATATGACGATCTCTTTGGAAGACAAAGTATTCTAAAGGGATAATAATGAGGATTAAATTTTGACTAAGTGCTTCTGAATAATCCAAGTCAACAAGATCTACAACACGTGGCTAACAATGGGTGTTGAAGATAGCATAAAGGCAAAACAGAGGGCATACAACATTGCAGAAATTAGTGGGAAGCTAGAAGATTAGGAAAATTGTTTTAAAAAGATTTTTTTAAAAGACTGTTTTAAAAAAAATCAAAAATATGCACAGTTGAGAGCTGCGGTATGTTGGTGCAACCCATCATATGACGCTCAATGGGAAAACATTGAGGAGGGGATACTTCCCAATCCCATACAAACAATTTTGGCTGATAACAACCTACAAACGTACATAAATACTATTGATAACCCATGGGTGAAATTGACTCTTAAAATATGGAAAAATGTTATAAAAGATTATAAACTAGCGGGAAATATTGCAATTCTTAAATAGTGTGCACATGACTCGGATTTTATGCCGAATAAACTGGATGTTAAATTCAAGGACAGGACAGCTAAAGGAATAACAGTTCTATGCAATATAATGAACGAAGGAACACTGTTCAGCTTTGAAATAGTTAAAGAGAAACACTTATTAGAAAAACAAGACTTTTATCGGTATTTTTCAGGCGCGACAATATGTTAATAGGACAGTTAAAAATGTAACCAAGGCAATAACATGTTTGATGGAGCTATTTAGAAAAGCATATAATTCGGATAACGGTAGTAGAATTGTCAAATCTTAAAACACATTCGACTTCATACATTAAAACAAAATGGGAGAAGGAAGGAGGGATAATTATATCGGAGGAAGAATGGACAATAAAATGGAGGTATCAGTGGAAGTGTACTAGTTCACAGAAATGGAGGGAGTTCGTATGGAAAAACTTGATAAGATATTTTATTACACCCTCTCAGAATTCAATTATGATAGTAACCTCCCTGTTTGCTGGAAAAATTGTGGAAATCAAAATGTAAACTATTATCATATTTTCTGGGAATGGCCCGTTATCAAAGACTATTGGCGTTGCATACACAATGCTCTACAAGTCATCTTTAAATGTGAAATACCCTTAGAAATTAAGACCATATATTTTGGCTACATCTCTCAATAATGGATAAAAAGAGTTGAAACAATTTAATTCATACTGGGAAAAATGCTTTAACTACATAACATCTCATAGGCCTGATTTTATCCTCAGAAATCAATGAATATGTTGTTAAAAAAATCACCCCTACTTGTACATATTTTTCTCCTTTCGCTTGTTCTTTCGTTCTTCTCTTTTCTATAAGTGTATACCTCAGATAAATATTATGGGGTGATTTGTGGCATATATGATATATATGTACAATATTTGAAATTCATCTTATGGAAATGTTTGTTTTATGATAAATTTCAATAAAAATATATTACAAAAAATCAAAAATTCAATAGGAGAAAAGATGAACTATGACGGTAAGCTAGCCAGTTGTATACAAGAGGATAGCAAAAGAGTATATAAAAGAGGAGAGTGGACATTGTACCACTGGAAAATAACTCTGGAGAGGTAGCAATGGAATGCAAAGAAATGGCGGAGGAACTCAGTAATTGTTTTATGTTAGTCTTCGCTGTGGAAAACACCACAGCATATCAGCAATTGAAGAGTGTTAGGGGCCGAAGGTGATTGCAGCTGTTATTACTAAAGAGAAGGTGCTTGGAAAGTTGAAAGTTCTGAAGGTAGAAAAGTCGTCTGGACCAGATGGACTATACACCAGGCTCTGAACGAGGTGGCCGAAAACATTGTGGAGAAAATATTGGCGATCTTTCAACGGTCACCTGTTTCTGGATTTCTTCCGGACGGTGGAAAATTGCACACTCCACTCTTTAAGAAGGTAGGTTATAGCAGAAAGGAAATTATAGGCCGTTAACCTGACTTCACTGAAAGATGTTATACAGCAACATAGAAACATAGAAAACCTACAGCACAATACAGGCCCTTCTGCCCACAAAGCTGTGCTGAACATGTCATTACCTGATAAATTACCTGAGGTTACCTATAGCCCTCTATTTTTCTGAGCTCCATTTATCTGTCTAGGAATCTTTTAGTCCCATTCCACGCACTCACCACTCTCTGCGTAAAAAAACTTACCCCTGATGTCTCCTCTGTACCTACTTCCAAGCACCTTAAAACTGTGCCCTCTCGTGTTAGCCATTTCAGGACTGGGAAAAATCCTCTGACTATGCACACGATCAATGCCTCTGATCATCTTATACACTTATGTTGGAGTCCATTATTAGGGATGAGGCTTCAGGGTACTTGGACGCACATGATAAAACGAACCGATCTTCCTTCAGGAGTACAATATGCCCGACAAATCTGTTAGAATGCTTTGAGGATGTAACAGGTAAGATAAACACAGTAGTTGTTGTTGACGTGGTTTTTCAGAAACACTTAGTCAAATTGCCGCACACGAGGCTGCTAAACAAGATAGGAACCCTTAGTATTAAGGAAAAGCTGTTTGCAGGGATAAAAAAAAACTGTGACTGGCAGGAGGTAAAGACTGGGAATTGAGAGGGCCTTTTTTGGTTGGCTGTTGTTGACTTGTTCTAATCCTCAGGAGTTGATGTTCCATCTCCTTTTCCCCACGTTATATGTGAATGATTTATATGACGGGATTGATGGCTTTGTGGTCAGTTTTCTGGCGATACAAAGATAGATGTAGGGCATGAAGTCTTCAGAAGGAATCAGAGAGACGAAGAAAACGGGAGAAGATGTGGCAGATGGAATATAGTGCAGGGAAAGGTATGGTCATGCATTTTGGTAAAAGGAATACATGTATAGACTATTTGCTAAACAGGGAGAAAGTTCAGAAATTAGAGGTGCAAATGGACTTGGGAAGGTGCGAGGAGGGCGGGCGTCCTCGTGCAGCATTCCATAAAGATTAATTTGCAAATTGAGTCAGTGTTCAGGAAGCAAATGTGATGCAAGACTCACAGTGTCATGGAACAATACAGCGCCAAAACAGGGCTTTCAGAATATCTAATCTGTGCCGAACTCTTGATCTGCCCATCGATCTGCACCCAGAACGCAGCTCTCCATGCCCCTCCCATCCATGCACCTATCCAAATTTCTCTTAAAAGTTGAAATCGAACCAGTGTTCACTACTTTCGCTGGCAGCTCGTTCCACACTCTTACCACTTTGAGTGAAGAAGAACCCCCTCATGTTCCCTTTTAATATTTCACCTTTCCACCAGAACTTCAGTTTCTAGTCTTACCCAAGCTCAATGGGGGGGGGGGGGGGAACCTGCTTGCACTTAGTCTATCGATACCGTCATAATATTGTATGACTTTATGAAATCTACACATCCTCCGCCCCATTCTCCCTGGCTCAGGAGTTTAAATGCCTAAGCAGTTCGACCTCTAACGTATAATTCATTCCCATCCTCGTCAATTTTCTCTGTACTTTTCAAGCTTATTAACATCTTTCCTGTAGGGAGGTCACCAAATCTGGACACAGTACTCCAAAGTTGGACTCACTGACGTCTTATAAAATTTCAATACAACGTCCTACCTCCTGTATTCAGGACATTGATTTATGATGGCCAATGTGTCAACAGAGTTCCTTAGGACGCTATCTACCTGCGACCTCGCGTTTAAGTGATTCTGGATCTGCATTCCCAAATCTCTCTGTTCTACCACACTCCTCACTGCCCTGCCGCTCACTATGTAAGTGCTACCTTGGTTTGCACTCCCAGAGTGCAACAACTTACATTTTTCACTGCCTTAAAATTCCTCTACAACTGTTTTTCAGTCCATTTTTCCATCAGGTCCAGATCCCGGTACAATTTTTGACTGCATTTCTTTCTGTCAGGTACGAACCCAATCTTTGGTGTTATCCGGAAATTTGCTGATCCAGTTTACAGCATTATCGTCAGGGTCACTGATATAGCTGAAGCACTGATACCCACGGCACAACATTAGTTACATACCTCCAGTCAGAGCAGCAACCATCCAGAACAATTATGTGGCTTTTCCTGCGAAGATCATGACTCATCCTATTAACCATCTCAGCTTAAATGCCAAGCGACTAAAGATTCTTGACCACTCTCCCACATAGAAGCTTGCCAAGCATGCCAAGGTCCTTGTAGAAAACTTCTGCTCTCTTACTTTCATCGGGTTTATGGGTATTTCCTCTAAACCTCCATAATATTGGTGAGTCACGACCTATTACACACAAAGCGATTTTGACGATCCCTATTTACTGTCTATCGAAATATATATCCTGTAGTTAAAGTACCTTCCAAGTTACCCACTACTGACGTAAGGTTCGTGAGTTTACAATATAGATAACCTGGTAGTCCGACTTGTTCTTAGACCCTGTCATAAACAATGGAACAACCTTAGCTGTCATCCAGTCCTTGGCAACCTCACCTGTGGCTGAGGTGGGTTTATGTATCTCTGCTAGCGCCCGTGCATTTTCAGAACTAGCCTCTCACAGGGTCAGAGAGAACAGGGCCCTGGGGTCTTATTCACTCTAACTTGCCTCAAGACATTAAATACTTGTTCTCTGTAATAGGTTTGGGTCCAGGATCCCACTGTTGCTGTGCTCCAATTCTTTGGACTTTGTCCCACTGCCGAGTAAATACAGATGCAAAATAAAAAGAGCATTTAAGATCTCCCCCATCTCCAATGGTGTCATGCATAGATGACCACATAGTTATCCAGAAGACCAATTTCCGTTGCTCTCCTAATATACTTATAGATTATTCTTCAACTTGTCTGTTAGAGCAACCTATTGCTTTCTTTATCCCTCCTAATTTCCCTCTTCAGTGTTCTCTTGCCTTTCTTATAGTTCTCAAGAATACCGTTTGATACTTCCTACCTATTCCTGTTAAGCACCTCCTTTTTTTTTTGTATTGATGTGTGCCTCAATAGCTCTCGAAAACCATTTCCCTAAGCAAAACGTACAACACGCTGGAGGAACTCAGAAGGTCGGGCAGCATCCATGAAAACAAGCAGTCAACGTTTCAGGCCGAGACCCTTCGTCAGGACTGAAAAGGGAGGGGGCAGGGGCCCTATAAAGAAGGTGGTGGGAGGGTGGGAAGGAGAAGGCAGCTATGTGCCAGGTGAAAAACCAATCAGAGGAAAGATCAAGGGGTGGGGGAGGGGAAGCAGGGAGGGGATAGGCAGGAAAGGTGAAGAAAGGATGTAAGGGGAAAGTACTGTGCAGTAGAAGGCAGAATCATGAGAGAGGTGATATGCAGCTGGAGGAGGAGGCAAAGTGAAACTGGGATGGGGGAAGGGAGAGGGAGGGAATTATCGGAAGCTGGAGAATTCAATGTTCAGTCTCAGTCTCCAGCTCCTTGGCATGAACATTTCATTGACATGTATAGAATATTGATAGAGTGGACGTGGCGAAGAAGTTTCCATTCGTGGGTTAGTCAAGGGCCAGACGGATAGACTCAGCATTAAAAGACGTTCCATTAGAACAGAGATTAGGATACATTTCTTTAACCGAAGGAGGTGAATCTGTGGAATTCTTTGCCACAGATAGCTGTGCTGGCTAAGTCATTGGGTATGTTCAAAGCATAGGTTCAAAGAGTCTTGATTAGTAGGGTGTGCAACGTTTGGGGTAAGGCGGGAATGGGTTTGAGGGGAATAATAAATCAGCCATGTTTGAATAACGGAGCATTCTCCCTAGCCTGAATAGCCTAATACTGTTCCGGTGAGTTATGGGTTTATGGTCTATCCAAATGCGTCTTAAATGTTGCAGCTGTTCCCACCTTGATAATTTTCTCTGACTGATGATTTCCGGTAGTCACTAACTTCTAGGTAACAAAAACATAAAAATTTCCTCTCAGTGCACTTTTAAATGCGGTATCTCGTTTATTATCTGTGACGTCTCGATGTGGATTGCACAACCCTGGAGGCGAGCCTAATACCATCCACATTAACTATCCCTGGTATCATTTCATAAGCTTCGATGTGATTATCTCTCATTTTCCTAAGCTCCCAAGAATAAAGTTCCATGGTGCCCTGTCTCTCCCTACAACTCGGGCTGTCTTGTCCAGGCAGCATCTTTGTGAATCTGCTCTGTATATTCTTCAGTTTGATATTGTACTTTCTATAACAGGTTGGCATGCTGTACACACTATTCCAAGTGCTGTCTCACCAACGATATAAGTCACTGCAACGTAATGTCATACTTCTAAACTCGATGCGCTGAATGGTAAAGGCCAGCATGCTAAATGCCTTCTTCTATCCTTTCTACTTGCAAAGCCGCTTTGAGTGAATTGTACACCAGGTCCTTATTTTCCACAGCACTCATCAGTGCCATGCCATTCATTGCATAGATGCTACCCTGGTTTGAATGTTCAAAAGTGCATCAGCCTACACCTATGTATGCTGAGAACCATCTGCCATTCCTCATGCCGTCTCGGATCAAGATCTATCTGCAGTTAATTGTACTTTCCTTCAGCATTAAGAAGACCTAAACATCTAGTATCACCACTTAACAAGCGAATAATGCCATATATATTCACTTCAAAGTCATTTACATATTGAAATTATGTTGTACATAATATTTATTATAAATTACTATAATTGAACATTGCACATTTGAACGGAGATGTAACGTAAAGATTTTTATTCCTCGTCTATATGAAAGATGTAAGTAATAAAGTCAATTCAATTCAATTCAAATCATTTGCATAGTTAATGAAAATCAGAGGTCCTAGGTACTCCACAGGTCATGGGACAGTAGTCGGGAATCGACTTTCAACCAAAACACTCTACTTCCTCTCATCGACGAAATGCTGGATCTATCTCATAAGCTCCCACTATATCCCCTGCAATTTAATCTTCCAGTTCCACCTGCCAAAACGGATTTTGTCAGAGGCGTTACTGAGAACAGAGCTCGGAAAAAGCAACACAACGGAAGTGTGAAACGCTGTGAAACGGGGATACCTCTTTTTCCCTTATTAAGGAGAGAGAGAGCCTGTGGTATGTCCAAGTACCGGGTGAAAGAGTAGTCTTTCAGGTACTGCAAGTCTGTTTCTTTATTTTGCGATGCTTTTGCTGGTGGAGATGGGTGTGAGGGGGTGTGTGGCTCTGCTTTGCTGCTGCTTATGCGTGGGAGAGAGAGCCGGGGTGGGAGTTGGGGTTCTAACATTTAATTCTCATTCAGTCTTCGGGGCATAATCTGTTTTCGTGCATGTTTGTCAAGAAAAAGAAGTTCAGGATCTATATTATATACAGTTTTCTGACATTAAATATACCTATTGACCGACTGAAAATTGATAAGCACAACATCTTCTACCCTACTCTCTTCTCTCATTAAGGTTCACTCTTCGAGAAACTCCAAAAGATTCGTCAAACATGATCTTCTGCGTACTCAATCATGCTGAGTATGCCTGATCAAGCTTTGACTATCCAAGTGATCGTAGATCTTGCCGTTCGAACTCTCTGGAATACCTTCCCTACACGAAATCGGGCTCACAGCCTTTAGTTCCCTGGCCTGTCCTTGCGACCCTTCTTGAACAATGGAACAACGTCAACTAGCTTCTAGTCCCCTTTAACGTATCGGCGATGAATTAATTTCTGAAGGTAAGTAATTGCAAAACATAGACAGGGTTTATAAACATTTCTGAAAATATTGCATATAATCCTACTAAAGCATATGATATCAAAAATAGCCGAGCAATAAGTAAATACATTAAACTTATTTGTGGAGATTGTGTGGAAGCAGGCCAGTATATGCACGATTATTAAAACTTCGGAAATATATGAGCTATATGTTTGAATATTCCGATTAAACAAGAATAGTCATGCTTTATATATTCCAAATTGGGATTTCAAAAATACAAGTTCTCCCATCACTGTAAACTTCATAGTAACATAATGTAAAGTGTGATTATTTTAATACAATACTTGTACATATGTATTGAGTCTAATTATGAGAAACTGAATTCAATTAAAATATTATTTTCGAAACTCATGAGTATACATATTAGTTCAACTAATAGCGTGCGAATTTCAAGTCATAGCAACTCGTCTTCTGACGAGGCACATTGCAACATTGCCCATTTTCGATGTATTCAGACCTAATCCCAAGTAACACTAACCCTAAACGCAATTTGTCTTATAGAGTAATAAAGCACTACAGTACAGAAACAGACTCTTCGGCCCAAAAACTCAGTGCTCCTCCATGTCCCTCTCATCCACGTCATAATCCACACTTTTCTTATGTTACGAACCTGCGGTCGTTTACTGAGACTGTTTCCTTAAGAGCGCCTGAGTGAGGAAGCCGGTAGCTTCGGCTTGAAGCAGTTGAGGCTTGTAACTCTTCTATGCCCACAAGGGTGGGTTGATCATCGGCACGCAGTGCATAAGGGATGAGTGACTGTCATTTCGTATAATCTACAGGAGCAGATTTTGGAACATTCTATGGGACCAATTGTGTAACCCTTGCCTGGGTATGTTGTGCGGTAACTACTCAAAGGGACGATATTCCTGTGGCAGGTCACTTTTGGTGAGTAACTCGTATGTGGATTCGGAACGATTCGACGGACAAGATCTTCGATGACTGTTATCTCGTTTTACCAGCGTGGAACCTGTGGAATTCAACGTGAATCGCTCTCTCTCTCTCTCTCTCTCTCTCTCTCTCTCTCTCTCTCTCTCTCTCTCTCTCTCTCTCTCCTCTCTCTCTCCTCTCTCTCTCCTCTCTCCTCTCTCCCTCTCTCTCTCTCTCTCTCTCTCTCTCTCTCTCTCTCTCTCTCTCTCTCTCTCTCTCTCTCTCCTCTCTCTCTCTTCTCTCTCTCTCCTCTCTCTCTCTCTCTCTCTCCATTCCACTCTGAATGACAATATCTCTCTGCAATCATCATTTATTCTGTGGATTACTGAACCATACTAATTCGCCATCTTAAGACTTTAATAACTATTCCTAAGCTTGATAGTTACACATACACACCCATGCCACTGTCAACTTTTGTTTATCTCGTTAAGTTACAATATTATAAGTAGAAACTAATAAAGATAATGGTTTTAACATTAAAGCCTGACTCAGTGTGAAAGCTCTTGCTGCTGATTTGTTTCCAAAACTTTACAGTTCGTAACACTTAAGTATTGCAACCGAGCCTACATACATCATTTCCACTATCAGTTCGTTCCACACTCGCAGTACGCTGCAGTGAAGATGTTCCTCCCTCAGGTACCCTTAAATATTTCACCATTTCCTTTAAACTGTGGACTCTATTTCTAGTTTCGCAAAAAAAAAAATCCGTGGAAAAATCCTGCTTGCATTTACCACACTCTATATGCCTCATAAAGATTTATACTTCTATCACATCTCCATAATTCTATCTCGATCCAGGGAATAAAGTCGTCATCCAATAAGCCATTCCCTATAACTCAAGTCCTCAAGTACTAGAACGTCCTTCTAATACTGTTCTTTACTCTTTCAGACTTATTGATATCTTTCTGGTAGGTCAGTGACCCGATCTGCTTACAATACTCCAAATTTGGCTTCACCAAGGTCTTATTCAATTTCAGCTTAACAATGTAACTCCTGTACTCAATACTTTGATTTATGAATGTCTATGTACCAAAAATTCCTTAAATGAACCTTAAACACAAAGTACACTGCAGATGCTGTGGTTAAAGCAACACGTACAACACGCTGGAGGAACTCAAGACTACGAAGGGTCTCGGCCCGAAACGTTGACTGCTCGTTTCCACGGATGCTGCCCGACCTGCTGAGTTCCCCCAGCGTGTTGTACGTGTTTTCCTTAATGAACCTGTCTCTCGGAACGTTGCTTTGGAATTATGGATCTGTATTCCCAGATCCCTCTGTTCTACCACCACCCCAACCGTTCACTGTTAACGTTTGTACGATGTTTTCTCTTCCCACCTGTCTGCCATTAAGTTGCTGCTGCTATTTACATCTCATTTTTCAACTGGTGCAGTCCGTACTGCAAACGTGGATAGCTTTCCTTGTTGTCCACTGTTCTTCTCAATCTAAGAGTCATCCTCATATTTTCTGAGGTCAAATTAGAACATTATTGATATAGATGATAAAGAACAAAGCACCAGCACCGATCCCTGCAGCACACCATGAATTACAGGCCTCCAGTCAGAGAAACAAACTATCTAATACTTCTGTTAGTCTTCTCCCGCGAAGCCAATGTCGAATCGGAATGTACTACCTCATCCTGAATGCCAAGAGACTGACAAGCCTCCCATGAGCGACGTGGTCAAAGACCTTGCTATTGTCCATGAAGACAACATCCGTCGCCCTACTTCATCAGCTTTCCTGGCAATTCAGCGAAGACAACCCGATCAGAATGGTTAGGACACGATCTACCACGCACAAAGCCTTGTGGCGATTCCTAATCGGTCATTGTCTATCAAAGTACTTCTATCTCCGGTCCCTTGGAAACCCTTCCAATGATGTACCCACAACTAATGCCGGGTTCTAGCCGGCTGGTGGCGTAGTGGCATCAGCGCCGGGACGTTGGAGCGAAGGCTCCCGAGTTCGAATCCAGCCACTCCCTTGCACGCTTTCCATCTCCACGCTAGCAACTCGGTCTCGTAAAACCAAGAAACTCTCCTAAAAAAAAACGCCGTCACGAGCCTATGACTCCACTCGGAGTTAAGGAAATTGCCAATACTTCGATAGACAAGTAAGACAAGATAGACAAGATAGATGTCAAACATTCGGCCTTTAGAATTGCCAGAATGATTTATAGTTTAGAACACAGCAAAGCAGAACAAGTTCTTAATTAATCTGAAGACCAGAGTTTGGATAAGACAGCCAGGGGCTTTAGCTGTAACATTCAGATCAGCAAGGTATTGTACTTATCTTAGTTCTGAAGCATTCTTTGTTGAGATTATCTAAATAGAAAAAAAACTTTGCATATAAATATGGAATGAGATCATTGTCCTTTATTGCAAGTTGTACGGAATCTCATTATGTCAACACCTAGGTTTTATGAAGTGAATCAGGAATGGTTTCCTGACTGATGAAAAAAAATACTTTCATACAGTGCTATAAAAGTTCACTACATTGAAGATTTGATCGTCTTATGAGGAACGTTAAGGTTATGTTCCCCGAAGGTTTGAAGGATGAGGTCATCTTAATGAAATACATAATGGTGCGATATCTTGTATTTTTGAGGATATTTTCCAGATGTAAGACTTTGAACACAGTGCCAGATTAAGGTGGACCCTTTGGCAATGATGGGACATTTCAATGGAAATTTTTGTCCTCCTTTACCACAAATAGCTGGATATGCTAATATTATGGTCCGGTCCGGAGCCCGCATTCCGGGTCTTGATCAGTTCCGCGGACCCAGGACTCCGAGTCTTGTAGCCGTCTCTCCTATCACCTTTGAGCCCAATTAGTCACACATGTGGATCATCGTGGCTTGTTGGGGCTCAAGGAGGCGCACCTAGTGCCCATCGGCTGGCGGTGTATATAGGGGGCACTGGGACTGAGTGGCGTTGCCTCCGTCGGGCAAGCCTGGCCAGACTGCCGTTGCCAGGCAGGGGACTCTGCCCCTTTCCATCACGCGACCGACGGGTTGTGCCCCGAAACCTACCCAGGTGCCCCGCGACCTGCTCAGGTCCCCATGTTTCTGCCTGGGAGGTCCGGGCCCTGCTTAGGAGTTATGCGGCCGGCCCAGAGGTCTCTGCCCCTACCTATCCCTCGCTGCTGACGGGTTGTGTCCCGCAACCTACCCAGGTGCCCCACGACCTGCCCAAGCCCCCGCGTTCCTGTCTGGGAGGTCCGGGTCCTGCCCAGGAGTTATGCGGCCCGCTCAGTGAATTCCTAGACCTTGCCTGAACTCCGGGATCTTCCCGCCTTGCCTGAACTCTAAGACTTTCCCGGAACCCCAGAATCACCTTGAACATCACGTACCTCACGCACACCACGGTCACCACATCCTGTCTATCGTTTAGTTGTTCCCGTCCTGCCCCTAGTACTTCAGTGCCTGCGTCCTGCACTTGGGTTCAGCCACCTGTCCCCTTATGACAGCTAAGGGATTGTATAGACGTTATAAATAAGTAGAGATTTGGTCTACAAAAGAATTAAGCATTGAATGGGTTGGTGCATTGAGGAAATAATGACAACGATCAGGTCAGCCATGATACTAAAAGATGGAGAAGTCTTCAGGGAATATTTTACTTACTGGAATTAAAATTGATATAGATTGCTTAAGCCAATTTTACATTGATATGCCGACATATTACTAGTGCAATTACAGATTTGCAACTTTATTGTCTTTTCTCAAAATAGACACTTTTAAATATTTTAACTATAGAGTACTCACCTCGTGAAATTCGGTGGTCGCACTGCTGGAGCTGTTAGAGGACTTCCCATTGGCACAAAACCTAGTCTTCATATTAATTACTGGGGTGGCTTTACCGTCCAGGTTTAGAAATATGAAATCATTGTTAGTTGCGTCTGGATGCACATCATGGAAAAAACGATTGTAGTGGGCCTTTGCTTTCATAGCCAGCTTTATAATTGGGTGGTACTTGCAGATTCATACTTGCTTTTTGACTTCCAATTGGAGAATTCCTCTTGGAATAACGTGACGGATTCCAGCGACAACTATTAATTTCTATTCCACTTCTCTGCGCCTTAACGCAGAGGATTACAATAGCCAAAAGTAAAATGAATGACGTTGCCCCAAATGAAATAATTAAATATAACTTTACACCTGATTCCCATGACCCAGAAGACGTCGCTTTGCTTACTTTAGATATATTTTCTGTCGTGGTGTCCTGCACTGTTACCTTGATGATAACTGTAGATGAAAGTGATGGTGTTCCTTTGTCCTTGACTAAAACTGTAACAATTTGCCTGAACGAATCTCTAAGCAATAACCGGCGAATTGTCCAAATTTCTCCTGTTTCAGGAGCTATAGTAAACAAACTGTTGTCAGTTGGCTGGAGAAGCTGATAGACAATTTGGGCGTTTTGTCCAGAATCTGCGTCTGTGGCTATCACCTTTGCGAGCAAGTAACCCGAATCTGCAGATTTAGGTATGGCCTCCTCTACTGCGGAATCCTTATTTGGTAAAGGAGAAAGGATTACAGGGGCATTGTCATTCTGATCTGTAACGACTATGTTCACTGTTGCGTTACTACTGAGCGGCGGTGACCCAGCATCTTTTACTTGAACGTGGACCTGAAACTTTTTGACTTGCTCATAATCAAGTGACTGTTGCACATAGATTTCACCAGTAGATGAATTGATCGAGACGATGTTTAAAATAGGAAATCCATTGATAAGCTCATCCAAAATATAAAAACTCATTTCTGCGTTATGGTTATAATCAGGGTCAGATGCTGATATAGAACCAATAGAAGCTCCCCTAATATTGTTTTCCTCCACATATATGGTAAACTCGGCTTGCGTAAAGCGTGGTGCGTTGTCATTTATATCGGAGATCTCTACTTGAATGGTTTTACTGGTGTGGAGTCGAGGGACTCCTGCATCTGTACATGTAATAGTGATGTTGAAGTCAGTATTTTTCTCCCTATCTATGTCACTGGTGGTGGACACTGTGAAATAGCTACTAAAAGATCTATCCAGCTTAAAGGGAATATTATCTGTAACGTGACACGAAACCTTTCCATTCTGACCAGTGTCTGCGTCTGTCACTTTTAAAAGAATTGCTGCAGTTGATAGCGGCGCGTGTTCTCGGATTGGACTGAATGTGGAGGTTATTGTTATTTCAGGAGCGTTGTCATTAACATCGGTAACTTTGATAATAACTTTACAGTACCCGGGCACAGCAAAAGGTCCGCCGTCTGTAGCTTTAATAGAAATAATATAATCTCGCGTTTCTTCAAAATCCAGGCTACCAATTACTCGTAGCTCTCCAGTTTCAGAATCCACCGTGAATAGTTGTTTTACACTCTCTGGAGTATTGTCGCTGAAATAATATTTCACATCGCCATTCAGACCTTCGTCTACGTCAACAGCCTTAACTTTTAGCGTCAAAACACCAATCGGTGCATCTTCTGCAATGCTGATCTGATAAACGTTCTGTTCAAAAACTGGCATGTTGTCATTCACATCAAGTACCGAGATAATAATGCTTGTAGTTCCGGTTCTTTGAGGAATTCCTCCATCAATTGCCATCAGCGTTAGCCGGTGAGTGGATTGTTGCTCTCGGTCCAATGGTCGCTCAAGCACTAGTTCTGGCGTACTGATTTGCGTATTAGCTATTTCCCCGTCCAAAATGAAATGCTCGCTGTGACTGAGCTGATAGGCACGGACACTGTTTGTGCCGGCATCTAGATCATGCGCATTCTGCAGCCTGAAGCGAGTCCCTGGAGACGTCATTTCTGAAATATTCAAGGAGTATTCCGGTGTATCAAAGACAGGCGAATTGTCATTTATATCATAAATTTCAATGTTAATCCCATAGAGTTTCAGCGGATTTTCCATTACCGCCTCCAATTTCATTAAACATTCAAGGGTTTGATCGCAAAGCTCCTCCCTGTCTATTTCCTTATTTACGACCAATATTCCTGTTTGCATATTCACATCCACATATTTTGCTTTATGCTGAGAGACAATCCGAAAATTGCGAGCCGAAAGCTCCGCAACATCTAGCCTCAAATCTCGCGCAATGTTTCCAACAAAGGCGCCACGCTCCAGTTCCTCTGAAATGGAGTATCGAAGAAGCCCGCTAACAGATATCGACATGCATAGGAATACTCCGCAAAATGCTCGCATTTTCCACCGTAGAGAGCTCATTAAATCCGTCATTTCTGAGTTAATTCAAAATACGATCCGATAAGACGGTATTATTTTAAATGAATAACAATTTACAAAAGGCACGTTTGCTCATTACCTTGCTTTGGAAACAAACCGCTCAACGTCCAATTGTATTTCTTTTGTGATTGCCAGTTCTCAATACAAAACGTAAAGTTCCCAAATTTTCAGAAATGTACTCTAAGACGTACATAGTAGATGCAGCAATGAATTCAGTTTGTTCTCCAGTGCCGAACTGTCTTTTGTTTAATGGGCCTAGTGTTGGATCTCTTGCCACATTTCAGCGCCTTATTGGTAGACAGCGACACAAAGAGACTGAATCAATAACAACACAAAATGCTCTTAAAGCTTGCATGTCCTCGCTGGACACAATAAGGTGAGAAATTGCTGAACCTGGTGCAATCTAATGTAATGCGTCTTCTTTTTCTTTGTTTCTGTTTACTCTTGCTTACTTCTGTTTACTCATAACGTTTGGCATCTACTTTCTCTGACATATCCTTTACATCTGGCCTGTCCTTACTGAACTTTGGATATTCTGAAGTGTTTGCCTAATGTCTATATTCTGGAAGCATCCACGTAAACAAAGTATTTGATTCTAATCAGCATCAAATAGAATGCATTAGTTTCCTTCTACGGACTGAGAGTTTATGTACAGATTTACAGATTTAATTGATGTCCTTCAAAATTTATTTTTCTATTTAAATATCAAACACTTCAGTGGAGTTCAAATTCAGTTTTTATCTTCACAAACATTTAACGCGTGATATGTGTTTGTTTGCGACAACACACTTCAGGATGTGCTGGGGTAGCCTGCTTGAGTGACCACCATTCCAGTGCCAGTATAGCATGTCCACAATACTCAGAAAAAAAAAACAAACAAAACAAAACAAAACTGGCAACAAAACAAACCGGAAGAGGTAGCACAGGTTCTGTGGGTGGTACCGTTATAATTACTCTACTATAGCGTGTGAGAATAGAACTGAGCTTTTTAATAGCTTGGTTCCAATATCTCAACAAACTTTATAATATCAAGTTGCTATCGTTTTAATGTGTCTCGTACAGAATGGTGTATAATTGTCATTGGCAAAATAGTCGTGTAATTGGCAAAATTACATGTATCATTTGAGTTGTGCCTAGCCACACAGTCGTGGGTGTAGAGAGAGAAGAGCACCGGGATATGCAGGCATCCTTGAGGGACACCAGTGTTGATTGACAGCGAGGATGTTGTTTCAGATCCGCAGAGATTGTGGTGTCCCGGTGAGGAAGACAAGGACGCAGTTGCAGAGGGAGATACCGGGGCCCAGGTTTTGGAGAGTGTTGATTCGAACTGGGAGAATGGTTGTGTTGAACGCAGAGCTGTAGTCAATAAATAGTATGTATTACTATTGACCAAAAGATACAAGACCAAGTGGAAAGCCAGTGATACTGCGTCCACCGTAGACCTTTTGTGTCAATATGCAAATTGCAAGGGTCCAGGTCCTTGCTTCGGCAGGAATTCATTCTAGCCATAACCAACCTTTCAAAACACTCCATCGCTGTAGATGTGAGTGCCACTAGGCGTAGTGCAAGAGGCAGCTTACCCTGCGCTCCTTGGACACTGATGTGATTGTTGCCCTTTTAAAGCAGGTGTAAGCAGTGAGAGATTCAGGATGTCCTTGAACACTCCTGCCAGTTGCTTGACAAAGAACCCTACCAGGTACACAACCAGGTCCTAGCGCTTTGCAAGTGTTCACCCTCTAGAAATATGTTCTAGTCGTACCCAACAGAGAGAACAGCGTCACCGGAAGCTGAAAGCATTCTCACAAATGTAGTCTTATTTTTGTTACGAATCAGTAGTAATAGATATGAAACTGAGACAGGGTTTATAAACAAACCACAAGATTTATTAACCACTGCTCAAAAACATTTAAAAGTAAACAAACGACTAACCTAACAGAAAGTTAACAGTTAGGCGGCTATATCTAACAAACAGTAAAACTTAGAATCTGCTCTTAACGAGTTCTCATCCAAGCATAGACTTGAAGTGGTAGATTCAAAAGTCCATATGATCTACACAGTCATTAAGGAGAGACTTCCCCGAAGCAACGATTCCTTCGAAGTAATGACGAATCTGTCGACCACAGCCGAGAGATGCCTTGTCCGAAGAAATCATGAAGAAATAAAGGAACTGACCTTTTTGCTGGAGGGTGGTCACTGCAGAAACCTTCGCCACCTTGCAGGGGTTTAACTCAAATGTGCACGGCACAATTCCCAAATGAAGATTCAAAAATGCTTCTCCTTTCAGATACTGCCTGGCCTGCTGTGTTCCACCAGCATTTTGTGTGTGTTTTGTTTGAATTTCCAGCATCTGCAGATTTCCTCGTATTTGCTCTTCAAAAAAGTCGCTCATTTCCAAGAAGCTGAACGACATTAACTTTATCAAATCCTTTGAACTCGGATAACCGTGGTAATTCCTTCACTCTCCGATACAGGACAGCAAGGGAAAAATAATCGTGCAAGAAACAAAACCGGTCGAGCCTCCACACCTCCGACCAGCAACAACAAAGTTGCACAAAAATAAAAATGAGAACTGCGTCACAGTGGTAGGTTTTGTTTAAATAACGTTTGTAACATGCCATCACGTGACATAACATCACCCCACGGTCATGAGACAATTACATCATCCCACTCAGAAGCCCATTACATCAACCCACTGTCCCGTGATCAAACTGTGGGCATGTAACATTCTCCCTTTCAAAATATAAATAAAAGTAGTGAGCTCATCTGTGAGTGAAACATCACTGCTATTTCTGAAGTTAGGTTTCGCTTTGTTGGAAGTATTGGCCTGCAAATTCTGCCAGAGTTGACATGCATCCGATTCCGTATCTCAAACGGTATTATTTTTGTGCTGTTTCGTATGTCGTAGCTAGAAGTAGACGACAAGATCATTAGACCTCATTGATAGTTCTGGGTCGCTCGTCTTGAATGTCATAGATAGAACCCTTAATAGACACTGGCCTTCGATTTCGGTTTGTTTTCAGTGGTCAAGCGTGTTGGCTCCTCTGGTTGCACAGGTGATATATATGTGGTTGTTGTTCAGAGACTTCTTCAAGATTCCCTGTAATGATAGGGAAGGCATAGGGTGTGCTGTTTCATGAAGAGTCTAATATCATTAAGGAGATAGGGAAGGTATAGGGTGCGCTGTTTCATGAAGAGTCTAATATCATTAAGGAGATAGGGAAGGTATAGGGTGCGCTGTTTCATGAAGGGTCTAATATCATTAAGGAGATAGGGAAGGCATAGGGTGTACTGTTTCATGAAAGGTCTAATATCATTAAGGAGATAGGGAAGGCATAGGGTGTACTGTTTCATGAAGGGTCTAATATCCTATAGGTCTATACCCATTTTTTTATGAATGGGGCATCGTAGCACTTAGGGTAAGGCACATGTCTGAAGCTTTTGCACCTCCACGCAATCAATGATACCAGCTAATTATTCTGCGTAGGTTCAATAGAATGTCGAAGATCTTGCAAAGCCTTTTGGCCAAAACAAAATCTACAAGGTAATATAAAAAAATAAGTTCGTAGCAATAACATCTAAATTAGTCCAATGTCCAGTACAACTTCAAATTTTTCACTTCTTTAATGAACTTTATAATTCTGCTAACATTTCCTGAGAGGGAAAGAAATAGCCTACCATATAGCGCTAATTCATATATTTTACAGTCCTCTTTAGTGTCACCGTCTTCGCTAGTCTACTCCTTGATCAGGAGTTTCGTTTTCCCCACATTCATTTTACTTTAACACGCAATACACAATCTGCCTCGCTTTTCCAGAGCAGCAAAAATATGGTTAGTAACGTTTAACGTCCCAGTGATGTCCATGTCAAGAAGTGAATATCTAAGTAACAGCAAGCATAATTGACAACTTCTCACAGAAATATAAATGAACTAATTTCTTGAACACTGCATTCTGTGAGCAGAAAAAACTCCAATGCACCACGTCGACTGCATACTGATGTTCCTTCACCCACGCAGAGAGCTGAAGCCTGATCTCATTTTCTATGAGAAACAGCAAAAACAAATAAGAATGTGATATTTGGTGACTAACTTTACGCCTATTGACTGGGTCTTGCAGACTGCAAAAGGACTGGGTGAGATAGAGTTGTTCAAAGATGTTCGGGGAAGTTTTCTTAATCAACATGTAGAGCTCCCAACAGAGAGCGCAATACTGGATGCCTCTTATGGAATGAGACAGGGCAATTTTGAGAATTGTGGGTAGGGAATCACATTAGATCCATTGATCATAAATCCATGAGTTTCAAGTGTTGTTGGATGCAAGGACACTAGTGCTCGGTTTGAGATTTCAGATTGGGGAAAGTCCAACTTTTATGGCATCAGAAAAGGACCGGCGGTAAGGATTGGGATAAGTTGGTTTCTGGCAACGGGGTACTCGTTAGGTGGGAGTCGTCGAATAGTGAAATGTTGAGAGCGCAGAATTTGTATGTTTCGATTGGAATAAAAGGTAAGGCTAACAGGTTTATGGACCCTTGGTTTTCGATAGATTTTGTGGCGGTAGTTAAGAAGAATGAGTTGTAGGACAGCTACAGGTATTATGGAAAGTACGTATATTTTTTATTTAAAATAAGCTTTATTTGTAACAGGCACTTCGAAACATACCGTGAATTTCTTCGTTTACATTCACGACGCCGGCCCCCTAGGCCTGAGTCGACGTAGTAGTAGTGAATTCACAAGCAGCATTCTCCGAGGATTGCGTCGCCATGCTTCTGGCTCCATCATGGCATGGCCAAAACTCACTAACCATAGCTCCTATTTTGAGAAACTTGGCAGGAAACCGGTGCACCTGGAGGGTGCACACGCGGTCACATAGAGAAAGTACAATGTGACAAGAAGGAGGATTCCATCACTTTGATAGATATGCTGTATTAAGGGCAAAAAGCTAGTAAGGGACATAATTTTCCACTTGAAGATCAATGCAATCACCTATGCATGCATCTGAAAGAGGCTGGGGGAATCTTAGATGGACAGATACAGTGACTTGCGAGGCAAAGGGTAGTGAATTCATGGACCGAATTCGGGTTATGGAAGATAATTCTTTCAGCAGTGAGGCATATTGGTATGAATAAGTTCCCAGATCTGTAAAGGATGAATCTTCGGACCTTGCTAGAGGCTAGTGTCGCAATTGTAGGGGTCCTGGCATATATAGCCACGGATGAGCTGCCAGAGGACTGTAGAATGTCTAATGATGATCGGTTGTTCAAAAGAGGTTCTCATTATTAAATGGGAATATTTTGTCCGTGAGTGTGATATCAGTCATGTAAAGTTATTAGAAGGATCATAAGAGGCAGGATATAGGTATTTTGATAGACGGTGCCTGATGAGGGTAGTCAGCATGCATTTGTGCGTTGTAGATCGTGCCTAACTAACATTTTAGAGTTTTTGGATGAGGGTAAGAGGACAGCTGATGAAGGAAAGACAGTAGGCGTTGTTTACATAATTTCGGCAATGACTTTAACGAAGTACTGCATAGGAGGTTTGTGTGGAAGTTTAAAACGCTTGTCATTTAAGATGAAGCAGAAAATTCGATTCAGAATTATCTCAGTCGGAAAAGACAGAAAGTGGTCGAAGATGGTTGTCTCCCTAACGGAATGCCTGTGAATAGTGGTGTGCTGCAGAGATCGGTGCGACATTCGCTGTCAATATTCTATGATAGTGATTTAGCTGATAACGTGATAAACTGCATCAGCAAATTTGTAGATGGCATTAAAAATGGGAGGAGGGAGGACTAACACAGTGTGTGCAAGACCTACAAGTATCTGGGAGTACAGTTAGACGAGAAGCTAGACTGGACTGCCAACACAGATGCCTTGTGCAGGAAGGCACAGAGTCGACTGTACTTCCTTAGAAGGTTGGCGTCATTCAATGTCTGTAGTGAGATGCTGAAGATGTTCTATAGGTCAGTTGTGGAGAGCGCCCTCTTCTTTGTGGTGGCGTGTTGGGGAGGAAGCATTAAGAAGAGGGACGCCTCACGTCTTAATAAGCTGGTAAGGAAGGCGGGCTCTGGCGTGGGCAAAGTACTGGAGAGTTTAACATCGGTAGCTGAGCGAAGGGCGCTGAGTAGGCTACGGTCAATTATGGATAACTCTGAACATCCTCTACATAGCACCATCCAGAGACAGAGAAGCAGTTTCAGCGACAGGTTATTATCGATGCAATGCTCCTCAGACAGGATGAAGTGGTCAGTACACCCCAATGCCATTAGGCTTTACAATTCTACCGCCAGGACTTAAGAACTTTTTAAAAGCTATTATTAATGCTTCTTGAGATAGTGGTTTAGATGCATATCATATTTTTTACTGAGTTAAGTATTGTATGTAATTAGTTTTGCTACAACAAGCGTATGGGACATTGGAAAAAAGTTGAATTTCCCCATGGGGATGAATAAAGTATCTATCTATCTATCTATCTATCTATCTATCTATCTATCTATCTATCTATCTATCTATCTATCTATCTATCTATCTATCTATCTATCTATCTATCTATCTATCTATCTATCTATCTATCTATCTATCTATCTAGCTTGCAGAGTTATTGGGACCTGTTGGAAAGGAATAGATTGAAAAATAGAAGATTGAACTAAAGACCATAAGACGATGGGACATAGGAGCAGAATTAAACTATCTGGCCCATCGAGTCTGCTGTGCCATTCAATCATGTCTGATCCTTTTTTTAATCTCCTCCTCAACCTCAGTTCCCGGCCTTTCTCTCCGTAACTTTTGATGCCATGTCGAATCAAAAACCTAACAATCTCTGCCTTAAATACACCCAACGACCTGGCCTCCACAGCTGCTTGTGGCAACAACTTCCAGAAATTCACCATCCTTTGGCTAAAAAAAAATCCGCTGCATCTCTGCTTTGAAAGGGCGCCCCTCTATCCCGAGGCTGTGTACTCCTGCATTGACTCCCCACCATGGCAAAGGTCCTTTCCACATCAAGGCATTGTACAAGTACGAGGCACTGGTGAGGCCAAATTTGGAGTATTATGTACGGTTCTGGTCACCGAATTATAGGAAAGATGTCAGCAAAATAGAGAAAGTACAGAGGAGATTTGCTGGAATGTTACCTGGGTTTCAGCACCTAAGTTACAGAGAAAGGTTAAACAAGTTAGGTCTTTATTCTTCGGAGCGTAGAAGGTTGAGGGGGACTTGATAGAGGTAATTAAAATTATGAGCAGGATAGATAGAGTTGACGTGGATAGGCTTTTTCCATTGAAAGCAGGGGAGATTCAAACAAGAGGACATGTTGAGAGTTAAGGGGCAAAAGTTTAGGTGTAACACGAGGGGGAACTTCTTTACTCAGAGAGTGGTAGCTGTGTGGAACGAGCTTCCAGTAGAAGTAGTAGAGGCAGGTTCGATATTGTCATTTAATAAGAAATTGGATAGGTATATGGACAGGAAAGGAATGGAGGGTTTTGGGCTGAGTGCAGGTCGGTGGGACTAGGTGAGATTAAACGTTCGGCACGGATTAGAAAGGCCGAGATGGTCTGTTTCTGTGCTGTAATTGTTATATGGTTATCTACTCTGTTTAGGCCTTTCAACATTCACAGAGAAATAGAACTATAGCAAACCTACAGCACAATAAAGGCCATTCGGCGCACAAAGCTCTGTCGAACATATCATTGCCTTAGAAATTACCTAGTGTTACCTATAGCCCTCTATTTTTCTAAGCTCCATGTACCTATCCAGGAGTCTCTGAAAAGACCCTGGAGGTATTCACCTCCACCACCGTCACCGGCAGCCCATTCCAGGCACTCACCACTCTCTGCGTAAAAACTTACCCTTCACATCTCCTCTGTACGTGCTTTCAAGCATCTTAAAACTGTGCCCTTTCGTGCTAGCCATTTCAGCCCTGGTAAACAGCCTCTGGCTATCCACATGATCAATGCTTCTCATCACCTTATACACCTCTATCAGGTCACCTCTCAGCCTCTGTCGCTCCAAGAAGAAAGGGCAGAGTTCACTCAACCTATTCTCATAAGGCATGCTCCGCAATACAGGAACGACCTTGTAAATCTCCTCTGCATCTTTTCTACGGCGACCACATCCTTCCTGCAGTTAGACGACCAGAACTGAGCACAGTATTCTAAGTGGGGTCCGACCAGGGTCCTTTACAACAACAACATTACCTCTCGGCTCCTGAACTAAATCCCACGGTTGATGAAGGTCAATGCACCGTATGCCTTCTTAACCACAGAGACAACCTGCACCTCTGCGTTGAGTGTCCGATGGACTCGGATTCCAAGATCCATCTGATCCTCTGATACTCTGATCCTCCACACTGCCCAGAGTCTTGCCATTAATACCGTATTTTCTCATCATATTTGACCTAAGAAAACTAAACTCCTCACTCTTATTTGTGTTGATCTCTATCTGCCACTTCTCAGCTCAGTCTTGCATCCTATCAATGCCCAGCTGTAACCTCTGACAGCCCACCAGACTATCCACAACACTCCAACATTTGTGTCATCAGCAAATTTACTAACCCATCCCCCCACTTCCTCATCCTGTTCATTTATAAAAATCACGAATAGTAGGTGTCCCAGAACAGATTCCTGAGGCACAGCACTTATCACCGACCTCCATTCAGAATATGACCCGTCAACAACCACCCTTTCCCTTCTGTCGGCAAGCCACAAAGAAAATGTCCCCTTGGATCCCATGTCTTCTTACCTTCTCAATAATCCTTGCATGGGGTACCTTATCAAATGCCTTGCTGAAATCCATATACACTACATCTACTGCTCTACCATCATCAATGTGTTTAGTCACGTTCTCAAAAAAATCACTCAGGCTCGTAAGACACGACCTGCCCTTGACAAAGCCATGCTGACTATCCCTAATCATATCCTGCCTCTCAGGATCTTCTCCATCAACTTACCAACCACTGAAGTAAGACTCACCGGTCTATAATTTCCTGAGCTATTTCTACTCCCTTTCTTGAATAAAGAAACAACATATGCAACCCTCCGATCCTCCGGAACCTCTCCGGTCCCCATTGATGATGCAAAGATCATCGCCAGAGGCTCAGTAATTTCCTCCCTAGCCTCCCACAGTACCCTGGGGTATACCTCGTCCGGTCCCGGTGACTTATCCAACTTGATGGTTTCCTAAAGCTCCAGGACATCCTGTTCCTTAATACCTACATGCTCAACCTTTTCAGTCCGCTGTAAGTCATCCCTACAATCACCAAGATCCTTTTCCATAGTGAATATTGAAACAAAGTATTCATTAAGTACCACTGCTATCTCCTCCGGTTCCCTACACACTATTCCACTGTCACACATTATTAGTCCTATTCTTTCACGTCTTGTTCTCTTGCTCTTCACAAGAATTCAATGAGATCCCCCCTCATCCTTCAAAATTCCCGCGTGTACAGACCCAGAGCCATCAAACGTTCCTTCTATGATACCTGTTTCATTCCTGGAATCATCCTTGTGAACCTCCTCTGGATCCTTTCCAATGCCAGCTCATCTTTTCGAAGATGAGGGGCCCAGAACCTCACAATACTCAAGATGAGAGCTCACCAGTGTCCTTTAAAGCCTCTGCATCACATCCTTTTTCTTGTATTCTAGACCTCTTGAAATGAATGCTAACATCGTATTTGCCTTCCTTACCACCGACTCAACCTGCAAGTTAACCTTCAGGGTGTTCTTCACAAGGACTTCCAAGTCCCTCTGCATCTGAGATTGCTGGATTTTATCCCTGTTTAGAAAATAGTGCACATATTTATTTCTACTACCAAATTGTATGATTTTGCATTTTCCAAGATTATATTTCATTTGCCAATTCGTTGCCCCTTATTGCAGACAATTGTTGGGTGTTGGACTGTGGCAGTACAAACCAGCATGTAGGACTTACTCAGTGATGAATGGGGCACTGTGGTGTGTGTTACAACAGACTGATTTGGGAATAAAGGTGCATAATATCTTCAAAGTGCCATTACAAGTAGATAGAATCGGAGAGAGAGCTTTTGGCATATTGTCCTTCGTAAATCAGAGCACTGAATAAAGCTGATTGGACATATGGATATCGAAATTATTTAAGACGTTGGTGAGGCCGAATTTGGAATAAGGTCTGCAATTCTGGTCACTTAGCTAAACGAGAAATGTCAATAAGCTTGAAGGAATGCAGACAAATTTAGAAAGATGTTCTGGAACTTGAGGACCTGAGTTATAGGGGAAGATTGAAGAGATTAGGGCTATTTCCTGGAGCCTATGAGAATAAGGGGAGATCTTATTCAGGGATAAAGCATTATGAAGGATATAGATTAGATAAATAGATGCAAATTATTCTCTCCTGAGGTCGGATGAGTCTAGAAATAGAAGTCAAAGTGTTTAGCAGAATGGTGAAATGCTTAAGGGGAACTTGAGGGGGAGCTTCTTCGCTCATAGGATTGTGCTAGTGTGGAGCGAGATGTAACATGAAAGCAAAATTTAGATCAGTACAGTACATGGAAGCGGTGGGCGTGGAGAGCTATGGTGTGAGTGCGCGTTGATGCAGCTAGGCAAGAAGGAACAGGTTTGTACGGATTAAATGGGCTGAAGAGCCGGTTTTTGTGTTCTGGAGCTCTCTGATCCTATAAGTGTAAATTGGTGAAACTGCAGAATTTGGCAAAAACGCAGGTCAAGTATGGAATATTAACATCACGCATGTAATCCCACAAACTCTTAACCCCTTCACTAATTTACTGAGGCATCTGTATATACCGCTGGCAACACGCCACAATACTTTAACATCACGCCGTCTAAGGAAAGCCAATTGCAAGTTGGATCTCATGAACAGATGTCACTGAAGTTCAATTTCAATTCCTGCATACCTCTTCTAGGAAATATAGTCTCAGTTGTACCCCATGATTATACTGGATTACTTCTAATCCTCCAGTTGTGCAAATACAAATTCGCTAATTTTGCAGCAGTAGTTCAAAGGGACGGATTGCCAGCAAGGCTTAATATAAATGGGGAAGTGTGCTGAACTTCTTGTTAACGTCCTCGTCTCATAGATAAACAACAAAGGATGTGAGAAGTACAAAAATAGCACGAAAGATACATCTATTTATTTCAGCGGTCAAGACTTTCCGGTTTAAGATTATTCAACAGCAGATTATTCTTTCTCAGGTAACATGATCAATAGATTTCATAATAAAACTCAAACGTTAATTTTTTTTATCCTTCAATCTAGATCATTGATATTTTCTCGCTGTTGCCTGCAGGGCGTTTATATGTTCTCCATGCGGGAGCGTGAGTTTCCTCTGGGTGCTTCAGTTTCCTTCGACAGTCTAAAGACGTACCGGTTGGTAGATTAATTAGTCAGTGTAAATTGCCTCGTGATCAAGCTAGAATTAGATCGTGTTTATTACGTGGGAGACCTATTAACGCAGCACATAATTGAAAACCTTACTGAAAGGCCAATCTTCGTGTCGAATTAGAATGGTAAGAGATAAGGCGCACCATTCGGGCATTTTTTTGGCATTGTAAGCAAAATAAAAGAAGGTAGATATCATGGAACAACAAATTGTAAGAAAATGACTTAAAAAACAAAAGTAGATTTTGCACAAAAAGCCTTCTCGATAATGTTACGTTACTATGTTAAATCATGGCTACCAACTTATGCTATTTTACCGTCCCATAGGTTTTGATTTCCCCACTGATACAAAGAAAGATATAATAATCATATATTTATTTACTTATATACGTCAGCAGAAAATGGAGGAAATACTAAGCGTGTCAGAGAGCAAATGTAAAGGAAAAAAGAAACAATTAAGCTGTCCGCTCGTAGACCTTTTGTCAAAACATAGAAAAGTTAGGCAAAGAAGGCTTGGTTTACATTGGAGAGAACATTAGAGAGCAGAAAAGGGATATCTATGACAAAATGGAGGATAACAAATATAGCGACTAAAATATCGATGGGGACAGGAGGGAGAGGATAGAGAATGCTCTATTTTCTATCTGCCTATAAATCCACCCCCCCCACCCCCCGCCTCTCTTCACTTTTTACCACCTACTGCTTACTTGTTGTTGCTCTATCCATTCACTTCACCTATTATACCGGCTATTTGTCCTCTAACTTTCAGTAATCTTGGCGTGACTGGACTCAAAACGTTTGCCATCTATTTCTTTTCGAGGTGCTGCTTGGTCCGCTCAGTCCACCCAGCACATTTTGTTTGCACCAGTGAGCTGACAGTGTTCGGGAACACAAACATTTCATTTTGAACGTATCATCTTTCACAATTCACACCCGGCCAAATCGTGGGATTCCCATTCTCCTCTCCCTTCGCCCCACCGACCTTCATTTTCTATGAACTGGAGCAATGTCAATGTGGCAACATTACCAGACAAATGTTCCTCTCTCCGCCCCTTTCAACATTCTAATTGAAGCAGGAATCTCGTATTTGTTTATTCTATGAATATCCTCAGTACTTAATGCAATAGTTTGGAATGCCACTGCAGAAGTAATAACAACAACCCTGTTAAGTTTGTTCCTTCCGGCATCAAATGACCTAGATACCGCTTTCAGGTTATGGAAAAATTCAGCTATATTTCTTGAGATCTCATGCATAGTGTTCAATGGTCCTAGTGGAGATTCCACAATGTTGGAGTCAATAAAAAGCGATTGATATATTTTTTAAACATCTCTATTTGGGTTGTAAATGATCCCACATGACGCTTAAATTAACCCTTCCTCTCTCTTCCAGTTTCACCTCTGCCTTTATCCTTTTTACTGTGCTAATAAATCAAAGGGAAAGTGAACTCAGGTTTAACCATTTATATTACAACTCAACCCAGAAAGTAAGCCTCGGGTATTATGCAGTTGACACTCTTTGTCTCTATACAGATGTTGCATGATCTGCTGCTGGATGTATTCATAACACATAGGCAGTTCTAGCATAAGAGAGACTGGATGAACACCAACAGCAGGCTCGTTTTTGGCTGATAAGTATGTGTTCCTCCGTGATGAAAAGCAACAAGTTTATGTAATTTATTCCTACTTTGGAACTTCACACATGTGTCTCCAAGAATGGCTTTGGAATTCAAACACTGAACAAACTGGCAGAATCCCACCCCCCCCCCCCCAAAAAAAAACACTTTTGCTAATCTGACCTAGTGCTGTACGTTGAGTGAAACAGCGTGAAGGACAAATCTCATTGACTTATTTTACAGATCCATTTTCCATGAACATGTCGGTAAAAGTGAATGGTGCAGAGTTCTGTGGAGGCCACACCCTCTCTTTCGTGTTATGACGTGGCAAAGCTGTGCTAAATGGCACAAATTAACAACTGTTATTCCGTCATATTCTTAGTCCACCATCTGCAAAGGAAAACTGTACTGCTACGAGATATACGTAGTGCCCAGAAGTTGTTGTCACTCTACCATTTCCACCAGGCCTGGAAGACAGCATTGGTTTAGCATATAGTGAAGAAAGGAATAACTGCAATGGTACTGGAGGCACATAAAAAGAAAAAAAAACAAGGTGCTCATTTAGTAAAGGTACAAAACAAGAAAATATGAGATTTTCCGTGGACAGATGTAATTTGCAGCATAAGAAATTCATCGGGTAATAACTTCCTGTTCCTATCATACATAACCATGTTTACAGCTCGATAAGGTCGACTTTCAACCTTTCCCGTTCCAGGAAAAAAGAAGAATAAAAGCTAATTTAGTCTCTCAATATAATAGAAACTTTGCATCATGGTCGATATCCAGGATAATCTGCTCAGAAATCCCTCCAGTCCGATCACATAAATCCTGCCGCATGCCTAACATAACTTGACAAAGTACACTAAACGTTACCTAAGCATTTTTTGATCAAATTGCACCGAAATCTCCGAAGATTATATTCTGGGCCCGGAGTAATTAAAGCAAGAATTTCCTCTCCGTTCTGCAATTCATATTTGCGGATCATTGGCGTTTTTCAGAAAGATCCTTCAAATCTGGAATAAACTCTGTGATACCTTCATTCATGGGGCATGCCGTACCCATATTACTCCTCACAAATTGCGACGCCTCTAACTTTCCATTATTAACTTCCATGCTTACTGCTCTGCCTATCTCATCAATAGATGAATGCCTTCATTTACCGTTTAACGATCTTCCAGCTGTCAACAATAGCACCAATTTGGTGCCAATATAACGTAGTGGTAAATGCGAGGCTATTACAGCTCAAGGTGTTGAATTCAATTCCGGCGTCCTCTGGAAGGAGCTTGTACGACCTCCCCGTGAATGCGTGGGTTTTTGCTGGATGCTTTGGTTTCCTCCAATAGTCCAAAGATGCACCGGTTAGTAGGTTAATTGGACGTTGGGTCATATGGCTGTTGGGCCAGAAGGGTTTGTTCCACGTTGTATCTCGAAATAAAATATAAACGCCTGGTGATATCTGCAAATCTAAATTGGGGCAAGGAAGACTACAAGAAATATCAAGCAGAAGCTAGTTAATAGGGATCAGCTGTTTTGGGCCAAGTCTATATCAGACAAATTTTGGTCATATAAGGACGAACGACGCAGATAATATATATTCCATAAGTATGAAGGACAATAATGGGATGTTTAATGATGTTGGCACAATCTTAGTTGATGACGTGAAAGAGCACAGGTATGCGATAGATCGAATTGGTGGTATCATAAAAACAACCGTGCACTCAATGTCAGTAAGAGGAAGGAATTGATTGTGAAGAACATGAAGAGAAAGTCTAGGGTAGGCACACCAGTCCTGATTGAAGGATCAGCAGTGGAAAGGGTAAGTAGTTTCCACATCTCTGAAGATCTGCCAGGAAAGAACATACTGATGCAATTGCAACAACAAAAGCATACCAGCTCTGTATTTCATTTGGAGTTTGAGAAGATTTGGTATGTCACCAAAGGCTCCAGGAAATTTCTGCAGATGCACGTTGGAGAGTATTCTAACTAGTAGCATCACCTCCTGGTATGGAGGGGCCATTGTACAGGATCGGGAAAAAAAACTACCGAGTGCTTATAAACTTGACTAGTTCCTTCATGGGTATTATCCTCCTCGGCACCGGTACCCATCATTAAAGACATCCATCACCCTGTGCATGTGCATGTAAAGTGTTTATGGAACCGGAGGAAATAGCAGAGGTACTTAATGAATACTTTACTTCAGTATTCACGATGGAAAAGGATCTTAGTGATTGTGATGATGACTTCCAGCGGTCTGAAAAGCTTTCATGTATATATTTAGAACGAGGATGCGCTGGAGTTTTTGGAACGCATCAAGTTGGATAAGTCGCTGGGACCGGATGAGATGTACCCCAGGCTACTGTGGAGGTGAGGGGGGAGATTACTGAGCCTTTGGCGATGATCTTTGCATTATCACTGGAGATGAGAGATGTTCCGAAGGATTGGACGGCTGCGGAAGTTGTTCCCTTATTCAAGAAAGTGAGTAGGGATAGCTCAAAAAATTATAGACCAATGAGTCTTACTTCAGTGGCAGGTAAATTGATTGAGAAGATCCTGAGAGACAGGAATTATGAACACTTAGAGAGGTATAATATGATGAGGAATAGTCAGCATGGCTTTGTCAAGGGCAGGTCGTACCTTACGAGCCTGGTTGATTTTTTTTGAGGATGTGACTAAACACATTAATGAAGGAAGAGCGGTAGATGTCGTGTATATTGATTTCAGCAAGGCATTTGTTAAAGTACCCCACCTAAGGCTTATTGAGAAAGTAAAGATGCGTGGGATCCAATGGGACTTTGCTTCATGGATCGAGAACTGGTTTGCCAGCAGAAGGCAAAGAGTGGTTGTAGATGGGTCATATTCTGCATGTAGGTCGGTGACCAGTGGTGCGCCTCAGGGATCTGTTATGGGACCTATGCTGCTCGTGATTTTTATAAATGACCTCGATGAGCACGTGGAGGGATGGGTTAGTAAGTTTGCAGATGTCACAAAGGTTGGGGGTGTTGTGGATAGTGTGGAGGGTTGTCAGAGGTTTCAGTGGGACATTGATAGGATGCAAAACTGGGCTGAGAAGTGGCAGATGGAATTCAACCCAAATAGGTGTGAGGTGGTTCATTTTGGTAGGTCAAATATGATTGCAGAATATAGAATTAATGGCAAGACTCTTGACAGCGTGGAGGATCAGGGGAATCTTGTGGTCCGAGTCCATAGGACGCTCAAAGCAGCTGCGCAGGTTGACTCTGTGGTTAAGAAGTCATACGGTGTATTGGCCTTCATCAATCGTGGAATTGAATTTAGGAGACGAGAGGTAATGTTGCAGCTCTATAGGACCCTGGTCAGACTCCACTTGGTGTTCTGTGCTCAGATCCCGTCGCCTCACTACAGGAAGGACGTGGAAACCATAGAAAGCTTGCAGAGGAGTTTTACAAGGATGTTGCCTGTATTGGGGAGCACGCTTTATGAAGGCAGGTTGAGTGAACCAGATGATGAGAGCTGTTCATCGTGTGGATAGTCAGAGGGTTTTTCCCAGGGCTGAGATGGTTAGCACAAGAGGACTCAGGTTTAAGGTGTTGGGGAGTAGGTACAGAGAATATGTCAGGGGTATGTTTTTTTATGCAGCGGCTGGTAAGTGCGTGGAATGGGCTGCTGGCAACGTTGGTGGAGTCGAATACGATAGGGTCTTTTAAGAGACTTTTGGATAGGTACATGGAGCTTAGAAAAATAGAGGACTATGGGTAAGCCTAGTAATTTCTTTTTTTTTGTAATTTCTTTTTATTGAAATTCATCACGAAAACATTTCCATAAGTTGTATTTCAGATATTGTACATATATATCATATAACCATATAACCATATAACAATCACAGCACGGAAACAGGCCATTCCGGCCCTCCTAGTCCGTGCCGAACTCTTAATCTCACCTAGTCCCACCTACCCGCACTCAGCCCATAACCCTCCACTCCTTTCCTATCCATATACCTATCCAATTTTACCTTAAATGACACAACTGATCTGGCCTCTACTACTTCTACAGGAAGCTCATTCCCCACAGCTATCACTCTCTGAGTAAAGAAATACCCCCTCGTGTTTCCCTTAAACTTTTGCCCCCTAACTCTCAAATCATGTCCTCTCGTTTGAATCTCCCCTACTCTCAATGGAAACAGCCTATTCACGTCAACTCTATCTATCCCTCTCAACATTTTAAATACCTCGATCAAATCCCCCCTCAACCTTCTACGCTCCAATGAATAGAGACCTAACTTGTTCAACCTTTCTCTGTAACTTATATCATACTGTATAATACTCTGTATCATATATTCATATTTGCCAGAAATCTCCACATAATATTTAGCTGAGGTATACACTTGTAGAAAAGAGAGGACAGAAAGAACAATCAAAAGGAGAAAACTATGTACAAGTAAGGAGTAATCCTTTTTTTATACAACATATTCATTGATTTGTGAGAGCAAAATCAGGTCTCTGAGGTGTTATGCAGTTAAACCATTTTTACCAGTATGAATCAAATTGTTCCAACTTATGGTTAACAGATGATGTTATCTTCTCCATTTTGTAAATGCCCATTGTAATTTCCATTCCTTCATTTAAGGTTGATCTCTCCTGTGATAACTATTTCCTGTTAAGAGTCTTTTTACCAGCCACCAGCAGTATATTCATTAAATATTAATCTCTTTTCAGCCATTCTTGAGGTATATACCAAAAATATATGGTCTTATTTTCTAAGGGTATTTCATATTTAAACATTTCTAGTAGGGCATTATGTATCCTACTCCAATGGTCTTTGATAATGAGGCAATCCCAGAAAATATGGTGATGGTTTGCATTTGACATGCACAATTTCCCCAGCAAACAGGGAGGTTACTATCATAATGGAATTTCTAAGAGGGTGTTATAAAATATTTTATCAAGTTTTTCCATCCAAACTCCCTCCATTTCTATGAACTGGTACACTTCCATTGAGACCTCCATAATATTGTCCATTCTTCCTCAGATATAATTATCCCTGCTTCCTTCTCCCATTGTTTAATGTATGAAGTCGAAAGTGTTATAAGATTTTACAAACCCTTATACACCCTTCAAATGATTCTTACTACCAATTTCTGAATTATATGATTTTCTAAATAGCTCTATCAAGCATGTACTTGCCTTGGTTACATTTTAACCCTCCTACTAACATCTGCAAATGCCGATAAAAGTCTTGTTTCTTCTGTTAAGCGTTTCAAAACAGAACAGTGTTCCCTCTTTCATTATATTGCAAAGAATTGTTATTCCTTTAGTAGTCCAGACCTTAAAAGTAGCATCCGGTTTATTCGGCGTAACATCTGTGTCATATGCATACCATTTAAGAATTGCAATATCTCCCTCTAGTTTATGTCCTATTATAATAGCTTTCCATATTTTAAGAATCCATTTCACCCATGGGTTTTCAATAGTATTTATGTAACATTGTAGGTTGCTATCAGCCGAAATTACCTGTATGTAGGTGGAATGAATCCTCTGCTCAATGTTTGTCCATTGAGCGTCATATGATGGGTTGCACCAGCATATCACAGCTCTCAACTGTGCTGCAAAATAGTAATTCCTAAGAGAAGGTAGCCCCCCGCCCTTTCCTTGGCTAATTGCAAAGTCTGGAGACGAACTCCAGGCCTTTTTCCTTGCCATATATATTTTGATAACATCTTGTTCCATTCATTGAATTGATTTTGGTTAATCTCTATTGGTAGGGTCTGAAAGAGATATAATAGTCTGGGCAATATATTCATTTTAATGGATTCAAACCTTGACCTGAGAGTTAAAAAACGAATTAGGTTCCATCATAGGCAGCTGAAAGAGCAGGCAGAATGAAAGTGGGATGGGGGAAGGGAGAGGGAGCAAATTACTGGAAGGTGGAGAATTCGATGTTCATGCCAAGGTGCTGGAGACTATCTAGACGTATATATGAGGTATTGCTCCTCCAACCTGAGTTTGGCTTCATCATGGCAGAAGAGGAGGCCACGTATGGACATATCCAAATGGGAATGTGAAGCAGAGTTGAAGTGGGTGGCAACCGGGAAATTCTGTTGAGGTGTACGGAGTGGAGGTGCTCGACGAAGCGGTTCCCCAATCTGCATCGGGTCTCGCCGATGTAGAGGAGGCCGCACCGGGAGCACCGGATGCAATAGATGACCCCAACAGAATCACAAGTGAAGTGTTGCCTCTTTGAAGCTAATCTTTCTTTGCTTTAATACTCGCTTCGCTTCAGAATATTCCTTACGTTTCTGCAGGACTGCAGGGGGGGGGGGGGGGCAGGTGTAATCTTGATCAAAATATATTAATTCCCGTTTAAAACTACCTTCTTCTTTCCACGGACCTTGCGCAGAATCTCTGCATTGGTTTTATACCGAAGGAACCTGATTACTATTGACCATGGCTTATTTTCCCTGTTTCCAGAAGGCCTCGGGACGAGCACGCGGTGTGCTCTCTCAATGTCAAGTGCCCATGGTTGGGGGAAGCTCCAGTGTGTCCCGTAGTAAGTTTTCTATATACTCCGCCATAATCAACCCCTTCGCTCCTTCGGGAATATTATATATCCTGCTATTCTTCCGTCGTGACCTTCCTTCTTGGTCGAGTAATTTATTTTCTTGCTGATTTAACACTTTTATCATGTTACTTAGCGTCTGTTCCACATTTTCTCTGCCGCCGCTATTTTTTGATTAACGTTGGTGAGCTCTGAACTGATATCATTTAGTTGCTGTTTTATGTCACTTTGGAATTCCCGTATCTCTTCCAGAACTTTTACTAAATTTGCCGCTTCGCCTCAACGAGGCCCAGCGTCAGTCTCGCTGCCACGTGCTCGTGTAGGAGAGCCGCTGGGTGCGCCTCCCTCGTCCACAGGCTCCGCAGTGACGCGTTTTTTTAATCTCCATTCCTTTTCCCCATTCTTGTCCCTCTCATCAGTTCAGATATTTTCGAGAGATCTAGTCTTTGGCGGATTAACGGGGCGAAGTAAGTGTTTTTCCGGAGGAGCTATTATATTAGGTTGCATTCTGAACGATGACGTCACCGGAAAACCAAAGCCTAGTAATTTCTATAGTAGGGGCATATTCGGCACAACTTTGTGGGCTGAAGGGCCTGCATTGTGCTGTAGGCTTTTTATGTTTCTATGTTTTCTATGTCATCTTCTCCTTGATGCCATCAGCAAGCAGACACACACACACACACACACACACACACACACACACACACACACACACACACACACACACACACACACACACACACACACACACACACACACACACACACACACACACGCACTAGGAACAAATCGTTAACTGAGTTTTAATAACAACTTCTCAGAAAAGAAGAAGATAATAAATGCTAAGCCAACAAGGTCGCTGACTAAAACTCTCAGACTAAATTAAACCTTAACGCTGTCAATGCAAATCGAAAACAGTAAACTAGAAATAAATTAATAGTGCACTTCGAACAGCGTATATCTAAATCGGTAATCGTCTTGGACTAAGGTAAGCAGGGAGCGGTGTCATCGCTCTGCTTTGATCTACACAACATGACTGAAACAAAAGGGAGTTAAGTTCAATTACAAGGAAACCCTAAATGGCTGGAACGTGAGGATACTCATGTGCGTAATTGCCGTCTTCTTTCAGCCACCCGGCAGCGAAAGCGCCCAGATACCTCACATGCTCCCGCGGTTGTGATAGTAATTTATAGTTTATTTTCTGTATTGTGCGGTAATGTTGCCGCAAACAGCATTTGTCATGGCATGTATATTTCAATGATATTAAATCGGTTTCTGATTCCGAAGTAAGTAAGCTTAGATAACGCGATGGGTAAAGTTCAAAGCTCAAAGTAAATTTATTATTAAAGTGCATATACATAACTATATGCAATACAAAGATTCACTTCTCTTGCTACATACTCAATAAATCCATAATAGAATGATATCTGTAACAGAATCATTGAAAGACCGCACTAACCTGTGCGTTCAACCGGTGAACAAAAGACAACAAACTGCGCAAATACAAAAAGAAGGAAATAATAATGATAAATAAAGAAACAATACATTTCGAGAATATGTGATGGAGAGTCCTTGGAAAGTGAGTCCATAGGTTATGAGAACATTTGAATGATGGGGCAAATGAGTGAAGATATCCCCTTGATATCAAAAGCCTGTTGGTTGAGGGGTTCCTGACTGTTCCCGAACGTGGCGGTGTGAGTATTGAGGGCTCTGGACTTTCTTCCTAATGGCAGCAGCGATATGAGGTGGGTGTTCAGTTCCATGGTGATGCATGCTGCTTTCCTACCACAATGCTTCGTGTAGATATGCGTGGAGGGCTTTGCCCTTGATGGAGTGGACCGTATCGATTCCTTTTTGGAGGATTTTCCGTTTAAGAGCATTGGTCTTTTCAGACTAGGTTGTCATGCATGCCAGTCAGTCTACTCTCCACCACATATTGACAGAAGTCTGTCAAAGTTTACAATGTCATGCCGAATCCTCGCGCACTTCTAAAGAGGTAGAGGTAGTTAACTTAGTCATGAAGGAAAATGAAAGACACGCAAGCTTTATTGAAGAAGGGGTCAGCGGCGTTGTGTGGTTGCCGTGCGCGAACCAACAGGCACTGCGGATGATTGTCTTCGGCTTATTTCTTGTGATCGTAATACCCTGTTAGACATTGGTAATATTGAATACAGGTTCATTGTAGAGACCGACTGCGAAGAACCTGCTGTCCTCTGATAAATTGCAGACCAGGCCTAGTTTATGCTTCGATGCCGCCTGTTGTGGCCCTAGAATTCGGAGACACAGGAGCTGGCTCTGTGCCGCTGGGTTCCCCGCTGAGTTGCGGGCTGGTCCCTTCCGTCGATGCTGCCCTCCAATTTTCTCTCGGTGGGAGATAAATTGGATTGTCTTCGTCTGCGGATGCAGTTGCGCGATATGAGGAAGTGCTGTGGGCCAGTCCTACAGAAATATGGCTCCAAGACAGTATCTATACTCCGACGATCTACAAGCCATGACATTCATGGACCCGGACTATATTACTATTACTATTAAACTGTTTTTCAATTATTATAATAATATGTATTATATGTGCTGAGTGCTATGTGTGACTGCTGGTTCTGAGTACTGCACTTTAGCCCCAAAGGAAAACTGCTTCCTTTGCCTGCATTGATGTGTATGGTTGAATGTCAATTAAAAGTAAACTTGGACTTGAACTTGAAGAAGTGAAACAGGGATAATTCTGGAAATTATAGACTCGTGAATCTGACGTCAGTGACAGAGAAGATACTGGAAGATTCTTAGGGACAGGATATGAGAGCAATAGACAAAGCATAATCTAGTTACGGACATTCGGAATGGTTTTATGCAGGCCGTGTCTACTAACGTGCTTCAGTTCTTTGAGAAAATAAGGAAAGTGATTAATTGGGATAGAGAAGAGGATGCTGTTTTCATGTATTTTAGTGAAGCTCTTGACTAGGTCCCGCATGTTAACTCTCCCAGAAAATTAAGATGTCTGAACTCCATTGCAACTTGGCGGGCTGAATTCAGCATTGGATGCCCATAGAAGAGGTATGGTAGTGGTCGATTGGCCTCATTCGTACTGCATTATTCTGCGACGAACAGTTTTCCTTTGGGATGTTTGAACTGCTGACGTGGATGGGTGGGTTAATACAAATGTCTGCCCTTCTCACAAAGAGTTGTGACATTGTTGATAGTGCAGGGGATTGCTAATAGACGCGACGAGATATAAATCAATTGCAGATATGGGTGTAAAATGACCACTGGAATTCAATCCGAATAAGTATGAGATGCTGAACTTAGGAGATCAAATATAAAGGGACGGTACGCAGTTAATGCTAGAACCTTAACCGTGTGAATGTGCCCAAAGGGTCTGCGGTCCAAATCCATGAAACCATAATATGGTTATTAGGACTTGCTTGTATTTATTAATAAGAAAGTTCATTTAAGAGCCAGAACGTTACTTTGCAGGTTTATAGAACTCTAGCTAAGCTGCATCTGGAGAATTCCATTTAATTCCGGTAGCCTCATCAAAAGGAGGAAGTGGAAGTTCACGAGAGGGCGCAGAAGAGGTTAGCCAAGAGACTACCTGGATTAGAAGCCATTTGCTATAAGGAAATTTGGACGAAGTTGCTCTGTGCTCTCTGGGACGGCAGCAAGTGGACTGTTATATTAAATTATCAACTGCATAGATATCGTTGTTGTGTATCTATACATAGGACAAGAACCTAATCCTAGAAGGCGTCGACTAACACAATCCCCCTTGTGAAGGGAAAAACAGTTGTATCTCAGTCTACAGAGTAAAACAAAACCCTGTAACGGGATGGATAGAGAATGAGCCAAGTGACAGGAAAGTGAGTGGCAAGAACACTTTATCAAATACACTTTCTGTGCGCAGGTATTTCAGCGAGGCCATTACGATTCACATAGGGTTATGGTTTGAGCATAGGTGTGCTGGATGTATCTTCCAAATTTTAAAAGTAGCCAAAATCTATATGCGTGTGAACTGTGTAGACGTTGATAGTTGCATTAGCAGTTATAGGAGGGTCTGTGAAATAGTTAATTATGGAGCACGGCGGTAAGCGTCACGCTTTAAAACGCCAGCTGAAAGATTGGGATTCGACTGCCGCCAGTGTCTGTAAGAAATTTGTTCGTTATCGCCGCATCTTGGGAGGTTTCTTCCTGATGCTCCGGTTTCTTTCCTCATTTAATAGACGTGCGGGCTTGGATTAGTAAGTTGTGGCTATGCTATATAAGCAATGGAATCTTGGCGAAGTTTGTAGTCCTCATCCAGCAGTTCTTCGACTCAAACGTCACGCCATGTTTCGATGTATAGAAGGACGTGATCAATGAGCATATTTTTTTCAATTATGGATGATTATTATCTTTAACCATAAGCAGGGGAGATATTATTCTATTTTCAGAAGGGCAGATTGAGTAGAACCTAAATATTGTGTCCTTTTCATGATGGCAGACATTAGAAAAAAAAGAGCATTCCCTGGAAATTCCATGTGAAACGGGGATATCTGTTTTTTTCCCCCTTATTAGGGAGAGAGGTGTCCGTGGTATGTCGAATTACTGGGTGAACGAGTAGTTTTGGGGATACAGCAAGTCTGTGTCTTTATTCATGCTTGCTGCTCTTTTTGGTGGTGGGGTTGGGGGTCGTTGTCTTGCCAGCGGTGCGTGGGAGGTGGGATCTGGGGGGCTTTGGGGTTCTAACGTTTTAATTGTTATTCATTTTTTTGGGGCACTCTGTTTTCGTGGATGTTTGTGAAGAAAAATAATTTCAGGATGTGTATTGTATGCATTTCTCTGACATTAAATGTACCTTTTGAAAACTATTGAAATATGTGGAGAGAGTGAGGTCCTTTTTTTATGAAAGGGGCTGGAAATAACCTGAAAGTTATTAAAATGATGAAGAAACTGGAAAGCCCAAACGATAGTCAAACCAAGAAATGGAAAGCAAGGTGTGAAAGAGATGAGCAAGTGAACCAAAAGATACAAAAGTAATAACTTTTCTTCATTTAGTATGATTGGAATTAACCCGAATTCAGGGGCGGAGGCACTAATTACTGGAGGCTGACTGAATCATAGTATTTCAAAGAAAACTGAAAAAATATTCAAAATGAAAACAATGCATCATTGCGGATATGGCATTCTTCTTTGTCTTCAACCCATCACCTCTCCTGTGGATTAAGCCACGGACACCAGTTCGCCCAAGTCTTCTATCGTCAAACAGTCTTTCAGCTTGTCTGCAGATGTAGCGCATCATAGAAGATCTCTCCTCGCCCAGGGTCAAGGTCATTGAAACGCCTGTTGGCGTTTCTGTAGCTCTGGGTTTATACGGAATGAGCTTGCTAGCCTCATGCCCAACCATCCTCCTTTCGCAGCCTAGCTTGGGACTGTTCATGGCAGAGTTTGGATAGGAGATGGGTAAAGGTAAATGAATCACTTGTTACTGAGACCAAACATAAGCTTGCTCAGCTAAATAACCTTCATCTTTGTGGCTATCATCAGTGAATAGATTGTCTTGTAATTCTATCCGACTGTGATGGATAAAAACAAAATCTAAATCGAGAACTTTCCTGCGGTTCCACGTGTCAGTTGTTCCTAATGTGTGCTGCTGGACGGCTGACAGCAAAATGGTACAACTACTTCGAGCTCCAGCATTTGAGGATCCCCCAAGTTATATTTTCCTCCCACGCTTACTACGGGAATGTGCTGCTTGCCCAAAACTGGACCTGGAATTGTTCCTGACGCAGGAAATAGGATTCGTTATTGAAAAACTATTCAATACTATAGCAAACCATAAACAGCTCTCTGTGTTAGCGTGAAACCTCGGTACTGGCGGGGTATTCTTTCGTCTCACAGCCTGAGGGAAGAAGCTGTTACCCAGTTTGCCAATCGTTGTTCTGATGCTCGTGGGTCAAGGAGATTGTGGGATGGGTATCAGGGATCTTCACATACAAGTATCCAGACTGCCACTTCGGCTCCTATTGAGATTTGCAACATTGCCTTCTTATATTCATAGAAACATAGAAACACACACAAAAAAAACCATACAGGACAATACAGGCTCTTCGCCCACATGCCCCGAACTTAGAAATTACTATGCTTACACATAGCCCGCTATTTTTCTAAGCTCCATGTACCTATCCAAAAGTCTCTTAAAAGACACTATCATAATCGACTTCACCACCGTTGCCGGCAGCCCATTCCACGCACTCACCACTTCCTGCGTAACAAACTTACCCCTGACATCTCCTCTGTACCTACTCCCCAACACCTTAAACCTGAGTCCTCTTGTGCTAGCCATCTCAGCCCTGGGAAAAACCCTCTGACTATCCACACGATGAACAGCTCTCATCATCTGGTTCACTCAACCTGCCTTCATAAGGCGTGCTCCCCAATACAGGCAACATCCTTGTAAAACTCCATTGCCAGCTTTCTATGGTTTCTACATCTTTCCTGTTGTGAGGCGACCAGAACTGAGCACAGTACTCCAAGTGGGATCTGAGCAGGGTCCCATATAGCTGCATCATTACCTCTCGTCTCCTAAGTTCAATTCTACGATTGAGTAAGGCCAATAGACCGTATGCCTTCTTAACCACAGAGTCTACCTGCGCACCTGCTTTGAGCGTCCTATGGATTTGGACTGCAGGATCCCTCTGATCCTTCATACTGCCAATAGTTTTACCATTAATACTATATTCTGCCTTCATATTTGATCTATCAGGATCTTCTCCATCAATTTACCAACCACTGAAGTAAGAGTCACTGGTCTATAATTTCCTGGAATATCTCTACTCCCTTTGTTGAATAAAGGAACAACATCCGCAACCCTCCAATTGTCCAGAACCACTCGCATCCCCATTATTGATACAAAGACCATCACCAGAGGCTCAGCAATCTCCTCCCTTGTAACCAACAGCAGCCTGGGATACATCTCATCCGGTCCCGGCGACTTATCCAACTTGATGCTTTCCAAAAGGTCCAGCACATCGTCTTTCTTAATATCTACGTGCTCAAGCTTTTTGGTCTGCTGCAGGTCATCACTACAATCACCAAGGTCCTTTTCCATAGTGAATACTGAATTACAGTATTCATTAGGTACCTCTGCTATTTCCTCCGTTTCTATGCACACTTTCCCACTGTCATACTTGATAGGTCCTACCTTGCACGTCTTATCTTCTTGCTGTTCACATACTTGTAAAATGATTTGGGGTTTCCCTTGATCCTGTCCGCCAAGGCCTTCTCATGGCCCCTTCTGGCTCTCCTAATTTCTTTCTTGAGCTCCTTCCTGCTAGCCTTATAATTTTCTGGATCTCTAACATTACCTAGCTCTCTGAACCTTTTGTAAGCTTTTCTTTTCTTATTGAGTGTATTTATTACAGCCATTGTACACCATGGTTCCTGTACCCTGCCATAACTTCCCTGTCTCACTATATCGTACCTATGCAGAACTCCACACAAATAACCCCTGAACGTTTGACACTTTTCTTCCGTACCTTTCCCTGGGAACATCTATTCCCAATTTAAGCTTCCAATTTCCTGCCTGATAACTTCATAATTTCCCTTACTCCAATTAAACGCGTTTCTAAATTGTCTGTTCTTGTCTTTCTCTAATGCTATTGTAAAGGGCATAGAATTATGATCACTATCTCCAAAATGCTCTCCAACTGAGAGATCCGACACCTGACCAGGTTCATTTCCCATTACCAAATCAAGTACAGCCTCTCCTCTTGGAGGGTTATCTACATATTGTATCAAGAAATCTTCCTGAACATACCTGACAAACTTCACCCCGTCTAAATCCCTTGCTCTAGTGAAATGCCAATCGGTATTTGGGAAATTAAAATCTCCCATCACGACAACTCTGTTATTATTACACATTTCCAGGATCTGCTTCCCTATCTGCTCTTCGATATCCCTGTTACTATTGGGCGTCCAAAAATATTACCCAGTAAAGATATTGACCCCTTCCTGTTCCTAAACCCCACCCACAGAGACTCCGTAGACAAACCCTCCATGACGTTCATCTTTTCTGTAGCCGTGACGCTATCTCTGATCAACAGTGCCACGCCCCCACCTCTTTTGCCTCCCTCCCTGTCCTTTCTGAAACATCGAAAACCCAGCACTTGAAGTAACCATTCTTGTTCCTGAGCCATCCAAGTCTCCGTAATGGCCGCCACATCATAGCTCCAAGTAGTGATCCACGCTCTAAGCTCATCCGCTTTGTTCGCAATACTCCTTGCATTAAAATAGAGACATCTCAAACCGTCTAGCTGAGCGCGTCCTTTCTCTATCACCTGCCTATCCTCTCTCTCACACTGTCGCCAAGCTTTCTCTATTTGTGAGCCAACCGCCTCTTCCCCAGTTTAAGCTCTCTCCAGTAGCCTTAGCAAACCTTCCAGCCAGGATATTGGTCCCCTGGGATTCCAGTGCCACCCGTTCTTTTTACACAGTTCACACCTGCCCCAAAAGAGGTCCCAATGATCCAGAAATCTGAATTCCTGCCCCCTGTTCCAATCCCTCAGCCACGCATCTATCCTCCACCTCATTCTGTTCCCATACTCGCTGTCGCGTGGCACAGGCAGTAATCCCGAGCTTACTACCTGTGCGGTCCCGATTCTCAACCTCCTTCCTAATTCCCTGTAGTCTTTTTCAAGGACCTCTTCTCTTTTCCCACCTATGTCACTGGTACCAATATGTACCACGACCTCTGGCTGGTCTCCCTCCCACTGCAGGATATCCTGGATGCGATCTGAAACATCGCGGGCTTCCGCACCTGGGAGGCAAACTAACATCCGAGTTTCTTTCCTGCGCCCTGTCTGACCCCCTAACTATAGAGTCCCGTATCACTACTGCCTTTCTCTTTCTTTCCCTACCCTTCTGAGCCACAGGACCGGACTCTGTGCCAGAGGCACCGCCACTGTTGTTTCCCCAGGTGATCCCCCCCCCCCAACAGTACTCAAACAGGAGTACTTATTGCCAAGTGGTATAGCCACAAGCGTACTCTCTAGTAATTGACTCTTCCCCTTCCCTCTCCTGACTTTTCTGTCTCCCGTGGCCCCGGTGTGACCACCTGCCTATAATTCCTTTCTATCATCTCATCGCTCTCCCTTACCAGACGAAGGCCATCGAGCTGCATCTCCAGTTCCATAACGTGGTCCCTAAGGAGCTGCAGCTCGACACACCAGGACACACCAGGTGCAGATCGGGCATTCTGGGAGGCTGGGAGACTCCGGGACCTCCCACATCTGACATCGAGCACAGAAAACCGGCCTCACACACTGCTTCCTTTTCGAAATTAACACAGGTAAACCTACCTCGTGTTGTTACCGCTTAAGCCCGTTGAGCCAAAGCTCTATCACTCTGCTACCTCTCACTCCGCTGCTCGCTCGAAAACGCTGCCCGCTGGATATGACTAGATATACAACACATGCATAAGTTATTTGGGGTTGTCCTTATTTTTTCTTTAATCAATACCATGTTCTGCCTTCCTCTTCGATTTCTGATTACATTTCAAGAATTTACCATACTGTCTATGCATAGAAAGGGTTTATTTTCTGGTTTTTGTATTCCATACGTTCAGAAGCTACTTTGCTTGTTTCAATCCTTTAGTGTTCTTTATTTGTTTAGGATTAAATTACCCTCCTAAGGAAACGCGTTGACAAGATACTCTTTAATTTCCGATATACTCTTAGTGGTCACAGAATTAGGGGCTCCCACTGTACTGTCAGTGTCCTATGGTGTTTAAATCCCCCCCCCCACCCACTCTTAATCAGCAGTTGCCTTTCTGGCAGATCCTTGTCCTTTTCCATAACTACATTGAAACCTGCCACAACGTCGTCTAAAATGTTCTCCCATAGACACTCCCAAAGATTTTCCGGCGGCATTCTAGTAGAAGGCTGAAATAGTAGCAGAATAAGCTCCATAGGTGGCATTTTAAAATATTCCACCCACCCAGGTCCTTTCACAGATTGGTAAGACAAATTAATTTTGAGGAACTTGAAATTCCTTTCATCTGTATTTTCATTACATATTTATGTTTCATTTTGATTTATTTTGCTGCACAATGGTTTACTTTACATCCCGCTCAGCACACATAAAATGCTGGAGGAACTCAGCAGGCCAGGCAGCATCTATAGAAAAAAAGTACAGTCGATGTTTCAGGCCGAAACCCTTCGGAAGAAATGGAGAGAGAGAGAGAGAGAGAGAGAGAGAGAGAGAGAGGAGAGAGGAGAGAGAGAGAGAGAGAGAGAGAGAGAGAGAGTGAGAGAGAGAGAGAGAGAGAGAGAGAGAGAGAGAGAGAGAGAGAGAGAGAGAGAGAGAGAGAGAGAGAGAGAGAGGGAGAGAGAGAGAGAGAGAAGCTGAGGAGTAGATTTGTAAGGTGTGGGGAGGGGAAAGAGAAACGTCAGACGATAGGTGAAATTTGGAGAGGAAAGGATGATGAAGACAGCAATAAAGTTGATTGGTGAAAGAGACAGAAGGACAAAAGAAGGAAGGGAGGCGGGGAGGAGCACCAGAGGCAAGAAGAGAACACGAGCATGTAAGATCTCCCAATGGCCACCCATTTTAATTCCGCTTTGCATTCACATTCCAGTGTGTCCATCTATGGCCTTCCCCGCTGTCGTGATGAGGCCACACTGAGGTTGGACGAACAACACCTTATATTCCGTTTGGGTAGTCTCTAACCTGATGGCATGAATATCGATTTCTTAAACTTCCGGCAATGCCCTCAAACCACGTCTCTTCTCTCCATTTCACATCCCCTTTTCCCTTCCTCCTTGTCCACCCATCGCCTTCCTCTGGTGCTCCTTCCCCCTTTTTTTTCTTCCTTGGCATGCTGTCTGTTTCAGCAATCAACTTCCCAGCTCTTCACTTTATCCATCAACTGGTGGTTCTCTCTCTCTTCCTCCCATGTAATTGGTCCATAGCTATACTTTTCTCCAGTACCGCCGAAGGATTTCGGCTAGAAACACCGAGAGTAATTTTTTCCATAGATGCTGCCTGGCCTGCTGAGTTTCTGCAGCATTTTGTGTGCGTTGCTCGGATTCCCAGCATCTGCAAATTTTCTCTTGCTTGCGACAGAAAGGGCAGGAGCTGTTTTCTTGATTACAGGAGGCTGTGGGAAAGCGCTGCTCTTAACATGATGAGATTATGAACGATGCGAAGGATATTGTTAGATCGGATAGCAGGAAAATTTTCCCTTTGAGATTTATGATAAACAGTGGTTCCCTACCTTTTTTATGCCATGTATCAATAGCATTAAACAAGTGGTCCGTGGGCCGTATGCTGGTAAACCCTGATCTAAAAGTAGACGACATAGATTGAAAGTAAGTAACACACGCTTTGAAGGAAATTGGACCGCACTGTATAAGTGAGTGATGCAGGCACAAATTCTTGGGGGACTTAATAATGATCGAGACCAGGGGCTCCCAACCTGCAGTCCACAAAGCCCTTGCGTAATAGTGATAATGATAATGATATTGGTCCAGGGCATAAAACAATTAGGAAACCCTGATACTGACGAGCTTTTGAATCGCCAAAGCATAAAAGGCTGTACCGCAAATCCGTCATGGAGTCAGAGCTATACGGCAGGGAATGAGCCTGTTGGAATCAACTCTTCTACACATCAAGTGATCCATCTGAGTTAGTCGCACCTCTGCGTTTAGACCATGTGCCTCTTATATTTCCTATCCATGTATCTGTAAAAAATATTTTGCTTTTTTAGCACCTCGAATCTTTCCATTACGCCATAATTCCATAAGAAATGCCATTCGGCCCATCGAATCTACCTTACCATTCCCTTATGACTGGTTTATTACCCCTCTCACCCATTCTGCTGCCTTCTCCAGTAGCCTTTGGCGCCCTCATTAATCAAGGACCTATCAACCTCCGTCTTACATATACACAGTGACATGGTCTGCACAGCCGTCTGTGGCAATTAACCACTGTCTGGCTAAAGAAATTTTTGCTTAACTCTGTTCTAAACGGACGTGCCCTATTCTGACGCTGTACCCTCTAGTCCTAGACTTCCGCATCTATTGGAAACATGCTTTCCACATCCTCTCTGTTCTGCCGAAAACTTAAGTCACTGAGAGATGCTCGACAGCTGAGACAGGGCTTGAATGCTATCATCTCTTACAAGGTGAAACTAAGTGACATTGCTGACAACAAGACTTTGCTCCTTGATTAGCTCAATGGCTTCTATGCTCCCTTTGAACAATTGCGAAGTCCCACCGCGTCCGATGAACCTGAGTTCAGACTCTAAGGCCGACGTGAGTGCATCCTTCAGGGGAATGAACCCATGGAAAGCATTCGGCCCAGATGGGGTTCCTGGCTGAAAGCTGACGGCCTACGCTGAACAACTGGCTGGACTGTTCACCGATATCTTTAACCTCTCGCTTCTAAGTGTGAGGTATACACCGGCTTCAAGCAGGCTTCAGTTATGCCGGTACCTAAGAAGAACTTGGAGACCTGCTTCAGTGACTATCGTTCCACTATGCTAAACTGATTTGAGAGGTTGGTGCTGAAGCATATCACCTCCTCCTGAGAAGCGTCCTAGATCTGCTCCAATATGTCTATTGGCACAAGTCCACAGCAGATACCATTTCATTGGCTCTTCACTCACCCCTGGAACATTTGGGTAGAAAGGATGTATACATTAGGATGCACTTTATCCACTCCTGCACGGCAGTCTATACTATCACCCATTTAAAACTAATGAACAAGCTTCAAGGCCTTGGCCTAAATTCCTCCATGTTCAGTGGAATACTCGAGTTCCTCTCGTGTAGACCAGCAGACAGCTCGGATTGGCAACATCTCGTCCACCAGCACAGGTGCAATACAAAGCTGCGCTTTAGCTCCATGCTCGTATTTATTTTAAACATACGAGTGTGAGGATAATAACAGCTCCAATATCATATTTAAATTTGATGACGACAGCCCTGTTCTGGCCGAATCTAAGGTAGTGACTAATCAGCATATAGAAGAGAGATTGAAAATCGGGATGAGTGGTGCCATAGCAATAACCTCTCACTCAATGTCAGAAAGACCAAGAAGCAGATTATTGACGTCAGCAGGAGTACACCGAAGCAGGACCTTTGGCCGAACCAGTGCATGCCGAAACGATTTAAACGGCCTACTCCCATGTACCATCCATGTACCCATCCAAGCTTCTCTCAAACGTTTACCTCGAGCTCCCGTGCACCACTCTCCCATGCACAATGCAACATTCTCACGGCCCTCTGAGTGAAGAAGTTTCCCTTCATGTTCCCCTTAACTTCTCACCTTTCACCGTCATCCTATGACCTCTGGTTGTAGTCCCACCCAACCTCAGAGTAAGATGCCTGCTTGCATTTACCCTGTCTATACCCTTCATAATTTAGATACCTCTATCAAATCTCTTCTCAATCTTCTACGTTTTAAAGAATACAGCCCAAACCTATTCAATCTTTCCTCTTTACTCAGTTCCTACAGATCCAGCAACATCCTTGTAAATTTTCTCTTAACTATTTCAACCTTGTTTACATCATTCTTGTAGGTAGGTAGCCACACAGTACCCCATAATAGGCCTCTCCAATGTCTTATAGAACTTCAACATAAAATCTCATATCCTTTGTTCAATGCTTTGATACATGAAGGCTAATGTGCAAAAAAAAATTCTTTACGACCCTACTGGTGACACCACTTTCCACGAATTATGGACCTTTATTCCCAGGTCCCTTTGATCTTACTACACTCCTCAGTGCCCTACCGTTCATTGTGTAGGACCTAATCTGGTTGGTCCTACGGAAGTACAATACCTCGCACTTGTCTGCATTGAATACCATCTGCCATTTTTCAGCCTTCCTCTCTGCCCACTTAGCTCCTAATCTTGGTGCCATCTATTTATTTACTGATCCAGTTAACCACATTATCATTCAGATCATTGATATAGATGGAAAACAACAAAGGACACAGCATTTGTCAAATGCCTTACTAAAGTCCACGTAGGCAACAACATCTGCCTTTCCTACATCCACTTTCCTGGAAACTACCTCGACAAACTCTATAAGATTGGTGAGACATGACTGAACATGCACGAAGCCATGCTGGCCATCTCTAATCAGTCCATGTCCATCCAAATATTATATATCCAGTTCTTTAGAATACATTCCAATAACTTTCCCACAACTGATGTCAGACTCACTGGCCTATTATTTCTTGGATTAAGTTTAGAGCTATTTTTAAACAGCGGAACAATATTATCTATCCTCCAATCTTCTGGTACCTCTTCTGTCGCTAATGCTGATTCACATATTTCTATTAGGGTCCCGGCAATTTCTGCACTTGCTTCCCTTAGGGTCCGAGGAAACACCTTTTCGGCCCTGGAGTTTTATCCACCTCAGGATAGCAGGATAACAAACACCACCTCCTTTCAATCTGTATAGGGTACATGAATTTGATGAATATTACCTCATTCTATAGAGTCTGTGACCTTCTCCTGAGTAAAATTACCCCTAACATCTTCTGTGTACCTGCTTCCAAGCACCTTGAAATTGTGCCCTTTCGTGCTAGCCATTTCAGCCCTGGTAAAAAGCCTCTGACTTTCCACACCACCAATGCCTCTCATTATATTGTTCGCCACTCATCCTCTGTCGCTCTAAGGGGCAAAGGCTGAGTTCACTCAAACTATTCTCATAAGGCATGCTCCCCAATCCAGACAACATCCTTGTAAATCTTCTCTGCGCCCTTTCTATGGTTTCCACGTCCTTCCTATAGTGAGGCGACCAGAATTGAGCACAGTACTTCAAGTGGGGTCTGACCAGGATCTTATATAGCTGCAACATTACCTCTCTGCTCCTAAATTCAATTCCACGATTGATGAAGACCAAATCACCATACGCCTTCTTAACCACAGAGTCAACCTGCGTAGTAGCTTTGAGTGTCCTATGGACTCTGACCCCACGGTCCCTCTGATCCTCCACATTGCCAAGAGTCTTTACCATTAATACAATATTCTTCCATCATATTTGACCTACAAAAATGAACCACCTCACACTTATCTGGGTTGAACTCCATCTGCCACTTCTCAGCCCAGTTTTGCATCCTATCAATGGCCCGCTGTAAACTCTGACAGCCCTCCACAACACCCCCAACCTTTGTGTCCTCAGCAAAATGACTAACCCATTCCTACGTTCCTCATCCTGGTCATTAATAAAAATCACAAAGATTAGGGGTCGCAGAACAGATCCCTGAGGCACACCACTGCTAACCGACCTCCATGCAGAATATGGCCCGTCTACAACCACACTTTGCCTTCTGTGGGCAAGCCAGTTCTGGATCCACAAAGCTATGTCCTTTTGGATCCCATGCCTCCTTACTTTCTCAATAAGCCTTGCATGGAGAACCTTATCAAATGTCTTGCTGAAATCCATATACACAACATCTACGGTTCTACCTTCATCAATGTGTTTAGTCACATCCTCAAAAGATTCAATAAGGCTCTTAAGGCACGACCTGCCTTTGACAAACCCATGCTGACTATTCCTAATCACATTATGCCTCTCCAAATGTTCATAAATCCTGCTTCTCAGGATCTTCTCCATCAACTTACAAACCACTGAAGTAAGACTCACTGGTCTATAATTTTCTGGGCTATCCTTAATGACTTTCTTGAATAAGAGAAAAACATCTGCAACCCTCCAATCCACTGGAACCTCTCCTGTCCTCATCGATGATGCAAAGTGCATCGCCAGAGGCTCAGCAATCTCTTCGCTCGCAAAGTATTCATTAAGGACCTTTGCCGTGCCCTCTGGTTCCATACACACTTTTCCACTTATTTATGATCTCCCCCATCTGTTATTGGGTCCAGGCATAAATTACATTTCTGGTGTTCCAGAGTACAATTTTGTCCCTTGCAATCCTTTTGCTCTTAACACAACTGTAGAAGTTCTTGTGATTCTCTTTTACTTTGTCCAGTAGAACCACTTCATGCCTTTTTTAGACCTCATGATTTCTTTCTTGTGTCCGCTTGCGTTTTTTGCACTCCATAGGCACCTCATTTGTTCTTACCTGCCGATATCTGCTATGCACCTCTTTTTTTCTCCCTTAATCCTTTTTTTTCCCTCTCTTCCTCAGGGCCTCAATATCTCTAGAAAACCAAAGTTTCCTATACTTGCTAACTTTACCGTTTATTCTGAAAAGCATATAGACGCTTTGTACTGTTAAGTGTCGCTATTGAAGTGCACCGTTGCCAGAAAATAGCCTGTCCCAATCCACACTTGCCAGGTTATTTCTGAAACCATCAAAATTGGCCTTTCGCCAAGTTAGCCCGTGGTTCAGACCTTTTTTTTCATATTTACGTTGAACAAAATGACATTGTTGTCACTAGATGCAAAGAATTCCCCTACACTAACTTCTGTCACTTGCCCTGTCTCATTCCCTAATGGCATCCAGTAGCACACGCTCTTTCATTAAGACTTCTTTGTACTGATAACGGAAACTTTCCTGAATACATTTGACAAACTCTGTCCCATTTAACCATTTTGCAGTATGGCATTCTCAGTGAATATGCGGAAGTCAAAATCACGTTCGAAAACAGCCTTATGTTTCTTCCAACAGTCCAACATCTCTTCACAAATTTGGTCCTCTAAATCCCTAGGACTGTTGGGTTGTCTGTACTATAGCCCCATTAAAGTGTTTACGCCTTGCTTATTTCTCAGTTCCACTCCTCCTCCTTTAATCTCTTCCATTCTGTCGTGTCTAAAACAACAGACCCCGGAATATTGAGCTTTCAGTCATGCCCCTGTTGCAACCAAGTCTCATTAATGACTGTAAAGTCATATGCCAGATGTTGATCCCTGTTCCTATATTGAAATAAGCGCGGCTCAGAATTCTAATCGCAATGTTCTTTTTGATTCCAGACTTTCTCTGAGGTCTCATCATGATCTGTCTCTACATTGTCACAAATAACTCTTCTGGCACTATGGTCGTTACCTCCCTGCAACTCTATTTTAATACCCACCCTGCAGCATTAGCGAACCTTCCCGCTAGGATATTAGCCTCGTGCAGTTCAGGTCTAAATCGTCCGTTCCTCAGAGGTTCCCTCCTTCCCTGAAAGAGCGCCCAATGATTCAAAATTCGTATGACCTCCCTCATACACCAACTCCTTAGCCACGTGTTAAAATGTATAATCTTCCTAGTTATGGTCTCACTCGCACGTGGCACCGATAGCAATCCTGAGATCACAATCCTGGAGGTCGTGCCCTTTAACTTATCACCTAACGCCCTGAACTCCCTGTGCAGAACCTCGTAACTCGTCCTATTCATGTCATCGCTATCTACATGGGCCACAAGCACTGGCGGTTCTCCGGCCCAGATGAGAATGATGAGGGATGCCGAGATATCCATAACACTGGCGCCCGTGAGGCAACGTATCATCCTGGAATCTCGTCCTCGCCCACAAAACTTCTTTTCTGCTTCCCTAACGAACGAATCCCGGATCACCACAGTGCGTCTCTTCGCCCCACACACCTTCCCCACCCCACCTCCCTCTGAGTCACAGAGCCAGCCTCAATGCCAGAGATCCGACTGCTGTGAGTTTCCTCGGTTAAGTCATCCCGCACCATCAGTATCGAAAGTGATTCCGTTACGATTCCATTACGATTATTATTCTACTATGGATTTATTGAGTAGGAAAACGAATCTTGGGGTTGTATATGGTGTCATATATGTACTTTGATTATAAATTTGCTTTTGAACTTTTTCTACATATTTCCTCACGTGATTCAGGATTAATTGGATTTTCCCAATCTACCTGCATATTGAGTTCCTCCATGACTATCGTAATATCACCTTTTTAACATGCCATTTCTATCTCCATTTGTAATTCGTAACCCAGATTCTGGCTATTGCTTGGAAGTCTGTCTATAACTCCCATCAGGGTCTTCGTAAACTCTCCTTAAACTTCACCCACAAGAATTCTACATCTATGCCATCTCTTTCTAAGGATTTGATTCTAGCTTATACCGACAGAGCCACCCCTCCTCCACTGCGTACCAACGTATTCTATCGATACAATGAGTACCCTTGGATGTTAAGCTCCCAAATGTGATCTTTCAGCCGCGACTCAGCGATACCCACAACGTCGTAATTAACAATCTCTAATTGTGCAAGCCAAACATTTACCTTATTCTGTATACTGCTTTCATTCAAATCAACACCTCTCTTCCTGTATTCATCACGGTATCGATTTTTCCAACTCCTACCCTCCCCCCCCCCCCCCCCCCCCCCCCCACCGCCGTTACACTTTAATCCCACTGACTACAACTCTACGCTATCATCTGTTTGGCCTTCTTCAGTCTCACACTGAAGCTCGTTGAGTACCAACTGTTCCATCCACAGCCATTTCACTCTAGTTGAAATCTCACAGGCAAAATATATTAAACCCTCCACAAAAGATCTAGCATATCCCACTCCAAGGATATTAGATCCCCTCGTGTTCAGGTGTGAAGCGCCCGTTTTGTACCTGACATACCTTCCTGAAAAGAGATCCCAATGACCCGCAAATCTGAAACACTGCCTTTAATTCTTCAGCCGCACATTCACCTCTTGAAGAACACTCCATATACCCAACGCCTTCTGTGTGGAAAATATTTCACCCCTTCCTGTGGAAGAAGACTTACTCTCTACCTTATCAGTTATATCTGAATATAACTGTTTAATATACAGTTGAATTCTGAAGTTTACATAAACCTTAGCCAAATACATTTAAACTCAGTTTTTCTCAATTCCTGACATTTAATTCTAGAAAATATTCCCTGTCTTAGGTCAGTTAGGATCACTACTTTATTTTGAGAATGGGAAATGTCAGAATAATAGTAGAGAGAGTGATTTATTTCAGCTTTTATTTATTTCATCACATTCCCAGTGGGTTAAAAGTTTACATACACTTTGTTAGTATTTAGTAGCATTGCCTTTAAATTGTTTAACTTGGGTCAAACGTTTTGCATAGCCTTACACAAGGTTCTCACAATAAGTTGCTTGAATTTTGTTCCATTCCTCCAGACAGAACTGGTGTAACTGAGTCAGGTTTGTAGGCCTCCTTGCTCGCACATGCTTTTTCAGTTCTGCCCACAAATTTTGTATCGGATTGAGGTCAGGTCTTTGTGATGCCCACTCCAATACCTTGACATTATTGTCTTTAAGCAATTTTGCCACAACTTTAAAGGTATGCTTGGGGTCATTGTCCATTTGGAAGACCCATTTGCGATCGAGCCTTAACTTTCTGGCTGATGTCTTGAGATGTTGCTTCAATATATCCACATAATTTTCCTTCCTCATTATGCCATCTATTTTGTGAAGTGCACCAGTCCCTCCTGCAGCAAAGCACCCCCACGACGTGATGCTGCCACCCCTATACTTCACTGCTGGGATGGTGTTCTTCGGCTTGCAAGCCTCGCCCTTTTTCCTCCAAACATAACATTATGGCCAAGCAGTTCAATTTTTGTTTCATCAGACCAGAGGACATTTCTCCAAAAAGTAAGATCTTTGTCCCCATATGCACTTGCAAACTGTAGTCTGACTGTTTACGGTGGTTTTGGGGCAGTGGCTTCTTCCTTGCTGAGCAGCCTTTCAGGTTACGTCGATATAGGACTCGTTTTACTGTGGATATAGATACTTGTCTACCTGTTTTCTCCAGCATCTTCACAAGGTCTTTTGCTGTTGTTCTGGGATTGATTTGCACTTTTTGCGCCAAAGTACGTTCATCTCCAGGAGACAGAATGCGTCTCCTTCCTGAGCGGTATGACGGCTGCGTGGTCCCATGGTGTTTATACTTCCGTACTATTGTTTGTACAGATGAACGTGGTACCTTCAGACGTTTGGAAATTGCTCCCAAAGGATGTACCAGACTTGTGGAGGTCCACAATTTTTTTTCAGAGGTCTTGGCTGATTTTTTAAAATTTTGTTTGTAAACTGGGGTTGTGGTATAGTTAATTAAAAGTAAAATAATCTGACTGCAAACAATTGTTGGAAAAATTACTCGTGTCATGCACAAAGTAGATGTCCTCAACGTCTTGCCAAAACTATAGTTTGCTAATATGAAGTCTGTGGAGTGGTTAAACAATGAGTTTTAATGACTTCAACCTAAGCGTATGTAAACTTTTAGCTTCAATTGTACCTCTATAAGATAACCTATCACTGCCTGGTGCAGCGGTTAAAAGAACAGGTCGCAGCCTCTGCATCATCTCCAACACAATCGATGCAATCCCGATTACATCCTCATTAGTCTTTTGCGCACCCTGACCAGCGTAATTGTGTTCCTCCTGTAGGTGGGCCGCCAGAACTGTACACAATATTCCACTTGGCTGACCAACGACTTGAAGGGTTGTAACCCAATATACCAACTTCTGGACTCAGTGTCTGGCCATTAAAGCGTGACAAATGTGTTCTTAACCATTCGGTTTAATGGCGTCTGGACTCTGGGGAAATGTTCACGATATCTGTACCCTATGACAAACAAGAGAATATCTGCAGATGCTGGAAATTCGAGAAACACGCACAAAATGCTGGCTGGCCTTCTGAGTTCCTCCAGCATTTAGTCTATGCTACTCTGTACCCCATTGGTCTCTTTGTTCTTGAGCACTCACTAGGGCCGTGTCATTTACTCTGCAAGTCTCGCTCTTCTTCAGCCTACAAAAATGCATCAAATCGTCATGTGGTAAAAAGTGCTGGCTGTAATGACATGGAGGACGAAGGGTTTATATCTCTGCCAATTTTATAACGGTATTAAAATTATAGAGTGATGTAAAAGTACAACACAGAAAAGTCCCTTCAGTCTAAAAGTTCCATCTAGTCTGGGCCGAACCATTTGAACTATCTTGTCCCATCGACCTGCACTAGAACGATAGCCACACATTCCCCTACTATCCATGTACCTATGCAAACTTATCTTAAACGTTTAAAACTAGTTCTCGTGCGCCACTTGTACCAGCTGTTCGTTCCACACTCTCACGACTCTCTGGTTGGAGCTGTGTCCCATCATGTTCCCCTTAAACTTTTTACCTTTCACCGTTAACCCATGACCTCTAGTTGTCGTTGAACCCAACCTTGCTGGAAACAGACTATTTGCATTTACCCTATTTATTCCCCTCATATCTTTGTTTACCTCTATCAAATCTCTCCTCATCTTCTACGTTCTAAAGAATAAATTCCTAACTTATTCAATATATCCATCTAACTCAGTTCTTCCAGTCTCTGTAACATCTTGTAAAGTTGTTCTATACTCTTTCAAACTTATTACATTTTCCGGTAGGCACGTGATCAAAACTACACATAATACTCCAGATTAGACCTCAGCATCGCCTTAAATAACTTTAATGTATCCTGTACTCCATACTTTTTTTTTGTTGTTGGCCAATATGCCAAAAGCTTTCTTTACGACCCCATCTACGTACCTGTGCCATCATCTTCAATGAATTATGGATCCCCGATCCTTTTGTCCTGCTACAATCCTTAGTGTGCTGCCGTGCACTGTGTAAGACCTACTTGGATGGTCCCACCCAAGTTCAACACCTCACATTTGTCTGCATTCAATTCTATCTGCCGTTTTCCGGCATTCCAGATTCCGCAGCAAGCTTTGATAGTCTTTATCGCTGTCTACTACACCCTCGTCTTGGTGTCATCCGCACACTTGCTTTTCCACATTATTACGCAGATCATTGATATCGATGACAAACGATAAAGGACCCAGCCCTGATCCCCGCAGTACTCCACTAGTCACATTTCTCCATCTACTACCACTATCTAGCTTCTCCCATAAAGCCAAAGTCTACTCCAATTTACGACCTAATCCTGAATGCCAAACGACGGAACCTTCCTGAGCAATCTTCCATGCGGTACCATGTTAAACACCATGCTAAAGTCCATACAGACAGCATCCACTCTCTTGCATTCATTATCTTTCCTGGTAATTTTCTCGAAACACGCTGGGAGATTGGTTTGACCGCGTGACTATGCTGACAATTCCTGTACAGTTCAGGTCTATCTCAATGCTCATACATCCAGTCCCTTTGAATACATTCTAATCACTTTTCCACTTCTAATGTCAGGCTCTCTGGGCAATAATTTCCTGGCTTACATTTAGGGTTTCATAAACAGAGGATCATCATTAGATATCCTCCAATCATCTGATACCTCATCTGCTACTAAGCATGAGTATAAATATGGGGACTAAGCTATAAATATTGCTATTTCTTTGTATATTTACGCAATAAATCAAAAAGTATTTGCACGGTGTATCTTATGTGCGCTCGCATTTATGAGTTCAAAGTAAATTCATTATCAATCTATTTATATGTCGTCATATACAGCCTTGAGATTTGTTTTCTTACAGGCATTTACAGGGAAAATTAAAAATAGAAAAGTAACTGTATGATAAGTAGACACATATAAACACTCAGAAACTGATAAAAATCCTTTAAAAAAAAGTCAAACAGTACAAATTAAACAATGCTTATAACATCTGTCAGGACAGATTTTGTGCATAAGGACATCTGCAATCACACTCGTTATAACGCTATTGGCTTGCCCCCGACTATAAAATCGTATGCATTTGATCTCAGAATCGACGGCAGTATGACTTTGCATCCGATTGTCGGTGTGCGCTGCACTTTCGCTGCAACTGTAGCTCTTTATACTGCACTGAGTTATTATTTTCCGTTGCATTGCCTCGATGCACCGTTTCAGTCAAATGATCTGTGGGGATAACATGCAAAGTAACACTTTCTCTGTGCCTCAGTGCAAGTGACAATAATAAAGCGGTTTACCAATTTCTTTGCAGATTTCACCTGTGTATTGCAGTGCATGAACGATTTGCTGTGACGCTGACCCGTTCTGACGACAAGAACTTGGCATGTCGTTCTATAAAAATGGAGATGACCTGCGCCAGCTTTTTGTCACGTTTTATATTGTTCATAAACTACCGCCAAGGTCATATGGCAATTAAATTCGTACATCTGCTCGCAGTGTCAGCGTGAGCGTTAAGACACTCACGATAAAAGAACGCCCCCCACCCACCCACCATCCACAGTAGGTCGCAAATGCTTTGGTCGGTCAACTGCCGAAGTTTCCTGAAGATTCTAATTTACAATGTCAGTTTTTCTTGCTGTTATTCCACCCTCTGCTGGTGGTTGCGGAGCATACCAATCTCATTTCAGTCGGTTAGTTTAAATTTGATAGTAGAGGACCACTGCACTCGGAACAATATTACTGCTCTGCGCTATTTTGATATTGATATGTCTAATACTGTCAGAATCAGAGTCGGGTTTATTATCACTGACATGTGTCGTGAAATGTGTTGTTTTTCGAACAGTTTTACAGTGCAATACGTGTTTCAATGAGAAATATATAATAAATGATAAGTAAACAAAGCTGTTATGGCCGTTGAGACATCTGATGGTGGCGATGAAAAAGCTGCTTTTGAAACATCCTGTAACTCCTCCATGATGGTTGCAATAAAAAGGCACATGTCCCGAAAATCGTGAGGGTTCTTAATGATGGCGCCTTCTTGAGACACCGCCTTTTGAAAATGTTCAGATGGTAGGTAGGGAGGCTAGTGCCAATGATGTGGCAGGCTGAGTCAACTTACATTACAAAATAAGTGGAAAGTAAAACATTCCTTTTGTAAAATAAGAAGACATAGCTGTGAATTCTACCGTCATTTTGCCAGCCAGCTCTACAAATTGACATCCAATTCAAAGGAGTGGTCATCGACTCAACGGTCTGAGGCAGAATGGTAGGACTTTGGCTCATTCGGGCTTTGGAGAGGTAAGTGAGTAGGTGGACATAATTTTTGTTTTGGAGGAATAGAGAGCATGTCTGTAAGGTTAGTACTTTGCTCTGGGTGTCATATGAGGGAATCCTGGAAATTTTCCAGTCTCCCAGATGGCCACATCTGTGCCAGGTGCACTGATATGCAGCTTCTGAGAGACCGTGTTAGGGATCTGTAGGTGTGGCTTGATGACCTAAAGTTTATTAGGGAAAGTGAGCAGGAGATTGATAGGAGCTACAGGGAGTTACTCACCCTGAGGCTGCAGGAGTTAGGCAAGTGTGTGACTATCAGGGAAGGGGTGGGAAGAGCTCATATCAGGTCATCCCCTCAGTAATCATTATCTCATTTTAGATGCTGTTCAGGGTGGTGACCTGACAGAGGACGAATACGGCAATCAGGCCTCTGGTACTGGGCCATGGCTCTGTGGTACAGAAGGGAGAGAAGATGAAGAATATGGTAGTCATAGGGAATTGGATAATGAGGGGGCAGACTGAAGGTTCTGTCAGCCTGATAGAGTAACTGGCATGGTCTGTTGCCTCCCAAGTGTAGAGTATTCTGAAAGGAGAGAGCGAACAGAAGTCTTGGTACACATTGGTACCAATGCCATAGGTAAAAAAAAAGTGGGAAGGTCTTTAAGAAAGTATTCAAGGAGTTGGGTAAGAAGCTGAAAAGCATAACTTCCAGGGTAGTAATCTTAGGATTGCTGCCTATGCCACGCGCTAACGAGCGCAAGAACAGCATGATCAGGCGTATTAATGAGTGGCTGACAGATCAGTGTAGGGGGCAGGGCTTCGGGTTCCTGGATCATTGAGGCCTCTTCTGGAGGATGGGTTACACCTGAACCCAAAGCAGCCAATGTCCTAGCAGGCAGGTTTAATAGAGCTGTTCGGGAGGGTTTAAACTAATTTGGCAGTGGGTTGGGAGCTGGGGTGATAGGGCTGAGGAAGGGGAAAAGAGAAATAAAACATAGCATTGAACAGAAATGATAGAAAGGACAGGCAGGAGAAAAGGCATAATCACAGCCAGTGGAATAAATTACAGGGCAATAAAGGTGTGGTGCAGTGAAAACAGAAAGCAACAAATACTGGACTGAAAATGTTATATTTGAATGCATGCAGCATAAGAAATAAAATGGACAATCTTGAAATTCAGCTACAGATCGGCAAGTAAAACATTGTGGTCATCTCCGAACCTTAAGGATGTCTGCCATTGGGAGCAGAACATACAAGGATATAAAGTGTATTAGAAAGGTAGGTTAGTAGGCAGAGGGGGTGGTGTTGCACTGGTATAATAAATAATATGAATTCATTAGAAAGCGGTGACATAAGATAGAAAGATGTAGAGTCCCTATTGGTTGAGGTAAAAGGACCCTAACTATACAAGTCTCCAAACAGCAGCTGGGATGTGGATTAAAAATTACAGCAGGAGATGGAAAAGGTGTGTCAGAAGGGTATGTCATGATAAACGTTGGGGATTATAACATGAAAGCAGATTGGAAAAACCAGGCCAGTACTGGAACTCTAGATAATGAATTTATAGTATGTCTAAGAGATGGCTTTTTAGAACAACTTGGAGAGTGGCTGTGCTGGATTAGGTCTGTGCAATGATCCAGAGGTGAGTTCACTTTGAAATTTGACAAGAAGAAACTAAATCCTAATGTGTCAGTTTCAGTGGAATAAAGGAAATTACAATGGCATGAGAGAGGAACTGGCCAAGATTGACTGGAAAGAGACAATAGCAGGAAGGGCAGCAGAGCAGCAATGTCTGCGAAATATGAGGGAAGTGCAAGACAGATATATTCCAAATAAGAAGAAATTTTCGAATGGAAGGAGGACACTACTGTGACTGACAAGAGAAGTCAGAGCCAAAGTAAAAAGCAAAAGAGAGGGCATACAAGGAAGCCAAAGCCAGTGGGAAGACAGAGGATGGGGAAACTTACATAAACTTGCAGAAGGAAACTAAGGAAGTCATTAGGAAGGAAAAGATGAATTATGAAAGGAAGCTGGTGACTAATATCAAACAAGATACTAAAAGCTTTTTTAAGTATATAAAGGATAAAAGAGAGTTGAGGGTAGATATACAACCAAATGAAAATGATGCTGGAGATATTGTAATGAGAGACGCAGAGATGGCGGAGGAAATGAATGCATATTTTGCATCAATTTTCACAGTGGAAGAGATCTGCAGTATACCGGACATTCAACACTGTCCGGGCAGTGAAAATCACGACTGAGAAGATGCTTAGGGAGCTTCATAGTCTGTGGGTGGATAAATCTCCTGGACCTGATGGAATTCACCCTTAGGTTCTGAAGGAAGTAGCTGGAGAGATTGTGAAGGCATTAGCAATGGCCTTTCAAGAGTCAACAGATTTTGGCATTGTACTGGATGATTGGAAAATTGCAAATGTCACTCCGCTATTTAAGTAGGGTGGAAGGCAGCAGAAAGGAAATTATTGGTGGCTAAATTTAACGATGATAGAAAGAGGGTTGGAGGAGCGGGTAGTGTTGAGAAAATAGAGAGCCTGCAGAGACATTTAGATAGTTTAGGAGAATGAAAAAAGGAGTGACAAATGAAATATAATGTTGGAAAGTATATGGTCATGCATTTTGGTGGAAGAAATCAAATGGGCAGTCTATTATTTAGATAGGGAAAGAATTCAAAATGCAGAGATGCAAAGGGACTTGGGAGTCTTTGTGCAGGATATAACATATAACATATAACCATATAACAATTACAACATGAAAACAGGTCATCTCGGCCCTTCTAGTCCATGCCGAATTCTTACTTTCACCTAGTCCAACCTACCTGCACTCAGCCCATAACCCTTCATTCCTTTCCTGTCCATATACCTATCCAATTTTATAAAAATGAAAAAATTGAACCTGCCTCTACCACTTCTACTGGAAGCTCGTTCCACACAGCTACCACTCTCTGAATAAAGAAGCTCCCCCTCGTGTTACCCATAAACTTTTTCCTCTTAACTCTCAACTTATGTCCTTTTGTTTGAATCTCCGCTACTCTCAATGGAAAAGCCTATCCATGTCAACTCTATCTATCTCCCTCATAATTTTAAATATCTCTATCAAATCCCCCCTCAACCTTTTATGGTCCAAAGAATAAAGACCTAACATGTTCAACCTTTCTCTGTAACTTAGGTGCTGAAACCCAGGTAACATTCTAGTAAATCTCCATTGTATTCTCTCTAATTTGTTGACATCTTTCCTACAATTTGGTGACCAGAGCTGTACACAATAATCCAAATTTGTCTTTCCCAATGCCTTGTACAATTTTAACATTACATCCCAACTCCTATACTCAATGCACTGATTTATAAAGGCCAGCTTACAAAAGCTTTCTTCACCATCCTATCCATATGAGATTCCACCTTCAGGGATCTATGCACCATTATTCCTAGATAACTCTGTTCTACTGCATTCCTCAATGCCCTACCATTTACCATGTATGTCCTATTTTGATTAATCCTACCAAAATGTAGCACTTCACTTTTATCAGCATTAAACTCCAGCTACTATCTTTCAGCCCACTCTACTAACTGGACTAAATCTCTCTGCAAGCTTTGAAAACCTACTTCATTATTCACAACACCACCTATCTTAGTATCATCTGCATACTTACTAATCCAATTTACCACCCCATCATCCAGATCATTAATATATATGACAAACAACATTGGACCCAGTACAGATCCCTGAGGCACACCACTAGTCACCGGCCTCCAACCTGCCAAATAGTTATCCACCACTACTCTCTGGCATCTCCCATCCAGCCACTGTTGAATCCATTTTACTACTTCAATATTAATACCTAACGATTGAACCTTCCTAACTAATCTTCCGTGCGGAACATTGGCAAAGGCCTTACTGAAGTCCACATAGACAACATCCACTGCTTTACCCTCGTCAACTTTCCCCATAACCTCTTCAAAAAATTCATTAGGATTTGTCAAACATGACCTTCCACACACAAATCCATGTTGATTGTTCCTAATCAGACCATGTCTATCCAGTTAATTATATATACCATCTCTCAGAATACTTTCCATTAATTTACCCACCACTGACGTCAAACTTACAGGCTTATAATTGCTAGGTTTACTCTTAGAACCCTTTTTAAACAATGGAACCACATGAGCAATATGCCAGTCCTCCAGCACCATCCCTCTTTCTAATGACATTTGAAATATTTCTGTCAGAGCCCCTGCTATTTCTACACTAACTTCCCTCAAGGTCCTAGGGAATATCCTGTCAGGATCTGGAGACTTATCCAGTTTTATATTCTTTAAAAGCCCTAGTATTTCCTCTTCTTTAATCATCATAGTTTCCATAACTACCCTACTTGTTTCCCTCACCTTACACAATTCAATATCCTTCTCCTTAGTGAATACCGATGAAAAGAAATTGTTCAAAATCTCTCCCATCTCTTTTGGCTCCACACATAGCTGTCCACTCTGATTCTCTAAGATGCCAATTTTATCCCTCACTATCCTTTTGCTATTAATATAACTGTAGAAACCCTTTGGATTTATTTTCACCTTACTTGCCAAAGCAACCTCATATCTTCTTTTAGCTTTTCTAATTTCTTTCTTAAGATTCTTTTTGCATTCTTTATATTCCTCGAGCTCCTCATTTACTACAAGCTGCCTATATTTATTGTAGGTCTCTTTCTTTTTCTTAAACAAGTTTCCAATATCCCTTGAAAGCCATGGCTCTCTCAAACTTTTAACCTTTCCTTTCAACCTAACAGGAACATAAAGATTCTGTACCCTCAAAATTTCATCTTTAAAGACCTCCGTTTCTCTATTACATCCTTCCCATAAAACAAATTGTCCCAATTCACTCCTTCTAAATCCTTTCGCTTCTCCTCAAAGTTAGCCTTTCTCCAATCAAAGATCACGTCCCTGGGTCCAGTCGTATCCTTCTCCATAATTATATTATATCTAATGTTATTGTGATCACTGGACCCGAAGTGTTCCCCAACATATACCTCCGTCACCTGACCTATCTGATTCCCTAACAGGAGATCCAACACTGCCCCTTCTCTCGTTGGTACATCTATGTATTGCTGCAAAAAAACTATCCTGCACACATTTTACAAACTCCAAACCACCCAGCCCTTTTACAGAATGGGCTTTCCAGTCTATGTGTGGAAAATTAAAATCTCCCACAATCACAACCTTTTGTTCTTACTACAAATATTTGCTATATCCTTACAAATTTGCTCCTCTAATTCTCGCTCCCCATTAGGTGGTCTATAATACACCCCTATAAGTGTTACTACACCTTTCCCATTCCTCAATTCCAACCAAATCGCCTTCCTAGACGAGCCCTCTAATCCATCCTGCCAAAGCACCACTGTAATATTTTCTCGGACAAGCAATGCAACACCTCCCCCTCTTGCCCCTCTGATTCTTTCACACCTGAAGCAACAAAATCCAGGAATATTTACTCACCAATCACACCCCTCCTGCAACCATATTTCACTAATAGCTACAACATCATTTGGAGAAGGAGGTCGGGGGATCAGAACAGAAGTGCGGCATGAACCAATATGATTTTTTCTTCTTCTTCTCACCGGAGTTAAGAGAGGCGGGACTGCACTGGTGTGTGACGTCGGGCAGTGAAGCGGGGAAGATTTACAAAGGGCAGAAATCCTAAATCAGGTTTCTTTTGGAGAAGGAAGTCGGAGGATCAGAATGGGAGTGCGGCGGGAGCCATTGTGATTTTTTCTTCTTCTCATCGGAGTTAAGAGAGGTGGGACTGCGAAGACGTGTGACCTCGGGCAGTAAAGCGGGGAAGATTTAAAAAGGGCACAGCCTTATACAGTGGGCAGCAGAGTGAGCCGAGAGTAGCGTGAAGGCTTAAGGGCTTGTGCTGAACGGGCTTAGGTGGAAATGGGCGAGGCAAGGTAGGTTTAGGTTTCCATTTTTCCTGTTATTTGAGGAAAGGGGGAAGTATGAGTATGAGGGCAGCATGTTGTTCTCGGTGTCGGATGTGGGAGGTCCTGGAGGGTCCTAGCCTCCCGGACGTCCACATCTGCGCCAGGTGCACCGAGCTGCAGCTCCTAAGGGACCGTGTTAGGGAACTGGAGCTGCAGCTCGATGACTTTCGTCTGGTCAAGGAGAGTGAGTAGTTAATAGAGAGGAGTTACAGTCCGGGGGCCACGGGAGGTAGATAGAGAGGTAATGGGTAGGAGAGGGAAGGGGCAAGAGTCAGGTACTAGACAGTACCCCAGTGGCTGTACCGCATGACAATAGGTACTCCTGTTTGAGTACCGTTGGGGTGACAGCATACCTGCGGGAAGCAACAGTGGCCGTTTCTCTGGCACAGTGTCCAGTCCTATAGCTCAAAAGGGTAGGGAAAGGAAGAGGAAGGCAGTAGTAATAGGGGACTCGATAGTTAGGGGGTCAGATAGGCGATTCTGTGGACGCTGTCAGTAGACCCGGATGGTAGTTTGCCTCCCTGGTGCCAGGGTCCCTGATGTTTCTGATCGCGTCCAAGATATCCTGAAGTGGAAGGGTGAGAAGCCAGAGGTCGTGGTAGATATAGGTACCAATGTCACAGGTAGGAAAAGGGAAGAGGTCCTGAAAGGAGAATATAGGGAATTAGGAAGGCAGTTGAGAAGAAGGACTGCAAAGGTAGTAATCACGGGATTACTCCCTGTGCCACGCGACAGTGAGTAGGAAAGGAATGATAGATAGATAGATAGATAGATAGATACTTTATTCATCCCCATGGGGAAATTCAACTTTTTTCCAATGTCCCATACACTTGTAGCAAAACTAATTACATACAACACTTAACTCAGTAAAAAATATGATATGCATCTAAATCACTATCTCAAAAAGCATTAATAATAGCTTTTAAAAAGTTCTTAAGTCCTGGCGGTAGAATTGTAAAGCCTAATGGCATTGGGGAGTATTGACCTCTTCATCCTGTCTGAGGAGCATTGCATCGATAGTAACCTGTCGCTGAAACTGCTTCTCTGTCTCTGGATGGTGCTATGTAGAGGATGTTCAGAGTTATCCATAATTGACCGTAGCCTACTCAGCGCCCTTCGCTCAGCTACCGATGTTAAACTCTCCAGTACTTTGCCCATGACAGAGCCCGCCTTCCTTACCAGCTTATTAAGACGTGAGGCGTCCCTCTTCTTAATGCTTCCTCCCCAACACGCCACCACAAAGAAGAGGGCGCTCTCCACAACTGACCTATAGAACATCTTCAGCATCTCACTACAGACATTGAATGACGCCAACCTTCTAAGGAAGTACAGTCGACTCTGTGCCTTCCTGCACAAGGCATCTGTGTTGGCAGTCCAGTCTAGCTTCTCGTCTAACTGTACTCCCAGATACTTGTAGGTCTTAACCTGCTCCACACATTCTCCATTAATGATCACTGGCTCCATATGAGGCCTAGATCTCCTAAAGTCCACCACCATCTCCTTGGTCTTGGTGATATTGAGACGCAGGTAGTTTGAGTTGCACCATATCACAAAGTCCTGTATCAGTTTCCTATACTCCTCCTCCTGTCCATTCCTGACACACCCCACTATGGCCGTGTCATCAGCGAACTTCTGCACGTGGCAGGACTCCGAGTTATATTGGAAGTCTGATGTGTACAGGGTGAACAGGACCGGAGAGAGTACGGTTCCCTGCGGCGCCCCTGTGCTGCTGACCACTGTGTCAGACCTACAGTCTCCCAACCGCACATACTCAGGTCTATCTGTCAAGTAGTCCACTATCCAATCCACCATGTGAGAGTCTACTCCCATCTCTGTTAGTTTGTGCCTTAAGATCTTGGGCTGGATGGTGTTAAAGGCACTAGAGAAGTCAAGGAATGTAATCCTCACAGCACAACTGACCCCCTCTAGGTGAGAGAGTGATTTGTGCAGCAAATACGTGATAGCATCCTCCACTCCCACCTTCTCATTATACGCAAACTGAAGAGGATCCTGGGCGTGCCTGGTTAGTGGCCTCAGATTCTGTATTATCAGCCGCTCCACGGTCTTCATCACGTGTGACGTCAAGGCAACAGGTCTGAAGTCATTCAACTCCTTTGGTTGTGGTTTGTTCGGTACTGGGACAATACAGGATGTTTTCCACTGTCTGGGTACTCTTCTCTGCTCCAGGCTCATGTTGAAGATGCGCTGTAGTGGTTCTCCCAGCTCAGTCGCACAGGCCCTCAGTAATCGTGGGGAAACTCCATCCGGTCCAGCCGCCTTGCTGGTACAGATCTTCCTCAGTTGACCTTCCACCTGTGCAGCCGTAATCCTGGGCGTGGGCAAGGTCTCCTGTGAGTGGCTATTTTCCTGTGAGGGAAGTAAGCCTGGTGTGGATTTCTGCGGTGAGGATGAGATTGAGCTGTCAAACCTGTTGAAGAAGTTGTTCAGCTGGTTCGTTTTCTCCACATCTCCACTTATGTTCGCCCCCCGCTTTGCACCGCATCCGGTGATGATCTTCATCCCATCCCACACCTCCTTCATGAGGTAGAGGATAATGCGTGGCTGAGGGATTGGAGCAGGGGGCAGGGATTCAAGTTTCTGTATCATTGGAACCTCTTTTGTGACAGGTGTGACCTGTATAAAAAGGACGGGTTGCACTTGAATCCTAGGGGGACCAATATCCTGGCGGGGAGATTTGCTAAGGCTACTGGGGAGACTTTAAACTAGAATGGTTGGGGGGTGGGAATCAATTTGAAGAGACCAGGGGAGAGGAGGCTAGTTCAGAAATAGAGAAAACTAGTAGACAGTGTATGAAGGAGGATAGGCATGTGATAGAGAAGGGGAGCGCTCAGACTGTAGATGTAGGGGAGAAGGAAGAAAAAGATACTAAAGTTGTTTGCATCGTGAGGGATAAACAGAGAGTAAGAGGTGGAGAGTTTCTTAAATGCACCTATTTTAATTCTAGGAGCATTGTAAGAAAGGTGGATGAGCTTAGAGCATGGACTGATACCTTAAAGGTTAACCTCCAGGTTGGGTCGATGGTGAAGAAGGCATATGCAATGGTGGCATTCATTTCTAGAGGTATAGAATATAAGAGCAGGGATTATGCGCCATTTTGGGATCCTTATTTTAGAAAGGGTATACTGACATAGGAGAGGGTTCAGAGAGGATTCACGAGAATGATTCCAGGAATGAAAGGGATACCGTTTGAGAAATGTTTGGCAGCTCTTGGGTTGTATTCCCTGGAGTTCAGGAGAATGAAGGGGGATCTCATAGAAACATTCCGAATATTAAAAGGCCTGAACAAATTAGATATGGTGAAGTTATTTGCCATGGCAGGGGAGTCCAGGACAAGAGGGCATGGTTTCAGGATTGAAGGACATCCAATTTGAACTTTAGAACCATAGATCACTACAGCCCTCCATGTTGTGCCGACCAATATAATCCTTAAAAAAAGTAGTAAACCCACACTACCCCATAACCCTCCAATTTTTTTTCATCCATGTGCCTGTTCAAGAGGCTCTTAAATACCCCTAATGTTTTAGCCTCCACCACCATCCCTGGCAAGTCATTCCAGGCACTGGAATGTCACAGGTAGGAAAAGGGAAGAGGTCCTGAAAGGAGAATATAGGGAGTTAGGAAGGCAGTTGAGAAGAAGGACTGCAAAGGTAGTAATCTCGGGATTACTGCCTGTGCCACGCGACAGTGAGAGTAGGAATGGAATGTGGTGGAGAATAATGCGTGGCTGAGGGAAATTCCAGTGCCCTGGGAAACAGGTACTGACTATATACCCTATTTATGCCTCTCATAATCTTGTAGACCTCTATCAAGTCCCCTCTCTTTCTTCTACGCTCCAAAGTGAGAAGTCCCAGCTCTGCTAACCTTGCTTCATATGACTTGTTCTCCAATCCAGGCAACATCCTGATAAATCTCCCCTGCACCTTCTCCATAGCTTCCACATCCTTCCTATAGTGAGGTGACCAGAATTGAACACAATACTCTGAGTGCGGTCTCACCAGAGATTTGTAGAGTTGCAACATGACATCTCTACTCTTGAACTCAATCCCCCTGTTTATGAAGCCTAGCATCCCATGGGCCTTCTTAACTACCCTATCAACCTGCGCAGCGACCTTGAGGAATGTATGGATTTGAACCCCAAGGTCCCTTTGTTCATCCACACTCTTAAGTAACTGACCATTAATCCTGTACTCAGTCTTCTGGTTTGTCCTTCTAAAATGCATCACCTCACACTAGTCCGGATTGAACTCCATCTGCCATTTTTCTACCCAACTCTGCAGCCTGTCTGTATCCTCTTGTAACCTTCGACAACCTGCAGCTCCTTCCACAACTCCTCCAATCTTCGTGTCATCCACAAACTTATTCACCCATTCTTTCGCCTCTACATCCAGATCATTTATAAAAATCACAAATAGCAGGGGTCCAAGGACAGATCCCTGTGGCACTCTACTAGTCACTGACCTCCAGGCAGAATACTTTCTTTCCGAAATTACCCTCTGCTTTCTTCCTTTAAGCCAATTTTTTATCGAAACAGACCAGTTTCCACTTATCCCATGCCTCATGACTTTCTGGATGAGTCTCTCATCAGGGAACTTGTCAAATGCTTTGCTAAAGTCCATGTAAACCACATTCACTGCCCTACCCTCATCAATTTCTTTTGCTACCTCTTCAAAAAAACAATCAGGCTTGTGAGGCACGATCTTCCCTTCACAAAGCCATGTTGACTATTCATGAGTAGTCTGTACATCTCCAAATGCTCGTAGATCCTATCCCTAAGAATCGTTTCCAGTAGTTTGCATACCACTGACGTAAGAGTCACTGATCTATAGCTCCCAGGTTTCTCCCTTTTACCTTTTTTAAACAAGGGAACTACATTTGCCATTTCCAGTCCTCCGGCACTTCCCCTGCAGCCAAAGAGGATTTAGAACAGAGATGCAGCAAAATTACTTTTAGTCAGAGGATGGTAAATCTGTGGAATTTGTTGCCATGTGTGGCTGTGGAAGCCAAGTCATTGGGTGCATTTAAGGCAGAGATAGATGGCTTCTTGATTAGCTAGCGTGACACACAGGCACATGGAAGGCACAGAAGAAATAGACACTGGATGAGCTTTTGAGTGCCCACGGAAGGGTGGGTCTTGCTCACAGTGTGGAAAAGGGGTGACCGGGGGAAGGCTGTCGGTGTGTTTAACCCTTGCCTGGGTTGATAGCTTTACTACATGAAGACAGTCTTCTTTTTTGTGGTCACAGTCAGTGACTTTAACGGGACTTTGGAGGACAACGAGGGAGAATCCGAGGCATCTGCTTACTTGGAAAACAAATGATCTCTCTCTCTCTCTCCTCTATTCTATTCAACTCAATATCACGAACTGAACTGACTTCATTCTTATACCATTGTAAGACTGTATCATTTACCACCAAACTTGAGGAAGTTTGGGGTTTGATATTTACACACTTACATATGCCTAAACTCTGCCAGCCTGTTTGATTTATCTGGTTTTATATTACTATATTACGTAGATACTAATAAATAGTGTTTTGTTTGTAGAAAAACCAGACTCCAGGTGTGTTCTATTTCTGTTGGTTCTTTTAACCCGTTATGGAGTACTTAAAAATATTGGGGGCTCGTCCTGGATAAACTAAACCTCATGGGTTAAAACAAACTCGTTTACTGACTTAGCAGACTCTGAAAGGGTCTCAGCCTCTTTCTCATCCTTCCTCTTTAATTTTTCTAACCGGAGGTGAATCTCAGCTTCAGTCGGTTTACTTTCAACAAACATTCCCCACACATCCTCTTCAATTGTTCCTTTGGATATATAATGCTCCTCTATTAACGCCTGTACTGACGCCTTCCACATACTAGTGGTAACCTTAAGTTTTAACATGAGCAATTCCCAACAACACATCCCTATTAGTATCATCCAATGCATCAGGGGATGGTTTCACCAGAAACCTGTCAATACTAACATCCATTGCTGCTGATCTTCCATTCAAGAAAATCAAAAGGGATTTCCCCCAATCAAATCGACCATTAATCACTCAATTAAGCGCCCCAAAATTTAAAATGGCTCCCAATATTTTGTTGATATCCTGAATGCAGGCCCAATTTTTATGTTGCAGCATGTAAATCTCCGGTTTGGCATCAGGAGTATTACATGCAGTTCTGGTCGCCCCACTGTATGAAGGATGTTGAGTCTTTGGAGAGGATGGAGAAGAGGTTTACCAGGATGCTGCCTGGGTTATAAGACATGCTATCATGAGCGGCAGGAGAAATTCGGAGTGTTCTCTTTGGAATGGAGGAGGGAGAGGGGAGATCTGATAGAGGTTTATCTGATAGAAGTTTACCAGGGCAAACATGTCTAATACCAGATGACATGTATTGAAGGATAGAGGGGATAGGTTCAGAGGAGATGGAAACGGTATATTTTTTGTACTCAGAGAGTGGTGGATTCCTGAAAGGCACTGCTTGGTATGCTTGTAGAGGCACATACATTTGAGGATTATAAGAAACGTTTGGATAGGTACATGAATATGAGGAAGATGGAGAGCTACAGACATTGAGTAGGTGGGGGGATTAGCTTTGGGTTTTTTAAAGTTTACTTTTCAGCTGGTTCAGCACAACTTTGTGGGCCTCTTCTTGCCAAAGCCTTCCTGAGCCAAAGCCTCAGCTGCCTGGAACTTACTCAATGGCCTCTCCCACAAAGGCCACTACACTTAAACCTAACACTATTTTATTGGCCCTTACCAAATGTCTACTAAAGTTTCCAAGAGAGCTGAGATGCGCAGAATGTCCTGGCCGATCAGGAAGTGATCAGCTTCTGCCTTAAGTATATGCAATGTCATGTACCTGGTTAAAGAAACAGCAGAGATGGAAAACACATTGGAGTCTGGTATTGCTAATAACTAATAGTGTTTATTAGTAAACTACGTAATACAGTACTATAATTGCAGATATATCAAACAAGTTAGCAATGATATATATGTATATAAGTGTGGAAATAGGAACAAAACTAGGTTCTTTCAAACCTAGGGGTGAATGGATATTGTCTTACGATGTTGAAGAGAGTTCAGTTCAGTTCGAGGTAGTTAGTAGAGTAACATTGGAGAGAGAGAGAGGTGAGAGGTGAGCTGATGCTGTTGATCTTCCCGTTGTCTTCTGAAATCCCCCTTGTCCTCAAAAATCCTGTTGAAGTCACTGATTGTGACCATAACACATACGACCATTCTTCAGTGATGGAATTATCACCCAGGCAAGGGTGGACACATAAATAATTCCCCTCTGGTTGCACCTTTTCACACTGTGAGCCACTGATCGATTTTCCCCAATCAATCCTCCAAAATCCTACCTTCATGTGGGTGCAACAAAGCTCGTTCAGTGTCCAAAACAGCGTGTCTGTCTGTGTCCTCGCGGACCTGGATTTACCTCCATGTGTTGGACACCAGCTATCTGTCAACCTGCTCTGCCCTCCTCTCCCTGTAAGAACTTTACAATCAGGCAAGTGTCCTTGTGGAAAGGTAAACAAGCGTGTACAGAAACCATAACATCAATCTTTTGAGCAGTCTCTCTCTTTCTCTCTCTCTCTCTCTCTCTCTCTCTCTCTCTCTCTCTCTCTCTCTCTCTCTCTCTCTCTCTCTCTCTCTCTCTCTCTCTCTCTCTCTCTCTCTCTCTCTCTCTCTCTCTCTCCTCTCTCTCTCTCTCTCTCTCTCAATAATAGGGTCTCATTGGACACTTCCCTCTCTCTCTTTGTAACAGCTCAAACAGTGTCCAAAATCTAGTCTCATTCTCCCAACATTTTAAAGTGATTACCCACAGAAACTATGAACTCTAGGAGTACATAACAGCATGGACTTGGCCTTCACCGAAATCTGTAGGAGAGCATTCCACAGATTTACTACTCTCTGGCTAAAACAATTCCACCTAGCCTCTGTTCTAAAGGATTGCTCATCAATTTTGAGGCTGTGCTCTCTAGGTCTGGATACCCGCATCATAGGAAACATCCTTTCCACATCCACACTATCTAGCCATAAAAATTACTAGTAGGTGTCATGGACAGTGCCCCACATTCTTCTAAATTTCAGAGAGGACAGGCCCAGAGCTGACAAATGCACCATATATGTTACTTGCTTCATTCCCAGAATCTGCCTCAAGAACCTCCTCTGGACTCTCACCAATGAAAACACATCCTTTCCGGACCCAAAACTGTTGACAATATTCCAAGTGCGGCCTGACTAGTGTCTTATAAAGTCTCAGCATTACCTCCTTGCTTTTGCATTCTATTTCCCTTGAATTCAATGCCAACATTGTGTTTGTCTTATTTACCACAGGCACAACCTGTAAATTATCCTTCTGGGAGTCTTGCATGAAGACTCCTAAGTCCCTCTACAGCTCTGATGTTTCAAGCTTCTCCCTATTTAGATAATTGTTCCTTTTAACAAAATGCATTATCATACATTTCCCAATACTCTTCCATCTGCCACTTTTTTGTTCATTCTTCCCATTTGTCTGAGACCTGTTGCAATCACACTACCAACCCCTCCACTTATCTTGGTATCATCTGTAAACTTTGCCTCAAAGCCATCAATTTCATTATCTAAATCATTGACAAACAATGTGAAAAGTAATGGTCCCAGTACTGATCCCTGAAGAACACCTGTAGTCACTGGCAGCCAAACAAAAAATGCCCCAGTTATTCTGACTCACCTGTCTCCTCCTGTCAGCACTTCTGCTATCCACGCTTGCATCTTTCCTGTAATACCATAGGATTTTATCTTGTTAAGCAGGCTCATGTGTGGCACCTTCTCAAACGCCTGAAAATCTAAGTAAATAACATCCACTTTCTCTCATTTGTCCACCCTGCTTGCTACTTGCTCAAAGAACTCTAACAGATTTGTTAAGCAAGATTTTCCTTTGAAAAAACGCAAGGTGACTTTGACTTATTTTATCATTAGCCTCCAAATGCCACGAAAACTCCTCTTTAATAATAGACCAACAATTTTCCAACCACTGAAGTTGAGCTAAATGGCCTGTTTTCCTCCTCCTTTCTTAAAGAGTTAAATTCCATTTGCAATATTCCAATCCTACAGGACCATAGCAGAATCAAGTCAATCTTGAAAGACCATGACCAATGCATCCATTCAGCAACCTCTGTCAGGACTCTGGGATGTAGTCCATCAGGCCCAGGAGATTTATTCACCTTAAGACCCTTGACCTTGCTAAGCACTTTTTCCTTTGCAATAACAATAGCACTCCATAAGACCACAAGACATGGGAGCAGAATTAGGCCATCGGGTCTGCTCCGCTATTCAATCATGGCTGATCCTTTTTTTTCCCTCCTTCTCAATCCCAGTTCCTGGCCTTCTCCCTGTAATCTATGATGCCACATCCAATCAAGAAGCCTTAATCTCTGCCTATATACACCCAACGACCTGGCCTCCATAGCTGCACATGGCAACAAATTCCACAAAGTCACCACCCTTTGGTGCAAGAAATTCCTCCGTATCTCTCTTTTGAAAGAATGCCCTTTTATCCTGAGGCTGTGCCTTCTTGTTCCAAACTCTCCCATCTTTCCACATCTACTCTGTCTAGGCCTTTCAACATTCAAGAGTTTTCAATGAGATCACCCCCCCCCACCCCCATCCTTCTGAATTCCAGTGAGTACAGACCCAGAGCCATCAAACTTTCCTTGTATGATAACCCTTTCATTCTTGGAATGTTCCTTGTGAACCTCCTCTGGACCCTCTCCAATGTCAGATGAGGGATCTAAAACTGTTCATGATACTCAAGGTGAGGCTTCACCAATGCCTTATGAAGCCTCAGCATTACATCCCTACAATTGTATTCTAGACCTCTTGAAATGAATGCCAACATGGCATTTGCTTTCCTCACCACCAACTCACCCTGCAAGTTAACTTTTAGGGTGTTCTGCACAAGGACTCCCAAGTCTATTTACATCTCATATTTTGGATTTTCTCCTCTTTTAGAAAACAGTTCACACATTTATTTCTACTGACTGCTGCTCCCTGACACTCACTGTCCTCTGGCACACTACTAGTGTTACAGTGAAGACAGATGCAAAGTACGCATTAAGTTCAACTGCCATTTCTTTGTACCCCATTACTACCTCACCAGCATCATTTCCATGGTCCAATATCGGCTCTCAACACCTTTTTTCTTCTTGTGCACCTGAAAAATCTTTTGGTATCCGGCTTTGTATTATTGGCCAGTCTGTTGTCATTGTCATCTTTTCCCAAAACAAGGCCCGGCTGCTCCTCTTGATCTTTTAAAATTGCTTTCCTGCTCTTCATGATCCAATGCAGACGCAAGAGAACAGTGGCGTGCAGGATGTCCCGAATGTCCCAGCTCTCTTACTTTGAAATCTCTCTTCCGCTACATGCAATCCAATGTCTGCTCAGGATCGGTGGAAGGGAGAATGCGACCATTATGAAAGTTTCTCCCTCCTGGTAACAACAGGCAAATGCATGCACCTATACTTGTTCACTGTCTTCTTCCTGACTGAAAAAGTACTCTTTGAGGTATTGCAGACATGATCTTCACAGCACGCCAATTACAGGGAAAATGCCTTGTATGAAGGCATCTCTGGTACTTGGCATTTACAGATTTGACAAAGGTATTTGATACAGTAAATTGCCAAGCTCTCAGCCGAATATTATCAAGACATTACTTCATGATAATTACTTTTGAATAGTGAGGCGACTCCAGGATGATATGTCAGTCACAGTACTCAGCAATAGCGGCGCTGAATCTGAACACTTCTCTTTCAAGACAGGAGTTAAACCAGCTGCATCATTGCTCACACCTTATTTGCCATGTCACCATTCACGTCATTGACTAAGACCAGCCTCAGAGAATCCCAAGACTGTATGGAATGGGCAGCAAGTTTTTCAATCACAACCGATTCAAGTCATGAACAAAGCTGACATGTGTGCAGATGACAATGCCGTTACAGAATGCTCTGAAGAATCCTGAATGCTTTTGCCAAGGTGTGTCGGGAACTGGGTTTTACATAGAATAGTACAACACAGTACGCACCCTTCAGCCCACAATGTAGTGCCGACATTTAAACCTTGCCTTCCATGTAACCCCCACATTAAATTCCTCCATATACCTGTCTAGTAATCTCTTAAATTTCACTAGTGCATCAGCCTGCACCACTGACTCGGGGAGTGCACCGACCACTCTCTGAGTAAAAAACTTTCCTTTAATATCCGCCTTGAACTTCCCACCCCTTACCTTAAAGCCATGTCCTCTTGTATTGAGCAGTGGTGCCCTAGGGAAGAGGCATTGGCTGTCCACTCTATCATGTCTCCTCTCATCCGCCTTCTCTCCAAAGACTAAAGCCCTAGCTCCATTAATTTCTAATCATAATTCCTACTCTCTGAACCAGGTAGCATCCTGGTAAATCTCCCCTGTACCCTTTCCATTGCTTCCACATCCTTCCTATAGTGAGGCGACCAGAACTGGACACAGTTCTCCAAGTGTGGCTTAACCAGAGTTTTATAGAGCTGCATCATTGCCTCACAATTCTTAAACTCTATCCCTTGACTTATGAAAGCTAACACCCTGTAAGCTTTCTTAACTACTCTATCTACCAGTGAGGCAAATTTCAGGGATCTGAGGACATGTACCCCCAGATCCCTCTGCTCCTCCACACTTCCAAGTATCCTGCCATTTACTTTGTACTCTACCTTGGAGCTTGTCCTTCCAAAGTGTACCTCCTCACACTTCTCCAGGTTGAATTCCATCTGCCATTTCTCAGCCCACTTCAGCATCCTGTTAATGTCTTTCTGCATTCTTCGACAATCCTCTAAACTATCCACAACACCACCAACCTTTGTGTCTTCTGCAAACTTGCCAACCCACCCTTCTACCCACACACCCAGGTCGTTAATAAAAATCATGAAAAGCAGAGGTCCCAGAAACGATCCTTGTAGGACACCATTAGTCACAACCCTCCAATCTGAATGTACTCCCTCCACCATGACCCTCTGCTTGCTGCAGGCAAGCCAGTTCTGAATCCACCTGGCCAAACTTCCCTGGATCCGATACCTCCTGACTTTCTGAATAAGCCTACTGTGTGGAACCTTATCAAATGCCTTACTAAAATCAATGTAGATCACACCACTGCACTACCCTCATCTAAATGCCTGGTCACATTGTCAAAAAACTCTGTCAGGCTTGTTAGACAAAATCTTCCCTTCACAAAGCCATGCTGACTGTCCCTGATCAGACCATGATTTTCTAAATGCCCATAGATCCTGTTACATACCCCGTGGGTATCCTGTGACTGACACATGGCCGTGATGTAATTGAGGCTCTGCTGGGCATGATGTAATGGTCTTGTGATGGTGGAGTGATGTAATTTTCCCGCCAGTGAGAGGTCATGTGATGGTTTTTCCAACAGGGTATAAAAGGAGCACGCATCCTTGTGACACAGGTCAGTTCGTGGTTTAATTCATTAGTGACTCCTTTCTGCTGTGTATTTGATTTTATAATGCAGCTTCATTTTAAAAATAGAGTTTTAATTTCTACTAACAACACACACAAAATGCTGGTGGAACACAGCAGGCCAGGCACCATCTATAGGAGAAGCACTGTTGACGTTTTGGGCCGAGACCCTTCGTCAGGACCAACCGAAAGGAAAGATAGTAAGAGATTTGAAAGTAGTGGGGGGAGGGGGAAATGCGAAATGATAGGAGAAGACCAGAAGGGGTGGGATGAAGCTAAGAGCTGGAAAGATGATTGGCGAAAGTGATACAGAGATGGAATGTCTGCTCTTTTAATTTCTACTGTAAGAATTGTTGTTCCGGCAGTTCTGAAAATTGCTGCCAGTTAAAGTCCAGTGAAGAATGATCAAATTCTGGAAAACCCAAAGGATCGAGAAAAGTTGGTGTTGTCAGGGGTGAAACAGGTTCGACCTTATTTGATCCTCATTCGGAAGGAATTAGTAACCTGCAATCCAAGATAGCTCCTGCATTGCTAAAACAGCAGAAAGAGCTGGATGCAGCGTTTCACCAAGGAAAGGTCAATGTCTTTAAGCCGTTTTATTTCCTTCATCCTAAATCCTTCTGGCAAGGCATACTTCAGCTAGGATCAGCAGTAACATCACGTTAGAGAATTTATTACTTCAAGGAAAGTCTCTCCTAACTGACTGTGTAAATCATTGGACTTTTGCATCTACTACTTTAAAGAACTGTGTTCGTATTTCTCATTTAAGGAATGTTCGAGCTGCTGTATAGCAGATGACTTCCGGTTAAGTTAGTCGTTTGTTTACTTTTGGGTTTTTTTAACAGTGTTTAATAATTGTTTTACTTGTTAAAGCAATAATTGTTTTAACAATTGTTTATAACAATAATTGTTTTAACTTGTTAAAAGTTGGAAAAGCAAAGTTCCTTACAAATATTGATTTATTGAAAGGTTACTGGTGTGTTCCATTAATGGATAGAGGTAGAGAGATTTCTGCATTTGTAACTCCATCTGGGTTATATGAATATAGTGTTCTTCCATTTGGGATGAAGAATGCCCCAGGTACTTTCCAACAGATTATTAACTCTGTGATTCAGGGGTTAAAAGATACAGATGCTTATATTGATGATTTAGTTACAGGAAATGATACTTGGGAAGACCACATTACTGCAATGGAGAAACTATTTGAAAGGCTTTCAAAAGCTAACTAAACTATTAATTTAGTTAAAAGTGAATTCGGAAATGCCACTGTGACTTGCCTTAGTTATGTTGTAGCTCTGGGCTTGGTTAAGGAAAATGGTTAAGGAAGTACATAAAAAACTCCAATTTAGCGACTAAGGTTTAATGTTACAGGAGTACAATATTTTGATAATTCATATTAAAGTCAAAGATAATGTGATTGCTGATTGTCTATCTCAATGTTGAATGTACAATGTAATTTTTTTATGGAGTGATTTTTTTAATATTTGTAACACTCCTACTGTATAATAAGTTGTAAGATTGTGTATGATAATACTATGTATACTGTGTATGTTGAAAATTTTATACATTTGTATTTTTCTTTTGCAAATAGTTAATTCTTAAAATTTTGTTCATGATAGACCAAAATTTTTTCTTTGGAGGGAGGTGTTACATATCCCATGTGAACCCTGTGACTGTCACATGACCATGATGTAATTGAGGCTCTGCTGGGCATGATGTAATGGCCTTGTGATGGTGGAGTGATGTAATTTTCCCGCCAGTGAGAGGTCATGTGATGGTTTTTTCAACAGGGTATAAAAGGAGCATGCATCCATGTGATGCAGGTCAGTTCACAGTTTAATTCGTCAGTGACTCCGTTCTGCTGCGTATTTGATTTTATGACACAGTTGCGTTTTAAAAGTGGAGTTTTAATTTCTTCTGCAAGAATTGTTTGCCGGCAGTTCTGAAAATCGCTGTCAGTTAAAGTGCAGTCGGAGAGTGAAGAATTATCAAAGATCAGAAAACCCGAAAGATCGAGAAAAGTTGGTGTTGTCAGCAAAAACAGGTAAAACCTTATTTGATCCTCATTCAGAAGGAATTAGTAACCTGCAATCCAAGATAGCTCCTGCATTGCTAAAAAAGCAGAAAGAGCTGCATGCAGTGTTTCACCAAGGAAAGGTCAATGCCTTTAACCCGTTTTATTTCTTTCATCCTAAATCCTTTGGGCAAGGCATACTTCGGCTGGGATCAGCAGTAACGTCACATTAGAGAATTTATTACTTCAAGAAAAGTCTCTCCTAACTGACTGTGTAAATCAATAGACTTTTGCATCTACTACTTTAAAGAACTGTGTTCATATTTCTCATTTAAGGACTGTTTGAGCTGCCGTATAGCAGCCGACTTCCAGTTAAGTTAGTTGTTTGTTTACTTTGGGGTTTTTTTTAGCAGTGTTTAATAAATGTTTACTTGTTATAAAAAATCTGTCTCAATTCTATATTCATTGTTGCTGGATCATAACAATCCTATCTCTAAGAATCTTTTCCAACAGCTTTCCCACCACAGACGTAAGGCTCACTGGTCTATAATTACCTGGACTATGCCTACTAATTTCTGTGAACAAGGGGACAACATTCATCTCCTCCAATCCTCCAATACCATTCCTGTGGACAACGAGGACATAAAGATCCTAGCCAGAGGCTCAGCAATCTCTTCCCTTGCCTCACGGAGCAGCCTGGGGAATATTCCATCAGGCCGCAGGGACTTATCCGTCTTAATGTATTTTACTAAATCCAACACCTCCTCTCCCTTAATATCAACATGCTCCAGAACTTCAACATCACTCATATTGTCCTCACCATCATCAAGTTCCCTCATCTTCCCACCTTTATCTCTATTCGGTTCTACCTTCACTCCTGTCATCCTTTTGTTCTTCACATAATTGAAGAATGCCTTGAGGTTTTCCTTTACCCTACTTTAACTACCTCAGAGGCTGTACTTGATTTGCTACTGAGAAATGAACCTGGTCAGGTGTCAGATCTCTCAGTAGCAGAGCATTTTGGACATAGTGATCCTTTACAATAGCATTGGAGAGAGATAGGAACAGACAAGTTAGAAAAGTGTTTAGTTGGAGTAAGTGGAATTATGAGGCTATCACGCAGGAAATTTGAGGCTTCAATTTGAAACAGTTGTTCTCAGGGAATACTGAAGAAATGTGGCAAATCTTCAGGGGATATTTGTGTAGAGCTCTGCATAGATACGTTCCAATGAGACAGGGAAGTTGTGGTAGGGTACACGAACCGTGGTGTAGAAAGGCTGTAATAAATCTAGTCAAGAAGAAAAGAAAAGCTTACAAAAGGTTCCGAGAGCTAGGTAATGTTAGAGATCTAGAAGATTACAAGGCTACTAGGAAGGAGCTTAAGAAGGAAATTAGGAGAGCCAGAAGGAACCATGAGAAGGCCTTGGTGGGCAGAATTAAGGAATGCCCCAAGTCATTCCACAAATATGTGAAAAGCAAGAGGATAAGACGTGAAAGAATTGGACCTATCAAATGAGGCAGTGGTAAAGTGTGTAGGAAACAGGGGAAATAGCAGAGGTACTTAATGAATACTTTACTACAGTATTGACTATGGAAAAGGATCTTAATGATTGTAGTGATGACTTGCAGCAGAATGAAAAGCTTGATCATGTAGATATTAAGAAAGAGAATGTGCTGGAGCTTTTGGAAAGCATCAAGTTGGATAAGTCACCGGGACTGGATGAAATGTACCCCAGGCTACCGTGGGAGGCAAGGGAGGAGATTGTTGACCCTCTGGCAATGTTCTTTGCATCATCAATGGGGTTGGGAGAGGTTTCTGAGGATTGGAGGTTTGTGGATGTTGTTCCTTTATTCAAGAAAGGGAGTAAATATAGCCCAGGAAATTATAGACCAGTGAGTCTTACTTCAGTGGTTGGTAGGCTGATGGAAAAGATCCTGAGAGGCAGGATTTATGAACATTTGGACAAGCATAATATGATTAGGAATAGGTCAGCATGGCTTTGTAAAGGGTAAGTTGTGCCTTATGAGCCTGATTGAATTTTTTGAGGATGTGACTAAACACATTGATGAAGGAAGAGCAGTAGATGTGGTGTATATGGAAATCAGCAAGGCATTTGATAAGGTACCCATGCAAGGCTTATTGAGAAAGTAAGGAGGCATGGGATCCAAGGGGACATTGCTTTGTGGATCCAGAACTGGCTTGCCCACAAAAGGGATAGAATGGTTGTAGACGGGTCATATTCTGCATGGAGGTCAGTTGCCAGTGGAGTGCCTCAGGTATCTGTTCTGGGACCCTTACTCATCATGAGTTTTTATAAATGATCTGGATGAGGAAGTGGAGGGATGGGTTAGTAGGTTTGCTGATGACACTAAGGTTGGAAGTGCTGTGAATAGTGTGGGGGCTGTCAGAGGTTACAAAGGGAAATTGATAGGATGCAAAACTGGGCTGAGAAGTGGCAGATGGAGTTCAACCCAGATAAGTGTGAAGTGGTGCATTTTGGTAGGTCAAATATGATGGCAGAATATAGTATTAATGGTAAGACTCTTGGCAGTGTGGAGGATCAGAGGGATCTTGGTGTCCAAGACCATAGGACGTTCAAAGCAGCTGCGGAGGTTGACTCTGTGGTTAATAATGTATATTGGCCTTCATCAATTGTGGAATTGAGTTTAGGAGCTGAGAGGTAATGTTGCAGCTATATTGGACCCTGGTCAGAGCCCACTTGGAGTACTGTGCTCAGTTCTGGTTGCCTCACTACAGGAAGGGTGTGGATGCCATAGAAAGGGTGCAGAGGATATTTACAAGGCTGTTGCCTGAATTGGGGAGCATGACTTATGAGAATAGGTTGAGTGAACTCAACCGTTTCTTTTTAGGAGCGAAGGAGGATGAGAGGTGACCTGAATGAAGGGTATAAAATGATGAGAGACATTGATCATATGGATAGTCAGAGGCTTTTTCCCAGGGCTGAAATGGTTGCCGCAAGAACTCAGGTTTAAGGTGCTGGGGAGTAGGTACAGAGGAGATGTCAGGGGTAAGTTTTTTACTCAGAAAGTGGTAAGTGCATGGAATCGGCTGCCGGCAACAGTGGTGGAGGCAGATACAATAGAATATGTTAAGATGTTTTTAGTTAGGTACATGGAGCTTAGCAAAATAGAGTGTTATAGGTAAGCTTAGTAATTTCTAAGGTAGGGATGTGTTCGGCACAACTTTGTGAGCCAAAGGGCCTGTATTGTGCTCTAGGTTTTCTATGCTTCTATGTTTCTATACTCGCAAGGACATCTAATGCCCCCTTCTTCCTCTCCTTAGCCCCTTCTTAAGCTCCTTTCTTGCCACCCTATATTCCTCAATAGACACATCTGATCCTTACTTCCTAAACCCCATGTATGCTGCCTTCTTCCACCTGACTAGACTCTCCATCTCACTTGTCACCCACGGTTCTTTCACCCTACCATTCTTTATCTTCCTCACCAGGACAAATGTATCCCTAACATCCTACAAGAGATCCCAAAACATTGACCACATGTCCACAGTACACTTCCCTACAAAAAACAAGTTCTAGCCTTATAGCTTCATAATTTGTCCTACCCGAATTTAAAATTTTCGTGTCCTCTCTGATTCTATTCTTTTCCATGATAATGCTAAAGGCCAGGGAGTGGTGGTCACTGTCCACCAGATGCTCACCCATTGAGATATCTGTGACTTGACCCAGTTTATTACCTAATACTAGATCTAGTATTGAATTCCCCCTAGTCGGCCTCTCAACATACTGTTACAGGAATCCATCCTGGACACTCTTATCAATCTCTGCCCCATCTAAACCACTGGAACTAATCAAGTGCCAATCAATATTAGGGAAGTTAAAGTCACCCATGGTAACAACCCTGTTATTTTTTCACCTTTCCAAAATCTGCCTCCCAATTTTCTCCTCAGCATCTCTGTTGCTACCAGGGGGGCCTATAGAATACTCCCAATAGAGTAACTGCTCCCTTCCTGTTCCTGACTTCCACCCATACTGACTCAAAAGAGGATCCTGCTGCATTACCCACCCTTTCTGTAGTTGTAATAGTATCCCTGACCAGTAATGGCACCCCTCCTCATTTTTCTCCCTCCACCATCCTTTTAAAACACTGAAATCCAGGAATATTGAGAGTTCATTCCTGCCCTGATGCCAGGCAAGTCTCTGTAATGGCCACTACATCATAATTCCATGTATGTATCCAAGCTCTCAGTTCATCACCTTTGTTCCTGATGCTTCTTGCATTGAAGTACACATACTGTCGCCCTTCTACCTTACTCCCTTTACACCATTTATTCTCTTTCTCTTTTCTCAAAGCCTTTTTATATAATAGCTCTGGCTTTACTCCATGCACTATACTTGCAGTTCTCGCATGACCGTTATCCTCCTCCACCTCACTATCTGCTCTAACACACTGGTTCCCCTCCCACTGAAAGTCTAGTTTAAACCCCCCAGAGCAGCACTAGCAAACCTTCCTGCAAGGATGTTAGTCACCCTCCAGTTCAGGTGCAACTGGTCCCACCTGCCCTGGAACAAGGCCCAATTGTCCAGAAACATGAAGCCCTCCCTCCTGCACCAACTCCTTAGCCACGTATTTAGACCATAAGACAAAGGAGCAGAAGTCGGCCATTTGTCCCATTGAGTCTGCTCAGCCATTTTATAATGAGCTGATCCATACTCCCATTTAGTCCCACTCCCCCGTCTTCTCGTCATAACCTTTGATGCCCTGGCTACTCAGATACCTATCAATCTCTGCCTTAAATACACCCAATGACTTGGCCTCCACTGCCACCCGTGACAACGAATTTCACAGATTCACCACCCTCTGGCTAAAATTTTTTTAGCTGTATTTAGCTGCATTATCTTCCTATTTCTAGCCTCACTAGCATGTGGCACGGGGAGCAATCCTGAGATTACAACTCTGGAGGTCCTGTCCTTCAACATTGCACCTAACTCCCTAAACTCTCTTTGCAAGGCCTCCTCCTTCTTCCTGTCCATGTCATTGGTCTCTACATGGACCATGACAACTGGCTGCTCACCCTCTGTCCTGAGAATACGGAGAACTCGATCCGAGATATCGTGGACCCTGGCACCAGGGATGCAACAGGCCATCCCAGATTCCCGATCACTCACACAGAACCTCTTATCTGTCTCCCTAACTATTAAATCCGCTATCTCTTTTCCCTCCTTCCCTTCTGAGCTGCGTGTCCAGTCTCGGTGCCAGAGACGCGAACACTGCAACTTGTCCCTGGTAGGACATCCCCACCAACAGTATCCAAAACAGTATACTTATTATTGATGGGAACGGCCACAGGGGTGCTCTGCTCTTCCTGTCTATTCCCCTTCCCTCTCCTGACAGTCACCCAGCTACCTGTCTCCTGATTTTTAGGGGTGACTATCTCCCTGAAACTCCTGTCTATTTCTGTCTCTGCCTTATGAATGATCCGAAGTTCATCCAGCTCCAGCTCCAGTCCCCTAACCCGGTTTGTCAGGAGCTGCAGCTGAATGCACCTTTTACAGGTGTAATCATCAGTGACAATTGTGCTCACCCTGACTTCCCACATACTGCAAACAGAGCACTCGACTGCCCTAATTGCTGCCTCCATTACCTACTCCTAAATTAATTAGATTAATTAAAGGGGCTTACCCGGCCTTACCTCACTGGGAGCAAGCTCATTCTCAGCCCCTGCTCGCCGAAGCATCTTGAGCCAAAGCCTTCCTGCTCTGTCTCCCACTACTCCATTACCTGCTCTGTTAAGCTGCTTGCTCTTTAAACTCTCCCACTGTTCTCACAGGCCAACCTTCACGCGCTTGTGCAGTTGTGCCCTGTTCAAACTCCCGAAAAAAATGACCTGGTTTTGTCGTGAGTATATAAAGAAAGACACTGCTCCTTTATCAGCCACTTTCCAAGCAGATATTCATCTGTCCCCCTATAAATGTTAACAGTTTTGTCATGAAAATGTAGACCGATTCCCCTTCCTTGGCAGCATTCTCTCCTCAAAATCAGTCATCAACTCACAGATCAACCACTGCCTTCATAGGCTAATGAAGCCTATGCAAGGTTAAGGTTGGGGGGGTGGGGGGAGTCTTTGGAAGTTGTGACCTACAGATCCAAACTAAACTTGTGGTCTATTGTGTAGTTGTCCTTTCTACGTTTTTGCATGGAGGTGAACCATAGATCACCTATGGTAGGCCATTAAAGTCCTGGAATAATGCCACCAAAGATCTTTACAAAATATTTTGAGGATCAGATGCATTAACACCGGCGTACTGGAGGAGGCCAACATGAACAGCATCTCCACCAAGATAAAGCAATATCAACTCGAATGGATAAGTCTTGTTACCCAACAGCCTAACTCACGTCTCCTCAAACAGATCCTGTACTCCCATCTGAGTAAGTTCTGATGACCAAAAATAAACTGCTTCAAAAATAACTTCAACATCAGCTAGAAGAAGTGCAAGATGATATATAGAAACTGTGAAGACATACATTCAATAGATTCACTTGGGGGAAATGAGGAAATTTGTTAAAGAGGGAGCTGTGATACATGAGAACGACTCCGCTGTGCTGCAGAGAACATGCAGCGGCTGCGAAAAGAGAGACAGAACAACCAAAAGATCTAAATATTAACCACAGCCACCAATTTCTCATGCCCTAACTGCACCAGAATATGTGGAGCATCGCTGGCCTCTACAGCCACCTCAGAACCCTAACCCTAAACAATCCCTTGTGAAAACATCATACCGACTCCAGTGACCGCAATGTTACTATAGAGCAAAACAAACATTTGAGGTTTTGAGCCGATGTTTCAGGCCGAACATCCAAATCTAGCCACTGAAAAATCGCCTAAAAGTGAAAATGTACCAAGAGCACCAGTGACTTCGAATACCAGAGATGCTTTGCACACGCATATTCAAAGACAAAGGGGACATTTTGCCAGGAGAGGACGGGGGTTTAACAAGAGGTCACAAGTCTCCAAGGTACTCCAAAACTGAAATGCCAAAAGCTGTGCCTGCATGATTGCTGCATTTGTCAGATAATTTGCGATGTGAACCTTGCATGGTAAAAGTTGAGGTTGAGTTCCAGAGTGTTAGAACATTAGGACATTCAAAGGTTTTGCCAAGAACAGACCATTTGGCCTAAGATATCTTGCCAAATTCCTGTTCACACTGGTATTGAAATAGCTATCATGTTTAGATTTGGAAGTCTGTAGGGTACTATTCTCAAACACACAACTAGATAGTTTGTTCCATGTGTCCATAACTCGCTGTGTAAAGAAATGCTTCCTGTTGTTAATCTGATATCTCCACTTAACCGGTCTCCACCTATGGCCCCGTGTCCTTGATAATGGATTAATATTGAAGTAACAGCTGGCGTACACTTATACTCTTAATGATTTTGAACACTTCTATCACATCTCTTCACATTATACGTCTACTTCGATTTAAAAGATTTCATTGCTTCAATATTTCTTCATAGCTCATACCTTGCAGACCTGGAATGAGGCTAGTCGCCCTTCTCTGGACTCTGTCCAGTACCTTCACATCACTCACAAAATGGACACCAAAACTGCACACAGTATTCAAGGTGTGACCTCACAAGTGCATTATAAGCTGAGGGAGAGCATCTCTTGACTTAAACTCCACTGACAGCATTATATAGTCAAACATTCTATTAGCCTTCGGAATCATTTCTGTTCACTGTCCAAATGTTGATAGTGATGAGTCTACCAGAACACGCAAATCCTTCTCACTCAGTGTACTTCTTAACTGCAGAACATCCCCCCATTGTGTATTTATATCTAATATTTATATTTCCCATATGAAATACTTTACATTTTTGTACATTAAATTTAATCTGCCATTTATCTGCCCACCTCTGGATTTTGTTTACATCTAACTGTATTAATTCTGCTTCCTAAATGTAATCAGCCTATCTGTCCCCCTAACTTTGTGTTATTAGCTAACTTTACTAGCTTATTTGCAGTGTGCTTATTCAAATCATTAATGTAAATTTTTAAAAATAGCAGCGGCCCCAAAACTGCTCCCCGTGAAACCCCAAATTTAACATCTTCTAGGTGTGAAAAAGATCATCTCACCAAAACTCATTATTTTGAGCCAAATCTGACCCCAAACGCACACCTTACCCTAAATCCCAAACTCCTGTCATTTTATTATTAACCTCAAGTTGGGTACCTTCTCAAAAGCCTGCTGAATGTTATCAGAAATTTTAGTTGCCTAGTTGTAGAACTCCAGGATATTACTAAAACATGATTTCCCTTTTCTGAACTCATCTGGCTTTCTGCAAATGTGCCTGTCTTTATAAGCTGCTTTTCGGTCTCATTTTTTAAATTATTGTTTCTATTGTCTTGCCTATGATACACGTTAAGCTTACTGGTCTATAGTTACCAGGATCAGCGTAGTCACCTTTCTTATATACTGGAACAACATTAGCCCAATGCCAGTCCATAAGACCATAAGACCATAATACATAGGAGTAGAAGTAGGCTATTTGGCTATAAGACCATAAGAGCATAAGACATAGGAGAAGAATTAAGCCATCTAGTCCATCGAGTCTGCTATGCCATTCAATCATCCTGATCCTATTTTTCTCCTCCTCAAGCCCAGTTCCCGGCCTTCTTACCGTAACCTTTGATGCCACATCCAATCAAGAACCTATCAGTCTCTGCCTTAAATACTCCCAACAAACTGGCCTCCACAGCTTCATGTGTCAACGGATTCCACAAGTGTGCCAACCTTTGGCTAAAAAATTTCTCTGCATCCTTTTTGAAAGGGCTTCCCTCTATTCTGAGGCTGTTCCCTCTTGTCCTAGGTTCCCCCACCATGGAAACACCCTGTCCACATCTACTCTTTCAACATTCGAAAGGTTTTAATGAGATCCTCCCTCTTCCTTCCAAATTCCAGCGAGTATAGACCCAGAGCCATCAAACGTTCCTCGTATGATAACCCTTTCATTCTTGGAATCATCAAGCCGCCCATGGACCCACTCCAATGCCAGCACATCTTTTCTAAGATGAGGGTCCCAAAACAGTTTACAATACTCAAGATGAGGTCTCACCGGTGCCTTATAAATCCTCAGCATCACATCCTTGCTCTTCTGGCCCATCGAGTCTGCTCTACTATTCAATCAAGACTGATCTTTTAACTCTTCATCAACTCCACTCCCTTGCCTTCTCTCTATAACCTTTAATGTTGTGTCCAATCAATAACCTATCAAACTCTACCTTAAATATACCCAACGACCTGGCCTCTACAGTTAATGGTAACTAATTCTATACATTCAACACCCTTTGGCTAGAGAAATTTCTCCGCATCTCTGTTTTAAATGAACCCCTAGACTCCCCCACCATGGAAAAAATGCTTTTCCTCGGCCTTTCAACATTCGAAAGGTTTCAGTGAGTATTCACCCCTCCCCCCACTACCATCCTTCTAAATTGCAGTGAGTATAGACCCAGAGCTATCAAATGGTCCTTGTCTGATAATGCTTTCATTACTGGAGTCATACCTGCGAACCTCCTCTGAAACCTCTCCAATGTCAGCACATCTTTTCTTAAATGAGGAGCCCAAAACTGTTCACAATACTCAAGATGAAGCCTCAACAGGGCCTTATAAAGCCTTAGTATCACATCCCTGTTCTTGTATTCTGGACCTCTTGAAATGAATGCTAACATTACATTTGCCTTCTTCACCACCGACTCAACCTACAGTCTCTAGGGATTTCACCAGTATTCATATGACTTTTGAAAATATATTTTAGGGGGTTGTATTGTATATATGATCAAAGGCCTCTTTAAGTACCCCGGATATATTTTTTTCTGGCCCTGGTGATGTATTAACAGCCTTTTCAGCTGAACATTGACCTCACATTCTAAGGTCTCTAAATCACTTTAAATTACCTTATTTTTCTCTACACATACTGACACATTGTTAACATCATGCTAAAGGTGAATACTTTAACAAAATATGAGTTGAGAGTATCCACTTAGTCCTTCTCTGTATAATTTAACACCACCACCACCCCCACTTCTATTCCAAATACACTTTGCTTCCTCATTGAAATTTCATATACTACTAAAGTATTGAAAAAATTTCTGGGAGTCAGTCTTAGCATTTTGAGCAATATCCTTCTCAACCTGCCTTTTGGCAATCTGAATTTCCCTCTTGACTATAGCTCTCATAATTTTATGTGTGCTCCAGTTACCATTGTTACTATTTTTTCTGTATTTCTTATATAGCTGTCTTTTCTTCAATATTTTTATGCATAACTTTATTTGGCCATGTAATTGATCTATTGTTTTATTGCTTAGGCCACCGCCTAAGAATACCACCTTATTAGGAATAGATCACCTTCTAGACCTTTAGGAGATTTTGGTCACTTGGAATGCAACCTCTTCTCTGAGACAAAGAAACCGGGTGTTCAACTGTATCATAGCCAAGGAGAGAAAATGGAAAGGCAAAAAGGGTAAGAAAAGTCAATGCCAGTTTAGAAGCTGTAACAAAATTATTTCTGATCAGCGAGCGCCCCAAAAGTCAGTAAACTCCTTTTGCTGAATACAGTACTTAGATTTCCAACTATCGGCCCTTCGGCCCACAATGTTGAGCTGACCCTTAAACACTGCCTCCCATATATCCCCCCACCTTAAATTCCTCCATATACCTGTCTAGTAGTCTCTTAAATTTCACTAGAGTATCTGCCTCCACCACAGACTCAGGCAGTGCATTCCATGCACCAACCACTCACTGAGTAAAAAAATCTTCCTCTAATATGCCCCTTGAACTTCCTACCCCTTACCTTAAAGCCATGTCCTCTTGTATTGAGCAATGGTGCCCTGGGGAAGAGGTGCTGGCTATCCACTCTACCTATTCCTCTTAATATCTTGTACACCTCTATCATGTCTCCTCTCCAAAGAGTAAAGCCCTAGCTCCCTTAATCACTGATCATAATGCATACTCTCTAAATCAGGCAGCATCCTGATAAATCTCTTCTGTACCCTTTCCAATGTTTCCACATCCTTCCTATAGTGAGGTGACCAGAACTGGACACAATATTCCAAGTGTGGCCTAACCACAGTTTTAAACAGCTGCATCATTACCTCACAACTCTTAAACTCTATCCCTCGACTTATGAAAGCTAACACCCCATAAGCTTTCTTGACTACCCTATCTACCTGTGAGGCAACTTGCAGGGATCTCTGGATATGTACCCCCAGATCCCTCTGCTCCTCCACACTACTAAGTATCCTGCCATTTATTTTGTACTCTGCCTTGGAGATTGTCCTTCCAAAGTGTACCACCTCACAGATCTCCGGGTTGAACTCCATCTGCCACTTCTCAGCTCACTTCTGTATCCTATCAATGTCTCTCTGCAATCTTCAACAATCCTCTACACTATCCACAACACCACGAACCTTTGTGTCATCTGCAAACTACCCCCACATCCAGGTTGTTAATAAAAATCACGTAAATTAGGGGTCCCGGAACTGACCCTTGTGGGACACCACTAGTCACAATCCTCCTATCCAAATGTAATCCCTCCACCATGACCCTCTGCTTTCTGCAGGCATGTCAATTCTGAATCCACCTGGCCAAACTTCCCCGGATCCCATACCTTCTGACTTTCTGAATAAGCCTACCGTGTGGAACCTTATCAAATGTCTTACTAAAATCCATGAAGATCACATCCACTGCATTACCCTCATCTATATGCCTGGTCACCAACTCCAAAAACTCTATCAGGCTTGTTAGACATGATCTGCCCTTCACAAAGCCATGCTGACTATCCCTGATCTGACCATGATTCTCTAAATGCCCATAGATCCTATCTCTAAGAATCTTTTCCAACAGCTTTCCCACCACAGATGTAAGGCTCACTGGTCTATAATTACCTGTACTATCCCTACTACCCTTTTTGAACAAGGGGACAGCATTCACCTTCCTGTAATCCTCCGGTACCATTCCCGTGGGCAACGAGGACATAAAGATCCTAGCTAGAGGCTCAGCAATCTCTTCCCTTGTTTCGTAGAGCAGCCTGGGGAATATTCCTCAGGCTCTGGGGACTTATCCATCCTAATGTATTTTTGCAACTCCAACACCTCCTCTCCCTTAATATCAACATGCTCCAGAACTTCAACCTCACTCATATTGTCCTCTCCATCATCAAGTTCCCTCTCATTGGTGAATACTGAAGAGAAGTATTCATTCAGGACCTCGCTCACTTCCATAGCTTCCAGGCACATCTTCCCACCTTTATCTCTAATCAGTCCTACCTTCACTCCTGTCATCCTTTTGTTCTTCACATAATTAAAGAATGCCTTGGGGTTTTCCTTTACCCTACTCGCCAGATTTGATAGAGATGATCTGCCCTGGTGTCAGAGGTCCAACTGTGTTGGTGAAGTGTGGGAAAGTATTTCTGCCTGTTCTATGTTGGTTGCATGTTTTCTTCTGAACATTGAGGGAAAGTTATGTTGGCAGTGGAATGTGTGGCAACAAGTACATCCTCAGATTTGTAGAGAGCTAACACAGGTGATACATTTCACTGTATGTTTCAATAACTTTATAGGTAAATTATATAGAGTGGACACCCAGCACCCTTTTCTAGGGTAGCAATGGCTAATAGTAGACGACACACATTTATGGTGATCAGCAGAAAGAATTGGTGGGATATCTGAGGTAAATTCTGTTATGTATTTAATATTTCAGTAACAATTAAATAATATTATAAATATGTTGTTTAGAAACATAGAGAGTCATAGAGTCATAGAAAAATACAGCAACCAAAACTGGCCGCATCTTATGCATGCCAAATCATTAAAATTGCCTACTCCCAATGATCAGGACTGGGACCATAGACTTGCATACACCTAACATCCAGTACCTGTGCACACTTCTGTTAAACATTGAAATCAAGCTTGAATGCACCACTTATGTTGGTAGCTGATTCCACACTCTCACCACCCTCTGACTGAAGAGGTTTCCCCTCATGTTCCACTTTAAACCTTTCAGCTTTCACTCATAACAACGGCCTCCAGTTGTAGTCCCTGCCAACCTCAAAGTTAAAAGGCTGCCGCATTTACTCGATCTATACCCGTCATAATTCTGTATACCTCTATTAAATCACCTCTCAATCATTTATGTTCCGTGGAATAAAGTTCTAACTTATTGAACCTTTCCTTATGACAGGTTCTTCAGACTTGGCAACATCATTAGAAATTTTATCTGTACTATCAACCTTATTTACATCTTACTTGTAGTTAGGTGATCAACATAGCATACGATACTTCAAGTTAGGCCTCAACAATGTCCTATACAACTTCAACATAACATCCCACCTCCTGCACTCAAAATATTGAATTCTGAAAACCAACCTGCCAATTGCTTTCTTTGTAACTGCACCCATCTGTGATGCCACTTTCAATGAATTATGTACCTATAATCCAAGATTGCTTTATCCTACCACACTCCTCAGTGCCCTACCATTCACTGTGTAAGACCTAATCTGGTTGGTCCTACTGAAGTGCAACACCTTGCCCTTGTCTGCATTAAATTTCATCTGCAATTTTTCACAAACGAGAAAATCTGCAGTTGCTGGGTGTATTGCTATTTCTCATCCCACTTTCTTGCTGTCCTGATCCCACTGAGGTCCTGATAGCCTTCCTCACTGTCCACTACACCCCAAATCTTCATGTCGTCTGCAAATTTTCTGATCCAGTTAACTATATTATCATCCAGATTGTTGATATAGATTAAAAATAAAGGTGCATCCCACTACAGCACACCAATCATCACAGTCTTCTAATCAGAGAGCCAACCATCCACTATCACTTCCTGGCTTCTCCCACAAAGCCAATGTCTAATCCAATTTAATACCTCACCTTGAATGCCAAATGACCTAACCTTCTTGACCAACTTTCCATGTGGGAATGTCAAATGCCTTACTGAATTACATATAAATAATATGCACTGCCTTATCTTCATCAACTTTCTTGGTAAAACACTATAAGATTGGTTGGACATCAGCTATCACGCACAAAGCCATGCTGACTATACTTGATTAATCCATGTCTGTCTAAATACCTATACATCCGGTCCATCAGAATAACTTCCAACAACTTTCCCACTATGAGTACTTATATCAGGCTCACTGGACTATAATTTCCTGCTTTATATTTAGAGACTTTCTTGAACACCAGAACAACATTGGCTTTCCTTCAATCCACGGGAACTCACCTGGCACTAAAGATGATTTAAATATCTCTGCTAGCGCCCCTGAAATTTCTGCACTTGCTTATCAGAGTCTGGGTGCAACACCTTGTCAGGCCCTAGAAATTTATCCACGCTAATTTGTCTCAGGACAGCAAAAAACTCCTCTGTAATCTGTATAGAGACCATCTTTTTTGATCTCCCACATCTCATAACATCAAAGGATATACTTTGTATCAAAGGTACAAGCAGGAAAGCATAGGCGATGGTGTGGTTCTGTTGGTAAGAGGTGGAATTACATCTTTAGAAAGAGGTGCTATGGGTTTGAGAATGTTGACTCTTTGTGGGTGGAGTTAAAACATTGTAAGAGTGAAAAAAACATTTTGGGAATCATGTATATGCCTCTGAATAATAGCTAAGAGTTGGGTTGAAATTGCAAAGGCAGCTGGAAAATGCATGTAATAAGGAGAATGGCACAATTGCAATAGGGGACTTCAATATGCAAGGGGAATGGGAAAATCACGTTGGTGTCGGATTGCAAGACAGGGAATTTCTTGACTGCCTACGAGACAGCTTTATAGGACAGCTTGTGCTTCAGTTTAACATAGAAAAAATAGAAACATAGGAAACCTACAGCACAGTATAGGCTCTTCGGCCCACAAATTTGTGCTGAAGATGTCCGTACCATAGAAATTACTAGGCTTTCCATAGCGCTCTATTTTACTATGAGCCATGTACCTATCTAAAAGTCTCTTAAAAGACCCTATCGCATCCGCCTCCACCACCATTGCCGGCTGCCCATTCCATGCACTCACCACTCCCTGTGTAAAAAAAATTACCCCTGACATCCCCTCTGTACCTACTCCCTAGCACCTTAAACCTGTGTCCTCTTGTGGCATCCATTTCAGCCCTGGGAAAAACCTCTGACTATCCACACGATCAATGCCTCTCATCATCTTATACACCTCTATCAGGTCATCTCTCATCCTCTGTCACTCCAAGGAGAAAAGGCCAAGTTCACTTAACCAGTTTTCATAAAGCATACTCCCAAAACTAGGCAACATCCTTGTAAATCTCCTCTGCACCCTTTCTATGGCTTCCACATCCTTCCTGAAGTGAGGTGACCAGAACTGAGCAGAGAACTCCAAGTGGGTTCTGACCAGGGTCCTATATAGCTGCAACATTACCTCTCGGCTCCTAAATTGAATTCCACGATTGATGAAGGCCAATACACCGTATGCCTTCTTAACCACAGAGTCAACCTGCGCAGCTGCTTTGAGCGTCCTATAGACTCAGACACCAAGATCCCTCTGATGCTCCATGCTGCCAAGAGTCTTACAATTAATTCTATATTCTGCCATCATATTTGACCTACCAAAATCAACCACTTCACACTTATCTGCTTTGAACTCCATCTGCCACTTCTCAGCCCAGTTTTGCATCCTATCAATGTTCTGCTGCAATCTCTGACAGCCCTCCACACTACCCACAACACCCCTAACCTTTGTGTCATCAGTATACTTACTAACACATCCCACCACTTCCTCATCCAGGTCATTTATTAAAATCACGAAGAGTAAGGATCCCAGAACAGATCCCTGAGGTACACCACAGGTCAGACTTCCATGCAGAGTATGACCCGTCTACAACCACTCTTTGCCTTCTGTGGGCAAGCGAGTTCTGGATCCACAAAGCAATGTCCCCTTGGATCCCATGCTTTCTCAATAAGCCTTGCATGGGGTACCTTATCAAATGCCTTGCTGAAATTCATATACACTACATCTACTGCTCTTTGTTCATCAATTTGTTTAGTCACGTCCTCAAAGTATTCAATCAGGCTCGTAAGGCACAACCTGTCCTTGACAAAGCCATGCTGACTATTCCTAATCATACCATACCACTCTAAATGTTCCTAAATCCTGCCTCTCAGGATCTTCTCCATCAACTTACCAACCACTGAAGTAAGACTCACTGGTCTATAATTTCCTGGGCTATCTCTACGCCCTTTCTTGAATAAGGGAACAGAACCCGCAACCCACCAATCCTCCAGAGACTCTCCTGTCACCGTTGATGATGCAAAGATCATCGCCAGATGCTCAGCAATCTCTTCCCTCGCCTCCCATAATAGCCTAGGGTACATCTCACCCAGTCTCAGCAACTTATCCAACTTGATAAACACAAAGTACACTGCAGATACTGGGGTCAAAGCGACACATACAACAAGCTGGAGGAACTCAGCAGGTCGGGCAGCATCCATTGAAATGAGCAGTCTACGTTTCGGGTCGAGCTCCAAAAATTCCAGCAGATCCTCTTTCTTAATATCTACATGCTCAAGCCTTTCAGTCCACTGCAAGTCATCACTACAATCACTAAGAACCTTTTCCATAGAGAATACTGAAATAAAGTATTCATTAAGTACCTTTGCTATTTCCCACTGTCACACTTGATAGGTCCTATTCGTTCACATCTCATCCTCTTGCTCTTCACATACTTGTAGAACGCCTTGGGGTTTTCCTTAATCCTACCCACCAAGGCCTTCTCATGGCCCCTTCTGGCTCACCTAACTTCATTCTTAAACTCCCTGCTGCTAGTCTTATAATTCCCTAGATCTACTATTAGCTAGTTTTTTGAAGCTTTTCTTTTCTTCTTGACTAGATTTTCAACAGCCTTTGTACACCCCAGTTCCTATATCCTACCATCCATTCCGTCTCATTGGAATATACCTATGCAGAACGTCATGCAAATATCCCCTGAACATTTGCCACATTTTTTCTGTACTTTTCTCTGAGAACATCTGTTCCCAATTTAAGCTTTGGGGAAAGGCTATCTTAGATTGTGTGTTGTGTAATAACCCAGATCTTATTAGGGGGCTGAACACAAAGGAACCCTTAGGAGGTAGTGACCATGATATAATTGAATTCATACTGCAATTTGAAAGGGAGAAGCATACCTCGCATGTAACTGTATCATAATGGAATAAATGGAATTACAGAGGCATGAGAGAGGAGCTTCCCCAGGTTGATTGGAGGAGGATACTGGTGGGAATGACAGCAGAGCAGAAATTGCAGAGGTTTCTGGAAATAGTTCACAAAGTATAGGATAGATATGTCCCACAGAGGAAGAAGTTCTCAAATGGCTGATAAAGGAAGTTAAGGATTGCATATAAGCCAAGGAATGGGCATACAAGATTGAAATGTGATTGGGAAGTTGGATGATTGGGAAGCTTTTAAAATCCATCAAAACATAACTAAAAAAGCTATAAGAAGGAGAAAAAGATAAATATGAAGGCAGAATAGCCAATAATATAAAGTAGGATACCAATTTTTTTCCAGTTATATAAAGAGTAAAAAGGAGGGGACAGTTGATATTGGACCACTGGAAAATGATGCTGGTAAGGTAGTAATGTGCGATAAAAAAATGGCAGATGAATTTAATGGGTAATTTGAATCTGTCTTCACTGTGGAAGACACTAGCAGTTGCCAGAAGTCCGTAACTTTCAGGGAGCAGGATTAAGTGCCATTGCTATTATAAAGGAAAACCTGTTAGGCAAACTCTAAGGTCTTAAGGTGGATAAGTCACCTGGGCCAGACGGACTACATTGCAAAGTCCTGAGAGAGGTTTTTGAAGAGATAATTTCTGCATTGGTCATGATCTTTCAAGAATCACTTGATTCTGAGATGGTCTCGGAGGACTGGAAGATTGTGAATGTCATTCTATTATTTAAGAAGGAAGGAAGGCAAAAGAAAGGAAATTATAGGCCATTTGTTTCAAGGGGAATAGAATAGAAAAAGGAAGGAGATAAGGGTGGATGTGGAGAGGATGTTTCCTATGGTAAAGGTATCCAGAGATAGAGGGCACAGCCACAAAATAGAAGGGCAGCCCTTTAGAACAGCAGTAAGGAGGATTTTCTTTAGCTAGAGAGTAGTAAATCTGTGGAATGCTCTGCCACAGACTGTGGTGGAGGCCAAGTCCATGCATGTATTTAAGGTGGAAGTTAATTGTTTCCTGATTGGTCATGGCATCAAAGGATGTGGCAAGCAGGTAGGTGTATGAGGTTGAGTGAGATTCAGGATTGGCCATGATAGAATGGCGGAGCAGACTCGATGGGCTGAATAGCCTGATTCTGCTCCAGTGTCTTCTGGTCTTCTGGCTTTATGGTCTTTTGGCTCCGCACATGGATTGCCATTCTGTTCTTCCAGTGGACGAATTTTGTCCATTGCAAACCTTTTGCTCTCAATAAGTCCCTACAACCCCTCAAGATTTTTCTTCACCTTGTCTGCTAGGGTAATATTCTACAGACAGACAGACAGACATATTTTATTGATCCCAAGGGAAATTGGGTTTCATTACAGCCGCACCAACCAAGAATAGTGAAGAAATATAGCAATATAAAACTATAAATAATTAAATAATAATAAGTTAATCATGCCAAGTGGAAGTAAGTCCAGGACCAGCCTATTGGCTCAGGGTGTCTGAAACTCTGAGGGAGGAGTTGTAAAGTTTGATGGCCACAGGCAGGAATGACTTCCTATGTCGCTCAGTGTTACATCTTGGTGGAATGAGTCTCTGGCTGAATGTACTCCTGTGCCTAACCAGTACATTATGGAGTGGATGTGAGTCACTGTCCAAAATGGCATGCAATTTGGACAGCATCCTCTTTTCAGACACCACCGTCAGAGAGTTCAGTTCCACCCCAGCAACATCACTGGCCTTACAAATGAGTTTGTTGATTCTGTTGGTGTCTGCTACCCTCAGCCTGCTGCCCCAGCACAGAACAGCAAACATGATAGCACCGGCCACCACAGACTCGTAGAACATCTTCAGCATCGTCTGGCAGATGTTAAAGGACCTCAGTCTCCTCAGGAAATAGAGACGGCTCTGACCCTTCTTGTAGACAGCCTCAGTGTTCTTTGACCAGTCCAGTTTATTGTCAATTCGTATCCCCAGGTATTTGTAATCCTCCACCATGTCCACACTGACCCCTTGGATGGAAACAGGGGTCACCGGTGCATTAGCCCTCCTCAGGTCCACCACCAGCTCCTTAGTCTTTTTCACATTAACCTGCAGATGATTCTGTTCGCACCATGTGACAAGGTTTCCCACCGTATTCCTGTACTCAGCCTCATCTCCCTTGCTGATGCATCCAACTATGGCAAAGTCATCAGAAAACTTCTGAAGATGGCAAGACTCTGTGCAATAGCTGAAGTCCGAGGTATAGATGGTGAAGAGAAAGGGAGACAGGACAGTCCCCTGTGGAGCCCCAGTGCTGTTGACCACTCTGTCTGACACACAGTGTTGCAAGCACACGTACTGTGGTCTGCCAGTCAGGTAATCAATAATCCATGACACCAGGGAAGCATCCACCTGCATCACTGTCAGCTTCTCACCCAGCAGAGCACAGTGGATGGTGTTGAACGCAGTGGAGAAGTCAAAAAACATGACTCTCACAGTGCTCGCCGGCTTGTCCAGGTGGGCGTAGACACAGTTCAGCAGGTAGACGATGGTATCCTCAATTCCTTTTCGGGGCTGATAGACAAACTGGAGGGGGCCTTCTCTTAGACCTCTTGATCTTTTTCTTAAGTGTTCTCTTGCATTTCTGATACACCATAAGCACCCCAATTGTTTCTACCTGCCTATCCCTGTTATGCACCTTAATTTTTCATAACCAGGGCCTCAATATTTTTTGAAAACCTAGGATTCCTGCAACTGCTATCTTTTCCTTTCATTCTGACAGGTACATAGAAGCTTTCCAATTTTCTCACATTTGAAGGCCTCCCACTTATAAAGTATACTTTTGTCAGGAAACAGCCCATCTGCATCTACCTTTGCCAGATCCTTTCTGATACCAGCAAAATTGGCTTTTCTCCAATTTAGAATCTCAACCCACAGGACAGGCCCAAGCTTTTGCATAATTACTTTGGAACTAATGGCATTATGATCTCCACATTATGATTTACTTATTATTATTTTATTATTTATGGTTTTATATTGCTATATTTCTACACCATTCTTGGTCGGTGTGACTGTAATGAAGCCCAATTTCCATCGGGGTCAATAAAGTATGTCTGTCTGTCTATCTAGATGCAAAGTGATCCTCTACACAAACTTTTATCAGCTGCCCTGACTCATTCCTTAATTTCAAATCAAGTATCGCAAACTCTCTCATTGGGAATTCTATGTCCTAAATAAAGAAATTTTCCTGAACACATTTGACAACTCCATCCCATATGGGCCTTTTATAGTTTGGGAGTACCAGTCAATATGTGGAAAGTTAAAATTACCTATACTAACAACATTATGTTTGTTGCAACTGTCTGTGATCTCTCTGCAAATTTGCTATTCTAACTTCCTCAGACTGCTGTGCTGTCTGTAATGTCCCCCCACTAACATTGTCATACCTTTCCTATTTCCCACTTCCACTTGTAACATTTTATTAGAAGAGTTCTCAATTATGTCCTGACTGACCACTGTCATGACATTTTCTCTGACTAGTAACACAATATGTCCTCCTTTAATCCCTCCTGCTCTGTCATGTCTAAAACAACAGAACACCTGAATATTATGCTGCCAGTCCTGCATCACCTGCAATCAAGTCTCGCTTATGGCTACAGTATCAAAATTCCAGGCATTGATCCATACTCTATACTTCTTGAATTGAGTTATACACAGCTCAGGAAATTAGTTGCTCCATGATCAACCTTTTTATTGCTGACTTTGTCTGAGTTCTTAACAACATCTATCTGCACAACCTCTCCAGTAACTGTTTTGGCACTCTGGTTCCCATTCCCCTGCAACTCTAGTTTAAACACCACTGTGCAGCATTAGCAAATCTTCCCACAAGGATATGACTCCCCTTCTAGTAGAGGTGCAAGCCATCTCTTCCCTCCTTCCCAGGAAGAGAGTCCAATGATCCAAAAATCCCAGTCTCTTGCCCCTAAACCAAATCCATGTGTTAAACTGTATAACCTTCCTTTCTCTGGACTCACTAACACGTGGCACAGTTAGAAATCCTGAGTTCACAACCCTGGATGTCTTGCCTTTTAACTTAGCACTGAACTCCCTGAAGTCCCTTTGCAGAGTTTCTTCACTCTTCCTACCTGTATCATTAGTACCTACATGGAACATGACCTCTGGTTGTTCACCCTCCCATTAAAGAATGCCAGGATTCTATCCCATATTTCCTGAACCCTTGCACCAGGAAAACAATGCACCATCCAGGAATCTCATTGTCATCCACAGAACCTCCTTTCAGTTCCCGTAACTAACAATTCCTGTCACCGCAGCTTGCCTCTTATACCCACTTCCCTTCTGGGCTGCAGTGTCAGACTCAGTGCCAGAGAGCATTCTTGATTAAACAATTTTTCATTTAAGTAGTTCACTACAGGTTATCTGTAAAGAACATGATTGCCTACATCACTCTGTAGCCTCTCTACTTGCTCAATACTAACTGCCCCTCCACGTATCTTTATACCTTAGCAACAAAACCATCAATTTCATCATCCAAATCATTGACATAGGGTATAAAAGGAATCGGTTCCGACACTGACCTCTGTGGAACACCACTAGTTTTCAGCAGCCAAACAGAAAAGGCCCCCTTTATTCCCACTCTTTGCCTCCTTCAAATCAGCCACTGCTTTATTCATGCTAGAATCTTTCCTCTAATACCATGTGCTTGTAACTTGTTAAGCAGACTCATGTGCTCATGTCTTCATACTGCTAGTGTCTTCCACAGTGAAGGGTGATACAAAATAGTTATTCAGTTCATCAGCCATTTCATTCTCCCCATTATTACCTCACCAGCATCATTTTCTAGCCATTGAATATCCACTTTCGCCTCTCTTTTACATGTTATATATATGAAGAAACCTTTGGTATCCTGTTTAATATCATTGACAGCATACCTTTGTATTGCAGCTTTACCTTCTTAATGACTTTTTTAGTTGCCTTCTGCTGGCACTTAAATACTTCCCGATCCTCTAAATGTCCTCTATTTTTGCTCTATTATATAACCATAAAACAATTACAGCACAGAAACAGGCCATCTCGGCCCTTCTAGTCAATGCCAAACACTGGCTCTCACCTAGTCCCACCAACCTGCACTCAGCCCATAACCCTCCATTCCATTCCTGTCCACATACCTATCCAATTCATTTTTAAATTATAATAATGAACCTGCCTCAACCACTTCTACTGGAAGCTCGTTCCACATAGCTACCACTCTCTGAGTAAAGAAGTTCCCCCTTGTGTTACCCATAAACTTTTGCCCCCTAACTCTCAACTCATGTCCTCATGTTTGAATCTCCCCTACTCTCAATGGAAAAAGCCTATCCATGTCAACTCTATATCTATCCCCCTCATAACTTTAAATACCTCTATCAAGACCCCCCTCAACCTTCTACGCTCCAAAGAATGAAGACCTAACTTGTTCAACCTTTCTCTGTAACTTAGGTCCTGAAACCCATGTAACATTCTAGTAAATCTCTTCTGTACTCTCTCTATCTTATTGACATCTTTCCTATAATTTGGTGACCAGAACTGTACACAATATTCCAAATTTGGCCTCACCAATGCCTTGTACAATTTTAACATTACATCCCATTATGTGCCCTCTCTTTGGTTTTGTGTTGGCTTTGATTTCTTTTGTTAGCCATGGTTGTGTTATTATGCCATTAGAATACTTCTTCCTCTTTGGGATATATCCTGTGCCTTCCAAATTGCTTCTGGAAATTCCAGCTGTTGCTGCTCTGCCATCATAGCTGCCAGTGTTCTTTCCCAATCAATTATGTTCAACTCTTCTCTAATGCCTCTGTAATTCTCTTTACTCCAGACATCTCTTTACTCTGACATCATTTTCTCCTTCTCAAATTTCAGCGTGAATTCAATCATAATATGATCACTTATCCCTTAGTGTTCTATTATCTTAACGTCAAGAAAATTGGGAACAGTTGTTCTCAGGGAAATATACAGCAGAAATGTGGCAAATGTTCAGGGGATATTTGCATGACATTCTGCATAGGTATGTTCCAATGAGACAGAAAGGATGGTAGGATATAGGAACCGTGGTGTACAAAGGCTGTTGAAAATCTGGTCAAGAAGAAAATAAAAGCTTATAAAAGGTTCAAAAAACTAGCTAATGATAGAGATCTAGGAAATTATAAGGCTAGCAGCAAGGAGATTAAGAATGAAGTGATGAGAGCCTGAAGGGACCATGAGAATGCCTTGGTGAGCAGGATTAAGGAAAACCCCAAGGCATTCTACAAGTGTGTAAAGAACAAGAGCATAAGGTGTGAGTGAATAGGACCAACAAGTGTGACACTGAAAAAGTGTTTATGGAACCAGAGGAGATAGTGGAGATGCTTAATGAATGCTTTGCCTCAGTATTCACTATGGAAAAGGACCATGGTGATTTTAGGGTTGACTTACAGTGGACTGAAAAGTTTGAGTATTGTTACGTAACCTCGTAACCAGGTAACTTACCAGCAAAGATAGCGGGATCAGCTGAGTCGGATGCTACTATTTTCAAACGTTTTATTCAAAAAGGGGCACAAACGTATGGTTAATACAAAACATTCAGATCATATACATCGTCAAAACTCAATCTAAAACACGGTGTAATAATAATCAATCAGAAATAAGCTCTATAGTTGTCTAGGGGATAATACTGAGTCCAATTGAAATATAAAGAGTCACTCAGAAGTCTGCAGGCTTTTCCCTTTTGGGAACCGCTGGGGTTTCATGTTGTGGAGAGAGAGAGAGATGGTTGAGAAAGGATAAACACTTGCCAGTTGTCTTTACAGAGCAAATCCTTGGAATCAGGGGAGCAGGCTTCCCCGTTGTTAGCTAAAAGCGGTCTTCCGATGGTTCCAGCCACAGATTCAAAAGTCGGAATCTAACGCATGTGGCTTCCTTCAAAATGGCTTCCCGCTCCTACGGGAATCGGTATCGTGCTTCCTTGGTGTCTCCTTGGTGCGTCTGAGGGTTGTCCCCCCCTCAGACCCTCCTTTATACTTCTTCACGGGATCGCAGGTGTCAATCAGGTTGCAGGTGATGCGATCTCTCTCTCAACCAGCCCACTTTGCCCGAGGGCTTTTCACGTGGTCTCCATGAGACAATAGTCAATGTCGCCTTTATTCTGCTTCTCTGGAGAACGTGGTCTTCCGCACATCTCCCTCTCTCTCTCCCATTTCCTGTGTCTATTCAGCACGTCTCTCCCCCTCTTGGGTCAGTTGACCCCCCCTTGACTAGGGCTCTTGCGATTCTCACAAAGGAGGGGGCCGAGGTCATAACAGTATATAGACATTAAGAAAGAGGATGTGCTGGAGCTTTTGGAAAGCATCAAGTTGGATAAGTCACCGGGACCAGATGAGATCTACCCCAGGTTTCTGTGGGACAATAAGATGGAGAGATTGCTGATCCTTTGCATCATCAATGGGGACAGGAGAGGTTCCGGAGGATTGGAAGGTTACAGATGTTGTTCCCTTATTCAAGAAAGGGAGTACAGATAGCCCAGGAAATTATAGACCAGTGAGTCTTACTTCAGTAGTTGGTAAGTTGATGGAGAAGATCCTGAGAGGTGGGATTTAGGTACATTTTGGAGAGACATAATATGATTAGGAATAGTCAGCATGGCTTTGGCAAAAGCAGGTCATGCCTTATGAGCCTGATTGAATTTTCTGAGGATGTGACAAAACCATTGATGAATGTAGAGCAGGAGATGTAGTGTATATGGATTTCAGCAAGGCATTTAATAAGGTACCCCATGCAAGGCTTATTGAGAAAGTAAGGAGGCATGGGATCCAAGGGGGCCTTGCTTTGTGGATCCAGAATTGGCTTGCCCACAGCAGGCAAAGACTGGTTGTAGATGGGTCATATTCTGCATGGAGGTCGGTGACCAGTGGTGTGTGTGCCTCTCTATTCAACTCTGGTTCATTGCACAACATCCAATCCAGAATAGCTGATCCTCTAGTGGGCTTAACCACGAGCTGCTCTAAAAAGCCATCTCATAGGCATTCTAGAAATTCCTTCTCTTGGAATCCAGCAGGAACCTGATTTTCCAAAGGTGTCCAGAGCTATCGGAACTGTTTTACATTGTCTCATATCTGGTCAACTCCTATAAACACCATGGAGAAGAGGCCCCAGACCTCAATTTGTTTTCACAGCCACAATATATTCACCTGCCAAGCAGGGGGATCCACCTTGTCGGGAATGATGATATCCTGCAAGCATAAGAAAACCTCCAGAGTGATTAAATCTTTTGGCCTAAATTGAAGTATTTAAAGTTTACTATTCTGTGGATGTCTGTATATAGTAGTGTATTATATTATAGACTTTGTATATGTTTGAGTTGCATTCTGTATTGAGTTAGAATTTACAGCTAAGCAAGGGGGAGTGTTGTGTATTTAATACTGTATTTCAGTAATATTTGAGTAGTTTTGTAAATATATTGTCTGATTAAGCATTCTTGCTTTTTTAAATAATTCACAAGTTATATGGAAAAATATGTGAATTCTATTTGTCATCATGCTACCACGTGATATGTGTGCTCCTCGCTTAAAGTAAACCAGAAGTCAGACTAAAATTTCAGACTCCCCTGTCTTCCTTTGAATTAGTTTAATGTTTGGAAGTTACAAGACATAACAGCTTTTATTTACACATAGTAAGTACGTGCAAAGCACTGCTGAGTAGTCACAGAGACACGTATATTAGGAACAATGAAGAGTCTCATAGATTGGTATGTAAATGAAAATTTGAGCGTTTTGTGGCAGGAGGGGGTTATAAGGAGCAGAATTAGACTATTTCACTCATCAAGTCTGCTCCTCCATTTCATCATGGCTGATCCATTTTCCCTCTCAACCTCATTCTTTTTTGCCTTCTCTCCATAAGCTTTCATGCCCTGACTAATCAAGAAAATAGCAAACTTCACATTAAATACACCCAATGACCTGGCCTCCACTACCACCAACAGCACGTAAGTCCAGAGATTCACCACCTTCGGGCTCCAGAAATTCCTCCTCATCTGGGTTCTAAATAGATGTCCCCCTATTCTGAGGCTGTGCCCTTTGGTTCTAGACTCCTGCACGATAGGAAGCATCCACACTATCTAGACTTTTCAACATTCAATGGATTACAGAGATTCCACCTCAGTCTGCTAATTTCCACCAACTACAGGCCCAGAGCCATCAATCTTATAGAATTTTTTGAAGATGTAACTAGTAGAGTGGATAGGGGAGAGCCAGTGGATGTGGCATATTTAGATTTTCAAAAGGCTTTTGACAAGGTCCCACACAGGAGATTAGTGTGCAAACTTAAAGCACATGGTATTGGGGGTATGGTATTGATGTGGATAGAGAATTGGTTGGCAGACAGGAAGCAAAGAGTGGGAGTAAATGGGACCTTTTCAGAATGGCAGGCAGTAACTAGTGGGGTACCGCAAGGCTCAGTGCTGGGACCCCAGTTGTTTACAATATATATTAATGATTTAGACGAGGGAATTAAATGCAGCATCTCCAAGTTTGCAGATGACACGAAGCTGGGCGGCAGTGTTAGCTGTGAGGAGGATGCTAAGAGGATGCAGGGTGACTTGAATAGGTTAGGTGAGTGGGCAAATTCATGGTAGATGCAATTTAATGTGGATAAATGTGAGGTTATCCACTTTGGTTGCAAGAACAGGAAAACAGATTATTATCTGAACGGTGGCCGATTAGGAAAAGGGGAGGTGCAACGAGACCTGGGTGTCATTGTAGACCAGTCATTGAAGGTGGGCATGCAGGTACAGCAGGCGGTGAAAAAGGCAAATGGTATGTTGGCATTCATAGCAAAAGCATTTGAGTACAGGAGCAGGGAGGTTCTACTGCAGTTGTACAAGGCCTTGGTGAGACCGCAACTAGAGTATTGTGTGCAGTTTTGGTCCCCTAATCTGAGGAAAGACATTCTTGCCATAGAGGGAGTACAAAGTAGGTTCACCAGATTGATTCCTGGGATGGCAGGACTTTCATATGAAGAAAGACTGGATCGACTAGACTTATACTCACTGGACTTTAGAAGATTGAGGGGCGATCTTATTGAAACGTATAAAATTCTAAAGGGATTGGACAGACTAGATGCAGGAAGATTGTTTCCGATGTTGGGGAAGTCCAGAATGAGGGGTCACAGTTTAAGGATAAAGGGGAAGCCTTTTAGGACCAAGATGAGGAGAAACTTCTTCACACTGAGAGTGGTGCATCTGTGGAATTTTCTGCCACAGGAGACAGTTGAGGCCGGTTCATTGGCTATATTTAAGAGGAAGTTAGATATGGCCCTTGTGGCTAAAGGAATCAGGGGGTATGGAGAGAAAGCAGGTATAGGGTTTTGAGTTGGATGATCAGCCATGATCATACTGAATGGCAGTACAGGCTCGAAGGGCCAAATGGCCTACTCCTGCACCTATTTGCTATGTTTCTATGCTTCTATCTTTCCACAAATGATAACCCTTTCATTCCCAGAATAATTCTTGTGAACTGCCTCTGAACCCTCTCCAATGTCAGCACATCCTTTCTTAAAATATGGGCCTAAAACTGCTCACAATACTCCATTTGTGGTCTCACTAGTGCCTTGTAGTTCCTCAGCATTACATCCTATATTTGACCCCTCTTGAAAAGTCCCTTCGCTTCTCAGATTTTTGAATTCTTTTTCCATTTTAAAAGATAGTCTATGCTTTTATTCCTTCCACGATGATACACTTTCCAACACTGTGTTCCACCTGCCACTCCTTTGCCCAATACCCTAATCTGTTTAAATCCTTCAGCAGCATCCCTGTTTCCTCAGCACTACATGTCCCTCCACCTATCTTCGTATTGTCCGCAGAACCATCAATTCCGTCATCCAAATTTGTGATATACAAGGTAAACAGAAATGGTCCCAACATCAGCATCTGTGGAATTCCACTACTCACTGGCAGCTAATCAGCAAAGGCTCCCTTTATTCCCAGTCTTTGTCTCCTGCCAATCAGCCAATGCCCTATCTATGCTAGTATCTTTCCTGTAATATCACGGGCTCTTATCTTGTTATGCAGCCTCATGCATGGCACTTGGTCAAATCAAAGGCCTTCTGAAAATCCAGGTATACAACATCCTCTTTTCTCTGTCCTGCTTGTTATTTCCTCAAAGAATACTAAAATCTGTCAGGTAAAATTTTCCTTGATGGACACCATGACGACTTTGGGCTATTTTACCATGTGCCTGCAAGTACCCTGAAACCACATCCTTCTTAATTGAATCCAACATCTTCCCAACTACTGAGGACAGGCTAACTGGCCTATAATTCCCTTTCTTCTCTCTTCCTTCTTTAAGAGTGACATTTGCAATTTTATAGTATTCCAGAAGCATGCCAGAATCCATTGATACTTTAAGGATCATTATTAATGTCTTCACAATCTCTTCAGTTACCTCCTTCAAAACACAGGGCTGTACTCCTTCAAAACTAACTTCTGACCTTTCATTTTTCCAAGCAATTGCTCCATAGTTATAGCAACTCACTCACTTCTCCCCTGATGCTCTCAGGCTTCAGGCATACTGCCAGTGTCTTCGACAGTTTCAAGTGATGCAAAATACTTAGTTAGATTGTTCACCATTTCCTTGTCCCACATTTCTACCTCTTCAGCATCATTTTCCACAAGTCCAATGTCTACTCTTACATCTCTTTTATATTTTATATATCTGAAAATAAAAACTTTTGGTATCCTCATTGATATTATTGACTATCTTACCTTCATATTACGTCTTTTGGTTTCCCAATACTCTGATTTCCCATTAATGTTTGCTCTATTATATGCCCTCTCTTTGGATTAATGTTGGATTTGCCTTTTCTTTTCAGCCATGATGGCATCATCATGGATTTATAATACATCTTCTTCTTTGGGAAATATCTATCCTGTGCCTTCTGACTTGCTCTCAGAAACTCCAATCATGCTGCTCTGCTGTCATCCCTGCTGGTGTCCCCTTCCATTCAACTATAGCCAACTCCTCTCTCATGCTTCTGTAATTTCTTTGTAACTCCACTGTAATACTGAAACATTTACTTCAAATTGTGGTGTGAATTCTATCATATTATGATAATTGCCATCTAAGATTTCCTTTACCTATGCTCCCTAATTAAATCCCGTTCATTATGCAACACTAAATCCAGAATAACCTTTTCCCTGGTAGGCTCAATGACAAGCTACTCTATCTAGCAATCCGGTAGGCATTCTACAAATTCTGTCTCTTGGGACACACTACCAACCTAATTTCCTCAATCTATTTGTATACTGAAGTCCCCCATGACTATCACAATATTGCCTTTTTGACATGCCTTTTTTATCTCCTGTTGTAATATGTAGCCCACATCTTGCCTACTTTTTGGAGGTCTGTATATAACTCCCATCAGGGTCTTTTTACCTTTGCGGTCTCATAATTCTGTCCTCACAGATTCTACATCTTCTGATCCTATGTCACCTCTTTCTACGTATTTGTTTTCATCTTTATCAACAGAGCCACACCAGCCGCTCTGCTTACCTGCCTGGCTTTTTGATATATTGTGTTTCCTTGCATGTTAAGCTCCCAACTACAGTATTATTTTTTTCAACCATGACTCAATAATGCCCAGAACGTTATACCTGCCAATCTTTAACTATGTAACAAGATCATCTACCTTATTCTGTCAACTGTATACATTCATATTTTACACCTTCAGTTCTGTATTTGTCACCACTTTTGATTTTGTAACCTTTTATATTGCAACTTATTCCACTGTCTACAATTTTGCCCATCATCTGCCTGCCCTCCTGACAATCTCACTACATGTTGCATTTGCTTGTAAATTAATACCCAGCCCCCTGCCAAGTTAATTCAAACCCTTCCCAAAAGCTCTGGAAAACTTGACCACAAGGATATTGGTCTCCCTCAGGTTCATGTTTAACTGCTCCCTTTTGTACTGGTCACACTTCCCCAGAAATCAGAAACCCTGCCCCCTGCAACAGATCATCAACTGTGCATTCATTGCCAAATCATCCTATTCTTACCCTCACTTGTGCATGGCACTGGTTGCAATCCAAAGCTTGCTCTCCTGGAAGACCTGCTTTAAGCTTTCTAGATCTGCTTTTTAGCTCATCCTAGATCCTCTCTTCAGGACCTCCATGCTTTTCCTATCTGTGTCATTGGTGCCAATATGTACCAAGACCTCTGGCTGCTCACCCTCCTCCTTTAGAATGTTGTGGACATGATCCAAGTCTTCTCTGACTCTGGCACCTTGGAGGCAACATTTATCCGGGTGTCTCTATCGTGTCCACAGGATCTTGTGACTACTCCTTTCACTATGGAACCCTCTATCACTACTGCAGTTGTCTTCTTCTCAGCTTTCCTTCTGAGCCACAGCACCAGGCTCAGTGCTAGAGAAGTTGTCACTGTGCCCCCCTCCCCCCACTGGTCAGTCATCTCCCTCAACAGTATCCAAAATAGTATACTTATTATTGAGGGGAACATCTATAGGGATATTCTGTACAGCACATTTCCTTTCCCTCTTCTAACAGTCACCTAGTTACCTGCCCTCCTGCAACTTTGGAGTGACTGCACCCATGTCGCCTATTTCTCTCAACTCTTGTTTCCCGTGTGAGTCAAGTTGCAGCACCAGATTCTCAGCACATTCTCTGACCTATAGTTCAGTGCACCTGATGCAGATGTGGTTATCTGGGAGGCTAGATGCCTCTCAGAATTCACACATCTCACACAGAGGTGTGATTAATATTGATCTTGGAATAACTTAAAAGGTCTGCACACAATCATGAACCAAGGGGCTCTGCTGTACTATGTCTTTTTCAATGCCCTAAAATGTAATTAAACATAAGGTAAATACAGAATTATACAGAGTATGAAGCAATTTCTGGAGGGGAAAGTGCGGACAAGGGAATATATTCAAATTGTACAGCATTTCTTGAGAGTTTATTCCTATTGCATCCTGAAACCTGTGCTTAATTCTGTGTCAGGAGATGCCTACACTAGACATGCCTCTGCATAATCACCTCTGAGTAGAAAGTGTCGAGCTCCATTTAAATTGTCCCCTCTCACATTTAATCTATGTCTTCTAGTATTAGCTACCCATACTCTGTAAAAAAGACTGTGACCATACATTTTATCTATGCCACTTAAGAGTTTATAAACCTCCATATGGTCACCTCTCAGCCTTTGTTCCCTAAGGTAAACAATCCCAGTCTATTGAGTCTCTCATTTTTACTCAACCCCACCTGTTACAACAACATCATTGGGAATCACAGTATTTTCCATGCTCTCTTGTTTAATTACATTCTTTCTATACAACAGAAATATGCACAATATTTTAGGTGAACTCTCACCTGCGTTTTATATCCTTGTACCATTGCATGCCAACTCTTGTATTCAATATGCCTTCTACACCAATTTGTCTGCTTGTATCGCCACTTTCAAGAAACAATACACTGGTATACTCCAAGGTCTCTCAGCTCTATAACACTCCCCAGGACCCTATTGTTATTGTGTAAGTCCTGCCCTGATTTAGCCTCCTAAAATACATCATGTCACATTTACACTTTACCGAGTTAAATTCTATCTTCAGTTCATTAGCTTGGTTTCCTTTTTGATCAAGAAACTTGTAAATTTAGACAAATCTGTTCACTGTGCATGACACTGCCAATACTGATATCATCCACAAACCTTCTAATTAAATAGTACTCTTTAATTTATAATAAACAACAGAAAAAGTAGCAATGATCCTTGCTGTACAGTCCTAGACAAATGCCTCCAATCTGAAAAACAATCCTCCACCAAGCCAATTCTGTATCCATTTGGCTAGGTCATATTGGGTTGCTTATGATCTCACCTTCTGAACCCATTCTCAATCAAGTCCTTGTCAAATTCCAATAATATTTACCAACATGTCCTCATGAATCTTCTTGTCACGTCGTCAATAAATTCACATTCATGAGGTACAATTTTTCATGTACACTGACATGCTGAAAATTTTCTGCCTCTCCAAATGCTGATAAATCCTATCTCTCGCAATCAGCTTCAGTACCAATAGTCAATAGACAATAGACAATAGGTGCAAGAGTAGGCCATTCGGCCCTTTGAGCCAGCACAACAATTCAATGTGATCATGGCTGATCATCCACAATCAGTACCCCATTCCTGCCTTCTCCCCATATCGCTTGACTCCACTATCTTTAAGAGCTCTATCTAACTCTTTCTTGAAAGCATCCAGAGAAAAGGCTTCCACTGCCTTCTGAGGCAGAGCATTCCATAGATCCACAACTCTCTGAGTGAAAAGTTTTTTCCTGAACTCTGTTCTAAATGGCCTACCCCTTATTCTTAAACTGTGGCCTCTGGTTCTGGACTCCATCAACATTGGGAACATGTTTCCTGCCTCTAGTGTGTCCAATCCCTTAATAATCTTATATGTTTCAATCAGATCCCCTCTCATCCTTCTAAATTCCAGTGTATACAAGACCAGTCGCTCCAATCTTTCAACATATGACAGTCATGCCATCCTGGGAATTAACCTCAATTAACCTCAATAATTAACCTCAATTAACCTCCCTCAATAACAAGAATGTCCTTCCTCAAATTTGGAGATCAAAACTAAACACAATATTCCAGGTGTGGTCTCACCAGGGCCCTATACAACTGCAGAAGGACCTCTTTGCTCCTATACTCAAATCCCCTTGTTATGAAGGCTAACATGCTATTAGCTTTCTTCGCTGCCTGCTGCACCTGCATGCTTACTTTCAGTAACTGATGTACAAGAACACCTAGATCTCATTGTGCTTCCCCTTTTCCTAACTTTTTCCTAACTCAGATTGTAATCTGCCTTCCTGTTCTTGCACCAAAGTGGAGAACCTCACATTTATCCACATTAAACTGCATCTGCCATGCATCTGCCCACTCACACAACCTGTCCAAGCCACCCTGCATTTTCCTAACATCCTCCTCATGTTTCACACTACCACACAGCTTTCTGTCATCTGCAAATTTGCTAATGTTACTTTTAATCCCTTCATCTAAATCATTAATGTATATTGTAAATAGCTGCGGCCCCAGCACTGAGCCTTGCGGTACCCCACTAGTTACTGCCTGCCATTCTGAAAAGGACCCGTTAAACCTTACTCTTTATTTCCTGTCTGCCAACCAATTTTCTATCCATGCTAGTGCCTTACCCCCAATACCAAGTGCTCTAATTTTGCCCACTAATCTCCTATGTGGGACCTTATCAAAGGCTTTCTGAAAGTCCAGGTACACTACATCCACTGGCTCTCCCTTATCCATTTTCATAGTTACATCGTCAAGAAATCCCAGAAGATTAGTCAAGCATGATTTCCCCTTTGTAAATCCATGCTGACTCGAACTGATCCTGTTACTGCTATCCAAATGTGCTGCAATTTCATCTTTTATAATTGATTCCAGCATCTTCCCCACCACTGATGTCAGGCTACCTGGTCTATAATTCCCTGTTTTCTCTCTCCCTCCTTTCTTAAAAAGTGGGATAACATTAGCTACTCTCCAATCCTCAGGAACTGGTCGTGAATCTATAGAACATTGGAAAATGATTACCAATGCGTCCACGATTTCTAGAGCCACCTCCTTAAGTACCCTGGGATGCAGACCATCAGGCCCTGGGGATTTATCAGCCTTCAGTCCCATCAATCTACCCAACATCATTTTCTGCCTGATGTGAATTTCCTTTAGTTCCTCCATTACCCTAGGTCCTCTGGCCACTATTACATCTGGAAGATTGTCTGTGTCTTCCCTAGTGAAGACAGATCAAAAGTACCTGTTCAACTCGTCTGCCATTTCCTTGTTCCCTATAATAGATTCACCTGTTTCTGCCTTCAAGGGCCCAACTTTGCTCTTAACTAATTTTTTCCTCTTCACATACCTAAAGAAGCTTTTACTATCCTCCTTTATATTCTTGGCTAGCTTACCTTTGTACCTCATCTTTTCTTACCTTACTATTAATGATGTTAAACTTAATGGCCTGCAGTTCACTGACTTATCCTTGTAGCCTTCTTAAGTAAAGGCACATCATTAGCCAGACTATAGTTTCTCTCTCTCTTCCAGAATTCTCCTTCCATTTTGATCCCTCCCTCTGCATTCTTATTCATTGACTCATCATCCATACTTTCTGCCACCTTGAATGAGATTCCAAAAGGAGATCCCCACTATCTCTCTTCCTGTCTTTTAGCATTCTGAAGAGATTGTTCCCATTTCAAATTGTTAACCTGCTCTTCCATCTCAAAAAAAAGTTTATTTTTTTTCTTTTCATTACACTGTACCCATAGCACTACAGGAGATACCAAAACCTTGTTCTCCACCATCTCAGTACCTAAATTGTCCTTTCAGATGAAGCAGTTATTCCCTGGCCCTTCTTCCATTCTAGTGCACTGAACCACATACTTATGATGTGGTGTTTTTTGTTTCTGAGAAAGTAAGTGTGGACTGAACCACCGTTTTGGTGACCCTGGTTTTTTTTCATTTCTCTGATATTTAAATTCCAACACACTAACTCAACTGTCTGCATCTTTCTGCATTATTTGGTAAGGACCAACATAACTTGAAAAATAGCATGTCATCTTTCATCTTGGCATATAGCAGCCTTATGGACTAGTTATTAAATTCAACAGTTTTCTGGACTTTTTTCTCTATCTGTGTCAAAATAATCATCTGCAGATCATAGTTTCATATCTTTGAGAACTTTTTTGTTCTTATGAATTTATCTTTATAACTTTCATCAAGCTTTTCAGGGTTACTAACAGCAAATGATAATGCAATAGTACAACAGGCAGACAAGGTATAACAGCCTCATGGTCTCATGGTATAACAGGCAGATCATCTCCCACATCCCTGCAACTTAAAAAAAAATCCTGTTTCCTCTCTTTCCTGATTCAAGTGATCCCTCTCAATAATATACTGTTTTGCTCCTTCTACAGGTGCTATTCAGCAAGCTGAGTAGTAAAAGTCCTTCAGCTTTCAATTTAGATTTTTCATAATAGCTGTTCTTTTCATCTTCAGTAAGTGTGTATGGCTTCCTGTCTAGCTACATGAGAGGCCATGGTCTAGGAATAAGGAAAGTATCTGCTAGCCATTGGCGTGGGTATAATGACAGCAGAAAAAAAAGGAATGAAATGGAGTTCTTATGGAAGGTTTTACTGAATGGTTCTGGCAAAAATATCCCCCAAAATGGAAATGACTTGTCAAGAAAGGAAAGGAAAGAGAAAGAGTCAGACCATGCAATGGTGTAAATAGCTTGGAAAGTCCGCAAAAATATTGCTTTGAAAAAATGGTCTAAATTTTATATCTTTGAGATGTTCCTCAGGGTGACTGAGATCAGTTCCCTTATGCATACCCCAAATTCATTCTTGCCTGGTTGAACTTTAAGAACACATAAATTGACATCGTCCTAAAGTGGCCACCACAGAAACTTCTGCTGAATTGTAAAATCAGAAGCAATGGATACATCTAAATTGCCTCATAGTCAGTTCATCAAATCAAAAAAAAAATCAATCAGGAATATACAAATTTGAATGCAATAGACAAATAAATATCTATGTGTAGCGTAATCTCTAAATTAATTACCATGCTGACAAAAGGGGATCCCAGCATGTATATAACAGAAAATTATTGAGTGTGTAGAAAATTTGCTCAGCCAGAACTGCCACATGGACCCATTATGGATTCCTGTTGAGTTACCCATTATCACACAAGATGGCCTTTCACCATTATGATTCATACTACATCACATCAAATATCTGCAAATATTGCAAAAATTATGAGGCCAGTTAGAGCTGAAGGTTTGTAATCAATTTATTGTTGCATCATTATAAAAGACTGAAAACAAAGACTAAGGTACAAAATATATTCTCAATTGAAAGCAAAACAAATCAAACCCAGATAATTTCTATCCTTTTTTTTAACTCAGTTGCTGGTGGGAAGTGGTAGCAACGGTAATAACGTGATACTTACAGTAATGTATTCAATGCTTCTGCATCTAGCTTTAGCCAGAGTCTCTGGCTCCAAATCCTGTTGAAGTTTTGATCTACAGAGGGCCAAAGCAGCAGAATTCCAGGGGTGCAGAGGTAGCATCAGCAACTTACATTACATACATTTTAATATATGCATCATCAAAGGTGTTAGTGAAAACTGAGATCATTGAATCTTCTTTGTTTAGAATCTTGTCATACTTGGGACAAAAAGATGCTTGGAAGAGTTGCACATTAGTCATCTGACCACCAGGACATGACAGCATCACAAATGCCTAAAGCAAAATAATATTCTATGGTTTCTCTATTGGTCTCATCTAATGTGATAAAATGAATATGTTGTTCATTATTGTACAGTTTGCAATCGCCGTGTGTTCTGCCAAAATTATTGAATCCATAAATTATGCACCTAAACCTACACATTTTTATTTGACCAAAAGTCATGAGTGTGATAGATCATAGTTAACTTGTCCATCTAGGCAGCAATATTTAAGAGACTTTTATGCAGTTCAGCTAAAATAAGCCCACTTACCTGGTACCTTATCTAATGGCCAAAATCAGGGGTTCCCAACCTGGGGTCCCTGGGGCCCCTTGCTTAATAGTATTGATCCATGACAAAAAAGGGTTGGGAAACCTTGACTTAATTAGTCACTTCTTCCAATGCTTTTTTGATACTATTCCACTATGCTGATATATTTTTTTCTAAGGCAAGGATAACAGCACTTCTTAAATCCATGACAGCTGCCACCATGACTTCAGAAATTTCTCTATGTTAAACATTACTCAGACATGGAAATATATCTCCATGGCTTAAATCCTGTGATACCCTCCTTAATAATACTGTGTAAGATATTCTTTGTTGGATGGGCAATCTTGTTTTGGGTGATGAGGAGCATATAGTTAAAGATGGCATTGTAAATGACACATTTGTCTTATAAATGATTTAAGGAAAATTGTCCTTGAATCTTAACAGCAGCTTGAATTTTTTTCATTGAACTATATAATTGCTTAGTCTTCCAGTGCCTTCCTCTGTGCTCTGTATGTACATCAACACTCCGTGACTTGTTTCATACAGAACTAGTGAATGGTTAAACAGAATTTTAGTTAACATAAGTTAACATGAAACTCAAGTTGGATAAACAAAATGAATGTTATTTTTAATTGAGGGAGGTCATCAAGATTCCAATGGCAATAAAAATTAGATTTGCACTAATTTTCTGAAGGGAACTGAACTTGGGCACTTTGCAAGCCAATACTGAAGAAGTTCGAGAGGAACCATCAACCACTGTAGTGCTTGCATGTAGGGGAATACATCCTCACTTGGCTGGATCTTGGAGAAGGAGTGGTGACAATACTGTGTTGCATTATTTTTTATTCTTTCAAAATTAGGTCCATAATTGATTGAGGCTTCTTCAATTTGGCTTCACATTGCTCTTTATGGAGAAGATCAATCTTTGTGACACTACCCCTGCAGCTGATCTCAGAAGTCTTGCATACATGTCTCAGCAGGCATAAAAATGCTGCTATATTCTTTCAATACTACTAAGCAGAAACCAATTAAAATTCGCAAAGAGTTGCTTATGGATAGCTTTGTTGTAATACTGATTGAATTTACCCTTCAGCAACTGACAGTGCCCGTGTGGAAGATTTTCCAACCGAATTATAAATGAAGGATTCAGTAAAGATGTGAAAAACACACATTCAATCAAAGCATGTTTCTTTTCCCTTCAACCTTAGGCGTCTGGCTGACCTATAATTCATTATTACTGTTGTTTTCCAATCAGTCAAAAGTTGTTCTGATAATGAGAAACTGACTGCTACTCTGCAGATCATTTCAATAAGGGTTGTTTGATCCACAGGATTAGGACAGGATTATGTCTTTGAGGATCTGCGCCTCTGTCAACGTCGTGTGTGCAGTTTTACACTTTCTCAGGATAAACTCTCTGCTTTACGATCAAATACTAATCAATTTATAAAACATTGATTAAACCAGACTTTTAATCCACCATAGTCCTTTTGACTGTTGATGAAAAGCAATTGTATTGCTTGCTCAAACATCAGAGCATTGTGTTGCAAACTGTCTGACGCCATTATTAAATTATCTAAAATCCAAACTAGATGGCAAAGTTTTAATCAGTATTTCTAAATTAAGTTGCAAAGAAACGAGTTATGGCATACTGTATCACACATAATTGCACATGCTCCAACATATGAGCACCATGTAACAGAACTTCTGAACGACCTGATAATTTAAGTTGATTTTATTGTGCTACGTTTCCTTTCATTCGATGTTTCTATTGCTAGGCACAACTAACAGGAGATAATTTTAACTGCTCTTTTAAATGAGGACACATAAATTTTCAGTTCAACCCAGTAACCCAACTATTATTTAATGCATAATTTACCTGATCGAGTAACAGCTACTGAAGCCAGATTCGTTTGCCCAACTGAGAATTGGATGATATTATAAAGAGAACGGGTCACACGAATAAATAAATAGATTAAAATAAAAGTGGTTAAAATGAAAATGTAACAATAAGTAAAGAGATCTTAACATTAGTCATGGCTAAGTAATTAGATAAATCAACTTCCCACCTGATTGGCTGGATTTTCATCCCACTGACGATACTTAGTGGCTTTGGCTTTGCAATTTGATTCTGACATGTCGTTGTTTAAAGTTTTTGGTGCATTCCATTCCACTCCAATTGTGTCTGCTTTAGTAACTCCGACTTTGGATTTTGCTGGACTGTATGGTTTGAGGAAAGTAAAATCACTCTTAGCAGATTCCGGAGTCAAACAGACCTTGTAATAATACAATTGTGAGGCGGGCTCACTTCCCCCCACTTCCAAAAAATCAGATGGCACTTTGGAACTCGCTGTGACTTGGAGATTTATATTTGATGTTTTCAATATATCTGGCGAATTGAGATGCTGAAGACAGCAGCAATTCCAAAAAGCTGTGCTGTGATCACGGACATTATTTATATACTGGTGGCATTTGATGGCAGAAATAATAACTATTGCCACGATGAACAGAAGTGAAAAGGACCCCAGGCTGATTATTAGGTAAAACGTTAAGTTGTAATTTTGTTGTGTCTGTTCGGACAAGTTGCTGATTTCAGGTAGAATTTCTGTAATGATATCTATTATTGAAAATATGACGGTGGCTGTTGCCGAAAGTGGCGCTTGGCCATTATCCTTCACAAGGATGAGAAGCCTTTGCTTAGACGCGTCCTTCTCGCCGAAACGCCGTGTTGTCCTTATTTCTCCTGTATGGACAGCTATGTTGAACAGTGTTGGATCAGTGGCCTGTAGCAGTTGATAGGAGAGCTTAGCATTCTTCCCCGAATCAGCATCAGTGGCAATTATTTTGGTTACCAATTGGCCTGGATCAACAGTTCGCGGTACAGTCTGAAAAGCAGCAGAACCGTTGTTTGGCCGCGGGGACAGAATAACGGGCGCGTTATCATTCTGATCCAAGATAATTATATTGACTTTGACAGTGCTACTGAGCGGTGGAAACCCAGCATCCTGAGCTTGGATTTGGATTTGAAAATCCTTAAGTTGCTCATAGTCGAATGAACGTAGTGCGTAAACTTTTCCATTATCTGAGTTGATTGAAACATAGGTTCTCGAGGGTAATCCTTGAATCATGCGGTCCAGGATGGAATAAGACAGATAAGCGTTTTGATTCGAATCGGGATCAAATGCTGTCACCGAGCAAACTGTGGCGCCGGGTGGATTATTCTCAGTGACATAAACTGTGTAGGCTGACTTCGAAAATCTTGGCGCGTTATCATTCACATCTGAGACCTTCAGTAATATGGACTTGTAGGTCGAAAGGGAAGGATAGCCAGAATCAGTGGCAGTAATGGTGATATTGTACTCTGATACCTTTTCGCGGTCGAGTGGCTCAGCTGTCATCAGTGTGTAGTGGTTATTAAAGGACGACTGAATTTTAAATGGAATGTCCGGAGAAATCAAGCAGTTGATTTGGCCATTCTTTCCCGAATCTGGATCGGTGACACTGATGAGAGCGATTACTGTGCCGATCGTCGCGTCTTCCATCACTGGGCTGGACAGCGAAGTTAGAATCACTTCGGGAGCATTATCGTTTACATCTATAATATCAACCAGAACTTTGCAGTGGGCAGGTATTGCATATGGACCACCTTTATCCTTAGCTTGTATGTAGAATTCATAATTATTCACTTCTTCGTGATCGATAACACTTTTAACTCTAATTTCACCTGTCTGGGAATCAACATTAAACAGTTCCTGTACTCTAGGGGGAGTATGTCGACTGAAGGAATACACTATCGCACCATTGGAGCCTTCATCCAAGTCGCTGGCATTCAGTTTTAGCACCAATGTTCCCTTTGTTGCATTTTCTTCCAAGGAAACTTTGTAAGTTGTCTGTTGGAAGACAGGTTGATTGTCATTGGCATCTAGTACAATAATGGAAAGTAGCGCGCTGCCCGATCGGACTGGAATCCCGCCGTCAACTGCAGTCAGAATGAGTTGATGGATTTGTTGTTGTTCTCGGTCCAGCGCTTTCTCCAGCACTAACTCAGCATATTTGCTGTGATCGCTTCGCGTCTCTACATCCAAGATAAAATGCTCATTTGGACTTAGCCTGTAGGTCTGGATGGAATTTGTACCCACGTCGGGATCGTGAGCGCTCTCGAGAGGGAATCGTGTGCCCGGCAAAGCTGATTCTATAATTTCCAAAGAGAGATCCTTTCTCAAGAAACTTGGGGAGTTATCATTTATATCCATAATTTCCACTTCGATACGGTATAGTTCAAGAGGATTTTCAATAACGATTTCCAGATGCAGAAAACAGTTGAAGCTAGGACCACAGAGCTGCTCCCTATCTATCTTTTCATTCACGAACAGGATGCCATTTCCCAAATTTACTTCCAAATATTGCTTTGAAGCATCGGTAACTATCCGCAGCCTCCTGGCTGATAGCTTACCAACGTCTAATCCCAAATCGTCAGCTACGTTCCCCACAAAAGCTCCGTGTTTTAGTTCTTCGGGAATTGTGTAGCGAATCTGTCCAGAAATTAAATCAGTAACACTGGACACCGTAATAAAGCACAACACTTGCCTTGTTAGTATCCACGATCTCTTTCCAGTCAACATTTCCAAGCTGTCGGATATGTATTCCAGTCTTCCGATTAAATATTTAGAAATTAGTGTAAGATTATCACAGGCGTAACTTCTTGGTTTGGTAACTTATATAATTTGCAGATAAATCAACAATTTCAGTTAAAGCAATTCCTCTTTCAGAAATGTTACCTTCTGTTGAAGCGTCGTTCCCATCTTCTTCAAACGTGCACGATCGTTCTGCAATGATACCCGTTACTCTGATGTTGTATCTCAGTTAGCACAGCGGGCTCTGTGTGTCTGTGTATGTGTATGTACGTGGAGGTGGCTCCTTTGTCTGGAGGGTGTGAAGACTCTGCGCTCACATTTCAGTACTCTGTGGCGGACAGCACCAGCGCTCAATCCAGCGGGTAACGCTTGGTGTGTCTTAAAGACACAGTCCATGCAGAATGCGATAGGTATTCAATATAAAGATTTTTAGCTTTTCTCGATGTCTGATAGTCCATGTCGCCAAATGACTTGAAAATGCTTTTCCATTTGGTTTCAAATACTTGAATTCTTACTTTCCATATAAAATGCTGATTGAGATTATATTTTCTCTGATGAAAGCAAATCATTTTGGTAATGAGCGATTTTTTTCTGTATAATTAAGTGTATAATGTGCTCTCAAATCAAGATTGATAATCAGATGATATGCACAAAATAGGGTGGAAGCTTGCTCCTAATAATTTACAAATCTTCTGTGTATTCGGCAGCATTCTGGTTCACTTTGAGTTAACTTATTAAACTCATTACAGTGCACTCACGCGAAAACTGGCTCGCCTATTTCCCATTGAATGTCCAAACTCAATGAGCCTTGACATATTCTTCATTGGACCCTTGGCAAAAATCCCTAAAGGGACTAGAATTAATTCTGCACTGAACACCAGATAATCACTTTAGCGTTTGGTGGTTATATATTTTGGGAGCCTAACGTAGTCACATTTACTGAAATACATTATAAATATCCGCTGTATTAAGGGACAAAGTACAAATATGAGGAGAAAGAATGATGGATGCATGTTAACGAGAGAGAGATTTAGAGTGCCATAGTGATAGATGAACTGGCATGTGGACCAAGTAGTGAGGATGCTCAATATGTAAATTTAGTCATCTTCTTGGTAATGATGGTCATCAAAGCTGAAAATGTCAGCCAGCACTGCAACACAATATGAATGATATAGATATGCAAAGCAATTAAAGCATTCACCTTCCTCTCAGAAGAAAATGCATAGAATTTTAATTGAAATCACGCGCATGATGTGAGCAGATCAGTCCTGTGATGCAAGCAGGGTCCAATTTCTAATGCATCCTAAAAGATCAAAAAGAAATAAACAATGAATCATGGTAAATTATTAGTTGTTAGTCTCTCTTTTGACACAGATATCCTATGTTAATTGATTGCCTTCAGATATCAGTAGAAGACTCAACAGACAAAGAAAAAACTGAAAATGATTACCAAGATGCACAGCATCAATGAAGAAAGAAATATTCAACTCTTCTATTCAGTTAAACATTTATTAACACAAAATATATCAGACCCTTCTCCTTTTGACTTTCTATTGATGCAAGTCTCAGAAGAGTTAATTTTGAAAATATACTGAAATTGATGGTAATATGATACAATGAATCAGTGCTTATTGCTATTCATCATTCACCGAGTCATTTCCTGTTAAGAACAGGTTAAATGGGCCACATCTATAAAACAATATATTATTGAGCAAAGTTTCTTTTTAGTATTGAAGGCTTTAGGCAACAAGTCCTTGGCAACATTTGCGAAATGAGTTCCCATGGAAACAAAATCACCGGGGCCGTTTTTTTTTGTTGTCCTGAGATGTTGTATAAGATATAAAGAAAGTTGATGCTATGGAAGAAATTAACTTGAAGCAGAAAGAATATCAAGGGACCAAGAAGCAAGTCACAATGTTTTGAAGAAAGTCTGCAGATTTAACGTTAAACCATCCAGGCAAAGTATTTCTCTACTAATTGAATGGTAGAAGCAGTTGAAGTTGTGCCTCTTGGTGCTACAATTGATCCAGAATGCCACTAGCAAGAACAATAATTCCCTGACACACGAAAGGAATTGGTTACAATAGATGCATAAAATACTAACAGTTGATCCGAATGGAATATGTTGCAATACAGGCTTGAATAAAGAATACTGAAATCCTTTTGAGTTAGAACCTGAGCTGGCTTAAAGAGGAGAACTTAGCCCTAGGGTAAGGATCTGAAATATGCTTGGCTGAGCCAAGGGATTAGAGTGCGGCTGAGAGTTTTCCTCTCAGCTTGTAAAATACATCTTTCTGAAAATGCCTGACAGGATTCATGAATTCATTGTGCAAAAGTTGAACACATTTTCTATTACTACATACTCTTCAAACACATAAAATCGATACAACGTTTTGCTACCTCTATGGCACTCAATGATTTCTCTTCCCTGCATCAAACAGCACAGATTAGCTAAGTTTCTGTTCTGTGACCCTCTTGGTAAACTCAGCTGTACTGTATAGTCAAAGAGTTAGAGAGTGATCCAGTACATTAGCAAGGGGAATATATTATATCATAGCTAATATTTAGCAGTTCATACATTGGGGAGTTATTTCCTCTCTGTGAGGCCAAAATCAATGATAATGCTCACAAATTTACAGCAGCCATTGGAGTTTCTTTCAAAAGATAAGTCATCAGTGAGAAGGCTCAAATTTATTTCCCATCCTTCATCACCTTTGAGCTGGTGAAGGTGACTTGACTTCTTGTTGATTGACTGTCTAATTGAACCATTTCATGGTCAGGTTAAGAATTGGAAACATAGCTATAAGAAAGTAATGGTAAACCAATAGTTTCAAAGACACCAGTGTTATTGTTACACTTTTAACAAAATTTTAAGGCTCACTCAGCCTCTATATACTTAAAGTATGATATAAAATACAAAAAGGTACCTACTGAAGCATAACTCCATCAGATGTGAATGTACTCAGAAAGCAATATGGTCTGGATGAGTGGGGGGATGGTTGTTCAGTCTGTATTGAATCCCACACAACAACCTCCTCATCTAACCAAAATAGATTTAAACAAAATATGAAATAAAAGTTCAAAGAGGGTATTGCAAAATATTGGGAGATCTGTTGGATCTACTTTTTTTCTAGAATCTTACAGTTTAACTCATATTTCTAGCATCCACATCCTTTTTTATCATCCTGTATGGTGATTGCTTGTTTTGTGAAAGCTACTCATTATAAAAGTCTCTTTGCAGTTTGACCTGCACTGATGATAATTTGCATCTCAAGTGGCTTATTTTTAAAATATAAAAGAAGAAAAGTGAAAATAAATTGCTACTGAAATTTACAAAAAGGTTCTGAATTTTATCTTGTCAACATAATACTTTGATGATTTACTTACCAATCAAATACATTAATTTCTTTTACCAAAATGTGAAATGTTAATCTAATGAAGACAACATTTTAATTATCTTGCAAGTAAACATTAGCCAGTTCAGCAGTAGCACTGCCACATAAGAGCCATTGAATTACATTTTTCATGCTGCTGATGAGGAAGCAGGCAGGGTATGAGCAATAAGGTGTAAGAAGGAAGCTTCAGTCTCATAAACACAAGAGATTCTGCAGATGCAGATCAGTCTCATGATGTATTTTCTCTGCAGAGGATGTGGAATATGAAAAAGAAAATCCCTAGCGATGTCCCTTCCTGATCAAGATGAATTTGCAGGTGAGTAATTCAAGTAGCAGTCTACAAAAAGACAGATTTACTGTCGGTACATTTAAACAAATGTCAGGTACCATGCAATGCACTTTCCTTTTGTTTGTCACAGTTATGCAAAGTATATTTTGTGACTAGTTTCCTCATTTTAATTAATCACATGAAACAAATTATTCATAAGAACTTCCTATTGAAAGCCTGGGAATTGCAGCAGCTTCTGACATGTATCATTTTTGTTTTTGCATTCCTTCATTGTTTTGTTTAATATCCCTGTTATGAATTTCTATCCCAAAGTTGATAACAAACACTGCTGATGTGAACTTAGACACTGCAACTTTCAATCTTTGATTAGTTAGGGTATCATGGCCACCTGACAATTTCCTGAAATGAAAATTGCAAAGCCATACATTTGGAATTTCCACATGCGCTATCCCAATGCTGTGACATAAATTAAGGTCAGAAACAAACATAACTGTGTGAATATGATGCAAAATATCTGCCAAAGCACATAGTAAGGTTTAGACCAGGTAAGGGGGAAAGTTGATTGGTGGGAGGAGGTGGAGAAGCTGCAATGTGATAGGTGGAAAGTTAAAGGGCTGAAAAAGAAAGGACCTTCCCCTCACATTGTATCACATATCACTTGTCAACTTGTAATCCTTCCTCTCTCCCACATTATTATTTTGGCTTCTTCTCTCTCCCTTTACCTATCCTGATGAAGTGCCTCAGCCTGAAAAGATGACTGATTATTTTCCCCAATAGATGCTGCCTTACCAACTGAGTTCCTCCAACATTTTGGTTTTATTAATCTGCAGAATGTGTTGTATTTATAACTAGGAAGTAACAACAACCAATTGGAACAGCAGATACTATGGCAGAATCCTTTCTAATTTAGTTGAACAAAAAACCTTGTTGCAATTATCAATACCACCCTTAGAGCATTGTGATGTATTATATTCTTCATATCACTCAGAAGTCATACTTAATTGAAACTTGGTAGAACATTAATTGCTGAAATAAGGTGCCTAGTGCCCAAGACTTCCAACATTCACTGGAGTTTATACTAATGAAGGATAATCACTTTGTATTCTGAGAAGGTGGTGTAGATGCTAATAGACTATTTGACAAAATGGAATGTCTAGATTTGGGGAGTTTTTCAAGGCATACAGACAACTAATTGGAAACTGAAATGACCAGATATGTCTTTACTCAGAGCACAGAAGATACTGAATGGTGTGCCACTGAGCATACATCAGAGCATATTTGATAGATATTTTATCGGAAATGTGAAGGCTGAGGAAAAGTGGATCAATTGTAGGATTAGCTGAACCTTTCTGAATGGTGAAGAAGCTCAGTAAAGCTGCATGAATAATCCTTATATGCCTTGATGAATTTTGCAGACTTTTACCTAGACTTCTGGAACTGTCTGAGAAAAGTTTATTGTCTCACTAAGCCTGCTATATTATCTGGTGTTTGAGTTATACGACCAGTCAAATGCATTGGCTTTCTTATTTTGCTTCACATAATGATTGCTCTTGCTTTTTGCTTCCATTTTAATATGCCAGAGAAAATAATCGGTCTCTGAAAGCAACATGTAACTCTAAAATAGATAGCAGCTTATTGTGTATGTTGCGCGGATTACTAGCATATGCAGACATTCTCTTGTTTATGACTGGATTTAATTTTGTTTGATTTCAATCTTTTTCTTTAGCTGAGCACATTTAATGTTTGATATGACTTGAGAACAGTGAAATTACTGGCTGGTTTTGTTTTGAATACCGAAATAGGCCTATACATGCTGCAACAAAGACTGCAATGAAATTATCCCCTCTCTTTACTAATAGGTTTCATCACAGTTTGAATGAGTATTATTTTTCAAAATATCAATACTGCTCAACTGAGAAACAGGGATTTGAATGAAAGTATCATTGGGGCTAGTTCTATTGCAAAGCTTTGCCACATCCATGGTTTTTGATCAGATAATCATCAACCCTTCAGTTACCCTTGGTTGATTTGAAAACTGTAGTTTATGAATTAAAGATTCTTGTTTACTTGCAGCAACCATCTAACATTCAGGTATTTTTGATTAATATCATGCTCGCAGCATTCCATAGTTATTCTTCAATGATTTTACTTTTTCTGACTCAAAAACTGAAGAATTATCTTATGGGATTGCATGATTGATTATTCTGGTCTATTCTATTCCATTGTACCTTCAAAACCCATCAGCTCTGGTGAAATCGGTACCTAGAAAGTGTTGTTATTGCTTAAAATTGCTTTGAGCATTCACTGGTCCCTCAGAAACTGCACAGGCACCAAAGCCTTTGACACAGCACATGATTTAAAATAATGCTAGGATGTTTCTCTCAAGACTCTTTTTTATTGGTGTATGAGGTCCCACATTTGATTTTACCCAGTGAATGGAAGATTCATAATGGAACATCCAAAGGAAACAGGGAAGAGCTTTAACATCTTATTTCATGTTACAAGCTTGTTGCATATTACATCAGAAATAAATTAATAGTAATATGTACTTAAAACATGTCAAAATGCAAAACCTGCTCTTGACAAAATCATCCTTTAAGTTTATTTTCTGGTATTTCCTTCTTTGTGAATTTTACCTTTTTTGCTATAACAATGCACCTTTATGAATGTATATTTCCAATTGTAAATCAAGCAAGTCCAATGTTTCAGGGACATTATTTATGGTAAGCATATATAAGTAAATTTAGTTTTTGCCCCTAAAATATGTAAAAGTGTGCATACCAAAAGCATTCCTTACCATTATACACATCTATATAAAGCCAAGGTTGACAAGATCTTCATTAATAATGGTGTCAAAGGTTATAGGGAGAAGCTAGAATGACGATGCAGACAGAATGGTCCAAATGGCCTAGTTCTGCTCCTATATCTCATGATCTTATGGTCTTATTGACATAAGTGAAATGGCAAGAAACATATTTTACATACCAATTTTTTAAGAGAGCCACACTCACCTGTTTCTATTTCTGTAGTGTTCCAAGGATTCTCCCTTAGTAATAATGATCAATTAGGCAAAGAGAAAATCCGTGGTTACTGACAAGTACCTTTATTGTGAACTTACACAAGCAAGTACCTGTGTGCACACCTGCTAAGTTTCCCTGAACCTCCATGAACAAAAAAAAAGAAAAGGTAATACCTGGGAAAGAAGTCTATGCTGGCCAGGTATTCCTCGTGGTCCTGATCTAATCTCTACATGGCTGATGTGGGGTTATTAACTTCAGCAATCTGTAATGGTTCATCCTCAGAGAGTTGTCACAGCTCAACGTTCAAAGCTCCTTACTTTTAAACAATTCTTATCAATTCAAATATTCCACTTCAATCTTGTTGTCTCAAGGTTATCTGACTGACCTGTGCCACATTCTTATTTCCCCTGGTCCTAGCCAGCATCAATTTATTGCCCTCTTCCACAAGCGACAACTACTGATTTATGGCTTTTTGTTTTAAATGAGTTACAAAACCAGTAACCAGCTTGAATTACTCAAGGCAGATACAAACCTCACCATTCACAAACCTGCATGTTGTATAATATCAAAGAACACCTCAAAAATAACTTCTTACCTGGAAATTATCTCTAATCTAGCATTTACCAGGGGTATCTTGTGTTTACGTTTAAACACTTAATTAATAGGTTTCAATAGATAAATTTCATGTCAGAGAAATGTATACAACATACATCCTGAAATTCTTTTTCTTTGCAAACATCCACAAAAACAGAGGAATGCTCTAAAGAATGAATAACAGTTAAATGTTAGAACCCCAAAGCCCATCTGGGCTCCCCCTCCCATTCATAAGCAGCAGCAAAGCAACAAACCCCCTCCCGCACCAACAAAAAAAGCATCTGCACCCTCCACCAAGCACTCAAGTAAAACATCAGTAAAAACACAAACTTGCAGTATCCCAAAGACTACTTGTTCACCCTGTAATTCGACATACCACAGGCTGTTTCTCTCACTAATAAGGAAAAAGGAGGTGTCTCCATTTCACTGAGCACAGAAATTCATTTAGCAGAGCAAAACCAATTCACAAAATAGAGGATACAGAGCAGCCTCACAGAATGGCAGCCTCCAATCCTTTGACCTCATGACAAAAACAAAGACAATTGTTTTATCTACTTCCACTGTCCTTGACTCATTCAAATCCACTGATTTGTATACTGTAGTTCTTTCTGGCCAACAGTAGCTTTGCTTTAATTCAGATTTCGAGCAAATGTGTGTGTGTGTGTGTGTGTGTGTGTGTGTGTGTGTGTGTGTGTGTGTGTGTGTGTGTGTGTGTGTGTGTGTGTGTGTGTGTGTGTGTGTGTGTGTGTGTGTGTGTGTGTGTGTGTGTGTGTGTGTGTGTGTGTTGAATTGAACTCACTTTATTTCTTACATCCTTTACATACATAAGGAGTAAAAATCTTTACGATACATCTCTATCTAAATGTGCAATGTGCAATCATAGTAATTTATAATAAATAAAACAGTCAACGTAATATAGACTACACTCAAATCAGCGTAAATTAATCAGTCTGATGGCCTGGTAGAAGGAGCCTGTTGGTCCTGCCTTTTATGCTGTGGTACCATTTCCTGGATGATAAAAGCTGGAACAGTTTGTGGTTGGGGTGACTCAGGACCCCAAGGATCCTACGGGCCCTTTTTACACACCTGTTCTTGTAAATGTCCTGAATCATGGGAAGTTCACGACTACAGGTGCACTGGGCTGTCCGCACCACTCTCTTTGCTCTGCAGTGTGTGTGCGTGTGTGTGTGTGTGTGTGTGTGTGTGTGTGTGTGTGTGTGTGTGTGTGTGTGTGTGTGTGTGTGTGTGTGTGTGTGTGTGTGTGTGTGTGTGTGTGTGTGTGTGTGTGTGTGTGTGTGTGTGTGTGTGTGTGTGTTACTCTAGAGCATGCAAATGATCTATATTTAGGCTATTTGTTAATATTAAGAGCTTGAATTTTTATTGTATATATTTCATTTTATAAACAACTGATCTTGTGCTTCAAATTCTGGCAGTAAGCCAGTTATCACCAATAATTCAACTAGTTTCCCTCCACCAAAGCTCTCCTTTACTTGGCAGAACTTGCTCTTGGGCTGAACAACTTCTCTTTAGATGTTCTAACTTCCTTGAAATCAAAGATATAGCCATAGGCCTATGCAGTGACTCAATATACCTGTCTTTTCATTGGCTATATGAACAGTCCTGTTACAAGGATGCTATGCTAGAATTCCCCAATACTTTCTCTGATCACTGCATTGGTACTACATACAGAACCCATGTGGAACTTGTCAATTTTATCACCATCACTACTAACTTCATCATTCCTTTAAATTTACTTGGACAGTTTTCCACACTTCCCTCCCTTTTCTGTATTTCTTTGTGTCCATCTTAGAGAGACTAACTGCATTTACTCTAAATGATTCTCACAGCTATCTAGAATAAACTGCTTCCAACCTGCCTTTTGTAAAGCAGCCAAATCTCTGTCATATTTCATTCCCTCTGCCATATCTGCTCTGAAGATCGGCTTTCCACTGAATGAATGGTTCTCCTTTGTCAGGAACTGGAGCTTTCTTTCCACAGTGGTTGATGGAGCCATCTCTGATATTGCTTCTATTTCTCTGACTTCTGCTTGCACACCTCCCACCAGCAGAACAGATATTGATTTCCCCTGGTGCTCACCTTTCTGATGATTAGCCTCTGCATGCAGCACATTATCCTTTGTCATTTCCATGAGCTGATACTGGATCCACTGGCTGCCAGATTTTACCAACTTACCTTTCTCCATGTTCTACAGTGACCATTCTCTCCATTACTCCCTCTTCCACTTATCCCTCTCCTACTTTTCCATGACATGTGACACTTGTTCCTACACCACCTCTGTCACCACAATCCAAACACGTTACTGTCTCTTATAAGTGGAGAAAGATTCATGTGCATCTCCTCCAACCTTGTCTACTGCATTTGGTGCTCTTGAAGTGGCCTCATCTACATCAGCAAAACCATGTTTAATGTAGCCAACAGGATTATAGAGGATCCATGCTCAGTCCACAGTGGACATCCTGAACTCCTGTCTACATGTCATTTCAGGCTCCTCTTCCCATTTCCACACTGACCTATCCTTCATCTTCTCTGGTATCAGACCAAAACACAAACTGAAAGATCACACAACTGAATAGCTTGCAATCCAATCAGTATTGTATATTTTGAAGTTCAGTTACATCATCTTCTGTATTTCCTTGTCTCTCTCCTCTTGATCCACTTCCTTCCCTTTCTAAATCCCTTTCAAATCCCCATCACACATTTTCATCTCTCTCCCTTCCATCAATCTAAACACATCACTCAGCATGTCCTCACTCTCCAATGATTACCATTATTACCCTAGTTGCTTATCATATTACAACACATGTGGCCTTTGTATCCACCGGTATCCCTGTCCAGACTCTGTCTCCATGTTCACACCGTATTCCCCCACATTACTCCATCTGCCATTTCTTTTATTTTCCCTGCTTGCTACCTTTGATCACCCACCTGTTTGTCTGCTAGATGTACCCTTCCTTCTTCCCCACATGGTTTTATCTCCCTATTTCATACTAGTCAAATTATAGGATAATGTACAATTTACTGGTTAACTTGCTAACCGTACATTTTGAATAAGAAAGAGCAGGATATTTTTTTAACCAAATAATTATTGGGAGAAAACTGGAACACCTGAAGGAAACCCACAAAATCATGGGAAGAACATACAAACTCCTTACAGACAGCACCAGAATTGAACTCCAAACTCCAATACCTCAAGCTGTAATAGCATCATGCTAACCACCAGGCTACCATGGCATATCAATCCTTTACCTCTCTCCTTAATACTGACTGTCTCCCCTCTCCACTCTCAGTATTGATGCAGGAAATTTGACCTGAAACTTAGGCAATTCTGACTTCAGTGGTGGGCAAGCTGGTTGGACAACATCCTGAGAGGCAGGATTTATGAGCACTTGGAGAGACATAATCTGATTACGGATAGTCAGCATTGCTTTGTCAAGGGCAGGTTGTGACCTACGACCCTGATTGCATTCTTTGAGGATGTAACAAAACACATCGATGTACACAGTATGTGTAGTGTATATGGATTTCAGTAAGACATTTGATAAGGTTCTCCATGCAAGGCTCCTTCAGAAAGTAAGGAGGCAAAGGACCCAATGAGACCTTGCTTTGTGGATCCAGAATTGGCTTGCCCACAGAAGGCAAAGGGTAATTGTAGATGGTTTGTTTTCTACATGGAGGTTGGTGACCAGTGGTGTTCTGCAAGAATCTGTTCTGGGACCCCTCCTCTTTGTGATTTATATAACTGACTTGGATGAAGAAGTAGAAGAGTGGGTTAGTAAGTCTGTCGATGTCACAAAAGTTGGGGTGTTGTGGATAGTCTGGAGGGTTGTCAAAGGTTATAGCGGGACATCAATAGGATGCAGAACTAGGATGAGAAGTGGCAGGTGGACTTCAACCCGGATAAGTGTGAAGTGATTCATTTTGGTAGATCCAATCTGAAGACAGAATATAATATAAATGTTAAGACTCTTGGCAGTGTGGAGGATCTGAGAGATCTTGGGGTCCGTGTCGATAGGACACACAAAGCTGCTGTGCAGTTTGACGGTGTTGTTAAGAAGGTGTATGGTGTGTTTGTATTCATCAATCATAGGATTAAGTTCAAGAGCCGTGAGGTAATGTTACAGCTATAAAAGACCTTGGTCAGACCCCAGTTGGAGTACTATGTTCAGTTCTGGTCACCTCACTACAGGAAGGATGTGGATTCTATAGAGAGAATGCAGAGGAGATATACAAGGATGTTGCCTGGATTGGAGGGCATACCTTGTGCGAATCGGTTGAGTGTACTTAGCTTTTCTCCTTGGAGCGATGAAGGATGAGAGGCAACCTGATAGATGTTTATAAGATGATGAAGAGCATTGATCATGTGGATAGCCAGAGGCTTTTCCCAGGGCTGAAATGACTAACATGAGGGGGCATAGTTTTAAGGTGCTTAGAAATAGGTACCAAGGGGATGTCAGGGGTAAGTTTTTCAGACAGAGAGTGGTGAGTGCATAGAATGCACTCCCAGCAGCGGTGGTGGAAGCATATACAATAAGGTCTTTAAAGAGCTTCTTAGATAGGTACATGGAGCTTAGAAAATAGAGAGCTGTATGTTAAGGAAATTCTAGAGTAGGTACCTGGTCTGCACAACATTGTTGGACGAAGGGCCTGTAATGTGCTGTAAATGTCTATGTTCTGTGTTAATTCCCTTCCCTCCATGAATGCTGCTTGACCCATTGAAATCCTCCAGCAGTTTGTTTTTGATCCTGATTGCAGCATCTGCAAAACCTTGTGTCTCCATCCTAATTCTAATTCTATTCTTTTAATACACTTAATCACTATAAACAAATATTATATGATTTTCACAAAGGTCTATTCTCATGTTTGTTGCTTTTTCAGATGTATTTACTAATATAGTTGTAGATCATTCATTTCACCAAGCTTGCAGGTTATTGTACCTGCAAAAAATGCACTTTGTAGTTACATCTTGGCATTTCATTACAAAATTTCCTTTACTTCACTGAAATATTGCCGTTTTCTAAATGGCGAGAAAATCCAAAAATCTGAGATGCAAAGGGACTTGGAAGTCATTGTGCAGAACATCCTAAAGGTTAGCTTGCAGATAGAGTCAGTGGTGAGGAAGGTAATGCAATGTTAGCAATCATTTCAAGCGGTCTAAAATACAAGAGCAGGGATGTGATGCTGAGGCTTTATAAGATCCTGGTGAGGCCTTAACTTGAGTATTGTGAACAGTTCTGAGCTCCTCATCTAAGAAAAGATGTGCTGGCATTGGAGAGGGTTCTGAGGAAATTCACAAGGATGATTCCAGGAATGAAAAGGTTATCATACGAGATACATTTGATAGCTTTGGGTCTGTACTCGCTGGAATTTAGAAGGATGAGGGGGATCTCACTGAAACCTTTCAAATTTTGAAGGACCTAGGTACAGTTGATGTAGAAAGCATGTTTCCCATGGTGAGGAAGTCCAGGACAAGAGAGCATAGTCTCAGGATTGATAGGCATCAATTTAAAACAGAGATGGAGAGACATTTCTTTAGCCAGAGGATGGTAAATTTGTGGAATTTATTACCACAGGCAGCTGTGAATGCCAGGTCATTGGGTGCATTTAAGACAGAGCTTGATAGGTTCTTGTTTGGATATGGCATCAAAAGTTATGTGGAGAAGTGAGGCTGGGAGTGAGGCTGAGGTGGGAAAAAGGGGAACAACCATGATTGAATGGTGGAGCAGACTCAATAGGCCAGATGGCCTATTTCTACATCTCTGTCTTATGGTCTTATTTCACTAATGAGAAATAAGTGAATTACTTTTATTTCTGCAACAGTGAATAGCAATTCAACCATGAAGTCTTCAAGTTCTTTACCAGATACATTGTTCAGTTTAAATTTCCCTGACAGAGAAGTTTTTCAGCATTTTGCAAAAGCTAACCATTGGTGTTCTGCACCACAAAGCCATTTGCATTGCTACTCCAAGCACAAGAGGAAAATGGTGAAAATGATCACTTCTGAGGTAAAACTATAAATATCTGATGTTCTTTTGCAATTAAACTAGTGTCAGTAATTATCCGGTTTAAAAAATTCCCACTCTTTACTATTCAAGCAAATGTCAAGTGAAGATGCTTTACTCAGTTTTGTAGCTTAAACTTCTCAATCAAATTTGTAGATACAGATTTTTGTTTGCTTAAACCAGGGAACAATAAGCATGCTCTCTTCTCAAATATCTTCTGTGTTCATGCAAATTTAAAAACATAAGTCATAGTTTTTCCTGCTCTTTCCTGTGAATTCTGGTTATGATCGGGAAGAAACAGATGTAATACACACATGCAATAAAACAGTACAAATAAATCAAAGTGTTGTGATCTGCAGTCATTTTGAATAGCAAAGCCAAAAGATTTACCTATCAGACAGTAGTAATAACAATCATAATGAGGAGAGGGCCTCCATTGCTCAGTGTTGATCGTGGATATTGTGCCGTAGCTGTCTAGATACACAAGCCTGGAGCAAACGATATGGAAAGCAAGCTACTGCCCATGTTGCAAACTCCCCCTCTCCACGCATCAGATGAATTCAAAGAAACGGCAGATACCAATACAGTTTGGTACCAGCAGAGTCGCAGGAGTTGCCAGTTAGCTTTCAACTCAATGCAGGACTGCCTTAGGAACTCCAGCTCCTAATTTTTCCCTCGGGGTTTACTCCTGAAGCCTTCCCCATAAGTGGGTATAGCAGCAAGGCAGCAGAGGTTTGCGATAAGAGATTTTCTTCCCCAAGATGAGCTGCCAAACATAGCTGACAAGCCCCATCTGCCCAAAGCTACTGGTTTTAAGGTGTCAGTAGCCCTACTTTGCCCCTTCTCCTGTCAGTAAAATGGTTCCACCATGCTTAGTATCTAAGCCACATGTGAAGGCCAGCAGCTGGACTTGGTTGTCAGAGGTTATTTGAAGCACACGCCATTGGGAGCATTTAACAGGTAGTGGGAGCTTGACACCATTACCACCCCGTCTATAAAAACCTTTAGGAATCATAATATTAATAATAATAATGCACAGTCAACCAATCATTAGAACTTTATGAAGGAAAACCACTTCCCTTGCAAAATTAGTCTGCCATTTATATTGTTTAGAAAGTGTAAATAAGTACACACTTTTAATCTCAAATAAATAAAATATGGTCAAGAAATATATTGGATCAATGTGTTGAATATTCCATTTGTGCTAATTCATACATTATTGCAATGTCACAAATAAAGGTTTAGTACAATTATATAGTGATGAAATGTAAACATTATTCTACAACATAACCAGACATTTAAATCCTGTGACATTGGAGTATGTGTTTTTGTTCTGACTGGAATCTAAAGGCTGAATATCTTATGCATTGATTAACATGTTTATGCATAAACTATAAACAACTGTGAGCTTTTGAAATCCAGGAATTACACTAAAGCAATTAACCACAAAAAATATCTGAGGTATGTATTTCAGGTTTCACTTATTTTCTTGTTACAAAGAAATGAAAATCTCAGGAAGAGGGTCAAGGGATACTTAAAATAGCTGGAAATTAGCTGAAGGATCAGTAGATAATTACTGTATTCCGCATGATTGAACATGCTGCTTGGTTCATTGGAGAAGAATCTATCCTTATTTGCATACTTAAAACGTTAAATGTCGTTAAGCAACACCCACACACGTGAAATCAGTCTTGGTTACAGATCATTTTGCTCTTGATTTCATACAGAAAATTGTTTAACTATTTAGTCACAGAAATGATTTTCCCAAAATTTTACTTAAAATCTGTCTGATTTGTTACTCCTTTTGATTTCAGGAGGGACAGTATTGTAAAATTGATAAATATATTTGTGTGTTGTTACAGTGAAAATTTATTTTCCTGTCTTATTTGCCTGTCATATTAAGAAAATACCATTATCAATTAATCATTGAAAAGAGTCAACTAACCGCCATCTTATTGCAAAAACTGTTGAAGTTGGAAAAAAAGAAGTAATAAATTTGGTCACAGCAACAACACAGCTAATACTTTTTTTTCCATAACAAACTCCAAAATCGCAAATTGTTTAGTTGAACCACCTATTTTAAATAAATAGCTGGACGTTTTTTTTGGAAAGCAGATTTAGAACAGCAAGAATTCATTAAGTGTCCATTCTGAATTTTTATTTTGAAAAAGATTTTGCACATCTTACTGGCTAGAGGCAAATGTTTTGTGACAGCCATCTCTTCAACAGGCATAGATTATTTTGACACTACTGGCTGTTTCATCATTGCTTTGAAGTCTATGACATGGTTCTGAGGAAGTTGGAAGAGTTGTTTTGGACTGGAGGTAAGAATAACCTTTTTAAATGAGACGTTTTAAGTACTTGTTGGTGTTGCTAAGGAATTATAACAAAGTAGTAGAAGAATAATACCATTGAAACAACTATTTAGATGCTTGGCAACACGAGTGAATCTGCAGATGCTGGAAATAAATAAAAACACAAAATGCTGGCAGAACCCTGATGAAGGGTTTCAGCCCGAAACGTCGTCACTACCTCCTCCCATAGATGCTGTCTGACCTGCTGAGTTCTGCCAGCATTTTGTGTTTTTATTTAGATGCTTGAACTATTCTGTAAATCAGATGCCACTTCATCATTGCCTATTGTATTCTGTATGTTCCGCATAAAACACAAGATTAGACATTGCCTAATTTACCTCAAAACATGGAATAAAGACATGAATAGATTGTAAAATTACAGGATAAAGGTTAAAGATAGGATGAAGTTATGACAGACCCGCTGTAGATTTAACCAATCAAAACTCTTGTGCATTGTTATTGTTAGAATATATGGGTATTAGATATGTATCTAAAACATCATCTTCAATCATCTGTATGCCCTGCTGGACATTGTTTCTGTTAAGAGTGCCCCACAAAGGGCCAGCATGTTCTTCTTCATGCCACTGAACCTATAGATATGTCAATCATTATGTCCAGTCTGTTTTCATAAGCAGCCAATTTCTCCTGAAAGACAGAAGAAGCTGTCCGAGTACAATGTTGTTACGTGCTCAGAGGTGTATGTGCCATGGTAAAATGGCTGCCTGTACCTATTTGTGAGATATGAAAGTGTACATAAAAGTGCATAACTATATTTATTGCTTGCTTGCTTATTTATTTATTTATTTATTTATTTATTTATTCATTCATTCATTCATTATTAATATTTTGTTCTCTTTGTATTTGCAGTTTATTCTCTTTTGCACACTTGGTCAATGTCCAGTTTAGTATGATCTTCCATTGATTCTATTATGGTTATTATTCTTTTATGGATTTATTGAATTTCCACAAGACAATGAATCTTAGGGCTGTATATGGTGACATATATGTACTCAGACAATAAATTTACTTTGAACTTTGTAAAGTAGGGTAAGCTTGCAAAGCCATTGTTGGGCACAAGAATGTTAAGCAGGAACATGATTGATTGTGCATTTTTTCAAAGTGCGACAGAGGTGTAGGACACTGAGCAGAGTGAAAAACAAATGCTCTACTGTAAATGCTCCGTCTATTGAACATGACCACATAAATATAGTCAATATTTTCTGTTTTCCGCCAACATTGATATTAGTTGCCGACTTCAACTTGTGGTGGTTCACAGTATTTCAGTGGGTCCCCGTGTTTAATAGAAGAGGAGAACTTCTCCTTTCTCCTTTATCAAAGACAGTGCAACTTCAAAGCTGCTTTTGTCCTTTCTCTGTTACCGCTGCTCAGTACAGCACAAGTGGAAAAAAAGAAACACATCTGCTTGGCAGAAAAATGTCAGGATTTCAGTCAGTACCACGTGCTTCAGATGGAACAAATAGTTCCCAAAATTGCAACTAAGACCTGCCATACCAAAATCCAGTGAAGCTCCAATAATCTGGTACCTGAGAAATGGGTATTGGCTCACATATCCATCCTGAATCTGATCCAGGAGTCCAGAATGCAAGTCTGACTTGTAGTCAGACCTGGGATTGAGGTCAAGAATACCAACATTCATAAACATGGGTGGATTTGAAAGTAGAACCAAGGTTTGGACTGCTTGTACATTTCTTGCTTTATCTGAACTCAATGTATAATTGGACAATACACTCAAAATACCTCCTGTACCTAATAAAATGGCCGCTGTGTGTATGGTCATTGTATTCTGAAGCTGTTGCGCATGCCTTTCTGCACACACAATGGTAGTGTATGCTTATTTGAGTTACTGTAGGCTTCCTGTTTGAACCAGTCTTGTCATTCTCTGACATTCCCCATTACCAAGGCGTTTTCACACACATAAGTGCTGCACCATTCTCGGTAAACTCCTGAGACTATTGAGTGTGAAAATCCCAAGAGATCAGGGATTTCAGAGATATTCAAACCACCCCATCTGGCATCAGTAACCAGTCAAAGTTACTTAGATCATATTTCTTCCACATTTTGATGTTTGGTCTAAATACCAATTGAACCTCTTGACCAGTAGACGCATTTACTTGGATTTTCAGAAGGTGCTATACATGAGGCTGCTTAACAAGATAAATCTCATGGTATTGCAGGACAGATAATGGGATGGATAGAGGAATGGCTGACAGACAGGAGGCAGTGACTGGGAATAAAGGAAGCCTTCTCTGGTTGTCTGCCAATGACTACTGGTGTTCCTCAGGGGTCAGTGTTGGGACCACTACCCTTCACATTGTTTGTTAATGAATTAGATAATGGAATTGATGGCTTGGTGACTAAGTTTACAGATGAAGTGAAGATAGCTGGAGGGGTAGGTACTGCTGAGGAAGCAATATGATTGCAGAAGGTCTTAAACAAATTGGAAGAATGGACAAAAAATTGGCAGGTGGAATACTATGTTGAGAAAAGTATTTTAGTAAAAGTATTTTAATAAAAGAAACAAAAGTGCAGACTTTTATCAAAATGGGAAGAAAATTCAAACATGAGAGGTGCAAATGGACTTAGGAATCCTTGTGTAAGATTCCCAGAAGGTTAATTTACATTTTGAATCTCTGGTAAAGAATGAAAATGCAATGTTGGCATTTATTTCAAGGAGAATAGAATATAAAAGCAAAAAGATAATGCTGAGGTTTTATACAATACTGGTCAGACTGCACTTAGAGTATTGTCAACAGTTTTTGGATGCTTATCTCAGAAAGGATGTTGTGTCTTTGGAGGGATTCCAGGGGCCGATTCCAGGAGAGAAGAGGTTAACATATGGGGACCATTGGGCCTGTTCTCACTGGAATTTAGAAGAATGGGGGGGGGGGTGGAATATTATTGAAACCTACTGAATGTTGAAAGAATTAGACAAGGTGGCTGTGGACAGAATGTTTCCGATGGAGGATGTGTTCTTAAATAGAGGACACAGCCTCAACATTGAGGGGTGACCTTTTAGAACAGAGGTAAGTAGAATTTTTGTTAGTCAAAGTGTAGTGAATCTGTAGAATTCTGTGCCACACACAGCTGTGGAGGCCAAGACCATGGGTATTTTTAAGCATAATTGCTTAAATTATGTTTCCTGATTGGTTGGAGTATCAAAGGTTATGGCAAGAAGGCAGGTGTATATGGTTGATTGGGATTCAGGATCAGGATTCAGGTGATGGAATGGCGGAGCAGATTTGATGGATTGAATGGCCTAATTCTGCTTCGTTGTCCTATGGTCTATTGTCTATATGCTTTAATGCATTAAGTTAATGCCATATGATTAGTTGCTTAGATATATACATTAATGGTCAGGTGTACTGATGTACGTAATAAAGTAACCATTACTGCAGAGTACTTTTTTTTTATAAAGGTGAAATAAATGCTTTCAGTGTTAATCGATGGCACCCTATATAAGGAAAATCTGCTATTTCAACATTACTAAAATCCCAAGGATGCAGGTGTATTGAAGCTTTACCATACTCTAATCCTGTACTAGACACTGGATTGACCAATATCATGAGGTGCTTTTGTGAGCTAAATGTGCTTAAATTGGTTTAGGACAAGCACATATGCAATTCCATTCCATGCTTTACAGTACGGTGCAGTTTCTCCCAAAGGTTCTCCTCTGCAGATAGCCATGTTTTGACAATATTTGTGTCGTCTTTAAGCATTACAATGATTCAACATTTAAAATGTATTCACAAGGAATGTCCATTGAGGATAATTTTCAATCTACTAGTGAAGTTCAAAATGGTGGCAACCAACCAACTTTGAAGCTGTCTTTATTTATTAGATGAGAATATCAAAGTCGGGTCTATTATGATAGCTGTTGTCTTCTTCACTGTCAGTCAACTGAGATTGTTGATATGTAGTTTGTGCTGTTCCCACTTTCTTGATTGTTCTTAAATTGAAACTGTATGTGATGTTGTCATTTCTAAACCAGTTAAAATTCCCATAAATGTCAATCAGGGATAATTGTTAAACAAAATTCTGTTGGTCTAGAATTCAGTCTTGTACTATTTTATTGGTGACTCAAGAGCAATTTATTTTAAAACATTTCCAAAATATCAGAGCAGGGAATTTGAAATGAATAGGTATTATCATACATAGAGACTTAATGTTCAGAAATTTACTTCACATTGTCATTACAGTATCAAGTATTCTTCTTTGACATAGCCCACAAAATTAGCCAGCATCCAAACACAAATCAACAATCCTTATCTAACAAATAAATTTGAATTGTTTCTCTCCTTTTCTGAATGAACAGACTTACACCAAATGATATCAGCTGCCAAAAGTGCTAGTTCAAATTATAATTTCTAGATATGTGATAATGAACTAATGGTAAAATCCACTGTATATGCGCCAAAGGTTATAGAAATATTATTCAGTGGTGAATATTGTATTAAATTAAACTTTAGACAAGTTTGCCACATTGAAAGTGAGTATTGAAATTGGATGTTGTCCACAATGAAAAGGAAACATAAACAAAGGAATGATTCAAGAAACTTGATGGTTTCACATGAATTTATGACTTGTTACATTATGATCCAAGTAGCATCAGCAATTTGTGAAGGAAAAAATGGTTTTAAAGAAAGACAACATGCCTATTTAGTCTAATAACTGACAAACAATTTAGTTCACTGACTTGAAGTTGGTGTCATTGCGTTATGTCTTATTTTATGAGCATCATTACCTATTGATTAGTTGTCAAATGTCAGAAGGCACTCCCAAAGGAACTATACAAAAAGATTTTGTCCCCTCCTAAATACACAGCTACGAATTACAACTAGCCCTTTCCTTAAGTTGAGTTGCTTTGAATACAAATATAAAACCCCTTTTTTTGTGTTTTTGCTTTGAAAGCTGTGGTCTAAGTCACAAAACGGTAATTCCATAATTCCATCCAAAGAAGCAAGGCCATCTGAAGATTTCATCCACATCCTTGTCACTGCTCACTTTGATAATTTTAGTATAACCGCCCAGTTTTCACCAAATATAAACTTGAGCTAATTCTAACCTTGGTCATTTCTATCCTAATTGCATTTCCTCATTCATTGATTAAACTTGTACTCACTGAACTTAGCACTGCAATAAATAATTTAAAATTCTTAGTTGTTGGAAAGTCCCTCCACATCCTTACTCCTTCATCCTCGAATGGCCTGAAATCAGCTACATCACCAAATGAGTGACTGAGTCATAGAGAGATATAACACAGAAGCAGGCCACAAAAACAACCAACAAAAGGGTCTCAGCCCAAAGCATCGACTGTATTTTTTCTATAGATGTTGCCTGGCTTGCTGGGCTCCTCCAGCATTTTGTGTGTGTTGCTTGATTTTCCAGCATCTTCTGATTTTCTCCAGTTTATAATTTATATAAATCCAATTTTAATCCCATTTTTGTTCTCCTTGTATTCCCGTCAATTCTCCACTCAGCTACCTATACACTGGGAATGTTTATAAAGGTGGAATAACCTAGCAACCTGCACATTTTTCCAATGAGTGAGACAACTGGAGTACACAGAAGAAATCCATGAAGTCACAGGGATGCCAGAAATGAATCTGGGTCTTTACGTTGTTCAGCTGTGCCGATGCACTGTCATTGATTTCCGCTTCTTTCACTTCTGGTAACCTGCACATCTATGCTTTTCCACAATTCTTCATTCAAAGTTTAAAGTGATTTTATTATCAAAGTACATATATGTCACCAGATACAATCCAGAGATTCATTTTCTTGCAGGCATACTCCACTACTCCAATAACCATAATAGAATTAACAAAGGACCACCCAGTAGGGCAGACAGTGAGTACACATAAGAGAATGAAATGTGTAAATACAGAAAGAAAGGAAAAAAAATTATAATAGCAACAATATTAATAAATTAATAAATTATCAATAAGTAGCAAAAACATGAGATAAAGAGTCCAAAGTTTGTAGGAACTGTTCAGTGATGGGACGATAATCATTCCTGAACCTGGTGGTCTGGGTCCTGAGGCTCCTGCAGCTTCTTCTTGATGGCAACAAGAAGCGAGTATTGAATATCATTAGTTCAGGGGCTCAACTTTAAACACGGAAGCATCAAGTTTGGGGAAAAACCATTGCACTTGCCTGCCTGCCTTTTCCTTTCACTAATCTTCTGGCCCCTGGCTATCATATGCATTTCAATTTGCTGACAATGATTTATTTTAATTACTCTCCTGTAAATTATCTTGGAATGTTCAATTATGATGAAATATTATTGTGAATCCAAGCAGTTCACTACTATCTGATAAAGCTCACAGCAAAACTATGAGTGTACAAGGACTGTTTCATTTCTTATTCTAGAAATTCTGTGTTATGTGCCACCAGTGAGCTTAAAGAAAATATCAAGATCACCGTCATTACTAAGTTCATTGATGCAGACATGTCACATTAGTCATAATTATTTTGCACTGGTAATATGAATCACACAGACCAGTGGTAATTTTAGACTCTGAATGCTTTTAGGAAGCGATTTACCCTGAAATAAATGTATGAAAGCAAACTGCCTTGATAAGAGAAATATATATCAGTTCTCTAGTGAGAAGGTGCTATCGGTCAATTCATAGAGTTGCTTGGGAACTTACAATTTCCCAGTTAAGGACTCGATGTTCTCAATATTAATTATCATTATTTTGTTTTCTGTTTGGATTTGCACAAGCTGTTGTCTTTTGCACATTGATTGTTTGTCATTATGCATAGTTTTCATTGATTCTATTATGTTTCCTTGCATCTAATGTTGATGCGTGCAAATAAATGAATCTCAGGCTGACAAACGGTGACATTTACTGTATGTACTTGGATTATAAATTTTACTTTAAATTTTGTACTTTGAATGGACTTGCGCATGGAAACAAGAAGAGATTATGTGATCAAAAGTTGTGGAAAAATTACATTATGTAGCTGAGTGCAATTAGACTTGCATGCAATTTTACTTTGAAGATGCAACTACAAAAATTTTGGCACATTTTGTTTTATGCATGTTGTTCACTTATTTTTGGAAGCAATTCAAGTGTTCAGAGGGAAACACCATATTAAACCTGAATACTAGTGGTTATTGAGCTCACCTAAAACTTTCATGTCATGTCTAACCTAAAGCTGTTTAACTGCCATTCTAGAAAATGTGGACCTTTGCATATCATTTCATTTATATCCCAGTTTCAATATTTAGCCTTTGCATTAAAAGCTCCATCCTTTAGAACCTTCCTCTGCCCAAAACACACTGAGTTCTCTTTGATATTTGCATCTGTCACTCCCAATAGTTTGTCATTGGCTGGTATGCTTTCAAGAGCCCAAAGATCTGTGGGTCTCACTCTAATAATCTCTGCTTCTTTACGGTTATCACTTTAAAATCCACCTTTAATAATTCATCCTGATATTTCCTCCTTTGGCTCAGAGCCAAATAATTTTCAGAGGTTTGAAATCATCATCAAAAATAGGAAACTGGAGATTTGTTAAGAATGAAATAAAAATAGAAAGTATAGGAAATACTCAGCAGATCAGGTAGCGTATGGGAAAAGTAAAATGCAGCAAGGTGGAAAAGACAAAACAGTTTGCTTGTGGAGAAGATCAGGGATGGATAGCAGAGAGGGAATATTTCTGATAGGATGAGGTCAGGCACTATCGATCAAATAGGTTACTTCATCAAAGCATCCCAGTCAGTCTTGACCTCACCTGATCAGAGATATTCCTTTTGTTCTATCAATTCCTCTGTCACACTCTGCAGTTTAAAACTAACTTGTGTTTCCCCTTTCCAAGTTCTAATGAAAAGTATTTCATTTGAAACAGTATCTTTGTTACTCTGTCCACAGATGTTGCTTGAACAGCTGACTGTTTCCAGTATTTTAAGCTTTTTTTAAAATTCAGTGACTGTCTGGCGATGTTCCCTAGTATTGATGAAACTACCAACTGCAACTGAACTAAAGCATTCAATTTACTTTTTCACATAATTGTTAACAGTAGATAAAAGAGAAAATGTTTACTCATCGAGCAATGAATAAAGAGTGATTATCTGTGTGAAGAAAGCTGCACAGTAAGTAATGAAAAGTTTAGACATTAATAACCACATCCATAATAAAGATTGTCCTGGTCACGTTTACTTAAACATGCAAAAAACAGAATACATCTGAAAATAGACTAAGCATAAAAGATTACATTAGATGTCATTGAGAAGGAAAGCCACCTTTGGTACAAATTTAACAAAAATGCATAGTTGCCGCAGGTGATTGGAGAAAATTACGTATCTCTGTTATTACTGATCTCACAAATGCACAACATGATTCAGACAAATATTAAGCAGTAACAATCTGACTTAGCCCAGATGAGCAGCTGAAGCCAGTTTATTGTTTCATCCACATTTTGTTAGATGCACAGTGATGTACTTTGCTCTGCTTACAAATTTAAAGAAAATTATTTCACTAATCTGTCTACATGATGTAAAATCTGTTTAGTTACATTATTTTCTTCAATTTTGAACAGAGAGAAAAATATATCCCATTGTCAGCTGTTTATATACCATAAAAATAATGGTGTGTACATGCTGTTCTTCAATATTAATTCCCAATTTGTTGGGACATGAAGAAACTGCAACCGTTAGTTTGGCATGACATGCATTAATTCAAGAATTGCTACATTCAAATTCCCGTGGAATAAAACTGCTTATGTTGGCACTGGAAATAATCACTGCTTAATACAGATTACAGTTTTTGTGCACATTTGTTTTTAACCAATTCTAGTCAATCTGGATTGCATCTCCAGGTGATCAATGATCAATATCCATTAATGATGTGTATAATTTATCATCTTAATACGGTTAATCTGTTCTGTAGTCAGACCCTAAGTTATGACACGAAGGGCATGTAAACTGAAAATACATTTTCATTATGGGCATTGTCTTAGTTTCACATATTAGCAAAATGCTACTTTTTATAGATCATTTGTAACTTGTTTTTGCGATCGACTTTCCGTGCATTTACAGTTGAACATACAAGTGAATGTTGCCTGACAGAAGAAATAAAGCCAAGCTAAATAAAAGCATTGAACTAAAATTATTATAAAACATCCAAGACAACAAGTTAGCATTTGAGTACACACAACAATATCTCTTCCAAATGTGACTTTAGATTTAATTTACAGAATGCTTGTGTCTACTCTGCTGATCTGACTTGGATACTGAGAGTACTCAGATTAATGTAACAAGAGGCATTACTCGTTTTGAGGCTCCTCAGTGGTACTTTTACTTTCCCGTTTTTCTGAGCGTTTAGTGCGCTTCTTCTTCTTTTTTGTTGAAGAGGCGGAATGTTGCCGGTCCTGCTTGACATCTTTGTCCTGCATTCTGGAGAGCATTACCGGGCTACCACCCATGTAGATGTTAGACTGATACTCATCAGGTTCCATGGTTTCAACATTCTGTGATGCATACCTGGGAGCCCAACTTGGTATACCGTCTTCAAGATCTGGAGATGTTTTAATGTAATCCACATCTGTTGAATGAACAATGCATGGATATAATTATTATTTAATATCTTTATATCTGGTTTCTAAATATGGTTAGAATGTACTCATAGATATGCATCTGGAAGATGAGCATATATTTACTATCACCAACCATGGACAAATCTCTATTCAGTATTTTCATTTCTGTTGCCTATTCATCTACCAACCATTATCCTTGACTTTTCCAATATATGCACTGCTGCATTTACTGATAGTTTTGTCCTTTCGATCTCCTGTACTTGATGTTCTCTTTTCTGTCAGTTCTCATCCTTTCAAAAACTCCTGTCAATGCCCCATTACAGCTACTATTATCTATGCTTCATGAATTAATATTGTCCATTAGCATGCATATAACATAAATTAACTATGCAAAGCAATGAAACATCCAAGTTATGCTTCACTTCTAATTTCCTACAGTTTAATTGTAAAGATGCAGATGTTCTTGTGTGGTATATTAATTGTACCTTTATGCCACATTTATGATCTCTTTAAAAGTTTGGAAATAAGAAAATCTCAACTTAGTTCATGTTTGAACTTAATTTTATTTATCTAAACCAATCATTCTCTGCCATTTTCGATTTTCCATTTGTGCCCAGTCATGCCTTATCTTGACATAATCAAAGCCTTGGCCTACAGCTACATTCATTATTTTCTTCTCAGATTTAAAAATGTGTCATCCATAGAAAACTCACTTCAGGCATTTTTTTCTGCACTAATTTTTCTGTTGCATGCCTATTTTTAATTAGGAAGGAAATGAATTGCATTTGTACGGCATTTTTGATTTCTCCAGAATGCCCTACAGGATCCTTACTATCAAATAATTACCGTAGAATAAATTCATTGCTGTATTTTAGGAAAATACAATATATAATTTGTGCACCATGCCATCCCTCAAACAAAAATGATCAACTAAATTGCTTTGTAGTTTCTGTTCATTTGTTTTATGGGGTGTTGGTATTGCTGACAAGTACAGAAATTATCGAATAAAGGACAAAAGGATAGGGTGATGAATGCATAAAATGCTGACTGAACAAAACTCTTTCATCGTTTTGGAGTCTTGTGCAATGACCAATCAGTTCCTCATTTTATTGTAAAAACAGAAATTGCTGGAACTGCTCAGCAGGTTAGGCAACATCCCTGGAAAGAGAAAGATACTTTCAGATGCTAGACCATTTCTCAGAACCCAAGGCCTGAAACATTGACTATTTTTTGATTCACAGATGCTACCTGATGTGCTGAGTGTTTCCACCATCTTCAGCTTTTCATTTTCAGAAGTCCAGCAGCCACAATTTTTGCTTACTTTTCAATTTGTTGCCAAAAGAAAAGTGGTAGAGGAAATGAGGAGCATGAATAAGCAGATGGAAGCAACATACATGAGAGGGAGAGGGACAGAGAAGGGGAGTAGAGAGAGCAACTATCATAGGAAAATGTTGGACAACACAATAGAGACACAGGGACGTAATCTATTGTACAAAAGCCTGAAAACATGAACCAACCTTAAAGACAGCATTCATTATTTTAAGATTAATGAGCAGTCCTCAAGTGCATGTTGGCCTTCATAACAAGGGGAGTTGAGAATAGGAGCAAAGAGATCCTTCTACAGTTGTACAGGGCCCTGGTGAGACCACACCTGGAGTATTGTGTTCAGTTTTGGTCAACAAATTTGAGGAAGAACATTCTTGCTATTGAGGGAGTGCAGTGTAGTTCACGAGGTGAATTCCTGGAATGGCGGGACTGAAATATTTTGAAAGATTGAAGGGACTGGACTTGTATACACTGGAATTTAGAAGGATGAGAGGGAATTTGATTGAAACATATAAGATTATTAAGGGATTGGACACGCTAGAGGCAGGAAACATGTTCCCAATGTTGGGAGAGTCCAGAACCAGAGGCCACAGTTTAAGAATAAGGGGTAGGCCATTTGGAACGGAGTTGAGGAAAAACTTTTTCACCCAGAGAGTTGTGGATCTATGGAATGCTCTGCCTCAGAAGGCAGTGGAGGCCAATTCTCTGAATGCTTTCAAGAAAGAGTTCGGTAGAGCTCTTAAAGATAGCAGAGTCAAGGGATATGGGGAGAAGACAGGAACAGGGTACTGATTGTAGATGATCAGCCATGATCATTGAATGGCGGTGCTGGCTCGAAGGGCCAAATGGCCTACTCCTGCACCTATTGTCTATTGCAATAAAATGGACTCTTGACCTCACAATCCTTCTCCTTATGTTCTCGCGACTTATTGTCCTATGGAACTGCATTTTCTCAAAAACTGTAATAATGTATTCTGTATTCTGTTTTTGCTTTCCCTTCATCAATGCAATGCTGTGATGAAATGATTGTAGAGATGGCATATAACACAAAGTCTTTACTGTACATCAGTGTTGTGCTAATAAACCAATTTACTGATCAGAATCAGAATCAGAATCAAGTTTATTATCACCGGCATGTGTTGTGAAATGTGTTAACTTAGCAGCAGCAGTTCAATGCAATATATAACATAAAAGAAAAAAAGTTCAAAAAAAAAGTAAATCCATTACAGTATCCGTATTTTGAATAAATTAAAAATCATGCAAAAACAGAAATAATATATAATTAAAAAATGAGGTTCAATAGACATTCAAAAACTGAGCAAAATTTACTCTGAATGTAACTATGCCAGCCACTGAAAGGCAGTTTGAATCTTATCCCTTCCTCCACACCCTCTGACAAAACTTGACTTCACCTGCACAGACAACTGATATTTAGACAGATCCAGCATACTTTGTATCATGGATTAGTGCAATTTTTGGAGCACCAAAGTAACTGATTTCAGTTTCCAGTACTGGATATGAACTGGTGTAAATAACCCTTATGCTGAATCTGCCTTCCAATATCATGAGTGTCATGTAAATTAATCATTTTCCCATAACACAAACAGCACGATAAAAATAAAACCTCCAGCACACTTTTACCTCTTTTGTTCTTCCACCAAAGTCAAATCTTTCAATTGAAATATACGATACAAAGCTTGTGAGTTAACCTTGGCAAAGGCACAGACTATATATGAGCAAATTTCTGCAGAAAAGAGCATTTTAACTGGTTGCTTCAATGTTTGGAAAGGAGGGGCTACGGAACAGGATGAGAAAAAATGGCAGATGGTTGTGAACGCAGTAAGATCCATCATGGACACTAGACTCCCCAGCAATAAGGAAATCTTCAAAAAGATGGCATCCATTATTAAGGACCTCCACCACCCAGGACACGCCCTCTTCTCATTATTACCATGATAATGGAGATACAGAAACCAGAAGATATGCACTCAATGCTTTACGAACAACTGCTTCCCCTTCACCATTAAATTTCTGAATGGTCTACGAACACCACCTCAATATTTTTGTTCTCTTTTTGCACTATTCCTATATTGTATTAAGTAATACATATAATATCATGTTGTATAACATTATTTATCGTAATCTATGTTAAACTTTAATGCTGCCAAAAAACAATAAATTTCACATCATATGTTAATGATACTAAACCTGGTCCTGATTCTAAATCTGTTTTCGGCAAACAGAAAAATGGTTGCATGAAATTTCTTTTGCCACAACTGGCAATTTCATGTATTGACACATAGGTCTGTTTCAACATCTCAGTTCTTTACAGAGGCAGCTTAGGGCATTCCAGTTTCTCCATTCTCCCCCAACCCACAGAAGAGGCTGCCATTCAGTTTAATTAAAGCCCATGCTGATCCAAGTACAATTCACTCCTTCTGCTACTCCTGGCTTTGGTGATAGTGCTGTGCTAGCTACCAGTGTTGTCAGGACTTTTAAGCATTTAACAATAGCAGCACACCCACAGAGAAGGAGTATCTGGCATCCTTTCTTTACCATCTCTTTTTTATGCTGTTGTTCCAATGAGGGTGAATAAAGCTTCCAGTAAGAATATGACATGCTCAGTCCCTGAGAAATGCTGTTTTGTTTGGCTGTATTCATGGGTATTCATGTATGGTTGAACGACAATTAAACTTGAACTTGAACATGCTGGTGACTCTTAGTGAATAAACAGCCAGTGATAATACCATGAAACCATTTTACATTGGATTATTTCTTCAGGAACAGCAAAGCAGATTGTTTCTCTAAATTACACGCAGTGGCCACTTTACTGGGTGCACCTGTACACCTGCTTGATAATGCCAGTATCTAATCAGCCCATCCTATACCAGCAGAGATGGTCAAGAGGGTCAGTTGTTGTTCATACCAAACATCAGAATGGGGAAGAAATGTGATCTCAGTGACTTTGATTGTGGAATGATTTTTGATGCCAGATGGGATGGTTTGAGTATCTCAGAAGCTTCTGATTTCCTGGGATTTTCATGCACAACAGTCCCTTGAGTTTACAGAGAATGGTGCAAAAAACAAAACAAAAAAATCCAGCGAATGGCAGTTCTGTGAGTGAGAATACCTTATTAATGAGAGAGCTCAGACAGAATGGCCAAACTCATTCAAGTTGACAGCAAGGTGACTGCAACGGTGCTGTAACCACAGTGTGCAGAAGAACATCACTGAGCGCACAACACGTTGAACCTTGAAGTGGATGGGCTGCAGCAGAAGACCATGAACAGTGGCCACATTATAAGATACATGAATGCCTATTTCTAATGAAAAATCGTCGTCGTGAACCTTTAAGTCCATTTCTCGCTGCATAGATGCTCTCTGACCTGCCGAGTATTTCCAGCATTTCTATTATTATTTCAGATTTCCAGCATTTGCTTCAGTATTGGCGTTGTTTGACCATTGTTCTGGATGTCTACTGATGATTAGTTTCCCTCCTCCTTTGTTATTTTAAATTTTATACTGCTGCCTCAGCTAATTCCACACAAAGATTATAACATTCTTATCTGCATGGCAAGGTTTTGTACACTTAATATTAGATTGCTTTTACTAACTATGCCTCTGGGAAAGTTTCGTAATTTCCAACTTAGCTATTGCTACTTATGGGACTGGCTACCTCTGCCATGATAGATATTGTTTTTAATTTTTACTTTTTCCCTGTAGCATTTAAAATATGCACAATTGCTTTATATATTCATGGTTTTTTTTAATCTTAAGCACCTAATCAACAAATGGATAATTATGGTACTATTGTTTTAACTTGACACATGAAAACAAATTTGATGGAAATCTGTTGGCACTAATCCCAAGATGTTAAAGACTGGCTACAGGCACAATGCACCAGAAAGTCTCAAACTGGTCAGTTGAGAAATAATTAACTTCAAAACTAATTTCAGTGATGGAGCAATGAATTCTGAATGCTTTAAGTACATTTACCAGGATTAAATCTGATGGTAGAACAGATTTATGCTCTGCAGCCATCTTTATACTGTTAAGAATCAGGCATTGCCTGCAGCACAGAAGTATGAACATCACATTGATCAGATTGTGCTGTTTCAGTGGTGCTAAATAATCTTTCATGGAAGAACCGAAGTGGGCGGACAGCACAGTATAAAAAAGATTCTGCCTAGCATAGAGTAAAAAGCCAGAAATGTTGAAATCCAATGACCATACATTAATCAGTCATAGATCCTATATCTAACCTGTGACCTGACCCTAATAAAGTGTCCATTGCATACATGTTCTGTCCACTAAGTATCCATTGAGTACATAGTCTTCTGTGCTGTTGCCCATCCACCTCAATGTTCAATGTGTTGTGCATTCAGAGGTGATCTTCTGCACATGACTATGGTAAAATATGGTTATTTGAGTTACTGCTGCTTTCTTGTCAGCTTGAAGTAGCCTGGTCATTCTCCCTGACCTCTCTCATTAACAAGGCATTTTCACACACAGAAATGTTGCTCATTGGATGTTTTTTGTTTCTTGCACTATTCTCTGATAACTCTAGAGACTGCTGTGAGTGAAAATCCCAGGCAATCAAGAGTTTCTGAAATACTCAAACCACTCTGTACAGTACCAGGAAACATTCCACGGTCAAAGTCTCTTAAATCACATTTTTTCCCCATTCTGATATCTGGTCAGAATAACAGAACCTCTTTCCCAAGTCTGTCTGCCTCAATGCACTGAGTTGTTGCCACAAAAAACACAGAATGTAAAATCTATAAGACGGAAAAAGAGACTATAGTCCAAAGTCCAAACCCAAAACACAGAAAAAACATGGACAACCTATCTGGTCAACCAATCAACCAATCAAAAAGCAAGCAGCTGGCGCTCAACCTCTGCACTCACTATGATGCTTCAATTTCCCTTATCGCTTTAATTGGCGAACAATGGGGGCTTTGATCAGTGAAATGGAGCCAAACATCGGCTTGCACCCTGTCCTGCAATCTACCCATTACAAGGTTTGTGTATGCTACCTCTGCCTCTTTGAATTCTCTCGTAATCCTGTCTGTTCACATTCTTACACATTTGTACAACCATTTTCTTCAGGCAGATTGTGAATTTTTCAGAAGTATTGAGAATTTCAGTAACACACTGCTCAATATTGTTGTAGCAATCATTGCTCACAGCCTGGTCTTTACAATTTTTGTCTGCTTTCTGGAAACTTTGTAGTGAAGTACAATAGTGTTTTTTTAATAGAGAGCGCCATGCTCATTTCCTAATCTATTGTTATTATCACTCATTTCTGAATATACAATTACAAGGTGGAAACATGTCAGAAAAGATAGCAAATGTTAGCAAAGAATTTGAATGAACAACATATAACTTTTCTAAACACGTACATGAATATTTACATTATCTAGACATGATAAAACAAACAATTACTTTGCTAATACTTGACAATTCAAACGCAGATCTCACAGTATGCTTCAAAGCTCCCTGCTGGTAAAATGTAACTAGCCTACTAGTCGTATATTGAAGTTGGATTTACAAGTTTCACATTCAATTAAACTGTTGTGGCTGTTCCTTCTCAGAATTAATCGATTAGATACCTTCTAATTCTTTCTGCTCTTCAGCAATACTACTAGCAAGTAATTGTTTTCCTACTAAATTGGATAGATAGTGCCAGAATTTGTTCTAACTTAACCCAAAACAACAAAGACTGGGCAGTGAGCATAAATGTACACTCAGTGGCCACTTTATCAGGTGACTCATATACCTAATAAAGTGGCCACAGGATGTATGTTCATGGTCTCCTGCTACTGTAGCCCATCCACTTCAAGGTTCAACATGTTGCATGTACAGAGATGCTCTTCTGCACAGTGAGTTACTTGAGTTACTGTTCCCTGAACCGTTTTGGCCAATCTTATCTGACCTCTCTTATTCACAAGACATTTTCAGACACAGAACTGCTGCTCACTGTATTTTTTTTGGGGGGGGGTGGGGGTTGCACAATTTTCTCTAAACGCCTGCATGAAAATCCCAGGTGATTAGCAGTTTTAGAGATACACAACAATCATCTGGCACCAACAATTATTCCACAGTCAAAATTGCTTAGATAACATTTCTTCCCCATTCTGATGTTTCGTCTGAGCAACAACTGAACCTCTTAACCATGTTTGCTTGCTTTTGTGAATGGAGTTGCAACCACATGATTGGTTAAGTAGATAAATGCATTAATGATCATGTGTACAGGTGTACTAATAAAATGGCTACTGTATAAATGAAGCCTTCTAACAAGACAAGGAGGATTGAAGAATATGCCATCCCCAGTAACATTGGAATTGTTATCATACACATGCTTAAGACAAGTCAAAGTATTTACAAACATTTTCAGATAGAAGTGCCATCACAGCATTTCACTGAAAATTTCCCCAATCATATAAACCAACCCTTAACCAATCAATTAGGTCTATGTTCTATCAAGAAATGCTGACAACAATGTATCCAGCAAAAGCTATAGGGCCAGACAACATCCTGCCTGAAGTTCTGAAGACAACTTCCATAACTAATCACTTCTCTTCGTGATTTTTATAAAGGACCTGGATGAAGAAATGGAGGGACAGGTTAGTAAATTCGCTGATGACACAAAGGTTGTGGTGTTGTGGATAGTGTGGGCGGCTGTCAGACATTACAGCGGGACATCGATAGGATGCAGAACTGGGCTGAGAAGTACCAGATGGAGTTCAACCCAGATAAATGTGAGGTGGATCATTTTGGTAGGTCAAATAAATGGTAGACTCTTGGTGGTGTGGAGGATCAGAGGGATCTTGGGGTTCGAGTCCATAGGATACTCAAATCTGCTGTGCAGGTTGACTGTGTGGTTAAGAAGGCATATGGTGTATTGGCCTTCACCAACCATGGGATTTAGTTCAAGTGCTGAGAGGTAATGTTACAGCTATATAGGACCCTGGCCAGACCCCACTTGGAGTACTGTGCTCAGTTCTGGTCACCTCACTAAAGGAAGGATGTGAAAACTATAGAAAGGGTGCAGAGGAGATTTACAAGGATGTTGCCTGGATTGGCAAGCATGCCTTATGAGAATAGGTTGAGTGAACTTGGCATTTTCTCCTTGGAGTGATGGAGGATGAGAGGTGACCTGATAGAGGTGTATAAGATGATGAGAAGCATTGATTGTGTGGACAGTCAGAAGCTTTTTCCCAGGGCTAAAATGGTTATCAGGAGAGGGCATAGTTTTAAGGTGCTTGGAAGTAGGTACAGAAGAGATGTCATAGAACCATAGAACCATGTCAGGCGTAAGTTTTTATTGCAGAGAGTGGTGAGTGCGTGGAATGGACTGCCAGTGACAGTGGTGGAGGCAGGTACAATAAGGTCTTTTAAGAGGCTCCTGGATAGGTACATGGAGCTTAGAGAAATTGAGGGCAATAGGTAACCCTAGGTAATTTCTAAAGTAAGTACATATTCGGCACAGCATTGTGAGCCAAAGGGCCTGTATTGTGCTGTAGGCTTTTTATGTTTCTAACTAGTTGAGTCTCTAGCCCTCCTGCTCCAGACTGATACGTCATTGATACATAGCTGGCAATGTTGAATATTCCCTAAGATTCACAAAAGAAAATGCAGCTCCATAGTAGCATAGTGTTCAGTGCGACACTATTACGACTCAGGACGTTCCGGAATTCAATTTCGGTACTTTTCTATAAGGAGTTTCTATACATCCTCCCATAAGTCATAGGAACACAATTAATCTATTTGGCCCACCAAGTCTGCTCCGCCATTCAATCATTGCTGATCCTGTCTTTTCTCCTCCTCAACCCCAGTTCGCTGCCTTTTCCCGGTAACCTTTACTGCCATGTCGAATCAAGAACCTATCAATCTTTGCCTTACATACACCCAATGACCTGGCCTCCACAGTTGCATGTGGCAACAAATACCACAAATTCACCACTCTTTGGCTAAAGAAATTTCTCCGCATCTCTGTTAAAGGGTGCCCCTAGGTCCTGAGGCTGTGCTCTCTTGTCGTACACTCTCTCGCCATGGGAACCATCTTCTCCATCTAGGCCTTTTAATATTCAAAAAGCTTCAATGAGATCCTTCCTCATCCTTCTGAAGTCCAGTGAGTACAGACCCAGAGCCATCATAAGTTTCTCGTACGGTAAGCCTTTTATTCCTGGAATCATCCTTGTGAACATCCTTTGGATTCTCTCCAATGCCAGCACATCTTTTCTCAGATGAGGGGCCCAAAACTGTTCACAATACTCAAGGTGAGGCCTCACCAGTGCCTTATAAATCCTCAGCATCACATCCTTGCTCTTGTATCCTTGACCTCTTGAAAGGAATTCTAACATGGCATTTGCCTTCCTCACCACTGACTCAACCTGCAAATTAACCTTCAGGGTGTTCTGCACAAGGCCTCCCAAGCCCCTCTGCCTCTCAGATTCCTGGATTTTCTCCCCATTTAGAAAATAGTCCACATGTTTATTTCTACTATGAAAGTACATGACCATGCATTTTCCACCATTGTATTTAATTTGCCACTTTCTTGCCCATTCTCCTAATCTGTCTAAGGGTGGAAGGGTGGATTTTCAGTGGGTGCTCCAGATTCCTACACCATCCAAGGACGTACCAGATAGGTTAATTGGTCATTGTAAATTGTCTCATGATTAGGTCAGGGTTAATTGGGGTTGTGGGGTTGCTGGCCCAGCATGGCTTGAGGTTCCAGAAGGGTCTATTACACACTCTATCACTAAGTAAATAAAAATAACTGCTGAGAAGACAAAATGGTATATTTTATGAAAACTATTGAGCCATGAACTATCTGACAATTACTATTATGCAATCAAATACTGCACCCGGTCCACTTTCAATTCTTTATAATTATGAATTTAACGAAAATTACCAGTCACCAAAAGCTAAAGAATTCTGAAGTATGAGGAGCCTGATACTGCAACATCTTGTGGAAGGAAGATGTTGAAATGTTCCCATTAGTGGAAGAATTGTGACCAAGGAAGCATTTTTACAAGAGCTGAGCTGTTCATTTAAATCTGATCTGCACAGGGAACTTCTTCTCACAGAAGGTGGTGAACATCTGGAATTCTCTGTGCTGGAGTGTTCTGGGAGAAGACAGGCATAAATACTTGAAAGATCATGGAATTGAGAACACTTTACACAAACAAGATAAAACTTGTGCAGATGCACTGTGAGCATATGGAATTATGGCCGAATTAAGTGGCCAAAATGCCCTACTCCTGATCCTGTTTTCCTACTTATGCAAGTTATATAGGTTCATTGGGCATGACAGCATAGAAACAGGCCTTTTGGCCAATCTGTGCCAACTGTTATTCTGCCTATTTGCATCAACTGTACCTTGAACATACCCTTCCCACTCATGTACTTATCTAAATTTCTTATGCCTTCACCCATTTCAAAACAGGAGGTGGGACAAAATGGTCATTGGCTTTTACATCTGTTTGATCTAAATATTTAGAATGCCTAGAGGGAACTAGAATGATTTTGCACTAAGAAAGTGACATAGCAGCATTTGCCCATTTGAAGTTGCTTCTGAAATTGAACTTAATTGCTTCTTTCTTTCATTTGGAAGATCAACATCCAAACTATCAGATGGCAAAGGTAGGTTTCATCTGAGCTAGCTTGCTATGGACCTAGCAGGAGACCACTAGAGCAGCAAATACCCTTAAATACGCAATTTGATCACACAGTTTACAATATTGAAGCAAAGTTAATTATTTGTTAGCGATCACTAATGAATTTGATTTGGTACTTCTATAAATGTACTACAAATGGGATTAGCAACTAATAATGAAAATGTGCAATTCAAGTGATTCAGCCCTTCCTTTGGCCAAACTCTAAATTAAACCATAATTACTGGTGTTACCAGTATCGCTTATGATGACTACGTGGTTATAAAAACATACCATGATTTTTTATAGCTGTTCTTTATTGTTTAATAAAGAAGAGGTTTTGTTGATAAAATCAATTCTTAATGCCATACTCAATAATATTGTCTCCAATGAAGGCATGCCTTAGTGAATCAATCAATTTGACTAAACGTATGTTATTTGGAGACGTAGAACTGATATTGGGAACTTGACCTCTAAACAAACTGAGGTGAATAGTATCAGCATCAAGAAATGTAGTGTTGCTAGGTGAACGCAAGGAAATCTGCAGATGCTGGAAACTCAAGCAACACACACAAAATGCTGGTGGAACGCAGCAGGCCAGGCAGCATCTATAGGGAGAAGCGCTGTCGATGTTTCGGGCCGAGACCCTTCGTCAGGACTACGTTTTAGAAGGGTAAACTCAGCAGATGCTTGGAAAATATCCTGGTTTTCCTCAAGACTTCACGCTTGCCAAAATTGCTTCTGGGTATGTACAGATTTCTATTATGAATGCAAATTATGTACTCTGTATGGGAAATTTCAGACACTGGACAGCCAAGTAACTTTTGCAGTAGACTGATACTGGAGAACTTCAAGCATAATGATGGGTTGTCAGCCATATCATGGACTGAAGAAAAGAAAATCAGTACAGTCCATTTTACAGAATACAATAAAATGAACTCTCTGAGCTGGAAGAAACTCAAGCAGTTATAAATACTCCAGTATGAAATTAAATCTTCATAGATTTAATGAAAAAAAAACAATATAACTGGCTGACTGAAAACTCTAAGGTTGAAACATGGTCATTACTTGCACTGTTCTGAAAAGTGATATTGGAGCTGATCCTCCTCACCGCCTACATTGAAAATGATGTAGATTTTCTTTAAGCCAGAAACTAAGGAAAATATATCAGTTTTGTGTTATTGGCTTAGAAAGGTAAGCCACCACATATTCCATTCAACTCTCCAGTGGACTGTCCCAAGCCCAGCTCCAAAAGAAGGAGGCTTGAGCATGGGGTTAACAACCTCATCCCATAAAAACCCAGTGAGGGCACAAGGGGTTTAGGGAGCCAAAGTTCTTGCTGCATCTTTGTAGTTTTTTGGTGCATGGGGAGGGCAATTTGGGGGCAGATTTTCTTGTTGAGTTTCATGCAGGGAGAGGGGAGATTGATGATCATGTTGCTACTTGTTTTTTGTGCGGGTGGGTGGAGTGTGTTTGCTGTTTCTCTTTGATCAACTTTCATGGTTTTCTTTGTTTTTTGGCTATCTGGAGAAGAGGAATCGCAGAGTTGTATACTACATTCATACTTAAGTAATAAATGGACCTTTGAACTTTTGAGGTACAGAAATGCCAACAGAAGCTCCAAAGACCTCATCCCTGGGAGAGGAGGGATCTTCACGTAGGAGATGTATGAAGTTATATGGTTAAACCTGCCAATCTGTGGAAGTCACAGGTCCAATCATCCTGCTACAGGCCGAGGACAGAGCTGCTGTTGGTGACCTATGCCCGAGTTGTCAACATGCCTGAATAGCAAGTAAAGCCTGAGGCATCCAATCAAACCTCCAACACACAATCCAGTGTTAATATTGTTCTTCACTGGGCTCTATAGGACCAAGCTGACTGGAAAGACGTATCTGAGGATGTTGCTGTGGTAGTACAAGTAGCAACAGATAAAAGTCATCAAGCGAAGCCAACTGATTAGGTCAATTAGGGATGGTAGTGAAAGCTGGATAAAAGTTACTTGACAAGTAAAAGTGATGATCATTTGGCAGATCTGTTGTCTGGAGGGCGAAGCTTAGGCATGATGGCGCTAAATGGCGAGTCCTTTGCTTGCCTCTTCGGAAAGAGGTCTATTTCCATCTTTAATATCTCCATTTTTCCCTTTCAGGGTTCTTTTGAAAACCCTGACCTGGAGTTACACGCTAACTTCAGTTCTTTGCAGGAATAGGACCTGCTCTCAGGGTTTCACGACTGGCCGTTATGTGACATGCCAAGGATGCGACCTAAGAGCTTAGCTTGCCTTTGGGGGTTTGAGATCTCCAGGCTCTGGAGACAGGCGGATCGAAGGTCAGTGTCCCATCAGAAGACCAGTGTGTTTTGGGAGTCAGAGGACCAACGTATCGTGGGAGTCAGAAGGTCCATGGCTGTGTGCCCAGAGACATGAGATCTTTGGACACAGAGCTCAGAAAAAGCGTTGCAACAGAATTTTAACATCGTAAACTGATGAGCTGTTTGTTCTGTCTTCCCTCTCGCTGTGAAACAGAGACACCTCTTTTTCCCTTATTAGGGAGAGAGAGAGCCCACGGTATGTCGAATATCGGATGAACTAGTAGTTTTTGGGGTATTACAAGTCTGTGTCTTTGCTGCTGTTTTGCTGCACGCTTGAGTGGTGGGTGCTGATGCTTTTTTTTTGCTGGTGGGGGAGGGGTATCATTGCTTACTGTTGCTCACGCGCAGGAAGGGGGAGCTGGGGGGACTGGGGTTCTAACACTTAACTGTCATTCATTCTTTGGGGGAGCTCCTCTGTTTTCATGGATGGTTACAAAGAAAAAGCATTTCAAGAAGTATATTATACATTTCTCTGACATTAAATGTGCCTTAGAAACCTTTGAAAAGGATCAAGGATCAACTTTATTTGCCATATAAATTTAAGGAATTTGCTGTTGTGTGTTGGTGTGACATGCAACAAAATGCAATAAAGTTCAATAATTATAAAGAATTATATGAAAGGTAAGTTAGAGATTAAGTATGGATATGGAATAAAATGTGCCTTACATAAATACCAGCATGTACTTATAGTATAAACAGCACTATGTAAAGTGGTTTAACGTGCTAACAGTTCAGTGCTGCGTCTGGGGTAACAGATGGGCAAAGGAAGAGTGTGTGATTCTAAAAAAAATCATCAGTACATGTAGGAGTGGTTTTATTAGTCATTCTGTTTGGTCTCCTATTTCATATAGTGTTACTCTCTCCAATGCTTTCTGATGTCTGACATTAATATGCTTCCTCATTAATATCATTTGTCAAAGCATTAGATTTACTCAATGTGAATTTACAACATTTCTTATTTTCAGTCTGACTTTCATACTGCTGTGGATGGGCTTCCATTCAAGCAAGGACCACAATGTTCTCTTTTTCAAAAGACTAGCAATGCATCCAAAATACAGAAAAGGCTTCCTTGATTCTGTGTAAATCCTACTACTCTGTCCATCTACTCTTACTGTTCCTCACCAGGTACTCTTGGAAACTCAAAATACCTTGTGACATTTCGAATACCATCACACATAATAGTGACAAATTTCTACACCAATATTTTGATCTAACTTAGTTTTAATGGGATATTGTTGCCTAATCCTATACCAGGAGAACCAGGATATTTCTTTTATCTATCCCTTAATATGTCACTCCACAATTTCAAGATCCTGAGCATCAACATCTCAAAGTATCTTTCCGGGGCGCAAAATGCTGATGCAATCAACCACGTTAGTGATTATATTTCATTTGGAAATTTGAGTAGATTCGGTATGACACAAAATACTCTTGCAAATTTTGTGAGATGTACCATGGAGAGCATTTGAACTGGTTGCATCGCCACCTTGTCTGAAGGTTTTGAATGCACAGCATTGAAAAAGGCTGCAGAGAGTTGTAAACTCAATCACCCCATCATAGGTGCAAGCCACCGCACATCAAGGACATCTTCAAAAGGTGGTTTCTCAAGAAGGCAGCATCCATTATTGAGGAACTTCACCATCAGGGACATGTTTTCTTGTTACTACCATGTACACTTATCCCATTTTCCTGTATTAGGCTTATATCCCTCTGTGCCCTTCTTATCGACATGCCTGCCCTGCATTTCATTCTCATAATTGTTATAGTAATTCACTCTACAACCTCCTGTGACTACTTATTAGATACCCAATTATGTGGAAACATCTTTCAGATCTCCTTTATATTCCTTCTCTCTCACCTTCAACTTGTGCCTCTGGTTCTAAATTCCCTTCTACCTATCTTATCAACACTCAGTGGTCATTTTATAAAAAATGAGCATAGAATCCAATGTGGTCAGCAGTTTCTGAGACACTCAAACCTCCCTGCATGGCATCAACAATCATTCCACAGTCAAAGTCACTTAGATTACATTTCTTCCCCATTCTTCTGTTTGGTCTGATCTCTTGACAGTGTCTGCATGCTTCATGCATTGGGATGCTGCCACATGATTGGCTAATTAAATATTTGCAATAATGCATAGGTGTACCTAATAAATTGGCCACTGATTGTATTCCCCTCTTTATTTTATAACTCTTTCTAGGGTCACTGCTCAACCTCCAACCATCCAGTGAAAAGAAACACAGTCTATCCAAACTCTACTTTTAAATGCAGCCCTGCAATCCTGGCAATGTCTTGGAGAGCCTTTCCTGCAGTCTCTATATTGTTAGAATATCTACCCTGTAGCGTAGTGATCAAAACAGTACATGATACTCTATGCACAGTCTAAATTATGTTTTGTACAGCTGTAATGTGGCATCTGATCTCTTAAACATTTCCTCAGGTGATGAATGCACACATACCAAAGGCATTTTTCATCATCCTATCCACCTGTGTTGCAACTTTGAGGGAGATATGGACTTGCACCCTAAGGTGTCGACGTATATAAACAATACTGCCACTCACTCTATATGAACTACCAGAATCTGACATTCCGACATCTGACATCATCCCATTGCACCTATCAAAACTGAATATCATTTCATCCATTCCATGCAATTTTCCCGCTTATCTATTTCTTGCTGTGTTTTAATACGATCTTCCTTTTAATCTACAACACCATTTTTTGTTATCTTCAAACTTACCACTTATACCAGTTACAATCTCATCCAGGTTAATTATATATACAACAAAGGTGCAAGCAATAGTCTCTCTGATACACCATTTGTTACAGACTTCTACAGAAACCCACTCATCTACCATTACTCTCTGCACCTATCACCCACCCAGCTCTGTTCAAAATTGACACTGGAGTTTTAGACTTTGTAGTCAAAAACTCAATTCCTAAATCTGTGGATGTAACCAAATTGAGCTTTGGTTGGAATGTGTTGAAAGTCAAAATGCAGAAGGATTGAAAACTATTGTAGCAAGCCAATAAATAGATGGCAGGTTGGGCATATAATGGGCATGTGAGATTCAATACAGGTAAATGATTTGAACCTAACATATTACTTGGATATTGGAATGTATACGTGGTGGAGGAACAATGGGATCTCAGAATATGAGCATTAATAACCAGAAGTTGAACCATAGATTGACAAGTATAATGAAACACAAACTGAGCAATATAGTTTATTTCTGAAGAATTGAAAAGTCATAAAATTATGTTTCACTTATATTCAATACTTGTCCACACTTAAAAGATAATTCTGGTTGTCATATTCTACAAATAATATAGAGGCACTTCAGAGGGTATAGTGATTATATGGATATGAAATTTGGTGGTATTCATATCAGGAAAAGAAATATAATCCATGTAATTTTCCTATTGAGTAAATATTGTGGAGGGGTGATATAATGGAGGTCTTTAAAAACAACCCAAGCATTTAATTACTACAAGTAAGACTCATGGAGGAACCTATTATGAGCATTTTCTTCCTTGACCTCCTGAGAAATTAATGAAAGCTTTCAGGAATTGTACAGAATGAGTAAGCAGTTTCAAGTTCCTGGTTGTCAACGTTTCTGAAGATCTATCCTGGACCCAACAAAGAGTGTGCAAAAGCGGTTATATTTCATCAGGATTTTGAGGAGAATTAGTATGAAACAAAAGGCGCTCATAAATTCCTACAGATGTATCATGTAGAGTGCTCTAACTGGTTGCATCCTAACTGGTATGGAGAGGCCACTGCACAGGTTTTGAAAAAGCTGTAGAAAGTTGCAAGCCCAGCCATCTCCATCATAGGCACTACACTCTGCACCATCAAGGGCATCTTCAAAAGGCGAAGCCTCAAAAAGGAGGAATTCATCATTAAGTACCCATCATTAATGATCATTACCCAGACATGTCATCTACTCATTGCTCCGATCAAGGAAGTGGTTCAGAAGCCTGAAGACACACACTCAACATTTTAGGAACAGCTTTTTCCCCTCCACCATAAGATTTCTGAATGGACCATGAACCCACGTTGCTGATATTGTTGAGTGCCTTTGAGTTGTTGTTGACTAATGGCATCCCCATGGATAGTGTAATTGTCCATTGAGTTTCTGTGGCAAGGTACTGAAGTAGATTGCCAGGCCTTTCTTCTGAACAGATACTGCTGCTGCCCAGGTTGGGACTTGGCAGGATTCTTACTCAGGACCTTCCACCTCAAAGCCCATTGGTGATGCCATAACACCACTAGCTGGCCCCATGTACATGACCTCATTTATTTTTTTCTCTCTCTTTTTGCACTACTTATTTAATTTTCTTTATTTTATATACTCATTGTAACTTATAGTGTATTTATTATTATGCATTTCAATGTACTGCTGACAAAATAAATTTCACGATATATGCCAATGATATTAAAACTGATTGATTCTGAAAAGGAGATTTTTGCATGTGTAGATGAATATAAAATAGTCACCAAGAGAGAATTCAGAAGAATCTTCTTGACCAAAGCAATGCCAAGAATGTGATAGCTGTTATGATAGGGAGCCATTGATGTTAACATTGTGCATGTTTTTAAGGAAAGGCTAGACAGCTATTTAATAAAAAGAAAATAGAAAGTTATGCAGTAGATTTAGATGAGGAAAGCTGAGAGGGTGCATGGATGGAGCATAAGTGCTACACACCTTGAAAGGGATGAATGCCAAATACTTGGTATAATACTGTGAGTATTGGCTGCTGGCAAGCTCATAACATTACTTAGGGTGTGGACAGGTGGTGTGATGTTTATGATCAGTGGGAATGCATGATGCCAATTATCAATCTTATACATACTTTAGATGTAACTAACATGCATTAGGCTTCTCTGCTTGCTGCTCCAGCACATTAACCATTACCTAACCACCACTAGAATTTTAAACAATCTAACCTACAGACAAAATTGGAATAATTTACTGCTATTTTAAACACATGAATGTGATTTTAATTAACAACTCTTTACTAGTTACAGTAGTCATAATGATTCATTACATTATGTTCAGTTATATTCAACAGATGACAACATTTATCTATTCATGCCCTACACTTAAAGAACCACTTTTAATTTATAGCTTCCTCAAAGGTCTGTCAAGGAGGAAAATTGGAAGAAACTCCCAAAGCTGATAAATTTGGTCTAGAGGCATGTTTTAAAATTTCAACTATTTTTTAAACAGATATAATGTGATAGTTATAAGCTAATGCAAAGACAGTAGAATCTCAATTTGTACTGAACATTCCATGATTCAGTATGGGTTTTTTTTTGCCAATTTCAGGTGAATTGCATCGATTAAACTACCCCAATCACGTGAAGCTCCAGGCTTGACATTTCAACATGAAAACTCCTCACTTTAATCATGTGGGTATCTACATTATAAAGGCTAGGCAGAAAAAAATGAGCCAGAGGCTGAATGGCTGTATTGAATAATTCTATTTGTAATGCAGTGCTATGACATATGGAGCTATAACATCTGTGCCTCCCAATAGCATTCTCCATGCCTTATTTTGCTGAGGAGCTGAAAGCAGGAACAGAACAGCCATAAGTCTTACAGCAAAATGATTTCTATATTTTATATTCAGTCAGCTTGTCTTTGTGCAGAGCTTGCTGATCTAATAATCATATTCCCAACTTCAACCATCAGGTTTATCCCCTCTCCCTGCTCTTCCGTGTAAATCACAGGAACAGCAAACATAATGTGCACATTTATAAAGGAATTGTTAGATATCTCTGTAATAACTTCACTGGAAAAAAAAATCACATAAACCTTAAGAAAGAAAGAAAGAAAAACAAAACTAATATTCTGCTGTTCAGAGAAATTATGCTAAATATCTTGCTTGGCCACTATTAGAGTCATCAATCTAGGACTGCTTCTCATACGTTATTTCCTTATGAGATTCATCACGGAATAGGCCCTTTAAGTCACGCCATCCAGCAATCCCCCGATTTAATCCTTTCCTGTCACAGGATATATTTATATTAACCAATCAACCTACCAACCGGTAAGTCTTTGGACTGTGGGAGGAAACTGAAGCACACAGAGGATACTCACATGGTCACGGGGCAAACGCACAAACTCCTTACAGGCAGCGGTGGGAATTGAACCTGGGTCGCTGACATTGTACAGTGTTGTGCTAGCCACTACGCTACCATGCCACGGAAAATTATGAGAATGAAAATAATTGAGAAGGTGCAAAAACATACCAAAATAATTACAGGAATAAGAGATTCTACAACCACGAGGAAATCTGCAGATGCTGGAAATTCAAACAACACACACGAGGGTCCTGACGAAGGATCTCGGCCCGAAACATCGACAGTGCTTCTCCTTATAGATGCTGCCTGACCTGCTGTGTTCCACCAGCATTTAGTGTGTGTTGTTTAGAGATTCTACAATGATAGGTTGGGCTAACTGGAATTGTTCACCTTGGACATTGGGTTAAGTGGAACAAAGGAGATTGGGAACGATGGAGACAGCTTTGAACAAAACAGAGAAAGGAGCTCTGTTCCCATTAGCTGTAGGTTCAAATAGTAGTAAAACAGCTGTTTGACAAGGGATAAAGAGGATGTGGTGATAATCTGTAAACAGTGAGTTGTAATGTTCTGAAATAGGCTGCCTATAAGAGTGATGGAGATCAATGAGTAAAAAAGGAAATTGGATAGGGACTTGCAAGAAATAAGTTTAAGGGCTGCAAGACACAAAGCCTGGAATATTGGATATACTGTATTGCTCACCAGAAAGCTAGCATAAACTTGATCTGATGAATATTTTCCAATATGGCAAATGTCTGGTATCTCTATACCAATGATTATTTTTAATATTCACATATTTATGTGGCTATTTTTGCTGTTGATGTTTTGCTTTTTTCTACCACTTCAAGAGATGTTCCCCATCTTCCTATATCATAACATTTCATTTAACCCTGCCTCCATTTTAAAACTCTCTTATCTCGGGTTTCAGTTGTACATTGTCAGAGTAGGACACTATATTGTGCATAAGAATAAATCATTTTGAGTTTAAAGATAAAACAGCAAGAATCTAAAAAACAAAATGCAGCATTCGTTCATTCCCTTTACTGTCTAGAATTATAGTAGTCATGGTGACGTATACTTGTTTCTTTTATCACTAATATATCTGTACCATCCATTTGATCACACCTTAAAAAAAACAGGAAATCAAAGTGAAATTCATTACCAAACTACATACTTTATATGTTACCATATACAATGGTAGCATGGCAGAGCGTTACTATTAAAACTAGGGGTATAAGAGTTTGGAATTCATTTTGTATACTTTCTGTAAGGAGTTTCTACTTTCTCCCCATGATGCGTGGGGGTTTCCTCTGGGTGCTCCAATTTCCTCCCACAACCAAAAATGTACCAGTTAGTAGGTTCTCAGTCATTGTAAATTGTCCTGTGATTATGCTTTGGTTAAATAGGTGGGTTGCTGGGTGGCATTGCTCATTGGGCTGGAAGGACCTATTCCACAGTGTATCTCGAAATAAATAAACCTTAAAGTTCATTTTATTGCAGGCATTTATGGCAGAATAAGAAATTCAAAACAATTTATTAAAAGCATATACAAAGACAAACAAACAAATCACGTGCAAAAAAAGACAAATTGTGCAAAAATAAAACAGAGAACATGAATTGTACAGAATTGGGACTGGTGAGATCCAACAGCACACTTAGGCTGATTTTTAGTGCCCACAACATTGCAACAAAGTACATTTTAGCACAACACTTACATCAAAATCCATTTCTGTCCTCATTTAATGCTGATAACTGAAATGGACTGCGTTCACAAATTAGAAAAATATTACTAAGAACAAGGCATTTAAATTTCCTATAGTGGAGGAGCCAAGGACCAGATGGCACAAGAGTACAAGGATGCCCCTTTGAAACAGAGATGAGGAGGAGATTTCGTTCGTATGATGTTGGTGAATCTGTGGAATTCATTGCCACAGATAGCAGTAGCGCCAAGTTATTGGGTATATTTAAAGTGGAGGTTGATAGGTTCCTGATTAGTAAGGGTGCAAAAGGTTAAGGGGTGAAAGCAGGAGAATCTAGATGAGACTGATTATTGATCAGACATGATGTAACTGTGGAACCTACTCAATGGGCCAAATGGCCTAGTTCTGCACCTATTTCTTATGGTCTTACTGTCTTATTCAGCATCTGGACTTCCAAGTGCTGGAAATTCTTGGCGGGTCAGAAAGCATCAATGGACTAACAACAAAGGTCAGCTATTTGGCTCAGCAATTTTTCATCAAAACTGCAAGGTAAGAAATGAAATATAAAGTCATACAATATAGATACAGATCTTTTGGCTCACCAAGTTCATGTAGACCATCAGGTACCCATTTTTAACACCAAAGTTTTATTCTTCCCACACTCCCATCATTTTGACACAGATTCCATCATTCACCACAATTATCGGAGCACTTTACAGTACCCATATAATCTACCAATCGGCAGGCCCTGCTGCTGTGAGTGTAACCAAGAACGTCCAAAAGAAACTCACACAGTTCCAAAGGAAACTCAACATTAATAGCAACAGAGACTAGGATTATTCCAGCACTTTAATTGTTTTTCCTCCTCTTGAAGAGCAGACTCGATGGGCTGATTGGCCCAGTTCTGCTTCCGTTTCTTATAGTTGACCTGTTATAGTCTCTTCATTGCACTCATGCACTTCACTCTGTATATCCACTAATAAATCAGCTGTAATTAACAAGCATCCATAATTTTCTCTCGGTTGGTGGGAGTTTTGGATCATTATCTTTCCAGGCACTTCTTCACATTAGATTTGCGTATTAATGACATAAAACATTTGTGGTAAACAGAAATTGATGGTGATTAACTTTTCTGAGAGACAGAAAGGCAGTTGAAATGGATGGATATATGGCAAATGAAATTTAGTACTGAGAGGAAATAAGTGACATATTTCGGAGGATGAATGAGGAAAGGAAGCACTAAACAAATTATAATGCAAAAAAAAACTTCAGTTCTAAAAGATGCGTGTGGGAGACATGGGAGTATGCTTGCACATGTCCTTCAGGGTTTCAGCGGGGCAGAGAAAACATTTACAATGTTCAAAGCAGGTCACTTGAGTTTAGAAGGAGAGAATGGATACAAATTTAAATAAGATAAATTAAGCATCCATAAAAAGTCAATCATCCAATTCTGAATGCTACTTTTCAGAAGGATCTGGAGCCCAGAGAAACAACGGAGATAACATTAAAAAGATTAGTTCAAAAGTGTCAAGGAATTTGAGTTATTTTGGATGGAAAAGCGAAACTGGTTGATAGATGGTTTTTAACAAAACTTTTCAGATGATGAAAGTTTTGTCAAAATGAATATGCAGAAAATCTTCCCACTAGGAATGAATTAGAGAATGTGGAACTAATAAGATAAAACTGAAGATGACACAAATCATTGACTGAAATATTAGTAGGTAGAGATTAGAGTGTTGCTGTTGAAAAGGAATTAGGTGAGTACTTGAATGAAGACATTTTTGCATTAGAATAGACAAGGAAATTGGGCTGATATTTTTTTTTAGATCTGCAGATGCTGGAGCCCTGAAATAAAAACAGAAAATTTCGGGGAAAGCTTAGGAAATCAGGCACCATTTGTAGAGAGAATAACAGTTAATGTACCACCTCTAGAACTATTCTGAGAAATGGCCCAAGACCTGAAATGTTAACTGTTTCCTCTTCAACAGATTCTTCATAATGCACTGATTTTTTCAACATATTTTATATTTCAAGAAATACATAGTTCTTTCAAAATACAGCACTAAATCAATGGGGCAAATGACCAGCATTGGGTGAACAAGATTCAATTATTTTACCCTTTCATTATTCAGGCACTTTAAATGTAGACATCCTTCTTGAAGATGTGGGTAAATCACAAGAATGTGGCAGATGGAACAATGTGTGGAGAAACACTACATCATCCACTTTACCACAAACAAAATAAAATAAAAATCATAAGGAACTGAATAATAACAGAACACCTAGTGAGTGACGTCAAGCACTTCTATACAATCACAAAAAGCCCTGTGCAGGTGCAACAAATAATTGTTACAAGAGGATTTGAATACATCAATTAGTAAGTCTTTTCCCAGGCTTCATTGAGAACGTAACTGGAATGCTTTATACAGGGTTACTCTCCCTACCAAAGAAATGACGTACCAAAGAGCATGGAGTGAATATTCACAAGACTGGTTGCAGGGATGAAAGGTTTTCTAAATGAAGAGAAATTGTCTTGGTTGAGATGGTATTCTTTAAAGTTTTGGAAAAAAGATAAAATGTCTCATCAAAACTTACAAAACCCTTAAAGGCTAGAAACACAGAGATTCTTTATTCTGATTGAAAAGTCAGTGATCAGGGAGCACAATTTGAGAATAAAACATAAGTTATGGAGGACTGAAATGAGGAGAGCTATCTTCACTTAGCTGGTGGTGGACTTTTTGAGGAGTGTATAGAGGAGTCTGAAGACAGTTTGGGAAGAGGGTATAGGTTTGCATCGGAGGCTTAGCCTGAGGGGTCAATCAAAACACAGGTTGATAAGATTCCTAAATGCAAAGGAAATCAAGGGACATGGATATAGTGCCAGAAATGGCACAGAGGTGGAAGATCAGCCTAATCTAGATGCAGAGCAGCTTGAATAACAAGATTCCTTATTGTTCTCTTATTGCTTATATAGTCATCATCTGATATTCTGATTCTAATTCCAGAGACGACCAATGTTTATCCCATTGCACTGCTGTTTGAGTTCCATATTGATAGTGATTCTGTTTTCTCACACAACTCTGGGCTGAAGTCCTTTTCACTCTCTCAAAGTATGAAATGCTAATATTTCAAAAAGATGAACCACTCTGCAAAAATTGCCATATTGCTGACAGTAACTACATTTCAAAACTATTTAATTACATGTAAACTGCTTGGTTTGTCCTGTGGTCATAAAGTGCACTATTCAAATACAATTCTCCAATATTAATAGTAATATTAGCCACTGGACACAGATGGTGTATATCGCTTTCATTACCTGCAAACTTAAGAGGTTGAAATTTTTTCTGAAACCATTTAATCATTTGAACACAGAACTCATATAAAGAGCTGAAGATTAATTCAGTGTCTCAAATTAGTTGCTGACTCACAACTTTAAACAGTGCTGATTGTCAATGGATAGATTTCAGAGTACCTGAAGTCAGACTATCTTCAAAGCTACATCAAGCTGAAGTGATTTGGCAATATAAATGGAACATTAGCCTGATGCAGTGTACTGGTAAATTAAATACAGTGCAAATGCAGCGATATGCAGTCTTGGCACATTTTAGAAAAGTCGCTATGCTAATCAAAAGTGACAGTTTATGAAAGAAAAAATATGGAAATACAAAGGATCACTGAGCAGGGCCAATGGTGAGATTAAAATGACTCAAACAATTAAGTATACAATATATTGCAATCTGAAATTTATACCTCACAAGAAATAGAAAAAGGATGATCATCCATGATATGAGGTGTATGAGAAGTTAGAAAATTGCAATATATTGCTAAATGACTCCATAGAAAAGAAATAAAATAAATGACTTCAAAATCAAGCAATTTGATACCTGCATAATTCTTCAATATATTCAACTAAAATCTGTTGAAGAGATGCCATTTCACCATATTTTTGAGTGGTGATATTGCCATTTGCCTCACAGGTTCACCATTTCCATGAAAAGGCTGGTGATGAATTTCAGTGCTTTATCATTCTAACAATCTACAGTATAACATAAAAGCCTCTATGTCTTTATTTGCTTTTGACAATGTTCATTGTGTCCAATTGTCAATAACTTTATGTGTAATTTAACTTCTTGTTTTTTTTTACAACTACTCATACCTTTGCTAGGATTAAGGAAAAAAAAGCTAGACAGATTTCTCTGAAATCCAAACATCTCAATGGCATTATTTTTACTTTTTGTGCATCTATGTCAGTTCTTGAAGATAACTGTTTAAAAAGTAATGATACCCCACTGACTATACATCGGTAGATTTAACTGGTGTTACAGCAATGTATGAAAAAGCTGTTGTCTACCAAAGAATCATTTCTAGGCAGTATCACAAAACTAAATGCAGCTTTTTCTGCTGGACTGTAATTTTGTTTATTCAAATTAACTCACAGTTGCTGACAAGCTAACATCAAATTATTTATGTTCAAATGCCACTGTATGCTCAGGTGAGGGAAGATGCACAATTAAATGCAGGATTTAAAACATTGGGATGGAAAATGCACCATTACCTTCATAAAAATAGCATCTTGCTGTCAGCTAACTTTGAATAAAAGGCTTAAGGGCTGTAAAACTACTTCCTCGACTCCATTCCTACAGCATACCTAGTTATCTATCCAATCCTTTGTCCTTTCCATCCCTGCCATTTATCTTTCCTGGCTCTAATGCAGAATCTGTGTTAACTGATATGACAATACAAAACCTTTAAAGGCCAGTCAGCCTAATATCTGTGTTGGACATATTATTGAAAAAAAACCATTCTAAATATGAATTTTAATTTCATTTTTAATCAAATGCAACCATCATGCATTTGTTCAAGAGAAGGTCATTCCTAAGTAATTTGATTGAATTATTTGAGGAGGTATCAAAGTATGTCATAGAGGTTTGTTAAATCAGCTAATATAATAAGGATTTTAGGACTGCCTTTATAAAGGTCCACTACGTAGACTGATCAGAAAAGCAAAAGGCAAAGGAAACAATGAAAAAAATCACAACATGGATTCAAAATTGATAGAATCAAAGTGTAAGTAACTGTCAGCAGGATTTTGAGTGGGACTCTAATGTTGTTAGGAGACTGCAATGTTGTCATGCAGAGTTTTGTACCAAAATATTGACAATTCCCAGCAAAGATGCTGCTTGATTCACTGAGTTCTTCCAGCTTGTCATTTCTGTTTTGTAAGGTTTATTTCTTTTTGTATCTGTATTAATGGTTTGGATTTAAACAGAGTACAGTAATCATTATAAAGTGGTGTATAGATAGTTCCAACATTATCAGTGTCCCTGATATTGCGGAAGAAATGGTGTTATGGAGGAGAATAGTGACAGACTGGACAAATAATTACAAATGGAATTCAATCCAGTGATGAATAAGATACAGGCAAATAAAGTACGTAATACACAATCAGTGTTAGGTTATTGAGAAATGTACAGAAACAAAAGCTTATTGAACTTTATTTCATAAATACTTACAGATAGCCAGAAAGATAAACCAATGAGGCACAGGGTATTCCTGCCCTTTTGTTCCTGAGAGGCCATTTCAGAACCATGGTAAAACTAATTAAGGATACATTTTGAGTACTCTATTCATTCTGCTTACTATTTTACCGGAAGAATTTGACAGCTTGAGGAAGGACATATGGGAGACTCACTTAAGTCATATCAATAGGAAGATTTGCTAGGCTAGGATGACATTCTTTGGAAAGAAGTTGCGTCAAGATTTAATCAAGATGCTAAAAATTTATAAGGGGTGAATTGGAAGAACAATAGTATAGAGGTTAATACCTGAAAGACAGAGATTTATAGTAATTAGTGGAAGGATCAGAAAAACAAACAAGGAAAATGACAAGAGTATTCAACTCATTGCCAAAAAGGGTAGGAGCTGAAAAACACATTGCATTTGAGAGGCACCTAAAAATACATGTGAAACAATGCAAGGTATTGTTGTATCCTATAGAGTTTGGACAGAAAATAGTTAAGAAGGAGAATTCCAAATAGCCCTTTTTTGAGATGATCACAACAGGATTACTAGCCTTCCTACGTGCCAATAATTTACAAATTATTTTTGACATGGGCTCAAATTAAGTCTTCAGAACCACAACTCATTTCTTCAGACAGGGTAAGACAAGGGAACACACACCAGTCCTCATAGAGGGATCAGAAGTAGAAACTGAGCAATTTCAAGTTCCTGACTGTCAACATATCTGAGGATCTATGCTGGGCATCAATTATATTGATGCAAATACAAAGAATAGATGACAGCAGCTGTATATCATTAGGAGTTTGAAGAGATATGGTATGTCACCAAAGACACTAGCCAATTTCCACATATGTACCATGGAGAGTATTCTTATTGGCTGCATCACCATCTGCTGTCAGGGTGGGCACTGCACAGAATCAAAATAAATTGCAGAAGATTGTGAACTCAGTCAGCTCCATCATGGGCAATATCTTCCCCAGCAACTAAGACATCTTCAAGCAGCGATCCCTCAAACAGCCAGCATCCATCCTTAAGGACCCCCATTATTGAAAACATGCTCTCTATTCATTGCTATCATTGGGGAGGAGATACAGGAGCCTGATGGAAAAGACTGAATGATTCAGGACAACTTCTTCCCCTCTGCCATCAGATTTCTGAATGGACATTGACCCATGAACACAACCTCACTACTTTTTTTGCACTACTTATTTAATTTAACTTTTTACAGTAATTCACAGATTTTATTATGTATTGCAATGTACTGTTGCTGCATAATAACAAATTTCATAACATATGTTGTTCATATTATACCTGATTCTCATTCTGATTCTTAACTCTACCAGTTCTATGGCTTTTATTATGTTCCTTCTAAATTTCACTTTCCAACTCTTGGACTACTCTGACCATCATTATAAACCACCGCTCTACACAGTAAGACTGTAAGACCCAATTTCCCTCGGTCTGTCTGTCTGTCTGTGGTTTGTTGCAAGGGATTAAGTGAGGATTGGACACTTTCTGTTATTATATCAGATGGCATTGTATCATTGTTCTCCTGAATAATTACAGTCATTTTCAACTGATTTTGAATCTGCTTTTAGGTACCAATATTTATTATACAAAAGATCTGCCTGCAATATTTGAATTCATGCATTCAGATCTTTCTCATATCTTACAAAGCATTTCTCCTTCAATGTAAGAAACAAAATTATCTAGCTACTTACTGTTTTCCTATTTTCAGAATTTTGCTGTATGCCAATCAGTTGTCACGTTTGTTTAATATTAGTAACTGTATTTCAAAAGCAAAGCAGCTTATGTTATCCCAAGGAAATGGTAAATTGGTGCAGAAATGCAAATCCTTGCTATTTAGAGCAGAGCACAAAACACAAGAACACAGGAAACATTCGAAGTAAGTTGTCATATGGACACTCAAGCTGCTCTGCCTTTCAAAACGTTCACAACTGAATTTCTTAGCTTGACAAATTTCCTGCCCAATTTCAATACCCCTTGATTGGTTTAGTACTTAAATGTGTCCCAATATCAGCCTTGAGCACACATCCATTGCTCCCTTCCCTGTAGAATTCTGAAGATTCATAATCCTCTGAGTAAAGAAATCTCTCTCTATTTCAGTGCACCATCATGGAGCAACGGGGATACTCAAAACCAGTTTGTGCATCATGCCAAATCAAGAGAAAAATTCCAAAACCTTTCAACAATTTACTAAAAAGAAAAAAAAAACAAAATTGTAATTGCAATGCTAACTTTCCATAGGACAATACTGTATATTGACTTATCAATTCACCCAATTTGTTGATGTAGAAAATTGGAAGATCCACTATTGATGCTGCCCTCACACATCTCTTCAGTTTCCCGGATATCTCCGATCACCACATTTCCTGTAGCCTTAGCAACGATAGACTTCCTCTTGTCTTTACCTATAACCCAATGAACCTCTGCATCATTCTTCATTCTTCACAAACAGCATCATCTCCAAAGGGATCCTACCACCTAGCACATCTTTTCCTCCTCCACCCACTCTCTACTTTCCATTGCGATTGCTCCTTTACCTTTCACACACACTTGCTTCACCCATCGACCTCCAGCTGTCCTTCTTTCCCCCCACCCCCAACTTTTTTATTCTGGCATCTTCTCTTCCTCTTCACAGTGGAAGACATCTGCAGTATAGTGGACATTCAAGTGTGTCAGGCAGCTGATGTGTGTGCAGTGAAAATTATGACTGAGAAAGTGCTCAGGAAGCTTAATGGTCTGAGGGTGGATAAATCTTCTGGACCTGATGGAATGCACTCTCACGTTCTGAAGGAAATAGCTGGAGAGATTGTGGAGGCATTAACAGCAATTGATAGATTCTGGCATTGTACCGGATGACTGGAAAATTGCAAGTGTTACTCTGCTATTTAAGAAGGGTGAGAGGCAACAAAAAGGAAACTATAGACCTGTTAGCCTAACATCAGTGGTTGGGAAATGATAGTTAGGAATGAGATTACATTGTACCTGGAGGCACATGACAAGATAGGCCAAAGCCAGCATGGTTTCCTGAAAGGAAAATCCAGCCTGACAAACCTACTGTACTTTTTGAGGAAATTACAAGCAGGGTAGATAAAGGAGATGCAGTAGATCTGGTGTACTTGGATTTTCAGAAGACTTTTGACAAGGTGCCGAACATGAGGCTGCTTAGCAAGATAAGAACCCATGGAGTGACAGGGAAGTTACTAGCATGGGTAGAGCATTGGCTGGTCAGCAGAAAATTGAGAGTGGGAATAAAGGGATCCTATTTTGGCTGGTTACCGGTTACCATGGAGATCCACAGGGGTTAGTGTTGGGACCGTTGCTTTTTACGATGTATGTCAATGATTTGTACGATAGTATTAATGGATTTGTGGTTAAATTTGCCGATGAATCAAAGAAAGGTGGAGGAGTGGGTAGTGTTGAGATAACAGAGCGACTCAAACAGTTCAGGAGAATAGGCAAAGAGGTGGCAAATGAAATACAATGTTGGAAAGTGTATGGTCATGCACTTTGGTGGAAGAAATAAATGGGGAAACTATAATTTAGATGGGGAGAGAATTCAAAATGCAGAGATGCAGAAGAACTTGAGAGTCCTTGTGCCGGATACCCTAAAGGTTAACCTCCAGGTTGAGTCGGTTGTGAAGAAGGCGAATGCAATGTTGGCATTCATTTCTAGAGGTATAGAATATAAGAGCAGGGCTGAGATGTTGAGGTTCTATAAGGCACTTGTGAGACCACACTTGGAGTATTGTGTGCAGTTTTGGGCTTCTTATTTTAGAAAGGACATACTGACATTGGAGGGGGTTCAGGGAGGATTCACAAGAATGTTTCCAGGAATGAAAGTGTTACCATATGAGGAACACCTGGCAGCTCTTGGGCTGTATTCCCTGGCATTCAGGAGAATGAGGGGGAATCTCATAGAAACATTCTGAATGTTCAAAGGCCTGAACAGATTAGATATGGCAAAGTTATTTCCGATGGTAGGGTAGTCTAAGACGAGGGCTCGACTTCCAGATTGAAGGACATCCATTTGGAACAGAGATGCTGAGATATTACTTTAGTCAGAGGGTGGTAAATCTGTGGAACTTGTTGCCATGAGCAGCTGTGGAGGCCAAATCATTGGGTATATTTAAGGCAGAGATAGATAGGTTCTTGATTAGCCAGGGCACTAAAGGGTATGATGGGGGGAAGGCAGGGGAGTGAGGATGACTGGAAGAATTCGATCAGCTCATGATTGAATGGCGGAGCAGCCTCGATGGGCCGAATGGCCTACTTCTGCTCCTATATCTTTTCATCTTCCTGTCTCGTCCATAGAAAGGGTCTCTGCCCAAAACATTGACTGTTTGTTCATTCCCATAGATGCTGCCTGGCCTGCTGTTCCTCCAGCAATGCATGTTGTACTAAATTGGAGAATTACCTGTGTTCAATTAATTCATGAGAACAAATACCTCTTCTCTCTGTAAGGCCCAACTGTTTGGTAGATTTTCAACAGACCAAGCCAGATTGAAGACAAAAGAGCATTCAAGGCAAATCAGGGAACTGATAATAGAGAAGCACAAATCTGGGGAGGGTACAAGACCATCTCAAAAGCACTGAGCTTACCTCGAAGCTCAGTGTACTCCATCATGAAAATGTGGAACCAGAGCCACACTGCTTCAGTCAGGCGGCGCTGGAAAAGAATGATACTTGTAAGAGAGGCAACTGTGACGCCAACAATCACTCTGAGTGAGCTGCAGAAATCAGTGGCTCCAAATGGAGATGAAATTCATGGCTCCACCATCTCTAAGGCCTTGCATAAAAAGATTATTTATGGAAGATTGACAAGGAAGAAGCCCCCACAGAAAAAAAAGCATATTTTTGTGTATAAAGACTTTCCAAAGCATGAATCAGAAGATGCTGTAAAGATGTGGTTGAAGGTCTTATGGTCCGATGAGAGTGAGGTCAAACTTCTTGGCCTCAACACTAAACAATACACGTGGCATAAATTTGACACTGCGCATCAACAAGGTAACACTATCCCTACTGTAAAGAATGGTGGAGGCAGTTAATCAGGATAGAGAGGAAGATGAATGCTGCTAAATACAGAGAGATCATGGATAAAAGTCCTGCTAGCCTCTGCTAGAAAGGTTTAACTCGGGCAGAAATTTGCCTTTTAGCAGGACAGCAACCCAAGGCATACTGCAGAGCAAACATGGAATGGCTTCAACGAAGAAAATTTATATGCTTGAGTGGCTCAGTCAGAGTTCCAACCATAACACTATTGAACATTGATGGCAAGACCTCAAGATAGCTGTCCACCACCACTCCCCAACTAACCTAGCACAACTTGAGCAATTTTGCAAGGAGGAATGGACAAACTTTGCTCCAACACATTGTGCAAAGCTAATAGAGACTTATCCAAGAGGCCAATTAGTTGTAGTAGCTGCGAGAGGTGGTTTAACTAAATACTGAGCAAAGGGGAGTGAATAATTTTGAACTGGTGGCATTTCAGTTTTTGAATTTTTAGTTTTACATACTTTACAATTTTCCCTGTTTTTAGGCTCTACTGCAAAATAAAAGGAGCATCAGTTAAATTGATCAATATTTCTGGTTGCAATCTCATTTATGTGAACATTCTTGGGGCTGAACACTTTTACAAGGCATGGTATATTACTTTATGTCTCCTCCTAGGAAACTTTCTTTATCTCAGTAATCAATAAAAAAAAATCTATGTCTCAGTAACTCCAAAGCAAATGTATTCTTTCTTATGAAATTTTCCTCCAGATCGTGACAATGCTACATTAATTCTATATTTGCTGGGCAGGTTTACACAAACTGGTGACAACAACTGTGTTTAATTAGAAAGACAAAATAAACTAAATAAGCTTAAACTCCCAAAATGTCCCCCAATTTAAGTGAGAATTTTAATTCTGGTTGTCAGTAATGAAAAATATTCCAATTAGATTAATTTTGTGTGATAGTCTCTGGTGTGTTTAATACATAAACCAATACCAGTCACTCCCCTCTAAAACTGATCAAGGCTTGCTATGGTATTTGCAGAGTATTTCTTGATTTGTTCATCATTTTTCTCAAGATATGCCTGCATTTAAGTTGCATACATAGTTGTACTGCAAAGTTATCAGTCATTTTTTGATGTAATTAATGGTATGCCTGCTCAGAGGCAGTTAAAATTCAATTCCCTGTATAAACCAACAGAGATGAGGTGGTTATTGACCTTCCTGGATGGTATTAGTGATCTGTTGATCCAGTTCTGACGAAGTGTTTTTGACCTGAAAGTTAACTTTCTTTCTCCTCCAACGGATGTGGACTGACCTGCTGAATATTTGCAGTACTCTCTATTTCTGTTATAGTGTTCTATTAGAATCTGGCTGAAGAACTATAATGTGGAAGGAATGCAAGGACATCTACATTTTTAAATGGTGAGTGCTTGGGTAGTATCATTGTGAAAAAGGATATTAGTACTATACATACAAGTCACTGAAAGCCAATCTGCACATATAACCAATATGGAACAAACGTGTTATGAGAGGATTTGTACACAGGTGTAAGGCTTACTTTAATATTTGTTGTGCATTTTACTTGGTTCCAGGCTTGGTTGGTTTGCTATGTGATGAGAGATTGAGCAAACTACCGCTTATACTCCAGAGACTAGAAGAATGATAGGACAAGTTTGTAAAGGTACATGGATAGAAGGACTATGGTCCCAGTGCAGGTCAATGGGAGCAGGCAATTCAAATAGTTCAGCATGGACTAGATGGACCAAAGGGCCTGTTTCTGTACTGTACATTTCTATGACTCTCTGAAATTGAAAGTTAAAAAAATTCTTGTATAATTAGACAGGATTGTTGTGGCAAGGATGCCTTCCTTGCTGAGAACACAAGATCTAAGTGTCAAAGGATTTAAAGGTTCAAAGTTTCATTTTATTGTCAAAGAATGCATGTACAATACAACTTTGATACATGCCTTCTCTAGGTAGCCATGAAATACAGAAAAGCAGCAATTATTAAAATAATCTACGTCAACTCCCCCACCCCACACAAAAAGGAAAAAAGTAACAAAAGTGACACTGCAAACCCCCCCCCACCCCCCTCACAAAACAATCAGGGACAATATCATTAAACACCCAACCTACTTCCTTACAAAAAAGGAACAGCAACAGCCCCCGCCCAAATTGCTCATGCAAAATCTAACAGATCGCCCACAGAGAAAAACAAACAAGAATATCAGACCCCAAATCTCCAACTGTCCCTCATGCAAAAACTAACAGTCTCAGAATAAAGGATAAGCCATTCAGGATTGAAAGGATGAGAAATCTCTTCACTCAGATGGTGGTAATTGTTGGTGTTCTCTATCCTAAAGGGCTCTGGGGTTTCAGTTTTTGATAACTAAGATCAATCAATATCTGAATATTAAGGGAAACCAAGAATAAGAGAATAATGCAGCTTGAAGTTCTGGTCTGCTCATGATATTTCATATATCTTTATGCTAAGCTATCCTTTCAATAGTTTAACAATAATTAAATCAGGAATTTAACTTCACTTGTTATAAAGTAATCATAAATTACCAATTATCACATTTCCATTAGTGTTAGCAGTGGCTTCAAAAACAACCCATGCATCATCACATGAATATTACTCATCACTGCCAGAGGCAAATGTACAGAAAATGCTTTTCATTTTAATTAATATTTATGCTGCCTGTTTAAAACTGGCAGAAAGTATTCTGTACCAACAGGGGTGCAGATCACCTAACACAGCATGCGTGGACATGGACGCTAATTAACTTAGTGCAAGAAAATGTAGGATTAACTTGGGCAAGTAAAGCAACAGCCTTGGTAAAATTCTAAACATAATACAGTTATTGAATCTTGCTCCCAGATTAGTGAATCATCAAAAGGCACTTGTCTCTTTTGCTCCGATCGCAAGACACTTCTTTTATTTATTCATTTACAGGACCCGTACACCACTGGCAAGGCCAGCAATTTTTGGCCTAAATAGTGCGAAAAATGGCAATTGAAAGTCAAGCATTTCAGTGTGTCTGGCGTCAAAAATAGTCCTGATTTCGTAAGGACATTTTTGTCTGAATTATATGAGCAATTAAGATAGACTTTTACATTCCTCTACCTTCAAATTGTCTATTAATAATATTACACTTTTACCTTAAATCAGCGTAACTTTTAATTCTAAATTTCAAGGTGACATTTAAACTCATCTCCCAATTAATGGGTTGGGCCACCAGACACTGGCCTCTGGATAGAAGCACAAAATTTTGGTCACAAAGGTAGGAAAAAAGGTTTACTTGTGAGGGACGTTTGATGACTTTGGGTCTGTGCTCACTGGATTTGAGGGGATATCTCATTGAAACCTATGAAATATTGAAAGGTCTACATAGAGAGGGTGTGCAGGGGATGTTTCCAATAGTGGGGGACCAAAGGCCACAACCTCAGAATAGAGAGATGTCCAATTAGAACATAGATGAGGAGGAATTTCTTTAGCCAGAGGTTGGTGAATTCATTAAGACAGACGGCTGTGGAGGCAAAGTCATTCAGTATATTTAAAATGGAGGTTAATTGGTTCTTAATTAGTAAGGACATCAAAAGTTATGGGAAAAAGGTCAATGGATTGGTAAAGCAGACTCAAAAGGCCAAATGGCCTAATCTGCTTCTTTGTCTTATGGAATAAAAGATTATCTTATTGCTCTGAGTGAGAATTCCTAACTGTACACTGCAAGGCAACTGAATGCAAGGCTATAAATGGTGGAACAATTAATACTGAGTACATGCCAGGTTCCTGGTCTGGAGAATTTGAGGGGTTATAAAAGCTGGACAGAGCTGAAACAATAAAAAATGACTCCTTTTTAAATAGCTGTGATTTTGGACTGGTAGCCAAATTAAGTCAGCAAGCACAGAGGTCATGGTCAAATGAGATTGCAAATTAAAGTCATAAAGCAAATATAGGCCCATCCCAAAAAAATCCATCCTACCTATGGTAACCACCCATTAGTACTAAACTATAAGTAGATAAGTCATCAGATACATGGAGAGTATATAAAAATCAATTGCGCAGAGCACAGGAAAAGCATGTTGCTATTGGAAGGAAGAACTAGGATGGAAAGATAAATGGACCTTCGATGTCCAGAAAGGTGATGAATTTAGTTGAAGAAAAGGGAAAGTATGTAAAGCTTTGGAAGTTAGGTTTCAAACAGAGCACATGAAGATTATAAAGAAGCCAGAAAAGAAGGTAGTTTTGGAAACCGGGGATGGAGGGGCATGAAACGTCCTAGACAAGTAGGATTACGGTGAATCCCAAGGCATTATATATATACATCAAGAGTAAGAGGATAACTAGGAAGAGGGTGGGATCATTGAAGGATAAAGAGGGAAACATTTGCTTGGATATGGAGAATGTGAGTGAGGTAATTAATGAGTACTTTGCTACAGTATTTACTAAGGACAAGGACATGGAGGACTGGGAGATCTGTGCTGAATGCTTAAATATGTTAGAGGTGAAGGAGGAGGAAGTGTAGGGTCTCCTAATGGGTATTAAGGTGCAGAAGTCCCCAGGGCCTGATGGGATTTACCCCAGGTTATTAGAGGAGGCAAGAGACAAGATTTCTGGGGCCTTAATCAGTATCTTCAAGCTGTCTTCAGCCATAATTGAGGTCTTGGAGGATTGCCAAGTGGCTAATGTTGCACCACTATTTAAGAAGAGAACAAGGGAAAATCATTGGAACTATAGACCAGTGAGTCTCACATCAGTTGAAGGGAATTTGCTGGAGAAAATTCTCAGGGATAGGATTTATGAGCATTTGGAAACCCTTAGCCAAATTACAGAGAGCCAGCATGGCTTTGTGCAGGGTAAGTTATGTCTTACCAACTTAATTGAATTTTTTGACAAGGTGATGAGAGAAATTGATGAGGATGCATGGGGTGTCTGGTAAATTGGCTGTTTGGGTTCAGAAGTGGCTTGCACATAGAAGTCAGAGGGTAGTGGTCGAACGGACCTTCTCAAGCTGGATATCTGTAATTGGTGGTGTTCTGCAGGGATCTGTACTAGGATCTCTGTGGTTTGTGATGTATATAAATGACCTGGATGAAATGTAGATGGGTGGGTTAGAAAGTTTGCCGATGATACCAAGATTGGTGGAGTTGTGGATAGTGTAGAAGACTGGCAAAGAATATAGCTCACCTTGATAGGGCAAATGCAAGGAGACAGTACATTGTTAAAGGCAAGATCCTTAACAGTGTTGCTGAGCAGAGAAATATTGGGGTCCAAGTCCATACCCACTTGGAAGTGGCAACACAGGTTGATAGGGTGGTTAAGAAGCCTTATGGAATGCTTGCTTGTGTTATTCAAGGCACTGAGTTCAAAAATCTAGAGGGTATGTTGCAGCTTTATAAAACTCTGGTTAGGTCACATATGGAGTATTGCACAGAGTTTTGGTCATCCCACTATAGGAAGGATGTCGAGGTTTTGAAGAGGCTACAGAAGTGGTTTACCAGGATGGTGACTGGTTTCGAGAGTATCTGCTGTCATGAGAGGTTGACAAACTTGGCTGTTTTCTTTGGAGTGATGGAGGCTGAGGGAAGATTTGATAAGAGGTTTATAAGATTATGAGAGGCACAGACAGAGTACATAGGGAATACTTTTATTTCCCATGGTAGAAATATCTAATACCAGAGGGCATGCATTAAAGATGACAGCGGGTATGTACACACTGGATGTAGGGGTAAGTTTTTTACTTAGAGAGTGGTGGATGTCTGGAATGTGCTGCCTGGTATGGTGGTAGGGGTAAATACATTAGAGGCTTTTAAGAAATGTTCAGATAGGCACAGGAATATGGGTAAGATGGAGGGATATGGACATTGTGTAGGTATGAGGGATTAGTTTTTGTTTTTTTAATTTTTTTTTTAGCTGGTTCAGCACAACATTGTCAGCTGAAAGGCCTGTTCCTGTTATATACTGTTCTATGTTCTATGTAAATCACAATGGGCAGGGTGAAGGGTGAATAGGCAAATAATTTGTGCAGTGCAAGAACAAGTAGTCAGATGAGAAGCTATGAAATCTTTTGGAATAGTCTAGTGGCTAGAAATGGATAGATGAGAACTTCAGCTAAAGAAGAAAGAACAACAGTCAGACATAAGATTTATTTGCAAAAATATATTATTCAGTGGTAGCTATACTTCAGAGAATAAAAGAAAATCTCCTGCTGCCAGACTTTCACTAAAGTAACTTGCCAACAGCCAGTTCCACATCAAACAAATTCTGCTGCCAGATTCACATTCAAAAGGAATGTTTCAGCTCAGATTCACATAATAAAAGTTACTAAACATCTAAACTCAACTTTTTTTTAATATAATTCTACTTTACTGATTCTATGTTCAACCCAGAAGAAAATAATCTTTTTGACCATTCATTCCTCCCAGATTAAATGCTGGGAAAATATAGCTACCGAAGACTAAGAATGAAAATTAGAAATATTTGTTTTATTTGTCACATGTACAGTACATCGAAACATACGGTGAAATATGTTGTTTGTGTCGGGGATGCATTGGGGATAGTCCACAAAGATCGCCATGCTTCCAGATCAACATAGCATGTCCACAACTTACTAACCCTAACCTCACATCTTTGGAGTGTCAGAGGAAATCAGAGCACCCATGGTAGAAACCCATGCATTTACAGGGAATGCATACAAACTCCCTTCAGAAAGCAGCAGGAATTGAAACCTCATCTTATAGCTGGTGTACTGGAAAAGGTTGTGCTAACCATTATGCCATCCCCAAAGATATTCAGTTGAGACCACTGATGTTGTTTATATAATTAGCCTGAAATCCCAAGGTAGCTTTGACCATAAGACATAAAATTGCTTAGTGGTAGATTTTCAAATGATAGCACTGAATAAGAAGTATTCTCATTTAAATGTATAAAACACAGAAAGCGTTGAAGGAATGGATACCGAGTGGTTTACAGTATTTCCTTGTCTGAAGCCTCTGGACTTAACAGTTTAATCTCAGGATGAAGAGAAGTGATAAGTTTATTTACTTCAACTGTAAACATTCTCTGAATCATGGTTGTGGATGCACAAGGCTGAAATCAGAAGATGGTTGGATTACAGAAGAATCAAGAAGTGTGATGCTCACTTGAGAAAATAGAACTGAGGTAGAAGATTCCCAAGAAGTTTGCTGAACAGTGGAACAGACTTAAGGGCAGTTTTATATACTTTTGTTCCTGATGTTTATGCTCTCACAACATGCAAGAAAACTGTTTGCTCCACCATGATTGCTCTATAAGACCTATCCAATAAATCCGATAACGAAGTCAAATTACCAATGCCTTTTGAAAGCTATTGATGATTTTAATTCCATTACTCTTACAGACGGTACATTCTGGAACCTAATAATTACAATGATTAACACCATCTGTTGTACTGCCCTTTATTAATTCCATTTTTCCCTTTGATGGAGTAGATCACTCCAAAATGAACTTCCATTTCAACCAATTTCTCTCTTATGCTCTATTAAATCCTCTGTAAGCTCAACCTCTCTAAAGTCTTGTTTTATGTTATTAGAAATATCAATGGCTATTTCAAATCTCCCTTGCAAATTGGGATTGGCATTCACAATTTTCTTTCGCACAGAGTCCCAATGCATGCATGTTTGTACCTTTCAATCAATGCACATCTTTCTCACAACTTGTGATTGAGGATTGTTCCAGGACTTGAGGGCCTGAGCTACAGGGTGGGGTTGGTCAGGCTCAGAAATGATTCCGATTCGGATTCATCTATCTATTATGTGTACATTGAAACATAGCATAAGTGTATTGTTTGTGTTAATAACCAACATAATGATGACTGGGGTAAGCCCAGAAGAGTTCACACACACACACACACACACACACACACACAACCACCCCCCACCTCCAATTCTGGGACAGACTGCTTCTGGGCACCCAGCCTCTGGACCGCCTTGTGGAGGTGTATAAAATTCTGAGGAATGCAAATTAGAGTGGATGCATGGTCTTTTAATATGGGAATGTGTGTCAAATACTAGAAGATATGGGTTTAGGATGAGAGTGGAAAGATTTAAAATAGGCTTAAGGGTCAACTTCATGCAGAGGTTAATACTACTGGAATGATCTGCCAGAGGAAGTGGTTGAGGAAGGTCAAATACAAATACATTTTCCCCCTTCCTCTTCAGTTCTGAGGAAATTTCTTGGCCCAAAACTTCAACTGTGAACCCCTGCTCAATGGCATCTTAATTGGTATGGATAATTTTGGCAAAAGGGTCTGTTTCTGTGCTATATTTCTCCATGACTCTAAGACTGTGTGCTTGAGTGGTCCTGTGTTTCTGTAACTTGGTCTATTAACTGCTGGCATCTGAAGATATGTAAAACTACCACCAATGTTGTCTGTGACAAGTTCTCCATATTCACCAGAAATCTTCTGGAAAACCAACATAGGATTTTTTTCCTAGTTGATATTCTCAATATTGAGGCCTTATCCAGAATCCAGGGTACACCAAACAGCAGTCTCCCAAAATATTCATGGAGTCATACTGCACCAAAACTGGTCCTTCAGCCTAACTTGTCCAGAAAACCTGACTGAGTTAATCTCACCTGCCAGCCTTTGTCCCATATCCTTCTCAACACTTCCTATCCATATAGCCATCTGAATTTCTTTTAAAGATTGTAATTCTACCTGTGTTTACATCCTCCATTTGAAAAATTTGAACAACACAAGCAACAACAAAAACAGGACAGCAAAGAAACAGCAATAACATACCAATTCCTTTCCTCCCTCCCACCAAAGTCTGACCATTCACCTTATCTAGACCATCATATTAAATTCATCTATTATGTCACACCTCAGCTACCTATACTTCAACCAGAAAAAAGCCAGTCTGTCCTGTCATGACCTTTCTGTTGTGCAAAGAGATTATCAGTCAGGTAGAGAGAAGGGATTCAAGGATATATTGAAAGCTTTCTTGTAGAGCAACATCCCCACTGACTCCAGAGATTATCTGTGCCAAGATCACTTGGAGCAGAGATGGAAGCATTCAGGTAGGTATTGAGAACTTAAGTCTTTTTAGTAATAGGAACACACAGAAACCCTCCATAAGCTGTATCAGAAAGCAGTACTAAGTACTTATGTATCTCCTTCTCCATTGCTGGAGGAGTTTGCAGTTCCCACACTGACAACATTACCCACCTCAGAAACCACAACACCAAAGTAGATACCCGTCTATTTTTGAATCTTAAAGACTGCCTAAGAGATCACCACAACAGCCCTAACCTCAACCTATCAGAGATTTTCCTTTTGTCCTGTCTTTCCCTTCCCTTGTCCTCTTTGCAACTGAAAGTAACTTGGTTTCTCCCTTCACTATTTAAGTTGGGAGAGCTTACTAGCTGTGGTGAAAGGTCTTGGAATGGAGATGCTAATTCTTAGAATGGTAGAGCACAATAGCACAGAACCAGGCTCTTCAGCCCACCTAGTCCATGCTGAACTGTTATTCTGCCTAGTCCTGTTGACCCACACCTGGACCATAGCCCTCCATACCCCTCCCTCTCAGCTACTTAGCCAAACCTCTCCTAAATGATGTAATTGTGCCCCCACTCATCATTTCTGATGATAGCTCATTCCACACTTGCATCATCCTCTGAGCAAAGAAGTTCACTATCAGTCTCCCCTTAAGTATTTCACGTTTTACCCTTAACCTCTGACCTCTAGTTTTAGTTTCATTCAACCTCAGTGGAAAAAGTCTGCTTGCATTTACCCTGTTGATACCCGTCATAATTTTGCATATTTCTATCAAATCTCCCCACATTATTTTTTTCTCTTTCCAAAGATGTTGGCTAACCTGCTCAACATTACAATGTTTCCAGAATTTCCTGTTTTTTTAAAAATTTCACATTTCTATTATCAGAAGGCTTATTTTTATTATTTTTCAAGGGACTGATTGTTTTGCAAAGTGAGAAGAAATAATCTTCTCTGTGATAATGATTCTGCGATAATTTAAAAATGTCCAAAGTGAATGCTTAATCCTAGCATGATAATCAAAAAGAGACTTGAAATTCTAGGTGGCTTACTCCTGCTCATATTTTCTTACATTCCTGTGAAGTGTCCAGCAGTGATTGCCAGACAATATAAAAATTGGATGAATAATTTGTTTCTATCAGCTGCTGCTAGAGCTCGAAACCTAGGCAGTTTTTACAGGATAATCATAATAATATCTGCTCTCTCAGTTGGGTCTTCGCTTTATTGAGATGCAATCTCAGCCATAATATCGTATGAAACTACTGTATGTCAAGAACAACTGAGTTCTTGTCAATATTTATCCATCAACCAAGATAGTTAACTCTAGTTATAACTGTTCTTTGCATTGTTGTTTTGAGGTACCTTGCTGTGCAGAAACTGGCTGTTTACCAGAACACTTTATAAATGATTGTGATCATCATCTTGTGAGATGTGTTTCATTGATACAATTCTTTGCATTCTTATTAATTATATTGTCTTAGGGAGCCATTCACTTAATTTGCTTAATGGCAACTATATGTCAAGTCTATTGTGGTTAATAATGCTAAAACTGTCTTTGCTTTGTCATTTACAGAAGCAATGAGAACAAAAATAAGTACCAATATAAATTCTGCTTTTTTTTTTGAGCTGTGGGAAGGAATTTCCTACAAATATTGCAGAATAATTCATGGCTACTGACAAAATTATATGGATGCATGTTTTTCATTATTGGGAAATAGTTTCAATATAGGAAGAACAGAGTTTAAAAAATTAAAAACAGAAAAATATTGGAAAAACTCAACCAGCCAGTCAGCACTTCTAGAGAGAAAACAGAGTTAATGTTTCAGGTTGAAGGCATTTCATTGTATGTTTAAAAGGTGTGCAAGAGGGCTCCTTGGTGGTTTGCTGAGTGATAACAGCCCATAATTGGACTGTATGGAGAATGGGATTGCCTTTCTTTAGCTAATGGGAAATGATTTTCAATTTTAATTGGAAATATAAACTTGCATAGTTTTCTATTGCATAAACAGATGTTTGATTAGGCTGAAAATGTACACTGTAACAGTATCAATAATCAGTATCCCTTCCTATTCTGTTGCAAGTTATTGAGATGGAACAATAGGACTGAGGATGGACTCAGGGATCACATTTGAAGTCATGACATCACTGTTGCTATGCACCCCCTGTTTCAACTGTAAACAAAAGTCAACCAGGATTAATCCTGCATTGACCTCTGCTGGAAAAATAGTGAACACACTGATGACGGGTGGATGGAATATACATCACAAGTGTAGAAACACAATTAACATTTCAGATCAATCACCACCATTCCTCAAAACCAACCTGCAGCTGCCTGATGCTGGAAATCCATTGCATTATTTTAAAACTTCAAGCATCCGTAGCATTTTGCAGTCATGTGTGTAACACTGAATAACTCTGTGTTGGAGTGTTAAACATCAAGTTTATGATGCCCAACAGAGCTTAGGTTGAGTGTCCACTGCTGAGAGATTAGAAGGCCTAAGGCAACATAGTCTGCTGAACGGGGCATGCAGATTACTTCCTCTACAATGGCAGTACACAAAAAGAAAAACTGGTGTGTGGTTATGGAAGGAGAGCACTGGCCAGGGTCATTTCATCAACCTTCTGATACCCAATTATTTTTCTTATTGGATATCAGAAGGGACTATAAAATGATCAGTCACTGCCAGAGCTAGTATCACAATAAATGGAGCAAAGTTTGGTAGACAGATTGGAGAATGGGTTATGAGAAAGGTGGAATCAGTTATCAGGGTTTGTGGCTGGGAGGGGGAGTGCTGAGCGGGATCTATAAATGGGGATCGTAAATCCCATGGGCCATCAATGGTAGCTAGTTGGCCATTGAATGGCTGGAAGGAACTAAACCTGAGACTTCAGGAAGGTGGTGGGAGTGGCGGGCGGCAGTGCACATGCTCCTGTCTTTGTTATTGATGCTGACATTCAGAGGGTGGGAATCACTGAGAGTGAACACCACCAATATCCTGTCCTGGTCCAACCGCAAAGGCATCATGGTCAAGAAAGCTCACTTCCTCAGGAGGCGAAATAAATTTGTCATGTCCCCATTGACATTCCCCATTATTGCGATGTACCACAGAAAGCTTCCTATCCAAATCACAGCTAGGTAAGCTACCTGCTCTGCCATGACTCAAGAAAAGGCAGTTATGGAGAGAGTTCATCAGCACACCATGGAAGCCAAGTCCTCCTTGCACTCTGAATATGCTTCTCACTCCCTCATTAAAGCAACCAACATAATCGAAGACCCCACCCCATCCACCCTCTCCTCTCCCATCAGGTGGGAGAGAGAAGTCTGAAAGTAGATACAACAGGCTTAAGGACAGCTTTGACCATGCTATTATATGCCACTGAATGGTTCCCTGGAATGACAACATGGACTCTTGACCTCACGATGTACTTTATCCTGAGCTTGTGAACCTGCACCATACTTTATCTGTAGCCTTTGTACTTCGTCCTGCATTCTGTTATTGTTTTACTTTGTAAAACCACAATGCACTGTTGTAATCTGTATGAACAGTATGCAAGATAAGTTTTTCATTGTACCTCAGTACATGTGAGAATTATAAACCAATTCCAACTCCAGAGCTGGGTGATATTACCAGTGGTGTGGGAAGAGTTAAAAACCTGGAAGAGCACAGCTAATGCTTTTGCATCTTCTGAAAATTTATTTTCTTTTCAACTATCTGTAAACTAAGAGGAAAATTGTGGAGCATTATCAATAAATATCCATACTTTCATTGCCTTTCATCTTTCATTGAAATTGAGTCATACTATGCATAAAAATGTGATGCTTCACAGTATAATTCTCCAACTGAAAAGCAAAAAATAGGATGCTGAAAATATTCTGGCAGCATTTGCAAAGAGAGAGGAAATTAATATTTCAAGACCATGACCTTTAATCAGAATGCCTGTCGATGTTTATAATTTTAAAACAAATGTGTATTTTTTTCTAATAGTGCAGAATGTCTGGAGAGAACTGCCGTTCACTCTTAAGAAACAGAAGGATGGAAAGGTAAGTGCAATCAAAAGAAGATGAAAACGAATTTTTTTTCTCAAAAATAAAATTTGCAATTCAGATTTCTGATGATCATTATTATCTCTCAAATAAGTAATAAATCAGACTGCTTTGGGTGAAGATTGTAATTATATGTATGCACTTTTCTCTAGGAAGGGTGAGCATGCATTTTAACAAAGGCTTGTTAAGAAGCTTAACAATTAATTGTGTTGATCATGGGCGTTTCTTATACTGTTCTACACACTTGCTGGTTAACAGATTGTTGTCTCTACTGAGCACGTATAAAGTGTCAGGTGTATAATACGTCAGATGGATAGTTAGTTATCAAAATTTTGGAAAGGCTTTGCACACAAATTATATCCCTGGTAATAATTTTGGGTTAATTTTCCAGTTTAAGGTTAGTTTCATTAATAATCTTGGTTGACACTCCTTTGTAAGTTGAATCAGGGTTAAGTTGTGCTAATCACCTACAAACCTACAGATGTTTAGATGATCTAATTAAGCATTCTGCTCTGGGAATAGTTGTCATGACAATGACATGGACCTTCCAGAGAGGCTAAGCTACTAGGGTTTCAGGGAAGCACTGGCTTTGTTTAATGCAGTTAAGATAATGAAGAGGATTTCTGTCAGGAGAAAACACCTTATTTATTAAAAAAGTAGAATATCTGGGATATACTCATATTTAAATTGTCCAAGCCATAAAGCATGTCATCTCTCATGTTCAGCTGTGGAATATTGTAACCATGTGGATATTATTGAGGCACAGATGTTAGGATATACCATATTCCTCAACTTATAAATGATCATCCTTTATTGGGAGCAGAAAACATAGGAGCAGAACTAGGCCACTTGGCCCATCAAGTCTGCTCCACCATTGCATCATGCCTGATGAAAGGTCTCGGCCTAAAACAAAGAAGCCCTACCTGCTGAGTTCTCCCTATATTTTGTATGTGTTACTCGGCATTTCCAGCATTTGCAGAATCTTTTGTGTTTATAGCTGATTTATGATCCCTCTCAACACCATTCTTCTCCCTTCTCACTGTAACTTTTAACACTGTTACTAATCAAGAACATATCAACCTTGGCTTCAAATATATTCACTGACTTGACCTCCACAGCTATGTGTAGCAATGAATTCCACAGATTGATCACCCTGTGGCTTGCAAGTATTACATGGTTCATGTAATAACATGTCTGCATCAGCTGCCATCTCATTGGTTCTTCACTGAATCCTGAGCATCATGGATAGCAAATATGCATACATCAGGATGCTGTTTATTGACGACAGCTTGGTATTCAATAATATCATCCCCTCAAAACTAATCAATAAGTTTTAAGACCTTGGCCTCAATACCTCATTGTGCAATTGGATTCTTAATCTCCTCATTTGCAGACCTCACTCAGTTCAGATTGGCACCAGCATCTGCTCCAAAATCTCAATCAGCACAGGCGCACCACAAGGCTGTGCACTTAGTCCTCTGCTCTACGTGTTTTATACTTATGTGTGGCTAAGCACAACTCAAATGCCATATTCAAGTTTGCTGATGACACCAAAGTCAAATCAAATCAAAGGTGGTGACAAATCAACATGTGAGAGGGAGACTGAAAATCTTGCTGAGTGGTGCCACAAGAACATCTTACTCAATGTCAGTAATTTCAAAAGAAGCTGAATATTGACTGCAGGAGGAGGAAACCAGAGGTTCATGAACCAGTTGTCATCAGGGGATCAGAAATTGAGAGTGTCAGCAACTGTAAATTCCCCACTTCCAGAAGTAGCACCTCTACTTCCTTAGAAGTTTGCAGAGATTTGGCATGACATCTAAAACTTTGCCAAACTGCTATAGATGTGTCATGGAGAGTATATTGACTGGCTGCATCACAGTCTGATATGGAAACACTAATGTCCTTTAACTGAAAATCCTACAAAAAGTAGTGAATACGGCCCAGTCCATGATGGGTAAAGCCCTCCCCACCATTGAGCACATCTACACAGAGCACTGTTGCAGGAATTCACCATTCCTCATCTGTGTTATGCTCTCTTCTCACAGCTGCTATCAAGAAAAAAAATACTGGAGCCTCAGGACTCACACCACCAGGTTTACGAATAGTTATCCTTCAGCCTTCAAGTTCCTGAACCAGAGGGATAACTTCACTCAACTTTATTGAAATGTTCCCAAACCTTTGGACTTACCTTCAAGGACTCTTCACCTCTTGTTCTTGATATTTATTGCTTATTTATTATTATTAATATTATTATTGTTGTTGTTGTTGTTATGATTTCTTTCTTTTTGTATTTGCACATCTTCTTGTGTTTTACAGTCTGGTTGTACGCCTAGTCGATTTAGTCTTTCATTGATTCTATTATGATATTGAAGTTATTTAGTATGCCCACAAGTACATATATGTATTTTGATAATAAATTTCTTTGGACTTTGTAAAACAAAATGTGGTCTAAAAATCTGAAATTAAAACCAAAAATTTGAAACAAGAAGCATTTCTGAGATTTTCTAATTTTGCTACGCAGAATGAATATGGTCAAATTTACTTAGCTTATAATTTCCCACTTTCCTTTTTCTTAGTGAGCACACAAAATGCTCAAGAAACTCAATTGGTCAGGCAACACTTATGAAGGAGAATAACCAGTCCACAATTTGAGCCAAGACTAGAGTCCAGATTAAGGGACCACATTAACATGCTCTTGACACCGTAACGCATCTACTGGATTTGCAGAAGTGACTCAGCATGCTCGTGCAGTCGACTTGTTTAGATAAAACTGCCATGAAATACATTTTGAGTAGTGACACAAAATGTACAATGGAAAAGAAAGTCTGGCTGAAGGGAAAATGGGAAACATCACCTGTTTTGTGAATGCAACCTGGGACTAACTTCACCCATTCTTATACAGAATCTGACATGGGAACTGAAGTACAGATACACAGCACTGCATTGCTCAGTGAGACCATGCCTACTCTGCATCTCCATTCTACTGTCATATGGTCTCTTATATCCTCACTAACAAAGATCTATCAGTCACGCATCTAAAACTCTGCTGGGGTCTATACTGCACTCAACACTTTGTGTAATGTATTTATCATAGAACAGTACAGACCATAAGACCATGGAACCATAAGATATAGAGCAGAATTAGGCCATTTAACCCATCGAGTTCATCATGGCTGATCCATTTTTCCTCTCAGCACCAGTCTCCTGCATTCTCCCCGTATCCCTTCATGCCCTGACCAATCAAGAATCTATCAACTTCTACCTTAAATATATATAAAGACTTGGCCTTCACAGCTGCCTGTGGCAAAGAATTCCACAGATTCACCTTCCTCATCTCCATTATAAAAAGATGCCCCTCCATCCCTCTATTCTCAGGCTGTGTCCTCTGGTCTTAGACTCTTCCATCATAGGAAACATCCTTTCCACATCCACTCTTTCAAGCCCTTTCACCATTTGATTGGTTTCAATGAGGTCCCCCTCATTTTTCTGAATTCCAGCAAATACAAGCCCAGAGCCATCAAATGCTCTTCATATAACAAGCCATTCAGTCCTGGAATCATTTTCGTGAAACTCCTTTGAGTCATCTCCAGTTTCAGCATAACCTTTCTAAGATAATAAACACAAAACTGCTCATAATACTCCGAAAGAGGCCTCATCAGTGCTTTATTAAGTCTCAACATTACATCCTTGCTTTTATGTACACTAATCCTCTTGAAATGAATGCTAACATCACATTTGCCTTCCTCAACATAAACTCAACCTGCAAATTAACCTTTAGGGAGTCCTGCACAAGAACTCCCAAATCCCTCTGTGCCTCATTTATTTGTATTTTCACTCCATTTAGAAAATAGTCAACTCTTTCATTTCTTTACCAAAGTGCACGACCACAAACTTCTGAACACTGTATTCCATCTGCCATTTCTTCGCCCATTCTCCTAATGTGCCTGTCCTCTCTAGCCTCTCTACTTCCTCAAAACTACCTGCCTCTCCATCTTCCTTCATATCGTCTGCAAACTTTGCAACAAAGCCATCAATTCCATCATCCAAATCATTGACATAACGGACAAAGAATAAGTTGCAACACAGGTCCATTTGGAACACCACTAGTCATCAACAACCAAACAGAAAAGGCTTCCCTTTACTCCCACTCTTTGCCTCCTGTTAATCTGCCACTGCTTTATCCATGCTAGAATCTTTCCTTTAATATCTTGGGCTTGTAGCTTGTGAAGCAGCCTCATGTGTGGCACCTCGACAAAGGCCTTCTGAAAATCCAAGTACACCACATTAACCAATTCTTCTTCATCTATCCTGCTTGGTGTTTTGCCTCAACTACCTTGAGACCTCATCCTTTATAATTCACTCCAACACCTTACCTATCAATGAGGTCATACTAACTGGCCTATAGTTTCCTTTCTTCTGCCTCTCTCCCTTCTTGAAGAGTGGAGTGACATTTAAAATTTTCCAGTCTTTTGGAATCATTCCAGAATCTAGTGATTCTTGAAAGATCATTACTAATGCCTCCACAATCTCTTCAGCCTCCTCTTTCAGAACCCTGGAGAGTACACCATCTGGTCCAGGTGACTTATCTACCTTCAGGCCTTTCAGTTTCAGAAGAACCTTCTCTTTAATAATGGTAACTTCATACACTTCATGACTCCTGACATCTGGAATTTCCACCATGCTGTTTATGTCTTCCACAGTGAAGACAGATGCAAAATATTTATTCAGTTTCTCCACCATTTCCTTGTCCCCGTTACTACCTCTCCAGCATCATTTTCCAGCAGTCCGATATCTAATCTTGCCTCTCTTTTACACTTTATGAATCTGCAGAATCTTTTGTTATCCTCTTTAATCTTACTAGCTAGCTTAATTTCATATTCTATCTTTTCCTTCTTTATTACTTTTTAGTTGTCTTCTATTGGTTTTGAAAAGCTTCCCAGTCCTCCAACTTTTCCTCTATTCTATGCCCTCTCTTTGGCTTTTATGTTGTCTTTGACTTCTCTTGTTAGCCACAGTTGTTTCACCTTGCCTTCAGAATACTTCTTCCTCTTTGGGATGTATATATCCTGTGCCTTCCAAATTGCTTCCAGAAATTCCAACCATGGCTAGTCTGCCGTTATCCCTGCCAGTGTTCTTTTCCAATCAATTTTGCCCAACTCCTTTCACATGCCTCTGTAATTCCCTTAATCCACTGCAATACTGATACATTTGATTTGAGCTTCTCCTTCTCAAATTTTAGGGTGAATTCAATCATATTATGATCATTTGCCCCTCAGGAATGGTTTACCTTAAGCTCTCTAATCAACTCTGGTTCATTGCACAACACACAATCCAAAATAGCACATCCCCTCTTGGGCTCAACTACAAGTTGTTCTAAAAAGCCACTTCATAGGCACTCTAGAAATATCCTATCCTGGAATCCAGCACCAACCTGATTGTCCCAATCTATCTGCATTTTGAATTTCTCCATGACTATTGTAACATTACCCTTTAGGCATGCATTTTCAATTTCCCATTTTAATTTGAAGAATACATCCTTACTACTGTTTGGGGATCTATATACAACTCCCATCAGGGTCTTTTTACCCTTGCAGTTCTTTGGCTATATCCACAATGATTCAACAACTTCCAGCCCTATGTCATCTCTTTCTAATGATTTTATTTTATTTTTTACCAACAGAGCAATGCCACGTCCTCTGCCTTCCTGCCTGTTCTTTCAATACAATGTGTATCCTTTGACGTTAAGCTCCCAGCTGTAATCTTCTTTCAGTCATGAGTCAGTGATGTCTACAACATCATAGTTGCCAATCTGCATCTGTGCTACGCATTCATCTACTTTCAGAATCAGGTTTTATATCACTGGCATATGTCATGAAATCTGTTAACTTAGTGGCATCAGCTCAATGCAATACATGCATTAGGCCCACAATATTGTGTCAAACCAATTTCTTTATATTTTTCCCAAAAGACCTGGCTCTGATATTAAAATTGTCCCTTTGTTTTAAACTCAAGTATGAAAATGATCTATCTGCCCAACAATTACATTTAAAATTTTTTAAAACTCAATTAAATTCCTACACTTTTTTTTGGAGTCATTCTTTAAAACATAACCTCTGGAGTGAAGAATGTGAACTTTCCATCATTTAATATCTCTAAAATTCAATTCGTAACAAACAGGTTTTCATCTGTTATGACAGAGAAATCATGTTTTGATTATTTTAATTTCTTGCTGAAGATGAAGTTCCTGCAAAGTACAGTGTATTCATAGTACAGGGTTTCATCCCGAATGATCAAAATAACTCCTTTGCTTCCATAGTTGCTGTTTATTCTGCTGAGTTCCAGTAGCAGATTGTTTGTTGCTTTTATGCAATTATACTCTTCACTTATACCAAGACTGAGCGGAAATTATAACAGAACAGAGGAAATTAAAATGAAATTCATATCATAGTGTGAGTGAGCTAAGTCTGTTGTCTTTGGAGTGAAGCAGGATGACAGGTGACTTGATGGATAGGAATAAGATGATAAGAGTCATAGATCAAGGAGATAGCCAGACACTTTTTTACCCGGGCGGAAATGGCTAATATGAGGAGACATAAATTTAAGGTGTTTGGCAGAAAGTATGGAGGGGATGTTAGCAGTACTCATTTTTACAGAGTGGTAGGTGTATGGAACGTGCTGCCAGGAGTGATAGTGGAGGCAGATATATTAAAGACATTTAAAGGACTCTTAGATAGGTGCATGGATGAAAGGAAAATGGAGGGCTATGTGGGACAGAGGTTTAGATGGATCTTGGAATAGGTGAAAGGGTCAGCATAACACTGTGGGCTGAAGGGCCAGTACAATGCTGTAGTGTTCTATGTTCTATAAGCTCTTCATAATCATAGAGGACCTCAGCACAGAAACAGACCCTTCAGCCCATCTAGTCAATGCTTAATTATTCAGAGAGTGGTAGCTGTGTGGAACGAGCTTCCAGTAGAAGCGGTAGAGGCCGGTTCAATTTTGTCATTTAAAAAAAAATCGGATAGGTATATGGATAGGAAAGGAATGGAGGGTTATGGGCTGAGTGCGGGTCGGTGGGACTAGGTGAGAGTAAGCATACGGCACGGACTAGAAGGGCCGAGATGGCCTGTTTCCGTGCTGTAATTGTTATATAGTTATTAATCTGCCTTTTCCCATTGACCTGCACCTGGACCATACCTGTCCCATTGATGTACTTATCCAAACTTCTCTTAAAAATTGAAACTGAACCCAGATCCACCACTGGAAGCTTATTCCAGAGTTTCAACACCCTCTGAGCAAAGAGGTTGTCCCTCATGCTCCCCTTAACCATTTTCACCTTTCACTCTTAATCCATGACTTCAAAATTATGTATTGATCGGGTAAATGCAAGCAGGTTTTTTCTCTGCCTCTTTCCTCATTTGAAAAATTCAGTAGACACTATTAGTTTAATCAAGCTTTTGACCAACTGTTTTATATCTCCTTATGTAGCTTATTGTCAAATTTTGACTGATATTTTTACCCTGCTGAAGTCTGTTGGGAAATTTCATGATGTTAACCTTGTTAAATAAATGCTGTACTGAAAATATAATTATAGCATTTAAAATGACAGATTAATTAATTTAGCAGTTGTAATTCTTAACATCTGGCTCAATAACTTCTGCTTAATGGCACATTAAATCTTTTTGGATTGTTTCTATTTAATGCTCTGCTTTTATATTCTTTCTAAGGTATTTTCCTCTTAATATTTTCCCCCAACTTGTTTATCAAAAGAAACCTATTATCAGTTCAATCTATATCATTTATCACATGCTAATTAATCTAAATCCTACAACAAAAGCTAAGAAAATTGTTCCCAAATTCTGAGAAGTCTGCAATGTCATATTTCACTGCAATTGAATGGATTGCTTTCCCAACAAAGTAATTAAGGCTATACAACTGTCAAAAGCTTGTTTTTCTAATCTTTTCAAAGCACTTTGTTCCTTTAAGTAAAAGGTAAGAACTTCCCACCAGTCTTTCATTGGTGCCAAATACTTGAAATGGTAGATGTCTTCAAATACCTAACATGCAAGGGATAGACAAAAAAAACCCTCCCCATCATTGAGCACATTTACAAGGAAGAAAGCAGCTACCATCATCAAGGATCCCATGATCCAGGACATGCACTCTTCTCATTACTACCACCAGCAGGATGTACAGAAGTCTTAAGTTCCACACTACCCCATTTAAGAACAGCTATTACTCTACAATCATCAGGCTCCTAAACCAGTGTGGGTAACTTTCACTCGCAATAAATATGAACAGGCTCCACAGCCAACAGTCTCACTTTCAAGTTTCACTTTCTCACTTCCAGTATTCTCGGTATTTTTCTTATTTTGATTTACACAGTTTGTCCTCTTTTGCACATTGCTTGTTTGTCAATCTTTGTTTATGTATTGCTTTTCATAATTTCTATTGTATGTCTTTATTTTCCTGAAAATGCCTGCAAGAAAATGATTCTTAAGTAGTATATGATGGCATATATGTAATTTGATAATAAATTTAACTTTGAAATAAATCTGTTTCTTTTGGACAGCATATATAGTGCGACAACCTTCCACATGGTAAATTGCTAGGATTCAATGATTTGGCAGGCATTCTTTTTAAATACGGTACTCTTTTCTGACAAAAAGCATGTGAGGAACAGCAAATGTATCACAGTATCATGATCCCACTGGGATCATGACCCCCTGATATTCCAAAACCCCCTGATATTTGAAACACAAGGCACAGCAGACACTGGAATCTGGAGCAAAAAACACTCTGCTGGACAAATTCAGTGGGTCGAGCAGAATCTGTGGATGGAAAGGAATTAAGGATAGTTCAGACTGAAACCCTGCATCAGAATTGAGAGTGGAGAGATCAATATAAGGAGAAGAGATGTAGTGAGAAAAGTCAGAGGTGATTGGTAAACCGAGGAAGGGTCTGTGATGACAGGCAGGGTTGTGTCAGATAACAGAGGTGAGCAGAGCGACAGTGGTTGGTGAACGATAGGGGGAGGTAGACAGAGAAAGAGAAAGATCTTTCTGATATTACTATTGATTTGCAAAGGTGAGAAATTGACAGAATATAGTTATTTTCTTAATGCCAGGACTCCATAATGCCATAGTGATCCAGTTGTAGTGTTAGTCAAAAGTGTAAATCTGTGTTGTGACTCTTTCCTGACTTGTTAAGACCTGTCAGAAAATGGAATGCAAGCCAATGGCATCCCCAATTTCATGTGACACTTACCCCTGCGACCCCCCACACCCCACTCTCATTCCAATCCCCCTCTGCTCCTCCATTTTGTTTTCTGTCCTATACCACTCCCTCCCATCTCCAACCTATCTAAACACCCATACAGTTCACAGACCATATTGGTTCCAATGCCTACTGAATGAATATCAGGGTTGCATATGCTGACACACAGTATATAGACAGCACTGTACAAAAATCTTCAGCACATACATATACTGTACCCAAGATGCCTAAGAATTTTGCACCGTATTTTAGTAATTTTATGTATTGCACTGTACTGATGCCACACTAAAAAAAAATTTCATGACACAGTACTGTGCAAGAGTCTTAGGCACCCAATCTCTATATATGTGCCTAGCATAATAAAGTTACTTTGAGCTGCTCATAAGTGTTCCAGTTCATAGGAGGTGTTGCTCAACTTGCTGAGTTCCTCCAGCAGTTTTTTTCTAGATTCCATCATCTGCAATCCCATTTGTCTCCATATATGGCACATTATTGTTTTCTTTTGGTTAAGGCACAGCCAAGTGCCAACAGCCATTACAAAAACATCTTTGCATTTCCTTGCCAGACATTCCTTTCCATTTCCCATTTCTGATTTCAGCCTACCTTCAGATAACTTTATCTTGGACGTGGCTTTGATTCTGATGAAAGATATTTTAATTGCACTCTGTTTCTGTAACTCTGGTGTGAGTCTATAACTCTCTCTTTCCATAGGAATTGTCTGACATGCTAAGAATTTCCATCATTTTGCACCCTTATAATTCTGTTAACAGATCTAATTCAAAGTTCAAAGTTCAAGGTAAAATTATTATCAAATATTTCCATATACTACCCTGAGATTCATTTTCTTGTGTGTATTAACAGTGGACCAATTAATCAATGATAAACTACAAACAAAGACTGACAAATAACCAATGTGTAAAAGAAGACAAGCTGGAAAAACAAACAAACAAATAAATAAACAGTAAATGAATAATAATGAAAACATGGGGAGTACTTGGAAGTTAATCAGTATGTTATGGAATCGGTTCAGTATTGCAGTGTCTGAAGTTATCCACTCTGGTTCAACCTGTCAGTTATCCCAATGGTTGAAGGGTAGTAACTGGTCCTGAACCCAGTGGTGTGGGATCTCAGGTTCCTGTACCTCTTTCCCGATAGCAGCAGTGCGAAGAGAGACTGGATATTGGGGGTCCTTGATAAATGGATGCTGCTTTCTGTGGTAGCATGCCTTGTAAATGTGCAAAATGTAACCTTGTGATGGTGGTGGGAAGGCCTTAACACAATACTTGGTAACACAGCAATGGTTGGATGCAGACATTTTTAGTTGAAGGCAATGTCAAAAAATAGAATATTTTGAACAGTTGTAATGTGCAGCCTATTTGAGAGATGTGCATATTATTTCCACAACCACCTAATAGCATTTAAACTAGTTACATTGTACAAACATCTCTATATTTTGTCTCTTCTAATTTCTCATGTCCATTTTATGATTTGTCTTGATGCTTTCAGTTGCCTAGACATTGGAACTATACCTCCAAACTCATCTGCTTCAAAATCCTTCCCACTAGCAGGAAGCACTTGAAATATAACATATGATCAAGAATTATATCACCTGTCCTATTGTGAGTTCACATGACTCACTAACAATTGCAGTTGTTAACACTTCTTTGATGTGCCTTGGAATGTATTAATTCCTTAAAGATGCTGTATAAATGCATGTCATTGTTGCTGTAATTGCATCCACAATTTCCAGTGCTTACCAGAAGATTGGCTGCACACAAGCTTCAATTTTCAATTTGCGTGATAGGGAACCCTTGCAAGAGATTGATCTAAATGTGCTTTGTGCAATTCACATGCAAATTCTGCGATTTCATGTTGCAAGAAATAGCATTAAAGAATGGTGAAATATTTTCAATGAAGAAGTCAATTAACATATACTGGATGAACCTTCTTATTAAAGAATTGCTGATGCAATAAAACATAGCAATGATTGTTAACATTAAACCAAGAATTGTAAATCAAATATAACTTATATTTTTATTAAAGTTGTTCAAGATCAAGAAGCAAACTTACATCAAATATAAAACTAACAAAACTAGATGTACTGAAACACAATTAGGCCATAGATCATTACAGACTCAAAGGCCCACAATGTTGTGCCAACCTTTTAACCTACTCAGTTGAAATCTTCAGTCCCACAGAGCATGTTTCTTTTCTCTAAATGCCTTTTTAATTACTTCTCAAATTTGTAAAATATCGACCTTCAGGTACTAACTGAAATTGTGAAACTGTGGTGTTATATTTGAACAGTGATGTAGCCTGAGATATAATAAGGAGATTAAGTCTGCTAGGAATGAACTATCTAAGTACTGTCCTTGAATGAAGTAATGTAAGGCCAGAATGCTGATTAAGAGAGAGGGGGGGGGGGGGGGAACAAAGCAAGGGTTGATGAAATATCCAGAGCCATTTTACTGAAGCAAGCAACACTTGTGACAGAATTCTGGACAATTAGTAAAATGGAACCATTCAAAGAGTGGCTCAGTCTGCAAGACAGTAAACAAAGTCAATAAGGAATAATTCACTCTACAAAAGAAGAGACGGGGCTCATGAGAGATGAAGCATAAAGTGTCTTTCTGTGAGTCAAGAATAGATTAGATCAGGAATTGCTGTTTAGAAATGAAGTTCAAAGGAAATAAAAGCATATAAAGTGTGGGATTAGAGTGAAAGAGGGCATTCGTGACTAGAGCAAAGAGAATGTGCAATAACACAACAACATAGTTCGAGGAGCAGAGACATCTATCATTATGAGCTTATTCACGTTTTATGAAGCACCCAAGTATCACATTTATATCACAATGAAAGCAACTTAAGGAATAAATCTGGTGTGACAATATCCAATAAGCCATTGTGCACAGTTAACTGTTGTAGTTATCAACAAACCTTTTGAATTAGTTTAATGAAATTAATTCATTGAAGGAAAACCAGATGTAAAATGACATATCCTGCACTGTCCCACAAGTATCTGAAATAAGTCTGGATTTTCCTTGCAGATACTATGGTAAAAGAAAATGAGCAGCATATCAAGATAAAACCTTAAGACATAGGAGCACAATTAGGCCATTCGGCCAATCAAGTCTGCTCCAGCATTCCATCAAGGCTGATTTGTTTTGCCTCTCAATCTTATTCTCCTGCCTTCTAACCATCACCTTTCACACCCTGACTAATCAGGAGCCTATCAACCTCTATATTCAGTGACTTGACCTCCACAACCGTCTGTGGCAATGAATGCCACAGGATCACTGACCTCTGGCTAAAGAAATTCCTCCTCATCTCTATTCTAAATGGAAGTCCCTCTATTCTGAGTCCTCTGATTCTAAACTCACCAACTATAGGAAATATCTTCTCAACATTCACTCTATCTAGGCCTTTCAATATTCAATAGGTATTAATTAGATACTCCTCATTCTTCTAAACTCTAGCAAGTACAGGCCCAGAGCCATCAACTGGTCCTCATAAGTTGACCCTTTCATCCCTGGAATCATTATCATAAATCATCTCTGGACCGTCTCTACTGCTAGCACACCTTTTCCTAGATAAAACACTCAAAACTGCTCACAATAATCCAAGTCTGACCAATACTTTACAGAGCTTCAGTATTACATCATTGCTTTTATTTTCTAGACTTCTCAAAATGAATACTAAGATTGTATTTGCCTTCCATGCTACTGACTCAACCTGCAAGCTAACCTTAAGGGTATCCTGCACAAGGGCTCTCAAGTCTCTTTGCACCTCTAATTTTTGAATTTTCTCCCCATTTAGAAAATAGTCTATGACTTCTTTCCTTCTAGTAATGTGCATGATAATACATTTCCCTACACTATATTCCATCTGTCACTTCTTTACCCATTCTCCTGATCTGTCTAATTTCTTCTGCGGGCCTTGCTTCCTCAGCATTACCTGTTTCTCCACCTATCTTTGAATTGGCAGCAATCTTGGCCACAAAGCAATCCATTTCATCATCAACACCATTGACATATAACATGAAAAAAGTGGTCCCAACCCGATCACTGAGGAACATCACTATCACTAGCAGCCAATCAGAAAAGGCTCTGTTTATCCCCACTCTTTGCCCCCTGCCAGTTAGCCAGACGTCCATCTATGCTAGTATCTTTCCTGTAGTACCATGGACTCTTACTTTATTCAGCAGCCTAACCTGCGGCATATTATCAAAGGCCTTCTGAAAATCCATGTAAGCAACAACCCCTGACTTGCCTTTGTTTATCCTGCCTATTATTTGCACAAAAAATTCCAACAAGAAACCATGCCGAACATGGTCTACTTTATCATGTGCCTCAAAGTATGCCAAAACCTTATTTTTAACAATGGACATCTTCCCAACTACTGAAGTGAAGGTAACTAGCCTATGGTGTCCTTTCTTCTGTCTCCTTCCCTTCTGTCAAGTCCCTTTCAGCTTCCCACATACCTCCTACTGAGTGATAGCAGTACATTCACTTGTCTCATGCCTCTGTAATTCCTTCTGTCTTTACATCTGACTTTATCTTCTCCCCCTCAAACTGCATGGTGAATTATATCATCTTATGTCAGGTTGGGCTGTGGACATACTCCTCTACAGTAATGTTTCTCTCTTCATCCTTTAATAAGAGAACTTCACCTTTGCCTATAATACTATATGTGGAGGTGACCTTATATTGTCTTACGTTTTAGTCTTGCCCATGCAATCTGTTGTGTTGTGGTAAAGACAGATGACTAAACCCTCAGGCTAGAGCCAAGCTAAAGTAAAATGCCAAGTAGTATCTGGACATTGCTGAAACTTGAAATGAATGACAAAATCCTTAAGATATGAAGGCTGGTAGCTCCATTGGCTACTGTAAATTGCCTCTTGTGTGTGTGTATGAGCGGCAGAATCTTGGTGAGTTGATAGGAATGTGGAGATTATACGTTACAGTGAAAATTCATGGACAAATGGGATATTTTTGCCATGAACTGGCATTACTGATGGGCCAAAATCTCAGTGTTGCAAAGTAATATAAGCAATGGCAAGATACAGTACATCAAAGATAATGTTGGAAATAAGTATGCTGAAGGAGGAAATGTATTGGCTTGGAGAAAAGTTAAAGGAAACATAGAGCAGTTAAAAACTCATCCTTCTCTGGCTAGAAAACTGTAATGAGTAGGGTGCCACAGAGATTGGTGTTGGGGTCTCAGATTTTTATGTAGTAGACTTGAATGAAAGTAACAAAAATTATGGTCCCTAAGTTTTCCGATTACTTAAATTGTAACAAATATAGGAAGGCTTAAAAGGTTTACAGATAAGCTACGTGAGAAGGGAAAGAGCTGCCAAATGAGTAGTTTTGAATGAAAATCGACCATTTTGTATATTTTTCAACTTGTTTCTCAGATTTCCTTATGACATGGCAGCCCATTTGGTGCATTGAATCCATATTAGATCTCAGAGCAGTTCCATCAATCGCATCAGCTCACTTACATATTTCTTAACAAACTATTTTCCTGCACATGCCCATCAACTCCTCCTGATTCTCCGGTGCTCCACATACATAAGTCAGAAGATTATGCTTCAGTGATGTAGATCTTTCGTAAGTGTCACAAACTGTAGAGTTGATGTAGAGCTCATCACATCACAGGAACCAACCTACCCACCAGGAACACACACAAAATGGTGGAGGAACTGAGTAGGCCAGGCTGCATCTATGGAGAAGATTACAGTCGATGTTTCAGACCAAGACCCTTCAGCAGGACTCAACCTAAAATGTCAACTCTACTCTTTTCCATAGATAATACCTGGCCTGCTGAGATCCTCCAGCATTCTGTGTGTATTGCTTAGATTTTCAGCATCTGCAGATTTTTTCTTGTTTGTGATTGGATCCCCTCCATGGACTCTACATTTCTCACTGCCTCAGTAAAGTTGCCAACATAATCAAAGACCTCAAATATCTTGAAACCCACCTTTCTGCCTTCTCATCTAAGTCATTTATAAAAATCACAAAGAGTAGGTGTTCTAGAACAGATCCCTGCGTAACACATGTGTTGGCGCGTGGCCAAGTGGTGAAGGCTTTGGGCTGGTGATTTGAAGGTCATTAGTTCGAGCCTCAGCTGAGGCAGCGTGTGTGTCCTTGAGCACGGCACTTAACCACACAGTGCTCTTGTACGTTTATAGCCCAGTGGTGGTGGTTGGTGCAGTATAGACAAGACAAGATACAGCTAGTTACAGACCTCTAGGTAGAGTATCTTTTATCTACAACACACTCTACTTTTTATAGGCAAGCCAATTCTGAATCTATGCAGCCGAGTTTCAATGGTTCCCATGCCTAATGATTTTCTAAATCAGCATACCATGGGGAAACTAACATCCATATATACCAAATCACAGGTGAACTCATAGAAAGCATCACAAAGCCATGCTGATTAACCCTAATCAGACAATACTTCTCCAAATGCTCATAAGTTCTGAGATGTTTCATAAATATTGAGGAATACATTAAGCAGCTAGAGGAACTCAGTGGGTCAGGAAGCATCTGTGGAGGGAAATGCATATTTGATGTTTGGAGTTGGGATCGTTCATTTGGATAAGAAGTGCTGGTGTTGACTGCAATCATCCTTTAACGAACTTCATCAAAAAGGGGAATGTTTTTCAAGCTGTTTCAAAAGAGCAGGCTAAATGGAAATCGAGATGAAAGAATGTTCAGGCCACGGAGGCAAATGGATTTTGGTTCATTATGAGAGTTGCATTTCCAGTAGATGTGATGCACAGAGAGAGAAATTTTTTCAATTATCCATGGTAAATACCACAACAAATTGTTCAACCAGTTTTCCCTTTGAGAATGGAAGTTTCCAGTGTGCTTTACTTATCTTCTGACTTTTGAGCTATTCACAAATAAGTTAAGCTTAGAAATATACAGTATATTCTTACTAAATTGTAGAAACACCACAATATTTTATACATCCAGTAAACTCTGTTTAAGCTACAATTATAATGACGTGTGTGTGTGTGTGTGTGTGTGTGTGTGTGTGTGTGAAGGAAGTGGGAATCCTAATGTAACTAATAGTACCCATAGTGCCTTACCTACAAAAATATAATCTGCTGAAATACTCACACATGCTGTATAATAAACTTCATGTGAAATTTCAGATTACTTCAAAGCGAGTGATACATGAAAGGGTTGTGGTCTCCTTCAAAGCCTACACTGCAGTTATTAAAAACTGCTGTTGCCTTCTGGGAATGGTGGCCTGTCTTCAATGGCTTTGCTTTACTCCATGGGGGCAAACAATTGTAACTTGCTTTCTGAATCTCTCTGCTTGTATCCAACCAAGCAGCAATAGTTTTCAGAAAGTGTTATTTTCTGCAACAAAATTAGATCACGAAGTGTTTCTAATCTGACTGGCAAAGAAATAATTGCTGCAAGTCAGATATTTATTAAATGACATTTAATCTTCAAAACCCTTCACGATATTTCTGGGACATTACTCCTGGAGGCGCCTTTGTTTTATTTTATTTAGAGATACTGCATGGAACAGGTCCTTTCAGCCCAATGAGATGTGTGACCCAGCTACCCAGCTACCCACCTATTTAACCATAGCGTAATCATGGGAAATTTACAATGACCAATTAACTTACTAATTGGCACGCCTTTGGACTTTGGGAGGAAAATGGAGTACAGAGGAAACTCATGTTGTTCACAAGGAGAATTACTGTATCATCTCTTTACGGATGTCACCGGAATTGAACCCCAAACTGTAATAGCACCATGCTAACTGGTACACTGCCATAAAGGCTTATGATGTTTAGAACACATTAGGAAATTAGGAAAAGAAATAATCTTTTTTTGTATAGAATAAATATCTATGTGTAATGCTGGAATCAATGTAGTTCACTCTTAAGCACCCTGCTAAATGGATGTACCAAAAATAAACTGAGGGACAACCCTCTTCACACAAAAGGAAATCACAACATGTGGGAAAAAAACTGCTTTTAAAAAGCATCTGGGTGGTTTTCATTTTTAATTGCTGTGTTAAAACATTTTTGATAGTAAATGCCTGCAGAAATTATAGCTGCCATGTCTTTGCTGCTGGAAGTCATGGGAACATAATCTCAGACTTCTCAAACTCTCTCAATGTCAGCCACCATACAAGGCAGTCACAAAGGTGGGACAATTCAGCAGAGGTCAAGTCAAGTATTTCTGATCTTCATAAAGGCAAAACATACTGTGAAATCCAGCAAGGATATACATAATACATGGAGCCTTACAAGCTGAGGCAGACAGATGTAGGCAACATTGGGTATTACTTAGTTCACGTCTCTTTGCACATTTGTTTCCCGTTTCACTGGGAAAAATGGAGAATGTTCATAGGTTGCATGTCACCACTTCCAACTAGTAAGGCAAAAATGAAAATTGCACATGTTCTAACATCATTGTATGCACAAATAACATGTAAAAATATTCAACTTACGCTAAACTGAATCACAGCTCAAAGCGCCTGGTCCAATAACAAGAGTTTCTCGGGACATTACTGTTCCTCTCTGTGCTGGACAAATATCATGTGTGATTTTTGCAGAAGAAATATTGGAGCAAGTGGATTCTCGATGAAGGGTCTCAGCCCAAAATGTCACTGTTTATCCAACTCCACAGATGCTGCCTGTCTTACTAATTTTGCAGTAGGCTGGGAAGCAGAGCCCCAGGTCAGTGAGGGAAGGATCAGATGAGAAAGTAGATGTCAGGGAAAGCATTGAAAGGCAAAAGAAAAATAACAGGTATGATGGGTCAGATAGCTTGCAGTGTGCATATTTTACTGATAGAAGTATTATGGGTAACATTCCTAAGGTTGTCATAGCCAGGGGTAACAGTGGGGATAGGCTCCCACTACCTATAAAGTACTCCAAATGGAGTGCATCTCTCGTAGCCTCTGACAACCAAGTCCAACTCTTGGTCTTCACTTGTGGCTTAGCTACTCGGCTCGTTGGAACTGTTTCTACAGACAAGAGAAGGGGCAAAGGCGGACTACTGGCACCTCAAAACAAACTGCTTAGGGTAGGTGGGGCTCGTCAGCCTTGGATGGTAGCCGCCTTGGAGAAGGAATACTCTGAATTTAAACTTCTGCTACCTTGCAGCCATATCCACCCAGGGGAAAGGCTTCGGGAGTAAACCCTGAGGAAGAAATCCGGAGTCGGGGTCCCAAAGGCAGTTTGATGTTGTTTACAACTTCACTCTGGCAACCTCTGCGATGACACTGATGCTAAGATGCTAAGGGCGCATGCCCTTCCCTTGGACTACATCAGTGACGTGCAGAGGGGGTACACACTGCATGGGCAACAGCTGGTTCTTCAAATCTTCCCACCCAGACTTGCACCCTGGAGAAGATATAGTCCACCAGAGGTGCAAACATGGGATCGATGGCTGCCTGCTACTATAATGGGTAAAGGTGATGAATTTCGAGCATGGATCAGTACATGGAACTACAATGTTGTAGCCGTTATTGAAACTTACTTGACAGAGGAGCAGGAATGTCTAATTAATACACCAGGTGTTCTAAGTTTCAGAAAAGATTGAGGAGAAGATAAAGGGACTGGGAGGAGTTGCAATGCTAAACAGGGACACTATCACAGCTGTGCTCAGGGAAGACATAATGGAGGGGTCAGACACTGAGTCCATTTGGGTAGAACTCAGGAATAGGAAGGGTGTATTCTCATTGATAGGATTGTACTAGAGACTCTCCAATACCCACTGGGTCATTGAGGAACTGATACTGTATGTAATCATGGGAGATTTGAACTTCCCTCATATAAACACAGACCTTCTTAGTGTAAGGGGATTAGATGGGGGAGAATTTATTGACTGTATCCAGGATAGTTTCTTAAATCAGTATGTGGATGGTTCCATGGGGAGAGGCTGTACTGCACCTCGTGTTAGGTAATGAGTCTGGGCAGATGACTGACCTTTCAGTGGGTGAATAGTTAGCGAACAGTGATCACAATTCCTTAACTTTCATGATAGCTATATATAAGAATAGATATGGCCCTTTTGGGAGAGTTTTACATTGGAGTAGGGCAACTAATGAGGGCATTAGACAGGAACTATGAAGAGTTAACTGGTAACACCTTTTCTCTGGCAAATCCACATCAGACATGTGGAAGGTGTTTGAACATCAGTGGCACAGAGAACAGGGAATGTCTGCTCCTGTTGGAAGGAAGGATAGCAATGGAAAGATAAGCGAACTTTGTATGTCCAGGGGGTGATGAACTTCATCAAGAAGAAAAAGGAAAAGTATGTAAATCTTCAGAAGTTAGGATCAAACGAACCACATGAGAAGTGTAAAGAAGCCACAAAGACTGGATTTAGGAAAGCCAGGAGTGAGACATGAAAAGCCCTTCATAAACAGGATTAAGATGCATCCCAAAGCATTCCATACATACATCAAAAACAAGGGGATAAGTAGGGAGAGGATAAGAACACTCAAAGATAAAGGGGGGAACATTTCCTTGGATGTGGAGAATATGAATGAGCAAATAATGAGTACTTCGTCAGTATTTACAACACAAAGGCACGGAGGACCAGGAGATCAATGTTGAGTGCATAAATACGTTGAAGCATTTAGAGTTCAAGGAAGTGTTGGGTCTCCAAATGAGTATTAAAACAGATAAGTCCCCAGGGCTGATGGGATTTACTCCAGGTTATTGCAGGAGGCAAGAGGTGAGATTGCTGGAACCTTGACCAGTACCTTTGTGTCTTCTCTAGCCACAGGTGAGGCCCCGGAGGAATGACGAGAATGGCGAACCCATATAATTACCCATAATCCATATTACCTTTTCTCTGCATATTCATGTGCCCATCCAAAAGCCTTTTACATCTACTCACATCCCTAACCCTGGCAACCACTCCAGAATTAAAACTCATTGTGTAAAACAAAACTTTTCCATCTCATCTTAAACTTCTGTTCTCTGTGTTTGACATTCCTATTCAGGGAAAAAACATTCTGAAACTTCTGTTCTCTGTGTTTGACATTCCTATTCAGGGAAAAAACATTCTGAATGCCTCTCCTATCAGTGAGTTTTATCATACCTCCTCTCAGCCTTCTATGCTCTGTAGAATTCAACCCAAGTTGTTCTAACCTTTGTGTATAGCTCATGCGCAAGCCCAGGCAGCATCTTAATAAACCTCTTGTGTAGCAGGAGTAAGTATTCAGATGCTGGAAATTCAATGCGATGAACTCAAAGGACACTCAAAGCTGCTACGTAGGTTAACTCTGTGGTTAAGAAGGCATATGATGCATTAGCATTCGTCAATTGTGGGATTGAGTTTAAGGGTTGAGGGGTAATGTTGCAGCTATATAGGACCCTGGTCAGACCTACTTGGAGTACTATGCTCAATTCTGGTCACCTCACTACAGGAAGGACGTGGAAACCACAGAAAGGGTGCAGAAGAGACTTACAAGAATGTTGCCTGGATTGGGGAGCATGAGAATAGGTTGAGTGAACTTGGCCCTTTCTCCTTGGAGCGATGGAAGATGAGAGGTGACCTGATAGAGCTGTACAAGATAATGAGAGGCATTGATCATGTGGATAGTCAGAGGCTTTTTCCCTGGGCTGAAATGGCTAGCATGAGAGGGCATAGTTTTAAAGTGCTTGGATGTAGGTACAGAGGAGATGTCAGGAGTAAGTTTTTTATGCACAGTGATGAGTGCGTGGAATGGGCTGCCAGTGGTGGTTGTGGAGGAGGAAACGATAGGGTCTTTTAAGAGACTCCTGGATGGATACATGGAGCTTAGAAAAATAGAGGGCCATGGGTAAAGCCCAGGTAGTTCTAAGATAAGGACATGTTCGGCACAGCTTTGTGGGCTGAAGGGCCTGTGTTGTGCTGTAGGTTTTCTATGTTTCTTTTTCTATATCAGGCAACATCTATGGAAATGAATAATCAGTTGAAATTTCAGGTTGAGACCTTTCTTCAGGTCTGGAAAGGAGAAGATGCCAGAATAAAAAGGTGGGGGAAGGGAAGGAGAATACCTAAACGTTCAGAGATGAAGCCATGTGGGTGGGAAAGGGAAAGGGCTGGAAAGGAAGGGATCTGATAAGAGAGGAGAGTGGACCATGGGAGAAAGGGAAGGGGGAAGGGCGCCAGGGAAAAGTGATAGGCAGGTGAGAGGAGGTAAGAGGCCAGAGTGGAGAACAGAAGAGGGTAGGGGAAGAGAATTTTTTTTTACTGCAAGGAGAAATAGATATTCATGCCATCAGGTTGGAAGCTACCCAGATGGAATATAAGATTTTGTTCCTCCACCCTGAGTGTGTGAGTGTGGCTTCCTCTTAGCAGAAGAGGGAGCCAAGGACTGACATGATGGAATGGGAATGGGGACAGGAATTAAAAGGTTTGGTCACCAAGAACGTTTTCTGTGCCCTTTCAAAAGCTTCCCCATCCTCATTTCTTTAAAATATTATTGGCCTGCTCTACATCTCATAGTTTTGTTTCCAGCCATGAAAATCCAGTTGTCAGATTGGCAAGATGGGTAATATTACAATGTGGAAAGGAACAGGACTGACAAACAATGGCAAACAATGCTGTATCTCCTGCCTTATTTAACCTTTTCAGTGTTTTGTTTTCTTTTAATACTGCTGGGCCAGAAAAGTGAAAGTTTGGAAAGTGCAAATCAATAACTTTTCCATTCATGAGATGGCTGTTACAACTAAGTTCATTTTCATTGGAAGCATGTTCAGTTAATTGTCATCAGATTGGTGGACAAATGGTGAGCACAGAAAGTGCTGTTCTGGTGCCTGCTCATTTCTTGGTTTATTCAACCACAATCTAAGCCAATGACATCCTTCACAATCAATCCTTATAATTTTTTATTTTCTACTATATTTTAAATAAATGTACTCGTTGATCCTAAGCTGAACAAACAGTTTGAATTGTAATCGTTCTCTTACAGCCATGTTTATAAGATTTTGAAGTTGATGCTGGACTTACTGCGCTAGTCTCACAGTGAATTCTCCATGTTTTTGAACTACAACAGGTGAGATATCTAGGCTTTGGAGAAAATTCATCAGATTTATCCTTGGGAATGAAACACTTTTGTAGTTAACATGATGACATTATTCATTATAAAACAGATACTCATAAAGTGAGTACTTACTAACTACCTGAAGGCCATACTCAGTCTAAATGGGGACAAGTTGTTACCAGTGTCACAATTATTTGTGAAATATCAAAAATACAAGGGAATTAAACCAGAGACTTTGTGTGCAATTCATGACAGTGTTGTAGAAACAAGTGCTCTGATGAAAAGAAATTAGATGAAATCTTGATTTAAAAAGGAACAAATTGCAGCATTTTCAGTAGATTAGTACTGGGATCAATTGAGAACTGCAATATGCTCTTGTTTTGGGATGCAAATTTCTACATTTTTCATTTTAAAAACTACTCTGTTAATTTTCCAAACTAAATTGAAAGACAAAAAAAAGTCCAGAATTGGCAAGCAATATCAAAATAACAGAATATGTCCCAATCCATGAGTATGAAGCGTTTCTTTACAGTCACAGCAGGTGTCTGGCTAAGCACACAGTAGGCCTTCATAAAATATGCAAAATTGTACGTGTACAATTTATAAACAAGCCCAATTTGTATCACTAAAATGAAAGTCTCACACAAAATCCTGAGTCTCATCTTCAGTACACCCACCGCGTGTTGGAAAATATGCCTTAACATATTCATTCTGTGCCAGTATAAAAATACAACCAGAAAGAAATATGAATAATTTTGCAAGCAAATTTTCTGTGCTTGAGAAAAACTGTTTTAAACTGCTTAGAAAGATCACTTTGTTCAAGTTTCCCTGCATGTAAAGTCAAATGCAATTATAAGCCAGAAGGAAGTAGAAATTATCTTCCAGAAGTACAAAGAATCACTATTTCCAAAAGTAGAGTAGCTATTGTTTAAATCTGATTATCCCTTTATTGGAGAGAGAGAAATAAATTCTGCAAGAGCTGGCTACATCTTTTCATTGCCCTCATTCACAAGTTTAAATTATTTGCAGTAGTTTTTTTTGGCATTTATTGGGTTTCCTGGAAAATGCTGATATGCATAAGGCAGGAACAATGGGCTGTTTGTATTTCTACTGATCTGAATGAATCTAGAATCTGTACACACAGACAACATTTTCTTTACAGAAAATTCCTCTTCCTTTAGAGGTCCCAGTGACATTTGGCCAGATGCTTTTGCTGGATACCTACTGAATGAAGCACCAGAGATGCAGAGGGGAGAAAGTACCGTGTATTACTGTTTGCAAATATGAAATTATATGATGCTATTTACCTAATGCTATATGTGTACTTTGCAGTTAGAAGCATTTTGTGTGTTGTTTTGTGTAAAGTCATTGCTTTGGCTAATGGTTTCCAACTCTGGATTTAGATTTGTTCCCTTTCTTACAATAGAACCACTGTTAGAATTACTGCTTTAGAGTTTTAGAGACCTACATTTTACACTGATTGCTGGTTCTATCTCTGTGGGGTCTTCATGTTATTTTTGAAATCATTCAGTTTCCTCTGGGTGTTCTAGTTTCCTCCTATATCCCAAAGGCATGTGAGTTGGTCAGTAATTTGTTTACTGTAAATGTTCTTAGTGCACAGCTAAGTGTGGCATGGTGTGGCAGTTAATACAATGCTTTAAGGTTGGGGTTCATTTCCTGCCACTGTCTATAAAGAACTTGTACATTCTCCCTGTGACGGAGTGGAATTTCTCTGGGTACTCTGGCTTCCTCCCACAATGATGTACGGTTATGGTTAGTGAGTTCTAGACATGCTATAATTGTGGTGATACTTGTGGGCTGTCCCCCAGCACATCCTCTCTAATCTGATTTGATGTAAACAATGCACTTCACTGTATGTTTTGCTGTACATTTGACAAATAAAGGCTAATCTTTATCTTTATCTTAATAAGTGTCAGAATCCGTGGATAGTTGAGGAGATTGTGAAGAGAATAAAATAAGACTAGCGTAGAGGGTTGTGAGATCTACTGGAAGAGGTCTGGAGGGCCTGTGCTATACAAATGCTTGAGGGAATTTATGCATTTATTGATAGAAGACATTTTCAAATAATTCATTCAAATGGTGGTCTACACCATTACTATAAAGCTGTTCAGAGTATTATTATTATTATTATTATTACTCTGTCAGCTCAAATAACATTCCCTCAGCCAGCTTAATATTTTTATTTCTCTCAAGGTCAATCAAAATTCTCTTGTCTATATCCTAATTTTCCTCTTTCTCCACTACTAATTTACTCAAGCTTCATCAGCATCTTGGCTCAAGAAATTCTCTGTGGATGGACGCTCTTCATTTAGTAATTTTTAATGTCTTACAACTACTATGAATCTCTGAGACTCATTAATTATAGACAATTACATATTCCAAACTGATGGCAGGAACATCAATTTCTCTAGCATCTGATAACCACTCTGCTCTACCTTTCCTTATTATTCCCATATGTCCCCCCAGCCTCCATCACCCTTTCTCTCCCCCCACCTGCTCATCACCCACACGTGTCTCCCACTGATTCTCCTCCCCTCCTCCTTCCTTTTATTCCATAATCCACTGTCTTTTCCTTTCAGGTTCCATCTTCTTCAGCCCTTTGACATGTCCACCTCCCAGCTTCTCACAACATTCCCACTTTCCTCACCCCCTCACCTGCCTACTGCCATGCTCACCTGGCTCCACCTGTCATCTGCCAGCTCTCACTGCACCACTTCTCACCACCTTATTATACTGCTCATCTCTCCTCTTTCCTTCCACTCCTGATTAATGGTCTTGAACCAAAGTATCAAATGTCCATTGATGCTGCCTGACCTGCTGAGCTCCTCCAGCTTTTACTGTCCTGCCCCAATTTCCTGATTCAGGGTTTTTCCTGAAATGTCAGCAATACTTCCCTCATCCCCTCCCCCCAACCATAGACACTGTGACACATTGAGTTCTTCCACTCAAATTCCTTTTTGCTCCAGATTCCAGCATCTGTCATCTCGGTGTTTACAAATTGTTATGACTAACAATTGTGTTTGCAATTTGCTTGCCTGGATTGAAAGAATTAAGGGGCAATCCCCAGTACAAAGGTGTAAGGTGGAGGTATAGGACAAGAGCTGGCAAGTAATTGGTGGACTAGATAAGAAGGGCTTGATTGGCGGATCCTGTGCAATCCCCTTCCAAAAACTGTCTCTGTGCCCCATTCTTTCATTAAATCATCCATAAAGTAAACCTCTGAAAAACTGTTCGTGACCTATTCTACTCTGATGTTGTCTGGTACAATGGTGTCAATGTCCTTTGTCTGATTGCACATTTAGTTTACTAACTCACAAAACTATATAAATGGAAATTGGTGTTGCTGTTGAAACTCAGACCACCACATGAATGCACCATGCTCATGGATTAACACACAAACAAAACTGCATTGAGTTTGCAAAGATAATGAGGAGCAAATGGAATGATAGCCTTACTGGGCGAGTCCCCATAATCTATATTGCATTTAAAAATGGGAACCCCTGTTCTTAACGTGGTACGATTTAGCATTCTTATCATCACTGTTTTGAGTTTCCCTAAAATACAAGTTTCTGTATTTTAAGATTAAGAATGTTATTTCTGGTGAACATTTTATTTAGATAGGTAGTGCAGAGTAGGCCCTTCTGGCTCTTTAAGCCACACTGCCCAGCTACCCCCCCCCCCCCCCACCCCGACAAACCCAATCACTGAACTAATTTATCTACCAGGTATGTCTTTGGACTGTGGGAGGAAATTGGAGGACCTGGAGAAAACCCACACATTCCACGGGTGAACGTACAGAGACTCCATAGAGAGGATGCCGGGAATGAACTCAAAACTCCAAAGCCCCAACAGTAATAGCATTGCACTAACCACTACTCCACCATGGTGTTTCATTCCCTGAGGAATTAGAGCATCAGAGAACTTAATAAGCATGCATGCAATTTAAATTAAATGATTTGAATGAAAACTAAATTGACTGTTAACAAACTGATCTCAATCGTGGTGGAACAGGGAAACATTATCCTGATTGTTATAATTACACTTGCAAGGATTTTCCCTGCCAAGTATTTGGAGCAAAACCATAGGTGGCACAAAAAAATGCTTCCTTCAGTTGGCAGGACAACATATTCATCTATGTACTAATACTATACTCAGTAAATAGATTCAGTTTTCCTGGTTTCCTTGCATATGGGGCTCAAGTTCCTCCACAATAATTAAATGTCATCATCCTCATATAGGTGCTGAGAAATAAGAAATAAAGACATAGTTTATATGGTCTCAGTATAAGGCCATATGACCTAAGAGCCATTCAGCCCATTGAGTCTACTGCACCATTCCACCATGGCTGATTTATATCTCTCTCATGTTTCTAATGTTTTTATAAACTTCCACAAGGCCACCTCTCAGCCACCTCCACTCCAAGAAAAAAAAGGCCCCAGCCCATCCAGGATAGGCTGGGATTTCTTTCCCTGGAGTGAAGTGAACTCATAGAAGTTTATAAAATCATGAAGGACATAGCTAAACATTTTCCAAGATATAGTAGTGTAGAATTAGAAAGAACAAGTGTAATGTGGCAGGGGGATATATAAACAGACAGACAGACATATTTTATTCATCCCAAGGGAAATTGGGTTTCATTACAGTCGCACCAACCAAGAATAGTGTAGAGATATAGCGATACAAAACCATAAATAATTTAATAATAATAATAATAATAATAAGTAAATAATGACAAGTGGAAATAAGTCCAGGACCAGCCTATTGGCTCAGGGTGTCTGACCCTCCGAGGGAGGAGTTGTAAAGTTTGATGGCCACAGGCAGGAATGACTTCCTATGATGCTCAGTGTTGCATCTCGGTGGAATGAGTCTCTGGCTGAATGTACTCCTGTGCCTAACCAGTACATTATGGAGTGGATGGGAGTTATTGTCCAAGATGGCATGCAAGAAGGCATAAAGAGGATTTGAAGAGCACTTTTCACACAGAGAATAGTTGACAGAGAAAGTAGTACCTGGTATAATTATAATGCGTAAACGACAATCACACAAGTTTATAGATTGGAAAGGTTTGTCATAGAGCTTAGGAACAGAATTAGGCCACTTGGCCCATTGAGTCTGCTCTGACATCCAATCATGGCTGATTTATTTTCCCTCTCAATGGGGATATCAGCTAAATGTAGGCAAATGGACAAGCCGAAAAACTAGTGTGCCTTCAGGGTGCTGGATTTTCGTGGCTCTGGAGATTCAAGGCCAGTGCCTCTGTTTGATGTGTCGTGGGAGTACAGTCGGCCCTCCTTATCCGCGGGGGATTGGTTCTTTGACCCCTCGCAGATTCCAAAATTCACGAATGCTCAAGTCCCTTATTCAACCTGTCTCAATGCGTTGGACCTTAGGACCCAGTGGAACTCCAGACCTTATTTAACCTGTCTCAATGCGGTGAACATTAGGACCCTGTGACAAGAGATCTGAATTCGCAGTATTTCTGTCCACGAAAATAATCACGATCATGATTGAAAATAAAGTGGAAATAATAGAGTGATCAGAAAGAGGTGAAATGCCATCAGTCATTGGAAAAGCGTTAGGCTACTTCGGTCAACGATCGGAACAATTTTAAAGGATAAAGTGAGAAAGGCTCTGCCCCAATGAAAGCTACAATTATTACTAAGCGACGCAGTGGTTTAATTATTGGGTTTTGGGGTTTTGGGTTTTTGATCCTCCACATCAACCCGGCACGGTGGAGAGCGCACTTGGGAGTGATCTGTCCCGAGTCCTGAGAACTTCCGTTCCCGAGCCCGGCGCTAAAACATACGTTCTTAAGTGTTTTATATGCATAGAAAGGTAAAATATATACTATATACTAAGACAAACGTTTGACTAACTGACACTAAATAATACTGGATGTACCTGTTCTGACTTACTTAGTAAGAGAACTTCCGATCTTTTTCAATCTTGATCCACGATAACCCACGCACATCCTCCCATATACTTTAAATCATTTCTAGATTACTTATAATATCTAATACAATGTAAATGCTATGTAAAATGGTTGTTATGCTGCATTGTTTAGTGAATAATGACAAGAAAGAAAGGTCTGTACATACTTGAACAACAAGTGCTGGAAGAGCACTTCCGGGTTTTTGTGATTTGCGGTTGGTTGAATTCGCGTATGCGGAATCCGCGGATAAGGAGGGCCGACTGTACAGGGAAGATCGAAAGCAGCCAGCTGGCTGCTAGCTGTGTAGGCAGAGGGCTCAGAAAAAGTGATGCAACAGACTTTTGACAGCATAAATCAATGAGTTATTTTGTTATGTCTCCAGTTTTGCTGTGAAATGGAGACACCTCTTTTTCCCTTATTAGGGAGAGAGAGAGCCTGCGGTATGTCGAGTTACAGGTTGAACGAGTAGTCGTTGGGGTACTGCGTCTGTGTCTTTATTGAAGCTTCGCTGCATGCTTGAGTGCTCAATAGAGGGTGTAGTTGCTTTTTTACTGGTGGGGAGGGGGGGCCGTTGCTTTACTGCCGCTTGTGCGTGGGAGGGGGGACTGTGGGGGCTTTGGGGTTCTAACACCTAACTGTCATTCATTCTTTGGGGCACTCCTCTGTTTTCATGGATGTTTGCGAAGAAAAAGAATTTCAGGATGTAGATTGTGTACATTTCTCTGACATTAAGTGTACCTTTGAAACCCATTGAAGCTCAGGAAGGCACCATGGTTGGTATGGACAAGTTGGCTGAAAGGCCTGTTTCCAGGGTGGATAGGTCTTAGATTCTGGCACTTGGATGTCCATGAATTTTAGATCATCCTAATTCTGTTACACATATTGTGGGTTTAGTTACTAACCAACATAAGCAAACAAAAGATTTTCATTTACTAAATACTTGACAGAACCTATGAACTTGCCAAACTCCAAAGCAGGGCAATGGTTTTGAAGTGTCAAAACTAGGACAAGTTTAAGTCACACTGAACAACATTTCACCACCTTCCTCTCCATACTCTTTTAGAATTCCAAACGGACTCTTCATCTTGCAACACTTTGACCCACACTGTTGTCTCCACCAAACGTCCACCTTCACATATTGTAGGCCTCCGTTAGTCTCGATAGACCATGGATTTGCCCTTTGGAAAGTTTCCAGGGCGCAAGCCTGGGCAAGGTTTTTTTTAAATGGAAGACCGGCAGTTGCCCAAGCTGCAAGTCTCCCCTCTCCACACCACCGATGTTATCCAATGAAAGGGCATTAGCTTCTCATAATACTTTCTCATGCAACCTCAAGAGAAGTAAATGAAAATCTGTTTATCTCTTGGCTTTCCACCATACAGGGACTGAGGTAGTCTTTCCATCTTAAACAATTCACTTCTTGCATTCTAACTACATTTGGTGCTCAATAATGTGGTCTACTCTGCACTGGTGATACCAAATGCCGACAGGGCAATCACTTTGTGAAGCACTTACATTCAGTCTACCAAGTCAACACTGAGCATCTTGTTAATTTGTAGGAATACTCCATTGGACTTCCACTTTATCCTAGATGTCTTTGGCCTCCTGCAGTATTAGAAAAGGGCCAAGAGTAAATGTTATGAATACTTTACCTTTCTCTGGGTACATGGCAGCTTCCCGGCCTGAGTATTGATAGATGATAGATAGATAGATAGATACTTTATTCATCCCCATGGGGAAATTCAACATTTGACATAATCAAGTAGTTTGGTTTCTCTGCACCATAATTAACCAGTTTGCCACATGTCATCTGGCAGGCAGTATTGTCTATGCCTTCTGCTTCTCTGCGTTATTCGGTATCCCTAAAACTTTAGCGTTCTCCATAGTCCGTCAATACTTTGCACATTCCTCAGTTACATGCTTCCAGTATTGTTTACTGTGCCTTGGCCATAAGTTCTGAAATTTCCTCTACGAACCAACCTGCTCGCCGACTTCTCTAACAACTTTTAAAACTATTCCTAAAAATCTAACTTTGACTGAAATATTGGCTATCCGCCCTCATATTGTCTACCTGGCTGAGAGCCCAAGTACTGAAAATCTCTTTGAAGTGTGTTATTATCTTACAGATATAGGATAAAATTAGTTGAAAAGTCACTATTTTTACAGAGAGTAGGTGGAGTTGAAAACTACAGCTTAGATATAAGGTGAGAGGAAGAAACTTGAAGGAGTCCTGAGGAGAAACTTCTACAGAGGGTGATGGTTAGAAGAAATGGTAGAAATAATTATGACATTTAATAGACATTCAGATAAGTAAATGGATAGGAAAGGATGTTTAGGTACAAAGGCTAAAAGAGAAAATGAGTTTGCACTGGCAGACAAGGTGAAAGAGAATCCCAGGAGGCTCTATAGCTATGAACATCAAGAGCAAAAGAAGAGCAAGAGACAAACTTCTTGGCAATGAGGAAAAACAGAAGTGAGGTGATGGAGCATATCCAGATTATAGAAGAAAAGTTTCTTTCTGTCATGAGGTGAATTCGGGTGGATAAATCCCCAGGCCTAATGAGGTTTCCCCTTGGACCTTGAGGGAGTCTAGTGCAGAAATTGCAGGGGCCTGGCAGGTGTATTTCAAATGTCCTTAATCATGGACGAGATGCCAGAGGACTGGAGGGTCACTACCGTTGTTCTGTTATTTAAGAAAGGCTCCAAGGATAAACCAGGAAATTATAAGCCAGTGAGTCCGATATCAGTTATGAGTAAATCATTGTGAAGTCTTCCAAGGGACAGGATATATCAGTATTTAGATTGACAGGGCCTGATATGGGGATATAATATAGCTTTATTCTTTGCAGATCATATCTAACCACTCTTATGGAGTTTTTCAGGGAGGTTACCAAGAAGTTTGATGAAGGTAAGGACTCAGGCTGATTTGACTTAAAGAGGAGATTGAATGGGTACATGGATGAAAGAGATAAGGGGGACTATGGTCCATGTGCAGCTGGATGGGATCAGTTGAACTGAATTGCAGTTAACTGAATTTGAATTGAATTGAATTGAATTTATATTTTACATCCTTCACATACATGAGGAGTAAAAATCTTTACATTACTTTTACGTTTGAATGTGCAATGTGCAATTTATAGTAATTTGCAATAAATAGTATGTTCAATAGGACGGTCAATATAATATAGAAATACAATTATATAAGCATGAGTTAATTAGTCTGATGACCTGGTGGGAGAAGCTGTCCCCGGCGCCTGTCGGTCCTGGCTTTTATGCTGCGGTACCATTTCCCAGATGGTAGCAGTTTGTAGTTGGGGTGTCTCAGGTCCCCAATGATCCTTCAGGCCCTTTTTACACACCTGTCTTTGTAAATGTCCTGAATAGTGGGAAATTCACATTTACAAATGTGCTGGGCTGTCCGCACCACTCTCTGCAGAGTCCTGCGATTGAAGGAAGTACAGTTCCCATACCAGGCAGTGATGAAGCCAGTCAGGATGCTCTCAATTGTGCCCCTGTAGAAAGTTCTTTGGATTTGGTAATCCATAACAAACTTCTTCATCTGTCTGAGGTGAAAGAGGCGCTGTTGTGCTTTTTTCACAACACAGCCAGTATATAGACCATGTGAGATCCTCGATGATGTGTATACTGAGCAACTTAAAGCTAGGACCAGGCCGGCATAGACTAGATGGGCTGAAGGCTCCATTTCTGTGCTGTAGTGTTCTAGGACTCTATGCAGAAACTGCAAGAAGTTGGCCTCTTCTTGGAGTCCAGTAGGAGCATGTGATCAGAATGCAGTAGTCACAAAATCTCAGAAAGCTCATGAGTTTAGCATGCCTGAATGATTGTAGGCCCTTAACCTGCTCCTGAGGAAATACTGGCATGCAGGTGTGGTGAACTACATATACCTGTCTGGACACACCCCCCCCCCACCCCCCGCTGACTGCTCCTGTGGCTCCTCCCACAGACCCCTGTATAAAGGGGATTGGAGGCACTGCTCCTTCCTCAGTCTCCAGGATGTTGTGTGGTGGTTGCTTGCTGCTTGTGCGTTCTTCCAGCCAATAAAAGCCTACCTTAACTCACGTCTCCGAGAGTTATTGATGGTGCATCAGCAGGTATGTAAATCACTCCAAGGCAAGGGTTAAACATAATGTCCTGGCAAGGTTAGATTGCAGATAGAGTGCAGACAGCCCAGGCAAGAGAGATATTTGAAGAGCAAACTTCACTTTGCACAGCAGGAAACTGGAGCCATTTGGCTTACTGAAACATCATAATGAGATAAAAGAAGAATTCAAGGAACACACACCAATGAAGGGTCAAATAATTACTTTACTAACTTCAAAATATCATCAGTTGTTAGCATGTGATTTCTATTGACTTCAGCACCTGTATTATAAATGGCGATTGAGCTTGCAAGCAAGGAATTTGAACACGCACAGTCTACCAAATAGTCAATATCTGTAACTGCTAGTCAAATCCATATAACGTTTCTTTGTACAACCTCAAAACAATGCAGTGACAAGTAAATATAGTGTAATTGAGGAACAAGTGTGAATTTTCAGAGTCCAGTTAATTGGACACGACGCTGGACTTCTGACATTTCCCAGGAAAATCTGGGTCATTAAGTCAGACAAGTAACACAACTGCAGTGTGCAAATTGACTGCCACATTCCAAGAGCACCTCATTGGCGAGAAAGCATGTTGACATATCCTGAAAGGAGTAAAGTGCAAGGATTTTTGTATATTTTTTAAATAAAAATTCTATAGTTTATATGGCCATCTCATTGACTGCTTAGGATATCAGCTTGCATCACCTTGAGGTAATGAATGTTATTAGAATTGTTTAAAATTCACAGTACATTTTTGTTCTGTAAAAATCCATTGAAAATATATTCTCACAACTCTTTTACAACATACCCGACTTTCTTCTCTCCTATCCTGAACAGATGGGTATAATTCAGAAATGATAAATAGATGGTAATGTATCATCCAACTGTTAGACATGAAGAAATGAAAGGAAGAATGGAGATGGTGTGTAACATGCATGCTTGCCAACAGCAAACCCAAATATCCTTACTGGCTCTAATTCAGAGGTTGATGCTAGATATATTACCATAGGTCTATTGAATTCGTAGTGGTTACTTGAAAACAAACCAAAGCCACCCAGAGACTGAACACAGGGTTTAATACTGTATGACACGCTAGCTACAATAACAAATTTCCAAAGTTCAAAAGAGTACAGTCAATCCTTTATTGAGGATCAATCTTATAATGACAAAAATATAATGAAACTAAAACTAATGATATAGTGATACTAAGCCTTATAATAATGACAAAATAAGCAAAATTAGTAATCTTAAGCATTCCAATTAGCAGTCAACAAAAAAAAATCATTACGGCTGCGTTGCTGGCTCTAACCTATACTAAAATGACCCAAGACAGAGCATGAATGTGTACCTATACTCTTCGCTTCTACCACTCTCCAACCCATGTGACAAATTACCCATAATAAACACCCAACCTAAAGTAAAATAGAGACAGATAGAAAATAGATACATGGCTCCTACAGAATTGTTCATGGTAGCAAACTATATTGCTCCGCATATCAGACATTGGCTATCTGTAGCAAATCGTTCCTCCGCAATGAAGAACAAGCTTAAGAAAAATCTGCATACTGGGATCCAAAGCAAAGCCTTTTCTTCCCAGTTTGGACTGTGCAGTACTTTTATGATTTTGAAACAATGTGAGAAGTAGAAGTACCTTTTTTGCCTGCATTAATTAATGTTATAAGACAACCAGCCATGTAACCTGACAATGAATAACATTTGTCATATCTTTAAAAAATATCTTCTAAATGCATAGCTAACAGTACTAAACAGAAATACTTCATCAGAAGCTATCACCTGATGGATTTCATATCCAAGAAGCCCACATAAAAACATCATGCCCTGCTTACATCTGTTATTAATGCAATATATTTCCTGCATAAAACAATGAGACATGCCTGCAGCTCAGTTCCAGCCACATTTCTCATGAGCTTTTGCCCTGTGTCACCATATACACGGTTATGCACAAAAATGGCTATTTTTACTTCCTCTGTGTTTTGTTCAGTAACAATTCTGTTCCCAATGAACACATTCTAAAAGCAAGTATTCCTAGAACATGTGTGACACTTAATGTGATATTTACTTGTTCAGATTTCTCCTTTATTTAGTTAGAAACAAATCCAATCCTTTTCAAAGATTCCTTAACTGCACTGAAAGGAAGCTGTACTTCAGAGGAATAGCTCATTGAATGATACAATAAACCAAATGCACCATAGATAAGAATAATTTGGAGAGAGCTCAAATTCTGCAGTTTTATTGATGGAGCTCATGCAGTAACATGCAAATGGCTACTGTACTCTCAGATTTACCTCTCAATCAAGGAATGATGTTGATGATTATAGGTTATGTTCAACCCAGATTGTTCTTTGCTTTCACTTGCTGGGAAAATTGGCTTGTACAAATACATGTTTAGCTATGCGATATAGAACTTGTGATGCTATATAGGTACTCTTGGCCACAGTCTTCCATCTTCTTGTGTTTATTAGCATAAGAGATACCTTGTTTATGTGACTTTAAGGTAGTTCTGAACTTACATCTGCTTCAAATGAACTAGGATTTTTTCTGGCACTGAAGGCTTATGGTCAGCTTGAACAAAACACTTACTGTATCCCATGCCTCCAGAACAAATTGAATGGAACTATGTTTTTGATGCAGTCTAATTCAAATAATTCCTACAATTCTGTTCCATTAACTGGTCCATCGTATTTTTACAAGATAGTAATCTAAAGCTGTCCTGTATAGTAAGTGAGGAGGAATAGAAATGTTTAGTACGGTTCTATTTGTAGGCAATCAAATTTTCCCCTTTGAAACTGGATAAATCTTTCCTACTGCAAAGCTTGACTTATTTCATGTTGTTATTTTTAACTCGGTGCAAATGGTCTGGCCAAAAGTGAATAAAGAGCAACATGGAGGTGACAGCGGACAAATAAAATCACTACACTAATCTATTAAAGATGAAGCAGTAGCATTTATAATATACAGTAATGTGGTAATATATAAGATGCCATTCTTTCAGATGAGCCAAATGAGCTGAAACACATTGCAGACACAGGTCTTGGAGTAATGCCTAAAAGGACTCTGGGCCAATTTCACAGCCAAGTGCAGCCAGGAAAAATTAGGCTCCATCAGTGCAGATGCATAAGGTTACATACAATGCACTCATCAATATCCCAATCACTTTTCAATTTTAATCCACTCATATCTGGTAAGATAGTCTTCACTTGATAACCATTAAAGATTAACAGCAACCTCTTAAACATGTAGAAAATGCACAAAGTGCTGGAGAAACTAAGCAGGTCAGGCAGCATCTATGAAGAAGAAAAAATAATCAACCATTCATCAGACTGAGACCGTTCGTCAGGACCCCTCATCAGGCTCTGAGCCCAAAACATCAACTGATTATTCTGCTTTATAGGCACTGCCTGTACTACTGAGTCTCTCCATCATTTTGTGAGTGTTCCTCAAGATTTCCAGCAGCTGCAGGATCTCTTGAGTTTATCACTTAAGCATGCGGTACTTTGGGAATTTTTTTTGAATAATCTTTTGCACTTTCTCCACTCCTTTTGCAAAATAGGTGAACCTTAAAGCACCTCGGCACAGTACAGATCCACATTGAGTGAATATTTAAAACTGAATCACTCTTTTATCTACATCTAATACATTGTTTTATCTGTTTTTTTATGTTATTATGACATCATAATTTACCCTGCCCTGCAACCCAGAACAAAGGAAAATTGTACAAAACCAAGACATATTCCCAGCATAGATCTGCACCTAGCCTCCCTGTGCAAAGCAGAACCTCAGTGGAATTTCCATGTTTGACAAGCAGATGAAGCATTTAATAAAGACTTGCATGAGGACTCCCGCTCTCCAGAAAGTGCAGATCTGATTGACACTTGGATAAATGAATTTTGTAGGCAGCAGGAATAAGATTTATAGGTGGTGAAATATGTTTTGTGTAGTAGTGCAAAACAGGCGAATCATCAGTCTCTTTTTTATTTACAGTGTAAAATGAACTGCCACTTCTCGATTGACTACTTTCCAGTATCACCGAAGCTAATTTCAAACTCATAATTTCAGTGAGGTGCTAAGGTTTTGTTGCTGCAGTACTCTGAAATACATGCAATAGCTACTTTATTATATACACCTGCTTGATAATGCAAATATCTAATAAGCCAATCATGAGGCAGCAACTCAATACCTAACAGCATACGGATATGGCAAGCACCTACATCAGGATGCTGTTAATCAACTATAGCTCAGCATTTAACACCATCATTCCCACAATCCTGATTGATGTTACAAAACCTGTGCCTCTGTACCTCCCTCTGCAATTTGATCCTCGACTTCCTAACCAGCAGACCAGTCTGTGCAGATTGCTGATAAAATCTCTTCCTCGCTGATGATCAACACTGGTGCACCTCAGGAGTGTTTGCTTAGCCCACTGCTCTTTGTATGCACATGACTGTGTGGCTAGGTGATGCACCATCAATAACTCACGCTGAGACTTAGGAAGTGAGATATCGGCTTTTATTGACTGGAAGAATAAACAGCACTACATCCTGGGGAAAATGAGGGAGAGCAGCAGCCCACAGTCGCCTTTATACAGGGGTCTGTGGGAGGAGCCACAGGAGCAGTCAGCAGGGTCTGTGGGAGGAGCCACAGGAGCAGTCAGACAGGTATATCTAGTTCACCACATTAGGCACAGCTCAAATACCATCTATGAATTTACTGATGATACATCCATTGTTGGTAGAATCTCAGATGAAGATGAGAGGGTGTACAGAAGCAAGATATGCCAACTAGTGGAGTGGTATTGCAGCAACAACCTTGCACTCAACATCAGCAAGATGAAAGAGTTGATTGTGGTCTTCAGGAAGGGTAAGATGAAGGAACACATACCAATCCTCATAGAGGGATCAGAAGTGGAGAGAGTAAGCAGTTTCAAGTTCCTGGGTGACAAGTTAGGACCTAGCCTGGTCCCAACGTATTAATGCAGCTATAAAGAAGGTGAGACAGTGACTATACTTCATTAGGAGATTGATGAGATTTGTTATGTCAAGAAATACATATCAAAAACTTCTATAGATGTACCATGGAGAGCATTCTGACAGGCTGCATTACTGTCTGGTATGGGGGGGGGGGGGAGCCTACTTCATAGGACTGAAAGAAGCTGCAGAGGGTGGTAAATTTAATTGGCTCCATCTTGGATACTAGCCTATAAAGCACCCAGGTCATCTTCAAGGACTGGTATCTCAGAAAGTCAGCGTCCATTACTAAGGATGCCCAGCACACAGGACATGCCCTTTTCTCTTTGCTATCATCAGGTAGGAGGTACAGAAGCCTGAAGGCACACACTCAGTGATTCAGGAACAGCTTCTTCCCCTCTGCCATCCAATTTCTAAATGGACATTGAACCTGTGAACACTACCTCACTTTTTCAATATATATTATTTCTGTTTTGCATGGTTTTTAATCAATTCAATATACATATACTGTTTATTTATTTATCTCCTATACTATGGTATTGAACTGCTGTTGATAAGTTAACAAATTTCACGACATATACCGATGATACTAAACCTGTTTCTGACTGTGATCCTGCTCATGTGGTTCAGTTGTTATTCAGACCAAACATCAGAAAGGAGAAAAAATTTGATCTTTGACTCAGAGGAGAATGGCCATACTAGTTCAAGCTGACATGAAGTTAACTCTAGCTCCAAATAACGACATGTGACAGAAGTGGTGTGCAGATGGGCATCTCTGAATGCCTAATACGTCAAACCTTGAAGCAGATGGGCTACAACAGCAGAAGACCATGAACGTATAGAAATACAATTATTGGCCACTGTACTAGCTCCCTCCTGAGTGTAATTTGAAAAACTAATACAAATGTTTCCCTGCCTGGACAGAGACAATATCATCTTGTAGAAAGTGTACTTTCTCCTCCTGACATTCACTTTACCCAGGTTTTGCCCAGGCTGGAGATTATTAGCCTTAATGAGAGGATGGACAAATATGAACTACTTTTCTTCTGGAGCATCAGAACAGAAGGGTAACTAGATAGAGGCATATAAATTTAAGAAACGCATAAATATAACCAGGTGAGTCTTCTTCACACAATTGAAAAGTCAAATACTGGAAGGCATACTTCTGAAGTGAGAACAGAAAAGTTTAAATGAAAATCGCCAGTTGTTTCTCACAGAGAGTGGCAAGTGCCTCAGACATTCTGCTGGGATACAGTGGAATCAAACATTATAGCAACTTAGACAGATGCAAGAGCAGACACAATGGTGAGTCAGAGGGCTTGTACCTGTTTTTCACTGGTTACGTTCTAAATAATTATTTCTACATGAATGTTGCTAAAAAAAACCCAATTTAATTCTAAAAATCAATTTGCATAAATGAAATTTACAAATAGTTTTAAAAATTGCATCTGCTTTCAGATGTTCATGCAAGCCATCTTCTCCCCTTCTCTTATAAAGGAATTGCTGTCATTGCATCGGATTTAACCCAGCACAAGTACAATGGGCTGGTTTACCAGGGTGAGAGTTGGAAAGTCTGTAGAAGATCATGCTCCTCCATTGGATGGCTTGAGAAGTGTTCTGGAACAACTTAGAACGCACGGTCAGGAAGTGGGAAAGCAGACATGAACAGCATTCAAGAGGCATTTAGGCAGACACAGGTAGATTATTAACAAATACAAGAAAATCTACAGATGCTGGAAATCCAAAGCAACACAGACAAAATGCTGGAAGAATGCAGAGTTCTTCCAGGATTTTGTGTATGCTGCGCAGGTAGATTATTTGTCATAATTGAATCAGCATCGGAGACCATTTGACACAATTAACCAACCCTTTGTAAGAGCAAACTAGATATTCCTGTTCTGGCTCTTTCATCATAAGTCAGTAATTATGCTCTCGCTAGTCTTCATGTATTCTCTTTTGAAAGCCACCATTGAATCAGCTTCCACTGTTCTGTCAAGCACTTAGTGCCAGATGATGACTGCTCAGTTCATTGACAAAGATTTCCGCAGATCACTTCAAACATTTCCCATTTGCCTTTATCTGCGCCCTTGGGTTCTTTACAATATTGCCCATGAAAAAACAATACTCTTCATTTTCTTTATTTGTTTTGCTTGATTGATGATTCTAATTGGTTATTGGAACACAGCATTCTGTCACAGTCATAGAGTCATACAGCGTGGAAATAGACGCTTCAGCCCAACTCGTTCATACCAACCGTGAATCTGAATCTGGTTTATTGATTGATTTCAAATCTGTAAGTTACAAAAACAAATAACTAACAAAAAATTGCAAGGCAGTGTTAATGGGTTCATGGACCGTTCAAAAATCTGGTGGTGAAGAGGAAGAAGCTGTACCTAAAACATTGAGTGTGAGTCTTCAGGCTCTTGTACCAATGGTGGTAACACAAAAATGGTGTGTGCTGGATGGTGAGAGTCTTTAAAGATGGATATCACCTTCTTGAGGCAACATTTCTTGAAGCCATCCTTGATGGCAGGGAAGGTTGTACCTATGATGGAATTGGCTGAATTTACAATGCTCTGCAGCCTCTCATCTGCATAAATTTGGCCAGTAGCCCTCTACACCTCTTAGCCATTTAATTATCATACTTCTGACTTCTGCCCCACCTTCCAGTCTTGATAAAGGGTCTGTGCCTGAAACGTAAACTGTTTATTCCACTCCATAGATGCTCCCAGACTTGCTGAGTTCCTCCAGAATTTTATATGTACTGCTCAAGATTTTCAGCACCTGCAGAATCTCTTGTGTTTATCCATATACTTATCAAAATTTTAAATATTGTTAATGTGCCTGCCTCAACCGCTGTCTTTGACATCTCTTTCGAAACATCCTCTGCCTCTGACATCCCTTTAAATTCTCTCGCACTCTTGTTTTCAGAACACCAATCCCTGGGAATAAGACTATGTGATTTCACCTTGTCTATCCCTCTCTGGCAGGTTCACCGAGCGTTATTATTCTTTACACGCCCTTTAACATATAAATCTCATAATAATGTTACAAATCATTCAACTTTAAACATTGGTTTATATGAGAATGACCATGATATTAGTATTTTTAGACAACTATTGGCAACACTGTTACAATATTGCTCAAGTATACAAAAATTCATTTAATTAACATAAATACATTTTCTTGTTTTTGAGAGAAAGATTCTGTCTCAATTGTTTTAGCGATAGCAGATGCACAAGTAGATATTTAGCTATTTACAGCAAAAATAGTCTAGGACCAGTGCACACAGCATCAGAATAGAAGAACATCACTGTAGAACACAAATGAGGAGGAGTATTTTTAGCCAGAGGTGGTTAAAGTATTGCATTCATTGCCACCAAATTCATTGGGGATACTTAGGGATACAACTGGAGGTTGATAGGTCTCTGATTAGAAAGGGTGTCAAAGGTTACAGGGAGAAAGGGGCTAAGTGAGATAATAAATCAGCCATGGCAGAACAGAGTGATGGGCCAAATGGCCTAACTCTGCTTCTATGTGCTAGGCTAATATATTAACTCATCCCAAAAAAAAAGTTTTATTAAGGTTTTGAGGAGGTTTTCACAATCTGTTCACAGAATAATAGAATCAGCAGAATTCCTTCATCAATGTCAGCCGTAGTCATACTGCAGCCACTACTCCTTCATGTCTGTGAAAGACCTTATTAGTCACACTCCTCTGTTATTTTTTTTCCATAGCCTAGCTTTATTTTTCCAAATATATTTCTAACTCCCAATTGAAAATTATTATTGAATCTGATTCCACCCATCTTTCTGACAGTCCATTTCAGATAATAACCACAGACAAAACAAAGTCCATCTTGTTTGACTCCCAGATAATACAGAGCTGGCAGTACAATTTGCCTTTTGTTTTTTGCTGTAAACAGGTACTGGTTTAAATCTATAGCTTAAATTGACAGCAGAACTGCAAAATCAGCTCTACAGAATTAATGGTAATAACATGCATGGTATCTCTGGTTGCTCAGAAGCAAGAAAAGATTAGCATTTACACAGTTGAATACATATTCTATGATGCATCACTTTGGTTTAAAATACAGATTCAAGGACGGAATATGTCACATATCCTTGCTGCATGTAGTCATTCTGAATCTTCAATGTTCATTTTACTTTCTTCCATTCATTTAGGTTCTGACATTTAATTGGTAACTGTCCACAGAATGGAAGGAGGTAGAGGCACTATGCGCTAATGACTGCATTGAATACCGGTTAATTGGGGCACATGGAGACCAGTGTTTTGTCCAATTAAGTGGCTACCCCAATTAGTCAAAGTTTCATGGAAATAGTTAAAAATGTATAAAAAAGTTAAGCTACCATTTAACTAAGTAACAAATCATGTATTAAAATGATATGCAGAAAAAATCAGCACACTACCAATACTACTACGGTACTCTAAAATCATGTACTAGTTCCTAATAGTTATCAACAGAGGAAATCATCCAGTGTATGCTGCTGTACTCCTTTGAATGAATGGGCAAAATCAGCACAGGCATGGAGTGCAGATAATTTACTGCCTTCATGCAATGCTTTCCATAAGATTTTAAAAAAAGGAGCAGAAACCCACTTTCCTGCCTTCTCCCTGTAACCTTCCATGCACTGACTAATTAAGAACCTATCAACCTCCGCTTAAATACACCCAATGATGTGGCCTCCACAGCTGATTGTGGCAACGAATTCCATAGATTCACCACCATCTAGCTAAAGAGATTCCTTCTCATCTCTGTTCTAAATTAATGCCCCTCTATTTTGAGGCTGTGCCCCCTGGTGCTTAACTCCACCACCAAAAGAAACATTCTCTCCATTTCCACTCTATCTAGGCTTTTCAACTTCCAATAGGATTCAATAAGACCCTCCCGGCCATTCTTCTAAAATTTCAGCGAGTAAAGACCCAGAGCCATCAAACAGTGCTCATGTGATCAGAAGTGGGTAGAGTGAGCAATTCTGTACTGGGTATCAATATCTCAGAGGACCTAACCTGATCATAACATTTTGATGCAGCTACTATGGTGCTAGGAGGTTTGTGAACCTTGTAAAATTTTCTCCATTACTGCATAAATATGACCTAAAATGTGATCAGATCTTCACAAGTCCTAAAACTAGATAACAAGAACACAATTAAATAAATATCACAAAAAGAAATCATTATACTTGTTCATTTATTTATTGAGAAAAATGATCCAATATTACATGTATTTGTTTGAAAAACTATGTGAACCTTTGCTTTCAGTAACTGGAGTGGCACTGTTGTATCGTAATAACTTCAACTAAATGCTTCCAATAACTGTTAATCAGTCATGCACATTGGCTTGAAGGAATTGTAGGCTATTCTTCCTTACAAAATTGATTCAACTCTCGGGTGTTGGTGGGCTTTCTTCTGTGAAATGCTTGCTTCAGATCCCTCCACAACAGTTCTATAGGATTAATGCCAGGACTTGACTCAGTCATTCCAAAACACAAATGTTCTTCTTTTTAAACATTTGGTTGTTGGTTTACCCTTGTGTTTCAGATCATTGTCTTGTTGCATCATCCAACTTCTATTAAGCTTCACGTGATGGACCACTACCCTGACATTCTCCTGTAAAATGTCTTTATACAATTTTGAATTCATTTTTCCCTTAATGACTGCAAGCTCTCCAATTCCCTGAGGCAGCAAAGCAGCCCCAAACCATGATGCTCCTTCGACCATGCTTCACATTTGGGGTGAGGTTTATGTGCTGGTTTGCAGTATCCTTTTTACTCCAAATATAGCAATGTGCATTTCTGCCGATATGTTCTAATTTTTGTCTCATCTAACTACAGAATTCTTCTTCTAAGGTCCTCTGGAGTTGTTTCCATTGAGACAAGCTGCACATAAGCAGACCTTTCTTGATAAGAGCAGGCTCTGTCAGTTAACTGATTTTCTGTGTCCTTTTATTGGGCAGGGCACCTCCACAACCCACACCTCCAATTTCATCTCATTGTTTGGAACACCTGACTCCAAACAGCTTTTGTAGAAGGCATTACCCTAGAGGTTCATATACTTTTCCCAACAAATACATGTAGTATTGGACCATTTTATCAATAAATAGATGAATAAATACAATGTTTTTGTGTTATTAATTTAATTGGGTTCTCTGCATCTAATTTTATGACTTACCTGAAGATTTGATCACATTGTAGGTTATATTTTGCAGAAACAGAGAAAATTCTACACAGTTCATGAACTTTCCAACACCACTGTATAAAGAAGCCAAGGTAGTGGCTATACTTCATTAGGAGTTTGAGGAGATACAGTTTGTCAGAGGGAATCCCAGCTATTTTCTTGATTCACTTTTGTTCTTTAAGAGTCATCCCAAATAAGTGTTTGCCCTGATTAACCAATATCCCAGTTAACCAGAATCCACTGTACTTAGCAAATTTAGAACAGAAATTGTTGATGGTTTGTATTTATCATGGTGGGAGGTTTTAAGATGAATGGATGGAATATATTTAATTTTCGGTCCCATGGAGATATAGGTAGGTAATAGATAAGTAAAGATGAATAGATTAAAATGTTACTTAAATATTATTGTACTCACTGTATTTACATGTTATTTTCAAACAAGAATTTTGTTTTGCAGTTGAACGGCACTTTTCCATTTCCTGAGGAATTGCCAATTTCGCTTTCTGAGTGAGATGTAACCTTTATGTAAATCTATGGGTACTTTCATGCAAGGAGTAGAAAAAAATTGAAATAAAACTGCTCAAATGTATTTAATTTAGGATCTTGCAGGTCCAATACAATGGAAACGGTTGTCTCATTAATCAAAGCTGCAACTGAACCTGTCCCCCAAGGATAAAATATTAATGCATAACCCATTCCAGGCTCAAATCATAATGATTCATACTCACAATCATCACTCTTCACTGAAGTACAAAGTAAAACTGAATATGCACTTTTTCAAATTTGTGTATAAATCTAAATTAAAGTTAATCTCTTTATGGCTTATGAATATTTTTAGTCCCTATTCGATTAATATTTAACTCTGTTTCATCTAGTGCTGATCTTCTTCTGAAATTGAATCCACATCTTTTAGAGTTACTTAACCTTTTAATCATTTGGGAGATCCTTGGCAAAATACTTCTGGCAAACCCAATATCAAAAACAATCAATAAGCAAGTTTTAAAACTAGTTATTGAATATTTTAATAAATGTTTCTAAATCTTTGTTTCAAATGAAATATACATTATGAATATATTAAAAGAATCAGAAGGGAGTTGAGAAGTATTTTTCAGATAATAAGTTGTTCTGACCTAGAAGGCACTGCTTGAATGAGAAACACACAAAATCAGGGAGAAACTCAGCAAGTCAGGCAGCATCTATTGAGAAGAATAAAGGGCTGATGTTTTGGGCCAAGACCCTTCATCTCAACTCGCCGACATTTCAGAGTGAAACCTTTCATCAGGGCTCATCTCATCCCAAAGGGTTGGCTCTTTATTCCTCTCCATAGATGCTGTCTGAGCTGCTGAATTCCTTCAGCGTTTTGTGTGTGTTACTCTGGATGTCCAGAATTTGCAGAATCTCTTGCATTTATGCTTGAATGAGTATTGGAATCAGTTTCCATAGCAACTTTCAAAATGAATCAACAAAGCAAGGACTTGCATTTAAAGAAACCATTCAAAGAGGGTCTTGAATTTATATTGCAACTGTCATGATCTTAGGATATCCCAAGTGAAATATATGAAGTATAGTCATGCTTGTCATACATGGCTTCTGCAAACCAAGCACAATACAGGCCCTTTGGCCCACAAAGCAGTGATGAACATGTCCTTACCTTAGAAATTACCTAGGGTTACCCATAGCCCTCTGTTTCTCTAAGCTCCATGTATTATCCAGGAGTCTCTTAAAAGACTCTATCGTATCCACCTCCACAAGTGTCGCTGGCAGCCCATTCCATGCACTCACCACTCTTTGTGTACAAAAAAACTTGCCCCTGACATCTCCTCTGTACCTGTTTCCAAGCACCTTACAACTGTGCCCTCTCGTGCTGGCCATTTCAGCCCTGGGGAAAAGCCTCTGACTATCCACACGATCAATACCTCTCATCATCTTATACACCTCTATCAGGTCACCTCCCATTCTCCGTCACTCCAAGGAGAAAAGGTTGAGTTCACTCAACCTGTTCTCATAAGTGATGCTCCCCAATCCAGGCAACATCCTTGTAAAAGGTTCATCTGAGACAATGGTCAGGTCTTGATTCTTGATCTTAACTGAAAAAGGGAACACATCCAATAGTTCATCACTCAACTTAGTACTGACTGATGAAAGGTCCTCATAGAGGGTCTCAGCCCAAAATGTTGGCTCTTTATCCTTCTCCATAAGTGTTGCCTGACCTGCTGAGTTCCTCCAGTATTTTGTGTGTGTTACTCAGTACTGACTAGTTGTGCCAACCTATATTTTTGTCCTCAAATTCTTGAAGTATGATTGAGATCATAATCTCCAAATTATTAGAAATACAAAATTGAAAAACTGTGTAGGGTGGGGATGACTAATTGCATACTTCCTGCAGAGGCTTGGCTAAGTATGATGGTCCAAAATAGATTATCTATGATATATGATTATTATTCTGTTCCAGATGCTGTTAACAAAGAATGAATGATACATACATTATGCACTCATATTTGACAAGCTCCTCAAACAATCTAATCTATCATTTCTGAAAACGCCAGCACTTGTCTCTATCCCGCTCTCAGAACTGGGGCTGCATTCTGTTCACCACTTCCTTCTGAACAGCCAGTTCTCTCATTGAGAGATGAAGCTACACAATTGCCAAGATTTCCAAAGTTATGCAATGTCTGGGCATTTCATTTCCCTTGCTCTTTCAAAATCCCAAATGGACTGTTCATTCTGGGATTCTCTCCATCCTCCTGTCTGCCCTTAACCTTCCACTCATTTCCACATAACTGCATGTGAAACCTGAATATGTACCTCCTTCTTTCCTACTCTCCAAGGCTCCATATATTCTTTCCATGTAAAGCAGGAATTTATGCATCTTCCCAGCATTTTCTGATTTTATTTCAGCTTTCCAGCATCTGCATTGTTTTTTAAATTTTTGTTTCATCCCCGATATTTCCTTTCTATTTCTGTCATCATAATCCATTGAACTTTTGTGATAGAGATTAAAGAACAACACACAATTTCCAACCAGTCATTCTTGAAGCATTTTAGGTTTAAGATTGTGTTTACCAATTTCAGATTAACAAATTCTACTAATAATAAGCACAAGAAGATCATGGAAATCTGGAGCACCACACAAAGTGCTGCTGCAGGACTGTCTAGTCCAAATGAAGAATCTGCTTTTTTATTCCTTTCCATAGATGCTGCCTGACCTGCTGAGTTCCTCATAGTTCGTATGTTTTGTTTCCCAATCAACATACACAGAATGCTGGAGGAACTCAGCATGCCTGCTGAAGGGTTTCAGCCCAAAACATTGACTGTACTCTTTTCCTAGATGCTGTAATTTCCAGTATCTACAGATTTTCTCTTTTTTCCCCCAATTCTTTAACACCATTCTCCTTGCTAATCTCAAGTAACTGTTCTTCATTTACACCTTTTCTACTGATGTTTCAATTCTTTGTTTCCTTGCTTGTCCCATTCTCACCACTTAAACTCGTTAGACATTTTATCCTATAACAGGCAGCTCCTTTTGTTTTCTTTTCCCTTACCTACTCTCTGCATTTTAAAATCTGTTTATCTCTAATATGATAAAAAGCCACTAACCGGATCGTTAATTAAGTAACCTCATTGTCCACTTCTGTTTCAGCTTAATGTCTTCAATTGATATTCATGATCATTACCATAATACAGTACTTACTAAACAGAGAACAAAAGTAGCTTTAACATCACATTTGTTTTGATCATATGTTAATTAATTCTGAAATAGTTATGAAATTTAATGGCAATAATTGTAGCCATCTTGCTCAATGGAAAGCTGCATTGTGCTGATGTGGGAATAGACACAACTGTTTCCTTCTCCAGCAGGGAGGAACTCAATTTGGTCAGGGTGCATCTATGAAGTGAAATGAGCAGTCAATATTTTGGCTCGAAGCCCTTCATAGAAGTGGTATGGTAACTCTGCAAGAAACTGCAGCAAATTGTGGACACAGCTCAGCAGATCACTGAAACTGGTTACCTGTTCATGGAATTTATCTATACTTCTTTCTGCCTTGGTAAAGTAGAATATAATCAAAGATCGCACCCACCCACCTCTTCTACCCCCTCAACTCATGAATAAAATACAAAAAGCTTAACAGATAGACTAAAGGACAGCCTTCATACTGCTGATGTAAGATTGCTAAATGGTTCACTTGTACGATAAAATAGATCCTCCGTATGGATAGTATGCAAGGTAAGTTTTTTACTGTCATCTTGGTACATGTGGCAATAGTAAACCAAATATTAAAGAGGAATTGAAGGTAAACAGTTCTGCACAGAGGCTGGTTGGTATATGGAATGAACTGCCAGAGGAATCTATAGAGGCTGTATGACTACAATGCTTAAGATATTTTGAAAGCTACATGGATAGAAGACATTTAGAGGTATATGGGCTAAACACGGGCAAATAGGACTAGCTTGGTTACTAGTGACAGATTGGGCCCAAGGGCCTGTTACTGTGCTGTGTAGCACTATAACTATTATTGAAAAGCCAGATACACAGAAGAACCTCCCTTCCTGAAGTAGCTGTGGTATTTTTAAATAAGCCACTATAAGCTGTGGCTGTCCCTGTGATGTTCCAACAAACTCATGTCATCCAACAGATAGCATGATATTTTGCAGACTTCCCAGCCCTCATACTGGAAAATTTACCTATTATGCCTTTGTCAGGTTAAAACAAGTGCGGGTTTCAAAATTCACATTTAAATGAAATTCAAAAAATGTCTCCCAGGGCAGCAGTTACCATTTTTATGTTATATAATTTTAATAACAATAAACCTATTTTTAGAAGTGTATGTTTCTTAACAACACAAATACTAAAACAAAACTTTTTTTGGCTATGTTTCTGTTTTATCAACATGACCAAAATGTCTGTTAATGTCAAAGTTATTCTTTGGCATTGTCAAACCACATTGTCAGCAGTTTTGGGCCCCATATATAAAAAAAAAGTCCTCATTGCTCTGACAGCTTTGACAGTTGAACAGTCTAAGATAGGCAGGACTTTCATATCCATCAGACTTCTGTGACAGTCTGCATCCTGCCTTGGCCAAGCCAAAGAGCTGGGACAACGTTGGAGATAGCATTGTAAAATCTGCCAGGTATAGGTGCAAGTGTACCAGTAGTAAGAAAGTTTGTTAACCCTTTGCAGTTACCTGGTTTTCGGCATTAATTACTCATAAAATTTGGGCTGATCTTCATCTAAGTCAGAATAATAGACAAACACAATCTGCCTAAACTAATAACACACAAACAATTGTGCTTCTTCTCATGAATACTGAGTATACCATTTAATCGATCACAGTTTGGGTTCAAAAAAGTATGTGAACCTCATGCCTCCTACAAAAGCTATTTGGAGTCAGGTGTTCCAATCAATGAGATGAGAGTGGAGGTGTGGGCTGGAGAGGTGCCTAGCCCTATAAAAAAGACACACAAATTCAGGTTACTAGCAGAGCTTGCTCCTCTTAAGAAACTGTTTATGTGCACCATTCCTCAATTGAAACAACTTTCAGAGGACCTCAGAAGAAAAACTGTAGAGATGCATGAAGCTGGAAAAAGGATACAAAAGCATTTCTAAAGACTTGAGTGTTCACCAGTGAGAGAATGGTCTACAAATGGAGGAAATTCAGTACTGTTGCTACTCTCCATAGGAGTGGGCATCCTGCAAAGACCACACCAAGAGCACAATGTGCAATGCTGAAGGAGGTGAAAAAGAACGCAAGGGCAACAACAAAAGACCTGCGGAAAACTCTGGAACTTGCTAAAGTCTCTGTTCATGTATCCACTACAAGAAAAACACTGAACAAGAATGGTGTTCATGGATGGACACCACAAAAAAAAAACACTGCTCTCCAAACAAAATATTGCTGCATGTCACAAGCTTACAAAAGACCAGCTGGATGTTTTATAGCATTTCTGGGACAATGGTCTGTGGATAAAAGAGACAAAAGTTGAGATTTTTGGCAGAAATACATACCACTATATTTGGAGGAAAAGGGGCTCTGCACACCAACATCAAAACCTCATCCTAACTGTGAAGCATGGTGAAAGGAGCATCATGGTTTGTGGCTGTTTTGCTGCTTCACAGCCTGAAGAGCACGCAATCATTGAAGGAACAATGAATTCAAAATTGTATCAAGGCATTTTACAAGAGAATGTCAGGGTAGCAATCCATCACATAAAGCTTAACAGAAGTTGGATGATGCAACGATGATGCAATGATCCAAAACATAAGAGTCCTGTAAATCAACAACAGAATGGCTTAAAAAAGAAAATTCAGGTTTTGTACCTTAACCCAATTCAGATGCTGTGGCATGACCTGAAAAAGGCTGTTCATGCAAGGTATTGATGAATTGAAACAGTTTTGCATGAAGGAATGGTCTGAAATTCCGCCTCTCCTTTGTGCAAGTCTGATCGGCAGCTACAAGAAATGTTTGGTAGAGTTTATTGCAGCTAAAGAACTTTCTGCCAGTTAATAAATACAAGGATTCACATACTTTTTCCAGCCTGGACTGTGAATAATGAACAATGTGCTCAACAAAGAGGTTAAAAGTACAATTGTTTGTGTGTTATTAGTTCAGACAGATTGTTTTTGTCTATTACTGTTACTCAGATGAAGATCAGACCACATTTTATGTGTAATTGATGCAGAGAACCAGCTAATTCCAAAGGATTCACAACTTTTTCTTGTAGCTATGTAGTTTTCAAACAGTAGTTTTCTCCCTTGGATAAAGAACTGCATGGAAAGTACCTTTTTGTCTATTACTGTTACTCAGATGAAGATCAGACCACATTTTATGTGTAATTGATGCAGAGAACCAGCTAATTCCAAAGGATTCACAACTTTTTCTTGTAGCTATGTAGTTTTCAAACAGTAGTTTTCTCCCTTGGATAAAGAACTGCATGGAAAGTACCTTTTAGACAACCAGCACACCACACACCAATCAGACATGTTCAGTAATACTATGTTAATCCCAATGTTAAGGCATCGGTCAAATCGCACCTTGAATACAGTACTGTGAGCAGTTTTTGGCCTCATAAATAAGGATGTGCTGGCGTTGGAGAGGGTTCAGCAGATGTTTATGAAAATCATCCCAGGAATGAAAGGGTTACCATATGAGGAGTGCTTGAGGGCTTTGGGATTGGGGTTTTGAGGAATGAGGAGGGATGTCAATACAAATGACCAAATGCAGAAAGGCTAAGATAGAATGGACATGAAGAGGATGCTTCCAAGAGTAAGAGAGTCTCGGACTAGAGAGTATAGCTTTAGAATAGAGGATACCATGCTATTTCCTTCCTGTACTTCAAGTCTTCATCATTAAGACCATTAGACATAGGATCAATGCCAACACATCCCTTCTAAGCTAAGGGGTCCAAAACCTGCTCACAGTGATGGCTACATTAAAAGGCATTTCATAAATTATTTTGTAGTTCTGAGAATCAAATTTGTCATTATATACATTCTGAGTAAATAGCTGATTAAATGCTACAACGTTCAATACAGAATAAATGTAGTCATCAATACAAGATAATCACCAAGTAATTAAATTAGGATTTCAGCAGAAATGTGAAAAAATAGAGCATTATTTTGTTTGAATAAATGGCTAGTTTCCATGCAGTCTATTTTAATTGTTTCACTGATGATATAAAACAATTGTAGAAGTATCTGAAAAATACAAATGCTGCTGCAGATTTATATCTATAAGTCAGGGGTTGAAATTGTTCAGGCTATATATTTGAAATTAAAGGCAGACTCATGCTTCAGTGATGCAGCCAGCATTATTAATTGCTTTTTGCCTGGTGTATGAAGTCTACATCAAGGTCTAATACCCTACTGCATATGTAGAACCTTGCCTGCTGAATGATGAATTTGTTGGAGAGATCAGTTTTTGGCAAGAAAATTTCAATTTGTTAGGCAATGTGTTTTTTCAAGGATTGTTTTTCAAAAGTTAGAAAAAAATTTACCAAAGCTACAGATCCCATGATAAATGTAGTCCAATATTCTTTACTGGCAATGACAACTCAATGACACTATGTATTGTGTGCCATAAATTACACAATGTACTTTGCAATAGAAATGGCCCATTCATTGTTTCATTCAATGCAGATTTAATGCTAAATGCACAAATTGATCTCATTTAGCATTTTCCTGTATTATAAAAATATACGTGATTCAGCATACATAAATCTGTCTGTTATGTTTGAGCTGCAAGGACTTTAGAATGATAACCAATATTTTCAATCCTGCAGTTAAATATCAGAAGCCTTTAATTCTTTTTCGGTTTAATTGAACTTAGAGATACAGCATGGTAAGAGGCCCAAACATTCCAATAAGCTTGCACTGACAATTACACACATGCGACCAATTAACCTACTCAGCCATATGTCTGGAAAATGGGAAGAAACCTATACAGTCATGGGGAGAATGTACAAATTCCTTGCACACTGCAGCGGGTATTGAATCCTTGTCACTGGTGCTGTAAAGTGATGCACTAACTGCTACGGTACCATGCCACCCTAAGATTATATCATGTTATTTATTTTAGTTATGGGGAGAGATTGGATAGGCTGTTAATTGTCCATAGCTTGGAAGAGTGCAGAGAAAACTTAGAAGGATGCTTTTGGGACTTGAGGAGTTAAATTGAGCATAAAGATTGAATAGGTGGAGACTTAATTCCCAGTAGAATGAAGGGAGATCTTATAGAGGTATATAAAAATTATGCATATAAATTAAATACATGCAGGCTTTTTCACAAGGCTAGGTGAGACTAAAAATAAAGGACACAAATTTAGGATGAAAGGAAAAAATTTAAGGGGAATTCTGAGGGGGAATTTCTTCACACAGAGGGCAGTGTGACTGTGGAATGAGCTACCACCAGAAGTTAGATGTCAGTTCAATTGTAACATCTTAAGAGTTAAGGATGAGCGTTGTATGGAGGGCCATGTCTGGGTACTGTTAGATGGACGAAGCATAAGACCAGGTCAGCATGGAATAGATGCTTCAAATGGTCTACTCCTCTGCTGTAGCTCTCTATGACTAAATAATACTTACCTTGTGCAATAATGTCTTAAGACCATAAGACATAGGAGAAAAATTATGTTATTCAGCCCATGAGTTTACTCAGCCATTTGATCATGAATGATCCATTTCCCTCTCAACACCATTTCCCTCCCTTCTTCCCTTAACTGCTTTTGAAACCTCTCCAATGTCAGCACATCCTTTCTTAGATAATTGGCCCAAGACTGCTCATAATATTCCAAGTGAGCCACGCAGTGCCTTATAAAGCATGGGTATTACATCCTTGTTTTTATATTCCAGTCTTCTCAAAATGAATGCAAACTTGCCTTCCTCACTACCAACTCAACCTGCAAGTTAATCTTTAGGGAAGACTGCATGAAAACTCCCAAGTCACATTGCACCTCAGGTTTTTGAATTTTTTTCCCCATTTAGAAAATTGTCTACTCTTTTGTTCCTTCCACCAATGAGCATAACTGTACACATTATTCCATCTGCCACATCTTTGCCCATTCTCCTGATCTGCCCAAGTCCCTTTGTAGCCTCCTCAACACTATCTGCATCACCGCTAATCTATGTGTCATCTGCAAACTTGGCCACAAAGCCATCAATTCCGTTATTCAAGTTATTGACATAAAATGTGCAATGAAATGGTCCCAACACTGACCTCAATGGAATACCACTAGTTACCAGCAGTCGATGAGAAAAGGCTCCCGTTATTCCCACTCTTTGTCTCCTGCCAATCAGCCAATGCTCTATGCATGCTAGTATCTTTCCTGTAATACCATAGGCTCTTATCTTACTTCGCAACCTCATGAGTGGCACCTTGTCAAAGACATTAAGAAAATCCAACTACACAACATCCACCAATTCTCCTTTGTCCTGCTTGGTATTTCCTCAAAGAATTCCAACAGATTTGCCAAAACAAGATTTTCCCTTGAGGAAACCGTTCAGGCTTTGGCCTATTTTACCATGTGCCTCCAAATGCTCCAAAAACTCACCCTTAACAATTGACTCCAACATCTTCCCAACCACTGATGTTAGGATAACTGGCCTCTAACTTCCCACTGCCTCTGTCCCTTCTTGAAGAGTAGGGTGACATCTCCAGAACCATGTCAGAATCCAGTGATTCTTGAAAGATCATTAATTATGCCACCACAATCACTTCAGCTACCTCTTTCAGAATCCTTGGGTGTAGTACATCTGGTCTAGTTGACTTATTTACCTTCTGACCTTTCAACTTCTCAAACACCTTCTTGCTAGTCATAGCAAATACACTCACTTCTGTCCCCTGACTCTTGTGAACATCCATTATACTGCTGGTGTCTCCCACTGTGAACACTGATGGAAAATATTTACTCAGTTCATCTGCCATTTCCTTGACCCCACTACCACCTCTCCAGCAATATCTACTCTTGATTCTCATTTACTCTTAATATATCTGAAGAACCGTTTGACATCCTCTTTGATATTATTGGCTGGCTTATCTTCATATTTTATCTTTTTCCCCCTTATGGCAATTTTAGTTGCCTTCTGTTAGTTTTTAACTTCCCACTAATTTTTGCTCCTTTATGTACCCTCTATTTTGCTTTTGCGTATGTTGGCTTTGATTTCCCTTGTCAGCCACAGTTGTGTCATCCTGCCTTTAGAATACTTTTTTCTTTTTTCAAATACGCCTATCCTGTGATTCTGAATTGCTCCTAAATACTCCGCCATTGCTGCTCTACCGTCATCCCTGCTAGTGTCTCCTTCCAATCAACTTTGGCCAGTTCCTCTGTCACGCTTCTATAATAATGATGCATTTGACTTATGATCACAGTCTCCTAAGGGTTCCTTTACATTAGACTCCCTAATCAAATCTGGTTCATTACACAACATGCAATCCAGAATAGCTGATCCCCTAGTGGGCTCAACCACAAGCTTCTCTAAAAAGCTATCTTGTAGGCATTCTACAATTTCTCTCCTTTGCAATCCAAAATCAGCACCAACCTAACTTTTCCAATCTACATGCATTTTAAAATCCCCCCATGGCTATCATAACATTCCCCTTTTGACATGCATTTTCTATCTTGCATTGTAATTGGTAGTCCACATCGTGGTTACTGTTCAGAGGCCTATATAACTCCAATCAAGGTCTTTTTTACCCTTGCAGTTCCTAAACTTTAGCCACAATGATTCTACATTTTCTGATCCCAAGTCACCTCTTTGTAACAATTTGATTTAACTTTTTACCAGCAGAGCCACACCACCCCCTCTGCCTAACTACTTCTCTTTTTGATACCATGTGCATCCTTAGATGTTAAGTTCCCAACTATAATTTTCTTTCCGACACAACTCGATGATTTAGAGGCAACTATATTCAAAGCACTATTTTGAAAACAGTGAGAAACAATTTGAAGCCTATTTTCTCAATGCATCCTCCCATCCTGAAGGCACAGGTGCTGGGGATGGAGTGAGGAGGTTGAATTGTTGTTGGAGAATGAAATGCCTCCAAGAATATGAAAATTGAATAACATACCACCAAAATCATGAAAGGTAGCTAAAATGCTTGAAAGCAACACGCAATGTATATAATCATCATTGTTTTTATATTGGTGGTAAGCACTCATAAGATTTATACAGCAAACTGCAGTCCTTAGTTAACTTTACATTAAGTTATGGGAAAATATAACATTAAGACCTGTTCCAAGTGTACCAAGTGTACCAATGGCTGTTTGGTGCCCTCTCACAGTATGCATTGTTTATCTGTGAGGTTCAGTAGTAAAGGACAACACTGTATTTGTCAATGAGTTTACTCTGGCACTCACTCAAATATTCTCACTTGAATTGTATGCAGAGCTCAACCAAATTCCTGCTGGTACTGTTTGTGTTTCATGCCATTCATAGAGCCATGGAGTTACAGAGTCATATTGCACAGAAAGAGGCCCTTTGGTCCATTACTTCCATACTGAACTTTTTCTCCATTTATACTCAGGCCATTTACCTGTGTAAGGATTAAATGCTTCTATGTCTTGTCTAAAGCATCTGTGAAAATGCCTCTTAAATATGGGAATTTTATCTGATTTTTCCATCAGCAGCAAAATTGTGAAAACCAGACTGAAATAGAAACATAGAATTATATTGAGTCATTTCTATGCTTCTTGAATGAATCAAATAAAGAAACAAATGACAAACTCCACCTCCTGCATCCAGAGCTTTTATAGAGCACTGGATTCTAAAAGCTATGTGGGTGCATGGCTGTGCAGTAACTGAAATGCTCCAGTGTACCTAGCCTTTGTTATTGCACAGTTGGAATTTTCTTTCATGTACTGTTAATATAACGTGCTACACAGTTTTCAGGCCATGTAAAAATTTCCTGCTCTGAGCACTGGTTCATCTGTGCAGCAGTAAATAAAAAACAGAGGGATTGCTGCTATAGAGAGCAATACACTTTGACCAACCTATCGCCATGAGAGACCTGAATGTCAAGATGGACAGACTAATGGCAGTGTTTATGGTATGTTGGTTTGTGACAGACTAATGTAAATAAATGGGCACCATGGAAGGGTAGCGTTTAGTGCAACACTATTACAGCTCAGGGCGTCGGAGTTCGGAGTTCAATCCCAGTGTCCTTTGTGAGGAGGCTGTGCATCCTCCGCGTGGAATGCACTGAAACACATAAACCCTTCATTCAATAGTAAAGAACCAGTATGCGTAGACTATGATGAAGAATTGACAACCCATAAGATCAACAAAAAAAAACAAAGTTGTAACAATCTAGAAACAGAGTTGGAAAGCCTGTTGTACTTTATGGAAGAGAAGCAAGAGATTATTCCTATTATATAGAACAGCAGAGAAATCAGATGAACCCTTAGAGTCATGTTTCATATCATTGACATATGTCATGAAATCAGTTGTTATGCAGTAGCAGTACATTGGAATACATAATAAAAGAACAGTAAATTACAGTAAGTGTTGGCAAGTGGCCAAGTGGTTAAGGCATTGATCTAGTGATCTGAAGGTCGCTAGATCGAGCCTCAGCTAAGGCAAGGTGTTGTCTCCTTGAGCAAGGCATCTAACCACACATCGCTCTGCAATGACACCATTGCCAAGCTGAATCGGCCTTTGCCCTTCCCTTGCACAACACCGTTGGCATGGAGAGGGGAGACTTGCAGCATGGGCAACTGCCGGTCTCCCATACAATCCTGCCCAGGCCTGCGCATCCATGGTCTCTCTAATGGATGCCTATAAATGCCTATATTTACAGTAAGTAAATATATTGTAATACAGTTAAATTAAATAAATAGTGCAAAAAGAAAAAAATACAGTGAGATCATCTGATGACAGATGGGAAGAAATTATTTAGAGTGTGCCTTTAGGCTCCTATACCTCCTTCCTGATAGTAGGAATGAACTTGCATATGTTGATAGAAAACTCTCAATACCTCTCTCAACAGTGGCTGTTTGATAGTCAGCTTGAGCATGTGGGGGAGTGGTGGTGTTGATGACCTGTATAGGTCAATTTTTGTAAAACTATGACTCTGGTTAATGAATAAATGCCATAAGGTGAATTTGGAGGAGAAACATCTGGTAAAGCAAAAGTTGACACTGCATTGAGTGACAGTAAAACAATACAACAACAGAATGTGGTTGAGGATGGTAAACAAGGAACTATTTATGAAATGACAAAGCTGTTAAGTGGTAAATAACAGGCAATCATAAATTCATACAGATAAATAAGGGTATCTACTGACAACTGCAAGATCAAAAAATTCATAAAGAATTATTGAACAATGAATCACATAAAATTGCAGCAAATATACGGGAATTGGAAGATACTTATATCAGCTAAAATGTCTCTACAAAGCAAGAGATCCTTCAAGATATCACCTCTAAAAAGAAACTAAACAAGATTTGTCAGAGCTATATACATTCAATTCTTCAGTGCAGAATTATGATATGTTCAACTTGTCTCTATTCCAGACAAAATGTCACAGAAAATTACCCCGTATTGTTTGACAGCAAAGCAAATCTCAAGACTTATAAAGTGCAGGAGGTGTTGGACATGAGTGGGCCATGTGGCTGTAGATGGAAGCTAATTCAATTACCAGAATAGCAGTGTTGGACATCTGAAGACAGTGAAAATCAAATTACCTGAAAAGAACCGGGCAAAGAACCAGCCCTAACAAAATTGGTTTTCAGCCGGGGAAACCTTTAAAATATTTGCCAGAAACAGAGAGCAGTGGAAGAGATTCATCATTGCTTTAAACTCGAGAGACATATTGGTTAGCAAGTACACAAAAACATGACTGAACCAAGGATGGTGCCCATTTTAAACATAAAGTGTCAGTCACTTAAGAAAGTGGTGTGATGAAGTGTTTTTCTCTCAGACGGTTGTGAGTCTTTTAATCTATCTTCTTCAAAAAACAGGGAATGTAGATTACAAGATTATTGTTGAGCAAGAAATTAATGGCTTCTTAATAGGCAAGAAGGTGAAGGGTTAATATGGATAAACAAGAATGTGGATTTGAGCATACAATCAAATGAGCTATAAACATATTAAATAGTAGGGTAGGTAGGTCTTGAGTAGCCTATTTCTGCTTCCAACAGTAATAAGGCCGAATGCTCAAATTTATTTATTTCACTGACCCGAACTGTCCACCATAATGTAAAAATGAAGCGTAAACACAAGAGATTCTGCCAATGCTAAAAATCTTGAGCAAAGCAAACAGAATGTGTCCCAATCAAGGGTCTCAGCCCAAAATGTCAACTGTCAAACCCCCACAGATGCTGTCTGACTTGCTGAGTTCCTCTAGTATTCTGAGTGTGTTGCTAAAAATCACATATGTAAACTCATGGCCCTTTTTGTACTTGGTTGTGTGTTATTAGTATCAGTGGCCGGGCCAGAATTTACTGACCTCCTCTAACTGCTCCGGGACTAACCAGACTACAACACAATTTCAGAAAGCAATTATACGGGTGTGCGTCAAGAGTCATATGAAGAGTTCTGATGACTCTCTGGAGGAGAATTTCAGCTTTCCTTTCCAAAAAGGATATTGATGAACTTAAATAGATTTTGGTAATACTTCAGTACTTTCACATTACTACTATCAGCATTTTTTTGTAAGTTCTGGAGATTGATTTATTTATTTGAACTTCAGCTCTTTATTTGCTAAATTATGCCTGAAGATTTTGTAACCCAGGAATAATCCACATTTCTTGACTTTACTCAATAACAAAAACACCACTATGTTGGTTAATCTGAACGTAGCACAGCCTCTTATCACAACTGATCATAAAACAACCATTTTCTATACTTTAAAAGGAGAACAAAAGTTAAAAAGTTAATACTTGCAGAGCCTACATTAAAAACATCCTGGGGATCTGCTCATTTTGTGGTACACTTCTTCAGTCATCTTGTTGCAATTTCATCCAATTATATTTAGGGCTAATTAATTCTTTTAATCCACCACAAGGGCCATATGGTAAAAGTTTGAAGTAATCAGAAATTATCCCTTATTATTGACAAAGTTTCAGAATTGAACTAAAAAATCATTAAATCTCATTATCTGAATAATATTTGTATTTTCTGATAACTCATTAAATTAACTAATCCCTCATGACCAAAAGCAGTTAAAATGAACTTCATCTGGAGGAAGTTGGTGCTGAATTAAATGAGCAGCTAAATAACTCCATGTGTGGGCTTGGAACAAACTGAAAAGGGACAAGTGATATGGTAAATATATTAGAATATCAGAATTTGATTAGGGTGACACAATTTGATCTAAAAATAGGGATACGAATTGCTTACTTTAAGTTTAGAATGGTTGCTTCACATTTTATTCAATTTCCTTTACTTCCATAAAGACTCATCTTTACTTCATCAGTGAGACATAGGATTTTATTTTTGTTTATTTAGAGATACGGCACAATAACAGTTAAACCCTTGTACCCAACTAATTTGCAAACCTCCATATGCCTTTAAGATGTGGGAGGAAACCAGTGCACCTGGAGGAAACCCCATGGTCATGGGGAGAACATACAAACTCCTTACAGACTGCACTGGGAATTGAACCTGGGTCACTGGTGCTGTAAAGCATTACACAAACTTTAATGCTACTTTGCCACCCTTAAGTGTTTGGCCAAACAGTGCAAGTTTTTTGGAATCCATCTGGTCTGTTAACCTTCCATATGGTGGGTAGGGAATTGTGTATTCTAGAAGGAGGAAAGACAGGCCTCCAGGACCCAAGGCTGAGAAAGGCATTAGGTTATCTTGATAATCAAATTGGTTTGACTTGTATTCAGTACAATCAAAAATTATGCTTCTCTCAAAACTCGGTTGAACATTTTTTATAGTTATTTGAATTTGAAGGCCAGTGAATGATTAATGCTCATTTATGAAATTACTCAGCACCACTTTGAACTTTCAAATCCATTACCATATCACTTGGTCATTCCTCTCCAGTTATTATAGTTCTTAGATCCCATCCATTGTCTCCCTATCACCCTAAGTTCTCACTGGCATCACGTCTTTGAGAGCTACTTTAAACTGTTCATGGCCAAATAACCATGAATTGCATTCTTAGCCACACTAAGGAACTGAATACTGCCTTATTCCTCAAAAGACAATGTGCATGAACCTTATGTATCAACTACAGCCCCACAGCTATGGTGCTGCAGCATTAAAACCAGGACCAACAGGTTAGGGACAATTTCTTCCACCAAGCCATCTGACTGATTAATTAATGCTGATACAATCATAATTCTATGCTATATTGACTGTCCTGTTGTACATACTATTTATTACAAATTAATATAAATTGCACATTGCACATTCAGATGGAGATGTGACAAAAAAAATTTTACTCCTCATGTATGCGAAGGATGTAAGAAATAAATCAAATTCAATTCAAACCTGAATTTTCAATCCAAGTATTAAGTACAGAAGAGAATGAGGGAGTTGCTGATGGAAATATATGATGGGCACAGATAGGGTAAATATTGAGAAATTTTTCTCCATTGGAGAATCATCTAAAAGTTGAAACCATAGGTTTAAGATGATTAATGTTAATGGGAAATAAGGATTTTTCTTTTCACTCAGAGAGTGATTACAATCTGTTTGAGAAAGTGGTGGAAGCAGGTACTTACAAAATTATCTGCGAGAGCACTTGAATCACCAAGGAATAAAAGGCTATGAACCAATTGTTAGTAAACGGGATTAGAATAGATGAGTACTTGACCAGTGACATGGACATGAAAGAATGAAGGCCTGAGTGACAGGCTTGTTTCTACTCTGTGTGACCCTGGTTCAAACTTCAAAGCAAATTTATTAGCAAACTATTCAGTATATATGTCACCACATATAACCCTGAGATCAATTTCCTTGTGGGTGTGACAAGGTTGAAATCTGTTCAATATAGTTATAAATAATTGTTCAAATAATTTTTTAAAAAGAGCTTAAATGTTTATTTAATGTGAATATCATTTCATATTGAAAAACAAAAGGAAGATTTATTTAAAACATGCAAATGTATTTAGTTGAAAATTCTGAGTGCAAGGAATTCTTTTATAGTGTTCGGCACTAAATCTGCCATTGACTTGTAAGGGCTTGCATTCAATTTTCAGCATGTGATTGTTTACTCATTTCTGCCAGAATGCCTGGGGAAGTGACCAGTGCATGAACAGTACCACTTTTACCATGTATAACCTTGAGATAAATTTCCTTTTGGGCATACTCAATAAATCCATAATAGAAACAATGAAAGACCACACCAACAGGGTGTTCAACTAGTGTGCAAAAGACAAAAAAACTATGCAAATACAAAAAGAAAGAAATAATAAATAAATAGATAAATAAACAAATAAATAAATAAATAAAAAGAAAAAAGAAAGAAAGAAAGAAAAACATGATATGATATGAAGAGTAGTTGAAAGATAGTCCATAGGTTGTGTGAACATTTCCATGATGGGGCAAATTAAGTTGAGTGAAGTTATTCCATTTGGTTCAAGAGCCTGATGATTGAGGGGTAATAACTGTTCCTGAACATGGTGGTGTGAGTCCTGCTGTTCCCGTATCTTCTTCCTGCTGGCAGGAGCAAGAAAAGACCATGTCCTGGGTCGTGAGTGCCCCTGATGATGGGTGCTGCTTTCCTGCAACAATGTTCTGTGTAGATGTGCTTAACAGTGGGAAGGGTATTACCCATGACGTATCCACAACTTTTTGTAAGATTTTCCTAAAAGGTGTGAGACGGTTGGTTAATAAGCTCTAGTGTATAGATTGGGTGGTGGGTGAAAATTACAATAAAACTCAATTAATCTGTAATCCTATTGTTTGGAAATTCCAATGGTTGAATGATCCAGTTCCAATGATCTGCCTCCCTGGATCCCTTGTTCACTCATACATCAGACTGCGTTCCCTTCAAAATCACTGGTTCTCTGTTTTCTGTGCTCTTTTTAATCCTTTTTTAAAAAAAAAATAAGTCATTATGCCACTGTGTAAGAACCAAAAGTAAATGAATTAAAATCATGTTAGTGTATTAACAGTTGTCCAGAAAAATCTACCAGCCAGGCACCACCCAAGTCCCAAAAGTACCTGGTTATTAGAGGGAAAATGGTGGGAAATGCAACTGCTCTATGAGCCAGTATAGACATGACTGACTAAAATAATTTCTTTATCTGTCAATGAAATATGAAAATGTTGAATATTATGAAGAATTGTGAACAAAGTTTTGGAACTGGTGTTGTTATTCTTCCTTGAATTAATTGCAAAAGCAACAGTGACAATATAATAAAAGTTGTATGAAGCACCAAGTTCTCTTATAACACTTGATGTCTAGATTTATAAAGCATGACAGAGTAAAATAATAGTATTTGCATCAGAACACTTCTTTCAGCACTCACATCAATACAGGTGACAGAGACGGCAAAACCCTTGTCTCAGTGCTGCACTTCATGAAATGGTACAAGAAATTCTGAAGACATAGTTGCTATGGTAACTGGTAAGGTTGTGTGAACTATTACCTAAAGGATGCAAATCCCTTAGGTCCTTCTCAATACAATACACCCACTCTTAATAACATTCTGTCAGCAGTGGCATGATTTATTTCCAGCAGCATTTTCTGTAGATTTAACAAAATCAAGAATGTTCTAGTCTTATTCTTAGGCATTTCAAAGTGTGAAATTTCACAGCAAATCCACGTTTAGCGACCTTAAAAAAAATCATGCAAGATTTTTATTACCTTTCTGAGAAATGGCACCATTCTTAATTTGGCTGTATCATTTTTGGCTAAGTTCCCTCCTTCCTTTGGTTGTGTAATTTTTGGCTTAAGTTCCCCAGGCATTTACAGCCAATCTCATACTTTGTCAAAGTTTATATCAAGAAAACAGCAATGAATTTAGATACCAGGTGCAGTAGCACCAGAGATCTGATAATATGTCCATAAAAGTGCCTTACAATTTTTTTGCTATTATATTTTTCGTGCTTTCTGAAAAATGGAATACATTTTCAATTTTGCTCACTTCTGCAAATCAGAGAATTTGTCTGTATTCACACAGAGGATCTTCAACCTGAAATATTAGCTCTGTTTCTTTTTTCACAGACTTGCTGAGTGTCACCAATATTTTCTATTTTGATTTAGCAGCATATGCTGGTTGTAATTTGCTACTGAAATTTGTTTCCATTTGAGTACAATTTGCTATCGTTATTGTACTGTAGGTAACTGAGAATGGTTTGACCTTGATGTCAGTGAATATAAGCAAGAATTTCTTCAATTCTTGGAGTATATTCAATTTCAATTTAATTGCAATTCATCCTAATATACATTTACTCAGAAATATTAAGTAATTTATAAAGCATTACAGTGCCTCATGAATGTTTTGGAACTGTCATAAAGATTATTTTTCAATTACAAAAAGAGCAATATAATAAACATACTTTCTTAGTAAAATAAACAAAGTTCTGAAGGAATTCAGAAGGTCAGGTAAGTGTTGACGTTGCAGGCTGATGAAATGTTGCGGCCCAAAATGTTGTACTCCTTTCCATAGATGCTACCTGACCTGCTGAGCTCCTCTAGAATTTTGAGTGGGTTACGTGGGATTTCCAGCATCTGCAAAACCTCTTGTGTTTAAAATACATTTTCTTTATAGTGAGACAGCAAACTCGAATTTTGTAATAGTGATCGCAGTACTTGATAGGTTTATTGAGATTGTCATAGCCAGGGGAGTGGGGTGTTAGTTGAGATAACCTCCCACTACCTATTAAATGATTGCAATGGCTTGTGTCTCAAATTGCCTCTGACAACCAAGTCCACCATATCTTGGCATTCACAGTGGCTTCGTTATTAAGCCCAACAAAACGGTTTCTACTGACAAGAGTAGGGGTAAAGGTGGTTTATAAGTGCCTTAAAACGAATCAGTTTGGGCAGATGGGGCTAGCTCGTCATGGTTGGCAGCTCTTCCAGGAGAAGGAAAAATCTGATCTCAAACTTCCATTGCCTTGTGGTCATATCAACTCATGGGGAAGGCTTTGGGAGTAAATTCCAAGGAAAAGTCCAGAGCTGGAGTCCCTAAGGCATTTCTATTCTGACTGGCAACTCCTGTGATGCTGCTAGTGCAAAGCTGTATTGGTCTCTGCTGTTCATTTGGATTCACTGGCTGCGTGGAGATGTTGCGCCTGCAACATGAGCAACAGCTTGCTTTCCATATCATACTGCCCTGGCTTGCATATCTAGAGAGATAGAATGCAACATCCATGGTTAACCCCGACCAGTGGATGCCTCAAGTACTTCATACTTATCTTTCACAGATAGACTTGTGTTTCTAGGTGGGAGAAAGAGTCTATGGTAGAGCAGAAACTGGAATACCATAGAAGCCATCACTTAGATCCAGCTGTTCCCAACTTTTTTTTATGCCATGTTTCAATGCCATTAAGCAGAGGGTTTGTGGACCACAGATTGGAAACCCCCGCCTTGATGGTATCTTCACTCACCTTCTGTAGCCAATCAGCACACCGCCATTTGAAACAGAAGCATGTTTAATATTAGTAAATTGGGCTCACAAATACTAAATAAGCTCATACTCTAAATGGTGGTTACAAACAAACGGCAAACGCAAAGTGCACTGCAGATGCTGGGGTCAAAGCAACACGTACAACACGCTGGAGGAACTCAGCAGGTCGGGCAGCGTCCGTGGAATCGAACAGTCAACGTTTCGGGCTGAGACCCTTCGTCAGGAATGAAAAGGGAGGGGACAGGGGCACTATAAAGAAGGTGGGGGGGGGGGAAGGTGCCAAGGAGAAGGCTGGGAGGTTCCAGGTGAAAAACCAGGAAGAGGAAAGATCAAGGGGCGGAGGAGGGGAAGCAGGGAGGGGATAGCCAGGAAAGGGGAAGAAGGAATGTAAGGGGAAAGCACTATGGGTAGTAGAAGGCGGCAGAATCATGAGAGAGGTGATAGGCAGCTGGAGGAGGAGGCAGAGTGAAACTGGGATGGGGGAAGGAAGGGGGAGACAATTACCAGAAGTTGGAGAATTCAATCTTCAAATGAAGATAAATGGCATATCTGCTGTTCAGTCATTGGCTCTTTGTCTGGTAAACAAACAGCCTATTCTGTCACTTGATCACAAGACAAAAGTGATATGAGCAGTAAGGCCATTCAGCCCATTGAATCTGCTCCACCATCTGGCTCCATCTGGCTAATTTATTATCTCTTTCAATCCCATTCTCCTGCCTCCTCCCTGTAACCTTTGATACCTGAGTAATCAAGAACTGATCAACTTCTGATTTAGATACACTCAATGACTTGGCATCCACAGCTGTCAGAGAAATGAATTGCAGATTCTCAATTCTCTGGTAAAATAAACTTGTCCTCATCTCTGTTCTAGATGGATGCTCCTCTATTCTGAGACTGTGCCCACTGGTCCTAGACTCATTCACTACAGGAAACATCCTCCCCACATCCACTCCATCTGGGCCTTTCAATATTCGATAGATTTCAATGAGATCTCCTTTCATTCTTCTAAACTTCAGTGAACACAAGCCAAAGCCATCAAATGCTCCTCATATGTTAACTCTTTCATTCCCAGAATCATTCTCCCAAACTTTTCTGGATGTTCCCCAATGCCAGCACATTCTTTCTTTTATAAAGGGACCAAAATTGCTCACAATAGTCTAAATGATGCCTCGACAGTGCCTTATGAAGCCTCAGCATTACATCTTCGCTCTTATTTTAGTCCTCTTGAAATGAATGCTAACATTGCATTTGCCTTCTTTATTACTGATTCAACCTAGAAGTTAACCTTTAGGGAATCCTGCACAAGGACTCCCAAGTCCCTTTACATATCTGATTTTTAAAATTTTCTCACTGTTTAGAAAACAGTCTGTTCCCTTATCCTTTCTTTAGAGTACTCCTTTAGTAGGCAATATACCTTCATTTTATAAATACAGTTCTGTGGTGATATAGTTCTGATTAACTTTTTTATATATGATAAGGTTGGCTTGGAGTTGGGTTGTGGGAGGGTGGGGTGGTAGCTAACTTTATATGATTCTACTATGGGTGCTTTTCTTAATTGTTATGAACAATACTTTTGATATGTTTGTTTTTCACTGTAAAAACCTCTTTTTAAAATTGTTTTGTTGCATTGTAAAAATGCATAAAAAATAAAAGAATACTCCTTCATCTCTGGGAAGTCTCCATCCTGCACCTTCTAAATGTCCCCCAGAAATGCCAGCCATTTGTGCTCTGCCGTCATCCCCTGCTAGCATTTCTTGCTATCCACTTTGACCAGTTCCTCTCTCATTCCCCTCTAATTCCCTTTACTCCACTGTAATACTGATACATCTGACTTTATCCTCTCCCTCTCAAAATGCAAGACGAATTCTATCATAATGTGATCACTGTCTCCTAAGGGTTTCTTTACCTTAAGCTCCCTAATCCAATCTGGGACATTACACAACACCCAGTCCAGAATGCCAACCACAAGCTGCTCTAAAAAGCCATGTCATAGGCCTTCTACAATTTCCCTTCACCGGGACCCAGCAGAAACCTGATTTTCCCAATCTACCTGCATATTGAAATCTCCCATCATGGTATGAAAATGGCCGCTCAGTAATTTCTACACAGCAAAATGCAAATAGGGCAGCTGTCTGCAGAAGGTCCTTTGCTGATGAGCCCCCTCACTTTGCTTATCAATGTTGACTCTGGCAGCTGACTAGAAACCAGTTTACTCATCTGTCTACCATCATACTCTATCATTGATAAGCTAAGAACATTGCATAATTAGGAGGCCATCATAAACCAGGTGAATACAGATGAATTTCCCCTAATATTCTTCAGTGATACACTCTCCCATGAAAGTCCAAGAGGATTCCTATCTTTGGATGTCTGGTATGTGTGCATGAGTGGTTCACAGATAAGAGAAGGAATAGTTTGAGATAATGGAGTGAAATGTAATGTAGAGGGATATGGTAGCATAACAGTTAAATTACTTGACCTTTGGCAGATGTGAAGTATAAATTCACATAACAAAATAAATCTGGCCATTATCAATGTTGACCAGAAAATGAATGAAATATTGGAAAAATATAACTGATTCCTCATTTTGCTAAGGGAAAGAAATGTGCTATTTAATGATAATGAGTTAATGACTCCAAAGCCTCTGCAATTGTAATTCATAATTACTATTACCCAAGGCAAAATAAATCAGCACAACTCAATGTTCCACGTATAGCCGGAGAAGAAAACTATATTATTGGCAAGGAAGTCATGATATAAAAAGACAGCTAAGTAAAGAGTTAAAGTCAGTAACCTATATTCCATATTTTTAATACATTTTCTCATTCACTTGCTCCTATAAGGTGATTCATACCTCAAATCAGGATTCTGATTGGGACAGAGCTATGTAGTTCCATCTTATTAAAATCTCATATTAATAGTCAATCTTTTACCTAAGTCCACACTTCGTGCTATTTCATCTCAAAAAAAGTTACAGGTAGTTATTTCTATTCTCTTACCCAAATTTTCTCATTGGCATTACCTCTACACATGTGAATGGACAGTGTTTGACCAAGGAGCACTATCTATTGACACATGATATTGACGTGAAACATGGCTGTTCATTAGGTATATGAATTTGTCTTGCTGTTCAGATATGAATTGTGAACATATTATAACTATTGCAAGTATGAAGAAAAGCACTTTACCTTGCACCAGGCTTGTTGCAGCTTTCTGGACTCAATACTGACTTCTGCAACTTAAGGCAATTTGATTTTCCTGTTTATATCCATCTAAGCCATGGCCAGGTTGTTTAATTTCTTTTCCTGTGGCAGTGGAGATGTCAAGCTTGACCTGCCAGGCTTGTCTTCCAGTTGTTCAATTTGCAAATTATACATTGATTTTTTGTTTGTTTGTTTATTTAGGGATACAGCACAGCAATAGGCCCTTTGGTTTAATCAGTCTGTGTCACCCAATTACACCCATGTGACCAAATAACTCACAATTCTGTATGACTGTGGAATGTGGGAGGAAACCAAAGCACCCAATGAAACCCATGTGGTGCAATGAAATTGTATAAAATCATTACAGACAGGGTGTGAATTGAACATGTATCACTGGTGCTTTCCTTTTTTCTTTATTCTCAGTCTCTGGAAGCTCCCATTCATTCATCAGAAAGGTAAACTTTGTTTTTCCTGGTCTAACTCTATCAGAGGCATCCCCCTTGCCACACTTTCTCTAACTTAAAATGCTTCTCTGGTCTCCTTCCCAGTTCTGAGGGTGTTCAACCTGAAATTTTAACTCTTTCACCTCCCAGAGATGTGGCCTGAAATGCAGATTATTTTCAGTATTTTTCTGTCAGAAAACCAGCATTTGCACTTCTTTTCTGATGCTCAAGGACATGCAGCTGCATTGATTTTCTCACGACATGTTATGGAGGAATCTAGAATTATTGCAATGTTAACACGGCTCCTGTTTCTCCTGCAGGGACTATTGGTTAATTTGTAATTGGCTTATTATGATCACATGTGCAGTGAAACATTCATTTGCATGCCATCCAGGCAGATCGTGCCATACATAAGAACATTGATGTAGTACAAGATCAAAATAATAAGAGAATGCAGAAAAATATTTTCTTTGAATGAACACCCCCATTCCAATATTTATTATTGTGTGCAGAACAGCTATGATCGTCAACAAATGTTTTAGTGAGATTTTGACAGTCAATGTAGTACACAGCCTTCAGCTTCACAAAGCAGGCTTTCATGGATTTGTTAGTCATGCTGGCAAGATGAAACCATTTCTTTTCCAAACTGTAGCAGGCTGTGTTAGAAGATCTGACAGACAAGATGCAGCACTGCAGCCCAAGCGCATTGCATGCAGTCAGCAGGCAATGTATGTTCTCTGACAGCCCTTTTTATATATTTCTGCAGCACTCTTGCGTCACTGGCAGACTGGTGATCTCTCTCTTCCATGAGGTTGTCACAAAATTTGAGGACAAATCACCCCTTTCCTTATTTTACTGCACTTATTAGGTGACTCCTACCATTATTACTTATTGCTCTAGGGCAGTTCGGTAAAATCACCTCATAAATTAGAACAATCCAAGATTTTTTTGTACTTTTATGAGAATTCTAAGCAAGCTAATACAAATCTGATTTCAAGAAAACATATTTGTAGTTTCCTTGGGTCTTCAGGGTAAAACAGGACTTGATATCAAAGATAAACGAGAATAATAAGGGAATTGCAGGCGAAGAATATTTTCAATATATTTTTTTAATTTTACTTTGAAACTGACTTATTGCTATCATTATTAAGACCATAGTAGATAGAAGTTATTTGGTGGCATCTTGAAATGATAAAACTTGTTATGTGACCCAGAGCTTTGCTCAGCCCTGTGAGCAATTTCCTCTGTCTGGCAGTATGCTGGTTCTATCTGTAACAGCAGGATTAAATTCTGGTTACTGCTTTAATTTATACAAAGCAACTATAGTTGGTGATAAATTTGAACCCATGCAGTTTGAGTAATTTTAAACATGGTTTCCAAATTTTCCAACATTCATACTGTCATTGTGTTTACAATACTGAAAAGGCCATTCAGCCCACCATGTGCATGCTGGTCTTTTGTTCATCTGCCCATATTCAATCTGATTGCTTTAGGTCCATATCCTTCTATGTAATGCTTTTTCATGTCTGCTAAATGTCTCTTAAATAAAGTGATTTTACATCAGTCTATCACAGCCTCTGGCTGCAAGTTCCAAATCTCCAGTGCATTCAGTATGGAAAAAGATCCTTAAAATCCCAAACACAAGAGATTTGTCAGATGCTGGAAATTGAGACTAACACACACATGAAATGCGGATCAGGCAGCATCAGTGCTGGCAAGAATTAAAGAATCAACATTCCGGGCTGATAAATCAGGGCTGCAAAGGAAGGGGAAGAAGCCAGAATAAGTAGCTGAGGGCTGGGTGGGGGGAGGTGAGGGAAAGAGTACAAGGTAGAATATGATAGGTGAAGCCAGGTAATGGGGAAGGGTAAGGAAGTGAGGGGAAGGGGATTGAATAAAAAGCTGGGAGGTGATAAGTAGAAAAGGTAAAGGGCTGAAGAAGAAGGAACCTGAGAAGAGAGTGGACCATGGGAGAAAGGAAAGGAGGAAATCCCCTTTAACTTTTTTCCTCTTACCTTCAACCTATGACCCCACCCCTGAGAAAATTATTCTATCTATCCTGTCAATGCTTCTTATAATTTGACTCCATCAGGTCACCACTTCGTCTTCAACTCTTCGGGAATGGTTGTCAGACATTATTTCTGATACAGTTTGATTCAGTCAATGCCCTTTAAAGCCAGCTTATTAAAGCGAGCAATGCATCATAACTTATTAGTATTGAAGTTAATATTGTTAATTGAATTGGCTTCCTCCACCCCTGCAGCTGTGTGCTAAATGTGCAACTGTGATGTTTGCTGTCGACTTTCATGCATGTATATTTTGTACGAATCTTAATTCATGTTGTCTTTCATTTAGTTGCATCATTCTCACCTCGAGATCAGATTGATATTAATTCAATGCTATTTGAGAGATTTGAGCACATAATCTGGACTGACAACTCATAAAACTGAGAGGGAAATTAAGGCAGCCATTTATTGGATCCAGGTTTAAATGCATCCTTCTCTGACAGACATAAATGGTGCCAAGGGACTGTTCATAAAATGATAAAAAAAATTCTCACAATTCTCTTTATTGACAGCGCTGGGGGATAAAAACATCTTGTTATTTATCATCTTGCTCACTTCCGTCTAGCTGCACATTGACTGAATGCTCCATTTCATAACATTATAAAGATACACAGTGGTCACTTAATTAGTTACCTTCCAAAAGTAGCCATTGATTGTATGTTTGTGTCTTCTGCTACTGTAGCTCATCCACTTCGAACTGTTGTGCATTGAGAGCTGTTTGGTGTGTTTGAATGCTGGCACAGATAGACTGAAAGGACAGGGTGTTGGGATCCAGGACAAGAGCTGATTTTGCTCGTTCTTCTCAATGGTCACTCCTCTCTCTATGGCGCTGAGGCTATGAAGACTGCCCTGGCAGCTGTGTTCCTTGCCTGCTAATATAATGAACTGATAAGGAAGGCTTTGGGCCTACTTTGGGTTGCTCCTAGGTTCGGATTTGAGGACCAAATTTTGATTTGTAATGTCGTTCACTTCAATTGTTTTCATTTGTATTTTTTTTCTTTCTCCTACACATCGACAGCTGGTCTTTCATTTTCTTTTCTTTAACTGGGCTCTTTTACGTTTCTTGCTTTGTGGCTACCTGAGAGTAAGCAAATCTCAAGGTTGTGTCATTTATACAGTAAATGTACTTGAATCTTCTTCACACCACTGTTGTAATGCGAGGTTATACTGTCGCCTTCCTGTCAGCTTGAACCAGTCTGGCAATTCTCCTCTGACTTCTCTCATTAGCAAGGCATTTTTGCCCACAGAACTGCATGCAGCTCCCTGTATAGTTTTTTTGTACCATTCCCTGTAAACTCTGGAGACTAATGTATGTGAAAACCCCAAGAGGTCAGCAGTTTCTGAGGTACTCAAACCATCCCATCTGGCATCATCAATCATTTCATGGTCAAAGTCACTTAGATCAGATTTCTTCCCAGTTGTGGTCTGAACAACAACTAAATATCTTGACCATGGCTGCATGGTATTATGTACTGAATTGCTCCCACATGATTGGCTGATTAAATATTTGCATAAATGAGCAGATGTACAGGTATGCCTAATAAATTGGCCATTCCGTACATTCTAAAATATTGGGCGACATTTTAATTTGGAGCTATGCAAATGATCCGGTAGCAAGCAGGATATCAGAATTTCAGTTAATGATTAGAATTTTCTCAACTCATTAATTACATTATTATTGCAATAGGGGAATCCCAGTCAACTGTTTCATGGGAATTATGACAACATGCAAGTTAATTTCAGAGAACATTTACCTCTGAGAAGGAGGCTGGGGAATTAAGAGAGGACTATGCAGATAATCTGAAGCATGTCAGTCTCAGGAACGTGGAAATGCAAGATATGTTAGTCTATATTAGAACGGATAAATTCCCAAGTTGTGATGAAATCTATACTAGCAAGATTGCTGGGGCTTCAAAAAAGAATTTTACATCTGTTTGAAACATTTTAGAGGTAACAGAATATGGGAGGATAACAAATCTCAAAACTTAGTAGGGATGAGCCTGGTTACCACAGGCTGAGGAGTCTCACTCAATCAAAGTCTGAATTTCAATCTCAAAGTAGCATATGGTGACATATCTGTACTGTAATAAATTTACTTATAATTTGCTTTGAGTACATTCTTGAATCAACAGTCTTTTTATCTGTTGTCTGGATATTATTAGATCATAAACCATAAGACATATTGTATGAGCAAAATTGGGCCATTCATATATTGAGTCTGAACCATCAAATGCCTCCTGTTAATCAGCTAATCTTCTATTCATGATAATAGCTTTCCTGTAATACCACGAGCTCTTCTCTTGACAAGCAGCCTCATGAGCACACCTTTCCAAAGGCCTTCGGAAAATCTAAGTTTACAACATCCAGTGACTTTCCTTTGTCAATCCTGCCTCTTACTTCCTCAAAGAATTCCAACAAATTTGTCAGGTAAGATTTCCCCTTAAGAAAATCATGTGGACTGTGGCCTATTTTATTGTGTGCCTTCAAGTACCCCGAAACCTCACCCTTAAAAATGGACTCCAACAGCTTCCTAACACTGAAGTCAGGCTAAGTGGCCTATCATTTCCTTTCTTCTACAGTCGTCCCTTCTTAAAGAGTGGAGTGACATTTACAAATTTCCAGTCCTCTGCAACCACTCCAGAATCTAGTGATTCTTAAAAGATCAATCTCTTTAGCTACCTCTTTCAGAACCCTGTGATGTTGACCATCTGGACCTGGTTACTAATCTACCAACACATATTTTAGCTTCCCAAGCGCCTTCTCCATAGAAAAATCAACTACACTCACATCTGCCCCCTGGCACTCTCAAACTTCTGTCATACTGCTCGTGTCTTCCACAATGAAGACTGATGCAAAATACTTATTACGATTATCCTCCATTACTTTGTCCCTCATTACTACCTTTCCAGCATCATTTCCCAGTGATCCAGTATCCACTCTCATCTCTCTTTTACTCTTTTTATATCTGAAACCACTGTTGGTATCCACTTTTATGTTATTGGCTAGCTTACTCTCATTGCTGAAGATTCTAATGAGCAGGATTTATGTTCATTTGAAAAGGCAGGGACTTCAGAAGGAGGCATTGTTCGATGCATCAGAAAAACATTTCTCACAAATCTGGTCACAAGAGTTTTCCAAGGAAATGAATCCTTCAAACCAACTAGGCTGATGGTGATGCTCCTCAGTGACTATCACATTTGCTAATTCAACATAGAAACATAGAAAAACTACAGCACAATACAGGACCTTCAGCCCACAAAGCTCTGCCGAACATGTCCTTACCTCAGAAATTACCTAGGGTTACCCATAGCCATCTATTTTTCTAAGCTCCATGTACCAGTCCAGGAGTCTCTTGAAAGACCCTATCGTTATCGCCTCCATCACCATCACCAGACGCCAATTCCACGCTCTCACCATTCTCTGCGTAAAACAAAACTTACCCCGACATTTCCTCTGTACCTACTTCCAAGCACCTTAAACCTGTGCACTCTCGTGCTAGCCATTTCAGCCCTGGGAAAAAGCCTCTATCAACATGATCAATGCCTCTCATCATCTTGTACACCTCTATCAAGTCACCTCTTGTCCTCTGTCGCTCCAAGGAGAAAAGGCCGAGTTCACTCAACCTATTCTCATAACATATGCTCCCCAAACCAGGCAACATCCTTGTAAATCTTATCTGCACCCTTTCTATGGTTTTCACATCCTTCCTGTAGTGAGGCGACCAGAACTGAGCACAGTACTCCAAGTGGGGTCTGACCAGGGTCCTATGTAGCTGTAACATTACTTCTCAGCTCTTAAACTCAATCCCACGATTGATGAAGGGGAGTGCACCTTATGCTTCCTTAACCACAGAGTCAACCTGCGCAGCAACTTTGAGTGTCTTATGGACTCGGACCCCAAGATCCCTCTGATCCTCCACACTGTCTTATCATTAATACTATATTCTGCCATCATATTTGATGAACCACCTCACACCTATCTGGGTTGAACTCCATCTGCCACTTCTCAGCCCAGTTTTGCTTTCTGTCAATGTCCCGCTGTAATCTCTGACAGCACTCCACACTATCCACAACACCCCTAACCATTGTGACATCAGCAAATTTACTAACCTATCCTTCCACTTAATCCTCCAGGTCATTTATAAAAATCAAGAAGAGTAGGGGTCCCAGAACAGATTCCTTAGGCACACCACTGGTCACTGACCTTGATGCAGAATATGATCCATCTACAACCACTCTTTGCATTCTGTGGCCAAGCCAGTCCTAGATCCACAAAGCAATGTCCCCTTGAATCCCATGCCTCCTTACTTTTGTCAATAAGCCTTATATGGGGTACCTTATCAAATGCTTTGCTGAAATCTATATACACTACATCTAGTGCTCTACCTTCATCAATGTGTTCAATCACATCCTCAAAAAATTCAGTCAGGCTTGTAAGGCATGACCTGCCTTTCACAAAGCCATGCTGACTCTTCCTAATCATATTATGACTATCTAAATGTTGCCTCACAGGATCTTCTCCATCAACTTACCAACCACTGAAGTAAGACTCTCTGGTCTTTAATTTCCTGGGCTATCTCTACTCCCTTTCTCGAATAAGGGAACAACATCTGTAACCCTCCAATCCTCCGGAACCTCTCCCGTCCCCATTGATGATGCAAAGCTCACCGGCAGAGGCTCAGCAATCTCCTCCCTTGCCTCCCACAGTAGCCTGGGGTACATCTCATCCGGTCCCGGTGACTTATCCAACTTGATACTTTCCAAAAGCTCCAGCAGATCCTCTTCCTTAATATCTACATGCTCAAGCTTTTCAGTCCACTGTAAGGTGCATTATATTAGGTGCATATCACTCTACTCATAGAACATAGAACACAGAACAGTACATCAATGTACAGGCCCTTCAGCTCACAATGTTGTGCTGATATATATGTAAATGTACTCTATGGCCAATCCATCCCCATCCTCCTACATAGCCCATAACTCTCCTTTTCCTTATATCCATGTGCCTAACTAAGAGTCTTTTTAATGTCTGTTTTGTATTGGACGCCACCAGTATGTTGCAGGCACCCACCACTATCTGTGTAAAGAAAAATCTATCTCTGACATCTTCCCTCAACTTTTCTCCACTCACCTTAAATGGATGTCCTCTGATATTGTTTTGCTATTCTTGGAAAACAGTGCCAGCTGTCCAGTTCACCGACGTCTCTCATAATCTTATACAGCCCTATCAAATCACCTGTCATCCTCTGTTACTCCAAAGGAAAAGCACTCAGTCAAGGAACTTTTCCTCTCTGGATGTTTCCTAATCCAGGCATCATCTTGGTAACTCTATCTCCTCTGTACCTTCTTTTCTTGTGATCACAAGACCCTGTTAGATACGGTAATGTACAATACTGCAAGACAATTTCACTGGTTCATTGGTGAGGTGGATGGCAGGGGAAATACCTGGCTTTGTTGCGCTGGTGAGATGCACATGTCACGGGGTTTCCTGTTGCAAGAGGTGTGCAAGAGTCTATCCTGGGTTGGGGGTTGGCCCATTCTGTTGGTACTGCCCTCCAGTATTCACTCAGTGGAACACAAGTGTTCATCTGCAACTGTAGTAGCATGTGATAAAGAACTACTGTGTGCTTGTTGGTGTAGAAACATGGCTCCAAAACAACATCCCATGCACCATCAATCCACTGGCAATGCCACTTAAGCACTTGGGCTATATTCTATTTCTGTGATGTTTTTCTGCAATCATAACTCATGAGCTATGTGTGTAATGTGCTGTATGTGACTGTGTGTACTGAGTTTTGCATCTTGGTCCTGGAAGAATGCTGTTAAAACATTAAGGCTTCCACATCCTTTCTATAATGAACTGAACACAATTCTCCATGATCACCTGGTAAAAGTCCTGCACAGCTGCAACATGACATCAAGTCTTATACACAATGCCTTGCATGCTGTGCGCCTTATTCACAGCATACCTCTATCACTATTTTCTGGGAGTTATTAATATGTACTCTAATGCTTTTCTGTACATCATCTCTCCTGAGGGCACAAATTAAAGATGAGTGGACACAAACCTAAAGGAGATCTGGGGAGAAGGTTTTTTACACAGAAGGAGTTGAATATCTGGAACAAGTTTCGAGAGGAGACAAATATGATGTTTAAAAGACATTTGGATAGGAAATGTACAAAGGTAAATGGACTGAACGTGGGTAAATGGGATTATTGCAGATAGATGGCACAGAAAAGGTGGACCTTAAGGATCCAACTCTCTGCTATACAATTCTATGATTGTATGATAAAAGCTGAACAATCTGGAGATGTTAAGAGCCACAAAGAGTAATTAAAATGACAAAAGGTTAGGCTGCTTGACTAATCTGTTGGAGTTTTTCGAGGATGTAACCAGGAAGTTAGACGGGGGAGATCCAGTGGATGTAGTGTACCTCGATTTTCAGAAGGCATTTGATAAGGTCCCACATAGAAGATTGGTGGGTAAAATCAAAGCTCAGGGCATCAGAAAACTGGTTGGCAGATAGAAAGCAAAGGGTAGCGGTGAATGGGTGTTTCTCGGAATGGCAGGTGGTGACTAGTGGGGTGCCACAGGGCTCGGTATTGGGACCACAGCTGTTTACCATTTACGTTAACGATTTGGATGAAGGCATAGAAAATAACATCAGCAAATTTGCTGATGATACTAAGCTGGGTGGCAGTGTGACATGTGATGAGGATGTTAGGAGAATTCAGGGTGACTTGGATAGGCTGGGTGAGTGGGCAGATACTTGGCAGATGGCGTTTAATGTGAATAAATGTGAGGTTATCCACTTTGGGAGTAAGAACAGGAAGGCAGATTATTATCTGAACAGTGTAGAGTTGGGTAAGGGAGAAATACAAAGAGATCTCGGAGTTCTTGTTCATCAGTCACTGAAGGTGAATGAGCAAGTGCAGCAGGCAGTGAAGGCGGCTAATGGAATGTTGACCTTTATTACAAAGGGAATTGAGTACAAGAGCAAGGAAATCCTCTTGCATTTGTACAGAGCCCTGGTGAGACCACACCTGGAGTATTGTGTACAGTTTTGGTCTCCAGGGTTAAGGAAGGACATCCTGGCTGTAGAGGAAGTGCAGCGTAGATTCACGAGGTTAATTCCTGGAATGTCTGGACTGTCTTACGCAGAGAGGTTAGAGAGACTGGGCTTGTACACGCTGGAATTAAGGAGATTGAGAGGGGATCTGATTGAAACATATAAGATTATTAAGGGATTGGACAAGATAGAGGCAGGAAATATGTTCCAGATGCTGGGAGAGTCCAGTACCAGAGGGCATGGTTTGAGAATAAGGGGTAGGTCATTTAGGACAGAGTTAAGGAAAAACTTCTTCTCCCAGGGAGTTGTGGGGGTCTGGAATGCACTGCCTCGGAAGGTAGTGGAGGCCAATTCTCTGGATGCTTTCAAGAAGGAGCTAGATAGGTATTTTATGGATACGGGAATCAAGGGATATGGGGACAAGGCAGGAACCGGGTATTGATAGTAATTGATCAGCCATGATCTCAAAATGGCGGTGCAGGCTCGAGGGGCCGAATGGTCTACTTCTGCACCTATTGTCTATTGTCTATTGTAAAAGGATTGGAGTATCTTTTTGCATTTCTGTTTTCTAAAGGCATTATGGGGATTTTCAATGAGCTGGTTTACTGATCTTGTTAATGCCACTTGGGAATTATAGTGCCAAAAAGTAAAAAGTAATTTTAATCTTATGAGATGGATCAAAAGCTGGCTTCTGTACAACAATCACTGCACAGTCTTTTGCAATGTTACTAATGCTAAGTTTTTTTTAGAATTAGTTTCTAATATACAGAAATTGTGGAATGTTAAAATAACAAGATTAATATGGATTTTTGTGGAATAAGTAAAACTGGATTAACAATAGTTTGGATTTTATTGGGAAATATCAACAGTTCTATATCAAACTGCTCATATTTCTTAGAAGAATATCTGTGATTTTTGGACTTGCATATAAATGTTTCTATTCCAGGCAACAGGTGAGCTCTACCAGCCATTTTCCACATGCACTCTTCCACTGAACTCTCCAGGAAGCTCATAACCAATGTGACCCTTTATATTGCTACTATACTTGGGAAACTGCCCTTGGATTCAGTGGTAGGTGAGGTAAGTCATGTGAGCTGTAAGCAACTGATATCATTCTGGAATGTACAGTTGTAAGAAAGAAGTTGAATAATTTCATTTAAAACTATTTACAATTTTAATAATTACTTTGTATGTGTTTTAAGTGTGTCTTTACTTTTAAATCATTCCTAAAATGTTTTAATCCTTTTTATTTACTTCCAACATTAAAAAAATAGCATTAGAGATTAACACGAGATCTAAAATCCTGAGGTGTTTTACATCCAGCAAGGCAGGGATTGGATCTTGCTTACTGTCAAAGGACGTCAGAGATACTTCATAAATAAGGATTGTTTTGCAGTCTAATTATGCCAATCTATTGCAACATTGGAAGTTCTGCCACTCGTAGGGTCTTCCCAAGGCCTCTTTTCATCAGCAATATTGCAATGTTGAATTTGACTTCAGTAAAATCAGTCTATTGGTGATTGTGGATAAGGAGTATTAAATAAAGGGCCTATCACTGTAAAATCTGGGCTCGTATATTTGGATATACATCCTGAATTTTTACCTCTCAATCTTCTTCAAATCAAATTATAATATATTTTAAAATATTTGTGTATATTAATGTATTGCTACCAGCATTCTTGTATTTGCCATACACATAGATTTGTTAAATTATTATAATTTTACACCAGCCATTCTGTTCAAAAGTAAGCAGGTTTATACTGAGTTGTAATTAGTCAGAGTAAAAATAAGTGAAGGACCTGGATTTATTTGGCATAATCTTTGTTGTACAATAGGAAACAATGCAAAAACTGGCAATGTGACAATGCTCAGATTCTGTGTTTTAGTTGTACCTCTATTGTACAGAACATCAAATCTTCTCTTACCCCGCTAAAATCTTGCCTGATGTATTTTATAACCAGTAGACAGGGTCTTAAAAACAGCACCTCAAACAAAGAATTTCATGGATTATCAACTAAGGATTTGGCTCCCACAATTTTAGAATGGAACACAAAACATTCTACACAAAGAGGAAGAGAACTACTGGAATTGTTACGTACCCTTGTCACGTGACTGGGGTTGAAGCTATACTGGACTTGAGGTAATGGTCTTGTGATGGTGGAGTGACGTCATTTTCCCGCCAGTAGAGGTCATGTGACAGGTTTTTTTTACAGGGTATAAAAGGAGGACCCCTCCCTGTGAGGAGGGGTAGTTCGTTGCTGGATTTGCCATGTTGACTTCATGCCACTGCGTGATTTAATGTTATGACACAGTTTAGTTGAAAGATGAAGTTTTATCTAATGCCTAAAGTTTAAAAGGTCATTGCCAGCAGTTTCTTTATAACACTGCTAGTTGAGATTCAGTGGAGAGTGAAGATCGGAGTTCGGGAGATAAAAGATCGAGGAGAATCGATTTCGACAGTGAAACAGGTTCGACCTTGTTTGTTCCTTATTCGGAAGGAATTCGTTGACTGTTCTCGTGTTATCCCTGTGAAACATCAGAAAGGATTGGGAACAGTGTTGTAAAGGAAAGGTCAGTGCCTTTAAGCCGTTTCGTTTCGTAAATTCTTCGTGGGAAAAGTTCGATTTGGGAACCGAAACAACACGACGTGAAAGAGAATTTAAATCGTCTTAAAAAGTCTCTCCCTTCAATAGACCATGAGCATTTTGAACTTTTGGCAATACTACTCTGAAGAACTGTTTTTTTTTTCAACATCGCTTTAAGAACTGTTTAAGCTTCATTGCTTTAAGAACTGTTTAAGCTGCCGCACAGTAGCTGATTTCTGGTTACGTTAGTGATTTGTTTACTTTTGGGGGGGTTTGTTTTCAGTGTTTAATAAACATGTTATTTGTTATAAAAACCCCTGCCTAACTCATATATTTATTGTTGCTTGAATCTGTAACAGAATATCTAATTTCAGAGTGTAGCTGCAGCTGTTTTGTAGATTATATACAGATACTACCAATGTATCAGGTTGTAAATGAAGGCTAGTCTCACTGATGAAGAGATAGCATGATGAATTATTATCCAGAAAAAATAAAAATATAAATGTTATTAATATTTGCTGTACAATAGCAAAACTGTGCTTTCTGCTTCTGTATGATGTAGTATCCAAAACTGCTACATTGTTAATAGCCTTTACATTTATCATTTTATGACAGCAGTAAGTAATTTAATACTTGCCTTGCATAAATTGAAAAGTGCAGACTTCGATTCAAAGTCCAAAAGCTCGAAGTTCAAAGTGAACTTGTTATTAATCTACATGTATGTCACTATATGCAGCCCTGAGATTCATTTTCCTGGGGACATACCCAGTAAATCCAAGAACCATAATAGAATCAATGGAACACAACAAACTGTAATTACAAAAAGAAAGAAATAATTAAAAAAATAAATAAACAATAAATATCCAAAACAAGATGGAGAGTCCTTGAAAGTGAGTCCAGAGATTGTGGGAACAGTTCAGTGATGGGAAGAGTGAAGTTATCCCCACCGGTTCAAGAGCCTGATAGTTCAGGAATAATACTGTTCCTGAACCTGCTGGTGTGAGTCCTGAGGCTCAAGTGCTTTCTTCCTGATGGGCAGCAGTGAGCAGAGACCATGTCCTGGGTGGTGGGGTCCTTGATGATCTTTGCTACTTTCCTGTGACAGTGCTCCATTTAGGTGTGCTGAATGGCAGGAAGGGCTTTACCTACGGTGGTCTGGGCTGTAGCCATCCCTTTTTGTATGATTTTCTTTTCAAGGGCATTGGTGTTTGCATACTAGGCTATGATTAAATTAGTCTCTATACTTTCTACTACACATCAGAATAAGTTTGTATAGGTTTTAGATGTCATGCCAAATATTTCACAAACTTTGAAGGAAGTAGATTCACTGCTATGCTTTTGCCTGATTGCACTTAAGTGCTGGCCCCAGGACAGGTCTTCTGAAAGGATAACACTGAGGAATTTTAAGTTGCTGACCCTCTCCACCTCTAATCCTCTGATAAGTACTGGTTCATGGACCTCCAGCTTCTTCCTCCTGAAGCCAATAATCAGCTCCTTGGTCTTGCTGACACTGAGTGAGAGGTTGTTGTTGTGGCATCACTCAACCAGATTTTCAATCTCCCTCCTATGTGCTGATTCATCTCCATCTTTGATTCAGCCTCCGACAGTGGTGTCATCAACAAACTTGAATATGGCATTGGAGCTGTGCTTAGCCACACAGTCAGATACATAAGGCACAGAGTTTAACAAAACCTCAGTCAAATCATTAGCAATGTGTATTATTTATATGCTGGGAATGTTTTTTTTAAAATACAGGTTTATTAAAACTTGAAGGAATGCATAAATCGTTCCCAACTGACTCATGACAGAGAATATTTATGCCCTGTGCTTATTCATAATACTTAGATCATCATTATCCCAGAGTCACGCCTGTTTTCCATGTGTGGCCTTGGTATTTACTGTGGTGTACACATAGTCTGAGAGAGTAAACCACACCCACTGCACTGGTAAAAGATCCCATTAACGAGTGCTTGTGCTTGAAAGATATTGCTCCATTGTGAGTAACTGACTTGACAGACTGAATGGGCCAAATAGCCTAATTCTGCTCCAATACCTTATGGTTTAACAGCACCTCAAATGATGTGCATCTTTACTGAATTTGACAGTGATCAGAACAATGTACAAATTTCTCAGGTGCCTCTCAAGTAAACCAAAATCTCCCTCCCAAGCAGTAAATTCTGAAGTGCGTGACATGGAATTTTCCAGATGAATCCTTAAACTTGCACCCACCACTCCAGTTCCTACTGAATTTCTTCTCCCCATTTCTGACTATGTTGGTTCAGTCAGCACTGGGGCATGAAAGAATTTTATTCTCAGGGATGTTCAGTGAAGATTATTTGTTTTGTTTCGTGCTGCTTTCATTAGATATACAGAACTCAAACTACACAGGAATCAGGCCTCATTCAGGAAGTACCATATTTATGGTCATATAACAATGCAGCAAGGATATAGGCCCTTCAGCCCAAATCATCCATGCTGACAAAATCCTCAGCCAAGTTAGTCTATATTTCCTGTATTTGGTCAAAATCCATCTAAGCCAGTGGGTCCCAACCTGAGGTCCGTGGCTTTAAAAAAAGGTCGGGAACCCCTGATCTAAGCCATATACTCATCCAAGTGCTTCTTAAACAATACTATTGTATCTGCCTGAACCACTTCCGCAAGCAGCTCATTCCATATACTCGCCACCATCTGAGTGGAAAAGTTGCCGCTCAGGTCGTTTAAAATCTTTCTTCTCTCACCATGAATCTATGGTCCATAGATTTGGATTCCCCTACGCTGGGTAAAAACCATTTCTATATACCTAATCCATGTGTCCTTCGGTTGTAAACATGTCTATGAGGTCACTTCTCTGTTCCCCATTCCAAGGAATAAAACCTATACTGGCCAGCCTCCCTGTAATTCAGGCTACCTAGTGTTGCCAAATATTTTAAATCTGTCCTGACTCTTTGCAAATTTAACTACATCTTTTCTATAACAGGGTGACCAAACCAGCACGCCATCCTCAGGTGCAGCCTTATCAATGCACTCTAAAATTACAACATTATGTCTCATCTCCTATATTGACTGACCTGAAGGCCAGCATGCTGAATGCCTTACTCACTACTCCGTCTATCTGTGATGTTGCTTTCATGCACTTGTACTCTGAGGTCCATTACACTCTGTAGTGCTCTTCCATTCTTCATATAAGTGTTGTGCAGGCTTAGCTTGCATCACCTCACACTTAACTGACTTGAAATCCATTTACCGCTCCTCAGTCCAGTTCCCTATTAGTTCACTTTATTCTCAGTTGTACCTTTAACATTTTTTGTTACATTTTCTAGCACAACATCGACTTCCATTTGTGACAAGTAGCTTCCCAGTGAATTGATCATGAACACATTATACACCTGAGGACAATTTTGCTCTGAGAGAAAACAATGACCATAAACAATGTGTTGTTGGTACAGGGATTCAATTAATTGGATGTGTTTAAATTCACAAGTATGTATATGGAGAATCCACTCGAGGAAGTAAAATCATTCATAGACGTACCTTTAATGTGCATTACTATAAAATCCCATTCAAGAAGAATGAAGGCAAGAAAGAAATTATAGTGCACAGGAATGAAAGAACAATGCAAGAGAAATAAAAAAAAGCAATAAAAGATGGTAGCTCTATTACATTAAAATGTTCAATCTCTTTTATCAAATAGTGCCATGGGAACTTTTACTTCAATAGGTAGACATTGGTTTCAAGTTTCATCTGAACGGTGTTAATTCATTCCTTTAAAAAAGTTCATAGATACTTTAATGTACAAAAAAGTCAGAGCCAAACAATAACATCATGAACAATTTCTGTACTTAGTAATCAGTGGAGATTTAGTGGATCACAGTGATCCTAGACTATTAAAAATCAATAGATTGAAAAGAGGGCATTTATGTGGGGTTAACCACAGCAATTAGGAATATTAATACACAATCAAACCCATAGTTAACCGTTGATTGGATATGAAGCAAAGGTGTATTATATATTTCCAGACGGCCATATATAAGTGTTTGATTTTTATTTTGTGCTGCAAGTATAAAGCTGGTAACCAGAGAAAAGAATCAGAATTTAAGCCCTTATGAAAGTAATATAACTTGCCTTTTCCATGAAACACTGTACTTAACATAACATGATGAAAATGCATTTTTACATTGTTAGCTAAATCTACATTCTTCATTTGCAGGACAGGATTTGGAGTCAGAGCACTGGTTTGAGAATCTAAATCTCTCATTTAGCCATAGCACCACCACCATACTTAAGTTCTGATACAATTAAACTTTTTAATATAACCCTAACTCATAGAATTACTAAATGCTTGACACCTTGCATGCTCCTTTTGTAATAACAGTTAACACAGAAACAGGTAAAATGAGAAAGGGTTGTAGGAAAATGTAAAATTACTAAAAGAAAAGCATTATAGCACAAGAAAAAGTATTACTGTCGCACTTAAATTCTTTCTTATTAACGGCATGTTACTTGATATGTGTTTGCACCATTTACCTCTTTAAATTTGCTCTATTTCCAACATTTATCATTTACAATACTTAAAAACATTCCAATAACAAATGCTGAGATCCATTTGATGAGTATATTGATGATGAATAAGCTCTTCTTGTGCTTCCAGCTGGGCACAGGTACCAATTTTAGCTGACATTTCGATGACAAACTCTGCCATCATCATGATGAAGATGGCAGAGTTTGTCATTGAAACGTCAGTTAAACTCAATACCTGTACCCGGCTGGAAGCATGATAAGAGTTTATTCATCATATACAATGGGAAAGCACCAGATCCTTATTCAGTATATCATCAAATTACATATGTTTAATGTATCAATAAAATTAACATGATTTAATGTTACTGTGCATCATTGTCATAGCAAATAATAACAAGGTATCCTTTATTTGGGTCACTTTAATTTTAACTTTCAAAGTATATCTAATTTATCACTTTGCTAAATCTGTATTTAAATACTGTAAGAGACTAATTTGTAATTTTACTTAGATAAAATTTATTCTTGTTTTAATCTTTCTGCTCCATTGAAGCTTTATATTTTAGTAACACCACATAAACTGCCATTATGTTCCAACTAACCTACCCACCCTGATTTTGATTGATGAGTGATGTGCATTTATACCCACAAATCTCCCACCCAATTTAACTCCCAATGGTTTGACTCTGACCTGCTCCTGATGTGATTGCTGTGTGCCGTCTGTTGAATTCTCGTTTAATTTCATCATGGGTTAGATTTTCTTCCAAGCACTGGGAACTGAAATGAAAATGTGAATCACAGACTGTAACTTGAAGGACCCCCAAAAGCATAACACCACTTAACACCAACGTCATCATTTAACACTCTAACAGTGTTTGTATAATGTAGTTACACCCCATGAAATGTTGCCATACTTCAAAGAACAACTAATGTTGATACATTAATTGTTACATACGTCAAAATCAAAACATTGTTTGTACATTTTAAAGTCCATAATGTTCTCCTATATTTTCACTTATCATGTTATATGTAGATGTAACTCATTTGCACCAGTTCTAATTCTGAATGTAAGGACTTAGAATCATTAATGTGCATTGGAAAGGGTACAGAGGAGATTTACCAGGATGCTGCCTGGTTTAGAGAGTATGGATTATGATCAGAGATTAAGGGAGCTAGGGCTTTACTCTTTGGAGAGAAGGAGGATGAGAGGACACATGATAGAGGTGTACAAGATATTAAGAGGAATAGACAGAGTGGACAGCCAGCGCCTCTTCCCCAGGGCACCACTGCTCAGTACAAGAGGACATGACTTTAAGGTAAGGGGAGGGAAATTCAATGGGGATATTAGAGGAATATTTTTTACTCAGAGAGTGGTTGGTGCGTGGATTGCACTGCCTTAGTCAGTGATGGAGGCAGATACACTAGTGAAGTTTAAGAGACTACTAGACAGGTATATGGAGGAATTTAAGGTGGGGGTTTGAGGGTCGGCACAACATTGTGGGCCGAAGGGCCTGTAATGCACTGTACTATTCTATGTTCTATGTTAATTCAGAAACACTTTACTCTTCGTGACTACTTTATTAGGACTTCCTGTGCCAAATAAAGTGGCCACTGATTGTATGTTTGTGCTCTTACGCTGCAGTAGCCCATTTACTTCAAGGTTTTACATGCTGTGTGTTCAGAGATGCTCTTCTGCACACCTCTGTTGTAATATGTGGTTATTTGAGCTACAGTCACCTTCCTGTCAGCTTGAAACAATCTGGCTATTTTCCTTTGACTTCTCTCATTAACAAGGCATATTCACCCAGCGAATTGCAGTTCACTAGATTTTTTTTTTTGTTTTTTGCACCATTTTCTGTAAACTCCAGAAACTCTTGTGCATGAAAATCCCAGGAGATCAGCAGTTTCTGAGATAATTCAAACCACCCTGTCCGGCATCAACAACCATTCACAGTCAAAGTCACATGGATCACGTTTCTTCCCAATATGATTTTTTGGTCTGAACCACAACCAAACTTCTTGACCAATTCTATAAGCTGAGTTGCTCCCACATGATTGGCTGATTAGATACTTGTAATAACGAGCAAGCATCCAAGTGTACTTAGTAAAGTGGCCGATGAGTGTATCGTAACTATGGGCAAAGAACCTTATTTTACACATAAGGCTCATTATCTGTAAGTACCTTGGACAACTTATTGCATCATCTTACCCAACCTTATAAAGATTATAAGTAAAATCATGCAAACAGCCGACAGGAGAAAAATTGGTGTTGCTATTATGCAGGTGATGAAAGGTAAAATGCTTAATATATTCCCGTGAAATCCTTTTTAAAATTTCTCCATTGTAGTCCCTAATTCTTTGAAAATAAAGGCATAATACTTTCATTCAAATAGTACAGGAGGATTTAAAACACATTAAAGAGCCATATCTATTATCTCAAACCTCAATTTCAATATGTGCCTAATTGCCAAACTCCCCAAGATAATTCAAACTAGAGAATTTTAATTGAACATTATATTCCATGCATAAAATTCAGATTACTTTTCATTCTAGGTGAGTCCTTCATTATATTTGAGAGTATATTTAATATATTTTGATCATGTACCCTTCAATCTCTGTTACCTTCTCAAATGCAGTCAAGTATGAGCATTAAATACAAACCCCAGCAATAGCTACACCCATGGAATGTGTAATTAAACTAAAGTATGGTCAAGATTTTGTGATTATAATGTGAATAGTGTTTGGTTTGCTGCCTTTTTATAATGGTATGTACTGTTTACAGCTTTCTCTGCTACAACCAATGGAATGCATGTGAATTTAAGCTGCTGACAAATGACTCACCCATATGACATACTGATTTTGTTTTTGCTTTGGATAAGATGGCTAAAAGATATTTTTTAAAAGCCATAAATATACTTATCATGTTATCTAACCAAAGTCTAATTTTGGAAGTATGCAACACAATTCATTCAAATGACTGTTTCAACACTAAGGGAATTTAGAAAACATTAAAAAATAATGTTTTTTGTGATATTTCAGCTTCTGCCTTTAGCAAATAATCAAGTGTCAATCTTTCTCAACTTTGTATAAAGACTGAAAAGGTACACAGTTTTCTTCTGGGCATGCACTTTGAGCATTGCTGTTCTGTCACTGACTGTAAAAGTCTGGGGAAAATATTTAAAATACTTAACACTAACTGTTTTCTCATTTGTCATTGTATTGCAAATGCTGGTCCAAGACTTTTAATTGTAGAGTGTAATACTGAACCTTGGGTGACAGGGTGAAAATGCATCTCTACCAAAGGACGTGGAAGGTGCTGTTCCCTCCACAAGTTTGCAGGTCACACCTTAAATAAGGTGCAGCACTTGAATAGCCCTGCACTCAGGATCATGTGAAACCATGAAACCAGGAGGTGGATGGTCATGTGAGCAGCTGGTATATGTCACAATTCCTGGTTATGCAACCACTGATGCAGGGAGACAATCTCAGAAGAGTATTGATAATGGTTGGGGTCACACATCTTGTAAAGAATGTCCCAGAAGAAGGCAAAGGCAAACCACTTCTCTAGAAAAGTTTGTAAGAATAATCATGATCAAAACCATGATTGCCAGTGTCATAAGACATGGCAGATGACGGTGTTGATGATTGATGCTGAACCAATAAACAAAGAAGACTGCTGCAAAATGGGGAAATGACCATGACAAAGCGGGTTGATATTCTACTTTGAGGGATGGAGCATATCTCCACAACATTGCTTGAAACTGACCTATTCCAGCCAATCTATTACTAAAACCCTCAAGCATTAACACTAAGCATTCCTCAATTGGACCTACAGCAGGTCTTACTACCATCTCTGCAACTATATTATTTATCTCCTATATGCAGAGCCCTATGAAGGTGCTTGACTACTGATTTTACCTCCTTGTATAAATTTACTTTGAACTTTGTTTATAAATCCCTCTATGACATTGATCTCTGAAAATGCTTCCAGCCCATGACCTTTTGAGATACATGTATTCCTCTAATTCTGATTGAAACTTAGAGAATTTTAAGTGAATGATGTAATCCATGCATGAAATTCTGTCTACTTTTTATTCCAGGTGATGCTTTCATTATATTTTTGATCATGTCCTGTTTAAGTTCAGTTATCTTCTCAAATTCAGTCAAGTATAACCATAACAAGCAAAATGGTGGTGGTGGAGGTTGATACAATAATGGGCTGTATGGAAGGGAAGAGTTCGAATGATCATGGAGGGAGCTTATTTTAGGTCAAAAAAGTATTGTGGGCAGAAGGGCCTTGATTTTTCTGTATTGCTCTATGATCCATATTCGATGTTCTGAGTTCAAATCTTTGTTACAGCTATATGGGTGAAATGAGTAATTAAGATCAATTTGTGATTAACAATTTATGTTAATAAAGAGAGTATGGTAATATTATCTGGTCTGTAGTCACTGCATCAACAGTGTCCTGTATGTAGATTATCCACATTGGTAAATTTGTAAATTGGTTTATTATTGTCACATGTAACAAGATTTTGATTTTGATTGCATGTTCAAAATCTCCAATACACTCTACCAACAGTGAAAATTAACAATTGTAGCTGTGAGTTTATTTGGGTACCAGTTGGAATGACTTCTTTTCTATTCTTTCTTTATCTTTGTTTACTCATGCTGCCTCAATATGACAGTGAATCCAATTTGATCTAAATTTATTATTCAGTCTCATTTGATTTATTTATATCCCAATCAAAAATAGTTGTGGAGGTAGGTAATTACATTCTTTGTTGTTTCAGATGGACCTGTTCTGATATTTACATCAATCTCTATCGCTCTTCCAGCCACTTACCCGCCAAAAAGATTTAAAAATCAGAACACTGTCAAATTCCAGTGAATGTTTAGAAATCTTGAGAGATCCATGTCTGCCTCACTTAGTGATATTCTCCCATGTTGGACTGAAATTCATCATAAGCCAATTTACCCATTCCTATGACAGTCACAGATTTCACTGGAATATTTATGATGCTCCTTTGTGACAGCCAAAAAATGTTAATTAAATGTGTGTTACGTTAAAATAACATCCAATAGTCCAGAAAATCTACCACTCCAACATCATCAAAGTTTCATGATGCTAGATCTACAGATTTACTGATTAAAAGTGAGGAACCTGATGCAAAGTGAACCCAGTCTAACTTTTTCAGCACATCAATACTGCATTTAATGGTGAGCATATCCTGACTGGATGCATCATGGTCAGTGTGTAAACAACTACCGGTATGTACAAGAATGGAAAACCCTACAAAAAGTGGTGGATACAACCCAGTCCATCACAGGAAAAGCCCTCCACACCATTAATCCCTGAAACAAGAAGGCAGCATCCATCATCAAGGACCCCTACCATCCACACCATGCTCTCTTCTCTGCTGCCAACAGGAAGGAGGTACAGGAGTTTCAGAAACAGTTATTACACATCAGCCATCAGGCTCCTGAACTAGTGTGGATAACTTTACTCACCTCAACTCTGAACTGATGCCACAAACTGTACAATTCATTATCTCAATATTATTTATTTACTGATTTATTTGTTATTATTTCTTGTACTTGCACAATTTGTCATTTGCACATTTGCTGTTCAGTCAGTCTTTGTGCTTTTTTCATTGAATGTATTGTATTTCTTTGATCTACTGTGAATGACTGCAACAGAATGAATCTCAGGGTGGTATATGTTAACATAAATGTTTAGATAATCAACTTACTTTGAGTCCACCAATGGACTAGGTAGTGAGATGTTAAATGTTTGCCAAAAGGCTACATCTTGCATTTCTACTTTGCATCTTGCAGATTTATTAAATATGAGACCTATTAGAGGACTGATAACCTAACAGCAGGCAGTTACAAAAGCAACTGCCAATTATCTATGTTTTGACTTTAACCAAATACATTCTACAAAATGTAATTGTGATGAAACCACAAATGAATGCGAAACAGCGCGATATTTCAACCTGCATATGGAGCCAATATTTATAAATGTAACAGGAATGAAAAAGAGCTCCAAACTAGGCGTTCTGCTTCATAGTGCTACAAACCAAAAGTGTTTGATAGAAAATTATAATCACAAAGAACACTAATTAGTTTAGCACAGCTTAAATTATGAGTCAGCTATTTGAAGTACAATATATCTTCATTTTTGTTAAAACCAATTGTTTCAGAAATAAATTTAGAGGAATTAAATAGAAATTTAAAATAAAATACCTGATCTTTCCAACTATATGAGGCTCTGAGGAATGCCAGTCTGTATTCAGTTGCCCCACCTGTAAAATATACAGTGTACATGGATATCAACATAGTTGCATTAATAAACTTTTCTATAATTACATCAAGAATATAAACAATTAAAGGCACAAAAGTAGTAATTTTCACTGTAGCTCCACAATTATTCTGGTGATGTTAAAACATTGATCCCAGATTTAAGACACTGAAATTTACTTATAAACCCACTTCTGCATAAGTTTTGCAGATACAGAGCATAGCCATAAATCTGTACATCAGTGGAGTGGTCCCATTATGAATACATCAACCTTCTTTATCCATCTACACTCTTGCCGTTCGTTTGCATTAGATCCTTATCCTTCTTTACCTTGCCTATTTATCTGCCTATCTGAAATTCTTCAACGGAGTGATTATACCTGTTTCCACCACCACCTCCTCCAGCAGTATTTTCCAAGTAACAAACACTCTCTATGTAAAAAAAAAGTCCACTTAATTTTTCTTTACTATTCTTTCCTCCTATTTTACCTATTATCTCCTATTTTTGATATTCCTAGCATGGGGAAAAAAACCCTGGCTGTCTATCCCATCTATGCTTCATATTATTTTATAAACCTCCATTAGGATATACCTCAGCTTCCTTCACCTCAGGGAAAACAAATGCATCCTGTACAATTATTAAAGTCCTCCACCTCAAACAACATCCTGGTGTATCAGAATAGAATAGAATAGGCATTCGTTAGTCTCATGAGACCATGGATTTGCACCTTGGAATGTTTTTCCAGGGCGCAGGCCTGGGCAGGGTTGTATGGGAGACCGGCAGTTGCCAAAGCTGCAAGCCTTCCCCTCTCCACACCACTGATGTTGTCCAAGGGAAGGGCACTACTAGGACCCAAGCAGCTTGGCACCAGTGTCGTCGCAGAGCATTGTGTTGTTAAGTGCCTCGCTCAAGGACACAAACACGCTGCCTCAGCTGAGGCTCGAACCAGTGACCTTCAGGTTATTAGTCTGATGCCTTATCCACTAGGCCTGGTGTATCTCCTCTGTATTATCAACATTTTGGCCATTTCTCTTACTGTGTGGTGACCAGAAATGCACATCATACTCTAAGTGTGGTCTACCTAGGGTTGTAACTAATGACCCAAACTTTTTATTCTATGCCCCAACTTAAGGATACCATGTGCCTTCCTCACTCAAAAACTTCTACAGACGTGCTGTGGAGAGATTATGACAGGCTGTATCACTGTCTGGTGTGGGGGTAGTGTGAGAGGTGGGGCTACTGCACAGGATTGAAAGAAGCTACAGAAAGTTGTAAAATTAGTTAGCTCCATCATGGGTACTAACCTCTGGAGTATCCAAGGTATTTTCAAAAAACGGTGCCTCAGAAAGGCGGCACCCTTTATTAAGGACCCCCATCACCCAGGACATGCCCTCTTCTCATTGTTACAGAAATTAACATGGTCAGGAAGGAGGTAGAGAAGCCCAAAGGCACACACTCAGTGATTCAAGTACAGTTTCTTCCACTCCGCCAACTGATTTTTAAATGGACATTAAACCTATGAACACTACCTCACTTTTTTATTTTTTCTGTTTTTACACTACTATTTTTCTTTGATTAGTTAATATACATATATACTTACTGTAATTATTTTTTCAATATTTGTCATGGATTTTATTGCACTGTTGCTGTAAGTTAACAAATTTCACAGCATATCCTGGTGATATTAAACCTGATTTTGTTCACCCTATCTTTCTTTCTGTGTCCCCCCTCCAGAGAACTATGGGTTTCAACCCCAAGGTTTCTCCATTCAGAACTATCCATTATTGCCCTCCCATTTTACTGTGACTGTCATACCACAAATTGACTTCCCAAACAGTGTAGCATTGCAATTGGAATGTGTTCATTATTTGGACTATATCAGGATAAGCCCATCTGCCTATGCACTGCTTGACTTTCCATCTGATCTATATCTTGCTTCAACCTTAGACAACTTTTGTTGGTGTCATCAGCAACTTTCTAATCATTCATCCCGCATTCAGACCCAACTTTGATGTATCACAGACACCAAGGGCCCCAGGACAGAACCTTGCAGTACACCATTGGTCTCAGAAAAGCACCCTTCCACCATTATCCTCTGCTTCCTATCGTTGAGTTAATTTTAGATCCAATTCGCTAAATGGACTTGGATCCCCTAAACACTACTGTGCAAAAGTCTGGGCACATATACTGTATATAGCTAGGTTACATAACACTTTTGCACAGTGTATTTTTATGTATTGCGCTGTACTGCTGTCACACAAAAAGAAATCATGACCTATGTGAATATTGAGAAACCTGTTTCTCATGTGGGCCTCTACAGTGGACTGAGAGTCAGAAGGGGCAGGGAGAGGGGAATCACGGTTGCAAAAAGGGGAAGGGAGAGGGATGTGACCTTCCCTAGTGTCTCAAGGCTGGATGTGTCTCCACCTGCATCACACACCCACGAGCCCCGGCATTCCTTTTCTGCCACGTGTTCCACATCCCTCCCACAATGCTCCACCGTTGCTATTCCCAACAGTCTTGCTCCTGCCAGATTTACCAACTTGCTCTTCGCTCCACATGGTCAAGTACAGTATTGTGCAAGTCTTCTGCACCCGTGCTACATACATATGATTCGGATTTTGCACAGTACTGTACCTTAGCAGTCAGGACCGATTGCTAAATAGCTGCAGAGAAATTATGAGGATTGTGCATGGCTTTTAAAAAAAATAATAAATTCAATCATACAAACCACATGTCCAACCATTCATGGATAAATGTGCGTAACAGCTGTGGCTCAATGATATAATGCTCAACTCTCCAAGAATGGAAAAAATTACAAAAAGTAGTGGAAGTAGTCCAGTCCATTACAGGAAAAGCCTTCTTCACCATAAAGCACATGTGCAGGAACATTCACTTTCAACTTTTACACAACTCAAGTTCTCAATATTATGTAACTATGTTTTTTTTAATTTATCCATCTATCTATTTATTCCGGTTGATTGATTGTAGTTACACAACTTGCATTGGTTGTTTGTCAGTCTTTGTGTGTAGCTTTTCATTGATTCTATTGCATTTCTTTGTGTACTGTGAATGCGTACTAGAAAGTAAATCTCAGGGTGATACTGTATACGGTGACGTACGCAAACTTTGATAATAAATTTGCTTTGACTGTCATGGTAGCATAGTGGTTAGCATGAAGTTGTTACAGCTTGGGTGTTCAATTCTGGCACCATTCTGCAAGGAGACTCTACGTCCTCCGCATGGAAAGCATAGGTTTTTGCCAGGACCTCAGATTTCCTTTCATAGTCCAATGACCTACCAAGGAGGTTGGTTGGTCATTGTAAATTGTCCCTTAATTACGTTGGGGTTAATCAGGGTTGTGGGATTGTTGGGGTGGCACAGCTTGAAGGCCCAGAAAGGCCAACTCTGCACTGTATCTCTAAATAAAATAAAAGTAAGTAAATAAAACTTGAAAGTTAGTGCCTTTATGTTCCAGTTCAGAAATTTGCACAGAAATGCTGAACTGATGGATATGCTGCTGATGAAATAAAGTGTTAAACCAATTTGTCTTCTCAGCTTGATGTAAAAAATCGCATGGTACCTTTACACAGACTAGAAGGACATCTCCTTCATGCTGTGGTCAATAATTATCCCACATCCAACTTTTTATAAAGTACATTGCATATCATTCTTATTTTGAACTTTTTTTTTGCTAGTTGATTGCTTACTTCCTGGAATACACTAGTAAGCTCCTTTCAACAGTTCTACCTATAAACCATTTTCAGATGTCAAGAAGGAACTATGTAAATGAAAGACTAATTATAAATGGTAATACTTCCCCTTTATGTTTATTGCAGAAAGATTACTTTCTACTTCCAGAATGCAAATGAAGTTTTACTGCCAGTTAATAGCAAAATGCACTTTCTGATGATAATATTGAAGCTTTAAGGATCCTTCATCAGACTGCATGCAAACATCTGAAGCCTTAATTTTAAAGTTTAAGAAGTTCCTTTTCTGCAATGTATCATTATACTATAGACAGTTTCCAGCTGTTGCAGAATAGGATGACTTGCTTTAGGCTGTATTTCATCAGAGACCAAAACTTTTTCTTTTACCCCAAAACTTAAAATAAGTCTGGTTTGGCTCCAGTTGTGCTGCATGTTTTTCATTATGAAGAAAATTAAACTATATATGTTATAATTTCTATTTTTATACTGAACTGGTGGTCAAAGGGTGTTGTTATTTATGTCTTGTGATATACAGCTAAAACATTTGACAACAGTAGTATGGCTTTACCTATTGCAAATACATTCATGCTTCATGATCTCAACCATGAACAGATATCCAAATACATGTAAAGTACTGTGCAAAAGTCTTTGGCACATATATCACTAGGATGCCAAATCTTTTGCATGGTACTGTATTTGTTAACATGCTGCAAAGAGAGAGTTTATAGATTTGGCAAGAGCAAAGAGTGTAGGGAATGGCAAGGGTGATGTGCTGCGGGAGGGGTATGACACAAGTGGCAGTGAGGGAATGCCAGGGGCAGGTGTGGTGAGGGTGCAGACCCACTCAGCCCTAATACAACAGGCACAGTAATTTGATTTCAAACAACTGGTTTGCTCATCATCACAAAATGTCTGCTTCTCATCCCTTCCCCTCTTTCTCCCATTTTCCCAACCATGATTCCCCTCTCCCTGCCCTCTTCCCACTCTTCCACAATAGACTCATATCAGAATCAGATTTATCATTACTCACATATATTACAATATTTTTTGTGAGAGCAGTACAGTGGAATACATAACATTACTACAGTATTAAGGAAAAGTCAATGGCACCCTAGTTATACACATGTGTGCATAAGACATTTTGCACAGCACTGTATTTAATACATAGAATATAGAACATTATAACAGACTACAGGTCCTTCAACCCACAATGTTGTGCCAACCCTTTAATCTACTCTAAGATTAATCTAACCACCCTCTCCCAAAGGGTCCTCCATTTTTCTATCATCCATGTGTCTATCTTAGTGTCTGTTAAATGTCACTAATATATATTACCCTCCACCATCTGCCATCATCCCTGGCAGTATGTGCCATGATCCACCAAACTCTGTGGAAAAAACTTAACTCCAACTTCCTTCCTATAATTTCCTCCAATCACCTTAAAAATACGCCCTTTTTTTAGTGGATTTTAAAATAAAACAGAAGTTTCGAAAATGCAAATGAGTGTAAGAATTTTACAAGATACTGTATGTGAAAAGAAATTACCTTAGCTTCTCAAAAAAAAATTAGAGCGAATTTCCAATTTGGCCTGAGTTCAGAGCAATATAAACTTCCGTAAAGTGTCTATATCTGGCATTTTGATTAGACACCACATGCACACAAATCTGACGCAATGCTTTACCAGACATTCAGGAGCTTGGAGCTCTTGACCAGATCATGCACCTTTTTACTCTTTGTTTCAGACAACTTAGATTTCATAAGATGGTCCTCTAAAAATAAGATTTCTTAACTTCAGAGAAAATGTGGTCATGAATGATGCTGAGATTTCTTGAGACCGTAAGTATATATTTTCACCAAGAAGAAGTTAAGAGTTCTGCTTACATGGAATCCTGGACATATTGCCTTATACAGTCTGTAATATTTGCATAGTCATAGGTAGCAGCATCGAGCAGAAATGTGTATCAGCGATCTAGGCACCGAACCTCAGTTAATAATTTCTCTGTTCTAGCACTTCTGCCTCGAACACATACATTATTAATTCAATTTCAAAGCTGAGATATGACTGTGCAATCCAGGCAGACACCACAGCATTAGTGTTATTATCATCTGATTAGTAGTCATAAAGGATTAGTTGTTCAGACTCAGAGCTGCACATTCTCCTGCTGTCCTGGCAAAAACTGTGTCATTAACCAACATCAAACAGACTGACATTGATTTTTTTTAAACTTTTGATGGAACCTTATTTATGTGTAAAATAGCCACTATCTTTAATAACATAATAACAACGATTGTATTCCTGGAATAACTTACTGGCTGTAATATCTTTTCAATACCTTGAGATTGCAATAAGGTCCTACTAAACTACAACTTATTTCCTGTTTATTTCCATCAATGTTGGCTGTAATGGTTTTGGAAGAAAATGAGCTTTGGCAGTCATAACGTACTTCACGGTTGGCATAAATTTAAAACAGAAAATAATCTATAATTTAACAGTAATTAAACTGGAGCACAGCCACAATGTTCACTAGTTGCAGTAAATCTGAAAATGTCACATTGCTTCAGTCTGAGGGGGATTGTCTGAAGCTAAATTTAAGCATTATGGCTAGTGCAATGAAAATAATTTTATACCATGAATAGCCCTCAATTACAGACAGCAGCACTTGCTCCTGAAACTCATTTTTTTTATCACAGCTGGACTGAACATAGCCTTGAATTAAAAACAATATTTAATCTCACATTGATCAATACATGTTTTTTTTTCTTGCACCTTATACCTAAACAAAAACTAAATGGATTTTTATTCATGATTTAAAATGCTCAAAGGTTGTATTACTATGTGCAAATTAATTATGTGTAAAATGAAAGCATCTACAAAAAAAGAGGTAAAAAGAGTACCATTGGCTTTCTTGCCAGCGAAAAACATCATGTTGGTACCATTGCCATTTTTTACCCTTAATTCCACACACTGATAAGTGCCTGCCGAAGTCATATTAAAAATGATTTATAACCCCGCTTCAACATTCTTCAACCAGTCATCCTTGCCATAAGACTGAGGAACCATATGCAAAAGAATTCATTCCTTTTTTTCAATGCAATGCAGTATTGCTGCACTCAAACATGAATGCAATGGTGTCTCAGACAACAACTGTCTGAGTAAAAGCTTTCCATCTCCACTCCACTGTTATGTGGAGGTTAACCTTTTGACTAAAACAATTTAAAATCATGTGCAAAATAATAACCAACAATAAGCTAAGTTGGTTGTCTATAACTTGATACTAATCAAGAAAAATCTCTCATGATGTAAAGTATTCATTTTATATTACTAATTAGCATCTACTGCTCTAGGCAAAACTTTTTCAAGCTCTCTTCTTAACAGCATCACCTTTGAATCCTCAATAAGACTTGAAGGGTTGTACCAGAAACTATCCACAATATCCCATGTCAGGCTTTTCTCGGAATTTGTATAATGGAGACAAAAGACTACAGATGCTGGAATTTGGAGCGACAAACAAGAGGTTGGCGACCGAAGAGAAATGGATAGCTGACAGATGAAGCATCTCAATCTGAAATATCACCTGTCCTTTTCTCTCCTCCCATTGGGTCACACTGACTTCCTCCAGCAGCTTGTTTGTTGTTGGGAAGTTATAAAATTCCAGGACAATTTTTAAACATGTACACAAGGAATATTGTACATGTTTCTTCATAAACATCTTCTCAATTTGCTCTCCCACCTTATAGAACTTGTAAATTTGACCATGATAGTTTGTCTGCTCACTTATATTATTAAAATTACATACTCTGTGTTATTTTACCCACTTCAACTTCCTAAGGACTCTACAATTCATGTGCTTAGTTATTTGTTTATTTATTCCTATTTTAATTAGTTTGTCATCTTTTGCTTTGTTTGTCCATCCTTATTTGTGTGTAGTTTTTCATTGATTCTATTGCATGTCTTTGTAACACTTTGAATGCCTGCAAAAAAATGAATCAAGGTGTTATGTATTTTGATAAAAATTTACTTTGAACTTCGCTCCTCCTAAAATACACCCCTTCATGCTAACTTTGCGCAGAACTCCATTTACACCATACCTGTACTCATTTAAATTATCCTGAAATCCACAATTATCTTCATTTATCCCAACTGTGTTGGTAGTGATAAAACTAACACCAAAGCTGATGCCTGGAGAACACCTTTCTGAATTACCTTACTGCTAGATAAAAAACATTATCTACTGCCATTCTCTCCAGCCTCTGAGCAAACATTACATCCTCGATGTCGTTTTGTCCTTTACAAGGGGTGATTGATAAGAATGTGGCCTAATGTAGAACAGACAGACAGACATACTTTATTGATCCCGAGGTTTTGTTACAGCGGCACCAACTAAGAATAGTTAAGAAATATAGCAATACAAAACTATAAATAATTAAATAATAAGTTAATCAAGCCCAGTGGAAATAAGCCTATTGGCTCAGGGTGTCTGACACTCCAAAGCAGGAATCAGGAGTTTGATGGCCACAGGTAGGAATGACTTCCTATGAAGGAGTCAATTTTAGAAAACCTAGCACATTTATTTTTCAACATAGTCCCCTCCTACATGTACACACTTAGTCCAGTGGTCGTGGATCATACGGATCCCTTCTTTGTAAAAGTGGTCCACAGCAGGGGTGATTGATAAGTTTGTGGCCTAAGGTAGAAGGATTTCAGTTATTAACTTCAAACTTTCTGCATTATCACTCAAAGAGTTGAACTGCACATGCATGTAACAAGAGCGCCTTGGACATTCAGGTGGTTCACAGCAGGGGTGATTGATAAATTCATGGCTTAAGGTAGAAGGAGATGAGTTATACAGCTCTCATTACATGCACGTACAGTTCAACTCTATGAGTGAAAATGCAGAAAGTTTGAAGTTAATAGCTGATCTCCTTCTACCTTAGACCACAAACTTATCAATCACCTCTGCTGTGGACCACTTCTGGAGGTCCAAGACGCCGATTTCTACAAAGAAGGGATCCGTATGCTCCACAACTGCTGGACTAAGTGTGTAAATATAGGAAAAATAAATGTGCTGGGTTTTCTAAAATTTACTCCTCTACGTTAGGCTGCAAACTTATCAATCTCGTATATGATGAGCAGTTCTAATAATATTCTCTCTGCCAGAGCCCAGGTCTCATCACATGTAAAGTGCTAGTAGCATTATATTATTTACTTTTTAACTTGTATCATAAATGTACCTTATGCTAAATGTCAATATTTATTTATTTATTTATTTGGATACAGCATGGAATAGGCCCTTCTTGCCCTCTGAGCTGCACCACCCAGCATCCCCAATATCAAGTCACTTCTTATTGTTATTTTGACCATAACTGCTGGTACTGTACACAGTAAAAATGAGACATCGTTTTTCCGGACCATGGTCTTATAATGCTAGCCTACGCACGGGACAAGTTACAATGACTAATTAATCTACCAATAGTCGTTGGGGTGGGAGGAAACTGGAGCATCCACAGAAAACCGAAGCATTCCACGGGATGGATGTACAAACCCCTTGCAGATGAAGTCAGAATTTAAATCCAAACTGCAATTCCCCATGCACTGACCACTACACTACCATGGCACCTTTGTTCTGGAATATATTTTGTTAATTTATGTGCAGTAGCATATGTGGTGTATGTGATTTGTGTGTACTGTGTTGTTTCATTTGCTGGTATAATTGAATGGTGATATACTTGAACTGCCCACTGAGAGTTAGGAACTTTGTATTTCAACAGAAAGCAAATGCAACATCCATGAACATCTGAACTTGGAAAAGCAAATATTTTCTATTCTTCTAGTCTCTTTTCAGTGCACCTGTTGACCTGTGTTACAGGAACTGAATGATCCCACGACAAGTTGCAAGTTGTAAGAACCTGACACATCAGTGCCTGACACTATATAAGATGTTTGGTATGGCGGCAATGAGATCTGGAGTAATGAATTGTGATAGAATGAAAGAAGCATAAACCACAAACATTTTATTGTGCTTTTGCATTACTAGGTTACCAATGTAGCATACCAGTTAGCATGACACTATTGCAGCTTATGGTAATAGTATGCAGAGTTCAATTCTGAAGTCGACTTAAGGAGTTTGTACATCCTCCCTGTGAACATATGAGTTTTCCCTGGGTGCTCCAATTTCCTCTCACATTCCCACATTCATTGTAAATTGTCCTGTGATTAGGCTAAGATTAAATAGATGGGTTGTTAGCCAGTGCAGCTCTTTGAGCCGGAAGGGCCTGTTCCATGCTGTATCTCTACATAAATAAGTAGGTGAATCATTCCCTTATACAAATTAATGATATACTAACCATTTACTCATGTTAGCATTATTATCAAGGTCCCACTGTGGTGAACTACATATACCTGTCTGGACATGCCCCCCCCCCCCCCCCCCCCGCTGACTGCTCCTGTGGCTCCTCCCACGGACCTCGGTATACAGGCGATTGGAGCCTGAGCCCTGGCCTCAGTCTCCAGGATGTAGCATGGTGGTCAATTGCTGCGTGTTCTTTCTTCCAGCCAATAAAAGCCTATATCTCGCCTCACATCTCGGAGAGTTATTGATGGTGCATCACCCACAATACAGAGGATCTTAATATTAATTTAGGAATACCTTGTGTGAAAGAGATGGTCTTATTGCTCAGCCATGTATGCACAAGCCTAGCAGAATAATATTGTAGACAAGGCTTCCAAAATATAGGAAATAGAAGACCCCTGCATCTACTTTTCTTTATTAGCTGTCCATTTATTTGAAGGTAAACAAGACGGCAGCAGTTGAAGATGATATCATAACCACACATATCATTCTGAGTGATCTATTAGGGTGAATTTACATTGATTCCAAGATTACAACAGATTCAGAGACCTGAAGCTATGGTATTGATTGCAGCGCCGCAATAACTTATTTTTACTGCCTGGCTTAAAATCGAATTTGAAGGCTAGAAGAGAGACCTCTGCTCCAACATGGTCATAAGATGAATTAGATATGTTTTGGTAGTGTGATTGTAAGGTCCACATTCTGAATTTATCTCTCAATATATGGGCAGTTTCATAAAGTGACTATGAGCTCAAAAATCATTAAAAATATCATAGATTTGGTGCTGATCTGGACTGTCAAAGCAAGGTACTTCGACAGGATCTTATCATATCTCTACACCTCTATGTAGCACCTCACATCTACTAATCACTAAAAATAATGGCATAGTGGAAAATCATTGGGTTGACACACCCTCCCTCTAGATACCTGGAGCATTCTTATAATATTAATTTTCTAGTCCTCTGCCCATTACCAACCTTCAATAGTATTTAGAAAATGGATATCATAATTTAAATTGTGATGCCAACTGTTTATGTGTCACACCAAAGGGAGTTTTTAATTTTCTAGTAACTTTACTGTAATTATAGTTTTATATTGTCAAAACAGATTGCTTGGAAAAAAGGTAGAAACGTCCTAAACACTTGGTGAATTGGACCAATTAAGATCCCAGTGTGCATTGAACAGTAAAAGAACATTCCCTTTGGCCCATGATACCTGTGCTAAATATGATGCTAAATTAAACTAAATCTCTTCAATTTTTACATGATCCATTCCCTTCCACTTCCTGCATATTTATGTGCTTGTCTATGCTGCTTAAACAGCACTATCGAATCTGCTTCCAGCACATTTCAGGCAGATAACACTCTATGGGAAAAATACTTCCCTGCACAGCTTCTCTAAACTTTCTCACACTCACCTTAAATGCATGTCTTCCAGTACATAGTACAGTGCCAGACACTGGCCCATGTTGCGTTGCCATATTTAAACTTACTCAATGACTGATCCTGCCCTTTCCTCTTGCACATCCCAAAATTCAGTTGTATTTCCATACATGCGCCTGCTTAAAATGTCCCTAATGCATCAGCGACCTCCCCTGTCATTGCATTCCAGGCTCCTATCACTCTCTGTGTAGAAATCCAACCTTTGACATCTTCCTAATCTTTTACTTCACTCACCCTTAAATGGAAGTCCTCTGGTATTGGCCACTGATTCCCTGGGAAAAGGGTACTGGCCGGCCTCTCTATCTATGTCTCTCATAATCTTATACATCTCTATCAAGTCAGCTCTGATCCTCTTTGCTCCAAAAAAAAAACCCGAGCTCACTCAACCTTTCCAGAGATTAAATATAATTGACATTTAAACACTGAGAAAAAATTCCAACTGTCTACTTTATCTTTGCTTAACATAATTTTATAAAATTCTATCTGCTCTCCCTTCAGCCTCTGACGCTCCAAAGAAAACTATCCAAGTTTTTCCAAACTCTCCTTATAGCTCATATCCTCTAAATGAAGCTGATTCATGGTACGTATCTTCTGCACTCTTTCCAAAGCCTCCACATTCATTCATTAAGTGCTATGTCATATGATTAGACAATCATTGTCTTTCCATGACCATGATGGTTCTTGACAAATTTTTCTACAGTAGTAGTTTGCCATTGCCTTCTTCGGGGCAATGTCTTTTCAAGATGGTGACCCCCAGCCATTATCAATACTCTTCAGAGATTGTCTGACTGGCATCTGTGGTCACATAACCAGGACTTGTGACAGCTGCTCATACGGCCATCCACCTCCTGCTCCCATGGCTTCACATGAGTCTGATTAGGGGAGGGGGGGAGGATTATGCAGGTGCTACACCTTGTCCTAGGGTGACCAGCAGGCTAGTGGAGGGAAGAAGCACCTTACATCTCCTTTGGTAGAGACGTATCTCCACCTCACCACCCCAAACCCTTCACATCCTTTCCATAAGGGAGCAAGCAGAATGTAAATACAAATTAGAAAGAAATTTTTGTGCAAAAAAGAATTTCCACCACTCTTAATGTCTTAGTTCTTAGTGCAATGCCAATCCAGCATCAGTCATGGAATAACAAGAATACTCTCCCTTGAAACAGTATTCCTTTGGCATTCCATTTATAGTCCAATACTGTAACTATCTTTGTTAGCTGCTTGTATTGGAAGACCATAAGATATAGGAGGAGAACTAGCACATTTGGCTCATCGAGTCTGCTCCACCATCTGATCATGGCAGATCAATTTCCCTCTCAACCCTATTCCCCTACTTCTTCTCATTGTAACCTTTTACATTCTGACGAATCAAGAACCTGTCAAATCTGCCTTAATACACCCAACGATCTGGCATCCAGAGGCCTGCAGTAATGAATTCCACAGATTCACCAAACTCTGGCTAAAGAAATTCCTCCTCATCCCCATTCTAAATGGACGTCCCTATATTCTGAGGAGGTGCCCTTTGGTCCTGGACTCCCCCACTAGAGGAAACATCTTCTTCATATCCACTCTAACAAGGCCTTCCACATTCAAAAGTTTCAATGGGATCCCCCTCATTCTTCTAGGTTATAGCAAGATAAGCCTTTCATTCCAGGAATCATTTTTGTGAACCTACTTTGAACCCTCTCCAAAATCAGCATATCCTTTCTTTGATACGGAGCCCAAAACTGCTCCTAATACTCTAAGTGAAGCCTCACCAATGCTTTATAAAGCATCAGCATTACATCCTTGTTTTTATCTCTAGTCCTCTCGAACTGAATGGGAACTTTGCGTTTTCCTTCCTCACCACCAACATAACATACAAATTAACCTTTAGGGAATCCTGCATAAGGACTCCCCAGTCCCTTTGCACCTGATTGTTTTAATTTTATAGCCTTTCAGAAAATAGTCTACAGTTTTATTCCTTCTTTGTTGTTGTTGTTCAGTTGTTGTGTCCGACTCTTTGTGATCTCATGGACTCCTGCACACTAAGCCTTCTTATTGGAAACTGCCTCTCTAAGATCCCTGAAGGTCGTACGCATTGTCTGAGTAATATGATCTATCTACTATAGCCTCTGTCATCCTCTTCTTCTTTTACCTTCTGTTTTATCTTACATGAGAGTCTTCTCCAAGGAATCCTGTCTTCTCATGATGTGGCCAAAATATTTGAGTTTTTGTCTCATAATCACGCCTCCTGCTGAGCAGACTGGCTGCATTTCAAGTATTGACTTGTTGGATCTTCTTGCTATCCAATGAGCTCTTAACACTTTCCTCCAGCATCCAAGTTTGAAGTCATTGATTCTTTTGTATTCAGCCTTACTGATAGTCCACTCTCACAGCCATACATTGCAAGTGGAAATACCATTGACGTCTCCATACAGATCTTTGTGGACAATGTTATGTCGCTGCTCTTCAGTATTTTAACAAAATTTGCCATTGCTGCCCTCTCCAGAAGTAAGTGCCATTTAATTTTATTGCTGCAGTTACCATCTATAGAAATCTCTGAACCGAAGAAGACAAAATCTGTCACTGCTTCTACTTCCTTTCCATTTATTATCACAGAGTTAATAGGGCTGGCTGACATAATCTTGGTTTTCTTATTCCTTCTACCAAAGTGCATAACCATACACTTCCTGATACTGTATTCCATCTGCTACTTCTTTGTCCATTCCCCAATCTAAGTCTTTCTGCAGCCTTCCTGCTTCTTCAACACAAACTGCCCTCCAGCTCTCTTCATATCATCTGCAAACCTACCCACAAAGTCATCCATTCTGTTACCCAAATCATTGAAATGCAGTATAAACAGAAACAGTCCCAACACCACCTTCTGTGGAACACCACCAGTCCCTGGCAGCCAATCAGAAAACACTGCCTTTATTGCCTCTCTTCATTGACAATCAGCCAATGCTCTGTCCATGCTAGTATACCTCCTATAATACCATGGGCTCTTAACTTGCTCAGATTTGTCAGGCATAATTTTCCCATAAGGAAACCATGTTGACTTTGGCCTAGTTAATCATGTGGCTCCAAGTCCCCCGAAGCCTCATCCTGAACAATCAACTCCAACACCTTCCCAGCCACAGAGGTCCGGCTAACTTGCCTATAATTTCCTTTCTTCCTTTGAGAAAAAAGGAATTATTTTTCCAGGAAATTTTTTTCCTGAAAGCAGCATTTTCAGTCCTCCAGAATCATGCCAGTATTCAGTGATTCTTGAAGGATCATTATTAATGCCTTCACAATCTCTACACTACCTCTTTCAGAACCCTGGTGTGTGGTCCATCTGTTCCAGGTGACTTATCTATATTCAGACCTTTCAACTTCCCAAGCATCTTCTCCCTAGTAAGAGCAAATGCACTCACTTCTGCCTGCTGAAACCTTCAAATCTCCATCATACTGCTGGTCTTCCACAGTGAAGACTGCTGCAAAATACTTTTTCAGTTTATTTGCTATTTCTTTGTCCCCTGTTACTTCCTCTCCAGCATCATTTTCCCATGGTCTGATGTCTACTCTTTTACTTTTTATATATCTGGGGATAAAACATTTGATATCCTCTTTGATATTATTGTCTAGCTTACATTCATATTTCATTGCTTCCCTCCTTTTGGCTTTTTGTTGCCTTCTGTTGGTTTTTAAAAGCTTCCAAATCCTCTAACTTCCCACTAATTTTTGCTCTATTAATGTGCCCTCTGTTTTGCTTTTACATTGGGTTTGATTTTCCTTGCCTGGCATGGATGTCATCCTGCTATTAGAATACTCTTTATTCTTTGGGATGTATCTATCCTGCACCTTTTAAATTACTCACAGAATCTCCAGTCATTGCATTTCTGCCATCATCCCTGCTAGTATCCTATTCCAATAAATTTTGTCAAGCTTGTCTCTAATGCCTCTGTAATTCCCTTTACTCCACTGCAATACCGATGCATTTAACTTTAACTTCCCCCCTCTCAAACTGCAGGGTGAATTCCATCAGATTATGATCACTGGATCTGAATGGTTTCTTTACCTTAAACTCCCTAATCAAATCCAGTTTGTTCCACAACACCCAACCCAGAATAGTAGACCCCCCAGTGAGCTCAAGCACAAGCTGCGCTAAAAAGCCATCTCATATATGTTCTAAAAGTTCTCTCCCTTGGGATCCAAAATCAGCACTAACCTGGTTTCCCCAATCTACCTGCATATTGAAATCCCCTAAAACTATCATAACAATGCCCTTTAGTACTTACATGTATTTTCTATCTCTCATTGTAATTTGTCGCTTACATCCTGGTTACTGTTTGGAGGACTGGAAATAACTTCCATCAGTGTCATTTTTTCCTTGAAGTTCCTTATCTCGAACCATAATGATTCTATATCTTCTGATCCTATGTCACCTCTTTCTGATTTGATTTCATCTTTTACCAAAATATCCATACCTTCCCCTCTGCCTACCTGCCTAAACTTTCAATACAATATGTATCCTTGGATGTTAATCTCCGAACTATAATCTTTCATCCACAACTCAGTGATGCCCACAATGTCATACGTGCCAATGTCTAACTGTGCTGCAAGATTCTGTATACTATGTGCACTCAAATATGACATATTGTATTCATTACTGTTTTAAATTTTGTCCCCCTGTTCACACTGTGATTCATCCCACTGACTGCAATTTTGCCTTGTCACTTGTTTCCTCCCTGTCAGTTTCAATTCACACTGCCTCTGCGTGTATACCGACTGCTCATACTCAACCCTATAACTCATCCACCTGCCAAATTAGTTTAAACCACCCCTCCCAAAGAGTTCTAGCAAACTTGCTCACATGAATATTGGTCCTCCTCGGGTTCACCACAATTGTGTAGGTCATACTTTACCCTGAAGATATGCCAATTATCCAGAAATCCGGAACCCTGTCCCTGCACCAGTTCCTCAGCCACACATTCACCTACCAAATCATCCTATTCTTACTCTTCCTGGTGAGAGGCACTAGCACAGTCCAGTGATTTCTATCCTGGAAGTCTTTCTTTTCTGCTTCCTACCTGGCTCTCTAAATGTTCCTTTCAGGTCCTTGACCCTGTCTCTACCTGTGTAATTGGTGCCAAAATGTACCAAGACTTCTGGCTGCTCACTCTTCTTTAGAATGCTGTGGACTCAAACCAAAATGCAGTGGCATCTGGGAGGCAACACACATTCAGGTATTTCTATTACATTCACTGTATTTCATGTCTTGTCCTCCAACTCTGGAATCCCCTCACTACTGCAGTCCTCTTCTCCCCACTTCACTACTGAGTCAGAGTGCCAGAGTAGACTTGTAGTCTTTGAAAATGCTCCCAAAATAAATCCAGAAATCATTTCATGTAAAATAGCAAAGGAAAGTATAATATGATATAATGCTTCTGCCACTCACCTCACTTGACAGGTTTTTCCAATCACTGGTTAGCTCTCTTTGCCATTCTGCTGGAAGTGTGTCAGTATTCCGGACATCATTTTGCAATGTTGCTACATTATATGGGGCTAAAAAGAGAAAGTCACCCTTGTTGGATAACTGATCTGGACGAACCTTATAAGAGTATGTTCGAGAGAGTGAGCCATTTCCAACCAACTCCACGAAGTGAGGGCTCCCTTTATAATCAGGTACAGTTTGAAGATATAGATGGGAGTTTGGGTAACTGTCACCCCTGTCCCATCGGCTTAAGCTGCAGCATGAAGAAGGCGATTCACAACAGGAAGATCTATTTCTATCAGAATGGCACATCGTCACAATGAGGATGATTAGGACCACAAGAAGAATGGAGGAGGTTGACGCCAAGGTTATGATTAAATAAAAAGCTAAATTTGAACCATGTGGGATGTCCTGGGGTTGTGTAGTTTGGTCTCTTAGAGTATCCATAGCATCATCTATAATCAATAAATTGATGGTGACAGTGGTGGAAAGGGAAGGATGGCCGTTATCTTTCACCATAACAACTAATGTATGAATATAATCGTCTTTTTCCGCCACAGGACGGGATGTCCTGATTTCACCGGAACCTGGTGCTACAGTGAATAAGCTGGAATCAGTAGCCTGAAGCAAATGGTAAGACAGCCGAGCATTCTGCCCGGAATCTGCATCTACAGCCATCACTTTGGTCACAAGGTAACCCGGGTCAGCAGAGCGAGGTAACCTTATTTCAGAATTGTTCTTATTCAAGGGAGATATGAGTTGGGGAGCATTATCATTCTGATCCAGGATGATAACATTCACAGTCACATTGCTATCCAGTGGGGGAAATCCAGCATCCCGGGCTTGGACGTGGAACTGAAAGTTTTTAATTTCCTCGTAGTCAAAAGAGCGTCGGGAATAGATCGCCCCCGTGTCTGGGTTTATTGAAACATAGGTGGAGACTGGCAAATCATGAATTCGACTATTCACGATGGAATACGTCACGTGTGAATTCTTATACTGATCCGGATCCAAAGCGGAGACAGAACCTATAGAAGAATCAGGCGGGTTGTTCTCAGCCACATAGACTCTATATGAATCTTCCACAAAATCTGGGGCATTATCGTTAACATCAGATATTTGAACCAGGATGGATTTGTTGGTGGAGAGTGAGGGAGTACCTGTATCGCTGCAGACAATATCAACCATATACTGAGTGGTCACCTCTCGGTCCAGTGTCCGACTGGTGACAAGCGTGTAGGTGTTCTTTTTGGATGTTTTCAGATTAAATGGTACACCTTTCGCAATGTGACACTGAATCTGCCCGTTCTCTGCGGAATCCCGATCTGTTACTCGCATCAGGGCTACGAACGTTGCAATTGGTTCATCCTCCCTTATCGGGCTTGTTACAGACATTAATGTTAATTCCGGTGCATTATCATTCACGTCACTAATCTCCACTATAACTTTGCAAAGTGAAAAGTGAATACTGTCCTTCGCTTCTACGTTGATCTCGTAAAAGCTGTTCTCCTCAAAATCCAGTTTTCCTTTTATTCTCATTTCTCCCGTTTTGGCGCCCAGACTAAAGAGATCGCGCACTCGAGACGGGGTACTGCTGCTAAAGGAGTAAGTTATGTCGCCATTGGGACCCTCGTCCAAATCAGTGGCGTTGAGTTTTATAACTAAGGTACCTATTGCAACGTTTTCAGGTAACTTTACTTTGTATACCGTCTGGTCGAATACCGGCCAGTTATCGTCCACGTCAAGGACATTGATGGAGATTTTAGCCGTGCCTGACTTCACAGGGTTTCCGCCGTCAATGGCTGTCAAAAGCAATCGATGGATTGCTTGTTCCTCCCTGTCCAAAGACTTAGTCAGCACTAATACCGCAGTTATACTGCCGTCACTGCTATTCTTGACCTCTACAGCGAAATGTTCATTGGTGCTCAGACGGTAAGTGCTGATGGAGTTGATGCCCACGTCGGGGTCGTGCGCGCTCGGGAGCAGGAAGCTCGTTCCCGGTGCCACTGACTCCACGATTTCCAAACGAAACTCCTCATTCGAGAAACTGGGGGAATTGTCATTTACATCCAATATCTCGATTTCGGCGCTATGTAACTCCACGGGATTATCAATTATAATCTCATTACTCAGAACGCACTTACTGTTCTGTCCACAGAGTTTCTCTCTGTCTATTTTAACATTCACAAACAGATTACCGTTATCTAAATTTACCTTAAAATACTGCTCATTGGCATCGGACATTATCCGGGGTTTGCGATTAGCTAAATCCTTCACGTCTAATGCTAAATCCTTGGCGACATTCCCAACAAAGGCCCCGCGCTCCAACTCCTCAAGAATTGAGTAACGGATTTGTCCAGAGACATATTCGCAGACACAAAGCAGGGAAATAAAAGACCACGTTAGCATTCTCTGTCCGAATTAGTCCTCGCATTCGGAGTGCGGTGGGGAACGAGACGGGGAGATTGCGGCAACCACCTGTATGCTGAGAAAGATCGAAATTTTTTTGATGAACACTTGATATCCTCTTCTAGCAGTTGAGAAAGATTGTGTGGTAAAACATGGCTGTTGGATGTGAATGTAAACACTAAATCTCTGCTTTTCTCTCTTTCCGGTTCTTCGCCGTGCGCGGTATAAGGGGAGGGGTGATGGGTCTGTGGCAGCATATGAGTACCTCATTGGTACACAGCGACACAAAGAGTCTCGGCCAATAATTGCACGATACAATCGTTAAAGCTGGTTGCGTCAACAGTGCAGAAGGAAGTTGTCATTTGGCAAGCAGTTTCATTCAGGGTAAAATGTTTCCTTTAAGAATATGCACGTATTGTTACAAACTCCCACCGCCCGTCTGCATTACTTTATTGTTTACAATTTTCCAAAAGTCAGAATTCATTTCATCTTTACACTGAAAATCATTTCTACAACTGTTGTTCGTCAGTTCCCGAATAACAATGGCGAAGATACAACTCTCCAAAACGTTATTGTGAGTGGAGCACTCTTCCGACCACTTTTATTTCATTGATTAGTTAAACTAACGATTCTCAAGTTTAACAATACAGTGTTTCTTACCAACTTTTGTCTGTTTATATAATGACTGCTCATTTTCTCCGGAAGAAAATATGACTCGCTTAACGTTACGTAGGTTTCGGTGTGCTTACGTGCCTTGACTGATATTTAATATACCAGTGCATGCTATAGCCTGTGCAGTTTAAAATACGGTTAATTAGTTCTAGTGCAATCGTAACTACCCCAAATGTCCACTGTAATTTTACAAATAATCGGATCCATTTTGCTGCTGATATTTAAAGGTTAACGCGGATTTCTGATGAATGCCAGCAAATCGGAATGCACAGTTAATCCACACTGCCCTCTTAATATTCCGGACACAGTCAACAGCAAGGACAATAAGTTAAAGACCGCCAGCAAAGAGCACGATTTTAATTTTATTTGTGCTATAGTAATGATACTATCCGTATTATATTCAGTCATTGAAGTGTTTCAGCACGACATGTTTACGGTAGCCATTCTATCAGTGCATGCTTCAGACAATGAATTGACAATGATAATCGATGTAGGGTTGCAAGCCTGTGAATAGGACAGCTCATCAGACCAGTTAGTTTTAGTACTCCCCAGTGTAAATGAAGTTGCCATATTGAGAACAGTAACACATACCATGTGCCAACTTAATTTTGATCAAATTAATTAGCAGGAAGGGCAAACACTGCAAAAGGTTATTCTATTGCAAGTTTGTTTACAGTCTGCTGATTAGATAACACACAACAAACAGCTGTTCAGCTAATTACTGGTAAACTGCAGAACAGTAACAGATCAGTAAGAAACTCAACCACTGCGTTTCGTCAAGGCTGAGATTAAACTCAAGCAAGCGAAATCAAGAGTATTTTGGAATAACGAGGAAAATGTTTGGGTTCCGGGTTCAGTAGGATTTTATTGCATGTGATCATGTGACTGTAGGATTAAATTATTAAGATCTTTCAAATCCAGTTTAACTGTTTATACATGCAAAACATTTTGCAGATGCTAGAATCCTGAATAGCACATAGAAAATGCTGGAGGAACTCAGCAGGCCAGGCAGCATCTATAGAAAGAAATAAACAGTCGCCGTTTTGGGAATGAACCCTAAAGAATGGTCTGGGCCCAAAACATCGACTGAGGTGCTGTCTGACCTGCTGATTTCCTCCAGCATTTTCTGTGTGTTACTCCAGCTGAGCTCTTTCTTTTGCTAACTTCCCTTTTCATAATTCCATATTCACCTTTTACTCACTTATTCTGACAGCTATTTTTCCTCCTATCCCCAGTACCCTCAGTTATTTTCTTCAAGATATTCTATCTCGAATGACTCTACTGTTGTCAGCTTCTCAACCAATGCTTCAGATCTGCTTTGTTGTTTCCTCAAAGGTTCCTCTTTGATCACATACCTGATCTGTTACATACCCTGCAAGTTGGTTTTAAGCCATTTTTTTACTTGGTAGAACCACAATAATTTCAGATAAAGACCATCAACTAGCAATGTTGACTCAGTTTCTCTTTCCAAAGACATTGACTGCTTCTAGCAATATCTACTTTTGGGCCAGACTTCCAGTATCTGCAGATTTCCCTTGTCCTCAGCTTCCAATCATTCATCCCCCACAGTCCATAAATCTTTATGTAATCATCATAATTACTACCATGGCTTGCAGTTAAATTGGACTATTTCCATCTTGGCTTGTGATTCACTTCTTAATTATTTCTAGTACACATGCCTCTCAATAAACACAATGTCAAGCTGAGTTCCTCCAGCATTTTGTATGTGTTACTCCTCTCCATAATATCATCAAGAAAAGGAACCATCTTCTATTTTGGTTGTGGAGCAATGCAACACCAATACAAATCGTATGACCCAAAAAGTCCATGCCAATTATGGTGCCCATTCAGCTAACTCCTATTTTCTGCATTTGGCCCATTATCACTCTAAGCCTGGGGTCCCAACCTTTTTATGCTAGGGACCCCTACCATTAAGCAAGGTTTACCTGAGCCCCAGTTGGGACCCCCTGCCCCTTCATGCATTTTTCCAAGCATTTCTTAAATGATAAACCCAGGAGATTCCGCAGCTGCTGTAAATCCAGAGTAAACTGATAATGTATCTCGGCTCAAAATGACAACTCTTGTATTCCTCTCCATAGTTGATTCCTGACCTGCTAATTTGCTCCAACATTTTGCGTGAAAGTACAACAAAATTGCAGTATTATCTTAAAAGACAGTCTGCAGTTTGCACAATAATACAAACCATAGAGATTGGGAAGTTATGTTGCAGTTGCATAAGTTGATGGTGAGACCTCACTTGGAGTACTGTGTAGTTTTGGAAAAATGTGACTAAACTGGAATTATTAGACAAAACATTCATGAGGATGTTGTCAGGACTAGAGAGCCTAAGACATATATGTCAAACTCAAGGCCCGTGGGCCAAATCCGGCCCGCGGTGGAATTATCTTTGGCCCGCGAGATAATATCTAATTACTATTAAAGCTGGCCCCAGTAATCGAAGCGCCTATGGCGTATGATATGGCTAATGCTGAGTTTATTCAGGTACCAGGTTTTCAGGGTTTTTAGTGTTTATTTGGCAGTCTTGCTCAGCAGTCTTCTTCATAAGAAACGGAATTTGTAAAGTGAAACACTTTGTAGTTATAGCAGAGACTGAGACACATGAGAGCAGGCTGAAAAAACGGAGGCAACGAAAGCTGCGTTCGCACGCGTCCAACTGATCCGGCCCGCATGAAGCTGCATTTTGCTCAATCCGGCCCGTAGAAGAACGAGGGACAACCTTATAGGAATATTTAAAATTATGCAAGGCATAGATAAGATTTTAATAGAGCTGAAACGTTGGCCCATTTTGTCAGAGTTGCCCTGGATTTCCTGCATCTGCAGAATCTCTTGTAATTATGCTTGTTCTTTTAGTTTGCTATCCTGTAATGATTTGGGAATATGAATGCTGCTTAAATTGTCAGACAGAGCTGAGAATGACTTACTTCAGTACTGTGGAAGGTTATTGAAGTAAATGTGGGATCTGCAGATAGGCCTGGTGGTGGCTGGATGTCTAGTTGGTGATATAGCTCACTGCTTACACAGTTTCATTCTCAAAAACTACTCATATGCTCTTTTCCCATTGTGGGCACTTATAGGGCAGTTCCCAATTATCATTGGGGTATTCTTTTATTTACAAATTAAATGATTTTTTTGCAGATTTCTCTATAAGCTTTGCAAGAATGACTCAAAATATTTGCATGTATTATTTTAATTCTTCTAACTCAACTTTTGACCCCACTGTCCTCGGACTTCTGTTTTATTTAAACATTTCATTTAAATTGAAGAAACAGTGGCTCATTATTTGTGTAGACATCCATAAGTCTGAAGATTCAGCATGGAGTACAACAATTTCAATATCAATTGCTATTCATGATGCAACAGCCTCAGGGTTGGAATCATGCAAATTATATTGATGAGATGGAGTTGATGACAAAGTGGCTCTTCAAAATTCTGGGAAAATTGAATAATGGTCTAATGGGGGTTTTCTTCTTCTATACTGCTTTGTGTTATTCAAAAAAGTTATGTGAAAATTCTGGTGATTCCTACTATTTATTCTGCTATATTGCTCAAATTCTTCTCTTTTGTTTCTTTACACGCCATGATCATCTTTTCTCTTTGCTGTATTCTACTATTGTTATTTAAATATAAACACAAGGAAATCTGCAGATGCTGGAAATTCAAACAACAACACACACAAACTGCTGGTAGAACACAACAGGCTAGGCAGCATCTATAGGGAGAAGCGATGTCGACGTTTCGGGCCGAGACCCTTCGTCAGGACTAACCGAAAGGAAAGATAGTAAGAGATTTGAAAGTAGAGGGCCTCCTGTCCCATGATCCTTTCCCTTCTCCAGCTTGGTATCACTTTCGCCAATCACCTTTCCAGCTCTTAGCTTCATCCCACCCCCTCCGGTCTACTCCTATCATTTCACATTTCCCCCTCCCCCCTCTACTTTCAGATCTCTTACTATCTTTCCTTTCGGTTAGTCCTGACGAAGGGTTTCGGCCCGAAACGTCGACATCACTTCTCCCTATAGATGCTGCCTAGCCTGCTGTGTTCTACCAGCATTTTGTGTGTGTTGTTATTTAAATATATCTGTTTTGCACCCTGTCACTGACATTCTCAATGATACATTCCACCCCACCCACTTTTCATTCCCCTGAATTTGCTTGGTTTGCATCATTGACATTGTCTAATACTGCTGGAATTTCAGCAACCCGAAGTGTTAAATGCTTCATTGTGCAAATATGCCTTGTGAATGCAATGTCATGAGAAATAGTGAATCACATACAAGAGAAAATCTGCAGATGCTGGAAATCCAAAGCAACACACAAAATGCTGGAGGAAGACCACAAGACCATAAGACATAGGAAAGACGTTTCTTTCATTTAGTCCTGATGAAGGGTCTCGGCCCAAAATGTTGACAGTGCTTCTTCCTATAGATGCTGCCTGGCCTGCTGCGTTCCACCAGCATTTTGTGTTTGTTTCTCATACGTTAACTGCTTCATTCCCTGAATCATCCACTGGACTCTCTCCAATGACAACACATCCTTTCCGAGATACGGGGCTTAAAAAGGTTGACAATACTCCAAATGCGGCCTGACTGAAGTCTTATAAAGGCTCAGCATTATCTCCTTGCTTGTATATTCTACTCACCTTGAAATAAATGCCAACATTGCAATTGCCTTTTTTTACCACAAGCTCAAGCTGTAAATTAAGCTTCTGGGGATCTTGCACGAGGACTCCCAGACCCCCTGCACCTCTGATGTTTGAACTTTCTCCCCATTCAGATAATATTCAGCACTATTGTTCCTGTTACCAAAATGCATTATCATACATTTCCCAATACTGTATTACATCTGCCACTTTTTTACCCATTCTTCCAATTTGTCCTGCTGCAATCGCATTGCTTCCTCGGCACTTCCTACCCCTCCAGTTATCTTCATATCATCAACAAACTTTGCCACAAAGCCATCAATTCCATTATCCAAATCATTGGCAAACAATGTGAAAAGCAGCGGTCCCAATACTGATGCTAGAGGAACAAACACTACTAGTCACTGAGAGCCAGCAGGAACTCAGCAGGCTAGGCAGCAGCTATGGAAAAGATAAACAGTTGATGTTTTGGGTCATGTTTTTTCATCAGGGTCTTTGTCCAGCTTAGTATACTGCATTGTAGTTTATTGTTCACTGGGAGAACTAAAAGCAGTAGGGATGATCAAATTACAGAATTCCTCCAGTCAGTTCTCAGATATGGCCTGCCACTTTAGTTCTACATCCTACTCCCAATTTATCTGCTCTTTCTTTCACCTTCTGTACTGTTCCACTGAAGTTCTGTGTAAATTCCAGTAACTACACTATATTATCTTAAACTGAAAATATTTGGCCCTCCATACTCAATACTACACTTAGGTATTATAGATAACCAGCTATTCAAGTCTTGTATATTGGTAGTGAAGTGGTTGAGTTACTAGAGTAATAACTCTGTTTTAGCAACTCAGAAATGTAAATTGAAATCTCATAATGGAAGTTGTGGATTTTAAATACAGTTAAATGTAATGCGAAATTAAAAAAACACCTTTGTGATGTTGACCATGAAAGGACCAGATTATGATAGAAATCTTGAGCAACACGAAGTTTGAGACCGTAAGACCATAGGACATAGGAGCAAATTTGGGACATTTGACCTATCGAGTCTGCTCCACCATTCCATAGTGGCTGATTTAATATCCCTCTCAGCCCCATTCTTTGACCTTCAGCCTGTAACCTTTGATGCCCTTATTAATCAATTTAACAATGTCTGCTTTAAATATACCCAATGATTCAGGCTCCTCCACCACCTGTGGCAGTAAAGATCACAGATTCACTACCCTCTGGCTAAATAAATTCCCTTCTTCTATGGCCTCTGCTCCTAGACTTCCCCACTATAGGAAACATCCTCTCCATGTCAGCTCCATCAAGGACTTTCAATATTCAACAGGTTTCAATGCGATCCCACTCATTCTTTCCCAGGATCACTCTTGTAAACCTTATCTGGTCTGACTCCAATATCAGCATATTCATTCTTAGATAAAGGGCCCAGAACAGCTCACTATACTTCAAGTGCAGTCTGATCAATGTTTTATAAAGCCTCAGTGTTAGAAGGGAACTCAACCAATGAGGCAGCATCTAATGCAAGGGAATAAGCATTTGATGTTTCAGGTAGAAACTATTCATTAAGACTCTGTTGAGGACCATGTTTTGTGTGTCACTCAAGAGTTCCACATTTGCAGAATCTCTGTGTTAATGATAAAGATCTATCTGGCCCCCAAATAATAGTCCATGGTAGAAAATTTGCCATATTCACTTGTGGACTATACCTGATCCTACACGCACAACAATGTAATTGACTGTTAACTGTTCTCTGAACAGTTTAGCAAGCCATTCAATCATCACCAATGAGCTTTCAAGAACCTGCTCAAACATTACAAGGAAACCCACATGTGCATATCACCTACCACCCTCCTTCTGATGAATATTCAGTACTTCACCAGAACAATGTTTGAAAGAAGCATTGATGAAGGGTGTTAGCCTAAAACATCGAATGTTTATTCATTTCTATAGATGTGCTTGGCCTGGTGACTTCCTCTAGCATTTTGTATGTGCTGCTCTGCACTTTCAGCTTCTGCAGCATTTCTTGTGTTTATATTGTTGCATGCAATTGACAATAAACTGGACTGGTCAAAGAACACTGAGGCTGTCTACAAGAGGGGGCAGAGCCGTCGCTATTTCCTGAGGAGACTGAGGTCCTTTAACATCTGCTGGATGATGCTGAGGATGTTCTACGAGTCTGTGGTGGCCAGTGCTATCATGTTTGCTGTTGTGTGCTGGAGCAGCAGGCTGAGGGTAGCAAACACCAACAGAATCAACAAACTCATTCGTAAGGCCAGTGATGTTGTGGGGGTGGAACTGGACTCTCTGACAGTGGTGTCTGCAAAGAGGATGCTGTCCAAGTTGTATGCCATTTTGGACAATGACTCCCATCCACTCCATAATGTACTGGTTAGGCACAGGATTACATTCAGCTGGATACTCATTCCACCAAGATGCAACACTGAGCATCAGGAAGTCATTCCTACCTGTGGCCATCAAACTTTACAACTCCTCCCACGGAGTGTCAGACGCCCTGAGCCAATAGGCTTGTTTCCATTTGGCATGATTAACTTATTATTATTTAATTATTTATGGTTTTATATTGCTATATTCACTATTCTTGGTGCGGCTGTAATGAAACCCAATTTCCCTCAGGATCAGTAAAGTATGTCTGTCTATCTGTCTGTCTATGTAAAAAGACAACACAATGCACTTTAGCTGGGAAAATTAAATGACCATCACAAAATGTGAATTGGCTGCATCATTTTTCATCCAGCTCGGGAAGTCATGAAGAATGTACAGTACTGTGCATATGTGTTAGGCACATATATTAGTTAGGGTGCCTAAGACTTTTGCATAGTACTGTAGTAATTTCATGTATTGCACTGTACAGCTACCACAAAAAAATTCATAACATATATGAGTGATGATAAACTTGCTTCTGATGTAAGTGTCTATTGTGGAATGAGAGTGGGAAAGGGGCAGGGAGTGCTGAGGGAGCAGGAAGCACCAGGGATACATTCTGTAATGATTAAATACCAGTTGTTTGGAATCAAATGATCTTGCCTGCTGTCTCAGGGAGGGATATGTCTGTACCTGCACCATGACCTCCAACCCTTCCAGTACTTCTTCTTTGCCACCTGTCCCACTCCACTTCCACGGGACTCCACACTGTGACTAAGACTTTTGCACAGTGCTGTAGCAGCAAGACTTTGTCTGTGGCAGGTAAAGAATTAACTAAGATGTGGAATAAACCTGCTTAAACTTTTCCTTCAAAATCCTCATAGAGTTCTCACTCCATCATCCTCCCCTACCCATCCACCTTCCCCCTCACCTTGGTGTTACCTATCACTGGCCAGCTTGTACTCCTCCATCCCCAAACCCTTCTCCACCCCTGCCTTCTTATTGTGGCTTCTGCTCCATTCATTTCCATTCCTGATGAAGGCATGAAATGTTGACTCGATTGATGCTGCCTGACTTGCTGAATTCCTCCAGCATTTTGTGTGCATTACTCTGGATCGCCAGCATCTCCAGAATCCCTTGTGATTCCTCATAATCTGTCACATGAGCATCTCTCCTTGTCAATCATCATATTGACGATATCTGAAGTCTCATCTTCACATTGAGCAGATACTCCCCTTTATTGAAAAGGGAGTATTATTTCTAAATTTATTTATTTATAAATTTATTTATTATTTATTTCTAATTATTTAATTTAGTGATACAGCATGGAGTAGGCCCTTCAACCGTTATTTGTCATGTACATCAAAACATACTGTGAAATACATTATTTGCATAATCGTCCAACACATACTGAGATGTGTTTGAAGCATCCGGCAAGTATCACCATGCTTCTAGCACCAACATGGAGTTCCCACAGCCTATTAACCACAACTCAACTGTCTTTGGAATGTGGGAGAAAGCCAGAGCACCTGTAGATGCTTAGATCATACAGTTACACAGAACATATACCTCCTTACAGACAGGAATGGGATTTACATCTGGCATAGTAAAATATTTCACTCCCATGCTGTCCTGTGTTGTGGCAGTGAGTTAAAGGATAAACTCAAATCTGATCTGTGGGCTCAAAAACAGGCATCCATTGCACACTTTGAACCAGCAGCGGCTGCAGAAGTATACCCCACCATAATATATAACTTCATGGCGATCATACACCACCAATAGAGTCTAGTGAGGGATTACTCCCAAGCTGCATAGACAGGTATGTTAGAAGCAGCACTGGGTACATCTAAAACTTGGTTGTGACACACTACAATGTGTAAGTGAAAAATATACTGTAGATGACACAATCTAACGAAAAACAGAAACTGCTGGAAATGCTCAGCAGGTCATACTGCATCTGTAGGAAGAGAAAAAGAAACAATGAGACCTTCCATCAGAAGTACAGTAGAGAACACAATGATTGCAGATGACTGAAGTAAGCAATTGATTGAATTAAAGCTGTCTGTGGTGTTAGAACTCAGATGTTAATTATTATCACTGATTTATATGAAACAAAATGTATTCCTTTGAGGCAGCAATACTCTAAAATCATAAGATTATTACAAATTACAGAATTAAGAAACAAAAACTGCAAATAACTGCACAAATAAAATAATTAATAGTCACATAAATAAATGAATGAATAGATAGAATTATGAGATGTTGTTCATGAGTTTATGAAGTATTCAGAAATAAGAAGGTGCAGGGGAAGAAATTATTGGGTTGGGCCTACAGGCTCCTATACTTTCACACCCCCACCCAGTGGTAGTAAAGGAAATGGTCATGTCCTGTGTCTTGTATGGTAAAGGTCCTCAGAGATGGATGCCACCTTCTTGAGGAACTGCTTCTTGAAGATGTCCTCTGTGGTGAGAAGGGTTTCATCTTTTGATCCACACCACTCCAGCAAACCTACAATCACAATTGCCCCTAATCTAATCACATGACATTTACAATGACCTATTAACCTACCCAGAATGTTTTTGACTGTGGGAGGAAACCAGAGCACCTGGGGGAAAACCCACACTTTCCATGGGGTTTACATTCAGAAACTCTTTACAGGACAGTGCTGGAGATGAACTCCAAACTCCAGAACGCCTGAGCTGTGATAACATCCAGCTGACCACTATGTTACTGTGGCACCTGAATATAGTTGTACCCATAATGCAGCTGGTTGAGTCTACAAAACTCTGTAGCCTTTTGTGATCCTGTGCATTGGAGCCTCCATACCAGGCTATAATACAACCAATCAGAATGGTTTCCACAGTACACTTGCAGAAATATGTATGTTCTGTCAGTGTCTTTGGTGACATACTGAATTTCCTCAATCTCCTAATGAAGTAGAGCTACTGGCATGTCTTCTTCATGATTGTATCCATGTGGCCAAACTTAGATCCTCCCAAGATGTTGACACACAGGACCTTAAAGTTTTACTCTTTCCACCGCTGATCCCTCGATAAGGACTGGTGTATGTTACAGATTTTTATCTATTTCTTCAATGACTTTTCTTCCAATATAAGGTGATAATCGGTAAACTTGGGTAATGATTGAAGTTCAATTTCACTTTTAACTCCTCAGCAAGTAGAGTTAACCTGCCTGTCTGTAGTAAGACAGTGTCAACACTGGTACAGCTGGTAGAGACACTGTCTCAGAGCATCATTAACTCAGGTTCAACCCTGACCTCTTGTGCTGTCTGCTTTGAGTTTGCATGTCTTCATGGTGAGGGTGTGGGTTTACTATGGGAGTTTGGTTTCTTTTTAACACTGGATTGGTAGGTTACATAAACACTGTAATATACTTCTGGTGTGTAGGTAAGTTGTAGCATCTCTTTTATTTAGAGTTCCAGCATGGAACAGGCCCCTCCACCCCAATGAGCCATGCTGTTCTGCAACCCACCTATTTAATCCTTGACTAATCACAGGGCAACTTATAATGATCAATTAACCTACTAACTGATAAATCTTTGGATGGTGGGAGGAAATTGGAGCAGCCAGAATAAACCACATGTTTATGGGAAGGACATACAAATTTCTTACAGAGAATGCAGGAAATGAACTCCAAATTCTGACTACCTGAGTGGTACCATGGTGCCCTTGGGGGAAGGTGCTTGGGGAGATGGAGGCAGAGATGGAAATGTGAGGAAAATAAAATGGGTTAGGGTCGGCCAATCATGAATGAGAAAAAATCTGCAGATGCTAGGAATCCAAGCAACACTCACAAAATGCTGGAGCAACTCAGTAGGCCTGGCAGCATCTATGGAAAAGAGTACAATTGGTGTTTTGGGCCGAGACCCTTCACTAGCCTACCAAGTACCCAGGACACCTTCAGGGAGTGGTGTCTCAGAAAAGTAGCGTCCTTTATTAAGGACCTCCAGCACCCAGGGCATACCCTTTTTTCCTTGTTACCATCAGGTAGGAGGTACAGAAGCCTGAAGGCACACACTCAGCAATTCAGGAACAGCTTCTCCCCCTCTGCCATCCGATTCCTAAATAGACATTGAACCGTTGGACACTACCTAATTTTCTTTAATATACAGTAATTCTTTTTTTTTTGCACATTTTTTAATCTATTCAATATATGTATACGCATCCATCTTATTGTATTAGGGAACAATTTAATAATCTCATCTGAACAGGACAGAAGTTGTCCTTGAGCCTAGTGGTATTTTCTAATTGATGGGAGGGGAGACAAAAAAGAATGTCCAGGATAGGTGGCATCTTTGATTATGCTGTTTGCCTTACTAACACAGAGGGATGTGTGTACAGAGACTGTGGAGGGGTGGCTGGCATTCACAATGTGCTGAGCAGTTTCCTCCAGTCTTTGTAGTTTCTTGCAATCATGGGCAGAGTGATTTCCATACCATTCCATACCAAAATGTGATGCATTGAATAGGCTGTTTTCTATGGTGTACATATAAAAATTGGCTAGGATCAAAAAGGACATGCCAACTTTCTTTAGCCACCATAACAAAAAAAGAACACAGAGAAATTTTGTTTGCAATAGACACCAGGTGACATGGAAGAAAAATGGTTCAATTAGACTATCAATTATTCTATTTCCACAGGTCATGAAGGAGCTTTCTGTCTTCAATTTGATTACAGCAGTTTAATTTCCTCTGAGAATTTTGTACACATCAGAAGTAACCAAATAGTGCTCTACAATGATTCATTAATACAGTCACTTGCTTACTGTCACCAGTGACATCATAGACTACCCAGTTGCTTTTACAATGACAATAGCCTGGAATTCCTCCATGTGCCGCGCGCAAGGCTCGAGATACCTCCACTTCCGCTACAGCACCTACCCTCATGTATCCGAGCTTTCAGGGCCCGGATTGGCCTCACCAGTCACCCTCAGACCCACAGTCACAAACCCTCCACCTGACAGAAGTTGTGGTCGTCTTCGACTCCGAAGGACGAACAACAATGTAAAAATCTAGAATATGCAGTAAGATATTCAGCTCTTCCTTTACCTGTCCATCGTTCAATTGTACGATGACTGACCTCTACCTCAACATAAATTTTCCAATTTCTGAATTGCACCTTCTGACATGCTTTTTAAACAAAAATAATCTGTTCGAGGGATAGAGTTTAAGAGACGCAATGTAATGATGCAGCTATATTAAACTCTAGTTAGGCCACACTTGGAGTACTGTGTCCAGTTCTGGTCAACTCACTATAGGAAGGATGTGGAAGTATTGGAAAGGGTACAGAGGAGATTTACCAGGATGCTGCCTGGTTTAGAGAGTACGGATTATGAGCAGAGATTAAGGGAGCTAGGGCTTTACTCTTTGGAGAGAAGGAAGATGAGAGGAGACATGATAGAGGTATACAAGATATTAAGAGGAATAGACAGAGTGGACAGCCAGCGCCTCTTCCCCAGGGCACCACTGCTCAGTACAAGAGGATATGGCTTTACGTTAAGGGGAGGGAAGTTCAAGGGGGATATTAAAGGATGGTTTTTCACTCAGAGAGTAGTTGGTGCATGGAATGCACTGCCTGAATCAGTGGTGGAGGCAGACACACTAGTGAAGTTTAAGAGACTAGTAGACAGGTATATGGAGGAATTTAAGGTGGGGGGTTATATGTGAAGCAGGGTTTGAGGGTCAGCACAACATTGTGTGCCGAAGGGCCTGTAATGTGCTGTACTATCCTATGTTCTATTCTATTTTAAACTACAATTTTTAACTGATATTTTATTAGTATTGTTGATGGGAGTTGCCTATATTGAAGTATCTTTTTCTGAAGAAAAGTTTCCGGTTGGAACCCTTCAGTGAAATACACACTTTAGTATCTTCCATTATTTTAATTGATTGTTCTTTAATGTTAAACCCACAGCATTATCAGTTCATATCCCGCACTAAGTGCCAATAGAAAGAAAGCATAGCAGTGTCTCTACTTTCTTAGAAGTTTACAATAATTTGGCATGCCTGTGAAAACTTTGACAAACTTCTACAGATGTACGGTGGAGAGTATATTGAGAGATTGCATGGAAAAAACTACAAAACGTAGTGGATAAAGCTCAATCCATCACAGGTAAAGCCCTCTCCACTACTGAGCACGTCGACATGGAGCGCTGATGCAGAAAAGCAGCATCCGTCACATGGGACTCCCACCATCCAGGCCATGCTCTCTTTTCACTGCTGCCATCAGGAAGGAGGTACAAGAGACTCAAGACCCACACTACCAGGTTTAGGGACAATTATGAACTCTTAACCATCAGGCTCTTGAATCGGGGGCATAACATCACTCAACTTCACTCACCCCATCACTGAACTGTTTCCACAAGCTATGGACTGACTTTCAAGGGCTCATGATCTCATGTTCTATTTTTGCTTATTTATTATTATATTTTAATTTTTCCTTAGCTCAAGCTGATAAAACCTGAGGTATAGGCATAGCCAAGCACACTCATTTCTCAATTGCTAGGAACTTTCAGACTCTCCCAATGGTGTTTAGTATTGTGGCTTTCCGGGGATTTACATAAATATTGCTGTGCAGGCCTTTTTGTTTAATGCTATGGTGTAGTGACTTTGAGATGATACCAGTTGTAGATATTACTATTGGGACAATGTATACCCTGTTCATGTTTAATTGTCTTTCAGTTTCAGTTCAGCATATTTCTGGTGTTTTTCACTTTTTGATTTCTGTATGTAATGAGTGTTTGGAATGGCTATATCTATTAAGTAAGTAGTTGTTGCTTATTTATCTTGTAATATTAAATCCAGACTGTTATTATGGATTGCCCTATCTGTAATAATGGACAAGTCGTAACATAATTTGCAGGACTTTGAGTCTAAAACTGGATCAAACTTGTAACTGGATCAAACTAAGGTATGGTATCTTTTATGATTTTGTATTTTAAAGCAAGATTTTGGTGAGTGATGTTTGCCACTTGATTGTGCCTGTGTAAGTAATCAGATTGAGTTAAACCTCTGCAGGGTCCAGTAAACTGTTGGATCATTTCTGGTTTCTCTAGGCATCTTCTGCATTTATTGTCTTGAATTTGTTACTCTTCTATTAAGTATTTTTTGTATTTTTGTGTTAACAAATTGGTCCTGTATTGCTACACAGAACCCCTCCGTTTCTTCCTTTTATTACTATTACTATTATAACCATATAACCATATAACAATTACAGCATGGAAACAGGCCATCTTCACCCTTCTAGTCTGTGCCGAATGCTTACTCTCACCTAGTCCCACTGACCCGTACTCAGCCCATAACCCTCCATTCCTTTCCTGTCCATATACCTATCCAATTTTACTTTAAATGACAATATTGAACCTGCCTCTACCACTTCTACTGGAAGCTCGTTCCACACGGTTACCACTCTCTGAGTAAAGAAATTCCCCCTCGTATTACCCTTAAACTTTTGCCCCCTAACTCTCAAATCATGTCCTCTTGTTTGAATCTCCCCTACTCTCAATGGAAAAAGCCTATCCACGTCAATTCTATCTATCCTCCTCATAATTTTAAATACCTCTATCAAGTGCCCCCTCAACCTTCTATGCTCCAAAGAATAAAGACCTAACTTGTTCAATCTTTCCCTGTAATTTAGGTGCTGAAACCCAGGTAACATTCTAGTAAATCTTCTCTGTACCTTCTCTATTTTGTTGACATCTTTCCTATAATTCATTGACCAGAACTGTACACAGTACTCCAAATTCAGCCTTACCAATGCCTTGTACAATTTTAACATTACATCCCAACTCCTATACTCAATGCTCTGATTTATAAAGGCCAACATACCAAAAGCTTTCTTCACTACCCTATCCACATGAGATTCCACCTTCAGGGAACTATGCAACATTATTCCTAGATCACTCTGTTATACTGCATTCTTCAATGCCCTACCATTCACCATGTACGTCCTATTTGGATTATTCCTACCAAAGTGTAGCACCTCACACTTATCAGCATTAAACTCCATCTGCCATCGTTCAGCCCACTCTTCTAACTGGCCTAAATCTCTCTGCAAACTTTGAAAACCTACTTCATTATCCACAACACCACCTACCTTAGTATCATCTGCATACTTAATAATCCAATTTACCATCCCATCATCCAGATCATTAATGTATATGACAAGCAACATTGGACCCAGTACAGATCCCTGAGGTACACCACTAGTCACCGGCCTCCAACCTGACAAACAGTTATCCACCACTACTCTCTGGCATCTCTCTTCCAGCCACTGTTGAATCCATTTTACTACTTCAATATTAATACCTAACAATTGAACCTTCCTAACTAACCTTCCATGCGGAACCTTGTCAAAGGCCTTAAGGAAATCCATATGGACAACATCCACTGCTTTACCCTCGTCAACTTTCTTCATAACCTCTTCAAAAAACTCAATAAGATTTGTCAAACATGACCTTCCACGCACAAATCCATGTTGACTGTTCCTAATCAGACCCTGTATATCCAGATAATTATATATACCATTCCTAAGAATACTTTCCATTAATTTACCCACCACTGATGTCAAACTGACAGGCCTATAATTGCTAGGTTTACTCTTAGAACCCTTTTTAAACAATGGAACCACATAAACAATATGCCAATCCTTCGGCACCATCCCCGTTTCTAATGACATTTGAAATATTTCTGTCAGAGCCCCTGCTCTAACTTCCCTCAGGGTCCTAAGGAATATCCTGTCAGGATCCAGAGATTTATCCACTTTTATATTCCTTAAAAGCGCCAGTACTTCCTCCTCTTTAATTGTCATAGTTTCCATAACTTCCCTACTCATTTCCCTTACCTTACACAATTCAATATCCTTCTCCTTAGTGAATACCGAAGAAAGGAAATCGTTCAAAATATCCCCCATCTCTTTCGGCTCCACACATAGCTGTCCACTCTGATTCTCTAAGGGACCAATTTTATCCCTCACTATCCTGTTGCTATTAATATAACTGCAGAAACCCTTTGGATTTATTTTCACCTTACTTGCCAAAGCAACCTCATATCTTAGGTTTTCTAATTTCTTTCTTAAGATTCTTCTTACATTCTTTACATTCCTCGAGCACCTCATTTACTCCATGCTGCCTATATTTATTGTAGATATTATTATAATCTTAAATTTTTGTATTTGCACAGTTTGTTGTCCTTTGCACATAAGGGTCTGTCTGTTTTGTTGGCTCTGGTCTTTCATTGATTCTATTGTGTATGTTTGTATTTACTATGAATGTCTGCAAAAAGATGAATTTCAGCATTGTGTATGTTGATATACTGTGTATGTACTTTGATAATGAATTTACTGTGAAGCTTTAAACCTCTCTCTTTTTGAGAGAAAGGCTCTTTTACTATAACTTCATTCTCTCCAACTTGCAAAGAAGTTTTTTCAATATGGGACCATGAATGAGGGAATTTAGTCATTGTGGAAGACTAGAGAATGAGGGATTCTTGATTGCAGGATAAAAAGAGGTAAGCAGAGATTTAAAAAGATGTTCAGATGACCAATACAATGCTAAGGTAATACAGACAGTGAGGCTGCCTCATTACATGAGACCCAGATAAAATCCTGACAAACACGAGGAAATCTGCAGATGCTGGAAATTCAAACAACATGCTGGTAGAACACAGCAGGCTAGGCAGCATCTATAGGGAGAAGCGCTGTCGACGTTTCGGGCCGAGACCCTTCGTCAGGACTAACCGAAAGGAAAGATAGTAAGAGATTTGAAAGTAGTGGGGGGAGGGGGAAAAGTGAAATGATAGGAGAAGACCGGAGGGGGTGGGATGAAGCTAAAAGCTGGAAAGGTGATTGGCGAAAGTGATACAGAGCTGGAGAAGGGAAAGGATCATGGGACGGGAGGCCTCAGGAGAAAGAAAGGAGGGGGGGAGCACCAGAGGGAGATGGAGAACAGGCAAACAACTAAATATGTCAGGGATGGGGTAAGAAGGGGAGCAGGGGCATTAACAGAAGTTAGAGAAGTCAATGTTCATGCCATCAGGTTGGAGGCTACCCAGCCGGTATATAAGGTGTTGTTCCTCCAACCTGAGTTTGGATTCATTTTGACAATAGAGGAGGCCATGGATAGACATATCAGAATGGGAATGGGACGTGGAATTAAAATGTGTGGCCACTGGGAGATCCTGCTTTTTCTGGCGGACTGAGCGTATGTGTTCCGCGAAACGGTCTCCCAGCCTGCGTTGGGTCTCAACAATATATAAAAGGCCACACCGGGAGCATCGGACGCAGTATACCACACCAGCCGGCTCACAGGTGAAGTGTCGCCTCACCTGGAAGGACTGTCTGGGGCCCTGAATGGTGGTGAGGGAGGAAGTGTAAGGGCAGGTGTAGCACTTGTTCCGTTTACAAGGATAAGTGCCAGGAGGGAGATCGGTGGGAAGGGATGGGGGGGGACGAGTGGACGAGGGAGTCGCGTAGGGAGCGATCCCTGCGAAAAGCAGAAAGGGGGGGGAGGGAAAAATGTGTTTGGTAGTGGGATCCCGTTGGAGGTGGCGGAAGTTACGGAGAATTATATGTTGGACCTGGAGGCTGGTGGGGTTGTAGGTAAGGACAAGGGGAACCCTATCCCAAGTGGGGTGGCGGGTGGATGGGGTGAGGGCAGATGTGCGGGAAATGGGAGAGATGCGTTTGAGAGCAGAGTTGATGGTGGAAGAAGGGAAGCCCCTTTGTTTAAAAAAGGAAGACATCTCCTTCGTCCTGGAATGAAAAGCCTCATCCTGAGAGCAGGTGTGGCAGAGACGGAGGAATTGTGAGAAGGGGATAGCATTTTTGCAAGAGACAGGGTGGGAAGAGGAATAGTCCAGGTAGCTGTGAGAGTCTGTAGGCTTATAGTAGATATCAGTAGATAGACCGTCTCCAGAGCCAGAAAGATCAAGAAAGGGGAGGGAGGTGTCGGAAATGGACCAGGTAAATTTGAGGGCAGGGTGAAAGTTGGAGGCAAAGTTAATGAAGTCGACGAGCTCAGCACGCGTGCAAGAGGCAGCGCCAATGCAGTCGTCGATGTAGCGAAGGAAAAGAGGGGGATGGATACCGGTATAGCCTTGGAACATGGACTGTTCCACAAAGCCAACAAAAAGGCAGGCATAACTGGGACCCATACGGGTAAAATCCTGACCTCTGGTTTCGTCCTGTAACCACATAGGTTCCCTCAGGTAATTAATTTTTTTCATGCAGGAGGTTCTGTAGATGCTGGAAATCTTGAGCCACATGCACAAAATGCTGGAGGAACTCAGCAAATCAGGCAGCAACTATCGACCCTTTTGAAGAAGGGTCTCGGTCTGAAATGTTGACTGTTTACTCCGCTCCATAGATACTGCTGAAATTGCTGAGTTCTGAATTCAATATTCTTCCTCATTGCAAAGATGTGTTGATTGATAAGTTGGCAGTCTACTGTAAATTATCCCTAGTGTAGGTGCTCATTAAACTGACAGGCAATTGATAGAGTATAGGTATACAAGGAAATGAGTGGGAAACTGGGATGGAAATTGGCATAATGCGATGAATGGTTTTCCATTTTTGTAACAGAATTTGAAAATCAGAAAGGGACTAAAGTTTTGTTCGGACAGATTGAGAGGAAATGGTCCCACTGACATTTCATAATCACAGGATATGGTTTTGAAGTAATTATAAAAGGTAAGGAGTGCTTTATTTTCATGTAACATTAATTGTTTCAGTTTGTCTGAAAGGAAGATGGCAGCAGATTTAAGTGTAATAACAGTATTGATTGAACATGAAAAGCCAAGAAAATTAGTGTTTTGAAGAAAGAGCTGAAGAATGAACAGATTTTGTTCATCAGCAGACTGAGAATCCTATTTCAATATCAGAATCAGGTTTAAAATAATTGACATATATTGTGAAATCTGTCATTCCTCTGCATAGTACAGTGCAGTGCAATACATAAAAAACTATAAATCACATCTATCTATATATAGACATAGATACATATATTGTTGTGATTTATAGTTTTGTTTCATGGTTTGGTTCATTGCTTGTTCAGAAATCTGATGGTGGACTGGAAGAAGCTGTTCCTAAAATGTGACACTGTTTTTAGGAACCATTTTCCACGTGGGACAGGACGGAGTGAAGTGCAGAGGCTATGGTATCACCAGTAGACTGATTTAATTGATAAGTGTGGAAAGCCAGTTTTAAACAGTCCATGCCATAGTATAAGTCAGGTAATATTGTATCCTCTCTAAAGCCAATATTGTCTTCTAGATAGTTGATGTATAATGCCTGATGTTATATTTTATTAGGCATTCTTGGTTGAACAAAGAAATACACCAGAGTCACCGAAGATCTACACACAAGTGCTGACAAACAACCAATATGAAAAAGAAGCCAAATTATGGAAGTACAAAATCAATCAATCAATAAATAAACAAATAAAATAATGCTGAATTGTAGAATCCAAGAAAGTGAGTCCATAGATTGTAGAATCTGTGCGGTGTTGAGGGGAGCGAAATTACCATATTGGTTCAGGAGTGTGATGGTTGAATGGTAACAACTGTTCCTGAAACAGGTGCACTCAGTAGTATTCTCCAAATGAGAGTCTCAACAGATACTTTCTTCTCACTATATATTAGTATTATTAAATACTTACTTTATCTGTTCAGTTTTGCTAACTGATTGGTTCCTTGATTATTCTTCTTGCTTTACATTTAGAAATTGGATTTTTTGATCAAAATATAAGCATTTTATTCACTGAAGTTTATTCTTTACTACATAGATAGGCAGGTAATATTGGAAAGTTTGATAAGCACAAAATAATGGGAATAATGAAGATGAGCGTAGAGAGTAGGTCTTTCAGTGTCACTGAAAATGGGCCCACATGAACAATAGCTATTTTGCTAACAGAAGAAAGGGAGAGACTAGTGAAGGTGCTGTTCCTCATTTTCCAGTACGTCTTCACTATAAAACAGTTGACGAATAACTGGAATACTGGTAATACAGTTTGTTAGTTTGAAACACTAAGAGTGACATGGTAGTGTTGCTGTTAGCATGATGCTATTATAGCTTGAGACATTCCAGAGTTGAGGGTAAATTTCCCAGCCATTCTGTAAGGAGTCTCTGTATGTTCTCCCCGTGGAATTCATGGCTTTTCACCAGATGCTCCAGTTTCCTCCCACAGGTTAAAGACATACTAGGTAGGTTAATTGCTCATTGTAAATTGTCCCTTGATCAGATTAGGGATAATCGGGGTTGGGGGGGATGCTGAGATGGAGCGGCTCAGAGGGCTGGAAGGGCCTACTCTGCAGTGTATCACTGAATAAATACGGTAAATAAAAAGGAACAAATGAGTCAATCGTCACAAATTGCTGAAAACCTTAGTTTCAACAGTTAGCTTCAGTTTGTTAAAGAATGTTTATATCTCAATATCCCATTTAAGTTTTATATAGTCATAATTAGGAGGGTCAAAGGAGATTACACATTTCCTGTAGCCTATATGGATTTTAAAATATATTTAACGTAGATCCACATGGAAAACTCATTTTTAAAGTTTAATCATCTAATCAAAAGGCTATTGTTGGTGAGTGCGATTGAGTGTCTTGTGGGTATCACAGGACTCCATACTAGGATTGTATTTCATAATGTCAATAACTTGCAATTATGTGTAAGGCAGCAGATTAAGAGGTTTTGAAGTTCAAAGTAAATAGTACTATCAAATTATGTATGTGTCACCAAATGCTACCATGGGATTCATTTTCTTACAGGCATTCACAGTAAAACAAAGAAGTGCAATTGAATCAATAAAAAAACTATATAAAGGCTGACAAACTGTGAAAATACAAAAAGAAGTAAGTAATAATGAAAATAAACAAATAAGTAAATAAATAAAACTAAGAACATGGGTTGTAGAGTACTTGAATGTGAGTCCATAGGTTGTGTTCAATGATCAGTTCAATGCTGTGGTGAGTGAAAGTGTCCTCCTCTCTGGTTTAGAAGCCTGATGGTTGAAGGGTAATAACTGTCCCTGAACTTGGTGGTGAGAGACCCTAGGTTCCTGTAGCTCCTTTATTGTTAGCAGCGAGAAGGGAGCATGGACTGGATCATGGGGGGTCCTCAATGATGAATGCTGTTTTTTTTTGTGGGAAGCTCTTTGCAGATGTGCTCATTGGTGGTGAGGACTTTTTCTTTAATGCACTGGGCTGTATCTACCACTTTTTTGCAGACTTTTCTAGTTTTCAAATGACAAAAGCATTCATCATTTGTTGTGTAGTCTGGGGAAAAATATCAATGGACTAGTCAGGAGTGCAGAAAATATCATTCAGCCTGGTGAAGTGTGAAATTATATTTAGAAATTAAATTTAGGATGGACAAGCAAAGCAATTCAATACCTTTTAAGATGTTAAGAAATGTAGGGAAACAAGGGTACCTTTGATTGCATGTCCTTAGATCCCCAATGGCATGTGAGCATGTACGCAAACTGGTTAAAAAACTAGGATTTTTCATGTATTGGAATAAGAAAATTAGAAAATATAAAGCATGTCTCTCTCACTAAGTAGTTACAGTGAGAAGATTACACAAAATTCCATCATTGCAATGCAGGTAGAATGTAGTCTCACTAACAGTAGTACATAAAGCTTCATAGAAACACAGAAAACCTACCACACAATACAGGCCTTTCAGCCCATAAAGCTGTGCAGAACATGTCTTTACCTTAGACATTACCTAGGGTTGCCCATTGCCCTCTATTTTTGTGAGCTGTTTGTACCTGTCCAGGAGTCTGTCCAAAGACCTTACCATATCCGCCTCCACCACTGTCACTGGCAGTCCATTCCACGCACTCACCACTCTCTGCATGAAAAACTTACCCCTGACATCTCCTCTGTACCTGCTTCCAAGCACCTTAAAACTGTGCCCTCTCGTGTTAGTCATTTCAGCCCTGGGAAAAAGCCTCTGACTATCCACATGATCAATGCCTCTCATCATCTTATACATCTCTATCAGGTTAGCTCTCATACTCCGTCGCTCCAAGGAAAAATAGCTGAGTTCACTCAATCTATTCTCATAAGACGTGCTCCCCAATCCAGGCAACATCCTTGTAAATCTCCTCTGCATCCTTTCTATGGTTTCCACTTCCTTCCTCTGGTGAGACGACCAGAACTGAGCACAGTACTCCAAGTGGGGTCTGATCAGGGTCCTATATAGCTGCAACATTATCTCTTGACTCTTAAACTCAATCCCATGGTGGATGAAGGGAAATGCACCGCATGCTTTCTTAACCACAGAGTCAACCTGCACAGCAGCTTTGAGTGTCCTATGCACTCGGACCCCAAGCTCCCTCCGATCCTCTGCACTGCCAATAGTCTTACCATTAATATTATATTCTACCATCATATTTGTCCTATCAAAATGAACCACCTCACACTTATCTGGGTTGAACTCCATCTGCCACTTCTCAGCCCAGTTTTGCATCCAATCAATGTCCCACTGTAACCTTTGACAGCCCTCCATACTATCCAGAACACCCCCAACCTTTGTGTTATCAGCAAATTTACTAACCAATTCCTCCACTTCTTCAGTAACATGTTCTCTCAAATTGTTGGATATTTGTTATTATGTAGGTTTTTTAATATGGAGGATGGGCTGTAGAATGATTTAGTTGAAATATGTAAAATGCTGAATTGGGGGCTACTACCTACTTTAGTGAGGTGCAGTTACTCAAAATCGGTGTTAAGAAAATAATTTGTTGAAGAGTTCCAGCTGAGTTGAAAAGAAAACAGGCACTTCAGGAGATCTGAGCTAATTGAAAACGAATTTGTAAAAGCAGATGATGTTCGACCACATCAAAAAAATTTTTGAACATTTAAGAGAGGGTGTAGATGAACAGAATGCAGCAAGTTCTGTCAAAGTAGATCTTAAAAAAGATTTTTTTTAAATTAGCACATAAAATGTTTATTGACATAATTGACCTCTTCAGTGACCGCTTGGATAAAAACTGACAGGATGTAGCATGCTTTTTTTTGTTGTATAATTTCACATTGCAGTGTTCTGACCTGTAGTGTTGGGATCACAGTTTGTTTCTACAAGCACATAAGCACATTCTACAATGTGTAAATGTGTGAAATATAATGTGCAAATGTATTCATAAAATTTATGTACATAATGGATCTTGGAATACAGAGTAAAATTTCAAAACATGTAAGTGAGATCAAACCTGGGATGTGGCAAACAGTGGGGGAAGATTTCAATTAATTGCAGTAATATATAGATGGGCTCACAGTGCATTTATTTATTTATTTTTGTTTATTTTGTGATACAGTGTAGAATAGGCCCTTCTGATCTTCAAGCAATGTTGCCAAAGCAATCCCAGCAACCCCACAGCCCCGATTAACTGCAGCCGAAACAGGAGAGAATTTACAATGACAAATTAACCTAGGAAGCTCAAAGACCTCAGCCTTGACGCTGCCTTTTAGCAGCTGGATTCTGGCCTTCCTATCAGATCACTGGCAAGTGGTAAGAGTGGGCTCCCTCACCTCCACCCCTCTGACTCTCAATACAGGAGCCCCTCAGGGCCCTGTACGTAGTCCCCTGCTTTAATCCCTGTGTACTGATGACTGTGTCGCCACTCACAACCCTAATCTGCTAAATAAATTTGCCAATGATACTACATTGATTGCCCTAATCTCAAACAATAACTAAGTGGTCTACAGGGAAGAAGTCATCTTTCTGACACAGTGGTGTCAAGAAAACAACCTATACCTCAATGTCATGAAAACAAGGATTACAGGAGGAATGGAGACAAGCTAACCCCTATAGACATCAATGGACCTGAGGTTCGGAGGGTAAACAGCTTTAAATTCCTTGGCATACACATCACCGAGGACCTCATGCCGTCTGTACACACCAGCTGTGTGGTGAAAAAGGAACAATAGCGTCTCCTTCAGTTCAGACATTTGAGGAAGTTTGGTACAGACCCCAAATCCTAAGAAATTTCTGTAGCAGCACAATTGAGAACAACCTGACTGACTGCCAAGTATGGGAACGTAACCTCCCTTAAACGCAGTATTCTGCAGAGAATGGTGCGGACGGCCCAGCACATCTGTAGCTTCCATTGTGAACTTGCATTTGAATTTGTGAACTTCCATTAATTCAGGATATTTACAAAGACAGGTGTAAGATAAGGGCCCGCAGCATCATTGGGGACCCTAGTCACCCAACCACAATCTATTCCAGCTGCTACCATCCAGGAAACGGTACCACAGCATAAAAGCCAGGACCAACAAGTTCTGGGACAGCTTCTTCCACCAGGCCATCAGACCGATTAACTCACGCTGATTTGAGTGTATTTCTATGTTACATTGACTGTTCTATTTATTATAAATTATATGATTGCACATTGCACATTTAGACCGAGAAGTAACATAAAGATTTTTACTCCTCATGTATGTGAAGGATGTAAGAGATAAAGTCAATTCAATTCTAGCACCTCTTTGGGAGGAAACTGGAGAGCCCAGGGAAAACTTAAACAATCTACGAGGAGAAAGCACAGAGACTCCTTCCAGAATTAAACTCTGGAACGGCCTGACCTGTAACAGTGTCACACTAATTGCTACATTACTGGGGCGCCCAGTCAAGGAGCAGATGGAATTTAACATGAAGAAGTGGAATGTGATGTCCATAAGTGAAGAGCTATACAGAATTTTTGATGCAGTTCTAAAGAATGTGCAGAAAGAGAGGGACATGAAGTTTCAAGGTGGTGGTAAAGGGAAATGACTAGAGATATTGCAAAGTCTCATAGATAGGTATATGGATGAAAGAAAAATCAAGGTTTCTGTTGGATGGAAGCAATATATTGAATCTTCAAATAGTTTAAAATGTTGGTATAACATCATGGATGGAAGGGCCTTTAATGTGGTGTACTGTTCTAAGTTCTATTCATAGGCTGGCAGGGTTGAGATTTGTCTCTGCCAATGAAGATGTCAGGCACTCTTTCTCTCCACTAGCCTGCAGGTCACTCTTGGGGAGGTGCAGCACCTGCTCCTGCCCCAAATCATAGGTCACATGAAGCCATGGGAGCAGGTGGTGGATTGTCATTGAGCAGCTGCTGCATATCACAAGTTCTCGTTATGCGACACTGATGCCAGGCAGACAATTTCTGAAGAGTATTGATAATGGCCGGGGTTTACCTGTCTTGAAAAGACACTCTCCAGAAGAAGGCTATTGCAAACCACCTGTAAAAAAATTTGCCAAGAACAATCATGGTGATGGGTAGAGCAACAGAGTTAAGGGCACCTTCCCCATAGGCAATGATCCCTTGCTTGGCAGATGGATTAAAGACAGATGGAAAACCATTATCACCCACATCATACAACACAGCACATAATGATGATAATCTCCAAATCATGTCCATTTTAATCGCTGTTAATGTATCTGCCTCAACTACTTCCTCTTTCAACTCTTTCATCCCCTGAGTGAGAAAAGTTGACCTTTAGGTTCCTATTAAATCTCACTTCTCACCTTAAACCTATAACTTCTGGTTCATGATTCTCTAATGCTGGGAAAAAGACTGTGCATGTTGAACCTATCCCTTTGTGTTTTTGTACACCAGCAGAAGATCAACATGGAGGGGAATCTGCAGGTGATTAAGGTCCTATGCTTGTAGAGGTCTCATGTTTGGGAGGTACTTTTGGAGAATTCTAGGCAAATAACTACTGCAAATATTTTACATGGTACATACTTGGGCAATGTGTGCCATTGCTGTAAAGAGTTGATATTGAGAGGATATTTCCAATAGTGGAGGAGTCTAAAACCAGAGGACACAGCCTCAGAATAGGTCATCTCTTTACAGCAGAGATGAGAAGGTATTCCCTTAGCCAGAGGGTGGTGAATCTGTGAAATTCATTACACAGATGGCTGTAGAGATGAAAGCATTTGGTACATTTCAAGCAGAATTTGATAGATTCTTGATTACAGTGTCTACAGTTACAGAAAGAAGGCAGGAGAATATGGTTAAGAGAGCTAATGAATCACTGTGATCTATGAAGGGCAGACCTGCTGGCTGAATGGCCTAATTTGCTGCTATATCTTATGGTCCTATTGTCTTAATGGTTTGCCTGTTTACTGGAATACCACCTGATTGGGTTGCTTTTTCCAGGATAATGTTCAGGTTATCTGAAAGCAGATTGCTGCTTTTCTGGGCTCATGGATATTATTCCATTATGCTTCAGCTTTGTGCTCAGCAGGTAGTTGTAGTATTCTGGGTTGTCAGGTAGTGAGCCACTTGCTGCAAGATACACAGACTCTTGAATGATGCTTTTCACTGTATGTTTTGATGTTCATGTGACAATCTTTAAAAAAATTCTTTATCTCTTTAGTTACTCTGGAAATTGATGGTGAGAGATACAGTAATAGTAATTACATTGAATGCCAAGGGGACATTATTGATACTATTTTATTGGGGAAGGCCATTTTCTGACAGTTTTGTGGCAAGAATATAATTTGCTATTTATTAGCCCATGCCTGAACATTGTCTAGGTGTAACAGCATGTAGGCATCTGCAGCTTCACTTGCAGAAGAGTTGCAAATGGAATAAAAAATAGTGCATTAATAATTTAATTTCTCTACTTCGAACATGATCTGCAGCTGGAGATGGTTTGGTCTTGCATACTGCCATGAGGAACATCTGCAGAGATGTCCTGAGGCTATTTCCTTTGACAGAGATGATCATAGATCAAATGTCTTGGTCTAGGAATACATTGGAGATAATAATTTTTTACATAATCGGCGGCAGTCATCTGGAGCCTATGCTAGAAATGGGTATAATCAGCATTTGATGGAAATAGTTTACATGACTACAGGGATGAAATGAGGGAAGGAGACGGACTGGCTTACTGTAGCATAGACTTCATGTTCCCAGTGCCTCACTTTGCGCATTAATAATTCTATGATTTTATCTCTCTAGATTAGTGACAGAGCCATGGATGGAGCAATTTGGGAACATTGCAAATCACTGGTTGAATTTATGAAGCAGGCAGAAATCCTCATGAAATTTTAAAGCATTTGGGTAAGTATTTGAATGATCATAACCTGATTTTAATTATATACTGGCTTAGTATGTATTTTTTTTACTGGAAACTGTTTCAGAATTGTATTCATCTGTGTACAATCAGATCTACATTTTAGTTTCAATTAATTCTTCTCCATTGTGACTTCTAAGCACACTATCTCATTTTCCAGGTCAACAATGGATTTATATCCAGTTTTCTCTGCCTTTCAAAATTACGATATGAATAATATTTGGAACCTTTTTTTTCAGCACTGATGTTCCTCACAACCCAATCTTAATACCTGGAACAGTCATAATATAGTGCATTATGGAAACTGGCCTTTTTATCCAATGCATCCATGCTGAACATGGTGTCCACCAAGGTAGTCTCGTGTTCCTGCATTTTGTCCACATCCTGCTAAAGCTTTCCTGTCCATGTATTCATCCAAATGACTTTTAAATGTTGTTATTGTATCTGCCACAATAATTTCCTCCGGCAGCTCCTTCCATATGCATAGCAAAGTCTCTGTGAAGAAGATGTCCCTGATGTTTTTCATAAATCATTCAGCTTGACATTAAATCTATACCATCAAGTTTTTAGTTCCCCCTTCCATGGGGAAAGGACTGTCTGCATTCACCCTATCCATATCCCTCATTATTTCATATAGCTCTATAAGGTAGGTCCCCTCTTAATTACCTATATCTCACAGAATAAGGTTCTAGCCTGCCCAAACTCTCTCAATAAATCAAGCCCTCAAGTCCTGACAGCATTCTTATCAATCTTCTTTATACTCTTTCCATTTCAATTATATCTTTAAGTCCTGTTTCAATTATCAATTTGTTAATGCTACTCTGGAGCAGCTTAGACTAGTATTGCAGGGGTCTGGGATCTGGGGCACCAGGTCAGTAAGTGAAGGATCGGACAAGAAGGTAAATGTCTGGCTAAGTATTGAAAGGCAAAATTGAAATAACAGGTATGATGGGTCGGATGGTTTAGAATGTGTATTCTAATGGTAGGAGTATTATGGGTAAAGGAGATTGATAGAGCATGGATCTGTACATGGAACTATATTGTGGCCATTAGAGAGTCTTGGTTGTGAGAGGGGCAGGAATGGGTGATTAATGTACCAGGTTTTTGAATTTTTAGAAACGATAGAGAAAGAGGTAAAAAGGTGGGGGTGGGGGGAGAGTTGCACTACTAATCAGGGATAGTATTACAGCAACACTCGGGAGACATAATGGAGGGTTCAAACACTTAGACCATTTGGGTAGAACTCAATAATATGTGTGATCAGACTGATGGGATGATACTACAGGGTCCCTAACAGCCTCCAGGACCTTGAGGAACAGGTATGTAAACAGATTACAGAAATAAAAGGATATTGTCATGGGGGATTTCAACTTTACTGATATAAACTGGAACCTTCCTAGTGCAAGGGATTTAGGTGGGGCAGAATTTGTTAAGTGTCTCCAGGAGGGTTTCTTAAATCAATATGTAGATGGTCCAATGATAGGAGGGGCTATACTAGATCTCATGTTAGGTAGTGAGCCTGGCCAGAGGACTGACTATTTAGTGGGTGAGCAGTTAATGACCATTAACTTTCAGGATAGCTGTAGATAACGCCAGGAATGGTCCTTACAGGGGAGTTTTAAATTGGAGTAGGGCAAATTATAAGGGAATTAAGCAGGAACTAAAAAGTAGTTATTTAGAAAAAAAAAATTCCGGCAAGCCCAGATCAGACATCTGGAGAATGTTTAAAGATCAAATGCACAGAGAACAGGAAAGGTATGCTCTTGTTAGAGGAAATGACAAGGAAAAAGGAAAAGTAGACCAGAAGACCATAAGGCTATAAGATATAGGAACAGAAGTAGGCCTTTTGATCTATTGAATCTGCTCTGCCATTCTGCCATTCTGCACAGATGCCTTGTGCAGGAAGGCACAGAGTCGACTGTACTTCCTAAGAAGGTTGGCGTTATTCAATGTCTGTAGTGAGATGCTGAAGATGTTCTATAGGTCAGTTGTGGAGAGCGCCCTCTTCTTTGTGGTGGCGTGTTGGGGAGGAAGCATTAAGAAGAGGGACGCCTCACGTCTTAATAAGCTGGTAAGGAAGGTGGGCTCTGTCGTGGGCATAGTACTGGAGAGTTTAACATCGGTAGCTGAGCGAAGGGCGCTGAGTAGGCTACGGTCAATTATGGATAACTCTGAACATCCTCTACATAGCACCATCCAGAGACAGAGAAGCAGTTTCAGCGACAGGTTACTATCGATGCAATGCTCCTCAGACAGGATGAAGAGGTCAATACTCCCCAATGCCATTAGGCTTTACAATTCTACCGCCAGGACTTAAGAACTTTTTAAAAGCTATTATTAATGCTTTTTGAGATAGTGATTTAGATGTATATCATATTTTTTACTGAGTTAAGTATTGTATGTAATTAGTTTTGCTACAACAAGTGTATGGGACATTGGAAAAAAGTTGAATTTCCCCATGGGGATGAATAAAGTATCTATCTATCTATCTATCTATCTATCTATTTAATCATAGGCTGATCCACTTCTTCCTGTCATCCCTACTCCCTTGCTTTCTTCCCAAACCCTTTGATGCCCTGACTAATCAAGAACATATCTATCTCTGCCTTAAATGCACCCAATGACTTGGTCTCCAGCCGCTTGTGGCAACAAGTTCCACAGATTTACCACCCTATGACTAAAGCAATTTCTCTGCATCTCTGTTTTAAATTCACATCCTTCAATCCTGAAGTCGTGCCCTATTGTCCTAGAATCCCCTATCATGGGAAATAACTTCGCCATATCTAATCTGTTCAGGCCTTTTAACATTTAGAATGTTTCTATGAGATTCCCCCTCTTTCTCCTCAACTCCAGGGAATACAGCTCAAGAGCTACCAGACGTTCCTCATACTGTAACCCTTTCATTCCTGGAATCATTCTCATGAATCTTCTCTGAACCCTCTCCAATGTCAGTACATCCTTTCTAAAATAAGGAGCCCAAAACTGCACACAATACTCTGTGTGGTCTCACAGGTGCCTCATAGAGCCTCAACATCACATCCCTGCTCTCATATTCTATACCTCTAGAAATGAACGTCAGCATTGCATTTGCATGCTTCGCCACAAACTAAACCTGGAGGTTAACCTTTCGGGTATCCTGCACAAGGACTCCGAAGTCCCTTTGCATCTCTGCATTTTGAATTCTCTCCCCATCTAAATTATAGTCTGCCCATTTATTTCTTCCACCAAAGTGCATGACCATACACTTTCCAACATTGTATTTCATTTGCCACTTCTTTGTCCATTCCCCTAAACTATCTAAGTCTCTTTGCAGGCTCTCTGTTTCATCAACACTACTGACTACACCACCTATCTTTATATCATCGGCAAATTTAGCCACAAATCTATTAATCCCATAGTCCAAATCATTGACGTACATTGTGAAAAGCAGCCCTGGAACTTCACTGGTAACTGGCAGCCAGCCAGATAAGAATCCCTTTATTCCCACTCTCTGTTTTCTGCTGATCATCCAATGCTCCACCGATGCTGGTAACTTCCCTGTAATTCCATGGGTTCTTATCTTGCTAAGAAGCCTCATGTGCAGCACCTTGTCAAAGGTCTTCTGAAAATCCAAGTACACCACATCTACTGCATGTCCTTTGTGGGCAAAGTACTGGAGAGTTTAACATCGGTAGCTGAGCGAAGGGCGCTGAGTAGGCTACGGTCAATTATGGAAAACCCTGAACATCCTCTACATAGCACCATCCAGAAACAGAGAAGCAGTTTCAGCGACAGGTTACTGTCGATGCAATGCTCCTCAGACAGGATGAAGAGGTCAATACTCCCCAATGCCATTAGGCTTTACAATTCAACTGCCAGGACTTAAGAACTTATTTTTTTTTTTTTTTTTTTTTTTTTTTTTTTTTTTTTTTTTAAAAGCTATTATTAATGCTTTTTGAGTTAGTGATTTAGATGCATATCATATTATTACTGAGTTAAGTATTGTATGTAAGGAGTTTTTGCTACAACAAGTGTATGGGACATTGGAAAAAATGTTGAATTTCCCCATGGGGATGAATAAAGTATCTATCTATCTATCTATCTATCTACCCTGCTTGTAATTTCCTCAAAAAATTGCAGTAAGTTAGGCAGGATTTTCCTTTCAGGAAACCATGCTGGCTTTGGCCTTTCTTGTCATGTGTCTCCAGGTACTTGATAATCTCATCCCTAACAATTGATTCCAACAACTTCCCAACCCCTGATGTCAAGCTAACAGGTCTATAGTTTCCTTTCTGCTGCCTGCCACACTTCCTTAAATAGCAGAGTAGCATTTCCAATTTTCCAGTCATCTGGTACAATGCCAGAATCTGTCAATTCTTGAAAGCTCATTGCTAGTGCCTCCGCAATCTCTCCAGCTACTTCCTTCAGAACCTAAGGGTGTATTCCATCATGTCCAGGAGATTTATCCACCCTCAGACAATTAAGCTTCCTCAGCACCTTTTCTGTCATAATTTTCCCTGCACGTACTCCACTTCCCTGACACTCTTGAATATCTGGTATACTGCAGATGTCTTCCACTGTGAAGACTGATGCAAAATATGCATTCAGTTCCTCTGCCATCTCTGCGTCTCTCATTACAATATCTCCAGTGTCTTTTTCTATTGGTCCTCTATCTACCCTCAACTCTCTTTTACCCTTTATGTAATTAAAACAGGTTTTAGTATCTTCTTTGATATTAGTCGCAAGCTTCCTTTCATAATGCATCTTTTCCTTCCTAATGACCTCCTTAGTTTCCTTTTGCAAGTTTTTAAAAGCTTCCCAATCCTCTGTCTTCCCACTGGCTTTGGCTTCCTTGTATGCCCTCTCTCTTGCTTTTACTTTGGCTCTGACTTGTCAGCCACGGTAGTGTCCTTCTTCTATTCAAAAGCTTCAGAAGTTAGGACCAAATGGAGCACATAAGGATTATAAAGAAGCCAGAAAGGAACTAAAGAAGGGAATTTGGAAAGCCAGGAGGGGCAATGAAAAGTCCTTGGCAAGTAGGATTAAAGTGAATCCCAAGGCATTCTATGCATAATTCAAGAGGAAGAAGATAACTAGGGAGGGGGTAGGATCACTCCATTTCCTTGGATGTGGAAAATGTGAATAAGGTAGGTAATGAGTACTTTGCTTCACTATTGCCAAGGAAAAGGACCTGGAGGACCTGGAGGTCAGTGCATAGTGCATAAATGTGCTAGGGCATTCAGAGATGAAAGATAAGGAAGTGTTGGGTATCTTAATGAGTATTAAGGCAGATATTCCCCAGGGCATGATGGAATTTGCTCCAGGTTATTGAGGGAGGCAACAGATGTGATTGCTGGGGCCTTAATCAGTATCTTCTTTCCTTCTCTAGGCACAGGCAAGGTATCAGATGACTGGTGAGTGGCTAATGTTGTACCTCTGTTTAAAAAGAGAACAAAGGAAAATTCTGGAAACTATAGACCAGTGACTCTGACATCAGTTGTAGGGAAATAGTTGGAGAAAATTCTCAGGGATAAGATACATGAGCATTTGGAAACCCATGGCCTAATTAGGGAGAATCAGCATGACTTTGTGTGGGCATGTTGTGTCTTACCAACTTGATTGAGTTTTTTGACAAGGTGACAAGAGATTAAAGTGTTTGACAAAGTCCCTCATAGAGACTAATCCAGAAGATTAGGATGCATGGGGTCCATGGTGAATTGGCTGTTTGGTTTCAGAACTAGCTTGCACATAGAAGCCAGGGGCAAGTGTTTGAAGGGACTTATTTAATCTGGACTTCAGTAATTTGTGGTGTTCTGCAGGGATTTGTGTTGGTACCTCTGCTGTTTGTGATGCATTTAAATAACTTGGATGAAAATATAGATGGGTGGGTTAGTAAGTTTGCAGATGATACCAAAATTGATGGAGTTGTGGATAGTGACAAAGAAGACAGTGTGATATAGATCAGTTGCACATATGAGTAGAGAAATGGCTGATTACAATGGCAAGTGCTGCTGAGCAGACCAATGTTGGGATCCAAGTTCATAGCTCCATGAAAGTGGCTACAGTTTGATAGGGTGATTAGAAGGCTTATGGAATTCTTGCTTGCCTTGGTCAAGTCAAAAGTTCAGAGGTTATGTTGCAACTTTATAGATCTCTGGTTAGGTCACATCTGGAGTATTGCATACAGTTCTGGTTGTTCCACTATAGGAAGGATGTTACGGCTTTAGAGAGGAAGCAGAAGAGGTTCACCAAGATGCTGCCTGGTTTAGAGGGCATGTGTTATCAAGAGAGGCTGGGCAAACTTGGGTTGTTTTTGCTTGAGTGGTGGAAGCTGAATGGAGATCTGATATTGTTTTATAAAATTATGAGAGTTATATGATAGATAGGGAGTAACTTTTTCCCATAAGACAAAGGAGCAGAATTAGGCCATTCAGCCCATCGAGTCTGCTCCACCATTCCATCATGGCTGATCCTGGATCCCACTCAACCCCATACACCTGCCTTCTTGCCATATCCTTTGATCCCCTGACTGATCAGGAAACAATCAACTTTCGCCTTAAATAGACCCATGGACTTGGCCTCTACCGCAGTCTGTGACAAAGCATTCCACAGATTCACTACTCTCTGGCTGAAAAAAATACTCCTTACCTCTGTTCAAAAAGGGCACCCCTCAGTTTTGAGGCTGTGCCCACTAGTCCTGGATATCCCCTCCATAGGAAACATCCTCTCCACATCTACCCTATCTAGTCCTTTCAACATTCGGTAGGTTTCATAGCAACATAGAAACATGGAAATATAGAGAAGCTACAGCATAATACAGGCCATTCAGCCCACAATGGTGTGTCGAACATGTACTTACTTTAGAAATTACCTAGGGTTACCCATAACCCTCTATTTTTCTAAGCTCCATGTACCTATTCAAGAGACTCTTAAAAGACCCTGTTGTATCCACCTCCACCACTGTTGCCGGCAGCCCGTTCCACGCACTCAGTGAGATCACCACACATTCTTCTAAATTTCAGTAAGTACAGGCCCAACGCAGACAAATCCTCCTCATAGGTTAGCTCCTTTATTCCTCGAATCAGCCTTGTGAACTTGCTCTGGTCTCTCTCCAATGACAACACATCAAGTGACAATATTCCAAGTGTGGCCCTTCAGTTTGCATATAAGGAGAAGGTGGGAGTGGAGGATGCTATCACGTATTTGCTGCACAAATCACTCTCTCACCTAGAGGGGGTCAGTTGTGCTGTGAGGATTACATTCCTTGACTTCTCTAGTGCCTTTAACACCATCCAGCCCAAGATCTTAAGGCACAAACTAACGGAGATGGGAGTAGACTCTCACATGGTGGATTGGATAGTGGACTACTTGACAGATAGACCTCAGTATGTGCGGTTGGGAGACTGTAGGTCTGACACGGTGGTCAGCAGCACAGGGGCGCCGCAGGGAACCGTACTCTCTCCGGTCCTGTTCACCCTGTACACATCAGACTTCCAATATAACTCGGAGTCCTGCCATGTGCAGAAGTTCGCTGATGACACGGCCATAGTGGGGTGTGTCAGGAATGGACAGGAGGAGGAGTATAGGAAACTGATACAGGACTTTGTGATATGGTGCAACTCAAACTACCTGCGTCTCAATATCACCAAGACCAAGGAGATGGTGGTGGACTTTAGGAGATCTAGGCCTCATATGGAGCCAGTGATCATTAATGGAGAATGTGTGGAGCAGGTTAAGACCTACAAGTATCTGGGAGTACAGTTAGACGAGAAGCTAGACTGGACTGCCAACACAGATGCCTTGTGCAGGAAGGCACAGAGTCGACTGTACTTCCTAAGAAGGTTGGCGTCATTCAATGTCTGTAGTGAGATGCTGAACATGTTCTATAGGTCAGTTGTGGAGAGCGCCCTCTTCTTTGTGGTGGCGTGTTGGGGAGGAAGCATTAAGAAGAGGGACGCCTCACGTCTTAATAAGCTGGTGAGGAATGCGGGCTCTGTCGTGGGCAAAGTACTGGAGAGTTTAACATCGGTAGCTGAGCGAAGGGCGCTGAGTAGGCTACGGTCAATTATGGATAACTCTGAACATCCTCTACATAGCACCATCCAGAGACAGAGAAGCAGTTTCAGCGACAGGTTACTATCGATGCAATGCTCCTCAGACAGGATGAAGAGGTCAATACTCCCCAATGCCATTAGGCTTTACAATTCTACCGCCAGGACTTAAGAACTTTTTAAAAGCTATTATTAATGCTTTTTGAGATAGTGATTTAGATGCATATCATATTTTTTACTGAGTTAAGTATTGTATGTAATTAGTTTTGCTACAACAAGTGTATGGGACATTGGAAAAAAAAGTTGAATTTCCCCATGGGGATGAATAAAGTATCTATCTATCTATCTATCTATCTATCTATCTAATGTCTTATAAAGGATCAGCATTATCTCCTTGTTTTTATATTCTGTTCCCCTTGAAATAAATGTCAACATTGCATCTGCCTTCTTTACCACAGGCTCAATCTGTGAATTAACCTTCTGGGAGTCTTGCATGAGGACTCCTAAGTCCCTCTGCATCTCCGATGTTTGAACCTTCTCCCCATTAGATAATAGTCCGCACTATTGTTCATTTTACCAATATGTTTCCCAACATTGTATTCCATCTGCCACTTTTTTTTACCCATTCTTCCAGTTTGTCTAAGTTTTGCGACAATCACTTTGCTTCCTCTGCATGACCTACCCCTCCACCTTCCTTTGCATCATCTGCAAACTTTGCCACAAAGCCATCAATTCCATTATCCAATTCATTGCAAGCAATTTGAAAAGCAGAGGTCCCAGTTATTACCCCTGTGGAACACCAGTAGTTACTGGCAGCCAACCAGAAAAGGCTCCTTTTATTCCCACTCGCTGCCATTCCTCAATCCATGCAAGAATATTTCCTGAAGCACTATAGGATGTTATCCTACCAAGCAGCCCCATGTGAGGCACCTTATCAAATGGCTTTTGAAAAAACAAGTAATTGACATTCACTGCCTCTCCTTTGTCCACAATGTTTGTTACTCCATCGAAGGATTCTAAGACCATTGTCAGGCAAGACTTCCCATCACAGAAACCATGCTGACTTTGACTTATTTTATCATTAGTCTCCAAGTACCCCAAAACCTCATCCTTAATAATAGACTGCAACACTTTCCTGACCACTGAGGTTAGTCTAACTGGACTATAATTTCTTTTTCTTTTGCCTTCCTCTCTTCTTAAAGAGTGGAGTGACATTTGCAATATTCCAGTCCTTCAGGGTAGAAATATCTAATACCAGAGGGCATGCATTGATGGTCAGAGGGGTATAGATTCAAAGCGAATGTGAAGGGCAAGTTTATTACTCAGAGTGTGGTGTATACCTTGAACATGTTGCCTAGTCTGGTGGTAGAGCCAAATACATTAGAGACCTTTAAAATAAGTTTAGATATGAGGAAGATGGAATGATATGGACCTTGTGTAGGTAGGAGGGATTAGTTTTTGGGGCATTTTTGATTTACTTTTTAGCTGGCTCTACGCAACATTATGGGCTGAAGGGTCTCTTCTTGTGCTGTACTTTTCTATGTTGTAACCACAACTATCCTTCTAACGATTTTCTTGTTGCATAGAACAACTCTTAAGTTTGCCAGAATAACTGCAGCCGTTCAAGATGGTGGATCATTGTTATCTTAATGATAACTAAGATTGCACATTAAATGTTAGCCTTCAACTGTGCTAACATGCCAAGATAAATTATCCAGATTGAAAACAATGGTTCCAGCTGGAATCTCTGTTTTTCAGTCATTGAATTATCAGTATTGCTCAGAGTGTTGATTTGTCTGGCACTATGTTCTTTACTGGACTTGAAATAAATAACCTGCTATTTTCTACTAATGTCACATCAAAACCTTGCAGAGTCTTCATTCATTTGGTACAAAGAGTAAAAAGTGCTGACTTTTTTTAACCTATTTAATTTGTTTTTAACTACGTACTTTTCTAACTATCTTTCCAAATGCTTCAAGTTCTCTTCATACATTTTATGTTATTGGTAATTTATAAACATTTTAATAATTTTCAGATATCTGCAAATATCAGCGATATATAAAATTGATAATATTACAAGCTTAGAATGACAGAAAGTGGAATTTCATAACCAGAAATTATTTCTGCCTGAGTTCTCTGGACAGTCTGTGTCAGTGTGGGAGCAGGGAGCTAGCACTATATTAACTGAGGACTGCTCACTGTTGAAGGCAAACTAAGTCCTTTCACACAATTTCTTCATGCAAAAGGTTGACTAATATCTCTGTTCACATGTAGATCAGGTGAGTGGGCAACAGAGCCTACATAGAGCAAACTTGACACTTGATAAAGTAAATTCTGATACAATGACATTAAATGTAGGTAATTCTCATAGAATGTAATCTAAGTAAATTATTCATCATCAGATAAAAAAATTAAAGGATGTTGATAGTCTAAGTATAGGTTCCATTAAAATAGATTCACAACATAACTTTCAAACAGATAAGGACTACTATACAGGTTGACCATCACGAATCCAGCACCATTGGGACCTGCAGAGTGCTGGATTAGTGAAAATGCTGAATTACAGAAGGATCACATTAAGCAATAGCTAACTGCCTCATCATACCTTTAAAATAGCATGTACATCAGTATGTTAGATAATAATGAAACAGAAATATTAAATGAGTAACAAGTGAAATTTTAATAAAATAATATACTGCACAGGCACAGATAAAACAAAAGGGTACATGTAAACGTACAGGAATTAACTTATACAGTACAGTTGAGCACGTCCGCTTCTAAAGTGAGCAGTTTAATGTACCTTCAGGCAAAGTTACATGTTTGCAAGAGTGGGGTTGTCAGGATCATCAACATCTTCATCTTGAAAAATGAGTGAAGCATCAGGAACTGGTGCTGAAACTGGCACAACAGTTTCTTCAAAAACTGTTGATTTTAGTGGCAGCACATCTGGGTGAGCAGAAGCAAAAGTCGGCGAAAGGAGTTCTTCGATACACCACATTTCACATAACCACCAGGCGGCCAGGGATTTGGCACTGGGCTCTTCCCTCTTCATTTGCAGTTAATGAGGGAATCCTTGTTAGTTTCTTTTCCTCCGCTTAGTAATATGCTTAAATTCAGCAGGTCGCCATGTCTGATCTGAGGTCGTAGGTAGAAGAGAAAGGAGCGCCGGCCTGGCAATGGCGGAGGGCAGTGCACGACTGCCAGCAGGCGGGCAAGAAGGTGGACTGTCCCAGCATTCTCCAGCTGCCCCACCGCAGGGAGGGTGAGACGGGCAGTTGCCAGGCGGCCTCACCTCACGCAAATGATATTAATAAATGCAGGAAAACAAGCAGGGATCGCCTGTCTGTGCTTATAAGAGTGCGCCAACACGTGAACAGATCTAGCGCAACCAAAATAATGCACAGCAGATTGGTACAGTGGCCAAGGAAATTTGAAATTACAGTGTGCAAAAAATTTGAAGTTAGTGCTGGATTATCGAAGGAATCGGATTACAGGTAGTCGGATTAGTGAAGGTCGACTGTATGATGAAATCGGAGTGCAAATTCTTTGCTATACAGGATACTTTTCTAGAGCTAAAGCAAAACGTATCTTGTGACAAAATTGCTTGTAACATTCTCTCTGTAACTAGCTTGCCTGGTGTTCAGCTCAGGAGAGATCATCATTGGCATTAGTTTTTAATTCATATTGCAATTAAAATCTGCAAGCAAAAGGAAAAAATAACTCTTACAAATGTAACAGGAAATTGCAATGCCAAAACAGAAAATGCCTGAAACTCTTGGCAAGTCAAGCAATGTCAGTGAGAAGAGAAACAGAACTGACTTTTCAGATCTAGCACCCATCATCTGAACTGAGGAAGTGAGAGATCAAGCAGTTTTAAACTGAGATGGAAGGCCCAGAGAGAGTAGAATTCTGTGATATATAAAGACAATAACTCCATTCACTCCTCTTCCCACAACCCTTTCCAATTTATCCATAAGAAAAACAACTGCTGTCCTTTTACCTAAGCCTTTCCCAACATGATTCCAGGATTGAATGGCTTGTCATATGAAAAGCGTATAATGGCTCTCAGCCTGTATTCACTGCAGTTCAGAAGAATGAGTGGTGACCTAATTGAGACCTATCAAATGCGAAAAGGCCTCGATTGGGGGGATGTGGAGAGGATGTTTCTTATGATGGAAGAGCTTAAGACAAGAGGGCATAACCTCAGAATAGAGGGGTGTTCCTTTAGAACAGAGATGAGGAGAAATTTCTTTAGTCAGAGAGTGGAGAATATGTGGAATCCATTACAACAGGTAGCTGTGGAGGCTGTCTTTAAAAACCCTCACTAATTTTTATAGATGCACCGTAGAAAGCATTCTTCTAGGGTGCATCACAACCTGGTATTGGAGTTGTCCTGTCCAAGACCAGAAGAAGCTGCAGAAGATCGTGAACACAGCCCAGCACATCACATAAACCAATCTTCCATCCTTGGAATCACTTTACACCACACGCTGTCGGAGCAGTGCTGCCTGGATAATCAAGGACACGACCCAACCAGCCAACACACTTTTTGTCCCACTTCCCTCCGGCAGAAGGTTCGGGAGCTTGAAGACTTGTACGGCCAGATTTGGGAACAGCTTCTTTCCAACTGCTGAACGGATCCTGACCTGGATCTGGGCCGTACTTTTCAAATATCTGGACCTGTCTCTTGCTTTCTTTGCACTACCTTACTTTCTCTTTTCTATTTTCTATTTATGATTTATAATTAAAATTTTTATTATATTTACTATCGATTTGTACTCCAGGGAGCGCGAAGCGCAGAATCAAATATTGTTGTGATGTTTGTATGCTCTAGTATCAATTGTTTGGTGACAATAAAGTAATAATAATAATATATATATAACACAAAGGTTGATACAGTATATTCTTGATTAATCAGGACACGAAGGAGTACGGAGAGAAGGCGGGAGATTGTGGCTGAGGGGGAAAGAGGATCAGTCATGATGAAATGACTTGATGGGCCAAATGGCCTAACTCTTCTCCTATATCTTATGGTCTTATATCTGAATACAACATTGTAGATGCAGCCACTATGTAACTTAAATCGAATTCTTGCATTCAGTGCTACCAATATGATCTCCTATTCATTTGAGAAACAAAATGATGGATGACTGAGTATCCTACATTGTAGAACACCTCTGTTCAGTATCTAAAAGTGATCCTGAACTGGGTGACAGTTTAGAGCGGAAAGGGGTTAAGGAGCCAGTGCAGAGTACCCCTGAGGTCAACTCCCTTCATAACAAGTATATCACTTTGGATACTGTCAGGGGGATGACCTAACACAGAAAAGTCACAGTGGTCAGATCTCTGGCACTAAGTCAGTCTCTGTGACTCAGGAGGGAAGGAGGGAGAAGAGGGCACATTGTGGTGATAGGGGATGTGTTCGTTAGGGGAATGGACGGGAAAATCTGTGGGTGAGAACTAGATTCCCGGATGGTATGTTGCTTCCCAGGTGCCAGCATCCAGGATATCTTGGATCAGTTGCTCAGCATTCTTAAATGGGATAGCCAGAAGTCATGGTCCACATAGGTACCAATGACATGGATGAGATGAATGATGAGGTTCTGCAATACGAAGTTCAGAGAGTTAGTTGCTAAGTGAAAGTGCAAGACCTGCAGGGTTGTGATCTCAGGATTGCTACCCATGACATGTGCCAGTGAGGCCAGAACTAGGAAGATTATACAATTTAATACATGGCTAAGCATGTAGGAGGGAGGGAATAAGATTTTTGGATCATTGGGCTCCCTTCTAGGGAAGGTGGGACTTGTACAGAAGGGATGGTTTGCACCTGAACAGGAGGGGAGCTAATATCCTTGCAGGAAGTTTGTTAATGCTGCATGGTGTGGTTTAAATTAGAGATACAGGGGGATGGGAACTGGAGTGCCAGAACAGTTATTGGAGAGATTGTGGAGGTAGATGATGGTAAGATCTCAGACAAAGTTAAGAATCCGAAGGTTGAGCATGGTGTGACTCGTACCCTGAACTGCCTATATTTCAATGCAACAAGTATTGTAGGAAAGGTGGAAAATAGTGTTGAAGATGAGGTAGCTGGTTTACAAATAGAGGCAATGTGAGGTGAGAAGAAGCTGTTGAAATGGCAAAATTGCAGTCAACAGGATGAGTAGCAATGTAAAGGCAGGCAAAATCGGAAAGGGTGAATACTGCACTGAAGGTGTTATAATATTTGAATGTGTGCTGTACACAGAATAAGGTAGATGAACTTACAGCACAGTTACAGATTGGCAAGTATGATGTTGTACGCATTACTAAATCATGACTGAAAGAAAGATTATAGCAGGGAGCTTAACGTCCAAGGATACATATTGTCTCAAAAGGACAGGTGGGTGTTGCTCTGTTGGTTAAAAATGAAATCAAATCATTATAAAGAAGTTACATAGGGTTGAAAGGTGCTGAACTATTGTGGATGGAGCAAAAGAACTGCAAAGGTAAAAAGACCCCAAAGGAAGTTGTATATAGACCCCAAACTGTAGTAAGGATGTGCCCTAGAAATTACAACATAAAGTAGAAAATGCATGCCAAAAGGACAATGTTGCAATCATTGTAAGGGATTTCAACATACAGGTAGATTGGGGAAATCAGGTTGGAGCTGGATTCCAGGAGGGAGGATTTTTTGAGTGCCTCTGAGATGGTTTTTTAGAGCATTTCATGATTGAGCCTCTCAAAGATCAGCTGTTCTGGATTGGGTGTTGTGCAATGAACCAGAATTGATTGGGGGTAGACAGATAGATGATACTTTATTGATCCCAAAGGAACACTCTAACAGGAGGGGGGTCATCATTTCCCCGGCTAAAGGTTGACTCATGAGAGCCTAATGGCCGAGGGTAAGAATAACCTCATATAGCATTCGTTGGAGCATTGCAGTTGTCTTAGCCTATTACTAAACATGCTCCTCTGTTTAGCCAAGGAGGCATGCAGAGAATGAGAAACATTGTCCAGATTTGCCAGGATTTTCTGTCATGTCCTTTGTTCTATGAAAGCCTCCATTGTGTCCAGTTTGATTCCTATAACAGGGCCTGCCTTTCTAATCAATTTATTGAGCCTGCTGGCATCACCTGTGTTGATGCCATTGCCCCAGAATACCACATTGTAGAAGATTGCACTGGTTACCGTAGTGGCTGATTGGTAGTACTGGTAAAATAACTCTTATGGGAAAGTGATCATAATATGATTGAATTCACCCGAAAGTTTAAGAGGTAAAAGCTAAAGTCAGATGTAATGGTATGGCAGTGGAGTAAAGGGAGTTACTGAGGCATGAGAGAGGATTTGACCAGAATTGATTAGAAATGAACACTAGTAAGGATGATAGCAGTGCAGCAATGGCTGAAATTTCTAGAAGCAATTCAGAAGGCACAGGATATATACATCACAAAGAGGAAGAAGTATTCAAAAGGAAAGATGACATAACCATGGCAAACAAGAGAAGTCAAAACCAACATAAAAATCAAACGGGGCATACAATAGAGCAACAATTAGTGGGAAATGAAAGGATTGGGAAGCCTTTAGAAACCAACAGAAGGCAACTAAAAAGTCATTAAGAAGTTAAAGATGCAATATGGAAGTAAGCTGGCCAATAATATTAGAGAACACCAGAAGTCTCTTTAGATACATAAAGTGTAAAAGAGAGGCGAGAGTAGATTTTGGACAGCTGGAGAATGATGCTGGAGAGGTAGATATAAGGGATAATTGCATCAGTTTTCACTGTGGAAGACATTAGCAGAAAGGTGGAAGTTCCAGGTGTCCGGGGTCACAAAGTGCCTGAAGTTTTCATAACTAGAGAGAAGATTGTTAGGAAACTGAAAGGTCTGAAGTTAGATAAGTCACCTGGACCAGATGGTGTAGATACCAGGGCTCTGAAGAGCTCATGGAGGTACTAGATTCTGGAATGGTTCCTGAGGACTGGAAAATTGTAATGTCACTCCACTCCTCAAGAAGGGAGAGAGACTGAAGAAAGGAAAATATAGGCCAGTTAGTCTGACTTCAGTGGTTGGCAAGATGTTGGAGCTGATTATTAAGGATCACATCTCAGGGTAACTGAAGGCACATGATAAAGTAGGTCATAGTCAGCATGATTTTGTCAATGGAAACTCTTGCCTGACAAATCTGTTGGAATTCTTTGAAGAAATAACAAGCAGGATAAACGAAGTAGAATTGGCTGATGTTGTGTACTTGGACTTTCAAGTAGCCTTTGACAAGTTGCCACAAGAGACTGTTTTACAAGTTACAAGCCCATGGTATTGTAGGAACTAATCCAGGATGGATAAAGTAGTGGCTGATTGGTAGTAGGCAAAGAGGGGAAATAAAGAGAGCTTTTCCTGGTGGGCTGCTGATGAGTAGTGATATTCCACAGGGGTTGTGTTGGGATCAATTCTTTTTACATTATATGTCAATGGTTTGGATGATGGAATCGATGGTTTTGCTGCCAAGTTTGCAGATGATATGAAGATAGTTTTGAGGAAGTAGAGAAGCTATAGGACAGACAGATTTGGAGAATGGACATAGAAATGGCAGTTGGAATATAATGTTAGGAATTGTATGGTTATGCACTTTGATAGAAGAAATGAAATGGTTGATTATTTTCTAAATGGAGAGAAAAATACAAAAAACTGTGATACAAAGGGACTTGGTAGACCTTGTGCAGCATTCCTGAAAGGTTAATGTGCAGGTTGAGTCTGTGGTGAGGAAGGCAAATACAATGTTGACATTCATTTCCAGAGGACTAAAATATAAAAGCAAGGATATAATGTTGAGACTTTATAAAGCACTGTTGAGAACAAACTTGGAGTATTGTGAGCAGTTTTGGTCCCCTTATCTTTGAAAGGATGTGCTGAAACTGGAAAGGGTTCAAAGGAGGCTCACGAAAATGATTCCAGGATGAATTGCCTATCATATGAAGAGTGTTTGATAGCTGTAAGCTTGTATTCACTAAAATTCAGAAGAAAGAGGGGTGACTCTATTGCAACCTATCAAATGGTGAAATGCCTTGATAGAGTGGAATTGGAGAGGATGTTTCTTATTTTGGGAGAATTTAAAACCCAAGGACACAGCCACATTATAGAGGGGCTTTTAGAATGGAGTTGAGGTATTTCTTTAGCCAGAGAGTGGTAAATCTGTGGAATTTATTGCCACAGGTAGATGTGTAGGCCGTCTTTATGTATATTTAAGGCAAAGTTTGATTGATTCTTGATTGGTCAGAACATGAAAGGATATGGGGAGAACGCAGGAGATTGGGGCTGAAAAAAAATTGGATCAGTAATGTTGAAATGGTAGAGCAGACTTGATGGGCCAAATGGCCTAATTCTGCTCTTATTACTTGAGGTCTTATAGTCTTATATGATTTCTTTACCATGATATCAGCTTGTGTTATCACATTCAGGTTGCTATCCCCTGTACATAAATAATCTTAAAGGTCCTGCCATGTACTATATATTTTTCTCTTGCAATGACTTTCCAATTTGCAATACCTCATACCTCATATCTTTATCCCAGCCACCCTGTTCATGGACTGTTTGTTCCACTCCCATCAGAGAAGTTGTGGTCTACCATCCATGCCAGGATCACCAAACAAAACAGTTACCTTTCCCAAACAGTATGGCTGATCAACCTCACCACTCAATAACCGATTATTCCATAACTCCCCACTACCACTACTTTATCATTTCCTGCCAGAGCCACATTATGTACTGAAACTTCTGCATCTAGTGTCACTTTATGTACATACATTCGATGTATATAAGCTATTTTACGCATTTATATTTATGTTGTGTTTTTTTTAGAATTGCATTCTTCATCTTAGTTTTTATTTGTTCAGCACTGGATCTGGAATATCAATTATTTTGCTCTCCTTTACACTTGGGTACTGGAAATGAGATGAAACAATCTTGAATCCTTATTTTTATAAAGTGTATTCATTCATGTAATATGAATATTGCTGTTATGCTGGCGTTTATGTTAAAAGAACCAACCATATGTCCTACTGATACTTAACAATGCTTTGGGCAATATTGTGCCTCTTCCAGATAATCAGAATTAACAATAGAAAATCTATGCAACCTACATTGATCTACTTACTGAGAATTGTCTACTGCATCACTTTTTTTTTTACCCTACATTTAGGAGAAAACAGCAGGGGATGGCAAAGAAACAGAGGTAGCCCTCCCAGCCTATCTGCTGAATGCTTAGCCCTAGATAGAAGTGGGATGCCTGAAGACATGTCAATTAGAGAAGATGGAAGTCAATCCTTAACACAAGAGATTCTGCAAATACTGGAAATCCAGAGCAACAGACATAAAATGCTGGAGGAATTCAGCAGGTCATGTTGCATTTGTAGAGGGGAATAAATAGTTATGTCAAATCTAAGGTGAATCTTCACTTGTGAGTATGTTGGGATCATCTATTGTATCCAATGCTCTCAGTGTGACCTCCTCTACATTGGTTAGACCTGACGTAGATTGGGAGGAATACATTATCGAGCATCTGTGCTCCTAATGGCACAAAAGACAAGATCTCCAAGTGGCCACCCATTTCACTTCAAAACTGTGAGCACTTTCAGTTTCATAGATCCAAAGGGGATTACCCTTAGGATATCTTGACAACTGGATCAAGTATCTAAGTATCCTGTGTTCACCTTTGCTGACCCCATGTGTTACAAAAGATAGAATCTATTGGAAGAAAATTTCATGTTCAAGGTTGCTCAATGATAAGCTCATGAATATTTAATACAACAGGAGTTTTGTATTATCATTAGTTGTTTACTTGATACAAATTTCTCAATTTGCTAATTATATTTCAGGAATAGCAGATGTTCTGCAAGTGTGTGAAACCGAGTGCCTATTAGATACAAATAGTGGGAAATCCTGTGTTGCAAGACTACACAGATCTTCCAGTACCTATGGTGCTAGCTCTGACTTCCTGAGATATTGGAAAATTTGTGCACAGCAGATGGTTTAGTATTTTTGTCCTGTACATCTCTCTGATCAAGGATCAGCCATGATTGGACGCTGGAGCAGACTCAATAGGCCAAATGGCCTAATTCTGCTCCAATATCTTATGTCCATATGGTCTTATTCATCATTTTCAGGTATGTCAAGAGCAGGCTGCTATCCTGCAGCTTCTGGAGTTGTCTATCCTGTTGTGAGTCCTGCAATATGCTGCACGAGCAGCCATCTTTATTGGTTCCTGCTAAATTCAGAAAGCAATTGTACAATTCATTTTCTGTTGAAGGTGAACAAGGATTTGTGTTGACAAAATTAACTTAATACTTTCATAATGTATAAAGTTTTCTAAGCAATTCAACACAGCTCCAGAAAAGGTAATCCTTTGTAGAGATAACTAATCCACCTTCTATTAAACAAATTTGTTCTCAGCTTTGTTTGTTAACTTCTTTGTCAGTCCAACGCCATGCCACTAGTGGCAAGCTCCATAGAATAAGGGGAACCTATACAAACCTAAATTCAGAACTTATTATATTTTACAAACTGCTGTTAAATCATTCTTATGAAACGTAATATTTAAAACAACAATTCACCCCTCTTTGATTCTCAAATACTTCTTATTTTGCTTGTGTTGGAAGCAGAATTAAATGATTTCAACCTGAAAATATATTTTTTCTGTATATTTAGTTCCATTATCTACTTCAAGAAATATCTGAGATTCTAGGATCTAATTTCCCTAGCTACTATATTCTGCATGATAAGTATTTGAAATTTTACCTATGAATATAAAAGTGTTGAGGATAAAAAATGATTTCATCACCAATATGCCTTCATTTTCCATTTTGAGATTAATGGATATGTTGTAGTGCAAATGGCTATCATTTTTGCTGCTCACATTTATTACTCTCTGTATGAGGTACTCTCCAAATTCATATTAGTTTATTCTTACAATATATTTGTTTCTAGCAGACAATCATTTTCCTGTAACATGTAAGATGGTTCTAAACTAAATCAGTTAATTTTTATGGTTGGTTGAAACGTTCTGTCATAAGCAATGCATCTTACATTTATAAAAACTATTGTGACTCCTCGAAAACTCACCAAATCTTGAATATCTGACAAGGCATGTTAGGTAGTTCTGTGCATTATGTGTGATCTCCCTAAATCTCAACATAACTTTAACACAGTTCTGTGTATTGCATTATTTTTATGTTTATATTTCTTCAGTGTATTGGCTAATTATTTGAAGAGGTTAGTGCACTGTTACTATTTGATATGCATGTGAGTGGTTGAAATTGTGACCGATTGATTTCTGGACAAGTATGTGGGAGAAAAATTAATTTGGATAGAAAGGGAAAAATCCAAGTAATAATTTTATGGCTGAAACCTAGGCGCATTGGAGATGCAGATAGGTTTCAGAATCCATGTAGACTAAAAGCGAAAGTACAGAATCCATTTACAGTGACATTAATATTAAATGGCTATCCTAGTAACTAGATGATAGGATAAATGGAATGGAAATTCTGCCACAGTTATACTGTATAAATAATTTATCAGCTCACATTTGTGTTACCACATGTTTATTATGAAACTGCACCCTCATAAGCTAAGTGAACTTCTGTTGGAAAAAATGGGTTATAGGTTCTATGCTTATGAGGTAAAATGATTGCACAATACAGTGAAACTTTACAGTGTCTACATAGAACACAAACAGTCAAGTGTTGATTGTTGTGATTTTAGAAAAGAATTATCTGTAAATATCAGGAGAATTTCATGGTTCTGGGGCTACACTTGCTGGAGTTCAGAAGAAAGGAGGGGGGATCGCATTCAAATCTATCAAATATCGAAAGACCTGTGTTAGAATGTACATGGGAAAAATGTTTCCTATATCGAGGGGGGGTGTAGTCTAAGACTAGAGGGCTCAGCCTTAGAATGCAAGGGTGTCCCTTTAGAACAGAAATGAATATATTTAACCAGAGCGTTGTGACTGTGGAATTCATTGCTACAGATGGCTGTAGAGATCAAGTCATAGGGTATATTTAAGGTGGAGGTTGATCTGTTCTTGATTAATAAGGATGTCAAAGGTTACATGGAGAAGGCAGGAGAATGGGGTTGTGAAGAATAATAAATCAGGCATGGCTGAATGGCAGACTGGACTCGATGAGATGAATGGCCCAATTGTATATCTACAGTAGGTTGTATGCTATTATTGTATTCATAGAATTACATTTCATGCAGGTGAAACAATTTAAGATAAAGACATTTAATGATAAATGCAGAGCTATGATTTTCAGGGGAGTAGTTAGCAGGAACTCCTTAAGCAAAAGCAATAAATGCCATCTCAGCTAACTCTTATTTAGAGACTGATAGATCATACTAAGCAGAGTAACTAAAGGATCTGGAACCAAACTGGTATTTGGTAACAAGACAACTATGGTTTTATTCTTTAATGGTTTTCTTACTTACTGCCAGTTACATCTGTAACATCTGACAGCCCTCCACCCTATCCATAACACCCACAACTATTTACTAACACATCCTTCCACTTCCTTATCCAGGTCATTTATAAAAATCATGAAGAGAATGGGCCCCAGAACAGATCCCTGAGTCACACTACCGGTCACCAAACTCCATGCAGAAATCCTCGCATCTACAACCACTCTTTGCCTTCTGTGGGTAAGCTAATTCTGGCTGCACAAATCAATGTTCCCTTGGATCCCATGCCTCCTTACTTTCTCAATAAGCCTTGCATGCAGTACCTTATCAAATGCCTTGATGAAATCAATATACACTACATCTACTGTTCTACTTTCATCAATGTGTTTAGTCACATCATCAAAAAATTCAAACAGGCTTAAAAGATACGACCTGCCTTTCACAAAGCCATGCTGACTATTCCTAATCATATCATGCCTCTTCAAATGTTCATAGATCCTGCCTCTCAAGATCATTTTCATCATTTTACCAACCACTGAAGTAAGACTCACTGATCTATAATTTTGGGGGCTATCTCTACTCCCTTTCTTGAATAACCCTCCAATCCTCCAGAACCTCTCCTGTCCGCATTGATGATACAATGTTGATCACCAGAGGCTCAGCAATCTCCCCCCTCACCTCCCACAGCAGCCTAGGGTACAACTCGTCCAGTCCCGGAGACTTATCCAGTTTGATGCTTTGCAAAAGTTCCAGCACATCCTTTTTCTTACTATCTATATGCTCAAGCTTTTCAGTCAGCTGTAAGTCATCCCCACAATCGCCAAGGTCCTTTTCCATAGTGAATGCTGAAGCAAAATATTCATTAAGTATCTCTGCTCTCTTCTCTGGTTCCATATACACTTTTCCACTGTCACATTTGATCAGTCCTATTCTCTCATGTCTTATCCTCTTGCTTTTCACATACTTGTAGAATGCTTTGGGGTTTTCCTTAATCCTGCTCGTCAAGGCCTTCTTATGGCCCCTTTTGGCTCTCCTAATTTGATTCTTAAGCTCCTTCCTGTTAGCCTTATAATCCTCTAGATCTCTATCATTACCTAGCTTTCGGAACCTTTCATAAGCTCTTCTTTATGTCTTGACTAAATTTTTAACAGCCTTAGTACACCAGGGTTCTTGTACCCTACCATCCTTTCCCTGTCTCATTGGAACATACCTATGCAGATTGCCACTCAAATATCCCCTGAACAGTTACACATATCTGCCATACATTTCCCTGAGAACATCTGTTCCTAATTTATGCTTCCACGTCCCTGCCTAATAGCTTCATATTTCCCCTTACTCCAATTAAACACTTTCCTAACTTATCCCTCTCCAATGCAATAGTAAAGGAGATAGAATTTTGATAACAATCTCCAAAATGCTCTCCCACTGACATACCTGACACCTGACCAGGTTAACTTCCCAATACCAGATCAAGTATAGCCTCTTCTCTTGTAAGCTTATCTACATATTCTGTCAGGAAACCTTCCTGAACACACCTTACAAACTCTACCCCATCTAAACCCCTTGCTGTAGGGAGATGCTAATCAATATTTGGGAAATTAAAATGTCCCACCACAACTACCCTGATATTATTACACCTTTCCAGAATCTGTCTCCCTATCTGCTCCTCAATGTCCCTGTTACTATTGGGTGGTCTATAAAAAACACCAGGTAGAGTTATTGACACCTTCCTGTTTCTAATTTCCAGCCACAGAGACTGAGAAGACAATTCCACCCTGACTTCCTCCTTTTCTGCAGCCATGACATTATCTCTGATCAGCAGTACCACACACCCACCTCTTTTGCCTCCCTCCCTGTCCTTTCTGAAACATCCATAGCTTGGCACTCTAAGTAATCTTTCTTGCCCCTGAGCCATCCAAGTCTCTGTAATGGCCACAAAATCACAGCTCTAAGTACTGATTCATGCTTTAAGCTCAGCCGCTTTATTCATGATGCTTCTTGCATTAAAATAGACACATCTTAAGCCATCAGTCTGAGTGTATCCCTTCTCTATTACCTGCTTATCCACCCTCTTGCACTGTCTCCAAGCTTTCTCTATTTGTGAGCCAACCGCCCCTTCCTCTGTCTCTTCAGTTCAGTTCCCACCCCCCAGTAATTCTAGTTCAAACTCTCCCCAATAGCCTTAGCAAACCTTCCTGCCAGGACATTGGTCCCCATCCAGTGCAACCCATCCTTTTTGTACAGGTCGCACCTACCCCAGAAGAGGTTCCTATGAATTAATCCACTTAATAATAGATGAATTAATCTACTTTGTGTAGTAATGTGTCAATTTTGGCAGTGGCTATTAATGGTGGGTTAATAGTACATTGCTTCCACAACAATGACCAAAAATCACTCACACTTCTATTGTTCTACAATGTCAAATTAAATATGCTATGTACATGATCTAGAGGCACGCAGCACTGAAAAAGGCCATTTGTCGCTCGATGATGAACTACCTAACTACATTACCTCACCATGATCAGCTACTGCTTTACGTTAATCTTATTTGCCAAAACTTGGTCCACCACCTTCTATGAATCGTCATATTATGACTCACCTAAAATTTTCCTGAATATACGATAGTACCCATTTCCATAACCCACTGAGGTAATGTGTACTTGATCCAACCATACTGTGTATTGAGTGAATAAATTCTTCCTTAGAGTACTTTCAAACTTCCTGCCCCAACTCTAAACCAATGAATTTTGTAAGCAGTCTACATTCAATTTTCTATCTTCAGCCGACATTCTTCTTGTTGAAGATGTGGCTTTCTTCTTTTAATGATGTATTCGTGAAATTGACAATGGGATAGTTGCATGGTCTCTGTTGTAGCAAGGATTCAGTCTCAAGCTGTGGTGTTCATTGTTTGCAGCTGTCCAGGAGAGATGTGTCAGACTCAGTACCAGAGGTAGTGTGGCATGGCATCCATGCTGGCATTGGTGTTGCCCTTCAATGTTTGCTTGGTGGAAGACAAGCTATATTGTGTTTGAGTGCTGGTTCTGTAAAGTTCATGGACTCAGGGACGTATACTACAGTTTTTTGTTCGACTGTACTTTGCTGCTGTCTTATATGTATTATAGGTGCCACACACTGTGCATGATCATTGATATTCTGTTTTGCACTTTGGCTGCATCATAATACTGTTTGGTTTGGCTGTATTCATGGTATTCATGTATGGTTGAATGACAATTAAACTTGAACTTGAAATTGAACTTAATGGCTGCAAAGTCTTTTTTGTCTGTTATAAGCATAGTATTCTATTTGTCATCAATTCTTCTCCAAGGATCATCACCTTGTCATGGTAGAGAGCTTGTGAGTTATTGAGATCTCAAGAACAATACAGTCTAGAGTTTAGCCATCTAACACCTGGTAGGGTTATCTATGGCAGTAAGGTCAAGGGGAGGTTCTAGACAAAGAACGATCCAACTAAGACCTCACAGATGGAGCTGGCAGAGGATAATGACACATCATAATGGCAGTGAAGGGTACCCAGTCTTCTTGAATTCCATGCCACTGAACCTTGACTCTGAACTGTTAAGGGCCATATGTGGCAGCCCGTGTATCAGCCTCCCCATGTGAAACAAAGTCACACACAGGCATTCTTCATTAAGAGGATCATTAGGAAGCTGAATATTTGGATCTCAGATTGGCCTCTGCGGGCAACTGAGGACCCGTTAATGGACAATCACTTAAGAGAACATCATAGTCAACTTCAGATATCACACAACTATTTGTCATTGAAGCCTCAAAATTGTACAGTTAACACATCCCAACAATTGATTTATTTAAATAATGTTCTTGTACTTTATGATTTTGCCTTAAGTTATTGCAAATCAAGAAGTGGTCACAAATGATAAAACATGTGTATATTCAATTTGCTCATATCTCATATTTCTTAATATGTGGAGATGAACACAACTGATAGCTGCACAGCTATTTTGCTCTGCTGGCCTATATCTCTATTCTTCAGAAGAAAATGAATTTGCATAGCTGATTAATTTAAATGTAAATTGCCTTTGATGGTATTTACCTTCATTTAAACTATAACTGCAGTTTATTTTGATAAATTTGAGATTTACTTTCCTATTCATAATTAAATACACCTTGCTTAAATATGCTAGTAAGAAATGTTCTTTTGTCTTGTAATTATCCTCTCATTTGAAGTTGTACTGTCTGCTTAGTAATTTTCTTGAAACTAGTTGATCCTGTCTGGCTGATTAAAATTGCATCCCTCCATCCTCTTGATGAATATTTAATTTAGATTTTACTAACATAATTAATTGTTTGTGTGTTCCCATCATCTTCACCTCTAATTATTAGGATGGCTTGATTTGGAGTTACATAATCCCATCCAGATCCATGTTTGCTAAATTGCATTATACTGGAAAATGAGGATTTTGTTTCAGAGGTTAATCCACTGAGTGTGGGATCCACCTAAACTTTATACTGCAACCATACTAACAAAGAAGCAATAAGCAACCAGTATTGGGGACTGTGTTGTGGAGCTTTTATCCAAACCACAGGATTTAATTTTCAGAGCAGTCAGCATAATTTTCAATTTTTTTAAGAAATAAAAGGTGAGTTGAAGCCTGTAATTGAATGTCTTTCAACAACTGAAAGTATAACTGTAGGGAATAAAGGATCTGAAGTTCCCAACTACTCTAAGAAGAATACTTATCACCTTGGCACCTACTGTAAGAAGCACAAGGTAAAATGCTGTAATAGTGCTAACATCAACCACCATGAAGAGATTGAGAGGCTGACTATGACACATAGTTACTCCTGCCTTCCAGATAACCTCAACCCACTGCGAGTTACCTACCCCTAATACAGGTCCAAGGCAGGCACTTTCTCCCTAGCCCTAGACACATCCCAGGAGAATCTGGATAGAAAGGTACACATCTATGACTATTGATGTTGAATAAATCTCCTTCTTTAAGAGTATAATTGTAAGCACATTCAACTCCAAACTCCTAGCCATGGGACTGAACACTTCCCTTAACAAGTGGATCTGTGACGGACTGACAAACAGACCACACTCAGTAAGATTAGGCAGCAACATCACCACCACGATCATTTTCAACATCCAGCTCCCTTCTTGACAGTCTATGCACATGACTGCACAGTGAGATTCTGCTCGAACACAATCTACAAATTTACAGATGATAGCAACATAGTGTGCGACAGCTCAGATAACAATGAATTGGAGTACAGGAAGGAGATAACGAGCCTAGAGACATAGAGTTATGATAACAATCTTTCCCTCAATGTCAACAAACAGCTAGTCATTGACTTCAGGAAGGAGGCAATGCATAATCTCCTGTTTATGTCAACAGTTCTGTGCTTGAGCATATTGGGAGCCACAAGTGTCTAGGAGTCAGCATCACCTGTAAGTACCCTGTTCTGGTTCATACATATTGATGCCCTGAACAAGAAAACTCACCTTTATCTCTACATTCAGTTCAGGCAGAAAAAAGCCTGCAAGGAAAGTATTCTACCCATGACCAGGAAAAAAATAAAGCTTGTAACAAGTCAAAGAATGAAGTCTATAATGTTACCAGAAATCTCTGTAGACCTGCAGATTGGGAATATTTTAGAACTCAGTGAAGATTCATTAAAGGAGAAACAAAGAACTGATAAAGAAAGGGAAGATAGAATATGAAAACTAACTTAAGAAAGAGTAAAAACAAATGGATGTACAGTAAGTGATCTTATGGGAATGCAAGTTCAAGAAGTACACTGTGTGAAACAGTGGTTTTAATAGGAGCAGGAGAATCAAAATAGGGAATGAAGAAGTAGCAGCCCAATTAAACAAGTAGACTTTGTCTTGAAGGAAGTGGACATGACACAAGAAACATGCCTGAAATACTGAAGAACCAAAGGTCGGTGAGAATGTGGAAGGAAAGACTATTAGTGACAGTAAAGCAAAAATATACTAAGACAGTATTTTCCCTTTCCCCCCACCCAGGATATATCCTCTTCTCATTGCTACCATTAAAGGGGAGGTATAGGAGCCTAAAGTCACCCACACAGTGTTTAAGGAACAACTTCTTCTTTCCTTCCTGCTATCAGATTTCTGAATGGACAATGAACGCATGGACACTACCTCAGTATTATTTTCATTTTTTTCACTAGTTATTTAACTTAATTATACTGTATGTACAGTACAAATTTTTAATTGTAATTTATAGTTGTTATTATTATGTACTTCAATGTATTGCTGTCACAAAATAAAAAAAAATTCACAACATGCAAGACTGTGCAAAAGTCTAAGACACATTTATATAGCTGGGGTGCCTAAGACTTTGGCGAAACGCTAAACGTGAATGAGTAAGTTATGTCAATAATCTTCAGTTTGGAGACACTTGTCTGAAATCCCTCACCTGTGTGACGTTTAAGGCTGCCCTTAACAGAAATAAACAAAGGTACATATAATTTGTTAATAGTTTGAATCAATATAAGTATAGAGGGATCTTGCAGTATAAGTCCAGAGCTCACTGAAAGTAGCAATGCAAATGGATAGACTTAAGCGATGGGCATTGTTTGCCTTAATTGGTCATGCTGTTGAATGTAAAACAAAGAAGTCATGTTGCAGCTGTATAAAACTTTTGTTAGGCTACATTTCGATTATGGTCTGCATTCTGGTCACCATTTTACAAGAATGATGTAGGGGTTTTGAGGATGGTTCAGAATAGGTTCACGGGGATGTTGCTGGGATTAGAAAGTATTAGCTATAAGGAGAGTTAGGACAAAATTTTATTGTTCACTCTAGATCATTGGTGGGGAGTGGGGTGGCGAGGGGTGACCTGATAGAAGAATATAAAATTATGAGAGGTATAAATAGGGTAGATAGTCAGAAACCTTTCCTCACGGTACAAGTTTCACATACTAAGAAACATGTATTGAAGGGGAGAGGGAAAAGTTTAAAGTAGATTAGTGGAAAGTACCAGTGAACGGTCTTGGCCTGAAACATTCACTCTTTATTCCTTTCCACAGACCCTGCCTGAGTTCCTCCAGTATCTTGAGTGTTTTGCTCTGGATTTCTAGTATCTGCAGAATCTCTTGTGTTTAACGCAATTTGTTTTATTTATACAGGAAGCACTAAGCACCCGGAAAGCACTACCAAGGGAAATGGTGGATGGAATATAGTAACAAAGTTTAAGAGGCATTTAGATGCAGGATCAGGCAGGAAATGGAAGGATATAGACGACATGAAGGCAGATAGGCAATTTGAATTGACATCAGGGTTGAAACAGACATGATGGGTTGAAGGTCCATTTCCTGCACTGCTCTCATTGATGTTCAACTGTATGTTAGATGTTATCATCCTTTTAAGATATTTTAATATAAAACAGAGTTCAGAAGAAGATAGCACCAGTGAACAATGTGACCAAGGGTGGCTTCCTCCAGTTGGTTCACAAAACTACTTCTTTTATTCCTTTTAAGATTTCTTTTTCTTTCATATATTGTTGTTGTTGGAGCCTATGATCTACATGTTGTGGTGTGTTTTTGGGCTGACTGAGGGATCTGGTGTTTTAGGCTGATTGAGGGATCAAGGTGTTCGTTCAGGTGTCAGACAAATTGTGTGGCCTGAAGCCAAGATGTCAGGAGATGAAGCATGAGCCAATGAGCAACTCCATTTCTCACTGATCTTGCTGATTAAAGCGTCGAGGAAGATTTAAATCATGAGGTGAGTGCGGAAGGTGAATGGCTGTAGAAAGACTAGACTTGCAAGCAACATTCCTATTGCATCTCCTTTTACATTTCAGTTTGACTTCATTTCTCTTAACTCAATTTGCAATGTAGGCTAAAAAATTGTAATGCTAATCACTTGGTTTATTGCATGGTATATTTCATTGTACAAGTGTAGACAGATAGGCATGTCTTTCAGTCTTTCATTTATAAATATATTTCTTTTCTCTTTTTCATACAAAAAAAACAAGTTTCTCATATTATTCTATATTACATTTGAGTGCTGTATATATCCTGAAGTCCCTGTACATCCACCACACAGTTAGAAACCAGATGTCTATGAGGAAGCTAAAATATTCTGTTTTTCATGGGACTCTGAAGTATGAATAGAAAATGGGAGCTATCTTAACATGAAAGGCATTTATGCAGAAGCACACAGTTAGTATTTCATGGCAATGATCTTCCATCAAAATAAAATAAAGTGGGAAAGCATGTAAGAAGATAGAGTTTGAAAGAACAAAGAATGACAGAAGATGAATGAAGATAGATGCTGATCCAATAGTCCTGGTGCCAGATGGCAAAATGAAACAGTGAGCGGTTGTTAACTGCAGAAGACTTATTTGGAAAAGTGTAAATATGGGATGAATGAGGACAAAGGGGAGAGCAGAAACCAGTTTTGGAACTGTTAGATGCAGGGCAATGCATTTCCCAGAAAGCAAAAATAAGAGTTTCAAAATGCTCTGTAGATCTGGTCATATCTGTGGAGAAAGGAAGGCTGAGTTAACAACATAGATTAATGTATTTTTGTAGGATTATTTGATTTTGATCTATTTAATGAAGTCCAAGAGTTAGAATATACAAACATTTGTAAATGCGCTATCAATCTACCATTCTGTCTGTAGGAGCAATTCCAGTATCTATAGAATATCGTAAGAAGCAGACCATAGAAGGATTGGAGGAAGACTTAACTCTTCTGCATTTGAGCATACAATGCAATCCAATACAATTTTGGCTGTTTCTCTATATTAATAGCACACAGCTGCTCTCACATCTTAAAGCCTTTTATGTCCAGCATCATGACTATCTGACTAAAGTATAGGTATAAATCTGTTCATCTAAATGGGTAAATAAATCGATTTATTATTGTCACATGCATTGAGGTACAGTATGCAACTTTGTCTTGGTTGGTATCCATTCAGATAATTTTAGTATATCAGTGTACTGGGATAGTACAAGGGAAGGCAATAATAAAAAACAGTATTAAAAGAGAAAATGCAGTGCAGGCAGTCAGTAAGGTGCAAGACCATAACTAGGTAGATTTTGATGTAATAGTCAATTTAATCATATTGCAACACCATTCCAAAGTCTTATAACAGGAGGAGAGGGGTTGTGCTTGAGCCTGACAGCAAATGTTTCCATGCTTTTGTATCTTCTGCATTCTGGGAGGGCAGAGAAGAAAGAATGTGGGTTCATTGATTATTTTGGCTGTTTTACTAATGCAGCTGAATATGTAGACAGAGTCCATGGGGAAGAGGCTCTTTCTGTGATGTGCTGATCTGTGTCTCCAACTCTCTGCAGCTTCAAGGGCAGTTGCCATACCATGCCAAGATGCATCTGTTTGCTTTCCCTGGTGTATCAATAAACATCGGTGAGAGTCAATGGAGACAAGCCAAATTTATTTAGCCTCCTGGAGAAGTAGAGGTGCTAGTGTGAGTGTTCCTTCTTTCCCATGGCATCTACGTTGATTGACTAGGAAAGGCTATTAAGGATATTCACTCTTTGGAACTTAAAGCTTTCTCTATATCAAACACAATCAAAAGATTGGATTGTAATTGACTGGATGTATGATATTTATCAGAATCAGAATTGGAATCAGGTTTAATATCACTGGCAAACAGTACTGTGCAAATGTCTTATACAGAATATATATATAACTAGATGTGCCTTAGAATTTTGCACAGTACTCTAGATGTTGCCAATTAAGCAAAATCAGAAAAAATAGAATAGCAGCATCCATCACCAAAGCTCTTCACCACCCAAGCCATGCCCTTTTCTCACTGCTGCCATCAAGTAGAAGGTACAAGTGCCACAGGACTCACAACACCAGGTTCAAGAACAGTTACTACCCTTCACCCATCAGGCTCTTGAACAAAAGGGGTTAACTACACTCACTTAAGGATTCTTTTATCTCATTATTTCATGCTCCTTATTTATTGCAACTTTTTATATCCTCTTTTGCACAGTTTGTTGGCCATTGATCCTGATTAAAGTGACTGCTCTAAATATTTGTTAAGTATTGCCACAGTAAAAGAATGTCAGAGTTGTATGTGATGATATGCATATATTCTCATAATAACTTTTCCTTTGAACATTGAAATTTGAAAATACTCTTACTGATATTTCACCATGAAGAATTGACAATTGGATGAGTTACCACCAATTACTGAATATTAATGGATTGCACAACTCTGCCATGGATGGCCCCAAGCCCAGCTGAAAAAGGAAAAGCCTTGGCATGGGGATAGCAACCCCATCCCATAAAAACCTAGTTCTATAGAAGCTCCAAAGACCTCATCCCTGGGAGAGTAAGGACCTTCAATACCTGGGGACAACTTGAAGGACTGATTCTGTATTTGGGTCTCTGTTGAGCTGCTACAGGCGGTCTATGCCCCTTAATGGGCGATGAGCTTAAGTAGAAGAAAAATAATACTTACACAGCATTCCAAAGAAGTGCAGAGAAGGAAATGCATTTAGAAATATATAATCACTTATTCAACTGTAATTTCTGGTACTCGTTGATTGCTTTGCATTGCACATTATAATGCTTTCCCCACAAGTTCATTAATAAAGAAGGATATAAAAATATAAGGACTTGAAGTCAACATTCGCAGCACTTACCTCAGTGGCTAGAATTGTGTTGTTCCTATCTTTTGCCTTCCATTTTGAAAAACAACTATTCGCAGCGGCGGGTGGGTACCTTATTCGGTTTGCACTTGAGGGTGGAAGAATCTTGGAATCGTTTTGAACTGAATCCTGACCTGGTCGAAGTGTATAGCAGTAGGTTTGAGCGAGGGAACCCGATCCACGCACTTCAATAACATTTTTTATTAAACTAGAGTCTGGTACTGTTTGGAAATTGAGATTAGAATTTCGGTATATAGTATCTGTGTCATTGTGTTCAACACACCAACACCAATCCTCGTCATCATTTGAACTGCGGCAGACTGTAAAAACAAGTGCAATCAAGGCAAGCATTAGTGTTAATGTAATGGCACCTAATGATATTATTATATAAAGGGCTGCACTAGAGGGATACTCGGGGATTCTAGGCATAAATGTAACAGCGTGAATAGCGTCCTCAACACTGTCTACTATTGAAAGTGTGATGGTAGTGGTAGTTGATAATGGTGGATGTCCACTGTCTTTCACCAATATAACCATCACTTGTGTTGCGAGATCTCGATCCTCAATTTGGCGAGTCGTCCTCACTTCTCCTGAGTTAGTCCTCATGGCAAAGAGACTTTGATCTGTAGCTCGGACAAGCTCATAAAACAGGCGTCCATTTTGTCCAGAATCCGCGTCAACAGCTATGACCTTGACCACCAAATAATCCCGATCTGCGATTCGCGGAATGGTTACTTCCGAACCATTTCTTGTTAACGGGAAAACGATTACAGGAGCGTTGTCATTTTGGTCCAGAATGACTACGTTCACCGTGTGGTTGGAGTTTAGTGGAGGTAATCCGGCATCCTGTGCTTGGACATGGATCTGAAAATTTTTGAGTTGTTCATAATCAAATGAGCGCTGTGAAAAGATGATCCCATTCTCCGAATTAATGGAGACGTATGAAGTGATAGGCAAGCCTTGAATCTGGCTATCCAGAATAGAATAGGAAATATGCGAATTTGGACCCAGGTCGGGGTCAAAAGCAGAGACTGAGCAGATGGAAGCCCCAAAAGCGTTGTTCTCCATTACGTATGCCGTGTGAAAATTATCTGCAAAACGTGGGGGGTTGTCGTTTACGTCGGTAACTTGTACCTGGATAGTTTTGTTGGTGTATAAAGGAGGCAACCCGGAGTCTCGACAGGAGATCCCAATTTGGTATTCAGATGTGATTTCCCTGTCAAGAGCATGTTTGATAATGACCGTGTAGGAATTTATAAATGTCGATTTGAGTTCAAACGGTAGGTTGGAATGTATCACGCAACTAATTAGCCCATTGTCTCCAGAATCTTGGTCGGTAACACTAATTAGAGCCAACACGGTTCCAACATGTACATCCTCAGGGACAGAATTAGATACTGACATCAAAGTCATTTCAGGAGCATTGTCGTTGACATCACTGACGTCAATGAAGACAGTGCAGTGCACAGGAAGTGCAAATGGACCCTTATCCTTGGCTTCCACTAGAAGTTCATAAGTTTTGGCTTCTTCAAAGTCTATAGTCCCCTTTACTGTAATTTCCCCCGTCTGGGTGTCAATACGAAACAGCTTACGGACCTTGCTTGGTGAAAGGTCACTGAGAGAGTACATTATCTGCGCATTTGTGCTCTCGTCCAGATCGGTGGCATTTAATTTGATAACTGTTGTGCCTATTGGTACATTCTCCATTAAACTGATTTTATAGAACGACTGGCCAAACACCGGAGAGTTGTCATTGACATCGAGGACAGTAACGATAACTTGGGCTGTGCCAGTTCGTTCAGGTGTACCTCCATCCACAGCAGTCAGAAGTAAATGATGAATGGGCTGCTGTTCTCTGTCCAGATACTTCTCCAACATTAAGTGCACAAACCTGCTATCATCCCCGCTGTTCTGCACTTCCAATGCAAAATATTCATTTGGGTTGAGATAATAGAATCGAACAGAATTAATGTCCAGGTCTGGATCGTGGGCACTCTGAAGAAGGAATCTAGTTCTTGGCGGCGCTGACTCGAGGACTTCCAAGCGGATCTCGGCATTCGGAAAACTGGGAGAATTGTCATTTACGTCTAAAATCTCTACTTCAATCCTATAGAGTTCCAATGGGTTTTCTACAACAACCTCCAAATTCATAAAACACGTCGGACTCTGTACGCACGCGAGCTCCCTATCTATCACTTCATTCACAAATAAAACGCCATTCTCTAAATTAACCTCGAAATACCTTTTCTTTACTGCAGACATAATGCGGAGTCTGCGACTAGACAGCTCTCTAAGGTCCAGTCCCAGATCTTGAGCAATGTTCCCAACGAAGGCACCATGCATCAATTCTTCATAAATAGCGTAGCGGATTTGACCATAAACGATATTCCAGATATAAAGCAGAAGAACTACAAACAATGCTTGCATTATCTGTCCGAAATCGTCCCTGCATTCGCAGTGATGTAAAAATAATTTACACTTCAAAAAAACAGTTACTATCGTCTAGAATATACCAGGCAAAAAGATGACCAATATTCAATTTACACAAAACAATCAGAGGACCAGAAACGACAGTTCCGATGTACAATTACAAACAGTAAGAGTCTGTTTTCCTCTCTGTTTCTGCATTATGCGTAGTATTGGGGGAGGGGGTTTGATAACTAGCAGCATTTTAGCGCCTCATTGGTAGACAGCGACACAGAGAGTCTTTGCCAATAATTACACTGACGCTTATTAGAGCTTATGCAAAGTGTGAAAGTTACGCATATGCTTGAGCTTGCAGTGGGCAACAAAAGTAGGTAACTTACTGATTGTTCCAATGGTTCCAACTCAACAGTTGGAACAGGAAAATGTAGTCAAACGTTATTCATTACATATGCATAAATATAAGTATATCTCAAGGAAATGTTAGATGTTAATGAATAAATGAGGTATTATACATTTCTTCCTGTGCTGGAACAGAACATCCCACGTATTCTCACTTAGACTTTAAATAAGCACATTCTTCCAATATGAACACAAGATTGCATTTATAATAACTCCAACGCACAAAAGAGAAATAAAACGCAGCTTCACAAAGGAATTCATCTTCATAATTCAGTTTGTTCATAATAGGCATTTAATCATCATTTGTTAGGTACACGCCGTATTTAAAATGGATATGACCTGGTTTGGATGAGGCGGCATCTTTAGTCGTTAAAGAAGTGGCAGAATTGTGCAGATAATGACAGCCACCTTCTGAACCTGCTCATTTAATGCAAGAGTATTGGTAAATTGCAAGATAATTTTTTTTGAGGCATTGTAAGTGCTGTTACTTCGATGTACCAGTGTTGTTGTTGTTGTTGTTGTTGTTATTATTATTATTATTATTATTATTATTATTATTATTATTATTATTAATAATATTTGAAAAGGTAAATGGCAAGTATCCAAAAACAGGGAAATGATAACTTTCGCAAGCACAGGCTTGGAGTTTAAACGTCTCTGATGAAGAAGGTTTTAAAAAAAGATAATCTCGGAATGAAGTTGCCAGCGGGAATCGAAGGAAAAGATTCACAAGGCTTCAAAGTGCCCCTTCCCCTTTCTCTTCCCACTACTCAAATCAAGAACGAATAAATGACATGGAAAAAAAATCACTTGTCTCAGTTGAGACACCAACTGAGCCTTTGCTTTTTTGTGTTTAAACCATAAAGTTCAATTTTGGTCGCAGGAAGCATAGTAATGAAAAAGGGACAGTATTCTAAACCTGGAGCCTTCAAAGAAACGTAGACTTAAAGATGCCGATTTTAAGACCAGCAGCAAAATATTTCAGACAATAGGCAAAAAGTTCAACATCTCAAATATATTAAACTGTGGGAAAATGCGAAAAAGGACCATGGGGCAATGGGAGGATGTGCGGAGCAAATCCATATTATGTACACCTGTGTGCAAGGTAAAGGTGCATACATAGAAGGAGTAACATCAATGATGATATTCCTCGCAGTTATAGAAGTGCATTCAGTATTCAACGAGCCTCCTATTCATTAATATCCGAGAGTCCGATTAGGCGTGCAATGGCGTTTTCTTAAAAAACACACATGAAGTATATGTTTCATTTGCGCACCTCATGGAGAATAGGCTGAGGTTGTCAGATTTTAAACACAACTGTTTTTCTTCGCACAATTGTTTAAAAATAACTAATATATATAAGGATTGACTTTTTTTTTGTTAGCACCGTTGGAGGAAGCTGTTTGTTTTCTTCATTATTGAAGTATGACAGGTCCTCAAGTTTATCACTTTGCTGGTGTCTGCGTAAAGTTTATGTCCAAATCTGAAAACACTTGGTAATAGGCAGTGCTGTATCATAGCCAATGGAGTTTTTTTTAATTCTTCTTTAGTAAACCTGGAAATGGTAAACGAGCGTACAAACCAAAAATACATTACTTTGGTTAAAGACTGGGAAACCACCGTTTGGGAAATCAAACTCAAGTCTGTTAAGAGTAGATTATTTCGGCTGGATTCTGCTGCAACTTTATAAACTGATGAAAGAGGAAAGCACAAAAGGTTATAATCGTTCAAGGCGTTGAAGTCATGTTTCACAGGAATTTGTGAAACGCACGACACCTTTTGGGTCGAAAATTTATTTTTTCTTTTTGATATCATTATAATTATGTCATTTTGGAACTTTTGAACGACACTATTCTGATGCATCGTGCATCCAGATTACTCAGTTCCTTACACAAGGAGTAGAGCCGGGTGTAACGTAGATACGCGAAATCAGGAGAAGCATAGTGTTTACAGAATGCGAGAAATACAGACAATGGTTGCAATTATTGTCCATATCGTACTGGTTTTGAAAGATGGAGGCTGAACGGACCCTCCACGATGGAGGGCTTGAGGCATATTATGGGCAGGGTCTGTAAGAGCAGATTTCATTTCCTATGAATCTATACAAAACACAAGTATGACAATCTAATAGCTTCATAGTAACGGATGCTTTTTTACTAATATTTCGAATTGATTTTTGATTTTGACTTGTCAATCCTGCCGTTGCACTGATGAGGATTGAACTAATGTATTTGCATATACGGTCCATAGTTTCAGTTACTAAACCGTAATGTCCACACTCAACACCAGTGGAGTTTTTACTGGTACTTAATGTGATTATTGCTGGCCTCTAAGTTAACAAAATCCCATCCCACTATACCTTGCATTCCATCATAACTCTGTAATGACTAAGCAGGTGCCAACAAATTGGCTTCCAGTCTGCCTGAGTGGAATTTTCACTTTCTTTCTGTGACCATTTGGTTTCCTCCTGAATTCCAGCGACTCACTGGTAGGTTAGATTGCACATGAATATTGCCCTGATGAAAAGTATTGGGCCAAAACATTGGCAGTTCATTCCCCTGTACAAATGCATAGATGCTGCCTGACCTACTGAGTTCCTTCAGCAATTTCTGTGTGTCATTCTGAATTTGCACTGTTTTATGCTTGTAAATTGCTCTTAATGTTGAAGGGGAGCAGAAGAAAGGTGGGATGGTTTTGGAACGTTTGAAACAACAGGAGAACAAAACAATGGCAATGGTCTTACATCAGATATAGTTTCAATGGGCCAAGTAACCTCCATCAATATTGTTAATAATTTGATAACTAATTACTTACATTAGCATTTGAAGTGTCATCCACTGATTTAGTCCACTAGAAGTCCAAACTGTTATTCACACTTTTACATCCAGACTAACTTCGCAGAAATGTTTACAAAAACTTACTGCAAACTATTCCAAGACTGCTGGTATAGTCCCTTTAACAACTGTAGCCATACTATTTGTATCTAACATGGTGCTGCTCAACACAATCAAACAAGCAAGCAAAAATGAAAAAAATGAAAGAATGAAAGATGTGAAGGGAGGAAGAAAGGTGGGAAGAATGGGTGAAAAGGAAGAGGAACTTGTATTTATATAATCATTTGCCGTACCTCATTACTACAATAGGCAAGTATAAAATTGTGACAGTTGTAGTATTGCTCAATACGTGCAAGGCAGGGTTCCAGGAATACAAATTACATTCTTATCTTCAGATAAAAATAAAATCATACCACCAATTAAATGTCCGATCTACATTTGGACTTCAACCAACACAGCGGCAAGTGTGCTGCCATCCAGTCACAGTTTAATTAATCACCCCCTCCCCATCTTCATAAGCAAAGGCCTTCTATCACTCCTAACTTATTCTGCAATATCAATATAGGTGCAGCCAATCACATATAAAAAATATCCTGGATAAACATTCTTTTCTAGTAATATCACAAGAACTCTAACTAAAGTAAGATGGCTGAATAATTAATTGAAAATAAATACAATTCAGCTCAAGCTGTTTGCATGAGGATGTGATATGGATCTCAGACACAGAGCAATCAGCTATCAGTTTGATTGTTTAGGGTGGCTTTCAGATATGTTTTAAACTCTCTCAACTTTTTAAAATGCAGTCAAATGAACACAGATGCAAGGACAAATGTTTAACAGCAATATTACACAGAGAAGAACATACACATGAGATTTAATCAAAGAATAATCTTTTAAAAGGAAGGGTTAAAACATGCTTAATCAAGAAAAAATCACCACAAGGAACACACATTCCAGCTAACCCAACAGATGTGACCTGGATTTGATGATTCTAATTCGATACAAAAGACCATTAAATACATATGTAAGATAAAAATCCTCATACATGGCCAAATTTCTCAAGTTAGTAGAATACCTGCTTACGTGAAAGCGACTTGGTTCACTTCATATAATCATATGATATTCATTTAATGAAAACTACTGATGACTTTGGTGGAATAAATAGATACATATTTAATTTGATGGACCGAGGGCAGTGTTATCCAGAAAACAAAGCATGTGAGCATGATACAACCTGACACGTTGCTAACTTTTTTTTACTGCTGCCAAATAACTACAATAAAATATGATGTTATAATTGCACACTGTATTTGGAGGTTGATCTTGCTGCTAAAATATATAGATTTGAACATTCTCTGTGTCATATACTCACATGCATGTTTGCATTAGAGCTGGCAATTTCTGCTCCCTATCAGTAATATTAATGAATATTTTTATATTTATCTTTCAGGAGACTCTGCTTCATCTGTTTTACATTTCCAGACTTATTCTTATGTTTTGAGGTCTCAGCAACAGTTTCAACCATCATTTCACATATGTGAAATTTCACTTGATATCCTGTTGCCCGCTTCTACCTCTAAACGTGTTTGATAAACTACTAACCAGAGAACTCTTTAAAAAAAACATTGGAATCATATGGGAACTTTTGCTTTACATCTATCTCCACTGCACTCTCTCTTCAATTTAGGATTACCTTTCTTTTTGTTCCCCCCCCCCTTAACTCTGCTGAAGGGTCTAAAAGATACCTAATATCAAAGTTAAAAGTGCAAAGGAATAAAATAAATAAATGAACAAAGTATCACCCTGAGATTCACTTTCTTGCAACCATTCACAGTAAAACTAAGAAATATAATAAAATCAATGAAAAAGTACACACAAGCAAAGACTAGCAAAGAACATCCTGCTATTGTCTGAAGCAGATCGTTAGATACATGATGACCAGTCTTATGCCTGAATTGCTGACTATTTCTCTTTCTATAGATGCTGCTTATCATGCTGAGATTTTCAAGCTTTATATTAGTTAACGAGTGTACCTGTTATATCATAGGAATAACTGATTCCAGTCCTTTTAGCATATCTGGGAAAGGTCTGGAATGATATTCATTTTTTTAAGTGATCCACTTTCTTTGCATTTAATTGTTGACTGTGTCTTAGGTTGCCTATGCACTGATCTGTAGAACACTTTAAACCAAACATACTTGATTAGTCAGCAGTACTTGCTTTATGTTGGCTTATGTTCTAACATGTGGCTGTAAAATAAAAGATCCACTAGAATCACTGCTCATTAAGTACCCGTCTGTGCAAACTTAACTTGAATTGACAGTGTGCACTCAGGGAGAATTTCGAGACATAATGAGCTACATGATCAGCCATTTACTTTCGGTCATTTTCTGCTGAAGTACATTCTTTGGAATGCCCCGACAAGCTATAATGAAAGGTAAATATGTGAGTGTAATTTCCCTCCTTATCAGAACAGATGAGCCTTTGAAGCAGTTTATAGTTAATAAAATTGGAGCTGGTAAATATGCTCACTCAAAAAGACACGTAAAGACACGCCATATTATTATAAAGCCACATACAACCAACCAACCAAACAAATAAATAAACCATAGAAATGTCCTTCTAATTTTCATGACAAGATCAACGTTCGTATGGACAAGCATGGCAGTACTACACCAGATCTGAGTACTGTATACCTAAATTTGGAGAGCAATAGGTCACTCATTCATTCCACATTTTCCTGCCATTCAATAAGATTACAGTTGCTTTGATCCCAACATCAACTTTGTACACTCATTTTGTCCTGATAATCCTTTACTCTCATCATCAAGAATGTACCTATGTAAAGTAATGGAGTCATCCAGCACGGAAATGGGCCCACAGTCCCAACTGTCTATGTGGATAAGAATTCCCATCTAAGCTAGGCTGATTTGTCTGCATTTGGTTCATGTCCTTCTAAACCTTTCCTATCCATGTACCTGTCCAAATGCATTTACACTTTCTTTATACACCTGCCACAACTAGTTCCTCTGGCAGTTCATTTGACGTACTGGTTTAAAACGTGCCGCTTGGTATTCTATTAAATTTCTTTCCTCTCTGCTTCAGCCTATCAATATCCCTCAGTTCATGATTCTCCAACCCGAGAGAAAAACAGACTGCATTGTCACTCTATCCATGCACCTCATGCCCCGGTGACTAGTAGTGCTCCTCAAGGGTCAGTATTGGGACCCCTGTTATTCACAGTGTTTGTGAATGATTTAGATAATGGAATGAGTTGTTCTGTGGCAAAGTTTGCGGATGATATGAAGATGGGTTGGGGGGGCAGTGCAGGTAGTCCTGAGGAAGCAATGCGATTGCAGCAGGACTTAGACAGATTGGAAGAATGGGCAAAAAAGTGGCAGATGGAATCCTGTGCTGGAAAATGTATGATAATGCATTTTGGTAAAAGGAACAATAGTCCGGACTATTATATAAATGGGGAGAATGTTCAAACATCAAAGGCCCAGAGGGACTTCGAAGTCCTCATGCAAGACTCCTCGATGGTTAATTTACTGGTTGAGTCTGCGGTAAAGAAGGCAAATACAATGTTGGCATTTATTTCAAGAGGAATGGAATATAAAAGCAAGGACATAATGCTGACCCTTTATAAGGCACTAGTCACGCCACACTTAGAGTATTGTCAACAGTTTTGGGCACGCTATCTCTGAAAGAATAGAAATATAGAAACATGGAAATATAGAAAATAGGTGCAGGAGTAGGCCATTTGGCCCTTTGAGCCTACACCGCCATTCAGTATGATCATGGCTGATCATCCAACTCATAACCCTGTACCTGCTTTCTCTCCATACCCCCGATCCCTTTAGCCACAAGGGCCATATCTAACTTCCTCTTAAATATAGCCAATGAACTGGCCTCAACTGCTTCCTGTTGCAGAGAATTCCACAGATTCACCACTCTCTGTGTGAAGAAATTTTTCCTCATCTCGGTCCTAAAAGGCTTCCCCTTTATCCTTAAACTGTGACTCCTCGTTCTGGACTCCCCCAACATTGGAAACAATCTTCCTACATCTAGCCTGTCCAATCCCTTTAGAATTTTATATGTTTCAATATGATCCCCCCTCAATCTTCTAAATTCTAGTGAGTATAAGCCTAGTCAATCCAGTCTTTCTTCATATGGAAGTCCGGCCATCCCAGGAATCAATCTGGTGAACCTTCTTTGTACTCCCTCTATGGCAAGATTGTCTTTCCTCAGATTAGGGGACCAAAACTGCACACAATACTCTAGGTGCAGTCTCACCAAGGCCTTGTACAATTGCAGTAGAACCTCCCTGCTCCTGTATCAAATCCTTTTGCTATGAATGCCAACATACCATTTGCCTTTTTCACCGCCTGCTGTATCTGCATGCCCACCTTCAATGACTGGGGTACAATGACACCCAGGTCTTGTTGCAACTCCCCTTTTCCTAATCGGCCACCGTTCAGATAATAATCTGTTTTCCTGTTCTTGCAAACAAAGTGGATAACCTCACATTTATCCACATTAAATTGCATCTGCCATGAATTTGCCCACTTACCTAACCAATCCAAGTCACCCTGCATCCTCTTAGCATCCTCCTCATAGCTAACACCGCCGCCCAGCTTCGTGCCATCCGCAAACTTGGAGAAGCTGCATTTAATTCCCTCATCTAAATCATTAATATATATTGTAAACAACTGGGGTCCCAGCACTGAGCCTTGCGGTACCCCACTAGTCACTGCCTGCCATTCTGAAAAGCTCCCGTTTACTCCCACTCTTTGCTTCCTGTCTGCCAACCAATTCTCTATCCACATCAATACCATACTCCCAATACCGTGTGCTTTAAGTTTGCACACTAATCTCCTGTGTGGGACCTTGTCAAAAGCCTTTTGAAAGTCTAAATATACCACATCCACTGGCTCTCCCCTATCCACTCTACTAGTTACATCTTCAAAAAATTCTATAAGATTCGTCAGACATGATTTTCCTTTCACAAATCCATGCTGACTTTGTCCGATGATTTCACCTCTTTCCAAACGTGCTGTTATCACATCTTTGATAACCGACTCTAGCATTTTCCTCAGCACCAATGTCAGACTCACCGGTCTATAATTCCCCCGTTTTTCTCTCCCTCCTTTTTTAAAAAGTGGGGTTACATCAGCCACTCTACAATCCTCAGGAACTAATCCAGAATCTAAGGTGTTTTGAAAAATTATCACTCATGCATCCGCTATTTCTTGGGCTACTTCCTTAAGCACTCTGGGATGCAGACCATCTGGCCCTGGGGATTTATCTGCCTTTAATCCCTTCAATTTACCTAACACCACTTCCCTACTAACATGTATTTCCCTCAGTTCCTCCATCTCACTGGACCCTCAGTCCCTTACTATTTCCAGAAGATTTTTTATGTCCTCCTTAGTGAAGACAGAACCAAAGTAGTTATTCAATTGGTCTGCCATGTCTTTGTTCCCTATGATCAATTCACCTGTTTCTGACTGTAAGGGACCTACATTTGTCTTGACCAATCTTTTTCTTTTCACATATCTATAAAAGCTTTTACAGTCAGTTTTTATGTTCCCTGCCAGCTTTCTCTCATAATCTTTTTTCCCTTTCCTAATTAAGCCCTTTGTCCTCCTCTGCTGGTCTCTGAATTTCTTCCAGTCCTCAGGTGTGCTGCTTTTTTTTGCTAATTTATGTTTCTTCTTTGGACTTGATACTATCCCTAATTTCCCTTGTCCGCCATGGGTGCACTACCTTCCCTGGTTTATTCTTTTGCCAAACTGGGATGAACAATTGTTGTAGTTCATCCATGCGATCTTTAAATGCTTGCCATTGCATATCCACCGTCAACCCTTTAAGTATCATTTGCCAGTCTATCTTAGCTAATTCACATTTCATACTTTCAAAGTTACCCTTCTTTAAGTTCAGAACCTTTGTTTCTGAATTAACTACGTCACTCTCCATCTTAATGAAGAATTCCACCATATTATGGTCACTCTTACCCAAGGGGCCTCGCACGACAAGATTGCTAACTAACGCTTCCTCATTGCTCAATACCCAATCTAGAATGGCCTGCTCTCTAGTTGGTTCCTCGACATGTTGGTTCAGAAAACCATCCCGCATACATTCCATGAAATCCTGTTCCTCAGCACCCTTACCAATTTGGTTCACCCAATCTATATGTAGATTGAAGTCACCCATTATAACTACGGTTCCTTTATTGCACGCATTTCTAATTTCCTGTTTAATTCCATCCCTAACCTCACTACTACTGTTAGGTGGCCTGTACACAACTCCCACCAGTGTTTTCTGCCCCTTAGTGTTATGCAGCTCTACCCATATCGATTCCACAACCTCCAGGCTAATGTCCTTCCTTTCTATTGTGTTACTCTCCTCTCTAACCAGCAATGCTACCCCACCTCCTTTTCTTTCCTGTCTATCCCTCCTGAATATTGAATATCCCTGGATGTTGAGCTCCCATCCTTGGTCACCCTGGAGCCATGTCTCTGTGATCCCAACTATATCATATTCATTAATAACTATCTGCACATTCAATTCATCCACCTTGTTACGAATGCTCCTCGCATTGACACACAAAGCCCTCAGGCTTGTTTTTACAACACTCTTAGCCCTTATACAATTATGTCGAAAAGTGGCCCTTTTTGATTTTTGCCCTGGATTTGCCTGCCTGCCACTTTTACTTTTCACCTTACTACTTTTTGCTTCTACCCTCATTTTACACCCCTCTGTCTCTCTGCACTTGTTCCCAACCCCCTGCCACATTAGTTTAAATCCCCCTGAACAGCAGTAGCAAACGCTCCCCCTAGGACATTGGTTCCAGTCCAGCCCAGGTGCAGACCGTCCTGTTTATACCGGTCCCACTTCCCCCAGAACTGGTTCCAATGCCCCAGAAATTTGAATCCCTCCCCCTTGCACCATTTTTCAAGCCACGTATTCATCTGAAATATCCTCCTATTTCTACTCTGACTATCATGTGGCACCGGTAGTAATTCAGAGATTATTACCTTTGTGGTCCTACTGTTTAGTTTATCTCCTAACTCCCTAAATTCACCTTGTAGGACCTGATCCCATTTTTTACCTATATCGTTGGTACCTACGTGCACCACGACCACTGGCTGTTCACGCTCCCATTCCAGAATGTCCTGCAGTCGCTCAGAGACATCCTTGACCCTTGCACCAGGGAGGCAACATACCATCCTGGAGTCTCGTTTGCGGCCGCAGAAATGCCTATCTATTCCCCTTACAATCGAATCCCCTATCACTATAGCTCTCCCACTCCTTTTCCTTCCCTCCTGTGCCGCAGAGCCACCCATGGTGCAATGAACTCAGCTGCTGCTGCCTTCCCCTGATGAGACATCTCCTCCAACAGTATCCAAAACAGTATATCTGTTTAGGAGGGAGATGACCTCAGGGGACTCCTGCACTACCTGCCTACTGCTATGCTGTCTAGTGGCCACCCCTTCCCTTTCTATCTGTGTAGCCTTTACCTGCGGTGTGGCCAACTCACTAAACGTGCTGTTCACGACTTTCTCAGCATCGCGGATGCTCCACTATGAATCCAATCACAGCTCCAGATGCTCAATGCGGTCTGCCAGAAGCTGCAGCTGGACACACTTCCTGCACACATGTGATGTCATTGGAGAGAGTCAAGAGGGGATTCAGAAGGATGGTTCCAGAAATGAAGGGGTTAACATATAGGGCAGCTTTGGGCCTGTACTACCTGCAATTTAAAGGAATGTGGGGTGATCTCATTGCAACCCACTGAATGTGGAAAGGATTAGATCAGGCGGACATTGAGAGGATGTATCCTATGATGTGGGTATCCAGAACTAGAGGGCACAGCCTCAAAGTTGAAGGGTGACCTTTTAGAGGTAAGGAGGAATTTTTTTTTTAGCCTGAGCGTAGTAAGTCTGTGGAATGCTCTCCGAGAGACTGCAGGGGAGATCAAATCGGTGGGTATATGTTAGGTGAAATTTGATCATTTCCTGATTGGCCAGGAGATCAAAGGATATGGTGAGATGGTGGGTGTATAGGGTTGAGTAGGATCTGGGATCAGCCATGATGGAATGGTGGAGCAGACTTGATGGGCTGAATGACCTAATTATGCTCCTATGTCTTATTGTCTTATGGCCTCATGATATGATACACCTCATTAAGCTGACACATTCTCCTATGGTCCAATGTTTAAATTCCCATTCTGCTCAACCTCTCTCTATAACTCCTCTCCTCGAAATCCAGGAAGATCCAATTAAATTTCCTCTGACAATTGGCAGATTAATAGTATCTTTCTTACTGCAGACTGACCAGAACTGAAAGCAATATTCCGAATGAAACTTTACCAAAGTCTTGAACAAGTACAATGTAGCATCTCCACTTCAATGCATGATACATTGACTGTTGTGGTTCAGGGCCCCAAAAGTAGTCTTCAGCACACTTTCTACCTGTGGTGCAACTTTCAAAGAACTATGTACTTTTGTTCTTAGGTCCCTTTGTTCTACAGCACACCAATTAACTTTTACAATGACCGTCCTGCCACATTTATTTTACCTAAAATAAAACACTTCTCATTTATCCAAATCAAGCTCCATTTAACAATCTTCGGCTCAATAACCCAGCTGCTTAAGATACCTCTTAAAACATTGATAACCATCTGCACTGTCTACAACATCAACAATATTGGTGTAATCTGCAAAATTATTAACCACAGTTTGTGCATTTTCATTGAATTGATTGATATAGATGACAAATAGTAATGGCCCAGAACGAACACTGGGGAACACCACTAGTCACGGACCTATAGCTTTCCTTCTACCATTACCTTTACAATTCAACCGCCAGGACTTAAGAACTTTTTAAAAGCTATTATTAATGCTTTTTGAGATAGTGATTTAGATGCATATCATATTTTTTACTGAGTTAAGTATTGTATGTAATTAGTTTTGCTACAACAAGTGTATGGGACATAGGAAAAAAAAGTTGAATTTCCCCATGGGGATGAATAAAGTATCTATCTATCTATCTATTATCCTCTGCATCTTACCAGCAAGGCAATTGTGTATTCAGTTAGCTAGCTCTTTTTGGATTCGGTGGAATCTAAAATTCTTTGTCAGCCTATCACGTGGAATATTATCAAATTATATATAAAACATAATATAGTCTAATAACCTATATCACTGCAGGTGAGGAAGTGATTAATCGAGGCTCGCAAGGCTGGTGGTGGCATCTGTTAGTCTCACGAGATCATGGATCTGTGCCTGGAAGGTTTCCAGGGCGCAGACCTGGGCAGGGTTGTACGGAAGACCGGCAATTGTCCATGCAGCAAGTCTCTCCTCTCCATGCCACCGATGTTGTCCAAGGTAAGGGCAGGGGCCGATACAACTTGGCACTGGTGTCATTGCCGGAGTTGCCAGAACATGGTTTAGGCAATGTCGGACTGCCTCAGGGACTCCAGCTCTGGATTTGCCCTCTGGCTTTACCCCTGAAGCCTTTCCCATGAATGGGTATGGTCGTAAGGCAGCGGAGGTTTGAAATCAGAGTTTTCCCTCTCTTAGATGGACTGCCTTCCCAGGCTGACAAGCTCCAACTACCCGAAGCACTGGTTTGAAGGAGCCAAGATTCACCTTCACCCCTTCTCCTGTCAGTAGAAACAGTTCTGCTGGGCTTAGAGGCTAACCCACACGAGAAGGCAAAGCTATATCTCACCAATTATATATTGTGCTTACAGAAATTTAAGAAAGGCTCATTTGGAATCCAAGTGTAGTCGAGTTACAAGTGATGAGGAGATGACCAGGAGTTGGTTACATATTGTGTCAAAGTCAGAATGATTTGCTACATTGATACTGTCCTGAGATTTAAAAAAAAAGACAATATTCAGGTTGAGGAAAGAGTCTTTGATCACTTCTCAGTTAATCCCCATCACTGAATGAAGACAATTTTTCCTTCGTATTTATTTATAAGACAATCACCTTATCCCAGAAATTTATCTAGTTAGTCTACATTGTATTGACTACAAAAAAACATAAATTTATTTCAGAACAGAGACAAAAACTTTACACAGTGTCGTCAAAGGGTCAGAGCACAGAAAGCACACTGTAAGGCCCATCTCCTCCATACCCACGAAGATGTTTGTCCTAGCTAGCCCACTTGCCTGCATTTGGGCTATACCCTCCGTCTAAGTGTCTTTTTGGCTTTGGACCCATCTCTGCAGCTTTTTCCACAGGTCGTTGCACCAAGCTCTGTGTGAGAAAACTTCTATTCTGATGTCTATTCAATGTTTTGTATATCATCTCCAATCTCTGTCCTGCAGTTTTGGACTTTGATAGCCCAAGAAAAAAAGACAACCATGATCAGACTATATGTTCCACAGAATCACTCATCATCAGTCAATGACACTCCGAGGAACTAAAGCAAAGGGACTTAGGAGTCCTCATGTAGGAGTCCCTGAAGGTTAATTTACCAGTTGAGTCAACGGAAAGGAAAGCAAATGCAAGGTTTTCAGTTATTTTGAAAGGACTAGAATATAAAAGCAAATATGTAATGTTGAGGCTTTATAAAGCACTGGTGAGGCCTCACTTGGAGTACTGTGAGCAGTTCTGGGCCCCTTCTCTAAAAAGGGGATGTGCTGACATCGAAGAGGTTTCGAAGGAGTTTCAAGAAAATAATCACGGGATTGAACAGCTTAGCATATGAGGTGCGTTTGATTGCTCTCGGTCTGCACTCACAGGAATTCAGACGAATGAGAGGGGATAGCACTGAAATCTATCGAATGTTGAAAGGCATCGATAGAAGCGATATGAAGAGGATGTTTCCTACGGTTTGGGACTCTATGATCAGAAGACACAGACTCAGAATAGAGGGGCATCCATTTAGAATGGAGATGAGGAGGAATTTCTTTAGGTAGAGAGTGGTGAATCTGTGGGATTCATTGTCACAGGCAGCTATGGAGGCTGTCAACATGTATAATTAAGGCAGAGGGTGATAGATTTTTGATTAGTCAGAGCATAAAGGGATACGTGGAGAAAGCAGGTGACTGGGGCTGAGAGGGAAATAGATCAGACACGATGAAATGGCAAAGCAAACTCCATGGGCACAATGACCTAATTTTGCTCCTATATCTTTTGGTCCTATGGTCTTATAACTCTTTATAACTACAGGCGATCCTTGTGAATATTTCATGCACTCTTTCCTGCTGAATGGCATCTTTCTTATATCTGGGCGACCAGAATTACAGTATTACTGTGGTTTCCCAAACAACTTATATTTTCGTGAAACAGATGGCACAACTTCTGTTTTTCAGTGCCCTGATTGACAAAGGTAATGATGCTAAATGCCTTCTTCGCCATCCTGATGAGAATTGCCTCTTTTGAGGAACTGTTCTGTGTTCCAAGTACTCTTCACAACTCCATCATTCACCAATTCCGTCCCACCCTGCTTAAGCTTATCAAGTTTATCTTGTCTGAATAAAACTCCTTCTGACAAATGTTTGCCCACTTCCTCAGTTTACATGGATCCTATTGTAAATAATAAGACACGTAGACGAAAGGCAATGATAAAACACGGATTGTTCCATTTTTGATTTTATGAAGCACATTGACGTCATTTAATTGCAATTCAAAGCTGCCAAGCACAAATATGAGGGGTAATTGATAAGTTTGTGGCCTAAGGTAGAAGGAGTCAATTTTAGAAAGCCTAGCACATTTATTTTTCAACATAGTCCCCTCCTACATTTACACACTTAGTCTAGCGGTCGTGAAGCATATGGATCTTGGACCTCCTGGAAGTGTCCACAGCACGGGTGATAGATAAGTTCATGGCCTATGGTAGCAGGAGATGAGTTATACAGATCTCGTTACATGCACATGCAGCTCAACTCTTCGAGTGATTATGCAGAAAGTTTGAAGACAATCACTCGTCAATTAATAACTCATCAGGGGTGATTGATACATTCGTGGCCCAAGGTAGAATAAGATGAGTTATTAACTTCAAACTTCTCGGTAATCACTCAAAGAATTGACCTGCATGTGCATGTAACGAGAGCTGTATCACTCATCTCCTGCTACCCTAGGCCACGGATCTATCACCCCTTACTTTCCTTTACCCAAACCGTGGAAACTTGAGGGTAAAATACAAATATGCAGAATAAAACGTAGGAAGACCCTAATAACAGATGAAATACGAGCAAAATAGGTCACTCAGCCCTACAAACCCTTTCTGATATTTGGTATAGTCATGGTTGATCTGTCCCAATCCCCAATTCCTCCTCTGTGCCAGTCAAATCTATTTCCCTTTTATGTCCTCAAAAAGCTCCAGAATCCATAGCTTTGAATTTTCTTGGAAAAAAATTCCAGGAATTTCTGGAAAATGTTTGACACCGGGTGCCTAGTGTTATTCCACAAATGATTGTGTTGGGACCTCTTCATTTTACATGATATGTCAATGATTTGGATGATGGAATTGATGGGTTTGTTGCAAGCTCTGAAGATGATATGAAGACAGGTGGAGGGCCAGGCAATTTTGAGGAAGTAGAGAGGCTACAGATGGATAGGAATATTAGGAGAATTACCACATATGTGGTAGATAGAAGACAGTGCCTGGAAGTGTATGGTCATGTACTTTGGTAGAGTTGAGGGGTTCACCGTTTTCTAAATGGAGAGAAAGGACAAAAACTGAGGCACAGCAGGACTTGGGAGTCCTTATGTTGGATTCTTGTAGGGTTAATTTTTTGTCTGAGTCTGTGGTGAGGAAGGCAAATGCAATGATAGTATTCATTTCAAGAGCACTAGAATATAAAAGCAAGGATGTAATGTTGAGACTTTATAAAGCACTGGTGAGGTGTCATTTGTAGTACTGTATTGTGAGTAATTTTGAGCTCCTTATCTTAGAAAAGATGTGCTGAAACTGGAGGGATTTCAAAGGAGGTTCACAAAGATAATTGAAGGATTAAATGGCTTGCCATATCAAGAGCGTTTGATGGCTCTGGTTCTGTATTCACTGGAATTCAGAAGTATGAGGAGAGTCCTTATTGAAATCTATCCAATATTGAAAGGCCTTGATAGAGTGGCTATGGAGACAATGCCTTATATGGTGGGAGAGTCAAAGACCAGAGGACCTTGCCTCAGAATAGTGGTCCATACTTTTTGAATGGAGATGAGAAGAAACTTCTTTAGCTAGAGCATGGTGAATCTGTGGAAATCTTTGACACGTGCAGCTTTGGAGGCCAAGTATTTATGTACATTTAAGGCATAGGTTCTTGACTGGTCAGGGCATGAAGGGATACATGGAGAAGAGGAGTCTGCTACTGAGAAGGAAAATTGGATCATCCATTTGATGGAGCAGACTCGATGGGGCAAGTGACCAAATTCTGCACCTATGTCTTATAGAGATGGTATCTTGTACTTGCTATGTTTCACAGATATCCTTTTCTACACCTTACAAAGTTAACTGATCACTCCTAGTTACCCCCCTTTCAAGTCCAATTTGAATTCCTAGTTCAGTTTATTTTCATTCTACTGTGCACAAATGTGCCGCCAACCTGAACAAAGTTCCTCTGGACAAAAGTGCACCACACTGTACATGTAACGCACACATAACCCAGAAGATAATATAATCACGAGTAAATTAACAAATAATAAGGTGCATTTACGACACAGGTTAAAAAGTAGATAGTATAAAGCTACTAGTTCTTCATGCGTGATGAGACCTGGGTGGTGGCAGAGAGTTCAACAGTCTTATGACACGGGGATAAAGCTATATCTTATTCTAATAGTTCTTATCATAATGCTGCGGTACCTCCTGCCTGCAGGTTGGGAGTCGGAGAGATTGTTGGACGGATGGGAGGAATCGCTGGGAATGCAAATAGCCCTGCGTACGCAGTGTTCCTGACAATTATCGTTGATTCGTTTCCCCCCAATAGCGGCGAATGGTGTATCAGAGCTGAGAAAAATTTGCAATCTCCCGCAAGTTATTTCACGCATTAGTGGGTATATCGCTGGCTTGAGTCCTTACGAATTTCACTCACCTCTTTGGAAGTTCGAGGGCTTCGTTTCGTCCGCTGATTATAATCTGATAAAAATATCTCGGCGTTCTTTATATCGCTTCTGCGCGCCATAGAACTGGAAGGGGAATGAAAGAAGCAGGCGTTTCTTTCCTGTTCAGTTGCTGGGCGAACTTGATAGCAGTGTGTTCCAGACAGTGATCCATTTCCACTTACTTCCAGAACCCTAGCAGCTGGCTTTAATTGAACATCGGTGTCGATTTGAAAACGTGCTTTAGATTTTGGTGCATGGTTCGAAATCTCACGTCCAAGGTAGTGGTCATTCAAGGAATAATTATGATCGCTTTCATCGCTGTTGAGGCATATACTTGTAACAAGGAAAATGATTATTAACAGAAGGATGAACGACGTTGACCCTAACGATATAATGATGTACATGGCCAAATTGGAGGAATGCTCATTGTTTTCAGACAGATTATGAAATTCTGAAGTAATGTCAGCATTGCTATCTACTAATAGCACTGTGATTGTGGCAGTGCTAGATAGGGACGGGTGCCCATTGTCTTTCACCAAGACCACACAGACCTGAGTAGTAGAGTCACGGCTGTCAATGAAGCGTTTCGTTTTGATTTCTCCCGAATTTATAATAAAAAGACTCATATCAGTCGCGTGGATCAAATAGTAAGAGAGTCTTGCATTCTGTCCAGAATCTGCATCCGTTGCAACCACTTTTGTCACAAGGTACCCTGGATACGCAGACCGAGGCACAGTTTCATTTTCTGTCCGAGTAGACTCGATTACTGGAGAATTGTCGTTCTGGTCGAGTATGACAACATTTACCATAACACTACTGCTGAGGGAGGGGACTCCAGCATCTCGAGCTTGTACTTGGATTTGAAAGTTTTTAAACTGTTCGTAATCAAAGGAACGCTGCGAGAAAATTATACCATTTGCTGAGTTAATGGATACAATAGACGTGGCCGGCAATCCTTGAGTTTGACTCTCCATAATCGAATAAGAAACATCTGAATTTTGACCGCGATCTGAATCAAAGGCGGTCACGGAGCAGATTGATGCTCCTGGTGTGTTATTTTCCATTACGTATGCAGTGTATGATGACGTCAGGAAATGTGGAGCATTGTCATTAATGTCAGAAATCTCCAGCGGTATGACTTTATTAACCGAGAGCTGAGGAGAACCAGCATCGAAGCAAGTAACGTTAATTTTGTACTGGGGAACAGTTTCTCTGTCCAACAGACCGGAAGTGACAATCAGATAAGTGTTCTTAAAAGCTGATTTGAGCTCGAACGGGAGATGTTTCGGAATGAGACAACGAGTGTTGCCGTTCGCCCCAGATTCGGGGTCGGTTACGCTAAGCACAGCGATCATTGTTCCAGTTGTGGCGTTTTCAGGTAACGCTTCAAGCACAGACATCAACGCTATCTCCGGTTGGATGTCATTCACATCCTGAATCTCCACAATAACTTTACAATACACAGGTAAAAAGGTAGGGCTTTTGTCTCTAGCTACTATGCTCACCTCGTACACATTGCTTTCCTCATAATCCAGCACCCCTTGAACCCTGATCTCTCCTGTAAGCTGCTCAACGCTAAACAGTTCACGTACTCTCTGAGGAGTGGAGCTGCTGAAAGAATAGATTATATCAGCATTTGTACCTTCGTCCAAATCCGTAGCGTTCAGCTTAATAACTAAAGTGTTGATGATTTCATTTTCAATCACTTTCACTCGGTAAACTGGCTTATCAAATACAGGCACGTTGTCGTTGACATCAAGCACGGTGATAATAATTCGGACGGTACCTGATCGCTCAGGAATCCCACCATCCAGGGCAGTGAGAACTAAGTTATGAGTCACCTGCTTTTCTCTGTCCAAGTAATTATTAAGTAACAGATATACAGTTTTCGTTCCATCGCTGATGTTCTGAACGTCCAACTTGAAGTGGTCATTCGGACTGAGCACATAAGCGCGAATAGAATTTGTACCCACATCGAGATCTTGCGCACTCTGAAGCGGTAGGCGAATACCCGGAGGCGTTGACTCAACAATCTCCAGCCGCATCTCACTTTGCGGAAAAGTGGGAGAATTATCATTGATATCTTGTATTTCAACCTCAGCACGGTACAGATTCAAAGGGTTTTCTATGACAACCTCGACATTTTGAGAACAAGTCAGACTTTGACTACACAGCTGCTCCCTGTCAATCTTGTCATTAACAAATAAAACGCCATCGTCTGAATTTACTTCGAAATACCGCTTCTTTGTTGCTGTCATGATCCGGAATTTGCGCCGGGACAATTCACTTACTTCCAATCCAACATCCTTCGCGATATTACCGACAAACGCGCCTTTTTCTAATTCTTCTGGAATCGAGTAATGAATCTGGCCAGATACGAATTCCCAGGCATGAAGCAGTACAGCGACAAACCACGTTTGCATTATCTGTGTGAAAATGTCCTTTCATTGATAATGCAGTCTAAATGCATACAGGAGATAACGCTCGAGCCACCTGTCTCGGTGAAAATTCCAAATGAAAACGATGTAAAAAATATCACAACCTCCTCCAGCAGTATGTCTTTCCGCAACGAGGAATAAAGATGGCTGAGAGACGACTGCAATCTGGGTGACTGGTTTCCCCCGTCTTCCTTCTTCCCTGTGTATACACTGCTGGAGGAGGTTGATGGATCTCACTTCATTTTTCATCTCCTTATTGGTAGATAGCGACACAAAGAGTCTAATCCAAAAACTACAGATAACACTTCTTAAAGCATAACGCATATCAATGAAATGCAAACGATGTATAGTGAATCTGGTCTGGTAGCAATGCCTTTGACATAAATCCAAACTTGGGCAACCCCCAAAATACATGATCTAATACGCTAATACGAAATCAGCTGCACTATAACTTCTTTTCCGAAACTTTATATTCTATTCTATGAAGAGAAATCACACTTTTTCCGATAACGTGGATAACACTCATTAATCTGGCCGCACAGTTTTAAAGAAGTTTGTTTAATGCTTGTTACAAGGCTAAGAAAGAAGAAAAAGCGGACATTTTAAATCAAAACAAAGGAATGTGGAAAATACTCAGCACTGGGAAACATATCAAAGAAGAAAAAACAGAGTTAACGCCTGAGTTTTGTTGAACATTGAGTAGAAAACGGAATCTAGATAAAAGGTCATCTACTTGAAACGTTAATCGTGTTTCTGTCTCCACCTGCTGAGAAGTTGCAGCATATCCCCCTTTCATTTGCATGTTACTGACTGCGAACGATGATCCTAGTTTTTCCTTCAGCGTTATGCGTGTTGCTCCATTATTCTGCAGATCGTAGTTTATTATTTTGAAAGTTACTTCCGAGCATGGATTTGTCCTTGTTGAGACAATAGCACCATGATTTAAGTAACCAGCGCGTTAGATGTTCTCATAGGCACACGATTATCTGCAGGAATTCCAAACAACACACAAAATGTTGGAGGAACTGAGCAGGCCAGGCAGCATCTTTTAAAAAGAACAAACAATCGACGTTTCGGGACGAGACCCTTCATCAGGACTGGAAAAAAAGAGGGATGACAAGTCAGTGCAAGAAGATGGGAAGAGGGGTGGAAGAGGTACAAGGTGGTAGATGATAGGTAAAACGGGGTGGGGAGGGGGTTGAAATCGGTTGGGAAGCTGAATGGTGTAAAATATAAAGGGCTGGAGAAGGAAGAATCTGATCGGAGTGGATAGAAGACCACAGAAGAAAAGGAAGAAGTGAGGAGCACCAGAGGAAGGTGATGGGCGAGTAAAGTTATCGGGTGAGAGAGGGAAATGGGAATGGGGAATAGCGATGGGGAGGAGCAACTACCAGGATTGAGAAATCGATGTTCATGCCGTCAGGTTGGGACTACCCAGACAGAATATATGGTGTTGTTCCTCCAACTTCAGTGACCTCATCTCTGCAGTAAATGAGGCCATGGACTGAATGTCGGAATGGGATGGGAATAGGAATTGAATTGAATGGCTACCGGGAAATCACGCTTTTTCTGGCGGACTGCAGGTGCTTACCGATATAAAGTAGGACACACCGGGAGCACTGGCCCCAACGTGGATGACCCCCGTCAGACTCACGGGTGAAGTGTCGCCTCACCTGGACGGACTATTTGGAGCCTGAATGGTAGTGAGCTAGTTGCTGTAGGTACAGATGTGGCACTTGTTCCACTTGCTATGATAAGTACCAGGAGGTACTACCTTTACCAGATATTCTACTTTTACGAGACATTACCCGAAGGAGAGCTAGGGAACTATGCGTTAAGTATGTAAAAGGCCTTCAGCAGTCACTCAGCTTTCCCCTTACACTGTGAAACGACAAAGTTGAGACTGAATCTACAAAATATAGCATGTTTTTCTTCCTAGATCATTTAGCATATTATTTTCATCAATGTTTCCCGATTCTAGAGTAATGAGATTTAGTACGGTGTAACTCCTCAGTCAAAATTCAAACTAATATTTGCAGTACCCAGCACTTCCAGCATCTGCAATATCTGTTATGTTTATAATATCCATTGTTGTCTCTTGCGCGCAGTTCCATACCACGTAGTAGCAGCAACTGCACTAGCGCCGTCCAAGTGCTCAGCTCCATCCTATGTACATACACACTACAATCCTATAATACTGCAACCACGTTCCTTGTACGTCCCTGCAGGTACATTTCCCCGTGGTGGAGATCACGACGCCGGAGTACTCATTTCATAGAAAAAAGAAATTAAGCTCTTCTGTTGCATAATTATGAAATGAGTTTTATAAAATGTTTTATAACTTCAGAAGCTAATAGAAAGAAAAAACACAGGAGCCTAAATATATTTTATCTATTACGTTTTTCTTTTCCTTATTTTAGTAAGGCGCCCACATCTGACGTGATGCCGTAATGACCTGTCATTCAGGAACTTCTTACATATAACCCACAATTAATTACTTAAACAAACTATATATACACACACCAACACACAAACACACACACACACACACACACACACACACACACACACACACACTTGTGTGTATATATATATATATATATTCATACACACATTATACTATATAATGCAACTATTACATAGGCATACAGAGCATGGTAAATTTTATTTTGTCCCAGTTAGTCCTCTTTGGAGAATTTCTTACGCTTGTGGGATAATACCTTTCCTGACAAGGAGGTCACTCTGGTTGGCTGGTGACATTGTGGCTGTGAAACAATCTTAGGTTCTGAGGCCTTCTCCTTCTGGTTGTAAAACTTTACTCTGAGATTGCAGGAAGTGGTTCTATCAGTTCTGGACACCTTAATTCTCTAACAATTGACATTGTTCTCCTTATTGGATCGCTACTTTGTCTCCAGATGACATCAGATGCAATCTCAATGTGTAAGAGACAGACAGACAGACAGACATACTTTATTGATCCCGAGGGAAATTGGGTTTTGTTACAGCCACACCAACCAAGAATAGTGTAGAAATATAGCAATATAAAACCATAAATAATTAAATAATAATGTTAATCATGCCAAGTGGAAATAAGTCCAGGACCAGCCTATTGGCTCAGGGTGTCTGGCACTCCAAGGGAGGAGTTGTAAATTCTGATGGCCACAGGCAGGAATGACTTCCTATGATGCTCAGTGTTACATCTCGGTGGAATGAGTCTCTGGCTGAATGTACTCCTGTGCCTAACCAGTACATTATGGAGTGGATGGGAGTCATTGTACCAAGATGGCATGCAACTTGGAGTGTGGTCCAGTTGTGTCCTTAATCTCTTCATGTATCTGCTTTTGATAATCTCCGTTATTCCTCATCAGGACTGTTTTATCAGGAGTGAAAAAAACGGAACTGCTTATTTGAGGAAAACTCTCCAAAATGAACTTCCTGTTTGTCCTGCATCCTTCTTTTGAGAATGGGTTTGTGACGATCCAAATGTGAAAGCAAGGGAGAACACAAGTACAGCAAAGCTGGTGAGTCCTGCTGATATTGCATTCAATGCGTTATTTAGATTCCGGACAAACTTTTCAACCAAGCTCTTTGTAGCTGAGCAGTATTGATTTACTTCCCTTATTGGCTTAATGATGACCGCAGATCCTGACAGACTCATCCTTCTTGGCTACTGGAACCACTAGAATTGTGCATGGACTCCACTCTACCCATAAATAATTCTTTCAGCCACCATTCGATCCACCTCAACTTTTGCTTTGTCACCGATGGTCTAAGGAACAGGGCGGGATTTGTAAAATGTGGCATTTTCATTTAACACTGTTTTTTCCAGTGATATGTTTGAGTTTTCCAATGCCATCTATGTGCACTGCTGTGGCATCGATCAGTGCTTTTCTGAATGCGTTTTCTCCTGACTCTGTTGCAGATGACGCAGAATGCAAATGACGGATGGATCACAAATCAAGTTGTAGTTGTTCCATCTCTAGATGCTGGTCCTCCAGTTTGTAACACATACAAGCCCAATGTGGCTTGTTGGCTGTTGTGTTTTATTGTTACGAATGTCATGCCACAGTAGTTATCCTTTCTCCAGTGTAAGTTGAGGAGCAATGCCTTCTATTTCATTTGGCTAGACACAGACCTTAACATCGATTTTCTAACTTAAGGTAACAAATCCCTTCTGTTCCACACTTTCGTCTGTTTTCACCCATTCTGGTGGCCCGTTGATCTTCTCGTTTCCCTCCCCGTTCTTATGAACTCACTCTGGTTCCGCAACTCAATCCATTTATTCCAGAATCCACCATCCTTTCCAATGAGATTCTTACTCTCCAGTACTTTCCTTCTTTCACCCATCGCCTCCCAGCTGCACATATTATTCCTTTTCACCCCTGCTTCAACATGCACTAACCTTCCTTGCTTAGGTGCTAAATTAAAGGGCAGGGCCTCCGGGGTTGTGACCTCGGGAGTGCTACCCTTAAGACCATAAGACCAATAGACATAGGAGCACAATTGGGCCATTTAGCCCAACGAGTCTGCTCACCATTCAAACATGGCTAATTGTTTTTTGTTCTCCTCCTCAAACCCACATCTCAGCCTTCTCCCCGTAACTTTTGGTGCCATGTCCAATCAAGAACCTTTCAACCTCTGCCTTAAATAGAGCCAATGACCTGGCCTCCACAGCCACATGTGGCAACAAATTCCATAAATTCATCACCCTTTGGCTAAAGAAATTTCTCTGCATCTCTATTTCAAAAGGGTGTCCTCTATCCTGAGGATGTGCCCTCTTTTCCTAGGCTTTCTCACTATGGGAAACATCCTTTTCTCATCTACTCTGTCTAGGCCTTTCAACGTTCGAAAGATTTCAATGAGATCCTCCCCCCCCCCCTCCTTCCTTCTGAATTCCAGTGGGCACAGACCCAGAGCCATCAAACTTTCCTCATATGATAACCCTTTCATCCCTGGAATCATCCTTGCAAACCTCCTCTGGAATCTCTGCAATGTCAGCACATCTTTTCTAAGATGAGGGGCCCCAAACTGTTCACAATATTCAAGGCAAGGCCTCACCAGTGCCTTATAAAGCCTTAGCATCACATCCATTCTAAAGCTCCTGAAATGAATGCTGACATGGCATTTGCCTTCCTCACCACTGACTCATCCTTCAAGTTAACCTTTTAGGTGTTCTGCACAAGGATGCCCAAATCTATTTGCATCTCAGATTTTTGGATTTTCTCCCCATTTAGCAAATAGTCCACACATTTATTTCTACTACCAAAGTGTATGACCACTCATTTTCCAACATTGTATTTCATTTGCCACTTTTTTGCCCATTCTCATTCTTTGTCTATGTCCTTCTGCATTCTACCTGTTTCCTCAACACTACCAGTTCCACTGCCAATCATCATATCATCTGTAAACTTGGCAACAAAAACATTTATTCCACCATCTAAATCAGAATCAGAATCAGATTTATTATCACTGGCGTGTGATGTGTAATTAGTTAACTTTTCAAGGCAATACATAATCTAGCAGAGAGTGAAAAAAATAACAATAAATAAAATAAAACAATAATAAATAAACAAGTAAATCAATTACATATATTGAATAGATTATTTTAAAATGTGCTAAAACAGAACTATTTTATATTTTAAAAAGTGAGGTAGTGTCCAAAGCTTCATATTCCATTTAGGAATTGGATGGCAGAGGGGAAAAAGCTGTTTCTGAATCACAGAGTGTGTGCTTTTTTATTTATATACAGCACAAAAAAGAAGTGGTTCCAACACTGACCCCTGCAGAACAGCACTAGTCACTGACAACCAACGAGAAAAGGATCCTTTTATTCTGGCTCACTGCCTCCTACCAATGAGTCAATGCTCTAACCATGTTAATAACTTTCCTGTAATACCCTGGGCTCTTAACTTTGTAAGCAGCCTCATGTATGACCCTTTGTCAAAAACCCTCTGAAAGTCCAAATATACAGCATCCACAGCATCCTTGTTATCTATCCTACTTGTAATTTCCTCAAAGAATTTCAAAAGGTTTGTCAGGCAGGATTTTCCCTGAAGGATTTCATGCTGACTTTGTACTATCTTTTCATGTGTCATCAAGTACTCCATCATCTCATTCTTAATAATTGACTCTAATCCACCTTATTCTGAATGCTATGTGCATTTAAATACAACAATCATAGAACCATAGATACTTACAGCACAAAAACAGGCCTTTTGGCACTTCTTGGCTGTGCTGATCCATTTTTCTGTCTAGTCCCACTGACCTGCACCTAGACCATATCCCTCCATACCCCTCTCATCCATGTATCTGTCCAAGTTTTTCTTAAATGTAAAAAGTGAGCCTGTATTCACCACTTCAACTGGCAGCTCATTCCACACTCCCACTACTCTCTGTGTGAAAAAGCTCCCTCTAATGTTCCCTTTAAACTTTACCCTTTTCACCCTTAACCCATGTCCTCTGGTTTTTTTTCTCCTCTAGCCTCAGTGGAAAAAGCCTGCTTGCATTCACTCTATCTGTACCCATCATAATTTTATACACCTCTATCAAATCTCCCCTCATTCTTCTCACTCCAGGGTATAAAGTCTTAACCTATTTAACCTTTCTCTGTAACTCAGTTTCTCAAGACCCGGCAACATCCTTGTAAACCTTCTCTGCACTCTTTCAAACTTATTAATATCCTTCCTGTAATTAGGTGACCAAAACTGCACACAATTCTCAAAATTCCGCATCACCAATGTCTTATACAACCTCACCATAACATACCAACTCTTATACTCAATACTTTGGTTTATAAAGGCCAATGTGCCAAAAGCTCTCTTTGTGACACCACTATCTACTTGTGACACCACTTTTAGGGAATTATGTATCTATATTCTTAGATCCTTCTGTTCTACTACACTCCTCAGTGTCCTACATTTACCTTGTATGTTCTACCTTGGTTTTTTCTTCACCCTTTTGATTCTTTGCCCTTTTGATGCCTGTGCCACGTGCTAGTGATGCCAGAACTAGGAAGATTATACAGGTTAATACGTGGTTAAGGAGTTGGTGTAGGAGGGAGTTGATGCGATTTGTGGATCATTGGCCAATGTTCCGTGGAAGGTAGGACCTGAATAGAGGTGTGTCTTGCACCTGAATTGGAGAGGTACTGATATCCTAGCCGGAGGGTTGTTAATGCTGCATGGTGGTGTTTAAACCAGAGTTGCAGCGGTACGGGAACCAGTGTGCCAGTTCAGTTAGTGGGGAGGCTGTGGACCAGATGTTTGTAAGGCCTCAGATAAAGTTAGGAATGAAAAGGATGTGCATGGTGCAACTGGTGTCCCAAGCTGCATATATTTCAATGTGAGTAGTATCGCAAGAAAGTCGGATAATAGTGCTGAAGATGAGGTAGCTGGTTAACAAATGGAGGTCATGTGTAATGAGGAGAGACAGTCAACAAGATGAGTTGCAACGTAAATGGCAGACAAAATCAAAACAGTGAATACAGAACTGAATGTCTTGTATTTGAATGCGCTGATTATATGGAATAAGGAAGATGAACTTGCAGCATTGTTTCAGATTGGTAGGGATGATGTTGTAGGCATCACTGAGTCATGGCTGAATGATTATAGCTTGGAGATTAATGTCCAAGAACATAGGTTGCATCGAAAGCACAGGCAGGAAGGTGAAGGGAGGGGCACTGCTCTGTTGGTAAAACATGGAATCAATCATTAGAAAGAGGTGACACAGAGTTAGAAGGTGTTGAATCATTGTGGATAGAGCTAAAGGTCTGCAAGGGGAAAAGACCTGATGAGAGCTGCATCCAGACCCTCTGATAGTAGTAAGGGTGTGGCCTACAAATTATAACAGGAGATAGAAAATACATGCCAAAAGAGCAATATTACAATATTCATGGGGGGCTTCAATCTGCAGGTAGATAGTGCGGCTAACATTAGACACAAAACCATCATAAAAGCCAAAGGAATGGCATATAATAGAGCAAACATTTCTTGTGAAGAGGATTAGGAAAGCAACATAAAAAGTAATTAAGAAGGTAAAGATGGAACATGAAAGCAAGCCTGTCAATAATATTAAAGAGGATACCAAGCATTTCTTCAGATGCATAAAGTATAAAAGAGAGATGAGAGTGGATATTGGACTGCTGGAGGCACTTAGAGGCACATGATTAAAAAGGGCGTAGTTGGCATGCTTTACTCAAGGGAAAATCTTGTCTGACAAATCTGTTGGAATTTTTTGAAGAAGTAGCATGCAGGATAAATAAAGGATAATCCTTTGATGTTCCGTACATGGATTTTCAGAAGGCCTCTGACAAGGCGCCATACATGAGGCTAATTAACAAGTTACAAGCCCAAAATATTACAAGAAAGATTCCAGCATGTGGCCAATCAGCAGGAGGCAAATGCTGGGACCCTTTGCTGACTGACTGCTGATGACTACTAGTGTTCAACAGGCGTCTGTGTTGGGACCAATCTTTTTTGCTTTATATGTCAATGATTTGATGATGAAATTCATGGTTTGCTGCAAAGTTTGTGGACGATATGAAGATAACTGGAGGGGCAGGTAATTTTGATGAAGCAGAGAGGCGATAGAAGGACTGAGATAGATTTGGAGCATATTCAGAGAAATGACAGATGGAATACAGTGTTAGCAAGTGTATGGTCATACACTTTTGTCGAAGAAATGAAAAAGTTGCCTATTTTCTAAGTGAAGAAAAAATACAAAATCTGAGGTGCAAAGCTTCTTCCCAGGGCTGAAATGATTGCCACAAGAGGACACAGGTGCTGGGGAGTAGGTACAGAGGAGGTGTCAGGAGTAAGTTTTTTACTCAGAGAGTGCTGAGTGTGTGGAATGGGCTGCCGGCAACGGTGGTGGAGGCGGATACGATAGGGTCTTTTAAGAGGCTTTTAGTAAAATAGAGGGCTATAAGTAAGTCCAGTAATTTCTAAGGTAGAGATGTGTTTGGCAGAACTTTGTGGGCTGAAGTGCCTGTATTGTGCTGTAGGTTTTCTATGTTTCAAAGGGACTTGGGAGTCATTGTGCAGGATTCCTGTAAGGTTAATTTACAGTTTGAGACTTTGGTGAAGAAGTTAAGTGCAATGTTAGCAATCATTTCAATCAGAATGGAATATAAAGACAAGAATGTAATGTTGAAACTTTATAAAGCATTGGTGAGTACTTACTTGGATTATTGTGAGTAGTTTTGGAGCCCTTATCTAGTGTATGCTGAAACAGGAGAGGGTTCAAAGTAGGTTCATGAAAACGATTCAAGGATTGAATGATTTGTCATATGAAGAGCGTTTGATGGCCCTGGGCATGTATTTACTGGAATTCAGAAGAATGAGGGGTGACCACATTTACACATATCAAATGGTGATAGAGTGGATGTGGAGAGGATGTTTCCAATGGTGGGAGCGTCTAAGAGCAGAGGACACATCTTAGAATAGAAGGGAGTCTTTTTAGAATGGAGATGAGGAGGAATTTCTTTAGCCAGAGGGTCCTACATCAGTGGAATTCTTCACCACAGGCAGCTGTGGAGGCCAACATTTTAGGTGTATTTAAGGCAGAGGTTGATAGATTCTTGATTGGTCAGGGCATGTAGGGATATGGGGAAAGCTGGAGATCATAATGACATGGTGGAGCAGACTAGTTGTGCAAAATAGCCTTATATTTTATAGTCTTATTGTCTTATATCTATCACCTGCCATCTTCTGCTGCCCCCACCACCCCCTCCATTTTCTCATTTTAGTTTTTGTCCTCTTCCTTGACAGTCCCGAGGAAGGTTTGTCTGTTTATTTCCCGCTGCGGATGCTGCCTGACTTGCTGAGTTCCTTCGGGATTTTCTATATGCTAGGTACCTCAGTCAGCATGATTCTCAATCAACCAAATCTCATGTTCTCGTGTTTAAAAGCAAATGCAGTTTGTCTGCCAATACTGTAAATATCATCTTCCAAAACTTGGTTTCAAAATTCTCATTGGATTCGTAAAATGAAAGCATCTTAAATATTTCCAAGGCTACAAATTGCAACATTATGAAAAGAAATGCACTGCAAAGGTTCTAAATTAAATTCTGTGTTTCGCTGTCTGAGATCCAGTTGACAGAACATGGACCAAATTCTGATATATGATAGTATTTACAAATTATAGGAAGAGTATTTAAAAGGTGCTAATGAAACCCACAATTTTCAGATTAAGAGCACACAGGTAGATTTCACTGGTTCTAGCCCATGGATAAACAGAATATGATAGATCATTATGGCAATGGACCGACCAATATAAAGTGTTGGGTGTGCAATGAGGGGAAGTATAGCATAGTCTCTACAGGGAAAATATTCACTTCCTAATACGGCCTCACTGGCTCTCTAGATTCTGATACGGCTCATATGAGTAATGGGGGACCTGTAGAATATGTCGTGGGTGAGATTGATGGTGTCTGATGGGGAATGTGAAATGGGGTGCTTTCCTCCCTTTGGTCCTTCTATCTTTTTTCAGACGAAGGGACTCAAAGTACTTAGCTACACTATAAATCATGGCAACACAATTGTGACTTTGTATTGTAAAGAGTGAAGAATATGAAGTGAGCGGATGAATGAGCATCATAATTTGACATAAAAGAAAAGTGGAAAAGTATGAACAAGGTTTCAACGTAAGGACAGAAAATGCCGAAATCTTTCAATCGATAGGAGATTTTTCTTCAGGAAGACGCAATGGAAATTAGCTTCCAATTTCAGTTTTTGTTCCTATTATAAACCGACTTGGTACCGCCCTATCAAACCAATTCCTTTTTTTCTCTATGTATTTACCACCACTCGCCATATTTCCCAGTTTTACCGAAAAAAAACATTTGCTTCTCCTTCTACAGTTGTTAGCTTCCCTGTCAGTATTTTCCCTGTTTCATTTTCTGTCATCTGCAGCTTTTAAAAACAAAACATTTTAAGGTTTTAATATACCATTTTACAACCAGGGCCAAGTCGGGACGATGCGTAAACATTCAGAAATGAACTGGTTAAGTTGAGCACCATCTTAATGTACATAATTTTGCATTCCCGAAGTTTACCTCCACGGAACCAGAACGTCGACTATGTCATTATTTTCGCATATGAGCTAAAATAAACTGTTCCCTCCAAAGAAGAAACTAGAATGCAGCGTTATTTCTTTCCTAGGCTTCACATAAGATAATTATATTGTTTGAGTTATATTAGACTTGAAAATAGTGTCAGCTTCTCAGGTACAGTGGAAGCGATTGAAAATATTATCAATCGGTTAAAATGTGCCATCGGGGGCATTGTTTTAAATGACAGTCAATTTGAAATAAAATATAATTGCATTTGAAGTTAAAAACTTAAAGTAACCTCGCTAACATATATAGAGTATTTGAATCAGAACTGAAAATTAGATTAGCACCTTCTGTTGCTGTTAAGAGGCTTGTTTAATAATTTAAGTAAGGAATAGGATTAGACTGAAATGTGTAATACTCACTTCACCTGTGCATGTCCAGTTGTTCTGTAGGCCCGTGTTTGCCTTTGACGCATAGGGTCCAACGTTCCTACCTAGAGATCTACAAGTTGTTGGACTAGCTGGAGAAAAATATATCACTTCCATTTTTCCTGCCTCTGGTGCCGATCGAACTTGGTGACGATACGTATCTGAAAGAGATCCATTTCCCCGAATTTCAACGTTGGCTATTAATTTCGTGTCTGGCAAAAACTGCAAATTGACGTGCGATTTGTGCTGACCGACTTTGGAATCCAGTTCACTTGTGCAACAACAATTTGCAGTATAACAACTTGAAGTGTGAGGTGGATGTTTGTTGATTGGGCAAATAGCAATAATTAGGGCTATGATAATAACAAGAAGTAAGAATGTTACCGCTCCCAGAGAAATTATTATGTAAAATGCCAAGTCAGAACTATCTTGTAAATCGCCAGTAGTGTCACCGAACTCTGACCTAAGTTGCTCGGTTTGTTCAGTTATGGAGATGTTAATCGTGCTGGTGGCCGAGAGAGCTGGATGCCCATTGTCCTTTACCAAGATGATCAACTTTTGTGTGGTGGCGTCTCCGTCTTTAAATCGGCGAATGGTTCTTATTTCTCCTGAGCTATGTGATATTGTAAAAAGACTTGGGTCAGTAGCGTGTAAAAGTTCATAAGAAATCCGTGCATTTTGCCCAGAATCAGCATCTGAAGCGACCACTCTGGTTACTAGAAATCCTGGTTGAGCAGATCGAGACATAGTTGTCTTGTTGTGATTGGTGAAGCTGGGTGATATCACAGGAGGGTTGTCATTCTGATCAAGAATGATCACATTTACAGTAACATTACCGTAAAGCGAGGGAGATCCTGCATCCCGAGCTTGCACTGGGATTTTAAAACTCTTCAGCTGCTCGTAGTCAAATGACCTCTGCGAATATATGATGCCATTGTCGGAGCTGATTGAAACGTAGGAAGACATCGGCTCGCCCTGCACGCTGCCCTCCAGAATTCTGTAAGAAATCTTAGAATTTTGTTCCGCATCTGGATCGAATGCTGTTACTGAACCAATAGAATTACCAGGTGAATTATTCTCACTCACGTAGATGGCGTGAGAAGGCTGCAAGAATTTGGGAGCGTTATCATTTATATCCGAAATATAAACAATCACTGTTCTATTTGTAGATAGTGGAGGTGTTCCGTCATCTTTACAGGCCACAACCAATGCGTATTCGGGAGCCTTTTCACGGTCAAGCTTATCACTTACAACGAGCTCATATGAATTTGCAAGAGAACGCTTCAAATCGAAAGGGGCAGCTCGTGAGACCTGACAATCAGTAAACCCATTTCTTTTGGAATCTCGATCTGTAACAGTAACCAATGCAATTTGTGTTCCAACAGGCGTGCCCTCACTGACTGTACTTGAAGTTAATTTTAGAATCACTTCCGGTGCATTATCATTAACATCCTCGACATGCACCCGAACAATACAGTACGCAGATAATGACTGTGCCCCCATGTCCTTAGCTTCTACGTGAATTTCATGCATATTCGTTTCTTCAAAATCCAATTTTCCCTTTAATCTGATCTCTCCAGATTTTGGGTTAATACTAAACATTTCAAGTATTCTTTCTTCATTGTAGCTGCCCAGAGAATAAACAATGTCACTATTGGAACCTTCGTCCAAATCCGTTGCATTGACTTTAATCACTAAAGTACCCAAAGGAACATCTTCCATTAAATTAACAGAGTCCAAATGCTTTTGAAAAGTAGGCGCATTATCATTTGTGTCAGAAACAGTGATAATTATTTGACAAGTGCCCGACCTCCCAGGTATCGCACCGTCAATGGCGGTGAGGATTAAACGGTGAATAGACTGTTTTTCACGGTCGAGTGACTGCTTCACCACCAATTCAGGTATTTTCCACTTCCCAAGAGTCTGCACATCTAAAACAAAATGCTCATTTGGTGTGATTTGGTACGTCTGAACCGAATTAGTTCCAATGTCAGGGTCTTGTGCGGCCTTTAAAATGAAACGTGTCCCAGGCATTATCAACTCTGAAATTTCCAAACGGACCTCTGCGTCACTGAACTTGGGATCATTATCATTTACATCCAGAATTTCGACCTCTGCCCGATAGCGTACCACCGGATTTTCAGTTTCCAGTTCCAAAGGCAATATACAGTTAAGACTCTTGCCGCAGATCAGCTCCCTATCTATCCTTTTATTCACAAATAAAACTCCATTCTGGGGGTTTATATTCAAAACTTGTGACGGTACCTGTGAAATGATCCTGAATTTACGGGTTGATAATTCCTCCAGAAATAATCCCAAATCTTTTGCGATTTCACCCACCACTGTGCCGTGTTTCAATTCTTCTGGGATGGAGTAACGAATCTGTCCAGAAACCAGCTTCCATGCACAAAGCATCAAGATGGACGGTACAGCTTTCTCTCTCAACAAGAACACTGCGAATATCCGTGCCATATCTTCCATGGCGACGTTATTTTCGACTCTCCCGGTTTTGTGTGCGTTCAGATATTAATTATTCCACTTTGGATAAGTCATTATCATGCAGGACAGAGGATGAAAATGATAAAAAACAAAACCTTCTCAAGAGATAAATATCCGTCAATAAGCTGACTGGTTTCATACCTCGTTGTTGGAGGATGGGTGGTGGATCTCCAGATAAATTTCTCTCCCTTATTGGTAGACAGCGACACAAAGAGTCCTTACCTATAACTACACTGATTTTAGGATAAAGCTAGTCTCTGGTTTTCCAAATTCTCAGTTTCTGGCTATTGAAAAAGAATGCGTGCCGTGTACAAAAAGGTTATGTGATTAATGAAGTCTATTTCATATCTGAGTGAATGAAAGTTAATTTGCTTAATCGCAATTATTTATAAGATAAAAATCACTTTTGAGCTCGCATTGAAGAATCTTTGATGATCCCTATACATTTTTTAAACGAGAGCAGCTGCAATGTTCTCTTGATATCAACATATTCAATGAAAAAAAAATAAAAGCATATCCAACAGAGCATGGCCTTTATGAACGTGTGAAAATGCTCAAATAACACGATACCTTTTTCATATAATAAAACACCGATTCTTTAATTTGATGAAAGGCTACTTTTGGAAATAAAAATAATTCTAACAGCCACATTAACTTTAATTATATATCTTCCTTCAATATTATCATCATTGTAAATTTTCGATGAAATTTTGTTACAATTAAACTTTTGTTGATCATGTAAAATTTCTTCATCCACGGTATGAATCCATCCACTGGCGTACCAATCCGTATTACATTTGAATATAGATGTGGAAGGCCGAAGGGGTGGCTAACCTTGGATGCAGGAATAACTAATATCTCCCAAAGGACAGTAGTTCACTCGCTGTTTCACTTTAGCTTGCAAGAGCTAGGCTCTGGGAACTGTGGACTATGAACCCTATCTTCCAAAGTAATCACTGCATAAATTATAACGAACGAACAACACTATTATTGCAATCAGTTATTACAAAGAATAGGGGCTTTTGAATGCATTTATAAATTATAATTGTTGTTCTCAAAGGTAAACTGAATACTTAGGAGGCATGGAAGACGTGACCTCAATCAGTGTTTTCTTGTTCATCAAATATACATTGAACACTGAATTTGTCAGAACATTACCTTAACCCATGGCTAAGCAGGCAGTTGCAGCTTGCACTGAAGAAGAATTTTAAAACAGTATGTTCAGACTTATGTACGCAACGTGCGAGCAGCAGAGCTGACAGAAGATAGCAAATGACATTTTTTTCAGAATAAAGCGTAGGAGTAAATGCTATGAGGCTAAATGGCAACATACACGATAAAAAACGGCTAAAGGAACACAGCAGGTCAGGAAGCTTCAATGGAGAGGAATAAACAGTCGACGTTTCGGGCCGAGACCTTTCATCAAGACGGGAAAGGAAGGAAGAAGATGCCAAAGTATGAAGTTCAGGGGAGGGGAAGGCAGATGATTTGAGAAGCCAAGTGAAGGGTGGTTTTGTGTGGGAAGGGAAGTGAAGTGAGAAGTTTGGAGCTGATAGGTTGTAAAAGTAAAGGGCTAAGGAAGGAATCCCAAATACGAGAAAATCTGCAGATGCTGGACATCCAAAGCAACGCAGCATCTCTGCAAAAAACTAAACAGTTGATGTTTCGGGCTGGTAACCCTAATCCGTGCTGAAGTCCTGAAGTAAGGTCTCGGCCTAAAATGTCGACTGCTTACTCTTTCCCACAGGCATACCTGGCCTGCTGATTTCCTGCAACAGTTTTTTTTGTGTGTTTTGCTGAAGAAGTAATCTGATAGGAGAGGAAGGTGGACACTGGAAAAACGGAAACAGGACGGGCACCAGAGGGAGGCACAAAACATATGAGGAAAGGGGAAGGATAGTAGGGAGCTAGGATGGAAAAAGCGAGAAGGGTAAGAGGAGTTATAAAAATCGATGTTATTGCTGTCATGTTGGAAGCTGTTGTGGGTAACGGAAAGGAGGAGCTCGAAGAAGCCGTCCCCCAATCTATGACGGCACTCAGCGATATAGAGGTGGTCGTACCTGGAGCACCAGATACAATTGATGACACCGACAAGACTTGGATGTAAAATGTTCCCTCTATTGTCTTTAGCTAAAGTGCATTACTTTTCCAATTTATTGTACAATTGCCATTATTCGAAATAGTATATACAAGCCTATTTCATAAAATCCTTCTCAGAACGCACAGTTAACGAGATATCTCGGCCCAGATTGTGATTTTGGGAAACCATTATACGGACTGAACTTTAAAAGAAAATATGTTTGCCATTACAATTAAGTATTAGAATATCAGAAAAAAAGCTGAAAGTGCAAGTTAAAGTTCTTTTTCCTTCACTGGGCAACAAACAAACTCTTTAACGCTTTTGAGTTTGATCTAATGGGACCACTTACGACACTGTGACAGTTTTAATGTTACAGTGTTTCGTCAAATTGTGTTCTGGGCAGTTGCGTATTATCTTGTTTTGTGCACGGTAAGATTATAACTCGGGAAAGAAAGGCAACCAGCAAATATGGCAAAGATCACATAATGCTGGATTTTATCGCGCTACGCAGAAGAGGGAGTAGCTAAATTACAAGTTTTCTATTTTGAAGAGTGACTGCAGATATCAATCACGGGAAACAAAGCAAAGGATCATAACTAAATTTGTGTATATCCAGAGACCTATAGAAACGGCAGCACATGCAGATAGGGTAGTGAAGAAGTCACATAATATGTTTATTTTCATTAGATGTGTCATACAATATTAGAGAATAAAAGTCACTGCGCAACTTGAAAACAAAATCAATAGCAACACGCACAAAACGTTGGAGGAACTCAGCAGGTCAGGTAACATTTATGGAGACGACGTACAAGCCGTGTTCCTTCGTCAGAACTGGGAAGGAATGGTGAAGGGGAAGCTAGAATAAGGACGTGTGCGAGGGCAAGGAATACAAGCTGGCAGGTGATAATTGAGACCAGCTGAGGGGAAAGATGTGTAGGCGGGGACAGTGGATGAATTGAGAAGTTGTAGTGTGATAGGTGGAAGAGAAAAAGGGCTGCTGATGAAGGAACCTAATAGGAGAGGAAAGTGGAGCAGAGAAGAAAAGCAAAAAGGAGAACGCCAGAGGGAAAAGATGGGCATATGTGGAGAAGAGAATGTTTAAGTGGGGTGCCGGAATGGAAAGAGAGAAAGAGAGAGAAAGGGGAATGGGGAGAATCTACCGGAGGTTAGAGAAATCGATGTTCTTGCCTTCAGATTGGAAGCTACCGAGAAGAAATATGAGCCCATATTAAAATCTGTGGGTCATACCTGCAATATTGTGCGCAGTTCTGGTTGTCATCCTATTGGAAAGAACAAGGTTATATTGGAGAGAATGGAACATTTTCCAGAATGTTGCATGGTGAGAAGTATTTCTGTTATGATGAGACTCTGGATACAATAGTGTTGCATTCCTTAGAGGAAAGAGACTGAGAGATGATCTGATAGCGGTATGTTATTCTTCGAGGTACTAGAAGGAAGAATAGGGTGAAATTTCCCCATAACAGAAACGGCTAAATCCAGACAGCGTAGGTCAGAGTTAGGAATAAGGATTACAGGAATTCTGAGGAATTTTATGCTTTCACCCAGAGGGTAAGTGAATCCGGACTCACAGTGCTCGACGAAGAGGCAGAAGCAGTTGTTCACATCATATCGTTAAAACAATATCCAGTCAAGCTCTTTAACTCAGCATGTCCACGAAGGCCACTGTCCAGTGTTGGTTAATAGACCAGGTATCGTATTGTCAGAATGGATACTTTGAGCTGAAGGACCCGTTTTTCTGCTGAATGTTACTACAGGGCACATAGATATGCGAGTGCTATGCTGTAATGGATAGAACGGCAGATTAAAATAGACATCAAGAGAAAAGAAAAAGTAGGGAAAGATATTTTTTGTGAAATTTGTGGCATGTCTCAGAGATAGGCTTGGGGAGTAGATAGTCGTCAAAATTTTATGTAAAATCTGTGAAGGGCTCGAGTTTACGTTCGCTAAATGGACTGAATGGACAATTGTATGCAGGTTATCAAGTTTCGAGGAGAAAACAGAAGATATGAAAAGGGATGTGCTCTAAGTGCAGAAAGAGACGGCAAATATGCGTGATGTGCGAAAATAGACAATAGACAATAGGTGCAGAAGTCGACCATTCGGCCCTTGGAGCCTGCACCGCCATTTTGAGATCATGGCTGATCAATTGCTATCAATACCCGGTTCATGCCTTGTCCCCATATCCCTTGATTCCCCTATCCATAAGATACCTATCTAGCTCCTTCTTGAAAGCATCCAGAGAATTGGCCTCCACTACCTTCCGAGGCAGTGCATTCCTGACCCCCACAACTCTCTGGGAGAAGAAGTTTTTCCTTAACTCTGTCCTAAATGACCTACCCCTTATTCTCAAACCATGCCCTCTGGTACTGGACTCTCCCAGCATCTGGAACATATTTCCTGCCTCTATCTTGTCCAATCCTTTAATAACCTTATATGTTTCAATCAGATCCCCTCTCAATCTCCTTAATTCCAGCGTGTACAAGCCCAGTCTCTCTAACCTCTCTGCATAAGACAGTCCTGACATCCCAGGAATTAACTTCGTGAATCTACGCTGTACTTCCTCTACAGCCAGAAATGTGTGGTAATGCATTTTTTAGAGGAAAAAAAACATCGGTTATATTACAGAAAGAGTTGAAGCTGCTGTGGTGCAATGGGAACTGAGGAAATAGGGGAAAATAATAAATGCAGGTGCAGGTACTAAAGGTAATGACGAATGTTCATGAGACATCGAATGACACTACAAGGTACGTGGAATATATGAGACACTCTATGCAAACGTTATGAAGTTCTGCTGATACAATACGTTGAGGAATGCATACACCACTTCCACTTTCTTCCTATTCCTGCACTAGATATATATGCCTAGTAAGAAAGATTGGTTCAAAATTATTGCAATTTCAGTAATTTTCTTCCTCAGTTAGACCATGACACCTCGAAATGAGTATGTTCTCAAGTGTACACCAGTATTTCATTGTGATTTTTAACCGATTTAACACAATAATTTATGTTTAGATGAATCATTTTACACTTCCATTAAGTCAAGTCAAGTCACTTTTTATTGTCATTTCGACCATAAACTGCTGGTAGAGTACACAGTAAAAACGAAACAACGTTGCTCCGGGACCATGGTGCTACATGAAACAACACAAAACTACAGTAGACTACGTGAGACAACTCAAGGCTACACTAGACTACGTAAAACAATACAAAAACTACACTAGACTACAGACCTACACAGGACTACATAAAGTGCACGAAACAATACAAAGCAGTACAATAATAAATAAACAAACAAACAAATAAATACATAAACAAACAAACAAACAAACAAGACAGTAAGCACAGTGGAGGACAAATTTCAATATAATAATAAATGAGGTAGATGTCAGTCTATACTTTGGGTATCGAGGAGTCCGATGGCTTGGGGGAAGAAACTGTTGCACAGTCTGGTCGTGAGAGCCTGAATGCTTCAGTACCTTTTGCCAGAAAGTGCATTCGATAAACATAGAGTCGTGTGTCAAATGATCCAAAGGATTTAAAGTGTGCGGATATCCCGGTAAAGTGTTACATATAAAATGAAATAGAGGTAAAAAATATATAACAAAAATAGTAATATACTGGTGCAGAAAATTTAAAAAAAAGAACTACATATATACAGCATAATCAGCGGCTTGACGTGCTATGGATTTAAGACTTGACAAGCTATTTAGGATAGTGGACTATTTTATATTAGTCAATCGTTTTCGTTAATTTCCATGTTTGCACGTAAAAGTCTGATGGTACTCTTCAGCACGCGAAAACTTGCTGGTAAAAAGTTACAGATGATTTATTACATGGAATGTGCCAAGGATTGGCAACAGGTGATGAAGAACCACTTGATGCAGACTGAATTGTAGAACAGAAGACAAAGTCTATGCAACATTATTTGACAACACTTAAAATTTGGGAAAGAGTGCAAATCTCAGAAAGAATCCTCATAAATTCATCAATAAGCACAACTGACCTTAATATCCACACGTGAATGTTCTTGAATTGGTACACCAAGTAATTGGGGTATAGTTTTGCTATTGCCTGCGGAAAATTACAATTTCTGTTGGCATCGCTACTGCGCCATACAGGCTATTATATTTATCTGAAACGTACTTCTTAAACTTGTAAGTGCCCAGGAACTTCAAAGAAAGCATTATGATTTCAGATAAACATTGTCAATGACCTTCGAAATCAAATGTTTAAGACTTCCATCGAATCATTCTATAGAGGTTTTAGATATCAGTATTCACAAGGTCCATATGCTGCGCCAAAGTTTGAACTCTCCAGGATTTCAGCTTTTAGAAAATAAAAATAATTGCTTTATCAGAACAGAACACGTTTGATTCTGAACGTGACGTCGACCTTGTTTATCAGAATGCTCCTTGAATTGAAGTACATATCGTTCATCTCTAGTTGTTGCAGAAAAAGTGTGTTGAACCATATTCTCGGACAACCAGACTCCATACCGTGAAGCTACATCACAAATTGGACGAAGGCGGGCGGGAGGTATTATTCAGTATTATCTAAGCCAGTATATTTGCCTTCAAGGCTGGTGAATGAATCAAGAGTCATTCTTCGTTCCAGACCGATACTATGGTCGCTGGAAGCCAAATATTCCAATCACACCCGTCTCAGTAGTTCCTCATGGCAATTCCCAAGTACAACCAACGCCAATAATTTCAAAAATGAGCAATACTTCAGTGTAATCCAGACGCATAAATGCAGTTTCATTTGTATTCAATATATCTTTCAGTTATTGCGTGCAGATGGTGAAACAATAACCTAGATAAAGGCTGGGATAAACTTGATCTGCTTTTTTTCTCTGATTGTTATTCAGCTTCTCTTCCACTTCTATTTCCCTGGCCTCGTTTTCTAGCGGTTGTATATCCACTTGCATTTCTTTTATTTTTTTGTATACTGGAAAAAAAACCCTTTTCTATCCACCTTGATATTGTTTGCTACCTTGGTTTCATATTTTATCTTTTCCCAATAATTCTTTTAGTTGTTTTCTGTGGGTTAAAATAAAGCTTCACAATCTTCCATCTTCCCGTTAATTTTTGCTTTGTTGTATGGTCTCTTATTTGCTTTTACGTTAGCTTTGACTTCCATTGTCAGCTACGGTTGTACTATATTGCCATTTGAGTATTTCTTTGATTTTGGCATGCACTTTCCTCACCTTCCTCATTTTGTTCCATAAAATCAAACCACTGCTGCTCTGCTGTCAGCCCTGCCAGCATCTCCTTCCAATTTACTTTGGCCAACTCCTCTCTCATACCACTAGAATTTCCTTTACTCCACCGAATAATGCTAAGTCAGACTTTACTTTCTCCCTATCAAATTTCAAGTTGAACTCAATTATAGTGTGATCACTGGCTCCTCAGGATTCCTTTACCTTACGCTCCCTAACTGGCTCCAGTTCATTATATAATACCCAATCCTGTATAGCCGATCCATAGTAGGCTCAGTGACAAGCTGCTCTAAAATGTCATCTCGTAGGTATTCAACAAATTCGCACACTTAAGACCCATTACCTATCTGATTTTCTTAATCTATCTGCAAGTTAATGTCTTCCTTGACTATCGTAACATTACCCTTTTGAGATAGCTTTTCTAATTTTCCGTTGTATTCTGTAGTTTGCATCCAACCTACTGTTTGGGGGTCTCTATATAGCTACCATAAGGATCGTTTTACACTTGCAGTTTCTTAATTCAACCCAAAAAGGATTCAACATCTTCCATTGTTACTGATTAGATGCCATTCTTTATCAGTAGAGCCACGCCACCTTTGCTGCCTACCTTCCTATCCCTTCGACACAATGTGTAACCTTGGACATTCAGCTCCCAAGTGCAAACATCCTTCAGCCAAGACTTAGTGACGGCCAGAACATTATACCCGACAATTATGCCAAAGTGCAACAAGGTCATCCACCTTATTTCTTATTCTCTGTTCATTTAGATTTAAAACTTTGAGCATTATTCTATACCTTACCTTTTATATACCGTTATGAATTCATTTCAAGAGGAGTAGAAGCTGAGAGACTGGAGGGGGGTTCAAAGGAGGTTCATAAAAATGATACCAATTTCACAAAAATATTCCAAGCTTGTAATATGAAGAACATCTGATGGCTCTGGGAGTGTATTCACTATAATTCAGAAGAATGAGAGCTAACCGCTTTTAAAACTATTGAATTGATAGAGCGGATGTGAAGAGGATTTTTCCTATAGTGGGAGAGTCCAAGACCAGAGGACACCACTTCAGAATTGAGGGGCGTCTTTTTAGAATGGAGATGAGGAGAAATTTCTTCAGACAGACGGTAGTGAATCTGTGGAATCGTTTGCTGCAGGGAGCTGTGAATGCCAAATATTTGTCCATATTGAAGGCAGAGGTTCATAGATTCGTGATTGGTCATGCCGTGAAGAAATATGGGAAGAAGGCAGGATGTTGGGGCTGAAAAGAGTTTGGATTAGCCATGATGAAGTGGCTGAGCAAGCTCGATGGGGCAAATGGTTTAATTCTGCTCCTATATCTTATGGTCTTATGTTTAAACGATTGGCACAACATCATGTGCCAAAGGTCATATGCTGTTCGATTTTCTATGTTTTATACTCTATTTAGAAGTTTGAGTTTTGGGGCTGAGAGGAAAATTGGATTTTACCTACCTGCCTTTTCCCTATAACCCTTAATTCCTCTGCTATACACAAATCTATCCAACCTTGTCTTAAGTATATTTATCGAGGCAGCCTCCGTTGCTTCATTTGGCAGAGAATGCCACAGAATCACCACTATCTGGGAAAAGCAGTTCCTCCTCCTCTCTGTCCAAAATCTACTTCCCCGAATCTCGAGGCCATGTTCCCTAGTTCTAGTTCCACCTACCAGTGGAAACAATTTTCCTGCCTCTCTTATCTATCCCTTTCATAACTGCATATGTTTCTATAATATCTCCTCTCATTCTTCAGAAATCTAGCGAATTCTAGCGAGTACAGTCCCAAGAAGTCCATCTCTTCTCATAGTCTGACCCCCTCATCTCTGAAATCACCCTGGTGAACCTCCTCTAATCGGCCTCTAAAGCCAGTATATCCTTCGCCAAGTAATGAGACCAGAACTGTACGCAGTACTCCAGGCGAGGCCGCACTAATACCCTGTACAGTTACAGCATTACTTCCTTGCTCAAATTCAATCCCTCTAGCAATGACAGCCAACATATTACTTGCCTTCTTGATAGCCTGCTGCACCTGCAAACCACTTTTTGTGATTCATGCACCAGTAATCTCAAGTTCCTCTGCACAGCAGCATTTTTTGCCATTTAAATAATAATCTGATCTTCCATTTTTTCTTGCAAAGTAGATGACCTCGCTGTACTCCATCTGCCAGACCCGTGCCAACTCACAACTTATTATTGCTCTCTGCAGACTGTGCTTATCTTCTACACAATTTGCTTTTCCACTCAATTTAGTGTCACCTGCAAACTTAGATACACTATACTCAGTCCCATCTTCCAAGTCATTAATGCATATCATGAACAGTTGCCCACCCAGCACCGACCCCTGCCTCAAAGAACCCCAGTAAATTTGTTAAACAGGACCTGGCTTTGCTGAATTCACATCGCGTCTGCCTGATAGATCTTTTTCTTTCCAGATTATTAACTATTTCTTCTTTAACGGTAGCTTCAAGCATCTTTCCAACTACAGGCCTTTAGTTACTTTTTTTTGCCTACATCGTTTTTTTTTAACAGTGGCGTGACATATGCCGTCTTCCAATCCGCCGGAATTGGCCAGAGTCCACAGATTTTAGGTAAATTTTCAGCAAAGCTTCTACTAAAGCTTTTGCCATTTTTTCTCAGTATTCTGGGATGCATTCCATCAGGATCAGGGAACTTATCTATATCAGGCCCAGGTTTGCTCAGAACTACCTCTTTAGAGGTCCGCACCTCCCATCGCACCATAACTTCTATCTTTCGCATGTTAGATGTGTCTGCCACCGTGAAGAGCGACGCAAAATAGTCATTCAAAGCTCGGACATTTCCTCATTACCCAATGTCAATTCCCCCTTCTCGTCCTCCAAGGGACCAACATGTTCTGCTTTATATAATTATAAAAACTTTTAGTATCCGTTTTCATATTTTGTGCTAGTTTATTATCATAATCTATGGTCCCTTTCTTTATTGCTCGCTCAGTATTTCATTGTTGCTTTTTAAAGTTTTCCTAATCTTCCAGATTCACAGTACTACTGGTGACTATGTACACACGAGCACTTACTCTGATGCTTACTTTTATTTCCTTAGTTATCCAAGGCTGGCTTTCCCCATCCTTACTGTCATTGCTTTTAACTGGAATATACTTCTGTGGAGTACCGCGAAAAACCTCTTTCAATGTCTTCCACTGTTTATCAACTATCCCACCATATAGCTTCTGTTCATAGTTTACACTAGCCAAATCCTCCCTTGTCCCATTGTAGTTTCCATTGTTTATGCATAATACCGTGGTTTTCGATCGAACTATTGCATGCTCCATTTGTATGGGAAACTCATTCATACTGTGATCAATCTTTACAAGAGAATCGCTAATTACAAGATCACTAATTTTACCTGTCTCATTGCCAAGAACCAGATCTAAGATAAGATCACATGCTGTTCAAGAAAGCTATCAAGGATGCATTCATGACGTCCTCCTGAAGACTGCCTCGACCACCATGATTCACTCAAACTATGTGCAAGTTAAAGTTCCCTGCGATAACGGCTGTTCTGTTCTTACATGCCTCGGGTATTTCTCTGTTTATTGCTTGTGCCACTGCAATGTTATTAAACGGTGACCAGTGATTTTTTTCCCCTTAACTATTCCTAATTCCAGATGGATTCAACTTTCTGCTCTTTAGATCATATATTGTGTCTCACTGTCGCCCTGATCTCATCTTTAATCAACAGCGCTATCCCACCTCCTTTACATTCCTCCCAATCCTCCCGTACTACATGATATCCTTGGATATTTACTTCTCAATTCTGTCCACCCTGCAACCACGTTTCTGTAACAGCTATCAAATCTACCCCGTTTTACTGATTTGTGCCACAAGTTCACTGACCTTGTTTTGAATACTACGGACATTCAGATAAACTGCTTTTATGCTCATTGTGCTTTTAAAATCTTGGATTATTTTTATATTTTGTACTTGATTTTTCTTCGCTCCACTCTTACTTTTCTCTTTATTTGTTTTTAATTTGCCTTATCCACACTTACTTCTTTTACTTTATACATACTTCTCCAGTCTGTTGAACCCACCACCACCACACTATTTAGCTTAAAGACTTATCCGCAGCCCTATTGCGATTCATTAATATCCATGACCCATCACGGTTCAGGTGGAGCCGTCCCGTTGGGACAACTCACACAAAATGCTGGAGGAATTTAGCAGGTCCGGCTGTATCTATAGGAAAAAAGGACAGTCGACATTTCGGGTCGAAACCCTTGTAGAATTTCTCTTTTTTTGTCATTCCAACCTACCTTTCCTACATCAATCCTTGAGACACGGATTTACCTCTCTAATCTTCTTGATACTGTGCTAATTTGTACGTGGCTCAGGCGGAAATCCAAAGATTATCACCTTTTTGGTTGTGCTTTTTAATTTAGTCCCTCGCTGATCAAATTCCCTCAGCAGAATGTCTTCCCTCGTTCTACCTAAGTCGTTAGTACCCACATGGACCACGATAACTGAATCTTGCCCCGCCTACTGCAAATTTCTCTGCAGGTCAGGTACGATGCCCCGAAACTGGGAACTAGGCAGCCAACACAACCGTCGGGGCACTCTACCCTCGCGACAGAGAACTCTGTCTATTCCCCTGACTATATTACATTTCTCTTCTCTCTCCCCCACCCTTGCATGTTTCCCTGAACTACGGTGCCACAGTCAGGTTATTCATCCTTCTCACAGCGCTCCACTCTCATCCACACAGGGAGCAAGAATCTCAGACCTGTAGGACTAGCTCAAGTGCTGAGGGTCCTCCACCATTATCTCTTGAATCCATTAGCCGCCTCACTTGCAGTGACACCCTCTTGTCCCTGACGACAGACCGAATTTGAGGCAGCCATGATATAATAATAAATCAGTCCGGATGGAATATGGAGCAGATTCCATAAGCGAAATAGTCTAATTCCGCTCCTACAGTACTGTGCAAATATCTTAGGCACATTTCGTTATATATAATTAAACACGCCCAATGTGCATAAGACCGTTGTACAGTACTGTATGAATTTTATGTTTTGCACTTCACTGCTGCGCAAAAATGAGATATGTCAGCGATGATAAACCTGAACTACTCAAGTAGAGATTATCCCAATTTCGCTGATGTAGTTTTATCTCGTTTATCCTAGTAAGACTACTTGTCAATAGGTGAATCACTCTCAACGGCATATCCTGTCTTTGACGTAACTTTAAAACCATGTCATAAAGTTATTTGTTTGGCTGATCCAGCTTTTATGTTTAAAAGTGGACATCAAGTTGTGGCAAAAGTGTTAACTCTTAAACAGTCATCAAATGGCCTTTTTCATTAAACAGACGGCCTTTTATTAAGCAGTCATGGATGATTAGAATTGTCGTGAGAAACTCCCAAAGTGATGTCTTGTTGTTGGAATATTTGTATATGAACTTCCAAGAACATTTTACTTGAACGAAATATGACTTCTAAAATTAGATTCACTTCATCTTCGTGCTAATTAACTTCAATTTTTCTGGAGGTCTTTGTAAAATGCTAAAAGAAATCTGTGTGGTAAATGCTAAAATAAATCAGCATTTGGTGAGCTGGTTTTTCATGTGTAAGTGATATTTGCCACGAATGTGGACAAAAGATTATCAACAACTGAGTGTAGGTTGGGTGACAACCTACAGGAGTTTTTTTTTGTCAGCAGCATAGACAGAAATAATTTTCTGCAATGTCGTGCTGATGCCACCATTTCAGCAGCATAGCAAGATCCCAGATGGTGCTGCAGCTCAGCACTACTATAGGTTTGCAGAATAGCACTTAGATCAGAGATTGAGGATTACAATAGATTTGGTTGTCTGATTTATCTGAATTGGAGAAGTCGGAATAGAGCATTTTGCAAACAGAAGTAAGACTAAACTGATGTGAATAATACCTCGAGACATGGGAGGACATGTACCGTGCAACTACAAGGCATTCACTGAACGTTGATTATGTTACACTAGTATTCACAAATATAAGAAAATCAGTAGATGTTGGAGATCCAAAGCAACCCACACAAAATGCTGGAGGAAGAGAGCAGGCCAGGCAGTATCTATGGAAAAGAATAAACAGTCAACATTTCGGGCCGACAGCCTTCTTCAGGGCCGGTCTTGTATAAGGGTCTCGTCCCGAACGTCGACTCTTTTCCATAGATGCTGCCAAGCCTGTTGAGTTCTTCCAGCGTTTTGTGTGTGTTGCTTATAAGTTCTATTGCTCGGTTAGATCAGGTGCAAGAAATACGTTTGAGAAATCGAGAAGTAACATTGTCGTGAGATCGACTTAAATATAAATTAACAATATATGAAACAAATACATAAGGAATTGAACCACAAATAAAAGTTATTTTGTACTTGGAATTTAGGGTAGAATTTTGCTATAACATTGTAATTTACTATCAATTCTATTACACTCACCCCATCCGACCGACTGTTCCTCGTTTTTGTATTTTCTGCCGGCACATATTTAGAGCGCTTTTCAATAGTTCCATGCATTTGCGGATCGAATGGTGTGAAAATTATTTCCGCTGGTTCCTTCGCGGAACGAATTTTATATGAGTGTGTTCCTGAAAGAGATCCATTTCCCTGAATCTCAAGGATACTGGGAAGGAAGTGGGAATCTGGCACAATATGCATGTTAACTGTCGAATTCTTGTATTCCAAATCTCTTCTGCTGCAACACTTAGTGGCGCAGGCACGTCTGGAAGCAGGATTGGTGCCCGTGGGGCAAATAGCCACTACAAGGAAAATTATGACCATTAAAAGAATAAAAGATGTTGCTCCCAAAGAAATTATTATATAAAAGGACAACCTCTGCGTGTCTTCCAAATCGTCACTCGCTTCATTGACGTCAACCAGACCCTCCGACTGTTCCTCAACTATTGTCAATGTAAAGGTGGTCGTGGTAGAGAGTGCGGGATAACCGTTATCTTTCACCTGGACAACCAGTCTCTGAGTAGTTGCGTCGCTATCCTTAAATCGCCGGACATTTCTTACTTCCCCTGAACTATACGAAACTACAAAGAGACCCGGATCGCTGGACTGTAGAAGTTCATAAGAAAGTTTTCCATTCTTACCGGAGTCTGCGTCAAAGGCAATGACCTTTGTTATCAAATATCCAGGATCTGCAGATCGTGGGACACGCAAACTGGTATTGCCTTCGGTTGGACTTGATAGTATGACAGGTGGATTGTCATTTTGATCCAAGACTATCACCTTCACTGCAACCTCGCTTGAAAGTGATGGTAAGCCGGAATCCTGAGCTCGAACATGAAACTGAAAACTTTTAAATTGCTCGTAATCAAATGGTCGTATTGAATAGATGCTTCCATTGTTTGAGTTAATGTAGAGATAGGATGAAATGGGAACTGATTCAATCTGGCTCTCCAGAATTGTGTAAAACAGCTGTGAATTTCGATCAATGTCAAGATCCAGAGCTGTCACTGATCCGATGTAACTGCCAGGTTCGTTGTTTTCCGCCACATAGGCCGTGTAGGACGGCTGCGTAAAGCGTGGTGTATTATCATTTATATCTGAGATATTTACCACAATTGTCTGGATGGTCGATAACGGCGGGATCCCACGGTCTTTGCAAGTTACAGTTATTTTATGTTGAGGAGCGGTTTCTCTATCCAGTTTTGCATTTGTGACGAGTCTGTAGGAATTACTAAAGGAAGATTCCAGGTTAAAGGGTAAGGTGGGTGAAATAGAACAATCGATATATCCATTTTTATTGGAATCTCGGTCAGTTACGCCAATCAAAGCGATTAAAGTTCCCATCGCAACATCCTCACTGATTGTTTCAGCTCCAGAATTAATTGTTAACTCAGGAGTATTGTCATTGACGTCTGTAATCTCCACCCGCACACTACAATGTGTAGATAATGACTGCACACTCCTGTCTCTAGCTTCTACATGAATCTGATAAACATCAGTTTCTTCAAAATCCAACATTTCTTTTGTACGGATCTCCCCAGACTCGGGTTCAATCGTAAATATTTCAGTTATTCTTGGCTCATTGTAACTGCTGAAAGAATAAATGACTTCGCCATTTGTACCTTCGTCTAAATCAGTCGCGTTAAGCTTAATCACCAACGAATTTAGCAGCACGTTCTCCATTAGACTAACACTATACATCGATTTTTCAAAAACTGGTACATTATCATTAACATCCAAGATATCAATTGTTATACGAGCAGTACCCGACCTTTCTGGTGCACCGCCGTCAATAGCAGTCAGTAACAAATTGTAAGCTGATTGTTTTTCCCGGTCGAGATTGCCCTGTAGCACTAATTCGGGTAACTTCCACTTCCCAAGACTTTGTACATCTAATGTAAAATGGTCATTTTTAGTGAGCTGGTACGTACGAATAGAATTATTTCTTCCATCCAGATCGTTCGCGCCCTCTAACAGAAAACGTGCTCCTGGTATCGTAGATTCTGATATTTTCAAACGTATTTCATTTTTCTGAAAAATCGGGGAATTATCGTTTACATCCAGAATTTCAACCTCCACTCGGTACTGTTCCACAGGATTTTCAATCACGGCTTCCATGAGCAAAGCACAGTTATCGCTCTGTCCACATAACTGTTCTCTGTCAATTCTTGCACTCACAAATAAGATTCCATTTATGCTATTTACATCCAAATATTGTTTGGAAGCAGAGGAAACAATTCTAAATTTACGGCTCGGCAGGTCTTTAATACTCAAACCCAAATCTTTTCCGAGTTCTCCGACAAAGGCACCGAGTTCCTGCTCTTCTGGAATGGAGTATCGAATCTGTCCGGAAACCAGACTCCACACACAAAGCAAAAAGATGGATGATATCACCGACTTTCCGTGCAGACAGTGCATGTTTTTTTGTGCTATTCCTTCTGTGTGATAGATTGTAAATACCTGAGAAAAGATTTTTGTTGACATCATCCTCCATCAGATCCAAACCAATACCCTTATTGCGGTAAATAAATTGAAATATTACGATCGGTTGAACAGTTGGTTCGCTGCGTTCGCACACACACCGCCATTATTTTGCTTCCTTTCCCGGTTAATAGGGGGATGGGTGGTGGATCACTGGCTGCATTTCACCTCCTTATTGGTAGACAGCGACACAAAGAGTCTCAGCCTATAACTACACTGAGAATATTGTCAAAACTGTACTCCAGTTAGTCTTAAACTTAAAACTTTTTTAGAAACCGTAAAATAATTTGAAATGACATTGCAAAAGAGAATAGTTTATAGATATTTGAACAAAACACGTTATCTAAGCGATGATAAATATATAAACGAGTTATTCTGTCGCTCAGATATATAAAGATAATTATTGCGCAATTAAAAATAAAATTTATGTCCTATTTGAGGGAATTTGATGCAATCTCTGCTGCATTTCTAAACAAGGCAAAATATGTTTTCGTTTACATATCGCTCAAATCCATAATCACCATTATGCAGAATCCCTAACCTCTCACTTAGATTTCAGCGTTTTCTTCATCTTTAACTGTGGCGAATTTACACTTAATGTTTGTGATATACTCAATTATTTTACTGACATTAACAACATTTTCCTCTGGTTGGGTTTGTAATATATTTTTTTGCATCTCTTCCGTTAGGCCGTAATCAAAACTCACTTATATATGCCATGAACTAACTGCAACAATGGTTTAAAATGATAGCGAGCTGGTTGCAGGTCCAGGTGAAGCAAAGACGCATGAATGGGAATAGCAGAACTAATGTTAAAACTTACTGGCTGAAAGCAGAGAAACAAAATTACAAAAGACATAAAGAATGAAAATCTAACACGAATAAATAAAATATTAATAAAGCTAGACCTAAATATGAATTATTTAATTTTGTACTTGAATTTGTAAAATGCAGAATTTTTGATACTGCAATACATCCTAGGATGCGCAGGCACACAACCTCAGTGATGTAACCTGGAGCCATTGGGTCTTCCGGGTCTTTCAACATCAGACACCCTCGCCCAGGCGACCCAGGCGACCCAGCCAGGGTTGAGAAGGCCCCGGGTTGTGTACCAGCAGCACTAGCCTGCGCGCAACGCCTCTTGATACATGGTCATCTGTAGACTCGCTTTCACGGTTCTGATGCAGCTCTTGTAATGCCAAGGAGAGAGTAGGTTCTACAGAGCAAGCAGCCAGCATATATACAGCACATCTCTAGTCTCACGACGTGTTCTCTACCTCTGTCACCAGCATTGTTCTACTGGTTCCTTGTACTTAGCCTTCTTACACTCGAATGCATCCTTAATCTGGGCTTCCCAAGGCGCTGTCAGTTAAAAGACAATAGACAATAGGTGCAGAAGTAGACCATTCGGCCCTTCGAGTCTGCACCACCATTTTGAGATCATGGCTGATCATCTACTATCAATACCCGGTTCCTGCCTTGTCCCCATATCCCTTGATTCCCGATCCATAAGATACCTATCTAGCTCCTTCTTGAAAGCAGCCAGAGAACTGGCCTCCACTGCCTTCCGAGGCAGTGCATTCCAGACCCCCACAACTTCCTGGGAGAAGAAGTTTTTCCTTAACTCTGTCCTAAATGACCTACCCCTTATTCTCAAACCATGCCCTCTGGTACTGGACTCTCCCAGCATCTGGAACATATTTCCTGCCTCTATCTTGTCCAATTCCTTAATAAGCTTATATGTTGCAATCAGATCCCCTCTCAATCTCCTTAATTCCAGCGTGTACAAGCCCAGTCTCTCTAACCTCTCTGTGTAAGACAGCCCTGACATCCCAGGAATTAACCTTGTGAATCTACGCTGCACTTCCTCTACAGCCAGAATGTCCTTCCTTAAGCCTGGAGACCAAAACTGTACACAATACTCCAGGTGTGTTCTCACCAGGGCCCTGTACAAATGCAAGATGATTTCCTTGCTCATGTACTCAATTCCCTTTGTAATAAAGGCCAACATTCCATTAGCCGTCTTCACTGCCTGCTGCACTTGCTCATTCACCTTCAGTGACTGATGAACAAGGACTCCTAGATCTCTTTGTATTTCTCCCTTACCCAACTCTACACCGTTCAGATAATAATCTGCCTTCCTGTTCTTACTCCCAAGGTGGATAACCTCACACTTATTCACATTAAACGTCATCTGCCAAGGATCTGCCCACTCACCCAGCCTATCCAAGTCACCCTGAATTCTCCTAACATCCTCATCACATGTCACACTGCCACCCAGCTTAGTATCATCAGCAAACTTGCTGATGTTATTCTCAATGCCTTCATCTAAATCGTTGATGTAAATCGTAAACAGCTGTGGTCCCAATACCGAGCCCTGTGGCACCCCACTAGTCACCACCTGCCATTCCGAGAAGCACCCATTCACCGCTATACTTTGCTTTCTATCTGCCAACCAGTTTTCTATCCATGTCAATGTCTTCCCCCCAATGCCATGAGCTTTGATTTTACCCACCAATCTCCTATGTGGGACCTTATCAAATGCCTTCCGAAAATCGAGGTACACTACATCCACTGGATCTCCCTTGTCTAACTTCTTGGTTACATCCTCGAAAAACTCCAATAGATTAGTCAAGCATGATTTACCCTTGGTAAATCCATGCTGGCTCTGCCCAATCCTATCACTGCTATCTAGATATGCCACTATTTCATCTTTAATAATGGACTCTAGCACCTTCCCCACTACTGATGTTAGGCTGACAGGTCGATAGTTCTCTGTTTTCTCCCTCCCTCCTTTCTTGAAAAGTGGGATAACATTAGCCATTCTGCAATCCTCAGGAACTGATCCTGAATCTAAGGAACATTGGAAAATGATTACCAATGCATCCGCAATTTCCAGGGCCACCTCCTTTAGTACCCTAGGATGCAGACCATCTGGACCTGTGGATTTGTCAACCTTCAGTCCCATCAGTCTACTCATCACAGTTTCCTTCCTAATGTCAATCTGTTTCATTTCCTCTGTTACCCTATGTCCTTGGCCCATCCATAAATCTGGGAGATTGCTTGTGTCTTCCTTAGTGAAGACAGATCTAAAGTACTTATTAAATTCTTCTGCCATTTCTCTGTTTCCCATAACAATTTCACCCAATTCATTCTTCAAGGGCCCAACATTGTTCCTAACTATCTTCTTTCTCTTCACATACCTAAAAAAGCTTTTGCTATCCTCCTTTATATTCCTGTCTAGCTTGCGTTCATACCTCATTTTTTCTCTCTGTATTGCCTTTTTAGTTAAGTTCTGTTGTTCCTTAAAAATTTCCCAATCATCTGTCCTCCCACTCACCTTAGCTCTGTCATACTTCCTTTTTTTTAATGCTATGACTTCCTTTGTCAACCACTGTGGCCCCTTTCCCCTCTTTGAATCCTTCCTTCTCCGGGGGATGAACTGATTTTGCACCTTGTGCATTATTCCCAAGTATACCAGCCATTGCTGTTCCACTGTCTTTTCTGCTAGGATATCCGTCCAGTTAACTTCGGCCAGCTCCTCCCTCATGGCACCATAGTCTCCTTTGTTCAACTGCAACACTGACACCTCCAAGCTGCCACTATCCTTCTCAAATTGCAGATAAAAACTTATCATATTATGATCATTGCCTCCTAATGGCTCCTTTACTTCAAGATCGCTTATCAAATCTTGTTCATTACATAACACTAAATCCTGAATAGCCTTGTCCGTGGTCGGCTCTCGTACAACCTGTTCCAAGAATGCATCCCTTAGGCACTCTACAGACTCCCTATCTTGGGGTCCAGCACCAACCTGATTCTCCCAGTTCACCTGCATGATGAAATCCCCCATAACTACTGCGACATTACCTTTGCCGCATGCCAATGTTAACTCCTTATTCAACTTGCACCCAATATCCATGCTACTGTTTGGTGGCCTATAGACAACACCCATTAGGGTCCTTTTGCCCTTACTGTTCCTCAATTCTATCCACACAAACTCCACTTCTCCTGATCTTATGTCCCCCCTTGCAAAGGACTGAATCTCATTCCTCACCAACAGGGCCACCCCACCCCCTCTGCCCACATTTCTGTCCCTACGATAGCACGTATACCCTTGTACATTCATTTCCCAGGTCTGATCTCCCTGCAGCCATGTCTCCGTTATCCCAACAACATCATAGTTACCCATTCGCACCTGAGCTTTAAGCTCATCCGCCTTATTTCTGACACTTTGTGCATTCAGATATAGAATTTTTAGCCCCTTTCTCCTCTCTCTGTTTGAATCTCTGCCTATTGAGCTTAGCCCAGCTCCCCGAACTCCCATCGGGCTATACGCCCCTAGAATTTTGTTGTCCTTCCTAAATTTACCTATTCTTTCTGTACATTTAACTCCATGTTCCGTCCGACCATCCCTCTGTACATGTGTCTTCCTTATCACTTGTTCCGCCTTTCCTTTCTCTACTACACACTTAATATTCCGGAACCATGTAGTCCCCACCTGTCCTTTATTCTTCATCTCGCTATCCTCTCTCTCATTCTGAATCTCCGCCCCCTGCAAATTTAGTTTAAGCCCCCCCAAGAAGCACTAGCAAACTTCCCTGCAAGAATGTTAGTACCACTCCAGTTCAGGTGTAAACCGTCCCTTCGGAACAGATCCCACCTTCCCTGGAACAAAGCCCAACTATCTAAAAACCTGAAGCCCTCCCTCCTGCACCATCCTCTCAGCCACGTATTAATCTGTATAATCTTTCTGTTCCTTGCCTCACTCGCACGTGGCACAGGTAGCAATCCTGAGATTGTTACCCTGGAGGTCCTTCTCTTCAGCTTCGCACCTAACTCCCTGAACTCCCTACGCAGGACCCCCTCACTCATCCTACCCACGTCGTTGGTCCCTACATCGACCACAGCATCTGGATTCTTGCCCTCCCTCTCGAGAATAACCTGCACCCGATCTGAGATGTTTCGGACCCCGGCACCAGGGAAGCAACATACCATCCGAGACTCTCGATATTCCCCACAAAATCTCCTATCCGCCCCCCTGACTATAGAATCCCCTATCATTACCGCTCTCTTCTCTTCCCTCCTCCCCTTTCTAGTCGATGGTCCAACCTCAGTGCCAGAGACAGACCACTGCAGCTTGTTCCTGGTAGGTCATCCTCACCAACAGTATCCAAAACGGTATACTTATTGTTGATGGGAACGGCCACAGGGGTGCTCTGCTCTCTCTGTTCTACCATGACTACCGGCTTCCAGGTTTCTGACAGAGCGAATATCATATTTTAAGTTGAACTCAATCATATTGTGATCATTGCATCCTAAGGACTCTTCTACCTTAAGCTCCCTGATCACCTCTGGTTCATTACATATCACCATCCAGTATAGCTGATCCCCTAGTAGGGTCAATGACAAGCTACTCTAAAAAGCCATCTCGTGTTTATACGACAAACTCATTCTCTATAGATCCATTTCGACCTAATTTTCCCAATCGACCTGCGTGTTGATATCTTTCATTACTATCATAAACTTGCCGTTTTGACATGCTGTTTCTATTTCCTATTCTAATGTATGGTCCACATCCCAGCTACTGTTAGGATACCATCGGGGTCCTTCTACCTTTGCAATTTCTTCACTCAGTCTACAAGAATTCAACATCTTCCAATACTATGTCACATCTTACTACTAATTTAATGACTTTCTTTACCAGTAGAGCCACACCCCCACCTCTGCATACCTTCCTATCCCTCTGATACAAAGTGTACCGTTGGACATTTAGCTGACAACTACAACTATCCTCAACTACAACTATCCTTCAACCACGATTCAGTGATGTATACAACATCTTACCTGGCAACCTGTAATAGTGCAACAAAATCAACCACCTTATGTCTTATACTTCGTGCGATGATATACTTTGAGTATTGCATTTGCTAGCCTGTTTGCTGCTGCATCCTTAATGCGCTAATACTCACCCTGCAGGCTGCAATTATTTCCTATTATCTGCCTGTCCTTCCTGATAGTCTGACTGCACGTTATCTTTGCTTTTGTATCATCCGTCCTATCATGAGTCCCTTCAATCTGGTTCTCACACCTCTACCACATTAGCTTAAACCCTCTCGATCAGTTCTAACGAATCTACCCGCGAAAATATTAGTCCCACTCGGGTTCAGCTGCAACCCGTTCCTTTTGTACAGGACATCCCTCTCCCAGAAGAGATCCCAATGATGCAAGAACCTGAAGCTTGGCCCCATACACTAGCTTCTCAGCCGTACATTAACCTGCCAAGTCTTCCTGCTTCCACCCTTGCTGGCGTGTGGCACAGTCTGCAATTCAGAAATTACTACCAGGGAGGTCCTGCTTCTCAGCGTTCTACCTTGCTCTCTAAATTCTCTTTTCAGGACCTCATTGCCTTTTCTTCCTATGTAATTTGCACCAGTATGTAGCAAGACATCTGTGTGCTCTCCGTCCCTACCCAAAATTTTGTGGATGCTATCCGAGACGTCCCGACCCTGGCACCTGGGAGGCAATATACCATTCGAGTGTCCCATTCGCCTCCACAGAATCTCCTGTCTGTTCACTTAACTACTGAGTCCTCTATCACTACTGCTCCCCTATTCTCCCTCCTTCCCTTCTACAACACGGACTTATGCTCAGTGCCAGTATCCCACTCTCCGTGGCGTTCCTCTGGGAGGTCACCCTCCACAGCAGTATCCAAAAGGATCACTTTATTATTGAGGAAAAGGACCACAGGTGTGCTCTGCGCTGCTGCCTGTTCACATTTCCATTCCTTCTGGCAGTCACACAGGTACTGGCCTCATGCAATTTCGGGGAGGCTACTTTCCTGTAACTCTGGTCAATTATCTTCTCACTCTCCCATACAAGCCGAAGGTCATCCAGCTCTGGCTCCAGATCTCTAAGATGGTCTTCAAGGAGCTGCAGCCTGATGCACTTCACGCAGAGTAGTTCCCTGGAAGAATTTGGGTCTCTCAGGACTCCAGCATCCGGCATGAAGAATAGATAAGAGCCATTTACTACACTAAGCACGGTAAGAGAGAATAAAAAGGGAACCTTAACAGAAAAATCAGCCAATCACTCGCAGCCTTTTTAATTTGGAGCAAGAAGGCTGCCAGTGAACGACTGATTTTTCGGAGCAAGGGAGTTTTTTACTACTCGGGGTTTAAGCGCGAAATTTTTAAAAAGGAGGCAGCCATATCTAGCGGGCATCCGACGGAGAGGTAGCAGAGTGGCAGGGCTTTGGCTAAACGGGCTTAGGTGGTAATGGGACGAGGCGAGGTAGGATTAACTGTGTTAATGGCGGAAAGGAGGTAGTATGTGTGTGAGGCCAGTTTTCTGTGCTTGGTGTCAGATGTGGGGGCTCCTGGAGTTTCCCAGCCTCCCGGACGGCCATATCTGCGTCAGGTGTGTCGAACTGCAGCTCCTGAGGGGCCGAGTTAGGGAAATGGAGATGCAGCTCGATGACCTTCGCCTGGTCAAGGAGAGTGAGGAGGTGATAGGGAGGAGATAGAGGCAGGTGGTCACACCAGGGCCATGGGAGACAGACAACTGGGTCACAGTCAGGAAGCGGAAAGGGAAGAGTCAGGTACTAGAGAGTACCCCTGTGGCTGTACCCCTTGACAATAAGTACTCCTGTTTGAGTACTGTTGGGGGGTGGGGGGAACAACGTACCTGTGGGAAACAGCAGTTGCCGTGCCCCTGACCTTGTGTCTGGCCCTGTGGCTCAGAAGGGTGGGGATAGGAAGAGAAAGGCAGTAGTGATAGGGGACTCTATAGTTAGGGGGTCAGATAGGCGATTCTGTGGACGCAGCAAAGAAACTCGGATGGTAGTTTGTCTCCCAGGTGCCAGGGTCCGGGATGTTTCAAATCGCGTCCAAGATATCCTGCAGTGGGAGGGAGAACAGCCGGAGGTTGTGGTACATATTGGTACCAATGACATAGGTAGGAAAAGGGAAGAGGTCCTGAAAAATGACTATAGGGAGCTAGGAAAGAAGTTGAGAAACAGGACCGCAAAATTAGTAATCTCCGGATTACTGGCTGTGCCACTTGACAGTGAGAAATGGAATAGGATGAGGTGGAGGATAAAGGCGTGGCTGAGGGATTGGAGCAGCGGCAGGGATTCATATTTCTGGATCATTGGAACCTCTTTTGGGGCAGGTGTTACCTGTATAAAAAGGACAGGTTGCACTTGAATCTCGGGGGAACAATATCCTGGCGGGGAGGTTTGCTAAGGCTACTGGGGAAAGGTTAAAGTAGAATTGTTGGTGTGGGGGGGCGGGTGGGAACCGAACTGAAGAGAGTAGGGAAGAGGAGGTTGGCTGACAAATAGAGAAAGCTTGTAGACAGTGGGAGAGAGAGGATAGGCAGGTGACAGAGAAGGGACGCGCTCAGACCGAAGATTTGAGATGTGTCTATTTTAACGCAAGGAGTGTTGTGAACAAAGCGGATGGGCTTAGAGCGTGGATCAGTACTTGGAGATATGATGTGATGGCTATTACAGAGACTTGGATGGCTCAGGGACAAGAATGGTTCCTTCAAGTGCTTGGTTTTAGATGTTTCAGAAAGGACAGGGAGAGAGGGAAAAGAGGTAGGGGTGTGGCACTTTTGATCAGAGATAGTGTCACGGCTGCAGAAAAGGAAGTCGCCATGGAGGGATTCTCTACAGAGTCTCTGTAGGTGGAGGTTAGGAACAGGAAGGGTTCAATAACTTTACCGGGTGCTTTTCTATAGGCCGCTCAATAGTAACTGGGATACTGCGGAGCAGATAGGGAAAAAGATACTGGAAAGGTGTAATAATAATAGAGTTGCCGTGATGGGAGAATTTAATTTCCCAAATATCGATTGGCATCTCCCTAGAGGAAGGGGTTTAGATGGGGTGGAGTTTGCTAGATGTGCTTAGGAAGGTTGCTTGACACAAAATGTAGATAAGCCTACAAGAGGAGAAACGGTACTTGATTTGGTATTGGGAAATGAACCTGGTCTGGTGTCTGATCTCTCAGAGGGAGAGCATTTTGGAGATAGGGATCCTAATTCTATCTCCTTTACAATAGCATTGGAGAGAGATGGGAACAGAGAAGTTAGAAAAAAATTTAATTGGAGTAAGTGGAATTATAAGGTTATCAGGCAAGAAATTGGTGGCTTAGATTGGAGGCTTAAATTGGAAACAGATGTTCTCAGAGAAAAGTACGGAAGAAATGTGGCCAATATTCAGGGGATATTTGTGTAGAGTTCTGTATAGGTACGTTCTGATGAGACAGAGAAGTTACGGTAGGGTACAGGAACCATGGTGCACAAAGGCTGTAATAATTCTAGTCAAGAATAAAAAGAAAGCTTTCAAAAGGTTCAGAGAGGTAGGTAATGTTAGAGATCTAGAAGATTATAAGGTTACTAGGAAAGAGCTCAAGAAGGAAATTAGGAGAGCCAGCAGGGGCCATTAGAAGGCCGTGGCGGGCAGGATTAAGGAAAACACCAAGGCATTCTACAAGTATGTGAAGAGCATGAGGATAAGACGTGAAAGAATAGGACCTATCAAGTGTGACAGTGGGAAAGTATGTATGGAACCGGATGAAATAGCATAAGTACTTCATGAATACTATACTTCAGTATTCACGACGGAAAAGGATCTTAGTGATTGCAGTAATGACTTGCAGCAGACTGAAATGCTTGAACATTAGATATTAAGAAAAAGGATGTGTTGGAGCTTTTGGAGAGCATCAAGTTGTATATGTCGCCGGGACCAGACGAAATATACCCCAGGCTACTGTGGGAGGCGAGGGAGGAGATTGCTGAGCCTCTGTCGATGATCTTTGCAACATCAATGGGCACGGGAGAGGTTCTGGAGGATTGGAGGGTTGTGGATGTTGTTCCTTCATTTAAAGAAGGGAGCAGAGATACCACGGGAAATTATAGACTAGTGAGCCTTAACTCAGTGGTTGGTAAGTTAATGGAGAAGGTCCTGAGAGGCAGGATTTATGTAGATTTGGAGAAATATAATATGATTAGGAGTATTCAGCATTGCTTTGTAAAGGGCAGGTCGTGCATAACGAACCTTATTGATTTTTTTTGACGATGTGACTAAACACATTGATGAAGGAAGAGTAGTAGATGTGGTATATAAGGACTTCAGTAAGGCATTTGATAAGGTACCCCCTGCAAGGGTTATTGAGAAAGTAAAGTGGCATGGGATCCAATGGGACATTGCTTTGTCGATTCACAACTGGCTTGCCCATTGAAGGCGAAGAGTGGTTGTAGACGGGTCATATTCTGCATGGTGGTCTGTGACCAGTGGAGCGCCTCAGGGATCTGTTCTGGGACCCCTACTCTTATGATTTTTATAAATGATCTGAATGAGGAAGTGGAGGGATGTGTTAGTAACTTTGCAGATGACACAAAGGTTGGAGGTGTTGTGGATAGTGTGGAGGGCTGGCAGAGTTTACAGCGGGACATTGATAGGATGCAAAACTGGGCTGAGAAGTGGCAAATGGAGTTCAACCCAGAGAAGTGTGAACTGGTTTATTTTGGTAGGTCAAGTATGATGGCAGAATATAGTATTAATGGTAAGACTCTTGGCAGTGTGGAGGATTAGAAGGATCCTGGGTTCTGAGTCCATTGGACGTTCAAAGCAGCTGCACAGGTTGACTCTATGTTTGAGAAGGCGTATGGTGTATTGGCCTTCATCAATCGTGGAAGCGAATTTAGGAGCCGAGAGGTAATGCTGCAGCTATGTAGGACCCTGGGCAGACCCCACTTGCAGTGCTTTACTTAGTTCTGGTTGCCTCACTACAGGAAGAGTACGGAAGCCATAGAATAGGTGCAGAGGAGATTTACAAGGATATTGACTAGATTGGGGAGAATGCCGTATGAGAATGGGTTGAGTGAATTCGACCTTTTCTCCGTGGAGCGAAGGAGGATGATAGATGTGTATAAGATGATGAGATGCATTGATTATGTGGATAGTCAGAGGCTTTTTCCCAAGGTTGAAATGGTTGCCACAAGTGGACACAGGTTTAAGGTGCTGGGGAGTATGTTAAGAGGAGAAGTCAGTGGTAAGTTTTTTTACTCAGAGAGTAGTGAGTGCATGGAATGGGGTACCATCAACGGTGGTGGAGGCGTATACGATAGGGTCTTTTAAGAGACTTTTAGATAGGTACATGGAGCTTAGTAAAATAGAGGGCTATAGGTAAGCCTAGTAATTTCTAAGGTAGGGACATGTTCGGCACAACTTTGTGGCCGAAGGGCCTGTATTGTGCTGTGGCTTTTCTACGTTCCTCTGAAACGCAACCAAACCCAACGTTTCTTCCGAGATGAAGCTTCCTTTGAGCTAAAGCTTGACACTTCTGCGCTCACCACTGGCCTACTCCGTACAATGGCCGCCGCGCTTGTACGTTCTGTATTTTTAATCAAGCGTCGCAACCCTGCGAGAAACCTCGTCCTTGTGGCTTGCCCCTGTCGCTGATCGGGCCTTCGAAATTAAGAAAGAATATCACTGGTAAAGCAGTTTTGGAGTATTGCAACACATTCCTCTCATGCCAGTACATTCTTGCTGAATATTCTCAGGTAATAGCTTCAAAATTTTATTTTTATTAATTGTTATTCATTCCTTCAAGGTCAGAAATGAAGACACTGCTTGATATATTCTCTGTTTGGAACTCTTTCTATCATGGAAAAACTCATTTAAACAAGATGGGTCACATTATGATAATCGTCTTTCTTAGCCATCAAGTAAAAGTAGTGTTGTCCAATGTCCAGCTGGGAAGAATAGAATCATAGAAATTACAGCACAGAAACAGGCCTTTTGGCCCATTTAATTCGTGCTGAACTATTAACCTGCAGCAGGACCATAGCCCTTCATACCCCTCCTTTCCATGTATCTATCCAAATTTCTCTTAAATGTTGAAACCGAGCCCAAATACACCTCTTCTGCTGGCAACCCCTTTCGCACGATCACCACCCTCTAAGTGAAGATCCCTTTTTTGCTTCCCTGAAACAGTTAACCTATTCATCCTAAATTCATGACTTCTTGTACGACTGTCACACAAACTCTCTTACTCTCCAGAGAATAGAGCCTAATCATCCAGATCCTTAACACAGATCGTCACTTGCTGGCAAGATCCTTGTAAATTTTCTCTGCACTCTTTCAATCATTGATATTATCGCAATAGGTTCGTGATCAGAGCTGCACACAATACTCCAAATCATTCATCACGAATTTCTTATACGACTTAAACACAATATCCCAACTCCTGTACTCAGTACCTCGATTTAGAAAGCCTCTTTACTTGTGATGTCATCTTCAAGGAATTATGAGTCTGTATTCCTAGATATCTCTGTTCCACTGCACTCCTCAGTGCCCTACTGCTAACCGCCCAAGTCCAATCTTGGTTTGTCTTCCCAAAGTGTAACACCTTACACTTAAATTCAAAGTATCAAGTTCAGCTTATTTTTACAGCTCGTTCAGATCCTGCTGAAAACTTTGATAATCATCCTGGTTGTCTATTCCGCCCACAATCTTGGCATATTCCCTCAAATTTCCTAATCTTGTTTACTAAACTATCATATAGATTCTTGATATGGATGACGAATTACAACGTAACAATCAGCGATCCCCAAGGCACACCACTTGGCACAGGACTCCAGTCAGAGAGGTGACCATCCACTACCAATCCCTGGCTTCTCCCGCGAGCCAGTGTCTAATCTCACTTACTACTTCATCCTGAGTGCCAATCGACTGAACATTCTTGACAAACATCACATGCGGGATCTTGTGAAAGGCCTTGCTAAAGTCCATGTAGACAATATCCACTGCCTTGCCTTCATCAGCCTTCTTGGTATCTTCCTCGAAAAGTTTTATAAGATTGGTTAGACACAACCTACCACGACCAAGAAATGTTGACTATCCCTAATCACTCCCTTTCCATCTAAATATTTATATATCCAAATACATATACATTCTTATGTATACTGTGCAATAACTTACCTTCCACTGATCTCAAGTTACTGATATATAATTTTCCGGCTTATTTTAGTGCCTTTCTAATACTCCAGTCATCGGCACCTCACCAGTTGCTAAGGACCTTTTAGCTATCTCTGTTCGGTCCCCTGCAATTTCTGCACTGGACTCCAAAAAGGTCAGAAGGTATACCTTGTCACACCGTGAGGTTTTTGTTCACTCTACTTTGCCACAAGACAGCAAGTGCCTCCTTCCTGTAATCTCTATATGGCCCATGACCTTACTGCTGCTTTGCCTCATTTCTAAAGACTCTGTGTCCTTCTCCCGAGTAAATAAAGATGCAAAAAAAAAGTCCGTTTAAGATCTCCTCCATCTCTTTCGGCTTCATACACAGCTGAACATTCTGAACGTCCAAAGGACCATTTTGGATCATTGCAGTCCTTTTGCACTTAATATATCTGTAGACGTCCCTGGGTATCTTCATCACCTTGTCTGCTAGAGCAATCTCAAGCCTTGTTTGTTTTGTTCCAATCATGCAAACATGAGGAGTTGGATGGAAAAGCTACAGAATCAGTAAAATTATGCTTGTTAAAACACGGAAAATTTAAATAAAATCAGCCCGTTCTCTAAATACTCAGTAAACCATTCTGGATAATGGAGAGAGAAACATCCATCGCAAATTCTCCTGTGGTGGTCTCTATTGGAGGGTGACTATCGTTTCTCGTTATGAGTAGGGAGAGAGGGACAGACAGACATACAGACAGACAGACAGAGAGATAGACAAGTTGGTAGATAGACAACGAGACAGATAGATAAATAGACTGATAGATAGATAGATAGATAGATAGATAGATAGATAGATAGATAGATAGATAGATAGATAGATAGATAGATAGATAGACAGACAGACAGACAGATAGATAGCGAAAGGGACAAACGAATAAACATGTAGATAAATAGAGAACGTAGATGGCAGAAATCTGAAACAGAATGGAGCACTGGAGGTACCGGGCAAGTCAGAAAACATTTGAAAAGATAACAATAGGATTAATATTGCTAAATATTTATCAGAGATATACTTTGATAGGAACGCCAAGAAGGGCGGAAAGATTGGTAGTGATATTTTTTCTCTTTTAAAGACAGAATTGTTACAATCGCCTCGGCATTGATGGCTGCGCGCGTCGTGCTGGAAGTTTGCATTAAAAACGATTGGTGTCCAGGAGTGTGCGGCAATGCGTTAGCCGAATGGCTCATTTACGTGCTCTGTGACTCTATCATTCAACTTTCATACTCGCTATTGATTCGTCTGGACAATTAGCATTACTATTCTACGTCAAACAGTTATAATTATTTGCAAAACACTGCAATTATTGTTGTGAATACTTCTATCGGGATTAATTACACCTTCTGTCCAAATAATTTTGCAAAGTTAAAGATCATACATTTTTGATTTATCTTATCATTTTAAATCACGTAATGACCCTGAAAATTATTTTCAGCCTGCTGAGCAGGTTGACTCTGTGGTTAAGAATGCGTATGGTGCATTAGCCTTCATCAATCGTGGAATTGAATTAGGAGCCGAGAGACAATGTTGCAGCTATATAGAACCCTGGACAGACCCCACTTGGAGTACTGTGCTCAGTTCTGGTCATCTCACTACAGCAAGGATGTGCAAGCCATACAACGGGTGCAGAGGAGATTTACAACGATGTTGCCTGGATTGGGGAGCATGCCTTATAAGAAAAAGTTGAGTGAACTCGGCCTTTTCTCCTTGAAGCGAAGGAGGATGAGAGGTGACCTGATAGAGGTGTACGTGATGATGAGAGGCATTGATTATGTGGATAGTCAGAGGCTTTTTCCCAGGGCTGAAATGGTACATGGAGCTTAGTAAAATAGAGGGCTATAGGTAAGCCTAGTAATTTCTATGGTAGGGACATGTTCGGTACATGTATTGTGCTGTAGGTTTTCTATGTTTTCTAAAATGATCAGGTGAAGGATTTCTATTATGTTCTGCTGGAAATTACTTCAAACAGAAATAGGATGCTGCGACAGCGAATCAACATAATTACTGGATCACAACACGTTCTGTTAAGATATAAATATTCCTCTGTACATCTTTAACCGAATGTTTGAGCCATCATTTTGGTACTGGATTAGTACCAGATGCAGCTTATAGAAATTGTAAATTGTAAAGCTTATCTGTTAATAATTCAATACCTAAATGATGGATTTTGTCTTGTAATGTTGTACAACAGAAAGGTGGCAACCAGTTTAGTTTCCACAAGTTTATACAGTTCAGCTCGCCTTATAAATTGCAAAACACCATAAGTGACATTACGTTATTAATGCAACACGGTTAATCTTAAGAATTACTGTATAAAGCTGCACAAGTAATGAAAACTGCAGTCAGAAAATGCCAATCAATGTAAGAGTAGGCTGGTATTTCAGACCAAGTAATGTCTCACGTCTAAGAGGAATAACTTTGTAAAATTTTCATGTTCCATTTTATACACAGCACTCACCACATTTGAACAGCTATATATCGCCTTTGTATTGTACTGCTGCGTAAATCTGCCGTCCTTTCCAATGGTTCCTGCCATCTGCAGATCGAATGGTGTGAAACAAACTTCAGCTGGTTCAGGTGCCGACCGTATTTTATAGCGATACGTTTCTGAAAGGGATCCATTGCCACGAACCTCAAGTATATTTGGAATGAGGTGGGAATCACGAGCAGACTGAAGTTTGACATTCGCATTCGGATATTCCAGCTTCCTGGTGCGGCAGCAGAGTACGAAAGGGCAGACGTTGATTGAAGCAGCACTACTGCCCATTGGGCACATTAAGACTACAAGCACAATGATAATCACAAGCAGAATTAAAGATGTTGTACCCAAAATAATTACTATATAGAAACTTAATTGCTGTGTTTTCCTCAGATCCTGACGCGGCTCACTAATGTCCGGCTGATACGTTGCATCTTCATCAATTACTGTCACGGTTAAGGTTGTTGTAGCGGAAAGAGATGGATATCCATTATCCTTCACCTGAACAGTTAGTTTTTGTATAGTGGCGTCACTATCTTTGAACCGCCGAACACTCCTTATTTCTCCTGAATTATGTGAAACCATAAAAAGATCCGGAACGGTGGCCTGTTTCAGATTATAGAAAAGTTGTCCATTCTTCCCAGAATCTGCGTCGGATGCAATGATCTTTGTTATCAAATATCCTGGATGTGCAGATCGGAGGACAGGCAAACTGGCATTGCCTTTTGTTCCCGTTGATATTATAGTAGGCGTATTGTCGTTTTGGTCCAAGACAATTACATGCACAGTAACGTCGCTGGAAAGTGATGGTAGTCCGCCATCCTGAGCTCGAACTCGAAACTGAAAAGTCTTAAGATGCTCATAATCAAATGATATTTTGGAATAGATACTGCCGGTGGTTGAGTGGATATAGAGGTAAGAAGTTACCGGCATTGACTGAATCTGTTGCTCCAAAATAACGTAAGATATTTGTGAATTTCGATCAATATCAAGATCCAATGTCGTCACTCTCCCAACGTAACTTTCACGTTTATTGTTTTCGGTCACGTAGAACGTGTACGAAGGCTGCGTAAATTGTGGCGCATTATCGTTTACATCCGTAACATTAACAATGATTGTTCTGTTGGAGAATAATGGAGGGGAACCATGGTCTTTACAAGTCACCGTTATTATATGTTGAGCAACTCTTTCTCTGTCCAGTAACGCACTAGTTACAAGCCTGTAAGAATTTGAAAAGGAAGATTTCAACTCGAAGGGGAGGTTCGGAAAAATGGAACAGTCGATGTCTCCATTTTGATTGGAATCACGGTCTGTGACACTCAACAACGCTATCAAAGTTCCAGTCGGAATATCTTCACTGATTGTACCAGAAATAGAATTTATTGTCAAATCCGGAGAGTTGTCATTGACATCTGCAATCTCCACGCGCACGACACAGTGCGAAGACAGCGGGTGCGCGCTTCTGTCCTTAGCTTCCACATGAATCTGATAAATATTGGATTGCTCAAAGTCCAAAATTCCTTTTGTACGAATCTCCCCTGAGTGTGGATTAATTGTAAATATTTCGGTTAATACTGGCTCATTATTACGGCTGAAAGTATACACAATTTCGCCATTCGTACCCTCGTCTAAGTCAGTCGCGTGAAGGTTAATCACTAAAGAATTAGGCAGCATATTTTCCCTCAGATTAACAATATACAGCGATTTATGAAACACCGGAGCATTATCATTTGCATCCAAGATTACAATAGTTAAATGCGCGGTACCTGACCTTTCTGGAGAACCGCCGTCAAGAGCGGTCAGTAATAGACTGTATTCGGATTGATTTTCTCGGTCAAGAAATGTCTCCAGTACTAATTCGGGTAATTTCCACTTCCCAGTACTCTGTACATCTAAAATGAAATGTTCATTTGAATTAAGCTGATACGTTCGAATGGAATTATTTCGTCCGTCCATATCATGTGCGCGCTCTAACAGAAAATGTGCTCCAGGCATTGCAGTTTCCAGAATCTCCAAACGAACTTCAGTTTTCGGAAAAGTCGGAGAGTTATCATTGATATCCAGAATCTCAACTTCCACCCGGTATTGTTCGACGGGGTTTTCAACCACCGCTTCCAAAAGTAGTACACAGCTATCACTCTGGCCACACAGCTGTTCCCTGTCAATTCTTGCATTCACGCATAAATTTCCGTTCGACCGGTTCACATCCAAATATTGTATTGAAGTGACGGATACAATTCTGAATTTACGACTTGCTAGGTCCTCTATGCTCAAACCCAAATCTTTTCCGATTTTCCCGACCAACGCACCACGTTCCAGTTCCTCAGGAATGGAGTAACGAATCTGCCCGCAAACCAGATTCCACACACAAAGCAGAAAGATGGAGGTTATCGCTGACTTTCTCAGCTCGAAAAGAGCACTCCTATGTGCCATTTCATTTGAAGGTTAGTTGACTGAAACCTTAAACAAATATTTACGGTTGATCACATTCTGCTCGATATCCAAAGCAATCCAAAGAAATAAGTCGAGGAGTGATCGTCTGAAGAAAAGGTTCGCTTTGTTTCTGCGCACACCGCCATTACTTTCCTTCCTTTCTCCGGTACTGGGGGATGGGTGGTGGATCACTAGCTGCATTTCACCTCCTTATTGGTAGACAGCGACACAAAGAGTCTCAGCCTATAACTGCACTGAGAGTGTTGTTAAAATTGAACTCCAGTTAAAAATTAAAATTAAAAGGTTTTTTTTTTACAAATCGTTCAAATAACTTGAAATGAAACTAACAGAAAATTATGGTTTATTGACAATTTAATGACAGGCACGTTACCTAAGGGATTACATGTATATAAAAATGTCATTCTGTCGCTGAGATATATATTAGAAATGCTAAATTTCTTACGCATTCAAAAGTGGAATTTAAATTCTATTTGAGATAAAATTTCTTGTAATCTCTGTAATATTTCTAAACAAAGCAAGAATATGTTTTCATTTATATTTCGCTGAAATATAGAACTTTTTTTTTGTATACGGTCCATAACCACTCGTTTGCATATCAGCGGTGTTCTTCACATTTAATTGCGGTGACATTGCAGTTACTTTATATTTGGAATAGACGCAATGATTTTGCTGAAAATTTCAACATTTAATCTTGCCGAAGGCTACCGCCAGAGTCTAAACAATCCTTATTTATGCATGCCATGAATGAAATAAAAAAAATATGCTGATACTTTCAAGTTTGTGGCAACGTTTTCTCTTATGAAGATGGTTGCTATTATAAAGAGGGTATCAGTGGTTACATTCAGTTACTTTTGCATTGCAATAGGACTTCGGTTGACACAGATGTCAAAGATCTTCCTTGCTAAAAAAAAATCCAAAATTCCTATCAGTTTTTAAAATTTTTCTGAGCACAGTAAAAAGCGTTTTATACGCACCTGCAGAATGTATAACTTTGACATAAATGCATAATTGTACCTGATGTAATTGTGACACAATATTTATTGAAAACTTACACAAGAACATTTTAAATCCAAGTACCATAGGAATCCATCAGTTATGTATTATAATTTACCGAGTTAAGAATAATATATATGTTTAGAGAAACAGTTTACACATATAGTCTTTTTGTTTTCAATAAAACACAAATAACATGAGAAAGTATCTGAGATGCTGTTTGAAGAGGTACAAGTACAAAATAACATTTCAACTTTGATTAGAAATGAAAGGAAGGTTACGTTATTGAGACAGTGAAATTAGAAAGGGGAGCAATGACGAAAACGATAGAATGCAAAACAAAAGATTAAATGGCAGCTGTTGTTGGCAGGTATTTGCGGAGCACAGAGGCAAGAGAGGACATAAGAATGTTAATAGCAGGGATAATACCAACAATTGCTGGCAGAAGGCAGAGATACAAAACAGAATTAAGACAAAACAAAAAAGAAAAATCGAATGTGTATAAATAAAAGAATAGAAAATGCTGCAAAAGCAGCAAGTCATGTACTATTTGTGGACATATTAAACTAATATAGTGTTATTTTCAAAATCAAACGCTCTTTGCTGGTATTAAATATGATATATTTTCATTCCAGTGATGCTCATCTATTATCTAATGATATCGAATACGTTTTAAATTCGAAAGAGTCTTTGAAGTCATTAATGGACGGATAAGGTGCCGTTTACAAAATGCATGCATTTATTCATTCTTATAAGTATCAGGAAGTTATTGGCTATAGTGGATAAAACTAATCGTTTATCAGCGGCTTTCAGTGTCGGGGATGTTAGATCAAAGAGATTACGCTGTCGCATATGCTAGATCGAAGTTTCAAAATGCAGAAGTTAAAACAATAGTACAATAAATATTGATGAGAACCATGACGCCATCAACAACTGGACGGACAGCACACGCGTAAAAGTGCAAACTAAAGTTTTGCAGTCTCCGTCAGCCTATTTGATTGATCTATCTCCATTTGGAGTGAAACTATCCTGCTGGACACTGGAAATGGCTGAATGTATTGCGGGCTACAAGTACAGTTTCGACAAAATATTCAAGCCACTATGCTTATGTCCGGTGCGTTGGACAATTCAGCCAAACCTTAGCTGCTTAACACTCGAGCAATCATTAAAAAAAAATCGAGCTGCTTCACATGCTGAAACTGCATTTTGCTTGAATCATTTTCCCGATTACGCAGTTTTAATCTTTGAGGTAAATACATATGATTGCTTACACGTTTGACCACGGTGCTGAAAGTTTGTGTTATAGGAGTATATTCACTGAGGTAGTTTAAATATGTGTACACTCAGGCTCAGCCAGCTCGTGTTCGCCTTGGGGAAAACAACCTCTGGCCTCGCCAAACTGAGAAATCACATTTGTGTGGATGCTGTGTAATGTACCGCCCAGTTACAAACCCACAACGCAAAATATCAGACAGTACACCATTTCAAATTAAATGATTGAATTTTTTGACTCTTAATCCGAATATGGGGTTAGTAATGAAAAAAAAAAGACCTATTTCAAGGAAAAGTCAAAAGTACACGTTGGAGCTCACGAGATCGCCATTCTTCTACCATCGATCTTCGCCGACCTTCAGGCCCTCAGATCCGAGTCCACTCCGTCCGGTGGTCTACCAGCTCTCTCCACACGTGTCTTTCCTCTTCATCTCTCCTCGACCAAAGACCGCGAGAAGTCTCCTTCCGAATTCAGAAGACAGAGCAAAAATATCCTGATTGGCTAACGTGCATACCACAGTCCTGTTATCTCCAGCCATAAACCAAACATTGCTGCTACAGGGAAACTGTTACCTCAGCAGTGAACATCACAGAGAAGTTATTTCATTAGCCTTAGCAGTGAAACATTAAAAAGAAGTCATTACATTAGCAGTGAATCCTTACAGCACGTTACATATGCTTTTATGACTCTTAATCTGAATATGGGGTTAGTAATGAAAAATAGACCCATTTCAAGGAAAAGTCAAAAGTACACGTTGGAGCTCCCCGCTGAACATCATCGGATCCTCGGTAGAGATCGTAAAGAGCACCAAATCTCTTGGTGTTCACTTGGCGGAGAATCTCACCTGGTCCCTCAACACCAGCTCCATAGTAAAGAAAGCCCAGCAGCGTCTCTACTTTCTGCGAAGGCTGAGGAAAGTCCATCTACCACCCCCATCCTCATCACATTGTACAGGGGCTGTATTGAGAGCATGCTGAGCAGCTGCATCACTGCCTGGTTCAGAAATTGCACGATCTCGGATCGCAAGACCCTGCAGGGGATAGTGAGGTCAGCTGAGAAGATCATCGGGGTCTCTCTCCCGCCATCACGGACATTTACACTACACGCTACATCCGCAAAGGAAACAGTATTATGAAGGACCTCATGCACCCCTCATACAATCTCTTCTCCCTCTTGCCGTCTGCGAAACGGCTCCGAAGCATTCGGATTCTCACGACTAGACCATGTAACAGTTTCTTCCCCCAAGCTATCATTCTCCTCAATACCCAGAGCGTGAACTGACATCTTGCCTTATTGTCCTGTTTATTATTTATTGTAATGTCTGCACTTTTTTTTGTGCACATTACACAGTCCTGTGTAGGTCTGTAGTCTAGTGTAGCTTTCACCGTGTTGTTTTTTACGTAGTCCAGTCTAGTTTTTGTACTGTGTGATGTAACACCATGGTCCTGAACAACACTGTCTCATTTTTACTATGTACTATACCAGCAGTTATGGTCGAAATGACAATAAAGTGACTTGACTTGATTTGACTTGACTTATGTAGAACTGGAAAGCAGTCTATGCATGTGTTGTTTCAGAAAAAAAGAGGACTTATTAAATCTAACTAAATCTAGCACAGTGGTTGCGTTGAAAGAATCAGTACTGATTTCAATACAGATTGTAATCTGTTGCAGGAGTTGAGCCAGGATCACTCAGCTTCAGGTTTCATTATTATCGTTGTCGAACCATTGGGAAGAGGGTAGCTTCATAATGCTACCGAAGTGATTTACCTTTACATTCTATCCTACATTAACTAACCGTGAGAAAATGTATATCAGTGAAAACAAATCAAGTCTTACAGAACCAGGGAGACACCATCCATTCAAAATAAGTTATCTGAAGTAAAGCAGTGTAGGAAAGACTGCAGCACATTCTTCTCATTCCAGTTCATTCTTGCTGCATGTTCCCAGTTAATGTCAAGGTAACTTTATCTCTTTGAACAAAATCCTTTCTGACAAGATCAGAAATGAAGATACTGTCTGATATTTTCTTAGTGTAGGACTCTATTCATGGCTCTTACAATAACAGAAAACCTTACATAAACAAGGCGGATCTCATTCAGACAATCGTCTCTCTTAACAGTAACGTATTTCTAAATACAAGCACCCTCACCATCTACATTTTTGACATCTTTCATAACAGTATAAATATTCTGTCTCGAAGTAAAGCACCGGTCAGGAAGTATAGAAAAGCTACAGTACAATACAGACCCTTAGGCCCACAAAGCTGTACCAAACATGAAATTACCTGGGGCTATACATAGCCCTCTATTTTTCTGAGCTCCATACACCTGTCCAGGCGTCTCTTAAAAGACTCTATCGTATCCGTCTCCACCACCATCGTTGGCAGCCCATTCCACGCACTCATCACTCTCTGCTGAAAAAACGTACCCCTGACATCTCCTCTGTACTTACTTCCAAGCACCTTAAAACTGTGTCTTCTCGTGCTAGCCATTTCAGCCCTGGGAAAAAGCCTCTGACCATCGACACGATCAATGCCTCTCATCATCTTTTACACCTCTATCAGGTCACCTCACATCCTCTGTCGTTCCAAGGAGAAAAAGCCGAGTACACTCAACCTATTCTCATAGGTAATGCTCCCCAATCCAGGCAACGTCCTTGCAAATCTCCTCTGCACCCTTTCTATGGTTTCCACATTCTTCCTATAGTGAGGACAGTTCTCCAAGGACTGAGCACAGTTCTTCAAGTGGGGTCTGACCTGAGTCCTATATAGCTGCAACTTTACCTCTCGGCTCCCAAACCCAGTCCCACGATTGATGAAGGCCAATGCACCGTATGCTTTCATAACTATAGGGTCAACCTGTGTAACAGCTTTGAGTGTCCTGTTAACTCGGACCCCAAGATCCCTTTGATTTTCCACACTTCCGAGAGTCTTACCATTGATACTATATTCTGACATTATATTTGACCTACCAAAATGAACCACGTCACACTTATTTGGGTTGAACTCCATCCACCACTTTTCATCCCAGTTTTGCATCATATCAATGTTTTCCTGTAAACTCTGACAGCCCTCCACACTATCCACAACACCTTCAACCTTTGTGTCATCAGCAGATTTACTAACCCATCCCCCCACTTCTTCATCCAGGTCATTTATAAAGATCACGAAGAGTAGGGGTCCTAGAACACATCCCCGAGGCACAGCACTGGTGACCAACCTCCATGTGGAATATGACCCGTCTACAACCACACTTTGCCTTCTGAGGGCAAGCCAGTTCTGGATCCACAAAGCAATGTCCCCTTCGAACCCGTGCCTCCTTACTTTCACAATATGCCTTGCATGACGTACCTTGTAAAATGCCTTGCGTAGGGTCCCTTGTCAAATGCCTTGCTGAAACCCATATATACTAGATCTACAGCTCTACCATCATCAATGTGTTTAGTCACATCCTTGAAAAATCTCAATGAGGCTCGTTAGGCACGACCTGCCCTTGACAAAGCCATGCTGACAATTCCTAATCATATTCTGCCTCTCCAAATGTTCATAAATCCTGCATCTCAGGATCTTCTCCATTAACTTACCGACCACTGAAGTAAGACTGACTGATCTTACTGGGCTATCTCTACTTCCTTCCTTGAATAATGGAACAACATCCACAACCCTCCAATCCTCTGGAACATCTTCTGTCCCCATTGATGATGCAAAAATCATCACCAGCGGCTCAGGAATCTCATTCCACGCCTCCCACAGTTGCCTTGGATGCATCTCGTCCGGTATCGGTGACTTATCAAACTTGATGCTTTCCAAAAGCTCCTGAACATCTTTCTTATTATCTACATGCTCAAGCTTTTTAGTCCGCTGTAAATCTTCCCTACAATCGCCGGGATCATTTTCCGTCGTGAAATCTGATGCAAAGTACTCATTAAATACCTCTGCTATCTCTTCCATACACACTTTTCCACTATCACGTTTGATTGGTCCTATTCTCTCACGTCTCACCCTCTTTCTCTTCAGATACGTGTAGAATGCCTTGGGGTTTTTCTTAATCCTGTCCGTCAAGGCCTTCTCATGGCCCCTTCTGGTTCTCATAATTTCTTTCTTAAACTCCTTCCTGTTAGCCTTATCATCTTCTGGACCTATAGCTTTTTGAACTTATAACATTTATTCGCTAATCTTTAAGCGCATCAATCCGATCTGCTGCCGGGGACAATTCTCCAATGCCTATACTTAGATATGAAAATACAACATCAATGATCATGGACACGTTATTTTCGAGTAACACCGTGAAACAGAGCAGGATGCAAGGAGTGATTAGATACCACGTGGGAACACCTAACTAAAGGCCAACAAAGCCAACTAGAACGATTTGCGGCTTTTAGTTGCTGAACGTTCCTTATCATATCGGTGATAGCCTCTGTTAATTTTAAATTAAAATAAAACGAATGAATACAATTGTTTTCATTAGTATCAAAAAATATAAAAAATAGATTTCAATTAAAACGTTCGAAGAAATAGGAAGGAATCAATAACATGCTGGGCGCAAAGTTTAAGAGCTGGAGGTGAAGGCCATGCCTCAGAGTCAGGAAAATCGAAATAAAATTTGTCAATGTTGTAAACCTTACAACGATTTCGAGGGTGAAACCGAGATCGCAAATTGTGATCTGGCCTTCTCTAGTGGAGAGTGAAGTTCATCTGTCTTTTTGAGTCAGGTGAACTGACAGACACATAGACAGACAGGGAGACAGACGGACAAATGGATAGATAGATAGATAGATAGATAGATAGATAGATAGATAGATAGATAGATAGATAGATAGATAGATAGATAGATAGATAGATAGATAGATAGATAGATAGATCGATAGCTACTGGTGAACATGTCTACTTAAGTGGATGAATGTAACTCAGCATAATTATGTTACTTCAGCACCTTATTTTAACTTTTAATTATTTCGCGCTACGATTTTAAACCAAGGTGTGCTGTATTTCTATGCAAAATAGCAGTTTTCACCTACGTATGTTGTGTGCACCACAGAATTTGTAACATTTATCTGGTACTAATACAGTACCGAAATGATGGCCATTGTCCTTTAAGGTTGTGTATCACAAAGGTGGCAACAAGTTCAGCTTGCATAAGTCTATATTGACTATGCAAGTTAATTGCAAACCAGCTTGGGTGACAATTATATCATTAAATACACAAAAATCAGTAATTTTCCACGGAATTATAAAGCGCCAGACGTAATATACATACAGTCAGAAAATAGTAATCAACGTAAGAGTTGACCGTATATAAAGGTCACGTTATCTCACACCATTAGGGATTAATGACTTTGTAAAATTTACATGTTCTAAGTTGTTCACAGCACTTACCTCGTTTGACCAGCTCATGTCCGCCTTTGCGTTGTATTGAAGTGTAAATCTGCCGTTCTTTCCAATGATTCCTGCCATCGGCGGTCTAAATGGCGTGAAACAGATTTCATCTGGTTCAGGTGCTGACCGAATTTTATAGCGATTCATTTCTCTAAGGGATCCATTGCCGCGAATCTCAAGTACATTTGGAAGAAGGTGGGAATCCCGATCAAACTGAAGATCGACATTTGTATTCGGATATTCCAAATCTCTGGTGCAGCAGCAGGGTTCCAACACCCAGAAATTTCTGGAAGCAGTGCTTCTGCTCATTGGGCACATTACAACAAAAAGCACAATTATAATCACCAGCAGGATTAAAGAAGTTGCTCCCAAAGTAATTACTATATAGAAACTTAATTGCTGCGTGTTTATTATATCCTGACGATGCTCACTAACGTCCGGCTGATACGTTGCATCTTCATCAATTAGTGTAACAGTTAAGGTTGCCGTAGTCGAAAGGGATGGGTATCCATTGTCTTTCACATGAACGGTCAGCTTTTGTGTAGTGGCATCGCTATCTTTGAACCGCCGAACACTTCTTATTTCTCCTGAATTATGTGAAACCATAAAAAGACCCGGGAAGGTGGCCTGTTTCAGCTGATAGGAAAGTTGTCCATTCTTACCAGAATCTGCGTCGGATGCAACGATCTTTGTTATCAAATATCCTGGATACGCAGATCGGAGAACATGCAAACTGGCATTGCCTTTTGTTCCGGTTGATAGTATAGTAGGCGTATTGTCGTTCTGATCCAAGACGATCACTTGCACAGATACATCGCTAGAAAGGGATGGTAATCCGGCATCTTGAGCTCGAACGTGAAACCGAAAAGTCTTAAGCTGCTCATAATCAAATGATATTTTGGAGTAGATACTGCCGTTGGTTAAGTTGATATAGAGATACGAAGATACTGGAAATGACTGTGGTTGCACAATAGCGTAAGATATCTGTGAATTTTGATTAATATCAAGATCCAAAGCCGTCACTCTTCCAATGTAGCTGCCAGCTTCATTGTTTTCGGTCACATAGACGGTGTATGAAGGCTGCGTAAATTGTGGAGCATTATCGTTTACATCCGAAACATTGACAATGATTGTTTTATTGGAATACAACGAAGGCGAACCATGGTCTTTACAAGTCACCGTTATAATGTATTGAGGAACTGTTTCTCTGTCCAGTAGCGCACTAGTTACGAGTCTGTAAGAATTTGTAAAGGAAGACTGTAGCTCAAAAGGGAGGTTAGGTGAAATTGAACAGTCGATGTCTCCATTTTGATTGGAATCGCGATCTTTGACACTGAGTAATGCTACCAAATTTCCAATGGGGACATCTTCGCTGACTGTCCCGGAAATAGAATTTATGGTCAAGTCAGGTGAGTTGTCATTGACGTCTGTAATTTCCACCCGCACGTTGCAGTGTGCAGACAACGGTTGCGCACTTCTGTCCTTTGCTTCCACGTGAATTTGATAAGCATTGGTTTGCTCAAAGTCTAAAATTCCTATTGTACGAATCTCCCCTGAGTTGGGATTAATGGCAAATATTTCATTTAATCTTGGTTCATTACTGCTGCCGAAAGAATAAAGGATCTCACCATTGGTACCCTCGTCTAAGTCAGTCGCGTTAAGCTGAATCACCAAAGAATTCACAGGGACATTCTCCCTCAGACTAACGCTATACAGCGATTTCTGGAAAACCGGAAGGTTATCATTTACATCCAGTATAATAATATTTATATGAGCAGTACCTGACCTTTGTGGAGTTCCGCCATCAAGAGCGGTCAGTAGTAAACTGTACTTCATTTCTTTTTCTCGGTCGAGAATCTTCTGCAGTACTAATTCGGGTAACTTCCACTTCCCTGTACTTTGTATATCTAAAGTGAAAAGGTCATTTCCATAAAGCCGATACATGCGGATAGAATTATTTCTTCCGTCCAGATCATGTGCACGCTCTAAGGGGATATGTGTTCCAGGCATTACTGATTCTGAAATCTCCAACCGAATTTCCCTGTTCGGAAAAATCGGTGAGTTATCATTTATATCCAGAATCTCAACTTCCACCCGGTATTGTTCGACGGGATTTTCAACCACCGCTTCCATGAGCAGTACACAGTTATCACTTTGACCACATAGCTGCTCCCTGTCAATTCTTGCATTCACGAATAAAATCCCATTCTCTCGGTTCACATTTAAATATTGCATTGATGAGACTGGCAAAATTCTGAATCTCCGACTTGCTAGTTCTTGTATACTCAAACCTAAATCCTTGCTGATTTTTCCGACAAAGGCACCAGGTTTTAATTCTTCAGGAATGGAGTAACGAATCTGCCCGCTAACCAGATTCCACAGACAAAGCAGAAAGATGGATGATATCGCTGATTTCCAAAGCATGCGGGAGACACTTGTTTGTGTCATTGCTTTTGCAGCATAGGTATTCTAAAACCACAAAAATGTTCACGGTTGATTACATTCTGCTCGATATCCGAAGCAATCCATACAATGGTGGAAATAAGTCGAGGAAGAGTGATCGCCTGTGGAGAAGATTCGCTTTGTTCCTGCGCACACCGCCATTACTCTGCTTCTTTTCTCGGGTATTGGGGGATGGGTGGTGGATCACCAGCTGTATTTCACCTCCTTATTGGTAGACAGCGACACAAAGAGTCTCAGCCTATAACTGCACTGAGAATATTAATAAAACTGAACTCCAGTTAAAACGGTAAAGATACACATTAAAAATCCAAATGAATAAGGTAATCTTCAAATGGCATTCCAATGAACTCCGCATATATTTATTCGTAAATAAAAAAAATTTTTGTCTCTCAGCGGGATATAGTTTGCAAAAAAACTCTCAGCATGGTGGCAGGTTTCAAATCCAAAACGCGTTTTCTTAAAAACAGAATACTGAAAGTTATTTACCATATTTAAAAACAAGGCAAGAGTGAGATCCCATCTAAATTTCGGACAGGAACATCGTCATTATTAAGGAGGTCCAATAATAGCCATATAAATTGTAACTTTATTGTTGAATCTTTGTTGAAATTACCCTTACAGTTCTTTAAATTTAAGTCTTAATTCTTTTGCAGAAAATTTAGACACTCTGTTTCCTGTTGAGTTAAGGGAATTGCGAGACTCATAATTCAGTCACAAATTATAGCAATGTCCTGCCTCCTCTAAGTAACGTTTCACAATTAATTTCTTCGATTTTTACCAAGGGTTTTCAAAAAAAACACGTTAATATTATGAATGAAATGTTGCTTATAAAATTTGCTGCAAGAACTTACAGGCTATTACAACTAGAGTTGCTGGAGTAATTCAGTTCAGTCAGAAAGTTAGCATCACGTATTGCAATCATCTTCTCAATTACTTTCAATTTTGGTTTTAGTTTGATTATGGTAAAACAATGGAACATATAAAAATGCACAGTACAACAGAAGGACATGCCTTTCGGCCCAACATATTATTCCAAAGTAAGTGAACGATTCATCGAATGCCCAGCTAAACTCATTCCTTCTGCCTCCATAATTACCATGTTATTCCATATTCTGCGCATTCATATACCTATCTAATAGTCAGTTGAATGCCTCTATTATATTATTACATTATTATTATTATTATTATTATTATTATTATTATTATTATTATTATTATTATTATATTATTATTATGCCATTCCACGCAGCATATTCCAGGCGCCCACTAATCTCAGTGCACATGCTTATTCCACCACTCTCAGTGTACAGACTTATTCCTCACATCTCCTTTGATGCCACTCGCTGTCACTTTACATGCATACATTCTGGTTGTCCCCAAGTCCGGCTGCAAAAGGAGAAGGGTTGACTACAGCGGATAGTACCCAATCCCGTAATAAAATAGAACAACAGAAAAGCCAAACAGAAGCTGCAATGTCCTCGTCCCTGGGAGAGCAATGACCTTCGAATACAGGTTATACCTGGATCTAAATTGAAAGACTGACCCAGGACAGAGGACTGGTGAGCAGCCGCCGGCGTCCTATGCCCCAGTACGGGCGATGGGGCTATGTAAATAGTAAGTCCAGTATTGGACATTTCATTCAGAGGAGAAAGATGGTGCATTTCTCCTCTATCTATGGCTTTCCATTTGTTAAAGCATAATGTCATCATTAAAATATTATTATGTCATCAAGTCATTCTTTCATTTTAATTTCTAAAATATGTGAGACAGATCGTACTTTGAAAATCGGTGTATTTATTTTTTTGCTGGTGGAATAGCTCTATAGCCAATAAGAGAAGAGCCCCCAAAATCATTGAATCCACCTGATGGAGAAAAATGTGTTGATAGTGACAACATTCCGACTATGGTACTGAAAGTTTGTATTCAGGGTATCGCAATGCCTCTGTTCAAGCTGGTTTTATATGTCCGCAATCATGGTACTTGTTGAGAAACAAGGTAAAATATACTTCCAGATATGGTGTGTTTCAAAATATTAGACCTCATTTTTGTAGACGCTGTCTGCTCAATTATTCTGGCCTCCATCCTCAGCAAACAGGCTGAAGTGGAATATATAGCGCATGCCATTGCTTGATTGGACTGTGTCAGAAGCAATCAGCTCCAGTCTTTGTAGTACTTTAGAGTAAACTTCGCTAAAAGGGATAGATTTCAAAATGGAAATTATAGAATGGAAAGTATAGAAGGCAACAATTAGCCATTGAATATTTATTAGTGAAGCCCGAGGCGCAGCAGCGACACTCGCAGGATTCAATATAGCATGTATCTGATCTGTGGAAAAATGATGAAATGGACGTAGTGTAGAAATTTGACTTCTGTAACCCCCAAAATGGTTTGAATTTTGCGTAAAACTGGATAAGCTGTTAGAAAATCAGATAAGGCAAATATAATAAAGGACTGCAATAATCATTTCAATAAACAGCGCCGTCTATTCCACTGAGGAAAGAAATTTGAGTCGAAAAGGACATTTAAGTATCAAGCAATTGAATATGGAGTTTACGACCTGGATGATGAGAACAAAGGGAAATCAATCCTTCATCTAAGAGCTGAAGTCTTGAAAGCCCCATTAACGACATTGCGTGGGGAAACTAGGATTCAGGGAAAATAGATAAATTTTTGGAGTTATGCTACTTTGGGAACAAATGAGACAGAGCAACCGGTACTGAGGCAATCAAACGAGCTCTTTTTAGAAAGCAGAATGGGAGGACACGAGTTCTAGATTGTTGTATATGTAGGTTTGAAATTGTCATTGCATTACTCCATTGGAAGCTTTAGAGTGAGAGGTTAGACACCCTCGATTCTGACCTCTAATGGGTCTCTTCCTAGTCCTAGACAATGAGTAGGCATAACATTAAAACGGAGGGGTGGCATGAATAGATAGTTGCCTACAATTCTCCACACTGTCTGCTGTGAGATGCGAGTACTCGCTTGTTAAACATCCCTATAGATTTCTGCGAAGTGATTCACCGATGAAAAGTTAGATTTATCTGAAATGTCGAAACAAAGAGCGTGTGCATAACTAGATTAATGCAGCTCTACCAATGTTCCATATGTTGATGCTATCCTGGAATGCGTGATCTTAAATTAATACCAACAGCTCAATGTAAAATTTCGTTTCCTTTGGGCCTGACGCATATCGAAAAAAGCAATCAAATGCGTTACAATGCATAGGGATTATCATCATATATAGAAGCTTCTCAACTCTGTGAGGTAGGGCTAGTTCCGGAAGTTCGCAGGAGCTGTAACACCAGCATGATTTCTCTTGACATCATGATTTTCTTTCATGAGTTTCTCCTACTTAGTATGCATTCTGCTTTCAAATTATCTAGAAGTTTATTTGTCTTGCTAAATCAAAATCCAAAAATTCCATATAGTACGTTGAAGGTAATTTCAAAACGTATTGTAGAATGGGGATGATTGTCGTTATTAGTGGATAATGCACTATGGAACTTAAACGTAAACTTCGCTTTTGAATCCTCATTATATGAAAAAATACGCAATAAAGGAAGAACACGTTACATTGTATGCTTGCACAGAAAGGCAGGTCACCATTTACGTTTGTAAGATCAAACCCATGTCACTGAATATCATAAATAAATCTGCAGGAAATCTGCTCATTCCTGCCAAACAGCCCCTCCCTTTTAAATCACGTAACGCCACATGATATCACAGTTTATGATGGGCCATTTTAATATGAATATAATGTCAACACTATACTTAAGTCTTCACATTCCAGCTTTTTATTTTATAGTACAAATTGAGAGTTATTTCAAAAACTATTGCACAAATGTGTTGGCAATATGTCCTAAAGAATCATTGCAACTCCTGGTGAAATAACCTGCCAACCTAAATCAATATATTCATAGTTTTTTTTTAAATTCATTTCCCCGTTGATTTATAAAATGTCAATTACAATGAGCAGATGGAAGGCTATTGCAGAATGTTCTAAATTGCTTCAGATGGAAAACGAATAACTAAGGCAAAATGTAGAAACGACTAATCTGTGACAAAATGATTTGCGGAAATCGCAACTATTACGTGGTTCACGGTCCATTGCTGCTGTTAAGTGTTAAATAATTAATTTCAGCAATGTCTGTACTTTACTGCCAGGATCCTTTACTACATTCCTCGGTGGTACTCTAATAACACGGTGACAATCAGATCTGTTCAGGCTACATCAAAGAGTCGGGATCAGTAACAATACTACCTCTATTGGTCTGTTTATTTTACTCAGCGGATAACCACAAAGATGTGCAATCATTATATCAGGTAATTATAGATTAGCTTAATAATTGTTAAATTTTACAAATATAAAACTAATAAAATGCTGCGAATGCGTAAAGTAATCGGACCATTAGTAGAAGCTAATCAGCTTCTTTGACTTCGCGACATGTTTCTCCATATCAATACTGAGGCTATACCTCTGATTGCAGTACTCACCTGATCTAAGCAGAACTTCCTCTCCTGTGGATGCTCCTGCAGCAGTAATCTGGGTTTATTTCCAGCAATACTTGCCATTTCAGGACTGTATGGGGTGAAGAAGTCGGATGATTCAGGGGCTGACCGAATTTTATAACGGTATGTGTCGGTAAGGGAGACTTTGCTGTGAACCTCAAGCACACTCGGAAGGACGCGGAAATCCGGTATAACGTGAGGGTTAACATTCGAATGCTGACGTTCCAATTCTTTGGTGCAGCAAAAATCAGCAAAGGAGCAAACACCGCCGAGAGCAGCGCTGCTGCCCAGTGGGCAAATTGTGATAACCAAGACGATGATAACCAGTAGCAGAATAAAAGATACTGCTCCCAAACAAATAATTAAATAAAAACTTAATTTCTGAGTTTCTTTTAAATCTTGGCGTGGTTCCTTAAAATCGGGCTGATAGGTTATCCCTTGTTCAATTGCTGTCAAAGTTAAGGTAGTCGAGGCAGATAGAGAGGGGTAACCATTGTCTTTCACCTGGACAATTAATTCTTGAGTGGAGGCGTCGCTATCTTTGAATCTCCGAACACTCTTTATTTCTCCTGAACTTTGTGAAATTATAAAAAGACCTGGATTACTGGTCTGTTTCAGTTGAAAGGAAAGTTGAGCATTCTTACCAGAATCTGCATCGGAAGCAATGATCCTTGTTACCAGATATCCTGGGTCTGCAGATCGGGGCACATGTAAAGTACCATGACGCGTCGCTTTCCAGGACATTATGGTCGGCGGATTATCGTTCTGATCCAAGACAATCACGTGAACAACAGCGGTGCTGGAAAGTGATGACAATCCAGCATCCTGCACTCGAACTTGAAATTGAATACTTTTGATTTGCTCATAATCAAATGACCTTTCCGAGTAAATGCTGCCATTGTTTGAGTTGATATAGAGATATGAAGATGCCGGCATTGATTGAAGGTCGTTCTCTACAATGGAGTAAGACATCTGAGCATTTCGGCCAATATCTAGATCCAGAGCTGTCACCGATCCAATATAACTGCCAGGTACATTGTTTTCCGTCACATAGGCCGTGTAGGTAGGCTGCGTAAAGCGTGGTGCATTATCATTTATATCTGATATATTTACCACAAATGTCCGGTTGGTAAATAATGGTGGGATTCCCCGGTCTTTGCAAGTCACTATTACTTTGTGCTGAGGTGCAATTTCACGGTCTAGTGCAGAATTTGTAATGAGTCTATAAGAATTACGAAAAGAGAATTTTAGGTCAAAAGGGACAGTAGGTGAAATAGAACAGTCGGCATACCCATTGTTGTTGGAATCCTTGTCTGTCACGCTGATCAACGCGATCAAAGTTCCACTCGAAACATCTTCATTGACTGTACTGGAAACCGAAGTTATAGTCAAATTGGGAGCATTGTCATTGACGTCTGTGATATCCACCTGCACGCTGCAATGTGTCATTAGTGGTGGTACATTTCCATCCTTAGCCTCAACATCAAACTCATACACATTTGCTTCCTCGAAATCCAAACCTTCTTTCAGATGTATCACTCCGGTTGTTGGATTAATCGCAAATATTTCAGTTACTCTTGGTTCATTGTAATTGCTGAAAGAATAAATGATTTCTGCATTTTTCCCCACGTCCAAATCAGTTGCTTTTAGCTCAATCAGTAAAGTATTCGGTGGCACGTCTTCCTTTACGCTAACTGTGTACAATAAATTGTCGAAAACGGGAGGATTGTCATTCGTGTCCAAGATAATAATAGTTACATGTGCGGTACCTGATCTCTCTGGTGATCCGCCGTCCAGAGCAGTAAGTAACAAATTGTGCCTCGATTGCGTTTCTCGGTCAAGAATGTTGTCCACTACTAGTTCGGGAACTTTCCATTTTCCACGATTTCGTATATCTAAAACAAAATGCTTATTTGGCGTAAGATGATACGTGGAGACAGAATTATTTACTGCATCTGCGTCATGCGCACGCTCCAACAGAAAGCGAACTCCACGAGTGGTGGTTTCGGTAATTTCTAAGTGAATTTCTTTGCTCGGAAAGATTGGAGAATTATCATTTATGTCTAAAATTTCGATCTCCACACGATACAGTTCCACTGGATTTTCAGTTAAAGCCTCCATGAGTAATGTACAACTATCACGCTGTCCACATAGCTGTTCCCTGTCAATTCTTGCATTCACAAATAAAATCCCATTCATAGGATTTACATCCAAATACCGTTTTGTACCGACTGATACGATTCTAAACTTACGTCTTGATAGCTCCTCTATGCTCAGTCCCAGATCTTTTCCAATTTTTCCCACGAAAGCACCGCGTTCCAGTTCTTCAGGAATGGAGTAACGAATCTGCCCGAAAATCATATTCCACAAACAAAGCAGAAAGATGGATGATGTCGCTGAATGTCTAAGCACATTAAGAATGCCTGTCTCTGCCATTTCAATTCCAGGGTGTATTTTCAAACCTCAGATCCTGTTCTATTTGATGAAATTCTGGTGCACTTCCGAAATGCAATAGTCAGTGTAAGAAATAAGCCGAAAATTGAAAATAATTTGCAACGCTGGTTTTCTGCGTTCGTGCACTCTCCGCCATTATTCAGCTTCTTTTCCCGAGCATTGGGGGATGGGCGGTGGATCACCGGCTGCATTTCACCTCCTTATTGGTAGACAGCGACACAAAGAGTCTCAACCCATAACTGCACTGAGAATATTTACAAAGTGGAACCCAAGTTCCAACAATAAAATTGGAAAATAAAGGTGAAATAAGTCATGCAAATCTGTTAAAACTTTGTACGAGTTATAGAAGTAATTCTTGAATTTGTCTTTCACTCTGACCTGCATTTATCTGACTGACAAGGGATAAGTAAAATTCAAAATGATGTTATACTTACTGTAATTTTCAAATACTAATTAAAATGATGTTTTAAGTCCTTTGTAGATCTAATGAAAGATAATAGAATGTCCCTTAATTTCGTAATTAAAATGTCTCGTTTTACCTCTAGAGTAAAACACACAGTTGCCATTGTTGCACAGTTTTTTGTTGAGGATTTTTACTCATATTTGCTCTTTTCTTCGATTTGTATATTCTTGTCACTATATTTGCTGCTTTTATTCTTCATCTGAATGGATACTTAAAGCAATGATGCAACGTTTACAGTGATAACTAGCTTTGTTGAATTTTGTATCGTACAAGAATATGAAACAAAGAAATTTACGTGATTTTCCATCGCAGTATAGACACATAAAAGATGGCAAATCCTTGAGACGACAATTGATGACAGAATAGCAGATTGTCTTTCACTTTTAAGGTCAGTCAGCTAATCACTGATGGTTATTAATTGGATCGAAATAGCAGAAATATTGTTGTGTTGTCCCTCTTCTATTTTATTCCTAATATAGGACCTCCTTTGATTCTGTTATGGATTAATTTGGTAACTATCCCTGGGCTATTGCAGCCTTTTCAATATTGCATTAATTTCATTAAGGTGAGATACAAGCATGAGACAATTGCAAGAAAGTAATTACACAATCATTTCTAAGTGACAGTATTGGGTATTAACTGTAGGTAGAATAATTTAAAAGAAAATACCAGGAAAACTCAGTGTTTCAAGCAGCATCCGTGAGAAAAATAAATTATGGAGGTTCTGGGTTGATATCCTATATCAGGGTTTTAGAAATAGCTCTGTTACAAGTGATAAAGAAACTTACTCAGATGTTTGAGGGCAGTATATATTTAAATTAAGAAGCAGACCTTATATAAATGCTTCAATTCTCCTTCTTAGGATGCATAAAATAGAATTCAAAATGTAAAATTCTTGCGTTATTTACTAACCACTATCACATTGATCGGCACTATATCTTTCTTTTCTGCAAAACATATGTACCTCATTGGAAAATTTGTATTTGAAATCTGTTCGATGACTTAAGAATTGATATTGTATCCCACAGATGTAAAATATTTGTCTAAGTTCCTGGCTCTGAATTAGACAATACGTTGAAAACAAAATGAAAGCTTATACTTGCATTTCCTTGTTCACATGAGCAATAAACATACGGATGTTAATACTTCCAGCAACTTCAGTCAATGTTCATTCTGAACAAGGAGGCAGGTATTTCCCTAGTTTGCAAGAGTAGTCGCAATCTAGATTTTTAAAGTACGTTTAATTCTGTCATTAATTGCAACATATTTTACCATATTTAAGTGCTTCATTGAATGATGCAATGCCGAACAAGACGATCATTGACAAAATAAAACTGGACGTAAAGGGAGCAAAAGACATCCTACCTTACGAATAAAATCGGGAGGGGGTTATCAATAGATAATATTTCTGTAATTAAATTCTGATTAACTGCTGGCAGAAATGACTGGGATGTCCCTCATAGCTATTAGTGAAAGTCAATCTGCTCTCTGCTGTTTATAGTCTACAGTCGTTTTTACTTATGTAATTTCTTATCTGCTCTTTGAGAACTATACATTTCAGAGATGTTAGGAAAGCATCGTTTATTGCTAGCCTGACAACCAAATTCTGTTAAAATCTGCTATATTGGTACACCTGTTGCTACAGGTTCAGGTTCAGGGGCACCATAAATTTGTTGGCACTGTAGTACAAATTAAACTAAACACTCGATTTCAAGGTTCAAAATATAAGATTTAAGATTGTTGATAGCCATTCCTCAGTCCATGAGTGTCAAGGAGAGCGAAGTGATTTTTACTCCGACTCCAGTGCTGTATAAAAACAGGCACGGAGAACAAAATGAAAAGAACAAAAAAAAACAAAAACAAAACGAAAAGAACACAATAAATATAACCTTAAAAGCAATCTTATAAAGCACTATATAAAACTGCTTGGGTATGGATGAAGGTATATACATAAGAGCAGCTTATATATATATATATATATTATATATATATGTGTATATATGTATATGTATATGTGTATGTATATATATATATATCATAATGATACGTATGTAAGGTGTCGTTAGGTGCAGGTGTATCTGCACATAAAGAGAATGTGACTTGAAATGAAGAAGTGACAAAGTGTCTTATGGCCAAGCAGCTCTGCTAGGTAGCAGAAGGGCATATAAAATCAGAGCAAGACAGTTATTGTCAGTGTGGGTGTGAGGTCCGGACTATACCCGTAAAATAGCAATGCTTAGGGAAATAAAGTGTACTGATGACCTGTGGAGAGGTGTGGCAGGTGTGTATGCTGTGGTGGTGGGTTGGGTTAAGGGTGTGCATAGCGCATAGCGTTTCGCCTGGCGACTTGGGAGAAGTAACTGTTTTTGAATCTGAAATTCCTGGTGTGGGTGCCACTTAGTCTTTTCGCCGATGGGGGTGGGAAGAACAGTCCACAAGCAGGGTTGGTGTGACCCTTCATGTTATCGTTGCCCTTTTACCTGCACCTTTCTGTATAAATGTCGTTTATGTCGGGTAGGCTGCCGGTGCCGTTGATTCGTTTGATAGTTTTAACTGCCGGCAGTAGAGCCCTCCAGTCCGCTGAAAGAATTTTCTGTACGGCATAGCAATGCTGCATGTTAGGATACTCTCAATTACGCATCTGCAGAAAGTCATATAACTGTGCATTTTCCTACTCTCTTAGGTCTCTTCAGAAATTAAAGAAGTTGTTCGCTTTCGTCAGTCTCCAGCATATGTTATAATGCAGCTTGAGTGAAGAAATGTTACAAATACTGCTGCCGATCTAAAAATAAAAAAAAAAGTATGTCGAGAGCAAAGGCAACATTAATGGCAAGTTTCTTCATCGGTATTGTACGAAGTTGTTGTTGGTGTTGAAGCATACATAGACACGCAAAGTAAAAAAAAAAGAAAATGAGATGGGATAAAAGGTATATGTGATGAATTGACAGAAATATCATTCTTTCATTTAAAAAAAATTTCTACGAATGATAAAGGAACAGTGGTACATTTCCATGTCAGGAATGAACTCCACGAAGTTGCATGCTCAGCCCCTAAATCTACTCTCTATATACTTATGACTGTGTGGGCAGATTCTGCTCGAACTGCATTCTATAGGTCTGCAGATGACATGAGTCTCGTGGGCCGCATCTCAAATAACGATCCATCGGAGTAGAGGAAGGAGATAGACAGCTTGATGATATCGTAGCATTACAACAATCTTCCCTTCAATCCCAACAAATAATTGAGCTGTTCATTGACTTTATGGGGGGAGGGGGGTGGCGGTTACGATCCTGTTAATATCTACGATGTGGAAGAGTTGAGAGCTTCATATTCCCAGGTGGGAACAGCACCGATATTATATCCTGGAACAACCACCAAGATGCCAATGCCAGGAAAAATAGTAAATACTTCTACTTCCTCAGGAGGCTAAAGAAATTTGGTATGTTCCGGTAGACCCCTTTGCGCTGTAAGACAAGAGCCGGGAGCCAACAGGAGCTGTGCCATCAGTAAGTTTCCTTTTATTGAATGATCATACAGTTTGAATCAACTTAGAGGCTTATTTGACTTGTCGAAACAAAACCAAAGAGTCCCCTATAATGAGTACCGTACTGGCAAGTTCACAACATGCTGCAGAATGTGCATCATTACCGCTGTTCCATGCCAATTATTCATGAACTTTAAACGTTAAGTTTCATTTGAATCATCATTATATGAAATATAACAACAGTAAAAACATGATTCATATGTTTTTTCAGCAAAGTACGTCATCATTTAAGATCATACCACTGAATATTTAAATAATTCTGTTGGAAAGTTCGCAATGAAAGAGTGTATTACGAAAACATGCAATGTATCAAGAGAACATCTGCAGATCCTGGATATTGAAGCAACACACACAAAATGCTGGAGGAACTCAGCAGCCAAGGCAATATCTACGGAAAAGAGTACAGTCGACGAATCGGGCCAAGGCCCTTCATCAAGTCCTCCTCCAGGGATGCCTACCCTGAAGAAGTTTAAATCTCTCAGTCCCGATGAAGTCTTTTGAACCTATATTAAACCTATCTATATATTCATAATTTTGTATACATCTCTATTCTTCCTTCAATAATCTACTTCCCAAGGAATAAAGTCTTAACCTATTCAATCATTCTTTATAACTCAGATCTTCCAGTCCCGTCGACATCAATGTCAATTTAATAGGTACTTTTTCAACCTTATTTATATGTTTAGGCAGGTGACCAAAACTCTACACCATACTCCAAGATTTCCAGCATCTGCAGAATCTCCTGTGTTTGTGACACAATACCCCAAAGCAGGTCTCACCATCTTATGAAATTTCAACTTAACACCCCATCCCTGCACCCAATGCTTTGCTTTATGAAGGCCAATATACCATATGTTTATTGCACCTCTTGGCGAATACTTTTGCCAAACTATAAGCATCTATTCCTTGCATGTCTCTGCTTATTCTTTTACCACGTTGATGTACAAAACTGTCAGTTACCGTGAACGCAGGGAAAACTATTGCAGAAGGTTCTAAGTTGGTTCGAATGGAAAATGAACAAGAACGAAAAGTCCAAACAATTACTCAATGAGGAAATATACTTTAAAAAATCGAAAAGATTGCCTGTTTCACTGCAGCATTTCGGTTGATGCTTTTAAATACTAAATCATTAACTTCAGCCATATTATACTTCACTGCCATGATCGACTATTGCATTCCACTAAAACCGTGATGAACAAAAACTTTTTCTGTCAAGTCTATATTAAACAGAAGGGATCAGTAACGATATCATCTTCTGCTCGTGCATTTGTTTAATCAACGGATCATAACAGTCTGGAAAGTCTGTTATTTAGGGATTCGCTTTAGAATTCTTAAATGCGACAGATTTGTAAAATAATACAAAAATGGCGGATGTACAAGGCAGTGGGTCAATACGTGGAAGCTCAACTACCTGCCTGCATCATGGACATTTTTTTTTTGATTTAGCATTGATATTTTACGTCATGTTGACATTACTTACCTGATCTGAACAGACCCTCCTCGCCAATGGATATTCCTGCGACGTGTAAGCAGTTTCCTTTCCAGCAATTCTTGCCATTTCTGAACTGTGTGGTGCGAAGTACAAGTCGGATGATTCAGGTGCTGATCGAATTTTATAACGGTAGGTGTCTGTAAAGGATCCTTTTCCGTGAACCTCAAGCATACTGGGAAATATGTGGAAATCTGGTGTACCGTGAAGATTGACAGTAGAACGTTGACATTCCAATTCTTTGGTGCAGCAAAAATCAACGAAGGAGCAAACAACTCCGGAAGCAGCCCTACTGCCCAGTGGGCAAATTGCGATAACCAACACGATGATAACCAGTAGCAGAATAAAAGATGTTGTTCCCAAAGATATTATTAAATAATAACTTAATTTCTGAGTTTCTTTTAAATCTTGACGTGGTTCCTTGAAATCGGGCTGATAGGTTATCTCTTGTTCAATTGCTGTCAAAGTTAAGGTAGTCGAGGCAGAAAGAGCGGGGTAACCTTTGTCTTTCACTTGGATAATTAGTTCTTGCTTGGTGGCGTCGCTGTCTTTGAATCTCCGAGCACTCTTTATTTCTCCTGAACTTTGCGAAATTATAAAAAGACCTGGAATACTGGTCTGTTTCAGTTGAAAGGAAAGTTGAGCATTCTTACCAGAATCTGCATCGGAAGCAATGATCCTTGTTACCAGATAACCTGGGTCTGCAGATCGAGGCATATTTAAAGTACCATTGCTCGTTGTTTTCCAGGACATTATGGTCGGCGGATTATCGTTCTGATCCAAGACAATCACTTGAACAACAGCGGTGCTGGAAAGTGATGGCAATCCAGCATCCTGCACTCGAACTTGAAATCGAACACTTTTGATTTGCTCATAATCAAATGACCTTTCCGAGTAAATGCTGCCATTGTTTGAGTTGATATAGAGATATGAAGATGCCGGCACTGATTGAAGGTCTTCCTCTACAATGGAGTAAGACAATTGAGCATTTCGGCCAATATCTAGATCCAGAGCTGTCACTGATCCAATATAACTGCCAGGTAGATTGTTTTCCGTCACATAGGCCGTGTAGGTAGGCTGCGTAAAGCGTGGTGCATTATCATTTATATCTGATATATTTACCACAATTGTCCGGTTGGTAAATAATGGTGGGAATCCCCGGTCTTTGCAAGTCACTATTACTTTGTGCTGAGGTGTATTTTCACGGTCTAGTGCAGTATTTGTAATGAGTCTATAAGAATTACTGAAGGAGGATTTGAGGTCAAACGGAAGGTTGGGTAATATAGAGCAGTCAGCATATCCATTTTCGTTGGAATCCTTGTCTGTCACGCTGATCAACGCGATCAAAGTTCCACTCGGAACATTTTCACTGACCATACTGGAAACCGAATTTATAGTTAAGTCGGGAGCATTGTCGTTGACATCTCTGATTTCCACTCGCACGTTGCAGTGTGACATTAATGGCGGTATATACCCATCTTTAGCCTCAACATCAATATCATACACATTTGCTTCCTCGAAATCTAAACTTTCCTGTGTATGTATCGCTCCGGTTTTGGAATTAATCGCAAATTTTTCAGTTATGCTTGGCTCATTGTAACTGCTAAAAGAATAACTGATCTCTGCATTCTTATCCACGTCCAAATCAGTTGCGTTTAGCTTAATCAGTAAAGTACCCGATGGCACGTTTTCCCTTATGCTAACAATGTACAAGGACTTGTCGAAAATAGGAGGATTGTCATTCGTGTCCAGGATAATTATAGTTATCTGAGCGGTACCTGATCTTTCTGGGAATCCGCCGTCCAGAGCCGTGAGTAATAAATGGTGCCTCGATTGTGTTTCTCTGTCGAGAATGCTATTCACTACTAATTCTGGTACTTTCCATTTTCCACGATTTTTAACCTCTAAAATGAAATGCTCATTCGGTGTCAGTTGATACGTACGGACCGAGTTATTTACTCCATCTGCATCTTGCGCACGGTCCAACACAAAACGAACTCCACGTGCGGCGGATTCTCTAATTTCTAAGCGGATTTCTTTGTTCGGAAAAATTGGAGAATTATCATTGATATCTAAAATATAGACCTCCACACGGTACTGCTCATTGGGATGTTCTGCCAAAGCTTCCATGAGCAATACACAACTATCACTCTGTCCACATAGCTCTTCCCTGTCAATTCTTGCATTCACAAATAAAATCCCATTCATGCGATTTATATCAAAATACAGTTTTGTGTCATCTGAAACAATCCTAAACTTACGTCTTGATATCTCCTCTGTGCTCAATCCCAGATCTTCTCCGATTTTTCCGACGAAAGCACCGCGTTCCATTTCTTCAGGAATGGAGTAACGAATTTGCCCGGAAACCATATTCCACACACAAAGGAGAAAAATGGATGATGCTGCTGAATGTCTAAGCACACGGAAAATGCTTGTCTCTGTCATTTCAATTCCAGGGTGGATTCTTCAAGCTTCAGAAGTTGTTCTAGTTGATAATTTTCTGGCCCACGTCCGAACTACGATAGCCAGAGTATGAAATAAGATGAAAATTTAAAATGAGTTGCAACGATGGTTTTCTGCGTTCGGTCACAGTCCGCCATTATTCAGCTTCTTTTCCCGTGCATTGGGGGATGGGTGGTGGATCACCAGCTGCACTTCACCTCCTTATTGGTAGACAGCGACACAAAGAGTCTCAGCCCATAATTGCACTGAGAATATTAATAAAGTGGAACCCTATTTCAAACCATAAAATGTTAAGATGATCACAGAAATTTTTACAAATGTGATTATTAGAAATTATTATTGAATAGATTTTCTATTCTGGCCAGCATTTATCTAAGTGAATATGGATAAACAAACATCAAGCTGACATTATTTGCAGCAATATTATAGCAAAATTACTCGCTGCAATTTTGAAATTGTAATTAAAATTATGCCTTACAGCTTTTGCAGTGCTAATGAAAAATAGTAGAATATTCTATAAATCATAATTAAAATGGCTAGTATACTTTTTTTGCGTATTTGAATATATTTTAAAGGTTTTGTGCTGTTTAATCACAAATTTGCTTTGATCATCGAGTTCCTTATTCATATGGCTGTTTTGTTGCTTTGCATCGTAAAATAATATGAAACTTAAATATTTTCCGTGGTTTCCTTTCGTAGAGACACAGGAGACTGGAAATCTGTGAATCGACAATAGATGATAGACTAGCAGATTGTCTTTAACCGATATCAGTTTGGAACAATTCAGATGTCATTAATGGTCCTTAAGTGGATTTGAATTTCAGAAATTTTAATACTTAATGTCTTGTATATTTTATTGCTAAGATAGATAAATCCTGTGATTCCATTTCACCGAGGTTTAATTTGTGTTGCTATTGCAACATGTTCGGTATTGCATTAAGTTCACTAAGGCATAAGGCAATTGCAAAGCAAATATTATACAATCATTTTTAAGTTACATTATTTGCTAGTAACAAAAGGGGAAATAAGCTAGATCTACAAGGGAAAATCAGCGAGTGGAGCAGCATCTATGGGACAAAGGAATAATCGACGTTTCGAGTCGAAAGCCTACATTAGGATTGAAGCAATATTCCTTTTAAAATCCATAAAAAACATTCACACAGGAGTTCGGGGCCCATATTTATCTAAATTAATCACCAGCCCTATAATAAATGCTACACCTCTCTCTCTTAGATACACAAAATGGAATTTAAAATATAAAATTCTCACTAATTCTCATTAATAAATAGATTTCCATTGCATCACATCTATTGCTTTTGCAAAACACGGGTATCTTAATGAAAACAAATTGTATTAGAAACCCGTTCTACGATTTAATAATGGATTTTAAATCGGTGGGGTGTTAAATATTTCAGTAAACTTTAATTAATGAATTGAAAATACGCTGAAAGCAATATGATCATGATATTCCATCTGGGTAGCCCCTAAACTGATGGCACGAAATCGATTTATTTAACCCGGTTATTTCTCCCCCTCCATATTTTCTGTTTTCTTTTCCCTCTTTAACCCTTCTCTTCTCCTCATCTTCTCATCACCACCCTCTGGTGACCAGCCTCTTTCTCTTTCTTCCATGGTCCACTGAACTCTCCTATTAAATTCCTTCTTCTGCAGCCCTTTACCTTTTCCACGTATTACCTCTGACCTTCTCCGTTCACGCCACCCTTCAGCCATATGGTTTCAACTACAATTTACCAGCCTGCATTACTTCCACTCTCCGCACATTCTAATTCTGGTTTCGCCCCCTTCCTTTCCAGCTGTGACGAAGGGCCTCGGCCATAATCATCGACTGTTTATTGTTGTCGAAAGATACTGCAGGACTTTCTGAGCTCCTTCAGTGTGCGTTGCTCTGCATAATCTCTTGCGTTTCTGATAATCTTGAAATTGCATTTCCTTTACATTCATCAACAAGAAGAATTACCGATGTTAGCGTTTCTAGGAACGTCACTCAGTATTCATTCTGTACAAGCGCAGATATTTTCACATTTTGCAAGTGTAGTCACTACCTCGATTTTTGAATGTATGTTTAATTTTGACATTAATTTGAATATATATTAAATTTATCCATAGTTTAGAGCAAAAAAATTGATTTAAATTGATTACTTAATAACACTTTTTTTTTAGACAGATAGCAGTGGGTATATGGAATGCACTGCCAGCGAAAGTGGTAGAGACGGATACAACAGGGTATTCTAAGAAACTCTTAGATAGGTACACTGAGCTTAGGAAAATAGACGGCTATGATCTAGAGCAATTCTAAGCAGCTTCCAGAGTAGGTTGCATGCTCGGTAGAACATTGTGGGCTGAAGGGCCTGTAATGTCCTGTAGATTTCTATTATTCTATGATTCAAGGAATTTTTCATTTGTCTCTGTCTTGTATGTTAACTTCACTAAATAACGCAGGACTCAACAGCTTAGAATGGTACCTCGATTGCTAAAAACTAAACCCGGACGTAAATGAAACAAACGAGTGCCTATCTTGCGAATAAACCAGAAGAGAGACGAAATAATGATGTGCCTGTCATTCAAATCCGATAAATGACGGCCAATGATTACCGGATTGTTCCTAACTGCCATCAATGAAAGTCAATGTATTATTGTCGATATGACAATATATCGTCTTGGTAGTGACGACCGAATCCTGTAAAAACTGAAATATTTGTCCATTTACTGCTGCTATTTTTTTTTGTTCAAAGGCATCGTAATATAGTCATTCTGCACTACAATTTAAACAGGACACAGAGTTGTCCAACTTTAGTGAAGAAATGTAACAAACTCAAGATACTTTGTTGAAATGATAAAAAGCAGACAAAATCAGTTGAAGTAGAAAGCAGGCGACATTCAATGCGAAGTTGTTTATCAGAATATTACGAAGTTATTGTTACTGGTGTTGAGGGAAGCATAGACATGGAAAATTAAGGACTATATTCTGTCTTGCTATTGTTTTAATTTGTTCTACCTCAAAACGTGTAATGATTTTGATGAGTATGTGCAAGCTTATCGCTGTATCTTGTTACATGAGACAATAATAAATTAATAAACCAGAAGGCTTCAGTCTACCTTAGTAAAGCGGTCAACATAATCAAAGACCCCCCTCCCTCAAACATTCTTGATTCTGCCCTCTCCCAATCACTATAGTTTGAACGCTCCTAACAGTAAGCGCAGGTTAAACTTCATTCCGCTGTTATAAGACCATTGAACCGTCCACTGGTATGATTGACTCTTGGCCTCACAATTTATCTAGTCGTAGGCTTAGCCTTATTGTCTGTTTGAACTAGATTTTATCTGTAACTACGGTATTATAGTCTTCGATGTACGGATATGATGAATACATGCAAAACAAAGCTTTTCCCTATACCGCTGTTCATGTGAATATAATAAACCAATTAAATATTGAACCACTTACTATTTTCTAGTAAGTGGCGACCCAGCCTCCGTTCCGTTCTCACCACCATTGCAACCATAGTTGCCACCCAGTGTGATGATGGTGGTGGCTCAGAAATTGTAATGCTATTCAGTATTAAGTGGTTGTATCTTTTCACGATTCTTATAATCTCTATCTGCCACAATCGTGGAGCCAATGTTATCTCTTTTTTTACACACGCTTTAATGTATTTTTAATGTTTTGCTGTGAAAAGCAGTGAATTATAAGCTTGGGGCACTTCATGTTCGATTATTGCGAACAGATTTGAATCAAGTGCTGAAGTAGGAGGAAAACTCCTCCACTTACGGATGAGAGCACATCCAACAATATTCATGAAGCTTGAGACACCTGAGGTAAATTCAAACTGAAACCGACACCCAAAATGCACCGCTTTAAAGCTCTCCAATTCATCAGCAATTCAACCTATACCGTACTGAATACCATCAGTAGTCTGTATAGCAAACGTTTATCGGCTTTCCATCGCCCGTTCCCATTCCGGCCATTAGGTCAAGTGCACAGAGGTCATGGAAATTCCACGACCAGCGTGATTCCCAGTAATTTCCCAATTATTCTGATAAGCACCTATCACACGGTTCATTTGCCGTTGCTCGGTCAAAATCATTGTCCACAGCAAAAGGAATACCTTGTGTACATGAATTTCTTCTATTGTGTGATATGCTTTATGAAAAGTGACAAGGACAATTAGCAACGGAAATAAATGTTTTTTTTTTCGTTTGATAAAGACGTTGCGGGGAAAATTACGGAAAACAAAACAATATCGATTTCAACTATTCAGCAGAATAAATCAACTGTTCAATGAAAAACAATGCCAGGTAACAGAGGATAACAAGGATGGCGCTGATTTTATTTTTACAGTTTCATTTCAATTTTAGGATAACTAAAATACAACTTTACATTTTCAGTTGTACTTAATCATAACTGAAATACGTAACTCAATATGATGATAGGAATATGTTAAATATTGCAGAATAATATTAATTATTACATATTCTTCAATCTCGAAACCTAATTCCATTTCACTTTAAAATATCAGGATAACAAAATGGAGTAAACTATTTCTTAAGGTAATTGAAACATTATTTATTTTTCAAATATTCATTATAGGTTTATTGATGTAAACATATGTTATTGCAATTCACTTCTTTAATTTGCCTCAAATGAAAATCGGATTCATTGAAAATATGTTTGACAAAGATGTTGCCCTTTGCAGCTGTGTATTCACACAATACGTATTTATTTTATGGTGTTTTCTCAAGTGCGCTAATTACTTATCCGACTTTGCCAATGTGGTCACTGCATGCGTTTTCGTAACGTTGGGACAAAGATATTCCGGTATTCATCTCATTATACTGAATCGATGCTGGAATGAAGGTTCCCAAAAATGCACTTACAGGTGGTTGTGCTGCGGAGTGAATCCTGCGGTGGTACGTGTCAAGGGAAACAGCTCTTCCGACCACCAGTACATTCCAGTCATTTTTGGGTCGGATGTTAATTGCATACTAACTCGTGGATTTCGGATTTGGTTTTCATGTTCCGAGTCACAGACACAATAGCACATCGCTAAAAATCTGTTTCTGACATAAGGTGGCCTTCTATTAGTCGGCCAAATTGCGACGTAAAGTGCAATTCTATCGATCGGAAGTAAGAGTGACAACAATCCTAAATAAATGAGGATATTAAACGGTATATCATAATGATACTGTAAAACCTTGCGTGGTTGGTCAAAGTCTGAGCGTATTCCTGCGCTTTGTTCATCAAATGATAGAGTAAAAGTCGCCATAGCTGAAAACATTGGATGGTCACTGTCTCTCGTACGTATAATTATCTTTTGCATGATGGCGTCCGCGTCCTGAAAATAGTGAGCAGCTCGAACTTCTCCAGAATTATGTGAGATTATCAACAGACTAGTATCTATACTATTCAGAATTTGATAGAAAAAACCGTACATTCTGACCAGAATCTGCATCGAATACAATATCCTTGTCGCTAGGAATCCTGGGCTTGCAGATCGAGGAATATCTGTTACGCTGCGGTTCAATGATTCAAGCTTATTTTTATTATATGCTCAATAATAATACGACTCACTGTAACATCGCCGGAGTGCCTTGGAGCTCCATTATTGCGCTTGAATTTCAGACTGAAAGCGTTTAAGATGCTCGTAATCAAATGCCCGTTGCAAATAGATAACGCCAGTTGAGAATCAGTTGAGACATAGGGAGATAATTACGTCCCTTGAACGCCTTTCTGCAGAATAGTGTAAGAGAGCTGGGAGTTCAGGTTGATATCAGAATCGGTGGCAGCCACTCTACCGATTGAACTGCCGGGCGCATTGTTTTCCATTACAGGAATGGTGTATGAAGATATTAGGAAGCTTGGTGCGTTGTCATTAATATCTGCAATATGTATAATGAAAGTTTATTTGGTGGTTAGCGGAGGATATTCGCGGTCCTTGCAATTAACCAAGACATTATATTCAGAAATCTGCTCTCGGTGCAATCTATCATTTGTCACCAACCTGTATGAACTTTTAAAGGATGATTTTAGAGCAAATGGAAGAGTTGGCGATAGGGTCTTTTAAAAGACTTTTGGATAGGTGCAGGGAGTTTAGCAAAATAGAGGGCTATGGGTGACCCTAGCAATTTCCAAGGTAGGGGCATTTTCGGCACAACGTTGTGGGCCGAAAGGCCTGTATTGTGCAGTAGTTTTTCTATGTTTCTATGTGACAATCAACGTGCCCGTTTTCGTGGGAATTCTTGTGTCTCTTACACTGATTAAAGCCTACAATGTTCCAAAGGTCGCATCCTCACGCACAATCTTAGGAACAGGATATAAAGTGAAATTTAGAGACTTATCGTTCACATCCCTGAGGCTTACTTGGACAGTAAATTGTGCAGATAGAGGGGGCAAACCCATATCCTTAGCTTCCACATCAATTTCATAATTTTTTATTTCTTCAAAGCCCGAAATTCCCTTTAATATTAGTTCGCCTGACAGAGGATCAATGGTAAATATTTCCAATACCCTTATTTTATTATAGCCGCTGAGAGAATAAATAATCTTACTATTGGATCCCTTGTCCAACTCTGTTGCATTACGTTTGATCACCAGAGTGCCCGTTGGCACTTTTTCCATTAAACAGTCAACATACAAATCCTGCTAGAATACCGGCGCATTATCATTAGAGTCCAAAATATTGATATTTACATTGGTGGTGCCCGTCCTATGTGGATAGCCACCGTTCAGGGCTGCCAATAACAACCGATGCAGCGATTGTTTCTCCCGATCGATTGCTTTCGCTGGAGTCAGCTGGTAGGTGCGAATGGAATTTTTTACCGACGTCAGGGTCGTGTGCATCAGGTAATATAAGCCGCGTCACGGCAATCGCGAGTTTAGCAATTTCCAAACGTATTTCACTAAGCTGAAATTTGGGAGCATTATCCTTTACATCCCCGTGAAGGGCTAGCAATGCGCTTGCAGCTTGTCCTGGCGAGGGAGGATGGGTGGTGGCTCTCTGGCTATACTAAATCACTTTATTTGTAGACAACGACACAAAGTGTCTCACCCTATAACTACAATGATATCACAATAAATATTGACTTCCACGAAAATATTAATCGAATTAGAGGACAGTAAATAAATTTTAGTTCCTTTAAGTTCCTGGATACTTATCAACTTTACATACTGAAAAGTTGCAAAACCTCTCTTTTTCCAATTATGACAAACGATTTTGGGCAACAGAGTGTAAAATATGCACTGCTCGTACAACCCTAAATTCCATAAAATGGTTAAGCTGAATATCAGCAGCCGTTTCTAAATATATTAATACTTTCAATATGTTTGTGTAGAACACATATTTAAAGAGCTCATAGAAGACATATTATTTCTAATTCCCCATCGCAACATTGAAAAACATGTCCATGTATTAAGCATCACGCAAAACGTTCTCAATTAGCGCATTAATTTTATATACTTAATTAGTTTTGTTAATTGTTGGCTTTTTTCTTGCCAATAGCGCAATCCGTTGAAGGAATGATAATATCTTTTAAAGTTGTGTCTTAAACTGATAAAAAAAATAAACAGTCTAGTGTTTAACCGTACTTGGTCTAGTTCAATTTGACATTTATGCAATGCCAAGTCTCTGGTTTACGAGATAATAACATTAGTGCAAATATGTTGAAGGAACAACAATTTGAGATCACAATATAATATGCCACATTAATGTATCTGCAGTACTAACAACCGGTTGGTAAAATCCAAGATAATTGGATAGAAGGAGCAAAATAAAACGATGTATTGAACGACGATGGACTGCCCTGATTGTCATCTATTAAGTATTGTATTCACTTCCATTTAATTGGACTTCTTTAATTGCATTTCCCTTCCAACTGGATATTTTGCTGTACCTTCGGCCAGCAAAAAATATTTAAGTTTGATCTTAGTATTCTCTCTTACCTTCTTCCTGATGCCAGCCGCGAGAAGAAAGCATATCCCAGGTGATGGGGGTCCCTGATGTTGGATGCAGCTTTTCTGTGACGACGTTCTGTGCAGATCTGCTCGTGCGACAGATGTTTTTTTTGCCGGAAAATCCAGAAGCCATTCCTGTTCTTGTGACAGACAAGTCTCTGAAATAGCCACGATGTCATGGTTCACCTGAACTGATCCGTTGCAAGTTCATCACCCTTCTTCATGATACTACTTGCATTAAAATAATAACATTTCTTCATAGGCAAATGACTGTAATTATGCCCTATCCATTGCCCATCCTTCCCTCCTACTGGCTGTATCCATCTTTACACCAAGTGCTTTAACCACTAACTTGCTACTCTGTTTCCCATCCCACTGCCAGCATACTTAGTTCAAAACCTCCCCAGGAAACACGCCCGCAAGGATATCTGTTTCCCTACCAGAAGCACTCCCTCCCTTGAGTTCAGTACAACGAGGGAGACCAGTGCTAGTCTCTTTTGTACATGTCATACCTTACCTAGAAAAGATCACAGATTTGACACCCTGAATGCCCCGTCCCCGTACACACACCCCAGATATTCAGCCATATATTTAACTGCCATATCATCTTAATCTTGCCCTCATTGTGGGATTTTTATAGATATTTTGAATCAATCTGACCGTGCTGTATTTAACTAACAGCTCAGCCCGGGCAAACTTCACCTTACGCATATATATATAGCTGCAGTAGGTACACTTTTTAATCAAAGAGAAATATGATTGTTTTATTATCTTCAGAAGGAGGTGTATCTGGACCATTGAAGTGTCACTTTCTTTAACAGCCCATTCTTTGTAATTGAAGGTAACTCCTCACAGTGAACTTCAATTTTCCAAGAAGATCGAAAATACGAAAAGAAGCATATAGATTATAAACACATCAGATTCTGGAGATGTGCGGAACTTCCGCCTTTTGCGGCGGAGGGATCGAAGCGCTACTTTAACTTGCTTCCGGTCTCACCGTTGTTGTGGAGGCCACACAGGGAGAATCGGGTGCAGCAGATAACCTCGACAGATTCTCAGCTGAAGTGAAAAGTTTGCTTTGGTCCTTGAATGGTGGTCATAATATAGACTATAAAATGGTGGAGGAACTCAACAGGCCAAGCAGCATGTAGGGAAAGAAAGTATAGTCAACTTTTCGGACCGAAACCTTTCGGCAGGACCAGAGATTAAAAAAAATGCTGAGGAGTAGATTTCAAGGGTTGGAGGAGGCGATAAGTGAAACTTGCAGGGGGAATGGATGAAGCAAAGAGTTAGGAAGTTGATTAATGAAAGAGACAGAAGTCCATGGAAGAAAGAAGAAAGGTGGGGGTGCAGAGAGGGGGTGCAGCACCAGAAGGAAGCGATGGTCGGGCAAGCAGATAACATGAGAGACGGACAAGGGGAAAATGGTGAAGACGGGGGTGGGGGTGGGGCGAAGATGGTGGAGGCATCACTGGAAGTTTGAGAAATCGATTTTCATGCCATCAAGTTGGAGGCTACTCAAATGGAGTATGCGGTGTTGTTCCTCCAACCTAAGTGTGGCCTTATCCTGGCAGTGGAAAAGGCCATGAACGGACATATCAGAATGGGAATGGGAAGTGGAATTAGAATGGATTGCGACTGGGTGATCCCGCTTGTTCTGGTGGACGAAGTGTAGATGTTCAGCCCAGCGGTCTCCCAATCTATGTCGAGTCTCATCAATATACAATATGCCACACCGGGAGCACCAAACACAGTAGATGACCCCAACAGACGCAAGTAAAGTGTCATCTCACCTGGAAGGACTGTTTGGACCCTGAATGGTATTGAGGGAGGACGTATATGGGGCAGGTGAAGCACTTGTTCCGCTTGCAAGGATACGTGTCAGGAGGGAGTTGTCTCTCCTGGCTCTATCCACACTGATATTATGATGCAACATCAATGTGCTTTCTAATAATGTGAGCTAAAGCAAAGGTGAAATGCAAGAGATATCAAAAATACTGAAAATTGTCAACAGGGCCGTATACCCAAGTCGTCAACCTTTATATTAATATATACAGTTTATTTTTCAGGTCATACTTTTATAGGCAATTGAACAAAAAAGTAGAAATGCGGACGAATGTAAACAGAAAGCTCAAGGACGAAGCGAGCTTAAAATATGTATCGGTGGTGAGATGTATACTGTTATTCATTTCTACTTCTTTCGCACTGCAAATGTGCTTCATTCATTAATCCATCCTGTTTCTGGCTGTACTTGTGTCAATGGTGTTGGCACCCGGACAGTATGCTGGCTGCCATGTGACAGGGTCAGGGATGTTTCTGATCGTAACCAGAGTATTTTGGAGAGGGAGGGAGAGCAGCCAGATGACGTTGTACATATTGGTACCAATGGCATAGGAAGGAAACGGAATAAAGTCCTGAACAGAAATGCCAATTAAAATGCTAAGAAGCAGGACCTCCAGGGTAGTAATTTCTGGATTATTAATTGTGACACGTGCTACAGAAGGTAGAAACATGGTGATTTGGCATATAAGTATATGGCTGAGAAGATGGTGCAGGGGCAGGGCTTTGCATGACCCCCTTGCATCTTTGGGATCTCTTCTGATGGAAGCATTATCTGTACAAAAGGAACAGGTTGCATCTGAACACGAGGGGGACCAATATTCTCGCGAGCAGATTTGTTAGAGCAGTTGCAGAGGGTTTAAATTAATTTGGCAGGGGGATGGGAACCGGAGAAAAGGGGCTCAGGAGAGTACGGATGATAAAGGAACAATAATAGCGTGCAGCCAGACTGTCAAGAACGACAGGCAGGTGACAGGACAAAATGGACGCAAGCAGGGTGAATATCAGTGCATTAAAGATGCTGAATCAAATAAGGTAACACATACTGTACTGAAAGTATAATATCGCAATGCTCGGATTATAAGACATAACGTCGATCGTCTTGTTGCACGCTTACAGACGGTTGGGTATGATGTTGTAGCCGTCACTGAATCGTTACTGAAGGATGGTTGTAGTTATGAGTGGAATGTCCAAGGTTTACATTGTACTCGAGGGATAGGAAGGTAGGCAGAGGGCATGCGTGGCTCTGCTGCGAAAGAATGAGATCAAATCCTTAGAAAGATGTGATATCGTATGGGAAGAAACAGAATCCTTATGGATTGAGTTAAGGAACTGCAATGGTAAAACGACCGTGCAGGCCTCCAAACAGCAGCTGAGATGTGGATGACAGGTAACAACGGGAAATAGTAAAGGAGTGTCAAAAGGGCAATATTCCAATAGTCATGTGAAATTTTAACATGTAGATAGATTGGAAAAATCAGGTTGGTAATGGATCCCAAGAGAGTGAGTTTGTTGAATGCCTGGGAGATGGCTTTTCGAGCGATTTGTCGTTGATCCTACTTGGGTATCAACTATACTTCTTTAGGTGTTATGTAGTGAACCAGAGACGATTAGGGAGCGTAAGATGAAGGAACTCTTCGGATCACAATATGATTGAATTCAACTTGAAATTTGTTAGGGAGAAAGTAAAGTCTGACCAAGCAGTATTTCAGTGGATTAAAGGAATAATAGTGGCTTAAGAAAGGGAGTAGCCAAAATAATTGGAATGAGATGTTGGCAGGGATGACAACAGAGCAGCAATGACTTGAGTTTCTGGGGAAAATAAGGTAGGAGCATGTCAGATGTATCCAAAAAAAAAACAAAGAAATACTGAAAAGGTAAATTAGTTCAGCCGTGGTTAGCAAGGTAAGTCAAACCTAATGTAAAAGCGAAAGAGAAGACATATAACAAAGCAAACAATTGTGTGAAGATAACAAATTGGGAAACTTTTGCAAACCGACAGAAAACAACTAAAAGCGTCATTTCAGAGAAAAATGAATTATGAAAGTAAACTAGGAAACAACATCAAATTGAACGAAAAATATTTTTCAAGTATATGAAAAATAAAAGGGAGACGCGAGTGGATATAGGAAAGCTAGAAAATGAGGCTGGAGAGATAATAACCGTGGACAAGGGGATGACAGATGAACTAAATAAGTATTTTGCTTCAGTATTCACTGTGGGCGTCACTAACTGTGTGTCAGGTGTTGAAGGGTGTGTGGGAAGAGGAGTAGGTACAGGGAGAGTGTGCTCAAAAAGCTGAAAGACGGAACACTACATAAGTCACCTGGACCAGATGAACTCTACGCTAGGGTTCTGAAAGAGGCAGCGGTACAGATTGTGGAGGCAGTACTAATGGTCTTTCTAGAATTATTGGGCACTAGCATGGTTTCTGAGGATAGGAAAATTGCAAATGTCACTCCTCTTCGGGAAAGGAGCGAGGCAGCAGAAAGGAAGTTATAAACGAGTTAGCCTGATCTCAGTGGTTGGGAAGATGGTGGAGTTAACTGCTACGGATGAGGTTATGGAGCACTTGGTGACACGGGACAAGTTAGGGCAAAATCAGTATGGTTTCCGACCAGGAAAGTGTTGCCTGACGAACTTGTTGGAATTTTTTGAGGAGATTAGAAACAGGGTAGAGAAAGGGAATGCAGCGAATATTATATTTTTGTATTTTCACAAGGCCTTTGACAAGGTACTTCAGATGAGTTTGCTTATCAGGTTAAGAGCCCATGGTAGTTCAGGAAAGTTACTTGCATGGTTAGAGCATTGGCTGATTGCTAGGAGCCAGCGAGTGAGAATAAAAGTATCCTTTTCTGGTTGTCTGCCAGTGTCTGGTGTCGTTTAACAGGGATTGATTTTGGGACCACTCCTTTTTTGATGTATATAAATGATTTAGATGATAGAATAGATGGCGTTGTTGCTGAGTTTGCAGATAATCCGAAGATTGGTGGAGAGACAGGTAGTTTTGCGGAACCAGGATGGCTGCAGGACAGACAGATCAGGAGAATTGGCAAGAGAGCGGTAAATGAAATACAATGTTGGAAAATGCATGGTCTTCTCCGTTGGTAGAAGAAACAAATGTGCAGGCTATTTTTTTTTTTGAATGGGGAGAAAATCCAAAAATTCGAGATGCAAAGGGACTTGCGAGTCCTTTTGCCGAACACTCTAAACGTCAGTTTGCAGATAGAGTCTGTGAGGAGGAATGCAAATACAATGTTTGTATTCAATTCAAGAAGTGGAGAATAGAAGAGCAGGAATGTGATGCTGAGGCTTTATAAGGCACTAGTGAGGCCTCACTTTGAGTTTTCGGAACAGTTTTGTTCTCGTTATCTCATAAAAGATGTTCTGGCATTGGGGAGGGTACAAATGAGGTTCACAAGGATGTTTCCCAGAATGAAAGGTTAATCATACAAATAACCTTTGATCGCGCTAGAATATAGAAAGATGAGGGAGGATCTCAATGAAACCTTCCGAATTTTGAAGGCTGAGACAGAGTAGACGTGGAAAGGATGTTTCGGATGGTGGGGGATCCCAGGAGAAAAGGGCAAAGCCTCAGGATAGTGAGGCGTCCATTTAAAACAGAGATTCAGAAAAAAAATATCTTTAGCCAGAGTGTAGTGAATTTGTGGAATTTGTTACACAAGGCCATTGTGGAGGACACGTCGCTGGGTGTATTTAATGCGGAGATTGATAGGTTCTTGATTGGCCATGGCATCAAAGTTTAATAAAAGAAGGCTGGTGAGTGGGGCTGAGGATGGGGCGATAACGGGATCAGCCATTATTGAATGCAGGGAAAGAATCTATAGGCCAAATGGCCTAATTGTACTCCGAAATCTTATGGCCATAATGCTTATGCTCTTATGGCGTTGAAGTGTACTTTCTGTCTTCGCTTAGTCACGCGAATTAGTAACTTCATACTTTGCTACATAGATATGGATTAAAATAATAAGTATTTCGGAGGTTTTCTTTCTCCCAATGCTACAAGTAAAATCCTCGAAGAGGACATGGTCATTGTCCTCACGAAGAAACGCTGGAGAAGATTTGGGCAAGTGATGTGATGAGAGGGCAACTCCATCATCAAGCCAGCACTTCATTGGACCCCTGAAAGGCGGTGGAAATGCGAGAGACCAAAGCCAATTTGGCACCGTACCATAGATGACGAAATTTGGACCCGGAACCACACCTGGAACACAACAGAGAAGATGGCCAAGGACAGACAGAGATGGAGGACCTTCACTGCTGCTCCAAACATCCGCAATGTACCAGGCGATATCTAACAAGATAACCTAATTCAATGACTTCTCTCAATAACTATCGTCCAGTAGCACTTACATCTACAGTGATTAAGTGTTTTCAGAGATTGGTGATGAAACATATCAACATGCTTGAGAAGCGACTTAGATCAGCTCCAGTTTGTCTACCAGCACAACAGGTCCAAAGCAAATGCCATCTCAGTGGCTCTTCACTCAACTCTGCAACACTTGTACAACAAAAATACATATATCAGGATGCTCTTTATCAACTGCAGCTCAGCATTCAATACCATCAACCCCTCGAAACTAATCAACTAAGCTCTAGGACCTTGGCCTCGATACCTCCTTGTGCAATTGGCTCCTGGATTTCATCACTTGTAGACAACAGTCAGTTTGAAATGGCAACAACATCTCCCTACAACCTCCGTCAGCACAGGTTCAGCACAAGGCTGTGTGCTTTGCCTCCAACTCCACTAGCTTTACACTTACGACTATGCGATTCAGCACAACTCCACAATATTCAAGTTTGATGATAGCAACACTATCACAGGCCGAATCAAAGGTAGTGATGAATCAGCATATAGGAGGTAGATTGAAAATCTGGCTGAGTGTTGCCTGAACAACAACCTGTCTTTCAATGTCAGCAACACCATGGAGCTGGTTATTGACTTCAGGAGTAGGATACAAGAGGTCTGTGAACCAGTCCTCATCGGAGGATCAGAGACGGAGACGTCAGTAAATTTACATTCCTCGGGACTGTAATTTCGGAGGTCCTGCCCTGGGTCCAGAACGTAATTGCAATTACAAAGAAAGCACAGCAGCACCTTTACTTACTTAGGAGTTTCTGCAGATAGGGCGTGACATCTAAAACTTTGCCAAACTTCTATAGGGATGTATTAGAGAGTATATTGTCCAGCTGCATCACAGCCTGGTATGTAACCGCCAATACCCTTGAATGGAAAATCCAACGAAAAGTATTGAATACGGCCAAGACCATCACCGGTAAAGCCCTCCACGCTATTGAGCACATCTACACGAAACTCTGTCATAGGAAAGCAACATCTAACATCAGGAACCTCGCCGCCCAGGACATGCTCTCTTCCCATTACTGCCATCAGAAAGAAGGCACTGGAGCGTCAGAGCTCACATTCCCTGGTTCAAGATCAGGGATTGGGCCTCTGTCATCAGGCTGTTACATAATATACGAACATAAGAAATAGGTTCAGAAGTGGACCATCTGGCCCGTCGAGCCTGCTCTGCCATTCAATACGATCATGCCTGATCTGGCCATGGACTCATCTCCGCCTACCTGCCTTTTCCCCATAACCCTTAAATCACCTATTATGAAAAAATCCATCCATTTATTGTCTTAAATATATTTATTGAAGTAGCCTCCACTGCTACATTTAGCGAGAAAATTCGACAGATTCACCACCTTTGGGAAAAGCATATCCTCTTCTTCTCCGTCCTAAATCTATTTCCGGGAATCTTGCGGCTATGTCCGCCAGTGCTCATCTCACAGATCAGTGGAAACAGCTTTCTTGCCTCTATGTTATCAATCCATTTCATAATTTTAGATGTTTCTATAAGGCCTTCTCTCATTCTTCGGAATTCCAGCGAGTATAGTCCCAGGCGACTCAATCTCTCCTCATAATCTAACCCCCTCATTTCTGGAATCAATCTGGTGAACCTACTCTGCACCGCTGCCAAAGCCAGTCTATGTTTCCTCAACTAAGAAGACTAGGACTGCACGCAGTACTTCAGGTGCGGCCTCAGTAGTGCATTTTACATTTGCAGCCTAACCTCCCTATTCTTAAATTTAATCACTCTTGCAGTGGAGGTCAACACTACATTTGCCTTCTGGATAGATTGCTGCACTTGCAAACCAACATTCTGTGATTCATGCACAAGCACTCCCAAGTCCCTCTGCACAGCAGAATGCTGCATTTTTTTTTTTACCATTTTAGTAAGAATCTGCTTTTCCATTTTTCATTCCAAAGTGGATGCCCTTTCGTTTCCCGTCATTGTATTTCATCTGCCAGACCCTTGACTACTCACTTAACCTATCTATATCTCTCTGCAGACTCCCCATATCTTCTGCAAAATCTGCTTTTCCACTCTATTTAGTATCACCAGAAAACCTAAATACACTACATTCTCACCCCTCTTCCAGATCATTTAATGTATATCGTGAACAGCTGTGGGCCATGCACTGACCCCTGCGGCATACTACTCACCACTGATTGCCAACCAGAGAAACACCCATGTATCCCAACTCTCTACTTTCTATCTGTTAACCAATCGTCTATCCATGCTAATACATGACCTCCAGCTCTATGTATCCTTATCTTATAGATAAGTCGTTATGTGGCACCTTATCGTACAAAAGGGTTAAGTTCACTGAACTTCACTTGTCCTATCTTTGAAGTGTTCCACATTAATTCACTTTTCAGGTCACTTAATCTCATGTTCTCTATAATTATTGATTATTTAGAGTTTTTATTATTGTTTTCTTTTTGTATTTGCACAGTTTGTTGTCTTTAGCACACTGGTTCAAATGTCAAGTCGTTTACTATTCTATTGTGGATTTAGTGAGTAATCCCGCAAGAAATTGAATCTAAAGCTGTATATGGTGACATATACGTACGTTGACAATAAATTTACTTTGAACTTTGAAAAAAAAAGGTAAGGAGGAGAAGGGGCGTGGGAGTGTCAATGCTAATCAGGAATAGTATCACAACTGCAGAAAAGGACGAATGCGTGGAGAGATCGTCTACTGAGTCAATGTGGGCGAAAATCGAAACAGCAACAAGCAATTGCTGTACTGGGACTATAATTCTGACCCCGAATATTTCATGTTCAAGTTCAGCTTATTGTGATTCAGCCAAAAGAATCAACGTTGCTTCGGGCCAGGATGCACAACACAGTACAAATACAGAACCTATAAAAAGTTTCCACCCTCCCTAAGAAGTTCTCATGTTTTTTTTTTGCAACATTGAACGCCACTGTACTTAATTTGGCTTTTTTTTGACACTGATCAACAGAATGATACCATTGCATGTCACAGTAAAAATAGATCTTTATAAAGTGACCATATTTAATTACAAATAGAATGCTCAAAATAATTAATTGCATTAGTATTCAGCCCCTTTAGTATGAGACTCCAAATTACCACTGGTGCAGCCAATTGATTCTAAAAGTCATATAATTAGTTAAATGAAGATAAGCGTGTGTAGTCAAGGTTTTTGAAGTCATTGTAGTAAAAATACTACTGCTGGTGGCTGGTGAGTCAGTATCCTGGTAAAAACTACACCATGAAGACAAAATAACATTTCAAACAACTCTGCGAAATGGTTATTGAAACGTATGTCAGGATATGGATACCAGGAAATTTCCACGTTACTGAATATTCCTTGAATTACAGTTAAGTGAATCATTAAGAAATGCAAAGAACATGGCCACAGCTGTAAATCTCACAAGAGCAGGCTATCCTCGAAAACTGAGTGACCGTGCAAGAAGGGGACTAGTGAGAGAGGCCATAAAGAGAACTGTGACAAATCTGGAAGAGTTACATGCTTCAGTGGCTGAGAAGGGAGAGACTGCGTACACAATACAGGTTGCCACAAAGCTTCACCAGTCGTTGTTAATGGGACACTGGCAAAGGGAAAGCCACTGTTGAAAAAAAACCTCACATGAAATCTCGGCTAGAGTTTGCCAGAAGGCATGTGGGTGACTCTGAAGTTAACTGCAAGAAGGGTCTATGGTCTGATGAAACCAAAATTGAGCTTTTGGCCATCAGACTACACGCTATGTTTGGCGTTCGTCAAACACCACACATCATAAAAACACACCATCCCTATCCTGAAGCATAGTGGTGTCTGCCTCATGCTGCAGGGATGCTACACTGCAGCAGGCCCTGAAAAGCTTGTGAAGATAAAATGAATGCAGCAAAATACAGGGAAATCGTGGAGGTAATCCTGATGCATCTGCAACAGAACTGCAACTTCGGAGAAGATTTGTTTTCCAGCAAGACAATGATTCTAAGCATAAAGCTAAAGCTACACAGCAATGGCTTAAAAACAACAAAGTTAAAGTCCTGCATTGGCCAAAACAGTGTCCAGACCTGAATCCCATTGAGAGCTTGTGGCTGGACTTGAAAAGGGCTTGTAACCTGAGAGAACTTGAACAGTTTTGCAAAGAAGAATGGGGATGAATTGCAGGGTCCAGACGTGCAAAGGTGATAGAGACCTATACACATAGCTGTAATTGCTGCCAAAGGTTCATCTACTAGCATCGATAAAATACTGTCTTTTTTTTTGGAGGGGGGTGGTTAATCATGCAACCAATTATGTTCTTTGATAATAGAAATAACTTTAGACCGATTTGTAGAAATCTGTCCTCACTTTGACACAAAAGAGTCCTTCGGGGCGATCTGTGTCTAAAAAGTCAAATTAATTCCATCATGAACCAGTATTGTAAAAGAATATAATTTAAAATCTTCCAAGAGGGGTTGAATATTTTTTATAGGCACTGTAACTCACACACACACATAACTCATAAACTAATATTACCACAAATAAAGTAAAAATAATGAAGTGCATTTATGACACGTTAAAAGTAAAAGCTATTGGCACATTATGAAAATCGAAACACGGAGAAGGCAAATTTTGGAAAGTGTAAATATAACAGTATTATTGCCATGGATGGCATCAGCTTCGTCATGATTGATTTGCAGAGTCTTAGTCCAAGTGTTTTAAATGGAACGGAATTTGTCAGGTGTGTTCAGAAACGATCCCTGACACTATATGTGGGCAGACCGACTGGAGGAACGACAATACTGGATATAGCATTCGGCCATGAACCTGGTCAGCTGACAGATCTCTCGATGGGTAAGCATGTCGAAGACGGTGATCACAACCTTGACTTTTGCCATTGCCTTTGACAAGGATAGGAGCAGTCAGTATGGGAAAGTACCTGGGGAAGGGTTAATTATGACGCTATTACGGTTAATAAGTGTAACTTGGAAATAGATGTTCTCAGCGAAATGTACAACGAAAATGTTTAGGTAGCATAAGGAGCACTTCCATGGGATTCAGAATAGGTCTGCCCCATGAGTCAGGGTAGGGCCGTTGGCTGAATGTCGCATGGTTGACAAGCAATATGCAACATGTAGTTAAGTGGAAGAAAGAAGCTTGCTTACACTTTAAGCAGCAAAATGCAGGCATTTTTATCCATAATTATAAAGTATCGAGAAAGAAGCTTAAGAACGGGACACGAGGCCTTGGCAAGTGAGATTAAGGAAAAACCCAAAGCGTTCTACATGATTGAAATTCGTAACGTATTGGACAGCGAGAGAAAGTGAAGGAGAAATTGAAGGATTTGTGGGCTAAATGTAGTTGTTCGCAGAAATTATCCCAGGAATGAAAGGGTTAACATATGAGGAGCATTTAATGTCTCTGGGCTTTTCTCTTCATCCTCCCCTCCCACATCCACCTAGCTGTCACCTCACATGGCTTCCACTATTATCTTCGAGCTTGAAATCCTCCCAAACATCCCACTATGTTTTAATTCTGGGTACTAACCCCTTACGTTCCATCCATAAAGAAAGTTTTCTGTCCGAAATATCGAACTTTCTAATATTTTGCAAACATGCTGCTAGACATGCTGAATTCCTTCAACATTCAGTATGTGTTACTCTGGAGTTCCCTCAGCTTCTAAATCGGTTGTGTGCATAGAATGCTGAGATGCCAAGATAGAAGCGACATCTATCGCCCTTTTCCCAGGGAGGAAATAGATAATACATGGTGAAATAATTTTAGTTTCTTTGGGAGGTGTCTCGAGGTTGAGCCGGTGGATGTCAGAGAAAATGATAGGTTTGTTGAACGCGTTTCGAAAGGTAATGGTGGAAGCAGGTACTTAAGAGATTCTTAGATAGGCATAAGGATGAAAAACATGGAGGTCTATGAGGGGAAATGGGTTTGATTGATCCCGGAGTAGCTTAAATGTTCGGGACAAAATCATGAACTAATTGGCTTCTGTTGTGCTATACTCTTTTATGTTGTATCAGCTCTCTGACAATCTTTTTTTTCAGGAACAAAATCCCCTTCTAGAGATTTGCTTCGATGCACTGCAGACGCATACCCGAGATGATCCAGAATCGACGTCTTGTCAACTTATTACGGTTCCAGACCGAAATGGTTAGCCAAACGAACAAATGACAGGGAATCGAATAACAACCTTTGAAGAACTGTCGTACGAGCTTAGAAAAAAAAGACAAAATATGCCAACCTTAAAAAAAAAGACTTCAGAAGGACAAAAATGATACTCTTGCAGCAGGGTGAGCTGCCTCAACGACTATTGCCCAGTGGGATTCAAATAGATAGTGATAGGTTGCTCTGAGAGGTTTGTTATGTCTAGAATCAATTCCCGAGCAAGCAAAGGTTCAGAGTTCAAAGGATTAAACATACATTTATTATTAAAGTATGTAGGCAGCATACAACCTTGAAATTCATTTTTTGTACAGGCAGCCACGAAACGAAGAAAACCAATGAATCCTGAAACCATACCGACTTTGTCCTATCTTGTCTAGTGTCACCAAGTGCTCCATAACTTCATCCTTAACAATTGACTTCAACCTCTACCCACCCACTGAGGTGGTCTATAGTTTCCGTTCTGATGACCCTTCCTCCGTTCTTAAAATGTGGCATGACACTTGAACATTTCCAGTCCTCTGGCACCATGCTAGAGTCCAACGATTTCAGCAAGATCATTGGGCTGAAGGGGCCACAGCACAGGCTCTGAAGAAGCTGCAAAAATGTTCTAACTCAGTGAGCTCCAGTATGGACAATAACCCTGTCAGCACCGAAGACATCTTCAGAAGGCGATACCCAAAAAGGCAGCATCCATTAATAAGAACCCCTATCAGGCAGGCGTGGCCCTATTCTCATCGCTACCTTAAAGCAGCAGGTGCAGCAGACTGATGATACATCTTTCAGGAAGAGCTTCTTTCCCCTCGCCACTATATTTCTCAATTCATACTGAACCCATGTACACTCCTTGACTATTTTTTCCTTTGTTCTTCTGTTTTGCGCTACCAAGTTAATTTATTTATATATGTATATATATATTTGCTATTTCGTTATATAGTTTAAAATATTTTGTATTGCAATGAACTGCCTCAAAACAAGAAATTTCACGACATTTGCCAGTGATATTAGCATAGATTCTGATACTATACTTATTAATCACCTTCAACTGTTCTTCGTCAGTTATTACTGCACATTGAAACATACGGAAACTACGCTCATGATATCTACTCAGTGATAATATACTGTATATATTTTAAGCCGTTCCCTTGACTTTCCTTCTTAATGATGTAACACACACAAAATGATCGAGGAACTTAGCAGGCCAGGCAGCATCTATGTAAATGAGTAGCCAGTCATCAAGACTGAAAAGAAGGGGAAAAGCCAGAGTAAGAAGGTAGGGAGAGTAGAGGAAGAAAATTCAAAGTAGCAGGTGAAATCGGGAGAGGGGGTAGAGTGTAACTTAAAACATTGGGATGTTGATTGGTGAAAGAGATAATGGGCTGGAGAAGGGGGAATCTGGTAGGAGAAGACATAAGGGCATGGAAGAAATAAAAGGGGTAGGAGCACCCTCTAAGTGACGCCTGGAAGGACTGATTGGGACCCTGAATGGTAGTCAGGTAGGAGGTGAAAGGGCAGGGGTGCCACTTGTTCCGTTTGCAAGGATACCAGTAGGGAGTGACAAGTGGCCAAGCAAGTCGCATAAGGAGTGATCCCTGCGGAAAGTGGAATCTGCGGGGAAGGGAAAGATGGCCTTGGTGGTTAGAAGTGGCGCAAAATACAGTGAATTATGTGTTGCAAGGAAGAGGCTGAGGACGAACCCAAGTGCAGGACACAGGCGCGGAGGCAGAGTCTTGAGGCGTTAGCACCGTCGCGAACGGGGAACCGGTATCCAGGAGAGTCTTTACAGAGACAAGGTTTACGTAGAGTATCCAGGAAATGATGCGGAGCTTAGAACTGACAGTCCTAAGGAATCAGGAAACGAGGTTTGCTCACACTAGAGTGGACCAACGAACTGGCACAGCATCGCTGTATCGCCCGAGTTTTATCCTATGTTCGGTAATGGGAACCGGGTGTGTGGTAATTAATGGGACTAGCAATCATTGGGAATCAGCCGACAGGAATTAAGGCACAATCAATGAGATAATGGCAATATGGGGAATTGTTCATTCGGGACCATGACAGTACCCTGCCCTCAACGGGAGCCTCTAGACGAATCTCCAGGCTTGTCTGGATGGTCCCGATGGAAATCTTGGATGTGGGAAGGGTACACGATGAAGGAGCTCGGAACACAGGAACGCTCCTCTGGGCCGTACGCTTCCCAATCGACCAAGTATTGGAGGCCACTACTCCGACGGCGCACATTCAGTAACCGTCGGACTGTGTATGCCGGATGGTCGTCGTTGATTCGGGCGGGTGGAGGGGTTTCGGTCGGAGGTCACAAGGGGCTGACGGAAACGGGTTTTATTTGGGCAACATGAAATGTAGGGTGGATGCGCATAGACCTAGGCAGTTTAAGTCGAACTGCTGTGTGTTTGATGGTACTTTTGACCTCGAGAGGTCCCAGAAGGCGAGGGGCGAGTTTCTTAGGCTCGTTTTTGAGTGCGATGTCCTTGGATGACAGCCACACCTTCTGCCCAGGTCACGACTCAGGTGACGGAGTCCGATGGCGATCAGTAATGCTCCGGTTGCGATCGGTTGATCGGAGCAGGGCCGTACGTGCGTCTTCCCAAACCTTGCGCACCAATCGATAAGGGCCTGAACCGAAGGCACCGCAGTCTCGTCTTCTTGAACGTTAAATAGCATTCAAAAGGCGATCTTCCGGTGTCAGTACTAACCAGATAGTTGTGGCGTACTCTACCCACGCGAGGCGGCCACTCCAGGTAGACGGGTTGTTGACTGTAATGCAGCGTATGATTAGGGCTTCAAAAACAGCGGGGGCATTGGTGAGGCCACATGTCATGACCAAGTATTAGAAGTGTCTTAATGGTGCATTAAATGTCGTCTTTCACTCGTCTCCCTCTCTTATCCTGACTAGATGGCAGGCGCTACGAAGGAATAACTTTGAGAGGATGGTGGCTCCGTGAAGTGGTTCAAATGCCGAGTTAATGAAGGGTAGAGGGTACTTGTTTCTGACAGTTATGCTGTTTAGGCCTCGGTAATCAATACAGGGACGAGGCGACCAATCCTTTTTCTCTACAAAGAGGAAACCGGAAGCCCACTGGCGAAGATGGGGGTTGAATAATGTCCGCAGCGAGAGATTCACTAATGTATTTCTCCTGTCTCTCAGGTCGGGACAACTTACACGACGGAAGAATACTGTTCCCGAAACGTGCGGGCGTGTGTCTCCTTGCTCCTATACCTCTCTCTTGATGGTAGCAAGGAGAAGAGGCATGTCCTGCTTGATGGGGGTCATTAATGATCGATGTTGCCTTCATAAGGCATCACTTTTTGAAGGTGTTTGGATTCTGCGGAGACAAATGACCATGATGGAGCTGAATGAGTTTTCAACAAGCTGCGACTTTTTATGATCTTGTGCAGTGGCCCTTCCTGAACAGAAGGCGATCCAACTAGTTAGAATGCTCATCATGGTAATTTCTCTCAATCGAGCTACACGTCCTCCTTTGTAATCTGTATACTGTTCATCAGCTCACTACTGTTTTGCTTCAGTTCTACAATTTGTGCGTTCGTCTCTACAGTAAATACAGAAGAGAAAAAGTGCAATATCTGCATCTTTTCCGGCCGATGCATAGATTACCACGCTGACCATAAAGTAGATCAACCTTTGTCCCTGGTTATCCTTCAGTTTTGAATATATCTATTGAAGTCCTTGCAGTTGTCTTCTCGCCTGTTACAGCAAACTCATTCTTTCTTTTAGCCCTCCGAATACCCCTCTTCCTGGTCTCTTTCATTTTCTATACCTCTCAAGCGTCTCATTTTGCTGCTACCTGCCTAATGCTGTTGTAAAAGTCCTTCATCTGCTTCACCAGGGCCTCAATACCGTTCTAAAACAAAAGCTCTTTAATCCTCTCAGCCTACTCTTGTATTCTAACAGCAAGGTGCAAACTTTGTGCTCTCAATAGTTCATGTTTGCAAGTCTCCTACTTACCAACGATCCTTGGCCGGAAGACAATCCTGTCCTAATTCACACCTGTCACAATTTCTGATGCGATTGAAATTCGACGCTCTCCAATCTAGAATCTCCATAAATATTTAAAATTGTCGTGATCCCGACCGAACAGCGGCAGGCCTCCAGGTTACGGCGCTCCAATTCTCCGCAACATGGTTAGTTCCCCCTCTTCCTTTAAGACTCAAACTTCAATTATTCCTTCCTTGAAAGTTTGCACTTAAAGGCCTCGTGTTGAGCACACAGTGCTGAAATGCAGGAGTTCCATTTCTAGTACTGCTGCATCTGATTTTGCCTTTCGATTTCTTTTATGTATTCGTGTTTATTTCACATCCAGACCTTACACTGCGCTTGAGCTCACCAAAAGCCGTAGCTCTCTCGTTTGCAGCACAATTGAATTATCATTAAGCCAAAAGAATGTACGCGAACCGCATTGGCATACGAGGAAGCAAGTGTAGGCTGACACGACCACATCCTTCAGGAGATCCTTATCTCTTTCCAGAAACTCTCTGACTCCAGTAGGTCGCATTCGAGTTCGGCCAGATCATTTGCCAGATCCGGGAGTGTTCAAGTTAGTGAATCCGTCAAGTCCCGTGAGAAATCGCTGCACTTAACGGCACCCGAGCGGTGTGACTATAACCTCGAAGTATGCAGAGGATTCATGGTACTATGGTCCTTGGCTTTCGAGGTACAGACATCCACGTTCCCTTCGGAACGCAGTAAGGAGCCGATGTCATCGCTCACCCTACTGCAAGAACTCTTACCTGGGCCACAACACTACGGAAGAACGGTTCACCCGTTAGTGCAGACCTCTGTTTAGAGACTTTGAGGAGGATATTCCATAACCCCACCGGAGGACCTGGGTCTGTAATCAAGCTTCGCAATTTGCGCTAGGGGAATTGAGCTAGGACTCCTCCTTGAACACCGCCTATCCCAACCTCCGAGGAACCGATGCAAATTGACCGTCCACGCACTCTCGAGCCGAAAGAGAGAAAAGAAAGAAGGAGTTGTGCTGCATTTCATGTGGAGAGTCTGTGCACTTTCGGACTTCATATTCCTACCTGCGGGCAATTCTCGGGACAATCCAGAGTAGGGGGATCTGTTTCGGTTGCTAACCTCACTCTAAGTTCAAATTCCTCCGGAGGGGTGCTCCCGTTGGCGTTTTCATGATGAGACCAAAAGTATTCCATAGACACCTGTATTGACTTAGGTGCATTTGGAGTTGTCTGGATCTTGAAATAGCCAGAAGATTAAAACTCCCATTTTCGCTTCTCAACCAGCGGCTCTTTGCCCCGGCCGTGTACAGACTTTTGGTGTCGAGGAGATATCCACAAGACATTCCCGCTCAGAATCAGTTTTATTATCACCGGCATGTGACGCGAAATTTGTTAACTTAGCAGCAGCTGTTCAATGCAATATATAATCTAGCAGAGAGTGAAAAAATAATAAGAAATAAAATAAAACAATAAATAAACAAGTAAAACAATTACATATATTGAATATTATTTTAATGTGCAGAAACAGAAATACTGTATATTAAAAAAAAAGTGAGGTAGTGTCCAAGGTTCAATGTCTAGTTACGAATCGGATGGCAGAGGGGAAGAAGCTGTTCCTGAATCACTGAGTGTGTGCCTTCAGGATACTGTATCTCCTACCTGATGGTATCAAAGTGAAAAGGGCATGCCCTAAGTGCTGGAGGTCCTTAATAATGGATGCTGCCTTTCCGAGACACCGCTCCCTAAAGATGTTCTGGATACTCTGTACGCTAATGCCCAAGATGGAGCTGACTAGATTTACAAACTTCTGCAGCTTCTTTTGGTCCTGTGCAGTAGCCCCTGCATGCCAAAGAGTGATGCAGTCAGTCAGTTTATCCTAACACTGGATAAACAGGGGGCTCTAGGGGGAGAGAAGCTAACTACGATTCAAATCACCAAGGAAATGGTACTTGATAAATTAATGGGACTGAAGGTGGATAAATCCCCTGGACCGGATGGCTTGCATCCTAGGGTCTTAAGGGAAGTGGCGGTCGGGATTGTGGATGCATTAGTGATAATTTTTCAAAACTCGCTGGACTCGGCAAATGGTCCCGGCAGATTGGAAAAATGCTAATGTAACTCCTTTATTTAAAAAGGGCAATAGACAGAAGGCTGGGAATTATAGGCCAGTTAGCCTAACATCTGTGGTTGGCAAAATGTTGGAATCGATAATTAAGGAAACAGTATCAGGGCATTTGGATAAACATAGGTTAATAGGACAAAGTCAGCATGGCTTTACAAAAGGGAAGTCATGTCTGACAAATTTGTTGGAGTTCTTTGAGGACATATCATATAGGGTAGATAAAGGGGAACCAGTGGATGTGGTGTATTTGGACTTCCAAAAGGCATTTGACAAGGTGCCACACCAAAGATTATTACTTAAAGTAAAAAAAAAATCATGGGATTGGGGAGAATATTCTGGCATGGGTGGAGGATTGGCTTTCTAACAGAAAACAGAGAGTTGGGATAAATGGTTTATTCTCAGACTGGCAGTTGGTGACTAGTGGTGTTCCGCAGGGGTCGGTGTTGGGACCCCAACTCTTTACAATCTATATTAATGATTTGGAGAAAGGGACTAAGTGCAACGTATCGAAGTTTGCTGATGACACAAAGATGGGAGGGAGTGTAATGAGTGCGGAGGACATTGAAACCCTGCAGGGGGACATAGATAGGCTGAGTGATTGGGCAGACATTTGGCAGATGAAATATAATACTGAGAAGTGTGAGGTCTTGCACTTTGGCAGGAAAAATAATAGAGCAAGTTATTATCTAAATGGAGAGAAACTGGAAAGTACTTCTGTGCAAAGGGATCTGGGGGTCCTGGTGCAGGAAACACAAAAAGTTAGTATGCAAGTGCAGCAGGTGGTCAAGAAGGCCAATGGAATGCTGGCTTTTATTGCCTTTTATTGCTAGGGGGATGGAGCATAAGAACAGGGAGGTCTTACTGCAGTTGTACCGGGTATTGGTGAGACCACACCTGGAGTACTGCGTGCAGTTCTGGTGTCCATATTTAAGAAATGACATACTGGCTCTCGAGGCAGTGCAGAGAAGGTTCACTAGGTTAATTCCGGGGATGGGTGGGTTGATGTATGATGAGAGGTTGAGTAGATTGGGACTCTACTCATTGGAGTTCCGAAGAATGAGAGGCGATCTTAATGAAACATATAAGATTGAGAAGGGGCTTGATCGGGTGGATGCGGGGAGAATGTTCCCAATGATGGGTGAAACTAGGACTAGGGGGCATAATCTTAAAATAAGGGGATGTCGTTCCAGGACTGAGATGCGGAGAAATTTCTTCACTCAGAGGGTAGTGGGGCTGTGGAATTTACTGCCCCAGAGAGCTGTGGAAGCTACTACACTCAATAAATTCAAAACGGAGATAGACATTTTCCTGGATAAAAATGGCATTAGGGGATACGGTGAGCGAGCAGGTAAGTGGACATTAGGTTAGGTTTAGATCAGCCATGTGATATCCTGGACCAGTTTTCGATAGCCTGGATGGGTCGGAGAGGAATTTTCCAGATTTTTTCTCCTCAATTGGCAACTCGGTTTTTTTCCCCGGGTGATCACATGGGTTTGGGCGGGATGAATAATAAAATAAAATGGGCGGCATGGTGCCCTGTTGGTTGGCACTGTTGCCTTGTGGGATTCGGTGAAAACTAGAGTTAAGATTGGATCAGCCATGATCTTGTTGAATGGCGGAGCAGGCTTGAGGGGCCGATTGGCCTACTCCTGCTCCTATCTCTTATGTTCTTATGTTCTTATGCTCTCCACGGTACAGCTATAGAAGTTTTTGAGTGTATTTGTTAACATGCCAGATCTCTTCAAACTCTTGATAAAGTATAGCCAGTGTCGTGCTTTCTTTATGACTACATCAATATAGTTGGCCCAGGCTACATCCTCAGAGAGCTTGACGCCCAGGGACTTGAAGCTGCTCATTCTCTCCACTTCTGATCCCTCTATGAGGATTGGAACGTGTTCCTTCCTCTTACGCTTCCTGAAGCCCACAATCAGCTTTTTCGTCTTACCAACGTTGAGTGTCAGGTTGTCTATGTGGTAGCATTCCACTAGTTGCCATATCTCACACCTGCACGCCCTGTCGTCACCACCGGAGGTTCTACCAACTATGGTTGCATCGTCAGCAAATTTGTAGATGGCATTTGAGCTATGCCTAGCCAGTGTGGAAACAATCCAGCTCCATGTCATTCCGGGTCATCCCTGGCTGTCATCCCACAACCGGAGACTCAACTGTACTATTGGAGCTCGTCTAGGCTGCACAAACACGAAAAATACCACCAAAAGGGGCCCAAGACTCTTTCCGAGTTATCCATCGAAATACCCCTTGAGTTTACTTCTGCAACGATTTCAGTGATGACTTCCGAGACGGCTTCCAAGATTACTTCTGAAAAAAAAAACTTCCCAGAATATCTCCGACCCGCCTCCCGGATTAGTTAGCAAACATGAGGAAATCTGCGGATGCTGGAAATTCAAACAACACACACAAAATGCTGGTGGAACACAGCAGGCCAGGCAGCATCTATAAGGAGAAGTACTATCGACGTTTCGGGCCGAGACCCTTCGTCAGGACTAACTGAAAGGAAAGATGGTAAGATTTCCTTTCAGTTAGTCTTGAGGAAGGGTCTCGGCCCGAAACGTCGATAGTGCTTCTCCTTATAGATGCTGCCTGGCCTGCTGTGTTCCAACAGCATTTTGTGTGTGTTGTCCCGGATTAGTTGTTGAATTTTCACCTATAGCCCAAATTCATCTGATTTGTCTTGAGTACAGTACCTCGAAAATATTCAGATCTCTGGATGTCTTCAGTAAGAAAAAGACCACCAGTGTACAAACTCTCAAGGACTACGACTGTGCTACGGATCTGCTGTTGTGTATTTGTCCTGCTGGGGGATCGCTTTACTCTATATCAGCTTCAGAGAGAAAAGGCCATGGAGGACTACGTCCCTCTGGAGTTCTGGGCTGTGGATATTTTCAACCGCCCTCATCTCACACTGCTTTTCTTCATCGCCAAGAAGGATAGTGGACTAAGGCCCCACATTGTCTATGGGGTGCTAAATAAAATAACTGAGAAAAAACTGGTACCCCTTCACTCTCATGAACATGGCTATTGACTTATCCAGGGAGCTACAACATTTACCAAATTGGACCTCTGTACCGTCTAAATCTAATTTTCATTCGTGAGGGCAACGAATGGAAAACATCATTCAACACAGCTACAGGACACTACGAATACTGGTCATGCATTTTGGGTCGTCAGACGCTCCAGCGGTTTGTCAATCCTTCATCAATGACATGCCCTAGGATATGCTATACCGTTAGCTTTGTCTAGCTAGACCAGGGGTTAACAACTTGCGGTCCACCGACACCTTGCTTAATGTTATTGGTACATGACATAGAAAAGCTTGGGAACTCCTGACGTAGACTACATGCTCATTTTCTCCCGCTCCACACAAGAACACATCCATTATGTTCTGCAGATTCTACAACGGCTTCTCGGGAATCAACCAATCGACAAACACCAGAAAAGCAAATTCCATGTATTAACAATTAGCTTTCTTTTCTGTTGTCTACTAACAAGTAAACCCTGAAGCCGCAAATAGAGCCGCAACCTACCTCCGTGAAACAACTCCAGCGGTTTCTAGGTTTTGTCAACATTTACAAGTGGTTCATCTTCAGTTCAGTGATGAATATTGACGCGTCACTGTTACGTACCCGTGGGTATCTGATACTTGTCACGTGACAGTGGTGTTGAAGCTATACTGGACTTAAGGTAGTGGTCTTGTGATGGTGGAGTGACGTCATTTCCCCCGCCAGTAGAGGTCATGTGACAGGTTTTTTTTTTACAGGGTATAAAAGGAGGACCCCTCCCTGTGAGGAGGGGCAGCTCGTGGCTGGATTTGCCAGTTTGACTCCATGCCACTGCGTGGTCCAATATTATGACGCAGTTTGGTTGAAAGGTGGAGTTTTATTTAATGCCTAAAGTTTAAAAGGTCATTGCCGACAGTTTCTTTATAATACTGCCAGTTTAAAATCAGTGGAGAGAGAAGAACGGAGTTCGGGAGCTAAAAGATCCAGGAAAGTCGATTTTGACGGTGAAACAGGTTCGACCTTGTTTGATCCTCATTCGGAAGGAATTCGTTGGCTGTGCTCGTGTTAACCCCTGTGAATAGCAGAAAGGGTTGGGTACAGTTTTGTAAAGGAAAGGTCAGTGCCTTTAAGCCATTTCATTTTCATCTTCGTAAATTCTCCGGGAAAAGTATAGTTCGACTTGGAACCGCAACAACACGACGTAAAAGAGAATTTAAATCGTCTAAAAAGTCTCTCCTTTAATGGAGTGTTAGCATTTTGAACTTTTGCAGTACTACTTTGAAGAACTGTTTTTGCAACATCGCTTTAAGAACTGTTTTCGCGTTATTCCTTTAAGAACTCTTTAAGGTGCCGCACAGCAGCTGATTTCCGGTTACGTTAGTGGTTTGTTTACTTTTGGGGGTTTGTTTTTCAGTGTTTAATAAATGTTCTATTTGTTATAAAAAAAACCCTGCCTCACTTATACATTTAATGTTGCTGAATCATTAACATCACACATGGGTGTAGTAGGGACCATCGTGTCACAACGATCTGCCTCAGAAAGCAAATTGCCCTGAAGCTGGAGGAGTGAGGCACTGGTTAGACAGAACGCCATCTCTCGGCAGTTCGAAGCACATAACAGGAATGCAGATTTCTCAGCTATAATTTCAGCTCGAGAGTGGTAGCGCCCATCCGCTGGTACATAGTGTCGATAGTGCACCGAGTGAAATTATAACACAGGGCAGATCCAGGAAATGGTCCTCCCTGATGTATCATTGTTCGCGAACCTGTTCTTTCGGTGGTGCTCAACAGAGGCAAGATTCGAACTTGGTTGGACATCTAAGGGTCGCACGCACCCATGAATTCGTCAGGAGATGTTACTGGTGACTAGGCATGACTAAAGATGTTCGGGAATATATCTTACCTTGTGATATCTGCACACGAAATAAAGAACCCTGAGCACAACCTCAAGGTCTGCTTCACGATCCCCCACCACACTCCCCCATTGATGCTCGTCCTTGGTCATACATCTCTCTGGACTTTGTAGCTGGTCTTACGGGATCTCAGGGTAACACAATATTCATTCGCCAAGGTCTACCGCTTTGCTCAACTTCCCAAAGTCCCATGGGTTTTCGACACCGCCGAGCTCATGTTACAGCATATTTTCAGGATTAATGGTTTCCCCCAGGACATCCTCTCCTGGCAGTCTGCTCAGGCTTCTTTATTTCGTGCTGCTGGATCAGACAGTATTCCTGGCAGAGTGCTCAGAGGGTGTTCAGACCAGCTGGCAGATGTTCTCACTGACATCTTCAACATCTCCCTGAGCAGGGCCGTCGTTCCAACGTGCTTCAAGGCAGCCATCATCGCTCACGTGCCGAAGAAGTCTTCAGTGTCCTGCCTCAACGACTACTGTCCAGTTACACTGACATCCATCAACATGAAGTGCTTCGAAAGGCTCGTCATGAGGCACATGAAGACCTGCTACCCCACCTCACTGGACCCCCTGCAGTTCGCATATCGTCCCAACCGGTCAACAGACGACGCCACTGCCACCACCCTTCACCTGGCCCACACCCATCTGGACAAAATAGGCACGTACGCTTGAATGCTGCTTATAGACTCTTGTTCAGCATTCAACACAATCATTCCTCAGCACCTGATTGGAATGCTGAAACAGCTGGGCCTGAACACCTCCCTCTGCACCTGGATCCTAATCTTCCTGACCGGGAGTCCTCAGTCAGTCCAGATCGGGAGCAGCATCTCCAACACCATCACACTGAGCACGCCCCCGACCCCTCAGATCTGTGTGCTCAGTCCACTGCTGTCCACTCTGCTGACCCACGACTGTGAAGCAATACACAGCTCGGATCACATAATCAAGTTCGCCGTTGACACGACCGGAGTGGGTCTCATCATCAAGAACGATGAGTCAGCATACAGAGAGGAAGTGCAGCCGCTAACGGACTGGTGCAGAGCCAACAACCTGTCTCTGAATGTGAACTAAACAAAAGAGATAGTTATTGACTTCAGGAGAGCACGAAGTGACCACTCTCCGCTGAACATCGACGGCCCCACCGATGAGATCATTAAGTCTAATCTCAGTGCTTAAGAAGATCTCGGAGTTGATTGTTGTGGATGTGGTTGTGGAGGCATGTGATAAAAGAAGCCGTAGTTAGCATGGTTTCCTCAAGAGAAATCTTGCCTAACATGTCTGTTGCAGTTCTTTAAAGAAAGAATAGGCACGAGAGACAAAGGAAATTTGGTTGATGTTGTGTACTTCGGTTTTTTTGAAGCCCGTTGACAAGATGCCATACATGAGAGTGCCTAACAAGTTAGGAGCCCATGGTATTACACAGAAGATTCCAGCGTGGATAAATCAGTGGTTGATTGAAAGGAGGCAAAGACTGTGATAAAGGGAACCTTTTTTCGATGGCTGCCGATCACTTACACTCGTCACACCTCACACGTTCCTGATCTTTCAAGGATTTCAGGTTCCCTGGCCACCATCATTTTATTTTTACCATGTGTATCCAACCCATATACACCTCCATCCCCCACCAGGAAGGACTCAAAGCTCTCCGATTTTCTTTCTGGACAACAGACCAAACCAGTTCCCCTCCGTCTAGCGGAGCTTTTCCTCACTCAAAATAATCTCTCCTTTGGCTCCTTCCACTTTTTCAACAAAAGGGGTAGCCATGGGTACTCGAATGGCTCCCAGCAATCTCTGCTTGTTTGTCACCTACGTGGAACAGTCTCTGGTCCAAGGCTACACTGATGACCGTCACGCACTTTTCCTACGCTACATCGACGACTACATTGGTGATGCTTCCCGTGCACTTTGTCTCAAACTTCTACCTCTCGATCTCACTGTCTTTAACTCCCGAGATAGCTTATCTACCGATAGCTATTACAAAGGAACGGACTCTCACAGCTACCTGGACTACACCTCGTCTTACCCTTCTACTTGAAAAAACGCCACTCCGTTCTCTCAATTCCTCTGTTTCCACCGCACCTGCTCTCAGGATGTGGCTTTTCATTCTAGAATGAAGTATATGCCCTGGTCTTTCCACATCCGCCCGCCACCTTAGCAGGGATAGGGGTCTTCTTGTCCTCACCTACCACCCCACCCGACTCCGCGTCCAGCACAAAATTCTCCGAAACTTTCGTCACCTGCAACAGGATCCCACAGCCAAACATTTCCTTCCCTCACACGATTTTTTTTTGCTTTCTGCAGGGTTCGTTCCCGATGAGACTCCCTTGTCCATTCATCCCTCCGCACTGATCTCCCTTCTGGCACTTATCCTTGCAAGTGGAAGAAGTGCAGCACCCGTTCCTACTCTTTCTCACTCACTACCATTCATGGCCCTAAGCAGTCATTCCAGGAAAGACAACACTTTACCTGTGAGTTTGTTGGGGTTATATACAATGTTTGGTCCTCCTGGTGTGGCCTCCTGTATATCGGTGAGATCAAAAGTAGATTGGGAGACTGCTTCGCCGTGTAGCTACGCTCTGTCCGCCAGTAAAAGCGGGATCTCCCAGTAGCTATCCATTTTAAATCCACTTCCTATTCCCATATGTCCATCCATGGCCTCATCACCTGTCGTGCAGAGGCTACTCTTAGGCTGAAGGAAAACCACCTTATATTCCCTTTAGTTAGCCTCCAACATCGATTCCTCAAACGTTTGGTAATGTGTCGCACCGACCCTTCACCATTTCCCTTCCCTTTTTCCCTCACTTCATCTCCTTGTCCACCCATTGCCCAACTCTGGTGCTCCTCCCTCTTTTTCTTTCCTCCATGGCCGTCTGCCTCTTTCACCAGCCAACCTCCCAGCTCTTTACTTCACTACCACCTCACCCCCAAGATTCACCAAACACCTGGTGTTTCTCTCTCCCCTCCCTCCACATTGTAAATCTACTCCTCAGCTTATTTTCTACAGTCCTGCCGAAGGGTTTCGACCCGAAACGTCGACTGTACTTGTTTTTTTCCATAGATGCCGCCTGACCTGCTGAGTTTCTCCAGCAGTTTTTGTGTATTGCTTGGATTTCCAGCATCTGCAGATTTTCTCTTGTTTGCAAAAAGAAGCTAGAATCAGAATCACAATCAGCTTTACTATCACTGAAATACAATATGTCGTGGAGCAGGAGTGCCTTTTGGCGATTTTTCTTTGCAGCCCCTTCATCTGACTTCGGATTTTCCTGTTGCCTTATGTTATGTGGGAGATGTATATTATATAGATGCATGGATGAATGTCTTTAACACCTTCAACCAAACTGCTCAGCAAATCTATTGGATGATGTTTGCTTTCCTCGTCAATATGCCTCCAAGATGTCGTTATTTGTTTTTAGGCTCATTTCACGTCTTTTCTTGCATACATTGCTGTGGACGATGTACTAGCACTTTGACCAAAGAGCAAACAATGTGCTGTACTCCTCTCCGTGATCACAGCTATTTTAATGTGATATTTATTTTGCAAAAAAAAACAAACTGTTCGTACATTTGATCATATTGAAACCATTTATATCAGGATCTCTACTGCATACTTATTAATGAAACCTCTTCTCATTCCCCGTCTCTGGAAATGCCGCTCGTTAACTCCTCGCTAAGAACCATTGGATTCCAAGGCGAGAAACCCAACTTTCTTAGGATTCGTACGTCTCGGGTGTACAGGACTTTGGTTTCCCCCCCCCCTCATAAATCCCTGAGGTTCTGATGTTTCGCCAACCCAAACCCTGGTTTGTGTGAATGCTATGTGATTTACTTCACTCGGGCGATTGCACACTGCATACAATTATAAAGAAGTAGATTTAAGAATGTTATCTTAAGGAAGCAGTAATTAAAGAAAGAAAAAAACATCCAAAAAAGCACCTTGTGCAACAGGCATGGACGCTACAGCTATCTTCCCTCCTGAATTCTTCCAGCTAAAGCCAAAAAAAGCTCCCCATAACCACTGTTAGAAACGGAAACAGAAAGACCTATAGCAAAATACAGGCCCTTTGGCCCACTATGCTCTGCCGAACATGTACTTACTTTTGAAATTATCTAGGGTTACCCATGGGCCTCTATTTTTTAAGCACTATATACCTATCCAGGAGTCTCTTAAAAGACCCTATCTTATCTACCTCCACCACCTTTGCTGGCAGCCCATGCCACGCACTCAATACTCTCTGCTTAAAAACTGGCCCCCTGACATCTGCTGTGTAGCAACCTCCAAGCATCTTAAAACTGTGCCCTCTCGTGTTAGCCTTTTCAGCCCTGGGAAAAAGCCTCTGACTATCCTCATGATCAATTCCTCTCATCATCTTATACATCTCTATCAGGTCACCAGTCATCCTCCGCCGCCTCAAGAAGAAAAGGCCAAGTTCACTCAACCTATTTTCATAAGGCATGCTCTCTAATCCTGTCGGGGTGGGGGCGGTTGCGGTAGGACTCAAGTGCAGACCAATGAATGTTCTTTTCCTAGGATTTTATTAGCGTCCACAGGGGCAACAGTCTTTCCACACCAGGAGGCAGGCACGAAGCCGTAATGGCAGGCTGAGGTCTTACCCGGGAAATGCTGTCCGGCGAGGGCAGACGATTACGGGTGCTTCAGGCAAGAATCAGGTTCCAAACAGGCAGAATCCGGAAACACAGAATTCAACAATTTCCGTTGGCAGTAGTCACTATAGCAGGCTGGAATGACTCAGTTCAGGACTGGGACGAACAGGCAGAGAGTATGAGTCGAGGCAGGGTTTAAATGGGCCGGGTAATGAGCGAGAACAGAAACAGGTGGGTGCTATTGAGGAGATAAGTGGGTAATTGGCGAGAGTCCAATTAGGGAAGTGGTTGGTTCAAAGCCCACATGGCCAGGTGAAAGAAGGTAGAATTTAAGGGCTGTCGTGGTCCAGAGCTATCAGCAGAGCCCATTTGACCCAGTGTTCAGGTAGGATCTTTAACAAATCCAGGGACCAGCCTTGTAAATCGCCTCTGCACCCTTTCTATGGTTTCTGCATCGTTCCTCTCGTGGGGTAACCAGAACTGAGTGCAGTACTCCAAGTGGGGTCTGACTAGGGTCCTATTGCTGTATATTACCTCTCGGCAGTTAAACTCAATCCCACGTTTGATGATGGTCACTGCACTGTATGCCTTGTTAACCACAGGGCCAACCTGCCATGGACAACCATGATTGTCCCATGGATTCGGAGCCGAAGATCCATCTGACCCTCCACACTGCCAAGTGTCTTACTATTAATACTATATTCTGCAATCATATTTGACCTACCAAAATAAACTACCCCACACTTACCTGGGTTGGACTCCATCTGCCACTTTTCAGCCCAGTTTTGCATCGTATCGATGTCCTGCTGGAACTCCTGATAATCATCCAATATTTCCCCTGTGCTTCTGTTAGAACACAACATAAGAACGTATGGAATAGGAGCAACAAAAGTTCTCCTGGCCCGTTGAACCTGCTCGGCCATTCAATATGAATTTGTCTGATCTGGCCGTGGACTCATCTCAATCCACCTGCATTTCCCTGTTAACTCCTCTGCAATAGAACCATAGAACCATAGAACATTACAGCACAGTACAGGCTCTTCAGCCCTCCATATTGTGCCGACCCATATAATCCTTAACAAAAAGTACTAAACCCACATCTTCCCATAACCCTCCATTTTTCTTTCATCCATGTGCCTGTCCAAGTGGCTCTTAAATACCACTAATGTTTTGGCCTCCACCATCATCCCTGGCAAGTCATTCCAGGCACTCACAACCCTCTGTGTAAAAAACCTACCCCTGATGTTTCCCCTAAACTTCCCTCCCATAATTTTGTACATATGCCCTCGGGTGTTTGCTATTCGTGCCCTGGGAAACAGGTACTGACTATCCACCCTGTCTATGCCTCTCATAATCATGTAGACCTCTATCAAGTCCACTCTCATTCTTCTACGCTCCAAAGAGAAAACCTTTGGAGGTGATGCTAACCTTACTTCATATAAATTGTTCTCCAAACCAGGCAACATCCTGGTAAAACTCCTCTGCACCCTCTCCATAGCTTCCACATCTTTCCTATAATGTGGTGACCAGAATTGAACACAATACTCTAAGTGCGGTCTCACCAGAGATTCGTAGAGTTGGAGCATGACCTCCCTACTCTTGAACTCAATCCCCCTGTTAATGAAGCCTAGCATCCCATAGGCCTTCTTAACTACCCTATCAACCTGCGTAGCGACCTTGAGGGATGTATGGATTTGAACCCCAAGGTCCCTTTGTTCATCCACACTCTTAAGTAACTGACCATTAATCCTGTACTCAGTCTTCTAGTTTGTCCTTCCAAAATGCATCAGCTCACACTTATCCGGATTGAACTCCATCTGCCATTTTTCTGCCCAACTCTGCAGCCTGTCTATATACTCTTGTAACCTTCGACAACCTGCAGCTCCTTCCACAACTCCTCCAATCTTCGTGTCATCCGCAAACTTCTTCACCCATCCTTCCGCCTCTACATCCAGGTCATTTACAAAAATCAGAAATAGCAGGGGTCCCAGGACAGATCCCTGCGGCACTCCACCAGTCACCGACCTCCAGGCAGAATACTTTCCTTTCACAAACACCCTCTGCTTTCTTCCTTGAAGCCAATTTTTTAATCCAAACAGCAAAGGTTCCACATCCCATGCCTCACGGCTCTCTGGATGAGTCTCTTGTGAGGGACCTTGTCAAATGCCTTGCTAAAGTCCATGTAGACCACATCCATGGCCCTACCCTCATCAATTTCTTTTGTTTCCTTTTCAAAAAACTCAATCAGGCTCGTGAGGCAGATCCTTCCTTCACAAAGCCATGTTGACTGTCCATGAGTAGACTGTGCTTCTCCAAATGATCGTAGATCCTATCCTTAAGATTACTTTCCAGTAGTTTGCAGACCACCGACTTAAGAATCACCGGTCTATAGTTGCCAGGTTTCTCCCAATTACCTTTTTTAAACAAGGGAACTACATTTGCCAATCTCCAATACTTCGGCATTCCCCTGTAGCCAAAGAGGATTCAAAGATCATAGCTAATGCTCCAGCGATCTCATCTCTCAATTCCCACAATAACCTGGGGTGTATCATATCCGGCCCTGGGGATTTATCAATCTTAATGTTTTTAAGAGGATCCAGCACTTCTTCTCCGTAATCTCCACATTGTCCAGCACACCGGCTTGCTCTATTTCGACCTCAACCTGAACAAGATCCTTTTCACTTGTGAATACTGAAGCAAAGTATTCATTTCGGACCTCCCCAACCTTCTCCGCCTCCAGACGCATGTTGCGCTCTTTATCCTTTAGCGGTCCCACCTTCGTTCTCGTCATCATCCTGTTCTTCACATACGCGTAGAACGCCTTGGGGTTCTCTTCAATCCTACATGTCAAGGCCTTCTCTGCCCCATTAGAGCTCTCCTAAGTTTTTTCTTTAGCTCCTTCCTGGCTACAGTATATTTCTCATAAGCCCCTCCTACTTCCTGCTTCTTATATCTACCATATGCTTCCTTTTTCCTCTTGACGAATTGCCTCACGTGTTTCGTCAGCCACGGTTCCCTTTTCCTACCATTTTTTCCTTGCCTCAGTGGGACAAACCTATTCTGAGCCCAGCTCAAGTGGTCCCTAAACTTCTCCCACATTATTTCTGTGCTTTCCCTTTTGAATATCTGTTTCCAATTTACTCTCGCTAGTTCCTGCCTCAACCTTTCAAAGTTAGCCCTTCCCCAGTTATGCACTTTACCATTTCGTCTGATTTTATCCCTTTCCACAGCTATGCTGAAGCTAACGGAGTTGTGGTCACTCTGCCAAAATGCACCCCCACCAAGTGGTCTATCACCTGACCAGGTTCATTACCCAGAACTAGATCCAGTATAGACTCTCCTCTCGTCGGCCGGTCCACATACTGTGTCAGGAATCCTTTTTGAACACACCTGACAAATCAGCACCATCTATCCCCCTTGCCCTCAGGAGATGCCAATCAATATGAGGGAAGTTGATTGCTATACAAACATTTATCTGAATGGGTCCTTAATATATCTAGCCTAAACTGTTTCCTTTGACAGAGAATTCCACAGAGAATTCATTATTCTCTCTGAAAAAGCAGTTTCTCCTACTTTTCGCCCTTAAGCCATATTCCTTCGAATATTGAAGCTATGTTGCTCAGTTCTATTCTCTCTTACCAGTGAAGAAAGAAGGACAACGACGCTCCCTGAGGACTCTGTTGTAACGTTATTTCATGCTCATTTTATTTATCACAATTTATTTATATCTGTAATTGCATTGTTTGATTACAGTTGACAGTTCCTGATGTTTACAGTGTACCAGTACTGCTCTTTAGATTTGCTGAATGTAACTGCAGAAAAAAAGAATCTCAGGGTTGTATGTGGTGACACATATGCACTCTGATAATAAATTTACTTTGGACTTTGAGTGCAATCAACTTTACTGTTCTATCTGTCCTTTCATAGTTGTACTTGTTTCTATAAGATCCCCTTTTGTTGCTTTGAATTCCAAGTGGTGTAGTCCCAGGAAACTCAATCACGTCTCAAAGGGAAGCACCTTCATCGCCGGAAACAACCTGGTGAATATCCTCTACAACATACTACAAATGCAGTATATCTATCCTCAAGTAAGATTGGAACTGGTTCACTCCTCGAGGTGCGGATTCTATTATACTCTGTACAGCTGCAGCATAAGTCCCTTGCTCTTAAATTGAATCCCTCTAGCAATGAAATCCAACATTGCACTTACCTGTTGTACCCGCAAAACAACCACGAGCCTTTCATCCATAAGCACACCCAAGTCTGTCTGCAGTCTTTCAACATTGACCATGGTGCTACGGTATCGTAGCAATTAGACCGACGCAATTACAGCTAGAGGCGTTGGAGCTCAGAGTTCAGTCTCTGCGTTCTCTGTACGTTCTTACGTGCAACCCAGTTCCTCTGGCTCTCTTACGCAATCCAAAGACGTACGGCGTAACTGAATTGGTCATTGTAAATTGTCCTGTTATTAGTATAGCGTTAAATCAGTGTTGCCGGGGCTTGCTGGATAGTGCGGTCTGAAAAGCCGGAAGAGCTTATTCCTCGCTGTATCCCTAAAGGAATAAATACATAAATTGTCATCATAATCTAATTTTCTAAGTTGATGACCTCGCATTTACAGATGAGATAATCTGTTCCTGCTTCTAATTCATATGTTCTTATGTTCTGTAAGGCCCCAGGGAGGATGCTGGTAAACCCATCACAATATACTTTGAAAATGAGACAGCATATTGGCATATGGATATACCGCAATTCGGAAAATGTTTAGTTTCGGTGGTTGAAGGTTGGATTGAGTTGTTCTTCGACATTGACAATTTAATTAAAAACGTTTCGTCACCATACGAGGAGGCACAATCATTGGGCTGTTAATTGTGATGCGTTCTCCGAATTCTTGTCATTTATATACTTATCAATCAGCTGATTGGCCTACGGTTCGAAAGCTCAGCTCTGATGTGTGGAGAAAATCTGATCGCTGATTGGTTGTGCGGCGGACTTCGCGCGTTGTGGTGCCCCCATAGGCTCATAAAGGTGATCAGGGTCCAGGTCATTGTTTACAGAATTGTTCGCGGAATATCTCACTTCTAAGAATCCTCTTGCATGCCGTGTGTTTGTTTGCTCCATGACTCAACGGTTAACAGCTCAAAGGGACTCTAATGGGTTCGCCCATCTAAGGGTTTATAGCGAGGTAATTATGCAAAAGTTAGAATAGACGATGTTGCATAAAATTTGGGTCAGTTACGTTGATGATACCTATATGAACCTATAGACTAATCAACGAACAAGACAAAATCTGCGGATGCTGGAAATCCAAGCAACATGTCCAAAGTGCTGGAGGAAATCAGCAGGCCAGGCAGGATCTATAAAAACGAGCATAGTCGATGTCTCGGGGCGAGACTCTTCATCAGGATTAGAAAAAAAAGATGAGGAGTCAGAGTTAGAAGGTGCACCGGGCAGGAAGAAACACAAACTAATCAACGATGTGTTCGACGATACTAAGCTCACAATGGAAACAGAACCTGAAGGGAAACTAACATTCCTGGACATGCTCGTCAGCAGAAACACAAACGGCAGTTTGGAATCTTCCATTTATCGTTAGGGGAAACACGAAATCAGATCCTAAATTGCCACAACATCCACGGAAATGTACATGAACATTCACTTCAAAACTTAGTTCTAAAGAGCAGGGCCACAATACATCGCGGCGGAAGTAGAGAAGTGAGAGGATAAACAGCTCTTTAAAGTATTCGTTCGAAACGGATTTCCGAGGAACTACATACGAAGATGCCTACGAGGTCGACAACATAGCAACCAACAAGTGTCCAAATGGGTTGTCCTGTCATATATATGAAATATCTCCAAGCTTGGCAAGCTAGAAGAACATAGAATTTCGGTCGCGCGTAATTCAACCCCAACGTTGAGGTGAGAACTTTGCTGAACAAGAGAACGATCCAGCTATTAGACAAGATGCGTGACAGCAATGGCTAATGTAATGGTTTCTCTGTAGCAGCAATATTTGGGTTATGATTAGAGATAACGGGCCTTTGGAATGTGGGCTTACCCAATGAGGGGATATTGTTCTTTCTTGAGGGTGTGGGAGCAGGAATTTCACGGTCTTTTGCCTGGGAGAGAAGAGGAGCGAAGACGCGAATGGACGGAATTGGTAGTCCGCTGGACGGAGAGGACTTGGAGCAAGGGTACGAAGGTCAGCGAAGGTCAGACTTATAAGTGAGCTCCAACGTTGCGCATTAGGCTATTTCATGAGAATGGGTTCTTTAATTTTTTTTCGGTTTTTTTTTGCTGATCATACAGTCAAGTTAAGAATTATAAAGCTCAATCCTTTAATCGAATATTGTGTACTGTTTGTTATTTCATGGTACTGGTTTGTAACAGGGGACGTTTCGCGCAGCATCCACGCAAACATGATTTTATAAGTTTGGCCGGGCCGAGGACTGTCTTCCCCCAGATTCAGCCACTAGCTGAATCACGAGTTACAATTCTGGGGGCTCGTCCAAGATTGACTTCTTTGGATGCTGTGTGATTACCCTGAGCATTGAACCAGTGGGGTAGATATTCGTACTCCGGATTAATTGTTAATTCGCCTGTTAAGTATTGTTAAAGTTGCAATTTTCGGCGGAAGTTTGATAAAATGGCGGGCGCCCCTCTCATTTAATGCAGACCAGCACAGACATAGCGGTAGCTGGGGGCGGAGCTTTCAAAGACAGTGTTCTATCGTTTCTTAGGAATGAGGGAAAGGAGTAGACCGATTTGGAAAGTCTAATTAGTCGATGGCCCCCAGTGAAGAGTGAGAATTCTGAGTTAGTATCCGCCTTTACCTCTCTGGCGTTAAAATGGGTGGTGTTGGATAAGCTGAGTGACTACCTCTACGGGGCCAAGATTGAGGTGAGAACGGACAGCAACCCCCTAACTTACATACAGACTTCGGCGAAACTGGATGCAACAGGCCATCGATGGTTGGCAGCGTTGTCTGTCTATGATTTTAACCTGAAATACCAGCCGGGAATCAGGAACATGGATGCTAATGCTTTGTCCCGACGGGCGCATGAGGGCTGGACAGGGTCGAAGAGTGCGTGAGCGTTTCTGCCCCGGTGGTGAAGGTATGTGTCAGTTTACCATCACCGTGAAGGCAGAGGGAAAGGAAGGGAAGGATCGAGCGGTGGATCAATTTGGAACTTCCGATGACGCCATTCCCCAGGGTTACTGTAACCTGATTATTCTGAAGACAAATCAGCTGCCGGAATTGATTTCTCGGGAAGTGGCAGCTGCTCACTTCCCAGGCATGGGTATCATTTATTTAGCGGTTGAAACGGGATACATGGCTCGGGCAGAGAAGACGAAACAGGCGACAGTGCCTCCATTACTGAGAGCATGGCCTCGGTTTGAGTTGCGGAACCAGATCCTATAGCGGATCACGTCACACCCGGACGGACCTCGACGTTGCCAGCTGGTTCTGCCTGAGAAGTATCGGAAGATTGCAATGAAGAAACTCCATGATGATTCTGGACATTTGGGCACTGAAAAGACCAAGGGATTGCTCAGAGAGCGGTTTTACTGGCCCCGAAAGAAGTCAGAGGTCGAAGAATACTGCAAGTTGTGCAAGTCAGCTTCCTTGTCCCACTTGCAGAGTGCGGGGCTGTGGACCCGGTGTGTATGGATGTCCTGTATGTATTTGCTAGCAACGCGGTGAATGATTTAGTCATCACGGGCAACTGCACCAGATATACACAGGTTTTTCCTACCAAAGACTAGAGGACGTCCACTGTGGTCAAAGAGTTATGGGAGAAATATTTTATTTATTATGGCCCTCCCAGGCGGATACATAGTGATGAAGCACGGGATTTCGAGAGCAGACACATTCATGAGTTACTGGACATGGGTGGAGTCGAGAAGTCGACGACCATGCCCTATCTTCCGCATGGTGATCCACAGCCCGAGAATTTTAATCGGACAGTGCTAGACATGTTCGTGACCTTGGAGATCAGCAAAAAAAAAAAACACGTGGAGTCAACAGTTTGGACATCTGGTCCACAGTTATAACTGTACCCGAAATGAAGCTACCGGGTACTCTCCATACTATCTGATGTGTGGGCGCGAGCCGAGGTTGTTTTGGAACTGACTAGGGTGACTTACCACCGAAGACATATCTGAACTATATGTCTCACATGAGAGGAGAGCTGAAAAAAGGCTTATAAATTAGATGGGGTCGTGGCTGCTAAGCAGAATAATGGAAATAAGAGAGGCTACGATCAAAATGTATGGCTTTTCCAATTCCTGCCGTGAGACTGAATCCTCATAAGGAATTTGTGGCTACCTGCAGAACATAATTTGGCGGAGAGTTGGGCGGCTAAGCCGGATGTGGCGGAGAGTAAATGCCAGTTTTCCGGGTGAAACCAAAGGATGGGAATAGGCCTGTCAAGATTCTCCATTGGAATCACCCGCTGCCCCGGGCCAAGAAGTGCCCCTGGGATCCAGAGACCGACTTGGAGACGATACCTAATAAGAGGTCTCTGTGGAAACGCGGTCTGACTGCAGGGCCCACAGCAGGAGAGGTTAGGCCGGCTCCCACCCCGAGGGGGATACAGATTCGGAGGATGAGGACCTAAATATGTGATATATGCTGAATAATGCTAACTCCCCATTGATGGAGGAAGATTGGGGTGGAGGTGGTATCTGTGGACAGCCTGGATTGCCACGGGACCCTGCAAGTGACGAAGCGGGGCTTGGCTACGGGACTGAGGGGCCCAAGTTGCAGGTGGGCATGAGTCCGGGGAGGACTTGCCAGTTAGACCGGAAGTATCGCCAGTAGTATCTGAACATGAAGATTTAGTTGAGGTGGTACAGAGGTTTCAGAAAATTAGGAGGCCACTGGAAAGGCTGGCCTACGTAGCACCGGGGGCAGACTGTGACCCCTACCGTGTTGGGGAGCAATGCCACTGCATTTTACAGCTGGATTTGACTTTGTGTTTTGTAAGAAGTGTTGGCAAATTATCTCAACGTCATGAGGACATAACTAAATGTAACGCTCTGTAAAGTTTTTCTGCTAAGGTAACGTTTTCTCTGTAGCAGCAATAATTGGGTTATGACTAGAGATAACAGGCCTTTTGGATATGGGACTATCCAATGAGAGGGATGTTATTCTTTCTTGTGGGTGTGGCAGCAGGGATTTTGTGGTCTTTTGCCGAGGAGAGATGAGGAGAGAAGACACAAATGGGTAGAGTTGGTAGACTGCTGGACGGAGTAGATTTGGAGCGAGGGTCTGAAGGTCAGCGACGCTCGGAGGAGGTCAGTGGTGGACGAACGGACTTATCAGTGAGCTCAAACGTTGCGTTTGACAGTTTCATGAGAATGAGCCCTTTTCTGTCTTTGTTACTTTACTAACCATGTAGTCAATTTAAGAATTATAAAGCTCAATCATTTAATAGCATGTTGTGTATTGTTTGTTATTTCGTGATATTGATTTGTAACAGGGGACATATTGCGCAGCATCCATTCAAACAAAATTTCTTAAGTTTGGCTGGGTCGAGTACTGCTCTAAATTAAGCCGTTAGCCGAGCCGAAATTTACATACTCTACAGCTTTTGCCTCGTTATTCAGAAAAGTAGACACATTTTAATGAGGAGGTTTCCGAATTAAATTTGATTGAAGAGCTAGTAGCAAATTATCTACACTGTTTTACAGCAAACCTTGCTTGAAGGGAAAAAAATCCTTTTTTTGAAGAAATCTCGTCAGACTTGAACAGTTCCAGGAAAATTTGACCGTTTCATTATCACCATTAAAAATACAAGCGATTGATTACAGATTGATGTTAATCCTTAAAATTGTCCATCCATCATTATAAAGATCAAGCTGATTTTTCTAATCATAATTTTCATTCTTAACACGTTTCTAGCAATTTAAGCAGCATTTCCACAAAGGCGGTTATAGTTGGGTGGGGGAGGTGTAGGTTAGTTATAGCACTGTACTCAACAGTGGTAGATAAAGTTTCCGTTTAAGGAATTGAAGGACCATAGCTGACGTCAGGAATTTACTGAGCAAAAAGACTACTCCAGAATACTTCCGAGAACTTTGTATTCTGCTGTTAGCTGTTTACTATACTGACGATTTGATAAAAAGCTAGATGTTGAAATATCATTGATATTAAATGCTAGAAAGCATTTAAAATTGTACAGCTGTGCTATCATAAAATAAAAACGAATTGCAAAGCTAAAACGAACAACCTTGTTTTTAAAAGGAGATGCAAAGACTTGGACAATGACAATAGACCCAACATTACTGTTTACATTGTAGAGGGTGAATATGCAAAGGGATGCTAGCACGTTTCAGTTGTTATGCAACATCTTGAACATGAACATTTAACAGCTTGCTTTAACAAATTTCTGTATATAAAGTTTTTCTTTCCTACCTACAGGTATATAGTTTTTCTCATATGAATAGATTCAGTTCGAGCACCGAACACAGAATACGGAATAGTACAGCACAGTACAGGTCCCATGACCGACGATGTTGTGCCGAACTATATAAACCTTCTTACTACACTTTTCTCCAATGCTGCTCATAGCCCTCAAGTTTACGCACAGAGGAGATGTCAGGGGTAAGGCTTTTACTCAGAGAGTGGTGAGTGCGTGGAATGGGCTGACGGCAACGGTGATGTAGGCGGATACGATAGGGTATTTTAAAAGACTTTTAGAGAGGTACATGGAGCTTAGTAAAATAGAGCGTTGTAGGTAAGCCTAGTAATTTCTAAGGTAGGGGCATGTTCAACGCAATCTTGTCGGCCGAAGGGCTTGTATTCTGCTGTAGGTTTTCAATGTTTCTATGTTTCTACATCCATGTGCCTCAGAGTACTTTTAATGTCTCTGTTGTATTAGCCACACCACCACCCCAGCAGTGCGTCCCATGTATTTACAACTCCGTGTAAAAGTAAATAGTGATATTCCATCCACACTTTATTCCAATGACCTTGAAAGTATACCTTCTTCTATTAGACGTCGCCCGGGGTTGGTGGTGGGGGCACGTGCATTTCTTTTCCTCGTTAGTCGGGCTTGTGGAATTGCTTACTGGGAATAATTATACCTGAGTTACTTTCTAGTTTAGAAATGTTTCTGCATTCACAAAATAACATGAAATGTCTTTATGACATCAAGTAAAACGGATGGATTCAATGTTGTCATTATCTGATACGGATTTTCCAACTTGCTTTATTTTTGAAAAACATTTAGCTCTTTACTGTTGAGTTAAAATTTGTCTTAGCTAATTTTGGTTCGCCCGTAATCTGGGTTATGCGCATTGTCGCAATCCGCCAGGTCACACTGAAGCCAAGATAACCATTGGCATGCAGTACTTATATGGCAGTCTTCTGACGAATTTAGGGATGTTCGATAATCAAGTCAGCAGTTACATACATTTCGCATTTGACGGCGGCAAGCAGTGCTACAGATGACGAGTATGATGTAACTTCATCTACTACCATGTGGTCAACAATCTATATTAAAAATGGTAACTATAAGAATCTAGAAATAGGAATAAGGTATAGTCTATTACCATTATTCTGATATCCCTCTCAAAGTCAAATTCTTAAGAGTTTATAACATTATAGCTGAGTTACTTCTGTCTACCATCTCCTTGCACGTAGTTGCACCTGTCTAGAGTAGTCCCATTCATACACATTTCTTTTGTGGTGTTCTATTCCTTGACGATTCAGTCACATGTCCAGATGCCTCTTAAATGCTGTGAGGGTATCCACCCTCATCTTCTCTAAGGGCAGCGCTTTCCGCATTCCATTCACCCTCATGTATTTCTTTCTGAGGGCATGAAACTAATACCTATCAGATTACTTCTAATCTCCTATCTCTCACGTTTTCCCTTAAATGTTCATTTCTTGGACTTTTCTAACAAGCACAACGAAAATCTTAACATTCTCTAACATTTCTATCATCATCAATCGTTATATACACATTGGTCAAGTGGCGGTTCAGCCTCTTTTGTCCTAGGAAAGACAAATGCCACACATTCAAAATGCACTCATAAAATAAATTCCCCTTTCCAAGTGAAGTCTTGTGCAGCTGTTATGTCCTTCTTTAAAGTAATCAAAATTAAAGGCCTGTTACATTTCTGTTGTCTCATTTCCCCCCAAACTGACGCTTATGTTACTGTTTTCCACACTTCATGATTTATTTCTAGCCAATTTTGAAACTACAGTTCAAAACACTACTTGATCTAGTTTTTTTTTAAAAATTGCAGAATGGTGCCAAACGATTTTCAGCATTGTCTCCAGAATTCCCTGAGACATTCCGTTCAGTATACATGTTGATTCTAGAGTGTGACTATAGTAGTAGAGAATGAAGCCACCTTTTATTTTCAGACTTGCTGTCTAATTTATCTTCATTATGTGTTCAGTTATTGCTGATGTACCGCAGGAATCATTTTATTGAATCTAACAATTTGTTACTTAAAAACAAAACAAATGCCCTCCATATCTTTTCTGAATCTTCGGGTACTCAAAATAAATCAGAGAGTTTCTAGTAAACATACTTTTATATTTCTCTGCTTTGATCTTTGTACTATTTTCTTCTTACTTGGTCTAAGATATCATAAGCTCTTATGATATGTCATTATGTGCTACTTCAGGTAGGTCTAAATAAATGACTTAACATTGAACATCCAAGAACAATTACTGAAACATTTTTTTTCCTTTGCCGCATTTCATTTCAGCTTCATTCAAAAAACTACTCACAAAATTGTCTATTTTCAACAGTTTTTTTACTTTTTAAGGGAAAGTGCAATCGTTCTGCAATGGAACATACTTCAAAACAACAACATCACGTATACATAAGAACTTATTGCATAAGAAACTCAATTAATTACCCAAAAACAGGCTTTGGTCATTTTCCCCTCTCAGCTCGTCACTGGAAGTCGAATGAGCTACTTCAAAAAGAGGGATTATCTGTGTAAATTATCGCTGTAAGCTTATTTAAACATCCCTCAGCAGTCTTTCTTTAGAAAGCAGAAGCTGTGGTTCGACATTTCAGAAAACCAGTGAGAAATATTTTTATTCATTTGGCAGGGATCTTACATATTTCTGTATAGATAGTTGTGGAGGACAAGCCGTTCAATATACTTAATAAGGAGGCAAATTTCAAGCCACTGAGGTCATTAAGAAGTAAGGTGATGAAGTGGAAATATAATATTGAGGCTATTCCATGACAAAAGTGAACTGGCTTGAAGGTGAGAATAGACCACCATGTTCATATTCACTTCGTTTCCACCATCCTAACAAAATCACTCGAAAAACCTTCTCTGGCTCGTCTGAAGCACAACAGCAACGTTGCTGTACGTTATATTGGAGACATTTTTCTTGGTGTTCATGCTTTAAAACAAAATTTCGTCCATGATGGAATATAAACTTTGCTACTATGAATAAAAGTTTTGAAATTTCAACTCGATCATTGTTCTAGATGCAAGAGATATAGTCTGGAAGCCACGTAGGTATCATTGTTTTTCGGAAGGAAATTAATGGATGGCAAATGGAACAATGGAAAATCAATCTGAAGAATGTCTGTAGCAAGACAGGACCTCTTCTGAACAACATTACAAACTGTTGATCACTCGTTAAACATAGAGCAAAACTGCATTCCAATGCTCTATTTAACAACTAGATCATCAGCACTAACGTCATTCAATGGTAGTGTAGGCTGACAAGTCGACAGAAATAGAAAATCACTCTTGGATGAGGCCGGTGATAAACGAACCGTATAATGACAAGGATCAGAATTAGCCAGCATACGGCCAGCTTTATAATAATTTTGTGATTCATTTCTAACAGATCTTCTACTAAAGACAACGTTGGAATCCCTCTGCATACAGCAACAACACGCTGCAGAATTCTGATAAATAGAATTACTTCGATCTTGTTTGCATTTGAAGACAACCAATAAAATAATTATAAGAAGAAAAATGAGGCTTGTTGATCCAAATAAAAATATTAAATATATATTAAGATCTGAAAAATATGTTACATTTTTCTGATTTTTTGCAGGCTTTGAAGGGCTTCCACTGCTGTTCGCTGTGATCGATAAGCATATTGTAACTGAGCTGGAGAGACTTGGTTGACCACTGTCTTTCACCAGGACTACCAAGTTTTGTATAGTGCTGTCGTCAGCTATAAAAGATCGGATTGTTCTGATTTCTCCAGTGTGACGGCCCACGATGAAAAGACTAAGATCGGTAGCTTCAATTATCTCAAAGGAAAGCCGTGCATTTTGTCCGGAATCCTTATCATTTGCGATTACCTTCGTCACCAAGGAGTTTGGAAATATTGAATGCGGCACTATTGAGAATGCTGCTGAACTGTTCCACGCGGGTGGAGAAATTATTATTGGAGGATTGTCGTTTTGATCCAAGATTATAATCTTAACAATAGCGGTGTTGCTCAGTGGCGGGGATCCAGCATCACGGGCTAAAATTGTGATTTGAAAATTCTTTACTTGTTCATAGTCAAAGGAACGCAGAGCGAATATGCTCCCGCTTTTCGAACTTACCGCAAAGGAAGAAGGCTCAGACAATGGTTGTGGCTTGTTTTCCAGAATAGAGTAGGAGACGTCTCCATTGTTTTCCAAATCAGGATCCAACGCGGTAACTGAGAAAATAGATCGGCCTGGAACATTGTTCTCCATCAGATAGACATCGTATGAGGACTGCACAAAATGTGGAGCATTGTCATTTATATCGGAAACTGAAACGCTGATGGTTTCAATTGTAGTAAGAGAGGGCGATCCAGCATCCCATGCTGTAATTGATATGTTATACTGTGAGATTGCTTCACGATCAAGTTTCTTTCCGGTCATAATTTTATAGCGATTCGGCAAAATCGTATCAATCTTAAATGGAATATTTTCTGAAATCTGACAGTGAACGAGCCCGTTTTCCCCAGAGTCTCTATCTGTTACTTCAAATACAGCAATTACACTACCCACTGTCGCATTCTCTGAAATCAGATTATTTACTGAAGTCAGTTTTATGTCGGGAGCATTATCATTCGCATCAACAACAGTAACCAAAACCTTAGCATGTCCCACATTTGGCAGGTTGTCCACAGCTTGTACATCAAGCTCGTAATCAAATGTTGTTTCAAAATCTAGTAAGCCATTAATTTTGATTTCTCCCGTTTCAGCGTCCAAAATGAACAACTCACGTACGTTTGGGGATGCATAGTTACTAAAAGAATATTTAAACTCAGCGTTCAGGCCTTCATCCAAATCGCTTGCATGCAGTTTTATCAGCAAGGTGCCCACGGGTGAGTTTTCTAACACCCTGGTCTTATATATGTCTTGATCGAAGGCAGGTGCGTTATCATTTATGTCTGTAACAGTAATATCAATCTGAGTGGTACCTGACCTATGTGGGTTCCCACCATCTACAGCCGTTAAAACCAATTGAAAATACGGATTTGTTTCGCGGTCTAAATGTTTCTGCAGAACCAGTTCAGCGATCTTCCTCCCGCCTTTCCTTGTCTGAATCTTAAGGCTGAAAAAATCATTAAGGCTAAGGTGGTAATTAGCGACTGAGTTTAAACCAACGTCCGGATCATGCGCGCTCTCAAGAGGAAAGCGCGCTCCTGGTGTGAGTAATTCAGAGAGCTGCAGAGCAATTACGTCCGTTGGGAAAATCGGCGAATGGTCGTTTTTATCTAATATCGTCACCTCAACGGGAAATATTTCGTCCGGATTTACCATCGCGATTTCAAATCGAATAGAACAAGTTGAAACTTCCTTGCAGAGCTGTTCCCTGTCGATTCGTTCATTGACAAATAAAAGTCCGCTTTGTGTATTTACCTCGAAATATTGTCTCCCCCCGCGAAGAATCAGCTGTGGTTTTCGGAGTAATAATTCACGAACGTCCATCACCAGATCATTAGCAATATTTCCGACCACGGCACCAATCTCTAATTCTTCCGAAATAGAGTAATTAATTTGTCCGAAAGCCACCTTGATAAGATTAAGTAAAACTATCAAATATGCCCCTGTACCATAAGCAGTCGCCATTGCCTGAATATAGAGTCTGTTTTTATTTATGTCGAATCTGAAGCACTTGAATCTTTCTCCCAGAGGAAGATCTTGCACCGAAGTATCAACGTGGAGCTCCTCGAAACAAACCTCATTAATATTTCTTATAACAGCTGCATGCTGTAAACGCAGACGCCGTCTATCTGCCGGATGTTCTAGTGGGTGCTTGATAATTATGGTGGGGGTAGATCCCTTGCAACGTCATGGGTTCTCATTGGCCGAGAGCGAAACAAAGAGAGGGCAGCAGGGGTTTCTTAAAGCAGACTTGTTTGCATTTTATTTCGTCAGTATTTAAAACTGTTCAACGAAAAATCACAATCACGCGTGGTGATCCGATTTTTATAACCACGTTTCCATTATGCATGTCAATTTAAAATAGTGTAATTCTTCCTTTAGTAACGGCCAGTGTGTAGCTTCTGCATATAAATTTCAACACATTTTCTTTTAATTCCGACTATTGTTCGCACCATTATAACATTATTTAATTAAGGTAAGACTTTCAAAATGCTTGAACAATTCAAACTGAACACTACCTCGTCGTTTGATTAAAATTACATGTTACACTCACAGGTATAAAATATCTGTTTCTTTTTACCTGAAGGTGCAGATTAATTGTAAGCTTATAAATGAAGGAATGGCCTATAATTTGGGAAAAATCTTATTAATTACACTGAAGGTGAAGAGAGTACCTCTTTTTTTTAAGTGTGGTATTTCCTCAATTTAATACCTACAGTTCCATGATTTTTATTGTTTGCTCAAAATAAAATATTCAGTGCTGCAATCAGAAATCTGCAAAAGGACTCACTATTCTTTCCGTCTTTGGTTAAGATTGAAACGCAATTCGAATTCAGCAGCGCGGTGTGTGTGTGTGTGTGTGTGTGTGTGTGTGTGTGTGTGTGTGTGTGTGTGTGTGTGTGTGTGTGTGTGTGTGTGTGTGTGTGTGTGTGTGTGTGTGTGTGTGTGTGTGTGTGTGTGTGTGTGTGTGTGTGTGTGTGTGTGTGCGCGCAAGCGCGCATAAAAGCTAGAATGTATAAATATTACGACTGCGCCTTCATGCTACATAGAAACCACATTGACAATCAGTGTTTGAAATAGGATTCAGTGAATTGCTATTTAACGACAGCACCGGGAACAGAAATACTGACTGGATTGAAAGGAAATAGCAATAACACATTTTGATTTAGAACTATGATGGCAGTGCGTAGTTTTAGAAATTTTCGGTTTGATGGCTTTGTTTCGCAGTAACATTTGTTTTCAGTGCTTTGTACTGAAGAAAAATTGGCTCGGGGAAATCACAAATCTATGCAGACGGAGCTGCCCTCTGCTGGAAATGCAGATGTTCCGTTATTTTTTTTTTGTCTTTAAATGTCAATATTGGCCCGAAAGAGGACTTTTCCCAAAATAAGAAAAAAATGCAGGACCTAACCTGTAAAAAAATTTATTTTTAACTTAAGAACTGGTCTATATATATTTTGGTAAATTGATGTCACATTTCAATTACTTCAAGCTTTACTAAGTATTCTTCACTTCTTCCTAAAGGGCTCTGTCCAAATAATGAATAAGTCCAATGGGAAGCACGATGTATTTATCTTATATCAAATAGTATCTTTTTAAAACAAGGAGTAGTATCCACGAAGCAAACATGTTTAGATTCTTGCTTAAATTCGCTTTCATAGGAAGTAACCATTACAAAGATGGAACATATGATTCGGCCATCTCAACTAAAGTTAATTCAATAATGGTTATAATCAAATAAGCTCTGTACATTATTTAAATATTATGGTAACATGTGCTCATATCCTTCAAGTATATTGAACTCATCCAATCATTGTATTATCATCTACAGCCACAGCTGCACCATCTTCTGTTTCTTTCCCCGATTTCTTTAATCGAGTACAAATTGTACTGCGTTTTCCTTGCTCCCCGCAGTGCGCCCTTTTGTCCTCATTCAGTCTTGTTATGCACTCAAGTGGACTTACCTGTCTTGGGTTATCTTGAATTACATTGTTCATCGTGGAATTACCAATATTCTGGTTTGAATCATCGTGTCCCCGTTTCTTTTGTTAGCCAAAACAGTCCACCATAAATTTCAAGAAATAGAAAACAGGACGAAATGACTAGTTTCACACCCGCCAACATCATTTTTACGCACGGAGACAACTTAGGACGGTGGCGCAGACGTTGCACTTGCAGTAATGTTGAAATCAGAGACAAAACAGTATTCAAATACCAGATGAAAGCTGGAAGTGAAATTCAGCTGCTTATATAAACTCTGAGAATGTTCATTCTTATAAATTTAAAGAACCTCTTCAGTTCTAAATGCCAAACTCCAGTTCGTCTTTTGCGAATGTTGCTTTCAAAGGAAGGCCTTCACCCCTAAATGTACGATCTATATGTGAGCTCAAACTAAACCGTTTAATTCTTAAACACGATCCATAGACTTGGAGCTAATTCTGTCGCAGCAGAATCGCAAAATAATTGTATAATAACAATTATACAGATTGGCTGGCCAACTACTTTGTGTCAAAACTCTCCCAGTCCAACGAGATATTGAAAGGCGTCATTGCATAGCGGGGGAATGGGGACAATATCTAGTTGGGAGAACTATCGCATATACTGGTATGGTAAAGGTCAGACATGGTTACATTCGTAGAATTAAATGGTTTAGCAAACATCCCGAAACTTTCCTACAAACATGGATTCCACAAGATGTACCGTCCCATTGCCAATGGAGTTAATTGATACGCGGTTGATAAGATTTGCCTGTGTGATCACTTCTCGGCACATAAACCTAAGAGCTCTTAAACATACGCAGAATTTTTTTGCTAACAACGAATGACGCATGTCGGTCATTCGTTAAAGAAGAAAGATGGTTGGTTTGTAGAATTCATAAAAAACAAGAAGTGTAACAATCTCCTAAGGTAGTAAAGAAAATCTATGTCATATTTGCCTTTAGGGGGTGGGGTTGTTTGCATAAACTCGGGAAGTAATGTTGAAATAGTATAAAACTTTAGCTGGACAATATTTTGGGGATTGTGTGAAGTTCTGCTCTCCATATTACAGGGAGGAAATGAAGGCTTTGGACAAGATGTACGATACGTGCACATGGATTCTTTATCTAAATATGAGAATAGTAGCAAAAATGAGATGCTGAACCAAGTTGTTCTGGTTTTTCGGTAGCATTAGAGACTGAGTGATAACCCGATGGAAATACATAAAATCAAGAGACACATGGTTGGAGTAAGTGAACAGAATGGTAATCTCCTGGTGGAAATATCAAATAACTTTCTGTTAAGGGTGGAATTTAAAGGAGATGTACGAGGCAATTAAGTACACAGATAATGGTACCAATAGCACCTGAAAGCCGCTGCCAGAGAAAGAGATGGAAACAGGTAGAACCGTTGAAGAGGCATCTCGTCAGGGGCTTGAACAGACAGGGAAGGGAACGATATAGAGCATTTACCGTTTCCATAGTTTACCAGTGTGACCAAGAACAATGCATGCATTTTTTGTTAAAACATTTCTCAAGTATTTTTGAACTCGCAGGTGATACAACACTGATAAAGTTGAATGCAAAATGAAAAGACTATTGTGAATACAGAGCTGATTGTTAATTGCTAATTAACAGGGAAATCCCTGCATGCGCTTTTTATCAAAATGGCATCTAGTTATCAGCCATAAAATATGAATATCATAATACATTACCTGCTATCTTCACGTCTTTCAGATTTCGGAGGAAACCGAAAATTCGCAGGAATCATGAAGAACACTAGTTTGAGAAATTCCGATGAATACCTGCAGTAGATACATTCCCTTTTGGTCGCCATTCTAGGCATTCTACGAATTTTCAAGTAGATTTTTGTTTACCTGGCCAGGCTATTCACTACAGCTAAATGTAAAACTTATTTATCCATGCTTCCAAACTCAGGATTCATAATGCAATATTGTTTAATGTCATATCCAGTACTCAAGCATAAAGGAGAACAAAATACTTGTTACTCTGGATCCGATGCAGTGCAGAAAACACAAGAATATAAAGAACATAATAATTATAAATAAAACACAATAAATTTCAACGCATAAGATAGTTTATAAACATAGACTGGTTGCATGTCCATAAAATGGAGATACATAAAGTGACTGACAAGAAATGATAAAGTGGTGGTGGTAGGGTCATATGAAGGGGTGGGTAGCAGCTGGAGTCGTTGATCAGCCATACTGTTTAGTGACTATAAATATTTTTAAGTCTGATTCTGGCGTGGATGCATCGTAGCCTCATCCCTCATGGGACTGGGACAAAGAGTTTATGGGTGGGATACTTCATGATGTTACTGGCAGTTTCCAGCATCTTTCTGTAAATACTGTATGTCCTTGATCGTGGGTAAGCTGGTGCCGGTGATTAATGTGAGATCACATTGCATTTTCCGTATCCTTGATTGATGAAGCATGTTAGGATGCTCTGTATTGTGTATCTTTAGAAGGACCCGCGTATAGATGTGTATAGTGGAGCTCGCTTTAGCCTTATCAAAAAGTAGATGCGTTGGAGAGCTTTCATGATTGTGTAGGATGTATTCTGGGACCATCAGTGGTTGTTCGAAGTGTGCACTCCAGGCAGCTTGAAATCACGCGCAGTTTCCATTGCTGTGCCGACGATGCAAAGTGGAATGTCAGAGGTGCGAGTTCTACTGAAGTCGTTAGCCATCTCTGTAATGTATGTAACTCGAAAGTATTAAAATACTTGAAAGGAAACAGGAAGCCGGCCAAACTCGAGTAGTTTGTTTATTATTTTACGCGAGGAACGCACTTCTGACGTGTGGCTTGATAACTTATGCCATTCACGTATTTTGAAAACTTTTTTTGTAATCAACTGACCTTACCTGTTCCCTCAGGGCAAGGTTCGTCTGCACACGCGCCATCCCCGCCCGGGGTAGTTTTTGTCTATCACTTAACCCCCAACCCTCCCGGGGCGATCCACCCTCGTCTTTCCCAACATCTTTTGCGTCTGCCAAATTTACAAACTCGTTTTCCGCTCCACGTTGACAAATACAGTAAGCGCAAAAATTGTGGGCACTTTAGTATAGGACATTTTAAAGTGCCCCATTCGGGCTTAAAGATTTAATCGCAGTGGGTGATTTCTTTCTCTTGTGGGATAACGCCTTTCCTGGCAAGGGGAGGATGTTCACTCTCCTTGGCAGTTGAGAATTGCGGCTGTGAAACAATTTCAGGTTCTGGGGGCTCCTCCGCGGTAGTTGTATGAGCTGACTGTGGGACTGCAGGAGATGGTTCCGACAGCTCTGGACACCATTGTTCTGGCCGTGTTGTCATCCCGAATAAAGCATGGCAAGCTTCTCCGGACAATATGGATTATAAAGTGTGATTACGGTGCCTGACGTCATCATTTCCTTAAACCTACTCGAAAGTAACCTCCCGCTGCTTTGCCCATTGCCATTCCTTCACGATCTATATTAATGCGTTCAAAGGGTGAGTACAGTTGTTAAGTTTGGCAGAAGCCTGTTATAAGTATAGACAAATCACAAAAACGACCGGAAACTGCGACATGCTGGCTTTCATCACTGCTTGAATTTCCTCAGCACCATTGTATACTGAATATACATCTATGGTTTGACCACAGTAAGTAATGCTTGGTTTAAAGAACTCACACTTGTTGTCTCGTGCTCTGAGTCCATAATCTTCTAATCATTTTAACACATTTTTGAGATTTGGGAGATGTCTTTTGTCATCGTTACCGGCAACAATGATGTCATCTAAGTAACATTTAGTCCACTTTTCCTCTAGAACAGTTTGCAACGATATACTCTATCCTGGACAGAGGTTATAATCTACTATCAGTACTGGATTGATGGAAACATTTAAATAATCACAAATCCTGACAGACTCATTCGTCTTGGCTACTGGGGCTCTTGGCGTTGACCATGGGCTGTAGTCAATTTTGGACAGAATTCCTTTAGACTCCACGTGATCTCGCTCACTGGCTTCTTTATTAATGATGATCTAAGGAACCAGAAGGGGTTTTGTAAAACTTGGGTGTGACATTTTCATTTTACACTATTTTATCCTTGATATGTTTCGGTTTTCCGGTACCATTCTTGAATAATGCTGAGGCATTATCTAGTATCTTTTTCAATGACACTCCATTTAACCCTTTTGCAGGGCTTGGGGCGTGAAGATGGTGGATGGATCTCCAATCAAGTTGTAGCTATCCCAGCCAATTACGCCCCAAAATGCTGGTTCACCCATTTTTACAAGCCAAAGTGATCTGCTGCTTGTTGTGCTTCACTATATCGAATGTTATTCTCAGAGAAGTTATCGTTTCTCCAGTATAATTTCTGCAGGCTTCATTTTAGTATCTTAAAATTGTCGCTAAAATTCATTTTTGAAATGGTTGAGACACCCAAGCCAGTGTCATATTTCATTATAATTAATCTGCAGCTCCATTCTGGTGTGAGCCATATTGCTTGTACCTTATTAAATTTTGCATTTAAACCTCAAGGCTACTCAATCCTGTGTCGCTTTCATCATTTTCGATCTTCATCAATAACATGTAGATCAGTCCTCTCGTTGAAAACACAAAATGATTTATGTCCTTATCTCTTCCTTGTGCCGTCTATTTAATTTTGCCTGCCCGACATAATCATTGTGTGTGGCCCACTTTGTTATATTTTCTGTAAGTTTCGCCTTTAAATCTGTACTGGTCAAGTGTACGTGAGCCCCAGCGACAATATTAACACAATTTGCCGGTTTCTGTTTCGATTTTTAAATTTTGTTCAAGTTCCTATTTCTCAGAGCTGCCTGCCAGTCAGGTCTGAGTTCAAGATTGAAAAGGCCGAGCTTCGCAGCAATTTTCTATGAGTTGCACAATCGATATCAAGGTAGACGGAAAAATAGTTACCTTTCAATCAGGACATCAGTCCAGGGGCAAAGCTTCTTATCAGTTTCTCTGAGTTGAGGAGCAACAAATCAACAACAGTGGTTCGTTAGAAAGGTTCATTAAAAATAACACGTGCAAGCCGAACGGGCATTCTTGTGAGTGTGCGAATTTTCCAGTGGCTTTGGCTCATCAGGCTTAGTCGAGATTAGGCTTGAGCGAGGTAAAGTGTCTGGCAGGATTCTCTCCACTGTTCTTATTTGCCCGTTTCCCATCTGTTAGGACGTAAGTGTTTAGTGAGAATGGCTCCAGGCGCCGTGTTTTGTACTGTGTGTTGGATGTGGAACATCTGGGAGACATCCAGTCCCCCAAATAAACACATCTGTACCAGGTGCACCGAGCTTCATCTCTTGAGTTAAGATATTAAGGAAATGGAGCTGAAGCTCGATGACCTTCGACTCATACGGGGAAACGAAAAGGTGATAAACAGAAGTTATAGGGAGGTAGTCACCCCTAGATTGCAGGAGACGGGTAAGTGGGTGATTATCAGGAGAATGAGTGGAAACGCACAAGCAGTGTAGGCCTCACCTGTAGCCGTTCCCTTCACTAATATGTGTTCAACTTCACATACTATTGGGGGAGGGCGGTCTACGGGCGTAGGTGGTCTGAGTTAAATGCGTGGCTCAAGGATTGCTGTGGGGGTAGTGGGTTTGAATGGGAAATTGATACCAGTAATGGGGAAGAAGGGAGCTGTACCAATGGAATGGGCTTCGCCTGAACCGTGATGGGACCCGGATCCTAGCGAATCGCACATTTAGAGCTGTGGATAGGGGTTTAAACTAAATAGTAGGAGGTGGGTTCAACAGATTGGAGACACATGGATAATGTAAAAAAAGAAAAGTGTGGCAAAAGAAAAAAAGTGAGAGTGGTGTGAAGAAAAGTCAAGTGAAAAAGCGTAAAAGATTACAAGATTTTAAAAGCACAATGCGTGTAAGAGCACTTTATTTGCATGTCCGTAGTAGCCGAAACAAAGCCAGTGAACACGTAGTACAAATCAATACAAAGAGGTATGATTTAATGGCAATTACAAGAATGGGGTTGTAGGGTGGAGAGGATTGGGATCATAATTTTATATACCTCTATCAAGTCTCCCCTCATTCTCCTACGCTCCAGGGAATAAAGTCCTAACCTATTCAACCTTTCTCAGTAACTCAGTTTCTGAAGTCCCGGCAACATCCTTGTAAAAGAGCATTTTTCAAAGAGATTTTTCACGGTGCTTAACCAAAGTATAATCCAGTAAAAAGCAAGGACAGTAAGGGTGGAGAAAGCCAGCCTTGGGTAACTAAGGAGATAAAAGAAGGCATCAAACTTAAAGCTCGTGCATACTAAGTCGCCGAGAGTAGTACGAAACTAGAACAATGAAAATAGTTTAAAAAGCAACAAAGTGCCACTAAGCGATCAATAAAGAAAAGGAAGCTAGGCTATGAAAAGAAGCTAGCACAAACTATAAAAACGGATAGAAAAAGTTTTTATAATAATATAAAGTGGAAAAGGGTGACTAAAGTGAATGTAGGTCCCTTGGTGGAAATAATATTTAGTAACAAGGACATAGCCGAGACTTTGAATGACTATTTCGTGTCGCTCTTCACAGCGGAGGACACATCTAAGATGCCAAAGATAGATGTTAGGAATGCGAGGGAAGGTGAGGTCCTCCATACAATAGCGATCACTAAAGAGGTATAGTCGAGGCTTTGTTGACAATTTACCAAAATTATCTGGACTATGGGCAGGTCCCGTCGAATTGGAAGACGGCAAATGCTATGCCATTGTTCAAAAAAGGACATAAACAAAAGCCACGTATACACCAATTAGTTTAAAATCAGTAGTTGGGAAAATGCTTGAAGATATCATTAAAGAATTAATAGCGAGGCATGTGGAAAGACATTGATTCATTCGGGAGACGTAGCGTAGAATCAGGTCCTGTTTGACAAACGTAATGGAGTTCTTTCAGGATATAACGAGGGCAGTGGACAGAGGGGAACGAATGGACTTTATTTACTGTACTTGAATTTGTAGAAGGCATTCCACACAGTGCAACAGAGAAACACAGAAACATAGAAAACTTACAGCACAATACAGGCCCTTCGGCCCACAAAGTTGTGCCGAACATGCCCCTACCTTGGAAATTACTAGGCTTACTATAGCCCTCTATTTTTCTAAGCTCCATGTACCTATCCAAAAGTCTCTTAAAATACCCTACCGTATCAACTTCCACCACTCATGCCGGCAGCTCATTCCACGCACTCACCACTCTCTCAGTAAAAAACCTACCCCTGACGTCTCCCTTGTATTTACTTACCTGCACCTTAAACCTGTGTCCTCTTGTGGCAACGATTTCAGCCCTGGGAAAAAGCCTCTGACTATTCACACGATCAATGCCTCTTATCAATTTATACACCTCTGTCAGGCCACCTCTCATCCTCCGTCACGCCAAGGGGTAAAGGCTGAATTATCTCAACCTATTCTCATTAAGGCATGCTCCCCAATCCAAGCAACATCCTTGTAAATCTCCTCTATGGCTTCCACATCCGTCCTGTAGTGAGGCGACCAGAACTGAGCAGAGAACTCCAAAAGGGGTCTGACCAGGGTCCTGTATAGCTGCAACATTACTTCTCGGCTCCTAAATTCAATTCCAAGATTTGTAGGCTAATACACCATATGCCTTCCTAACTACAGAGACAACCTTCACAGCTGCTTTGAGCGCCCTATGGACTCTGACCCCAACATTCCTCTGATCATCCACACTGGTAAGAGTCTAACCATTAATACTATAGTCTGCCATCATATTTGACCTACCAAAATGAACCACTGCACACTTGCCTGGGTTGAACTCCATCTGTCACTTCTCAGCTCAGTTTTGCACCCTATCAATATCCCGCTGTAACCTCTGACAGCCTTGCACACTATCCACAACACTTCCAACCTTTGTGTCATCAGCAAACTTACTAACCCATCCCACCACTTCCTCATCCAGGTCATTTATAAAAATCTGTAAGGGTCCCAAAACAGATCCCTGAGGGACACCACTGGTCACCTACTTCCATGCAGAATATGACCTGTCTACAACCACTCTTTGTCTTCCGTGGGCAAGCCAGTTTTGGATCCACAAAGCAATGTCCCCTTGGATCCCATGCCTCCTTACTTTCTCAATAAGCCTTGTATGGGGTACCTTATCAGATGCCTTGCTGAAATCCATATACACTAGATCTACTGCTCTTTCTTCATCAATGTGTTTAGTCACATCCGCAAAACAAAAAATAAAAATCAATCAGGCCCGTAAGGCACAACCTGCCCTTGACAAAGCCACGTTGACTATTCCTAATCAGCAACATAAAAGACTTATCCTTAAGATAAGGATGCATCGAGTTGGAGGTGATGTATTATCATGGGTAACAGAGAGTTGGAATACCTGGGTGTTGCTCTGGTTGACAAACAGTACTGAGCGTTGTGCCGCAGTGGTCAGTGCTAGGCCCGTAACTGTTCACGATATACATTAACGATCTGGAAGAAGGGACTGAGTGTGGTCTATCTAAGGTTGGTGATATTAAATTGATTGCAAAATCAAATTGTGCAGAAGATGCGGAGAGTGTGCAGAGAGTCATAAATAAGTTAAGTGATTGGGCAAAGGTCTGCTATATGGAGTACAGTGTCAGTAAATGCGAGGTCATCCGCTTTGGAAGGCAAAATGAAACAGCATATTATTATTTAAATGGTAAAAAAAATGTAGCCTGCTGCTGTGCAGAGGTACTTGTGAGTGCTTGTACATGAATCACATAAGGTTGGTTTGCAGGTGCTGCAGGTTATTAAGAAGGCAAATGGAATGCTAGCCTTTGTTGCTAGAGGGTTTGAATTTAAGAACTTGGAGGTTTTTCTGCAGATATACTGCGTGCTAGCGAGACTGCATCTGGAATACTGCTTGCAGTTCTGGTCTCCTTACTTTAGGAAGGATCTCCTAAATTTGGAAGCGGTGCGGAGGAGGTTCACCAACTTGATTCCAGAGATGAGTTTCCTGGGACTGTGCTCGCTGAAATTCAGAAGATGAGAGGAGATCTTACGGAAACATATAAAATGATGAAAAGGATAGATAAGATAGAGGCAGGAAATTTGTTACCACTGGTATGATGATGTGAAGGAACTGCTTTTCCCAGAGAGTGGTGAATCTGTGGAATTCTCTTACCAATGAAGCAATGGAGGCTACCACCATAAATAAATTTAAGACAAGGTTGGATAGATTTTTGATTAGTAAGGGAATTAAGGGTTAAGGTGAAAAGGCAGGTAAGTAGAGATTTGTCCAAAGCCTGAACTGCCATGATCTTACTGAATGGGGGAGCAGGCTCGACGGGCCAGATGACTACTCCTGCTCCCATTTCTTATGTTCTTATGTCATTTTTACGCACAGCCTTCTGTAGGATATTGACATCGCACAGACTTCAAATGATCCTGAAATCCCGCATTCTGAAGAACAAACTTTAATATAGTGACTTCTGGTTCTGTAAGCGTTCACCTAAATTCCGGAGCTGCATTTGATCTCACTGTAAATCCCTGATCTGGAGAAATACGGCAGAAGGTACTGTTAACGATGGGAATGCAGCAAGTAACGGAGAGAAAAAAATAGAAATAACCAGGACTCAAAATAAAGGTAGTCACGTGCTGCTAGAATGGACTGCGGCCATTCGACACTCAAACAGCTATATAATTTTGGATAATATTGTGGAGATGGTCTATCAGAGGATAGCAGCAACCTAGTTTGTCGTACCATGTTTAATGAAAAAGAGTCCGAAGAAACCTCCTTGTCTGCTACTAGTATGGGATTCTATTGAGAGGAACAAACTAATATTTCTATGGTCCAGGGTAAGAATCCAAAATGGTCTGTTGACTTCCCAGTGGCAGAGTAAGGGGTGGCTAGGGTTAGTTATAGAATTTGCTTGAACCAGGACAAAACAGCTGGAGTTTGGTATGCACAAATCAGGTAGACCTAGAGATGAAGTCCTGTAGTGTAAAATTGCGGTGTTAAGCATACGGTTAAAGAGCCTGTTATCCAATGCTGTATGTTTTATGCTAGCAAGGGTATAGAAAGTTGATTAGCGAGACAGTTCATGGACAATGAGCATGCGCATAAGATAGAAAATTAATTACATCGTTGATGGACATGAATTCTGGGGCAAGTGAGACTTACACAAAAATCGTGCAATCGAAACTGTAACAATGTACGCAACTCAGGAAAGTTTGAATTAACTTTGCATAACAATGAAATTGTCAAGTGCATTGTGATAGGTGGAGAGGTTGACATAATCTTAAAATATATAAGTATATCTTGTTGGCAATGCATATAGCAGTAATTCGACGGCGGTGGGGAGGGGAGTAGGGTGGGGTGGGTGTAGCGCCTGTGCGAAAACAACTGGAGAGCTCAACAGCTTTCATACACGATGTCTCACAAATAAACAAGATGATCGGAGAGCATGGATTGGCGCATCTAATTATTGAAATCACAGACCCAAGTTTGAGTGAAGCAAATTACGACAATGTTCCAGGGTACAAAAATCAGAGTGGAATGTAAAAGTGTACGGAGAGTAACTAAGCTGGATAGGGTGAGTTCCTGAGCTCAACTGCATTCGAATCCAACTTCTCAAAAATCGCACCGCAGGAAACTGAATCGATCAAGTGTTGCAAATGTTGGTTAAGATACATGTGGAGACAACGGCCACAGCTAAACGATAATTGTTGTAATGGGTAATATTAAGCATCATTTTAAGATCCGGCATTGCGGTAAGGCTGATATCAAAAGTGGAAAAACGGAAATGGCATGGTAGATTGTGGGTAGATGTCTATGGCTAAAAATAAATTTCAGAAGTTGGATTCGAATGCAGTTGAGCTCAGGAGCAGCATTTTATGATAAGGGTAAGAATAAAAGATGGAAAGATGGTGAATTTGGACAAGTGCTGTTGAAAGACTTACCTGATAGAAACAAGACTGGCATGATATGTCGCAACAACAGCAATGAACGAATGTTATTACTGAGAGGAATAAAACCTATGCAGGAAAGGACCTGAAGTAAAGGGATGTTGAGGGTAAGAGTGGACGATTTTAGGGACCAAAGAGATATTTTATGTGCAGACATATAACAAGCCGGGTGAGAATCTAACTTTATATTTATCCCCTGTATTCACTGAGGAATAGGACATGGCGTATAGTGACTTTAGAGATGGATATACTGATCATCTACACCAAGTAGATAATAGCGAATTAAAGATGTAGGTGCTCGGGAGATTTCCAAGAGTTATGGTGGACGTCCTAAAGGCCATGTGAGGTCTATCCCTGAATACTACAGGAAACAACGGATAATGTTGGCAGGGTCCGGGGAAAGAACAGATATTTCGGCGTGGGGATAGAACGCTGAAATGTAGTGGCTGGCCACTAAAGGATTATAGTTGCTTTGGAAGCTGGCGTGAAGGTGATCGATAAAATAATCCTGCAGTCTGCGTCGAGTATCACCAATGTTGAAGAGGCCGCTGAAGAAGCACCAGATGTAATAAATCCGGTATCCTCGACAGCCTCAGGAGAAGAACGGACATAGTGGAAGGATTATTTACTGCTCAGAATGGTGGTGATGGAGCTGGTGAAGGGCAGGTGTATTAACTCTTAGTACGTTTGCAATGACAACGGGGGAAAGACCATAGTCAAGGCAACTGTAAGTGAGTTGGTTTTGAAAAGATGTCGGTAGATAGTTTGTCACTAGAGATGGAGACAGAGGTGAAAAAAAGTGTAAGAGTTGTCAGAAATGGACCATCTAAAATTCAAGGCAGTGTTAAAGTTGGACAGAGGTTGATGAAATTGACCAGCTAAGTGTTGTTGCAGGGTCTATCAAAAATATATGATCAATGTAGTGGGGAAGACTTTTTGGAGCGTTACTGTTTAGTCTTGAAACTTGGACAGTTCCATGTAGCCAGCAGAATGGTAGGCATCACTGGGGCCCTTGCGAGTGTCTATAGCTACACCACTGGCTTAGAGGGCTGGGAGGTGCTGAAAGAAAACAAAAACAACATTGAAGCTAATTACCATTTCTGATAACCGGAGGACTGTGGCTGTGGAGGGAAACTGATTAGGTCTGTTGTGAATAAACTAGTAGAGAATATGAAGCCATTTATGACGTGTGAAAATAAAACGGCATTGGTCATGAAAATGAAAGGGAATAGAGAGCGTGTGAAGATAAAAGGATATAGTTGGGAGGGGCCGAAACAAGAGTCGAGATATGTGGACCTGAGGTCAGCAGAATGCATAAAATACTGGCCTACTGGGGCCGTCGGTTACTGCAGGCGGCGAGGGTCGCATCCTCGAGGTGGCTGGGGCAGAGGTCAGAGCTGAGGCGTGGAAGAGACCTAGAGCGTCGTACGTTTCTAATTAAACTGTTAAATATTTATATGGTATTTTGCGAGGCGCTGGAAAACGTACAACATGGTAAAATCGCCCGGAAAGTTCAGGCACCTAGGTTACAAGGTGAGTTAACTAACTGGTCCGAAAAAAGGCAGAGAACAATTGTGAAACATTCTTTTTTTTCCTGAATGGACGGTTGTTTGTACTGTTATAAGGAACTGCTGGGAAATTTGCTTCAGTGATATATGTGAAGGATTTAACAGAAACATAGAAAATATACAGCACAATACAAGCCCTTCAGCTCACAATGCTGTGCCGAATATGTACTTACTTTAGAAATTACCTCGGGTTACCCATAGCCTTCCATTTTTCTAAGCTTCATGTACCTATCCAGGCGTCTCTTAAAAGGCCCTATTGTATCTGCCTCCACTACCATCGCCGGCAGCCCATTCCAGGCACCCACCACTCTGCGTAATGAACTTACCCTGACCTCTCCTCAGTACCAACGTCCAAGCACCTTAAAACTGTGTCCTTTCGTGTTAGCAATTTCAGCCCTGGAAAAGGCCTCTGACTATCCATACGATCAATGCCTCTCATCATCTTATACGCCTCTATCAGGAGTTTCAAGGAGAAAAGTCCAAGTTCACTCAACGTATTTTCATAAGGCAGGCTCCTCAATCCGGGCAACATCCTTGTAAAACTCCTTTATACCTTTTCTATGGTTTCCACATCCTGCCTGTAGTGAGGTGATCAAAACTGAGCACAGTTCTCTAAGTGGGATCTGACCAGGGTCCTATATAGCGGTAACTTTATCTCTCGGCTCTTGAACTTAATCCCATGTTTGATGAAGGACAATACACCGTATGCTTTCTTAATCACAGAGTCAACCTACGCAGCAGCTTTGAGTGTCCTATGGACTCGGACCCTAAGATCCCTTTGAACCTCTACGCCACCAAGATTCTTACCATTAATACTATATTCTGCCATGATATTTGACCTACCAAAATTAACCACCTCACACATATTTGGGTTGAACTCTATCTGTCACTTCTCAGCCCAGTTTTGCATCCAATCGATGTCCCGCTGTAACCTCTGACAGCCCTCCACACTATCCACAACACCCCAACCTTTGTTTCATCAGTAAATTTACTAATCTATCCCTCCACTTCTTCATCCAGGTAATTTAAAAACATCACGAAGAGAAGGGGTACCAGAACAGAGTCCTAAGGCACGCCACTGGTGACAAACCTCCATGCAGAATATGACGCGTTTGCAACCACTCTTTGCCTTCTGTGTGCAAGCCAGTTCTTGACGCACAAAGCAAGCTCTCCTTGGATGCCATGCTTGCATACTCTCTCAATATGCCTTGCTTGGGTTACCTTATCAAATACATTGCTGAAATCCATATGCACTACATCTTCTGCTCTACTTTCATCAATATGTTTAGTCACATCTTCAAAATTTTCAATCAGGCTCGAAAGACACGACCTGCTTTTGATCAAGCCTTCCCGACCATTCCTACTCATTTTGTGCCTCTCCAAATGTTCATAAATTCTGCCTTTCAGGATCTGAAGAAAGTCTCAGTGGTTTCTAAATTCCTAGGCTATCTCTATTCCCTTTGATGAATACGGGAAAAATATGCAACCCTTTAATCCTCCGGAAGCTCTCACGGCCCCATTGAAGATGCAAATATCATTGCCAGAGGCTCAACAATCTCCTCCCTCGCTTCGCACAGTAGCCTGGAGTATATCCCTTACGGTCCCGGTGACTTATCCAATTTGATGCTTTTCAAGAGCCCCAGCACATCCTTTTTCTTAATGTCTATGTGCTCAAGCTTTTCAGTCTGTTGTAAAAAAATCCCTAATATCACCAAGGTGTTTTCCCGTAGTGAACACAGGAGCAAAATATTAATTAAGTACCTCCGCTACCTCCTCCGGTTCCATATACACTTTTTCACTGTCACACTTGATTGGTCCTTTTCACTCACATCTTCTCCTCTTGCTCTCCACATACTTGTAGAATGCATTGGGGTTTTCCTTAATCAAGTTCGCCAAGTCCGTCTCATGGCTCCTTCTGGCTCTCCTAATTTCATTCGTCAGCTCCTTCCTGCTAGCCTTATAATTTTCTAGATCTCTATCATTAACTAGTTTTTTGAAACTTTCGTTAGCTTTTCTTTTCTCCTTGACTTGATATTCAACTGCCTTTGTACACCGCGGTTCCTGTACCCTACCATCCTTACCCTGCCTCATTGGAACGTAGCTATGCAGGACGCCATGCAAATATCCCGTGAACATTTGCTGCAGATTTCCCTGAGAACATCCGCTCCCAATGTACGCTTCCAAGTTCCCGCCTGATAGCTTTTTTTCCCCTTTTCTCCAATTAAACGCTTTTCTAACTTGTCTGTTCCTATCCCTCTCCAATGCTATGTAAAGGAGATAGAAGTATGATCACTATCTGCAAAATGCTCTCCCACTGAGATACCTGACACCTGACCAGGTTCATTTCCCCATACCAGATCAAGTACAGCCTCTTCTCTTGTAGGCTCATCTACATACTGTGTCATGAACCCTTACTGAACACACCTAACAATCTCAACCCCATCTAGGGTGGTGCCAATTACTATTGGGGAAATTAAAATCTCCCATCACTACAATCTAGTTATTACTGCATGTTCTAGAATCTCTCTCTCTCTATCTGCTCCTCGGTGCCCCTGTTACCCTTGGGTGGTCTATAAAAGCATCCAGTAGATTTATTGACCCTTTCCTATTTGTAGCTTTCACCCAATGAAACTCAGCAGACAATTCCTCCATGACTTCCTCCTTTTCTGCAGCCCTGACGATAGCCCTGATCAGCAGTGCCACGCCCCCACCTCTTTTGTCTCCCTGCCTCCCCTTACGGAAAAATCTAAAGCCGAGCACTCTAGGTAGCCATTCATGCCCCTGAGCCATGCAAGTCTCTGTAACGGCCACAACATCTTAGCTCCAAGTACTGATCCACGCTCTAAGCTCATCCGCTTCGTTCATGATACCCCCTGCATTAAAATGATTTAATGTTATTTATGTGCATGTTGCATTTTTGATTAAGTTCACAGAAGACGCGAAATTGATGGAGTTGTGGATAGGGAGGAAGCATTTCTAATTCTGCAGCAGGATGCAGATTTGTTGAAAAATTGTGCAGCGTACATCCAAGTGGGTTTAATCAACAAGGGTAAGATGGCATACATTTGAAGGCAAGGAAGTGACGAATATATGCAGTAAATTACAACACGAAGAAATACTGATGATCAGAGAGACAGCGGAATGTCCAAATTTCTATGATGGTATAATAAGGAACATAGCATGCTCGGGTTTATATCCTGGGCAAAAGATATTTTTTTTGATGATTTGTCAACTTCAGAAAATATTGTTTTTGACGGGCTTGGAGCATTTTGTGTTCTTCTGGCCGCCACACTATAGGAAAAGTGTGATCGTGTTGGAAAGGGTGCAAAATTATTCGTAAGGATATTGCTGGTTTCGAGACTTTAGTTATGAAGAATTACTAACGCTGTGGAGAAACAAAGGGTAAGGGTGACACCAACTAAACATGTAATATTATGATCGCAGAAGTAATAGCCATGTTTAGGCGATAGGCTTATCAAAAACAGGAGGGTGTTGTTTTAAAGTGAGAGTTGAGTTTTAAAGTGGATAAGGGGATATTAAATTTGCCTTTACATGTAAAGCGATTGATACTTGGAATACCGACCAGAGGAAATAATAGAATCAGATACTTTTAATATACTTAGGGGTATATCGGCAGACACAACAGACAAAGCACAGAGAAATTCAATTGTAATCCAGGAGAAAGAGATTAATGTAGAAGGGGAGAAAGTTTGGTTTTTAGTTGGCGACCCGACTGGTCCTTTCCTATATTGTTTAAGTCTATGAACTTGTGACTATATAATAACATGTAATCGGCAAGATCTCAGATCCTCATAGCCAAACTGCCCTGCTAAGAGTCACCCACATCCTGAAATGCTTCATGACTAAATTCTATGTCCCATTTCCGAAAGGACACCGGATATCAGCAATAGATTCTGGCTTTGATATGGGCGGCGTTATACACAAAATGTTTATTCCTTGGTGTTTCCAAAGAATGGAATGATGGGCGCATCCCAGTGTCGCCACGTAAAGCAGCAATGTTGACAGTGTTCAAAATTGAGGCATAGAGACTATTCAGCCAATTGCGTTCGCGCCGACCATCAAGCACCCTTCCACACAAATCAATATTTCCTCCTTGCATGACGAACAAAACATCCACGGTCACATGAATGCGGGGAATTTTAGAGTGGCTGCAAACCCCCTAGTTACTGGTTTGCGAATGGAAGCCAGAGCAGCCGGGCAACAGCATAAAACACTTGGACAACTTGGGGACACCAGATCGTAAAGGGGAAGACTGAATTACGAGTTTGGACCTGTGCTACAACTTTGTTAACTGCTGCGCCATTAGACGGCCGAACGCGTTCTCGTGAGAACCTAAACAAGTTGATATATCAAACATCGGAATTAAAGATAAATTAGTTTAAATATTAAATATTTTATTAGAAAGAACATGGAAATCAGGAAATAAAATGTAGTAATAATTGCTACGAGCAAAGAAAATTGAATTACAATCGTATTACTGATAGATCGCTATTGGATAGAATACTTTATGTCGATTAACTAAAAGAAAATTACAAAGTATCCTTTTCAGCTTTCATTATCACAGAACATCCAACTTATATGAACAGCACAACTGTATGCGTCAAGCAAAATAATTTCACCGGCATTAACCAATGTATCAATGTATCGTTACTCTGAACTTACTGTGCCATAGGTTCGATTGATCTTACATATAAACTGAAGGAAAACGGCTTTCGAATTATTTTTCCGAATCAAGAACGTTGAAATTCCTCAAGAGGCAATGTAGGATGATGCGGTTTTAAGAACAAGAAATCACTATTCGATGAATCAGGTGGCAGTGTAACGGTGTAGTTATACGATTCCCCAATGGGCAACGTCTGTCCAGCACCGGCATAATTCAGAACTGCTTTCGGCACTGCTCTGCGATTAGAGTCATCATTCGAATTTACCCAGCTCTGACAGCAGATTCTACAACTGTAACCGTAAATATTTTTACCCTGATTACACTTGATAAATACCAGCAAAACTATTATGAGAAGAAATGTGCAGGAAGTTGACCCTAACACAATTATCAATATCAAATTTAAGTCGGAGAAAAGCGGCTGATCTTTTGGCGTATTTGTTAGTTCCGAGAAGTTTTCAGTAGCGTTGCTCAAGAATGAAATCACAACTGTAACTGTACTGGAAAGACTCGGTTGTCCATTGTCTTTCACCAAGATTACTAGTCTATGCTTACGACGATCATCATTCTGAAACCTTCGGGACGTCCTGATTTCCCCAGAGAGAAGTCCTACAGTGAACAACGTACGATCTGTTGCTTCCAAAAGTTGGTAGTAAAGACGTGAGTTCTGCCCGGAATCTGCATCAGTTGCTGTTATCTTTGAAACAATCATTCCTGGATATGGGGTGTGGGGCACAATCTGAGTCGCCGCTGAATTGTTCGGTTTGGAAGGAGAAATTATTACTGGAGCATTGTCATTTTGGTCTAAAATCACTACATTCACTGTGGCGGTGCTGGTCATTGCAGGAGATCCAGAATCAGACGCTTGAACATTGAATTGGAAATTCTTCAGCTTTTCGTAGTCAAAAGAGCGCAGAGCGTAAATGCAACCACTTTCTGAGTTAACGGATATAGCGTCTGATAGAAAAGCATTACCAATGGGACTCCCCAGAAGAGAATATGATACCTTGCCATTCTTGTCAAAATCTGGGTCCAAAGCTGTAACAGTAAATATAGATCCACCCGGTGGGTTGTTTTCCATGACAAACACCTGGTACGAAGATTGTGTAAACTTCGGTACGTTATCGTTAATATCTGAGACTGAAATGAATAAGGTTTTGTTTGCAGAAAGAGAGGGTAGCCCTGCATCCCAGGCTGTAATAGGGATATTATACAGCGGAATGCTTTCGCGGTCCATAGCATCGTTAATTATCAACTTAAACTGGTTGTTCAGAGACTTCTGTAGTTTAAAGGGGACATTGGTGGGAATCTGACAACGTATTTGCCCATTCTCGCCAGAATCGCGATCTGTAACACTGATTATAGCGACGACAGTCCCGAGGGCATCATCTTCGCGCACATTGCTGGATATTGATGTCACCCGTATTTCCGGAGCGTTATCATTAACATCAGTTAAATGAACGATAATTTTAGCGCGCCCACTTAATGCCGGTACACCCTTGTCCACAGCCTGTACTTCAATTTCGTAAACGTTTTCTGCTTCGTAGTCCAGTGGTCCACTCACATAAATCTGCCCAGATTCTATGTCCAAAGTAAATAACTCTCGAACACTTTGAGAAACGTGTGCACTGAAAGAATAATTTATTTCACCATTTGCTCCTTCATCTAAATCAGCAGCTTTTATTTTGGTCACCATGGTACCAGTGGGTGCGTTCTCCGTGATACTAACCCGATATGTATGGCGTTCGAATACAGGAGCATTATCATTGCCATCCACGATAGATATAATGATTTCTGCTGTGCCAGATCTCGGAGGAATCCCACCGTCAATGGCCGTCAGTATTACATGGAATTCTGATTGCTGTTCGCGGTCGAGAGGTTTTTGCAATATTAGTTCTGTAATTTTACTTCCATCATCTACTTCCTTTTCATTCAGACCGAAGTGCTTATTTGAGTTGATTTTGTATGAAATAACTGCATTCGCTCCCATGTCGGCATCCTGCGCTCTATCGAGTGGAAAGAGTGCGCCTGTTGCGGTCAATTCAGAGATATGTATATTGTACTTGTTTTCCCTAAACCTTGGCGCATTATCATTTATATCTACTATCTCCACGTCAACGCGATGCAGTTCTAAAGGATTTTCTAAAGCTGCATCATATGAAATAGAGCAGGTAGACATTTGCTTGCAGAGGGCATCCCTGTCGATTCGCTCTTTTACAACTAAAATACCATTGTGCATGTTTACCTTCAGTAGCTGAAGCTTTTCATCGGAGAGCAGTCTGAGTTTTCGGTCAGTTATTTCTGTAATGCTTAGGCTTAAATCCTCGGCAATGTTCCCTACGAATGCTCCGAGCTCTTGTTCTTCGGGAATCGAGTACCGAATTTCACCACAAACGAGATGCAAAGCGCACACAATGTGAATGAAAGACAATCCGTGGCTGAGTTCTGTCGCCATGTTTTTCCTAGATTGGATTAACGAAATTGTCTTGAATTTGTATCAATCGATTAGCTGAAGTCGATCTTACTAAACCAGCAAAATAGGACACGACATTGTCAGTATAATCTTATAAAAGTGAAACATCGTACCAAGAGCTTCTTTTGAAGGAGGTACGGGAATTAAGCCCCGAGAGCTTTTGCTTTCCCTATGCTTGTTTCGACCGTAGCAATGCCGAAAAAGGGAGAGGTAGATCGCTCTCCCTCGCTCTCTGCGTCTAAGTTTCTATTGGTAGACAGCGACACAAAGAGTCTTTACCCATTACTGCATCAAATGTTTCTTAAAGCCGCACTGCCTTCAGTCAAATATCTAGATTTAACGGTGCGCAGTTAAAATTCCCCGGATTTCTGGAAGGTTTTTCTATTCCATGTACCGGCTTATGTGAAAACGCTGATCTGCGTAAACTATCATGCATAAAATAACCATGGGCTAATTTATAACTAAATTGACCCTTGGGTGATTTACCAAAAGTATTGCATTGCATGCTAGACTTTTACATAATGCAAGTTGAAAACGATTCAGGAATCATAAACAATACACATACAATTCTGGGAGAAACTCAGCCAGTCATGTGGTATCTAACCAAATGAATAAACATTCGACTTTTCCGGCGAGACCCTTATTCAGCATAGAGACGTAAGTGTAAAGACGCCAGAATATAAGGGCGAGGGAGGGGAATCAGGCGAGATTGAAAGTAATTGAATTCTGGGAGAATGTAACAAAACACACTGATGAAGGTAGAGCAGTGGAAGAGGTATATATGGATTTCAGTAAGGCATTTGATAATGTTCCCAATGCAAGGCTCCTTACTGAGTAACGAGGCATAGGATCCAAGGAGACTTTGCTTTGTGGATCCAGAATTGGATTGCCAACAGAAGGCAAACGGTGGTTCTAGACGGTTGGAATTCTGCATGGAGGTGGGTGACTAACGGATCTCTGCAGGAATATGTTCTGGGACCCCTCGTCTTTATGACTTTTATAAATGACCTGGATGAAGAAATAGAAGGGTGACTTAGTACGTTTGCTGATGACACAAAGGTTGGGGTGTGATGGATAGTCTAGAGGGTTTTCAGAGGTTACAGAGGAACATCGATAGGATGCAGAACTTAGCTGAGACCTGTCAGATGGCCTTGAACCCAGATAAGTGTGAAGTGGTTCATCTTGGTAGGTCGAATTTGAAGTCCGAATATAACATAAATGGTAAGTTTCTTGGCAGTGTGGAATTCTGAGAAATCTTGGGATCGGTGTCGATAGGACACTCAAAGATGCTGCGCAGTTTGACAGTGTTGTTATGAAAGCATATGGTGTGCTGGCATTCATCAATCGCGGGACTGAATTCAAGAGCTGTGATGTAATGTTACAGCTACTTTGGTCAGACCCTACTTGGGGTACTCTGTTCATTTCTTGTCACCACGCTACTGGAAGGATGTGAATACGTACGATAGAGAGAGTGCAGAGAAATTTACAAGGTTTTGCCTGTATTGGAGGGAGTAACATGAAAATAGGTTGAGTGTACTTGGCTTTTTCTCCTCGGAGCGATGGAGGATGAAAGGTGACCCATAGAGGTGAATAAGTTAATGAGGGGAATTGATTGTGTGGATATCCAGAGACCTTTTTTCCCCCAGGGCTGAAATGGCTAACACGTTTTAGTTTTAAGGTGCTTGGAAATAGGTACCAACTGATGTCAGGGCTAAGCTTCTCACAAAGAGAGCAGTGGGTGCCTGGAATGCAGTGTCAGCGGCGGTGTTGCAGTGGATACAATGGGGTCTTTTAAGAGCCTCTTAGATCGGGAGCTGGAGCTTAGCAAAATAGAGAGCTAAGCGCTAGGGAAATTCTAGGCAGTTTCTTAGGTAAGTTAAATGGTCGTCAGATTATTGTGGGCTGAAGGGCCTGTAACGTGCTGTAAATTTATCTGTTCTATGATAAGTGAAGCAAAGTTGGGTGGGAATGGTCAAGGGCTGGAGAAGAAGGAAGCTGATAGGAGAGGAGAGTGGACCATAGGATAAAGGGATGTAGGAGGTGACCCAGCGGGAAGTGATAGCTCGGTGAGAAGAGGTGAAAACTCACAACGGGGAAATAGGAAAAGAGGGGAGGGCTGGGATCTTTTCTTCCCACCGGAAGGAGAAATCGATATTAATGCCATGAGTTTGGAGGCGAGTTGTTATTTACAACCAATATCTTATACCTTACAGTTGACAACGCATTAGATTTCAAAAAAGATTTCTTCGACGAGCTTCACGAAGGATTGATTAAATCGAGAATAAGCTGACTATTCCTTATACTTTCCACACGACGATAAGGTGCTTCTCCTCTAGTCTGAGGATGGTCTCATCTTGACACAGAGCAGTCAGTGATCCTGCATGTCTGAACGGGAATGGGAATCTGAATTAAACGGTTTGGTTGCCGGGTAATTGGTTTGTTGTGGTTGCAACAAAGATGAATGAGGAAGATGTCCACTATTAGAAATCATACTGTGTTAAAGATTCACAAGTATACCAATTACACTTACGTTATGGCTAGAAACCTACTTCCATAACGGAATAAGACTTTTTATTTACAATGCCCTTCTCCGAATCTGCACGCCGATCTGTAGCTGACTTCCTTCAGGTTCCTAACCGTTGGGTTATTCCTGATGTTGGAGAGTTAGTCTGCGTGATCTGACTAATAACATCTTTTAACAAATGGCGTGCAGTCTGAAAAGTTAACTACTTTTCTTTAGACAGACTCGAATTGACACGTGAGCACTACGGTAATTACATTGTCTTCCTTTTATTTCATGTGACATAAAGTGCGGAACTCACCAAAGGTCGATACTTGGACAGATCATTAACAAAGACAGATGCACGCAAAAAGTAGAATTCTATCTAATGCACCTAAGAAGATAGTTGTTTAAAATGCGGATTACCATTGTTTTTATGGGAAAATTATCGTTACTAAATGAAATGTCATACCGACGTAATAGCGATCACATACATGGGAATAGTCACACGATCTTATGTCTCGTTAATGAGAGAACGGAATTGAAAACTCAAATGCATTTAAGTTAGCTTGAATTTTTAAGGTGACACGAACTGTGTTTTCTGTTTTCACCAGAAATGCAACCCAGAACACTTACTGTGGCAACAAACATTGGAAAATGAACTCCTATTTGCATTTTATAAACAGAGGAGATTCTGCAGATGGTTGTAGATGGGTCATATTCTGCATGGAGGTCGGTGACCAGAAGTGTGCCTCAGGGATCTGTTCTGGAAATCCTACTCCTCGTGATATTTATAAATGAGCTGAATGAGAAAGAGGAGGGATGGGTTAGTAAATTTGCTGATGGCACAAAGGTTGTGTTTTGTGGAGGGTGTGAAGGGCTGTCAGAGTTTACAGCGGGACATTGATAGGATGCAAAACTGGACTGAAAGGTGGCAGATGGAGTTCAACCCAGATAACGGTGAGGTGGTTCATTTTGATAGGTCAAATATGATGGCAGAATACAGTATTAATGGTAAGACTCTTGGCAGTGTGGAGGATCAGATGGATCTTCGGGTCAGAGTCCACAGGTCACTGAAAGCTTCTGTGGTTAAGAGGACATACGGTGCATTGGCCTTCATCAATCGTGGGATAGCATTTAATAGCCGACAGATAATGTTGCAGCTATATGGGACCCTCATCAAACTCTACTTGGAGTACTGTGCTCAGTTCTGGTCGCCTCACTTCAGGAAGGACAAAGAAACCACAGAAATGGGAGATTTACAAAGATGTTGCAAGGATTGGGGAGCATGTTTTATGAGAATAGGTTGAGTGAACTAGGCCTTTTTTTCCTTGGAGCGTGGAGGATGATAGATGACCTGAGAGAGGTGTATGAAATGAAGAGAGGCATTGATTGTGTGGATAATCGGAAGCTTTTTACCAAGGCTGAAATGGCTAGCACGAGAGGGCACAGTTTTAAGGTGCTTGGTAATAGGTACAGAGGAGATGTCAGGGTATGTTTTTTTTTCTTAAACAGAGAGTGTTAAGTGCGTGGAATGGGCTGCCGGCGACGGTAGTGGAGGCAGATACGATAGGGACATTTAAAAGATTCCTGAAGATTCATGGAGATTCATGGAGTTCCGGAAAAACAGAGGATTATGGGTAACCCGACGTAATTTCTAAGGTAAGGACATGTTCGGCACAGCTTTGTGGGCCGAAGGGCCTGTATTCTTCTGTAAGAGTTCTATTTTTCTCTATGTTTCTATGGAGGTAATCGAAAGCAAAGCACAGAGAATGCTCTAGAAACTCAGCTGGCCAAGCACATCCTTTTTATTCACTTCCATAAATGCCGTCCGACCTGATGACTTGTTACAGCATTTTGTGATTGCAAACATTGCATTGCTCAGTGCAGAGTTATCATTGTCACCATTCATTGTTCCAGCAATTATATTGACACCTACAACTAAGTAAATAACTGCATTACCCAATCTACGTCACTCCAATTCATAAGCAATCCCTCGAAACAGCATGACCTCTGAACTCCCCATGACCAGTTTTTTTAAAAAATCCAGTATATATTATATACATGCAATCCTAGAAATTTGTGTTTACTCCTACCGCTTCCCGAGTATGTTCTTCGAAAGTGTTCATACTAAAGCGAACACTTGAGTTCAGTTCATAGTGGAAATGTGTATTGCGATATCCCTCTGAATTTTGCGTTCGGCAAGGAGAAATCTGCTACGAAAGGAAGGAACATGAATACATGAACATTGGCGAGTTGTCATTTACATCCAACATCTTGTACCATACAGTTGCCAGCTATCTACCATATACTAGTGAGTGCCTCAAAAAGATGGAAAATCGAGATTAAATTGGCTCTTCCTAATATTTTCCTCACGGCTGCCACTCACAGACACTCTGCAATCATGTTCTCGTAAAAGAAAGCAGACAGGCTTTGCGAATGACAATTTCTCTACCAAATCGGTCTTCCTATTGCACCCTCTGACCGAACTCGTATACAGACTTGGCTCGTTAGCTAACTCCGCTAACAGCCACATGACTCAGCAGTGATAAAGCCTCCTTTCATAAACAGTATACGTCTAGGGTCTGTGTCATTTGAGAGATTCAACCAAACAGGAATGTCATGATGTCGTGATTAAAGAAATCTTGATTTGAGCGAATGTTGTCTAAGTATTGCTCTACACGATTATCAGTCGGCAAGAAATAACGGACCACACACCATACAAAATGATAAAGAATGCATATTTACCAATTTCAGCATTATCGAACAGTTACTAAAAGTAAGCAAGGAATGGAAAAAAGAAATACAAGTGTCCATTACAGTTCAGCTAATCTGAATGAGTACATGGCCGTTGTAACTCTTCTCTTCCAAAGCCGTGTGCAACCTTCACTCACGACGCCAAACTTACCATCTGCGTGAAAGCACCTGTCACAATCTGAACTTCCCTCGAAGTCCACCTCGAACAAACTGGTTCTCTTTTAGGAGTATTTCCCCGCCCCCTTGGAGCTATCCATCTGCACAAAACACTTCTTGATTTCTAACCCAGGACATCCCGCCGCATCCTCCCATCGATCCCGCCCCGCAGCTCCCGTCAGAAATATACCAAACTTTCGTCACAGATCTTCCTCCGCCCCGCTCTCTCTAGAACTTTCTCCCAGATCCAGATATCTTCATGGCTGACACAACATTCCTAAGCTGAACTACAGGGCTCTATTCTTCAGCCGAAACCAAAGCATTCTACAAGCAGGAGACACTTTTTTTGTAGAAAACTGCTCAAATAAAATACATATAGCATAGCAATAGAATTCTTAACCAGTGTAGTTTACATTTTTGGATGTATTCCTGTGGAAAACACTGCACGGATATATTCTAGATTCTTGTCAGCCCACATTAAGAATGGCACCTTTGCTCCCTCCAGCCAATGCCGCCACTCCTCCAGAGCTAGCTTCTCATCCAGCAGCTCCCGGTTTCCGACATCGTAATTCGGCTCATGGGAGTGAGGCAGTGAGCGATGAAGGCGCAGGGCTATACCTTTTCATCCTTGGCTGAGCGCTGAGAGAGAACAGCTCCTAAGACAATGTCAGACGCATCCACCTCCACAATGAACTGCCGGTCGGTATCGGGTTGAAACAGGATGGGGACGGAGTAGGAACGTTCCTTCAGGTCAGAGAATGCTCTTTCAGCAGTAGTGAACCAGCTGAATCTGACAGCATATGAGGTCAGAGTAGTAAGTGGTGCAGCCAGTGCCCTGTAATTTCTGATGAAGCGGCGGCAGAAGTTAGCAAACCCCAAGAAGCGTTGCAACTTCCGACAAGTCGAAGGTTAGGGCCATTTGACCACCGCCTTGACTTTCTGTTGATCCATCTGAATGGAACCGCCCGAAATTACATACTCCAGGACCGAGACGGTAATGCGATGAAATTCACATTTCTTAGCCTTCACAAAGTGTCGGTTCTCCAGAAGGCACTGGAGAACTCTGCGGACGTGACCTGTGTGTTCAGATGAACTTAGAAAAAGATCGAAATGTCGTCGAGATACGCAAAAACAAAAGGTTCATCAAGTCCCTGAGAATGTGATTTACCAGGGTTTGGAATACGGCAGGGGCATTGGTGAGACCTAATGCCATGACCAGGTACTCGTAATAGCCTGAGGTGGTGTTGTTGGCCTTCTTTCAGTCGTCCCCTTTGCCGATGCGAATAAGATGCTAGGCGTTACGGATATCAAGCTTAGTGAAAACTGAGGCTCCTACAGTAGGTCAAATACCGAGATCATGACCGGGAGAGGGTAACGGTTCTTTCTAAACAGTGACTTCATTCAGTCCCCGGTAATCAATGCATGGACGTAAGGAGCCGTCCTTCTTTTCAACAACGATAAAACCGGTAACAGCGGGGGAGGAAGACGGTCAGATGATGCCTGCAGCCAGATACTCTTGATTGTCCTTACTCAAGGCATCTGTTTCACGCACGGACAGGGAATACAGGCGCTCCTTGGGGGAGATGTGTCAGGCAAGAGATCAATAGCGCAATCATATGGACGATGAGACGGTAGGGAAGTGGCCCAGGAATTGCTAAGCACAGCCTCGAAGTCGATGTATTCACTGAACTCCGGAAATTCCTCCTGGGGGATCTGGGCTTGGAGGCAAGGGGATCTGAGCATGGCGGAGGAAGTCGGAGTAACAGAATGGGCCCCTTCCTACAATCTTGCGACGGAGCTAGTCAATATGGGAGTTGTGTTTAACTAACCAGGGATGGCCCACGACAATGGTTGCTAGAAGAGAGTCATTAACATAAACCATATAACCACATAACAATTACACCACGGAAACAGGCCATCTCGGCCCTTCTAGTCCGTGCCGAACGCTTACTTTCACCTAGTCCCAACGACCTGCACTCAGCCCATAACCCTCCATTCCTTTCCTGTCCATATACCTATGCAATTTTACTTTAAATGACAATATCGAACCTGCCTCTACCACTTCTACTGGAAGCTCGTTCCACACAGCTGCCACTCTCTGAGTAAAGAAGTTCCCCCTCGGTTTACCCCTAAACTTTTGCCCCCTAACTCTCAACTCATGTCCTCTTGTTTGAATCTCCCCTGCTCTCAAAGGAAAAAGCCTATCCACGTCAACTCTATCTATCCTGCTCATAATTTTAAATACCTCTGTCAAGACCCCCCTCAACCTTCTACGCTCTAAAGAATAAAAACCTAACTTGTTCAACCTTTCTCTGTAACTTAGGTGCTGAAACCCAGGTAACATTCTAGTAAATCTCCTCAGTACTCTCTCTATTTTGTTGACATATTTCCTATAATTCGGTGACTAGATCTGTAAGCAATACTCCAAATTTGGCCTCACCAAAGCCTTGTACAATTTTAACATTACACCCCAACTCCTATACTCAATGGTCTGATTTATAAATGCTAGCATACCAAAAGCTTTCTTCACCACCCTATCCACATGGGATTCCACGTTCAGGGAACTATGCACCATTATTCCTAGACCACAAAGTTCTACTGCATTCCTCAGTGCTCTACCATTTATCATGTATGTCCTATTTTGATTAGTCCTACCAAAATGTTGCACCTCACACTTATCAGCATTAAGCTCCATCTGCCATCGTTCAGCCCACTCTTCTAACTGGTCTAAATTTCTCTGCAAGCTTTGAAAACCTACTTCATTATCCGCAACGCCACCTATCTCAGTATCATCTGCATACTTACTAATCCAATTTACCACCCCATCATACAGATCATTTATGTATATGACAAACAACATTGGACCCAGTACAGATCCCTGAGGCACACCACTAGTCACCGGCCTCCATCCTGACAAAAAGGGTTAACTGTTCATGATGGTTGCTGGTTAAACATAGACTCACCGGGCCGTGACATCTGTGATGTTAGCCAGTCTCTGATCGTTCAAGCCGTTGGTCACCATGGTGTCTGGAGAGCAGACGTGGATAATCCCCTCTGGGCAGCCAATCTGGAATCCAGAAAAAAACCTTCGCAGCAGAATAGACCAAAACGAAGAGTGCTCGCCTTTGGACGCCACAATCCAGAGAAGCAGGTAGGAGAGTGAGTGGCATCGAGGAGGGCCGGACAGGGGTCACGCTCAGCAGTACTCCTCGTCCTACCGGTAGGCGCTTGGCTTTTACCGGGCAGGTGGAGGTGAAATGGTTTGTTTTGCCTCAGGGACGGGTGCTAATTCTCCATTGTCTTTCAGTCGGTGTCAGTAGGGTAAAGTCAACCTTCAAGCTTCGGGTTCTGCAACGGGAATTGTAGATGGAGATGGGTGTAAACGGCAGGGCAATGTAGAATGAATGGACCTGGGAACTCATCTAGTGCCCCCAGGGACTCTCTGGAACCTCTCCCTCTGCAGCGCTGCTGAAGGCAAACATCAATACGGAAGGCCAAATCCACCAGAGTTTCAAAGGTGGGCAGGAAGGTTCTGGGTTACCAGTTCATCTTTGATGTCTTTGGAGCGGCCGTTCAGGAAGGTGTCGTACTGTGCCTCCGAGTTCCAATCGCTGGAGTTGGCTAGGGTCCGGAACTCTATGGCGTAATCTGACACGGATCTGCGCCCCTGGTGCATGTGTAACAATTCACGGGCAGCCTCTCTCCCATGTTTGGAGCGATCAAACACATTTCTCATCTCCTCAGAAAATAACTGAAGAATACTGCAGAATGGGGAGCCTGCCTCCCAGACGGCTGTTTCCCATTCTCTCTTCTGACCTGACTGTTGGGTGATGACGTAGGCTACCGTGGCTCGATCAGTCGGAAATGTTGTTCATTGCAATTGAAAAATGAGGGTGCTCTGGGAAAGAAAAGAGTGGCAGGTACCGAGCTCACCTGAGTACTTTTCTGGAGGAGGCAGACGGGCTCTTGGGCAGGAGGAGCATGCGAGAACGCGGACAGCAGGGCGGAATATGCAGTAGCAGACTGTTAGTGGGCGCTCTGGGACAGCTGGAGTGACTGAGTCTGGGCCACAAGTTCGGCTACAGTTGCAGAAAGCTACTCCACTACCCTGAACACGGTTCTGGTGTCTCCCCAGCATCACTCCCTGTTGTTCCAAGGCAGCTCTCAGAGGATCGGGGTCTGCTGGATCATTTCTGGTCAGACTGTACTGTCAGGGCACTACAGCAGGGATCCAACTGCAGACCCAGTGCTGTGCACACAGTGATATTAATTGAATACCAAATCCCAAAATGCAGACAAAGTCGGCGTCGAAGTTCGGGCAAAGACCAAAACATCCAGAGAAATCCAAAAAGGAGAATCTAGATACAGGCAGAGCCGATATTGAGGTGGATAGAGCACAGATCCGAATGCTAGAAAGGCTGAAGAAAATTCACCGGCACAATCTGGCAACAAACAGGTGAAAACACCGGACTAAAATACACTGAGCGGTAAACAAAGGGGCAGATGATAGGTGGAGCACAATGAGACACAGGTGGCAGCTATACAGGTAATAATGAGAAACAGATGAGAGAAGTAGTGTTCAGTAATACATGAGCTGGAGTAGAGCAGGAGCGTGGACAGGAGTACATGGCAATGCAGATTAACAGTTAGGGAGAAACACACAAAAAGGCAGAGTTCAGTTGGAGGTACTGACAAAAAGAATGAGCAGGAATAAGATCCTTACTTCCTCGCTGAAAAGTAGTGAGAATTTGGTCGTCACAGGATCTCGGTATTTCACATTCCATAATTATTAATATATAGGAGGCAGGCCCATGGATAATGTAAACGGGATATTGGCACTAGTATGTGGAAAGAGGAAGCTGATCCATTGGGACGGGCTCCACCTGAACCGTGATGGGGCCTGGATCCTGGCGAATGGTATAACTAGGGTTGTGGATACGGCATTAAACTAAATAGCAGGGAGGTGGGTTCAAGGATGGAAGAAGTATGGATAAAGGGAAGGATAAAATTGTGTATAAAGGGAAAATAAAAGCAAAAGTTAAAAAAAAAGAAAAGTAAGGGTGGAGCACAGAAAAGCCAATCACATCAGAGGCAACCATTACTAGATTTTAAGGGCATAATGAGTGTACAGGCACTTTATCTAAATGGTCAGGGTATTCGTAATAAGTTCAGTAAACGTGCCACAAATCAATGTAATGGGGTATGATTTAGTGGACATTACATAAACATGGTGGCATGGTGGAGAGGATTGGGAATTGAACATCCAGGGATAGTAAGTAATACGGAAGGATAGACAGGAAAGTAAGGGAGATAGTGTAACGCTCAGGGCGATAGCGAGTGACGTTATAATATCTAAGAAGCAGAATGTTGAATCCATCTGTTTAGAGATTAGGAAAAAATAAAGAGAAACACCATTGGTGGGAGTTGTCTATAGGCCACCAAATAACAACATTACAGTGGCACAGGCAATTAACCGAGGACATATCTAAAGGCATGTAAGGATGGAACAGCAGTTATTGTGGTGGAATTAAACTTGCACACAGAATGTGTGAATCAAGTTGGTCGAGGCAGTCTTGAATGTATACATGGTACCGTTCTTGAAGAGCATGTTAGCGAACCTTCAAGGGAACATGTTGTCTTGTGTCTGGTCCTGTGCAATAAGACAGGTAAAATTAGCTATGTTGTAGTTAGGGATCCTTTGGGAAAGAGTGATCACAGAATGACTGAGTTTTTCATACAAATGGAGAGTGCAATGGTTCAATCTACAAGCAGTGTATTATGCCCAAACAATGGAAACTAGAATTGGATGAGGGAAGCATTGGATAGAATAGGTTGGGAGCACAGGCTATATGGTGGGACAGTCGGGGAACAGTGGAAGACTTTCAAAGATATTTTTCGCGGTGCTCTACAAAAATATATTCTAGGTAAAAGCAAAGGCAGTAAGGATATTAAGAGCCAGCCATGGATAACAATGAAAGGAAACGAAGTCATCAAAATAAAAGCTCATGCATACAACGTCGCCGAGAGTAGTGGGAAACTGGGAGATTAGGGAAACTTTAAAAAGCAATAGGAACCACTAAGCTAACAATATAGAAAGGGAAGATAGATTATGAAAATAAATTAACTCAAAATATATTAAAAAAACGAATAGTAAAAGGTTTTATCATTATATAAAGCGGAAAATGATGGACAAAGTGAACATAGGACACTTGAAGGGCCAGAGGAGGGTATTGCTATTGGTAATAAGGAAATGGCCGAGTCTTTGAAGGACTCTTTGTGTCGGTCTTCACGGTGGTGGACGCGTCTAACTTACCGAGGAGAGATAATATGGATGTAATGGGAGGTGAGGAACTCGAAACCAAGACATCACTGAAGAGGTAGTGCTGAGCCAACTTGTTAGCCTAAAGATAGACAAGTGCCCTGGACGTGATAAAATGCAGCCCATGATATGAAAATGCCAGAGGTTATTGCTGAGGTTTTGGTGCTAATTTACCAAACTTCTCTGACCATGGCTACACCACTGGCCTAGAGGGCTGGGAGGTGCTGAAAGAAAACAAAAACAACATTGATCCTAATTACAATTTCTGCTAACCGGAGGAGGGTGGCCGTGGAGGGAATCTGATTAGGTCTGTTTTGAATAAACTAGCAGAGAATCTGAAGTCATTTATGACGTGTGAAAATAAAACAGCTTGGGTCATGAAACTGAAATTAAATAGAGAGCATGTGAAGACTAAAGGATATAGGTGGGCAGGGACAGAACCAAGAGTCGGGATATGTGGACCCGAATTCAGCAGAAAGCATAAAAGACTGGCCTACAGGGGCAATTGGTTATTGCAGGCGGCGAGGGCCGCATGATCGAGGGGGCTGGGCCGAGATGAGAGCTGAGGCGGGAAAGAGGCCTAGGGCTTCGTACGTTTCCAATTAAAGTGGTAAACATTTATATGGTCTTTAGCGAGGCATTTGTAAAGTTCCAACATGGTAGAATCGTCCAGAAAGTTTAGGCATTTGAGTTACAAGGTGAGCTAACTACACCGGTCCGAAATTTGCAGAGAACAATTGCGGAACTTTCTTTTTTTCTGAATGAAAGCTCGTATGCACTATGAAACGCAAATGCTGGAAACTTTGCTTTGGTGATACTGTATATGCCAAGGATTTAAGGACATTTATGTGTATGTTGTATTTGTGATTTAGTTCATAGATGACACGAAAATGATGGCGTAATGGATAGAAAGGAAGCACTTCTAAGTCTGCTGCAGAATGCAGATTTGTTGGAAAATTGTGGAGAATAGCGCCAAGTGGGTTTAATCCACGAAGTGTAAGATAGTACTCTACACACCTGAAAGCAAGGAGTTGACGAATATATGCAGTAAATGACAAGACTCTACGAAACACTGATGAAGAGAGAGAGAGAGAGAGAGAGAGAGAGAGACCCGGAATCAGTCTGATTTTTTATGATGTGATGATAAAGAAGGAATCGAGAATGCTTGGCTTTATATTTTCGGCAAAATATAAGATTTAGGATGTTTCGTCTCAACTTTACAAAACACTTTTGACGGACTTGGAGTTTTTTTTGGGCGCCACAATATAAGAAAAGTGTAATCGTGTTGAAAAAGGTGCAAAAATTATTCATAAGGATACCACTGGTTTCGATTCTTTAGTTATGAAGAGGCACTAAGGCTGCGCCTGTTATCTGTGGATTAACGAAGGCTAAGGGTGACATAACGAAATAGATAGTATTATGAGTGCGGATGTAATAAACAGATTTTCATGATAGACATCAAAAACAGAAGGGCGTCGTTTTAAAGTAAGGTTTGAGTTTTAAGGGAGATAAAGGGATTTTGAAGTTACCTTTACAAATGAAGTGATTGTTACATGGAATACAGACCAGAGGAGATGATGGAATTAGATACTGTTACTATATTTAGAAATATTCAGGCAGACACAACAGACAAAGAATAGAAAACTATAATTGTAATTCAGGGGAAAGAGATTAGTGTAGGAGGGAGAAAGTTCCGTTTGTAGGTGGTGGCCCTATATTTTTTAAGTCTCTGAACTTATGACAATGCGTGTGCTGGGCAAGATCTCAGATCCACCCACGTCCTGAAGTGCATCATGAATAAATTCTATGTCCCATTTCCGAAAGGTAACCGGTTTTCAGGAATAGATTCTGGCTTAGATATGGGCAGCAATATATGCAGTTTTTAAATTCCTTGATGTTTCTACAGAACGAAATCGTGGACGCATCGCAGGGACGCCACGAAAAGCAGCCATGTTGACAGTATTCAGAATTGAGGCATAGAGACTATTTGGCCTATTACGTTCGCACCTACCATCAAACACACTTCTACACAAATCAGTATTTCCTCCTTTCACGACGGGCAAAACATCTATTGTCATCTTAATTCGGAGGATTTTAGAGTGGCTGCAAACCACCTAGTTACTGGCATGCGAATAGAAACCAGAGCAGCAGGGCAACAAGATGAATCACTTTGACAATCTGGAGACACGAAATGAACAGATCGTAAAAGGGAAGTCTGAATTAATCGTTTGGAGGTGTGCTACAACTTTGTTAACTGCTGCGCCATTATACGGCCGAACACGTTCTCGTGAGAAACTAAACAAGCTGAATATATCAAGCATCAGAATGAAAGAGAAATTAGTTTAACTATTAAAAAAATTATTACAAGGAACATGGATATCAGGAAATGTAGTAATAACTCCGCTACGAGTAACGAAAATTGAATTGCAAATGTACTACTGATATATTGATGTTAGATAGATTACTTTATGTCGAATAATTAAAATAAAATTGCAAGGTTGTGTTTTCAACTTTCACTATCACAGATGATCCAACTCATATGAACAGTACAACTACATGCATCAAGCAAAGCAATTCACCGACATTCACCAATGTATTAATATATTCTTACTCCAAGCTTACCGTGCTATACGCTCGATTCATCTTACATATGAACCGAAGGGAAATAGCTTTGAATTATCATACCGAATCAAGAACGTTGAAATTCATCAAGAGGCAACGTAGGATGATGCGGTTTTAAGAACAAGAAATCGCTATTAGATGAATCAGGTGGCAGTGTAACGCGGTAGTTATACGATTCCCGAATGGGCAACGTCTGTACAGCACTGGCGTAATTCAGAACTGCTTTCGGCACGGCTCTGCGATTATATTCATCATTAGAATTCACCCAATTGTGACAGCAGATTCTACAACTGTAACCGTAAATATTTTTATCCTGATTACACTTCATAATTACCAGCACAATTATTATCAGAAGAAATATGGAGGAAGTTGACCCTAACACTATTATCAAAATCAAATTTAAGTCGGAAAAAAGCAGCTGATCTTTTGGCTTATTTGTTATTTCCAAAAAGTTTTCAGTAGCGTTGCGCAAGAATGAAAACACAACTGTAGCTGTACTGGAAAGACTCGGTTGTCCATTGTCTTTCACCAAGATTACAAGACTCTGCTTATGACGGTCTTCATTCTGAAACCTTCGGGACGTTCTGATTTCTCCAGAGAGAAGTCCAACAGCGAACAACGTACGATCTGTAGCTTCCAAAAGTTGGTAGTAAAGACGTGCATTCTGCCCGGAATCTGCATCAGTTGCTGTGATCTTGGAAACAATCATTCCTGGATATGGGGAGTGTGGCACAATCCGAGTCACCGCTGAGTTGTTCATTTTGGAAGGTGAAACTATCACTGGAGCATTGTCATTTTGGTCTAAAATCACTACATTCACTGTTGCGGTGCTGGTCATTGCAGGAGATCCAGAGTCAGACGCTTGAACTTTGAATTGGAAATTCTTCAGCTTTTCGTAGTCAAAAGAGCGCAGAGCGTAAATGCAACCACTTTCTGAGTTAACGGATATAGCGTCTGATAGAAAAGCATCACCAATGGGACTCCCCACAAGAGAATATGATATCTTGCCATTCTTGTCAAAATCTGGGTCCAAAGCTGTAACAGTAAATATAGATCCACCCGGTGGGTTGTTTTCCATGACAAACACCTGGTACGAAGATTGTGCAAACTTCGGTACGTTATCGTTAATATCTGAGACTGAAATGGATAAGGTTTTGTTTGCAGAAAGAGAGGGTAGCCCTGCATCCCAGGCTGTAATAGGGATATTATACAGCGGAATGCTTTCGCGGTCCATAGCATTGTTAACTATCAACTTGAACTGGTTGTTCAAAGACTTTTGTAGTTTAAAGGGGACATTGGTGGGAATCCGGCAACGTACTTGTCCATTCTCGCCAGAATCGCGATCTGTAACACTGATTATAGCGACGACAGTCCCGAGGGCATCATCTTCCCGCACATTGCTGGATACTGATGTCACCCGTATTTCCGGAGCGTTATCATTAACATCAGTTAAATGAACGATAATTTTGGCGCTTCCACTTAATGCAGGTAGACCCTTGTCCACAGCCTGTACCTCAATTTCATAAACATTTTCAGCTTCATAATCCAGTAGTCCACTCACATAAATCTGCCCCGATTCTGGGTCCAAAGTAAACAACTCTCGAACACTTTGGGAAACATGAGTACCGAAAGAATAATTTACATCGCCGTTTGCTCCTTCATCTAAATCAACAGCCTTTATTTTGGTCACGATTGTACCTGTGGGTGCGTTCTCTGTGATACTAACCCGATATGTATGGCGTTCGAATACGGGAGCATTATCATTGGCATCCACGATAGATATAATGATTTCTGCTGTTCCAGTTCTCGGAGGAATCCCACCGTCAATGGCCGTCAGTATTAAATGGAATTCTGATTGCTGTTCGCGGTCGAGAGGTTTTTGCAATATCAGTTCTGTAATTTTACTTCCATCATCTACTTCCTTTTCTTTCAGACCAAAGTGTTCATTTGAGTTGATTCTGTATGAAATAACTGCATTCGCTCCCACGTCGGCATCCTGCGCTCTATCGAGAGGAAAGAGTGCCCCTGTTGCGGTGAATTCAGAGATATGTATATTGTACTTGTTTTCCCTAAATCCTGGCGCATTATCATTTATATCTACTATCTCCACGTCAACGCGATGCAGTTCCAAAGGATTTTCTAAAGCTGCATCATAGGAAATAGAGCAAGTCGACATTTGCTTGCAGAATGTATCCCTGTCGATTCGCTCCTTTACAACTAAAATCCCATTGTGCATGTTTACCTTCAATAGCTGAAGCTTTTCATCGGAGAGCAGTCTGAGTTTTCGGTCAGTTATTTCTGTAATGCTTAGGCTTAAATCCTCAGCAATGTTCCCTACGAATGCTCCGAGCTCTTGTTCTTCGGGAATCGAGTACCGAATTTGTCCACAAACAAGATGCAAGGCACACAAAAGGTGCGCGAAAGACAATCCGTGGCTGAGCTCTGTCGGCATGATTTTCCTCGATTGGATTAATGATATTGTCTTGAATTTGCAGCAATCGATTTGCTGAACTCGATCTTAGTAAAACAGCAAAATAGGACACGACATTGTCAGTATTATCTTATAAAAATTAAAACTCGTACCAAGATCTTCTGAACGAGAGACGAGAATTAAGTCCCGACAGCGTTCCCTATGCGTCTGTATCGAGCGCAGCAATGCTGAAAAAGGAAGAGGTAGATCTCTCTCTCTCTGCGTCTGTGTTTCTATTGGTAGACAGCGACACAAAGAGTCCTTACCCATTACTGCACCGAAAGTTTCTTAAAGCTGCACTGCCTTCAGTCAAATCTCTAGATTTAACGGTGCGCATTTGAAATTCTCCAGATTTCTGGCCGGTAATTCCATTCGACGTAACGGCTTTTGTGAACATGTTGATTAATGTAAACTATCATGCCTAAAATGACCATAGGTTATTTTATAGATAAATTAACCCCTAGGCGACTTAGCAAACCATTACAAACAAGCTGGATGAATTCAGCAGGTCAGGCACCATCCGTTGAAATGTTGACTGCTCGTTTCAACGGATGCTGCCCGACCTGCTGAGTTCATCCAGCTTGTTTGTACGTGTTGATTTGACCACAGCATCTGCAATGTTCTTTGTGTTTACCAAAACCATTGTATTGCATGCTAGACTTCTCATAATTCACGTTGAAAACAATTTTGGAATAATAAGCATCACACACAAAATGCTGGAGGAACTCATCCAATCATGTAGCATCTATGGAAATGAATTAACTATTGTCTTTCTGGACGAGACCCTTCTTCAGCACGGAGACGTAAAGGTGAAGACACCAGAATATAAAGGCGGCGGAGTGGAATGTGACTAGCTGTAAAGTGAATTCTCTGAGGATGTAATAAGACACTCTGATAAGGGCAGAACAGTGGATGTATATATGGATTTCAGTAAGCCATTTGATAAGTTTCCCATGTAAGGCCCCTTCAAAAAGTAAGGAGGCATAGGATCCAAGGAGACTTTGCTTTGTGGATCCAGAATTGACTTATCCACAGAAGGCAAATAGTGTTTGTAGATGGTTGGTATTCTGTATGGAGTTCGGTGACTAACAGATTTCTACAGGGACCCCTCCTTTTTGTGACTTTTATAAATGACCTGGATGAAAAAGTAGAAGGGTGAGTTAGTAAGTTTGTGATGACACAAAGGTTGGAGTGTGGTGGGTAGTCTAGATCGTTCTCAGAAGTTACAGCGGGGCATCGATAGGATGCAGAACTGGGCTGAGACCTGTCAGTTGGACTTGAACCCGGATAAGTGAGATATGGTTCATTTTGGTAGTTCGAATTTGAAGTCCGAATATAATATAAATGGTAAGACTCTTGGAAGTGCGGAGGATCTGAGAGACCTTGGGGTTGGTGTCGATAGGACACTCAAAGATGCTGCGCAATTTGAGTGTATAGTTATGAAAGCGTACGGTGTGCTGGCATTCATCAGCTGTGGGATTGAATTCAAGAGCTGTGAGATAACGTTACAGCTACTGTGGTCAGACTCCACTTGGAGTACCGTGTTCATTTCTGGTTAACGCACTACTGGAAAGATGTTGATACTATAGAGAGAGTGCAGAGAAATTTACAAGAATGTTGCCTGGATTGGACGGAGTTCCTTCTGAGAACTGGTTGAGTGTATTTGGCTTTTTCTCCGTGAAGATAAGAGGTGACCCATAGAGGTGAATATGATGATGAGCGCCATTGATCCTGTGGATAGCCAGACACAGTTCCCAGGGCTGAAATGGCTAACACGAGGGAGCATCGTTTTAAGGTGTTTGGAAATAGCTATGACCTGATGTCAGAGCTGATCTTTTCACAACGAGAGTGGTGGGTGTGTAGAATGCACCACCAGTGGCAGTGGAGCAGCGGATACAATAAGGTATTATAAGAGCCTCATACGTAGGTACATGGAGCTTAGAAAAACAGAGGTTATTCACGAGGGAAATTCTAGGCATTTTCCAGAGTAGGTTACATGGTTGGCAGAAAATTGTGGGCCGAAGGGCCTGTAATGTGTTGTAAATTTCTATGTTCTATAATAGGTGAAGCAAAGGTGGGTGGGAGCTGTCAAGGGCTGGAGAAGAAGGAATCTGATAGGAGAGTAGAGCGGACCATGTGATAAAAGGATGTAGGAGCCGACCCAGGGGAAAGAGATAGTTTGGTGAGAAGAGCTGAAAGGTCACAATGGGGAAATAGGAGAAGAGAGTGTGATCTTGTTTATATTTCACCGGAAGGAAAAATCGATTTTAATGCCATGAGATTGGAGGCGAGTTGTCATTTACAACCAACATCTAGTACTTTACAATTGACAATGCATTAAATTCCCAAAAGATTTATTGGACGTGTCTCACGAAATGTTGAATAAATCGAGAATAAGCTGCTATTCCTTATACCTTCCTCACGACCATAAGGTGCTTCTCTCTATTCTGACGGTGGCCTCATCTTGGCACAGAGCTTCAATGGACCTAAATGTCTGAACGGGAATAGGAATCTGAACTAAACTGTTTGGCCGCTGGGTAATTGGCTTGTGGCGGATGGAGCAAAGGTCAATGAGGAAGATGACCCCTATTTGAAATCATACTGTGTTAAAGATGCATTGGTCTACCAATTACACTTACGTTATGACAAAAAACTTAATATCCAGAACAGACTAAGAATCTTTATTTATCATCACCTTTTTCTAAACCTGAACACTGATCTGCAACTGAGTTCCTTCGGGTTTCTAACCGTTGGGTTAGTCGCGATTATGGAAATTTATTCTGCATGATGTCACTAATGGCATCTTTTTACCGCGTGGTGTGCAGTCTGAAATGTTAAGTGCTTTGCTTTAGACAGACACGACCTGACACGTGAGTGCTACGGTAATTGCATTTTTTAAATTTTCTTTCATGTAACGTAATATGCGGGACTCACCAAAAGCCGATACTTGGACACATCATTAACAAATACAGATGCACCCAAAAATGTACAATTCTGTCTAATCCTAAGAAGCTTGCTGTTTAAAATGCAGATTACTATTGCTTTTATGGGAAAACTCTAGTTATTAAATGAAATGTCATGCCGATGCAATAGCCATCCCGTTCACGGGAATAGTTACACGAATCTATGTCTCGCTAATGAGAAAACAGAATTGAATGCACAAATGCATTTAAGTTAACTCGAATTTTTAAGTTGACAGGAAATTTGTTTTCTTCTTTTCACCACAACTGCAATCCATTGCAGTTACTGTAGCGGCGAAAATTGGGAAATGAACAACTAATTGCATTTCATAACACAAGACATTCTGCAGATGGTTGTAGGGGAGGGGTTATATTCGGCATCGTGGTCAGTGACCAGTGGTGCGCCTCAAGGATCTGTTCTGGGAACCTTATTCTTAGTGAGTTTTATAAATGACCTGGATGAGGAAGTGCAGAGATGGGTTAGTACATTTGCTGATGACACAAAGGTTGGGGTTGTTGTGGACAGCGTGGATTGCTGTCAGACGTTACAGCGGTACATCGATAATATGCAAAACTGGGCTGAAAAGTGGCGGATAGAGTTCAACCCAGATAAGTGTGAGGTGGTTCATTTGGATAGGTCAAATATGATAGCGAATATAGTATTAATGGTAATACTCGACAGTGTGGAGGATCGGAGGGATCTCGGGGCTCGAGTCAATTGGACTCCAAAGCTGCTAAGCAGATTGACTCTGTGCTTAAGAAGGCATACGGTGCATTGGCCTTCATCAATGGTGGGATTGAGTTCAAGAGCCGAGAGGTAATATTACAGCTATATAGGATCCTGGTCAGACCGCACTTGGAGTACTGTGCTCAGTTCTGTTCGCTTCACTACAGGAAGGATGTGGAAACCATAAGAGGAGTGCAGAGGAGATTTAGAAGGATGTTGAGTCAACTCAGCCTTTTTTCCTTGGAGCGGGGGAGGGTGACAAGTGACCTGATTGAGGTACATAAGATGATGAGAGGCATTGATCGTGTAGATAATCAGAGGCTTTTTCCAAATGCAGAAATAGCTAGCACGAGAGGGCGCATTTTAAAGGTGATTGGGAGTAGTTACAGAAGAGATGTCAGGTGTAAGTTTTTTTTTTACGCACAGAATGATCAGTGCATGGAATGGCTTGCCACCGTGGTGGAGGCGGATTACCATAGGGTCTTTTAAGAGACTCCTGGACAGGTACATGGAGCTCAGAAAAATAGAGGGCTATGGGTACACGTAGGTAATTTCAAAGATAAGGACATGTTTGGCACAGCTTTTTGGGCCGAAGGTCCTGTATTGTGCTGTAGTTTTTCTATATTTCTCTATGTTTCTATGAAGGTAATCCAGAGCAACGCACACAAATTGCTGGAAGAACTCAGCTGGTCAAGTACATCAATTTTATTCTATTCCATAAATGTTGTCCGACCTGACGAGTTGTTCTGGCACTTTGTGTCTGCAAATATTTGCATATTTATAGTTAACCGTTGCATTATTCGCTTCAGAGTTATTATAGTCAACATGCATTGTTTCAGAAATTATATTGAAACCTCCAACTAAAGCAGGAACTGCACTGCCCAATGTCCATCCCTCTAATTGACAAGCACTTCTTCGAATCAGCAAGATCTTTGAACTCCTCACGACTTTTTGTTTATTCAGTATATATTAGATACATAATCTTAGACACTTGTGTTTACTCTTACCACTTCCCTGGTACGTTCTTTGAAAGTGTTCATACTAAAGCGAAAACTTGAGTTTATTTCATAGTGCCAATATGTATTGGGATATTCCTCTGAATTCTGCGTTCGACAAGGGGAAATCTGCTACGAAAGGAAAGGAGCAGAAATTTCACGAGCATTGGCGAGTTGTCATTTACATCCAACATCTTGTACCATCTAGTTTTCAGCTATCTACCATACACTTGTAAGTGCCTCAAAAAGATGGAATAAAGCGAGAATAAATTGGCTCTTCCTTATATCAGACAGTGTTTACGAGTGACAATTTCTCTAACAAATTCGCCTTCCTTTTGTAACTTGGCTCTTTAGCCAACTCCGCAAACAGCCACATGACTCAGCAGTGAGAAGGCCTCCTTTCATAAACAATATACGCCTGGGGTCTGTATGACTTTGGGGATTCAATCAAACAGGAATATCGTGATGTTCTGATTAAAGAAACCTTGATTTGCGCGAATGCACTGTAAGTATTGCCATACATGATTATCAGTCGGCAAGAAATAACAGATGGCACACATAAAATTATGAAGAGGGCATATTTACCGATTTCAGCATTATCAAACGGTTACTAAAACAAATGGTGGAATTGAAAAAACATAAAAGGGACCATTACAGTTAAACTAATCTAAGTGAACTTATGACCGTTGGAGCTCGTCTCTTCCAAAGCCGGGAGCAACCATCACTCACAACGCCAAACGTCTGCATGAAAGCACCTGTGACAATTCGAATTTCCCTCGAAGTCGATCTCAAACAAACTGGTTCTCTTTCAGGAGTATTTCCCCTCTTCCTTGGAGCCATTCATCTGTATTTCTTGCTTTCTGACTCATTGTATCCACCCATCTGTCCCGCCCCGCAGCTCCCGTTAAAAAGATCCCAAAGTTTCGTCACAGATATCCTCACTCTCTCTAAAAAATTTTCTAGATCCCACCATCTTCATTGGCTAACAGAACATTCCTAAGTTGAACTGCAGGGCTTTATTCTTCAGCCGAATCCAAAGCATTCTACCAGCACGACACTTCTCTTCTTCTTCGGCTGCCGATTTCGATGCTGACTGAGGTTGTATGGAGACCGATGCTGCAGGTCACCCCTCTCCATGCCACCGATGTTGTCCAAGGGAAGGGCACTAAGCCGATACAGCTTGGCATCGGTGTCGTCGCAAAGCAATGTATGGTTAAGTGCCCTGCGGAAGGACACAACACGCTGCCTCAGGTGAGGCTGGAACTAGCGAGATTCAGATCAATAGATCAAAGTATAAAGGAAACGATAAAATTGTGGATAAAGATTAAGTAAAAGCAAAGGTTAAAAAGAAGAGTAACGGTGGAATGCAAAAAAGCCAAGCACATCGGAGGCAAAGATTTCTAGATTTTAAGGGCATAATGAAAGTAAGGGTACTTTATCTGAATGGCTGGAGTATTCGTACTCAGGACAGTGAACTTATCGCTTCTCGGCCTTTCGGCTAAGATCAAGTGTAGGACAGTGAACTTGTGGCACAAATCAATATAAAGGGGTATGATTTGGTGGATATCACATAAATGTGGTGGCATGGTGGAGAGGATTGGGAATTGAATATCCAGGGATATCAGGTAATACGGAGCGATAGGCAAGAAAGTAAGGGAAGTGGGGTAACGCTCATATTTAAGGAATAAATCAGGGCGATAGTGAGAGACGTTATGAGATCTAAGGAGCAGAATGTTTAATCCATCTGTTTAGTGAGTAGGAATAATAAAGGGAAACACCACTAGTGGGAATTGTCTATAGGCTACCAAATAATCACATTACAGTTAGCACAAGCAATTAACCGAGGAAATATCTAAAGGCATGTAAGAATGGGACAACAGTTAATGTGATGGACTTAAAGTTGCAGACAGATTGGGTGAATCAATCCTGACGAAGGGTCTCGGCCCGAAACGTCGATTGTACTTCTTCCTATAGATGCTGCCTGGCCTGCTGCGTTCCACCAGCATTTTGTGTGCGATGCTTGAATTACCGGTATCTGCAGATTTCCTCGTGTTTGGGTGAATCAAGTTGGTCGAAGCTGTCCTGAACAGCGTGTTGTTGAACCTTCAAGGGAACATGCTGTCTTGGGTCTGGTCCTGTGCTATAAGACAGGTAAAAATAGCTACCTTGTAGTTAGTGATCCAGTTGGAAAAGTGATCAGAGTATGACTGAAGTTTTCATACAACTGGAGAGTGCAATAGTTCGATCTACAATCAGTGTGTTATGCCAAAACAGTGGAGACTACAATTTAATTAGTGAGGAATTTGGATAGGATAGACTGGGAACACAGGCTATATGGTGGAACAGCTAGGGAACAGTGGAATACATTCAAAGAGATTTTTCCCCATGCTCGATAGAAGTATATTCTAGTTTAAAGCAAGGGCAGTAAGGATTTGAAGAGCCAGCCATGGATAACTATTGAACGAAATGAAGGCATAAAAATAAAAAAAACTCACGCGTGCAAAGCCGTCGAGAGTTGTGGGAAACTAGGAAATTAGGGAAACTTTAAAAGCAACAAGGACCACTAAGCGAGCAATACAGAAAGGGAAGATACATTTTGAAAATAAACTAGCTCAAAATATATATAAAAAAAGGATAGTAATTTTTTTTATCATTATATAAAGTGGAAAAGCTTGGAGAAAGTGAATATATGACCCCTGAATGGCGAGGAGATTGCTATTGGTAATGAAGAAATGGCTGAGGCTTTGAAGGACTATTTTGAGTCAGTCTTTACGGTGAGAGACGCCACTAACATGCTGAAATGAGATAATATGGATGTGATGGGAGGTGCAGACCTCGATACAATAGGCATCACTAAAGAAGTAGTGCTGAGCAAACTTGTGGGCCTAAAAATAGACAATTCCCCTGGTCCTGATGGAATACAGCACATGGTATTTAAATGCCAGAGGTTACAGCTGAGGCTTTGGTGATAATTTACCGGACTTCTCTGGAGTCTGGAATTTGGGCATGTGCGGGCGGATTGGAAGAAGACGAACGTAACACCACTGTTCAAATACGGATGTAAGTAAAAAGCATGTAACTTTAGGCCAGTTAATTTAACATCTGTAGTTGGAAAAGTGCTTGAAACTATCAGTGAAGAAGAAATAGCGAGGCATCTCGAGATAAGTGGATCCATCTGGCAGACGCAGCATGGATTCAGTAAAGGCAGGTCATTTTTGACAGACTTACGGCAGTTTGAGGATATAACAAACACAGTCGATAGAAGGGAACGGCTAGAAGTTATTTATCGAATTTCCTGAAAGCGTTCGATAAGGTGTCACACAAAATACTTATCCATAACATAAAGATGTATAGTCATGGGGTGATGTACTAACATGAATAGACAATCGGTTTATCAATAAAAAGCAGAGAGTTGGGATACATATATGTTTCTCTGGTTGGAAATCAGTGATGAGCAGTATGCCGCAGGGGTTGATTATGGACCCGCAACTATTTAAGATATACAACAATGATCTGGAAGAGGAAACTGGAAGTGTGGTGCATTTAAGTTTGTTGATGGCACTAAATAACGTGGAAAAGCAAAGTCTGCAGAGGATACGAGGAGTGTGCAATGAGATATACTTAGTTTAAGTGAGTGGGCAACTGTGTAGCACATGGAATACAATGTTCATAAGTGCGAAGTATCCACTTTGGAAGGAATAAAATATGAAGATCACTTTATCATTAAATGCTGTGCAGATGGACCTCGGAATGCTTGTGCGTGAATCTCAAAAGTTTGTTTTGCAGGTGCAACAGTCTGTGAAGGAATCGAATGGAATATTGGTTTTCATTTTTAGGCTTCAGAACAATGTATCTACAAGGGTCATACTGCTTTCCTTGTGCAGAAATGAAATAAAGGGTGATTGAGTTGCACATATGCCTTTATTCTGGGTCCAGTTATTATATTATCAGCGACGACATGGCTGCAGTTAATATTAGTGATTCGTATACCAGGAATTACAGGCTCTTTGAAGACCAATAGATTTAAATTCCTTACTATTTAAACGACTCTTCTTTTCCCTATTCCCAATATGCTGGGATCCCCATGTGTGTTATTTTTCCACTTAATTTTTCATACGTCACATTGAAACTTCCTTATGCCATTGTTGCTCCTCCGCTTTGTATGAATTGCAGTAGATTTAACATGAGAGTATAAGAACGTAAGAAATAGGAACAGGATTAGGCTATCTGCCCTTTCAAGCCTATTACACTATTTAATATGATCATGGCTGATCTGGCAATAGACTCATTTCCTCCTTCCTGCCTTGTCCCCATAACTTTTATTTTCATACTATGCAAAACTCTATTCAATCGTGTGGTATATACCTTTACTGAGTTAGCTTCCACTGCTTCATTGGGCAGAGAATTCTATAGATTCATCACACTCTATAGTGACAAAGTAGTTCATCCACATCGCTGTCCTAAATGTACACCCCCGAATGTTGAGGCTTTGTCCCCTAGTTCTCCTCACACCTACGAGTGGAAACAAACTTCCTGCCTCTATCGTAACCATTCCTTTTATAACTCTGTATCGTTCTATAACATCTCCTCTCATTCTTCAGAATTCCAGCAAGTGCAGTCCCAGGCAACACAATCTCTCCTCAGAGTCTAACCCCTTCATCTCTAGAACCAACCTGGTGAACCTCCTCTGTATCGCTTCCAAAGCCAAGATATCCTTCCTCAGCGAAAGAGACCGGAACTGCACGCAGTCCTTCAGGTACGGCCTCAGCTTGTACGGTTGCAGCATAATCTCCCTGCTCTAAACATTCAAACCCTCTAGCAATGAAGGCCGGCATTCCATTTGCCTTCTTGATAGCCTGCTGCACATGCAAACCAAACTTTTTTTGATTCATGCACAATACTTCCAAATCCCTCTACACAGCAGCATGCTGTAGTTCTTTTTACCATTAAATAATAATCTACTCTTCTATTTTTTTCTTCCAATGTTTGTGACCTCGCATTTATCGACATCATACTTCATCTGCCGGATCCTTGCCCACTCAATTAACCTATCTATATATTTCTGACGACTCCCCGTACCTTCTGCACTATTTTATTTTCCACTTAATTTAGTATCATCAGCAAACTTAGATACACTACATTCGGTTGCCTCTTCCATATTGTTGATGTATATAGTCAAACTTACGGGCACAGCACCGACTCCTGCGGCACACCCAACAACAAAGATTCCCAAGTAGAGTAATACTTATGTATCCCAACTCTGCTTTCTATTACTTAGCCAATCATCTGTCTGTGCTAATACATCACCCCCAACTAGTGCCAGAAAGATGAAAGAGCTGATAGCGGACTTCAGGAAGGGTAAGACGAAGGAAAACATACCAATGCTCATAGAGGGATCAGAAGTGGAGAGTGTGAGCAGCTTGAAATTTCTGGTAGTTAAGATCTCTAAGGGCATAACCTGGTCGCAACATATCGATGTAGTTATAAAAAAGGCAAGATAGTGGACATACTTTATTAGGATTTTGAAGAGATTTGGCATGTCAACAAATACGCTCAAAAACATCTATAGTTGTATCGTGCAGAGCATTTTGACAGGCTGCAGCACCGTCTGGTATGCAGGGGCTACTGCACAGAAACGAAAGAAGATACAGAAAGTTGTAAATCTAGTCAGCTCCATCTTGGGCACTAGCTTATAAAGTACCCAGAACATCTTTAGGGAGTGGTGTCTCAGAAAGGCAGCATCCATTATTAAGGACCTCCAGCACCCACTACATGCCCTTTCTCACTGCAACCATCAGGTAGGATGTATAGAAGCCTGAAGGCACACACTCAGCGATTCAAAAACAGATTCTTCCCCTCTGCTATCCGATCCCTAAATGGACATTGAATCTTTGGACACTACCTCACTTTTGTAATATGCAGTAATTCTGTTTTTACACTTTTTTTGAATCTATTCAGTACACGCAATTGACTTACTTGTTTATTTATTATAATTTTTTATTTTTTTCTCTCTGTTCTCTTTTGGAAGAGGACAGCGAGGCTGAGAAGAAGTGCGGCGGCGGCCATTTTCAAATTGCTTCTCAGATCGGAGTTCTGAGAGGCGGGACTGCGCAGGCGCGTGAAGGAGGCCTGGGAAGGAGGGAAGATATAAAAAGGAGAGAAGGAGTGAGGCAGTTCTCTTTTGGAAGAGGACAGCGAGGCTGAGAAGAAGTGCGGCGGCGGCCATTTTCAAATTGCTTCTCAGATCGGAGTTCTGAGAGGCGGGACTGCGCAGGCGCGTGAAGGAGGCCTGGGAAGGAGGGAAGATATAAAAAGGAGAGAAGGAGTGAGGCAGTTCTCTTTTGGAAGAGGACAGCGAGGCTGAGAAGAAGTGCGGCGGCGGCCATTTTCAAATTGCTTCTCAGATCGGAGTTCTGAGAGGCGGGACTGCGCAGGCGCGTGAAGGAGGCCTGGGAAGGAGGGAAGATATAAAAAGGAGAGAAGGAGTGAGGCAGTTCTCTTTTGGAAGAGGACAGCGAGGCTGAGAAGAAGTGCGGCGGCGGCCATTTTCAAATTGCTTCTCAGATCGGAGTTCTGAGAGGCGGGACTGCGCAGGCGCGTGAAGGAGGCCTGGGAAGGAGGGAAGATATAAAAAGAACGCAGCCTTAAGCAGCGGGCAGCTTCGTTTGCGGGCAGCGGAGTGAGCCGGGAGCAGAGTGTAGGGCTTGGGCTCAGAGGGCTTAGGCGGAAGAGGGCACAGTAGGCTTATCTTTTAGTTCTTGTTATTTTCAGTTATTCGGGAGGTATGAGTGTGAGGGCAGCTTGTTGTTCTCGGTGTCGGATGTGGGAGATCCTGGAGTCTCCGAGCCTCCCGGACGTCTACATCTGCGCCAGGTGCGCCGAACTGCAGCTCCTGAGGGACCGAATTAGGGAACTGGAGCTGCAGCTCGATGACCTTCGCCTGGTCAGGGAGAGTGAGGAGGTGATAGAGAGGAGTTACAGGCAGGTGGTCACTCCGGGGCCACGGGAGGCAGATAGGTGGGTCACGATCAGGAAGGGGAAGGGGCAGGTACTAGAGAGTACCCCAGTGGCTGTACCCCTTGACAATAAGTACTCATGTTTGAGTACTGTTGGGGGGGACAGCCTACCTGGAGGAAGTGACAGTGGCCGGGCCTCCGGCACAGAGGACGGCCCTGTAGCTCAGAAGGGTAGGGATAGAAGAAAGAGGACCATAGTAATAGGGGACTCGATAGTCAGGGGTTCAGACAGGCGGTTCTGTGGAGGTGATCGGGAGTCCCGGATGGTAGTTTGCCTCCCTGGTGCCAGGGTCCGGGACGTTTCTGATCGCGTCCAAGATATCCTGAAGTGGGAGGGTGAGGAGCCAGAGGTCGTGGTACATGTAGGTACCAATGACATAGGTAGGAAAGGGGAAGAGGTCCTGAAACGAGAGTATAGGGAGTTAGGAAGGCAGTTAAGAAGAAGGACCGCAAAGGTAGTAATCTCGGGATTACTGCCTGTACCACGCGACAGTGAGAGTAGGAATGGAATTAGGTGGAGGATGAATGCGTGGTTGAGGGATTGGAGCAGGGGGCAGGGATTCAAGTTTCTGGATCATTGGGACCTCTTCTGGGGCAGGCGTGACCTGTTCAAGAAGGACGGGTTACACTTGAATCCTGGGGGGACCAATATCCTAGCGGGGAGGTTTGCTAGGGCTACGGGGCAGACTTTAAACTAGTAAGATGGGGGGGCGGAAATCAATTTGAGGAAACTATGGGAGAGGAGGTTAGTTCACCAGTAGAGCAAGTAAGTAGACCGTGTGTGAGGGAGGACAGGCAGGTGATGGAGGAGGGATGCTCTCAGCCCGAAGTTGTAGGGGAGAAGAAAGAAAAGGATAATAAATTTGAATGCATTGCTAGGGATGAAAAGAGAGGAGGAGGTGGAGAGTATCTTAAATGTATCTATTTTAATGCTAGGAGCATTGTAAGAAAGGTGGATGAGCTTAAAGTGTGGATTGATACATGGAATTATGATGTTGTAGCTATTAGTGAAACATGGTTGCAGGAAGGGTGTGATTGGCAACTAAATATTCCTGGATTTAGTTGCTTCAGGTGTGATAGAGTAGGAGGGGCCAGAGGAGGAGGTGTTGCATTGCTTGTCCGAGAAAATCTTATGGCGGTGCTTTGGAAGGATAGATTACAGAGCTCCTCTAGGGAGGCTATTTGGGTGGAATTGAGGAATGGGAAAGGTGTAGTAACACTGATAGGAGTGTATTATAGGCCACCTAATGGGGAGCGTGAGTTGGAAGAGCAAATGTGTAAGGAGATAGCAGATATTTGTAGTAAACACAAGGTGGTGATTGTGGGAGATTTTAATTTTCCACACATAGATTGGGAAGCTCATTCTGTAAAAGGGCTGGATGGTTTAGAGTTTGTGAAATGTGTGCAGGATAGCTTTTTGCAACAATACATAGAAGTACCGACTAGAGATGGGGCAGTGTTGGATCTCCTGTTAGGGAATGCGATAGGTCAGCTGACAGATGTATGTGTTGGGGAGCACTTCGGGTCCAGTGATCACAATAGCATTAGCTTCAATATAATTATGGAGAAGGACAGGACTGGACCTAGAGTTGAGATTTTTGATTGGAGAAAGGCTAACTTTGAGGAGATGCGCAGGGATTTAGAGAGAGTGGAATGGGTCAAGTTGTTTTATGGGAAGGATGTAATAGAGAAATGGAGGTCATTTAAGGGTGAAATTATGAGGGTACAGAATCTTTATGTTCCTGTTCGGTTGAAAGGAAAGATTAAAGGTTTGAAAGCGCCATGGTTTTCAAGGGATATTAGAAACTTGGTTCGAAAAAAGAGGGATGTCTACAATAGATATAGGCAGCATGGAGTAAAGGAATTGCTCGAGGAATATAAAGAATGTAAAAGGAAACTTAAGAAAGAGATTAGAAAAGCTAAAAGAAGTTACGAGTTTGGTTTGGCAAATAAGGTGGAAGTAAATCCGAAAGGCTTCTACAGTTATATTAAAAGCAAGAGGATAGTGAGGGATAAAATTGGTCCCTTAGAAAATCAGGGTGGTCAGCTATGTGTGGAGCCGAGGGAGATGGGAGAGATTTTGAACGATTTCTTCTCTTCGGTATTCACTAAGGAGAAGGATATCGAATGGTGTAAGGTGTGGGAAACAAGTAAGGAAGTTATGGAACCTATGACAATTAAAGAGGTGGAAGTACTGGCGCTTTTAAGAAATTTAAAAGTGGATAAATCTCCGGGTCCTGACCGGATATTCCCCAGGACCTTGAGGGAAGTTTGTGTAGAGATAGCAGGAGCTCTGACGGAGATCTTTCAGATGTCATTAGAAACAGGGATTGTGCCGGAGGATTGGCGTATTGCTCATGTGGTTCCATTGTTTAAAAAGGGTTCTAGAAGTAAGCCTGGCAATTATAGACCTGTCAGTTTGACATCAGTGGTGGGTAAATTAATGGAAAGTATTCTTAGAGATAGTATTTATAATTATCTGGATAGACAGGATCTGATTAGGAGTAGCCAGCATGGATTTGTGCGTGGAAGGTCATGTTTGACAAACCTTATTGAATTTTTTGAAGTAGTTACGAGGAATGTTGACGAGGGTAAGGCAGTGGATGTAGTCTATATGGACTTCAGCAAGGCCTTTGACAAAGTTCCACATGGAAGGTTAGTTAAGAAGGTTCAGTCGTTAGGTATTAGTGCTGGAGTAATAAAATGGATTCAACAGTGGCTAGATGGGAGATGCCAGAGAGTAGTGGTGGATAATTGTTTATCGGGATGGAGGCCGGTGACTAGCGGGGTGCCTCAGGGATCTGTTTTGGGCCCAATGTTGTTTGTAATATACATAAATGATCTGGATGATGGGGTGGTAAATTGGATTAGTAAGTATGCTGATGATACTAAGGTAGGAGGTGTTGTGGATAATGAGGTGGGTTTTCAAAGCTTGCAGGGAGATTTATGCCGGTTAGAAGAATGGGCTGAACGTTGGCAGATGGAGTTTAATGCTGAGAAGTGTGAGGTTCTACATTTTGGCAGGAATAATCCAAATAGAACATACAGGGTAAATGGTAGGGCATTGAGGAATGCAGTGGAACAGAGAGATCTAGGAATAACAGTGCATAGTTCCCTGAAGGTGGAGTCTCATGTAGATAGGGTGGTGAAGAAGGCTTTTGGAACGCTGGCCTTTATAAATCAGAGCATTGAGTACAGAAGTAGGGATGTAATGTTAAAATTGTACAAGGCATTGGTAAGGCCAAATTTGGAATATTGTGTACAGTTCTGGTCACCGAATTATAGGAAAGATATCAATAAATTAGAGAGAGTGCAGAGACGATTTACTAGGATGTTACCAGGGTTTCAGCACTTAAGTTACAGAGAAAGGTTGAACAAGTTAGGTCTCTATTCATTGGAGCGTAGAAGGTTGAGGGGGGATTTGATCGAGGTATTTAAAATGTTGAGAGGGATAGATAGAGTTGACGTGAATAGGCTGTTTCCATTGAGAGTAGGGGAGATTCAAACGAGAGGACATGATTTGAGAGTTAGGGGGCAAAAGTTTAAGGGAAACACGAGGGGGTATTTCTTTACTCAGAGAGTGATAGCTGTGTGGAATGAGCTTCCTGTAGAAGTAGTAGAGGCCAGATCAGTTGTGTCATTTAAGGTAAAATTGGATAGGTATATGGATAGGAAAGGAGTGGAGGGTTATGGGCTGAGTGCGGGTAGGTGGGACTAGGTGAGATTAAGAGTTTCGGCACGGACTAGGAGGGCCGGAATGGCCTGTTTCCGTGCTGTGATTGTTATATGGTTATATATGGTTATATGGTTAGATTATGTTTACATTGAACTGCTGCTGCTAAGTTAACAAATTTCACGTCAATGCCGGTGATAATAAACCTGGTTCTACATACTACATTTTGCATTCTTTACCTTATGGATAATTCTTTCATGCGGAACCTTATCAAACGTCTGCTGGAAATCGAAGTAAATAACATCCATCTGTTCCTCTCTATCCGGTGCACTCGTTATATCCTCAAAGAACTCCTGTATGTTCATCAAACAGGACTTGTCTTTGCTGAATCGATGCTACGTCTGCCTAATGGATCAATTTCCTTCCAGATGCTTCGCTATTCTTCCTTTCATGATAGCTTCAATCATTTTCCCATCCACGGATGTTAGACTAACTGGCCTATAGTTACCTACCTTTTGTGTACGTTATTTTTGAAGAGTGACGTGACACTCACCATCTTCCAATCCGCTGGGACCTGCCTAGATTCCAGACAATTTTGGTAAATTATCACCAAAGCCTCCCTAATAACTTCTGCCATTTCTTTCAGTACACTAGGGTCCATTCCATCGCGACCAGGGGCCGTATCTATCTGTAGGCGCACATGTTTACTCAGCACTACCTCTTTAGCGATAACTATGTATCAAGGCCACACCTCCCATCGCATCCGTAACATCTCTCTACGATATGTTAGACGTGTTCTACACCGTGAAAACCGACTTAAAATTGCTATTGAAAGCCTCGGCTATTTCCTGATTACCCAATTTCAATTCCCCTTTCTAGTCCTCCAAGGGACCTACGTTCCCTTTAGCCACTTTGTTCCGATAATATGTAATTATAAAAAATGTTACCATTCTTTGTTATATTTTATACCAGTTTATTTTCATATTCTATCTTCCTTTTCTTTATTGCTCGTTAAGTGCTACGTTGTTGTTTTTTAAACTTTTCCCAATCTTTAAATTACCACTCTTCTTGGCGACTTTGTATGTCGACCTTTAATTTTGATGCCATCTTTTATTGCTGAAACTCCCCACCCTTACTGTTTTTAACTGGCATATACTTTTGTTGAGATGTTTTTGAAACATCTCTTTGAATGACTTCCACTGTTCCTCACCCGTCCCGGCATATAGCTTATTTACACTCGTCAAATACTCGATCATCCTTGCGTAGTCTCTATTTTTCAGGTATAATATATTGGTTTTAGATCGAACTATTGAACCCTTCATTTGTATGAGAAACTCAATCATACTGTGTTCACTTTCTCCAAGAGGATCCGTAAGTATATGATAAATAATTTTACCTGTCTCATTGCACGGGACCAGATTTAAGGTAGCACGTTTCTTGTTGTCCAGGCTTCATAGGAAGTCCCTGTGTTCTCATTAGGTTACCCTTCGTTTCCGTCTTCCGAGTAAAGGTTAGCAAAATCTCTCTTACCCTAGTCCATTTCTGCTTGGAGCGTTGAACGAGACCGTCGGCCACAAGAACCCCAACCTCGGCCGCCTTTTCCGGGAAAAGTGACTCAAATGAAAGAGTTGCTGTTGCCCAAATCATCTTACCCAACACTCTTCAAGAACGTGATCCGTTCTGTGGGCCACGATCTGTGACAACATCCATGGGAAAACTGCGCACAATGAAGACCTGGTACAGGGCAATTTCGGCCGTTTCCACTGCAAACAGATGCTCGTCAAAGGCATGTATTTCCAGGCCTTCGAATAGCGACCGAAAATTACCATGATGACGGTCTTCCCCTTGGCAACGGAGGACCTGTAACAAATTCCATAGAAATGTGCTTCCATGGTCTGTCCAAACTATAATAAGGGTTCTTTTCCTCAAGTCAATGAGTAATTATTCCAAAACCAACTTAACTGCGAGTAGCTCCCATTCCCGATGTCATGAATTCCCTCGATCGGAGAATGCCGCCCGGAGAAGAAAGAACATTGGCGTAGTTTACTGTCCGAAGCAAACCATTGAGCCAGCACTGCACCCACTCCTATGTCTGTAGAGCCCAGCTCCACGATGAAGAGAAAGAACGGTTTAGGTAAAACAAAGAATGGAGCTAATATGAACGGTTGTATGATCTCTGCAAAAGAAATCTGCGCTTCACACAAAAGGGCCTGTGTATTATTTGATTAGAGCTGAAGGCGGAGCCGACACTGTGCTGATGCTCCTGATGAATGTCCCATAAAAGTTGGCAAATCCCAGGAATCGTTACACTTGTTTCACATTGGGTGGGGTGACCGTAGTCGGGACGCCTGGGTCTAAGAGGGGTCCATCGAGATTTCCAATTGAGTTGATAAAACTCACAAATGAAATGTTGGTTACGTGAATTACGGACTTCCCTAGCTTGGCATAAAGTCAATGGTCTGGAATCCTTGTTAAATTGTCCCTGATATGTGGGATGTGCTTTTCCATGGACTTCGAGTAAATTAGGATATTACCCAAGTAAACGACAGTAATGCAGAAAAAGTCATTTATAAAGGCAGAAAAACGGCTGGAGCAGGAAGGGCATACCCAGGTACCCCTTCGGTGCATTGAATGTGGTTTTCCACTCATCGTCATCCTTTATGTGGACCAGATTGTACGCAATCCGTAAAACTAGCTTAGTGAATATTCTTGCCCCTTGGAGAATCCCGAATGCAGTATTCGTGAGTGGAAAGGGGTAACAACTCTTGGCCGTTATGAGGTTTAACCCTGTATAATCAATTCATTACCGCACACCCCCATCTTTAATTTGCAGAAAGGAGAAGCCTGCGACTGATAGCGAAGTGTGAGGCAGAATGAAATCCATGGTAAGAGCTTTCTTTAAATTATCTTCCATTATGCTTACATACATAGAACATAGAGCACAGAATAGTACAGCACAATACAGGCCCTTCGGCCCACAATGTTGTGCCGACCCTTAAACCCTGCCTCCCATATAACCCCCCAACATATATTCCTCCATATACCTGTCTAGTAGTATCTTAAATTCACTAGAGTATCTGCCTCCACCACTGACTCAGGCAGTACATTCCACGCACCACCCACTCTCTGAGTAAAAGAACCTTCCTCTAATATCCCCCTTGAACTTCCCATTCCTTACCTTAAAACCATGTCCTCTTGTACTGAGCAGTGGTGCCCTGGGGAAGAGGCGCTCTATTTATTCCTCTTAATATCTTGTATACCTCTATCATGTCTCCTCTCATCCTCCTTCTCTGAAAAGCGTAAAGCCCTAGCTCCCTTAATCTCTGATCATAATCCATACTCTCTGAACCAGGCAGCATCCTGGTAAATCTCCTGTGTACCCTCTCCAATGCTTCCACATCCTTCCTATAATGAGGCGACCAGAACTGGACACAGTGCTACAGGTGTGGCCTAACTAGAGTTTGACAGAGCTGCATCATTACGTCGCGACTCTTAAACTCTATCCTTCGACTTATGAAAGCTAACACCCCTTAGGTTTTCTTAACTACCCTATCTACCTGTGAGGCAACTTTCACAGATCTGTGGACATGTCCCCCCAGATCCCTCTGCTCTTCCACACTACCAAGTATCCTGCTATTTACTTTGTATTCTGCCTTGGAGTTTGTCCTTCCAAAGTGTAGCACCTCACACTTCTCCGGATTGAACTCCACCTGCCACTTCTCAGCCCACTTCTGCATCCTATCAATGTCTTTCTGCGGTCTTCGACAATCCTCTACACTATTCACAACACCACCAATTTTTGTATTGTCTGAAAACTTGCCAACCCATCCTTCTACCCCACATCCAGGTCGTTAATAAAAATCAAGAGAAGCACAGGTCTCAGAATCGATCCTTGTGGGACACCACTAGTCACAGACCTTCAATACGAATGTACTCCCTCCACCACGACCCTCTGCTTTCTGCAGGCAAGCCAATTCTGAATCCACCTGGCCAAACCTCCCTGGTTCCCATGCCTTCTGACATTCTGAATAATCCTACTGTGTGGAACCGACCCCGTGGAGGGCAACCACTAAGTAGTATGTCTATAACACATTCCTGGGGTCGGCGAAGTGTAGGAGTCGATGCCTTTCCCTCAGTGAAGACCACTTTCCTGTAAACGACCGCCCTGGGTGTCGTTCCTTCCTCTGAACATCCCTTCAAGGACAACTCCTGAAGCATCTTAGGTGGCAGAGGTGATTCGACAACCTCAGTGTCTCATTAGAAAATTTACTAGACTCCTTCTTTGAATCAGACGCCGAAACAGAATCCAAATCCTTATCCATATCCTCAGGCAATGGCAACGAGGTGTTACGGATGGTCCTTCCGCCTTCCAGAACAGCCTCCAAGTTTCTGCGTTTAGGTGTGTTTCACTTACGCTTCGCTGCAAGAATTCCAGACGGCTTGGCCACGTCCTTGGTCTGTGGAGGTATAGAACAACAAGGCTTTCATATTCCAACCTCTCCCTTGGACCAAGTTCTGGAACTCGGTAGCGTAGTCGGTTGCTGATCGACTGCCCTGATGCACCATCATCAGACTGTCCGGGGCTTTGTTTGCTCCCGCTGGATGATGAAGTACCTTTCTCAGGGCGGACATGAATTCTTCCCAATCTGTGCAAATCTCTGACCTTCGTTCACAATGTTTAGTGTCCCAAGCAAGGAGTCTCCCGGTCAGAAGAGAGACCATGAAATCCACTTTTCTGCGCTCCGAAGGGAACGGGGAAGACTGTTGTTAAAAACCAATGCACATTGAGTGAGGAAGACGCTGCAAGAGCCCGAATCTCTCCGGTGATGGTAGCTGTATTTGCACCACAGAGTGACCGACAGCCTTACCGGAGCAACCGTGGCTTCTTCGTTGAACCCAAATGCTGGAGTATCCGAGACAAGCGTCGAGACACGAATGGAGACTGAAACTAGAACAGTACAAAGCAAGACACCAGGCGATATTTCAACTGAGTTCACGACTGAGCACTGGTCCTCCGTTAGGACGCTCCTTTAATACTGAAATCCAGACGCCAAAACTTGGCAGCCAATCAACGGGACGATCAGTTATCCATACTTCGGAGAGATGGAGGGTCGGAATTCCGGAAGGAAGCGCGGTTGTGTGCGGATCGTAACGCATAGGAAATGTCTGTACTGCGGATTGCCATAGAGTGTACTTCAGATGCTATTGAATTGATTTGTCTTTGCAACGAACAATCGAGTTAGAGTCATGGACTGACACAACATCGAAAACATGAAATATATTCCACACAACCACCGGTACGTATCGTTTGAATTTACTTAGGCAGTACTTGACCTGTCGTCATCTACGAACAAATGAATTAATTTGCTTCATTAGCACTGTTTACATGTTTTCAATATTTCTGCTTCCACGGCCCTCTCAGAAAATATATTCCATATATACCGGTATATAAAGTACTTGACCCGATATGCTCTAAATTAATAACCTAGGACCCCAAATTGGTGTCCTCAAATTCTACTAAGTATCAACTAATGGAAAAAAAAACGTTTCCTGCAGTTCTCATATTTTTTTTTAACATTCAATCATATCCTGTTGTGGACCTCGTATCATATATTGGCACGTTCAGGTAAGATCAGGAGGATTCTTGAACTGGAGAATATTTCGGATCCAGCTCGGCATATATAGATATATATTAGTTGTTGATCGACTGAAGATTTCATTTCAGGTTTATTTATTGAGAGAACTTCTGCCGAAATGCCATTGATTTGTGGCTTCAGCATAACATTCCAACTAGATGCTCTTCGCACTATAGAAGTCCTGGCGACAGCTTGCCGACATGGGGATCTTGCTGCATTGTATAGCGGAATTGAAGCTCCGCCGAGGCTTCAAATGTTTGATACCCATTTCAAAAGTAATGGATCGCAGTCTTCTCTCAATCTTTAAGTCGTTGCAGCATTCGTCAATTTTGGAAGCATATTGGTCGGATCTATACGACTTTGAAACAATGAATTATCAAAACTGAAGAGAGCAGTGATAAAAGCAGTTTAGTACATCAGTATATTCATCCGCTGGGGCGACACAGTTTCACAGCACCGGAGACATGGGTTCAGTCCTGACTCACAGTTATTTCCGAGTGGAGGTTGTCTGCACTCGTTGTCTCTACTCGCTGCCTCTCGGGGCCCTTGTTTAAAGTGGATTAATTGGACAGTGGACATTTTCCTAGTCTGATAATAGTTATGGAGTATGCAGGAAGTTGACGGGAAGCGTGAATTTTTCTTTTAAAATTGAAATGATTTAGAGTCAGCACAAATGAGACGTGTATAGTCTTCTTGGTGGCAATGAGTCTAATGTTCTCTAATTTTCCTTCTGCTGCCTCTTCCTATGCCTCCATGACTTTGAATGCTCCGCTCAGGAAGATCTAGAAATACTACTAAGTAATGAACATTTGTACTTGTGCATATGATGACAGGTGCAAGAGTAATTACTGTAATATGTTTAGTCCCCTTGGCTAGCACGGAATTAATCAGCGTCAGATATTACTTGTAAAAGAAAATAAACGCAAGATTACGGAAGATAAATAACACAGAATGCACTTTAATTATTACAAAGAGATCGACAGCAACACTTTTATACAATAAAACCACATACACACACAGACTCCACAGGCAAGATGTGCCCCGAACAACAGACACACAATGCTAGTGGAAATCAACAGGTCAGACAACATCGAGGGAAATGAATTAGCAATCGACCTTTAGAGATAAGGCCCTTCAAAAGGACCACGAGACACATCGGCATCCAAAAGTATCTTTAACTAAAGTACCAACTTTGCTACGATAAATATAAACCTGAGTAAGCAAAGGAATGCCAGAAAGAGTGGAATTGAATTGAATTGAACTGTCTTTATTTCTTATAGCCTTCATATACACGAGGAGTAAAAATCTTTACGTTACATCTCCTTCTAAATGTGCAATGTGCAACATAAAGTAATTTACAATGAATTGAATGTACAACAGGGCAGTCAATATAACATAGAAGTACAATTGTATCAACATAAATTAATCAGTCTGATTGCCTGGCGGAAGAAGTTGTCCTGGCGTTTGTGCTGCGGTATCATGTTACGGAAGGTAACAGCTAGAACGGTTAGTGGTTGGGATGGCTCGGTTTCCCCATGATCCTTCGGGCCCTTTTTTCACACCTGTCTTTGTAAATGTCCTGAATTTTGGGAAGTCACAATTACAGATACGCTGAGCTGTACTTATCACTCTCTTGCAGAATCCTGCGATTAAGAGAGGTAAAATTCCGACACAAGGCAGTGATGCAGCCAGTCAGGATTCTCTCAATTGTGCCCTTGCAGAAAGTTTTTAGTGCAACCCTCAGGCTCGCCCAGCTCGTCTTCGTCTCGGGAAACAGCCTTCGGCCCTGTGTGGATTCTGTGTAATGTACACCCAGTTACCAACAATATCAGACAGTACGGCTATAGAAAGGGAGGACGCAGCAGAGGGAGTGTCCGCTGAGTCGATGTGGGTGGAAGTCAGAAATAGGAAAGGATCAATCACTGTGCTAGGAGTAGTCTATAAGCCCCCAAATAGCCCTCGGGACATCGAGGAACAAATAAGAAGGCAGATTTTAGAATGGTGCAGGAAATACAGGGTTGTAGTTATGGGTGATTTCAGCTTCCCTCATATTGACTGGCACGTCCTTACTGCAAAAGGGATAGATGGGCTGAATTTGTCAGGTGTGTTCAAGAAGGATTCCTGACACAATATTTGGACCGGCCGACGAGAGGAGAGGTCGTACTGGATCTAGTTCCGGGTATTGAGCCTGGTCAGGTGGCAAACCTCTTGGTGGGGGAGCATCTTGGTGAGAGTGACCTCAACTCCCTTAGCTTCAGCATAGCTATGGAAAGGGATAAAAACAGACAAAATGGGAAAGTGCTTACCTGGGGAAGGGCAAACTGTGAAGGGATGACGCAGGAACTAGCTAGAGTAAATTGGAAACAGATATTCAAGGGTGAAAGCACAGAAGTAATGTGGAGGATGTTTAGGGACCACTTGAACTGGGTTCAGGATAGGTTTGTCCCACTGAGACAAGGATAAAATGGTAGAAAAAGTGAACTGTGGCTGACGAAACATGTGATGAAGCTCGTCAAGAGGAAGAAGGAAGCATATGTTAGATATAAGAAGCAGGAAGCAGGGGGGCAAATGAGAAATATACGGTAGCCAGGAAGGAGCTTAAGAAAGGATTTAGGAGAGATCGAAGAGGGCATGAGAAGGCCATGGCATGTCGGATTAAGGAAAACCCCAAGGCGTTCTGTGCGTATGTGAAGAACAGAAGGATGGCAAGAATGAAGGTAGGACCGCTAAAGGATAAAGAAGACAACATGTGCCTCGAGGCGGAGGAGTTTGGGGAGGTCCTAAATAGACAATAAACAATAAGTGCAGGAGTAGGCTGTTCGGACCTTCGAGCGAGAACAGCCATTCACTGTGATCATGGCTGATCATCCACAATCAGTACGTCGTTTTTGCTTTCTCCACATATCAATTGACTCTGCTATCTTTAAATGCTCTATGTAACGCTTTCTTGAAAGCATCCAGAGAATAGTCTCTATTGTCTTCTGAGGTAGAGCATTCCACAGATCCACAACTCTCTGGGTGAAAAAGTTTTTCCTCAACTTCGTTTTAAATAGCCTACCCCTTATTCTTAAACTGTGTCCTCTGTTTCTGGACTCCCCCAATATCGGGAACATGTTTCCTGCCTCTAGCTTGTCCAATCCCTTAAAAATCTTATATGTTTCAATCAGATCCCCTCTCATCCTTCTAAATTACAGTGTATACACGCCTAGTCGCTCCAATTTTTCAACATATGACAGTCCCGCAATCCGGGGACTTAACCTCGTGAACTTACGCTGCACTCCCTCATTAGCAAGAATGTCCTTCCTCAAATTTGGAGACTAAAACTGAACACAATACTCCAGGTGTTGTCTCACCAGGGCCCTGTGCAACTGCAGAAAGACCTCTTTGCTCCTATGCTCAACTCCTCTTGTTATGAAGGCCAACATACAATTAGCTTCCTTCACTGTCTGCTGTACCTGCATGCTTACTTTCAGTGACTGATGAACAAGAACACCCAGATCTCGTTGTACTTCCCCTTTCCCTAACTTGACACTATTCAGATAGTAATCTGCCTTCCTGTTCTTGCCATCAAAGTGGATAACCTCACATATATCCACATTAAACTGCATCTGCCATGCATCTGCCCACTCATTCAACAGGTCCAAGTCACCCTGCATTCTCATAACATCCTCCTCACATTTCACACTGCATTCCGGCAGCTGATTTGTCTTCAGAGCAGTCAGGCTACATTAAACTTATGGTATGGCGTCATCAGAAGCCTCCAAATGATCCACGGCTCGATTCTGCCTCTCTGTTTCCTCTGCTTTCACGGTGATGGCTAACTGACATATGGCCTTCACCTCAGGGGCAGGAACACTTTCCCACTCCTCGTCTATGTCCAGTCTCTCATGCACCCGTCGGGACAAAGCATTCGCATCAAAGTTCCAGCTCCCCGGCTAGTACTTCAGGCTGAAATCATAGGCGGACAACGCTGCCAATCACCGATGGCCTGTGGCATCCAGTTTTGCCGAGCTCTGGATATAAGTAAACGAGTTCTTGTACGCTCTCACCTCAAACTTGGCAACGGAGAGATAGTTACTCAGCTTATCCAACACCGCCCATTTCAACACCAGGAATTCCAACTTGTGCGTGGATAGTTTCTCTTGGAGGGCGACAAACACCGTGCTGACAAACGCCATCGGCCTCAACCCGGTGTTCTGATCCTGATACAGGACGCCACCTAAACCCTTTCAGCTGGCATCTGTTTGTAGTACGTAACGGCAATCGGGAGTCCGCAAATGCCAGCACGGGCGCCTGGATCAGCAACTCCTTCAGCGACTGAAAAGCTTCCTCACATTTTACATCCCACCTCGGTCCAAAGGGCTCCGACGGGTTTAGGTATCCTCCATCCTCCTATCCATTTCCCCCTGCCTTTCTTCCGTAGGGGATGGTAAACATATAGAAGCTGATTCAAGGGGTGACTCACTTTGGCGTTGCCCTTCACGAATCTCCGACAATAACCACAGAATCCAGAGCGCTCACAGTCTGGGGCCTTGGCCAAGCAGTCACGGTTTATATCTTACTCCATTCCGTGAGATTATGTGCCCGACATAGCTAACAGACGTTTTGCAGAACTGGCACTTATTAAGTTATAACCCTTCAGATTTCAGGCGGCCGAGCACCTTCAGTAGCCTTGCCTCATGTTCTTCCAAGGTGGAACCAAATACTATGAGATCATCCAAATATACCAACACCTCAAGCAAGTTCATATTCCCCACCGTCTTCTCCATGACCCGCTGGAAGGTTGCAGCCGCTCCCGATATACCAGGGGGCATACTTTCGAACTGGAAGAATCCCAGAGGACATATAAATGCCGCCTTCTCTTTGTCGGCCTCACTCATCGGGATCAGATAATATCCACTCCTGAAATCCAGCACACCAAATCACTTTGCACCACTCAGACAGGCCAGTGCGTCTTCGACGCTCAGGACCGTATACTGGCCAGGGACGGAGCGCCTGTTCAGAGTCCTATAGTCCACACAACTGCGTACCTTCCCGTTCTTCTCTAATGCATCTAGGTACTCAGCAAGGGGAGCAGTGGATTGCTTAACTGTCACGGCTCTTACTACATCAGCCGCCAACCCCTTCAAACTTTCAACCAATCTCATCGTCTTTCGTCATCAGAACACTGCCACTTATCTAACAACTGAGAGGTCTGCCTCACACACGTGTCTTACTCCTATTCCCCCTTAGGGGTGGGCGGTATTCCAGACAATATTCTTAACTTCCGGCGGGGATCCTCTGCCCGTGCTATGGGCCACTTATTCGCCAGAGGTAAGGGCTGATGCAAACTCAGAACACTCACTCTTCACTGGGGGACGGGGACTAATTAAACTTTCCAAATCCGACCACACTTTCCCCTCACTCCTCAGACACGATATAACCCTATCTCTGAAATCTCCGTACCCAACTGTCGGCAACTCAGCTTGTGACTCAGCCTACTGGGCTCCTTTTTCCTCCTCACCTAGGGCACCGATAGACGCTGGCAGTCCCACCGCCGTTATGTCAGCGCTGGTCTGAACTAAAACAAGGTCTGAGCCCACCATTGTATCAAACCTTCGCGCCCCGATTTCACCTTTGCCAACAGCTTTAACCATACTCAAAAACGTAATCAACAATTCATCCGGGGTACTAATATTCTCCCCACTCAGCACGCACGCATTAATTACCGCAACCCCAAGGAGGCAAACCACTTTTCTACCCCAAGCAGCATCCACACCAACATAGATTTTAACCGGGCAATCAAACGACATCCAACGGAATCAATCCAGGACGTAGCCCCCACAATGGTAACCGGCAGGCTCACCCAGCTCGTGTTCGTCTAGGGAAACAGCCTTTGGCCCCGACAAACTCAGTAATCATGTTTTTGTGGATGCTGTGTAATGTACCCCGAGCTGCAAACCCTCAACGTAAAGTATCAGACAGTACGCCAAATGCAATTAAATGATTTAACTTTATGAAACTTAATGGGAATATCGGGTTAGTTAACAGTTCGTAGCCTTCCATTTATCCATCATTCATGTGCTTATCCAACAGTTTCTTAAAAGTCCATAATACAGCAGACTCTAATACCACAACTGGCAGGTCTTTCCACACACCCACCGCTCTGTATAAAACGCATTTAAATTATGCTCCCACTTAGCCATTTGACGATAGAAAAAAAAAAAGCCTCTGGCTGTCTAGTTGATCCATGCATTTTGCACTCCTTTATCAAGTCACTCTCCTTCCAACCAAAGAGAAAAGCCCCAGCTCGCTAAACCTATGCTCGGAAGATATTCTCTCTAACCCAGGCATCCTCCTGACAAGTGTCCTCTGCACCGTCTTTGAAGCTTCCACGTCATTTCTATAGTGAGCCGACCAGAACTAAATATAATACACCAAGTGTAGTCTAAACAGAGTTTTATGGAAATGCAACATTATCTGACGGCTTTTTAAAAACAATTTGACATCAGTGGTGGGTAAATTAATGGAAAGTATTCTTAGAGATAGTATTTATAATTATCTGGATAGACAGGATCTGATTAGGAGTAGCCAGCATGGATTTGTGCGTGGAAGGTCATGTTTGACAAACCTTATTGAATTTTTTGAAGTAGTTACGAGGAATGTTGACGAGGGTAAGGCAGTGGATGTAGTCTATATGGACTTCAGCAAGGCCTTTGACAAAGTTCCACATGGAAGGTTAGTTAAGAAGGTTCAGTCGTTAGGTATTAGTGCTGGAGTAATAAAATGGATTCAACAGTGGCTAGATGGGAGATGCCAGAGAGTAGTGGTGGATAATTGTTTATCGGGATGGAGGCCGGTGACTAGCGGGGTGCCTCAGGGATCTGTTTTGGGCCCAATGTTGTTTGTAATATACATAAATGATCTGGATGATGGGGTGGTAAATTGGATTAGTAAGTATGCTGATGATACTAAGGTAGGAGGTGTTGTGGATAATGAGGTGGGTTTTCAAAGCTTGCAGGGAGATTTATGCCGGTTAGAAGAATGGGCTGAACGTTGGCAGATGGAGTTTAATGCTGAGAAGTGTGAGGTTCTACATTTTGGCAGGAATAATCCAAATAGAACATACAGGGTAAATGGTAGGGCATTGAGGAATGCAGTGGAACAGAGAGATCTAGGAATAACAGTGCATAGTTCCCTGAAGGTGGAGTCTCATGTTGATAGGGTGGTGAAGAAGGCTTTTGGAACGCTGGCCTTTATAAATCAGAGCATTGAGTACAGAAGTTGGGATGTAATGTTAAAATTGTACAAGGCATTGGTAAGGCCAAATTTGGAATATTGTGTACAGTTCTGGTCACCGAATTATAGGAAAGATATCAATAAATTAGAGAGAGTGCAGAGACGATTTACTAGGATGTTACCAGGGTTTCAGCACTTAAGTTACAGAGAAAGGTTGAACAAGTTAGGTCTCTATTCATTGGAGCGTAGAAGGTTGAGGGGGGATTTGATCGAGGTATTTAAAATGTTGAGAGGGATAGATAGAGTTGACGTGAATAGGCTGTTTCCATTGAGAGTAGGGGAGATTCAAACGAGAGGACATGATTTGAGAGTTAGGGGGCAAAAGTTTAAGGGAAACACGAGGGGGTATTTCTTTACTCAGAGAGTGATAGCTGTGTGGAATGAGCTTCCTGTAGAAGTAGTAGAGGCCAGATCAGTTGTGTCATTTAAGGTAAAATTGGATAGGTATATGGATAGGAAAGGAGTGGAGGGTTATGGGCTGAGTGCGGGTAGGTGGGACTAGGTGAGATTAAGAGTTCGGCACGGACTAGGAGGGCCGGAATGGCCTGTTTCCGTGCTGTGATTGTTATATGGTTATATGGTTATAATTCCCCACTTATGAAGGACAAAACCATACACCTTGTTAATAAGACTATCAACCCGCAGCTACATTGATGGAGATTGACTCCAGAATACTTTTGCTCCTCCGTATTGCCAAGAACCCTGCGATTAATCCCGTATTCTGCATTCAAGTTCAATCTTCTAAAGTGAATCAGTTCATGCTTATCCAGGTTGAAATCAACCTGAAACTTCTCAGTCCATCTCTGCATTCTACCAATGCCGTAATGTCTCATACAGACTTGCTAGACCACCAACCCATCCAAATCATTTGTAAACCCCGCAAATAACCGGGTTTTCAGAACCCTGCAGTATACGTTCGATCTAAACCACCCACTTCCTTCTTAGTGCAAGCCGATTCAGAGACCACACAGGCAAGTTTAACTGAATCCTATAGCTCTTGATTTTCTGAATGAGCGTACCATAGGAAACGTTAAACAAATGTCAGACTAAACCCATATATACCACATGTACTGCTTTACCTGCATAAATATGTTTTGTCATGTTCTTGAGGAATTCAATACGTCTCGTGGTGCACGAGCTGCCCACCATAAAATCATACGGGATATCCCTATTCGGACTGTGCTTCTCCAAATATTCATGAATCAGCTTTCTAAGAATTTTCACCAATAAATTTTTACCACTGAAGACTCATTGCTTTTTATCCTCAGCGTAATCTGTACTCCCTTTCGTTAGCAATCATTACCAAACTCTCTCATCCGGTGCTATACGTGTAGAAAGTGAGGACTCAAATATCATCGTCAAAGGTGGAGCAATATGCTACATCAATTCCCGTCGTAACCTGGTACATATGCAGTTTAGACCCGGGGACATCTCATCCGAATGCTACAACACCTTTTCTTTCTTAACCTTGAAATACTCTAGCATATCACTCTGCTTTACGTCCGACTCACTGGCGTATGCTGAAGGAAAGTATTCATTGATGGCCTTCTCTACTTCCTCCAACTCTTGTCAAATGTTTCCTCTTCTATCCCTGATCGGTTCTACCCTCTAAATCGTCATCCTCCTTTTCTTGACAAACGTGTGGAATGCTTTGGAAGTGGGAGGTAGGTGGAGTTCCTACACCTTATTCGACAAGACATTTTTATTCGCCCGTTTCAGCTCTCCCAAATCTCTTGTACTCCCTGGATTTCTGTCTGATCATTGCTTCACAAATCTTAAGTAGCTTCATTCTTTCTCTCAACTAGATGTTCTACATCTCTTGTCAACAATTTTCCTTCATTCTATTATCCCTTTCCTGCCTGAATGGCACAAACCGAACTAACACCCCTTGAACTGCTCCATAATCAACGTCCATATTTCTATTTTGAATTTCCATGAGCACATTTGCTCCCAATTTATATTCCCAATTGCCTGCCGAAACGCATCATAATAACCGCCCCCTCAATTAAAAATTATCCGGTGCCAGTCTAATTCGACATTCTCTATCTCTTTCTTCTCAATCAAGCTATATTATGTTAATGAAATCATGGATACAACGTTGAGTACAGAGATTGCTGTGAGTGATGCAATGAAGAAGGCGAGTGACACTGCTGATTAGAGAAAGCATCACAAAAGTATGTGAGAGTATGCGAGAGGTATCGTCAAAATGGAGCGCATTGAGAGAACATAGGAATTATTGAGCGTGCAGAATGTAGGTACACGGGTTTATATGATGCTTTTCCCACTATTAAGCGTGGATTACAGGAACAGATATGTACGCAAAATAAGAGTAAAGTGATAGCAACGATGATCTTAATTTTCTTCAGTATAATGGGATTAAAACGATTAAAAGATATGCTCTTTGTTATATGCATCCACGATGGAATTCCTAAACAAAATGTAGACTGTACTTCCAGATAAGGCTCTGTATCTGAGCTTGTGTTGAAGAAAGAAACTTGTCAGGTGCTGGAGGTACAAGTTGGAGAACACTTCGGAAACAGCAACTACAGATTTTAAAGTTTCCAGATATTATGAAAAAGAAGGTTGACCAAATTAACGTCCTAACTTGGGGGGAAAGCAGATGTCAGAAGTGAAAAGTGAATACAGGCCCTTCGGCCCACAAAGTTGAGCCGAACATATCCCTACCTCAGAAATTACTACGGTTAACCATAGCCCTCTATTTTTGTAAGCTCCATGTACCTATCCAAAAGTCTCTTAAAAGACCATAGAGTATCCGCGAGCACCACAGTTGCTTGCAGCCCATTCCACGCACTCACCACTCTCTGCGTAAATAACTTATCCCTGACATCTCCTCTGTACCTCCTTCCAAGCATCCTAAACCTGTGCCCTCTTGTGGCAGCCATTTCAGACCTGGAAAGAAACCTCTGACTATCCACACAATCAATGACTCTCATTATCTATCAGGTTACCTGTCGTCCTCCGTCGCTCCAAGGAGAAATGGCTGAGAAAAGGCCGAAAGACAGGATGAGGCAGAGATCAATTGCGACCAAGTGCCTAAGGGTAAAACTAAAATTGATAAGCGGAAGTGGTATAGAATACAATTATCAAGGATTCAATGCCAGCATGTTCTGGCAAAATTGAAATGCAGCGGTGGAAATATTAGTGAACTCGTAAGACAAATATTATTGAAGGACTGTTCGTCAAAAAGGAATGTTAGAACATGTATAAGAAACATCGGTCAAGTGGTTACTATGTACAAGATAGTACATGAGAACAAAATTAGGGGCAAACAAAGATAACAAAATCCATTTGTCAAGATCACAAAGCCGCCCGAGTAATATTCCAGCGAATGAACACAGCCAAATTCTAAATCAGTATTTTTTTTCCACGTAAACCATGGAAAAAGGGCATAGAGGATAGTCAATTTGTGGAAGGACATGCTGATTGTACCATGCAGGTTTAAAATAGGTGGAGGTATTGCATGTGTTGGATCATATAAGGATGAATAATTTCCAGTAGCTAAGTATTATCTACCCCAGAATGCTACGTTAAGGAACCGAAATAAACTTTACGTCCTCTTTCGACATAAGTTATGTTTCAGAAGAGCTGAAGAAGCTAAGTTATTCCTTTATTTAAAAAGTGAGCAGGGGTAAGTCAGGCTCCATAATAGCAGTGAACCTTACAGCATTCTTTGATAAAGTTTGTGGACAATTCGAATGGACAAGACATCCTAATTCGGAAGGGTAAGAACTGGTTAGGGATGGTCTACATAGCATTGAAAGAAGATATCCAATCCAATAAAACGTGCTTTGCTTTTGTGAACATGACCAATAGCATTGATGAATATAAACATTAGATAATTTCTATGATAGCCTTTATTTATTTGGCATTTATTTTGTTAGACATATGATAAATAACATAGAACAGTATAGCACGGTATAGACGATTAGGCCCATGATATCATTTCGAATTTTATTTGCCTCTTCTACCCTTTCCCTCCCATAACTGTCTTTACTGCCACAGTGGTAATCTCTGTGTAAAAGGAAGACCTCTGCAATCTACTCATGACTTTCTGCAATCACCTTCAAATTAGACCCCATCGCATTAACCATTTCTGACCTGGGAAAGCCTGTCTATCTGTCCACTTTATCTATACTTCTCATCATCTTGTACAACTTTAAAAGTCAACTCTTGTCCTCCTTCATGCCAAGCTGAAAATCACTAACACGTCAGCTGGCTTTTTCAGTTTTTTAAACGGCCAACCAATTGGGATCAAATGAGCTAAAGACAGCCGGTCAGCTAGCGCACTATAAAAGAAGTTTCATCCAGTGAAGCGGCCATCGTTGGAGTGGACTGCGTCTAAGTGGACTGAGTCAGAGTGGGAAGGCTTTGGCTCAGCAGGCTTCGGCGTGAACAGGCAGAGGCGAGGGTAGGTTCTGGTAAGTTGTTGTTTCTTTTCCTTATTGGATTTCTTTTTTAACTAGTAAGTTTAGAGAGAATGCCAGGCAGGATGTTGGAATGCTCGCCTTGCAGGATGTGGGAAGTCAGGGACACCGGAGGTGTCCCTGACAATGCCACCTGCATGAAGAGCTTCCAGCTGCAGCTCCTAACAACGCGCGTTAGGGAACTGGACCAGGAACTGGATGACCTCCGGATCATTCGGGAGAATGAGGAGTTTATAGATAGTAGTTTCAGGGAGGTAGCTCCGCCAAAGGAGCAGGGCACAGGTAATTGGGTTACCGTCAGGCGAGGTAAGGGGAAAGGGCAGGTAGAGCAAGGTTCCCCTGTGGCCATTCCCTTTAACAACAAGTACACCGATTTGGATACTGTTGGGGGAATGACTTACCTGGGACAAGCTGTGGCAGCCGGATCTCTGGCATTGAGTTTGGTTCTGCAGTGTAGAAGGGTGGGTGGAAGAAGAGGAGAGTGGTAGTGATAGGGGACTCGATACTTAGAGGTACAGACAGGGGGTTCTGTGGTCGTGACAGAGACTCCCGGATGGTTTGTTGCCTTCCGGGTGCCAGGGTCAGGGATTTTTCTGATCGCGTGCACAGCATTCTGAAGTGGAGGGCTCAGCAGCCAGATGTCATGGTACACATCGGTACCAATGACGTAGGAAGAAAGAGTGAGGATGTCCTGAAGAATGAGTATAGAGAGCTTGGTAGGAAGTTAAAAAGCAGGACCTCGAGAGTAGAAATCTCAGGATTGCTACTTGTGCCACGTGCCAGTGAGGGTAAGTGTAGGATGCTCTGGAGGATGAACACGTAGCTGTGGAACTGGTGTAATGGGCAGAGTTTCCAATTTTGTGACTTCTTCTGGGGCAGGTGGGACCTGTACAAGAGAGACGGGTTACACTTGAACTACAGGGGGACCAATATTTTTGCAGGGAGGTTTACTAATGCTATTGGGGAGAGGTTAAACTAGATTTGCAGGGGCATGGGAACCAGAGTGCCATAACACAAAGTGGAGCCGGGGTGAAAATAAATGATGTTAAAAGTTAATGCAAATCAAAAATATAAGGGTTGTGTGTGGTGGTAGTAATCATCTGAGGGGTGTCTGTCAATGCGAGGAGAATTGTGGGGTATGCAGACGAGCTGAGGGCGCGGATTGACACATGGAATGATGACATTATAGCCATTAGTGAAACTTGGCTACAGGAGGGGCAGGACTGGCATCTTAATGTTCCAGGTTTCCGATGTTTCAGACGTGATAGAGGCAGCGGGATTAAGGGTTGTGGTGGGGGGTGGTGGCATTGCTAGTCAGGGAAAATGTTACAAAAGTGCTCAGGCAGGACAGATTAGAGGGCTGGTCTACCGAGGCCATATGGATGGAGCTGAGAAACAGGAAAGGTATGACCACATTAATGGGGTTGTATTATAAACCACCGAATAGTCAGCGAGAATTAGTGGAACAAATCTGCAGAGAGATAGCAGACAACTGCAGGAAACATAAAGTTGTGATGGTAGGGGATTTTAATTTTCCACATATTGATTGGGACTTCCATACTGTTAAAGGTCAAGACGGTTTAAAGGTTGTAAAGTGTGTTCAGGAAAGTTTTCTAAATCAATATATAGAGGTACCAACTAAAGAGGATGCAATATTAGATCTCCTATTAGGAATCGAGTTAGGACAAGTCACGGAAGTGTGTATAAGGGAACAGTTTGGGTCTTATGATCATAACGCCATTAGTTTCAGCTTGGTCATGGATAAAGACTGATCTGGTCCTCTGGTTGAGGTACTAAGCTGGAAAAAGGCCAAATTTGAAGAAATGAGAAAGGATCTAAAAAGCGTTGATTGGGACAGGTTGTTCTCTGGCAAGGATATGATTGGTAAGTGGGAGGCCTTCAAAGGAGAAATTTTGTGAGTGCAGAGTTTGTATGTTCCTGTCAGGATTAAACGGAAACTGAACAAGAAAAAGGAACCTTGGTTTTCGATGGATATTGGAAATCTGATAGAGAAGAAGAGAGAGATGTATGACAGGTATAGGCAACAAGGAGCAAATAAGGTGCTTGAGGAGTATCACAAGTGCAAGAAAATATTTATGAAAGAAATCAGGAGGGCTAAAAGAAGATATAAGGTTGCTTTGGCAGTCAAGGTGAAGGATAATCTCAAGAGCTTCAACAGGAATATTAAGAGCAAATGGATAGCAAGGGATAAAATTGGTCCTCTTGAAGATCAGAGTGGTCGGCTATGTATGGAACCAAGAGAAATGGGGGAGATCTTATTTTTTTTTTTGCATCTGTATTTACTAAGGAAACTGGCAAGGAGTCTACAGAAATAAAGAATATAAGTAGGGAGGCCACGAAACCTATACAGATTAAAGAGGAAGAGGAGGTGCTTGCTGTCTTGAGGGAAGTTAGAGTAAATAAATCCACAGGACCTGAAGTATTCCCTCGGACCTTGAAGGGGACTAGTGATGAAATTGCAGGAACTCTGGCATATATATTTAAATTGTTGGTATCTACGAGTGAGGTGCTGGAAGATTGGAGGACAGTTCATGTTGTTCTGCTGTTTAAAAAAGGCTCTAAAAGTAATCCGGGAAATTATAGGCCGGGAAGTTTGAGATCAGTAGTAGGTAAATTATTGGAAGGAGTACTAAGAGATAGGATCTACAAGTATTTGTATAGACAGGGACTTAATAGGGAGAGTCAACATGGTTTTGTGCGTGGTAGGTTATGTTTAACCAATCTGTTGGAGTTTTTCGAGGAGTTTACCAGGAAACTGGATGAAGGGAAGGCAGTGGATGCTGTCTACATGGACTTCAGTAAGGCCTTTGACCATGTTCCGCATGGGAGGTTAGTTAGGAAGACTCAGTCGCTAGGTATACATGGTGTGGTAGTAAATTTGATTGGACATTGGCTCAGTGGGAGAAGTCAGAGAGTGGTAGTGGAGGTTTGCTTTCCTGAGTAGAGGCCTGTCACTAGTGGTGTGCCACAGGGATCTGTGCTGGGTCCATTGTTATTTGTCATCTATATCAATAATCTGGACGATAATGTGCTGAATCGGATCAGCAAATTTGCTGATGATACAAAGATTGGAGGGGTATTGGACAGTGAGGATGGTTTTCAAAGCTTGCAGAGGGATTTGAACCAGTTGGAAAAATGGGCTGACAAATGGCAGATAGAGTTTAATGCAGACAAGTATGAGATTTTGCACTTTGGAAGGACAAACTAAGGTAGACCATTCAAGGTAAATGGTAGGACACTGAGGGAGTGCAGTAGAACAGAGAGATCTGGGAATACAGATACATATTTCCCTAAAAGTGGCGTCACACGTAGATAGGGTCGTAATGAGAGCTTTTGGCACATTGGCCTTTATAAATCAAAGTAATGGGTATAAGAATTGGAATCTTATGCTGAGGTTGTATAAAACATTGGTGAGGTCGAATTTGCAGTATTGCGTGCAGTTTTGGTCACCTAATTAAAGGAAGGATATTATTAAGGTTGAAAGAGTGCAGATAAGGCTTACAAGAACGTTGCCGGGACTTGAGAAACTGAGTTACAGAGAAAGGTTGAATAGGTTAGGACTTTATTCCCTGGAGCGTAGAAGAATGAGGGGGGATTTGATAGAGGTGTATAAAATTATGATGTGTATAGATAGAGTGAAAGCAAGCAGGCTTTTTTCCACTGAGGCTAGGGGAGAATACAAAACAGAGGACACTTGTTAAGGGTGAAAAAGGGAAAAGTGTAAAGTGAACATTGGGGGAGCTTCTTCACAAAGAGAGTAATGACAGTGTGGAATGAGCTGCCAATTGAATTGGGGAATGCAGGATCAGTTTTATCATATAAGAAAAACCTGGACAGGTACATGGATGAGAGGGGTATGGAGGGATATGGTCCAGGTACAGGTCAGTGGGACTAGGCAGAAAAATGGTTCAACACAGCCAAGAAGGGTCAAAAGGCCTGTTTCTGTGCTGTAGTGTTCTATAGTTCTATGGTTCTACATCGCACATATTTATACGACATTCTCTCTCATCAACCCCGAATCCTGGAAAATTTCCTTCCCCCGTTCTAAGGTTTCGGCATCCTCCCTGTAATTAGGCGAGCATAACTGAAGGCAATACCCCAAGTGTAGTCTAATTAGTGTTTTATAGTGTTGTAACATTAACTCGCGGCTCTGAACAACATAGAACTTCTTTATCACCGTTGCAGCTTTCGTGGCACTTTTGAGCGATCTATGGACATGAAACTAAAGATCCCTCTTTTGCCTCAAACTACTAAGAATCCTGCCTTATAATCTGTCTTCAAGTTGTGTCACTTCACATTTGTCCTGCATTGACATCCACCTGCCACTTCTCAGTCTGCCTCTGCATCTTATCAATTTTGCGTTGCAATAAATTTAACATATTGCAACATGATAGACCTGTCCAAAGGTTTAAAGCCCATGAAGGACGAAATACGAGCTGGACCTTTTCTGAATTTGTATGGGTAATATGATTCAGAGGGTATCTCTAGAGAAATTGTCTGATGGAATTTAATCCATAAATTTGGAGGTTGATGCACGTCTATAATGCAGATAGGAGAATCACAGAATATAAGATTCAGGAGCATAGAACATATTGGTGATCCAGGCGACTGAGTTTAATTCAATTGGAGTAATCGGTGTGAATTCAGATGTCCGATGGACCAGATTATTTGCTCTCCACTTCTATAGTATTTTAACCCCATAATTGCATTTACTGTGAAATACTGCGTTCACGAAATATTTCTGGAATTACAACCCGAATCTTGAACTACAACATTTCAAAAATAATATTAAATGCCTCTTGCTGAATGTTAACAAGACATGAACAATAGGTTTGGTCCTCGCGGTGGCAGAAAAAAAGTCTAAATTAATATCTATTGTTATCTTACGATGAGGAAAATGTTAGTGCCGTTCCACTGACGATAGGTATATGCATAAGAAGAAGCAACTTTGACTATTTTCCAATTAGAATCGAAGGACAGAAAAGGCGAAATGGACAATTCAGCCTTTGCTTTGATTCCGACATCAAACACACATCTATACGAATCTCATTTCCCACACTAACATCCCGGACACCCACCACCCCCCCCCCCCCTCCGTCTATACACTTGCCATCAAATAAATTTGAAGCATTCTGCAGTAGCAAGCAATCAACTATATATTTAGCATTAAATGGAAGTCTTAACAGCCAGGCGAAATACCTTAAGCCATACAGAGAGCGCCTAAATTCCACACAGAAATGTCTGAAGGAAGTAATTGAACTGAACTTGTCTGTATGGAACCAACATCTGTACCATACCGCCGTAAAGCTACATCTGGACCAACAATTATTATGGAGCTCTCGTCAGAATCAAAATATCTTCAATATTTAAAATTTGGAATTAAACAGAGATAACTATAAATGTCTGACATTTCAGTACAAGCAACGTAGACATCAGAAATGATCAAATGCAGTTAAACTACTGCTTGAAAGAAAGGAATTGACAATCAGTAAATCACTCCTGGTGTGTTGCTTTACAGAGAATAGCAGTGACTTTCTTTTGATCAAGTGTCAAGTGAACTAAAATTACAAGATGCGTTTCTTTTCGAGTTTAACTACCGTAAAGAATTATTTTTTAAAAATCTCCATTGTATGCATCACTCCATACAAACACCGCGGCAAACACCAACTTAAGTACATATCTTAATCAATACTACATAGCTTTATCGTTCTCTGTGGTGTGTTCTATGAAACTTACACTTCTGATTTGCGTCAGAACTGCAAGGTAAATAATTTGAAAAATTATCTTCCTGAACCACAAGCGCTCAACTTATCCAGAGGCAACGTGGGATGATGCGGTTTTAAAAACAAGAAATCGCTCCTAGATGAATCAGGTGAGAGTGCAACAGTGTAATTATGCGATTCCCGAATTGGCAAAGTCTGTCCAACACCTACATAATTCAGAAGTTCTTTAGGCACAGCTCTGCGATTAAAGTCGCCAGATGAATGCTCACAACTGCAACAGCACATTCTAGCACTATAACCATAAATATTTCTATCTTGGCTGCATTTTAGAATGACCAGCAAAACAATCACTACTAGAAATATACAAGATGTTGATCCCAACGTAACAATCAAGATCAAATTTAAGTCTGAAAAATCAACGTTATCTTTTGGCTTATTTGTTAATTCAGAGAAGCTTTCGGTAGCATTGTGCAGGAGTGAAAACAGAGCTGTAGCGGTACTGGAGAGACTCGGTTGTCCATTGTCTTTTACCAAGATTAAAAGCCTATGCTTATGACTATCTTCATTCTTAAACTTTCGGGACAGTCTAATTTCTCCAGAAAGAAATCCCACAGTAAACAAAGTACGATCCGTAGCTTCCAAAAGTTGGTACGAAAGGCGGGCGTTCTGTCCTGAATCTGCATCAGTTGCAATTATCCGGGAAACAACCAGTCCTGGATATGCTGACTGGTGTACAATCTGAGTCGCTGCGGAATTGTTCCATTTAGATGGCGATACTATCACTGGAGCATTGTCATTTTGATCTAAAATCACCACATTTACTGTGGCGGTGCTGCTCATTGCAGGTGATCCACAATCAGATGCTTGAACATTGAATTGGAAATTCTTCAGTTTTTCATAGTCCATGGAGCGCAGTGCGTAAATGCTCCCACTTTCTGAGTTAATGGATACCGCGCCAGACAAAGAAACATCTCCCAAGGGCCTCTCCACGAGGGAATAAAATACTTCGCCATTCTTGCCAAAATCGGTGTCAAAAGCTATAACAGTAAGTATAGATCCACCTGGTGTGTTGTTTTCCATGAGAAACACCTGATATGATGACTGACTAAACCTTGGTACGTTATCATTAACATCGGAGACTGAAATGAACAAGGTCTTGTTTGCTGAAAGAGAGGGCTGCCCTGCATCCCAAGCTGTAATAGAGATATTATACGACGAAGTGCTTTCCCGATCTAATGCATCGTTAATTACTAACTTGAACTGGTTGTTCAAAGACTTCTGAAGTTTAAAGGGGATATTCAATGGAAGTCGACAACGAACTTGCCCATTCTCACGAGCATCACGATCTATGACATTTATTATAGCGACTACAGTCCCGATGTCGTCATCTTCACGCACATTGTTAGCTACAGATGTTACCTTTATTTCAGGAGCGTTATCATTAACGTCAATTAATTCAACGATGATAGTGGCGCGCCCACTTAATGCTGGTAAACCTTTGTCCACAGCTTGTACCTCAATATAATAAACGTTTTCTGTTTCATAGTCTAGAGATCCACTCACATAAATCTGTCCCGTTTCTGAGTCTAAATTGAACAACGCTTGAATACTCTGCGGAACGTGTGGACTGAAAGAGTATTTAACCTCACCATTTTTTCCTTCATCTAAATCAGCAGCGTTTATCGTGGTCACTATAGTACCTCCAGGTGCATTTTCTACAACATTAGCCCTATATATTTGATGACTAAAGATGGGGGCGTTATCATTGACATCTTGTACAGAAATAATAATTTTCGCTGTGCCAGATCTTGGAGGAATCCCACCGTCAATGGCCGTCAGTATTAGTTGGAATTCAGACTGCTGTTCGCGGTCCAGCGGTTTTTCTAGTATCAGCACTGCAGTTTTACTTCCATCGGCTGCTTCTTGTTCTTTCAAACGGAAGTGTTCATTTGAGCTGATTTGATATGACATTACTGTATTTGTTCCCACATCCGCGTCCTGCGCTCTCTCTAGAGCAAAGAGCGCACCCGTTGCAGTAAATTCAGAGACTTCTGAATAGTATTCCTTCTCCGTAAATCTGGGCGCATTATCGTTTATATCCAATATTTCCACTTGAATTCCATGCAACTCTAAAGGATTTTCTAAAACTGCATCATAAGAAACAAAACAATGCGACAGTTGCTTGCAGATATCATCCCTGTCGATTCGCTCGTTCACAACTAAAATGCCATTATTAATGTTTACCTTCAATAAATGAAACGCATCATCGGCGACCAGCTTGAAATTTCGAGTGATGAGTTCTCGAATGCTTAGGCCTAACTCCTCAGCGATGTTGCCAATAAAGGAACCGTGCTCCAATTCCTCAGGAATCGAGTATCGAATTTGTCCGCAAACAAGGTCCAATACGCACATAATGTGAAATAAAGACAATATTTGTCTGAGTACTATCGCCATTGTTCCGATTAAACTACTCAATTTATCCTGGAAATTCTATTAATCCTTTGCAGAACTAAAAACGAAATGCGACAGGAGAAAATAGCGGTCTAAATTTAATATAAATGAAATTTAGAACAGATGAGTTCTAATGAATCTGGCTCGGCGATAAAACAGGGAGCGTTTGCTTTCCTCTCCCTTGTGTTCCAAGTGCAGCAATGCTGGAGGATGAGGAGGTTAAGAAAGAGGGGGTAGATCTCTCATAACGCTGGGGTTTCTGATTGGTAGACAGCGACACAAAGAGTCCTTATCCATTACTGCACCAAATATTTCTTAAAGCTGGTCTCCCAGAAATTGAATCACTTATTTAATGGTGCGCAACTAAAATTCTCACGAGCATTTGAAATTTCCCGAAAGAGATTATCCTTTTATGCGCCGGTTTATTTGAAGTTTCTATTACTTGTAAAGTATTATTCTAAAAAAAAAAATAAGCTGGTGGTTAAAAAAAAAACACAAACCGGGTGCTATCGAGAATATTGATATTGAAACTTAGGCTAATTACGTCTAGATACGTTCCAATGAGACAGGGAAGTTATGGTGGATACGATAGGATCTTTCAAGAGACAGTTACATAGGTACATGGAGCTTAGTAAAATAGAGGGCTATAGGTAAGCCTCGTAATTTTTAAAATAGGGACATGTTTGGCAAGACTTTGTGGGTCGAAGGGCCTGTACTGTGCTGTAGGTTTTCCATGTTTCTATGTTTCTATCTTTATTCCCTTCTCCTTAAATACTGCCCCATGTCATCTGCTGCTATCCCTCTGCACTAAATGTCAGTTAGTTGTTGTGAGTGATTGCGAAATGCTGATCAGACGAGAAATCTGGCTCCTGAAAAGGTTTATTACCTAGTAGTAGATTCTTTATGGGCTCTCCTCTAGTCAATCTGTCTACATGTTGTGTCAGGACCCCTTTTTGGGCACACCTATCAAGACCTGCTCCATATAAATGTTTTGCACGATGGAGCTCCCAATCCATAGTGCAAAATAGGGAAATTGAAATCACCCATTGAAACAATCCTGTTAGTTTGCCCCTTTCAAAAACTGGTCAGAAACTCCGTCGCTATTGGTTCGTGTAATATTAGTTCCAGATTGATTGCTCCCTTTATGACTTCCACCCATACGTCACGGGGATCTCAGCCCGAATCCTGGACTGCCATTTCTTTTCAGAGGTAAATCTCGCAGGAACTCAGCAGGTCTAATTTGATGAGTTCCTACAGAATTCTGTAGGTGTAGATCCTCTCCTGGAACCGTATGAGCTGAGAATTGCATTTCTATCCCTGGGGCATTATCAGGGATGTCAATAAATGAAACACGACTTTTGAATTCACCACAAATGTGAATTTACCCTAAGTATGTATCCGTACAATATCTACTGTTTTTCAAATTTGATCGATTCAGTTTTCAGGTCTTAACTAAACAATTCTTGAGTAGTTTGCGATGTAAAGGAATACGTTAACAGGCTATTTGTACCATCATCAATAGATAATAGACAATAGATGCAGGAGTAGGCCATTCGCCCCTTCAAGCCAGCATCGCCATTCACTTTGATCATGGCTGATCATCCACAATCAGTACCCCGTTCCTGTCTTTTCCCTATACCCCTTGATTCCGCTATATTTAAGAGCTCTATCTAACTCTTTCTTGAAAGCATCCAAATAATTGGCCTCCACTGCCTTCTGAGGCAGAACATTCCACAGATCCACAACTCCCTGGGTGAAAACGTTTTTCCTCAACTCCTTTCTAAATGGCCTACCCCTTATTCTTAAACTGTGGCCCCGGACTCTGGACTCACCCAACATCGGGAACATGTGTCCTGCCTCTAGCGTGTCTAATCCCTTAATAATCTTATATGTTTCAATCAGATCCCATCTCATCCTTCTAAATTACAGTTTATACAAGCAGAGTCGCTCCAATTTTTCAAAATATAATAGTCCCACCATCCAGGGAATTAGCCTCATGAACCTACGCTGCACTCCCTCAATAGCAAGAATGTCCTTCCTCAAATCTGGAGACCAAAACTGCACACAATACTCCAGGTGTGGTCTCACCACGTCCCTGTACCACTGCAGAAGGACCTCTTTGCTCCTATACTCAACTCCTTTTGCTATGAGGGCCAACATGCCATTAGCTTTCTTCATTATCTGCTGTACCTGCAGACTTACTTTCAGTGACTGATGAAAAAGGACACCTGGATCTCGTTGTATTTCCACTTTTCCTAATTTGACACCATTCACATAGTAATATGCCTTCCTGTTCTTGTTAATAAAGTGGATAACCTCACATCTATCCACATTAAACTGCATCTGCATCACCCAACCTGTCCAAGTCACACTACATTCTCATAACACCCTCCTCACATTTCACACTACCACCCAGCTTTGTGTCATCTGCAAATTTGCTAATTTTGCTTTTAATCCCCTCATCTAAATCATTAATGTATATTGTAAATAGTTCTGTTCCCTGCACCGAGCCTTGCGGTACCCTACTAGTCACTGCCTGCCATTCTGAAAAGGACATGTTAATCCTTACTCTTTGTTTCCTGTCTGCCAACTAATTTTCTATCCATGTCAGTACCCTAGCCCCAATACCATGTGCTCGAATTTTGCCAACTAATCTCCTATGTGAGACCTTATCAAAAGCTTTCTGAAAGTCCAGGTATACTACGTCCACTGGTTCTCCCTTGCCTATTTTCATTGTTACATCTTCAAAAATTCCAGATGATTAGTCAAGCATGATTTCCCCTTGGTAAATCCATGCTGACTCGTACCGAACCTGTTACTGCTATCCAAATGTACCGCTATTTCATCTTTTATAATTGACTCCAGCATCCTCCCCACCACCGATGTCAGGCTAACTGGTCTATAATTCCCTGTTTTCTCTCTCCCTCCTTTCTTAAAACGTGGGATAACATTAGCTACCCTCCAATCTACAGGAACTGATCCTGAATCTATAGAACATTGGAAAATGATTATCAATGCATCCACGATTTCTAGAGACACCTCCTTAAGTGCCCTGGGATGATGACCACTAGGCCCTGGGGATTTATCAGCCTTCAGTCCCATCAGTCTACCTAACACCATTTTCTGCCTAATTTGAATTTCCTTCAGTTCCTCTGTTAACCTACGTCCTTTGGCCACGATTACATCTGGGAGATTGTTTGCTCTTCCCTAGTGAAGACAGATCCAAATTACCTGTTCAACTCGTCTGCCATTTCCTTGTTCCTCATAATAAATTCACCCGTTTCCGTCTACAACGGCCCAACTTTGGTCTTAACTAATTTTTTCTTCTTCACATACCTGAAGAAGCTTTTACTAACCTCCTTTATATTCTTGGCTATCTTAGCTTCGGACCTCATCTGTGCTGCCCGTATTGCCTTTTTAGTTGTATTCTCTTGCTCTTTAAAAGTTTCCCAATCCTCTGGCTTCCCGCTCATCTTTGCTATGTTATACTTCTTCTCTTTTGTTATTATATTGTCCTTGTCAGTCACGGTCGCTCCTTACTCCCCTTAGAATCTTTCTTCCTCTTTGGAATTTACTGATCCTGAACCTTCTGTATAATTCCCAGAAATTCTTGCCGTTGTCGTTCCACTGTCATCCCTGCAAGGGTATCCTTCCAGTCAACTTTGGCCAGCTCCTCCGTCATGGCTCCATAGTCCCCTTTGTTCAACTGTAATACTGACACTTCCGATTTTCCCTTCTCCTTCTCAAACTGTAGATTAAAACCTATCATATTATGGTCACGACCTCCTAATGGCTCCTTTTCCTCGAGTTCCCTTATCAAATCCGGTTCATTGCACAGCACTAAATCCAGAATTGCCTTTTCCCTGTTAGGCTCCAGTACAAGCTGCTCCAAGAATCCATCTCGGAGGCGCTCCACAATCTCCCTTTCTTGGGGTCCAGTACCAACCTAATTTTCCCAGTCTACCTGCATGTTGAAATGTCCCATTGCAACCGTAGCATTACCTTTGCGACATGCCAATTTTAACTCTTGATTCAACTTGCACCCTGTATCCAGGCTCCTATTTGGGTGCTGTAATTAACTCCCATTAGGGTCTTTTTGCCCTTACAATTTCTCAGTTCTATCCCGACTGACTCTACATCTCCTGATTCTATGTCACCCCTCGCAAGGGACTGAATTTCATACCTCACCAACAGAGCCACCCCACCCCCTCTGCTCACCTGCCTGTCCTTTCGATAGGACGTATACCTTTGAATATTCATTTCCCAGCCCTGGTCCTCTTTCAGCCATGTCTCTGTTAGTCCTGTAACATCATACTTGCCAATTTCCAACAGACCCTCAAGCTCATCCACATTATCTCATCCTTCGTGCATCGAGATCAGCAGAACTAAAGTGTGCCACGAATTTACATTTAGGCCCGTTTTCTTAAAATTCATGGTCATTTACAGATGCATCATTATTCAAATTTGCGAGTGATGATATTTCAGGCACTACTCATTCTCTGTGGCGAATCAACTTTCATGTGCTTGCTTCTCTTTTCATAACACTACTTAATTGTTCAGTATATATGCAGAATGTGCTGATGATGTGTAGGTTCTGTATGTTACTGGACGTTTCTCTGAGCATTACATATATCACTGAAGCGAAGATTTCATCGTCTACTTCTTATCACTGGAATATTCTTTATCCGAACTAGTTTTTAGTGTCAGGCGAACACGATTTCTTTGTTCTTTTCCTTAGGTTGGTTATTTTAAATTTATTGTTAAGATCACCCAAGAGAACTGCTATAACCACAAGATTTATTCCTCATTCCGGACTTCTGAAGAACATTTGGATCATAACATCGAGCTCCAACAGTGTAACGTAGTTGGCAGGATGGTTGAAAAGATTTCAAGACATGAAAGAATCCTCGATTAAGGACACAGTTTCAGTGCGCAGAATTAACAAGAGATAATTCATTCCTCTTAATTTTGCCAATCGTCACCGAATTCTTACTTAAATCTACAATTTTGTGGAACTCAAAGAGCGAAGAGAACATTTGTTATTCTTTGATCTATTTTGGTTAAGTTAAAAGTGTACTGGTACTTGTCGATTGTACAAAGTCAATTAGCTAAAATTTGAAGAACTGGTCAACTGTGTTCTAATTGTCTGAATTTCTGCAATGCGATCTGGTGATGTAGGACTGAATTTCGGTTGCAATCTACTGATACCGCTAATAATGTACTCCACGTGTAGTAGGAGAATAACACCCATAGAAAATTTGAGCAAATTATTACAGAAGAAGGGGGAACTGAACCTTCAGTTATTGTGTGTGAACAGATGAGCGAAGATTTGGGTTTTTAGCTAAAGAAGATATTCCAACTGGGTAAGATTATTAACAAATCATAAATAAATATACTAATAATGTTAGGTATAATGGAAAATGACCATTGTTGATATGGGGTAAGATTCAGAGAATGTCCGAGGAAAGTGGGCAAAAATGTAGGATGGACGTTTGCAGTCTTAGCACAGTGTATAGAGATGCGCTTAGTTAGGTGACCAATATGGTAAAAAAAAGATCAAATATGCCTGTTAACTGAAGAAGTGAAAACTCTGCAAAGTACGAAGTCAGTATGAGAGAGACAAGTAAAGCGTTTTAACAAAAATAAATCTGTGCTTTAACTGAGCAATTGTGAGCATTGAGAGAACAGAATAAATGTAATCGGATCGAAATGCACTCTGCGTGGCTCAAGGTTAAACAAGGTTAAACTGGAGCAGAATAAAGCACACAACAAGCAACTTGGGGGCGGGGTGGCTATGTGAAGAGTGTTGCCCTGCCATTAACCCTTCTGCTTGGGAGACACTTCATATATCGGACAATACTCCGAAGCAGCTCTACCATTGAAAATCGGAGGACGTGATACAGATTCTACAACGACCTCTTGCGATTCAAGTGATGATAACAGGAACAGTAGTGGTAGCAGCCAAGTCTCGACTTGATACAATAAAGACTAAACAAGTGAAGGCACGCAGGAATGATGATGAATCCTATGATACTTCGCAAGTCGTTTCCGAACGACCAACTAAAATGGAAAATATTAAAATAAAGTGTCCACAGATGTTTTGCATCCCAGTCAACGGAGGCTCAAAGTCTTGAGCTGAACCTCAACGTATTAAGGACATACACAGCCTACATCCACAAGGTAGCATGCAAAATACCAGCTAATTTGTTTCCCTTATTGTCGATCATTTGTCTCGTAGAGTTGACATAGATATGGGAGATGATAAGCAAATTCTATAGCGTGGTGGCAATGCCATTAATAAGTGATTGGGAGGACCGAGGCCTGTCAAAGTTTAACCCTACATCACCGAAGTGGGAGGTAGAAACGGGTAAGCCCGACCAACAGGGATCTAGTACAGCTGTATAGGTCAATATTTTGTACAGTGGATAAAATGGATTACAGAATCTTTGATGAACTCCAACCAAGCTATCAACTTTCGACGATGGAGGGTAAAGGTCATTGATGGTCAATGCTCCATTGGGAGCTAAGGGCCCCAAAAGAAGTAAGAATAGAACCTATAGCAGACTGAATAAAGAACTCCGAAGTCGTTTAAGAATATGAGGCGTACTTCAGAAAAATGCGGTTGAGCTACTCAGGAGGTCCATTTGTAAACGAAGATTATATTTTAATACTGTCCACTGGATTCAACTTTCTTATATGACCTGAAATCAGAAGTTCTCAAAATAGTCAAACTGACAGAACAAAATATTTGTAGAACTGACAATTAATTTGGGCACTTAATTTAAACCGCAGCACAAGTGGAATTAGACATCGACGTTCGAATAAGAAAGTTATTGGCGGACGGTTCCCTACCGATAAACATGCAGTACCCAGTGGACAACAGATATTACCTATTGATCGATAACATTACCGGGTCATCAAAAAGTTCAATCGGAGTTCCGCCGCCGAAATCAACCAAAATTGTGTTATCAGAGGATTTTGGATTGAATACGTGGTCCTGAAGACCAGATGGTCAACAGAATCAAGCACAGCAATCCTTCAACCATCTGCTGCAACAATGTCCCCCGATGACACAGTGTTAGCAAACATTTTCTGAGGTGATGGACTCAATTTCAATGTCAGTTAATAACTAGAAGGTAGTTATTCTTCTAGTCCCGATAGAGCAAAAACAAAAGCAAAAAGAAATATCACTGACTGAAATTCGCGAGTATGCATAAGGTGCTAGTTGACAGAGAACTACTCTAATCAAAAGCAAAAGAGCAGAAGTGCAATTTGGCCCTCTCTTATGTAAGATGCAATGTTGGGTTGAAGACATCTTGCAGCCTTTTCTTGGAATGGATATCCTGTTGACTTTAAACTCTATGCTCGAGTCTATGAGGAGTTAGGTAATCTGGAATCACATGCGTTTTATCAAATTTTAACTAAAATGTCAACCGGTATGGTCGAAAGACGTAAATGACCGTGGCCTCCTGGAAACCAACACTGTTAAGGTTACTGGAAAGGTGACACCGTGTACTAAACAGTATCCTCTAAAAAGCGCATCTGTGGAGGGTAATTGTGCTTATTGCTAACCAGATGGAGGATCGAAGAATTCTTGCTAAAACTTTCTGTCCATTGAACAGACCCGAAGGGCCCGTTAAGAAGGCGATTGGCACCCGGAGACAGACAGTGGATTACACGGTTGGTAATCAATATTTTGTCAAGTAAACTCCTCTAGTGATCGAACAACCAACCATTTCTAATGTATTGATATAACCAAAGTATTCCAGTCTGTACCACTGATGTTTGAACGGTGGCTGCGTTTCGCTCTTACAGTTAAGGGACAGCAACAACAGTGGACAAGACTGCCACAACAGCTCAACAAGAGCCGAACTATCCATCACCAGGCTCTCAGAAAAAAACTGATGGACTTTCCAGCCATTGATTCAGCTACCATACAGTATGCCGATAATGTAGTGATTGCATTGCAGACCAGTAAGGACTTGCTATGTTTTTTTACTCGATTATTTATCCTCCAAGTGTCACAAAGCAAGTCCGAACAAGGCACAATTCCAACAAGAAGTAATTTACTTCGGGCAGAACATTTCTTAAGATAAGGGGGAATTTCCCAAGGGTTCTGCAAAGGCATACAACTCAGCAAAACCACCCGAAAAGGTCCAGCAAATTATTTCTAAGTAAATATAATAGAGCATGACAGGATTCATGTCCTGAAACTGCACAAGCGCTCATCAATCTCTAGAAGGGACGTGAGCGCTGAGCAGACGCTGGGACTCTTACTGAACAACAATTGGAAGAGTTTCAAAGTTCAAAGGCAACCTTATGCAGAGTACCCGTGCGATAAAATTCGGATGCAGGCAAGCCGTTACTCCTGTATGTCAATGGAAACATGGCTACATGATGATAGTCCTGATTGCAGAACGTGAAGAGCAAGCGCCTCCAGCTGTCTATCACTCTGTCAAATTGGATAAATTAGAAAAAAAAGAAGGGTTTGTGTTTGTGAGCAGTGTAAGCACCCTAAACGGCAGTCATGACAGTTTCCAGCACTGTGTTCGATTAAGTCTAAATGTTCTGCCGTATGTTCCCTTTCAGTCCACACCTTACTGATAATGAATAGCGCCTGTCAAGTAACAGCTTGTTCATATTCCAAGTGTCCACTGCTCGCGGAGTGTTCTTTGTTATAAATATCCCTCACATCCCTCTCAAATGTTCTGATAAGGGAGGTAGAATTATGATCCCTATCTGCAAAAGGTTCTCCCGCTGACCAGGGTCATTTCCCAATATCAGATCGAGTATAGCAAAAAGCTAGGGAGCAAAAAGTGAATAAATATGTAGCAGTCTGTCGATGCCATAATTCCTTGGTAGATTGTCGTTTAACATTGCTAATGGACGTGGTAGACTCGTGATATTCTGTGAAAGTGAGAATTTATAATTTTATTCATAGAGCCGACGTTGTTATCTCTTTCAAGACTGCATTTATTGATCATTCATCGTGGCCATTGTTCTGAATTTGAAGGAGCCATTCTGAGACAAAAGGTTTGAATGTTGACATTTCCGAGTTGGTACACCTTATATTCCGTTTGGGTAGCCTCCAGCCTGTTGGCATGAACATTGATTTCTCAAACTTCCAGTAATGCCACCCAACCATCACCCTTCTCTATTTCTCATCCCCCTTTCCCTTCTCACCTTATCTCATTGCCTGCCCATCGCCTCCCTCTGGTGCTCCTTCCCCCCCACCTTTTCATTCTTCCATGGACTCTTTCACCACTCAACTTCCCAGCTCTTTATATCATCCTTTCCCCTCCAGGTTTCACCAATTAATTATTGGGTCTCTCTCCTCTTCCACCCCACCCCCACCTTTTAACTCTACTCCTCGGCTTTTTTTTTGTCCTGCCAAAGGGTTTCGGTCCAAAAACATTCCATCCATGCTGCCTGACCTGCTGAGTTCCTCCAGCATTTGATGTATGATGACTCCAGCAGACGCGCAAGTAAAATGTTACCTCACCTGGAAGGACTGTATGGGGACGGAAAAGGAGTTCAAGTATGAGTTGAATGGGCAAATGCATCACTTTGTTCGTTTGAAGCGAAAAGTTCCGGGGGAAGATCAATGACAAGTGACGAATGGGCAATTACATCACGGACAGAGCGATCCTTGCAGAAAGCTGAGAGTGGGAGTGCTATATAGGTAAATATGTGTTTAATGGGATGATTTGCTAAGGTTTCCTAAGGCTGTTGTGGAGAGTTTAAACTAGAATTGTTGGGAGCAAGGAACCGAACTGAAGAGATGGAGGGGCGGTTGGCTCACAAATAGAGAAAGCTGTGAGAGGGAGAATAGATAGGTGATAGAGAGGGGATGTGTTCAGATTGATGGTCTGAGATGTGTCTTGTCTATGTTAATGCAAAGAGTAGTATGAACGAAACGGATGAGTTTAGGACGTGGATCAGCACTTGGAGCTATGATATTGGGGCCATTACATAGACTTGGATGGCTCAGCGGCAGGAATGGCTACTTGGAGAGCCGGGCATTAGATGTTTCATGAAGGGTAGGGATGGGGGCAAAAGAGATAGGGACGTGGCACTGCTGATCAGAGATAGTGTCACGGTGGCAGAAAAGGAGGAAGTCATGGAGGGATTGTCCACAGAGTCTCTCAGGCTGTACGTTAGGAAAAGGAAGGGGATAACAACTCTGCTGGGTGCTTCTTAAAGACAACCCAGTAGTAATAGGGATATCGAGGAGCAGACAGGAAGACAGATTCTGGAAAGTAGTAATAATAACAGGATTGTCGTGATGGGAGATTTTAATTTCACCAATATTGATGGGCATCTAACTACAGCAAGTGGTTTAGATGGAATAGCGTTTGTTAGTTGTGTTCAGGAAGGTTTACTGACACAATATGCAGATAAGCCCACAAAAGAAGAGGCTGTACCCGATCTGCTATCGGTATCAAATGTCAGTAGGAAAGCATTTTGGAGATAGTCATCACAATTCCATCTTCTTTACTATAGCATTGGAGAGGAATATGAACAAACAAGTTAGGAAATCCTTTCTGGATCCACAAAGCACGCTCCCCTTGTATCCCAAGCCTCCTTACTTTCTCAATAAGCCTTGTATGGAGTTCCTTATCAAATGTCTTGCTACGGCTACTGCTCTACCTTCATCAATGCGTTTCATCACATGCTGAAAATTTCAATCAGGATCGTAAGGCTTTCACAAAGTTATGCTGGCTATTCCCAATCATATCATGGCTCTGCAAATGTTCATAAATCCTACCTGTCAAGAACTTTGCCATCAAGTTTCCAACAACCGCTGTAAATCATCACTAGAACTGCCAAGGTCTTTTCCCCAGGTGAATACTAAAATAAAGTGTTCATTATGTACCTCCGCTACCTATCCCGACACCATGCAAACATTTCCACTATCGCACCTGACTGGTTCTATTCTGACATGCTCATCTTCTTGCTCTTCACATACTTGTAGAACTGTGAAAGTGTCGCTCTACACTACCTGATTGCTGGTGCAGTGGACAGTAATCAAGGCTATCAACACATACAGAGTGATATGGACCTGCAATGAAACTAGGCTGAACAGTAGCAGATGGAATTCAATGCAGACAAATGTGAGGTGCTCCACTTTAGAATGACAAACTACGGTAAGATTTACGCAGTGAACTGTACAACACTGGAATGCACGATAGAACTAAAGAACTTGCAAATGCGGATCTGTAATTCATGTGGCCTTCGAAAATAAGTGTATTGTGTACAGTGTATCAACACTATTGTGTTGAGTTGTTTTACTGAATTTGGACAAGGCATTGGCAAGGCAGAATGTGGGATAATGAATGCGTTTTTGAGTCACCTACTTACATGAAAAAGTGAAAATCCTCGAAAGTGAGCAGCGAAAATTTAAAAGGATGTTCCGGGGTGTTGAGGACATTTGCACTTTATTCCATTAATCGCAAAACAAAAAGCGGATATCTTAGTCAGAACTCTGTTTAAAATAGAATTATGGATGGTACAATAAAGTTAAATGCATGTAGGCATTTAATTTACCTTAGGTTGGAAGCGATGAGAACTAGAAAACTAAGTTTAAAATAAAAATTGAGATACTTTACGGAACCTGAAGGGAACGTCTTCGCTCAGAAGGTGGTGCGAGTGTAGAACGAGATTATAGCGGAATTGCTGGTTGTGCATTCAATGGTAACATCCATGAAAACTTCAGATAGGTACGTGGATCTGAGAGTTTGAATGGATATGGTCCGAGTCAAAAGAGATGGGACTAGGAATAATATTGTGTTCGTATAGACTACATGGGTCTGGTTATTGAATTGAAGTAGTCTCTGACCACAGCTCTATGATACTGATTGCTAAAATGATTGAAATGTAGACCGTTTTAGGCACGTTGCTTTCCTCGTTTTGTCGCTTCTACTAGTCCTGTTTGTGATGCTGACCATCGGGTAGCACAAAACACGTTTATATCATTGCTGTGTTTCTTGTATTTTTTTTTTCCAAATTTGAAATAGCAACATCAACAAAATGTTGGTGGAACGCAGCAGTTCAGATAACATCTGATGCTGCCTGAATTGCTGCGTTCCACCAGCATTTTGTGTGTGTTGTTTGAATTTCCAACATCTGCAGATTTCCTCGTATTAATCAGCATCACTATTTTTAAATGTTCAGCTATTACAACGATTGAAACGAAACCATATATATAACTTCGAAAAATCTACTTACTGGATATTGTTGGGGGTTAGCTGCGGCAGCCGGGTCTCTGGTACTGAGTCTGGTTCTGCAGTGCAGAAGAGAGGGAGGAAGAAGAGGAGAGCGGTAGTGATAGGAGACTCCATAGTCAGAGGTACAGACGGAAGATTCTGTGGCCGAGACAGAGACTCCCGGATGGTTTGTTGCCTCCCGGGTGCCAGCGTCTGGGATGTCTCTGATCGCGTGCACAGCATTATGAAGTGGGAGGGTGATCAGCCTGATGTCGTGTTACACATCGGTACCAATGACATAGGTAGAAAGAGTCAGGAGGTCCTGAAGGGTGAGTACAGAGAGCTTGGTAGGAAGTTGAAAAACAGGACCTCGAGGGTAGTAATCTCTGCGTTGCTGCCTGTGCTACGTGCCAGTGAGGGAAAGAGTAGGATGCTCTAGCAGATGAACACGTGGCTGTGAAACTGGGGTTGGGGGCAGGGTTTCAGATTTCTAGGTCATTGGGACATGTACAAGACAGACGGGTTACACCTGAACTAAAAGGGGACCAATATACTTGCAGGGAGGTTTGCTTGTGTTATTGGAAAGGGTTTAAACTAGATTTGCAGGGGGATGGGAACCAGAGTGCCAGAGAAGATAGTGGAACAGGGGTAAAAATAAATGATATTATTAATTCATGCAAAGTCACAAATAGTAAGGTTGTGTGTGGTGGTAATAATTTTCTGAGGTGTGTATATTTCAATACCAGGTGTATTGTAGGATAGGCAGACGGGCTGAGGGCCAGGATTGACACATGGCTTTATGACATCATAGCTATTACTGAAACTTGGATACAGGAGGAGCAGGACTGGCAGCTCAATGTTCCAGGGTTCCCATGTTTCAGACGTGATAGAGGCAGAGGAATGAAAGGTGGGAGGGGTGGCTTTGCTAGTCAGGAAAAATATTACAGCAGTTCTTCGGCAGGAAAGTGTAGAGGATTTGTCTACTGAGGCCATATGGGTGGAGCTGAGAAACAGGAAAGGTTGACCACATTAATAGGGTTGTATTATAATCAGCGAGAATTGGAGGAGCAAATCTGCAGAGAGATAACAGACAACTGCAGGAGATAGAAAGTTCTGATTGTAGGGGATTTTAATTTTCCACATATTGATTGGGACTCCCATATGGTTAAAGTTCTAGATGGGTTAGAGTTTGTAAAATGTGTTCAGGAAAGTTTTCCAAAATAATATATAGATGTACCAACTGGGGAGGATGCAATGTTAGATCTCCTGTTAGGAAATGAGTTAGGGCAGGTGACGGAAGTGTGTGTAGGGGAACATTTTGGTTCCAGTGATCAGAACGTCATTAGTTTCAACTTGAGCATAGATAAAGATAGATCTGGTCCTCGGGTTGAAGTTCTAAACTGGAAAAAGACCAAATTTGAAGAAATGAGAAAGGATCTAAAAAGCATGGATTGGGACAGGTTGTTCTCTGGCAAGGATGTGACTGGTAAGTGGGAGGCCTTCAAAGCGGAAATTCTGACAATGCAGAGTCTGTATGCTCCTGTCAGGTTTAAAGGCAAAATGAATAAAAATAAGGAAACTTGGTGTTCGAGAGATATTGGAACTCTAATAAAGAAGAAGAGAGAGATGTATAACATATATAGGCCAGAGGGAGGAAATAAGATGCTTGAGGATTATAAAAAGATTAAGAAAATACCTAAGAAAGAAATCAGGAGGGCTAAAAGAAGACATGAGGTTGCTTCGGGAGTCAGGGTGAAGAATAATCTTAAGAACTTCTACGGGTATGTTAAGAGCAGAAGGATAGTAAGGGATAAAATTGGTCCTCTTGAAGATCAGAGTGGTCGGCTAAGTATGGAACCAAAAGAAATGGGAAAGATATTCAATGTTTTTTTTTTGCATCTGTATTTACTAAGGAAATTGGAATGGCGTCTATGGAAACAAAGCAAACAAGTAGGGAGGTCATGGAACTTATACAGATTAAAGAGGAGGAGGAGGAAGAGCTTGCTGTCCTGAGGCTAATCAGAGTAGCTAAATCCCCAGGACCTGACAGGGTATTCCCTCGGACCGTGAAGGAGACAAGTGTTGAAATTGCAGGGGCACTGGCAGAAATATTTAAAATGTCGATATCCACGGGTCAGGTGCTGGAGGATTGGAGGATAGCCCATGTAGTTGTTTAAAAAAAGGCTCAAAAAGTAAGCTGGGAAATATTAAAATTAAGTTTGACATCAGTAGTAGGTAAATTATTGGCAGGAATACTAAGAGATAGGATCTACAAGTATTTGGATAGACAGGGGACATTAGAAAAAGTCAGCATGGCTTTGTGCGTGGTAGGTCATGTTTAACCAAACTATTCGAGTTTTTCGAGGGAGTTACCAGGAAAGTGGATGAAGGGAAGGCAGTGGATGTTGTATACATTGTCTTCAGTAAGGCCGTTGACAAGATACCGCATGGGAGATTAGTTAGGAAGATTCAGTCCCGAGGTATACTTGGTGAGGTAGTAAATGGGATTAGACATGGGCTCAATGGAAGAAGCCAGAGAGTGACAGTGGAGGATTGCTACTCTGAGTGGAGGCCTGTGACAAGTGGTGTGCCACAGGGATCAGTGCTGGGTCCATTGTTATTTATCATCTATATCAATGATCTGGATGATAATGTGGCAAATTGGATCAGCAAATTTGCTGATGATACAAAAGATTGGATGTGTAGTGGACAGTGAGGAAGGTTTTCAAAGCTTCCAGAGGGATTTGGACCAGTTGGAGGAATGGGCTGAAAAATAGCAGATGGAGTTTAATGTGGACAAGTGTGAGGTATTGCTTTCGGAAGGTCAAACCAAGGTAGAACATACAAGGCAAATAGTAGGACACTGAGGAGTGCGGTAGAACAGAGGGATCTGGGAGCACAGATACATAATTCCCTAAAAGTTGCGTCACAAGTAGATAAGGTTGTAAAGAGAGCTTTTAGTACATTGGCCTTTATAAATCAAAGTATTTAGTATAACAGTTGGAATGTAATGGTGAGGTTGTATAAGACATTGGGAGACCGAATTTGGAGTATTGTGTGCAGCTTTGGTCACCTAATTAAAGGAAGGATATTAATAAGGTTGAAAGAGTGCAGAGAAGGTTTACAAGGACGTTGCTGGGACTTGAGAAACTGAGTGACAGAGAAAGATTGAATCGGTTAGGACTTTATTCCCTGGAGCGTAGGAGAATGAGGGGTGATTTGAGAGAGGTGTATAAAATTATGATGGGTGTAGATAAAGTGAATGCAAGCAGGCTTTTTCCAATGAGGCCAGGGGAGAAAAAAAATGAGGTCATGGGTTAAGGGTGAAGGGGGAAAGTTTAAAGGGAATATTGGGGGGGGGGCTTCTTAACGCAGAGAGTGGTGGGAGTGTGGAATGAGCTGTCAGATGAAGTGGTGAATGCGGGCTCACTTTTGACATTTAAGAAAAACTTGGACAGTTATATGAATAAGAGGGGTTTGGAGGGATATGGCCCAGGTGCAGGTCAGTGGGACTAGGCAGAAAAATGGTTCGACACAGCCAAGGAAAGCCAAAAGGCCTGTTTCTGTGCTGTAATGTTCTATGGTCCTATGGTTCTATTAACAGCTGGGGAGTTGAAGTTACTTGCTATTTAGGTAATAGATTAATATGGAAATGGACGACTGGATGGACGTGTAATAGCACACTTTCTCAGGCTGATGTGAGAAAAGTACCCAATTATATCAAGAAATTCTTGGATTTTGATAAACTGGGAAGTTCATCAGATGGCATAGCGCAGAAATATCTGGTTGTATTGCCCCTACTGAACTGCATCATTCTGTGATTCCTTCATGAGCTCATTCAAGTTTCTTCACTGCTCTTGCATCTTCGCCGTCTGAAAATGGAAACATCCTGTATACTAAAACACTACGTGAGGGACACTAGGGAGGAATAGGGAAAGAAGAGGGAAATAATTTAGCTTGACACTAGCTTCTCAGGTAAATGGGTGTAAGCAATAACCGCTGAACTTAACAAGGCCACTGATTCTGAAATAAGGTAGAATATACAAAGTTATTTTAAAATATGGAGATGTAAATAAAGAAGTATATATAAAATGCAGTTTCAAAAAGTATTATTTTATTTCTTTTCCTAGAAAACTTAAGAACAACTTTCATTAATGAAGTTTATTCTGCAATTTTGCTTTTGCTGACCTTGATTCGTAAATGGTCAAGTTACCATCTAGTTTAAAATGTTCATTAAATAAAAAGTTGCTTTAGATGAATAGTCTCTGCTTTTCCTTTCCAGTTCTTCAAATGACCTACTGGCACACCGATTTTCCTACTTCTCTGACTATGCTTCTATGAAGATAAGAAAATAAACAATTTCTGGATGATATTCATTAATTCAGCAGTCAACGGTCAGAGACCTAGTTTTCCTTATCTCTTAGTCGCCTCCTCCTTTTTCTACTTTATAATGCTCCGCAAAGCCCCTTTAACTGAAGAAGCAGTTAGCGAATAAGAATTATGTTTCCCCTATTTTGGTTACCCAGTTCCTGGGATCACAGACTTGAAATCAATGGTCATCCACTAATAAAAATAAAATGTAATTTCTTTTTTATGGTTTGTGAAGGTATTTTTCATTTGACAGGAGAGAACATTTAGAATTTGCTAAACAAGCGGATTCTGAAGACCTAGTCACTGAATATATGAATGAGAAGTGTGGATAGATTGTGGAAATAATGTAGAGAGAAATGCAGTTAGTAGTGGAATTAGTATATCATATCAAAATAAGACAAATTTTGGAAATAATTTTAACCTGCATGTTTGCGAAGTGTATAACAACTTCTCGTGTACATAATCATTCAAAATCTTTATCGTTGCTTATTTGTTTATCTCATAAACAAGGGGCACGTAAAATACTCCTTCTCGAATTATATACAAAGCTAGGCTTTATTTCCATCAACAGGCTAAATTTTATTTCGCATTAGATTTGTTCAGGGCATGAAACTGAGTCTTACAAACATCAATACTTAAATGTTCATATGGGATTAAAGCCATCACCGAGGAGATATGGATTACAAACTAATACGTTGTTATACTCTACATAGCCAAAGCAAAAACAAAATAACAGTATTACATCAGATATAATACCAAAGATTGGCAGAGAAAAGACAAACAATTGCCGTTGACTCTGCTGGTCGCAGTAACCAAAAATCAACAATCAAATTCCTGACACATAGTCGCACACATTGCACTCACCGATTAGATCAGCCTCTCGCTGGATGGTCGTTTTAGCAACACAGTGAATCATCTGCCATTTCAGTTTAAAAAGCAAATCTAAATTATTTTCGTGTGCTGTTCTCTAAGACACCCAGTTCGTTAAAGGGTAAAGTAGAATTATAGGGTTTTAGAAATAAGAAATCAGTTTTAGAAGATTCTGGTGATAAGCACACGGTATAACGATAACCTTCGGTCTGACCAGATCTGACATAACTTGAACCTTCATTTGCACTAGTACGTGGATCAATTGTGCTATCAGAACTTCGAGGATTATAACAGCAAAACCCAGAACTGCACCCTTTATTAATATTTCCGTCTTGTTTAAGTTTCAACATCACCAGCAAAATTATAATTCCCAGAAATAGGAAGGTAGTTGATCCAAAAATTATTATCAAGTATAAATTGAGATTGAAAATATTCTTCGTTTCTCGAAGCTCAACTGAACTTTCGGAAGATGGTACCGTACTGTTAGGCAGGATAGAGAAGATTATTGTGGCTGTACTGGAGAGGCTGGGTTGTCCACTGTCCTTCACAAGGAGGACAAGTCTGCTTGTCATCAGTTCTTGGTCCCTGAAACTTCGAGTAGCTCTGATTTCCCCAGAGATGACATCCACAGTGAGCAGACCGGGATCAGTACCTTCCAATAACTGGAATGAAAGTCTTGCGTTTTGACCAGTATCTGCATCAGTCGCGATTACCTTGGTGATCAAGTAGCCCGGATATACTGACTGAGGCGCAATATCCACTGATATTGAACCGTTCAATATCGAAGGAGAAACAATGGTTGGAGCATTGTCATTTTGGTCCAGAATAATAACATTTACGGTGGCAGTGCTGCTCATTGGTGGACTTCCAGAATCCTGAGCTTGAACTTGGAATTGGAAATGCTTCAGTTCCTCATAATCAAAGGAAATCAGTGCATATATATTGCCACTTTTGGAGTGAATCATAACACGCCTGGAATGAGAATTCTGATCGATTATACTGTTCAAAACAGCATACGTCACGTCACCATTTTCGTCAATATCAGAATCTAATGCGGAAACAGAAAATATCGAAGATCCGGGTGTGTTATTTTCTGTCACAAACACGTTATATGTGGACTGTGTGAATTGAGGTTTGTTGTCATTTATATCAGAAACTGAAATAAAGACGGATTTTTGCGTTGAGAGTGGAGGCGAACCACCATCCTGGGCCAATATCGAGATGTTATATATTGTAGTTGCTTCTCGATTCAAAACGTCATTTGTAACTAAGTTATAATCATTGCTCGAAGATCTTTGAAGAGCGAAAGGAATCTCTTTAGAAACTTGGCAATGAACTTGGCCATTTACCCCAGTATCTAAATCGGTCACACTGAATCTCGCAACCACCGTACCAGGCAGAGTATTTTCTGGAACTGTTCTTGAAGATGAGATCACATGTATTGCGGGAGCATTGTCGTTGATGTCTAATAAAGTTACGATAACCTTTGCGTGTCCTGTCAAAGCAGGAAAGCCCTTATCCGTAGCTTGTACATCAAGTTCGTAAAAATGGAATTTCTCGAAATTTAATGTCCCTTCAACTCTAACATATCCTGTACGTGGATCAAGTTTGAACAACTGGCGAATCATTTGAGTAACATGATTTGTGAAGCTGTAAGTGATTTCAGCGTTGCGACCTTCATCCACATCGACAGCGTTGATTTTTGTCACCACCGTTCCTTTGGGAACGTTTTCTGCTAAGGTTGCGCTGTAGTTTTCATGATCGAATACGGGAGTGTTATCATTCCCATCCTCCACAGTAATGATGATACGAGCCGTTCCAGAACGGCTGGGGTTCCCACCATCAATGGCAGTCAGTATGAGCTGAAAGGTTGCCTGCTGCTCGCGGTCCAACGGTTTTTGTAATAACAACTCAGCAGTCTTGCTTCCTCCCCGTCTTGTCTGCACTATAATACTGAAGTGCTCGTTCGGACTGATCTGGTAAGTATTGATTGCATTCGTACCTACGTCAGGATCACTTGCGCTCTCGAAAGGGAAGCCCGTTCCCGGTGCAATTAACTCATTAATTTGCAATGCGAATTCATTATTTTGAAAGGTAGGAGAATTATCGTTTATATCTAGGATTTCAACCGTGAAACTGTGCATCTCTTCAGGATCATAGAGCACAATTTGAAACGAAAGTGAGCAGCTAAGGCTTTGTCTGCATAGCTGTTCTCTGTCAATTCTTTTCCGAACAAACAAAATGCCATTGTCCACATTTACCTGCAGATACTGTTCCACTTCATCGGAAATCAGTCTGAAATTGCGAGCCGATAGCTCCCAAACGCTTAGACTTACATCTTCAGCGACATTCCCCACAAAGCCCCCGAGCTCCATTTCCTCGGGTATGGAATACCGAAGCTGTCCAGAAACTATGGCTGACGCGCAAAAAAGAACAACAAAAGATGCACCGCTCGTTAATGCATCCGCCATTTTTTCTGGCAATAATATATTTCGCTATCCAAAATTTGACTTACTTCTTGAAACGTGGAAAACAAAATATTTTTAAAGATTTGCTAAACCAGTCCGTGAAGTGCAAACACAGGTTGGGTATGTTTCTTCAATTATTTCTGCGTTTCCCTGACGCAAAGCAGGGTCGATCGCTTGCAGACTCTCCACATCTAATTGGTAGACAGCGACACGAAGAGTTTCAACCAATAACTGCAGCACGTTTCCTTAAAGCGAGTCTGTTACCAAATTATCTGCAATGTTGAGAACTTTGTATTTATGATTGTACAGTAAAAATTACAGAAACGCACATAATGGAAGCAAACTCATTGGTTATGTTTGTTAATGAATGCGGTTGATGAGGATACATTAGTTATACTTAGCTGCATCCACGGTACAATTTTATTGAGCTTTTTTTCATTCTTCTTCAGAAAGGTGTTCGTATGCATTTCTGCCCTATTGAAATATGAATACCTTCCAGAAAAAATTGTCTGAACTTACAATCGAATGGCGAATGATTACTGAACAAAATGTTGTAATTGAGTTGTAATATGACTTTATGCTCGATATTTCATTTATTTTGTAATAATACATTGAACACCTTACAATTACATTGGAACTCAATTGAAAATTGTAATTTGTGCCATTTCTTTCCCGAACCATTGCTGAAAGGTCCACATTGTGAAAAGAAAGACAATGCAAATTTTCTGTTGATGAATGGATCACGAATCTAATTGGTAATCCTTATTGATGGGTATATGCTATTTCTCTGATACTCATGATGCAAGAAGAGTTGGCCTACTTCTAATGATGCTGTGGCACCGTCTTTTCATAATTTATGTAAATGTTTGGGATGAAGCCGCCAAAGGTATAGCTGTTGATCTTGTGACGGAGGAAGCTACAAGCGATGTTACACAAGCAAACTGCAAAGCAATGTAACCAGGTAAAGACGGTCACCCCCCCAAAAAAAAGACGAGTAATGACATTTTCTCCACTTTGGCACAAAATAACAAATAACATATGTCTCACTTGAACTGAAGTGTTATATGCATTCTACAAATCGAAATGTTATGAAGTGTTAGAAAACCTACAGCACAACAGAAGCGGTTCACCAACAAAGTTGAGCCGAACATGTCCCTACCTTAGAAATTACTAGGCTTACCTATAGCCCTCTATTTTACTAAGCTCCATGTACCTATCTAAAAGTTACTAAAAAAAACCTCTATGATATCCGCCACTACCCTTGCCGGCAGCCTATTCCACGCACTCACAACTTTCTTAGTAAAAAGGTGACCCTTGATAATTCCTCTGTAACGACTCTCCAGCATCTTAAGCCTGTGTCCTCTTGTGGCAACCATTTCAGCCCTGAGAAAAAGCCTCTGAATATCCGCAAGATCGATCAATGCCTCTCATCGTCTAATACACCTCTATTAGGTCACCTCTTATTCTCCGTCACTCCAAGCAGAAAAGGCCGAGTTCACTCAACCTATTCTCATTAAGGCATGCTCCCCAATCCAGGCAACATCCTTGAAAATCTCATCTGCACCCTTTCTATGGCTTCCACATCCTTCCTGCAGTCAAGCGACCAGAACTGAGCACAGCACTCCAAGTGGGGTCTGAACAGGCTCCTATATAGCTGCAACATTACCTTTCAGCTCCTAAATTCAATTTCACAATTGATGAAGGTAAATACACCGTAAGCCTTCTTAACTACAGAGTAAACCAGCGCAGCTGCTTTGAGCATCCAATGGACTCGGACCGCAAGATCCCTCTGATTATCCACACTGCCAAGAGTCATACCAATAATACTATGGTCTGCCATCATATTTGACCTACCAAAATTAACCACTTCACACATATGTGGGTTGAACTCCATTTGCCACCTCTCAGCCCAGTTTATCTTCTTATCAATATCCCGCTGTAACCTTTGACAGCCCTCCACATTATCCACAACACCTCCGCATTTATGTCATCAGCAAACGTACTAACTCATCCCTCTACATCCTAATCCAGGTCATTTATAAAAATTATGAAGACGAAGGGTCCAGAACAGGTGGTTGAGGCACCGTACTGGTTTGTTTGTACGTGTTACTTTCTCAATAAATTTTGCATTGGGATACCTTTATCAAATGCCTTGCTAAAGTCTATATACTCTACATCTACTGCCGTTCCTTCATCAATGTGTTCAGTTACATCCTCAAAAAAAAAATATCAGGCTTGTAAAGCACGTCCTGTCCTTGACCAAACCATGCTTACTACTCCTACTCATACCTCTCCAAATGTCCATAAATCCTGCCTCTCCGGATCTGCTCCATCAATTTACCAACCACTGAGGTAAGACTCACTGATCTATAATTTCCCAGTCCATCTCTGCTCTCTTTCTTGAATAAAGGAACCGCATTTGCAGCCCTCCAATCCTCCGGAACTTCTTCCGTCCCCATTGATGACGCAAAGATCATCGCCAGAGGCTCAGCAGACCCCTCCCTCGCCTCCCACAATAGCCTGGGGTACATCGCATTCGGACCCGGCGACTTATCCAATGTGAGGCTTTCTAAATGCTCCATCACATCCTCTTTCTTAGCAAATCTACACTCTCAAGCTTTTAAGCCTGCTGCAAGTCATCACTACAATCACTAAGATCCTTTTACATAGTGAATACTGAAGTAAAGTATTCTTTAAGTACCTCTGCTATTTCCTCTGGTTCCATACACACTTTCTCATTTGCACACTTGATAGGTCCTATTCTTTCACGTCTTATCCTCTTGCTCTTCACATACTTGTAGAATGCCTTGGGGTTTTCCTTAATCTTGCCTGCCAAGGTCTTCTCATGACCCCTTCTGACTCTCCAAAGATATTGACCCCTTTCTGTTCCTAACCCCCACCCACAGAGACTCCGTAGACAATCCCTCCATGACGTCCACCTTTTCTGTAGCCGTGACGCTATCTCTGATCAATAGTGCCACGCCCCCACCTCTTTTGCCTCCCTCCCTGTCCTTTCTGAAACATCGAAAACCCGGCATTTGAATTAACCATTCCTGTTCCTGAGCCATACAAGTCTCTGTAATGGCCGCCACATCATAGCTCCAAGTACTGATCCACGCTCTAAGCTCATCCGCTTTGTTCGCAATACTCCTTGCATTAAAATAGAGACATCTCAAACTGTCCAGCTGAGCGCGTCCTTACGCTATCACCTACCTATCCTCTCTCTCACACTGTCGTCAAGCTTTCTCTATTTGTGAGCGAAACGCCTCTTCCCCAGTTTAAGCTCTCTCCAGTAACCTTAGCAAACCTTCCCACCAGGATATTTCTCCCCTGGGATTCAAGTGCCACCCGTCCTTTTTGCTCAGGTCACACCTGCCCCAAAAGAGGTCCCAATGATCCAGAAATCTGAATCCCTGCCCCCTGCTCCAATCCCTCAGCCACGCATTTATTCTCCACCTCATTCTATTCCTATAATCACTGTCGCGTGCCACAGACAGTAATCCCGAGATTACTACCTTTGCGGTCTTGCTTCTCAACTTCCTTCCCAATTCCCTGTAGTCTTTTTCAAGGACCTCTTCCTTTTTCCCACCTATGTCACTGGTACCAACATGTACCACGACCTCTGGCTGTTCTCCCTCCCACTGCAGGATATCTTGGACGCGATCTGAAACATCCCGGGCTTCGGCACCTGGGAAGCAAACTACCATTCGAGTTTCTTTCCTACGTCCTGTTTGACCCCCTCACTATAGATCCCATATCACTACTGCCTTTCTCTTTCTTTCCCTATCCTTCTGAGCCACAGGACCGGACTCTGTGCCAGAGGCACCGCCACTGTTGCTTCCCCAGGTGGTCCCCCCCCAACAGTACTCAAACAGGAGTACTTATTGTCAAGTGGTATAGCCACAGGGGTACTCTCTAGTACCTGACTCTTCCCCTTATCTCTCCTGACTCGTCTGTGTCCCGTGGCCCCGGTGTGACCACCTGCCTATAACTCCTTTCTAACACCTCCTCACTCTCCCTTACCAGACGAAGGCCATCGAGCTGCATCTCCAGTTCCATAAGGCGGTCTCTAAGGAGCTGCCTTTTGACACGCCAGGTGCAGATATGGCCGTCTGGGAGGCTGGGAAACTCCGGGACCTCCCACATCTGACATCGAGCACAGAAAACCGGCCTTACACATTGCTTCCTTTTCGAAATTGACATAGGCAAACCTACCTCGTCCTGTTACCGCTTAAGCCCGTTGAGCCATATCACTCGGCTACCTCTCACTCCGCTGCTCGCTCCGAACGCTGCCCGCTGGATATGACTAGATATACAACATATGTATAAGTTATTTGGGGTTGTCCTTACTTTTTCTTTAATCAATGCCATGTTCTGCCTTCCTCTTCGATTTCTAATTACTTTTCAAGAATTTACTATACTGTCTATGCATAGAAAGGGTTTATTTTCTGGTATTTGTATTCCATACGTTCAGAAGGTACTTTGCTTGTTTTATTAGTTTAGTGTTCTTTATTTGTTTAGGATTAAATTACCCTCCTAAGGAAATATGTTGACAAGATACTCGTTAATTTCCGATATATTCTTAGTGGTCACACGTAGATATTCACAGAATTAGGGGCTCCCACAGTACTTTTTGTGTCCTATGGTGTTTATATCCCCACCGCACACCACTACCCCCCCCCCCACCACACACCACCACCCTCCCCCACCCACTCTTAATCAGCAGTTGCCTTTCTGGAATATCCTTGTCCTATTCTTTCACGTTCTCTCCTCTTGCTCTTCACACATTTCAAGACAAGTCAAGTCACATTTTATTGTCATTTCGAACATAACTGCTGGTACAGTACACAGTAAAAACTAGACAACGTTTTTCAGGACAATGGTGTTACATGAAACAGTACTAACCTAGACTGAACTATGTAAAAAAACAACACAGAAAAAAACTACACTAGACTACAGACCTACCCAGGACAGCATAAAGTGCACAAAACAGTGCAGTCATTGCAATAAATAATAAACAAGACAATAGGGTGGTAAGTTGGTGTCAGTCCAGGCTCTGGGTATTGAGGAGTCTGATATTGTGGGGTAAGAAACTGTTACTTGTAGAATGCCTTGGGAGTTTTCCTTAATCCTGCCCGACAAGCCAATCACATGGCCCCTTCTGGCCCTCCTGAATTCCTTCTTAAGCTCTTTCCTATTAGCCTTTTAATCTTCTAGATCTCTAACATAACCTCGCTCTCTGAACCTTTTGTAAGCTTTACTTTTCTTCTTGACTAAATTTATCACATCCTTTGCGCACCACGGTTCCTGTACCCTACCATAACTTCACTCTCTCATTGGAACGTACCCATACAGAACTCCACACAAATATTCCCTGAACATCAGCCACATTTTTTCCGTACATTTTCCTGAGAACATCTGTTTCCAATTTAAACCTTCAATTGCCTGCCTGATAGCCTCATAATTCCCCTTACTCCAAGTAAACGCTTTTGTAACTTGTCTGTTCGCATCTCTCTCTAATGCTATTGTAAAGGAGACAGAATTATGATCACTATCTCCAAAATGCTCTCCCACTGAGAGATCTGACACCTGACCAGGATCATTTCCCAGTACCAAATCAAGTACAGCTTCTCCTCTTTTAGTCTTATCTACATATTGTGTCAAGTAAACCTTCCTGAACAGACCTAACAAACTCCACCCCATCTAAAGCCCTTGCTCTAGGGAGATGCCAATCGATGTTTGGGAAATTAAAATCTCCTATCACGACAACTCTGTTATTTTTACACCTCTCCATGATATGTTTCCGTATCTGCTCCTCGATATCGCTAAAACTATTGGGCGGCCTATAAAAAACACCCAGTAAAGTGATTGACCTCTTCGCATTCCTAACCTCCGCCCACCGCGACTCCGTACAGAATCCCTCTATGGCGTCCACCTTTTCTGCCGCCGTGACACTATCTCTGATCAACAGTGCCGCGCCCCACCTCTTTTGCCTACTTCCCTGTCCTTTCTGAAACATCTAAACCCCGGCACTTGAGGTAACCATCCTGTCCCTGAGTCATCCAAGTCTCTGTAATGGCCCCCACATCATATCACCAAGTACTCATCTACACTTTAATCTCAACCGCTTTGTTCACAAAGCTCCGTGCGTTAAGATAGACACATCTGAAACATCCTGCCTGAACTCGTACCTTCTCTATCACCTGCGTGATCCCTCTCTTGCACTGTCTGCAAGCTTTCGGTATTTGTGAGTCAATCACTTCTTTACCATTGTCTTCAGTTCGGTTCTTACCCTTCAACAATTCTAGTTTAAGTTCTCCCCAGTAGCCTTAGCAAACCGTCCCGCCAGGATATTAGTCCCCCTGGGATTCAAGTGCAACCCGTCCTTTTTGTACAGGTTACACCTGCCACAAAAGCGATCCCAGTGATGTAGAAATGAGAATCCCTGCCTCCTGCTCCAATCCCTCAGCCATGCGTTTATTCTCCACCTCATCCTATTCCTATTCTCACTGGCGCGTGGCACAGGCAGCAATCCCGAAATTACTACCTTTGCGGTCCTGCTTCTTAACTTCCTTCCTATCTCCCTGTAGTCTTTTTTCAGGACCTCTTCCCTTTTCCAACCTAAGTCATTGGTATGAATATGTACCACGACCTCTCGCTGTTCTCTCTCTGACCGCAGGATATCTTTACTTGATCCGAAACTTCCCGGACCCTGGCACCTGGGAGGCAAACTACCATCTGAGATTCTTTCCTGTGTCCAGATAACCGCCCGTCCGACCCCCTAACTATAGAGTCCCCTATCACTACTGCATTAGTTTTCCATTCCCTACCGTTCTGAGCCACAGAGGCATGGCCACTGCCGCTTCCCCTGGTAGGCTGTTCCGCCCAGTGTACACAAACAGGAGTACTTACTGTCAAGGGGCCACAGGGGTACTCTCTAGTACCTGACTCTTCCCCTTCCCCGTCCTGACTGTGACCCACCTGGCTTTGTCCCGTGGCCCTGGTGTGACCATTTGCCTGTGACGCCTTTCTATCACCTCCTCGCTCTCCCTGACCAGGCGCAGGTCATCGAGCTGCATCTACCGTTCCCTAACTCGGTCCCTTAGGAGCTGCAACTCGACACGCCTGTTACAGATATGTCCGTCCAGGAGGCTGGGATACTCCAGGACAACCCCTCCACCCTCCCCACCACATCTGACATCGAACACAGAAAACTCGCCTCACACACGTTACCTCCTTCCCGCAACAACACAGTTAAATCTACCTCGACTCGTCCCGTTACCGCCTAAGGTCGTTGAGCCAAAGACCTACCGCTCTGCCACCTCTCACTCCGCTGCTCTCTGTATACAGCAGTCTTCTTTTTAAACCTTCCACGCTGTACTGGCTGTCGTCACGCGCCTGCGCGGTCTCGCCTCCTTTTACCCCGAGTAGTAATACACTCCCTTCGCTTCGAAAAACCAGCCGTTCACTGGCAGCCTTCTTGCTTCTAGTGCAAGTTTAACAAAATATCAGAAAAGAATGGGAATCAGAATCAGGTTTATTTTTAACGACATATGAAATAAAATCTGTTAACTTAGAAGCAGTAGTTCAATGTAATACATAACATAGAATAACAATAATATTCATGATAAAAATAAGTAAGTAAATATTATTAAGTGTAGTTCATGCAGTATACGTCTACTGAATAGATTACAAATCGTGCAAAAACAGTAATAGTATGTATTTTAAAAAGTGAGTTAGTGTCCAAGTGTTCAATGTCCATTTTGCAATCAGACGGCAGAGGGGAAGAAGCCGTTTCTCAGTCGCTGATTGTGTGTCTTCAGGCTTCTGCACCTCCTACCTGACGGTAACAGTGAGAAAAGGACATGCTCTGGGTGATGGAGGTCCTTAATAGTGGACGCTGCCTTCCTGGAACAGCGTTCCTTGAAGATGCTCTAGGTGCTTTGTACTCAACATGGATGTGAATAAATTTACAAACCTCTGCAGCTTCTTTCGGTCCTGTGCAGTAGCTCCCCGCCCCCATACCAGACTGTGATACAACCTGTCAGCATGCTCTTCACGATACACCTATTGAAGCTTTTGAGTGTATTTGTTGACATACCAAGTATCTTCAAACTCCTAATGAAGTACTGCCGGTGTCTTGTCTTCTTTATAACTGCATCAGTGTGTTGGGATCAGGTTAGGTCCTCAGACATCTTGATATCCAAGAACTTGAAACTGCCACCTAACTCCACTTCTGAGCCCTCTATGAAGACTGGTTTGAGTTCCTTTGTCTTACCGTTCTCGAAGTCCACAACCAGCTCTTTCCTCTTACTGACATTGAGAGCCAGGCTGTTGCTGCGGTACTACTCCACTTGATGGCATATCTCACTCCTGTACGCTCTCTCGTCACCAACTGAGATACTACCAACAATGGTTGTATCGTCAACAAATTTATAGATGGTACTTGAGTTAGCCAAGCCACACAGTCATGCGTATCGAGATAATAGAGCAGTGGGATAAGCACACATCCCTGAGGTGCAGCAGTGTTGATCGTCAGCGAGGAGGAGATATTATGACCAATCCGCACAGATTGTGGTCTTCCGGTTTGGAAGTCGAGTATCCAATTGCAGAAGAAGGCACAGAGGTCCAGGTTCCGGACCTTCTCAATCAGAGTAATGCGAATGATGGTATTAAATGCTGAGCTACAGTCGATGAACAGCATCCTGACATAGGTGTTTGTGTTGTTCAGGTGGTCTGAAGCCGCATGGAGAGCCATTGGGATTGCATCTGCCGTTGACCTATTGTGGCGATAGGTGAATTGCAATGGGACCAGGTCCTTGCTGAGGCAGCAGTTCAGCCTAGTCATGACCAACCCCTCAAAACATTTCATCACTGTAGATGTGAGTGTTGCCGGGCGATAGTCATTACGGCAACTCAAATTATTCTTCTGATGCACTGATATAATTGATGCCATTTTGAAGCAAGTGGGAAATTCCACCCGCAGCAGTGAGAGCTTGAAAATGTCCTTGAATACCCACGCGAATTGGTGACACAGGTTTACAGAGCCTTACCAGGTACTCCATCGGGAACTTCCGCCTTGCGAGGGTTCACTCTCTTTAAAGACAGCATTCTCACAGAGCAGCCTCTGAGACAGCAATCAGAGGGTCATCAGGTGTAGCAAGGATCTTCAAAGCTGTAGTTATATTCCTCTTTTCAAAGCGGGCATAAAAAGTGTTGATTTCATCTGATAGTGATGCATCACTGCTATATTTTCTTTTTGGGTTTCGCTTTGCAGGAAGAAATATCTTGCAATCCCTGCCAGAGTTGTCGTGCTTCCGATGTCGCCTCCAACCTCTGTCGAAATTTGTCTCTTCGCCCTTGAAATAGCCCTTCGCAAGTCATACCTGGTTTTCTGGTACAGGCCTGGATCGTCAGACTTGAATGCCACAGATCAAGCGTTCAGCAGACGAACTACCTCTTGGTTCATTCACGACTTTTGGTTTGGTAAGCCTTTGTAGACACACACTCATCCAGAAAGGTTCTACTGAAGTCTGTAACCACTGAAGCATACTCATCCAGGTTCGAAAATGAATCCCTGAATAGAGTCCAGTCCACCGATTCAAAGCGGTCCTGTTTGCGCTCCTGTGATTCCCTTGTCCATACTCTCCTGGTGTTCTCTGCTGGTACTGCAGTCCTCAATCTCTGCCTATACTCAGGGAGAAGAAATACTGCCAGATGATCAGGCTTCCCGAAGTGATGGCGTGGAATAGCACGGCAGGCATTTTTGATGGTGGTGTAGCAAAGGTCTAGTGAGTTGTTCCCTCTGGTATGGCAATTGCTTTGCGATTTTGTTTCGGACTGGCGTGGTTAAAATCTCCCAAAACAATTGTGAAGGTGCTAGGATGCACTGTTTCGTGCATTTTGATCGAATTTCTCAGACTGCCTAGAGCCTGATTGACATTGGCCTGAGGTGAAAAGTATACTGCTACCAAAAGAACCCCAGAACACTCACGTGGTATGTAAAAAGGATGGCACTTAACTGCCAGATATTTCAGTTTTGGTGTGCAGAATTGGGACAGCACTGATACATTTGTGCACCAGGAGGAGTTGATCACGAACCATATTCCTGCACTTCTGATTTTGAAACACTCTATAGATCTATCCTGACGATGTATAGTAAACCCGTCGATCGGAATCTCTGC